>NC_090444.1:1529820781-1532320781 GCF_031143425.1 Pleurodeles waltl
TTGTCCTCCTACTGTCTCACTTTGTTACCCTGTCCCGATTGGAACTGCCCCATCTCCACTTCCTATGCCCATATGGGCAGTGCACCTGTGTGACAAATGGACTGGACTCTGCCATGGACATTCCTCCACCGTCCCCCATCACCATATCACTACCCCCCTCCATTTTTGAGCACTGAAATAAACACCCTTGAACCACAAAACAATCTGGAGTCAGTCTGTGATTCGGTAAATATGTATAATCAATGACAGTGTCAACATGCTGTCCAATTTTATAGCCAACATACCTATGTCACACATCACAAGTCCTTGAAGGATGCAAGCAGATGACACACGTTGCTAACCACACCTGTGAAACCGTAATGGAAAGGTACAACTCAGTGACCAAATACTGCTATGAACTGACAAACAGGATAGAGGTAGAAGTGTGAAAGTGAATGTAATGGTAAAAAGAAAACTATTCTCACCTGTGTGTCACTTGAAATATTGCCGTATGACTGACTCCCTGTTTTCTATGTCTTCTTCCTCAGCGTCCTCCTCATCACTGTCCACAGGCTCCACAGGCTCCACAGCTGCCACAACACCGCCATCTGGACCATCCTCCTGCAGAAAAGGCACCTGGCATCGCAAAGCAAGATTGTGAAGCATCGAGCAGGCGATGATGATCTGGCACACCTTCTTTGGTGAGTAGAATAGGGAACCATCTGACATATGCAGGCACCTGAACCTGGCCTTCAGGAGACCGAAGGTGCGTTCGATCACCCTCCTAGTTCACCCATGGGCCTCATTGTAGCGTTCCTCTGCCCTTGTCCTGGGATTCCTCACTGGGGTCAATAGCCAGGACAGGTTGGGTTAACCAGAGTCCCCCAATAGCCACACCCAGTGCCTCTGGAGTTGACCCATCATATAAGGGATGCTGCTATTGCGCAGGATGTAGGCGTCATGCACTGAGCCAGGGAACATAGCATTTACCTGGGAGATGTACTGGTCTGCCAAACATACCATCTGTACATTCATGGAATGATAACTCTTCCGGTTCCTGTACACCTGTTCACTCCTGTGGGGGGGACCAGAGCTACATGGGTCCCATCAATAGCACCTATGATGTTGGGGATATGTCCAAGGGCATAGAAGTCACCCTTCACTGTTGGCAAATCCTCCACCTAAGGGAAAACGATGTAGCTCCTTACGTGTTTCAGCAGGGCAGACAACACTCTGGACAACACGTTTGAAAACATAGGTTGGGACATCCCTGATGCCATGGCCACTGTAGTCTGAAACGATCCACTTGCAAGGAAATGGAGCACTGAAGCACCTGCACTTGAGGGGGGATTCCTGTGGGATGGCGGATTGGTGACATCAGGTCTGGCTCCAACTGGGTACATAGTTCCTGGATAGTGGCATGGTCAAACCTGTAGGTGATGAGTAAATGTCACTCCTCCATTGTCAACAGGTCCACCAGCGGTCGGTACACCGGAGGATTCCACCATCTTCTCAAATGTCCAAGCGGACGGTGCCTAGGAAGGACAACAGCGACCACAGAGTCAACAAAATCCCAGGTATGTATCCACAGATACACAGAACACGACCCAAAGACAAAAATTATTCCTGTATGTGTGTCGAGTGTAGGCCCAGGTATGTGTGACGCAGTTGCAAATTAAGCCATGTGAACCCCTGAAATTGCGGCTGCCTGACCTCTAAACTGGGACAGTGGGATGTGAGGTAACTGCGCTGGCGTTGTACACTGTCGCGGTAGGCGGTAGTAGACCACGGCGAAATGCTGCATTGGTTAACATTGGACCCTATGGGTCCCAGGAGCCAATGATGAAGTGCGCCAGCGGTGATGATACGCACCGCCGCGGACGTCACCACCGCGGACGTCACCGCCATTTTCTATCTGTTCAATCACTGGATACCTGATCTTCGACAGGAGAGGACCTACACTGCAAGTGCTGCTGTGACCTCGGTCTGGAAGAGACAATGGCTGCTGCGTCTGGGGAACAGGCCCCTGCCTTCACTGCTCAGGAGTTGGAGAAGCTCGTGAACGGGGTCCTCCCCCAGTACACGCTACTCTACGGTCCTCCAGACCAACAGGTAAGTACACAGAGAGCATGTTGTATGGGCTATGCCTGGGTGGAGAGGGCTGGTTGTAAGAGTGAAGGGGGCAGAGTGCAGTCAACATGAATGAGTGTGAATGCATGTGCCACATGGCAAGGGCAGGGATGGGGGCCACTCACTTCGATGGTGCAGTTGGTAATGACTTTTCTTCCCCTGTGCATGTCATGTAGGTCAGCGCCCACCAGAAGAAGGACATTTAGCGTGCCATCGCCAAGGACGTCCGGACCCTGGGGGTCCACCAGAGACAGGGCAGCAACTGCCATAAAAGATGGGAGGACATTCGCCGCTGGAGCAAGAAGACGGGGGAGGCTCAGCTGGGGATGGCCTCTCAACGTGGGAGGTGTGTCCGTCGCCCCATGACCCCCCTGATGTTCCGGATCCTGGTGGTGGCCTACCCTGAGCTGAATGGGCGCTTGAGGGCATCACAGCAGACACAAGGGGGTGAGTACACTATCATTCTGGGGACTTTGCGCGCAGTTGAGGGGTCTAGGTGTGGCAGGAGGGCTGTGGGTTTCCCTAGGCCAAGGCGACTTCCATAGGCTAGGCCTCTCCGTAATGCAGGCCATGTGGCACTCCACCCCACCGCAGTAGAGTGCCAAGTACAGGTATACATGCCCCTGTGGCTTCTATGTGTGCAGATGTCCACCATAGCCATGTAGGCCATATCCCAGGAATTGCATCCGTAGAGGCCAGGAGCATGGCGTAGGGCAGGGGGCTGCCGTGTCTGTATTGTCTGCCAACGGTAGCGGTATGCCATGCACTCAACCTGTCTTTCTTCTGCCGTCCCCCCCCTTTTTCTGCTCTCCCTGTTCTTTTGTGCATCAGCATCATCAGGCGGAGGTACAGTGGCACCGGAGCACAAGGGAGTTGCATCCCACATGGCCATGGAGGGCCACACCACGGACTCAGAATGCATCAGTGGGACGGAGGGCGAGGGGAGCTTCACTTCGGGCACCGGATCACCAAACAGCGACACAGACTCGTCCGCCGATGGGAGCTCCCTTGTGGTGGCAGCACCATCTGTGCCCCACACTTCTACAGGTACAGCCACCCCCCCTACCAGCACCGCCCTCCCAGCAGCCCCTCAGCGTTCGCCCCGTGCCCGCTCACCCAGGAGGGTGGGCATCACCTTCGCCCCAGGCACCTCAGGCCCTGCCCCTGTCACCCCTGCTGCCCTCAGTGAGGAGGCCATTGACCTCCTCAAGTCACTCACTGTTGGGCAGTCTACCATTGTGAATGCCATCCAGGGTGTAGAAAGGGAGTTGCAACACGGTAATGCATTCCTGGAGGGCATTCATTCTGGTCAGGCTGCCCTTCATCGAACCCTGCAATCTCTGGCCTCAGCACTGAATGCAGCCATTGTCCCTGTGTCTAGCCTCCCCCTCCAACTTCCTCCACCCAGACCTAGTCCCCTGTACCCCAGCCTATCCCAAGCATACCAACAGACAAGCATGCACACAACTCAACACACAAAAGTAGCTCAGGCAAACATAGGCACCACACATCCCACAGGCACTCACACAAGCATCAGACACATACAGACACAGCAACATCCACTGCCTCCACTGTGTCCCCCACCTCATCGTCTCCCTCCTCTCTCCCAGTGTCGTCTACACCTGCATTCACTACATCTACAGGCACTAGGACTCGCACCAGAACACCCAGCACCACACCCCGCTCACCTACACTCACTACCCCCACTCCCATTTACACGTCCCCTGTGTCCTCTCTCAGTGTGTCTGTGACGCCCCCTCCCAAAGTACACAAACGCGGGCACCCACACACCCAACATCCATCCACCTCACGACAGCCTCCAGTACCTGCACCTGCACCCAAAACACCCAAAGTGACACCTCCTGCAACCACCTCCTCTTTCTCCACTCCCAGACCCCCTCCAGCGACCCATCCCAGTGTTCGTCATAAACTCTCCCTCAGCAACGTTGACCTCTTTGCCCCCATACCCACCCCTCCAATTCATAAGTCCTGTAGTAGCGCCTCAGCCAAAAAGACTCCAGTACCAGTGGTGCGTGTTACAGGTGTGTGGAGTGCACCAGCCACCAGGGCAGGCAGTGTGACACGGAGCCAAAGCACCCCCTGTAAAGCATCTAAAGTTGGAAAGTGGCTGATGGGACAGGGTGAAGACTCCGGGCGGCAAAACTGCTCACAAGGGTCCCAGGGGGATTGCAGAGTCAGCTGTGACTCCTCCAAAGGTGGTGAAGGGCCAGAGGAAGTCTGCACAGTCTGGTGAAAGCAGCACGGCGGAGAAGGGCGCCATCCTACCCGGCGGCCGGGACGCCACCGCCAGCACCGTTGTCACTGGTCAGGAGACCACCGCCAGAGTCAGTGCCCAGGAGGGCACAAGTATGGTCAATGGTCAGGAGACCACCACCAGAGTCATTGCCCAGGAGGGCAGAAGTATCGTCACTGGTCAGGAGACCACCGCCAGAGTCATTGCCCAGGAGGGCACAAGTATCGTCACTGGTCAGGAGACCACCGCCGGAGTCAGTGCCCCGGAGGGCCCCGGCTGCCACAGCCCTGCTGGAAAATGAGGGACCGTCATGCCACACACCAATGCACAGGTCAGAGCCCGCCATGGCAAAGCACCGCTGAACAAGGAAATCACCGCCATGGTGAAGACCGCTGAACAGGGCACAGCACCGCTGAACAGGGCAGAGAACCGCTGAACAGATCAGAGCCCGCCATGGCAAAGCACCGCTGAACAAGGGAATCACCGCCATGGTGAAGACAGCTGAACAGGGCACAGCACCGCTGAACAGGGCAGAGAACCGCTGAACAGATCAGAGCCCGCCATGGCAAAGCACCGCTGAACAAGGGAATCACCCCCAATGGTGAAGACCGCTGAACAGGGCACAGCACCGCTGAACAGGGCAGAGAACCGCTGAACAGATCAGAGCCCGCCATGGCAAAGCACCGCTGAACAAGGAAACACTGCCACTTCAAGCATCATTATCCCATGTACAGCTGGGACTGTGACGGCACAGGAACCGTCACCGGAGCTAAATGCAGTGTGGGCACCATTCCCCCTCCAGAACCAGTGGAGACTGTTATCCACTTGAGAGACCGTGGCTTTGCACTCCCCAGGATCGTTCAGTGGGCAAACCACCCACTGGAGACACTTGAGAGACAGTGGCTTTGCACTCCCCAGGATGGTACAGTGGGCAAGCCACCCACTGGAGACACTTGAGAGACTCTGGCTTTGCACTCCCCAGGATGGTACAGTGGGCAAGCCACCCACTGTAGGGACTTGAGAGACTGTGGCTTTGCGCTCCCCAGGATGGTACAGTGGGCAAGCCACCCACTGTAGAGACTTGAGAGACTGTGGCTTTGCACTCCCCAGAATGGTACAGTGGGCAAACCACCCACTGGAAACACTTGAGAGACTGCAGCTTTGCACTCCCCAGGATGGTACAGTGGGCAAGCCACCCACTGTAGAGACTTAAGAGACTGTGGCTTTGCACTCCCCAGGATGGTACAGTGGGCAAACCACCCACTGGAGACACTTGAGAGACCGTGGCTTTGCACTCCCCAGGATTGTTCAGTGGGCAACCCACCCACTGTATAGACTTGAGAGACTGTGGCTTTGCACTCCCCAGGATACATCAATGGGCATGGAGCTCCGTCGTGGATCTGGCATAGTGCTGTAATCCGGCTGAGGTGCCCCCCCTTCCCTTCCCCCTGAGGTGCCTGTTGTATTTATATCTGATGCCCCAGCAGTGTTCTCTCCGTTTGTGGACAGGTATCTCTTGTGGGCCTCGCCCATGCATTTTTGGACCAGTGGTGCACGGACATTGATATGTGCATACCTGCACTGCTTCTCGTAATGTATATACTTTTGAATGTGTATATATATATATATCGGTATTTATTTGGTAACTGTATTTTGATACATTACAATTTTTAGACTGATTTCCTTTGGTCTTTGCATTCTTCCGGGGGGGTTGTGGGTTGTTACTGTGATGTTTTGACATGCATAGCTGTGTGTGTTATAATGTGCGAGGGTGGGGGTGGGGGTGTTTCGTGTGTGTCCCCCTGACTTTTGCCTCCCCCCTCCCCTATGTCGCAGGTGCAGTACTCACCGTTGTCTTCGCCGCCACTGTTGCTGGTGTTCATAAATGAGCAGGAAGACAAGGACAGGTAGGATTTGTAATTCCAGCTCCATGGTGTCCTCCTTCCTCGTGGAGTGTGTAGAAGGTGAGCGTTTTCTCATTGCAAAAGCTGTTTCCGCCGTGTTTTTATCCACGGTGAATCCGCCCCAGAAAAGGTGGCGGATTGGCGGGTTGTGATACTGTGGGCGGTACATTGTCTCCCGTCTGTCTGTTGGCGGTGACCGCCACGCTGTTTGTCTGTACCGCCGTGGCGGTCGGAGTCTTAAAGTGGCTGTCTATGTTGGCGGTTTCCGCCACGGTCATGATTCCCTTTTTTTGTCCGCCGGCCTGTTTGCGGTATTACTGCTGCTTTAACACCGTCCGCCAGGGTTGTAATGAACTCCTTTTTTTTCCACGCACCTCCTCCTCTGCAGTCTCCATGTGTGTTATTTTTGATTCAAACCAGATAATTTGTGTAATCAAGAGACAACTGTTGATTTCTAAGATTTAAAACTTTTAAAGCTTGCAAAAGTGATATGTCAACTTGTGCTTATTGAATCTTTATCGTTTTGACCTTATTTAACCAGATAAATCAGATAAACCAGATAAATATCCTATATTTTTCTAAACCTGTATGTTGCATTTTTGTGGGCACAGGAACATTTGGATTGTGTGTGACTTTTCTTACTAGGATTGTGGTCCCTACTTGGACTTCTGCCAACTAAAGACCCCATTTCTAACAAGGGTCTTTGAAGTTTTAGGGGTAGGGGTAATGTTATGTTTTAGTTTAGATAATGTTAAAAGGGCGTAGTGTAAGTAGGGCCATGTCTGGGAGGGGTAAAGCTAAAAACATGTTGGGGAGAGTTTAGGGGCCTGCTGTACAGTCAGTCAAGGCTACCCCACAAAGGAGCGCAAGGAGAGTTGAGAGAAAGTACACTGGTATATGAGCAGGGTTTTTGCCGTCGACCACACTGTACACCAGCTGAAGCAACAATGGGTGGATTTGGTTGATCTACTCAATCGCCTTGGCATGGAACTTGGTGACCCCATTGGTAAGTACAATTTTACCATTCACTTGTAGTTGTGTGTGTTTTGAAAAATTATGCATCAAATTTACCAATAGGAAGGGTCAGATATTTGGAGGGGTAGTGTGCCATTATACAGGCTACAACTGTCAAATAGGAACACCATGCCCCAGGGGACTGTTAACAGTGGCCTAACAAATGCCTTTGCAGACCCCACAGTGCAAGGGAGGGCCTCTTTTGCAGTGTACAAGGAATATTGGCTCCAGGCCTGGAAGCTCATGACTGGGTCTAGAACGTGAGAGCCGTCTGCCATGTACTTTTCAGGGGAGCCCCCTCACATTTTATCATAACTCTGGCTGAGCTTGACGCTTGGTTCACACCAAATAATTACACATACAAGTATTTGTATACATGATCTCAATTCACTAGCGAGCCTATACATAGCAGTCATGTTTAATATTGAAATACCCTGCACTTGTAACATGTAAGGAGAAAAGTAATAAAAACACGTATCATGTTGACTGTCTGATATACATCAAAGGCATGCACCCTTGCACCATGTAGCAAGGAAGGAGGTTTTGTGCATAATCTGTACTCTGTGCACCAGTAACATGATTAGTTTGATATTGTCCTTAAGCACTTCCATGTGGCATATATCTGTCCATTATTAAGCCAGGTAAACTTTGCCATGTTGTACGTGTCCATTCACCAATGAAGTAGCATCAGTAACATGGACAATGAAGAAGGACACATGTCAATGTGCATATAGTGGCAATGTATGCAGGCCTACATGATTGATGGTTCATTATCTGCTGCGGTAATGTTTGTCCAGCTACAATTTGAATGCTTAAGGCACATGTACCATCACTAGCCCCAATATCTACAGATGGTCAGAAGTTTAATTGTTTGGCACCCATACCATACAAAAACATCAAAAATGTGAATCCAAAATATGATACAGAAAAGTGGTATGAGTGAGGCTGAGTTTTTCAGGACACTGTATGCTTGCCTATGTCCAAATTTGAGCATGAGGCAGGTGGGGGGGTGGTAACATTATAGGGTCATGGAATACTATTCAGAGTGAACATATTTTCAAAAATATTAGTTCCACTATTATTGTTTAGCATCATATCATGTCCATATATGCAGAATGTGTTTTATCCTCGCTACCAAAATTAGTACAATGGGAAAGACTATAGGCATGATCAAACATTCATGCTGTTCAAAAACTTCAATGTTTTGAGATCCATTCATGTACCAGTAGCAAGGCATGTATCCAATCATCACAATCAATTGATCTTGTGTGACCATGTGAGTAGGCTAGGCATCACAAAACAACATTCCTTTTTATGTTAGATGCTGCATATGTAGTTGTGAGGCAAAGGTAAACATAATCATAGATTAGAGTAATCACAGTGACCAGATGGCATATCATTGTGTGTTGCTGTGAGGGTGTAAGTATTTTGTCTGTATGAATCATTTACTTTGTTTCCCCACTTAAGCCACACTTATCCTGAGGCGTGACAACTATAATCCAACCTCATTGGTACCTGAGCATCCCTCAGAGTACTCCATCAACATGTGAGATAGGCTGACAGAGGTGCATTTACCAAGATGCAATAGGGGATTTAAGGATGTAGGACTGAAACTCTATTTGACCATGGCGTTGGCAGTTCATCTTCAGACTGCCGGTATGATGCACATTGCTAGTGTAGTTGTCCACATGGAAAGGTATGGACATATGGCCTGTCAGGTCCTGGCATGATATGAATTATCCTACCTCAATGCAGACAGAATAGGTAAGAGTAATTGTGGCACATGCCACCAGTCTACGAATGAAAATGCAGGTAAATGTCTGACTCATGGCCTCATAAACCCAAAGTCCCATTCTGGAAAAATAATCATTTCTTTGCAGTGAATTTTTAAACTTAAATGCATTTTTGAAAGGACCACATGCAGGTCAGCACTGTGTTGGCAGCATACAACCCATTACAGTGTTTCCCTACTCGTGGTGTTACCCCTCCTAGTTAGCACCAAACTTGTCACACTTGACTCATAGTTGAAATTTACCTGCAAATTACAGCACAAAGGGCCAGTTGTGCTAAAGCCTTTTGTATTTCTTAATTGGCCAAATCACAATTTCGGCCCATTATGAAATGCAAAACAGCCTTTTGCTATGTACAAAGAGCTTTAGGGAACCACATAATGTGTTTTTTACCCTGTAGAAATCGCATTTGCCATTTCCTAAATAGGAAATCTCAAATAAGCGTTTCCTATTTGCGATTTCATTGCACATGTACAAAGCATTTCCTAAATGCCAAATAAACATTTAGGAAATGCAATTGCCATCGACGTCAAGTCAATAGTAACTATGTGCAATTTTTAAAAAAGCACCGAAAATGCTTTTTTTTACATGCAATAGAGCACACATATGTCCCTTGGGCATATGTGTGCTCTATATGTGCACCACTATTTTTGGGATGAAGCAAGGGGGGCCTGAGGCTGAACGTCACCCTCGTTTTAGCATTTTCTAATTTGTGATTTCCAATTAGGAAACTGCTAATTAGAAAATGCTAAACTATTTGTACCTATAGTTTGGTATTACCTTAATAGTCTTTTTCTGATAGGAATTCCTACACTGTAGGAATCGCTATTATGGAATCTCTATTTTAGAACATTCCATTTTGCATTTCCTAGAAAGCAATTTCTAATGAGTCGCTACTTAGGAAAAGCAAAATAAGTATTTTGTACATCTGGCTCAAAGTACTTGTAAACATGAGATATGCAGCATGAATGCACATATTCATTACATGGATTTGCTTTTTGTTAATGTGCATCAAGGATAGAAGCCTTGCTGACATGTGTGGACAGACACTAGGGTACGTAAAAGTCCCAATGGCATTGCAAGAAATGTATTTCATAAGTGTGGGACCTGGCCCTTTTTGTAGGGTCATCCCCAAACGTTTTGCCTTCTTCCTCCTATATTTTCTGACCAGCTTTTTTTTTTAGCTTTAGGACTCCGGGCACTTTACCACTGCTGACCAGTGCTAAAGTGCATATGCCCTATGTATAAGTTGTATTGGTCATTGGCTTTTCCATGATTGGCATCTTTGATTTTCTAGTGAGTCCCTAGTAAAGTGCACTAGAGGCGCCAGGGACTGTAAATCAAATGCTACTATTGGGCCCGCAGCACTGATTGTGCCACCCACATTAGTAGCCCTGTAAACATGGCTCAGACCTGCCACTGCAGTGTCTGAGTATGCAGTTTTAAATTGCCAATTCGACCTGGGAAGTGTACCCACTTGCCATGCCTAAACCTTCCTTTTTTATACTTATGAGGCACCCCTACGTTAGGCTCTAGGAAGCCCCATGGGCAGGTTGCAGTGTATGTTAACAGTAGGACATGTACTGATGTGTTTTGCATGTCCTTACAGTGAAATCCTGCCAAATTCCGTTTTTACTGTTGCAAGGCCTGTCTCTCCCACAGGTTAACATGGGGGATGCCTTTAAATAACTTTTAAGTGCAGTTTCCTTTTGGGAGCAGATAGAGAGTTTGAGTTTTGGGTCCCTGAACTCACAATTTAAAAATATATATTTTGGTAAAGTTGGGGGCATATTTATACTCCGTTTGCGCCGGAATTGCGTCGTTTTTTTTGACGCAATTCCGACGCAAAACTAACTCCATATTTATACTTTGGCGTTAGACGCGTCTAGCGCCAAAGTCCATGGAGTTAGCGTCATTTTTTAGCGTGGACACCTACTTTGCGTTAATTATATGCAAGGTAGGCATTCCCGTCTAAAAAATCGACTCCGAGGCATGTGCGTCGGATTTATACTCCCGGACAAAATTCACACCCGGGAGTGGGCGGGTCCAAAAAAATGACGTATGGCCGCTTTTGCGCCGTTTTTTAGTGCCTGCAAAAGGCAGGCGTTAAGGGACCTGTGGGCTCTGAAGGAGCCCAGAGGTGCCCTCCCATGCCCCCAGGGACACCCCCTGTCACCCTTGCCCACCCCAGGAGGACACCCAAGGCTGGAGGGACCCATCCCAGGGACATTAAGGTAAGTTCAGGTAAGTGTTTTTAAAAAAAAAATGTTGTGGCATAGGGGGGCCTGATTTGTGCCCCCCTACATGCCACTATGCCCAATGACCATGCCCAGGGGACAGAAGTCCCCTGGGCATGGCCAATGGGCAAGGGGGCATGACTCCTGTCTTTGCTAAGACAGGAGTCATTTCTATGGGGGTTGGGAGTGAAAAAAAATGGCGCAAATCGGGTTGAGGCGAAAAAATTGCCTCAACCTGACTTGCCCCATTTCTTGACGCCCAAGCCCCATATCCCCCTACGCCGGCGCTGCCTGGTGTACGTCGTTTTTTTTAACGCACACCAGACGGCGCCGGCGGCTAACGCCGGCTAACGTCATTCGATAAATACGGCGCCCGCATGGCGCTTCAGAATGGTGTTAGCCGGCGCTAATTTTTTTGACGGAAAACTGCGTTAGCGCAGTTTTGCGTCAAAAAGTATAAATATGGGCCTTGGTGTTTTAATAGTCAGTTTGAAAATGCCACTTTTATAAAGTGTGCATTTCCTTTCTTAAACTATTCTGTGACTCTGCCTGCTTCTGTTATCAATGTCTGGGTCAGACTGATAGTTGGGCTGTTTGTGAATCCCCTCTAGACAGTGACATAAAGGGAACTGGGGTGTAGCCTGCATATCCTGATGGACAATTTAGGCTAGAGTGAAGGGAGGAGCGGTCACTTACAACTGAATGGGTTGAGCTTGCCCTCCCCTATTGCAGTCTCCAACTCCCTGGTATGAGTCTGGGGCCAGGCCTGGGCAAGGCAGGATCTTGTGAACAAAAGAGATTTTCCTTTGAAGTTTGCCTACTTCAAAGGCAGAAAGGGGTATAAGTAGTGGACCCAAAACCCCAGATTTTCAGATTACTTCTGGAACCAAGAGAAACTTCTGCCCAGGAGACGAGCTGAAGAGCTAGAGGAGGAGTACTGCCCCTTTGCCTGTGACTGTGCTTTGCTGGGTTGGCCTACAGTTGCTGCTTCTGCCTGAAAGATGACAAAGACTGGTCTTTGTGGTATATTCCTGCTAGTGAAGAATCTCCAAAGTCTTGGACTGAGCTTGCCTCCTGTTTTGAAGTCTCAGGACCATCAAAGACTTCCCCTGCCAGCGCCTGGATGCTCTGCTGAAACTCCTGACCTACCAAGTAAAGTCCTATCCAGTCCATGGGCCCTTGAAAGGTGAAGCTGGTAGAACAAAGACTGAAATCAGTGCACAGGACACCGTGCAAGGTTGTCATTTTGGTCGTTTTTGATTAGATAAATATTGCCTATTTTTCTAAAATGGTGAGGTGTCCATTTAGTAGTGTTTTCACTGTATTACTGTGTGTGTTGGTACAAATACTTTACACATTGCCTTTGAGATAAGCCTGACTGCTTGTGCCAAGCTACTACGAGGGTGAGCAGGGCCATCTTAAGTGTGTATCTCCATTGCTCTGACTAGAGTGAGGGTCCTGGCCTGGACAGAGTGAAAATTAACTGCCAACCAGAGACCCCATTTCTAACAATAAGCTACATGTTAGGGTTTCTGGTATTTCCCTGAGTTGATACTGGAGAAATGCCCAACAGGTCTGTTTTACAGGAGGTAGCTAGCCACCCTCCATCTATGTTTTAACTACCTTCCACAGAGTTAGTTAATGTAGCAATATATGTGGCCTTGTGTATTTGCCATTTGAATTAACCAATGCTGAGGCACACTAACTGTACTTGCTTGACATAACTCATTTCACATAGGTTATTGACATTAAAACATAACCAACACCAGGGATGCCATATGTTGATCATGTCTTCAATTCCATGTGTACACCACATCATGCTTCCAAACCATACATTTGTGTGGACACTGCCATTTCAGATAACTATAGTACCAGAACTTGAGTATGTTTGCATTGTTACATTAGAAGAAGTATATGTATAGAAGGAACATTGTTCATTTCCCTTTCCTAAAATGTGGTTTGGGCTGGACATGCCACATGTGATGTTAAGAAAATGTGAACAGGGCCAAGCAAAACGGATCACGCTCACTACCCCTGCAGTGAGCTCAACTTTTGAGAAACATGCCCTGCACGACCTACAGGAACTTAAGCAGAGTATTGCTGGAATGGAGGGTGAACTCTCTAGTCTGAGGCCATGAGGCAGACCTTGCAGCTGACAGTGGACAGGATCAGTGCCCAGATTTAATTCTCCCTCTGTCCTTTTCCCTTCCCCTGTTGTTTAACACTTTTTTCTCTAGTTTAGTCTTTTTAGCATAGGTTAGAATAGGTTTTAGCATAGTTATAGGTTAGGATAGTATTAGTTAGTATAATATTTTATTTGTGAGTAGTCTTTAGATGTATATATGGTTGGGTATGTTTTAGTTGGTGCACCCTTGGAGCACTGTACTAGTGGTTTGCTGCTTTGTATCCATAAATATCACCCCCTTCTGACTGGAAACGTCATCACTGATATGAGTACTTGCTAAATCTGGAACTTCCTGCATGGGAATTAGTGCAACTACTTGCTAAGTTAGGACACACACCTGTCTGACATTTTCTCTCAGCCTAGAGATGTGTACTTTGTTTCCAAGGTCTGTGGTCTTGTTCCTGTATTGTATCCTGTGTGTATATAGTACAGTTGATGTAATGTGTGGTTACACTCACACTCACTGCATGTGAGGGCTGTCAGTGCCAAAGGCATACATTGTCCATATGTGTCCCAGTGTGCTTTGATACAACATTTTTCATTTGACACAGAACCACAAATACTCAGTAGTTGCAGTTCATGTTTAATGATATCCAAGGTGTAGCACTGAGCTACTACATCCTTGATTGCCATAGATATGATGCTATACTGAAGGAGGTTTGCCATATTGTCAGCATAGTGTCAGTGCATGCATTATGATATTACTCATATGGTACCTTCTATGTAAGCATTGAGTCTGACATATGTGTGTGACCACATTGTCATGATAACTGAGCTAAATATCTAGGGAGGTGTGAGCATGTGTTAGTGGCTCACCTTTGTCACAGGCCTCAATTTGTGCAGTGGTGTAATTGTGTGATTAGCTGGCCTAATTCACTGTGTGGCACTCCAGTTACCAATGGTTATTGTCACATCATGACATTCAATAGTTCAATGATATTTGCAACATAATGCCATGGCAGGGGAGTTCCAAGATGCTTCACCTTGTCCAACAAGATAATATGCTATAGTCTCCAGGGCAATTGCCTCTAGATGTTCTGAAGTGCCTTTTGTGTCAGACATACTCATAGTTCAAGGTAATTCATTTATTTTGAGGTGTGTTCAAAGGCTGATTCTCTGTAGTTCTTGTAGCAACAGCCCCAACATTGTTTGAGAGCCAAAAGTTGTCACAACAGCCCATGGGGGATACATGTCATGTGATATGTGGAGGAGAGGAGTGTAGCAGTGAAGAGGAGGTCCAAATTGCCATTTGGGAAGGTGGGACCCCTCAACAGTCCACAAATCGATCCACAAATTGATCAGATTAACAGGTGGACATACAAAAAAGGTGTCACTAACAGGTGATAAGGGTGATGGCATGATAATTTGCACAGGTCAAATGGGAAACTGGCCAAGAGCAACAGACAATTGCTGGGTAGTTCTGCCGGAAATTGGGAAAGACTGTCAACACTAGGGCAGTGCGTGCTCTATGGGCGACTAGAATGCAAAAACCCAGCACTCTCAAGACAACTTCATTTATGTATTGTGCTGATATGTTGTTGTTTAACCGTTTGTATTGCAGAGTTCAATCCTGAAGACTTATTTTAAAGGTGCTTATAAATACTGTGCATTTGCAATGTATTGCTGTAGGTTTTCAGAGTGTGTCAGGGTGTGGTCTCTTTCCAGGGCATTCTAGAAGCTTTCCCTGCAGCATGCCTGGGTGTGGTTGTGGGCTGGGCCAAGACTCTATAAAAGGGAGCCATCCCAGCTTCACGTGCTCACTATTCAGAGGTCCGGGTACAGAGCAGCAGCAACTTCCTGAGCTCCTGTTCCGGTGGCCTATTTTGATCTTCCAGGCCTCTGCCCTTCATTCTTCATTGGTGATCCTTGTTCAGGGCGGTAAGACGGAGGTTGGGCTGGGCCCCCGACTCCGTTATCAAGGACGCTCATATTCTTGGGCCTTATTCTTCATGATAACCAATTTACTCTTGAGCGTGTGAATGTGCGTTTGGACTTTTCATGGCATTTGCATGCTGTTCTTCAAATCGCCAAAACGCGCAATTCGCTTTCTGTTGATTTAACCCTAGATATTCATTGTACGCTACCATTCCTTGCCAGTTACATGGTGGCATCCGAATCGGCAAGACGCGCAATTCTTTCCTTGTGTTTAATTCATGATATTCATTGTGCGCTGCCTTTCCTTGGCGGTTTCATGGCGGCATTCGAATCGGCAAGACACGCAATTCTTTCCTTGTATTTTAATTCGTGATATTCATTGTGCGCTACCATTCCTTGGCAGTTTCATGGTGGCATTTGAATCGGCAAGACGCGCAATTCTTTCCTTGTGTTTTCATTCATGATATTCATTGTGCGCTACCATTCCTTGGCAGTTTCATGGTGGCATTCGAATCGGCAAGACGAGTGATTCTTTGCCTTGTGTTCTAATTCATGATATTCATTGTGCGCTACCATTCCTTGGCAGTTACATGGTGGCACTCGAATCGGCAAGAAGCGCGACTCGTTCATCGTGTTTCATTCATGTTATTCATTGTGCACCACCATTCCTTGACAGTTACATGGTGGTTTTCGAACCGGCAAGACGCGCAATTCCTTCCTCGCGTTTCATTCATGTTATTCATTGTGCACTACCATTCCTTGACAGTTACATGGTGGTTTTCGAATCGGTAAGACGCGCTATTCTTTCCTCATGCTTAATTCATGTTATTCATTGTGCGCTACCATTCTAAGGCATTTATTTGGAAGTATTCGAGTTGACAAGTCGCATGATTTATTCCTTGAATCTATGTTGTGTTATTCATGGTGCACAATCCTTCTATGGGGGTTTTAATACCTATGTGAAAATCTGCAATGTGCGCAATTCATGTTTCAACATTTTGAGAGAACAGAGAAGGCCAGAGTTCTAGATGAAATGTTGTGTGTTCCTGATATGTATTCTTAAAATAAGAATTATATGATGGTTCAGAACTTATTCAGATTGTTTCTTGATACTCATGCTAAAGAAAGTACTTGAATTTGAAAGTTTCATTTAACCTCTCTTGATTCCTTCACAGGTATTCAGTCATCTTGAACCCTAATCATTTTAAGTCTGTTCTTAGGTTGTTCATGTTTTCAGAATGACAAAGCTTAGAGTCATAGCATAGTACTGATTTTTTGAGATGTAATTTTGATGATGTGTGCTTTAACCTTTTACTTCCTACAGGTCTCCTTCCCAGCTGTTCCCTTCCTAATCCCCTTTTCCCCACTTGGACTCTCTTAGACTCTGTGACAAATCTAATCAGAGTATTGGAGCTGTCTTGTGGTGGAAGTGTTGGGAACGTGCACAGACCCCGAGGATCTGGTGACTCTGACAGAATAATGAGTCACAAATTATTATCCTCTTGGTTTGTGTATGTTCTCAGCATGGCCACACTGGACGAGCTAGTCAAGGCTATCACCCTGCTCCAGTCAGAGGTGGTATCAAAAGATTTGGCAAATAGTTTAGCTGAGAGAGTGAGTCAGTTACAGGATAAGGTAGAGAAGAAGGAACAAAGTCTCACAGTTGTGTCTTGGCCAGGTACTTCTTCTCAGACTTCTGGAGGTAATCTGACAAACATTTCCCTCAATGTTCCTTCAGCCATTCCTTTAGCACCCCCTGAACGTTTCTCAGATGACCCCATGAAAGCGCAATCTTTCCTGGTTCAAGTGGAACTACACTTCACCTGCAGATCACATACTTTCCCCGATGCCCAGTCCAAAGTAGCTTTCTTGTTATCATATCTGTCTGGGGATGCAGCTACCTGGGCTATTCCTCTTGTTCGTGAAGATAGTACCCTGTTGTACAACTGGAGAAACTTTGTTCATGAGTTTGAGCAAGTTTTTGATCGTAGAACTGTTACACCGTCAGCAGATTGTGAATTATTAGATTTACTCCAGGGGAATCAGGACTTGGGGCCATATGTACGAACACATTTTCCCATAGACACAGAATGGGTAAAACGGTTTGCTACATCTGGCCCTTAGGGCCTGATTACAACTTTGGAGGAGGTGTTAATCCGTCTCAAAAGTGACTGTAAAGTGACGGATATACCACCAGCCGTATTACGAGTCCATTATATCCTATGGAACTCGTAATACGGCTGGTGGTATATCTGTCATATTTGGGATGGATTAACACCTCCTCCAAAGTTGTAATCAGGCCCTTAGTGTCATATTTCGACAACTTTAATCGGCTGGTCGCTGAGACATCCTGGCCAGAAGAAAAACAAACAGCCTTGTTTTACAAGGGACTCAAAGAGGAGCTAAAAGATATCTTAGCGCAAATCGACCCGCAACCTACAAACTGTCAAGAATTATTAAACCTTGTCTTGAGGCTTGATCATCATTTAACAGAATGAAAAGGAACGCGAAAAAAGACTGAAAAATATTCCTGGCGTGTTCATGATAACAGAGACGCAAGAACTCCGAAAGAAAGAACGCCTGAACCGATGGAAAATGGAACCATCAGAAGACCTCTGACCAAAGATGAAAAGGACCTATGCAGAAAGAATGGACAATGTCTCTATTGTGGGCGGAAGGGCCATTTTGCCAAAGATTGTCCTATCAAACCAAAGAACAAGCGAGGTCCAGTCCAGAAGGTTGCAGCCAATGCACCAGTCGAGTCGGAAAACTAAAGCACCCAAGATGCAGAGAAGGGTTGCTCTTGGGTGTCACTGTGGACCCTTCACAATCTAGACATCTCAAACTGGGAATAAGAGTTCAGGTTAAGAAAAAGACCTATCTCAAGAAGGCTCTAGTCGATTCTGGTGCTACCGGGAACTTTGTTGACGCCCAATTTATTCGTGCATGGAAAAGAAGACCCCATAAATCATCCAGGTAGTCGATGGAAAACTCTTGACTGGAGGTCCGGTAACTCTTCAGACTGTCCCCTTGTCGGTGATTTGTGAAGATAAAAATCAAAGAAAGAAACATAAAGAAAAACTCATCCTAGACGTGATCCATGCTCCCCAGTATGGGATCATCCTTGGTTTACCATGGTTAACTCATCACAATCCAGAGATTAATTGGGCAGAACGAAAGGTCGTGTTCTCATCTGCGCTATGTAAAGATAATGCTTCCAAAAGATTCAAGTATCAAAAGTTTGCAACTCTTACATAGCTACTGCCGCGGAGAAAGAAGTTCAGCTGCCCAAACAGTATTCAGCTTAAAAAGATGTATTTGATGAGAAAGAAGCAGAGACCCTACCTCCTCATAGATCTTATGACTGTCAAATTGATCTAGTCCCAGGTGTGATACTTCCTAACTGTCATGTGTATTCCCTGTCAGAACATGAAAATCAACATTTACGAAAATACCTAGATAAATTCTTGGAGAATGGTTTAATTCGCCCCTCTAAGTCTCCCCTCAGCTTCTCCTTTGTTTTTTGTTCCGAAAGCGAATGGAGAACTTCGAGCTTGTATCGACTATAGGGGTTTGAACAAAGTCACCATCAAGAATAAATATCCTTTGCCCCTAATTCCGGTCTTACTGGAACAAGTAAAGAAAGCAAAAATCTACACGAAGCTTGACCTTCGAGGTGCTTATCATTTGGTCAGAATGAGAGAGGGTGACGAATGGAAAACAGCGTTCAAGACAAGATATGGCCTTTTTGAATACACCGTCATGCCTTTTGGTCTGTTTAATGCTCCAGCAGCATTATCATTTTTCTTGAATGACGTTCTTAGAGATTACCTTGACATATTTGCCATAGTCTACATCAATGACATTTTGATCTACTGATACAATGAAAATGAACATGTCCAACATGTCAAGAAAATTCTTGTAGCCATTCAAAAGCACCATTTATATTGCAAACTAACCAAGTGTGAATTTCATGTTACCACAGTTGAGTTTTTAGGGGTTATCCTTACCCCTCAAGGTATGGTGATAGCAGAAAAGAAAGTAAAAGCCGTATCTGAGTGGCCCACCCCAAAGACTGTTCGTGATGTACAATGTTTCCTGGGGTTTTCAAATTTTTACCAGAGGTTTATCAATCATTTCTCCCAGACAGTGGCTCCAACCACAAGGCTATTAAGAAAGAAAGAAAAATGTGTATGGTCTCCAGAAGCTGACCAAGCCTTTTTAACTTTGAAGGAAGCTTTCTCCACTGCCCCAGTCTTGACTCATCCTGATGCGGATGGACCTTTCAAAGTGGAAGCTGATGCTTCGGATGTGGCTATAGGAGCAGTCTTGTTGCAACGAAATAAAGACACTGGTCAACTTCATCCTGTAGCTTACATGTCTCGGAAGTTGAACGACGCCGAACCGAACTATGTCATTGCTGAAAAAGAGCTTCTGGCAATTCGTGATGCCTTTAAAGAATGGAGACATCATCTGTTGGGTGCCAAATATACTGTCAGAGTATATAGTGATCATCGCAATCTTCAATTCATGAGTTCCACGAGACTTCTGACTCCTCGGCAATTACGCTGGATGCTGCTTTTTGCCGAATTTGGTTTTGTGGTAACCTTCCGGCCTGGTAAAGATAATTGCAAAGCTGACGCCTTGTCCCGCCAAGAGTCTACCACGTTGCCTGCAGTTCAAGCCTCCAAAGCTATCATTGCTCGTGACAAGGTCCTATGTCTCATAAAAACTGAAGATTACTTTGAAGACATCCGCAATTCTTTCACTGTTGAGAAATGGCGAACATGGGCGCAAGCAGATCCCAAAAGGTCAATCAAGCAAGGACTAGCTTTTCATGATGCTTGTTTGTTCGTGCCCACTACCTAACTTCGCAAGATAGTGTTTCATTGGTTGCATGTTATACTTACGGCAGGTCACCCAGTTACTCCTAAAACTCTTGAATTAATCCAACGCTATTTTTGGGGGCCTACCCTAACAAAAGATGTAAAACCAATGGTAAAAAACTGCGAAGTCTGTGCTCGCACTAAAACAAGTCATTCAAAACCGAAAGGGTTGTTACACCCACTCCCAACCCAAAGTCGTCCGTGGGAGCACATTTCTTTAGACTTTATTACCCGGTCTGCCAGTGGTTCAACAGCATTCAGTAATTCTGGTGGTAGTAGATAGTCTCACGAAATATGGACATTTCATTGCCTGTAAGAAATTGCCCACTTCTAGT
Source organism: Pleurodeles waltl (assembly GCF_031143425.1). Lineage (NCBI taxonomy): Eukaryota > Metazoa > Chordata > Amphibia > Caudata > Salamandridae > Pleurodeles > Pleurodeles waltl. Next base: position 1,529,841,371 of record NC_090444.1, read on the forward strand.
AAACTGGCAATTATTTTACTGAATAGAGTGGTTTGTTATCATGGACTGCCAAAAGTGATCCTCTCCGATCGGGGGTAGCAATTTGCCTCCAATTTCTGGAAAACATGGTGTAAAACACTCCAAGTGACATCTACATTATCTACTAGCCACCATCCTCAAACAGATGGTCAAACGGAGAGACTAAATAAGACTTTGAAGCAATACCTACGTGCTTACGCTGAAAAAGCACGTCATTCTTGGACATCAATGCTCTGGTTAGCTGAGTTAGCCTACAATAACTCATTCCACACTTCTACTGGCATTACACCCTTTTTTGGTTTGTTTGGCCATCATCCTGACACCTTGTCCATCACAAGCCCTCAAGAAAGTTCTCTTACTCCAGCTGTGTCAGAAACCATTCAACATCTGCATCAAACCCAAAAACTGATTCGACAGCAATTAGAAAAAGCCAAACAAAAATACAAAAAGCATTATGACAAGAAACATTGTGTGGGACCGCAGTATCAACCAGGTGACAGTGTGTGGCTCTCCACAAAACATATAGACTTCAAGAAGAAGAACATGTTGAACCCCAAATTTATAGGTCCTTACACTGTCCTTCAGCAAATCAGTCATGTGACCTATAAACTGCAATTGCCAAGATCATTACTGATTCATTCAGTGTTCCACACTTCCCTCTTGAAAAAGGCAGTCCAAAAGGTCCACCCTCATCCAGCTCCTGTTCTAGTACAGGGGGAAGAAGAATACGAAGTCAAGAAAGTTTTGGATTCTAAACTGAGAGGGCGTAACCTATGGTACTTAATCTCATGGAAAGTTTATGGCCCTGAAAGTAACTCATGGGTTTCCGCATCTGATATTCACGCTCCAGTACTTATGAGACGCTTTCATCGTCTCAATCCAGACAAACCAGGCCCTAGAGCATGTCTGGGATAGAGGGGAGTACTGTCAACACCAGGGCACTGCGCGCTCTACGGGCGACTAGAATGGAAAAACCCAGCACTCTCAAGACAACGTAATTTATGCATTGTACTGATATGTTGTTGTTTAACTTTTTGCATTGCAGAGTTCGATCCTGAAGACTTATTTTAAAGGTGCTTATAAATACTGTGCAGTTGCAATGTATTGCTGTAGGTTTTCAGAGTGTGTCTGGTGTGTGGTCACTTATCAGGGCCTTCTAGAAGCTTTCCCTGCAGCATGCCTGGGTGTGGTTGTGGGCTGGGCCAAGACTCTATAAAAGGGAGCCAGCCCTGCTTCACGTGCTCACTATTCAGAGGTCCCGGTGCAGAGCAGCAGCAACTTCCTGAGCTCCTGTTCCGGTGGCCTATTTCGATCTTCCAGGCCTCTGCCCTTCATTCTTCATCTGTGATCCTTGTTCAGGGCGGTAAGACGGAGGTTGGGCTGGGCCCCCAACTACGTTATCAAGGACACTTGTATTCTTGGGCCTTATTCTTCATGATAAACAATTTACTCTTGCACGTGTGAATGTGCGTTTGGACTTTTCATGGCATTTGCATGCTGTTCTTCGAATCGGCAAGACGCGCGATTCACTTCCTTGTGATTTAACCCTTGATATTCATTGTACGCTACCATTCCTTGGCAGTTACATGGTGGCATCCGAATCGGCAAGATGCGCGATTCTTTCCTCGTGTTTAATTCATGATATTCATTGTGCGCTACCATTCCTTGGCAGTTTCATGGTGGCAATCGAATCGGCAAGACACGCGATTCTTTCCTTGTGTTTTAATTCATGATATTCATTGTGCACTACCATTCGTTGGCAGTTTCATGGTGGCATTCGAATCTGCAAGACGCGCAATTCTTTCCTTGTGTTTAATTCATGATATTCATTGTGCGCTACCATTCCTTGGCAGTTTCATGGTGGCATTCGAATCGTCAAGACACGCGATTCTTTTCCTTGTGTTCTAATTCATGATATTCATTGTGCGCTACCATTCCTTGGCAGTTACATGGTAGTACTCAAATCGGCAAGACGCGCGATTCCTTCCTTGTGTTTCATTCACGTTATTCATTGTGCGCTACCATTCCTTGACAGTTACATGGTGGTTTTCGTATCGGCAAGACGCGCGATTCTTTCCTCGTGCTTAATTCATGTTATTCATTGTGCGCTACCATTCTTAGGCATTTACTTGGATGTATTCGAGTTGACAAGTCGCATGATTTATTCCTTGAATCTATGTTGTGTCATCCCATGGTGCACAATCCTTCTATGGGGGTTTTAATACCAATGTGAAAATCTGCAATATGCGCAATTTATGTTTCAACATTTTGAGAGAACAAAGAAGGCCAGAGTTCTAGATGAAATGTTGTGTGTTCCTGATATGTATTCTTAAAATAAGTATTATATGCTGGTTCAGAACTTATTCAGATTGTCACACATCCACACTACTTTACATAGCTAGCAAGCTTGCTACACTGCAGGAAGGTGTAAGTGCATGAACTTACCATGGTTGTGCTATCTGTGCATATGCATGGGATTTCATTACTGTGGCCAGTGTGTGCTAACTCTGAGCGGATAGGCCCGATAAAACTAAGTAGATTGCTACCACTGACGCTCACCTCATTTCATCATTGCCAGAGTTTGTTATCTGCAGAGTATCACACATCATTTAACTCAGCTGAGACCCGCTCACCTGTACATGTACATGACTCCTCCAGCAATCCTCATTTAGGGCCAGGGACTCCACTTACTGTCATACACTGATGGAAAACATATCATACCTTGACTCTCCTGTGAAACCAAGCCCTACAGTATGAGTCATCACTTCCAATTGTCCAACATGGCTGCCTGTGTTTGAGGGCTATGTGTCAAGCTGTACCCCACATGCTACTTGTTATGAAAATCAGTGACATGTACCTACTCTGGTTTGCCACACAACTAGACCCATACTTCTCACTCCCCAACCATTCCTGAATTCTACACATAGGGGGTCATTTTGACCTCGGCGGTCTTTTTCCAAGACCGCTGAGGGACCGCCTTGCGGAAGACCACCACTGGTGGCTGTTTGCCGCTCTGCCTATTATGACCGTTGGCAGCTCTCCGTCCTTTTACGGATGGAGAGCCGCCAACAGCCATACAGGCGGGAGGCGGGGAAGTGGAGGTAGCTCCACCTCCACCGCCACGCCAACAGAACACCGCCCAGCGAATCACATCCTGTTATTCGCCGTGGCGGTGTTTTGTTGACAGTGTGGTGTCAGCGGAGCAGCCCCCATGGCTCCCTTCCCCTCCCGGAGGATCGTCGGACCAGGTAAATCAATTGTCCGTGAGGGGAGGGCGGTATACAAAGGTGAACCAAGACTGGTGCTGCACATCACATATGCACTGGACAAACTTGATGGAGCTGGACTGGACTCTGAAACATATGGCATGCAATTTTTACTTACATTTCCACGATGCATGACTGGACATGAGGACAAGGGGAAATCCTCTTAGGGGCTGGCAATGTCCAGAGCAGCTTTCAAGGGTGCCTCTATGGAAGATGTATGTAATGCTGTCACTGGGTTGTCTCTCTGGACATATGACCATTACTGATTGCAGCTGAGTGATGAACTTTCTGATTTTAGATCACATATTCTGTCAGAAAATACTGAGGCCCATATTTAGAGTTTGGAGAATGATATGGTCTGTCAAAACATGGTAGACATCCTCTCCGATGTATCACATGTGCCATTGGCTATAAAGAATTTGTAATATAATGGAAGGGATGTTCACCACATTTGTAAAGAGGTACTGCATCTGCCAAATTCTAAATGCGGCCCTTCTCAGTCTGTTGATTCTTTAATACAGTGTATCAGGTTCTGCAGCATTATTTGACTGGGAAGAGGAAGACCTATGGGAAGGTAGTGACCTTGTTAAATATGGGTGATATTCAGAAGTTTCAGTTCTGAAATTACTCATCACATTCTTATGTTCCATCACAGGGTGATGGTGGGCGCCAGTGCTTAATTTGTAAATGAAAATGTGCCGGTGCTCAAAGCCCTCCTCTGAAAACACGCGGCTGCTGCGAGCACGGAATACTGAGGCAGCGTAATCCTGAAGCCATCTCATGCCTCTTCAATCTACTTAAAGCCACACACTGCCGCTTCAGCGCACTCTAGCAGCTTTCTGCTTTCTCCCTTTGTGACACTTTTTCGTTTTTCTCTTCCTCCGTATTTCCCATAGGTGTCTTTTGCTCTCAGCAAATGCTTCAGGCAGAAGAAAAGCGCCGGCCCTGAAAAATAAGTGCCGGTGCTCAGCACAACAAACAACAAGCACAAATTAAGCACTGGTGGGCACCCATTGACAGGTAAAGATTAATATTTCTGAAAGTTGAGAGGAAATCTTTCTCCTGTAGTCATTCAGAGGGGAGGAGTCTGGGGATATATAAGGACTATAGAGACGCCATGTTTTGAAGAGATTAATGGATGACAAGGATAGGTCAACAATGTCTGTGTAATGACCCAGTTTCTCAAAATACACTGACTGTGACGAGGAAGACCAGGGCTCTTTGAATTTTCTTCTACCTGTGACTTTTTTCGAGGGAGAACCTTAACTCGTCTCTTGAGGATCTCCCGAATCCAGTCCGGACAACATGAGTACGTGCTTCAAAAACGATAGTGACCCAGATATACTATTAATCTATATGTCAAGTATGCCAAAAGTTCAAGATAACTAATTGTTTAAGGATGAAATGTGAATAATGCGTTGTAAATTGTCTTATTCGCCTAATTATCCTCCTCTTTTTTTGCTGAGCGTCGTTTGCTTTTTATGTTAAACACCTGAGTACTATAGTACATGAAAACAACCGCTATAAACCAATGAAATAAACATGTACTTTACTGCAAACCGTTATTACATTTTGCACGAAGAAACTTTGGTTAAAATGCATTTAGTTTATTTTGATAGTTCTTCCCTATCTGTTGATTGCAACAATACGCATACAGGGAAATTGGAGGTAATACAAAATAATGCCTGAACAGCTCTCTCAGGGTGTAAAATTGAAAAATGAACCTCACATGCAAAAGAACATCCAACAAATGATTTCCCTGTTGTCAGACTGGGGAGTAATGTTCTTGTAAGACCATCCACCTTTTTTTCAGAAATGAGCTTCTTTGAGGTGTCCCAGTTGTGCTGGAAGACGTTAGGAATTACAAATTCAGTTCACAAAAAATAATAGAATGAAAACCATTAAAATCACTGTGCCTCACGCAAATGTAATTATATCTTCAATCCACGTCAATACTTCTCAAGAAAATACAGTAACCTATTTAGTGTACGCTCTGTTCTTTTAGCTTTGTTATACTCCACCGTCAGTTAACTTAAAGAAAAATCAATGATAAGCTCCTCCGTTCACTTGTAACACATTTTGCAGGTCTATTAACAGGTTCCTAACTTTATTTAATCTGAAATGCTATTCAATGTTACATTAAGTGACACGGGGCAGGGTTTTATAAAACATAATCGCTAAAGCAAATCAGCCTACGAGAAACACAATTAGGCACTGGAGCAAACAACACACAAGATTAGTAAGGTGACTCTAAAAATGTGAAAAAGTTAACCTGGCAATAAAGACAGATGTTAAGAGATAAGGGGCCGGATGAATGTAGCTTAAGGTTTGATGTTTACTGCTATGTACAACAGTGTGTTTAACACTGTTTAGGATTCCCAAATGGATTGCAAGAGACCTGCCTCATTAATGTTCATGAGGCAAGTCGCAATTTGTGACCCATTTAAGATTGGCCGCGCTCACAGGGGTGGTGGACCACCATATCTATGAGTGCTTTTTAAATAAAGTAATTTTTTTTTTAATGGAGCACGTTTTCCTTAAGGAAAACGGGATGCACTTAAAAAATTTAATTAAATGTTTCACTTTAATTTTTTCAGACTGCTTTGAAAAAATGTTTGCACCCCCATTCGCAAGCGGAAGGGAAGACTTGGGGACTCCTTCCCGTTTGGGGATGGGTTACCACCAACTTTGCAATTCTTATGCGACTGCATTCGGACGACCTTGGAACACCCCTTCATAATAGAGAGTCACACTTGCTGAGATACCGCCCTGAGTGCGGACCTAAAAATACTACTGATAAATGCCCTTTGTGAATTCCCAAAGTTGTAAACTTAGACGTTTGGTACAAGTTTAGACCAAACGTCTAAGTTTACTTTTGTGAATCGGGCCCGGATATGGTGGACAATGCCAAATATACAATTTTCACAAAGCAAGTGTGAAGCCAAAGGCCAGATGTACTAAGCTCTTTTCTGTTTTCACAGAAATGGGCCATTGGTCAACAGAAAAAAAGCGTTTTGGGATGTACAAATGCGATTTTGCGATTTGGTAATATATTACTGAATCACAAAACAGTTTTGTGAGTCAGTATTAGGAAGGGGCTTGCCAAGGGTGCCCCTTCATAATAGTGAGTCTCAGGGGGATGCAGGATGTTTTGTGACTCACAATGTGGTCACAAAACATTTGCGGTTTACACCAAGGTCAAGTTGGTAACCCATTCGCAAGATGGTAACCCATTCGCAAACAGGGAGGGATCCTCAAGGGACCCCTTTTCCTTTGCGAATGCGGGTGCAAAAACGTTTTAAGAAGTGGTCCCACAGACCACTGCCTACTCTTAACTATTTCGCTGCCAGGCCTTTTCACCCTCAGGTGGGGAGCCTTTTTCTTGGCTATTTGGGGTAGTTGGTGCTTACGTCCTCATCACTTTTTGTCCACATAAGCTACCCACAGCAAATGTGCTTCCAACATCCTGGGGGATCTAAAGATACCCAGAGTTTGTGGGTTCCCCTGGAGGAGACCAAGAAATTAGCCAAAATACAGCTACAATTTAGTTGTTTTCAGAAAAATAGGGAAAAAGTGCTGCAGATAAAAAAGCATGCGCTTTTTTCCCTGAAAATGACATCAACAAAGGTTTATGGTGCTAAAAATCACCATCTTTCCAGTTTCAGGAACTGGCACACTTGAATCAGAAAACCACATTTTTCAACACAATTTTGGCATTTTGTTGGCACACACCCCATTTTTACAATTTTTGTGCTTTCAGCCTCCTCCCAGTTAGTGACAGAAATGGGTGTGGAACCAATGCTGAATCCCTGAGAGCTAAACATTTCTGAAAAGTAGACAATATTCTGAATTCAGCGAGGGGTCATTGTTGCAGATCCTTAAAGGTTTTCCTACAGAAAGTAACAGATAAAAAAATATATTGAAATTGAGGTAAAAAAAAGTGCAATTTTTGTCCATGTTTTCCTCTATAACTTTTTCCAGCTATGGCAGATTTTTGAAAGCAATATACTGTTATGTCTGCTGGACTCTTCTGGTTGATGGGCTATATAGGGATTGTTGGTTCATTAAGAACACTAGGTACCCAGAGCCAAAACATTAGCTACACCTTGCAATGGGTTTTCATTGTATACCAGGTATACAGCAATTCATTTGGTGAAATATAAAGAGCGAAAAATAGGTATCAAGGAAACCTTTGAATTTCCAAAATGGGCAAAAGATAAGGTGTTGATAAGCAGTGGTTATTTGCACATCTCTGAATTCCTAGGTCTCCATACTAGCATTTCTCAAATAGACTTCTTTTTTACACACAATCTCACATTTGGAAGGAAAAAAATGTAGAGAAATACAAGGGGCAATAACACTTGTTATTCTATTCTGTGTTCCCTGAAGTCTCCCAATAAAAATGGTACCTCACTTGTGTGGGTCGGCCTAGTGCCCACAACAGGAAACGCAACATGGCCAAATCCCATTTTTACATTGAAAACTGATGTGTTTTTTGGAAAGTGCCTATCTGTGGACTTTGGCCTCTAGCTCAGCCGGCATCTAGGGAAACTAGCAAACCTGTGCATTCTTGAAAATTAGACATCTAGGGGAATCCAGGATGGGGTGGCTTGTGGTGCTCTTACCAGGTTTATTTTACCAGACATCCTTGCAAACCTCAAAATTTGGTAAAAAAAATACTTTTCCCTCACATTTCGGTGATGAAAAGCTTTGGAATCAGAGAGGAACCACAAACTTCCTTCCACCCAGCATTACCCCAAGTCTCCCAATAAAAATGGTACCTCACTTGTGTGGATTGGCCTAGTGCCCGCGACAGGAAATCCCCCAAAACACAACATGGACACATCAAAATGATCTATTACAAAACTTCCTGTTTTTGCGGGGGGCACCAGCATTTTTGGTCCTGGGCTCAGCAGCCATCTAGAGAAACCTACCAAACCCAGACATTTCTGAAAACTAGATACCCTAGGGAGTCCAGGGAGATGTGACTTGCGTGGATCCCCCAGTGTTTTCTTACTCAGAATCCTCAGCAAACCTCATATTTAGCAAACAAATCATATTTTCCTCACATTTCTGTGTGGGAGCAACACACCAACACAAATTTCGTACCACCTAACATTCCCCTCAGTCTCCTGATAAGAATTATACCTCACTTGTGTAGGTGGGCTGAGTGCCTGTGACAGTGAAGAGCCAAAAACATATCGAAATTGAGAGGGAACCAAAGTGGGTCCAAAAGGGCAGTTTGAAAAGGCTGACAACTGGGGCAGAATTTTTATCGGTATAGATGCAGCTCTGCTGGGTGGTTGGAATTTTGTGAATTACTGTAGATTCCGGCGGATTCCATCACAAAAATGTAGGAAAAATGCACGATTTCAAGCTAATTTGGAGGTTTACAGGGCATTGTGGGTCAGAAAATGGTGTGGGGTGCATGGACTCACCGAGATATTTAGTTTTAAGTTTTGTGTAGGTCTGGTAGATTTTTCTAGGTGGTAGCTTTTCAAAGTCCTAAAAGTGCGTCTGCTCACTATTCCAAGTGGGACAATGTTGAGAGTTAGCCGTGCTCCCTTGACCCAAATGTGAAATCAGAACCCAAAATAATCAAATGTCCTCTTGCTTGCCGTTGGGATAAAATCCTTTAGTTTTCAGGGGTTGCTGAAATACTGTTACTCCCTTCAGTTGGGGTGAGGGCATAACCACACCCACACTTATTGGCAGCTCCCATCCCTTTATTTTTTTTTTAATTCCCTAGCATCTAGTAGACTGCATACCGGTGGGCAGAACAACTTTGTCCCCATTTATTTGGGTTGCTCCCCTTATGAATAGATACATAAAATAAAATAAATCCCTTGTGTCTAGTGGTTTCTGTCCCCCAAAGGGGGCAGAAATGGCCTAGAAATAAATTGGCACCCTTGGGGAGCAACCCTTGCCCAATGGGCCGTTCTCTTTGTTTGTTTACAAAAAGTAAATTAATCACTATGCGATCGTGCTACTGGAATGCTCAGAGAGACATGAAAAGAAAATGAAAAGCCATTCCTTTCCTTTTCATGACCTCCCCTGCCCCCATCCAGAGGAGAAACTAATGAGTTTCTCCTCGATGTGATGGAGACAACCCCTGATGAGGAAAGCATGCGATCGCGCGCTGACGTCATCCGACGTCACTAGGGGGGGGGTCAGGGGTGGTAGGAGAAGCGTTTCCCCTTCCATCCCTACCCAGCAGAAGGGATGGGAGGCCCATGGGGGGATCGTTAGCGCTCCCTCCTTGGGCCAGGTGCAGGACGTAACAGTTATGTCCTCGGCACCCGAGCACCATGGCCGAGGATGTAACCATTACATCCAAGGCACCCAAGGGGTTAAAAAATGAAATGAAAACTTTTCAGTTTTCTTTTTGTAATGCATTCCATTTTCAATTAAGGAGAACAGGCTGCATTTAAAAAAGTGCTTTATTTAAACAGCAATCACAGACATGGTGGTCTGCTGACCCACTTCAAATTGAGACCTGCCTCATGAATATTAATGAGGCAGGTCCATTTGTGACCCACTGCCAAACACAATGTTGTACATCGCATTTTGCGATTTTCTAATAGCAATTCGCTAACATTCTCTATTAGGAAATCGCAAACCCATGATTTTGTACATCTGACCCCAAGTCTGTTACTATAAACTCATTTGCCCCCCCAAAGAAATACTGTTACATATAAACACATTTGTCTCCTAAAATAATACTACACTAGTCACTTTGTAAAGCTGTGCATATAATATGACAACTGAAAAAAAAAAATTGTCTAAAAGTTATGCATGTTCCATTTTAGGATATGGGGCTACAAGTATGAACGTAGGGAATTGCGATTCCATGAGAATCGCAATGAGGAAATTGCAATTCCAGATCTATGAAACTTCAGTGAGTTTCTTTTGCAATCCACAGTGGGTCACAAATAGACCTAACTCATTAATATTAATAAGATAGGTCACAATCTGTGACCCACTGGGAATCGCTAAAATCACAGGGATAATTGCCTGCTGGGGTCAGTGGACCACCATGTCTGTGATTGCTTTTAAAAGAAGCAATCTTTTTTTTTCAAATGCAGTCCATTTTCCTTAAAAGAAAACGGGATGCATTTAAAAAGCTAAAAATGAAACGTTTCAGTTAAAAAATTTTAAGAGTAGGCAGTGGTCTGTGGGACCACTGTCTGCTCTTAAAAAACATTGGGGACCCTTTCCTATTTGCGAACTACAAGTATTTTGCGACCACAGTCATGGTTACAAAAAAAATCATAGACGGATCTTTGCTTCTTCCTAATAGCGGGTTGCAAACCCATTTTGCGATTCGATAAATAGATTACCGAATTGCAAATTTGGGTTTGTACATTGGCAAGGCTTTTTGTTTACACAAGCTTCCCGGTTCTGTGATTCAGGCCATTTGCGAAAAATCTATGTACATCTGGCCCTTGATTCTCAATGTTTGGGACACAGCTCTCACCAATACTCATAAACAACATATTTGCACATGTACAGTTCCTGAATTTGGGGCAAAAAATATTCATACAAAAGGTTAGGGCTAAGGCCAAATACTCATGAAAATCTCCATTTGTGAATTATTTGGAAAAAGAAATCTTTATACACTAGATACATTTTTACAGAGGTACTTTGAGAATACATCCACTGGGAAGGTCAACTGAGATTCCAACTAACAAAGGACATTATCAAAAAGCTGTTAGGATTGGTCATGAAGCTATTACTCTGTGAAAGACATGCTACAAGCCCATGGCAGCCGAGATAAAGATGTAATGTGATCTAAAATACCACACACTCCAGGGGGTCACCAAAGATCACAATGGCACAACACAATCGAATATCTGAAAGACATTATGGGCCTGATTTAGATCTTGACGGATGGAATACTCCGTCACAAATGTGATGGATATTCCATCCGCCATATTACAATCCCCATAGGATATAATGGGATTGTAATATGGCAGCCACTGAAACAGTACCTTGTATGGAGGGTTGCGTCGAAGTTGAAGATCCAATGCCAGGCTCAGGGTAGACAGTGCATGGTCAATGCATCGGTTCTGATCCGCCCAGCCCAGGAATGCGTTGTCATCGAGCTGTGCAGTTGGCAATCTTCAAAGACGGTTGAGGTGTCAAACCCTTTGCGATGAAGGTGATGCGTCATCAATGAGCCACGATGCGAAGGTGATTTGCTGGGGCTGATGTTGATGCATCCATCCTGAGCTGTGCAATCAGCAATGCGAAGTCCTCAAAGACAGCGGCGCTGCATCGAGCAGAGATGCAGCAGTTCTGATTGGCACAGTGACGTTGGTGCATGGAGTTTCTCAGAAAACAGCAGAGGAACCCACTTCCAAGGGCCAAGGACTGGATTGGCACCACTTGGCAGGGTAGGTCTCAGAGTGGCAGAGTCCAGAAGATGTATTCGAGTCGGGTGAAGTCTTTGATGTACCTGAGACTTCAGAACCAGAGGCAAGCCAGCAAGCCCTTGGAGTCAATTCGGTTCTAGGGATGTAGAGATGCTGGTCCAGTCCTTCTCACTCCCAGGCAAGGAGGGTGGCAGTCAGCATGGCAGGCATAGCAAAGCATGAATCCAGCATAGTCCCAACAGAGTGACAGTTCCTTCAGCAGCACAGCATCCTTCTCCCTGGCAGAATATCCTCAGGTCTGGAATTGTACTGATTTGGTGGCACTGAGGTCCAGTTCTTAAACCAATTTGTGACTTTGAAGTGGGGTAAAGTCCAAAAAGATGCCTTTAAAGTACACAAAGTCCCTGTTCTTTCTTCTCTGGCTCCAGACACGCTACAGGGGGTTATGCAGCTCTTTGTGAGGGCACATGACCCAGACTATTCAGGTGTAAGTGTCAACTCCTCCTTTCTCCCTCCTCCCTCCCATCCTAACAAGGATGACCCTTCATGATGTTAATGGCCCATCAGGCACACCTAGCTCCCTTTGTGTCTGACTGTCTATAGGGAATACACAAGAGCCCAGCTGCACCCACCCAGACATGTATTCAGAAACAGGCAGAGGCAAACAATGGTAAAAGTAAGAAAATGCCAACTTTTCAAAAGTGGTATTTTCGGACTTGCAACTTAAAATCCAACTTTACCATCAGTTGATTATAAATTGTGAGTCCCAAGACACCAAACTCAAAATATTTATTTGTTCCCAGTTGAAAAAATTTCTCATAAAATGTAACAAGGCCATCCCAGTGTTCACATATGAGAGATAGGCCTTGCAGTAGTGAAACAAATAATTTAAGAGTTTTAAAAGTACATGTCCAACCTTTTAAATACACTGTTCCCTGCCCATAGGGCTGTGCAGGGTCTACCTTAGGGGTGACTATTATATATTAAAAAGTTAGGTTTGGGCCTGGCTAGTGGATTAACTTACCATGTCGATATGACAGTTTAAAAATGCACACACAGGCTCTAGAATGGCAGGCCTGAGGCATGTTTGAAGGGCTACTAAAGTGGGTGGCACAATCAGTACTGCAGGCCCATTAGTAGCATTTAATTTACAGGCCCTGGGCACAGCTGGCATACTTTACTTTGGACTTACAAGTAAATTAAATATACCAATAGTGGCTAAACCGTGTAGCGAGCATATGCACTTTGGAACTGGTTAGCAGTGGTAAAGTGACCAGAGTCCTAAAGCCAACAAAAACAAACTCAGCAAAAAAGGGGAGCAGGAAGGCTAAATGCTTGGTGATGAATCTTGAGAAAGAGCCATGCCCAACACACTGCATACGATTTTCATTTGAAGAACTTAAGTTCTGCATAAAATACATTGCTGTATCATATTCAAAACAATATGTTCTGAATCAGTGAAAAATAATTAGCTACCATAACTGCAGTATCTAAAGTGTTCGTTGCTGATGAAGTGACTCATGCTTCATCCCTAGTTCTAATACTGTGCTTTCTAAATAGAGGTTGGAGAATTGTTTCCTTCTCGCCTAGGAAGAAACAACAATCCAGAAAGGGATGGATTGAGTATTTTGTTTTTAAATGAAACAGAAACAGAAAAAGTAGCTGTTATTTTCCAAGACTCTACCTTTAAAGACCAACCAGTCCATCAGGGGATGTAGGCAGGAGACGGACACCTTTCTAAAAGTATATTTTCCAACTTATTTATTATAAATCTGACTTCACCAGTAAATTGGAATTCAAATAAGTATTTCAAAACACCCAAAAATGAAATGTGTAGCTGTTTCCTATCCGGATACAGCATTTGTAAATACAATACTATAGAATGGGTGCTCTAGCCCACAGGTGACATTTAATTTTCAGGCCCCAGGTACATTCTTCTACCATATACTAGGGACTTATAGGTAAGTTAACTCTGCCAATTAGAAGTATGCAGATTTAATTAATTTGAAATGGGGAGCACAGACACTTAACACCTGGTTAGCAGGACCAAAGTGCACAGAATTCTGCAGCCAGCAAAAAAACAGGCAAGGCAATAATTTTGGTGTAAATGTTCATTTCTAACATGAGTCCTACCAAAGGAAAGTGAGGAGAGCTGCTCTCCCCAATGGGTGTTCTCATGAATAATGTAGAGAAAACTGGAAAGGCCATCAGCATTGGCATGGTCAGCTCAGGGTGATATTCCACCACAATGTCCAAACGATTTAGGGGGATGGACCACTTAAACAGTTTAGGATTCTCACCACGTATTTGCATCAGCCCTCTGACAGGTGTGTGGTCTGTCTGAACCCAAAACTGAATCTCAAAGAGATAGGGTCTCAGCGTCCAGACCACTACAAATACTCCCCTCTCAACTGCACTTCACCTCCTTTCCCTGAATAGTAGACATCTGATGATGAAGGCTAGGAGTTGGCCCAGGCCTCATTATTTAGTTGTGGAAGAACCTCCTCAATACCATGTGCTTAAGCTGTCTTAGCTGTTGATACTTAACATGTGGGTTCCTTCATGTTGTCAAATGCATTCTGCTACACCTCTGCCCAAATCACCTCCTTTGGTTGTTTCCTGGAAGTCAGCTCAGTCATGGGAGAAACAATGGTACCATTTCTCTTGATAAATTTATGTAATACCCAGCAAGGCTGAAGAAGGATCTTACCTTGGTCTGGGTCTTGGAGTCCCAAAGGCCCAAAGGCTATGCGCAGCGCGGGGTTGGGTTGTTACAGGGATTGGCCATAGGGCCTGACATTTACCCTGCAAACTACAGCACTCATGACATCATTGATAACATCACTGATAGAATCAATGTAATATTTGCAGTGAAATTGTTTACGAAAAAACTGTGCAAGGTAGGGGGGACGAGTTATTGTTACCTTAGGGCACAAATTATGGTTACTTTAGATAGCTCTAACTATAACAGGTGAATATCTATGGTTTTGCACATTTAAAATGGAAGTCGAACTAAAATGTCCCTGTAAACTTTGCTTTTATCATTGAATATCTATATACATATATACACATATATATATATATAAATATATATATATATATATATACACACACACACATATATATATATATATATAGATATATATCTGTGTGTACATTTATATATCTGTGTGTACTTCCACTAGGTAGTTATAGTTAGGACCCAGTTTCCATAGGAAGAATTTTTTTGCCTAGATCTTTGGCGCCATTTAATGTATTGTCACAAAATTTTTCAAAACATACTTTGCTTTGGTCAGCTTCTGTTGTGAAAGTTTTGGAGTGATCAGTCAAGTGGGGACCAAGAGAAAGGGGGTTCCCAAAACATGTTTTCCCCATTCATTTTTCCATCAGCCATTTAGACATGCCTCCAGCCCGAATCACTGAACAGAATTACATCAAATTTGGTAGAAAGCTAGATTCTGTTCCACATATTAATTTTTTTGTGGATTAGTGGGAGTCCGTTCAGTAGTTTCGGAGTAAGTTAAGGTAATAAATATAGATATATAGGGACACAGATTTTCCATGGATTAGCTGTCCCTGTGCTGATATCTGATTGGCTGCCAACACTTAAACAAGAAAGTGTTGGCAGCCATCTTAGGACTCGGCTACAGCCGATTCCCAGAAAAAAAGAAAAAAAAAAGAAAAGGGGCCAGGGTAGAGTCACCCTGACCTCTTAGTCCTAGTGCTGGACCCCACCAGGGGTAAAAAGCAATACAAACAAAATCTGAAAAAATCAGCTAATGGATCTGCAGATTTTTCTGAATTAAAAAAAAAAACCTAGTCTTCTGCGCTTTGTTTTTTATTTGCCCCTGGGTGGGGCAGATCCCGGGAGCACTTGTTGTTAATATATCAGAGGGGTGCACAGGGCCCCCCTCCTTTGCCACCACCTCCCTGGGTAGATTGGCCTAATGTGAGTTCGGGGGCTGCACGGCCCCCCAGTGCCCCGGGGACCACCAGCTCTGATGCAAAATGCTTTTTAAGGTGGGGGAAGCCCTACGGCCTCCACCACAGCCGCAGGAACCACCACCTCTCTGGTGAGAATATACAAATATGAGTGGGGGCTGCGCGGCTCCCGCACCCTGGGGACCACCACCTCCCTGGGGCTAAAATGCTTTGAGTAAGTGGAGGAGGCCCGATGGCCTCCCCAGCTGCCCCAGACCCACCCCGATCAAATGTTCAAAATAAAAAAGGGGGTCCCTTTGGGATATACAAGCCCCCAGGGCAGTGTGCATGTTGGAGGGGCCCGCAATCCCCTCGTGGAGCCCAATGGCCTTGTGGACCACCTCCCAGGTTCAGCTCTTGCTATGTCCTGGGGTGACAACCCCCAGGATATAGCTGTGTGCCGTGGCTTGGCTGCAGCTTTGCAGCTGCAGCCAAATCATAGCAAACACTCATCATTGGTCCATGGATCCCTATACAGCCTTTGGCAACAGGTTCATCCTGGTCTTTGTGAACCATGCCACAATGCTACCCAGAGGCAATCCCTCTGAGGACAGTGACTGCACCTGTGGTCACCAGAACTCTGATGGGGATTGTTACCCATGTGGGGTTCCCCAAATACAAAGAGCCTGATTATGACATTGGCAGAGGAGATTACTCCATCACAAACATGACGGAAATCCCTTCCACCATATTACAAGTTCCATAGAATATAATGGAGCTTGTAATATGGCGGGTGGAATATCTGTCACATTTGTGATGGAGAAATCAGGCCCGTAGTGTCTGACCGAGGCACTAACTTCAAATCTACATACATGAAGTCCATGTGGGATGCGTGTGGTGTAACTTATAAATTCATCACACCATCACCCCCAAACCATTGATCTAATTGAGAGGATCAACAAGACCTTGAAGGGCATGATTGCAGGCCTACCTGAGGCCATGAGGGTTTAATGGGACGTCCTCGTGCAATGCCTTTTCTTTGCCTATAGGGAAGTGTCACAGAAAGGAGTAGTCCCTTCAAAGTCTTCTATGGCCAACCTGTCAGAGGGCCTCTGAGGATTGTTTATGGAGGGGTGGGAGAAAGCTCCCAGGAACCCCCCCCCCCAGAAGTCAGCTACACGTTGGCACTCTGGAATCAGATGCACTACTTATGGAAACAGGCCAAGAGCAACATTGAGGCTGTCACCAGTTACGCATGCAAGAGACTGAGATGAAATGCTTCAGCAAACCGCTGTTAAAGTAGCTCCCTGCTTGCTGTAGCAATGGCACCTTAAGGCTTCTCTGTGGTGCCAGATAGCCCATAGGGTTTTTTTTATTGAAAAAATAATAATAATAAAAAAAAAGCTTAAGTTAATCAACAGGGAGCACGGATGAGCCTTTGAAGGCTCTCTCGCAATCCCAGATAGTCCAGAAAGGGCTTGAATTTGTTTTTAAAGAATACAAACATCACAGCTCGGTGTGAAGGGGTTTGCGTCCAGGTGCACTTGTTTCCCTCTTTTTTAATAAAAACAAACTATTACATTTTTTTAAATAACAAATCAATTTTTTATATTAAATTTGACACAAAGATCTTGAAGGAAGGTACCATCTTGCCTGGCATGTTACCCCCACTTTTACTTGTGTGTCAGTCTGTTTTTGCCTGTGTCACTGGGATCCTGCTAGCCAGGACCCCAGTGCTCATAGTTTGTGGCCTATATGTGTTCCCTGTGTGGTGCCTAACTGTGTCACTGAGGCTCTGCTAACCAGAACCTCAGTGCTTATGCTCTCTCTGCTTTTAAAATTGTCACTGCAGGCAAGTGACCAGTTTCACCAATTCTGATTGGCACACTGGTACACCCTTATAATTCTCTAGAATATGGTACCTAGGTACCCAGGCTATTGGGGTTCCAGGAGATCCTTATGGGCTGCAGCATTTTTTTTGCCACCCATAGGGAGCTCAGGCAATTCTTACACAGGACGACCACTGCAGCATGAGTGAAATAACGTCCACATTATTTCACACCCATTTTACACTGCACTTAAGTAATTTATAAGGCACATATATGTCTAACCCTCACCTAGTGAAGGTTAGGTGTAAAGTTACTGAGTGTGAGGGCACCCTGGCACTAGCCAAGGTGCCCCCACATTGTTCAGGGCAATTTCCCCGGACTTTGTGAGTGCGGGGACACCATTCCACGCGTGCACTACATAGAGGTCAATACCTATATGTAGCTTCACAATAGTAACTCCGAACATGGCCATGTAACATGTCTAAGATCATGGAATTGTCCCCCCATGCCAAATCTGGTATTGGGGTGCCAATCCCATGCATCTCCGGGGCTCCAGCATGGACCCCGGGTACTGCCAAACTAGCTCTCTGGGGTTTTCACTGCAGCTACCGCTGCTCCCAACCCACAGACAGGCTTCTGCCCTCCTGGGGTCTGGGCAGCCCAGTCCCAGGAAGGCAGAACAGAGGATTTCCTCTGAGAGAGGGTGTTACACCCTCTCCCTTTGGAAATAGGTGTTAAGGGCTGGGGAGGAGTAGCCTCCCCCAGTCTCTGGAAATGCTTTGAAGGGCACAGATGGTGCCCTCTTTGCATAAGCCAGTCTACACCGGTTCAGGAATACCCCAGCCCCAGCTCTGCCGCGAAACTGGACAAAAGAAAGGGGAGTGAGCACTCCTTTGTCCATCACCTCCCCAGGGGTGGTGCCCAGAGCTCCTCCAGTGTGTCCCAGACCTCTGCCATCTTGAATGCAGAGGTGTGAGGGCACAGTGGAGGCCTCTGAGTGGCCAGTGCCAACAGGTGACATCAGGGACCCCTCCTCATAGGTGCCTACCTGGTTAGATGGCCAATCCTCCTCTGAGGGCTATTTAGGGCGTCTCCTGTGGGTTTCTCTTCAGATAACGAATGCAAGAGCTTACCAGAGTTCCTTTGCATCTCTCTCTTCAACTTCTGCCAAGGATCGACCGCTGACTGTTCCAGGACGCCTGCAAAACCGCAACAAAGTAGCAAGACATCTACCAGCAACAATGTAGTGCCTAATCCTGCCGCCTTTCTCGACTGTTTCCTGGTGGTGCATGCTCTGAGGGCTGTCTGCCTTTACCCTCCACTGGAAGCCAATAAGAAATCTCTGGTGGGTCGACAGAATCTTCCCCCTGCTAATGCAGGCACCAAACTTCTGCATCACCGGTCCTCTGGGTCCCCTCTCATCTTGACGAGCATGGTCCCTGGAACACAGGAGCTGGGTCCAAGTGACCCCGACAGTCCAGAAGTCCTTCTGTCCAAATTTGGTGGAGGTAAGTCTTTTCCTCCCCACGCCAGACAGTAATCCTGTGTACTGAATGAACTGCAGCTGCTAGGGCTTCTGTGCACTTTTAAAAGGAATCCTTCAAGCACAGCATAGCCCAGGTCCCCAGCACTCTATCCTGCATTGCTGAACTCACTGAGTTGATCACCGACTTCGTGGGACCCTCCTTCATAGTGTTGAGACGACCGCCATGCTCAGATTTCTTGAATGCCTGTTCAAGTTCTTCTGCAGGTCCTGCCTGCTTCTCCATGAGCTCTCTATGCTGCTGAGCACCCCCTCTGTCTCCTCCTACAAGGGGCAACCTCCTGGTCCTCCCTGGGCCTGGGAAGTACCCATTTTCTTCAACTATGACTCTTGCAGCTAGCAAGGCTTGTTTGTGGTCTTTCTGCATCGAAATAACTCTGCATCCTCCAGCACACCGTGGGACATGTTCTCTGCAAAGGAGAAGTTCCTGGCACCTTCCTTTGTTGCAGAATCTTCAGCTTCTTTCACCCAGAGGCAGCCCTTTTGCACCTTCATCTGGGGTTTAGTGGGCTCCTGCCCCCCCTGGACACTTGCGTGACTCTTGGACTTCGTCCCCTTCCTTTACAGGTCCTCAAGTCCAGGAATCCATCTTCAGTGCCTTTGCAGAATCCACTATCACAACTTTTGTGTGTTTCTGGGTTTAGTAGGGTAACTTTACTCCTACTTTTCAGGGTCTTGGGGTGTGGTATCTTGGACACCCTTAATGTTTTTTACACTCCCAGTGACCCTCTACACACTACACTAGAACTCAGGTCCATTTGTGGTTCGCATTCCACTTTTGGAGTATATGGTTTGTGTTGCCCCTTGGCCTATTGCATCCTATTTAATTCTACAGTGTTTGTTCTACTTTTCTAACTGTTTACTTACCTGATTTTGGTTTGTGTGTATATTTTGTGTATTTTACTTACCTCCTAAGGAAATATATTCTCTGAGATATTTTGGGCACATTGTCACTAAAATAAAGAACCTTTATTTTTAAGAACTCTGAGTATTGTGTTTCCTATGATATAGTGCTCTATGATATAAGTGGTATAGTAGGAGCTTTCATGTCTCCTAGTTCAGCCTAAGCGGCTCTGCTATAGCTGCCTCTATCAGCCTAAGCTGCTAGAACACTACTAATCTATTAATAAGGGATAAATATACCTGGCACAAGGTGTATGTACCATCAGTTACCCAAAATAGGCCAGGCCAGCCTCCTGCAGATCTCATTCTTATCAGACATCAAAGCCTAAAAAAAAAACTCTGTCTTTCTCCCCTCCCCTTCACTTTCTTTCTCTCTTTCTGTCTCTCTTTCAATTGATTTCTCCCATTCATCTACCCACTCAGACACTTACGCACCCACTCACAGACCCATCAGACCCTCATACACTCACTCACAGACCCACTAAGACCCTCATACACTCACTCACAGTCCCAGTCAGACCCTCACACACTCACTCTCAGACACACTCAGACAGTTACGCACCCACTCAAACACCCACTCAGACTGTCACACACCCATTCACAGACTCACAACACCCTCATGCACCCACTCACAGACCCGTGCACACACTGACACACATTCTAAAACACTGATGTATGCACTCTCACACCCAGACAACCACTCTCTCCCCTATATACACCCTCTCACACCTATTATCACTCCCAGAGAGGCCAAGAACAACTCCCATCGCACACAGTCATAGGGCAATGTGAAGCATGGAGTTGGGTAGTTAGGCAAGTTGACCGCAGAGTCTGGCTGCAGGCCAGATCTTGTGGGCAAACTCCACTGCAGATGGGTGAATACTTTTGGCTGTGGCAGTGGTTGGATGAACATATAATAATGAAAATTACTACATGTTAAAAAAACATGAATTCACTGAAAAAAACAAAGGTACAGGGACGTTATAGTTAAGAAATAGAATTTTTTTTAAACATGGAAATTTCCTGAAAAAACAAAGGTTACAGGAATGTTATAATCAGGCTCACATTTTAAACACACAAAACCTTAGAAATTTTGACAGTTATACTTAGAGCTATCTCAAGTAAATATAACTCGTGCCCTAAGTTAACTATAACTTGCACCCTTGCCATGCACTATTACCAACAAATGATGGCACTCATGACATCTTTCATAACATCATTGATAACATCAATACAATATTTGCAGTAAAATGACTAAAAAACTTGCATGGCAGGGCCGTAATTTATAGTTACCTCAGGGCACAACTGCATTTTGGGAACTGTAGTCCCAACTTCCAAGTAGCAACTCAGAGCTTCTGGAACCTTGGATCAAGTTTGTGGACACTATGAGAACCCAAAAACTACTTGTGGAAGAAGATCCAGAATTTTGGTAAAGTTTGGAGCAACTGTGGAAAAAAGCTCCATAAGGTGACCAACCTGTCGACGAGAGTAAAGCCAGTGAGGTCAAACCGCAATCCAGCATGAATTTCAGGTTTATACTGCTGAAGTTCCAGAGCTTTCCCCATTGACAAGACTTTCGGAGTTGATCGGGACCCCACGCTAAAGCAAGCCACTATCGTAGTATCTCAGCCCGGCCTGAAGAGGAGCCATGCCTGATGACCAGAGAAAAAGCTCCAGAAAAATGTCTGTGTGTGAAGGTAAAACTTTGACTGAGGCCTCCCGCTCAGTGTGTCCAAGTAGGTATCCATCACATTCGGCCTTAACTTTTGATTTTGTCCTAGTCAAGTGTGACCATATGTCCCCATTTGGCATGATTGGAGGCATAATCATAATCCCCGAACACCACCTTGCACCACATTAGCGTAATTATTTTTGACGTTAATGTGGAGCAACAAAGCCGAAATCCCCATGCAGTATTTACAGAGTGGCAAAATGCATGCATTCATATATTCATATATTATATTATATATAGGTATTTCCTTTCGCCATTTGTACAGCACTGTTAATGCCTGCTCAGAGCAGGCGTTAAAGGGGGCTTCCATTATTTATAATGGGCCCCTATGTACTCTGCAGGAGTAGCGCCAACATTTTGGTGCTACTCCTGCAGAGTACTTCAATAGCGTCACCTTGAATGACACTTTTGGTCCCTTCCCTGCACCATGAGGTGCGTATTTTAAATATGGCGCACACATGGTGGCAGTAGGAGGGTGCAAAGGGGCACAGGGAAAGTGGCACTGCACTTGGTGCAGTGCCACTTTCCATAAATCTGCCTCTTGGTTTTTAGGCGCTAGAAAGACTTTTTTTTTGCATTTAATCTTTAAAAATTCATATCTCCTGTTGCCTACATTGGATTATTGTTGTTTTGGTGTCATTTTAAATATATACTTTTTCTAGTTTGTCGAATGGGATATTTTATTTGCCACAGAGTATCCCATTTGCCAAATTCTAAATCAAGCCATTAGTCCCACATTATGCCCAGGCCTCCAACACAGATTATTCTCAAGCAATACCTTCACTTGGTAGTGGGGGGAATATATCCACAGGGAGCTACTTTATAGCAATTATGCTAGGTAGAGGTTTATCTATGTAATGGTTGGGTGTCACTGATCATGTACCACTCTTTTGCCTCTTAGTCACATGGATTCATTGAGGGGATATTGGAACTCAATAATGCAAGACATGAAATATGACTTCACTTGGACAGAGAAATGTCACACAGGCATCACATGCCACAATGCAATTTACTTTTTTAGGTAGGGTGGGTGAGAAAGACAGAATGATTATGTGAACCACTAGCAGGTGACTCAGTAGGCACTTGGAAACACACCTCGGGCCAGAAGAAAAATGATGCACAAACGTTTAGGTGAGTTAACATAATTCCCTAGCACCATCATTGTGTTATATTTAAAAAATGACACTCGATGGCACTAAGAAATGGTTAGTTAAAAAAATGACGCAAACTATTGCGACATGCTGTAAGAAAAAATTATGCTAATGCAGCAAAAGTAGTGCTCGGCCATTTTACGGCACGTTATTTTGACGCTAAACAGGCTACCACTGCATTTAACTGATTTAGCATAAAAAAAATGTGAGCAAGACAAAAACTTTTGGGAAGTCAAGATGGAGAATTCAGGACTGGAGAGACCCCAGGGAGATCCCAATCAGCCAATGACCAGCCAGGAGGATCAAGAAAAGTCCCAGGAGAAGAAGAAGGAGAAGTAGAAGTGGACTTGTCGCTTTATTGAGGAGGAGCATGACATCTTGGTCAGAGAGGTGACAGAGCATCAACATCAGCTCTTTTTCGCCTCCAAATTGCCAATTGGTAGGAGAGAGGCCAAATGGCAGGCAACAGCAGACAAAGTCAACAGCGTGGCAGAGGTGAGGAGGATAGTCACCGATTGCAAGGGGTGCTGGCACGATTGCTAGAACAGAACTAATGAGAAACTGGCCAGGAATGTAAAGGCAGCACCACCGATAGGAGGTGGAAGTCCTGCACCACAGGAGGACCTGGATGAGCTGAAGTAGATGGTGGCAGCATTCATCCCAGAGGAGCTGGTCACTGGAATCGCAGGACAGCGCAGACTACTGAGAACTACATATGGAGGGTAAGTGGCAGCGGGGACTATCTGAAATCTCTCAAATGGCAGAAGTGGGAGGCACATAGGACATACTCAATGCATGCTAAAGGGTTGCACCCGGACACATAGGCCTTAAATCAAAATAACTCATTGCCACCCAAGCCACACTTGCAGTGATGCTCTGGTTGTGCAATGCACTCTGACATATACACAATGTGGACATAAGCTACTTACTAAGGCTTTACACTACCCTGTAAATATGGAGCACATTGCCAGGAAGGGATGTGCCACAACAATACCCATTACATATTGTCATTGCCCCAGATCCAACACAACATCTCCATCAGAGTCTGTGACTGAAGTCAACACCTCCACAGGGGTGGTGTAAGGATGATGCGACAAGGCAGAAAGCTTTCCTATCGCCTTGTGTCATTGGCCTTCTCATGTATGCAGCATCCAGCAGCAGACAGAGAAATGCCACCTTGCCATAATTGCTTGAACATGTGGAGGAAGAGGAACTTCCCTGCTTATAAACAATCAATCCCCACAATGCAGGCACCCCTTTACTATAGTGCAACGATGTCTGAGTTGGTGCAGGGAGACCAAATCTGCACTGGTGCAGGGGGAAATGCAGGGGTGTGCCATCTTTCAGTAAACATGATTAATTCCTGCAATTTGAAACTGGCACAGCACCATGCAACTCATAAGGCTGCTGCACTGAGCTGTGCCACTTCAGAACAAATCAGGCCCTGAGTGTCCAACCTGTGGAAAGCAAAGTGCACAGGGTGGACCAACAACAACTCCATATACAACAATGCACCATGTGGGAATGGGCACAAAAGTAAACTCATACAACATATGGGGCATGTCTGTGACTATTGGGTGTGCATCAGTACAAGTAGCTGCAATCTTGCCATGTAAAAGGGTTGACTGTGTTGTGGGAATGGTTGGTGTAATGCTTAAAGGGCATCTACATGCATAAGAACTGGTACAAGTGGCATCAAAGTAGCACTATTGGCACAATGTCACTAGCCTGTAATGCTACTGTACCATGATGCAAAGAGTTGCCCATATGGATCCAAGCTTCACAATCCCCTTGTGTCACATCAACTAACTCTCAATATGAATGCATTGATCTACATTCTCAGCTCAAGATTATGCATGTGGTTGATACGCTGTATGCAAGGAAATGTCCCAAATGTAGGAAGGGCCAAACTAATGGGGCAGACAAACCCTAATGGTTGGACTGTCCCTCCCAAATAGCACATGTGTGCTGCCTGCTAGACGCAGATGAGATTGTAACATAAGCATAATAAGCAATGGCCCAACCTGTGCTTTGCTGCACTAGTGCCATCATTGATGGTGCCAATGCATCATAATACCAATTTTGTGATAGCATGCGTTACACTACTGTGGGAATGTCCACCATGGTGAATAGGAAGGATGATTTATATCCCACCATGGTGTCAGTGGCATGGGCAAGGAGCCTGCAAGGAGGTTGGTGGTGTGGGATCTAAGCAGAAAATACCTTGAAGGCTTGCCCCTTGTGAGATGCACAACGCAAAACATAATTTACAACTACAACCTGGGGTCTGTAACATGTCATTGAGCCTCTGTAGCAAGTACTTGATGTGTCATGTCAACAGCCACCACAGTCTACCACTGACATTTCACCATCGCATTGCAGAGGATGATGCCTTACCTCCTGGCCAGCTGCCAGTCCTGGATTTTACAGATTACATGGATGACCAGCTGCTAATCATCAGTGACAAGACTCTCCAGGATGTCCTAGGTTCCCTCCAGACACAGGGAGGACACACAGCAATGCAGGGTCTTCATTTGAACCACCCACCTACCAATACATAATAGCAGCCAGTCATGACACATCCCTGGACTCTGTGGTCCCAGATATCACCTTCGGCGCCAGTGGTAGAAGTCCAGCGGGAGCCGGCCAAGCAGGTGTGGGTGGGGCTAGAGACCATGGCAGGCAGCCCAGGAGGAGTGCAGAGGTGCCTCAGTCCAAATAAGGACAACTTAGCTGCCATAAGAATCACCCAATTCCTGCTATGTGGGCTCCATCAGTCCCTGGCTGATATAGCTGCTGTCATGAGGCAGAGGCATCAACAATTGCCCTCCCAAAGTGGCAGCAGCATCATAGGAAACAGGCTGGGGGACTGTACAGAACACCCTGGAGTCCATACAGTGGGAAGTGGCCTGCCTCAGGGAAAACATGCTGCTACCACGAGGCAGTGTTGGGGTATTAGAAATCAGCAGTTCCTCCTTGCTGCAATGATGCTTATGTGTTTCCACAAATGACAGCTGCCCTTTGACTCCACATCTCTAGCTCCTGATGTGTGTATTACCCCCTCACCCCTGGCACAGGAGGCACCACATACATCAGAGGATGAAGATGTGGAAGGAACTACATTCACACGTAAAACCACCTGGTAGCACCAGTCTGTGCCACGTGGACAGTATATCCTTCATTCTGTACTTAAGATCATGCCAATGTTGTGACAGCTGGCAATCTGCCCTTCTCACTCAACCACTGTTGACTTGTCTGCTATGTATTGACATAGTCTTGAATCATATGTGTTGGCAATTTGTATACCTACTCACCTATGCACAATTCTCCCAACCATGTCTCATGGCATGCCCCTCACCCTTGGACTCTGAATGTACAACAGATGGCTCTGGATCTTTCACGGGGTCTGTGAACAGGACATTGCATTGAATTTGAATACACACTTGCACCTGTAAATAAATCACTGTGTTCACATGCAAAATTTCTACGTTTACTGTGATCCATCAACTCATCTAAATGTATACATTGTGTAAAGCAATGTCAATGAGAACAGAACCTATTTAAATGTGTGCACACTAGGATCGTAACATGGGAAAGGTGAATGCTGGTGGTGTGGCTGGTAGTGTGGCCTACAACCAACTTACATAGCCTCAAATACATGTATTGATAGGTTATCCATGAAAGTTGACATATGACATGTATGCATCAGTACCAAGTGTCAGGTAAATTACCCAGATGAGAACACTTGAACAACTAATATATGTGGTTCACAAGACATTAAATTCATCAGTGATGGACATCTGTCAGTGTGGCAGGATACAACCCCTAAAATGGCTGATGTTATATGTACAACACTTCCCAACTATAAATCTGCCTCACCCCAGCAATGACAGTTGAAGTTTTATGCCTGCCTGTCAAAAAGTCTGTATACATACACAATGTGAACGGCTGGAACTGTGGATGACAAATGTTTTGAGTAGCTGATGACATTTAGCAGACTATCTGACAGCTCCTTGGCCATAGGGAATGCACATGGTCATCAATAGAAATCAAGACAGTAAGCATGTCCTACTACATTCCTCCTACTTGGTCAGTGCACACATAAGACCACCCAGACACTCAACCAACAAGGAGAGATAATTGTCTAATACTAACAGGATTTATTAAAACAAATTAAGAACATCATATCTAAATCTACCTTATACACTACCCTACACTAAACTAACTTAAACTAATGTTTCTTAACTTACTACACCTATCTATCCTATTCTAAACTTATCTTACAAATGTAAGGCTACACTCTAAACATTGTCTCCCCACCCTACCTTAAGAGACAAGATATGAGTACGACAACATTAACTAAGGCTACACATGTACTAACTTAACCTATATCTTACACAAATATATATTTTTTGTAAGTATTTTTTTTTAATTTTACACAGAACCCACAACATAAACCCACCCACCCCCAAAATAAAAATTTACTAAAATCCACCCCCAACTATACTTACTCAAACTTATTACCTACACTATTTTACTAACCTTTCTCTAACCATCTAAAACCCGCTATAAATATATGTAACACCTGTAAAGGAGAAAGAGAAGGAACTGGGAGGTTGAGGCACAAACAGTTCACAGCTTTTTCAATGTTTTCTTGCAGTAGTTGAGCAACTTATTATTTTTTCATTGTCTTTCTCCAACTTATCCGATCTGGCCATCATGGCTGCCATGTCCTGTCTCATGTCTGACCCGAAGCTAGATGTTGTGGCTGGAGCAGGTGGCTGGAGCAGGTGGCTATAGGGGTCCCTGGCTAGAGAGAAGGTGCAGCAGATGTAGAGGGGGGTCAGACCCACTAAGGCCCCCTGAATGCAGATATGTTCCACGATTTAGACAGCTTTGTTGTTGGCTGTAGCCGAGGTCCCCATGTCTGAATGCATGCC
Source organism: Pleurodeles waltl (assembly GCF_031143425.1). Lineage (NCBI taxonomy): Eukaryota > Metazoa > Chordata > Amphibia > Caudata > Salamandridae > Pleurodeles > Pleurodeles waltl. The sequence goes on from NC_090444.1 coordinate 1,529,869,049, forward strand.
AAGCCCCAGTGACCTTCTTCTTCCTAAAGCAGCTGAACAATGAGGAGAATAAAGTATTAAATACAGCATTGGGTGGAGGTAGAACAGACATGCAATGTACATAGCATCCTCAGATGACACATGCAGTCCACCACACATTCCAGAAAACTGACTGACTTAAATCTATGCCAAGTTCCTGCCAGCCATCTATGGTATCATGTACAGGTCACTCACCTAATGGCTATCCATTTTTGACCATCAGAGCCCAGAGATAAGTGGACTACTGTGTCCTTGTTTAACAATTATGTGATCAAACTAGTGAGGATCATGTGGTCCAACAAGTCCGGAATCCCTGTGACATTGTCAATACACAGCGCTTTGTATGCAGGCCACCACTTTGACACCCCTAGTGCTACATTAAGCCTTGCCAGGCATCATAGATTCTAGGTGGTGACCACCTGATAGGGGGACAAGAAACTTCCTACTGGCAATTCTACGGTTAGGTAAAGCTTCATTCATGTGTCCTGGGTTAACACCTGCTCAGAGCACGAGTGACAAGGGGGCACACCATTGCTCACAATGTGCCGACAAGTACAATTCAGGCAAAGTGCCCATACAGCTTGGGCAAAGCCTGAATAGTGCATCAAAGTTGCCTACAGATTTCGTAACTATTGCCCCCTACCCTGTGTTATGTTGTGTAAAATGTGTTATGCGGCACACACATGGTGGCTGTATGTGTGCCCTTAGGGGCACAGTAAGATTGGCACTGCACTGGGTACAGCTACAGTATTCCTATCTATTGAACAACATGTGACATGCACGTCAGACATCTCCTAAGTACCAGGTGTACACTCAGCATTCACGTTATATGCACATGTGATGTGACTAGGATCACTCACAGATATCATGATGGGTAGACCATGTTGTCAAATCTGCAGAGATCTAGCTTGCTACAATCCGTAGAAATGTCCCACAGCCATCTGGAGCTTAGTTTTATTCCCAGTTTGTACTCTACTGACTTTTGGCAAGCACAATAAGGATCCTTTCAGGACAACAGCCTCACTTAAAATCTGAAGAGTTGTGAGGTACCAATAGTGCAAGTGTCTCCTACATAAGCCCCCTAGAGACCTCTAGACATTTACTTCATCTGTACTGTTTCATGACTAACTGAAAGCTATGTGTGCCACACAGTTCTGTCAAAAGTGCAGTTAAAAATGTGTTGGCAACAGGCATGCTAATCAGATAAACAGCAGTTCTGACACCTATCATGATTGACATCAATGTATATTTGGGCATGCTTTCAATTTCCTAACACCCATAATTCCTTAGCAGCACATGTTGCCACTTGTGCAACAATCAACCCATTCTCAATCCTCAACATTGCATCAGACATGAGGTCAATATCCTAACTCAGATGATTTCATATCATTAGTCATACAATACATGTAATCATTACATTGCACACATCAAAACCCTGGAATGCCACAGATGACACAAAAGGTGACACTTATAGGCAGCATTGGGGTCTTTGAATCTGGACACATCTCCACTGGTGCAGGGTGGAGGCCTACCTGCAATACATGAAAGGAAAACATAGCTTAGTGATATTTGGGCACTTCTGTGCATAGGGTACAGTTTAAAAATAAACTTGTTACTGTGAGTGAGCAAGTCAACCTAGTGGTAGAACTGAACAACTGTAACAACTGTCAAACATATGTAATCTTTCTGTGAGACTTAGGGCCAGATAATGGAGACCCTGGCTCCAATAAAGCATCACTTTCCCTGATGCTCCTGTGGGGTACTTAACTGCACCATATGTACATGGAATTGTCCTGCAGCTGTTGTGTTGCTTTACGCCTCCATGACCATAAGGGCCTGCATAACACAGTAATCTGCATCCGAGGAGCATGTGATGGTTGTTGCAGTGGACATCCCATTGTAACACACCATGCCCCAGATGATAAAGACATCTAACTCATTATTAGCACCAAAAGACTAACAACTGCCTATGGTTGTGTGAGTATTGCAAAGTGCTGAAGAACGCATTGATACATCCTTGTTTCTTGTTTCTAATATGTGTGTGCCATTACAAGGCACACACACTTGAGGTATTAAGGCATGGCAGTTTACCTATGTACATTTAGTTGATCCTACCAGCACATTAACTGAATAACATTACATATGTCTTGCCAATACTGTATGGCCAGCCACTGTTGCCATAGTATGACATTTTTTTCAGGAAAGGATATTAACATGCGGATATACATTTCCCTCAACACAGACACACACTCTCTGAGGTCCACAGATGCCTGTGATGGTGCAGGCTTCTGAGTAATGTGCTAGTGCTGGAGCGGATGCAGGCCTGCCCAAAACTATCTGTAAGCTGTGGCAGACCTATGGTACAAATTCAGCACATATGTACGGCAATAGACACATTATGGAGAGAATGTGATGCACAATGTCCAGGAAGAGGAACGTGTTAAGTAGTCTGGACCCTGTGCATAGACAAGCTCCCTTAAATGCCATTTGCCAATGACACAAAGGGGCAGATTTAAAGAAAGTGGTGCTGTACTCATCGCCCTCCTTTCCCCCACCATGTGTGTGCCGTATAAAACATACGGTGCACCATGGTGCAGATAGGGTGCAATCATTTCAATTTAAATGGATTCAAATGATGCACTCAGCTGGATTAACACCAAAACATTTGCACAACTTCTGCTGAGTACATAGGGACCCATCATATACAATGTTATTTCCCATTTTAACACCTGCTCTGAGCAGGCGTTCAAAGTGCATGAAATATGGGACTAGGAAATATATCAGATTTCCCAGACCCATTTACTTTAGACACCGCCATGCAGTTGTAGGCCCCCTCCCATACATTATGCCTGGCGTAGAAATCATGTTGTTCAAGCCTTAACTGAGTGGGCTCTCACACAAATTTGTTTTATGGCATTGGGTAGATGGAACTTCTGCCCTGACTCAGCTTCATTAATGAAAATCACAACGGCAGCCCTCAGGTGGAGCTGGGGCTCTTTAATCAGGCCCAAAACAATGTGTCCACATCTCTTGACTAAACATGCTGCACTCAACCTTATGTCTGCCTGTCATGCACATGCAAATAATGGTGTCGCTATGCAAATTGGATACTTACCAACTGGGCCACCAATCTGAATCCACAGGTGATCAAGTAGGTCTTGTTCCCTTGATATCAGGTCAGCCCAATGGTGTTTCAGCTGGGGGTCATTGCATCCTCCTCCAAATATTCGGGCCAGGTGGGGGAGCCCTTGCCCCATTGCAGCCTCCGGGACTCTGTGGGGTAACCCTGGATCACAAAGCCACCTTAAACCAGCATCATCGGAAAGTAATGCTGCACAAGCCAAACAAACCCTCCCAGTTCATCTGCCGTCATCCCCGCTGATCCCGAAATACCCCAACAAACTATGCTACCCCTAGACAAACACCCCACAATACAGTGACAAATACAGTACAAAAACACTACAAAAGACTGAGGAAATGACAAATATAACACATCAGCAACCGGACAGAGCACAAAACTCTCCTGCAACTCCAATCCTCCAACGGCACCAGCTCTACACACAGTCATAGACAATAAGATGGTGAAGTGAAAGAAAATTCACTGTACCATGTATGCAGGCAGGATGTCCTGTTTCATCACTTCCTGGGCATGTCCATTACGTTTTCAGATATGCATCGTTTCTTTAGATGCATGACGGTCATGTGTTGATTTGTTCCTATTGAGGCTGACAATGCCTCAAGACTTGCGGTTGATGCGTAGGGGCCAGTCATAATTTTTCTGAATAGGAAAGTGTAATGTTTTGGCATTTATGTCTAAAATTTTGATGCTTGACGGTCATGCATGGTGTTAGAAATGGGGTCTCTGGTTGGAAGTCAGTTTGCACTTTGTCCAAGCAGAGACCCTCACTCTCATCAGGGCAATCGAGATACACGCTTAAGATAACCCCTGCTCACCACCTTGGTAGCTTGGCACAAGCAGTTAGGCTTATCTCAAAGGCAATGTGTAAACTATTTGCACCACACCAGTTTAGAAAAATAGACAATATTTATCTAAATCAAACACGACCAAAACGACAAAAATCCAACATACACAAGTCAAATTATGAATTTTTAAAGTAAAACGAGTCTTACTCAATGGACAACAAATGGAAACGTTGTTGTTACACAAATTACCTTTTTTGCATCAAGAATAGAGCAGCACAGGTGAGCGTGCGTCAGAAAAGTTAGTGATGCATCAATTCCTTACTTGTGAGTGAGGCCGTGTGCCGTTTCTTCTCCGGTCGGGTAGGAGATGCCTTGTTTTTCTCTCATGCGAGAGACCTTTGTGTCGATTTCCGGATGGGGAACCTCAGATACATGCAGGTTCACGTTGATTTAGACACTCATCGAAGATCTGTGAGAAATCCGGACACACAGTGATGGAAAGCCACGCTGCATGAGGTTTGTGTCATTTTTAGCAGCCGCAAGCAGGTGTTGTGTCAAACCTTTCCATGCACGATGTCCCGTGCATGGATTTCAGCCTTTGTTCTACCGGCTTCACCTTTCAAGGATGCAGAGACTGGATAGGTCATCACTTGGCAGGGCAGGAGTCTCAGCAGAGAGGCCAGATGTTGGCAGAGGAAGTCTTTGATGGCCCTGAGACTTCAGAACAGGAGGCAATCTCAGTCCAAGCTCTTGGAGATTCTCTACAAGCAGGAATATACCACAAAGTCCAATCGTTGTCCTCTTTCAGGCAGAAGCAGCAACTGCAGGCCAACCCAGCAAAGCACAGTCACAGGCAAAGGGGCGGTACTCGTCCTCCAGCTCTTCAGCTCTTCTCCTTGGCAGAGGTTCCTCTTGAGTCTAGAAGTAATCTAAAAATCTGGGGTTTTGATTCCACTACTCACACCCCTTTCTGCTTTTCAAGTAGGCAAACCTCAAAGGAAAGTCTCTGTTGTTCACAAGATCCTGCCTTGCCCAAGCCTGGTTCTAGACTCACAGCAGGGGATTGAAGACTGCATTGTCTGAGGGCAGGCACAGCCAATTCAGCTGTAAGTGACCACTCCTCCCTCCACTCTAGCCCAGATGGCTCATCAGGATATGCAGGCTATACTCCAGCTCCTTTTTTGTCACTATCTAGTGGAGATTTTCAAATAGCCCAACTGTTAATCTGACCCAGACAGGGAATGCACACGCATGCAGAGTCACATAATGGTTTAAGCAAATAAATGCTCACTTTATAAAAATGGCATTTTAAAACTGACAATCTAAAAGCCACCTTCACCAAAAGATGTTTCTTTTATTGTGAGTTCGGAGACCCAAAATTCCATATCTCTTTCTGCTCATAAAGAGGAACAGCACCCAGGTTAACCAATGAGAGAAACAGTCCTTGCAACTGTGAACAACAAATTTGTCAGTATTTCACTGTTAGAACATGTAAAACAAATCAGTATATGTCCTACCATTAACATACACTGCACACTGCCCAGTGAACTACCTAGAGCTTACCTTAGGGGTGTCTTACATGTAATAAAGGGAAGATTTGGGTCTGGCAAGTGGGTACACATGCCAGGTAGAATTGGCAGTTTACAATTGCACACACAGACACTGCAGTGGCAAGTCTGAGCCATGTTTACAGGGCTACTCATGTGGATAACACAACCAGTGCTGCAGGCCCACTAGTAGTATTTGATTTACAGGCTCTGAGCACCTCTGTGGCACTTTACTAGGAACTTACTAGTAAATCAAATATGCCAATCATTGGAGAGCCAATTACTCATATAATTTACACAGGAAGCACTAGCACTTTAACACTGGTCAGCAGAGTACCAAAACCAGCACACATTCAAAACATGGGAAGCAGAAGCAGAAAAGACAGGTGAGACCACGCAAGGACGCAAGGTCTAACATGTAGTATTCCTTCCCGTGGAGCCTGACAAGGCCTGTGGACTTGTGATTGACACGCAGGGGCCAGACGTAATTTTTTTGGCCTTATGGAGTATGCAAAATTGCTGTTTGCGTCAAAACATTTTGATGCATGACAGAAATGCGTGGATTTTTTTGTAAAGGCCTACAGTGCACCCATGTTCACATACCATGTCACAGGGGCTATGCATGTACTTAGTCAGTATGGTATGGCTACCTCTGTGTGCATGTCTGTTCATATCTTTACTGTAACATTGGTATGTGTTACCAACATGTTTGTATATGTGTGTGATGCATGCAATAACTGACACTGTGTGCATATGTGCATGTATTGCTAGACCGTGTACATATCCCTGTTACCACATGTGTAGTAGAAGAGTACATAAGTGATCTAACACATATTTTTTGGGTCTACCACATTGTAATGTCTGGTATACAAATGTAATTTTACCAACAAAAAAGTAGATATGATGGGCTACCTGCAATACACGGTAATGCATGTGATACGCATGACAAATTGTACTCAGAGGATGCAGTGGACTATGGCTGGGTTGAGTTCATGTTACCTCTGGCAATGTGAATGCATGTGTGTCCACACTGTGGTGTGTAGTTATGTTTAAGGCTTCATGATGCTCTTCTACATGTGTGACATATAGTTCCCATGCATCTTAATTTCAATATATGGTGTACACATATATGTCAATGAAGGTTGGCATGTGTTGTGTGTGTGGAAAGACATGTGTTTTGTCATATCTGTAAAATATGACCACAGAGGTGTGTTCGTGGGATATGAAACCTCACATATCTATCTTGCTCCATGGACACATGTTGTACTTTGACAAATGCCTGTGTAGTCGCATTGGTGCCACTTATGTTTCCATATGTTGGAAAACATCTGAAGGTAATTTTATTCTGTCAATGATCTTGTGATACATATGCATTTTAATTAGTGGAAAGTTGCCTTTTGTACAGACTCCAATACACATTACCAGGCCTGTGCCATTTAAGTGGTACGTGTGTGCTGAGACATCTGGCCTATGTGTGCATTCCACCAACTAGGTACTTACAATCGACCACATCATGTTTGTTATGACTGTCATATACAAAGTCATACCACTGTGTAGCAGTGTTGCAGTCTGGCAAAGATGGCAGCCTAGTCATCAACACTACTGTTGGAGATTTTAAGCCTGCACAGACCCATGATTGCAGGTTTAGGCACAGGTTTACGGTGTACCACTCTACTTAGTCCACTGTACACATGCATCAGGTCCCTGACATAGTCAATATAGCCTCAGCAGTGGGTTTAGGGGGTTTTGGGCAGAGACATAGCCTCTTCATGATAGCTGTTCAGCAGAGAAATGCACAGTCCCCTTCAGACAGACACATGCACAATTGTGATGAAAAGGGCTGGGATTTTCTTTTTCCTTTAGGGTACGTGATGTCAGCCTTGCCCTATCATATACTGAGGACTGGCTACTTGTAGATGTAGGACATGTCTCATCATTTGGCATGGTCTGACAGACATCATTTTACGTTCTTAATAATTTCCATGAGCAGCATAATTAGGGCTTGTATCTCCGTTGCAACATATCTGTCTCCTTCTTCTCCCATACATTTTTGGATTGATCTGTGACATGTTTGGACATTGCAGGATATTCTTGCACATCCCACACCTGAGTGGCATGTTGGCAACCTAGACATTTAGGGACTTTTTAACTGCTGGTAACTTTCTCTTGGTCTGGCATGTGAGTGTCAATGAGAGGTGTGTGATGGTATAATACAGACTATACTAGGTTACCTTGCTGACATATGTCAACCATTGTAGGTAAATGCAAACCCTTTCCTACCTAGGCCACACACCCATACATCAGTCTTCACGTGTACATCCGGATTAGCTGTAGGCATGTATAAAGACAGCAGATTTGTGTGACAAGTGTTTATAGAATGTACATACGGAGTGGAACACACTCTGCCTAAATTCCACTCAGGCATTAATTTGCTGGTGCATTGTCCCATTTTCTTCTAAAATCTTGGCAATAAGCTATATGTATGCAGAGTGGATCAGCACCCACTGGTGCTTTATTTGTCTAGCAACCCATAGCGCATTCCACAGCCAATGTGTGTGTGCCATATTTGAGGTACAGCACACCATGTGGCAGGGTTAGGCCCAATGGCAGTACCAGGACATGAGCCCATTGATATACAGTGCAAGCTTTGGATCTAAAGTTGGTTACTAACCCAGAACATTAAATGAAAATGTTACCAATGTTACCAATGGTCTCCCCCTTGTCACATGTGCACAGTGCTGGCATAGCAGTGATTCGCAGGAGATGTGACACATTTCCCATCCTATATTACTAAAGCAACATTTGATCATAGCCCCTACCTTATGAATCCCCGCCTTGAATACATCCTGCCAGGAGTAGGGATGATGTGGGGAAAGGGCTAGGATTTTGCACATTTCCCATTCTACGCCATGTTATATTTTGTGGTGTGTGGATCTAGGCCTTCAAGAGCCACATGGCCGTGAGTTATGTGACACTGATGTATGGCATGGAGGTGCTAGACCCTCTTACATCACAGAATATGTTGGAACCATACTTGTAACTGTTGTATTTCTTTCCTGCTCTCTGAGGTATGAGCAACATTACAATGGTATATGAAGTGGAGAATAAGTAGACCAGGGACATTCTGGTGTAAAATTATTTATTGGTGATATTTACAAAGTGATCATATTTGTACAGTGACTATGGGGGTCATTTTGACCTCGGCGGTCTTTTTGAAAGCCGCCGAGGGACCGCTGTGCGGAAGACCGCCAGTGGTGGCGGTTTGCCGCTCGGCCTATTATGGCCATTGGCAGCTCTCTGTCCTTTTACGGATGGAGAGCCGCCAACAGCCATACTGGCGGGAGGCGGGGAAGTTGAGGTTGCTCCACCGCCACGCCAACAGAACACCGCCCAGCGAATCACGTCCTGTGATTCGCCGTGGGGTGTTCTGTTGGCTGTGTGGTGTCGGCGGAGCTGCCCCCATGGCTCCCGTCCCCTCCCGGAGGATCGTCGGACCAGGTAAGTCGATCGTCCGTGAGGGGAGGGGGGTGGGGGGGAGTTGTGTGTTGCGTGGGTGCATGGGGGTGTGCGTGTGTGTATGTAGAGGGGGTGTGTGAGTGCGTGTATGCTTGCGGGGGTGTTGTGTGTATGGGAATGAGTGCGTGTATGTCTGTGGGTATGTCTGTATGGATGTGTGCGTGTATGTTTGAATGTGAGTGTGCGTGTCTGACTGTGTGTGTGGATGTAGGCATGTATGTCGGTGTGTGTGTGTAAGTGTGTAGGTGCTGCCTGCGTGCGTGTCGTGTGGGTATGGGTGACGTGATGTTGGGGATTGGGGTGGGGAGGGGGGCCCTGCCACCTTTGGGGGGTGGCAGGGGAGGTGGGGGGGTAGGGGAGGAAGTCAGGGTGGGGGTGGGGGAGACCCCTTTCAGTGCCAGGGAAGGAATTCCCTGGCACTGACAGTGCTTGCCGCCATAGATTTCATGGCGGTTCAAACCGCTGGAAATCCACGGCGGTAAGCTGGGTCCGAATACCGCCGGCGGTCTAGTGCCGGCCGCCGGGCTGGAGACCCAGGTCTCCAGCCCAGCGGGCGGAACGGAGAACCGGCGGATGACCATGGCGGTAACCGCCATGGTCATAATTCCACAAAGTAAGACCGCCAGCCTGTTGGCGGTCTTACCGCTGGTTCTCCGCCTTCCACCAGGGTTGTAATGACCCCCTATGTGTAGTAGTTCCATACAATGTGTAGTCTCTTGAGAACTCCTGCAGCAGTGTTTTGTAGTCCCCCCTCCAAATGTGCTGCATCTTCCTCCTCATTGGGGACATCTACCTGTTCATCCCAGGAAACATTGGTCCCTATGAATATATTATGAAAGATTGCCCATACCAATATCATCTTGCATACCAGTGGTGGTGCATACAACAGACTTCCTCCTGTCAGGACCAGGCACCTGAACCTTGACTTCAGATGCCCAAATGTCCTCTCCACCACATTTTGTGTCCTTCTGTGCCCTTCATTATATACACACTTTTCCACCGTTGTGGGGTTGCCAAATGGAGTCATCACCCATGACTATATGCTGTAACCTTGGTTGGCTGCAAAAGAATGAGAGAACATGTGTTGATAATGCTCAATAGTGGGTTTGTATGTACCTTGGCAGACTTGCTTCTGGTATTGTACATGTTCCAGAGTTGTGGAATGGTTTCATTGGTCTGTGTCGATGGGCATTACAATCTTGGATTGTGGCTCAGGGACCTGGGGATTGTCAAATTAAATTACAATTGATGGTTCATCCATTGCAAATATGTGTTGTGTTGTACACATTTGAGGCAGTGTCCTATTGTTGGTGGAATCTATCACCTCCTACCACAGTGGTGTCATATGTATTGATACCATGGTAGCCCTACAAAGCCAAACTCTGGCCTCTATGTTCTCCTGTCATTCACATAGCTGAGCTATGCAGTGTGTTGTGTAATTTGTGTAGGATCTGTATTTAGGTATCAATCAGTGGACATTAGTAGTCCTCACATGGTTTGCCGGTCAGGTTGTGGCTATTTTAACTACATGTGGGTGTATGTGCATGTGATATACAATGATTGCTGTGTAGTGTGGCATATGTGTTATTGTCTGTACATCTGTATTCCACTGCCCATGTATATGTGCTGTGTATGTCTTGTTTGTCCTACAGGGTTGGTGTGTTGTCTGTGTACTGATTTGTATGGTAGCTTACCTACGAGTAGCCCATTGCCATATTGCCCATCCTGGATCTGTTAGGTGATGGTGGAATTCCAGAATATGTATGGATCATAGACAGTGCCGGGGTATTTGGCAAGGATGTTTGAGATGAGCCCACGGTGGTCCACAATGGCCTGTACATTTATTGAATGGGTATGCGTGCGGTTCCTGTATAGGTGTTCCATTGCTGCAGGTGACCCCAGTTGGACATGGGCGCAGTCCATTGCACCCAGCAAATGCGGAACCCAGCAATTAGATAGAAACCTTGCTTGGTCTCCTGATGCACTTGCTGGGTGTTGGGGAAGCAAATGTGGTGGGGTGTGAGGTGGATGATTGCATCAAGGACCTTTGGTAGGAGGGCCGATAGGGATGGCTGGGAGATACCAGCCACTTATGCACCCATTGTCTGAAAACATCTGGACGCCAGCATATAGAGAACAGTGAGGAGTTTGGCCATAGGTGGTATACTTGTTTGAGTTTCCACACTTGCAGTGATGTCTGGCGATATGTGGTGTAGAAGGCGTACAATTGACTCCCGGTTCAGACAGTAAGTGCTGATTACATCTTGTTCCCTGAGCCCAAAGATGGTTGTATGCTGTCAAACGATCCTCTTCCTCCATCTGTGCTACCTTTGTGGCTGCTGTGGTGGTGTTTGGGGTTGCTGTGGTGGTGCTGGAGGGACCTGTTGTCGTCACTGGTGTCTGTGGCGTGTGCCAACCTGAAGCAATAACAGTTTCATGTTGTCCCGAATTTTTTCAATGGTCCTTCTGTGTGTTTTCCTTAAGTAGTGGTGTGTGGTCCTCATTTTAACACCTGGTCTGACCAGACATTACAATTTGATGCAAATTGGGCTTTGTGCCATTTTTTGGGACCGGTTCCTTTCTATGCATCATTTTAGTGTTGGGGTGTAAATATGGCGCTGGAGAGCTAGCGCCATTTTTTGGAAGGGAACGCCTACCTTGCATATCATTGTCGCAAAAAGACACAAGGTGGCTTGGCGCTCCCAAAAAATGAGACTAACTCTGATATTTTGAACCTAGACTGGTATAGCGTCAAAATATAAAGGTGGCGGTTGTTTAGCTCCGCCTTTGTGTAAAAAAAATGAGGCAAAAGTAGTGCAAACTTCTCTTAAATATGCCCCCTTTTCTTTGGTTTGTGCCTTGCAGACTTATTTCACTGAAGCATTTTGCAAGGTAACTTACTGCTTGTTACTTCTACTACTGAGACTTCTCCCTCTCCCTCCAAAGGCTGGACCTCCACAGAATTCCCTGCGATTTCATTGCTTTTGGGGTCTGTGCACCTGGTGAAAAATATAATTAATTTATTTTGCTCAAGGTACAACACCAATACCTCACTACATTTAGGTTGGCTGTCTATCAGTATTTTCTTCTATTGAAGGTAATCACATTTGAGATGTCATCAGTAATGTAACTGCCCATATCATGAGTGATGCAATATGTGAGGTCATGTGAGGTTATAAACAGTCCATTGCAAAGGTGCAAGTTATAGTTAGGGCTAATTCCTTAAAATTGCGACCCTGTTTAGAGAGTAGCAAATTGTGACTCTCTAAATAAGAATTTGCAAATAAGGATTCCTTATTTGCGATTTCTTAGGACATGTATGAAGCCATTCCTAAATGTGATTTGGGCATTTAGGAATCGCTGTTTACCACCAGGTTGAACCTGGTGGTAACCATGTGCAAAGTTTAAAAATGCATTTAAAATGCATTTTTTAAATGTACATGTAAAGCACACAAGCCCTTTTGGCATGTGTGTACCTTACATGTCCCCAAACATTTTTTGGGGTGCAGCAGAGGGGGCCTTAGGCCCCCAGCACCCTGGGGTTTTGCATTTCCAAAATTGCGATTTCTGGTTAAGAAATTGCAATTTTGGAAATGCAAACAATTTGCAGGTATGGGCCAACAGGCCTATAGGTGCGAATGGGGCCGGTATCGCAATTTGCGATTCGGTAATGGCATTTGCGATTTTTAAGAGATCGTTATTACCGATTCGCAAATGTGATACATGGCATTTTGCGAGTCAGAAATAGCGATTTCTTAAAACTTGCTATTTCAGAATCGCAAAAGGCCTTCATGATACATCTGGCCCTTAGTCTCCAACATTCGTAGAAAAAACACATCCTTACATAGGGACATTTTCCCAGAATATCAGCTGTGTCGTTATAAAAACACTTCCTTGTCTCTTACACATTAGAGGGAGATTCGAGCCAGAGAACCACAACTGTATGCTGATTGTCAAATGCTTCGCTACAGATGCTAATGCAGACCACAGGCCTTTGCTCAGGTATGGGGGATGATGTCTTCCCAGGGGAACCTGAAGGGCAGAATTAGAGCTTAAAATGCTGTGCTCTATCATAGTCCAGGTAGGAGTTAGTCTATTGACAGCAGTGACAATATGATAGCTTTATTTATATGCTTCACTCTCCTCGTCACAATTTTAATACTGTCATGTTGTGTCGTCCTGGTTATTGCAGCTCACTCTTTGCTATCTAAGATGCAGTCGTGATATTAAACCCATTATTGAAACATATACTGCCTCTGTTTATCATTTATATATGAGACTAAGGGCCATATTTATACTTTTTTTAGCACCACATTTGCGCCGCTTTTTTACAAAAAAGCGGTGCAAACTTACAAAATACAATTTTATTTTGTAAGTTTGCGACACTTTTGCGTCAAAAAGGACGCAAATGTGGCACTAAAAAAGTATAAATATGGGCCTAAATGTAACTGAGAGAAACGGATGAGATCTGAGTGACTACGGCTTCCCTGCGAAACCAGGTATGTCATGCGCTCGGCTATCCAGTCATCCCTATCCTTGGGTAGAGATGAGGCACTGCTAGTTAGCCGGAGCAAAACCGGTATTGTAGCAACAAGTGTCACCCGCAGTGGGTCAGACTTACTCTCCCACACCGCGGACGATTCTGCCACTCAAAATCCAGTAGTTTCATTAGAATAAAGAGAGCCTACCCAACACCACCACTCGGCTATGCACTGGGCAATACTCTATAATCACTGAGTGCACATCATTCATGGCATATCGCCATGCGCAATGGGGGTCAGGTTCAGCCCATATCGTACAGGCTCACCTACAGTACTTCTAGAATATTCCTTTGTTTGTTGTAGATTTGATGATACTGCTGTGAATCAACAAAGTGTTTGTGAAAACCTGTCAGAAGAGGGAAAGGCATGCAGTAGGGATGTACAGAAAGGGTCTGCTAGTAACAAGGTAGGAGTGAAAATGAGGGAAATACGTGTAGTACCAACGCACAAAATAGGGATGAGAAGAAAATTAAAGTAGTGAGGAGTAAAAGGCAACAAAAAGGCAGCACAAAAAGGTGCACAAAGCAAGTAGAAAGCAGTGAGATGGACGGATAGTTAAACAACAGGCATGCAAAAAACCTGAAAATAATATGAGCTATCTAGTATTGTGAAATGTTTAAATACAACAAATGTTCTATTAGGTACTTTATTCAGTGGTGTGCTTAGTCTAGTTTGGTCTACATTTTTAAATTGTTTTTGGATTCGTTGTGAAATCTACTGTGACATAAATTCATGCGTCACGATTATTCGCAAATTTAGAGCTTTTTTTTAAAAGTGCAAAATACGTGTTTGCACATGTTGAACTTAATGTTTGAGATCAGCATTTTACTAATGTAATATATAACCTAGTATTGCTGTGAGTAAGTTTATTGTGCAATACCTTTTTATTTCTTTTCCCGTATTTGTGACAACACCATTATTCGCAATGATGTCAGCTTTCGTGAATATCACAAGACTTTGAAAGAAACAGATTTGATTGGACAAGACATTTTTCAGTTATCTTTAGAGGAAGACCACACCCAATCTTCTCTTTTGCTTAGTACCAGTGCTGACATTAGGAGCATTTTGAAAGGCCTCCTATATTTTGTACTGCCACTTTTGAAAAAAAATAATATTTACAATAAAATGGTGTTTGACTTTTCATCCTTGGCGTGGTCTCCCTTAACTTTTTGCCTCTGTTTCCCAGGTTGTTGATGTGTGCTGGACTCTGATTTTGCTGTTTTTGTTATCCTGGGCACTTTACCACTGCTAACCAGTGCTAAAGTGCAAGTGCTCTTATACAAAATGTGTATGTAATTGGTTTATCCATGATTGGCATATTTGATTTATTAGTAAGTCCCTAGTACATTGCACTAGAGGTGCCCAGGGCCTGTAAATCATATGCTACTAGGGGGCCTGCAGCACTGGTTGTGCCACACACACAAGTAGCTCTGAAATCATGTCTCAGACCTGCCAATGCAGTGTCTGTGTGAGCAGTTTTAACTGTAAATTCGACTTGGCAATTTTACCCACTTGCCAGGCCTAAAGTTTCCCTTTTCTTACATGTAAGGCAACCCTAAAGTAGGCCCTAGTTAACCCCAAGGGCAGGGTGCAGTGCATGGTTAAGGTAGGATATATAGTAATGTGTTTTATGTGTCCTGACAGTGAAATATTGCTAAATGTGTTTTTCAATGTTAGCAAGGCCTGTCCCTCTAATAGGTTAACATGGGGGCTACCTCCAAATATCATTAAAGTGTAGATTCCCTTTGGGAGCGGATGGACATGTGGAGTTTGGGGTCTCTGAGCTCACAATTTAGAAATACATCTTTTAGTAAAGTTGATTTTAAGATTGTGTGTTTGAAAAGGCCACTTTTAGAAAGTGAGCATTTCCTTGCTTATACCATCTCTGTGACTCTGCCTGTTTGTTGATTCCCTGCCTGGATCAGTTTGACAGTTGGGCTGGTTGCAACTCACACTAGACAGTGACACAAAGGGAGCTGGGAAGTAGTCTGCATTTCCTTATGAGTCATCTGTGCTAGGAGGGAGGAGAGGGGTGGTCACTCACACCTGAAAGGGCTGTGCCTGTCCTCACACAGTGCAGTCTCTAACCCCCTGGTGAGTGTCTGGGGCCTGGCCTGGGCAAGGCAGAATTTCACATTCAAGAGAGACTTTGCTTTGAAGTAGGCCTACTTCAAAGGAGAAAATGGGTATAAGAAAGGCACCCAAAACCACAGACTTTAGAACCCTTCTGGAAACCAAGAGGAACCTCTGCCTGGAGAAGAGCTGAAGAGCTGAGGAACAAGAACTGTCCTCCCTGTGACTGTGCTTTGTGGAGCTATCCTGCAGTTGCTACTTCTGCCAGAGTAAGAAGGAAAAGACTGTACTTTGAGTGCCTTCCATCTTGTGAAGATCTCCAAGGGCTTGATTTAGAGCTTGCCTCCTGTTTCCTGAAGTCTCAGGGACAGCAAAGACTTCTCTCTGCCAGCACCTGGAGTCTCTGGAGAGACTCCTACTCTGCCAAGTGGTGCCCATCCAGTTCCTGGGATCCTGAAAGGAGAAGCTGGCAGCCTAAGAGGAGGAAATCCACAAAGAGAGCGCCGTGCGGGGAAATGATCGACACAACTCCGATCTGAGACTGGAAAATTGATGCGCCTCCGGCTTCACGGATGAAAATCGACACTCACTGCAACGCGACCTGAGGATCGATGCCTGAGGCTGGAGAAACAACGCACAGCATCGCTGACAGAGGCTGGTGAGATCGCAACCTACTCTGCGTGGTTTTCGGATCATTGTGCATCTGGATTTCTGATTCAAATACCGCTGGGTATGTAAAAACGAGGCAAGACCTTCCCGGACCCGAGAGTGCTGACCGGATTGACGCATCGCTCTCCTGCGAAAAGAAAAAACGACGTGCCCGACCTGATGAAAGGAGAAACGACACAAGGCCTCGCTCGTGAGTGACATCAATGCATCGCAAGCCCTTATTGACACACACTCGCCCGTGCTGGGTTATTTTTGATGCACACAAGGTACATCTTCATGCTAACAGTGTTAGTGTGTGTTTAAAATTACATGAAGATTCTTTTTGCACTTTCAGTGACAACTTGACTTGTGTATTGTGGATTTTTGTCGTTTTGTTCTTGTTTTGTTTAGATAAATATCTTCTATTTTTTTAAACCTGTGTTGTGGCATTTTGTAGTGTTTCCATTAAGTTACTGTGTGTGTTTTTACAAATACTTTACTCCTAGCACTCTGAAGTTAAGCCTACTGCTCGTCCAAAGCTCCTGAGGGGGTACCCAGGGGTTAGCTGAAGGTGATTCTATTTTACCCTGACTAGAGTGAGGGCCCTTGCTTGGACAGGGGGTAACCTGACTGCCAACCAAAGACCCCATTTCTAACAAAGGGCACCTGGAGGAAGTCAAGAGCAACAACAACTCCCTGAGGAAGGAAGATCTTCAGAGGCTGAAACTAAACCCTAGAAACAATCTATTGCTTGGGATATTTTTACAATCCCATTTGGGTGCAAGACAATGGTGGTGAAGTACATACATTGCTTCCTCTGTGACAAAACCCTTTTCAGGGGTATGCTGGAAAAAATATTCTTGTGGGATGAAAAGCACATTATCCCACTTAAAACAGACCATGAAAGACAGTTTTTGAAAGCACATAGGGAAAGAAGAGCTGGGAAAAACTTCTCCATCATCAGTGCCAACACCTAGTGCAGGAAAAGTTGTTCTTACTCAAGTGGAGAGATGTCTCCTAGAAATCTCTGCAGAAATTAGTAGAGTAGGTGCATTCTGTTTGGACTTAAGAACATACTAACCACAGGTGAACAGACGGTTGCTGTGTTGCTTCAAGCAGCCACAAATGTTTTTTTTTCATATTTGCCATGTTTTGTTACCCTGTTTTTGAGGTTTTTGTCAGAATTATGTTTTCCTGTTGCCATTGCATTTAAGAAAATTAACAAAAAATATTACTAAAGTTTAAAAAAGTAAAAAAAATATTCTAGAAAAAAGAAGAAACAAATGATTCTCATTTGAACCACTTTTAGAAAAAGATGAACTATGTATGTGTATGTGTAAGAAAGGAGGCTTTATGAGTGAGATTGGGTCTCATTATGTGTTTGGCAGTCGTACCGCCATAAGGCTGGTGGAGAACACAGCCAAATTACGACATTGGCGGCGTTCAGTACAGAACACAGCCAAAGCAATGCCACCACCTCCACTGCAGTCAGGCCGCCACAGACAACCTTAGCCACCTTCAGGCCTACGGAGACCATGTTTCTGCTGGACAGATTGTGGGGTTACACACCGCCAAGGTTTCCGCTGCGCCACCACAGAAACCCAGGCAGAAACCAACTGCATAAAAGGAGATACTGACCTTCAGGAAGCCATACTCTTCTGGAGCTTCCATGGAACCAGAGCTAAGGGCCAGATGTAAGTATGTTTGGGTTAGCGAGTCGCAAATTGCGAGTGTGAGCGACTCGCAATTTGCGAGTCGCAAACCCATATGCAGTATGGTGTCCCTGACACCATCTGCTAATCGCAAGGGGGTCGCAAAGGCCCACCCCATTACTATTAATGAGGTGGGTTGCAATTTGCGACCCCCATGCGATTCGCAGCACTCACAGGGATGGTGGCCTGCTGGAGACAGCAGACCACCATGTCTGTGACTGCTTTCTAATAATGCAGGAAATCGAGTTGCAATACATTCGAAAAAATTCAACGATTTTGGTTTCATTTTTTCAGAGCAGGCAGTGGTCCATAGGACTACTGCCTGCCCTGAAAAAATGTTTTTAGGGCCATTCACAAAGGGGAAGGGGCCCCTTGGGGACCCCTTCCCTTTTGCGAATGGGTTAGCACCAATTTGTTATGGGTGCTAACTGCGAATTGCTTTGCGTCCACTTTCGTGGAAGCAATTCTACACCCCTTCCTATTTGTGAGTCGCATTCCCATTTTGCGAGTCGGTAACCAGGTTACCGACTCGCAAAATGGGAATGAGCGTTGCTGTGCGCGTTTTGCATGGCGTCAACAGCGAAATTCACTGTTTGCACCATGTAAAACGCTTCCTACATCTGGCCCTAAATGTCTTCCCGCTGTTCCTGCTCACCCAACAACTCCAGATTCTGCGCCGAAGACACCAACCATAAGTACACACACTTACCTGGTGCTCTCATAGATTGTAAATTTTATACACTCACACAACATACATTCAGGAATAGGGTGCAAAGGCGACACTCACACATAACAGCACACAAACATGCACACTCACATACAGGCACACACACACTCGCATATACACAAAAACCATGTTACGGCCAACACACACATGTGCACATGTCACAAAGAAACACAGGTACACATGGAAACACTGAACAGGTCCACACTCACTCAGTACCCCACAACACCACAATACGTCACAACCACAACACAACTTCACCATCTCTAATCTCATGGCAGGAGCCCACAAATCTACCCAGTTACCCATCACACATGCATCACACCGTAACACCAAGAGTCAAAAAATAACAGAACATTGTATCTAACATATCATGCACAAAACATGCACGCACACACACACAGTCAAAGCACACAAAGTCACACAGCACACCAACAAACACATCAACAAAAACAACACTCAATCCCAACACTACAAAAATATCTTGAACACACATTTGTCCATCACGCAACACAGACCCTATCACTTTCAGACAAAAGCTCTGCACACAATCTCACATACTGGCTAAATAACACAGTTCCCCAAGCAGCACACACACACACATACAGACACACAAATAATTTCAGCCAGTAACACTTCCATGCTAGGGAAAGAAATGCATGGAAAAGATTTAGGAAGGAAAGCAACAACAGGTTGGCTCTAATGATTATTGAATTCAATAATTTGAAAAAACAAAGGCCAAAGGCCTGTCCATAAATAACACTGCCAATGTACACAGTGGACATAGGTGTGCCCTGAACTTGACTCTTGACTGTCATGTAACCTCTACAGGTAGGGGCATCGATGGGGCAGGAGGCAGGAACCTCAGAGGGTGAGCGGGGGTTAGGTTTTGAAGGGTGGCCTTTGGGATCTGGGTTGGGAGGAGGGGCTTGGCTTCATCTTAGGTTTAGGGGTGGGTTGGGTTTTCTTAGAAGGGGTAGACTTCTTGGCAAGAGAGGGGCATGAGTACTTGCAGGTGAGGCAGGGGAGGGCTTAGAGGTGATGGGGCTGTACTTGGGGAGGGACACAGAATGTCTAGGGGTATTACAGGATGGGAGAGGAGTAGGGAAAATGGCAAAGTCGGAAAGGAAAGCTTTTTGAGACACATGGGCATTGCCATAGCAAAAGGGTCTGGGTGTGGAGGGAGAGGGAGTGTTTGTGTGGATGTAGTCAGTGCATGTCTGTGTGAGGTATGTTTGTGGGTTGTGGGTGTCTGTTGGGTGGGTGAGTGTGAGCGTTTATGTGTCTTGGGATGAGGGTGGGTGGAGGTCCTGGGGGATGCTGTGGTGGGTCGGCGACTGTTTGTTGGGATGGTGGCTACAGGTATGGTAAATGTTCTGCCTGTAGGCGTGTCAGTGTTTGTGGTGTCTGCAGGTGTGGTGACTGGGGTGGATATCTGAGGGTCTGTTGTGGTGCTGTCTGTGGGTAGGATTGGTGTGGTGGCTGGATCAGTGAATGTTGCTGTAGTGTCTGCAGGTGTGTCAGGTGTGCTGTCAGTGGTGCTGGGGATGGTGGGGGTGTCAGGGCAGGTTGTGACTGTTGGTGTGTTGCTTGAGTGCATGCTGGTGGTGTATCTTGTGGCGCTTGTGTTTGTCTGAGCTACCCTTGGATATTGGGGTGAAAGCATGCCTGTCTGTCTGTGTGATTTGGCTGGGTCAGGGAGGAGGGGTTGGGATTGGGATGAGGAAGTGGAGGGAGGACAAGAGACAAAGGGTGACTGGCTGCTGTTACTACGGAGGCCAGATCCTGAAAGGACCTCTGCTTGCCAGCCAGTGCATCATGAATGCCCTCCAGGAACACATTACTCTGTTGTATCTGAGTTGGTAGTTCCTGGATGGCATTCAGGATGGTCAACTGGCCCACGGAGATGGACCTCATGAGGTCAATAGCCTCCTCAATGATGGCAGCAGGGCTGACAATGTGCAGGGGCAGAGTTGTTTGTGGCAAAGGAGATGCCCACCATCTTGGGCGAGCGGGCACGGCCAACTGGGAGGGGAGCTACAGGGAGTGCGGTGGTAGTGAGCGGGGGTAGTGGACTTAGATGGCGCTGGGGTGGTCCCAGATATGTCCGCCACCACCAGGGAGTGTCCACTGGAGGAGGGTTCTAAAGATGAAGATGTGGATCCTGTATCTCACATGGCACTCCCCTCGCCCTCTGGGCCAATGGGCCCCTCAGTGTCAGTGGTATCAGCACTCCGGGTCCCATGGCTTTCCACTCAGCTGTGCCCCATCTCCTTCACCTGCCAATGCTAATGCTGAAAAAAAGAAAGAGAGATAGGGTCATCACATTCTTTACATAAACATACATTGCACCTTACACAACAGTAACATAACAGCTATGTGTAAGACACCCCCAGGTATTAAGTATTTTGAGCCAATACCATGTCACAACAACATACTTCCCAGAACCCTATATGACAACAGTATTACAGCCAACATAAGCCTACTATCTCATCACTACATCACCATCCTATCAGTACAGCTAAAACACAAACTATACCTGGACAAAATGATTTGTCTACATAAAAAGTGTGTCCTTATACAGATCATCATACTGTCAATGGAAATCAGTGTTCATTTTGATTTCCAATTAATAGCTACTTCAAATTTACACTTGCTAAGTGCATTGCCAGATGTCAGGTTCTATGAAAGTTACCTCATCACATCCCAGTTACAACACAGCATGTTGCTTAGCTATCACATCTCTAAAATTTAGCTACATCTAAAACGCTTACAATAGCAAATGACTCAGATGCATCTACACCATTTGGCATATCCAATTTTGAAGTATAATAGACTCCCAAACCATTTCCCCAACACATGCATAAACTGTGTTTTTTCAAAGGATTGCACAGACATTCAGGACCTACTCATCTTAGTAGTTCTCACATAGAAAACAAACTCATGTACATCAGTAGGGGTCTACTTAGTACACAGGATGCATCCATGGACAACCACAGGGAGCATGCCAAATCCTTCAATACAATTTACACCTGTTATGTGAATGAAGGCCACATACAATTCTACTAATCATGCTGAGTAGTAACCTCAAGATGAACAGATCAAATGACCAACATCACTATCAACACATGAGTTACCTTACATCTTCGGAGTACAGTTATACTGACATAAACCACTTCTAAAGTAACCATGATTGACACATACACCTAGATTCCAGCAATTAGACTGACAACATATACCATTACTTCAACATTTAAATGTCAGCTACAACACCTGCAACACTATGTAGTCATGGTTCAATGAGCTTATCCATGCTAAAATACTTAAAACATATTCAGAATAGCAAAAGTAAGTATGCCAAACCAAAATCTAAAATCTTACAAATGGCAGGAGGTACCAATGTACACATGATGTTGGCAAAAACAGTGGATGTAATACCTATATAGGAGATGTCCTGCCCTATGTAGCAGGGGCAAAATACATTGGCTAAGTGAATAGCAGGCTAGCCACTTACCTTCTCAGTAACACATATATGGTACAGAAAGTCTGAACTCACATGTCTATGATATGTCATGCACTAGGAATGTATAATTACCATCATGCTTTTCATCATATGATGTCCATCCTGATCAAACATCACATTTGCCAATGTACAGACCACATTTAACAATGGGGACACCTCCTCGCACCTCTAAGTAAGTGTAGCAAGTATGTCATGTGAAAGATCTGAATGATATAACACCCTCACATGAAGCTGACATCAATTTCACATCTCAGGACTATTTGCCTGTTTCTCACCTGCCAGCCACTATGTTGCACATAGAGCTAGATACAGTGGATTAGGAATGGACTGAGAGCAAAGAGCTAGACAACTTACCAATAGGATATATTGACATTGGATTTGTTGATGGGAAGGATGACAGAAGCCTCTGTTCTCGTGTCTCTGGTTTTCTTTGTTCCTGGTCTTCTTGTGTCCATAGAATTTGGTCTGTTGGTCTAGGCATGCCCACCAAATACTGCATTTAGTGGGCAATAGGGGGAGAACTTGGTAGTGGCCAATGGGCCACCTGCCTTAGAGTGGCTACACCCACTAAGTGACTACTTCCTGTGAGAAGTGGTCACATCTCTAAGCCTGAAATTCTACTTTTCCACCAACCAAGATGGAGGATGGTGAAATGGAGTTTTCACCTCACCTGCCACACCTCAGTGGTGGGGCATGTTGGGGTTGTCCACTTCTCCTGTCCTTGCTAGTTTTCCCACCAGTTTTCCCACCCAAAGTTAAGGGAAAACCATTAGGCAGCCATCTGTTGCTGGCAGCATAGGCAGAGGTCAGATTTCAAAGGTGGTATAGCATTTGAAGCTGACTGCTGGTGCAGGGTGCCTGCCTTTGGGAGGAGGTGTAACACCTCCATCCCGGAAAGGCTTTGTGCTCAGGCGCCTGAGAGCAGAGTTATTCACCTCAGAAGTCCTGAATCATGTCTGATGGTGGTAGGCTGGTTAAGACTAGTCAGCAACCATACCAAGGCTGTTAGGTTTTGCAGGGGTACCTCTAGGGTACCATCTGTGTGCATTTTATAATAAATCCAACACTGGCATAAGTGTGACTTTATTATTCTGAGTTGTTTTATACCAAGTAACCCTACATTCAGAGAGGCCATCATGTAGCTAGGGATCTCATACTGACCACGGGCCAGCATATGTATTTGCTATCGCTTCACTACTTACTCGCTCTGTCTTCATGTTTTGCAAAGATACAGTAGGGGCGTATTTGCTCATGCATGCATATACCCTCACATATGTTATAGTATACCCTGCCTTAGAATTGTAAAGCCTGCCAGAGGGGCGACTTACCTAAATTGCATGCAGTGTTAGTGGACATGGCATGAGTGCCATGTCGAGTTTGGAATTTTTAAATACACCTTCTCATGCACTTGCAATGACAGTCTGCGTGAGGCCGGGATGGGCCCTCTCAGAGTGCCACAATTGCTTCTGCAGCTCCGGGAGCCCTCTTTAGTACTCAGGCCCTAGGTACCTGGGGTACCATTTACTAGGGACTTAGGAGGGTGGGTGAAGTGCCAACACAATTTTGGGAAAGATATCTGGTCCTGGCATCTTGTTTAGCATGACCCAGGGCACTTACAGTTTGAAACCACCTCATTTTCCAAGAAAGAGGGTGGAGGGGCTACCATGACAAAAGAGACCATTATTCACACTACCCTTGCCCTGAGGAATCTTCATCCTCTAAGTGGAAGAACATGGAAAGGCCATCTACTTTAACATGGGCAATTCCAGGTTTGTGTTCCACTTTAAAGACCATTCCCTGTAGGGATCTGGACCACCTAGACAGTTTGGGGTTTTCACCTTTCATCTGTTGAAGCCACCTGAGAGGCCTGTTGTCTTTTTGAACTATGAAGTGAGAGCCAAACAAGTATGGCCTCAGCTTCTTCAAGGTCAGAACCACAGCAAAGGCCTTTCCCTCTGTGGCACTCCATTTTTATTCTCTGGGTGATTAGTCTTCTGATTATAAAAGCAACTATCTGGTCATGTCCCTCATCATTATTCTGGGCTAGGCCTGCTCTTCCGATCCCAAGTGCTGAAGCATCTGTTTGGACAATAAACTGTATGGAGTGATTTGGAGTTTTCAGGACTGGGGCAGAGCACATTTTATCCTTTAGACTGTGAAAAGCCTTTTGACAACTCACTGTTCATTTGATCTTTATGGGAAGTTTCTTAGAGGTACGTTCTGTGAGCGGGCCACTTTGGTGCCATTATCCTTCCCAAACCTCCTATAGTACCTAGGCAAGACAAGGAATGCCATGACTTGAGTCTGGGTGGCTGGAGTTTTCCAAGCCAGAATTGTCTGGATCTTGGGCTATAGTGGCTGAACATGGCCTCCTCCTACCAGGTGGCCTAAGTATACAACCTTTCCCTGCCCTATCTGGCACTTACTGGCCTTGATGGTGAGGCCTGACAATTTCAGAACTTCAAGGACCTTTGCAAGGGAGATCAGGTGGTCCTGCCAGGTGGATCTGTAGACAGAAATATCATCTAGATAAGCAGCACTAAAGGAATGCAAACTAGCCGGGACTTGGTACACTAGCCTCTGGAAGCTGGCAGGGGCATTCTTTAATCTAAAGGGCATGACAGTGAACTGATAGTGCCCACTTGGCATGCAGAAGGTAAATCTCTCTTTTGCTCCAGGGGTCAGGTCAATCTGCCAGTACCCAGATGTAAGATCAAAGGTACTCAGGTATTTGGCAGCCCTTCATCAGCTATTGGAATTAGGTGGTCATCAGTTTTTGTTACTCCATTGAGGCCCCTATAGTCCACACAGAACCTCATTTCTCTTTCTCACCCTTGGAGTGAGGTTTGGGGACTTTAACTACTGGGCTGGCCTAGGGATTCTCAGAGGGTTCAATGACACCCATATCCAGAAACTTGTTTACTTCAACATGTATGCTTTCTCTGACATGGTCTGACTGTCTATAAATGTTGTTTTTGAAAGACAAGCTGTCTGAAGTACCCACATCATTGGAACACCAACTAGTCCTACCAGGGGTCAAAGAGAATAGTTCAGCATACTGATCAAGGACTTGCCTGCAATCAGCCTGCTGTTGTTCTGTGAAGGTGTATGACAAGCCTCTTAATGAACAGAACCGTCTTTTGGATTGCTGGAGAGAAGATCAGGGAGAGGTTCACACTCTTCTTCCTATACCTCATCTATAACAATGAGCATGGTCATATCAGCTCTGTCGAAATAAGGCTTCCGGCGGATATCACAAATGATCCTCTTGGGGTTCTTGCAACTGCCAAGGTCAACTAAGTAGATGACCTCCCCTTTTCTTTCAAGTATAGGGTAGCACCTAAACTACACATCCTGCAGAGCCCTTGGAGCCACAGGCTCCAACACCTATACCTTCTGCCCTGGTTGTTATTTCACCATAACAGCTTTCTGGTCATGCCCATGCTTCTGGAGCTCCTGGCTGGCCAGAAGGTTTTTGCTTGCTTTTCCCATGCACTCAGCCATGGAACGGAGGTGAAGCACATAATCAACAATTTTGTGTTTGGGCTCTTTGAGAGCCTTACCTTACAAGACTTAGGCCCTCATTACAACCCTGGCGGTTGGCGTTAAAGTGGTGGTAATCCTGCCAACAGGCAGGCGGTAAAGAAAATGGGATCACGACCATGGCGGGAAACCGCCAACAGACAGGCAGAAGACAATGGTCCACCCACACTATTACAAGGCACAAATCTGCCAGCTTTTACGGGGCAGTACCAACGCCATCAAAAGCACAGTGGAAACAGTACACAGAAGGGAAACAACTCACCTTTCAACACACAAGGAAGAACTGGGACGCCATGGAGCCCGAATTGCAGATCATACCCATGTTGCTGTATCTATTAATACACCACGAAGTGGAAAGAAGGCGGCGGTGGTGATGACGACGGTGAGTACTGCACATGCGACACAAAACACCCCCACCCACCACCCACAACAACATACACACACACATATCCAACAACATCACAGATACACCCCGTCACCCCCGTGAAGAACTCAAGGACAAAACTAAATGAGTTTAATTGGTGTTATATTGGAACAATCAGAAAGATCAGGAGAACAGCAAGTAATCAGTATACACAAATATTTACATCAAGTACACAAGTCCGTACACTGTCCCATGAAATGTCCGTGGACCAGTGGTCCCAAAAAGCATGGCACCTTCCTCAAAATGGAGAAAACACTGCAGGGGCATCAGGTAGAAAAAAACCAAGCACCTCAGGGGGAAGGAGAAGGGGAGCACTCAGCCGGATGATGGTATGACACCACTGCTCCTCGAGGAGGCTCCATGCCCACTGCTTGGTCCTGGGGAGTGCAAAGCCGCAGTCTCTCATTTCTCCCAAGTGGGTGCACTGCCCACTGCTTGGTCCTGGGGAGTGCAAAGCCACAGTCTCTCAAGTTTCTCAAGTGGGTGCACAGCCCACTGCTTGGTCCTGGGGAGTGCAAAGCCATAGTCTCTCAAGTCTCTCAAGTGGGTGGACTGCCCACTGCTTGGTCCTGGGGAGTGCAAAGCCACAGTCTCTCAAGTGAGTGCACTGCCCACTGCTTGGTCCTGGGGAGTGCAAATCCACAGTCTCTCAAGTGGGTGGTTTGCCCACATGCTCTGGAGGGGGCTTTGTGGCCAGAGTGCTTCATCCTGCCAAGGACTGGGTGAGTGGATGCATTTCTCCACTGGTTCTGGAAGGGACTTTGTGGACAGAGTGCTTCATCCTGCCAATGACTGGGCAAGTGGATGCATTTCTCCACTGGTCCTGGAGGGGGCTTTGTGGCCAGAGTGCTTCATCCTTCCAAGGACTGGACGAGTGGATGTATTTCTCCACTGGTTCTGGAGGGGGCTTAGTGCCCAGAGTGCTTCTTCCTGCCAAAGACTGGGCGAGTGGATGCATTTCTCCACTGGTTCTGGAGGGGGCTTTGTGGCCAGAGTGCTTCATCCTTCCAAGAACTGGGCGAGTGGATTCATTTCTCCACTGGTTCTGGAGGGGGCTTTGTGCCCAGAGTGCTTCATCCTGCCCAGGACTGGGCGAGTGCATGCATTTGTCCACTGGTTCTGGAGGGGGCTTTTTAGCCAGAGTGCTTCATACTGCTGAGGCCAGGGAAAGTGGATGCATTTCTCAACTGGTTCTGGAGGGGGCTTTGTGCTCAGTGATGCTGCACCGGGGGTGTGGCAGTTGACATCCTCTCATCTGGGTGTCTTAGCCACGCGATGTACCTGGAACAGATAGCATGATACTCCATGGAGGCAGAGCCACACTCCATTCTGCAGCGACTTAGGCTGCCAATTGCTGGTTCGTGTCAGTGCTGGAGGTGTGTCTCAAGTGGTGTGTCTAGGCTCCACAACGTCACCTGCAGACTCTGATGGCTGCCCACTGGGGAGGGGACTGACGTCTGACAGAGTGCCATCAGCTGTGCATGTGGCGGTGCTGATGGTGGTGCAGGTGGCGGTGGCTGCTGCGGATATGCTGCCAGTTTTGGCCGTAGTGCAAGCACTGGCAGTAGACTGTTGTGATGGATGGAGACACCATACCATCTCCGGCAGCCTCCAATGGCTGATCCTTGGGGAGGATACTGCAGCCTGACGTTGTGGCAGCCGTGGTGCAGGTGACGGTCTGAGCGGCGCTGGTGACTGTGGTGCAGGTGGCTGCCATCCCTGATGATATGGTGGTCACCAGCCCCTCACCAGGAGACATCGTGCCCTGAGGTGACTTGCCCTTTGGCTTGTGGCCCTTCCCCATCTTGACAGTCACTGCATGGACCTTGTCACTGTCCTCTTGGTGTTTGGGTGAGGCCTTGCTGGGTGGGTGGTGTGACTTTCCCCTGTTGGAAACCGGCCCCTTTTTGACCTTTGCAGGTAGTGGAATAGAGTGGTCCTTCTGATCTGTCGGTGGCACACAGGCAGCTCTGACAGGTGCCCCCTTCAATCATTCCGAACTAGCAGGGACCACAGCGGATGCAGATTTGGTGGCTGAGGTGTTGGGCTGGGATATAGACATCCAGGCCCTAGGGGAAGGACAGGGGGAGGTGTAGGGAAGAGGTTAATGTTAGCTAGGAAAGGTTTTTTAGACACACTGGGACGGGAAGATGGAGGGATTGTGGGAGTGGAGGAAGAGGTAGTATTTGTAGGAGGTGTACATCTGCTGAGTTTGGGTGAAGGTGCATGGGCTGGAGGCTGTTGTGATGTGGATCGCTGTTGAGTGGGTGTGTGCCTACATTTGTGTACTTTGGCAGGAGGGCTCACAGACACACTGGGAGAGGACACAGGGGACATGTGAATGGTCGTGGGGATGCTGATTGCACGTGAGCGGTGTGTAGTGATGGGCGTGCTGGTGATGGAGGCAGTGGCTGATGATGTAGTGCCCGCAGGTGTGAGTGGAGACGAGACAGGGAGGAAGGTGGAGGAGGGGGACAAAGTGGAGGAAGTGGATGTTGATATGTGTGCATGGGTATGGTGCTTATGTGAGTGTCTGTGGGATGCGTGGTGCTTATGTTTTCCTGAGCCACTTTTGTGTGTTGATGTGTGTGCATGCTGGTCTGATGGTGTGCTTGGGATAGGGTGAAATAGAGGGGATTGGGTCTAGGTAGTGGAAGTTGGAGGGGGAGGCTGGACTCAGGGACAATGGCTGCCATCAGTGCTGGGGCGAGAGCCTGAAATGTTCTCTGTTGGGCCACCACACCAGAATGAATGCCCTCCAGATATGCATTTGTTTGCTGCAAATGCCTCTCGACACCCTGGATGGCATTCAGAATGGTTCACTGCCCAACAGTGAGGGATCTCAGGAGGTCAATAGCCTCCTCACTGAGGGCAGCAGGACTGACTGGGGCAGGGCCTGAGGTGTCTGGGGCGAAGGAGATGCCCACCCTCCTGGGTGAGCGGGCACGGGAAACACGCTGTGGGGCTGCTGGGAGGGTGGTGCTGGTAGGCAGGGCGGTGGCTGTACCTGTTGTTGGGGTGGGCACAGAGGTGTCCACCACCGCCAGGGAGCATCCATCAGAGGAAGTGTCGCTGTCGCTGATATCCCCTCCTGTCCCCGTCATGGAGCTCCCCTCGCCCTCCGTCCCACTGGTGCCTTCACCGTCCGTGGATTCACCCTCCTGGGCCATGTGGGATGCATCTCCCTCCATCGCTGGTGCCTCTGCTCCTCCGCCAGATGATGCTAATGCACAAAAGGACAGGGTAACAAAACAAGAAGAGGGGGAAAGACAGAGAACACACATGGTCAATGCCAGCAACACCACTACTGTTGGCGGACACAACACACACTGATGTGCTCTATGACTAGGCCATGCACTACCAGTTAGTAGGAAAGTCACCAGGCCATGGTAACTCCATTAGCTGCAAACCTGGAACCCACAGGAGCCTGCCCAGTAGTAGATGCCCACTAACCCTATTGGGGTTGGAGTGCGTCAGAGCCTGCCCAACAAGGGACCTACACTGCCATATTCACCCTGGCCTAGGGGCACCCACAGCCCACATCCCCCACCCAGATACTTCCTAAAGCATGCAGAGTCAGCTTTATAGCACTGTACTTACCTCCTTGTGGCTGCTGTGATTGCCTCAAGCGCCCATCCAACTCCGGATAGACCACCGCTAGGATGCAGAACATCAGGGGGTCATGGTGCGATGAGCACACCTTCCACGTTGGAAGGCCAGCCCCAGCTGGGCCTCTGTCGTCTTCTTGCTCCAGCGGCGCAGGTCCTCCCACCTCTTGCTTTAGAGGGTGCTCCGTCTATGATAGACCCCCAGGGTCCGCACTTCCTTGGCAATGGCATGCCAAATACCCTTCTTCTGGTGGGCGATGACCTAGAGGAAAGGTACAGGAGGAAAGGACATTACTCACCCATCTGGACCATCAGACTCATTGCCCACCAGTTCCCAACCATGCCCTGATGCACATACACTGACTATCCTCACATGCAGCCCTCAGCCCCCCCAACATGTGTTTTCCATCCACAGCACTCCACACAGGCATTTTCCACGCATCATGCTCACAATGTACTCACCTGTTTGTCTGGAGGACCGTAGAGTAGCGTGTACTGGGGGGGACCCCATCCACCAGTTTCTCCAACTCCTCTGCAGTGAAGGCAGGGGCACTTTTCCCAGACACTCGAGCCATTGTCGCTTCCAGACTGAGGTCAAAGGAGCACTTGCAGTGTAGGTCTTTTCCTGTTGAAGGTCAGGTATCAAGTGAGTGAACAGATAGAAAATGGCGGTCACGTCCGTGGCGGTGTTTACCGTCACCGCCGGTGTACATCGCCATTGGCTCCTGGAACCCATAGGGCCCAATGATAAACAATGGTATATTACGCTGCAGTGTTTGACCGCCTACCGCAACGCAGCACAAAGTCATTTCCCCTTGTCCCTCCTCACAAGTCAGGCAGCTGCCATTTCAGGGGGGCACAAGGCATGGCACCTAAGTGCATCACAGCACAATTTGGCACATATACAGACTAACTACGCCACACACGGATTTACTCACATTACTGCAGACACACTTGTGCAATCTATGTGGTATATGACCCTCTTCTCACCGTTCTCCTCCATAGGCCACAACCGCTGGGGCAGATGATGAGATGGCGGCATCCTCCGGTGTACAGACCCCTGGTGGACCTGTCGACAATGGAAGACAGACACATCATAATCACCTACAGACTTGATT
This sequence comes from Pleurodeles waltl, assembly GCF_031143425.1. NCBI lineage: Eukaryota > Metazoa > Chordata > Amphibia > Caudata > Salamandridae > Pleurodeles > Pleurodeles waltl. The sequence goes on from NC_090444.1 coordinate 1,529,899,968, forward strand.
GTGCCACAATCCAACACCTGTGTGCCCAATTAGAGCCAGACCTGATGTCATCTGTCCGCCATCCCACAGGAATCCCACCTCTAGTGCAGGTCCTGTCAATGCTCCATTTCCTGGCAAGTACAGTGGCCATGGCATCAGGGATGTCTCAGCCAGTGTTTTCTAATGTGTTGACCAGAGTGTTGTCTGCCCTTCTGAAACACATGCGCAGCTACATCGTGTTTCCCAGGTGGAGGATTTGCTCTCAGTGAAGGCTGACTTTTATGCCCTGGGACATATCCCCAACATCATTGGGGCCATTGATGGTACACATGTGGCATTTGTCCCCCCCCGCAGAAATTAGCAAGTGTACAGAAATAGAAAAAGTTGCCATTCGATGAATGTGCAGATGGTGTGTTTGGGGGACTAGTACATCTCTCACGTGAATGCCAAGTATCCTGGCTCTGTGCATGATGCCTACATTTTGAGGAATAGCAGTATCCCTTATGTGATAGGCCATTCCCAGAGGCACTGGGTGTGGTTAATAGGTAAGGCCAAGGTCCCCACACAGTACGAGAAGATGTCTGGGTATGGGGTAGTCCCTAAGGGTTAGTATGTGTCTCACAGTTATCCCTCGACATTTGCAGGTGACTCTGGTTATCTCAACCTCTCATGGCTACTGACCCCAGTGAGGAATGCCAGGACAAGAGCAGGGGACCACTACAATGAGGCACATTGGTGAACTAGGTGTATTATTGAGAGGACGTTTGGCCTCCTGAAGGCCAGATTCCGGTGCCTCCATCTAACAGGTGGCTCCCTATACTACTCACAGAAGAAGGTGTGCCAGATAATCGTGGCATGCAGCATGTTGCACAACCTGGCATTGTGACGCTAGGTCCCTTTTCTGCAGGAGGATGAGCATGGTGATGGTCTCGTGGCAGCGGTGGAGCCTGTGGACAGTGAGGAAGAGGAGGCAGAGGAAGAAGATATTGACAACTGAAGGACATTGTATGAGTCAGCTTCTTAACCTCTGTCTATGGACACTGACATTTCACTTTGGATTTCCCATTTTTCAGATCTGGTTTCCTCATTCTGCCTTCTGCTATATGTACTGCTGCCCAACAACTGTCATACATTGGTATGAGCAAATGAACATTTAAGTTGCTATTTGTTGCTAATGTGGTAATTACACATTTGTGAAAGATCAGACTGACTCCAGATTGGTTTGTGATTAAAGGGTGTTTATTTAGGGGCTAATGAGTATAGGGGTATGTGCAAGGGGGTGGGGTGATGTTGGAGGAAGGTCCATAGTAGAGTCCAGTCTCCTGGTATCACAGGTTTCCTGAGAGCTTTCTCTCACTCTTGCTTGACAATGCTTAGAGGCCCCCTGACAGGGTCGCCATAGAGAAGCTCAAAGGGACTGAACCATATCCCTTTCTGGGGAACCTCTCTGTAAGAAAAGAGACGGCATGGCAAGAGGATTTCCCACTTATTCCTCATCACCTCAGGTAGGCCTGTAATCATGCTCTTTACGGTGTTGTTGTGTCGTTCAACTAGACCATTTGATTGAGGGTGATAATGTGAGGAGAACTTGTAAGTTACAACACAAGCATCCCACATGGACTTCATGTATACAGACATGAAGCTAGTGTCTTTGTCAGACACTACCTCTTTGGGGAACCCCACACAGTTAAAGATACCCATCAAAGCTTTGGTCACCACAAGTGCAGCCACCGCCCTCAAAGGAATTGCCTCTGGGTAGCGTGTGGCATGGTCCATCAATACCATGATCAACCTGCTCCCTATGGCTGTCTTGGGGTCCAATTACAAATTACATTGATGCCCAACCTTTCAAAGGGGGTGCCAATACTTGGAAGTGGGATCAGGGGAACCTTCAGCTTTTTCCCTGATTTCCTACTGGCCTGGCAGTTGTGACAGGACAGGCAGCATGTATCTGAGTCTGTCATTATTCGGGGGCAATAGAGGTGTGTGACAAGCCTGGCAAATGTCTTGTCTTGCCATAATTCCCCTGCCCGGGGTATGGCATGAGCTAAACCCAGTATGAAGACCCAGTAATACTAGGGGAGCACCAGCACATGTGCTGTCCCAGTACCTGGAGCTTTAGGCTCCCTATATATGAGATCATTCTCCCACCAGATCAGGTGATCCCAGAGGCTTCATCTGCTGCATAAGATGATGACTGTCTCCTCAAGCCCTCAAGAGTGGGACATGCTTTCTGTGTTTTGTAGAATTCCCCCCTGTAGGGGCCACCTTAAACTTGCAACCCAGCAAGCTCAGGCGTGTCACCTTAGGTGGCAATGTCCTTCCTGGTTGGCTCATGGGCTCCTCCTCACAGAACCCATCAACTTCCACTATGGGAACTTTGGGGGCTAGTTTCCCACTTCCCCTGCCCCTCTCCTTGGCAGCTGTTTGGGCCATTTTACCAGGATGTCCTTGACTTCCCTCCCAGACAGTAATGGACTGTGTGGTCATACAGACCCTCTCAGGCTATCCCATCGTCTCTAAGTAAGACCTGAGCTGTACCTTCCTCCAGGTAGTGTGTTCTAGGACATTGCCTCACAGACAATCTACAGGCATGGCAAGGCCCACAGCTACTTTCAGAGTTCCAGAGAACCCCCAGTCAAAGGGAACCAGTGCCACCGGTAGATGGCTCTCACGATTGTCAACAACTATAACTTGGTGAAATGTGTTCAGTAGGACGTGCGCTGCTGACACCAGCTGATTTTCCACCCAAATGTGATACTAAAGTCCTTTTCACATGAATAAGATTTTGCACATACTACTGCAATGTCTATTTGTATTCAGTGAGGTGTGACATGAAGATTGTAAATGGATTATGTAAGTGATGTTTATGGACACATATGTTGATTTGTGTTGCAAATGCATACATGTAATAATTGCCCTAAAAATGGAAGAAAATTCTTGAATTCCTATAATTAGTGAGGATGGTGAGTTATCAGTGGTTGTAAGTGTGTAACCCAACGTGTTTTGTGTATAGATGCTTGCTTTGACTAGCAGTTGCTAAAACATCCCTCTGGATAACATTTGTAGTAGAAATGATTAATGGATGTAAGCTATGGGCATGAACACAGAGAAGAGAGAGGGAGGGTGAAGTACTTATTGTCACAGTAATAACCAATTGCATATTAGTACAAGCATAAACACCATTTCTTGATTGCTAACGGGGAAAAGGAAAATAGGTTGCCATTGATTAATTTGCTAATTTCCATATTTTACGCTGCCAATTTAATTACGTACAGATTTTGAGCATTTTCTATCAGGTGCAGGTGGCTGTGGAGTGAAGTTATGGGTGAAGGTGATATATGGGTTATTGTCAAGTATTTTATGGACATTAAGGGGTTCCTGTGAGAAACTGTGTCAGCCATGACAAGCAGCATTCCAGTCTTGGCTTGCGCTGCATGGAAGGGGCGGGGTGGAGTGGGAGGGATGGAGGCAGGCTCCGGTAGAAATAAAAAGTAAATAAAAAACTTTAAAACAAACAAACACTTACCTTCTTTCCTCCATCACTGCAGGCATAGGCTCCCAACCTGCCCTGCAGCCAATACTGACGCTGCTCAGAGCAGTCTTGCTGTGTTGCTGTGCTGGAGAGAGCCTACTGCGCCTGTGTGTTTGGCCAGCCCGAGACGTCCGGCCAAACACACATGCGCTATGAGGGGGAGTGCACAACGCTCCCCCTCACTTCTTGTCACCCTCCTGGCCCCACCCCTTTACAAGGAAACTATAACAAACATTGTTTATTATTGTTTCCTGTGGAAGATTTCAGCTGCCGCTGCTGGTGGGGAGGGTGATGTTCCTCAGCCCAAATGGAGGAGCCGCCCCTGCAGCATGCATTAGTAGAGGAGAGACTTTCTGCCTCAGTGCTCCAGGATCTAAAGCCTTTTCTATGAACTATGTTTCAAAATTGCAGGAATGTACAACAATGTCACTTCTACTCTTTAAGCTGAAGCTTTGTGACCTTCAATGGCAAGGAACATGCTTATACTCACTTTCAGCAACAGAATGGCCAGTCATTTGAACCTGTTCTCTGGTGGACATTTCCTCGTCTGTCTTTGTTATGGGGGCATCTCTGGTAAGATGCATGGGCAATGTCTGCAAATCAAAGAGACCCATGGACTAGTTTCTAACATATTAGCAGCTAAACTCCGTTAACCAGAGTAAGGGGGTCATTCTGACCCCTGCCGGCGGCGGAAGTCGCCGGCCTGGCTGGGACCGCCAGAATACCGCTGCGCGGTCAAAAGACCGCTGCGGGTATTCTGGGTTTCCCGCTGGGCTGGCCAGAAGGCCGCCCGCCAGCCCAGCGGGAAACACCCTTCCATGAGGATGCCGGCTCCGAATGGAGCCGGCGGAGTGGAAGGGGTGCGACGGGTGCAGTTGCACCCGTCGCAATTTTCAGTGTCTGCCTGGCAGACACTGAAAATCATGGTGGGGCACTGTTACGGGGGCCCCTGCAGTGCCCATGCCATTGGCATGGGCACTGCAGGGGCCCCCAAGGGCGGCCACGACCGCCAGGAACAGGATGGCGGTAATGGGGGTCGGAATCCCCATGGCGGCGCAGCGGCAGTACACCGCCGGTTTTCCGTTTCTGACTGCGGCTGTACCGCTGCGGTCAGAATGCCCATGGGAGCACCGCCAGCCTGTTGGCGGTGCTCCCGCGGTCGTTGACCTTGGCGGATTTTACCTCCAGGGTCAGAATGACCCCCTAAGTGCTTCCAACGGTCGGGTGGAAAAAAAATACACTTTTCGAATTCTGCATACGACTGTTCATTGAACTCATCCGTTTGGGGACGTTGAATTATTGATTGTTATAACGCAAACCTTCATTTTTAACAAAATGCCCGACGTGAGGACCTAGCCATGTCATGTTATATAAGTGTGGGCTATAACTATTCTTTTGTTGACAACCCATTCTATTATGTTAATTGCCAGTATTTGCTATCATATTTATTGTAATAAAACTGAGGCCAAAGCTTTTGTCTTCGCGCTCTAATGATAACAGTTACCACAGAATTCAGTGCTAGGTCTAGTTCAGCAATACTTCTGCTGTCTGGGATCTTTTAGGTTTGGACCAAACAAATATTTTTCACTTGTCCAAAACAGCAAAATCATCTTTACTGTTTTTTTTTTTTTTTTAACCAGCATTCTTATAAACATCATACATTGTTGTACTCATATTTCTGCCAAATCATGCATGATTCTAACATTAAACCTTGTGCTGAAGGATTAAGGTGGACAAATAGATTGCTTAGCTTTCAGTCCTTGGAACGCTCTTGTCACTGCAATGTTGCATTTAAATGAGTTCTGCCGGTGACAACTTGCAATATCATTGTTTTATTTGAAGCTTTTGTTTGGTTTTCCCAGTGATAGCAGTGCAACAATTGACAAACCTGACTACCCTCTCTCTTCAAAGTAGGATTTTCTTACAAACAGTGCAAAGTGAATTAGGGGCAATTTAGTGACAAACTTCAGGAGCTGATTCAAAACCATTCTGTGAATCTTCGCAATTTTCTTGGTCCATAAGATGAGTTAGAAAAATTAGGAACTCTAGCAAACCTTATATGGTTACATTAAGTAAATGTTTGCCTAAAATTACGTACAAAATACTTATCTGCAGTTTGATTACGAGGGGGTTGTTTGTCTAGGCAACCAAAAAAACACGTCAATCACTTCCTGAAGTGCATTGGTTAAGATGGACTTGAATGTCGCTGGGATAATTACTAAAATAATGGTTCCACTTATTAAGGGTTCACTTGAGCAGATCGTTGAACGTTTTCACGAAGGCAGTAACCTTTGAATTAAAAAAGTGAAAGTGTGTGGTGGTCAACAAGGTTTTCATCTTTAACTTAATGCATTAGTTAAATAATGTTACACCAGTCAAACACACCCATTCACAGCAATACAGAGTTTTGTAGTTAGCAGAAAACTCTCAATATCCAGAACCATATTGGGAAGTACAGCTTATAACAATTTATCATTGAGTATCGATCATGCGTCACTTTTATAAAAACTTTGTTGTAATTTTTAAAAAATGAGAAAAAGGAACAAAGCAGCAGCTCTGCAAGATGTAGAACATACACAACAGAGTCAAACAGGGCCCCCATCAATTTCCCAAATACATCGCTGAGAGCGGAAATAAAGACATAGCCCTCCACTATAGTAAACATCACAAATCAAATGCAATCTGTATCCAACACCCCGACATAGAATACCTAAGCGGTACATTAAGGCCCTCATTACAACCCTGGCGGCCGGTGAGAAAGCAGCAGTAATACCACTAACAAGTTGGTGGTAAAAAAAATTATGACCACGGCGGAAACCGCCCACACAAACAGCCACTTTAACAAACCGACCGCCACGGCGGTAGCAACAATCACCGAGGCGGTAATCGCCAACAGCCAGGTGGAAGACAATGTACCGCCCACTGTATTACAAGAGGCCTATCTGCCACTTTTTCCAGGGCGGTACCAACGACATCAAAAGCATGGCAGAAACAGATCGCAGAAGTCAAAGGACTCACCTCTGGAGACTCAGGGAAGAACACGTCGCCATGGAGCCCGAACTGCAGATGTTCCCCATGCTGGTCTACCTTCTCCTACACCAGGAATACCAACACCGGCAACGACGACCATGGTGAGTACTGCCGCCTAGCACACAGGGGAGGGGGGAGGAAAAAGAGAGTGACACACACACGCAACACCCCCACCCCCAACAGCATACACACAAACAGATGCAACAACATTATACATCCACCCCGTACCCCTCGCGAATAATGCAAGGACAAAAGGAAGTGATTGAAGTGAGTGTAATAAGATAAAATACCAGAAATACGTCCTCAAAAATTAAAACAGTATTAACATATATACAAATGGAGGTACACTGCCCAGTCCATAATGTCCGTGGGCCACAGGGCCACTTCACATAGGCCAAGGCCCCACCTCACTCCTGCATCAACAAGAAGAGAACACTGCTGGGGGATCAGGTGTAGAATACACACGCACCTCAGAGCTCAGAGGGACGGGGAATGGGGGCACCTCATCCGGAAGATGGTACAACACCACTTGTCCTGGAGGGGGCAACATGCCCTGTGCTCGGTCCTGGGGAGTGCAAAGCCACAGTCTCTCAAGTGGGTGGTTTGCCCACTGCTTGGTCCTGGGGAGTGCAAAGCCACAGTCTCTCAAGTGGGTGGTTTGCCCACTGCTTGGTCCTGGGGAGTGCAAAGCCACAGTCTCTCTAGGGGATGGCTTCTCCACTGGTTCTGGAGGGGGCTTTGTGTCCAGTGTGCTTCATCCTGGCAAGGAGGGGGTGAGTAGATGCCTTCGTCCACTGGTTCTGGAGGGGGCTTTGTGCCCAGTGTGCTTCATCCTGGCAAGGAGGGTGTGAGTGGATGCCTTCTTCCACTGGTTCTGGAGGGGGCTTTGTGCCCTGTGATGCAGATCTTGGGGAGTGAAAGGTCACATTTGCTCACCTGGGTGTCAGACGCACACGATTTGCAGTGGTCAGGATGCATTACAGTCCATGGAGGCAGGACTACACACTGTCCACCGGCGGCTGCTCAGTGGTGGCAGTGCTGCTGCTGGTGTCAGGGCTGCCAGTGGTGGGGGGATGTTCTACCTTTCCCCTGCAGCCTCGGACAGGTGCCCACTGGGGCTGCTGCTGCTGGCAGTGGTGCTTGTGTCAGTGCAGGTGGCGGTGCAGGTGGCGGTGCTGGTGGTGGTGGCTGCCAGTGGTGGGGGGAGGCTCCAGCCCTTCCCCTTCAGCCTCGGACGGCTGCCCACTGCAGCTGGTGCTGCTGTTAGTGGTGCTGGTGGCGGTACAGGTGGCAGTGCAGGCGGCGGTCACGGTGCTGGTGGCCATGCTAGTGGTGGTGCTGCCAGTGGTGGGGGGAGGCTCCAGCCCTTCCCTTGCACCCTCAGACGGGTGCCCACTGGGGCTGCTGCTGCTGGCAGTGGTTCTGGTGGTGTTGCTAGCAGTGGTGGGGGGAGGTTCCAGCCCTTCCCCTGCAGCCTTGGATGGCTGAAGTGCCATGGTTGGTGTTAGGGACTCAGAATCAGTCCCAGCACCAGACCTCCTGTCCTTCCTGCCTGAATGGGAAGTCCCTTAGCCCTTGCAGTCTGATGGTGCCTCCTTGCCATCTGGTGGTGCCTCCATGCTCTAGCCCTTGCCATCTGGTGGTGCCTCCTTGCTCTTCCCCGTGTAAGCTGTTGGTGCTTCCTTGCTTTGCCAGCTGGTGGTACATCCTAGCCCTTACCCTTGGCAGCTGGTGGTACATCCCTGCCCATCCCCTTGGCAGCTGGTGCAGACACCCTGCCAGTGCTGATGGGTGTTTCCTTGGATCCTCTCACACCTGCAGTAGCTGCTGAAACTACTGTGGCCGTGGACTGGGTGGCCGAGGTGCTAGCCTGGGTTCTGCCCATCCTGGCCTGATGTGAAGGATGAGGGGGAGGGGTAGTGAAGAGGTCAATGGCAGAGAGGAAAAGCTTCTAAGGGGCACTGGGACAGGAAGAGGTTGAAGGTTTGGGAGTGGAGGAAGAGGGAGTAGTTGTTGGAGGTGTCTGTTTGCTGTGTTTGGGTGCAGGTGCATGGGCTGGATGCTGTTGTGAGGTGGATGGCTATTGGGTGTCTGAGTGCTTGCGTTTGTATACTTTGGGAGGAGGGGGCACAGGCACAGTGGGAGAGGACACAGGGGACATGTGCATGGATGTGGGGGTGGTGACTGCCAGTAAGGGGCATTTAGTGATAGCCGTGATGTGATGGAGGCAGGGGGTGTGGATGTAGTGCATGCAGGTGTGAGTGTAGATGCTACTGAGAGGGAGGTGAACGTGGAGGAGGCGGGGGACACAGTGGAGGCAGTGGATGTTGGTGTGTCTGCATCTGGATCGTGTTTGTGTGAATGCCTGTGGGATGATGTGTGGTGCTTGTGTTTGCCTGAGCCACTCCTGTGTGTTGTCTTGGGTGCACGCAGGTCTGCCTGTGTGCTTGGGATAGGTTGGGGTTCAGGGGAATGGGACTGGGCAGAGGAAGTTAGAGGGGGAGGCTAGAGACAGGAACAATGTCTGCCATCACGGAGGAGGCCAGAGCCTGGAATGATCTCTGTTGGGCCGCCATGCCAGAGTGAATGCCCTCAAGTAATGCATTTGTTTGTTGCAAATGCCCTGCCAGACCCTGGATGAAATTCACTATGGTTGACTTCCCAACAGGGATGGATCGCAGGAGGTCAATAGCCTCCTCACTCAGGGCAGCAGGGCTCACTGGGGCAGGGCCTGAGGTGCCTGGGGCAAAGGAGATGCCCACCCTCCTGAGTGAGTGGGCATGGGAAACTCGCTGAGGGGCTGCTGGGAGTGCGGTGCTGGTACAGGGGTTGGCGGCTGTACCTGTAGTTAGGGTGGCCACAGAGCTGTCCACCACCACTAGGGAGCTTCCATCAGAGGAGGTATCACTTTCAGAACTGTCCCCTCCTGTCTCCGCCGTGGTGCTCCCCTTGCCCTCCGTCCCACTGGTGCCCTCACCGTCGGCCTCACGGGCCCTGTGGGATGCAGCTCTCTCCGTCGCCGGTGCTTCTGCTCCTCTTCCAGATGATGCTAATGCACATAAGGACAGGATGCCAAAACAAAAAGTAGAGGAAGAGACAGAGGATACGCTTGGTCAGTGGCAGCAACAACACCACAGTTGGCGTACACAACACACAGGGAACAGCCCTACGCACTACGCAATGCACTACCAGTCACAATGCTAGTCACCATGCCATGGACAGTAATACCTAACGCCAATTGCAGCGTTCCAGAGACCCACAGAACCCTGCCCAGTAGTGGATGCCCACTAGCTTGGTTAGAGGTGGAGTTCATCAGCCCCTTCACAACATTGAACCTACCCTGCAATATCCGGCCTGGCCTAGGGGCACCAACAGGCCCACATCCCCCACCCGGACACCACCCCAACACAGGTAAGTAGTATATTGGGAAACTGTACTCACCCCCTTGTGGCTGCTGTGTTGCCCTCAAGCGCCCATCCAGCTTCGGATAGGCCACTGCCAGTAGGCAGAACATCAGGGAGGGTCAGGGTTCAGAGGGTACCCCTTCCTCATTGGGAGGCCATCCCCAGCTGGGCCTCTGCCTTCTTCGTGCTCAGCATCTCAGGTCCTCCCACCGTTTGCAACAGTGGGTGCTCTGCCTGCCGTAGACCCCCAGGGTCTGCACATCCTTGGCGATGGCACACCATATACCCTTTTTCTGATGGGTGCTGACCAGCAGAGGAAATACACAAAGAAAAAGGGTATCAGTCATACTGTCCGGCCTGTTACACTAATGGCCCACCACATCCCTCCCATCCCCTTATGCACGTAAATTGCCCACCATACATACAGCATGCTGCCCAGGACCCCTCAACCAACCCCCCCTTACACAAGGCCCTCACATACAGCACTCCATGCATTGATGCCCTATGCATCGTGCTCACAGTATACTCACCTGTTGGTCTGGATCCCCATACAGCATTCGGTACTGGGGTAGGACCCCATTCACCAGTCTCTACAACTCTGCAGTGATGAAGGCAGGGGCCCTTTCCCCAGTCACACGAGCCATGCTCGGTTCCAGAAAAAAAGGTCACAGCACCACATTCAGTGTAGATTCTATCCTGTTGAAGGTCAGGTAGCAAGTGAGTGAACAGATAGAAAATGGCGGTCACGTCCGCGGTGGTGTGTACCGCCACCACCGGGTACATCACCATTGGCTACTGTAACCCATAGGGCCCAATGACAAACAGTGAGGAGTTGAACTGCAGTACTCGACCGCGTCACGCAGTGGCGCACAACGTCAGCGGCATTACCTCATTTCCAAATGTCCATCCACACAGGATAGGCGGGCGCCATTTCAGAGGGGGGCAGGCCATGTCACCTAACTGTGTCACAGCACACATAGGCACCATTTGTGCCTATACAACAACATAGTGTTTCTGTCACAACACGCAATGCACTGCACATTTTGGAAATGTTGAATACTTACTAGATGATCACCGTTTTGCCCCCTAGATTACAACCACTGAGGATGAATAGGAGATGGAGATATCCGCCCATGTACAGACACCTTGTGGACTTGACAACAATGGAGGACAGGCACATTATCCTCACTTACAGACATGACAGGGCCACAATCCAAGATCTGTGTGCCCAATTGGAGCCAGATCTGATCTTGGCTATCCGTCACCCCACTGGGATCACCCCTCTTGTGCAAGTCCTATCTGTGCTCCATTTCTTGGCATCTGGCTGCTTCCAAGTGACAGTGGGCTTGGCAGTAGAAATGTCTCAGCCAATGTTCTCAATAGTGCTGACCAGAGTGTTGCCTGACCTGATGAAACACATGTGCAGCTTCAATGTTTTCCCCCAGGTGGAGGACTTGGCCACGGTGAAAGCTGACTTCTATGCAATGGGACATATCCCCAACATCATTGGGGCAATTGATGGTACACATATTACATTTTTACCCCCCCCAGAGAAATCAACAGGTGTTCGGAAATCGAAAGTGCTTTAACTCGATGAATGTGCAGATAGTGTCCCTGGCGGACAAGTACATCTCCCATGTCAATGCAAAGTATCCTGGGTCTGTGCATGATGCCTTTATCCTGAGGAATAGTAGTAGCCCATATGTGATGGCTCAACTCCAGAGGCACAGGGTGTGGCTAATAGGTGAGCCCATGTTCCCTACCCTTTATATGTTGGTGTATGGGTATGGGGTTGGCCCTAAGGATTAGTGTCTGGCTAGCAGCTATCCCTTGGTATTTGCAGGTGACTCTGGTTACCCCAACCTCTCATGGCTACTGACCCCAATGAGGAATCCCAAGATAAGGGCAGAGGAACGTTAAAATGACGCACATGGGCAAACAAGAAGGATTCGGCCTCCTGAAGGCCAGGTTTCGGTGCCTACATCTAACAGGTTGTTCCCTGTGCTACTCACTCAAGAAGGTGTGCCAGATCATGGTGGCATGTTGCACAACCTTGCCTTACGTCGCCAGGTGCCTTTTCTGCAGGAGGATGAGGCTGGAGATGGGCGTATGGCAGCGGTGGAGCCTGTGGACTGTGTCAAAGAGGAGGCAGAGGATGAGGAGGTGGACAATAGAACATCAATCATACAACAGTGCTTCCTGTGATACACAGGTGAGACACTGTAACTTCATCTTCCATTGCAGTTTTGTTTTGTAAATTTTCACCGGTAGTCTGATTTTCCCACTACTATGGCCACTTACTGTACCCTTTGACATGTCTATTTACAGATATCTGTGCCCCCACTCTTGCTCCTGGTGTATTGACTGCAGCAAAATACAGGTCATACCTATGTACACATTAGTGTGCAGTTGAATTGCAATGTCTACAAATTGTTAAATGAATACATAGTTCAATCACTGACAGACTCAATACTTTTACAATTTTTTCATTTATGTGCTAATAAGTGGATGGGGTATTGCTATAGGCTTAGGGGTGGTGGAGGAGAGTCCAGGTAAGAGTTCCAGTCTATTTGTATGACAGGTGCATTGTCCAAGGGGGCATTGGAAGGGAAGCAATGACAGTTCAAGGTGGACAGGGTGGCAGAGTGGGACACAAGGTTGACAATCAGGAGTTTCTTATTGCGGGGGTCTTGGCAATGTTCTCTGGCTTCTGCCTGGATCGCAAGGACCGTTTGCGGGGTGGTTCTCCTACTACAGGGGGTGGGGTGCAGGTGGCCTGTTGTTCCTGTGGCGGGGCATCCTGTCCACTAGCAGCAGCGGAGGTGGAGGGCTGTTCATTGGTGTGGTTAGTGTCAGGGGCCCGTTGGTGTGCCACTGCCTCCCTCTTGGTGTTGGCCATGTCGGCCAGCACCCCTGCAAAGGTGACCAGGGTGGTATGGATGTCCTCAGTTCCTCCCTGATACCCAGGTACTGTATCTCCTGCAACCGCTGGGTCTCCTGAAACTTGGCCAATATCTGGGCCATTGTCTCCTGGGAATGGTGGTATGGTCCCAGGATGTTGGTGAGTGCCTCGTGGAGAGTGGGTTCCCTGGGCCTGTCCTCCCCCTGTCGCACAGCAGTCCTCCTAGCTTCCCTGTTGTCCTGTGCCTCTGTCCCCTGAACCGTGTGCCCACTGCCACTGATCCCAGGTCCCTGATCATCCTGTATTTGTGGTGTGGCCTGGGGTTCATGTAGTGGTGGACACACTGCTGATTGACATGTCCTGGGGGCAGAGGTATGGGCCTGCTGGTTGGTGTTGTGGTGGTGTTTCCAGATAGGGGAGGCTCTGTGGTGGTATGGGACTGTGCCTGGGTAACCGACTGTCCGTAGGTCCCTAATGGGCCAGGTTGGTCATCCTGATTCAGGCGTGCAGAGGTGCTGTCATCACTGTGGGCCTCTTCTGTGGGGGGACTGGATGTTGCTGGCACCTCCTCTCCGGTGACATTGTGTGGGGGACCTGTGGGGATGTAAATGCAGTGTTATTGTTTCTGCGTGTTACATCTTGTGCATGGGTGTGTTGCCCTGTAAGATTGTGATTGCCCTGGCAGCCTAGGCTTGTGTGAGTGGTGATTTGGTTGGCTAGGTAATTGTCTCACGTGTGCATGCTTTGGTGATGGGTGTCCATGAAGGTCTGTGATGGGTGTCCATGCATTGGTGTTGCATGCAGGGCTTGGTAGTGGGAGGAGTGGGTTGTGATGGTGGGGTGTATGTGAGGTGGTAGAGTGATGGGATTGAGGGTGTGGGTGGGGGTGGGGGTATGTGATGGCATGAAGGTAGGGTGATGATAGTAATAGAGATTTGACTTACCAGAGTCCAGTCCTTCTGCTACTCATGCCAGGACCTCAGGATACAGTATTGCCAAGACTAGCTCCTCCCATATTGTTAGTTGTAGGGGATGAGGTGGGAGTCCACTGCCAGTCCTCTGTAAAGCTATCAGGTGTCTTGCAACCACAGAACACACCTTCCCCCGTAGGTTGTTCCACCACTTCCTGATGTCATCCCTAGTTCTTGGGTACTGTCCCACGGCATTGACCCTGTCCACAATTCTCTACCATAGCTCCATTTTCCTAGCGATGGATGTCTGCTGCACCTGTGATCTGAATAGCTGTGGCTCTACCCGGATGATTTCCTCCACCATGACCCTTAGCTCCTCCTCTGAGATCCTGGGGTGTCTATGTGGTGCCCTGGGTGTAGTGTGAGTGGTGTGTGTGAGGGTGTATGGGGTGATGTGCTGAGGTGTGTGCTGTGAGGTGCGCAGATGGTTTATAGGTAATGGTATTCTGTGGCTCTGGTTGTGTGGGTGCTCTTTCTGTATCTCTCTCTAGTGGCAATTTGTGTTAGTCGTAAAGAATTGTGGGTAGTGTTGGTGTGTGTTCTATAGTGGTGTGGGTGTGTGGATGGTGTCTGTATGGGTATCAGGTGTGTGTTATTGAAATTGTCGAATTAGGTGTTTTTTGGTATGTGTGTGTGTATTGTGAGCGTGGCGGTGTGTACCGTCAATGGTTTACCGCGGTTGAATGTCCACCACGATGATTTGTGAGTCATAATGCTGTGGGCGTAGTTCTGTTGGCGTAACTGTGTGGGTTTTGCTACTGCCATTTTATCACTGACCTTTGGGCTAGCAGACTTATGTGTGTGTCTGTATAGTGAAGGATTGCTATGTGTGTGTCATAATATGTGTAGCAGTAAACTGCTGCAGCAGCAGTATATTGGTGGCAGTCAGAATGGTGGTAAGCAGGACTTACCACCAAAGTCATAATGAGGGCCTACATCCTCACTGCCCTTGGCATTGTCTCCACCTCTCACCTCCCTCCAAATCCAAGAACTTTCAGCAAAGCAACCCCCAGGTTTCTCGAACAGTGTAATTTAGACTCCATCCTTACGCCTCATCATTGCACAAATAAGTATTTATTTTTGACATTTTACATACTGTGTGCTTTAATAACGTTCACATGTGTGAACATTAAAACACATTAATAAAATGTAACCACTGAGAAACTGAAGCTTTATAAACGTGTGCACTAATGTTCATTTAAATTGTTTCCATGTATTCATTAATCACATTTCATATTTATCTTTTACTTTGTATTTTCAGAGGGAACATGCATTTCCTTAGTCACATTTTTCATTTGTTTTTAAAGTTATCTCTGTGCATGTATAATCATATATTTGATATGCATACTAAGGGGCTTATTTACAAGCCCCTAGGGCCAATGGCTTTGCCCATTTCCGCATTTACAAGGCGGCGTTAAGCCACTTTGCGTGGCTTAACACCGCCTTGTATTTATGGGCCCCCAAGTCAGTTTTCTGTGGCAGAGGGGCGTGCAATGGGTGTTGTTGTGGGTGTTTCCATGCAACACCCATTGCTTTTAACACTGCCTCAGATTTACATGATACTGTAAATCTGAGGCACTACTAAAAACTAACACCACTACAGTGGGCTTAGAGTGCTGCAACAGGAGAAATACTTTTATTTCTCCTTGTTTTTACTTTTTCTATGTGTGCAGCATTCTTCAGAGCAAAACACCATTATTGATTGTGTATGTGCAGGAAGGAACACCTTCCTGCACATAAACAATCATTCCCTGCATATATTGCAAATGCACACTAAGGCCCAGAATTAAGAAAAATTAGGCACAACTGAGCTAGGGCAGTTGTGCCTCAAAAAAACTAACTCCAGCTAATGTAATTTCCTTGCGCCATCTGTGCATAGTATTTAGAAAATGATGCACTATTGCACAAAGGAAAGGTTAGCGTAAAAAAATGATGCTATCCTTTGTGACACATCATGAAGAAAAACAACACTAATGCTGCAAAGTGGCTTTGGCATCATTAGCAGCACGTTTTTTTACGCTAATCATGTTAGCACCATATTTGCAGCATTAGCGTAAAAAAAGCCTGAGAGTATTAAAAAAAAGACCCACGATGGAGAATGCCAGGAGAGACCCCAAAGCGATCCCAATCAGCCCAATACAATCCAGAATGGACCAGGAAAATCCCAGGAGACGGAGGAAAGGAAGCAAACGTGTCGCTTTTGTGAGGAGGAGAATAACATCATGGTCAGAGAGGTGACAGAGCACCAACACCAGCTCTTCCTCACCTCCAAATTGCCAATAATTAGGAAGGAGGCCATATGGCAGGCAATAGTAGATTAAGTTAACACTGTGAAAGAAGTGAAGAGGACTATCACTGATTGTAAGAAGCGCTGGAGCGATTTAAAGTGCAACACTAAAAATAAACTGTCCAGGAACCAAAAGGCAGCATTGCAGACTGGAGGTGGAAGTCCAGCACCCCAGGAGGACCTAGATCAACTGGAGGAGATGGTGGCAGCAGTCATCCTGGAGGAGGTGCTCACTGGAATCGCAGAACAGCGCAGACTTCAAAGACCTACCACAAATGCACGGTAAGTTGCAGTGGGGGACAACCTGTAAATTATCAAATGGCAGAAGGGGGAGGCACATAGGACACACTGAATGCATGAAAAAGTGTTGCATCAGGATACATAGTGCCAGAATCAAAAGGCCCTATTGCCACTGATTGTCACTTTTATTGATGCTCCGGTGGCATTATGCAATCCGCCATTTTTACAAGGTGACATTAAGCCACTTTTTGTGGCTTAACACCACCTTGTAAATATGGCCCTACACACTCAGCACTTTGCCTGGAAGGAGCATGAAACTGGCGTTGCTGTTGGTGTGCCACAACCACACCCATTGCATTTTAACATTGCCCCAGATTTACAAGTTTTTGTAAATCTGAGGCTGCGCTTTCATTCCTCGTTGTGTTTTTGCTCTTCCTATGTGTGCTGCATCCTTCAGCACACATAGAAAGTGCAAATGGCCATAGAAGATTATTTTTGTGCAGGAAGGCGCAGCGCAGCCTTTCTTGCACTATGGTGCAAGGCTGCCTGTGTTGGTGCTCAGCAACAAAAAAAGGGCCAACACAGGCCAAAACGGTGCATCCCTGCGTACTGAAAATGACAGAGTGTGGCGCTGCCAAATGTGGTGAAGTGTTTCGCTCTGTCATTTTCCCTGAAACCTAGGACAAAATGGCCAAACACTTCAGATGTGCCCACACCATCCCCCTATATTCACCGACCATTTCTCAACCATGCCAGCAACTGCTTAACTGTTTCCACTGATCCACCTGCCCATGTGTAACACTCAGTGGGCAACATGTAGTCACTTGTTGCACAGGGTGGCCCAACAAGAACTGCCACACACCTCCATGCACTATTCGGGAATGGGCACAAAAGTGAACATATACAACACATAGGGCATGTCTCTGATCATCATCGTGCTGCTATACAAGTAGCTTCCATTTCACCATGCAGAAAGTTTTCCTGTGTTGTGAGAATGGTTTGTGTTGTGCACAAAAGGACAGCTTCATGCGTAACATCAGTTACAAGTGGTATCAATGTTGCACTAGGGGTCCAATTTTACAAGCCAGTAATGCAACATTAGCATTATGCAAAGTGGTGCCAATGTGGATCCAAGCTGCCCATTCCCCTTGTGCTACATCAACAAAGTTACACAATGCATGCATTAATCCACTTTGTACATCCTTACATCACTATATGCCTGTGGCATATATATTGCATGCAAGGAAATATTTCTTACGCAGGGAAGGAAGAACTAATGGGGCTGACAATGCATAAAGGTTACTCTTTGCTATCTAACAACCTCATGTGTGAGGCCTGCAAAAGGAAGATGACAAAGTGACGCAAGCATTGTGAGCAATGGACCTCCCTGTGCTTTGCTGCACTAGTGCCATCATTTAAGGTGCCAATGCAGTAAAGCACCAACATTGTGACAAAACTCATAAGACTACTGTGGGAATGTCCACTCAGTGACCAGTAATGTCAATAACGTGTTACCATGCTGTTGTTGGCTGGGGCAAGGGACCTGCAAGGAAAATGGTGGTGGGGATCAATGCACCAAATACATTGAAAGTTTGCCCGATGTGTGATGCACAATACAACACACAATAAACCACTACAATCTGTAGAGTTATAAACTTGTAAAACACCCATTTGTCACTCCCACATCACCCTGAGTTCTTGGACTACACTTAACCAAATCCAGATGTGCTGATCTTTTCAAAGGCATTAGAAGCTGGGTGGGTCACACATGGGTTGCATGGGAAGATCACAAATATACACATGGAATGCCTATTACATGCAGAGTCGAGTGTGAGAGGGGACCATGGAAAATATGCCAGGATAAGGTATGCAAGGTGCCTCACCTTGGCATGTTAAGTATGACCTATCACTATCCACCACTAGAAGTATAAGTAAATAGATTAATATGCTTGGGTAGAGCACTATGATGTCTGTGTCTGGATATACTGGCACATGATTATCCCTTGATGAAGAAACACGCAGTGCAACAGCTCAGCTTGCTCCACTGTTCAACATCAATTCGAATGTGCAGGGATATGTACTCGTCACAGATAGTCAATGCATCCCTCTGCTAACCTTGGAAATGCCTAAATAGATAACAGACCTCATCATAATTGCCACTCAACCTGCATGGTTAAGGAGTGTCTCTCTTGCTGGTCCTAGTGCACATCTTCAGGAAGGAACACATCCTGCTAAATCTACTTACAGGAATGCTGTCTGCCACTTACAATGTTTGGCGATGATTGCAACACACATTAAAAGTAGTCCACAATAGTATTACTACAATGTCTGTCCTTAGTACCAAAACTGACATGCCACTCCTGATGTGGTGTCCCAAAATGATTCATCCACACAACAACAAGCCTCAAAATGTATCAGGTCCTCCTCCCACCACACATGTGTTGATAGAGTGATGGAAGTGGGTGGTTTTTTCACATGCATCCTCCTAGCCTCTTAGGCCCAGTTTCTAACAATGTGGATCAGCACAGTACTACGCCAAAAATAGCAATGCTACACTGCACCACTTTTAAAATGCACGGATATGCCATATTTACAGGAATACAGCTCACCCCTGTGTTTCCCCTGAGCTGCATCTGAATTAAGCTGCATGCGCCAACGCAGCCATCCTTGCACCATAGTTCAAGTTGACATATGACATGTGTGGTTCAGAACACAAGTTTCTGGAAATTTCCCTGATGATTATACCTGTACAGCAAAATGTGAGGAACAGAAGAGGTATATGTAAGACTGTGAAGGGAAGCTGTTAGTGTGCCAGTATCCACTTCCCAAATAAGGTGGAGTTTAATGTGCAAACCTTTCAGGAATTATAGTATCAGACCTTAGGGATGACAATTGATGTTGCATTATTACCTGTCAAAGAGTTTGTATCCATACACAATCGGAATGTTTGGAACTGCGCTAAAAACTATCTTTACCAGCTGATGTTATACCGCTGCCAATCAGACGGCTGCTTGGTAATAGGGGATGCATATGGTCTTACATGTAAATCAATACGGAATGCATACCCTAAGGCATTTTTCTAATGTAGGCAGTGCAGAGATGAGAACACCCAGACAGTCAATCATCATGTACACCTTATTGTCTAAAACTAACAGGGTTTATTGTTACCTAAAAACACAACTGTTGGACTTTTTTGCTTATGCAGGGTCATCCCCAATCTTTTTGCTTCCTGCCTCCTAATTCTTTCTGACCTGTTGCTGTTGGCTTTTGAACTCTGAGCACTTTACCACTGCCAACCAGTGCTAAAGTGCATGTGCTCTCTTTATAAATTATATGTGATTGGTTTATCCATGATTGGCATATTTGATTTACTAGTAAGTCCCTAGAAAAGTGCACTATAGGTGCCAGGGCCTGTAAATCAAATACTACTACTGGGCCTGCAACACTGGTTGTGCCACCCACATAAGTAGCTCTGTAATCATGTCTCAGACCTGCCATTGCAGTGTCTGTGTGTGCACTTTTAACTGTAAATTCGACTTGGCAAGTGTACTCACTTGCCAGGCCTAAAACGTCCCTTTTCTTACATGTAAGGCACCCTAAGGTAGGCCCTAGGTAGCCCCAAGGATATGGTGCAGTGTATGGTTAAGGGGGGACATATAGTAATGTGTTTTATATGCCCCGACAGTGAAATATTGCTAAATTTGTTTTTTCACTGTTGCAAGGCCTGTCCCTCTCATAGGTTAACATGGGGGCTACTTTTAAATCCGATTAAAGTGTAGATTCCCTTTCTTCACATAAACAAACATTCCCTGCAATGCAGACACCTTTGCATTATGGTGCAAGGGTGCCTAAGTTGACGCTAGGTTAATTTAGCATTGGTGCAAGAGAGAATACAGGGATGCATCATATTCTTGTAAATATGGCACATCCCCGCTTTCTCAAAATGACACAGCTCGGTGCAGCAAAATTGCTTGCGGCACTGAGCTGCACCATTTCCTAGTAAATGAGGCCCTAAATACTTAGTTAAAGTTAGCCTGACAAAACACCTTCATTTTGAAATGTATTTTGATTGGTTAGCGTATTCTTTCTTTTTCAGTGTGTTCACCAGGTTGCATTGCTTAGAGAAAAGGAGTATTGTTGTATGTATTCGGTTTTTTTGAGGGGTGCAGACCGGTCTACTTTTTTCTTGAAAGCATAAAGCTTTATGCTAAACATGTATTCCTTTTTATCAAAGACTTCAATTGAAGCCTTCACTATGCTGATACCTTCTCACATTTCCAAATTTCCTTGACTTAATTCAAACCATCCTCATTTCTTATTTAGAACTTTCATTAAATAATTTTAAAATCATTTCATGTTTGGGAGAGAGTTTCTTTATGGAACACCTATTTCTCATTCATGCCACATTAGCATCTTTTT
Source organism: Pleurodeles waltl (assembly GCF_031143425.1). Classification (NCBI taxonomy): domain Eukaryota; kingdom Metazoa; phylum Chordata; class Amphibia; order Caudata; family Salamandridae; genus Pleurodeles; species Pleurodeles waltl. The sequence goes on from NC_090444.1 coordinate 1,529,920,735, forward strand.
TTTTACCCTAATGTGGCGTTAGAAGACCAAAAATGCTGTGCCATATTTAAAAAATGGCACATTGGAACCCTTTGCCTTACATTATGCCTATGTGAAGCATAATATATGCAAAGGGGGCATTTAACCATTAGGCGGGCTAAAAAATGATGCAAGGAAATCTCTTAGTGCACCATTGTTTTCGGCACTTTTAATGCTTGGTCAGAGCAGGCGTTAAAAGGAGGCTTTCACTGGTTAGAATGGGCCTCTGGGTGCTTTGTAGGATTAGTGTCAGAAGTTTTTACACTAATCCTAGAAAGCGCTGGACTGGCATACAAATTCTGCCACTAGTCCCCTAACTACCACCATGGTGCCACATATTTTAAATACGGCGCACACATGATGGCATTAGGGGGTGCGAAAGGGCACAAGATAAGTGATGTTGCACTGTGTGCAGTGGCATTTTTCCCAATTATGCCCCTTAGTTTCTGTATTCCAGTAGCTATTATTGCTTTGCATCTTAATCTAATGAGACTAAACTAATTACAATGCTTTAGCTTGCCAGTTGTAATTTTGCATCTTTTTAATACTGTCCTGACATCCATATATATTGTTTGGAAATAAAATTACTTAACTTCAAGTCATTGATTCCTGGGACTTCAATCACTGATTTCTGGTTCTTAATGTATGGCCAAATGGGCTTCATGAAAATTGAATTGTCACAGTACTGTTAACTCCCTGGGCGTCTCAACCAACTTAAAAAGATCCATCAGATGACAGATTGTACATCACACATTTGTGTACTCTCTCATTTTTAAGTCAACTGAAAGTGTGGCATCAGTTCTAATGCAACACATTTGCGCTTCCTCTGTCACTGCCCATTCTGAGACCTCTCTAACACAAAGCTCCTCTGAAGGAGGCCTCTTCCCCATCCAGGTAACAACCACATACCTCCTTACCAAATCTAATGCCCCCTGCATGATTCTGTAAGTCATTCTACAGTTCTTAGGTAGGACCGGCAGCCGCAATAGGCACACCCATGGCGCTAAATCACATGGAAGGGCAGTGGCCTGGTTTAACTGTACTATCACTCTCTCTAGAAGGTCGCCACCTGCCCACAACCCCACGCAGAATCACAAATCTGCCCCCTCCTTGTCCTCCACACAAGCCTCCAGCTCCCTAGTGACTGTAGTCATCTTAGCTATTTTGCTGCTTAAATGTAGAGACCTCCCCCTGATGTGTCTCAGTGTTAGTGTCAGCAGTTGTCACCTTCTCAGCAAACTTCTGCAAATTTGCTCTAAGCAAATTCACATCAATGGAAACCGTTTTGATCTTAAGCTCCAATCCGGAGCGTGAACCCTGTACAGCAGCGAGCAATTCAGACCATGAAGGCTTTGCTTCAGGCTCCAGGGAGGCATTTCATGAGTCTGTACACCCCCTAGCAATCAGCCACTGTGATGGCTGATAAAGGGTAGTCTACTGTGTGATAGTATTAGAAGTAGGGGTCTTGCGATGTTTGTCTTTCCCCATAGTTAAGTCCCACAGGGCTGCCCAAAGTGGTCTGACATTATCAGAAACCACCCTCAAGTGCGTGCCAGTTGACTGTCTCACACGCCCAGTGCTACCAGAGTTCCATCAGAACACTGATCTCAGGTCAGTCTCATTTCCATGAGTTAAAGCCAAAGCAGCCAGATCCTCACCTGAGGACACCACAACACCACCTCCTTTAAGGAGAACCACACTAGAGCAGGTCCCTTCTTACCTGACACATGAGGCAGCCTCACCTCAGGCTTCTCCTGCACACTGGACTGTAGCTCCTCCAAGTCTGACTAAGGCCAACTCGCAAGATATCCAACTGTCTGATTCTCCACATGCTAAAGTCTCCTCCTTAAGCAAGCTAAGTCTATACAAACAAGGGATTGCAGGGCTCCAGGACTATCACAAGTGCCCCCAACATCAACCAGAGGCCTCCCCAGGGCCCACACTCATGCCCTGGCCACCTTAATGTTGTACACCCACTCTTATAGTGGCCTCCAACAGGCTGCAGTAGTCCCGGACACCGAAGCTGGAAGTATTCTCTGTGCCAATTATTTCCTCAGATTCTTTCAGTCCCTGGGGAGCTTCATCCCCATCTCAAAACACCATGTATGGCTCCCTGTGCCTCGCAGGAGACTCCTCCGCACCACACATCTCTGCCAGAATCCTCTCTGAGGACTTTAAACCTTCAAGTACTGTCATGACCACTCTTTCCCAGCAGCCCCAGCTGATACTACTCACACAGCCATCATAGCTGGCCCATTACTGCATGAAATCACTAGTGCCTAGGTTGCTGTCTGTAAGGATGTCATGCCCCTACCAGTGACAGAGGGGGCCACCACCAGGCACATCAGGTGCCACCACCTCCACAAACCATGATCCTCTGACTAGCAGCCCAGACACACTCCAGCTGTGCAGCATCAATTCAGAAGAAGGCACGCTCAAAATTTGCTACAGATGTCACAGCACCCAACATGCATAAGTCCCACTTATTGAGGGCAGTGCCTCCACCACAAATCACTGTAGCCACTGGGCAGCAATTGTGTACCCAAGAGTCCGGCCCTAAAGTTCTGCTGTTCGGTGCTCACCTGTGGCAACACTCAAGATGGTCACGAGGCTTTGGCTGGCAAATTACAGTGCCAAAGCTCACCCCTACAGACACAAGGAAAAGTGGACTGGGGCTGCCTAAGAGATTACCACGGTCACCACCCTCCATAGTTGCTGTCACTCTGGAGCACAGGATTCTTCAGGATTATGGACGGGCTCACCAGAAGTGGGCATGTTCTATGTCCTGTCGGCCATCTTACCAGGCCATACCCCATCATACATTACAATAATAGAAATTGGACAGTAAGGAAAGCTATGCATTGTTTTACATGTACCCAACAATCTGAGTTTAAGAAAAGAATGTTCTTGAATTTACATTGAACAGCAAAGATTCTATCACACAGTGCTCTTATGCTTCTCTGGAGCAAAATGCTATCTCATATATGTGGTTAGGTCTATCTCCCAAAACAGCAACAGACAAAAAATGTGAGAAAGAAAAGGGTTTCAATGAAAAGGGTTTCAATCACCCTTTCCAGAAGGCATTGTGAGAGATTGGCTGCTACAGTATATCACGTCAGGTCAACTGGAACAGAAGCAAACCTACAATTTTATAAAAACTAGGGACCCAGGTGCTCCAGGGAGGTGTGTCTTATGTGAATGCAACTTCATGTTTTCCTATGCAATGCTTGACGAACATCAGAAATTGCTACAAAAGTAATTTCAACAACTTTGTGTGACAAAATGTTCTGGCATTTGATAAAAGTCTCACCACTTTGCATTTCTAAACTTCTTTTGATGAAAATAGTACCACACACATATGAGTACCTGGATCGTTTAGGACAGCAACTGCACAAAGACTTAACCAGGCAAACGGAAGGAATGCTGTTTGGGTGAGACTGACTTTTTGTGGTAGTAACTGGTGGGAATTGCCTGTGATACTTTTCCCAGGGTTAGCTGGAAATAAAGGAAACACACCAACCTCACATACTTATCCTTGGGAGTAGAGGATGGTGTGGCCTATGTGGATCCCACCAATGTTTCTTGCACAAAATGCTCTACGAACATCAATCATTGCATTTACAAATAATTTTATCACATTGCTGTGATGGAACACTTTGGAATTTGTGGTGAACAGCAATTGTTCAGCAATCCACTATTCCGACCCTGGTCTTAATAGAATGGTACCCCAAATTATGGCCCAGCAAAATTTAAAATTAAATAAGGTCATTTGTGTGATTATGGGAATTTTGGCTCACCACTTGCAATGCGAGATTCACAAAATTATGCCATTAGACCTTATGTGGTTATGTCAGCATTCATGGCCACATTCTAGCACAGGAACATTGAATAACATGAACTTCTAGAACATGAAGTACTGTTGATTCCAGCAATTGTTTTTCACAATATTTTTAAGCTCAAAATGTATCCTTGGCAACAATTGACAGAAGGACACTCAAATGCAGTTCTAAGTGAAGGATTTGCATTTTGTGTAATTATGCATACTTTTCCTGAAATTTCACATAATTATGCAAAAACAAATTATGTGACTTTCACTCACCCCTACCACACATATGTTGGTAGTCTTATGCCCAGGACAGAAATGCCCAAATTCTTAAGTAAGATAAGGGCTTCAAGCTTCCAGTGCAGAAATAATTCTTTCTGATTTGGTTGCAGGATCACTCATCACTTATGGAATCCTACACCATGCGTTTATGATCAGTAGAGAGTTTGTGGTGCTGTTGAATTCTTGGAAGTGTCCAAAAAACTGAATTTTCTCTCGTTTTATGTGAATACACTTTCATGATTATGTGGGAAATTATAAATATTCTACCAGGCAGTGTTTCCAAAACGTATCACAGGAAACAGCACTCTGGCTGCTTTAATTTGCCTAATATCAGAGACAGGATAGGCCCAAGACCAAGTAAAGAAATAACTTCAAAATGTGTTTCTACAATGCATATTTTTGGATGTGGGTAGTTGCTGTATTGAGGCTCACTGCCTGTAGGCAAACTATCAACCCCAAGCACTTCTAAAACCGAGAAACATGTAGACGTTAGGTGTGTTGTGCCTGGTATGGATTTCTCCAATTTTCTCACATTAGAATGCCCTGCAAACATCCAACTTTGCTGCAAGAAAACAGAATGCCCTTTCACTTTCCAAAAAGGAATGTCTGCAGTGTTTTCCAAATCCAAGAATTTCTGAAGACTAGAAATGAAGGGGAATCCAGTGTTAAGGGACTTTGATTGATTGCATCAAATCTTCTTACACATCTGCCTCTCAGTTGTTGTATTCGGTATGGCTGTAGTTTTTGGGCCTCTGGTTGGTAGACGCCAGAGGCCCCTGCCAATCTTAGGTATTACAGACAATTCAGCCCCTCATACTGTATATCCAGGTTAATGTGAATTGCTTGTATCCCATCACTTTTGTCTTCTGAAAATACCCTGCAAATGTCAAGATCGAATGAAAGTCTAAATGTGCTCATATTTGTGTGACAGAAAACCACTGACCATACTGAGAATGGCAAATGTCTTACTATACAATGCAAACAGTGTCCCCCATGTGCGGCTGAGCCTATCATACCCGACAAAACTGTGACCCTGTGGAACAACATAGGGTTAATGTCGTCTTCACATGATCATCACATGCAATAAGTCCACTGGCAATGTATGGAGTCAATTTCATCCAGTCAAGTTTTGGGAAGCAGGATGGTAGCAGTTTTGAAACTGTCTGAAGTTTCCATAGTTGTGTGTCATATATCTATAATGCCCACCTAACGTCAAAACGGTACTAACAAGCCATAATTCCCTTGAGAGATGGCTGCCCAGAGAACATTTGTAATACATGGTATTTCTGACAGCTAGAGGCCCAGGGTGATATGAAATCCATGGATCTTTGAACCCAGGTTATCCTGAATCTGTCAAAATGATGTCTAAGAAACCCACATTTCTTCTCTGTTTCTTAGAGGAATCAATGAGTGCTTGAGCTTGCATTTGGCCAACATTCAGAGAACCCTACTTACTTTGGTAATATTTTGAGTACGAGATCCAGGTTTATCCAGGGCATTAGATATATGTGAATCTATATATGTTTTCACACCTAGAATAGCCTACAGACATTAAAAGTCTGTCAGACAAAACACTAATTTTCTCTCTGCTTCCAAGGTTATTGGCAGCAATATTGGTGCCGGGCAGCAGTGTGACAGGGTTGGGTGGGGGGCTTCCAGACTGTACACAAGGAACCTTAAACCTTAAAACATTGGGTATTTGGGAACATTGGAGATCACTGAGAATGTGTGATAGCATGGCTTGCATGGCTCCCACCAATGTTTTCTAATCAGGATGATCTGCAAGTAACAAAGTTGTGATACTTAGATAATTCTGTTCCCCAAGACAACATTCTGTTCACTTGAAGTAGGTAGACTGGAGTAATCCCCAAACTGCCCTGGGCAGGACTGTTTTTTGCCCTAATTGGGAAGACAGGGGTTTACCTCCACTCTGCCAACCAAGGGAGGCAGAATTATTGCCTTGGATATGTGGGTGGTGGCATGACCCAATTCACAGTCAGGCTGCTTAAAACTCTTTACATCTTTTTTGGAATTATAATGAAATCCCTGGTGTCTGGTGGTGCTTTCTGACCCTCCCAATGCATTGTCAGATATTAAATAAAAAGGCTCCATTCTGCCCACCCAGAGAGCAGAGAGTCTGACTAGGTGATATGGGTGAGGGGATGAGGCTCATTTCAAGCATGGGTCATTACTGCACTACACCCTATTGCAGTTTTTGACCTTATAATGTAATCTCTGGTGTCTAGTGTATTCTCTCCCCTCAAGACCACGAATAGTGTTGTGAACCTCCCAACCTGCCTCCCTAGTAGGGCAGAGAGATACTTTTTTTACACAGTCATAGGTGGTGTGGTCTAGTACCAGGTGGGGCCTGCCCCCAGCCATTCAAAATATAGACACCTTCTTGTACACCATGGAACAAGTATATTGATGTAAACACCCTAATCTTTCCCCTAGTGAGCATAAAGACTGTCATAGCTACTGTGATGCTGGTTATTGCTCACAGTAATAGGATGGTGCCTGCTCCTAACCCCCTTCACTAGATATACATTGTCTTGTTGTCTAGCTGTGCCTTCTGCACCCCAGGAGAGGTCAAAATATAGGTAAACCCTGCAATATGCTCCCAGAGTAGGTATAATGACTGATATGTCCAAGGGGGTAGGGATATCTATCCTATTTTCTATGTTAGACATCACCCTGGTCTAGTAGACTTTTTTAGCTCCCTCTCCCAGGTAGAACAGATTGAGTACAAAGATAATTCACAAAGTTGCTCAAACAGGTTTTTAGGACTTTCAGATTTGCTGAGCATCAGAAATGTGACTATCAATGGTTTTTGAGTAAAATGAATATACGAAATAATATCTGAAGTTTAACCTATGTTCAGACAGAGGGAGTTGCTAATATGAGGGGAGTTTTATGCACAATAATGTTATTCATTCCTGCCTATGTGCTTTTACTTTCTGTTTCCCAAGTTTGTGGACACCAACATTCCGGTCCTCCCAAAATAATTTTAGGGCTTGTGCTAAATCATTTGCTTTTACATAATTATGTGAAATTCAGAAAAATGAAGCAAAATAATACATAATTATTTGAAACGAAAAACTGCCACTTGGCTTTGTATTTTAGTATGAAATGCGTCCTTGACATGAGTATTCATTTTGTGGTAAAATAGTGAAATAAAAACAAATGCATTGCAACCAAATGTCACTGGTGCTCTGTCACTCATTTTGTTCCTATGCCTATATTTGTACATCAAACAGAGCATCCACAGTAGATTTTACCACGAATGCTGCATAATTATGTAACACAGAGCACTAGTCTAATTTTTGGGAATCTTTGCGTAACCAAAGTAATGTGAAATTACCAAAATTATCCTAATGCACCAAAATACCACACATTTCACTTGGGCATAGGAATTTCAAGATTCTGCTCTTACTAGGAAACCTGATCAGTAACAACACCCATGGACCTCATTTGGACCACAACAGCTAGCCTGCTGGTCTGCCTGGTCAGCAGAGGCCATGGCCTCTGGTCCCCTGGAAGAGGACTCCCCACCAAATCGAACAGATTCGAATTTCTATGTCATTGGTCCCACGGAAGGTTCTGAACTTTGCCAAGTGTTTACCATGGTTGATGCACTCACTCTGCAAAGTAATTTGTTCTTAAAGAACATCCTCCCAAACTGAAAATCTTCTTGTAGAACAAAGTAACAATTGTTCAACCCACAGGGAATGTATTCCTTATGAAAGTGAACCTTGGTGTAATTTCCCCACCTGGAACAGTCATGTCTTCCATGGCAGCCCTAGGTAAGGAAAATGGAGTGACTATCGTTCACTCTAAATAAGGTGGGACAGCCATTTTTGTGAACTCAAGCCCTATGGACATCAGGTTAGAGGTTCCTTACAGTGGCACCATCTGAGGCTTCACCGTCAGACACCCTGCAGTTCTACCGTCTCTAAATGGTGTGGGGTAAGTTTGAGTTTGGCAGAACGTTACATACACAATTTTGCAGCAACTGCATCATTCTGACAAACTATAACTTGTGCTTTTTCTTTGGAAACTAAACCTGATCATGTGCAACTTCATTCATTTAAACAGCTCGTCATGAAGGTCTTTGTGAATCATAGTTCTGAAAGTTATTCATAGGAACAACTAGACAACACTGGGCCTCATTGCGAACCTGGCGGTCACTAGACAGCTAGGTTCAGGGATGGCAGACGGACCACCGCCATTGCCAGACTTTACCGCCCGCCAAACTCAAAATCCGGCCCTATATGTCTGTTATGAAATGGCTTTCTTTCAATGTACAAAATAACACACAGAATTAGATATTATTGCTTAGGAAATAACACATGATTCATGCATAGAATGTGGCTTCTGGAATGCAGTCGCTATTATATTTAGAGAAAGCACATTTAAATACCAATTTGTTGAAAATTAAAGTTACTGATTGCAAAATCATGCTGAGTACAAATGTCTCAAAGATGAGTTTTCAGCAAATTATATAGACAAATGAAAGGATAAAAAACAGGTGCAGTGTGACAGGATTTCTCTGCAATTTTCATTGGTGATATTCATGGAAAGCTAACTTCTACATTGCTTGAATGTTTACATGAAAACATTTGCATTTCATTGTGAATGAAAAAGGAAATAATTATACTTGCAGCAAAAGGCTGCTTAAACAATCAGTGTGCTCATGTTGTGAGATGAACAGGAGCGAAGAAAGCTCTAGTTTCCGTATTCTAACAAGTGGAAATTAAGCATTATTATCCACGAGGGAGGACACTCCCATGTACTTAATCTCTGGGGTGGAAGTAGACTCCCATGCATAACATTAATATTGTACGTTAGACCCATAATACACAGATGTGTTTGCTAGGTGTAGTTTTCCTGCGAACTGTAATGTGGAATGTTATAAGAAACATATCTGAAAAGACTCCACCATCTTGCTTCATTGAAATTCCTTTTAGTGAGTTCTGGGTTTTGAGCCTCACAAAAAGGTGTATTTAAAAAAACTAAACATATATTTTATGACCTGATTTACAGTTTGGCACATAGGTTCTTCGGTCACAAATGTGAGAGATATCCTAGTCTAGGGTCAACTAATATAATACCCTTGCAGAAAGCTGGACTGGATATCCATCATGTAACAGTGTAACCTATCTGCCAAACTCTCACCAGGCTCTTAGTCACAATGTTTATTATTGGCTGATGGTATAACACAAATTTTTGAAATTGTGGTGAACGTTAAGATACTTTTACTTTTTGAAAAATAATGATTCTCTGGGGCAACTGAGGAACCTCACTGGATAGTAAACTGTCTCTCACATGATTTTCCCAAATAAAATATAGTAAATGCGTCAATAACTAATATGAAAAATACAAAAATTGATTTCCTATGCATTCACAAATATCTTCCTCAGCTATGTGAGAAAAAGTTCTGGCATGTCAAGTAAAACATGTACTCCCACTAGCAGCAGCCGTCTGTTATTTGATTCCCTAGTGTTCTGCTGTTGCCTCACTATAGAGATCTAAAATAAACTTGAGTGCTAGCATAGTATATTCATAGCAAATGTGAGGCACACCTGATCTCTATGCTGCTGGACTAGGAGGTGTATAAATGAAATGGGAGGGAATGCATTAAATGAACAAAATGAGAGGTTATGGTTAGAGCTTACCTATTTTCCTCTTATCTTTATAATACAAAAATCCAATAGGCAAAAGATGTACACACAACAGCAGTGGCTGTTGATTTCCCAGTGTCCTGCAGCAGCTTCAATAGGAAGTTCTGATTAACACCTAGAGTGCAAACATTGCATGCTCATTATAAAAGTGTGGAAAGCCTAAAACACCATTTTGCCACAACAGGCACTGCTAAATTTAATGCTTTTACTTTTGAGCATGATGAAATGAGCTTTGAAGGTGTAATGTAGCTATGAAACTAATTGGTTAAAATGTGAGGAAAATGGAGGGTTTATAGCTATTTATGGAACAATACATTTTGAAAGGGCTAAGCATATTTAATGAGAGGGATGTCTACGTCTGTTTCCTCAGACTTGTCATCCTCTGCAGCACTTAATAATCCCTTAATTTTAAAATTTGAAGATTTTGGTACAGTTAGGAGGATTTTGATACAATATTCCATTTATAATAGTAGATTTTTTAGAGGTACGTACATTAATTGAAGCAGGTCCTATATTTAAACAGGATATATTTGCTCTCTTATCAGCACTGTAATACTCAAAAATAAGATGATGTTGTGATATTTATTTTTTTCTTTTTCCCATTTGTGTCTCGCTTTGTGGTTGCATCTATCTGTATGAATTTGTACTGACATCAAAATATTGTCTTTGAGTGTTAAATACAATGAAATCAAAAATATAGTTGAAATATATATTTATGATCTATAACAATGCATTTCTGAAAAACTCACAAAAGGAAACCATTCGCTGCCCAACCTGTGTCCCAAGCACAGTGTCCACCAGCTTGTGCCCCCAGTCCTGGATTCTGAGGTGCTGAGCAACACTTCAGACAATCAGGGTCAGGAATAAGTTTGAGAGGGCACCCTGTGGCAAAGGCATAGGGCTGTGCGGGTAGGATGTGTGGGAGGGATGCTCTGTGTCAGCAGGATGAGGCTAATGGGGCTGCTCTGGGCCAGGACACCATCAGCTGCATCTTGGGGGTCTATCAGGATTCCCAAGGTGTTAACCGAACTCCAGGAAATAAAGCAGCCACAGAGGGACATGCATGGGGACATACATAAACAGATGGAGGACCACAATTCCAACATGGACTCCCTAACATGAGTGTTGAGGGGCATAAATACACCCTGACTAGGGCTTTTCCAAACCAGTTTACCCCTTCTTTTGGCTAATTACTAGCAGGCAGATCAACACTGCTGCCATCCACAGCATGAGAGTCCTTGCCGTGGGATGAACCATCTACAGACACCCTTGCTCTGTAGTAGCTGATCACACCCCAAACGAGGACGTTCAGCAAAGAATCCAGTAGGTGCAGCTGGCAAGACACCCACCACTGCCAGCAAGTGACCTATTCCTTAATGGCCTCCTTTGTGTGCCACACATTCAATCCCTGGACTGATCCTGAACAACATTCCAGTTTCAAGGGGAGGAGTACTCTGGACTTTGGAATGGTGTGACATCTACTCCAATGAGTTATTCCACCACGACTGACACCTTTGCATATTTTTGTTGGTTGATTCATGATGCATATATTTTCTGTTTTTCATAGCTTCACAATAAAACCACCCATCACTGGTTCATTGTCTGATGATTTTGCTTTCAGATCAAGCCATATAGATATGTCAGACCATGTGAACAACACAGTGAGGATCCTAGGTACTTTTTGAAAATGGGATATGTTGCATGTATACTGTTTCCAGCTCAGAGTAGCAACCATCCCACACAAGAACATACATGCAAGTGTCGGGTCAAACTGAAAGATGTATTATGGAGTTAAGCACATAGGCTGTCAATATGTCAATTGGAAACTTAAATGATTGTCTCATACTCAGTAAATGAATATATTTACAAGTACAGACCTCCAGACCACAGAACAAAGGGATTTGTCACACATTGTCCCATAGAACAAACATTGAAATGGTTGATATCATCTGCTTGAGCTTTATCACATACCACTCCAAAGAAATCCAACATCACATAATCCAAGATTCAGGCAGATGGTAGTACAGCAATTTCTGATCACAGGGCCATTATAATACAATGTTCATGTATCAGCTGGTATGACACAAACATATGTAAGTGGTCTGGCACAGGCACTGTGGCCTAAAATAATGAAACACATATACAGGTATATGCACGTCATACAAAAAGAGTGTTTAGCCAATGTGAATGGAAAATGACTTGGTCATAATCTAGGATTACATAGTTTATGACCACATGATAATGCACATGGTGTGTTAGGCCCACCACAGGAAACAAAACAAGTCCAATGGGCACTTCTGAACTTCCATCCAAACACTGTGCAAGCTGTATCGGCTCAGGTCTCATACACACAAACTATCGGGCAGATTTAGAAGCCCCTTGCATATAATACTGTCACATTAGCATCATTTGTTTACACTAATGTAGTGATATTATGGAAGAAAGGCCACTCCAGATTTACAAAGTAGTGCAATGCATGCATTGCACCACTTTGTAACCCCTTGTGCCACATTATGCCTGTGCCAGTTTATACAAGGGGGGCATTCCCCCGTTAGGGAGACTGAAAAAAAAGTCTGCATTTTTAAAGCCTGCTCAGAGCAAGCGTTAAAAGGGGGCACACCATTGGTTAAAATGGGCCCCTGTTTAGGTTAGCACCATAATTTTGACACTATTGCCCCCTACCTTGCGCCATGGTGCACTGTATTTTAAATAGGGCACACACATGGTGGTGGTAGTGGGGTGCTAAGGGGCACAAGGAAAGTGGCGCTGCCCTGGGTGCAGCACCACTTTGATTAAATCTGCTCCTATTCGGCCTACATTACCTTGAACAATCCATGTCCACTTTGCATTTGCCCGAATTGTATCACATACCTGCTAATGTCACAACTATGAAATGCCCACATGAAGATGTCAGGGTGAAAGTACTGGTACAATGAACAAGAGGAAGAGTAAGACTTGAAGTCATACATATGACACAAGTTACATAGCAAGCATTTGGAAAAGAAAGTACATTGCTATAATTCTGACACAAAGCCACATCATCAAGGTGGGGAAGTGTCAAAAGTCAAAAACTATCTTATCAATCAGCCTTTGGATGATTTTTAGAGTGTGTCAGCTCCCTAACTCTTTGGAAAATTACAAACTCCACACATTCTCACCACTACAGTTCATTGTACAATCACAGTCATGAAATTACATGACATACTTACACTCATGAGAAGTAGTTGTGGATGAGATATTCTCACAGCTCCTTCCTCTTCACCACTGTCATCTTCAGTTGGCATTTTAGGATTCTCACCTGGTGGCACTGCAGGCTCCCCCCTCTGGGATGTACAGGATAATCCTCAGCAGAGTATTGTGGAGCATACTGCATGCCACAGTGATCTGACATACTTTCCCAGGTGGATAGAGGAGGGTTTCACCAGTCCTGTCCAGACACCAAAATCTGGCCTTCCGGAACACAAAAAGCCCGCTCCGCTAGCCACCTTGTTCTTCCATGGGCCTCATTGAAGCAGATTTCTCCTCGTGTAGTTGGATTCCTCAGCGACGTATATAAACTAGGAAAGTTTGGATGTGCTGAGTCTCTTGTTAGGGAATGGGACATGCTCACACACAATCAGGAAAGGTATGACTTACCAACCAGCCAGGCCCTCTCTGGTTGCAGTTGTGACATCAGCTGAGGTATGGTGCTTTTCTGCATTATGAAGGAATCATGTACTGATCCTGGATAACGGGCACACACATTTGAGATGAAGAGATCTGCCAAACAGAGAACTTGCACGTTGATGGAATTGAGTTTTTTTTCTATTGCAATAGACTTTTTCATTGGCCTGTGGTGGCACCAAGCCAAATTGTGTGTCATCCATGGCCCCTATTACATGTGGGGGGGTGGGTGGCAAACCTATAGAAGTCAGCCTTCAGAATGGCTAAATCCTCAAGTCGGAGAAAGCTGACAGAGCTGTCAATGTGTTTTAACATGATTTGTAACATTAGCCACTGTGTCTACAGCAACAGATTACTGTCTGGAGAGGGGAGGCAAGGACTTACCTTCTCTAAATTTGGACACTTGGACCACTGGACAGTCTGTGTCACTTGGGTCCACCACCTGTGTCCCAGTGGCCATGATCCAAGGATGAGAGGGTTCCCAGAGTACGGGGATGCTGAAGTTTGGTGCCTGCTGGTGCACGGGGAAGATTCCGACCCATGAGAGATTTCTTCGTGGCTTCCAGTGCAGGATGAAGGCAGGCATCCCCCAAGGTATGCACCACCAGGAAACAGTCGAGAAAGCCGGCAGGATTAAGCGCTACAATGTCTCTGGTAGTCTTCTTGCTACTTTATTGCAGTTTTGCAGGCATCCTGGAGCAGTCAGAGAGAGTTGCAGAGGACCTCTGGTGATTTCTTGCAAGTCGTTATCTAAGGAAAAGAACACAGGAGAGACCCTAAATATCCATCAGAGGAAGATTGGCCACCTAGTTAGGTAGGCACCTATCAGGAGGGGTCTCTGATGTCACCTGCTGGCACTGGCCACTCAGAGGCCTCCAGAGTGCCCCCACACCCCTGGATCCAAGATGGCAGAGGTCTGGGACACACTGGAGGAGCTCTGGATATGACCCGTGGGTGATGATGGACATGGGAGTGGTCACTCCCCTTTCCTTTGTCTTCGTTTCGTGCCATAGCAGGGACTGGGGTTTCCCTGAACCGGTGTAGACTGGATTATGCAAGGAGGGCACCATCTGTGCCCTTCAAAGCATTTCCAGTGGCTGGGGAAGGCTGCCCTTCCCTAGCCTTTAACATCTATTTCCAAAGGGAGAGGGTGTAACACCCTCTCTTAGAGGAAATTATTTGTTATGCCTTCCTGGGACTGGGCTGCCCACACCCCAGGAGGGCAGAACCCTGTCTGTGGGGTGGCAGCAGCGGTAGCTGCAGAGAAAACCCCAGAGAGCTGGTTTGGCAGTACCCGGGGTCCATAGTGGAGCCCCGGGGATGCACGGAATTGGCTCCCCAATACCAGATTTAGAATGGGGGGGACAATTCCATGATCTTAGACATGTTACATGTTACATGGCCATATTCAGAGTTACCTTTGTGAAGCTACATATAGGTAGTGACCTATATGTAGTGCACACGTGTAATGGTGTCCCCGCACTCACAAAGTCTGGGGAAATTGCCCTGAGTTATGTGGGGGCACCTTTGCTAGTGCTAGGGTGCCCTCACACCTAGTAACTTTACACCTAACCTTCAGCAAGTGAAGGTTTGACATTTAGGTGACTTATAAGTTACTTAAGTGCAGTGAAAATGGCTGTGAAATAATGTGTGTGTTATTTCACTCAGGCTGCAGTGGCAGTCCTGTGTAAAGGTTTGTCTGAGCTCCCTATGGGTGGCAAAAGAAATGCTGCAGCCCATAGGGGTCACCTGGAACCCCAATACCCTGGATACCTAGGTACCATATACTAGGGAATTTTAAGGGTGTTCCAGTGTGCCAATTGAAATTGGTTAAAGTGCTCACTAGCCTATAGTGACACATTTAAAGGCAGAGAGAGCATAAGCTCTGAGGTTCTGGTTAGCAGAGCCTCAGTGACACAGTTAGTCACTACACAGGTATACACATTCAGGCCACAATTGTGAGCACTGGAGTCTTGGCTATCAGGATCCCAGTGAGACAGGCAAAAACAAACTTACATACATGTGAAAATGGGGGTAACATGCCAGGCAAGATGGTACTTTCCTACACAATGCCCCAGGTACCTAGGTACCATTTACAAGATACTTATAAGGGGGCACCAGTATGCCAACTTTGGGTGAATACTGGGTTAACAGTATCCATTGACCATGATTTAAGGGAGAGAGCATAATTTCTGGGGTCCTGATTAGCAGGGTCCCAGTACACATAGTCACACACACTGAAAAACAGGCCAAAAGTGGGAGTAACAATGCTAGAAAGAGGCCACTTTCCTACACTCAGTAACAATGCTAGAAAGTGGCCACTTTCCGACACCCAGTCCACATCACAGCTGGCAACTACACATGTCAAATGTGACCCCATGGTTGTCAACACATGTGTCCACAACATGGATTCGGGCAACACACAGCTATCAGCTTCACAATTGCCCCTCGAAATGTGGCTGTATTTTTTAACTGCCAAAAACTGGCTGTTGTGTGCACCATCGTCATATGCCATCTTTGCCCTGAAACACACTACACTGGTGGTTGTGTAGACAGATCTACACAACAAGCCAGCTTAAGGATGTCTGTGATGCTCATAAATGTATATTGAGGTTGTGACAAATTTAAGAGGGCCATATGCAGCATTTCAAGTGACCAAAATGGCAGCTGCCTTACCTTCTCCACTGTACATTGGGAACCTCCTGACTCTGCCGGCGGAAGTCGTCCACACGGTAGGCAGTGCCAACCGTGGTGGACACAACCATGGGCTAATCATGCCTGTGGTGGTTGAGGCCCAATGGCTGTGTTCATCGGTGTTGATGACTGCATACATGGCGTAAGTGTAAAAAATCATTCACTTGACCATGGCACTGCTATCAGCAACAACTCCACAACTTCAGCTGCTGTGTGTCATCTCTGAGACCAATCATGCCACATCCAGCAGGTGAAAGGGCCCGTGCCTTCTCTCAAGAGGAGCTGGAGAGGCTTGGGAGTGAAGTCCTCGCCCTGTATGGACAGCTCTATTACTCACCTGAGCAGGTATGTACCTCATTGGCACATTTGACTCTTTTTAACCATATCTTTTCCCTCCTCACTGGCTACAGTGTGCCCCTGTGTGCCAGTTAGAATGCTTGTGTACCTTTGTTGCTCTCTGTGGGGTATCAGTGGGATGTACATGATGCCGGTATTGGTGACCAGTACTATTTGTTGTGTTCATCCACATTGTATTGTGTGATTTTTTTGGGGTCCTGAACACTCCTTGTATTGGATGCACATAACTGACCCAGGAAACTTTACTGCCATCCAATGATATTACTTCTTTTTCTGATGGTTGCATATCTAAGACAACTGGTTTGTGCATGGCAGCATGAACTGAGTATGCATCTTGTATGAGTCATTTGAGGATCTTATAAGCAATGTGTATTTTGCCACAGATTATTCACCCCACATCTGGCCTTGCCAAACTGTTGCCTGGAAGGGATATCACAACTCATTCTGCCCTTCAGTTTGCCACACAAGCCACATTGACGATGGCCACATGATGTAGTGTCATGCATGGAAGTGATGGAAATATGAGTGTCATGTAGGTTCTGTATGCTCAGCCTGCAGAGATCAGGGTCTGTCAAATGTATCTCCTAATATGGGACATAGTCCAGGGCGTGGAAAAGTCACTGGGGAAATTCAAGTGTGGCACTGTGCCCACTCCCTGCAAACACTTGACCTGAATGCCTCTGTCCATTGACTACATTAGGAATGGATACTGAGGTCAATCCCAGTCCATTTGTGCATTTTGCATCATTGTCAATGAGTGTCATTGACTCATGACAGGTCTGTTGTCACCTTCACAGAAGTCATATTTGTCCTGTACAGGTGTACTGCACAAATGACAGACTAACAGTGCAGTGTGTAGATTCCTGGGAGGCCATGTAACCTGGCTCAGTAGCTTGGTTACATAGCAGAAATTATGCAATGCATACTTTTGTATTTGATATCATCTCTGTAGTATAGACACACATGTCCAAAGTGGTATTCGATAGTACAGGTTCATACCACAGAAACTAACCCTGAAGTGGCATTAGCCTGCATTTGGTATGTCTCATGCCCACACATGCACAAGGAACACACTTTCTGGATCCACCATGCTAACCACTTGTCTGTCAAGTGTCTGTACTATTGCAGTTGTCTTTAGGAACTGTATGCAGTGAGTCAATCTTTCAAAGAGTAATATTGTTGGCCAGGTCAGGGCCAAGGAGTTCACCCTTCAAAAGGCACATTGGTGTGGAGTGTTTCATTGTGACTCACATCACAGTACATGTTTCTGGAGCATGAGCTGCCCGATGTCAGTAGTCTTACTTACTCATTGTATTGGGTTGTCTGCAGATGAATATGAAGGTGTGTAGTCATATCCCTGAACATATTGGTATGTGTGCTTTATATTTGTGGTGTGTTGACAAATTGACTATTTTTTGCTTGGTGTTTCTGACATGTGTGTGACAACCATTTTGGCAAAAACGTCTGATTGTAATCCCTTGATTTGTCTCTTGCATCCATACAGATAAATACCTATCAGAAGAAGAAGATTCAGAGAGTCATCACCTGGAAGGTGTGGACCCTGGGGGTCCACAGCCGGCTGAATGTTCACTGTCAGAAGAGATGGGAGGACCTGATGTGCTCAGACCAAAAGATTACAGAGATCCAGCTGGGGCTGTCCACCCAATGTAGGTTGGGCGTACATTGCACCATAGCCCCCCAATGGGTGCCACAAGAGGGTGAGTACAGGGCATATTCCTGCTTGTCAGACAGATAAGTTTTTGTGTTAGGTTCTGACGTCTCCCCCTGGTGATTGGGGATGGGCCATGTATGACACACTAGATTAGTAACTAATTGTGTTTATATGTAATGTGGTGCATACTGATGTGCCTTGCCCATTAGCCCAGGGACTTAGGACACAAATCTGTACAATCCACAAAATTTGATCTCCAGGGAAAACACATGGCTATGTACATTGATCAATCAAGTAATGTTTATTGTTGTAGTGGGTGTATATCCTACGCTAGAGACCACTACTCCTCAGTGTTGCAGGCCAAAGAAAAAGAATAAATGGATCTCTGTCCTCAGCCACGCGTCTGGTCAAGGGAATAAATTGTCATCTACACCCCCAGAGGCCACTTGTCTTCAGTGTGTGATGAGTGCTGGTGCCTCACTAGTGTCTGTCATGTGAAGGTGACCATCATACATGTGACAGAACATACATTGTTCTTTGGGTGGCACTTCAGATCAAAACTTTACCTGGGTAATTGGGAAATGTCCATTGACATGGTTTATGTGCCATCACTGTTGCCAACATTCCTTGTGCCCACATGTTAGCATGTGCCCGTTTCTCTTTTGACAAAATGTGTACACTGCTATTTCATACAAGGCCAAACTGTGTTAATGGGATGATTTATATATTCCATCACATATATATGCATGCCAACCTGTGTTTGGAATTGGTCATTTGTAATGCGGCTACATTTCAAGTGGTGCCACAGATAGGAGTGTGTCACCATTGATTGTTGGCTAACACATATCTTCAACCATCATTGAATGTCATTTTGCATATACAACTGCAGTAGCAATGAGGGACATGACAGGTAGGACACACAACATACATTTCCATGCCATTGATGTGGCATTGTGTGCAAATGTGCACTCCAAATGTTTAATGGGGAAGGTTTATTACCTGACTGTTGGCATGCATCATGGAGTGGCTTGCAGTTTTGTTGGAATCACATGTGTTTGGGTACAGCCGTTCATCCATAGAACCAAAATGGACACAGTGATGTAGCTTTCCAATGGGCAACATGCTGAGGGCCTTCTACAAGTACTTGCAAATCTCTGGGCCTCTTCAACATACAAAGAACTAATGGCTTCTACTGATGAAATCAGAGTATGTAATTGTAAGGGGTGCCAGAATAAGGGGTGCTTTCCCTGGACCTTGCTGATTCATTGTGGTGTGGATTTTAGAGACATATCTCCCTAACAATTTGCATATTTTGTCAACAGTGTACAGTTCCATACCAAAAGTGTAGCATTCCAGAGCAACATTAGTACTACCTCCTTGTCTCCAAAAGGACAAATTACACACAGTGAAGTGTGTATTGTTCATGTGTTTCCAGTGTGACATGAGTAATTCCATGTCACCTTATCCGGGCTACTGTACTGCTGTCAGCAGCATGTCAGGTTTTTGGATTTGGATTTCTTATTGTTGTGTTATTGTGTATGTTGCAAAAAGATGTCTGCATGACCTTGTGTGGGATCTGTGGGAACAAACCTGGCATTAGCCTTTACTATTGTATGACAACAGGTAACTGATGTATGCTCCATGAGGCAAAGTATTGAAGGTGTTGCATTCTCCTACTTGTTCAATGGTTACTGTGATTGCACAACTTCAGCCATGCAATTGGAGGTATCTGAGATTCTGTCTTCCCTGTGGTCAACTGTTGACAGTTCATGTGGCATGCTAGCATATTGTATGTACATGTGGAGCCACTTTGATGTACTTAGTTGCTGGGGCGAACTTGACATCATGACACTGTTTGCTAATCATAGCTGTTGTTCAAGTGTGACCAGGAACATGTAGTGACCCATTTTATCTTTGTATTTTCAGCATCACTCCAGGCTAGTAAAGGAGACAGTGCACAACCAAGTAGGGAAGCGTCTATCTACGGTACCTCCAGTCATGACACCACTGACACAAAGGGACCCACTTGTCCGGAAGGTGATGAGAATGCCATGGAGGAGATTGGATCAAACTTGTCATCATCTGATTCCTCCTCCAGTGGCCACTCCATCGTGGTGGTGGTCCCATCAGCTCCTGCTCCATCCTTGTCCACCACCCCCTACTCTGTCACCACCTCCCTGTTGCTCCCCACGGAGTTCGCTGTGCCCATCATCATCATCAACACAACTTTATTCGGTCAACATAACCATCAAAGCATCGTCATATACAATCAAAATACAATACAAATTCCAAGAAAATATAACAATAATATAGCATTATGTAATTATCTTATAATATATAATCACAATCATATTTTTTTTTTAAGTACTGTATGCTAAAAGTAATTCATAAAAACTACTATTTAAAAAAAAAAAAGATTACGTTTGTGCCATGCAGCCACAAGAAACTTGCTAACTGCCTCAATCAAGAGCTCAGATGTATCGCTCCTTACAATCCTCATTGCTATGCAACACTGATTCAGTTCCAAGGCTTGACAGATAGTACGAATCCACTTTGAGCGTGGAATGGAATAAGCTGGGCAGAAAAACATAAAATGCTCAACCGTTTCTGAGTTACCATAACGTAAAGGACATAAACCGGACAATGGAGTAGACCCCCAACATCTTGAAAATGATAACAGTGGAAGATTCTCAAACCAAAAACATGCATACAACCCCTTTCCCCTCAGATCAGGTATAAAATCAAAATATGGTTCAAACTGGGGAACCCACTTGAAGTCCATAAAAGAGTTAGTGAGACATCCATTGGAATTATTACGAATGAACTCCGCTCTTACATAGGACCAATAAGTTATTTTCAAAACAGAACTGTGAGTTTTTTCCAGGCTTTGGGGGTTTTCCCCAAAACTAGTCAATCCCAGTATATGAAACAATATAGACACATGTTTGACCCATGGGATGGAAGTCACATTTGGTCTCTTTAAAAGATTACAAAAGGAATCCCTGTATGTAGCAAGCTCGGGAACAGTCCAGATTCTTATCCAATAGAGTAGTGGTCTTAAAATTATCACATTTGTTATACGTTTAAACCCAAGATCCAAAAACAATTGTATTAAAGGGGTACTACGTGGGCAAGAAGTTACAGCCTTAGCAAAATTATTTTCTCCCACTGAAAAAAACCCCATATTTCAGCACCATAGGCAGCCGCTCCCTGTGCCTTGGCCAAATAGATTTTAATGGCAGGAGAAACAGCTTTCGAGACCAAACTTTTATAAAAACGCAAGATAGCGGCTGCTCTATGCTGAAGAAGCCCTACACTCTTGCCGATTTGGTCCTCCCAATGCAAATTTCTTGATATCCTCACACCTAAGTAATCTATTTAGTGAACCCGAGTCAATAAAGACCTATCCAAGTCAATGGTGCATTTCCCACGGGAACCCGGGCCAAGCACCATTAGCTTAGTTTTGTTAGCATTGAACTCCAAACCATAATCCAAACAAAAGGATTTAAATTTATCAACTAGAATTTTAAGACCCATCGGAGTCTTAGAGATTAGGAGTGAATCATCGGCGAAGAGTAAAATGGGGATCTTGTGAGCATTCAATATAGGGGCACCATTCTGACAAGAGAGCAATATTGGTACCACCTCATTGATAAATAAAGTAACCCTGGCACACACCCCTCTGAATAGGAATTTTTCTGTCAACTCTCCTTGGTCTCCCCACCTCACCTGTGCATAAGTATTCTCATGTAATCGCCGTAGAAGATCAACTATGTTAAATTGAACTTTTAGCCTAAGTAGCACTTCCCATAGCTTCTCTCTCCGAACCAGATCAAAGGCTGATCACAAGTCCACAAAAACAACATATAAATGTTGCTTGGCAAGAACTATGTACTTCCAATATAGAAGCACCAATCTAAATACCTGGTCTATTGTGCTGGTTTTGGGACGGAACCCCACCTGCAATGGAGACAAAACCTGATGATCTTGTGCCTAATTTGTGAGTCTCTCCAAAAGCTGTTTTGCAAACATTTTCTGGATATTATTAATGAGACTAATTAATCTATAATTAACAGGCAAGTTAGCATTTCCTTTTTTGTAAATTGGAATTATTTCAGCACCTTTCCAGGTACTCGGGATAACACCACTGTTGGCAATCTTATTTGAGAGCAGATTTATATACCAGGACCAAACAGTTGGTTCTGATATATATAAATCTTCAGGTATTTTGTCAGGTCCAGGCGCCTTGCCTGATTTTAAAGAATTATTTGCATCTAATGTTTCCTCCAAAGAGAAAAAATGCTGTCTACTGGAGTATAGGTATCCTGGCCAAATAGGTCAAGGGTATCACTGAAAGTAAGTGGTAATGAGGGGGCTGAGTCACATAAACCGTTGTCAGATGGATTCTGGGGAGCAGCATAAAGTTGGGGAAAATTAGTTACGCAAGTCTCTGGTTGTATATGATTCCTAATGCTGCACTGATCCATATTTGTCTTTTGGATAGTAACTCCCAAAATAACTTTTTCTTATTTAATTTAATTGCAACAAGCAGATCCTGCCAAACAGAATCTTCCCAAACCTTCTTAGCGTGGATTGTGGCCTTTTTTAATGTACATCTAGTCGATCGAATCTCCCCCAGGGAGCCTTTTAGGATTGCAGTTTTTAGTGCCAACTTTGCCTTAGCACAATCCTCATTAAACCATACATTGGTAACCATCACATTCGGAGCCAAAGATTTAGAAGAGATGTTTTTATAGAAGAAACTCTGCAGTTTCTTCAACAATGATTTATGAATGCAAAGGATGGGAAAGTTGCTATCTTCATATTCTTCATAATCTGCCATCACATCGATAAAAGCTTTATAAATCCCAGTTATTAAGTAGGGGTTGGACAATAGCTTCGGCCAACAGACTCTTCTATAACGACTGCTCGGCAATGGAGTAGGAACCACTGTACATTGGGTGTGTGAGGATCTCCTAAATACATCTCCACATAGGGTAAGAAACAAGGGATTATGGTTGCTTTCACAATGAGATTCCACCTTCATATCTTTCAATAGAGGCCACAACCTAGCATCCACTAAAAAGTAGTCAATAGTACTGGAAGAGATACCTCTTTTGAATGTAGGCACCATATGTAAATCTGAGGGTGTGCATCCATTGCATGCCCTAAGCCCATATTTTAGACAAACTGTAGCCAACTGAGTGGCCACACGGGAATGAGTACATTGGCTGATATTCACTAATTGAGCGATTCCCCACAATTCATCTTCTTCATCAGTTAACCCATTATTTATCATTGAGGGTTCAAAAGTGCAATTCAAATCGCCTCCTATTACTAACAAAAGGGAGGGGTGCAAAGAATCGAAAAATTAAAACAACTGAAATAGGGCCTGATTACAACTTTGGGGGAGGTGTTAATCCGTCTCAAAAGTGACAGTAAAGTGACGGATATACCACCAGCCGTATTACGAGTCCATTATATCCTTTAGAACTCGTAATACAGCTGGTGGTATATCCGTCACATTTGGGACGGATTAACACCTCCTCCAAAGTTGTAATCAGGCCCTTTATGTCAACACCCGGAACACCAGCAACAGCAACTACGCCAGAAGAATGGGACCTAACCTCTGCAATGGCTTGATTTCAAGTGACAGGACCTACGTCAAGTACAGAGGTGAAGGTAACAGAGGTTGATCAAGTGGCAGCATCAATAATCATTTATAGGATGGTCCAAGACTATCTGGGTGAACCAAAGCCATCTACTTACTGAAACCGTGGCAGTATACCGCTACAGGTATTATGACCCACACAGAGAAATCCACCACTATATAGACACCCACACAAGTCTGCCACACCAAAGGTCACTGCTAAACTGGCAGTAGCAAAACCTACACCGTAAGGCCAACAGGAATATGCCCACAGTATCAGGACCCACTAGTCACCGCTGTGGTCTTTCAACTGCAGTAAACCATTGGCGGTACACACCACTGTGCTCAAAATACACACACACTAAAAAAATAAACCACATTGGACAATTCAAACTTTACACACCTGAAAAACATACACACACCACACCCACACACCCACACCACTATAAAACAAACAAAGCACACATTACACACAACCCTTTCAATGAAAAAAAAGATTGCGAAGAGTGAGACACAAGCCAGGAGCACCCACCCATACACCATCCACACACTTCACAGCACACACTACAACATATCACCCCACATAATACCCCACACATCCTCACACATATCACTCACACCACATCCATGGCACCCCAAAGACACACCAGGTTTTCAGAGGAGCAGCTAAGGGTCATGGTGGAGGAAATCATCTGGGTAGAGCCACCACTATTCGGATTACAGGTGCTGCAGACGTTCATTGCAAGGAAGATGGAGCTATGGTGGAGAGTCGTGGACAGGGTCAAGGCTGTGGGACAGCTCCCCAGAACAAGGGATAACATCAGGAAGAG
The DNA here is from genome assembly GCF_031143425.1 of Pleurodeles waltl. NCBI lineage: Eukaryota > Metazoa > Chordata > Amphibia > Caudata > Salamandridae > Pleurodeles > Pleurodeles waltl. The sequence goes on from NC_090444.1 coordinate 1,529,945,405, forward strand.
GTGGAATGCCCTACAAGGGAAGGTGTATTCCATGGTTGCAAGACACCAGGTAGCTGTACAGAGGACTGGCGGTGGACCCCCACCTCCTCCCCTACAACTAATAACATGGGAGGTGCAAGTCCTGGCGATCATGCATCCTGAGGGCCTCACAGGAGTAGCAGGAGGACTGGACTCTGGTAAATCAAATCTTTACTACTATATCCCCCACCCTACCTGCATGCCAACACAAACTCCTACCCCCACCCTCACCCCCATCACTCCCCCACCTCACATATACCCTACTATCACAAACCACCCATCCCAAAACCAAGCCCTCCATGCAACACCAATGCATGGACACCCATTACAGACCTGCATGGACACCCATCACTAAAGCCTGCCCATTAGAGAGAATCACCCAGCCCACAAAATCACCACACACACAAGGAAAAGCTGAAAGGGCTATCACAACCATACAGGCAAACACACCCATGAACAAGATGGCACACGCAGATACAATAACACTGCATTCACATCCCCACAGGACTTCCACTAAACGTCATCGGAGAGGAGGTGCCAGCAACATCCAGTCCCCCCCAGAAGAGGCCCACAGTGATGACAGCAGCTTTGCATGCCTGGATCACGATGACCAACCTAGCCCATTAAGGACCTCTGGACACTCGGTTACCCTGCCACAGTCCCATACCACCAGAGAGCCTCCCCCCTGAGGAAACACCAGCACAGTACCCACCAAGCGGGCCCATACCACTTTCCCAAGGACACGTTAATCAGCAGTGTGTCCACCACTACAGGGATCACAGGCAACACCTCAAACCCAAGACAATCAGGGACCTGGGATCAGTGGCAGTGGGAACACGGTTCAGGAGACATGCACAGGAGAACAGGGAAGCGCGGAGGACTGCTGTGAGACAGGGGCAGGACAGGCCCAGGGAAACCACTCTCCACAAGGCACTTCCAGGGATGCTGAGAGCATACCACCATTCCTGGGAGAGCTTGGGCCAGATACTGGCCAAATTGCAGGAGACCCAGCAGCTGCAGGAGGGACAGTACCTGGGGATCTGGGAGGACCTCAAACACATCCTCACCATCCTGGTCACCATTGCAGTGGTACTGGCTGACATGGGCAACACCATGAGGGAGGCAGTGGCACACCAACGGGCCCCTGACACTAGCTACACCAAAGAACAGCCCTCCACCTCCGCTGGTGCTAGTGAACAGGAGGCCCCACCACTGGACCAACAGACAACCAGCACCCCACCCCCTGCGGAAGGAGAACCACCCCGCAAACGGTCCCTGCAATCCAGGCAGAAGCCAGAGAACATTGCCAAGACCCCCGCCAGGAAATAAGACTTTCCTGATTGTCACCCTTCTGTCCCACTCTGTCACCCTGTCCACCTTGAACTGCCATTGCTCCCCTTCCTATGCCCCATCGGACAATGCACCTATGATCCAAAGAGACTAGACTCTAACTGGACATTCCTCCAATATCACCCCTGCCCTTTGTACATCCCCCTCAACCTCTTAGCACTTAATTAAACACCATTGGAACAAATATGAGTCTGTCAATATGTATTAGTTCAACAATCTGTAAACATTGTAATTCATATGTATAGTTATATATACTTTGGTATGACCTGCAGTGGGCAGCAGTAAACACACCAGGAGCCAGAGTGGGGCACAGAGATCTGAAAATAGAGATGCCAAAGGGTACAGTAAGTGGCCATAGACATAGGGAAATCATGCTGCCATGTCCAATGTCTAACAGAAAACTGCAATGTAAAGTGAAGTTACAGTGTCTTACCTGTGTGTCACTGGAAGTGTTGCTGTATGAGGGAACTTGTGTTGTCCACATCTTCATCCTCTGCCTCCTCTTCCTCACTGTCCACAGGCTCCACCTCTGCCACAAGACCATCTCCAGGCTCATCCTCCTGCAGACCTGCAGAAAAAGCACCTGGTGTCTCAAGGCCAGGTTGTGCAACATGCAACGATGATCTGGCACACCTTCTTGGGTGAGTAGTACAGGGATCTACCAGTCAGATGGAGGCACCTGAACCTGGCCTTCAGGAGGCCGAAGGTTCTCTCAATTATCATCCTTGTTCGCCAATGGGCCTCATTATAACGTCCCTCTGCCTTTGTTGTGGCACTCCTCACTGGGGTCAGTAGCCAGGAGAGGTTGGGGTAACCAGAGTCACCTGCAAATATCGAGGGATACCTGTTAGCTACACACTCACCCTTAGGGACAACCCCATTCCCATACACCAACATATACTAGGTGGGGACCTTGGGCTCACCTATTAGCCACACCTGGTGCCTCTGGAGTTGAGCCATCACATATGGGATGCTGCTATTCCTCAAGATAAGGGCATCATGCACAGAGCTAGGATACTTGGTCTGCCAAACACACCATCTGACCATTCAGAGAGTGATAACTTTTTCTATTCCTAAACACTTGTTCATTCCTCCGGGGGGGGGGGGGGACAAATGCTACATGTGTACCATCAATAGCACCAATGATGTTGGGGATATGTCCCAGGGCATAAAAGTCAGCTTTCACTGTGGCCAAATCCTGCACCTGGGGGAATACGACGTAGCTGCACATGTGTTTCAGTGGGCAGACAACACTCTGGTCAACACGTTGGAGAACATTGGCTGAGACATCCCTGATGCCATGGCCACTGTTGTTTAGAAGGAACCACTTGCCAGGAAATAGAGCACTGACAGGACCTGCACTAGAGGGGGGATACCTGTCGGCTGGCGGATAGCTGAAATTGGGTCTGGCTCCAACTGGGCACACAGTTCTTGAATTGTGGTCCGATCAAGTCTTTAGGTAAGGATAATGTGCCTGTCCTCAATTGTCACCAGGTCCACAAGAGGTCTGTAAACGGGGGATAACTCCATCTCCTATTCATCCTCAGCGTTTGAACTGTAGGATGGAAAACGGTGACCAGAGGGTCATATTCACACATATGTTGCCATAAAAATGCATTTCTTCCTTTACAGAAACAGTATGTGAATTCGAAAATCAGTTGATGTGCCAATGTCTGCTGTGACGCAGTTAGGTGCCATGGCCTGTGCCCCCCTGAAATGGCCGCTGCCTGTAGTCTGAGGAGAGACAAGTGGAAATGAGGTAATTCCGCTGGCGTTGCCGCCATTGTGGTCAGCGGTTGTCGACCACCGCGCAACTTCGCATTGGTTATCATTGAGCCCTATGGGTTGCAGGAGCCAGTGGCGATGTACGCCGGCGGTGACGGGACGCACCGCCATGGACCTGACTGAGATTTTCTAACTGTTCAATCACTTGCTAGCTGACCTTCAACAGGAGAGGACCTATACTGCAAGTGCTGCTGTGACCTATGTCTGGAAGCGGCAATGGATCGCGTGTTTGGGGATAGGGCCCCCGCCTTCACTTCGGATTAGTTGGAGAGACTGGTGGATGGGGTTCTACCCCAGTATACTTCACTCTATGGTCCTCCAGACAAATAGGTGAGCACACTGTGAGCATGATGCGTGGGCCATGAATGTATGGACTTCTGTGTTTGTATGTCTCATGTAGGGGGGGCTGAGGGGTCCTGGGTAGAGTGCTGCATGTCTGGTGGTCAATGTCTGAGCGTAAGGGGATGGGAGGGATATTGTGGGACTTGAGTGTAACAGTCCAGACGGTATTACTAAGCCCTTTTTCTATGTATCTTCCTCTGCAGGTCAGCGCCCATCAGAAAAAGGGTATTTACCGTGCCATCGCAGACCATGGGGGTGTTTGACAGGTGGAGCACCCACTGCCACAAATGGTGGGAGGACCTGCGCCGCTGGGGAAGGAAGATGGCGGGGGTCCAGCTGGGGCTGGCCTCCCAACGAGAAAGGGGTGCTCATCGTACCCTGACCCCTCAGCTGTTCCGCATCCTGGCAGTGGCCCATCCAGGGTTGGATGGGCGCTTGAAGGCATCACAGCAGCCACAAGGGGGTGAGTACAGATTCAGATTCATGACTTTGTGCGCGTTAAGGTTTTACCTGGGTGGGGTATGTTGGCTGTGGGTGCCCCTAGGCCAGGGCGTACATGGCAAGGTAGGTCCCATGTTGAGCAGGCTCTGATGCACTCCAACCCCAATAGTGTTAGTGGCCATCTACTACTGGGCAAGGTCCTGTGGGTTTCAGGTGTGCAGCTAATGGCATTAGGCATTGTACCCCATGGGCTGGTGACTAGCATTGCAACTGGTGGTGCATGGCCTAGTGCATAGGGCTGCTCCCTGTGTGTTGTGTACGCCAACAGTAGTGTTTTTGCTGGCATTGAACAAGTGTATCGTCTGTCTCTCCCTCCTTTTTTTTGTCACCCTGTCCTTGTGTGCATTAGCATCATCTGGCGGAGGAGCAGAGGCACCGCGACAGAGGTAGCTGCTTCCTACATGGGCCTGGAGGCTGAATCCACTAAGGGAGAGGGCACCAGTGGGACGGAGGCACCATGACGGAGACAGGAGGGGACACTACAGACAGTGGTTCCTCCTCCAATGGAAGCTCCCTGGTGGTGGCGGACACCTCTGTGCTCACCGCAACAACAGGTACAGCCGCCACCCCGTACCAGCACCGCCTTCCTAGCAGCCACTCAGTGTGTTTCCGTGCACGCTCACCCAGGAGGGTGGGCATCTTCTTCACCCCAGGCACCTCAGGCCCTACCCCAGCCTGCTGCCCTCAGTGAGGAGGCTATTGACCTCCTGAGATCCCTCACTGTTGCACAGTCAACCATTCTGAATGCCATCCAGGGTGTCGAGAGGCATTTGCAACAAACAAATGCATACCTGGAGGGCATTCACTCTGGCGTGGCAGCTCAACAGAGAGCATTTCAGGCTCTGGCCTCAGCACTGATGGCAGCCATTGTCCCTGTATCCAGCTTCCCCCCTCCAACTTCCTCTACCTAGTCCCAATCCCCTCAACATCAGCCTATCCCAAGCACACCTTCAGACCAGAATTCACCCAAATCAATTTACAGAAGTGGCTCAGGCAAACACAAGCACCACACTTCATCTCAAAGGTACTCACACAAGCATCATCCCCATGCAGACACACCAACAGCCACTGCCTCCACTATTCCCCCTCCTGCCCCTCGTCCACCTCCCTCCTAGTGGCATCTCCACTCACACCTGCATGCACTGCAACCTCAGCCACTACTTCCATCACCAGCATACCCATCACCACACACCCCTCACTGGCAGTCACCACCGCCACATCCATGCACATGTCCCCTGTGTCGTCTCCCTCTGTGTCTGTGACCCATCCTCCCAAAGTACACAAATACAAGCACTCACCCACCCAACAGCCATCCACCTCACAACAGCATCCAGTTCATGCACCTGTACCCAAACACAGCAGACTGACACCTCCTACAAGCAACTTCCTCTTCCCGCCCCAATGTCCCTAAGAAGCTTTTCCTAGCAAACATTGACCTCTTCCCTACCCCTCCCCCATCTGTCCTTCACCTCGGCCCAGGGGGTCAAAACCCAGCCCTGCACCTCAGCCACCAAGTCCACGTCCGCTGTGATGTCTGCATTTGTCAAAGGCTCAAAGGGGGCACCCGTCAGCCCAGCCAGTGTTCCACCAAACCCTGCCAAGAACATTCCGCCACCTGGCAAGGTGAAGAAAGGGACAGCATCCAGCAAGGGGAAGGAGCCACAACCACCCATCAAGCCCACCTCAAAGACTCCAGCTGCCAGACCCAAGGTGACACCACCATCTGCAAGGGCAGGAAGGGGCACAAAACACCAGGCAAGGCATTTCAGCCGTCCGAGCCTGAAGGTGAAGACCTGGTGACTAGCAGCACAACCGCCAGCACCGGCACCTGCATCGGCAAGCACCACCACCTGCACCGCCGCAAGCACCACTACTGTCACCAGCAGCAGCCCCAGTGGGCAGCCGTCTAAGGCTGCAGCAGAAGGGCTGGAGCCTCCCCCCACCACTGACAGCACCGGCACCTGCACCACGGCCAGCACCACCACCTGCACTGCTGCAAGCACCGCCACCTGCAACGCTGACAGTAGCACCACTGCCAGCAGCAGCAGCAGCCCTAGTGGGCAGCCGTCTGAGGCTGCAGGAGAAGGTCTTGAGCCCCCCCCCACCACTGGCGGCACCCCCACCAGCACTGGTACTAACAACACTGTGCAGCTATAGCTGCCGGTGGATGGACTGTAGCCCTCCCTCCATGGACTATCATGCATCCTGGTCACTGCAAAGCTCATGGCTCTGACACCCAGGTGAGGGACTGTGACCTGCCCCCCCCCCCAATTACTGCATCACTGGGCACAAAGCCCCCTCCAGAACCAGTGGAGAAAGGCATCCACTCACCCTATCCTTGGCTGGATGAAGCACACTGGGCTCAAAGCCCCCTCCAGAATCAGTGGAGAAAGACATCCACTCACCTTAGTCTTGGCAGGAGGAAGCACACTGGGCACAAAGCCCCCTCCACAACCAGTGGAGAAAGGCATCCACTCACCCTATCATTGGCAGGATGAAGTACACTGGGCACAAAGTCCCTGCCAGAACCAGTGGAGAAAGACATCCACTCACCCTATCCTTGGCAGAATGAAGCACACTGGGCACAAAGCCCCCTCCAGAACCAGTGGAAGATGTCACCCACTTGAGAGACTGTGGCTTTCCCCAGGAGCAAACAGTGGGCAAACCACCCACTTGAGAGACTTGAGAGACTGTGGCCTTGCACTCCCCAGGAGCAAGAAGTGGGCAAACCACCCACTTGAGAGACTTGAGAAACTGTGGCTTTGCACCCCCCAGGAGCAAGCAGTGGGCAAAGCACCCACTTGAGAGACTTGAAAGACTGTGGCTTTGCACTCCCCATGACCAAGCAGTGGGCAAACCTCCCACTTGAGAGACATGCGAGACTGTGGCCTTGCACTCCCTAGGACCAGGCAGTGGGCATGGAGCCCCCTTCAGGAACAGTGGCATAGTACCATCTTCCAGCGGAGGTGGCCTCCCAATCCCCATCCCCCTGAGGTGCCTGTGTGTTTTCGACCTGATGCCCCTGAAGTGTTCTCTCCATTTTGAGGAAGGAGTCAAGTGTGGGCTTGGCCTATGTGTTATAGCCCAGTGGGCCATGGACTATTTTTGTGTGGACATTGTCCCTCATTTTGTATGTATTGTATATATTGTACATACTGTTTATTTATTTCTCCAAATTTCTAATATTACACTAATTTGACTCCATTCCTATTCCAGAGGGTTACAGGGTGTATATGTAATGTTGTTGCAGGTGTTTGTGTGTATGGTATTGTGGGTGAGGGTGGGGGTGTTGCGTATGTGTGTCACTCTGTTTTTCCTCCCCCCAACCCTGACTACTAGGTGCAGTACTCACAGTGGTCGTCGTCGCCGGCGTTGGTACTCCTGATATATGAGAAGATACACCATCATGGGAAGGACGTGCAGCTCGGGCTCCATGGCGTCCTGGTTCTTCCTTGAGTGTCGAGAAGTGAGTCATTTTCCCATCCAAGTACTGTTTCTGCTGTGCTTTTGATGGTGTTGGTACCCCCCAGGAAAATCTGGCTGATGGGCGGGTTGTAGTTGGGTGGGCGGTACATTGTCTTCCGCCTGGCTGTTGGCGGTTACCACCACAGTGTTTGTTGCTACCGCTGTGGCGGTCGGGGTGTCAAAGTGGCTGTATGTGTTGGCGGTTTCCGCCGTGGTCATGATTCAATTTTTTTTACCACCGGCCTGTTGGCGGTATTACCGCCGCTTTAACACCGACATCCAGGGTTGTAATGAGGGCCTTAGTGTTTGACATCACCATTCAATGCTAAACAAAATGAAAACAGTTTTGAAAATTAAATAACACAATAATGTCTTGTATTCCCGCCCATGGCAACCCTCGCCCCTGGATCTGGCAGCCTGAGTGGGTGAAAAATGAGTTCCTAAATCAGTGTCAAAGACACAAAACATCATATTAAAATGAGCCTAACAGGGTACCCATTACTGAAAGATCAATACACTTCTCAAATGCTAAAGTACAATGTAAACCCTCTTCCTATACATGGGCATAAGTACCAATATAGATGAAAATAAACATAAAACTAAACTAAACACAGCAGTGAATTACAATTGATTACACAAAACCCAGTGAGTGATTGCTTTCGTTTGACAGTACATTTCTAACATCATACACAAACAATACCCTACAAATACCAAAATACCTGACCCTAAGTCAATAATAGAGAATGTTTCAACTTGCTCACTACCTACAAGTGAACATGTAAATCATCATCTATATTAGGGCCCCTCAGGCCATAGTGTCCAACATGGGTGTGTACCTCAATTCTAATCTCCTCCGCTGCTGTTCTCTATTGCCTCCATGCATTCTTTTGGGAACAGCATTGTGCATAATATTCCTGAGTTCACTCTCTCTTCCGTCATGGAATTCCTCAAAATGTCAGGCTACAGGGTAATTTGGATCCCTATTTCTGACCACTCTGATATGCTGCAGGATGCATAGATGGACAGGGACATCTGAGGACATGACTTGCAAATTTAGTTTTACAATGCAAACTTTTCTGATACTTTTGGGGTACTGGTGATGACACATAGGACGTGTTGACTCCTAAGGTACAAGCCTTTCACTTGTGACATTTCTTAAATGTATTATATCACATAAGGTTGCCCCAAATATATATAAATATATATCTTGTACTACCTGAGGAAGGCGGAAGCTGAAACGTTGTAGTAGAATTATATTTTTGTTCTTTAATGAGATCATCTGTTTGAGTCACTTCTTTCTTAGATATTACATTTTCTTGTGGCTCTTTGTATCCTTTGGGATCCAGATTTTTGCCCTGGCTGGCTGTTGTTTTCTTGTGATCCTGCATCTTCCAGTATATATATATATATATATATATATATATATATTATATGGACACACTCCCAGAAGAATAATTTGAAACACATTTGCAGACATACTTCAGATTTTATAACATTCTAAGACAAAGATCATCAATATACATTAAGTACTCTTTTAGTTATGATTTTTCAAAGTTTAGAAAATGTTATTTTTTTATGCGTAATTGCACACTACAGTAATCAATTCCTAAAAATTACATATCAAATCAGATAATTCTCTCACAAACATCACCTTCTGTTTTTAGGTCAAGGTAGTTGGAGTGTTCAATGGGCCAGCTGGAGAATGTGTGGCTGTTCCCGGTTCAAGCTGGAGCTGGAACCCAAAGGACAAAGGGACCACTTGGAAACACACTGAAAAGTTGGAATAAAAGGTAAGTCCAGTGGGCTCCTTTGGAGGGTGAAGTACAAAAGGGGTTAGGGACCCCTAGAACATAGCTGATTGGTTGATACAGGGCCAGGGATGCTGGGTGCAGAGCATATAGGTCAGTCAGGAGTCATGCGTCTTGGTGTTCTTGGAGTCAGGAGCAGGCTCTGAGGGTTGATTTCAGGTCAACGGGACCACTCTAGGGGTGGTTCTTGGGTATCCCATAGTTCATCGAATGGTGCTTGCCTCTGGGCTTTGGGAGTCCAGAGTGGACATTGCTTCTGGGTGTTCTATGTTGGGGATCCAGTACTCCCAGTAGTAGTATGCCATAGCCTTGGAGAGTTGCAGTACCATCAAAATAGGTACAGTGGCAGGTCTTGCCCTTAGGGGCTGTTGTATGGAGTTTAGCTCATCTACTGGGTCTGGGTAATTGGTCAGTAGTGGGTCACTTTCTGGACTTTGTGGGATCCTTCCCTACTGGGTACAGGGTGTGATACCTTCACTCAAAGGGAGCTTTTTGGTGATTTTTAGAATGCTGGAGGTGCTCTGGGGTTTTGTAGAGCCCTTCAGGTTTCCAGGGAATACCTCAGCAATGATTGTCAAGTCCTTGGAGCAGCAGGCAGAGTTTGGTACCTTTTCCTATTTCCAGCTGGGCTTCAGTTTGTGTGCCTTGGGTCTTCTTTGTCCTGGACTTCTTTGTGCCCATCAAATCTAATAAGTGTACAGGGAATCCATAGCAAGTGCATGTGCTTAACACTGGTCACCGTGAGTTCCCCAGCTACATGATGGCCTCTCTGAAGCCTGGGTTGTTTGGTATCACACAACTCAGAATAATAAAGCCACACTAATGCCAGTGCTGGATATATTATAAAATGTACCCACAGGGCACTTTAGAGGTACCCCCTGCAAATCCTAATAGCCCTGTCATCGTTGCTGACTGGTCCTAACCAGCCTGCCACCACCATACATGATTATGGACTCCTGGGGTGAGAGCCTTTTGCTCTCAGGAGCCAGAATACAAAGGCTTTCCAGGGTGGAGATGATACACTACCTCCCCAGGCAGGCATCCTGCTACAGTGGTTAGTTTCAAAGGCTTTGCCACCTTTTAAATCAGACCTCCGCCTCTGCAGCCAGCAGCAGATGGCCACCCAATGGTTTTACCCCCACTTTAGGTTGAAAAACAGCAAGAAACCTAGCAAGGACAGGAGGAGTGAGCATCCCCATCCTGCACAACCCCTCAGGTGTGGCAGGTGAGGTGACAACACCATTTCATTTTCCTCTATCTTGGATAATAGGAAATTAGAAATTATGGTTAGGGCTCTGAGGCATGCCACAGGAAGTGGTCAATTAATGGGTGTAGCCATCCTAAGCCAGGTGTCCCATTGGCCACTACCAGGTACTCCCCTAATGCCTCCTAAATTCAGTATTTAAAGGGCATCCCTAGACCAAAAGATTAGCACTGTCTGCATGAGGCTGGTGTGGGGCCTCTAATAGTAGCACGATTAGTACTGCAGTTCTGGGGGGCCCTCTTCAGTACCCAGGCCCTATGTACCAGGGGTACCATTTACTAGGGACTTACAAAGGTGGCTCAAGTGCCAAACATAGTACAGTTTTGAGAAAATAGATCTGGCAATGGGAACCTGGTTAGCAGGGGTCCAGGGCACTTACAGTTTGAAACCAGTTTATTTTCCAGGCAAAAAGTGGGGTGCCATGTCAAAAGACGTCCTTTATCACACTCATGCACAGACCAACTCAGACGCTCATGCACCTACTCACAGATCACCTGAGGCAATCAAGCATCCACTCACATAGCACATATGCTCTTACTCTCAGTTGTAATCAACATTCATGTACTTACTCAAAGACACTCTTAGATACTTAGGTAGACTAATTTACTAATTGATATACTCATTGGTATAATCAGAATCACTTAAGTACTTGTTAAATTTTAATGTTATGTGTACGTTGAATATCTGCTTTTATTTTGTGTATTCACGACGTATTCATTAATTTTTTTAAAGTTAAAATGAAAAGGACGTTAAAGAAATATGAACACGTTTTTAGGATATAGGATGGCTCTAAGAAGAGCCTTTGTATTTATTGTGTAGTGGATGATAACTACACATTATATAGGATGCAGTGTTTTAAGTTGGTGAGAAACATCATGTTGTTTTGTCTGTAAGTTAAACCCCATCACTGCTATAAATTCCATCCATATCAAAGCAGAGGTTGTTATTGTAGATGGAGCCCATATTGTGGCCTCTGAGAAATACTGTTATTACCATGTTTTCTAACCTTGTCTATTTGTGGACAGAATTTGGTTGACCATTTCCATTTCTGCCTTTGACATATGTTGGACAATACCAAGACAGTGTAAGGACAAAGTGAAAGAATTTCCTTTAGTAGGATTTCCAGTCCTACCCCAGTAAGTGTGCCGAGGTCATTACTACTACAGTGCACAATCATTAGGTGAGGGGGTTGGTAATCTCTAATTATTTTTTACTAACGAAGACAATTGATGCCACTGGCCAAACCATCCTATCTCCACATTTGACAAACCTAGGTTCCTGTCAATTCACCTTTTTCTTGCATACTCACTGGCCCAAAATGTAAAGATGTGTCCTACAATTCACACAGTGAGAAATGCAAGCAGGAATAGCTCAAAGGATAATGGTGCACAAGAATGAACTATTCCAAAATTGAAAGTCTCTTAAAATAGCAGGTAGCAGGTGTTTGGAAAAAAGGATACATTCCATTGGGTAGTTTTACTATGCAGATACTTAGAAGTAGGTTGTGATTTTTGAAAATAAGAAAGTACATCTCGGATTGGCCGTACTTTAAATAAAAGAAAGTTGTGTATTCTTGGCTATGGTTACATTTGCAAAGACTCAAGCACACTTGCTGATTTTCAGTTGCATACTAATTTACGGTTTGCAAAACATAAACTTCATATTGGATCTCGTGCTTTTGCTGGGTTGCTATGGAAACCATGGCAAAGGAGTGTTGAGGAAAGGCTGTTAAAGCGATAATACTATAATTAACTGAAATTAGATGGCTTTTCAGTTCTTATACTAGAATGATTATGTATTTTCCTAATGATGAGTTGTATTAATTTAAAGTGTAATATACCTGTAAAGTTTAAAAAAAATAAGCAAGTTATGTTTTTAGACCCCATTAAATATTTGTGAATACTTTGTTAAGTTACATGGGTGCCTTATTTAAGGTCACAAAAAGTACACAAATAATGATAAATAGACTTCCATTTGCAGTTCTTCGTAGAAGTAAAGAAAAGGTTTAGAAACAAAAGCCATTCACAAGTCCAGTAAAGAAAAATAGAAATGGAAGGCATCTTTTGATTTGCTGAGTTTACCTGTATCAGAGAGTGCAAAGTTGAAAAGGTTGCCAATAATGGCCGCTTAGTGCGAGAGTGGTGTACCATTCTTATGCTAAGTTTTAACATTTTGTGAGAGAACTGAAAGTACCTAATAAGTGCAGAAAATGAAAGAATTTGACCAACAAACTCAAAATATGGGTATTTTAATCAAAGTGAATAAAAAAAAAATAATAGTACATGGATGCTTCAGGTTTACAATCATTTCTGTGAAATATAGATAAGTGTTAGTTGTTGTGTGACTTGTGTTATATATTTGGCAATTATATGTATGAATTGCAAATGTACAAATAGATTTTTGTTTAAATCTTGGCAGTTGCAGACTAGTTTATTCCACTGCAAATCAATACTGCAACTTCCAGAATTCTTAGTAGTAATAGCAGAGTGCAATTAATGTATGATAGGACAACAAATGCTGGAACCGCGCATGCCTGAACAACGCGGTCGGATCAATGACCTCATCGTTACCACGAATGCCTTTACCAAGCATGCCTTTACAACAATTTTCATTGTAAAAGCATGCCTAGTAAAGCCATGTATGGGTACGGCATGCGTGGTTCTAGCATGCGACACCACCCACCTGCCCTAGTACCCCATCCCTAAAACAAAACTTTCCCGGATACCTCCCACCCACCATCAGCCCTAAACCCTTCTCTGACCACCCCCATCAACCCTAAAGACAACCGACCCCCCACCCCAAAAACCAAACTACCTTGACCCCCACCCCCAAAATCCTAACTACTCTGACCCCCACCCCCAAAAATGTAACTATCCTGACCCCCGACCCCATCCCCAAAAATATAACTACTCCTCACACTCACCCCCAACAACCAAACTACCCTGACCCCACCCAAAAAACCTAACTACTGCGACCCCCAACCCCAGCCCCCACCCCCAAAAACCTAACTACCCCAACCCCCTGCCCCCACAAACCAAACTACCCTGACCCCCACCCCCAAGAAACAAACTACCCCAACCCCAAAAACCAAAATACCCAGACCCACACTACCAAAAACCTAACTACTCTGACCCGACCCCCAAAACCTTACTACCTCCCCCTATCCCTGCCCCAAAAACAAAAGTAGCCCAATCACCCCACCCCACCCCACCCCCAAAAACAAAAGTACATCGATCCCCCCACCCCCAAAAAACAAACCAAACCAAACCAAACCAAAAAAAAATGATGCACTCACTCACATATGTAGGGACTGCTGAGACAAGTTAGTGTCCTATCCAGAAAAGAAGAGTTTTAAACATGGGTTGAGCCTTCTACTGCTGAGAGTAACTGTGTAATTTTAAATGCCAGCTCAATTCGGAACTTAAAACTCTGTTTGACAATTGTTAACCTGTCCTTTTACTACATAACTAAAGGAAATGTAAACATTTATTTTCTGTTGTAAATATACATTAACACCTAGAAGAAGAAAATAAGAAGCCCCACAAAAAGTCAAAGAAGAAACATTATTATCTCCTTAGAACTGAGAAACAAAACATGAAAAATGTAGATAATCTTGTGAAATAAAAAAGAGCTGCTCATAATAAAACAAAAACGTCTTATATGTGTGTGTAGAAAACTGCAAAGTGGACATAATCAAGTAAAGAAAAATTTAAATTTTAAAACAGTTAAGAAAGAACATAAAGTACATGAAATTAAGATTTAAAAAAGGAACAACACAGAAGATACCTTAACAAGAGGACAGAAGCAGTTTAAAGACATTAGAAGTAGAATGTTCCACAGTACAGTAATTCAGAATCTTATGTAAACTATGAAACCATATAAAAGGAGAAGAGAAGTAATGAAACAAAAGGAACATGTTGAAGTTGTATTGGATAAGACCTTTGCTCTCAAGAGGAAAGTATTATTTTGATTCTGAGCAGACTGAGGACAGTAGATAAAATAGTGCTGTCTATGAGAAAAAGAAGCCAAAGAAAAAGACCTGTAAATTGAAGTAACGTCTACTGGATTTTTAGTGGTAAACGGAAGCATACTTCCAGTTCTAAGCCTTTCTTTAATGAAGAAAGCTATTACCAAGAGAGCACATTAGTGCATGCAGTTGAAACATCTGGACAGTGTTATGAGATGAGGGATGGTACTTCCATTGCAAAAGAGGAGATTGCATCTAGGAATGTAGAAAAAGTAATAGCTTCAGAGGCACAGGGAAGGGCTATACAGGCACCTGTGTACAAATGGAAATGTAGCAGTATGTGTTTGATGAAGACCAACATGTTTGGTGACTAGGGTACTACTGTGGGTCTGGCTGTGTGATCTTCTTCACAATACAAACAATCATTTTTCCTCCTAGTACTACTCTACAAAACATGCAAGAGTGCTAATGGAAAGTTTACAAAAAGGAAGCAGTAGTCAGCTGCAGAAACAGAAAATATAGAAAAACACAGAGAAATGAAACATGAAAAAACTAGTAAGTATACACACAGGTATAATTTTAGTGTGAGGATTAAAAATGATTTACAGGGGGTAGCAGAACCATCGGCCGCAGCCACAGCACTGGTGATGGTGGTAGTGTTACCAGTCACACCCACTGCAGCACTGATGACAGCTGGCCCAGATACCCTCTTGCCCTTGGGTGCTTAAGAAATAAGATAAAAATCAATGATTGATGGTGTTCTGTACAAAAAATATTTTGACAGGCACAGCATTGCACCTTTTCAATTAGCCTGTTCCTTATTTCATAATCCTACGCCTCAAACAATAACATTTTGAACTATTCATGCATTTAAAAGAATGACCTATGCTTCTCCACCCCTTTTTGCTAAGTCAAGTCTGTCCCATTTGCATACTGCACATCTAGGAGATTGGGACTATAATCTACATAAGGTCACAGGGAAGAACACAAGTTACACAACACCCAAATATACTACCATTGTAAGAGGGAGAGACATGATGGGTTGACCATCAAGCCTTAAAAAAGCCCAAGAAAGCCCCTGCCTAGCTTACACTGGAACAGAATCCCAGAAGTATCATTCACATGGCGTCTACTCCCCATCTATATTCCCTTACTTTCAGACTGGCACCATGCACCACTACTGTACTGTATACTGTATCAAGGGTTTGAGTATGCTATTTTGTGCAAGGAGGTGTCTCTTCCTGCACAAAACAATCCTAGGTGTTGTGCCATGTAATGTGGCACCTTGCACCCTCATGAAGCAAGAATGCATGCATTAGAGCACTAGGCAGCACTCGGTGTGGCAATACAGGGAGAGAGCATGAATAAGGCGTCTTAGTAAATAAATGTCACATTCTTGCCCTCTCCCTTTGAGTCAGAGCAGTAAGTTGTTGTGCTTCCCTGCACAAAATAATGATAACCCTGTGTCTATTTAAGTGAATAGCACACACTAAGACATAGAAACCTTTTGCATGAACATGGCACCAAGCTCTTAAAAATGTCTTTCTTGGCTCTATAAATATATATAGGTGTGTGTGTGTGTATATATATATATATATATATATATATATATATATATATATATATCTATATATATATATAACTTCAAAGAATGCTCGAGATAAGATCTCATTCAGCCCAAAGGGGTGGTGCGAGAACCGGTACGAGCAAGCCGGTAGTTAATTGAACACAAAGAAAAATATATAGTACTCGCACACTCGGGTTTCAGGAACAAAAAAATCTGTTTAATCTACACACAACGCATTTCGACTGACACAGCAGCCTTGTTTGTTGTTAGATATAATTTGAATATAATTGTTAAATTACAAATCATTTCCCCCAATAATAATAATAAAATTAATAAATTAATAAATTAATATTATCAATTTTTTTTATAAAAATGCATTATTAAATTAGGAAGGGAAACAACCACATTAAATAACAGTGCTCTATCTCTTAAATTTCATAATTATTAATTCTAGACCATATTGTCTATAAAAATATTATCATTTTTTTTAAAAAATAGAGAATTCACCAGATAGTAAAACATATACACTGCAAATATATCATCATAGACTTATTCAAGGCTAAGAAAGATCTACATTAATAATTTTAATAATCTTATCTGAAAATCTGCTAAGTTAACCACCCCATAATAACGTGAAAATAATGGAGAATGAATGAACACAAGCAAATAGAATTTTGACAGTTCTTCATCCGACCCAGAGTATCTAAAAGGAATATCCAAAGTAAAAGAGATAGAGCACTGTTATTTAATGTGGTTGTTTCCCTTCCTAATTTAATAATGAATTTTTATAACAAATTGATAGTATTAATTTATTAATTTATTAATTTTATTATTATTATTGGGGGAAATGATTTGTAATTTAACAATTATATTCAAATTATATCTAACAACAAACAGGGGCGTGAATTGATCTAAGTATGAGTAGTATTATTATGATAATATGTGCAAAGTGTTGTGTGTTGTTACTGGTTGCACATGTTAATTGTCTTATTTCTATGTTTATGCTAACAGGGTATTTAAAGGGTAATTTATGGGTGATGTTTATCACGTGACCAAGACATACAAACACAAACACACAGACACATATATATATATATACAGAGAGAGAGAGAGAGAGAGAGAGAGCATGCAAGAGTGTGAAAGAGGGAGCCTCACAAACAAACAATTCCTGCCATCCCCAGGCTGCAGTGTGGCGGTTTGAGTCAGGCTCCGGTAGCCCTTTGTATTCAACAAGCTTCCTCCCTGTCCTGAAGGAAAGACTCAGACTCTCCTGTGAGTGTTCGCTGCAATTTATTGAGACTGCTTCCCCCGACGTGCTTCGGCCGTATCCTTGGTAACTGGTATCGGTTGAAGCAAAAACAGCCATTATAAACAGTGATTGCATCAAAAACAATGAAAACATACTCTCTTGTTTAACAGTATAGCACTAAGGGGATAAGGGTTGCCATCCTATAATATGTGTGCTCGAATGGAGAAATGAAAACAATTCATGTAACAATGCACATTATGGGCCAGATGTAGCAAAGATGTTTACCCATTCTGTGTCCATGCAAAAAAGTGTTCGTACATATGGCCCTATATTACATTAGAACTGAATTACTGTATAAAAATAAAAATAATGCATATTTTGCAGCCACAATTCATCCTCATAACTAAGAGCACAATTAAAAAGATACAAATATAATGAAAACAATAAATAATGCAACTGGAGCTTGATTTAGTGGCCATCTTGGAATAGGTGTACCGTATTTGTCAATGTACATCCAAAGAAATAACAAAGCCAATGCAATGTATGTAGTGGCAAAAAACAAATAATAACAAAATTAAAGCAAATAGATCTCATGTTTTTGGATCAAAAATGCCTATGCAAATCCAAACTGTTTGAAAATCTGAGGATGCAGAGTCAAAATTGCTGCTTGATAATCCAGGTAGGTAGAAAATGCCCCCCCCCCAAAGATTCTCCCTTGTAATACAAAACTAACGCTTTGATGCTGTTCCTTCAGTGACAGAAACTAGTGGCAAGTAAGAGAGGCAAACATATACACTATTTTTGGGTCCATCCAGTCACATTCACATCTCCATAATCCACCGGAAATGGTCTGTTATTTTGTTTAAATGAGGTAGTAACCATCATATTATAATATAATAAGCCTGGTTCCTAATACCTTCGTTAAATACAGCTTCAACCAAAATTGAACAGGAGCATGAGAATATGCATAGTATTATGCATAGTATTATTCACACAGTTGATTATGTATCATAATGATATTAGAAATGAGCATACTGACTGAGACTTTGAAAAGTGGTACACCAATGGGGCATAAAAGCTCATGTGGGCAGATTTCAAACCGGTAACATGCTGCCCTATCATGTTAATGATGAAAGTAGAAAGAAAAGTTGTCAAATGCTGATTAAAGCTGATACCTAAAAAGAGACAAAACAAAAGATTAAAATCCTTCAACCTTGAAACTTGACATGTCTGATCATATATTGATTGAAACCAAGAAAGCAGAGAGGAGGAAATTATACATATTATAAAGATGCAAAATTAGGTCATATTAATGGCCTAAATGAACTGGCAATTCTTCACTCAAATTCAGCCCCTTGGGTATCAGGGTGTCAAGGCCAATAATAAATCTGGATTCTAGTATGTACAACTTCTTTTCCCTGTTTCCTCCTCTGATGTCAGATGTAATTGCATTGAGAACTTTGAGAGCTTTTTCATTCTGTTAGTGTATTTCCGTGAAGTATCTGGCTACAGGGTATTGCCAGTTGTGTTTTATAGCCTTCATGTGTTCATGTGTTCCAAAACATGCTTTGGAGCTTTATGTATAGTGCTGTCCACATATATTTTGCCACACAGGCAAAGTAACTAATGTACACAATAATGGGTGAAAATCTTCTTAATCTTGTAATACCTGAAGGTGTTAGTAATCCACAATTTAGAGCAGTTGGAGCTACTAGTAAGAATAGGAGGAGTGGCTACCCTCATCCAGCACTACCCCTCATGTGTGGCAGGTGAGGTGACTCCTCCAATTCATTTTCCTCCACCTTGGATATAGGAAAACATAACCAATTAGGGTCAGGGTTGTGTCCCCCTCTCAAAGGAGGCGGTCACATAGTGAGTGTAGTCATCCTAAATTAAGTAGCCCATTGGCTACTACCAGGTACTCCCATAATGCCGCCTAAATACAGTATTTTGGTGGCCTCCATATAACTGGCAATTCCTGCCGACCTAATATGAGCCAGACATCACAAAGTTGCCCTAGCAGAGAAGACTGAAGATACCAAATGACTTGGCCCCAGCCCTACTGGCCTGTCTGCAGCCCTTGAAGACCCTGCACCAAAATACAACTTGGTCAGCTGTCCAGCGATCACCAAAGCCTTTGGAGGACTGCCTGCCTCTGGTAAAGACTAAGATCTCCCATGGACAGCGAACCTGTCCAAAAGAAACGAATTTCAAAGAAAAAGAAGTCTGCCTGAGGAACCCTGAAACTGCTTTGGGGCTCATTTCTGCACCTGAATCCCACAGTACAAGTCCAAGTGGCCTACCAGTCTTGTAAAGGTTCTCCAGCACTTCTGAGCAAGTTTCCACTGTGGGCTAGCCCTTGCCGGACTCCACAGCAGCACCTGAGCCTTAATCCAAAGAATCCCCAGACCATGACCTGCCTGGTAAGCTATTTCCAATGCCAAAAGATACCCCTGTAACTAGAGCCCCTGGGCCTTGAGGAACTGGATCATTTCTGAGGCCAATCTTCTCCATTGGATAACTTTGGGTACCCAACACTGCACTGGCCCACTGTACCTGACCGCTCCTGTGCTGCCGAGGGTGTAAGTTTGGTACTGCCTTGTGGTTCCCCCTGGCACTTCCCTCAACTCCAGGAGATAGACCCCTAACCCTGCTCTTCTCACCTGGGAGCAGCACATCTTTGGATACTCTCATCTCCATTGGTTAACATTGTATGCCCCTTGCTGTATTGGCACCTGGCCACCCCTGTGCTGCTGAGGGTGTTAGTTTGGTGCTGCCTTGTTACCTCAACCCCGGAGACCATACTCTGGCAGTGCTTTTACTCACCTGTGAGCAGTGCATCTTCATTCACTCCCGGTCTCGAATGATTAACATGGGGCACGCAACTTCGAATTTTACCTCTGCACCCGGTCGCCCCATGCCACTGTGGGTGACTGAAAACTGGATCTATAAGTCGTGTACTTACCTGCAAAACTGCATTATAGTTTTCCTCGCTTAGATTAACATTGAAGATTCAGAAAATTGCAGTGGTCTAAAAAAATTATGTAAAAATCCATTTTATTTTTGTAAATTGGACTCAAGTTATTCTGTTAGGTGTGTGTCTTCATTTATTGATACTGCGAGTACAACACATGCTTAACATGACTCCTAGATAAGCTTAACTGCTCGCCCACACTACCACAAAAATAGAGCACTCGGTTGTCTATTTTTGCTTCTGGATACCAAGGTAGTGCTGCCTGAACTCTCTGCACAGTGCATGCCATTTTTATTCACTATGTAGAGAGCCAGCCTCCTACACTGGGTGGATCAGCGGTGGGATTAAAGACTTTGCATTTGCCGATACCACTTTGTACTATTGGACTATTTTTCAAAATGTATTAAAATAATTACTTGACCCTGATTATGTCCCTGAAACTAGTTATTATAAATGTAAATGACTTTAGTTATGACTTAGACAAAGTTTTTTAAAAGGTCACATCGTTAGTTACATAAAATGTCTGATACAGAGAACCAGGATCAGGAGCTTGACTTGACCCCCTACATGGAGTATAACTATACCAAGCTAAGAGCTCTATGTAGAGCTCACCAAATTTACACTGGAGTGTGTGCTACCACTGAGAAACTTAGAAGGCTTGTGGCAGCCTATGAGAAAGAAAATCTAGTGGAAAAGGAGATTCCTCAGAAAATCCAGATACGATAAATGAGGGTGAGAAAGAGATGAGCTCCCCTACCTCAGAAACAGGAACCCCTCAGAGGAGGACCTTGCTCTAAAATGAATGACCAAAAGGTTGGCTCTAGAGGCTCAACTTTTGGAAATAGAAATGAAAAGAAGAGAGTTAGGCTTAGGACCAAACTCTGGTGGCAGCATTCAAATAAATAGGGAGAAAGAAAAATCTTTTAATCTCAAACTTCCAAATGAGTTATTCCCCCTTACACAGAAGGTGACAACATCATCAAATGGTTTTCTGTCTATGAGAGAGCTTGTATGGCCGGAGAAGTAGATAGGAAACATTAAGGCTCTCCATTGTGGGAACTGTTCTCATGTAAATGCAGGCATAACTCCTGACATTGAATGAGCAGATACTAAATCCTGTGACTTCATGAAGGCTACCGTGATTGAGGGCTTTGGATTTACCACTGAAGAGTGTAGAATAAAGTTCAGGGAGATGCAAAAAAAACAAGAGTCAGTCCTAGGTAGAATTTGTATGCTTTTCAGTAAAATGCTGGGTGGCTGGTTAGAAGGTAACAAGGTACAAGATTATGGTGGGCTTTACAATTTAATCATGAAAGAGCCTCCATTGTTTAATTCTTACAATGAGAAACTATTTCAGTTCCTGGTAAGGCTTTCTCCTCAAGAGTAGGGGAAGAGGGCAGACTACTTGGTCAAAACAAGGGTGATTAAGAATACCACTGGTGGGGGAGACTAAACAAAAGAGGCCAAAAAAACCCATATGAAAGATGGGTACCAAAATAAAAATTTAAACAGTGAAGCTAAATTATAGAGTCTTCATCAGGCCCCCAAAAACCTGTTCAGGAGAGTGGGACAAGAGACTTCACACAGTACAATGGCAGGTGTCAAGTGAAGCACTTTAATCACAAAAAGGCTTTGTTCCATGATTGTAAAGCAACAGGACACCGAACTGGAAACCCGAGCTGTAAAACCAAAATTATTGCCTCTAGTTCACCTGCAGTAAATACAGTTGTTAATCTGCAGATGGGATCACAGTTGCGGCCAGACCATGTCAGTGAGCCCACTGAGGCAACATTAGTTATTGAGAGAGAGGTAGATTTATCCTGTATTGTCTGGCCCACTAATATGCAAAAATACAGAGAGCACTCCTTGATTAATGAACTAGAGTAGAAGACAAGTGAGACGCTAGTATCACCATGTTGGCCAAGCAACTGGTTCACTCAGATCAGTACCTCATTGGAAGGACCTATCCAGTCACCAATGCTGCCAATGTCACAAAGATCCATCCTATGACTATGGTACCTTTGGACTGGGGGATGTAGTTGGACAAAAGGAAGTGTATGTGTCTCCATCCATCTCTGTATAATGTCTGCTTGGAAGTGACCTGGAGTCTTCCCCTTGGGCTGAAGTTGAGTTGAGGACTTATGCATGAATGCCTGCCATCCCAGAATGGGGTTGTGTGAAAACCAGAGCACAAAGCAATCTTCAAAGTTAACAAGAGGAGTTGGCTCCTGGAAGAAGGGACCAGCCCTCGAAGAAAAAAGGCAAGAAGACTGGGGGACCAGCTTCTAAATAGATGCTGGGTCAGAACCGATCTTCACAATAAGAGGACCTGTTTGTCCCAGAGGGAGCTGAGCCTGCAGAGAACTTGGGCCTTACACGGCAGAGCTTGTGACCAGGGGGACCCTCTGGGGAAAATTGTGCTAGGGACAAAAAATATATCCCACTCTTAAAAGCCTGAGGTAGCAAGCTGCACAGGAAGCAAAGGGTGATGTCAGTGGTACACACAGGGTGTATTGGGAGGGTGGACTCCTGCATTCTGAGGCCAGAAAACCCAAGGCTAGTGCAACCAGGAGGGTGGTAGTACCTCAGCAGTACAAACAGTTTTTCCTGACTCTGGCCCATGACATCCCCTCAGTTGGTAATCTAGGTCAGAACAAAATCTGGAGTAGATTAGTGAATCACTTTTACTGGCCTACAATATCCCAAAAGGTGAAGGCCTTTTGTCAGTCCTGTGTCTTGTGCCAAGCCAGTGGTAAGGCAGGAGGCCACCTGAAGGCTGCCTTAATCCTACTACCTGTGGATTGGGTGCTCTCCAAAAGGGTAAGGGTTGATACTGTTGAACCCCTAGGCCTTCAAACAGCCTAAGGTAATTGATATATCCTGGTAGTAGTGGATCATGCCATTAGGTATCCTGAAGCTATTCCTCTTCTGACCATCACTGCCCCTGCATTGGCCAAGGTTCTCCTAGGCATTTTTACCAGGGTTTGCTTTCCTAAAGAGGTAGTATCAAACAAGGTGTGAGAAAGTATCTCTTTTCACATGATTACCCCCCCCACTTTTTGCCCGGAATATGATGTGTTTTTGAAATGGTTGTGCCTTTGGCCCCTGCTAAACAAGTTCCCAGGGCCAGATCTCTTTCCCCAAAACTGTACTGTGATTGGCAATTTCAGCCACCCTTGTAAGTCCCTAATAAATGGTGCCCCTGGTTCCTAGGGCATGGGTACTGAACAGGGCCCCCCAAAGCTGCAGCACAAATTGTGCCACTCTGAAAGGCTCACACCAGCCTTATGAAGACTACCATTGCAGGATGCGTGGCAAGGTGTCCTCAAAATTAGGCCTGGGCGTAGAACTCCACTCTGCCAGTGTGGTTTATGGAATTCGGGCACTTTTTTCGCTACGCGGAGTAGTGCAGAGTTTCTGAATTCCACACTCCGGCTTGGTGTTTGTTCGCTCTTGCAAGATTGAGTTTTGTCATTTCTTGCAAATGTGACAATACTCCTGGGCTGCTAGTGAGCCCACATCAGACTTCACGTTCGCTCACTTTGCTTCCAGCCACGACGGCAGCCAAAACAGGCCAGCTTGCTGGAGTGAACTCACTTCTAAAGTACATTTTCTACTCCAGTGCCCCTAAATCTAGTAAAAAAGATATTTCTTCACTAGATTTTCTCCTCCAATTGACTCTTCAATTTATTTATCAGATTGAGAAATATTTTTTTTAAAACAGGGAGAAAGTGTGTCAAAGACTCCAACTTCCTGTTCCTGTCCAGCAGGCTCCTCCGAGTGCTGTGTCCATCTCAGGTCACTTTTCACTTGGATATTGAGGTGGAAGAATCACTCTCTTTGTCTCCTGGATATACCTTTGAATGAGTACTTTGTTTTTGCTGAATCACACAAGTAAGTTCAAAAACTATTGTGTAAGGGTGTTGTGTTTGTTTGGGCATGCACAAGCCTTTCTTTGCACTTTAATTTGATATTTGATTTTCAAATTTTATAGTTTTGGGTGGTCTAGTTATTGATCATCTTTCATTGATTTTTCATTTCTTTTACACACAAATCGTTGCACAGCTCCGGACCTTTTCTACATGTTTGTAACATTTGCAATATTATTTTACTATGTGGCCTAGATTTTCAAAAGACCAGCCCAGTACTAATAGTCATCAATGCATGAAATAAATGTCTCAGTGATATATGTTTTCAAAATTCTATTTAGGGCAGTGATGGCATTGGATTAAATTAAAAATGTTGGCTATCATTTGCAATTCATTTGTTTTGCAAGAATTGTATATTTTGTGGAGCAATAATATTTGATGGCGTATGAGGATGCTGTTGGACCATGTAGCTGCTAGCCATTTTGTACATGCAGCCAGTTTCCCTTTGCCATAGGCTTGCATGTGTTCTTCTCTGTTCTCCTTTCTCCTTGTTGTTGTTTTTCAACCACAAAGCTGGGATCTATTTTGTGCATGCAGCCAGTGTCTCTTTGCCATAGGCTTGCATGTGTTCTTTTTTGTTCTCCTTGCTCCTTGTTGTTTAACCATGTGGCTGGCAGTTATTTTGTGCATGTAGCCAGTGTTCCTTTGTCATAGGCTTGCATGTGATCTTTGTTTACCATGCCTCCTTGTTCCTTGTTGTTGATCGATCATGTGACTGGCAGTCATTTTGTGCAAGCAGCCAGTGTCCCTTTGCCATAGGTGTGCATGTTTCCCTTATTTACTTCACATCCTTGCTCCTTATTGTTGTTTGATCATGTGGCTGGCAGTCATTTTGTGCATGCAGCCAGTGTCCCTTTGCCATGTGCCTGCATGTGGTCTTTGTTTGTCATGCCTTCTTGCTCCTTGCTGTTGTTGTTTGAGTATGTGGCTGGCTGGTAGCCATTTTGTCCATCCAGTTAGTGCCCCTTGCCATAGGCTTGCATGTGATTTTTGTTCCCCATGCCTCCTCCTTGTTGATGTTGTTTGACCTTGTGGCTGCCTGGCATCCATTTTGTGCATCCAGCCTGTGTATTTGCCATAGGCTTACATGTATACTTTGTTCTCCATGCCTCCTCCTTTCTCCTTATTATTGTTGTTGGACAATGTGTCTAGCTGACAGCCATTTTGTGCATGCAGCCAGTGTGTCTTTGATATAGTCTTACATACAAACATCGTTAATTATTGATCATTTGTTTTTTAAGTTTATATTTTATATTTTTCTATTTTAATTTTCAAATTTATATTTTTAATTTTAACTTGTTATGCCCTTTTAATTTCATTTTTTTAATTTCATTTTCATATTTTTTTTTTTTATCTTTTCCACTTTTTTATATTTTTAATTTCTTTTCATTTTAAGCTTTATATATTTTTTTATTTAGTTTCAACATTTTTTTAATTTTAATTTAAAATTGTATTAAATTCTGCATTTTGCCTTGAACCTTCCATTCACTTCCATCCGATCCATTCCTCCATCTATCCAGCCACCAAAGACGAACAGCTGCACTACAGCAATCAGGTTTTTAGGTATAATTCTATTTCCTTTAGGACACTTTGGCTGCTGACAAATCAGCAGAATAATTTATTTTGTTAATGAGTATTCCATTTTCCCCAGACCACGTTACTGCCATAGGTTATTTAAAGGATTATTCCATTTACCCCTGCATTTCTCACTGTCTAACTCAGGTGTCTACTTTAAAACAGATGAAGACAAAGCAAAGTGCTAGATCTGCCTGTTTTGCTGTCTGATTTGAATTGTAATTGTTTTATGGTGTTGGTGTGGTTTGCCTTTACAATGTTTGATTAAATAGAAATATAACATAAATAACTAAACGCACTAAGATCGCATTTCTCTGTACTATTTTCAACTTGCAACAATGCCATATTTCACTTACTGCCTGTTTGTCTTGCTTGGTTGTTTTTAGGTGCAAAAGAGAAGATATCCCACATCACTCTCAGTACTGCCAAAGAGAAGACTTTACAGCTACTTCCGTCCACAGGTACCAAACTCTTTTGCTTGTGCAACTTAGTGCCACTGCTAACCTAGAGCTCAAGATTGCCCCAAGGAATGTTGCTCCCAAGAAAGTGGCCAGTGAGAAGAAGCAGCATTCTGCCAGTGGCATGCCAACTGTAACGCTTTTTGGGAAATGTGTGCTTGCCACACCGGCCTCCAGAGAGAAACCTGGGAGCAGCGCCCCCCATCAACAGCACCATCCAAATCTAAGCCCATGACCATTCCTGTCAGTGAGGCAGCGGCTGCAATCATGGCTATGCCGACTAACAGTGATGTTGAATTGGATTTGTCCCTTTCTCAAGGTAGTACCCAATCATTTTAGGAAACATAGCAAAGTGGTCAGCAGCTGCTAACAGATCTCCCCAAAGTTGGAGTAGAAAAAGAGGGTGAGCTTCCTGCTGAGCAAGAACCTCTTCTTTTAGAATTAATGGCTCCCCAATATCCAGAAAGAAAGAGGAAGGGTACTACTCCACCATCTTCTACAAGCACCACTTCTGATGATCATGATAGGGACATAGATTGGACAGAGTTCGGGATATGTCATTAGAGGCAAGGGAAATGAAAAGTTCCAGAAAGCCTTAGAATTATGGAAGGGGATGATAGTGAGCAGAATTACATCAATGAGCCAGTCATTGTAGAAGCTGCTGAAGAGGAGTCTGACATTAATATCTAACCTGCTCTGAGTGATGTGGCACAGGCAGTACAACCAGCTCCCATATTTGTAAGGCCCCAGCAGAGACCTGCACCAACCCATACCTCAGTAGAAATATGCACTGTAGAGAGGCAATCAACACACCTATCTGCATCCAATTCTTCTTCAGGTATTGGCAGTAGCCCCATAAGAAAGTACTCCTCTCCAGATTGGAACTTTTTTATGATTGGCAAACAAGAGGAGAACATTGTCATTTGCTCCATTTGTCGTTGAGGTAAGCCTCATTCATATTATGGTACTGGTGACCAGATGACCCATATGAAAAAACATCAAGCAATCCAGTGGAAGGAACACCTTAAAAAATGTCTCAATGTGGTCAGAGTGGTGAAGTTGAGGAGAGCTAGGAAACATCTTCTGCAACTGGTCAAATCATTGTGGAAGGAGAGGAAGAAGAGGATGACATCCTCCTGCAAAGCAGCCCTGTCTCCAGCAGTGCACCAGATTCACCTACCTCAGCGACCGCACAATGAAACAAGAAGACCCGGCATCAGATGGAGACACCACAGCATACAGTGACTGCACCACCACTTAGCAAAGACAGGAGTCATGCCTCCTTCCCAATAGCCATGCCCAGGGGACTTCTGTCCCCTGGGCATCTTCATTGGACATAGTGGCATGTAGGGGGGGGCCAAATTAGGCCTCCCTATGCCACTTTAAAAAAATTAAAAAAAATACTTACCTCAACTTACCTGTACTTACCTGGGATGGATCCCTCCATCCATGGATGTCCTCCAGGGGTGGGCGAGGGTGGCAGGGGGTGTCCCTGGGGACAGGGAAGGGCACCTCTGGACTCCTTCCATGGTCAGAGACCAAGTAAGTGAGCCCACAGGTCCCTTAGGCCTGCCTTCACCCAGGCTTTAAAAAACGGCGCATATCAGGCTGTGAACCGTTTTTTAAGGCCTGCCCCATCCTGTGCGTCAAAATGACGCCAGAGTTTAAATAAGGCGCACATGCTTTAAAATAATTGTTTTGCCGGGAACGCCTACCTTGCATGTCATTAATGCAAGACAGTTTCCCACATTCAAGAAATTACGCACACAGAAGAATTTTGAAGTCCGCAGGCCTGGGCATAAAAGTTTAAATATGGTACACAGTTTGCGCCAAATGTGTATCAAAATTTTTGACGTACATTCGGCCCAAACACAGTATAAATATGCCCCCTGTTTTCTTTCAACCATAGGCTATAACTCAGCCCCTCTATTACACAAAGCTTGTGTTGAGAGTGATGGATAAACCTTTGATTAATACTGTAATAGGAGTTGGCATAGGTGGGCGTGGCACCTTCTGTGAACTTCTGACTTCCCTGTTAGTATGCTAGCCTGCTACTACTACTACTACCCACCTGGCACCCCTTAAGTTGCCATCTTGGGAAAAACCCTGCAGTATGAAGGCTTCCTTGCTTTATCTATTCAGGTAAGATAAGAACTATGAATTGGAGTGAACTTGTTTAGTTAGTATTTAATTCCTACTGAAGAAGATGTCTGTGTGTACTGTATTTTTGTGGGCAAAATCATCCCCTAGTGGTCAATAATGATTGCAGAGGGCAATAAAGCAAGGATCTAAGTAAATCACATGCACTTTTTTTAGCAGATAAAACATAACAGACTAAGCTAAAAGACAGCAATGCACACTAAAAATGTCTATAACACCAAAATAAAGATTTGGGATGCAAATGAAGTGAAGAAAATATCCCCTTTATTATTTACAAATAGAAACCCTCTTTCTCTACCCACAACAGTCCCACCCAATCTCCCCAAACAAATAAGAACGTCCTCAAAAAGTCGAACGAAAAGTCTAAAGTCCAAGCCAAATCCCTTTCCACCCACAACAAGTCCCTCCCACCAAAACAATAAAATTAGAAAAAGAGCTCAAAAAAGGGAACTGCCAACATGGTTCTGGAGCTGGTCAATGCTCTACTCAATGCTGGCGAGCCGGCTCTCTATCCGGTCTATCCAATGAAGGATGCATCGGAGCAATGCCCTGGTAGAGCAGGAGAGTGCAGCATTAGGTGCAGCCAGTGACCCTGACTGTTGGCAGCAGTGCAGGCGATGTACTGGCCAGGAGACTGGGGGCTGATGTGCTGCTTTGCTAGGTCATGAGGATGAAGCAGCTGTTTTTGCCTCTTCTTCCTCCATGATCACCAGGTGCTGGTATTCTGCCTGAATGTAAGTAAGTAAGTACATTTTATCAGCATAGTTATTTAAAACCAACGCCAATTTAAAACTCATCACATTGTCGGGATAATAAGCGCTAACAAACACTTTAGTAATAAAAAACAGGCTATTTCAAAAACAGTAAAAGTAGACCCTGGTAGCTTTTAGTTAATGTGCCACTAGACTACTCACGGGCCCAGTGGATTAGCCCTGCTTAGTGATCAGCAGACACCTGAGGGTTTTAGACTGCAGCACCCCTATCCATCCTTGCTTTGCACTACCATTTCAGCAATATTTGACAGTGTTTTAGAAGTCTGCACCATAAACTTGGTCCCCCAACAGGCAAGAGGAATTGAAGACCCACTTAATTAGCTGATGATGGCTGGCCTACATGAGCGTATACTCTAGGGCCATAAAAATGTATTTCAACTATGTTTTACTTTGTTCGGCCAACACCGAGCATGCACAGAAAACATGAACAAGTGATTCTTGTATGTACCCACAGAGGCGACAAGATTGAATCCTGAACTGCTGCTTCCAGGAAGGGGCCAGGTCTTTAGTTTCAATCGAACCAAAGCGCAGAAGCATGAATTAATATTTCAGTGATTGCATGAAAAATGCAGATAAATATTCCTGTGCTCGGAGTGCATTATATGATGATAGTACGGTCTAGGCATGTCATCTTTTGGCATGCATGTTCTTGTCTGTTGTAAGGGACAGTAACCCAGTTCAAGCGTTTGCCATCTGGAAAAACTCAGCTTTACTCAAACAAAACATGCCCCAGTCAATTTGCAGGCCCAGTTCCTTTATTGAGCTGTTTAAATGGTTTCCCCATGAGACTATGGTATTGCAGCGCTGTTGCTCCTCTATTTCACGCCAGCATAGCTTGCTTATTGTTCCTGTCTCTGCAGCTTGCAGTTGCCAGCAGAGTTTTACATACGCATTTTTACTCTGAAATTTGCAGTTTTTTAATCCAAATTCTAGGTGTACTTGAGCTGGTGGAGCTGATTTTGAAATCTGGAACACTGATTTGTAGGCATTCATTTGTATTTGGTTTAGAACCGCTATTTCTTTGCCACATTGCTTCAGCCCCACATGTAACTGTTGGAATTATCAGTGCTGACATTACAGAGAGCAGATTGTTGTATGATGGACAACAATTATTTTTTTTTTATATCCAAAGATTGTGTCTTTGCTTGAGCAGTGACAAGCTGAGGTTTAAAGGTCAGATTTTGGTCCACTATGAGACTCAAGTGTTTATATGTGGGAGAGACCTCCGCCTGGGTTCTGTTGAAGAACCATGAGAAAGAGGTGCATTTTGAGTCCACCAGTCAGACCACTTTAGTTTTATTCAAGTTCACTTCCAAACCTTGTTTGGCTTTTTAACCAGTGAGTGTGTCAATGCTGTGCTGCAGACCAATTGGAGTTTGACTAAGCAATACTATGTTGTTTGCGTACTGTAACCCTGCAATTGTTTCCTGAGCTAAAATGGCTGGTGATTGTTTACTGGAAAAAGAGCATTGGCTAGGTCTGCTTGATATAAATTAAAACGCATAAGGGCTAAGACACATCCTTACTTTAGACCATTTAACATTTGTATTGTATTGGTAACCTGGCCACCTTCTCCAATTTTGACTTGCGCCCAACTACCTGAGTAAAGTTCCATCATTTCATTCAGCAAGCTACTGGGGAGACCCCAGCTTTTCAATTTGTCCCTGAATGTTCCCCCGCCTCTGCTGCCACAGACAGGCTGATATCTTCTGCATGTTTGGTGGTGGTCATTGGGCAGGGGTATCTATAACGAGAAATAGAAGAATAACAAAAGACAAATTTTAAACAATGCTCTGAACCAACCTTTCTTCAAATGATAGATAGAGGGTGACACAACAGCACTACATTGCCAGTCCCCTAGGGACATTGGAATTTGATGTGACTATTTATGATTAGCAGAGTCACAGGACCAATATTTTATTTGTTGACCTACACATGCTTCACATGAGAAGCACTAGCTCTCTGGTAGAAAAGAATTAAGGAAGAATAAGACCAGATAAAAAAAAAAAAACATTAATTTTTTTCTTTCAAAGGCTATTCTAGTAACTAAACAGACACATTTAGTGGAAAAATAAAAATAAATTACCTCTCATTATGATGAGTAAGTCTTATGCACTATGACAATTATCTATCTTTAATTCCAATGGCCCTGCTCTTCCCCACATGGCTTTCGCTTAGTTTAGTTTCTACCGTGACTCCAAAGAGGCAGATGAATAAATAAGATATGTCACATATGGCATAGATAAAATGTAAATAAATGTTATCCTGTCTGCTGTAAGTAGATGTGGGGAAACGATGCACTGCAGCACAGGGAAAGGAATGGGCTAAATAGATTGTATTGTACACGTTTGTCACAGAGTAACCCATATGACAAAGTTGAAATCAAATCGGGCATTGACTAGTTCTACTTTACCCACCATCACAAATTGATTCACTTGGCAATAAGGAAAGTTAATAATCTTGACTTACTCTACTGCAGAGTAAGGCAGATAGATTAGGCAGGTAGGTAGAGCTTTTGCTAAAGAGGAATATAGGAGTGTCACTGTTCTCTCTACAGAAGAAGAGCTCCCTTCTTTATTCATGCAAGCGATTTTTCAATTGTCCTTTCATTCTTCCCCTATGTACACCCATAGCCACCATGATTTAAGCTTTACTTTCTCTCATCCAGTCTTTCACCCAAATTCACAATCCTTTATCCATCCATTCAGTACCCACACTATTCACCTTTTCTTTCAATCATCCATTTATCCAGTACGAGTACTCACCCATACATCCTTTTTCATCCACCCACACATCTTTGCCTTTTACTCTTTTCACCCTTCATTGTTTTTATTCTACTGTATTTCACATTTCAATCAGGCCATCATTTGTTGTGTATATTATGTGTGCTTTTGCTAAGTTACAGATGAAAGGGGCCATAGTAACCTAACCACCACTGTAGCTGTAATGCAAGGGGTTCATGAATCCGATCACAATAACACCCTTGTAGCTTGTAAGACTAATAGTCAATAAGCAAGCAATGTGACTTACCAGCTCCTGCCCTATAGCCCCATCTCTCCCTGCTCTATCTGTTCCTGCAGCAGTCAAACTTGAGCCAGCTCCACAGGTTGGTGTGGCTATAAACAAACAGTACACTGTTTTTAGATGCCAGGTCCCATTCTTCATTTTTTTAATTAAATAAAATGCAATCATAGTCATTACAGTTCAGTGGTGCCGCAGTATCTTCTGTCAAAAATATTGCTCTGGGCATTTTATTGGAATGTTAGAAAAGCCAAGTAGTCAAGACATTCAAAAGCTTTGTGAAATAGAGGAGCAGAGTTATACCCTATGATTATACAATAAATGAAAAAATAGTGGTGTGGGGTGTAGAATTGCAAAGATTGGGGACAGATTGAAGTTGAAGGCCCAGCACCATCAACCAAGTGTAAAACAAAATGGTCACGCCCATGCAAACTACAAGGTGCCATTCACATGCGATTTTGAGCACAAATGTGTACTTCGCCAGACGCAACATGAACGGGCACAACGGAGAACTCGACGCACTAGTGGAACTCCATGTAGCATGTCAGAGTTTTGTTAGCCACTTTGCAGAGTTCCGCATAGTGTGACTCTGCACACTGCACTCAGGCCTACTCATGACCATAGTTTTACTCTTCCTTTGAGACATTTTCTGCTCTAACAGTTTCCCTTAAAAAGAAAATTGCACATCAGTTCATATCTTTGAAATCTGAAGACAATTGTGTGATTTTGTGACATAAAAGGTATCTAGCCCAGCCCTATTCAATAACGTGATTAATGTGATACGGTAACCCAATATTATCCTATGGGAGAGGTAGGCCTTGCAGTAGTGAAAAATTAGTTTGGGAGTTTTTCGCTCCTAAGACATACAAAACTTAAAACCACAGGGTAGTTTAGGGCCTACCACAGGAATGATGTATATGTTTTAAAAGAGGAAGTTTATGCCTGGCATATGGTTTATTTGGGTAGTTTAAGAGTGCACAGAGACTGCAATTGCAGGCCTGAGACATGAATAAAGGGCTATTCAAGTGGTTGGCACAATAAGTGCTGATGGCCTATTAGTAGCATTCAGTTTGCAGGGCCTAGGAACATGTACTACATGTTTACTAGGAATTTATACTTAAGTTAAATGTGCCAATTTAAGGGAGCAAGCACGTTAGCACTGGTTATTAGTAGTAAAATGCACAGAGTCCTAATGCCAACAAAAACCAAATTCAGAAAACAGGAGAGAAGGCAAAACATCCGGAGGAACACCACAATTAAGGCTAACACGTTTACCAATGCCTGCATTATTTAATTTCTTTTTATTACAAGATCCTGGCAGACAACTGAAGTAAGAAGAGAATTCAACAATAATTATTCCAGTACAAATCTTCTCCCCCTAGGGTTTGTTAAAGGCCATGACCAATGCCAAAATCAATCCCATTAAAGGCAAACTGTGACATTTTGTCTAACAAAATACCTATCTGCAGGCTTTAATACAGAGTAATAACAATCTACCCTTAGATGTCTATTGCCTTAAAAACATGTTTTTCATAGTCAATATATCAGGCATTCTACTTTTATCAGAAATGTTAATCGCAATCAGCCGTATAACCATTATCATTGGTTTCCCACCATAACCAACTCAGACCTAATGTGTTGCTTCATAAGCCTTCTCACAAGGCAACCAACCGGTATACCATAATAAAATTAGCAATATACACAACATACAGTTCTCAAAGCAATATAAAATTACCATAGTGCAAAATCATAAATCCCTATGATATGTTCAGGTGGGTCACTAACCCCAAAGTCTTAAAGTAATCTGTAATATTTCATGTAACAAAAGGCCTATTTATAGGCTGTAGCACAGCGTAATAACAATCCACAATTAAAAACACATGCTTTTCACAATAGATAGTTTAGGCCTACTGGCTT
Organism: Pleurodeles waltl; assembly: GCF_031143425.1. NCBI lineage: Eukaryota > Metazoa > Chordata > Amphibia > Caudata > Salamandridae > Pleurodeles > Pleurodeles waltl. Next base: position 1,529,979,528 of record NC_090444.1, read on the forward strand.
TGTCATAATGTTCCATATTATATAGATTAAACCCAGTCATAGGAAAATCAATCTTGACTGTGCTCCAATGGAAACAGTCCAACCAGAATTGTAAGACCAGATGCTTCCTGAATAGTAATACTAGAAACCCAGGAATAATTTTGCCCTAGTTAAAGCTAACTAGCCAGGTATAGCTTGGTTACAGGGATACAATATACACAGGACCAACTTCCGGGCATACTCATCCCACCTAGGACAACACAGTAAAGTATAATAAAAAGTGATGGAAGGTTTAAATTAATCTCAACCCCTAGAAATCCCTCAGGCCGTATTTCAGAAATTCATTTTTTATCCTTTCTGCCCATTTAAACAAACACCTGACATATGCAAGTCAGTCTTGTTCCTAATCCAATAGGAACAGTCCAGCCTGAACTTCCAGGGATGGTCCTCCAGATGAAACCACGGGCAAACTCAGACTAGTTTTGTCCTACTTAGGTGATGTATAGCGTGAGTCACATTATAGCATGAGTCATGCTACACAGTAAGCTTGGGACTGTAATGAAGAAAAGGTTCAATATTACACTACTTTGTGTTATTCTCATTCACACTTTCTGGATCCTTATTGTGCCAGCTCAGTGCACTCTGTTTATAATTGCTAATATGAATCAATGTCAGCCTCTTATAGAATCACAAGATTGTTTCACAGATGTAATGCTTTATTACACTCTTCTGCAGAATCCAATTAATTCAGTAGCCCATAGGCTTGCATCAAACAACATTTTGGTTATTGATTGCAATTACTTGTTTTCTACTGTGTTTATATCAGCATATTTCTATTGATTAATTTTCAGTCATTTACATTTTTGTTATCAACTTTCTTTGATTAATTTTGCCTAATATATTTCTGATAAAGTTCCTCTTTAGGGTGCTAATAATCTTTAGAATCGATTAGCTGTTCTCTAGTTCAATTTGTTTTATGTCCAAACTGCTACTGCTAATCGAGTCTAAGATTTGCTGTATTGATGCTGTGTATCCATGTTACCATCTTGTGATTCTACATTAGGCCAGCATTGACAATAGCACAGGACCCATGCCTGGGCATACCTGTTGCACTACTGCAATAAAAATAGGAAAATAATGTTTGAATGCATCTCAGTCACTGGTAATCACTCGGGTTGCATGCCAGACCATACTTTTTCACCACTAAGCCAAGGCTAAACTAAGAACTTCATTAGGAGATGGGGTCTTGGTCCAGCTCTATTTTAAACAGCTGGAACTGCAGGCAGGTCTTCTCCAGATGAAAATACAAGCAACCCAAGACCAGTTTCAATCTACTTATGTCTTGCCACTGATGTGTAGCTTGAGTCTTGTGGCACAGTGAGCATGGATCCACATCTGGACATATATGTTACACTTAGGGATTCTACTGCAACAAATAAGATGATTAATTGCATACTTGAAGTAATCTCAGCTCATTTACTTATTCGGTGTTTGTCATGTGAGAAAGTGAATTATTAGCTGGATCCCTGACAGAATATCAGTAACTAAATATTGTGTATTGTGATGACAGAATACCAAATATTGAGGACCAATATATCAAGAAGGTAAGTGCAAATAGGTAAGTATAGAATTACTATTATTAGCTCCACATCTATGAACCTTGCCAATATCTATATTGTCACTGTACATGTATGTGGAGTTGTAGATAGTCAAACTTTGCTTACCCATAGAAACTTACATTCATTGTATTTTTATCCTTGACATTCTTGACACAATATTTTCTATACACAATGGGCCAGATGTAGGAAACGTTTAGCGAGTCGCAAACAGCAAAATTTACCGTTTGCGACTCGCTAAACGCGTTTCCCAATGCAGAAATGCATTTTGTGAGTCGTTACCGACTCGCAAAATGCATTTCAGACTCGCAAATAGGAAGGGGTGTTCCCTTCCTATTTGCGACTCGCAGTGGGATGCAATACCATTTGCGACCGCGTACGCGGTCGCAAATGGCATCGCAGTTACCATCCACTTCAAGTGGATGGTAACCCACTCGCAAATTGGAAGGGGTCCCCATGGGACCCCTTCCACTTTGTGACTGGATCCAAAAATATTTTTTCAGGGCAGGGAGTGGTCCAAGGGACCACTCCCTGCCCTGAAAAAATACCGAAACAAAAGGTTTCGTTTTTTTTTTAAGTGCAGCTCGTTTTCCTTTCAGGAAAACGGGCTACACTTAAAAAAAAAAAAAACTGCTTTATTTAAAAGCAGTCACGAACATGGAGGTCTGCTGACGTCAGCAGGCCTCCATGTTTGCGAGTGCCTATACTCGCTATGGGGCCGCAATTTGCGACCCACCTCATGAATATTGATGAGGTGGGTCATTGCGACCCCATAGCGAGTCGCAGTCGGTGTCTGAGACACCGTACTGCATTGCAAATTGCGACTTGCAATTTGCGAGTCGGATGGACTCGCAAATTGCAAGTCGCAATTTGCAAAAATGCTACATCTGTCCCCTAATTCTTTCCTGCTATTGTGCTTAGACACCTTGTTAGTTTGGGTGGTTTGTAGTCACAAGTTATAACGGCACTATTCTTGTTAGGTTCCGAAAAGGTTTCAGTAATTTAACCATCAATTAAATCCTCGTAGCTCTGGCACAGAGCAGATAGGTTTAACTTACGAAAACATATAAAGCATTTAGAAGTACGAAAACAATTAAAAAAGTAAACACACAACATAATAAAAAATCAATTTATAAGAATTGATAATATATTAATGGATAGAATAACTCCAAAACAATATCATTCTAATAAGAATAACTGGATGTATGATTTTTAAAACAAATTACATCAAAATAGCACCAAAAACCATAAAGCGCCAACATTGGGCAACTGGTTGTGCTAGACCAGGTTAACAGTGAGGTTTGAGGCTGACTGCAATGGAGCATGGGTCATATATGCAGGTAGAATTGGTCCTAATTGGTCCCGGTTGGAAAGTCACCTTCATACTTAGAAAATGTTCAATAAGATACAGTCCTCATTGGGGCAACACTGCTCTCTTGGGAGTAGTCACCAGCTGATGTAGACAACTGGGACACTGTTATAATCTGTTAAGCTTACAATGTATTCTGTGTGCACCTTCATTGTTCTCTGCTTAGCCAGTGTGTAATGTCATGAAATGTTGGTGAACGACTGGAGAAGTGTGACAGAGAAAGTGGGCTAAGCAGGGAGGATGCTGCTTGTGGTGGGGTTTTCTTATTAAGTAACTTGTAACTTATCCTGTAACCTTTTAAATAAATATACAACCTCTATCCTACGTGAACTGTCTACCTGACTCCTACTTTCCAAGAAGGAATCTTTAAATACAACACTGAAGATGCAGGAGAAGAAAAAAGACACATAAAGAGGAAAAGTAGGCACCATGAACCCCCCCAGTGTCTTTCCCAACAGACAGCCTGCAGACTGAGAGGTTGGGCTACTTACCCGTACACAGATGAGCAAAGCCGCTGTCAAGCAGTAATAGTTTTTTAACCAGACCTGCTGTGCCTGGTTGCAACTGTGCCTGGTAGGAACTGTGTCAGATGCATATTTCATTGGCTTGATATTAAACAGACTATGAATACGGAAGAAGTGGCCTGCTGAACTTTGCATGCACACAGTTCAACAAAATACATAGTTGATCTAATCTGTGGAGAAGATATCTGGTGTGAAAGGTAATGTATATGTTTGTGATGTTTAACTGAGCACCTAAGAAACTGTAATGTGTCTTTAAGTATTATACCAATGCCCAAGTTATTGTGCATAGTTTGGATGGGATTTTGGTCACCTGAGTGGATTCCTTTGTATTACCTGCCCTGTGTATACATTTACATTCAACTGAGTACCTAACAAACTGTAATGTGTCTTTAAGTATTGGATCTAATGGATCTACGACCACGATATAGTGTGTAGTTCGGGTGAGATTTCACTCATCAGAGTGGAGAATTTTGTGTTACCTGCTGTGGTTATTTATTTTAATGTCACTCTTTGAGTGAAGTTGTCAGGAGAAAGTTTTAAATATGTGTTGCAAGTTATGTACTGCTGAATGGTTACACATTATATCTAGTCATATTGTGACAATTTTCTGCAATGATATGCTGAAGTTTTACTGATGATGTCAGTTGCAAAAACTGTGTTTAGCTTGCGTTTGTGCTTCTATAATAATGTGCAGGAGTTTTGGTGAGTGGAAGTGATTATGGTAGATTCTGTGTTTAGTGTCCCTGGTTCTGTGGATGGTTATCTAATAGAAGGTGAGTGTATGAATTGTGACCTTGGTCCTGCAAGAGTGCACAGTAGAAGGTATCCACATGTTACATGCATTTGATAGACGTATTGTGTCATTGAAGTCTCTGGTTCTCTAAGACAATGCAGTAGAGGGTGAGTGTTCCTAAATCTGCAAGGGTAGGCAGTATAGTGTGAATGTGTAATGCTAGTTCATTGCTAAATTCACAAGATGCCCTGTTGTTTTGGGATGAGAATGAGTTGAAAGAAACCTGTTGCTAAATGTACAAAATCCCCTGTTATTTTTAGATGAGTGTGGGTTGAAAGAGACCTGTTGCTCAATTCACAAGATGTCTTGTTGTTTTGGGATGTATGTCGGTTTAAAGAGACTCGTTGTTAAGTTCACAAGATACAAACTGTTGTGGGTTGAGTGTGGGTTGTAAGAGACATGTTGCCAAGTTCAAAATATACACTGTTGGTTGGGATGAGTGTGGGTTGAAAGTGTTATGTTGTGTTATGCACAATTCACCCTATTCTGGGTTAAGTGAGGGTTTTAAGCTACCCATTTCATGGTTGTTTGCTTCATTTGATTGTTTCTGCCTAGTTGAGCAGTAGGTGGTGTGTTATGGGTCGAATGAACCTATATACACTTCTGGGTGACCTCCATGTGTTTATTAGCCCTCTTCATGTATGAAGCAATGTCACATAGTCAACAATGCCCTGTTCAAGTTCCTTGAAAGGTTTCTACCACCTTTCTCAGACAAAACTTAAGTGACCTCTGTCTTGGTACTCATACAAAACCTCAAAGGGGCTGAATCCCACTCCCTTTTGTGGTACCTTCCCTTGGGCAGAAAAGGCATGGTAGTAGGTCACACCACTTCCAATCAAGTTTCTCAGACAACCGGATAACAATACCTTTTAGTGCCTTGTTGAATCTCTCCACAAGCCTATTGGTTTGGGGTAATAAGGTTTGGCAAGTAACCCACACTCATGCCATGCAGCCTTCTTCTCGCAGACATGACATTTGTCCTCCTATCTAAGATTACTTCTTTGGGGAACCTTAACTAGTAAAGACATTAAACAGTCACCATGGGTACAATTACTGTCCACAAACATGTGACTTCATGATACCTAGTTGCATGGTCCACTATATACAGGATGCGCCTATTCCGTGAAGCTGTTTTAGGGTTTAGAGAACTGAAAATGTCAAACTCCACCCTTTCAAAAGGCTTCCCCACCACGGGTAGTATGATCAGGAGAGCCTTGGGGTGTCCTCCTGTCTTGCCACTGGCTTGACAACAAGTCAACGGCAAGACAGGAGCAAGAGAACGCTTTCACCTTCTCAAACATCTGTGGATAGTAAAAGTGGTGCCTCAATCTGACCAAGGTTTTCGTTGGCTCCAAATGCCCAGCCAAAGCGATACCATGGGCTAGTTCAAGGAAAATTGCCTTGTACGTCTGGGACACCTCTAGTTTCCCAGATGCTGCAAGTTGTGAGTCCCTACCCTCACTGATCAAGACACAATTTTCCCAGTAGATCCAGTGGGTTCCACTCCTATCCTCCTTCTCCTACTGTTCAGCCAGGCACTAAAGGAAATCAAGGGTTGAGCTGTCTCTGTGCTTAGTATACATTTTCTCTGGTAGGTCCTCCTGCCCCATGCAGCTCAGAGAGTTCTGGTAGGTTTTGCAGCACAGGCTCTTCTTCCCCTTTTAGGCTCCTGACCATCCCACTAAGGATCTGATTTTAGCCATGAGATGTTTTGAGGCTGGTTACCCAAGCCTTATTCCCTTCCTTTTAGCTGTGGGAACCTTGGCCATTGTTCCAGAGGCCAGCCTCTATTGACTTCCCTGAAGCTTTTGTCTAGGCCATTTTAGCTAGAAACACCTACTGAGACAGACCTACATTTTCTGCTTGAGTATTCATTTCTACTGCAAAGATTTTCTTGCTGTTCCCCAACAAACATACCACTGGAATGGCAGGGCTCACAGGTACCTTATTTAGGCCAGTAAATCCACCCCACTCAAATGTGACAATTGCAATGAGATAACATTTCACCTCACTGTCAGCGTTGATTACTATATGAAGAACATCTGGGATAATCAACTCTGTTGAACCCATCCAGTTCACCAGTGTGATCATGCTGGATCCTGTTTCGCTCAGAGCCTCTGATAGAGCGTTCCGACCTAATAAATTACCTGTATTTGGACGCTCTTGGGTCGATGAATCTTTTGACCAAGTGGGGCTCTCTTCACCCGAGATCAGTCAATTTAATCAAATCAATAATCAATAACGAACATAAGCAATGCCCTGATCAACATAACACTTCACAATTAATCCAGAAAACATTTCGGCGAACCATGACCTTCCGGCCATAAATAACCACACCAGTTTATTCAAAGTTAATGAATTTATTTCCCTATATTAACAAAGCTAGCACGATATAAATGTGTCTCAACACCAAATGATATATGTAAATGAACATTAATAGCTGTCTATAACGGCGAAACAGATGCAATCTATGCAACATTTGAATAACAATGCATTCAATGATAGCAACGCAAACCACTAAAACTATAATCTGTAATGGGCTAATTGCATACATTTAGTCAGCATAACAAGGTCTCAAATTGCATCGTGCAACAAATGAATCCTCACCTAACCTCAAATTAGCATCTGCATGTGGGACTTCATGCAAAAACAATTTAGCAACATTAATTTGGAAAACTCCTAACTAGGGCTCAAAAATCAGCAGTTGGTTACCTAAAAAGAAACACAATGCAATTGTACATTTTCCTTTCATATTTACCAAATTCAATCAGCATTCAAGGAAGTCTTCGTCTCACAGGTACCGGTTTCGATCAGCATGGGACGGGAGCAAAGGGGCAGGGTGGACGGGGCAATTGCCTCACAGCGGCAAGATAAAAGGACAAAACTACTACTTCATGCAAAGGGGCAAATCGAAGTTAAAGTCTCTAGGGCGAGAATTACTTAAAGTCTCTTTCTCTCGATTAGAGAAAGCATCAAAGTCTCATTCAAAATGGCGTCGAACATCAATTGGCATTGTAGAAGATGGCAAAATGACGAGGTCGGCAAGATGGGCCATAATGGCTGCAATGTCCTGCAATAATGTCCTCGATGGGTGCAATGGGTAATGTCCAATGGCTAATGGCTAATGGCTAATGGCAAATGGCAAATGGCAAATGGCAAATGGCTGCTTTCTTCTTGTGCACCAGGTTTAAATAAACAACAGTTCAAATCCAGTAAGGTCTTCCATTGGAGGGTTCATAGGTTGGCTTCAAATTGTCCAATCAAAAACAACAGTTCACAAGCTTCTACCTAGGCATACATTATCCTTGGAGTCAGGAACGTAAGTTGCAACATATTTTACCAATTAACTCACTTTCAGAGCTTCCATTGTCTGCACCTGCAGATTGACCTTGGAGCAAAGAAGAAGATGCCAGGCTGGCACGAAACCTTAAAGATAAGCATGTGAACCGATCTCACTGGAAAAGTACAGCTTCAAGCAAGAATACACGTTTTATTAGCACATTAGAAAAACACGAGCATCTAAATCGTGAGACAAGGCAACTAGGCCGAAGCCTCCACTAAAGTTATGCTAAGTTAAAACATTTCAAACAAGCAAATCGTAGCACACGTTTACGGTTATGTCAGATTAGTACAATTCTAATACATCACGTTATATAAAGCACGCTTATAAATGTTGGCGAACTACTCTGAGGGCACATTTGTCCCCGTACAATCTTTATTAGTTCGGTTAAAGTCACACTTGATTATTGCAGCACTACGTTTATGCGCTAATAAATGTAAAACCTTCATTTCTGCGTCATCACCTCTACCTTGGTCCCATTGAATATTGGTCATTGCCTGTACTTGATCATGTTGAGAGATAAAGCGGCAAGGCTTCAACAGTCTCACCATTCACAGAGTTTAATGTCGCTTCAGTCCAACCCATAGTTTTCCCTTGGCACATCTCAGTCCCAAATTGCTATACTTGAAATCCCTTGGGACTGCCCAACTGTGGGGGCTTTTGGAACAGACTAAGGGGGTCATTCTGACCCTGGTAGTTTTGGCCGCCAGGAACAGGATGGCGGTATGGGGTGTCGTGGGGCCCCTGGGGGCCCCTGCAGTGCCCATGCCAATGGCATGGGCACTGCAGGGGCCCTCGTAACAGGGCCCCACCATGATTTTCAGTGTCTGCAATGCAGACATTGAAAATCGCGACGGGTGCAACTGCACCCGTCGCACCCCTTCCACTCCGCTGGCTCCATTCGGAGCCGGCATCCTCATGGAAGGGTGTTTCCCGCTGGGCTGGCGGGCGGCCTTCTGGCGGTCGCCCGCCAGCCCAGCGGGAAACCCAGAATACCCTCGGCGGTCTTTTGACCGCGCAGCGGTATTCCGGCGGTTCCAGCCAGGCCGGCGGCTTTCGCCGCCGCCCAGGGTCAGAATGACCCCCTAAGTCTCCCCTACTAGTGCCCCCCTCACTGGGCTGATATTGTCCCCAGAGACCCCATCCCCCAGGGCCCAGCCATGTCTCCTGGGTGCCTCCTATTACACCCAGTCAGCAGTGTTGGTTACCGCGGGGGAGCTTGAATGCCCCTGTGGCCTGTCCTGCACCCCCAGCCAGCTACCCGCCTCCTGCAGGAGCCAGCATTGCTCTGAAAAAAGGGGAACTGTTAAACATGCAGCTCCCTGTATGTGAGAGCACTCATTTCATCTGTTTCCCTTCCCGCAGGCAGGATAACAGATGAAAACTCTGCTCCAGCCAGCGAGAGCTGTTTGGCAGCTCTCACCTCCTGGGAGCAGAGTTCATGTTTGCTCTGACTTGACGGGAGCTGTTAAAGCTCTCGCTAAGTCAGAGCACACAGCTGTGTCCCTGAGTGGGCACTCCAGGACATAGCAGGAGCCGGCCTCGTGGGGTGGCAGTCCCCAGGGCCATAATTGGCTTCAAAAGGGGGGCTGTGTGCCCCCTCCTTCTCTGAGCACTGGCTGACTCCTGGGTGGTGGTTGTCCCTGGGACCTTATGTATGTGGACTGGTGGGGCGTCGTGGCCCCCCTGTGAATCTAAACCAAGCCCCAGTAGATGGTGGGCCCCAGGGCTTATAGAAGCCCAGAAGGAGGCTCTATGCAGCCCACCTACAGTATTAAAAACAAAGCCTCGGGGAGTTGGTGGTCCCCAGGGCTCAATGAGCCTTAGGAGGTGGGCCTCATGAGATAATTTCCTTTTTTAAAAAAAAAAATGCCCTCTTCAATACAAGTGCAGGAGCTGACACTTGTTTTTTATTTTTGAATTTTTGCCGGATTTGTGGCTCCATCTCCATTTTTGGTGAAATTTGGTGTACATTTTTAAAAAGTGCATTTTTTGCCATGGAGGGGTCCCTATGGGACCCCCAACTTCAGAGCTAAGGGGTCAGGGTGTCCCAATCCTGCTCCCTTTTCTTTTTTAGGTTGAGCATTCGAGACCTCTTGTATATACTTTAGTATATACTTCTATACTTCTTTGTGGGGTCTCTGCTTTTTCACTGGTTTGTTTCAGTGCCCCTAAAAAATCCTTGCTTGCTAGTGGTCAATCCTTGCTCTTTGTCCCACCTTTTCCACAGTTGTACACTCCCCTGGAGCATGACCCTAGTACTTATACCCTTCCACTTGTGTCTACGTAGCATGTGCTTAGGGATTACGTTTTTTAAAGGCTAATAGCATTTGACCAGAGCGCTGGATGTTTCAGTTAACAGGGCTCAACTCTATTAATTATTTTCATCTGCAGTCATGTGTGACTTTGTTTACTCCATTCCTTACTCTCCCTCAAGCATTTTCTGTTCTTACATTTCAAATGCGTGTTCCTTTCATCTGTCTCTGTGAGCTCACTGCGTCGCTTTGAACCGGCCGCTCATGTCCACCGTTTTACTTTTTATTTTCAGTTTGTGTGGCAGGAAAACGCTCAAACGTGAAACCCATTACAGTTCAAATGCTTGTTTTTGTTTGGCATCCGGGGACATGTGTCCCTGCTTTTATGAGCAAACACAAATCCTCGGCTGGATACTCGTCTCGCAAATGGACCCGGAAAACATGAAATAGCTGGTCTCTCCCGCTGCCCATTCGCAGCATGTCACTGTTTAAGAGGCCCAGCAGAATCACAGGGAGGAGGGCTGGATGGAGGGAGGAGCACATTGCGACCCTTCGCAGATCAGTGCTGCTCTGAGCTCTAACTCGAGCAAACACAAGACTATTGCATTAGAATTGCTTGGTTTTAACTGTGCTCATTTTTTTTTTACTTTTACTTTTGTCTGTCCCTCTTCGTGCCCCGTGACCAAAGTGACTGACTTGAGTTTCAGTGAGGTGTGTCCTGACCGAGTCGCAGTAAAACCTCACCCGACCTCTGGTGCAATAGAGCAGCTGCTCTCTGCTCCCACTGCACCATGGCACCATAGTATTATTCATCAAGCGATGGTTGGGATTGTCCCACCTCCGGCTCCATATTTGTGCAACTTCATCCAGGGCTCCCAGTGCAACAGGAAGCAGTTGTAATTATACTCCTCTCACAAGCACAGGTCTCATGGAGCAGAGCTATCACTCGTTTTCCATAAATCTTACAGACCTGGACATGCAGCAGCAGATTATAGCGCCTTCATACCCATGAGACGGCAGAGCTATTCCTCAGCTCGCTTATCGCAAACGTAAGGCTGGATAGCAAAGAAATCCTGCAGACAGCTGTTGAGGCTGCACTCTCAGATGGAGTCAGAGGGAGGGGAGCTTAATTGATCTGCTAATGTATTCCACGCGTTCGGGTTTGGAAATCTTGCTGACTTTATTGCAATTATGCAGCATTCATTACTTCCTTAATCTTTTTGAGGAACTGCAATTGTCATTCTAAAAATAGTAATTTCAAGAGTTTTGCTACCTTGAGCTCAGTGCTTAAGATTGCTGCCTTGTTTTGTTTGCTGTTTTTCCCTTTGATATGGTTCTGTTTCGTATTGTGATGTGTATAGTCTTCAGACTTGCACATTACATCATTCTAGTTAATGTCTTTGTTTGGTTAGCGTGCCAGGGGGTGTAACAATTTGTTGACCAATTCAAATTTGAAACTTTTCTTTATTATTTTTTTATTGTTATACATAGCCACAGAATGATTGTAGGACTGTGAGTGAAGAATTAGTTTGTCAAACTTTGTTCTTTTGTCCAGCGCTAATTTTATTCAGGTTATTTTGATTTAATACAACACTGCATGTCCACGGAAATCACTCAGAACCACTGTCATTGTTATAGAAAATCAGTAAGTTGGTGCCCTTTTAACCTCTTTCTTCACACGCACTGCAGTTCTTGTCTGTAAGCCCTCTGGATCTCGCCCATCACTCCCCATGTTCTGCTTTTCATCTGGGGTTCGTTTGCCAACCTGATCGTAACACTTCCTCTCTGAGAGTAGTTTGTACAGGTATTATTATCGCATCAAAATATGGCAGCGGTCGGATTAAGAATTCTCCTACACTGCATGCTTTCTATGGATCTTAGCACAGGGCCCGTGGGCCCCACTAGCAACATTCATTACTTTGCCTTAGTTGTTTCTACAGTTGCCCACTCAAACTATGCTGAGTCGGGGTGGTTGCTGACGGTCACTGCTTGGACTTCTGACCCAGTTGTTTATTAGACGCTAGACTCTTGTGCCTTTATTATTGCACATCATTAAATAAGCAGCTGTGCAGTTTAGGAAGTGGTGTATTATGCCACATGTTTTAAAACTCTATTCTTTGCAGTACCCAAAAGCATATATTAAGAGCTGCCTGTGGTAGTATCAGATTGGAGCACTTGCTAGTGTTCTAGACGATGGTGCAGGCCTTGGGGGTAGTTTTGAGCTTCACCCCTGCACGTGAGATGTCGAGTATCACAAGAACCTGCTGGGAGTGTATTGTCTCACACCCTGCTCACCAAGCACTCCACATCATATGTCCACTGGAATTATTTGGCAGGAAAAGACAAAGGGGGTCATTCTGACCCTGGCGGTCTCAGACCGCCGGGGCCAGGGTCGGCGGGAGCACCGCCGACAGACCGGCGGTGCCCCGCAGGGCATTCTGACCGTGACGGTTCGGCCGCGGTCAGACTAGGAAAACCGGCGGTCTCCCGCCGGTTTTCCGCTGCCCTACAGAATCCTCCATGGCGGCGGAGCGCGCTCCGCCGCCATGGGGATTCTGACACCCCCTACCGCCATCCTGTTCCTGGCGGGTCTCCCGCCAGGAACAGGATGGCGGCAGGGGGTGCCGCGGGGCCCCTGGGGGCCCCTGCAGTGCCCATGCCAATGGCATGGGCACTGCAGGGGCCCCCATAAGAGGGCCCCACTATGTATTTCAGTGTCTGCTTTGCAGACACTGAAATACGCGACGGGTGCCACTGCACCCATCGCACCTTCCCACTACGCCGATTCTGAGCCGGCGTCCTCGTGGGAAGGTTGAATTGTCTGAGCTCCCTATGGGTGGCAAAAGAAATGCTGCAGCCCATAGGGATCTCCTGGAACCCCAATACCCTGGGTACCTACGTACCATATACCAGGGAATTATAAGGGTGTTCCAGTGTGCCAATCAGAATTGGCAAAAATAGTCACTAGCCTGCAGGCCACAAATTATGAGCACTGGGGTCCTGGCTAGCAGGATCCCAGTGACACAGGCAAAAACAAACTGACAGACAAGTAAAAATGGGGGTAAAATGCCAGGCAAGATGGTACCTTCCTACACCCATCCACCCATAAAAATTAACTATACTAGGGGTGGGTGAAGAATTCTGCTCCGATGGCAGAGTTTTCCCCACTCAGCACTCCATACGGAGTTCCTCAAAACTCCTCGAAGTGACAAGGAGCGCAGTTTTTTTCTCTCAGGGGTGCTGCTCACCAAGGTTAGATTGGCAAAGTGAGAGAAATCACTTAGTTGGTGAGCAGGAGCGAGATTTCTGAATGCGGAAGGTCACAGCTGTTTGCTACCACCCATGTTGAGAAAGCAGCAGCTGGTGTTGAAGAAGCTGTTGCTCAAGTAGAAAATCTACTCGAGAGGCAGAAAGAAGTTAGCTCCCTCTGGCACTCTGCATGATGCCATTCGTGCTGTTCTCACACTGCAGAAGAAAATCAGTGTAAACAGCGTGACTTACCCAAACTCTGCCACTTGCAAAATACTGAATTGCATGGCAGAGTTTTTCAGCCCTTTGCAGAGTTCTGCCTAGAACTCTGTGAACTCTGCCCAGGGCTAAAAAATACCCTTACCGCCCAATTCCTCTAACACCCCTTAAACCCTGAAAAATACCATTACCACCCTTTACCCCTACTCATCCCTTAACATTCGAAATCCCTTACCATCCTATACCTCTCCCCACTCCAAACCATAAAATCACCCTTACCACCCTATATTTCTACCCACCCCTAAACTCTAAAAGATCTTTTACCACCCTAGTGCTTCACTCACCCCTAAATTCTAAAAGTAGTCTTAACACCCTACCCCCCCTAAACCCTATGAACACCCTTATCACCCAATACTCCTCCCCGCCCCCAAACCCTACATACACCCTTAAATCCTTTCTTCCTACTAAGGCAGTGTATGGTAAATAATCCCTGGTAAAGGCATTGTGTGGTAATGTCTGTGTTGTAAAGGCTGCTTCCCCTGTACATGTGGCATGATATATGCTGTAGTCGACTAATGACATTTAACTTACAGGCCATGGGTATACTTTCTACTATATACTAGGAAATTACAGGTAAGACACACATGCCAATTTGCATTACAGCCAATTTGTATATGTTTTAGGTGCAATAGCAAATACACTGTGGTCTGGTTAGCAGAGTCCCAGTGCACACAGTCAAAAAAACAGCAGCCTCAGTCCAAACAAATTAGATTGATAATTCTAGGTGAGATGTTTTCCTATAATCCTAAAAAAAATATACTTGTGCTGGCTCTGGTAGGGCACCAATGGACCATGCTTTAGAAGATTAAAACTCCTGCTTCCAATTGAAATGTATTGGGAATTTGGTTGAAAACTAAAAATTGTGTTCAAATCTTGACTTTGACTAGTGCAGTAATACTATATTTTTTAAAAGCACAATTTTTGCTATGTAAAACCTGGAGGGTTTTGAGTGGTGAAAATACTTAATTTTCCTTGGTTCACTGCCTTAAATGGAGAAATCATGCAGAATTACCACATTATAACCCCATCTATTTCCCTGTCCAGAGCTCAGAATGGAGATGTAGTACTGCTTCCAGTGTATCCTGCACCCAGCAGTCTTTATGGAGTGAAGCAGAGGGCAAGCATTCTGAAATGTCACTCCCAAAATGACCTCCCACATCAAACAGAGCCTCCTCCTCACTTCTTGAATTCAGAAAGAGGATTAAGGCTCTTCGACTACCCTATCTGCCCTACTTGCCAGGCTCCTACACCTGCAGAGCTCAGGCTACCCTCATGGATAATAGTGACTGTGAGAAATTAGGTTATTGGTTAGCTGGAGTGTGAGCCCTAGACAAGCAGCAACCGCAATTCTTGTCAGAGTAAGGGACAAGTAATCTCCAAATTATCCTGCACTCACCCTCCGGTAGCTTGGTACAGAGCAATCAGGCTTAACTTGAAGGTGCTATGTAATGTATTTGTGCAACACTTCAAACAGGAAAACAGTGAGCACACCACACATAAAGGATCCCACAGGACCCCAACGTTAAATATATAGAACTATTTTAATAAATTAAACAAGACCACATCAACAAAAATCTTATTAATTGTATTTTTAAAGAATAAACTGTAACATAGCACTTAGAAACCAAAAGCACCAACCGGGGGTATCTGGTCGCACTGGACCAGAATAATGCAAGAATTGAGGCAGACCATGATGAAGCTCAACCTACGTAGAGGGACTCAGTTGGCCAACAAACTTACCTTAAATCTGGGTCGTGGAGCGATTCAGTCCTGTTCCTGAAGCAGGGGATGCTTGGGTTCAACTGGAGCAAGAACCTTTCGCCCACTTCCAAGGGCCCAGTACTGGAGTGGCACCACTTGGCAGAACAGATTCACATATCGCATTAAAAGGAAAATATGGGCCTGTAAAAAGGTTTACTTTGCTAGGTTGACATGGCAGCTTAAAACTGCACAAACTGCTTCTGCAGTGGCAGGCACTGGACAGTTTTAAAGGGCTACTCGAGTGGAGGGCTACAGACCCTCTATTATAATTTAATTTACAGGCCCCGGAAAAATGTAATACAATTTATTAAGGACTTATAAGTAAATTAAATATGCCAATTCTACTGTGTTTTTAAATAAAACGTACATGCACTTTAGCACTGTTTAGCAGTAGTAAAGTGCCTAGAGTCCTAAAGCCACCAAAAACAAATTCTGCAAACATCTGGGGATGGCTCTGCAGAAAGCACCATTTCCAACAGTGATCCTACAAATACACATAACATGCACACATTTAAGGGGCTTGGTAGTAGCTCTCTACTAAGCTTCTTGTGGCAGATTCTGACTAAATGGAAAGGTTGCAGATCAAATACTCATAGTGCAGTGAACGTTCAAGGAACTTGCCCTGTAAAACTTTAGGAATAAAAGGTATCATGTTCTATCAGAATGTGTTTAAACTCTCTATATTTACAAATTATATTCTTCTATCACTAACTGAACCCACCAGATCCAAAGTAGTCAATAAGAGAGTTGCTATTAACAATGGATATATGCATTTTTTAAACAAAGTTTTATTGCATTTATTTTTTTAAATCATAGATTGCAGCATGAGTAAAGACCAATTAAAATCATCAAGAATAAAAAAGAGGTATCAACAAATTAGGTTACACTTATTTTTGTTGCATTAATATTTTACAATATATATATCTTATTTTGCAGTGGTCCACTCTGTGCATGCACATTCGTCCATTCTACTTAACTCCAACTAAACTCCCTCTTTTCCACTGTCCCTAGTCTCCAATCGTCATCACGTTTTCCATGTAATGTGGTATACCTGTAAGTGGTGGCTAATTGTTTGCCTGGATATCTTGCTGCCCATTATCAATGGCCTGCTCGCAATATCCCCTTGTGCTATTCAGTTATGGCTTATCCGATTCTGGAACAGTTAATTGGGAACTGTCAAGGGAGTCAGTATCTGGTTCTTTTAAACAGTCCAGCAGGGCATCCCAGGCCTTAGCTTTGTCTATTGGGCTACAGCCCCTATGTGCTTCATGGAGCAGCACCGTTCTTTCACATCCAACCTATAGAATGAGTTTTTCCTTCCATTTGTGTACCCGAGGACCCCTATTATCTTTCCACCTCATGGTAATTTCTCATTTTGTCAAGATTAATGCTAGGTCCGCAAATCTAGTCATTATTGTATTTGGTAAGTTGCAGAAAACCCCTTAGCAGACAAACCACTGAGGTATGGGTAAGTGTTCTGTCTTTTCATTTATACATGCTACTACACCCTCCCAGTATTCCTTCAAAGCAGAGCTATTCCACACTATGTGGAGGAGATACATATCATGTGGCGCATCTCTGCTCCCTGCTCTCCACATCTAGAGCCTCTCATTTACTGTGCCCCAAAGGTATGCATTATTTTTCCAAGTGTGATGTTTGCCCTGTGTAGGGAATAGTAGTTTATCGAATTAAATTAGGCATTGTAGGATATTTTGCAAACGTTGGTTAAGATAGTGGCCCATTGCGTGTCAGTGTTCTACATCATCTACCCATTTCTCACATAGATCTATGAGTGGAGTGGCGGCATCCGCTCTGAGAGCTTGGTATATAAGCAATATTGCTTGTGCTCTGCCTGGTGAAGTACAGAGAATGCTAGTACTGTGGTGGGTCAGGGGTTCTGTTACTCCTGCTCCCCAGAGCTGCTGCACTGCCAGTTTACCTCACGGTGTAATAAGAAATGTCCTGGGGGCAACTCACATATTTCCGCTACATCTTGAAAGGGTAGCGACTCACTATCGCTGTAGAGGTCACCCATTTGTACTATGTCATATGCTGCCCAATCCAGGGTTCCCTGAAGCATTCCAGTCTCATCTATGGCCATAATCACCTGTAATGGTATCTCTGGAGAGTAAGGCCAGAGGTATAGGATGTGCTGTAGATAGCTCTTCAAGCAATGGCAAATTGTTTTTTTGTTTTCCAGGACTTCCTACTTCCTGTTTTGTAGACATCAGGAGTAATCTAAATAGGGCCCTGATATCTAGGGCTCCTCTCACGACCTCCCCCATGAAATCAATCTTGAGTGTAACCAATTATTAAGCCATTGAATCTGAGCCGCCAGGTTGAAAAGTTCCAGGTCAGGACTTGCTAACCCTCTGTGCGTGGTGGGTCTGGGAAGTTTGGACATTGCCACCCTATGCCTGCCCATTCCCCCTTTGAGTTCCATTTTTAGTGTATTTAATTCTGAAAATAGTTTGCAGGGGGTCACTATTATTAGTGTGTTAAAAAGATAAAGTAACAGAGGAAGCAATACCGTCTTTGCTGCTCCTATCCCTCCTGTTACGGACAGTAGAAGTGTTTTCAAGAACCACACCTTACTTCTAAGTTCCTATATTTCCATCCCGATGTTCTCTTCCAAGACATCGTTAGGTTTGTGGTATACTCTGACACCTAAATATTTCATGCAGGATCCCTTCCATTTGAGCCCATATAAGTTTCAAAGGGGGGGGGCATATTACAATTAAGGGGAAATACTAATGCTTTCTGACGGTTTACGTGCAGGCCAGATATGTTGCCAAATCATTCTAGTAGGGAGACTACCCCCAGTAATTTCCGCACTACATTTGCTAAAATGAAGAGCATATCATCTGCATATAGTGTAATTCTGCAACAGGTCCATTGGGGGTCTAGTCCCCAATAGTCCCAACCTTTCCATCACTTGGTACAGATAATCCCAGCATACACTGTTTAATGCTTTCTCTATATCTATTGAGACAATAACTGCATTGTTATCTTCTGGGAGAGTACTTTCTAAAATGGAGAACAGTCTGTGTATGTTTAATGTTGTATTTGGTCCTGGGATCAATCCAATTTGGTCTGGGTATAATATGCCCAATATGCGGCTCAGTCTTTCATAGTCTAGGTTAAGCATTGAGAGCACAAATGTCGCCGGGGGAGTGCCCTGGTTTAAGCAAGGGGACCACCAGTGCCTCTCTGGGGGTAGCAGGAAGGTGAACTGCCTCTTGAGCTGCTGCTTACAAATCCACTAATAAAGGTGGGATCTCCTCTCACTATGTGGCATAGAATTTTACAGGGAAGCCTTATTTCCGGGTACTTTGCCCCTGGCCATAACTTTAATTACCAAACGCACCTCCAGCAAAGTGATAGGACTTCCCAAGTCTTCTATATTGTCCATAACCATCTGTGGTAGCTTCGTGTTCCCCAGGAATTTGGTCAGAGTCTTCTGAGGTGGTATTAGAGGGGCGGCATACAGGAGTGCATAATATTCCTTGAATCTATGATTTATATCCGGCTGACTATAGATGCTCGTCCCTGTGCCTGAGTTGACTTCTATTATCGGGGTGCCTCTATAGACTGGTTTGGCAAGCCAGGTCAACAATGTCTAGGATTGATCTCAGCATGGGCCTTGCTCATGTATACTCAGTGGTCAAAGCATCTAACCTTTTCTAAGCAAACTGCTAGCTGTTCCTTTGGGGCCAGTAGTTGTTGTTTTAGTCCCGGGACTGGAGGAAGCTTTCTCTAAATTCCTCAGTACAGTTTCATAGGTTTCTACTTTTTGTATGGGAATTTGCCAGACCCCCACCACTTCAGCGATGCATCAGTCTCACATAACTGCTTTGAAGACATCCAATTCTATAAGTCGGGATGCCGTCTAGTGTGCAGTGTCCTCGAAATATTTCATGATGGCCTCTCCTATGGAATGGTGGAACACCTAGTCTTCCAGCATCCCTCGTGAGCGAGCGCCAATCAGGTATTCAGAGGCGTTCCCTATTCCAGTCTAGTGCTAATAATATTGGATTGTGGTACAACACTGTTTGGCAGAGGTAATCTGTGTGCTTCACTGTTCCTTGCATCTGGGGGAAGCAAAAAAATGTGTCCAACCTTACATGTAGATCATGTAAGTATGAGTAGAAGAAGTAGTCCCTAACTCCTGTGCGTTTCCTCCACCAGAGGTCTATAAACCCTCATTTCTGTTGCTGATTCTTAAATGCGTGTGCTATCCAAGTCACAGGGGAATCATGCAGAGGCAATTGTGAACAATCAGTGGGGGGATCTCTCACACTGTTATAGTCTCCTCCAAATATCATCGATTGTGTTAGGTTTAGGGTAAGTGTTCTAGAGGTTGTGTGGTAGAAACCCCCGATCAACATTAGGGATGTGGAGCCCAACAATGGTCAGATCCTGGCCTGCTAACGTACCCACTATTAGGGCATATCTCCTGTTAGGGTAAATGAGTTTTTTTTTTTTTTTTAATGGGACTCATGGGGGAACCCAAATCAAAACCGCTGGGGCAAATGCTGAGTTGGTTGTAGCATAAAGATGCCCTCTTCATCGTTTGTGGAGGGCATCTCTCGCTGAGCTGGCCAAGGGGATCTCTTGCAAAATGGCGAAATGGGTGCAGCGTCTTTTTCAGTATGTGTAAATGTTGTATTGTTTAATCATATTGTTTAATCTCCTCACGTTCCAACTGATAAAAGTAAATGTCAGGGGGTGGCCATGGTAAGTGCATGTGATAGTGATTGATATTTCTTTCTCTCAGGTAATGCATTATTAGCTTGTTAGTGTGTTCATCCCACCTCACAGGTAGCTGAGTAACGGAGGCAGGGACAGTATGCAAAGAGTGATTTAACAACCAACTGCAAACTTCCCAACTCCCCAACCCCAGGCCAAAAATTGAACTGACCCCCATCCAAAACCAGCAGACAGCATGTCAACATCAGTGCCTGGATCATATTCACAGCTTGTGAATAGGGGGGTTTGCTCTTTGCATTATGCATCATGGTGCCACTACCTGCCATTTAAGCATTAAGAGAAGTTACATCACATTGAGCAATCTTGCTCCAATCCCCAATTATCATCACCACCTTCAAGGGGGTATCGTACAGCAGAATTGGCTCAGTTCTGGATCTGCTCCCATCCCCTCATCTAGTAAGTGTTCTATTATTTCATCCGCCATTCTAGGGGTAACCTGTGGATGGGAAAGGTCAAAGTAATAGGAACTTGTTGAGGCATGGTCTGATTCAATATTCTCAGGGTCCTCATCTTGTTTTGGTTGAGGGGTGGACCCTGCTGATGGCCCCACCACCTCTACTGCTTCCCAAACCTCTTGTAGTGCCTGAGAATGAGAAGGGATTACTCTTGTGCTAGTTTTTATTTTATTTTTGTTTTTCTGAGGTCAATGTGCTTCTTGTGGGGTGTTCAAGTCAGGATTGTTCTTCTTTTGGGGGAGTTGCTCAATCCAGTCCCAGATCTGAGGTGGTGAAGTGAAAAATGTTACCATGTCGTTATAGGTAGCTCAGATTCGAACAGGGAACATCATGGAGTATGTGATGGCCAACTTCCAGAGTTGTTTCTTAGCTTCAGTAAAGGTCACTTGCTCAGTATGGTGTCAATTTTAAACTCCAGCCCTTCTCAAAATGCTGCTATTGCCTGCAGGATGGTGTCTAATGTTGCACCCTGTTGTTCCTCCAGCAAGGGTCCTCTGGTCACTCTTGATGTCCCTGGTTCTTCAGAAGGAGTGTCCCTGGGCTGAAGTCACTTGTGTCTTTCTTACTTCCAGGCTTACCCTTCTCTGCATCTTTCTTTGGTCTAGAGCCCTCCTCTCATGTGAGCCCAGTGTGATGAATAATGGGTGTCAGCCATTCTGGAGAGCAACTTCAATCTTGTTCTGTTGTTCCCCATGCAGAGGGGGGTCACCCCCTATTGTTCTAGTGGTCTGAAAGGTCCCCGTGTGCAATGCACCTCTATTTCTACATGTCTCTCAGTGCCTGTCAATTGTAGTGAGTCCTTCATTTATGTGTTAGTGATCAGTGCCCAAACAAGGTGCCTGAAGAGAAGGAGGAAGGGAGCAGAGTCCAGCCCTCCAGTAACCAGTCAGTGTCTATTGCAGTTTAACTGCCTGCCCCACCACCCAACTCCAGTAGTCTTGGTCTGCCAGATGCTTCTTGCCATTTCATCAGCCCCCAGTCAGTAGGTCCCTGCTCTCCTTTGGGGCCTAAACTGTGTTGCATGCATGAATCACTGTGCCCGTCACAGCTCACCCCAAGCAGCCCACACGTCTATGGTCTTTCAGTGCTATTGAGGGCCCACCAGGCTATCCTCAAACCTTTCAGCCTCCTGCACAGCAAGGTCGGGTCCACTGCTCTATATCCTGGGGCCTACCACAGTGTCTCAACTGCAGGGGAACCTCTTCTAGTCCTGAATCTCTCTCCTGTCAGGAGATTGCTTGCCGCCTATTTGTAAAAATCAAGCCCTGTCCTTCACAGATCCACACCCACCTTACTTCCAGTCTCTACTAGAGCTTCTGCAGAGGTCCATAGGGTATTTTCTCATACCGGTCCTCTGAGCTGTCTGGCCCCATCCCACTGTGATAGCTGTGGTGTTGGCAATAACATATTATGAATCAGTGCAGCCACTGCTCGTCGCCATTTTGAGATGCCACTGCGAAGCCAACCTGGTCTGTCCTTCTGTTTACCCCTCACTGCAGGGCTCCACAAAGCACCTGGGACACTGAAGTGTAGGGAGGATGTCCATTGTCCCCCACACTATACTTTATGAGGTAAAATTAGCTGTAGCTTGGCAATGGGTTTCACTGCTGCAAGGACTATCACGCTCATAGGTTAACATGGGGGATGCTGTTAAATATTCTTAAAGTGTAGTTTCCCTCTGAGAGCAGATGTAAATATTAAGTTTGGGGTCTCTGAACTCCTAATTTAAAAATACATATTTTAGTGAAGTTGGTTTTTAGATTGCTAGTTTGAAAATGCCACTTTTATAAAGTAGGCATTTTCTTGCTTAAACCATTCTATGACTCTGCCTGTTTGTGGATTCCCTGCCTGGGTCAGACTGACAGTTAGGTTGTTTGTGAATCTCCTCTAAACAGTGACACAAAGGGAACTGGGGTGTAGCCTGCATATCCTGATGAGCCATCTGGGCTAGAGTGGATGGAGGAGTGGTCACATACACCTGTATGGGCTTGGCCTGCCCTCATACAATGAGGCTTCCAACCCCCTGGTGTGTTTCTGGGGCCTGGCCTGGGCAAGGCAGCATCCTGTAACCAACAGGGACTTCTCTTAAAGTTGGACAACTTTAAAGGCAGAAAGGGGTATCAGTAGTCAAAGACAGAACGGGATATAAGTAGTGGACCCCTAGACTTTAGATTTCTTTAAGATCACTTCTGGAGTCAAGAGAAACCTCTGCCAGAGAGATGGGCTATCCTGCATTTGCTGCTTCTGACTGTGAAAGGGGATGAAGACTAAACTTTGTTGTGCATTCCTGCTTTAGAAGAATCTTCAAGGGGTTGGACTTAGCTTGCCTCCTGTTTTGAAGTCTCAGGGCCATCAAAGACTTCCTCTGCCAACACCTGGACTCTCTGTGAGACTCCTGCCCTGCCAAGTGGTGACCCATCCAGTCCCTGGACCCTTGAAAATGGAAGTTGGCCGAACAAGGACTGATTTTCAATGCACCACCTGCAACGTGACTGAAAACAGCACGCCACCAGTTTCACGGCTAGAATCGACGCTCCACCTGCATTGTGGCTGGGAGATCAATGCACCATGGATGGAGAAACGATGCAACACCCGCTTGCGGCAGGTGATAACAACACAAACCCCACGCAAAGTGGACTTCTAACACCTTGTGACCCGATTTCTCATGCATCGTCACCGGGCATCAAAGTCCTCGTGAACCTGAGGTGCCCTGTCCAGAAATTGACGCATTGCTATCTTTTGAGGGAGAAAAATAACGCATCCCCTACCTGACCAGAGAAGAAACGACACACGGCCTCACTTATGAGTAAGGAATCAACACATCGCTGACTTTTCCGATGGACACTTGCCCGGTACTTTGTGTAAAATCTGTGTTTCTATTGTTTTCTGTGGAGTAAGACTCTTATTCTTTTGAAAATTCATATCTTGACCTGTGTATGTTGGATTGTTTTTGTTTTGGTCTTGTTTGATTTATATAAACATTACCTAAAGGTCATGCTATCCACATGAGGGAATCATGCACTACATTGAATGGGGAGGATTGTGGCGCTCAAAATCACTTTTCTCCACAAAATGCTATATACTTTCCAAGGACTGGCTCTGCCAGTTAAGAGTGGGGTATAATCAACCTTCAGGACTATGTAATACCTTAATCTTGGTGATGAAAAAACAAAGCTTTGTACACACAACCTACAGCACTATGATTGAGCTGTTGAACTAAGTTACATAACTGAGTGGCAAGACTCACAGACAAAGCCTGGTGCTTTATAGACCTTTACTTAACCACTAGACCTGTGGACAAAACTCTTTGAGTTCCAAAGAAAATCAATGTAGCAATTATTTATTTTTTTAAACACACAATCTAATTTTCTGGGACTAGCTTGTGTGACCAATGGAATGGACAACATTCCCTTCATCACTATTTGGCAAGGGTTCAATCAAGTTGATTGAGAATATTAGTAAGGACTATGGTATTATGGATAAAGAATGCTTCCATTACATGCAACTAAGACACCTGGCAATCCTCTTTGTAATCAAGAAAGAAGCCATCTGTTACCTCATCCCATGTGATAAGATAATCCAGATCCTCATAAGAACTAGACATGTAAAGCCTGATTTAGATTTTGTCTGACACGGTGCTCTGTCGCAGATTTGAGGGTGCACCTTGTCGGACAACCCCTCATCTGCCTGCAATAGAGTTAGGCAGAATGTTGTTTTTGATAGCGCACCTCTTCCCCAATTACTGAAAGTGTAGGGCCCATCAGCCTTAGGCCATCAGACCTTACAACTTAACTCTTTGAGCTTCATTTAGAGTTTGGCTGACACGTTATTTTGTCACAGATGTGGCGGTGTACCTTGTTTCCAACCCTTGTCTGGATGCTCTATTCAGAGTTGAGAAAAGCATTGTTTTCTGAGAGCTCCCCTCCTCAATTACTCCAACAGCCTGAAGGAGTAGGGTGCAATAGAATAAGTACATCAGATCTCCTATCATGTTTAAAGTCAATGGTGTGACGTCTTTTTTTTCTGTCTGTCACCACCAGGGAAACCTGGTAGTCACAAACAGAAAATAGTCATTATTATTTATTTGTTTTGCATAAACAATCTTCCCATATGGGAAAATGTAAAACGGTGCACTGCTGTCTAAGACGAAGTCTGTGCAACCAACTTTGGACACGGTAGAGGCACAGAGATAACTACAGATCCGGTAGTAATCTCATAATTTGGCTGTCGATAGTCCTGCCAGGGAGGTGGAGGAGATGACTTCCATGGTTTTGAGGGATAAAGGTCCACCTCCCATGGTCATAATGAGGCCCTTGGTGCCCAGCAGGTGCACAATCATCAACAGCCGTGCAAAACCCCATAACTAAAATACTGGAAAAGAGACCTTGATGTGGCAATGAGAAGTTGTTTTGATTCAAGCCCCCATCTGGCATGGCCAAGGCAAATAAGCAATAGAAAAAAATCATATACAGCTGGCACAACCTACCAGCAAGTCTCCATAGATTTAATATCACTAAGCCAGGTACCTGTTGGAGAAACCACAATATTACCCATACTTTGGTCAGGGGCAGCTCCTCCATATGGGTGGAAGAGCGTCACCCCCCACCAGCAGCAGAAGCTGCAACGCTTTGACCACGAAGGAATAATAACTAGGTTTATTATTCCTTTGTGGTGAAAGGGACAGGGCGTAGGGGATGTTAACGCATCCCTTTATGATTAATTTACTCACTTTGGGACTCGTTTTAGGCCAATGAATCTTTTGACCCTGATTGAAGACACCTTAGGACGAGATAGCTAATCAGCATGTCAATCAATATGTCATTAACGTCATCAATCTTTATTATAACAATGCAATTTACCTTAGTCAATGACATTTAATGAAACTCAGAAACACCATGACCTTTCAGTCATGAATAACCACGCCAGAATAACATGAGTTTTGTGATATTTATTCCCTATTGATTACAATTCTACTAGTAAGTTTATTAGTCTCAAAACCAAGAAACACATTAGCATAGTCACAATATGGCAACTCTGGTAAGATTTCATCAAAGCAAAAATCATGAACATTAGAATATAACACGGCGACAGCATAGGTTATTCTAGCAGAGTATCATCATCACGTCATATAACAAAGCATAGATTCAGTCATTTGTCTATATGAGTCAGTTTAGTGAACTCCTCTCAACTAACCTCTAATTAGCATTGGCATGTTGGGCTTCATGCAAAACAACTTAGTAACACCAATTTGGAAAACATCTAACTATGGTCTCTGTCAAAAGAAGCAGTTGGTACCTAGAAAGGAAAAGCAAACAGACAATCACAATTTCATTGTCATATAGTTGCTCTCCGTTTGGGTCAGCACTCAGGTTCGGTCTTCATCCTCAGGACATCAGTTGATTCGCCATCAGGAATTCAGCAATTGGGTAAAAGGGGGCACTTCCCTCATAAGGAGGTAAAGTGTAAACGGGCAATCTAAGGGCAAGGATGTTTCTAAGTAAAATAAGCAAAGTGACGAAGTGTCTGGCTCACAGTAAATCGTATCAGCATCTCCCCCTCTCCTAGACTCTTACTTCCTAGTTCTAATTTACCTCCTAATGTCAAGCGTTTTTATCCCCTTTCTGTTGTACATTCCCCTAAAATTTGGTTGGACAACGGGTTGCACCCCACTATCTTTAACCAATTAACTTCACATTAGCTCATTGAATTTGTCACCCCATAACAGTTCTCACATATTTTATTGGTCCTTATGATTGACGTCTTTAGCGAGTGGAATGTCCAGTATGATTTCATAGTCTTGTGGTCCTTTGCACATCATCGGTCAGGGGCTCCATTGTCTGTACCAGTTCAGGTGACCTTGTACCTACGACAGGTCTACAGTGTTGCATTCAGCTAAAATGATTCTACAAGCAAGTCGAATTTCATGAGAACGTATCTACTACAGTTACATTCAGCTTCTAGTTTGGAGAAAAAACAAGAGTTCATGTCCTTCAGCAAGTCAGCACACTGCACGTTAGAAAAACACATTTAATATGAGAGCCAGGCAGCTAGGCCTCGACTCATGCTAACTAAAGGCTAATGATTTAATAGCAAAACCTTTACATATATTTATTATTATTATTAGTGTAAAATCATATCTTAACATAACATTTCAACATAATTAGTCAGTTTTATTAGTCCCCGTATATATTGACGGCCACTCCCCGTGGGCACATTTCAAGTGCACGTTTCAGCAAAGTACATTAATACAGTTTTTATGCAGCATTATTACACATTAGTACATACACATTTCATGTTAATATAGATTATATAAGCTTCGCTCTCTCAGTCCCTCCTCTGATGACACTTGTCATCACACAAACCTTTCCCTTCTTAACCTTTCACTTTGCGCATAATGCGCATTTCAACATCTTGTCCTTTGTGTGAGCTTTCCCAAATTTCATTAAACATTTTCTCCCTTTCATTTTCTTCATTTCTTTTGTTTTGCTTTGTCAAATTTCTTTTAATTCTTTCATTAACTTTACATGATAACCATAATCCCAATAAGCAAATCAGATGAATTAATAAACCCCATAATATTTTTGCAAGAACCCCATTCCAAATATTACTAAACCAATTCCCTACTTTAGTAATTCCTTTTCCAACTTTCTCCCAAACTCCAGGTTCCTTCAGCTCCTTCAAATCTGCACTATCTCATGGTAGGTTAGTAAGCATACTTCTAATCCTTTTGCTGTTATCTGGTATGAACGCACAACAATGGTGCTCATTAAGCATCTTACAGACTGCGCCACTCTTTGCTAAAAGAATGTCTAAAGCAAGCCGGTTTTGAAGAGTCATAGCTCTTTCCGCAGCAAGTTCAGTATCCATTAGGAGTATAGCCCCTGTGAAGTTTGTCAGCATGTTATCCACAATAGTAGACAACTTTCGAATCTTTATGGAGTATAAGATAACCCCTACTGAAGGAATTATGGCTCCAAATATGTAACCAACGACAGTAGCCGCTGTCTCTCTCTTTTGCCTAGTGTGTTGTAATTCTGACATTTTAGGAATTTGCTTTAAGTCATCAATCTGGTAGATCTTTTGGAAAACTATTCCCAAATAACATGTTCCATACCATCCCTTTTTAGTAAGACGGTAATAAGCATTAAGTCCACATATATAATAGATCCCAGGGATCGCTGGATCCTGTCCATTTAACATGAATGTCCATTTACTCTGAAACAAAAACACATGCCTGCATTTGGCCTATATATACAAAGCCTATCTACATGTAATGCATCTATAGCTAACTTGCCCTGTGTCTTTATTGCAGTATAAGCATAATCATTTGCAAGCATGCGTTTTTCCAATCCCTTTCCTAGCCTTTCCTTTAATGCCTTTCGTCTATCATCAGTGTGATCTAAGAAGATCTTCTCTGCAGGTGTTAGTAAGCAGGTTAGGTTATTGCGATGCGCATAGGCTGTCCCAAATGTTATTGTTAGCTCAAAGATACCCCTTACTAATTTTATGCTGTGTTCTTTAGCTGATTTGTTTAAAAGCTCAATCACAGGCACAAAAGAAAACACTACATCTAAGTTAAAATAGAAGTATGGCACATGCTCTTGATCATAGAATCTTGTTAATAGCAAGCTACAGCTTATCCCGTAAGTTAGCGGCAAGCTATGATAAGTAACCTATTCTTGTACTGACGAAGGAATCTTTGTGCACACATAACAATTCTTTGCATCCATTGTGTCAACTTACTCATTCAACAGGCGATAGAAGACATTAGTAGATAGTTCCCATTTTGAATTAGTTCCCTTATGCAAGTATTTTGCATCCTGCTTAAACATCTCCCACGTTGTTAGTGTAGCAGTCTCAGGTTTTGAAGCATTGTTAGTCACTTTCTTATCTATCCATGGCATTCTCACAATCACACCTATAATTATTATTGCACGCACAATACCTTGAATAACACTCAACCAACCACACATTCTACCCTTTTTACTCTTACTCTTAGTGTAACTCATGGTCTGTAAAGAATCAGGTAGCAGAATAATATAAAGAAAACAATCAACTTGAGGACGATATAAAAGCTCTTTTTTTTAAATTATTTTTTTTCTTGTGCAAAGTCTCTCTCTCTCTGTGAGTATTTACAGCGCCTCACTGACTCCAGGACCCTTTTGTCAAATCAGGTTTAGCAGCTTGTCATAATCGGTTTTCAAAGTCAATTCAGGTTATCAGTGTCACATCCGGTAATTTATCAGCCTCTTTTCAAAGCTTCTTAGCTTTCACTTTTTTTTTAATTTCAATATTTTAACACAGTCTCTTTCTAGAGTTGAATTCAGGTGCCGTAGTATTGACCTGGTACCTCTCGATCAAAACAGAACGCCAAGAATTCCTGTTGCCATTCAGCTGTTGTTGCATACACCCATTGAGGTCCTGCGTACCGCCTGTTTGCGACTCTCTTTCTTTTCAGTCTGCGTTCACTTTGTAACTCTCCTTCACTAAGATCCTCTTTTCTGGTTGTTTCAACTTCTTCCTCAATTGTGTCTCCAGGGATCACTTTCTCTATTGCAGCTTGTGGCTTCGGCCAGTTATCTCCTTTATGTGTTTTCTTCTTGCTTGGCTTTTCAGAACGTAGAACAGCGCCCTCCTCTTGTGCTATGGTGTTTTCTCTTGATGGACCTGTAATCGGCTCAGGAGGAGTCAGTTCACTTTGACCTCCCTCTGCTTCTTCCCCTTCACCTTCCGGGTCTGTCATGGGCTCAACTTCAAACCCGAATCCGTCTGCTTCTGGGAGAACCTCTGTTTGCGTCGGTTCCCCTGTTACCCCAGCTGAGATAGGCTCACTGTCACCCCTTTGGAACTCACTTTGAGTGACTGAGCCGTCCTCAGCGGGTTTTCCTTCAGTCTCAGTTCCCCTTTGAATACTCTCTGGCCCTGAGACTTCCTTTTCTGCAGCTGTTGCCTTAGATACTTCAAGTTCCTCGTCAGTTGGACACGTCACCCTCTTTGTGTGACTGGCATGTATCCAATTCGGAACACCTGCACATTTCACTGCCGTAGTGGTTGTCAGTATTACTTGATATGGCCCCTTCCAACGCGGCTCCAAACACGACTTCCTCATGTGTTTCTTGACAACAACTCAGTCACTGGCTTTCAGGGTGTGAGCTGGATCACTGATCGGTGGCAATGTGTTAGCCTCCACCTGTTGAGAAAAAGAGCGGACAACATCAGCCAGACCCTTGCAGTAGTCCAACACCATATCATCTGTGATATTCACAAGAGCATTTGCAGGTACTGCGGGTAATCGCATAGCTCGACCCATCAGTATCTCATGAGGAGATAGTCCCGTTTTCTTGTCAGGTGTATTTCTCATTGACATCAGCACTAAGGGCAATGCATCTGGCCATTTCAGATTGGTAGCTGCGCACATTTTTGCCATTCTCGACTTCAAGGTACCATTCATCTGTTCCACTAGTCCTGATGCTTCAGGGCGATAGCTACAATGCAGCTTTTGGTCAATGTTCAATGCGGCACACAAGAGCTTAATCACCTCATTTTCGAAGTGTCTGCCCCTATCTGATTCTAAAGAGATCGGGAATCCAAAACATGGTATTAACTCTCTAAGCAACAGCTTTGCTACTGTGAGACTGTCATTCCTACGTGTAGGGTAAGCTTCAATCCAATGACTAAATACACACAATCACCAACACATATCTCAGTCCTCCACACACAGGCATTTCAATGAAGTCCATCTGCATCCTGCTAAATGGACCGCCAGCTCTCCCAACGTGGCTCATATTTACCACCGTCCCTTTTCCTGCATTCATCTGTTGACAGATGATGCACCTGTGACAAATTACCTCTGCAGCTTGTCTGAATTTTGGATTGAACCAATCATCTTTGAACAATCTGATCAGTGCATCTCTCCCTATATGGGCTTGGCCATGATGGAACCTTGCAAACTGTGATAGAAGACTGTTTTGCAAGACCATTTTCCCCTCCTCTGAGACCCACAAGTCATCAGCTCTTTGTATGTAGTGCATTCTCTGCCAGGAGCATTTCTCTTCTTTGCCACCACGTCCCTGCAGTAACTTTAGCTCATCTAATGTGTCAACCACCCTTAATGCAAAATTCAAACATGTTTCATTCTCTGTTTCAGGTAACAATTCCCACTGATCTCGGAACGATATACAGTTCAATGCACAAAACCTTGTGACTTGATCTGCATAGCCGTTTCCCATTGACACACAGGGGGTTATTACAACTTTGGAGGAGGTGTTAATCCATCCCAAAAGTGACGGTAAAGTGACGGATATACCACCAGCCATATTACGAGTTCCATAGGATATAATGGACTCATAATACGGCTGGTGGTATATCCGTCACTTTACCGTCACTTTTGGGACGGATTAACACCTCCTCCAAAGTTGTAATAACCCCCAAAGTCTTGTGACTTAACATGAGCATTGCATTTCACCACCGCAATTTTAAGAGGTAACTGAATTGCATGCAACAAATCCTTAATCTTGTCACCATTTTTCACTGGTGAACCAGAAGAGGTCATGAAACCCCTCTGTGACCATAGTTGGCCAAAATCATGTACAATTCCGAATCTGTATCTGCCGTCAGTATAGATAGTGACTTTCAGGTTTTCAGCTGCGTGGCATGCCTTAGTAAGGGCAATTAATTCGGCCACTTGTGCAGAGTACACTCTTTCAAGCAAGGAAGCTTCTAGAATACCAGTGATTGTGCACACGGCATAGCCAGCTATAAGTACTCCAACTGAGTCTCTCAAGCATGAACCATCAACAAACAAAATGTAATAATTTTCTTCTAACTGAGTATCTTTGATGTCAGGTCTTGGTTTGGTGCACAGTTCTGTTACCTCAAGACAATCATGTTCCACTTCCTCAGCATCACTAATGTCTGCATTTTCAATAGGAAGTAAAGTTGCCGGGTTCAATGCAGTACATTTCTTGAGGGAAACATTCAGAGACCCCAGTATAACGGTTTTGTATCTAGTTAACCTAGCATTTGTCATATGCTGTGTCTTGGTTCGGGTTAGCAAAATTTCAACTGAATGAGGAACCATTACTGTTAAGGGATGTCCCATCACTATGCCTTCACACTGTGTGAGGCTTTGACCAACTGCTGCAACTGCATGCAAACAACCCAGTAAGGCTGCTGTGACTTTGTCCAAAGTAGCTGAAAAATATGCTACTGGGTGGTTTGCACCTCCATGGACCTTTGTTAAAACAGACAAAGAACATGCATCACGTTCATGACAAAACAGTAGAAAAGACTTTGTGTAATCAGGCATACCTAAAGCTGGTGCCCTGCACATACATTCTCTCAATTCCATGAATGCTTTAATTTCTTTTTCGGACAAGATGATGTCACCCGGGTCATCCTAAACTTCCTTGCCTGTCAATTTTATCAATGGTTTAGAGATAATCGAGAAATTGTGTATCCACTGACGACAGTAGACCACCATTCCCAAAAACATTCTGACATCTCTCTTGGATGTCGGGGGATTCATCTGCAGTATGGCTGTCACTCTATCTTTGGATATTTTTCTTGACCCTTTCTCAATTAGGTGACCTAAGTACTTCACCTCTGTCTGGCAGTATTGCAGCTTCTTTGGGAACACTTTATGTCCGTTGTTCCCAAATGGTTCAGTAAGGCAATTGTGTCATACCTGAAGTCATCTTTTGTTCTGGATGCAATTAACAGATCATCAATGTACTGTACTAGAGTTGAACTGAAAGGCAGTTCCAACGACTCTAAATCCTTCTTCAATATCTGATTGAAGATGGAAGGTGACTCAGAAAACCCTTGAGTAATTCTGCACCAACTGTACACCTTATCCAGGAATTTGAAGCTGAAAAGAAATTGGCTGTCCTCATGAAGAGGCACCAAAAAGAATGCTTGAGACAGGCCCACAACCGTGAACCACTCTGCATCACATGGAACCTGAAACATGATTACTGCTGGATTTGGCACTATGGGGCAACATTTTACCACAATCTCGTTTATTTTCCTCAAGTCATGCACAATTCGAACCTTCCCACAAGGCTTTTCCAGACCCATTATTGGTGAATTACACGGGCTGCTCATCACTTCTTTCAGAACCCCTTGCTTCACAAAGTCCGCAATTATCTGTGCTACCTGAATGAGGACATCTTGTGTCATGTGGTACTGCGGTACCTGCGGGAACACTGCATTCGGCTTAACCTGTACTTTGACTGGTTTTACTCCTTTTATCAATCCCACTTCTTTTCCTGTCAGGTCCCACACTTTCTCTGTCACTGTTCCCTGCAACTCGGGTGGCAAGTCAAGTACTGTAAGCACCGGAATAAAGTTATCAGAGGGTAATCTTCATTTGCAGTCTCTGTCTCAGACTCTGAAAACTGCCCGTCGTCCCCTTCATCATCACTGTTTGTCTGGACTTCAATTCCTTCATTGGAACAGGTAATGGAACACCTCGTTTTGCACAGCAAGTCTCTTCCCAGTAGGGATACTGGACTAGAATCACAGACTACAAATTTGTGCAGTCCCTGGAAGTTGCCAATCTCAACTTGGACCGGGTCTGTAATCGGATTTGTCAAAAACTGATTTGCTACCCCTACCACTCTTATGGTATGCCCTGAAAGTGGTAATTTCGGAACCTCTGCACTTCTGACTGTACAGCGTGTAGCTCCTGTATCAACTAGGAATGAAACCTTATGACCCATTACCTTCCCCTCTACATAGGGTCCTCTCTGATCTACTTCAAGGGACGCTGCAAGCCTGCACGCCTCACTGTCTGAACAATCATCCGACCATTCATCGTTTATTCCATCCTCACCACGCAATGGGAATTGTTGTACTGTGTTATTTTGACTCATTGTTTGGCCTGTGACCTGTTGAGGAAGCATCACTTGTTGCTGTCCAATTGGAGCTAATGGTAATTGCATTTGCTGTCTAGGTACCATGGGAACCTGCTGTTGTACCTGCTGCATTTGTGCTGGTTGAACACTCGGCATTGTATTTGCTGCATGGGCTGAAACCCCTACATCTGTACCGTGTTATTCTGGAAGTTCTGATTTTGACCCCTTAGTTTTGGACCCCTCACATTTTGAAAGGTACCGACATCATTGCTTTGTTGAACAACACCATCCTGCACCACCATTGGGCATTCCCGCTTCCAATGCCACACACCCCGCATGCGTGACATGGTGACACCTTTTTCATCCCTTGCACATCGTTTTGAACCACAACATTATTCAGGTCTGGACCACAGTTCACAAAACCTCGACCTCTTGGCTGTGCCTGAAACACTCCATTCCCCTGCTGTTGCTGCTGGATCACCTGCTGTACTCCATTTCCCTGCATCCCTGCTTGTGCTGCCTTAATCTGCATCACCATCACCTTCTCTTTCAACTTTGTCTGTTTCAACTCAATCTCATCACCACAGTATTTCACATACTGCAACACCTCATCAATCGGCTTTGCTTGCCAACAGATCAAATGATTCTTAATCATCTGACTAATTTCTGGTCTCAGTCCTTCAACAAACCTGAACACAAGATGATTCATGTCTTTCGGCTCAATGACCTCAGTGCCACTATGGTGTTTGAATGCTTTCAACAATCTCTCATAGTAAGCATGAATCTATTCTTTGGCCTCCTGTAATGTTCGATCGATTTTCTGCCAATCAGTCACTTTTGGCGACACTTTCTGCTTCAAAAACTCAATCACCTTATGATAATACTTCATCACCTCCTCAGATGGTGCTCCAGTCACCTTACCCCTTGCCGGTTCCTGTGTCGGCCAATCCACACCTCTCTTGCACTCAAGCCATAAATCAGGTGGAACTATAATCTCAAACAGTGTATTCAAGTCCTCCCAGAGATATTTTGCCAGTTTCACAAATCTGTCCATCTGTTGGTACCATTCTGCTGGCTTCTCCCTCAACCTGGGATAATCATTTGTGAATGACAGGATGTCTTCCCTGGACCATGGTACATGGACCAGCACCCCTCCGGCTGTCTCTCTCATTGGTAACGTTTTTATTGTCCCCGTCTCCGGTGCGGCTTTAGCCTGCTTTGGTTCCGGATCATCGCCTTTCTCTTTATCTCTTTTCTTTGCCCATCTGCCTTCCCATTTCTCTAAGGCTCCCCAAATCTGCAGTATTTCTTTAAGATGCGCTTTCATTCCGGTAGACCTCATGTGATCAAAATCTTTAGAATCGAAGTCTGATCTGTAGCTTCTTTTCAAATGTTTAGTATTCTCAATATCAATGTTGTATTTATCCGCCAGGTTTGCCAACCTCTGATGCACCTTACTCACTTTGTTTGTGATTCTGGGGCACAGATACCTCAATTCTGCTTCTGTGTATGACTCTAATCTGTTCACCCCCATTGTTCCTTCCACTAGTTCTGCAGCTTCTACACCCAATCTCACAAAATTCAGGTATTCATCCCTTTCTGACCTCTCTGCGGTCACTGTAGTAGTTTGTGAAGCGTTGCTTTTTTCTAACCACTCATTCAACTGTTGCATGGAAAAGACTTGCAACTAAATGTTTCCTGACTGCATCAATGGTGACTGTGTCGTATTTGTACTCAGCGTCTGTGGGGCTAACACACTTAGCCCTGCTTGTCTCATTGCCTCTAAAGGAGCCACAATCGGCCTGAGGTCTAGTACAGACCTGAGTCCTTCAGCTGCTTGTTCCCTTGGTGTCATTGGTTGGGGAGTTCCTGTGAACCCTCCTCTTATTGCCTCTTGGATCCTCACTCCCTGATCACACACGCCAGGCTTACCCTGCGCATATAGCGGTACTGGCGGTCCAACAGTAATTGGTAATGATATGGCAGCTGTTGTCTGACCAGGTCCCAAACCCCGTGGGGCACTAACTCCCAAAGCTTGATTCATCGTGGTTGGTGCAGGTACTGACTGCGGTCCTGCCACTGGATTGTAACCCGGAATCAGCTTTTGCTGTGGCTGCGGCAGCAATTGCAGAGTTGGCTCAATCTGCACTAGCTTTTATCTTGTATATATCGGATCAGGCAGCACCATCAGACTAGTATTTGTCTCTAATACTGGGACATCTGGATAGATCCTTTGAATCTGTGGCGGAGATTACAACTGTGTCTGTATGTCTGGTGCAGTGGGTACACTGTCATCATTTTGTATCAAAACTGTATCGCTTGTCTGCACTGTACTTCTAATTCTCTTACTCTGTGTCGACTCCTCAGGACCTGCACTAGTGCTCGGTGCAGTATCATTTATAGCGCATGGTGGCGGGCGATCATGTAACAACTGATTAAGAAAGTCTTCATCATCTGAATCATCTTCATCTACCCAAGACCTCTGAGTCTCTTTTGACTTACTAGGGCCCTTGTCTGTCTTACAGGTGGCTTTCTTTCCCTGTGTCTCATCTTCCTGGGTTATTGCCGGAAACAATTTAAGTCTGTCAACTATTCCCCTTCTCCACATTCTGCTCTCATTGTCCCACCTAGCCTCAGCTAAAGTTTTCTCTGCCCTTTTTATTCTGCTTTCAAGTTTCTGCTGTCTTTGTCGTATGGCCATTAAATCCCAGACTGCTAATGCCTCATACTGAGCTGGTTTCGGAGGCGGTTTCTGTACACTTAACATCCACCTCAAGTTTTCTAAAATTCTTGTATTGAACGTTCCATGCTCCGGAAACGCTAAACATCCCTCCTTCTCTGTTAATTTGCGCCACTGCTTCATCCAAAGACATGGAGCAACTCCCTTTTCTTCCATTACAATATAAGCTGGAGTGCCCTCAGGTGCTGTAGGCTCCCCTTCACTCGCCAAAATGGATGTATCTCCCTTCCACAAACTCTTTAAAGCCTTGAAAAACTTCATTTTCGCATCTTTTATTTTGTTTTGAATCTAATCAGAAAGTGACTTTAATTCCCAGAACACTCTTCACCCAGCTGTTTCAACCTATTGCCTCTCACGGACGGCTACCAATCCATGCGCGACCCCTCTCGTCAAACAACCTATCCCAGCGCGGCACCACTGACGTCACACTCACACACACTGCAGCTGACAAAGTCTTGCGGCTTGTCCACAAAACTAATGCGATATATTGCGAGCACCTTTAACAGCAAAACCCAAATTTGCCGGTTTACTACAGGAAGGGTAACACAACAGCTTCAGAACTTTACAGAGATTTCACTTGAAGCCTCAACCGCTACTCTCTCTTTCTCACCTCCCGCACTCGCAAGCAGAATTCGACCCGCAAATCCTACTCTCGATTTGTCAATGGTTCGTTCTAGTGCACTTTAGAACTTGCCAAATCTCCATTGAAGGTTTCACTCACACAATTTAACTCAAACTCGACTTGTCAATCATGCCCGATTGACCTATTAAAACCGCAAAAATTACAACATAAACCCAAGTGTCTCCTACACTTGTCAATATACTCTGGAGTTTTAGACCACGACGGGTCCGTACATTACCACCAACCATATGGATTATTTTTTAGCAGAAAGCGCCACACTCACATGAAGTTTGCCGACTTCCCTACTCTCATACTGCGGAGTACGCCCACTCCTACTAAAACAACATTACCTGACCTAGATCCACACAAACTTCACAAATCACCTGCAATATGCATAAGCTGAGCAAGTGCAAATTCTACACAACACATACTAAAATGCCGAGAACATACCCAACTCACTCAGACAGGCTCTGAGATTCCGGGAAAGTCATGGGGAATTTAGAAATGCGTCATACCTCCAATTTGCATTATTTCAAAAAACAATTTAAAACAATAGTCCTCCGTCCTAGGGCCTCAAAGGGCCTAAACCATCGCTCTGCTACCAGAACTGTTAACGCGTCCCTTTATGATTCATTTACTCACTTTGGGACTCGTTTTAGGCCAATGAATCTTTTGACCCTGATTGAAGACACCTTAGGACGAGATAGCTAATCAGCATTTCAATCAATATGTCAATAACGTCATCAATATTTATTATAACAATGCAATTTACCTTAGTCAATGACATTTAATGAAACTCAGAAACAACATGACCTTTCAGTCATGAATAACCACACCAGAATTATATGAATTTTCTGATATTTATTCCCTATTGATTACAATTCTACTAGTAAGTTTATTAGTCTCAAAACCAAGAAACACATTAGCATAGTCACAATATGGCAACTCTGATAAGATTTCATGAAAGCAGAAATCACGAACATTAGAATATAACACGGCAACAGCATAGGTTATTCTAGCAGAGTATCATCATCACGTTATTCAACAAAGCATAGATTCAGTCATTTGTCTACTTGCGTCAGTTTAGTGAACCCCTCTCAACTAACCTCTAATTAGCATTGGCATGTTGGGCTTCATGCAAAAAAATTTAGTAACACCAGTTTGGAAAACATATAACTATGGTCTCTGTCAAAAGAAGCAGTTGGTACCTAGAAAGGAAAAGCAAACAGACAATCACAATTTCATTGTCATATAGTTACCCTCCGTTTGGGGTCAGCACTCAGGTTCGGTCTTCGTCCTCAGGACATCAGTTGATTCGCCATCAGGAATTCAGCAATCGTGTAAAAGGGGGCACTTCCCTCATTAGGAGGTAAAGTGTAAACAGGCAATCTAAGGGCAAGGATGGTTCTAAGTAAAATTAGCAAGTCACTAAGCAAAGTGACGAAGTGTCTGGATCATTTCAAATCGCATCAGCATCTCCCCCTCTCCTAGTCTCTTACTTCCTAGTTCTAATTTACTTCCTGGTGTCAAGGGTTTTTATCCCCGTTCTGTTGTACATTCCCCTAAAATCTGATTGGACAAGGGGTTGCAGGCCACTATCTTTAACCAATTAACTTCACATTAGCTCATCGAATTTGTCACCCCATAACAGTTCTCACGTATTTTATTGGTACTCATGATTGACGTCTTTAGCGGGTGGAATGTCAGGTATGATTTCATACTCTTGTGGTCCTTTGCACATCTTCGGTCAGTGGCTCCATTGTCTGTACCAGTTCAGGCGACCTCGTACCTACGACTGGTCTACAGTGTTGCATTCAGCTAAAATGTTTCTACAAGCAAGTCGAATTTCATGAGAACGGATCTACTACAGTTACATTCAGCTTCTAGTTTGGAGAAAAAACAAGAGTTCATGTCCTTCAGCAAGCCAGCACACTGCACGTTAGAAAAACACATTTAATATGAGAGCCAGGCAGCTAGGCCTCGACTCATGCTAACTAAAGGCTAATGATTTAATAGCAAAACCTTTACATATATTTATTATTATTATTAGTGTAAAATCATAACATAACATTTCAACATAATTAGTCAGTTTTATTAGTCCCCGTATATATTGGCGGCCACTCCCTGTGGGCACATTTCAAGAGCACATTTTAGCAAAGCACATTAATACAGTTTCTATGCAGCAGTATTACACATTAGTACATAAGCATTTCATGTTAATATAGATTATATAAGCTACGCTCTTTGAGGAATGACAGCCTCAGAGATGAGTGCACAGAGCACTCCCCTCAGAGCACATGGGTGTTTGGCCGGCTGTCTCTGAGGACAGCATTGATGTGTTGATTGCCTGAAGATCAACACTGTGTGCAGCTTGATCAGTGGACTGCATATAGTGTTTTTCTTGTAGAACAATAATATAACATTTAACACCGACTATACCCTAGTGAATGAACTAGCCACAGCCTTTTTCTGCAGCTAATGCAAAACAAACGGATGCCTGATATTCCATTATCAACATTATTAAATTTAACTCCAGGGATGAAATTTTCATGTTCTATTACATGGTCTATGAATGATGAATGGAAATAAAAGTGAATGACAAGAATCCCTTTTGGATTAAATGAAGTAGAAGGGAACATTCTTAATGCTGTCACAGCAATATTTTACTTAACCTGAATGTGTTGAATGATGCTTAAAATTACATTTTAATCCTATATAGAATAGAATAAAGGAACTGCAGAAATAATTCTTGAGTAATCCTTTTAGTTAAATCAGCGACGGCCGTTCATCCTATCTTTTAAAACCCTTGCAAAAGGGTAGTAAGAAGGCTAGAGATTGGAGAAATCTTTGGTCCCAAAGATAAGCGATGTAAATAATTCTTACATGACCTTATCTGCAATACAATAAGAGGACACACATGAAATCGAGCATCAAAATCAGAAACCTTTCCCGTTCTAAAAACTGTACTTCCGTATGTAGCACATATAGCATAGAAATATTTCTACACACATAGACAGATAATCTGTTAACACTGTCAAGCTGCACCTACATTTCTCTTTCGCTTTGTATGTATCTTAAAGAAATACCTCACGAGGGAAAGGTTGCTTTAAAAGTGTTTCAGGCTGTATGTAAATGACCAGAATGGCTGGTCTTCTAATGTGAGAGAAATTACTGGTGCACAGCCTTTACAGCTTTGACATACTTGTTTGCCCGTGGAAGTTTAAGGGTGCAACCAAGTTTTTAGCTCAGTTTTCCTTTTGAGAACTAGGGGCCAAATAGCATGAGATAAAGCAAATTTCGCAAATAGCACACGTGTAGTGCGTGAGCACGGGACTCCCAGCTCGAGAATTTACACCTGAAACAGACTTAGCACCAAGATTGTAATCAGAACCAAACTCTTCCAAACGCAGAAAAGAGAAGAGTGAATAACATTATCTAAAAAAAATACATTTTGTACTGGGTTTTTGAGGAGGTAATGGAGCTTGGTGCATCCTTAGCTAGCTTCTGATGAGTGCAATGGAGCCTGCAGATGGTGTCCTTGAGAAGAAACAGTGCGGCTATCGTGCCTATCGATGGTTACCTACGTAACGTATTTGTATATGAGGGAAACGCGTTAGCTAAAACACAAAATGGACCAGCAACAGCCATGCTGTGACTGAGTAGTTGGACCTGTCTTAAGAATCTGTCGTGCCTGCGGTGTCTGAATGTTTTCGATTAAGCTTTTGAAGAATCACGTGTTATTGTATATTCAGGAGTTTTCACATGAGGGGATGTGGTGCTTTCAGGGCTCTCTGCAACCTCGGGACAGGTAAGTGCGGAGGAAAGTTGTCATGCAATAAAGATTCATGGATATTTAGTTGAGGTTATTGAAAAAGGTTTCGAGGGCAGACCACTGGCTTCTGGACGGTTGGTATGATTAAAAGGTCTTGGGAGGCGATCAAGAGTGCTTAGTATGACTATACACCAAGCACACTGTTCTAAAAACTCATCTTTATTTCCAAGGAAGGCAATGCAGTGAAAATACGATAGGCATAATGAGATTTTGTTCAACCTGACATCCTTTGGCTGTTTTCCTCTGTCTTTTTGCTTTAAGACCTCCTGTTTGTTTTTGCTGGTTTGTCTCTGCGCATGATACCAATGCTGATCAGTGCTGAAGTGCAAGTGCTCCTTGTGTAAATTGTATTGGTGATTGTTTTATCCATGAATGGCATATTTCATTTACTAGTAAGTCCCTAGTAAAATACACTATGGGGCATATTTATACTCCGTTTGCGCCGAATTAGCGTCGTTTTTTTAGACGCAAATTCGGCGCAAAACTAACGCCATATTTATACTTTGGCGTTAGACGCGTCTAGCGCCAAAGTATGAGGAAAAAGCATCATTTTTTTGCGTGAACTCCTTCCTTGCGTTAATGAGATGCAAGGTAGGCGTTCCCGTCCAAAAAAATGACTGCGACACAAATGCGTCGTATTTATACTCCCAGGCAAAAATCACGCCCGGGAGTAGGCGGGGCAAAAAACCCCGCATTTGCGCCTCTTTTTAACGCCTGGGTCAGGGCAGGCGTTAAGGGACCTGTGGGCTCAAAATGAGCCCACAGCTGCCCTCCCATGCCCCCAGGGACCACCCCTGCCACCCTTGCCCACCCCAGGAGGACACCCAAGGATGGAGGGACCCATCCCAGGGACATTCAGGTAAGTATAATTTTTTTTTTTTTTTTTTTTTCTTTTTGGCATAGGGGGGCCTGATTTGTGCCCCCCTACATGCCTCAAAGCCCAATGACCATGCCCAGGGGACATAAGTCCCCTGGGCATGGCCATTGGGCAAGGGGGCATGACTCCTGTCTTTACTAAGACAGGAGTCATGTAAATGGCGTCTGGGCGTCGTTAAAAATGGCGCAAATCGGGTGGAGGCGATTTTTTAGCGTCAACCTGACTTGCACCATTTTTAAGACGCCCTAACGCCATTTTCCCCAACGCCGGCGCTGCCTGGTGTACGTGGTTTTTTTCACGCACACCAGGCAGCGCCGGTCTGCTAGCGCCGGCTAACGCCATTCAATAAATACGGCGCCCGCATGGCGCTTCAGAATGGCGTTAGCCGGCGCTAAACTTTTTGACGCTAAACTGCGTTAGCGCAGTTTAGCGTCAAAAAGTATAAATACGGGCCTATGTGTGCCCAAGGCCTGAAAATCAAATGCTACTGGTGGGCCTGCAGCACTGATTGTGCCACCCACACGAGAAGCCCTGCAAACATGTCTCAGACCTGCCACTGCAGTGTCTGTGTGTGAGGAGTTTATCCCTGCCAATTAGGCCTGGCAAGTGTACCCACTTGCCAGGCCCAAACCATCCCTTTTATTACATATAAGTCATCCCTAAGGTAGGCACTAGGTAGCCCGATGGACAGGGTGCAGTGTATTTGAAAGGTAGTGTAGGAAAGTACCATCTTGCCTGGCATGTTACCCCCATTTGTACATGTATGTATGTTTGTTTTTGCCTGTGTCACTGGGATCATGCTAGCCAGGACCCCAGTGCTCATAAAGTGTGTTCTCCCTGTGTGGTGCCTAACTGTATAACTGTATAACTGTATTACTGAGTCTCTGCTAACCAGAACCTTAGTGTTTATGCTCTATCTGCTTTTAAAATTGTCAATGCAGGCTAGTGACTAATGTTACCAATTCTCATTGGCACACTGGAACACCCATACTGTATGATTCCCTAGTATATGGTGCCTAGGTAACCAGGGTATTGGGGTTCCTGGAGATCCCTATGGGCTGCAGCATTTCTTTTGCCACCCATAGGGAGCTCAGACAATTCTTACACAGGACTGCCAGTGCAGCCTGAGTGAAATAATGTCCACGTTAGTTTACAGCCATTTTACCCTGCACTTAAGTAACTTATAAGTCACCTATATGTCTAACCCTAACTTAGTGAAGGTTAGGTGCAAAGTTACTTAGTTTGAGGGCACCCTGGCACTAGCCAAGGTGCCCCCACATTGTTCAGGGCAATTTCCCTGGACTTTGTGAGTGCGGGGACACCATTACACACGTGCACTGCATATAGGTCAATACCTACATGTAGCGTCACCATGGTAACTCCGAACATGGCCATGTAACATGTCTAGGATCATTGAATTGTCACCCCAATACCATTCTGGTATTGGGGGGACAATTCCATGCATCCCCGGGGCTCCAGTATAGAGCCTGGGTACTGCCAAACTAACTTTCCGGGGTTTTCTCTGCAGCTACTGCTGCTGCAACCCTCAGACAGGTTTCTGCCCCCTGGGGCCTGGGCAGCCCAGACCTAGGAAGGCAGAAAAAAGGATTTCCTCTGAGACAGGGTGTTACACCCTCTCCCTTTGGAAATAGGTGTGAAGGGCCTGGGAGGTGTAGCCTCTCCTGGCCTTTGGGAATGCTTTGAAGGGCACAGATGGTGCCTTCCTTGCATAAGCCAGTCTACACTGGTTCAGGGATCCCCCCAGCCCTGCTCTAGCGCGCAACTGGAAAAAGGAAAGGGGAGTGACCACTCCCCTGACCAGCTCCTCCAGTGTGTCCCAGACCTCTGCCATCTTGGATGCAGAGGTGTGAGGGCACAATGGACACCTCTAAATGGCCAGTGCCAGCAGGTGATGTCAGAGACCCCTCCTGATAGGTGCTTACCTTTCGCTGTAGCCAATCCTCCTCTGAGGGCTATTTAGGGTCTCTCCTGTGGGTATTTCACCAGATAACGAATGCAAGAGCTCACCAGAGTCCCTCTGCACTTCTTTCTTTTGGAGTATATGGTTTGTGTTGCCCCTAGGCCTATTGTCTCCTATTGCATTCTATTGTGTTCTACAGAGTTTGCACTACTTTTCTAACTGTTTACTTACCTGATTTTGGTTTGTGTGTATATTTTGTGTATATTAATTACCTCCTAAGGGAGTATATCCTCTGATATACTTTTGGCATATTGTCACTAAAATAAAGTACCTTTATTTTTTGTAACTCTGAGTATTGTGTTTTCTTATGATATAGTGCTAAGTGATATAAGTGGTATAGTAGGAGCTTTGCATGTCTCCTAGTTCAGCCTAAACTGCTCTGCTATAGCTATCTCTATCAGCCTAAGCTGCTAGAACACTTCTAATCTACTAATAAGAGATAACTGGACCTGGCACAAGGTGTAAGTTCCACTAGGTACCCACTGTAAGCCAGGCCAGCCTCCTACAGGTAGAACATGTGCTGGTGTGCTTTACATGTCCTGATAGTGAAATACTGCCAAATTCGTTTTTCACGTTTGCAAGGCCTATGTCTCCCATAGGTTAACATGGGGACTGCCTTTAAATACTTTTTAAGTGCATTTTCCCATCGGGAGCAGATGGAGATGTGGAGTTTGGGGTCTCTGAGCTCACAATTTTAAAATACATTTTTTGGTAGAGTTGGTTTTTAGATTGTCTGTTTGAAAAGGCCACATTTAGAAAATCAGCATGTTCTTGCTTAACCATCCTGTGCCTCTACCATCCTATAGAATCTATGTCTGGGTCAGACTGACAGTTGGGCTGTTTTTTAATTCCCTTTCAACAGTGACACAAAGGGAGCTGAAGTGTGTCCTGTATATCCTGATGAGTCTCCTGGGCTAGGGTGGGGAGGAGCGATCTGACAACTGCACCTGAAAGGGCTGTGCCTGTCCTCACACAATGCAGTTCCCTGCACCTTGGAGCATGTCTGTAGCCAGGCCTGGGCAAGGCAGGATATTGTGAACAACAGAGACTTTCCTTTGACGTTTGCCTACTCCAAAGGCCAGAACTGGTAGAAGTAGTGGACCCAAAAACCCAGACTTTTTGAACACTTCTGGATGAAGAGGAACCTCTGCCAAGGAGAAGAGCTGAACAGCTGGAGGACGAGTACTGCCCCTTTGCTGTGTGTGTTCTGCTGGGTTGGCCTGCAGTTGCTGCTTCTGCCTTAAAGGGGGCAGTGTATCCTGCTTGTGAAGTTTCTCTAAGGGCTTGGAGTAGAGCTTGCCTCCTGTTGGAAGTCTCAAGGATTTCAAGGACTTCAGCTTCATCTGCCCTGGAAACTGTGGCCCATATTTATACTTTTTTACCTCCGCATTTGCATAATTTTTTTATGCAAAAGCGGCGCAAACTTGCAAAATACAATTGTATTTTGTAAGTTTGCGCCGTTTTTGCATCAAAACGCGGCGTAAATGCGGCGCTAAAAAAGTATAAATATCGGCCTGTGTGTTTTGCACTGCAACAGAAGAAAAAGCACTGCGACTCTGTCAGCGATGCTGCTGACTGCACCATGACCTGATGACACCACACTGGGTCTTGTCCCACGTCGCACCATAACCATGGTCTCACAGACGCC
The DNA here is from genome assembly GCF_031143425.1 of Pleurodeles waltl. Classification (NCBI taxonomy): domain Eukaryota; kingdom Metazoa; phylum Chordata; class Amphibia; order Caudata; family Salamandridae; genus Pleurodeles; species Pleurodeles waltl. Next base: position 1,530,024,475 of record NC_090444.1, read on the forward strand.
ACCACCTGATGCCATCACTGAACCGCTACTTGCACTGTGACCTGTGTGCCCCACACTCTGCATCACCTTGCTCACACCGAAGCCTTGGTATCCCGGCGACAACTCTCCATGCTGACACTGGCGCCCCTGACTGCACTGTGCCCTGAGGACACCACTTGTTTCAGTACATGATTCATCATCCCGCATCGCAGCCCTGATCCACTGACACCAGCGCCATTGACTCCAGCATCTTCAACAGACACCCATGTCTACACCGCAACCCATGGGTGCTGCACGGAGCCCGCCCCACATCGTACCACCGCCTTGGGCCTACCGATGACAGAGCTTCAGCAATGACAATGCTGCTACCTCCACCATGACCTGGAGACACTGCACGTTTCACCACCATGCTTCACACAGCAGCCCTGGTCTCACCAATGGCGCAGGACACCAACACCCAGCCGCTGCCTGTACTGCGACCTGTGGGCACTGCACGTTGTACTACGTCATCAGCCCAGAGTTCTATCTGTAACGGGTGTGATTTCAAGGGCTCGACAACCCCCGTATCGACTTCCAGAACCAATGCCTGCAACAGACGCCACACTTCAGATTTCATTGAGAGGATCACAATGCCCTGCATTTCCAAGGTTCTGCTTGCAGGTCTTCCCAGCACTGTACAACATCATAGCTGGCCCTCGATGCCACCGCCAGCCTGAACTGTTGGATCTGTTGTTCACGATGCTGTGATAACCCCAAATGAAGCTGTCAACTTCAAGGAACTGTATTTTTAAGTTAATTCATCTCTTTATTACTGTATGTTGGATTTGTCTCATTTTGGTCCTGTTTTACACAGGTAAATATTGACTATTTTTCTAAAACTGGTGTGGTGTACTTTTGTAATGTTTTCACTGTATTACTGTGTGGTATGTGCAAATGATTTACACAGTGCTTCTAAGATAAGCCTGACTGCTTGTGAAAAGCTACAAAGGAGGTGAGCAGGGGTAATCTGAACTGGGCATCTCCCTTACGCTGACTTGAGTGAGGATCACTACTTGGACAAGGTGTAAACCTACTGCCAACTAGAGACCCCATTTTTAACTGAGCTGGAAGTCTCAGGTGAAATATTAACTGGACCACTAGATTCCTGCATCTTTAGGGATTGTAAAATATCTTTACTTTGGTGCATGGGTGTGCTATATGGAAGGCACAGAAGAGTTTACATTTAATGATATTGGCAAAGGTTAGCATACTTGAAGGACAATATTTTTGTGGTTTGTATTCACCTTTGGGATGTGAGTGAGAGATGATCATCAAACAGTGCTTCCAGTTTTATACCTTCCAACCCACTGTGAATTGTAAAATAATTGACTCTGACTCAATAAAAGGTAGGGGCTGTAGTGTTGTGCATGATTTAGAATGGAACCTTCATGGCTTCTGAGGACTTCTAATCAGTGTATGATGTAATAGCTAGAAAATAATGTATGAGAGTTTCCTTTAAAATGTTGGGAATTCACAGGTACACACAGAGAAATAGAGACATGTGATTCACAGCTCTATGTGTGGCCTAGTCATTCAGTGGGTACCAGGCCGGGGAAGTTGCTACAACTGGTGATGAGATAAGGGCTAAGTAACCCAGAGAAGAAAGTGCTCTCCTGAAGAGTTTGCTATGGTCCAAGCAAACTGCTTGCGCATGTCACTTGAAGTTCAGAGTCAAAGGTTGGTGTATGTGGAGTCAAAAGTCAACTGCGGCTGGTGTGAAGTGGGTGAATGGAAACAGAGCTTAATGGAAAAGTCTATGTACAGTTGGTTAAGAAATTATAACCAAGATTACTGTTAGAAATGGGGTCTCTAATTGGCAGTGGTATACTCACTTGTCCAAGTAGGGACCACAATCCTATTCAGAGCAAGTCACACACAATCCAAATTATCCTGTGCCTACCCTCTTGTAGCTTGGCACTATGCAGCCAAGCTTAACTTAGAAGGCAATGTGTAAAGTATTTGTGCAATAAATCTTACAGTAACACAGTGAGAACACCACAAAAATACACTGCACAGGATTAGGAAAATAGATAACATGTATCTGGTTAAAATAAGGTCAAAACGATAAAGATTAAATGAGCACAAGTTGATATATCACTTTTGCAAGTTTGAAAAAAGAGTCTTGAATCTCAGAAATCAACAGTGGTCTCTTGACTGCACAATGTACCTGGCTTGCATCAAAAAGAACATGCATGGAGACCGCTGAGGAGGAGATGCATAGAAAAATATGGTGTGCGTCAGGTTTTCCAATGCAGCATAGGCGATGTATCATTTCTTTCCATGCTGCAAGGAGCCTGCGTCATTTTTGGCACACATTCTTGGTTCCTCACTGTGGATCTTTTTGACACCCAGGGATGATGCAGGGAAATTGTGGATGCACTGGAAGAAGCCACAGGTGTTGCTTCGATCCGTAGGGTGATGCGTGAAATTTTCTGTGGCAGGTGCTGCATCAATTTCCTCTCGGTGAATCTGCTGCATCATTACAGTTCGGTTGTAAGTCGATCCAGTAGGGCAGTGTGTTGAATTGTCTATTGCAAGGCAGGTGCTGCATCGAATTTCCACTCACGAAGTTGGGCTCTGTCGATCCAGTTCAGCTGTGCTGCAATTTCTCAGTTTACAAGGCAGGCTGTGTGTTGTTTCTGGCAGGCTGTGCATTGATCTCCAGGGCACAAGGAGTTTCCTGAAGAGATTAAGGCCCTCAATATGACATTGGCGGTAAATTCTACTTACCGCCATGCTGACTGCCGCCAATATAATGCTGCCGCAGCGGATATCCACCAAGCATATTATGACACACACATACCAATCCGTCACTATAGAGCCACACACACAAGTCCGCCAGCCCAAAAGTCAGTGGTAAACTGGCGGTATCCAAATCCACACCGTTACACCAACAGAACTACACCCACAACATTATGACCCACGAATCACGGCGGTGGACATTCAATGGTGGTAAACCATTGGCACTTCATGCCGCTATGCTCAAAATACCCACACACACTCATAAAAAACACCACATTGGACAATTCAGACTACAAACACATGACACCCATACACACATCACACCCACACACCCACACCACTATAAAACATGCACGCACAATGCCCACAACCCTTTATGACTACAAACCATTGCCAGCAGAGAGAGAGACAGCAAGAACACCCACCCAACCAGAGCCACATGCCACCATCACCAATACACCACCCACATACCTCACAACACACACCCCAACACATCACCCTACACACCCTCACCCACACTACTCACACCACACTCATGGCACCACAACAACACCCCAGGTTCTCTGAGGAGAGGCTAAAGGTCATGGTGGAGCAAATCATTTGGGTAGAGCCACAGCTCTTTGGATCTCAGGTGCAGCAAATATCCATTGTAAGGAAGATGGAGCTACAGTGGAGGATCGTGGACAGGGTCAACGCCGTGGGACAGCACCTCAGAACAAGGGATGACATCAGGAAGAGGTGGAATGACCTACTGGGGAAGGTACATTCCATTGCAGCAAGACACCAGATCGCAGTGCAGAGCACTTGCGCTGGACCCCCACCTCCTCCCCTACAACTATCAACATGGAAAGAGCAAGTCTTGGCAATCATGCATCAGGAGGGCCTGGCCGGAGTAGGAGGAGGACTGGACTCTGGTAAGTGAACACTCTATTGCTATCACCCCCCTACCTGCATGCATTACATTCCCCCAACCTCACCCTCACTCCCATCACTCCTCCACCTCCCACACACCCCACCATCACAAACCCCTCATCCCAGTGCCAAGCTCTGCATGCAACACCAATGAATGGACACCCCTCACAGACCTGCATGAACACCTATCACCACAGCATGCACACTAGAGAGAATCACCTAGCCCACCAAATAACAACTCACACAAGGCAAAGCTGCCAGGGTAATAATAACCATAGAGGGCCACACACCCATGCACAATATCCCAAGAGGTACCAAAACCAATGTCACCAGTGAAGAGGTGCCAGCAACATCCAGTCCCTCCACAGAAGAGGCCCACAGGGATAACAGCAGCTCTGGTCGCCTGGATCTGGATGACCAACCTGGCCCATCAGGGACTTCTGGGCAGTCGGTTACCTAGGCACAGTCACACACCACCACAGAGCCTCCTCCATCTGGAAATACCACCACAGTACCCACCCAGCGGACCCATACCTTTGTCCCCAGGACACATCAATCAGCAGTGTATCCACCACTACAGGGACCCTAGGCCACCCCACAAACACAGGACAATCAGTGACATGGGGTCAGTGGGCACACGGTCAAGGGACAGAGGCACAGGACAACAGAGAAGCTGGGAGGACTGCTGTGCGACAGGGGAAGGACAGGCCCAGGGAATCGGCCCTCCAGGAGGCACTCACTGCGATCCTGAAAGCATTCCAACATTCCCAGGATATGCTGGCCCAGATTCTGGACAAGTTGCAGAAGAACATGCGGCTGCAGGAGGGACAGTACCTGGGGATCAGGGAGGACTTGAAGGCCATCAACACCACCCTGGTCTCCATTGCAGGAGTGCTGGCAGATATGGCCAACAGTATGAGGGAGGCAGTGGAACACCACCGGGCCCTTGACACTAGCCAAAACAATGAACAGCCCTCCACCTGCCACTAGTAGACAGAAGGACTTGCCACAGAAACAACAGGCCACCAGCACCCCTCCCCCTGAAGAAGGCGAACCACCCCGCCAATGTTCCCTGCCATCCAGGCAGCAGCCAGAGACTATTGCCAAGACCCCTGCCAGGAAATATGACTCTCCTGAATGTCACCCTTGTGTCCCACTCTGTCACCCTGTCCACCTTGAACTGCCATTGCTCCCCTTCGTATGCACCCTTGGACAATGCACCTGTGATACAAATAGACTGGACTCTAACCTGGAGTTTCCTCCATCATCACCCCAGCCCATTGCACTATCCCCTCTTCTTCAGAGCACTGCAATAAACACACTTTGATAAAATACAAATATGGTGTATGTCAAATGTTTTCAAAATGTATTAGTCTAACCAGGTTCAAACATTGCAATTCAACTGTAGAGTAATGTTTACATTAGAAAGACCTGTAGTTGGCTACACTGAACACACCAGGAGCAATAGTGGGGAACCAACATCTGCAAAAGGAGATGCCAAAGGGTACAGTGAGTGGGCATAGAAGTAGGAATACACAGACTGCCAATCGACAATGTCACTCATCAAACTGTCAATTATATGTGTAATAACACTGTCTTACCTGTGTCTCATTGGAAGTATTGACAAATAATTGCACTTTTGTTGTCCTCATCCTCATCCTCTTCCTCCTCATCTTCACTGTCCACAGGATCCACTGCTGCCACATGGCCATTTCCGGCCTCCTCCTCCTGCAGAAAAGGCACCTGGCGACGCAAGGCAAGGTTGTGCAACATACAGCAGGCCACGATGATGAGGCAGACATTCTTGGTTGAGTGGCACAGGGATCCACCTGGTAGATGGAAGCAACAAAACCTGGCCTTCAGGGGGCCAAAGGTCCTCTCTATAATCCTTCTTGTTTGCCCATGTGCCTCATTGTAATGTTCCTATGCCCTTGTCCTGGCATTCCTCACAGGGATCAGTAGCCATGAGAGGTTGGGGTAACCAGAGTCACCTGCAAATATCAAGGGACAACTGTTAGCCACACACTCACCCTTAGGGCCCACACCATACCCATACAACAACATCCACTGGGTGGGAACCAGGGCTCACCTATTAGCCACACCCTGTTCCTCTGGAGTTGGACCATCAAATTTGGGATGCTGCTATCCCTCAGGAAAAAGGCACAGACCCAGGATACTTTGCATTGACGTGGGAGATGTACTGGTCCGCCAGGCACACTCATATGGACATTCATGGAGTGAAAACTCTTTTGATTTCTGAACAACTGTTCATTTCTCCGGGGGGGGGGGGCAAATGCAATATGTGTTTTATCGATTTCCCCAATGATGTTTGGGATAGGTCCCATTGCATAGAAGTCAGCTTTCACTGTGGCCAAGTCCTCCACCTGGGGGAAAACGATGTAGCTGCACATGTGTTTAATCAGGGCAGCCAACACTCTTGTCAGCACTATTGAGAACATTGGCTGTGACATTCCTGCTGCCAAGCCCGCTGTCACTTGGAAAGAGCCAGTTGCCAGGAAATGGAGCACTGATTGGACTTGCACAAGAGGGGGGATGCAGGTGAGGTGACAGATAGCAGATATTAGGCCAGGCTCCAATTGGGCACACAGCCCTGAGATTGTGGCCCTGTCAAGTCTATAGGTGAGGATAATGTGCCGGTCCACTATTGTTGCCAAGTCCTCCAGGGGTCTGTACAAGGGAGGATGTCTCCATCTCCCTTTCATCCTCAGTGATTGCAATCTATGTGGCAAAAGAGTGAGCAGCTGGTCATTATCTCTACATTCCAACCACTACAGTTCAATGCACATTGTGATTGTAACATTATTTTGTTGTAGATGTCCAAATAGTGCATTTGTGTACTGTGACACATTTAAGATCAATGGCCTGCACCCCCCCCTGAAATGGAGTCCACCTGTCCTGTATGGAGGGACAAGAGGAAATTAGGTAATTCCGCTGACGTGGTGTGCCATTGCGTGAGGCGGTCGAGAACCACCATGCAACTCCTCATTGGTTATCATTGGGCCCTATGGGGTACAGTGGCCAATGGTGATGTACGCCGTTGGTGATGGTACGCAACGCCGTGGACGTGACCGCCATTTTCTATCTGTGCACTTACTTGCTACCTGACCTTCAACAGGAGAGGACCTACACTGCATGTGCTGCTGTGACCTGTGTCTGGAACCAACCATGGCTCGTATTACTGGGGAAAGGGCCCCTGCCTTCACCTCGGCGGTGTTGGAGCAACTGGAGGATGGGGTCCTACCCCAGTACCGACTGCTGTATGGGCCTCCAGACCAACAGGTAAGTACTCTGTGAGTACGATGCATGGGGCATGAATGCATGGAGTGCTGTGTGTGAAGGCCTCATGTAGGGGGGGTTGGTGGATGGGCCCTGGGCAGCATACAGCATGTATGGTGGGCCATGTCTGTGCTAATGGGGATGAGAAGGGGCATGGTGGGCCATGAATTTAACAGGCAGGACGGTCAAACTAATACCTTTCCCTGTGTCTATTTTCCTGCAGGTCAGAGCCCATCAAAAGAAGGGTATATGGCGTGCCATTGCCAAGGATGCGCGGAGCATGGCGGTCTATGGAAGACGGAGCACGCACTGTCACAATCATTGGGAGGGCCTGAGACGCTGGGCACGGAAGACGGCGGAGGCCCAGCTGGGGATGGCCTCCCAATGAGGAAGGGGTGTCCGTCGAACCCTGACCCACTTGATGGACCGCATACTGGTGGTGGGGTATCATGAGCTAGATGGGAGCTTAGGGGCATCACATCAGCTAAAAGGGGGTGAGTACAGTGCCCGAATTTACAACTTACGTCTGGTGGGGTGGTATCCGGGTGGGGTGTGTGGGCCCTGTGGGTGCCCCTAGGCCAGGCCTGGCATTGCAGAGTAGGACCCATGTTGGGCAGGATTCTGATGTGAAGGTCCTCCAATCAAGCTGGTAGGCATCCACTATTTGACAGGTGTCTGTGAGTCTCAGGTATGCTGCATATGGCATTAGGTGTCTCTATCCATGGCCTGGTGACTAGTATTGTGACTGGTAGTGCATTGCCTAGTGCGCAGGGCTGTTCCCTGTGTGTGAGTGTGTTGTGTGCGTCAACGGTGGTGTTGGTGCCGCCATTGACCAAGTGTATCCTTTGTCTCTCCCCCCCCTTTTTGTTTTGTGCATTAGCATCATCTGGTGGAGGAGCAGAGGCACCGCCAATGGAGGGAGCTGCATCCCAGAGGACCCAGGAGGCAGAATCCACTGACGGTGACAGCACCAGTGGGACCGAGGGCGAGGGGAGCACCACAGCAGAGACAGGATGGGACAGTTCGGGCACGGATACCTCCTCCAATGGAAGCTCCCTGGTGGTGGCGGACACCTCTGTGTCCACCCCAGGTACAGGTACAGCTTCCACACCTGTACCAGCAACGCCCTCCCAGCAGCCCCTCAGCGAGTTTTCCATGCCCGCTCTCCCAGGAGGGTGGGCATCTCCTTCACCCGAGGCACCACTGGCTCTGCCCCAGTCAGTCCTGTTGCCCTGAGTGAGGAGGCTATTGACCTCTTGCAATCCATCTCTGTTGGGCAGTCAACCATTGTGAATGCCATCCAGGGGTTGGCAGCCCAAATGCAACAGTCCAATGCATTTCTGGAGGGCATTCACACTGGCTTGGCGGCCCAACAGAGATCAATTCAGGCTCTGTCCTCCTTTCTGATGGCAGCCATTGTCCCTGTTTCCACCCTCCCACCTCCAACTTCCTCTTCCCAATCCCATTCCCCTCAACCCCAACCTATCCCAAGCACACAATCAGACGAGTATGCACCTAGGACATCACACAAGAGTGGACATGGCAAACACAAGCACCACACTTCATCCCACAGGCACACACACAAACACCATCCAGAATCAGACATACCCACATGCACTGCCACCACTGTGTCCCCCTCCTCCTCGTTCTCCACCTCCCTCCCAGTTGCGTCTACACTCCCACCTGCATGCACTACATCCTCATCCATTACCACCATCACCTGCACACCTATCAGTACACACATCTCACTGGTAGTCACCACCCCCTCATCAATGCACACGTCCCCTGTGTCCTCTCCCACTGTGTCTGTGCCCCCTCCTCCCAAAGTACACAAACGCAAGCACTCAGACACCCAACAGCCATCCACCTCACAATAGTTTCCAGCCCATGCACTTGCACCCAACATAGCAGACTGACACCTCCTACAACCACTCCCTCTTCCTCCACTCCCAAACCATCTCCCACTTCCCGCCCCAATGTCCCTAAGCAGCTTTTCCTCGCCAAAATTAACCTCTTCCCTAGCCCTCTCCCCCATCCCTCACATCAGGCCAGGGTGGTCAAAACCCAGGCAAACACCTCAGCTAACCAGTCCACGGTCACAGTAGTGTCCCCAACTACTCCAGGTGGGAAAGGAGCCTCCCCTCACCACTTCCAGCACCGACACACGCAGGCCACCAGCAGCATCAGCCCATGTGGGCAGCCGTTTGAGGCTGCAAAGGTATGCTGAAGCCTCCACCCACCACTGCCAGCACCACCACCATGACCGCCAGCAGCAGGCCCCACCATTTCCAGCACCGCTACCATCAACAGCCCCAGTGGGCAGCCGTCCGAGGCTGCAGGGGATGTGCTGGAGCCTCCCCCCACCACAGCCAGCACCACTACCAGCAGCCCCAGTGGGCAGCTATCCGAGGCTGCAGGGGATGTGCTGGAGCCTCCCCGCACCACTGCCAGCACCGTCTGAGGCTGCAGGGAATCGGCTGGAGCCTCCCCCCACCACTGCCAGCACCACCACCAGCACCGCCACCAGCAGCAGCAGCCCCAGTGGGCAGCCGTCTGAGGCTGCAGGGGATGGGCTGGAGCCTCCCCCCACCACTGCCAGCTCCACCATTTCAGCCCACTGCCACCACTGAGCAGCCTTCGTCGCTGGCAGACAGTGTGTAGTCCTGCATCCATGGGCTGTTGTGCGGCCTGGCCCCTGCAAATCCTGTGGGTCTGACACCCAGGTGAGAGACTGTGACCTTGCACTCCCCAAGATCTGCATCACAGGGCTCGATGTCTCTTCCAGAACCAGTGGAGAAGCTATCCACTCACCCCATCCTCCCCAGTATGAAGCTCACAGGGCACGATTTCCCCTCCAGAACCAAAGGAGAAGCCATCCACTCACCCCTTCCTCCCCACGATGAAGCTCACAGGGCACGATGCCCTCTCCAGAACCAGTGGAGAAGCCATCCACTCACCCCATCCTTCCCAGCCTTGCACTCCCCAGGATCAAGCACAGGGCATGTTGCCCGGCCAGAGTATGTGGGCAAGTCACCCACTTGAGAGACTGTGGCCTTGCACTCCCCAGGATCAAGCACAGGGCATGTTGCCCCATCCAGGGCATGTGGGCAAGTCACCTACTTGAGAGACTGTGGCTTTGCACTCCCCAAAGCAGAGTGATGGGCATGTTGCCCCGTCCATGGCAAGTGACGTTGTACCATCTTCCGGCTGAGGTGCCCCCCCCTTTCCCCGTCCCCCTGAGGTGCCTGCCTATTTTCTACCTGCTGCCCCTGCAGTGTTTTCTCTGTTTTGTTGCAGGTGTGGGGTGGGGCCTTGGAATTTGTGATGTGACCCTGTGGCCCACAAACATTGAGGACTGGACAGTGTCTCTTGATTTGTATATATGTAAGTACTTGTTGATTTTGATGCACGTATTCCTACTATATTTATCTTATTACACTCTTTTTACTCTATTGTAGTTGTCCTTGCATTATTCCTGGGGGGTACGGGTTTAATATGTAATGTTACTGCATCTGCTTGTGTGTGTGGTGTTGGGGGTGGGGTATTGCGTGTTGCATGTGTGTGTCACTCTCTTTTTCCTCACCCCTCCCCTGTGTGCTAGGCGGCAATACTCACCGAGGTCATCTTCGCCGGCATTGGCGTTTTTAGTGGAGCAGCACGTAGAAGAGCATGGGGAACTCATGTAACTGGGGCTCCATGGCTTGCATGGTTCTTCCTTGAGTCTCCAAAGGTGAGTTGTTTCCCTTCTGTGCAGTGTTTCCACAAGGCTTTTGATGTCGTTGGTACCGCTCTGGAGAAGGTGGCAAATTGGTGTGTCATTATGTAGTAGGGGGAACATTGTCTTCCGCCTGGCTGTAGGCGTTTACCTCAGTGGTGCCTGCTGATATCACATGTTAAAGTGGCTGTCCATCTGATCGGTTTCCACCCTGGTCATAATTTCATAGTTATTACCGCCGGCCTGTTGGTGGTATTACCGCCACTATATCAGTGACTGCCACGGTTGTAATGAGGGTTCTGTCTCTGAGACTTTTGAAAACAGGAGGCAAGATCAATCCAAGCCCTTGGAGAGCACTTCTTAATAAAGTCAGAGGTCAGCAAGACAACAGCAGGGCAGCAGTCCTTCTCTGCAAAGCAGTCCAGATGAGCCAGGCAGTTCCTCTTGACAGGTTGCAGGCTCAGGTCCAGAAGTGTCTGCATCGGTGGGATCAGAGACCCAGTTTATATCCCTAAAAATGTCTTTAAAGTAGGGGAGAATTCAAAGAGTGGTTTTGAAGTGCACAAGTTCCTCTTTCAGTACAGGCCTGTCTGCTAGGGTCCTAGTAGGGGGCAGTCCATTGTGTGAGGGCAGGCCACTAGCCTTTGAAATGTACATGTCAGGCCCTCAAGTCTTACAGCCCAGGAAGACCCATTCAGTATGCAGATGAGTGCAGGTGTGACAGAGTGTCCTGTGGTTGTGGTTGTCTGGGTAAAATGTAAAGGAAGCTATCAACCAACCCAACCCAGACGTTGATTAGAGACAGTTTTTAAGGCACAGATGGTTTTGAAGTACAGAGAAATGCTCACTTTCTAAAACTGGGATTTCTAAAATAGTAATATATGGTCCAACCTCACCAATAAGACCATTCTGGCTATACTAAATATGACCTGGTTACCCCTTTCTGATCACAATCTACCACTCAAAAAGTACATAAGGGTGGTCCTAATGCTAGTCTATGAAATAAGCAGGCCTCAAAGTAGTGGAAAACAAATTTAGGGGTTTTTCTCTACCAGGACATATAAAACACATATGCACATGTCCTGTCTTTTACCTACATAGCACCCTACCCTTTGGGTTACCTAGAGCATCCCTCAGTGGTGACTTATATGTAGAAAAAGATGAGTTTAAGGCTTAGCAAGTACTTTTAAATGCCAAGTCGAAGTGGCAGTGAAATTACAGAGACAGGTTTTGCAATGGCAGGCCTGAGGCATTATTAAGGGGCTACTTAGGTGGGTGGAACAATCAGTGCTGCAGGCCCACTAATAGCATTTAATCTATAGGCCCTGGGTACATGTAGTGCACTTTACTGGGGACTTACAAGTAGATTCAATGAGACAATTTGGTATTCACCAATGTCACCATGTTTTAACGGAGAGAGCATATGCACTTTAGCACTGGTTAGCAGTGGTAAAGTGCACAGAGTCCTAAAACCAGCAAAAACAATGTCCAAAATGTGGAGGGAGGCAGGCAAAAAGTTAGGGGTGACCACCATAAGGCTGTCAGGTCGAACATGTGTCCCCCCAAGCTGAAAGTGGGGTCCTGGGAGCTCTCATTGCTAAGGTGGAAGTATCTGGAGAGACCATCAGCGCTGGCATGGTCAAACCCCAGGTGATGCTTCACCATAAAGTCCATCCCCTGTAGGGAAATGGACCACCTCAAGCTTTTAGGATTCTCGCCCCTCATCTGCATGAGCCATCTGAGTCGTTGGTGGTCTGTCTGAACCTGGAAGTGAGTCCAAAACAGGTATGGTCTCAGCTTCTTCAGTGGCCAGATCACAGCAAATGCTTCTCTCTCAATAGCACTCCACCTCTGTTCCAGTGGTAATAGCCTTCTTCTAATAAAGACTACTGGTTGGTCTGGGCCCTCCTCAATTAGCTGTGCTAGAACTGCCCCTATGACATGCTCTGAAGCGTCCGTCTGCACAATAAATTCCTGGGAGTAGTCAGGTGACTTGAGCATGGGGGCTGTGCACATGGCTTCCTTCAAGGAGTTAAAGGCTTTTTTGACAAGCCTCTGTCCAATTCACCAGCCTAGGTTGCTGTTTGGATGTGAGCTCTGCCAAGGGTTACACAATGGTTCCATAGTCCTTGACGAACCTACTGTAATAATCAATGACGCCCAAGAAGGCCCTCACCTCGGTTTGGGTTCTAGATGGTTGAGAGTCCTTGATAGTTTCAATCTTGGCCTGGAGGGGCTGCACCTTTCCACCACCTACTAGGTGTCCTAAGTACACCACGGAACCCTGCCCAATCTGGCACGTACTGGCCTTGATGGTCAGGCTTGCCTGTTGCAGGGACTAAAGCACCTCCTTGAGGTAGAGCAGGTGTTCTTCCCAGCTAGAACTATAGACAGCAATGTCGTCTAGGTAGCCTGCGCAGAATGCATCCTTGCCAGCTAGGACTCCATTAACCAACCATTGGAAGGCAGTAGGGGCATTTTCCAATCCAAAGGGCATTACTCTGAACTGGTAATGGGCCTCAGGAGTAGAGAAAGCGGATCTCTCTTGAGCCCCTTTAGTCAAAGTGATCTGCCAGTACCTGATGTGAGGTCAAAGGGACAAAGGAATTTGGCAGCACCAAGCCTGTCTACGAGGTCATCAGCTCTGGGGATGGGGTGAGCATCAGTCTTCGTGACTGAGTTGAGACCCTGGTAGTCCATGCAGAACCTGAGTTCTTGCTTGGCACCGGGGGCAGCAGCATTGGGAACCAACATCACTGGGCTGGACCAGGGACTGCTGGACTTCTGTATCACCCCAAGAGCCAGCATCTTGGAAACTTCATCCGTGATGCTGGACCTCACTTTGTCTGACACCCTGTAAATGTTATTCTTTACAGGTGGACCGTCTCCTGTGTCAATGTCGTGGACACACAAGTGTGTGAGTCCAGGAGTGAGGGAGAACAGGGAAGAGAACTGTTCCAAAAATTTGTTGCAGTCTCCCCTCTTGGTTAGAGTCAGAGAGATTAAAACCCTCCACTGACCCATCACCTTCTTTGGCAGAGAGGAGGTCAGGGAGAGGCTCACTCTCCTTTTCCATGCCCTCTTCTGTCACAATGAGCATACTGATGTCAGTCCTCTCAAAATGGGGCTTCAGTCTGTTGTGGTGGAGAACCCTCAGGGGGTTTATAGGGGTCTTGATGTCCACTAGGTAAGTGGCCTCCCCCTTCCACTCCTTGGTTTCAAATGGGCCAGTCCAGCAGTCCTGGAGAGCTTTAGGCTCTACTGGCTCCATCACCCTTACTTTGTCTCCAGGTGAGAATTCTACCAGAGTGGCCTCATGGTCATACCACTCTTTCATTACCTCTTGGCTGGCCTCAAAGTTGTTCTTGCCTGTTCCCAGAAATGCTGTGTCTGGTTGTGGAGGGTCAGCATGCAACTGACCACATCCTGGGGAGGTTTCTTGGGAACTTTCTCCCATCCCTCCTTTACTATGCTTAGTGGTCCCCTGACAGGGTAACCATAGAGAAGTTCAAAGGGGCTGAAACCAACCCCTTTCTGGGTCACCTCCCTATGAGCAAGGAGAAGGCATGGCAAGAGGACGTCCCACTTTTGCCTCATGGTCTCAGGCAGGCCAGTGATCATGCCTTTTAGGGTCTTGTTGAATCTTTCAACGAGCCCATTGGTTTGAAAATGCTAAGGGGTGGTAAACTACAGTCATACCACATGGACTTCATGTACGCTGACATGACTTTTGTGCCTCTGTCAGACACAACCTCCTTTAGTAACCCCACACAGGAAAATATCCCCATAAGAGCTCTGGTCACCACCGGTGCAGTCACTGTCTGAGTGATTGCCTCTTGATAGCGGTTGGCATGGTCCACCAAAACCTGGATAAACCTGTTGCCTAGGGTGGTTTTGCAGTCCAAGGGACCAATGACATCAATGCCCACCCTTTCAAAGGGGGTGCAAACGATGGGGTATGGGATCAAGGGGGCCTTGAGCCTTTTCCCTGTCTTCCCACTAGCCTGGCAGGTTGGGCAAGACCTACAGAACACATCTGAGGCTACCCGCATTCGAGGCCAATAAAAGTGGGTGACAACCCTGGCAAAGGTCTTGTCTTGTCCTAAATGTCCTCCCAGGGGATGTCATGAGCCCGGCCCAGTAGGAAGGCTCAGTAACAGTGGGGGACCACCAGCACACGTGCTGCTCCAGCGGCCGGTACCTTAGGCTCACTGTAGAGGAGATCAGTCTCCCAATAGATATGGTGATCGCCAGAGGCTTCACCTGCTGTTTGGGCTGAGGCCTGTTGCCTCAGACCCTCAAGAGTGGGCCACGCCTTCTGCCCTTTGCAGAATTCCTCCCTGGTTGGCCCTCCTTCCACTTGCCAGCCAGTAAGCTCAAGCAGGTTACCCAGGTCAGCAATATCTTCCCCTGTTGGGTCAGGGGCCTCCTCATCTGGGACCCCGTCAACCACCACAGGAATATCTATGGCCGGTTTTCCGCACCCCTTGCTCTTACTCAGTGCAGCTGTCTGGGGCATTTTTCCAGGCTCCAGACACCCCTGACTCCCTTCCCGGGCAGTCATGGACTGGGTGGTCATGCAGACCCTTTCAGGCAAACCTAACATCTCCAAGTTGTATCTGAGCTTTACCTCCTTCCAGGCACTGTGCCCAAGATCATTGCCTGACTGACAATCTACAGGCATGGCAGGACTCACAGCTACTTCTAGAGTACCACAGACCCCCACCCCACTCAAAGGGAACTAGAGCTACTGGTAGGGGGCTCTCACGGTTGTCAGCAACTATGACCTGGTGGAATGTATTAGGGATGCCTTGCTCTGCTGATACCAGCTGGCCCCTGACAGTAGTCATACTGGCTCCTGTGTCACGCAGAGGCTCCACCCTTTGTCCATCAATGGTGACCCACTGCCTATACTTGGAAATACTGGCAGGCATGTGGGCTTTTGGCACCATTTTATTGACTTCTAAGGAACACTAGTGTTACCTCTATCTGTTCCCCCAAGCTGACTGGCACCATCCCCCCCGAGTGCTACACTAGCCGACCCAGGTGTCTGCCCTCCAGTGGTGGGCTGTGCTCTCTTGGGAAACTGGGAGTCACCCTTAGAGTGTCCATGCTTGAAGCACTCTAAGCATTTGGGGATAAACTTCCCTTTCTTCTTGTCAAAGAATCCTGGCCCCTTCTCAGGCTGGAACTGGGTACCGCCAACCCCCTGGGAATTGTTTTGGGGCCTTTTGAGAACTCCTTATTTTTAAGTTTTTCTCCCCTCTTTCTTCTGAGGGGAATCAAATTATATAACCCTGTGTAATCATTTACTTTGCTGCCCCACACCCATCCATTCAGTGCCTTACTAAAAAAATCAAAAAAGTCTACTTAAATTTGTGTGGAAAGTCTGGTTCTGTCCCTGAACCTCTGACAGTATTTCTCAGGAGTCAGCCCAAACTTGGCAAGCAAAGCAATTTTCATGGGTGCATATACATTTTGATCTTTTGGATCCAGTGTAAGAAGTGTGTCCCTCCCCACTACTGGTACATACCCCCACAAGACCGCCCCTGTTTGCTCTTCAGAGACCCCATGAGCCCTTAGTGCAATTTCATAAGCAGCCAGCCACTTATCAATGTCATCTCCCTCCACATAACTGGGCACTAACGTTTTGGGTATACGAACCTTCCTTTCCCCAGCAGGCCACCATCACTGCTGGATTCAGACTGTCTCGCCTTAATATCCAGCTCCTTGAGACTCAGTTCATGAGCCAATAAAAGTTTATTTTCAGCTAAGGCTCTCTCAGCTGCTGCCTCCGCTCTCTCAGCTTCACAATTTTTTACTTTACCGTTTGTAGTTGAAACTCTCTCTCTTTCCTCTGTGGTCAGGCCATGGCTAGAGACACTGATTTCTGGATTAGCGGGGGCACCATTTCAGGGGTAACATCCCTCACTATTGGCAACAAATCCTCTGAGGGGTCATCCTCTTGCTCCTCCTCTTCAACATTCTCATCTGAATGGGCTTCTGCCCAGTCCCTCAGTGCCTTTTGGTATTTCTCCTTTCTGGAGGCACCCTGGGTAGGTACTTTCATCACCTTGCAGAACCCTTTCAGCTGTTTAACAAAGTATGTTTCCAACTTGGCTAGATCAAAATCTTCAGCTCCTGCTTGAGACCCAGCCAGATACATGTTGAATGAGGATTTAGTTAAAAATGTCAGGCTTAGAATGAAATTGCAGAAAAAGATTAAAAAAACAAGTTGACCTTCAACTGTGGGTACGTAGTGTACAATTAGCTATTGTATGTCACTGCACAAATACAGGTCCTAGCCTCAACGCTGAACACCAATGTTAGAAAAGAGGTATTTGGTTGGCAGTCAGGTTACCCCCTGTCCAAGCAAGGACCCTCACTCTAGTCAGGGTACGTCACACACAGTCCAAATTATTCTGTGCCCATCCTCTGGTAGCTTGGCATGGAGCAGTCAGGCTTAACTTAGGAGGCAATGTGTAAAGTATTTGTGCAATAAATCATTCAATAACACAGTATAACACCACAATAATACAACACAGAGGCGGTCATTCTGACCGCGGCGGGCAGCGGTCGCCGCCCGCCATGCGGTCACCGCCAAATGGCCGATCCGCGGTCAGAAGACCGTGGATGCCATTTTGGCTTTCCCGCTGGGCCGGCGGGCGACCGCCAAAAGGGCGCCCACCGGCCCAGTGGGAAAGCCCCTGCAACCGGCGGTGTTGCAGGGGTGCGACGGGTGCAGTAGCACCCGACGCAATTTTCACTGTCTGCAAAGCAGACAGTGAAAATCTTCATGGGGCCCTGTTAGGGGGCCCCTGCACTGCCCATGCCCGTGGCCCAGGGGCCCCAGGGGCCCCACGACACCCGTTCCCGCCATCCTGTTCCTGGCGGTAAGAACCGCCAGAAACAGGGTGGCGGGAAGGGGGTCGGAATCCCCATGGCGGCGCTGCAAGCAGCGCCGCCATGGAGGATTCCCTGGGCCATGGGAAAATCAGCGGGAAACCGCCGGTTCCACTTTTCTGACCGCGGCTTTACCGCCGCGGTCAGAATGGCCCTGGAAGCACCGCCAGCCTGTTGCAGGTTAAAACCATCAAGATTTGATAAGTACATGTTGAAATATCACGTCATAAATGATAAAAAGAGTCTTTAGTTCTTGAAAAGCAGCAAGTGTCTCTTGCAAGCACAAAGTACCTGGTTTATGTTCAAAATCTCTGCAAGGGACCGCAGAGGAGGCGATGCATGGAAAATGGGGAAGAGTGCATCGGTTTCTCTTGGCGCACCCAGACGATGCTTCGATTATTTGCCACGCAGGGAAGGCTTTGTGTCTATTTCTGCCGTGCTGACTTGGATCCTCTTTGGGTTGCTGGGTTTTCTGACGCCTTGGTAACGATGCAGAGAAATCCTAGGTGTGCAGGATGAAGTCACAGGAGCTTGCGCAATCCGGTGGGAGATACAGGGAAATTTCTGTCACACTGCAGGCACTGCATCGATTCTTCTCCCAGGAAGTCGGGCTGCGTTGTTCTGGCTCGGCTCTGAGTTGATCCAGTGGGCTGTGCATCAAAGTTCCAGACACAACGCTGGCGCTGCGTCGACCTCCTCTCAGGGAGCTGGGCTGTGTCATTCCGGTTCAGCGTGTAGTGATTTTCTCACAGGCTGTGTGTCGAATTTTTGCCACACGAGGAGTTCTTTGCAGGAGGAAGTCTCTTTGGTCCTGAGACTTCAAGGAACAGGAGGCAAGCTCTAGCCAAGCCCTTGGAGAGAATTTCTCAGCCAAGCCAGAGGGCAGCAAGGCAACAGAGCAACAGCAGGGCAGCAGTCCTTTGCAGAAAAGCAGTGAGCTGAGTCATTTGGACAGCCAGACAGTTCCTCTTGGCAGGTTGTGGGATCTGGTTTAGAGTTTCTTCACCAGTGGTATCTTGTCCAGAAGTTTCTGAGTTGGTAGGGCCCGAGGCCCTGTTTAAATACCCAAATGTGCCTTTGAAGTGGGGTAGGCTTTGAAGAGTGGCATAGAAGTGCACAAGGACCCCTTTCAGTTCCATCCTGTCTGCCTGGGTCCCAGTAGGGGGTGTGTCAGTCCATTGTGTGAGGGCAGGCCACTGTCCTTTGACATGTAAGTGTCAAGCCCTCGACCCTCCCATCCCAGGAAGACCCATTCAGTATGCAGAAGTGTAAAGGTGTGATTGAGCATCTGGTGTTTGGGGTTGTCTGAGTGAAATGCACAAGGGAGCTGTCAAGTAACCCAGCCAGACGTGGATTGTAAGGTACAGAAGGATTTAAGTGCAGAGAAATGTTCACTTTCTAAAAGTGGGATTTCGTAAACAGTAATATTACATCCAACTTCACCAGTCAGCAGGATTTTGTATTACCATTCTGGCCACACTAAATATGACCTATGAAAGGAGCATGCCTCCTAGCAGTGTTAAACGAATTTAGGAGTTTTACACTACCAGGACATATAAATTACACAGGTATAAGTCCTGCCTTTTATCTACATAGCACCCTCCCCCATGGGTTACCTAGGGCCTACCTTAGTAGTGACTTATGTGCAGAAAAAGAGGAGTTTAAGCCTTGGCAAGTACTTTTAAATGCCAAGTCGAAGTGACAGTGAAACTCTACATGCAGGCCTTGCAACTGCAGGCCTGAGGAATGGTTAAGGGGCTACTTAGGTGGGTGGCACAATCAGTGCTGCAGGACCACTAGTAGTATTTAATCTATGGGCCCTGGGCACATGTAGTGCACTTTACTAGGGACTTACAAGTAGATTAAATAAGGCAATTGGGTATTAACCAATGTCACCATGTTTTAAGGGACAGAGCATATGCACTTTAGCACTGGTTAGCAGTGGTAAAGTGTGCAGAGTCCTAAAACCAGCAAAAACAGTGTTCAAAAAGTGGAGGGAGGCAGGCAAAAAGTTAGGGGTGACCACCTTAAGGCTGTCAGGTCTAACACATTTAGGGGCATATTTATACTCTGTTTGCGCCGAATGTGCATCAAAAATTTTGACGCACTTTCAGCGCAAACATTGCCCCATATTTAAACCCTGACGCCCGATCCGGCGCACAAGGAAAATGACGCTATGTGCGCCAGTTTTTGGAAGTGGCACCCCGCCCTGCGTTAATGACATGCAGGATAGGCGTTCCCGTCCAAAAACAGACGCACACAGAGGTGCGTCGTATTTATGCTTCCGGGCAAAAATCACTCCAGCGCGGCAGGCGGCGCAAAAAAATCACGCAAAGCACGAATATCGTGAAATTTTAACGCCTGGGTCAGGGCAGGTGTTAAAATGGTGCAAGCACACCTGTACTTAATCAGAACACACAGAACAAACAACAGAGCAGCAGAGCAGCAGAGCAGCAACAGAGAGACATGGAGGTGCTTTTTCTTCAGCGTGCACGTAGACGCAGAGCCCTGCAGCAACAACAGCAGCTACAACAACAACAGCAGGGACCCCAAAGACAGCGCAGAAGGCAGGAGAGGATATTCCGCCCAAGAACAACCCTGCATGGCCTCAGGGAACGAGACATCATCCAGAGGTACCGGTTGAACTGGCAGGCCATTCAGCAGCTGCTGACAAATATTGAACAGCAATTGGCCCCCACTTTAGTGACTCCACGCACTATCCCAACAGAAACAAAGCTGCTTGCCGTACTTCACATGCTGGCAAGTGGCTCCTTTCAGACAACTGGTGCCCTGGTTGGTGGAATATCACAACCATCTTTCTCCGCATTACTGCCTAAAGTACTGGATGCCATCATTGCACTGACACCCCGCCACATCTGCTTCCCTAACACACTGCAGAAGCAGCAGGAAACCAAACAGGGGTTCTACGCCATCAGTGGCTTCCCACACGACCTTGGTGCAATCGACTGCACACATGTACGCCTTGTGTCACCTGCTGCGAGTGAACACCTCTACCGCAACAGGAAGCACACACATTCCATCAACGTGCAGGCCATAGTCGATCACCAAGGACTGATCAGCAACATCGTGGCTAAATATCCTGGGAGTGTACATGACGCATTCATCTTCCGTCACTGCACCATCAACCAACACTTCCAGGATGGACGGTATGGCAATGGACTACTTGTTGGTAAGGACAAAAATCTACTTATATACTCACTGCACAGAAACCCTCTAGGATAAACAACCCATACACCACAATAGCAACACCTAGACAGGAACACACTGAGGTACTCACATCACTAGCCATGTTTCACAAGTCACCATTGAACCTCTCACACATTGGAATTTACTCTACAGCTAAGTGTGAAGACATTAATGACTGTGGTTGCCTAAATGTCACCTTGCAAATTTGAAGGCTCACAATAACCTGTACACTAATACAATGCATAATTTTTAAGGGATGGGATGGCCTGGGTATGTTCATATGAACGTTTCTAATACACTTTCATGTTACAACTCTGCATGGAACTATCATCACACCCCTAGTGAGGACACACGGACACCTGTGTCACAAGTCACAATGCAAGGGAGGGCACACTGTACTTGAGAAACCAATACATCCTGCTGACAAACAGTTAGCCAACAAACACTTGCTCAGCCAAGGGAAAAAAACAATGCCAAAGTTTTCACCAACAACCATAGGTTGTCACATTAGTACACAAAATAGTCACAGACAACACAACACAACTACTGCCATCAAAGATACGTACAACAGTGCCTCCTACATCTAATTGATACCATTCTGTGTTTCTCTTTCAGCTGATCAGGGGTATGGCATCCAGCCTTGGATAATGACACCATATGGGAACCCAAATACTGCTGCTGAGCGGGCATACAATGACGCCCACAAGAGGACACGCAGCATTGTGGAGCGGACCTTTGGGATCCTAAAGTCAAGGTTCTGCTGCCTTGACATCACTGGCGGTAGCCTACCATACTCCCCAGAGATGGTCTGTAAGATCATACTCACTTGTGCCATATTACACAATATTTGTGTGAAAAGGAACATTCCCCTCCTTGAACCGGACCCAGACATGCCTGAGGATGACGATGAGGAGGATGCTGGCCTGCAACAGGAGGGGGAACAACATAACACGGCAGCAGGAGTGCGTAGGCGCCAACAGATTGTCAACAATTTTTTTACTTAAGTTATTATAATCACTTGTATTCCACACTTGTAAATAAACACAGATAACAAACACCACATCATGCTTTGGCCTATTCATTTCAGACCACCTTTAGTTTGAAATTGCTGAAGATGAATGTCGTCTCATTGAGCAAGAATGCTATAACATTCATCACACCAAAAATAAACATCACAAATGTATTCACAGAGGGTAGGATGTGACATGATACATTACCATACACAGAGCCCAACAAGAGTACAAATGTGACAATTACAGATGCCGGATCCAAACAACTGAAACAGTCTCTCATCCAGCCCAAAATTGGAGATCATTTGAAAGTCACATCACACGTGTTCAGAGACAGGGTGGGACCATCCATGTGTACGTGACCATGTCATCAATGGCTTCTCTCAAGTGTGTGATATGAGCAATACACAATTGGTACAACATCAGCTGCCACTAACTCAGCCGGAGACCTTGAAGTTACAGTGACAACATACACCCAGACAGGTGATAGTGGATCCACATTCCCACACACATGTACACATATGTCATACAATCAACCTAATATTTGAAAGTAGACCATCACAGTTGTGTCCCAGTTTGAACCTAGCAGGAAGATTGTAACATGACACTAAACCAGTTTATGCAGAAAGGGACACAGACAACCAAAAAATTCTTCTCATGATCACATCGGGAACGCTGAGAGTCTTGCAAACATAGTCATTGGAAAATGGTATGCAAGTTAGCTCCAATTCATCATTACTGCAAACGTCAAATGGGCTAATGAGATGAATGAATGGTCAACAGTCATTCATACGATATGGCCTTACATTAGCCTGCTGCTGCAGGTTTGCCATGATATAATAGATATACTCCATGGATACAGTAGCTATTCTGGATGGTCAAATCCTAGGGTGCTGGGGGCCTAAGTCCACCTCTACCGCCCCCAAAACATACAAGAATCATGTACTTGTGAACTAAACACATGCATAAGGCACATGTGTGGCCTCCATGTCATAAGTCCAACACAAATCTGAAACACAAAATCATAATGGGACATGGTTAGCCCCATAAAAACTGTAAGTGACTCTTCCACTCCCTGTTAGGACTACACATAAAAGCATCACCATCATAAATGTGGACACATTTTGGAGACGGAATACATAATGGTATCCCATCCATCATTTCAAAATAGCCATCAGCAATTACACCAAATATGTCGTCAAATCTGGTCAATACATTAGTCAACGTATCCCAAACATTACAGTGTGAATGCCTTCTATACATAAAACAACGGACATGTGTCATATCCAAACACAAATGTGTATCACATCGCACCGTTTGACCATGACAAATCACCTTTCCAAAGGTAAAAACATGAAGACATAAGGATAAATTTGCTCCATATTCTACGCATACAGCATGGGCGTCATAATTTGTTCACGTACATGAGTGCACACAATGCAGAGTCAAATACAAATGTATCCAAAAGTGTCTTAATATTTCGCCTTCAAAGTATATTTTACATCCACAATATTTTAGACTCTGCATCATGTGCACTACTGTACATGTAAAAAAATTGACGCCCATGATGTATGCGTGGTAAAATTGACGCTACATGGACAATATGTTGGTCATCTCATGTACATAAAAAATTATTAATATTCATATCATATTTTTTCACTCCGCATCATGTGCACTTCTGTACGTGTAAAAAAATTGACGCCCATGATGTATGCGTGGTAAAATTGACGCTACATGGACAATATGTTGGTCATCTCATGTACATTGAAAATTATTAATATTCATATCATATTTTTTCACTCCGCATCATGTGCACTGTAATGCGTCAAAAAAAAATGACGCACAACTGTGTATACGTGAAAATATGACGCATAACGGGAAAATAAAAACGGCGGCCATTTTATGCAGGAAGTGATGTAATAGGATATCCTGTTTACCAAATCTGTACTGGGAGTAAACTTTCACTTTCACTTTGCAGTCTCAGATTTATCTAGACTGTGTGGTTGTGTGAAAGGTGTTGTCCTGTGTTTTACTGCTTCAGTGTCCTGTGTGCCTTGTATTTTGTCTTAGTGTCAATCTATTATTGTTGTATAACATTGTCTCAGTCTATTTAGTCTTGTTTTGTCTATACCTGTGATAGTTTGTATTGTCTGTGGGAGTCTGTTGTGGGTAGCATAGTTTGGGGGGTTAGTTGGGCTATTTTTCTCCTTCTTCTTTTTCTTTCACACCTCTACCTTTCCCCATTTCCCACTTTTACTTTCATATTTCATTTGTCCATTTTTAGACCTCTCAATATGTCAGGTAGGCCTCGCCAGTCCAGGATGGGTGAAGACGAATTGGGGGGGTTCATATGGCTAGTAAGCCATTTCCTCCCACTGATGCTGGAGGCTGGGGGCCGTGTGATACAGGGGTATCACACGGAGGCGAGGAAAATCCGGTGGGAGAAGGTGCGCCATCACCTGGTCCGGGTCTACGGGAGTCTGCGAAATGTCCATCAACTCAAGCACCGCTGGGCAGATCTGATCACCAGGGAACAGGACCTGCTGGACCACCTGGGACTCCGGATTGGTAGCCATGTTGGTGAGTACAAATCAATTACATGGGAATAATAGAAATCTGTGTGTGAACATGTGATGATTGTTAGCCAATCTGCAAAATAAGTAGCTGACTGTGTGTAATGCTAGGGAAACCTAGGCCCATGGTCATACACATAAATCCCCATTTTTGCAACACATGTACACGCAATAACAGCAGTAAAATCCAACATCTATTTGTATTTTGCTAAGTAGCCCCCTCTCTGCGTCACAAAATGATGCAAATGCTGCGATACAAAGGTATACATATGTGTCCTAATGTGTATTTGTTGCAGAATGTGTATGAAGACCTATGCTACCAGTCCGATGGCTAATTTTTGCAACACATACCAGATGCCTGTAGCTGCATGTAATGTAGTGTTGCATTTGTGTCAGAAAAGCAACACGTGAACTGCTCTATTTGTACTCTACTGGTCATAATGGCCAGTGAGTACGTCATGTAGAAACAACATACCTACATATGTAGACGCCATAGCTAGTCAGAAAATTGGAAACACATGATGATGCTATACATGTGTGTTGCCTTCACGTCACATGAAGTTAGTCATGTTGTCCACACATATGTCACATGTGTGTCTGGTTGCTGTGTGTTGAACCTGTCCACATAGCCTGTTTGATTGTGAGTGGTCATGCAGTCCTCATGGAACCAGTTTTGGAATGTCTCTCTGGGATGCACATGCTGAGATGTATGGATAACATTATTGTTGGGGCATACTAATGGAGGATTAACTTGGACGACACATGACTGTCCTGGCCACTGCATGAGTGTAGTAGAGTGTGTCACTGGAGCAGGAGACTCATCCAATGATAATGTTGAATACAAAGTCATCCATGCAGGATGAGCATGTGTGAAAGTGTATCATTACCATGTCATATTCACACAGTGTCATTGTAACAGAAATTATTTGTCCGTTCACCCAGTCTGAGTATATTCTTCCTTTCATGCTTTACAGGTGGACCAGCCCCGTACACGTGGGAGAGGTGGCCCATTTTGACGACCCCGATACCTACAGTGAGTGTCGCCTGAGTGCTATTTTCATTGTTTGGTAATGAAGCATGATGGATTACTGTGTGTTCAAGAGAATTCATGATTTGATGTGCTGGCCGTTCATTGGCTTGGTTGTTTTAGTGTGATATCAAATAGGAATAATGTTTCTGTAAATCAATACCTAGTCATCTCTCAGATTGAGGGGCTGTAGGTCATTCAATTAGGGCGGCAATTGGGAATGGTATGACTCATTTGGAATACACTGCTCAATGTTAGACTTGGTCAGGGACTTGTCATTAACTGAGTCTGCATATCAGACTGACAGTCTCCCAGATAGCTTAGGCACATGGCTTTGATGACAAGTGCTTCTTCCTAGTTGAGGATGGACTGTGTACACTGTAGGTCGGATCTTCCTGGGGCATGTACTTCCACAAGGTGAACTCGAAGTGTGTGTGACTTGAGTGCAATGGCCTAGGTGTTCTGTCTAATCATGAGAATGGGTGTTCTACCTCCTCTGTGTGTGTTGTAAAACATGCCTCGCTAATAGTATGTTATGTTGGGCTAAGTCATATCATTTTGACATGTGTGGCCCTGGGATGTGACAAGGTTGGGCTGACTACAACGTGTTGCTAGCCCTTCATAGGTGTTGTGTGTGAAGGCACATACTTGTTGAACTTTCTGTACACTCCTGGGTGTGCATTGAACATGGGATTGTTGGTTGTTCTTCCCACACCACCCACAAAGACTGGGATGTTACTGTGAAACAGGGTACCTAGGACTGTAGCAACCAGTATGTTACACGTACTTAACACCTTTTGTGTCTTGAGTTAGTACCTAGGGCCAGATGTAGCAAAATGTCTACACGTTGCAAATGGCATAAATTTCTGTTTGTGAGTTGCAAACGTCTGTTTCCTATTCCAAAATGTATTTGGTGGTCATGTACATATTAGCAAAATGCTTTTCAAAATGCAAATAATAAAGGGGTTTACCAGACCTACTTGCAACTCACAGTGGTAGGCAATCCCATTTGCAACCGAGTACGTGGTTGCAAAGTGAGTAGCTGTTATCATCCACTTGAAGTGGATGGTAACCAACTTGCTGACTGGAAGGGGTCCTCATTGTAAAACTTCACCTTTGTGAGTGGACCAAAAAAATCCTGCGCAAAACAGCCAGTGGTCTAAGGGACCAATAATTACCGTTAAAATTTCCAAGTTGAATTGTTGTGATTTTTAACTAATTGCAGCTCATTTTCCTTTCAGGTAAACGGCCTACACTTGGGGAAAAATAACTTCCTTTATTTAAAAGTAGTCACGTCTATGGAGTTCTGCTGTTCCCAGCAGGCCTCCATCCCCGTGAGTGCCCATAGTTGCTAAGGTGGGGCAACTTGGAACCCACATCATTGATGTTCATGAGGTGGGTTTTAGGGACCCCCTAGCGACTCGCAGACGGTGTCAGAGACACCGTTCTGCTTTGCAAATTGCTAGTTGATTTTTCAAAATTCCTACATCTGGCCCCTAGTGTGGACATATGATTCTGGGCCAGGGGTTCAATCTTAGCACACAACTAATTCCAAATGCCATTGAGTGAGGAGTGTGATTGTTATCACATAGAATGACATATGTAGTGAAGTCAGTATGCGGAAGAGCTGGTGCCATAATGTCTAATGCCTTAGGAATGATTTGGATGAGTAGTTTAGGGTGATGTCATCCATCATGTAGAGACATGGATATGCTATGTGTGATATGCCCTTATGTATGCATGATTCACATGTACTTCCTCTGAGCCTTTCCGTGAACTATGTTGTAACAATTGCTGCAACCAATACATTTTTAGTAATGGACAAATGACCCATTGTGGTATTCAACCCACTGTAAATTCAATGCTCAATATTTCCCTTTTCTCTTCACAGCTGCAAACCTGAGTGCCGCAGATCGCGACCATTTTGAGCGCCGTGCAATGAGGTACAGGCACATCCTGCAGGTGCAGTGTGGGTATCGGAGGATGGCCCGCAGATATCATTCGGATCGGGCCTCCGGGGCGTGGTATGCCACACCACAGGCTCCCCCAACGGTGCCACCAACAACCACCGCCACTACATCCACCAGGTCTGCCCAAGTGGACCCAGCAACGGACCAAGCATCTTCCTCCAGACCTGGACCCAGCCGTGTGGTGGGAGCAGGGCTGTCCCGTGGCCACACAACTCCAGCAACAACATCCACCTCCACCGGCACGCAAACCAGCACTGACCCTCCTATCGACCCTGCGGCCTTCCAGGCATTGTCCCGAAAATTGGACAAGTTGATTCGAAAGGTTGACAACCAGACGGAGGACATGAATGAGGTCAAGAAGAAGGTGCGCTCCATCCGGCGCACACTACGGAGGGCAAATCAGTAGTCATTTTGCCCTCCTGAACTTTTACCCCTCCCCTCTCACCTCTTTCCTATTTCATACTGTTAGTTGGGTTTGGGGGGTTAGTTATAGGATAAGTATAGGTAAGTAGCTTAGTTAGTGTTAGGGAAGAGGGTGGGGGGTCCTTATTCTTTCTATCTTATATTTTTGTGTGGGTGGGTGGGTGGGTGGCAATGTTGGGATTCCTGTTTAAAAAAAAAAAAAAATTACAAAAAAAATTATTATTTTTTTAAAAATATTCAAAAAAATATATGTTTGTTTAGGATAGTATAGTAT
This sequence comes from Pleurodeles waltl, assembly GCF_031143425.1. Lineage (NCBI taxonomy): Eukaryota > Metazoa > Chordata > Amphibia > Caudata > Salamandridae > Pleurodeles > Pleurodeles waltl. The sequence goes on from NC_090444.1 coordinate 1,530,052,546, forward strand.
GTGTGTAGGTTAGTAAGTGTTGTCCTGCATGTGTCTTGTCTCATAATGGTGGGTGGGGGGTTGATGTTTAGATCGTTTCGTTACATGTGTAGAGTAAGTTTAACTTAGGTTAGTTAGGGACAGTTGTGGGTTAGTAGTAGTCAGGTTAGATTAGTGTAGGTTTACCTTTCCCTTAGTTGCCTCTTTTATTACTACTTTGAAATAAAAAATGTGTTAACCCTTTACATGATGCATTAGGTGCTACCTTTTCATGGCCTTGACATCAGTGTAGCAGAAAGTTTTAGTATGACATTTGTGTCCTATGCTCGCTATCCCCAGGCTATTGAGGTTTTACATGCCAGCTACCCGTGTGCTAACTTGGTAAGTACCCACCATGTGGGAGAGCCACCATTGGTAGTGTGCATTGATCATCAAGGTTTGGGGTTGGTATGTATCCTACTTCACAAAGAGTGCTTCCAGACTTGTTATTGTAGGTAAATAGATAGGTCGGACAGCAGTGTGAAGTTCAGGGAGATCTTTGTAGATGAGGATTTGTTCACACTCTTGTCTTGTTGCTGTCCTTGCTGACCTACATCATGTGTGTACTGATTCAGCATGACTTTCCTTCATGGAAGTATACGCCGTAAGGGTGATTGATGCTGTGTAATTTGTTTATCATTCCTTTCATTTTACAGCATCATTTCTAATTTTAGTATTGCATTGTGCCTACATTTCTCAGCCACCATTAGTTGTCTAGAATAGCTATAGATGGTGCATCATTCTGTCCAACACAGCATGAATGTGTGTGCTTAGACCCTTCATCAGTTATTTTCTAAAGCTATGATGCAATCCTGGCCACTGCACAGATGTTTCAGTATACATGAAATCAGGACAGTAGTATAGAGAATCGACATGGTTGCCACACAGCCACTTTGGAGTTATGTACTGCACAGTTGAAGTGTGAAATAACACAGAGACACAATAGGTGTGCAAGTGATATTTATTTTTAGGTGGTGTAGTGCAAAATGTCCATTCACAATGTTAGCTGAGTCCGTTCTGGTGCATTCTTACATGGTGATCCTACAGACGGGGTGTGGATGATGCTCCTGACATGCTGGGGTGATGTCACAGACAGTGCAGAGGAACAGGAATTGCCAAATAGTAGGAGAGAAACATTCACTGCCAATGGGGACAAGTCATACAGTGGATTGCCGAACAGTCATTGAGGGTAGTTGTAGTGAGACTGGCATGTGTCAAAACGTAGGACCTTGGTCAGAGTAGGCCATGGTGCAGGGACTAGGGCTTCCGGGTACTCTTGCGTGTGAATGTTATCTGTTCCATGTCTTCTTCTTCTGATGTGTGTGTTGCCTGGTGTATCCTTGTTGTTGTTGGTTGTGAAGGGGCAACACACACCTCAGTGTTAGAAGACATGGAGGCAGACATCCCGGGGGCTGATCCCTGTCGAGTAATGAAGGGCAGTACTGCAGCAAGGAGGGCCTGCTGGTTTTTCAGAATAGCAGCCACATCCCGATGGTAGGCAGCCAGGTCGGCCCTGAGGGGTTCTATGTTGCATTCGTGCACACGTCGACTGGCTTGCAGTTGGAGTTGTTGTGTCAACTGGATGACAGCTGTGCAGATTTCCTTCTGTGTTTTTAAAAGTTCCTCCAAGAGCGATGTTCTGGCTTGCTTTGCAGCTGCCTGATCAGCAGTTGACAACATGCACAAACGCACCCCCTCAAGGCTGGCTGCCATAGTTTGCATCCCCACCCGCACCTCCTTGGCCAGCTCCCGCTGGACCCCAACGACTGTTCTTTCGAAGCTGGTGCCAGTGTCGTCAGAGTCCTCAGCTGTGTTGGAGCTGGCAGGTCTTACAATTGGGGTGGCGGGTGGTTCTACTGTGGTGGCTGCTTCTTCTGTGCTCCTCCTTGTGACTGAAGGTGGGGTTTGGAGGCTTTCAAGGACCATGTCAATGGTCTCTTGTGGGAGGTTGATGGTCTCGTCATCCATGTCATCAGGGAACTCATGGACAGGCAGATCGGCAGGAGATCCGTGTTCCTCTGCAATGAAACAGGGTACAATTAGTGTGTCTGTGTTGTGACAATTTTGCACTAAGATACAAGCCTTTGGATGCCTTAACTTTGTACTCTGTGTTTGTCTTGGTATCTGCTGTCCGTCATAGGGCATTGTTGTAGGCCTACGGCCCACCTGTGTGTCACATGTCTGATATGGAGCTATCAGACATGTCTGCCAGGTCGCCTCTAGGTGTTGCTTTGTAATTATTTAGGAATAGGCGTGTTTTTGTCCTACTCCTCCCTCTGTGTTTCACTATTGTTATGGAGGGACATTTTGTTGGGTGGGCTCTCATTATCCTACATGTGATTCTTGGCTTTCTAGGCAGCAGGACAGCTAATGGTGTGGGGGACTAAGTTTGACCCACTTGTAAATAACTCTGTCACCCAGATATTCAATTTAGCTCAGACAGACTAGCAGTGCCTCTGGTCTCCCACATCAAAGGAATGTTTAGACATCCGAGCGCATGACATCTTTGGAACTTCTCAGGGAAGTGGTGGTCACTCAGATCCTACACAATTCGATCTTTTCCGGTATGTTCCCATACACAAATGACAAAGACAGTATTTGTTTAATATGAAGTTTCATTGTACAACTGAGTTGTAGAAATTTAGGTGTGAGCCCCAATAACCCAAACAATACACACTGTTAGAATTGAAATAGTCCGCAGGAGAGTAATACATTAGTACACAGCTATCATGGTGCCTAACAGTTTCTAATCTCCCTCTGCTTGTTCTATGTATAGCACAGCATGTTAAGTTTGGAGCTTGCCTGTCTGAATCACAGGGGAGACATCATCCCTCATATCAGAGGAATGGGCTGGGATCTGGTTGTGCATCAGCAGCAAGGCAGGCAGCATCTAGTTGTGATTTTCTGTTTGGAAACTCCCCCATGCGTGTCTTGGGACGAGGAAGTGAATTTAAAAGACATATGTCATGGTGATGACAAAGTTTCCCTATGCAGGAATGCCAAACCTTAACCCCTACCACATCTATCAGCAATGTACCAGACGGTATCCTTGACTGGGGCACAGAGTGAATATGTTCTGGCAAACTCCAGTGCAGAAGTAGGCAAAACAGTGTGATTTGACTAATTGACAACACCTTAGGACTGACTATTTGATACATTAACTGATAGGAAGGGGAATGAGATTCATTTAGTGCAAAGTGTTCTGAGGCTCTTAGATGTGAGCAAATGAGTATAAGTACATTCAGGGTAAGATGCACAAAGGCCTCCAGCCTGAGGCTAATGCGCAAAGTATACGTTTCACTTGCCACACTACACTTTGACTGACTGTGGGTGTTGTGACTGCCCTGCCAGCACACTTGCCTCTCAGGCCCTGCCCCATACACTTTTTATTCACATTGCATGATCTGTACATGTTACGTGGCATTACCTATGCATGTCAATGTTAGGATGTGGTATGGATGTAAACATTGTTGATGTTTGAATATGATGGGGTATCATGTGTGTCTTACTGGATTGGCCTGTTTATCGTATGAATGTCCTATTTGTTTGTCAGACTGTGCAGATGTGTTTCAGTGACCAGTTGCCTGTGTCCCCTCCTCAATGTTGTTGTCTGAGCAGTATGACATTAGTGATGTAGCCTTGTTAGCCAGGCACATGAGGGACCCTGACATATGCAGCATGTGTGTGTTGTTGGTGCTGTGTGGCTCCTATTGCTGTTTCCTTAGGCTTATGTATGTGTCAGTTATGGACATTCGGCATTTGAGTGTACTGGTACCTTTGTCTTATTTCTAGGAGTAGTTGTGGATGTCATCCTCACCCCCTAATTTAGGTATGTATGTTCCAGGGTGGGGTTCCTGCCATTTGGTACTATAGCTGCACAGAGATGAGAGGTGTTATTGTCAACTGTTGTGGCAGTTACGTTGCAGTTGTTGTATTTGCTACTGCATTACAGGTAGGGACCTAGTTGATGTAGAATAGATTTTGCAATACAAGTGCCTGGATGTGGATTTGAGGTAGTGTCCTTCCCACCTGTCACTGCTTTCCCCTGGCTCTCTTGTTGTAATTACAGGATGTCCCCGTGGGACTGTTGTTGTTGCTGTATTTTGTCGTGCCCCAGCTTCGGTCAGTACTGGGCATGCCCCCCTGCCGTGCCCCTTTCCCCATGCCACTTCATATATGTGCTAAGTTACATGCATTGTGTAGTAGGTATCCCCCACCCCTGCTTACAGTCCCCATTATTGCATTTGAATTCCCCATGCGACTTACCCTGCATGTGCGTTGTGTCGTGGTAGTCTGCGCTGTCCAGTCCTTGAATCCCTGTGACGATCTCCTCCGGGATGACGGCTGCGACCATCTCCTCCATGTGGTCCAGGGCCTCCTGTTGTGCTGGACTCCCCCCTCCAGTCTGCATTGCTGCCTTCCTATTCCTGGCCATTTTCTCTTTGGTCCTACGTTTGCAGTCATGCCAGCGTTTCTTACACTCAGTGACTGTCCGGCGTTCTTCAGCCACACTGTTAATCTTGTCCACAATTTGTTTCCAGATGGCCTCTCTCCTACTGAGTGGCAATTTTGAGGAGATGAAAAGTTGGTGCTGGTGTTCCGTCACCTCTTTCACCAGGATTTCCTGTTCCTCTGCACTGAAGCGACACTTTCTTTTTTTTTTTTAAATGTCCTGGTTCCTGTATGGATCCTCCTGGCTGGTTCCTGGTCTGCTCTCATCCTCCTGGGGTCTGTTGGGGCATCTAGGATCCATTTTGGCTCTCCTCTGCTGAAAGGGCAGTTTTCGAGCAAAAATTAAACGCAATAGCGTGAAAAAAAACGGCGTTTTCACGATTGCGCTGTCGTAAATCGACCCACAGTGATGTGCGTCGCATTTACGTTGGTTTCCTTTACGACAGACGGACGCTGTGTGCGTCACGAAATAATGACTCCCACCTGTTGGTTGCGCCGCCGTACGCCAAAGTATAAATTTGACGCCCGCAAGGCGCATCAAAATGGCGTTAGACGGCGCAAATTGTTTTGATGCAAAACTGCGTTAGCGCAATTTTGCGTCAAAAAGTATAAATATGGCCCTTAATTTACAGGCCCTGGGCACACGTAGTGCACTTTACTAGGGACTTACAAGCAATACAAGTAAATTAAGTATGCCATTTGGGTATGAACCAATGTTACTGTGTGTAAGGGAGAGAGCATATTCACTTTAGCACTGGTTAGCAGTGATAAAGTGCACAGAGTCCTAAAACCAGCAAAATAAAGTGTGAGAAAAGTGGAGGGAGGCAGGCAAAAAGTTGAGGGATGACCACCCGAATGCTGACAGGTCTAACAATTACTCAAAACGAAATAACGTTAAAAAGAAAAAGAAAGCGTACTATTATAACTCTTACCTGAGTCTTAATAAGTGGTGCATGATAACCTCAGCACCAGGCGAGGAGACCCAAGAAGAAGCACCAGTGTTGTGCTTACTGAGCTGTCCAATACCTGAAGTGGCATACCATCAAAGCCAGGTGATGTGAGAAAGTAGCCTCTTTCTAGCATGGTTACCCCCACTTTTGGCCTGTTCCATATTCCTAGGGTGCATTCCTGCAGTCTGCATCCAACCAGGGACTCTTCTTTTGCACCCTCTTCTGATTTGGCAGGGGCTCCTGCCCTTCCTGGAACTTCTTTCGACTTCTGGACTTGGTCCCCTTCTTTTTCAGGTCTTCAGGTCCAGGAATCCAACAGTTGTTGTTTTCAGACTTAGTTGGTTACTGCAATATCCCAATCACGAGGTGTAATGTGTCCTAAGGAAACTTGCAGTACTTTGCTCCTGGTTTTCTGGACTCTGGGGTGGGGTAATTTACTTACCTTTACTGTATTCTTACTCTCCCAGCGATTCTGCACACACTACACTTGTCTAGGGGGAATTCGTGATTTGCATTTCACTTTCATAGTATATAGTTTTTGTTGCCCCCAGACCTATTTTCTCCCATTGGATTCTTTAGCATTTCCTATTGTTTGCACTATCCTATGTCTAAATACTTGCCTTATTTTAATGTCTAGTGTACATATTGTGTATAATACCTACCTCTAGAAGGAGTATTGCCTTTAAGATATTTTTCGTACTGTGTCGCCCAAATAAACTAACTTTATTTTTGGTAACACTCAGTATTGTCTTTACTTGTGTATAAGTACTATGTAACTGTAAGTGGTATTGCATGAGCTTTGGAAGTCTCCTAGTTCAGCCTAAGCTGCTCTGCTATAGCTACCTTTATCAGCCTAAGCTGCTAGAACACTAGTACATTTCACTAATAAGGGATAACTGGTCCTGGTATAAGGTGGAAGTACCCAAGGTACCCACGACAAACCAGGCCAGCCTCCTACAGGTGACAGCTTGGAACAACTCCAGATGTCTCCATGAGAGACTGAGCTCTGATGGAGACTAAGAGGAAGGTCAAAACTCCAAAGGCTGTCCTGAATGATCCAGAGGATGAAACATCATCATGCCTCCACGATGATTTAGATTCCCAGGGACAGCTGACCGCGTTTGATAGAGCTCCATCATAGATGTCAGTCATTCCCATGAACAGTTACAATGCTGCTGCCTTTCTGAAACCACCACCAACATTCAACACTACCAAAAAGCAAAACATTGGTAACATAATTACTGCTTAGATAAAGACATTTGAAGATGTCATTGATGCATTTGAAGAGACTGATAACAGGAAGATTATCAAATATCTCAAAAATCTTGCTGGTGATGATGTGAAAGAAGTCAGAATGAAAATGCTGAGAACAGACAAAGTCACATGTTATCAGATTATAAATGTGTTGAATCTCAAGTTCAGTCCAGTACCAAATGTAAATCATGAACAATGTGTTTTCAGCCAAGAACGTCAAAGAGCTTGTGAAAGAATTGATGAATTAATGGAAAGGCTCAACACACTCAAACATTATAAGTTGAATTAATTTAATAATGAAGAAGCCATGAGGCTTAGAGAGATCTATGGATGCTTGTCCGATTCATTCAGCCAACAAATGCTAGGAGAAACTCTTAGTCTATTTATGGCTGCTAGAGTTGAGGAATGCTGAGAGACAAGCCACCGACATGGAGGACAGAGGTGCCCAGAGCAAGTCAGCCATGAGTGTGAGAAGTAAAAAAAGACTGAAGGATACAATGTGAATGGACTGTAAAGTGGTTGCTGCCTTGTCATGGCTTTACAGCTCACGAGCTGTGAGTCATTGGTTCCGTTTTTTGGCCTTTCAGTTATTAGCAATGCATTTCATTTTTGTGAAATCTCTTGTTAATAAAATTTGATCTACTGAACCATCACTCACTCTCGTGCTAAATCCAACCAGTACGTGTGGTAATAATAACAAAACCTGCCTGCTGCAATCAAGCGTTGCAGCACACCAGTAATACGCTAGGGGGCATATTTATACTCTGTTTGCGCCAGATTTGCGTAGTTTTTTTTTACGCAAATCCGACGCAAAGCTAACTCCATATTTATACTTTGGCGTTAGACCCGTCTAGCGCCAAAGATCTTGGAGTTTGCGTCATTTTTTAGCATGGACACCTACCTTGCGTTAATTATATGCAAGGTAGGCGTTCCCTTCTAAAAAATGACTCTAAGGCATGTGCGCCTTATTTAAACTCCCGTGCAAAAATGACGCACGGGAGTGGGCGGGCCTTAAAAAATGACGTCCAGCCGCTTTTGCGTAATTTTTTAACGCCTGGTCAGGGCAGGCGTTAAGGGACCTGTGGGCTCGGAAGGAGCCCAGAGGTGCCCTCCTATGCCCCCAGGGACACCCCCTGCCACCCTTGCCCACCCCAGGAGGACGCCCAAGGATGGAGGGACCCATCCCAGGGAACTTAAGGTAAGTTCAGGTAAGTATTTTTTTCGTAATTGTTTTGTGGCATGGGGGGCCTGATTTGTGCCCCCCTACATGCCACTATGCCCAATGACCATGCCCAGGGGACATAAGTCCCCTGGGCATGGCCATTGGGCAAGGGGGCATGACTCCTGTCTTTGCTAAGACAGGAGTCATTTTAATGCGGGTTGGGCATCAAAATAAATGGCGCAAATCAGGTTGAGGCCAAAATTTTGCCTCAGACCTGACTTGCCCCATTTTTTGACGCCCAAGCTCCATTTTCCCCTACGCCGGCGCTGCCTGGTGTGAGTCATTTTTTTTGACGCACACCAGGCAGCTGCGCCGGCTAACGTCATTCAATAAATAGGGCGCCTGCATGGCGCTTTGGAATGGCGTTAGCCGGCGTTAAAATTTTTGACGCACAACTGCGTTGACGCAGTTGTGCGTCAAAAAGTATAAATATGGCCCTAGGTGTCTTGGGTGGGAACCTGATGATGAAGCATGCCACCAACTTGGTTGGTGTGTGAGGGGTCTTTTAACATAACCTAAGTTTGTTTCTTTCCACAATTTTAGTGTTTGGAACATCACATAAGTATGTGGAAACATCAAAATGATCTATTACAAAACCACGTGTGTTTGGGGGGGCACCTATGTTTTTGGTCCTGGGTGCAGCCTTTATCTAGGGAAACCTACCAAACCCAGACATGTTTTAAAACTAGACACCCAAGGAGTCCAGGGAGGTGTGGCTTGCCTGGATCCCCCCCCAACATTTCCATACCCAGACTCCTCTGCAAACCTCAAAATTTGCTTAAAAAGACATACTTTCTTCACTTTTCTTTGTAAGATCACCGATCCGGCACAAATTTCCTAACACCCAGGGTTCCCCTCAGTCTCCCAAGTAAAATGATACCTCCCTTGTGTGGCTCCCCAAAGCAGAGTCAGTCTAAAAGATAAATAAAAGAAAATTATGTGCTTATTAACTTACTGTGCCAACCCCTCAATCTCTACAGGTTATTGGCATTACTATGTTGCAGGCATCTGGGCCACCCACACAAGTGAGGTATCAATTTTATAAGGAGATTTGGGGGAACGCTGGGTGAAAGGAAATATGTGACTCCTCTCAGATTCCAGAACATTCTGTCACCAAAATTTGACGAAAAAGTATTTTTTTAGCCACATTTTGAGGTTTGCAAAGGATTCTGCGTATGAAAACAATGGGGGATCCACGCAAGTCACACCTCCCTGGACTCCCTCCGGTGTCTACGTTTTAGAAATGTTTTGGTTTGGCAGGTTTCCCCATATGGCTGCTGAGCCCAGGACCAAAAACTTAGGTGCCCCCTTCCCCCGCAAAAAAAGTTTTGTATTTGATAATTTTGATGTGTCCTCATTGTGTTTTGGGGCATTTCCTCTTGCGGGCACTAGGCCTACCCACACAAGTTAGGTACCATTTTTATTGGGAGACTTGGGGGAACGCTGTGTGGAAGGAAATTTGTGGCTTCTCTCAGATTCCAGAACTTTCTGTCTCCAAAATGTGAGGGAAAAGTGTTTTTTTAGCCACATTTTGAGGTTTGCAAAGGATTCTGGGTAACAGAACCTGGTGAGGGCCCCACAAGTCACCCCATCTTGGATTCCCTTAGGTGTCTAGTTTTAAAAATTGCACAGGTTTGTTAGGTTTCCCTAGGTGCCGGCTGAGCTAGTGGCCAAAATCCACAGCCAGACACTTTGCAAAAAGCAGGTCTGTTTTCTTTGGGAAAATGTGATGTGTCCATGTTGCGTTTCCTATTGAGAGCATTAGGCCTTCCCACGCAAATGAGGTACCATTTTTATCGGGAGACTTGGGGGAACACACAGTAGCAAAACAAGTGTTATTGCCCTTTGTCTTTCTCTACATTTATTCCTTCCAAATGTAAGACAGTGTGTAGCAAAGACGTCTGTTTGAGAAAAGCCCTGTAATTCACGTGCTAGTATAGGCACCCCGGAATTCAGAGAAGAGCAAATAACCACTGCTTCTCAACAACTTGTCTTGTGCCCATTTTGGAAATACAAAAGTTTTCTTTATACCTATTTTTCACTCTTTATATTTCAGCAAATGAATTGCTGTATACCCGGTATAGAATGAAAACCCATTGCAAGGTGCAGCTCATTTATTGGCTCTGGGTACCTAGGGTTCTTGATGAACCTACATGCCCAATATATCCCCGCAAGAAGAAGAGTCCAGCAGACGGTATATTGCTTTAAAAAATCTGACATTGCAGGAAAAAAGTTGCAGAGTAAAACTTGGAGAAAATTGGTTGTTTTTTTATCTCAATTTCAATATTTTTTTCATTCAGTTGTTATTTTATGTAGGAAACCCTTGTAGGATCTACACAAATTACCACTCGCTGATTTCAGAATTTTGTCTACTCTTCAGAAATGTTTAGCTTTCTGGAATCCAGTATTGGTTTCACACCCATTTCTGTCACTAACTGGAAGGAGGCTGAAAGCACAAAAAATAGTATAAATGGGGTATGTCCCAGTAAAATGCCAAAATTGTGTTGAAAAGTTGGGTTTTCTGATTCTAGTCTGCCTGTTCCTGAAAGCTGGGAAGTGGGTGATATTAGCACTGTAAAACGTTTGTCGATGCCATTTTCAGGAAAAAACAGAAGCCTTTTTCCCAATTTATTTTTTAAAAAATAAATTTTTGCTGTATTTTGGCTAATTTCTTGGTCTCCTTCAGGGGAACCCACAAAGTCTGGGTACCTCTAGAATCCCTAGGATGTTGGAAAGAAAGGATGCAAATTTGGCATGGGTAGCTTATGTGGACAAAAAGTTCTGAGGGCCTCAAACAGCCAAAAAAAGGCTTGGCACCTGAGGGGGAAAAGGCCTGGCAGCGAAGGAATTAATGAGGATCTCTTCACTCACAAACCATCTCAGGCTATCTATTGGGAGGTATACTGTTGTGAAGTGAAAGTGTTCCACTAAGGGAGCAGCCTGCACTTTATATCTGATTCCACTGCAATGCTGTAGAATTCCTTTATTCAACTTGTGGGGTGTCCATCCCACATAAGTGGCATCACACTGACATTTTGTTGCATGGACTGCATCGATGCTGTTGCAGTTTGTATAAATATTCAGTGTGCAAGTACATCCATTATGTTTGAATTCTTTTGTTTCAACAGCTAGATCAAAAGCTTTGCATTTTCCTCATTTGAAATTACCTAAGATAGGGGGTAATTTCCATTGTGCCTTTAGGTCAGGATGTTTGGGCATTGCTAGCATAGAACTTACAATATAGTCCCTCACATGTCCATGTCTAATTCATTGGAGTCTAGATCCCAATGCTTATTAATGATTTTCTTAATATCATTGCTTCTGGTGCAAAAGGTAGTGCCACAGAGCATTCTTCTTTTGTCAGTATCCAGTCTGCTCTAAGGTTTAAGCAGTGTCTCAAGTGGACAATACCAAGCTCTTTTTCGAGAGAGCTTCAACAAAACATTGGGATAGTCCCTCTCTTGCAATCCTTGAAATAAGCCTTCAGACTCGCTAAACTAATTAACTCTATGGGTGCAATTTATTCTGATTCTAAGGAATTGTCCTTAGGGGAGATTATCACATAGGTTTCTTGAGTGATGTTATGCATATCTAATAATGTGTTGCTTTCTGTTTAGTTAAGATATAATGTTGTGTACAGCTTATCATTCTCAACTTTAATGGTGATATGAAGGAAACATATCTCTTACCTACTGTGGGATGTAGCAAACTTAATATTCTGTGATCTATTGTTTAGCCATTTTATTAACTGTCCAAGATCATGTTCATCCCTGATCCAAATCATTATCACATTATTTATATACTGTTTCCATAGAGTAATGGTATGTATGTAAGCATTGCTGGCAGCACAGATATGTGTGCATTCATATTTGTCAACAAAAAGATTAGCTACATCCAGGGCAAATCCGCTCTTGTTGCAATACCCTTTGTCTGATAGTAATAGTCCCCCTGAGATATTAAAACCAAAAATTGTCATAGCTATTTTGAGTAGCTTCTCTCTAACTCTGTGGGAACCCTCATGGGGTGTTCCGCCCAGTCCAGGAATTCTCTGATGGCATCTAGTGCCAAATCTTGTGGAATGTTCACAGTGAGGTGAAGTCCAAGATCACAAAAAGTTATTGAGGGAGCAGAAAGATACCATTCTCAATGAGTTTGATGGCCTACATTGTGTCTCCTACGTAGGACCTTTTGATTTATACACAAGGTTTTAGGAATGGGTTGAAGTATTTGCATAGAGGTTCTAAACTCATACCACATCCCAACATTATCAGTCTCCCAGGTGGTTTATCAAAACTTTTGTGTATTTTAGGAAGAACACATATCGTAGACTTATTTGGATGCCTTTTGTTCAGGAAATCAAACTCAAGTTGATGTAAGTAACCTTCCAGCAGTCCCTTCTGTGTCAATATTTTGATAACTTTCATTATATCTTGTGTAGGATCTCCCCTCAATTAATGCTAGTTATCACAGGAGCATAGTTTTGTTTGTAAACCTCTTCATTTTGCAGCACAATGGCACAACCCTTGCCAACTGATTTTATTAAAATGTCAGTGCTATTTTCAAGGGACTCCGGAGTCATGCTTTCATTCTTACTGATGTTATATTTGCTATATTCCCATTTCTCAGGGACCTGCATTACATCTCAAAGGACCACTTTGTGAGACATTAGGAGCCTGATTTAGATCTTGACGGACTTCCATCGTCCCGCCTTGACAGACGTTCCATGTACTCCGTCAAGCTGACGGAGTTCCGACTTCTACTGACATGGCAGACTCCAATGCTGTCTAACAGTACTCTGTCGCTGTGTCAAGCATATTTAGGTTTTACAGCCTTGCTGGTGTTCTGGCTGTGGATTCCTGATGAAGAAAGTCCATTGTGGGACCCACGCAGCATTGTACAATGGCTGTGGCTATTAGATGGATGCTAGCAGCACACACCTAAAGTAAATTGGCCTATAGTAAACATCTGCAAAACACACTTTATAAGACACTCGATTGCAGACCATGATCCTTTGCCATTCGGTTGCACACCATTCTGTTGCTGGATTTGCCACTCAGGTATCAGGTAAATATTTGTATCACTCTGTTCATTTTTAATGTGTTTCATTTTTAAAGTTTGTTTATCAACTTGTGGGCCACTATTTCATTCATTTCTAGCTTTTCAGTATGGTGGCAGGAAGAGGGAATCCACGTTTTAGAAAGTGCGAACAGTTAATCATGGTGGATGAAATCATTAGAGTAGAGCCACTATAGTTTGGAGTCCAAGTACAAAATACAAACATAGCTCAGAAAAGGCAAATGTGGGCCAGAGAAGTTGACAAAGTGAATGCTATAGCAAACAACCTGCGCCCACAGCAGGAAAATAGGAAGTAGTGGAACGACCGGGGAGAGTGTGCTCCCTAGCCTTTAAGCATCACCTGGAGGCCCAGAGGACTGGTGGTGGTTCTCCCAGCCCCCCTTACAACATTTTCCATGGAGAAAGTCTTGAAGATCCTACATCCTGAAGGCTTGCCAGGAATCCCTGATGTAGTGGAGACTGGTAAGTTGTACGTTTGAATGTCTCACTAATCAGAAATTTAGTTTTTGCCCTCAAGTTAACTGTTGATAATTTTTTTAGACCCTCATTAAACATAGAAGTAAAATCTTAAAGTACCATAATGTATTGTTATCAAAAGTAGTAGCATTATGGTTGTATTCTCTTTTTAACAATGATCAATATGTGTTGTCATTATGTGTGTTGTTATCCATGGATCCTCCCTTGCATTTGCCAAGTTTGTAGGTTTGTTTCAATGTATGATGATGTACTCAAGAAAACAGGTTCCAAACTCTGTCTATTTTTAGATGAAGGAATGTGCACCTAAGTGTCTTTTCCATTTATTTACATCATTCACATATGAATCTACATATTAGAAATGTGTGTTCCTTTTCACTGCAGATATTTTACTAGGTATGTTTAACTCACATTTTTACAAGTGTTGTTTATTGTGAATAGAAATGACTACAACTACCATGATGTCCTGTTTTTGTCTCCAGAAAATAATATTGCAGTGTGATTCCCCCTAGAGCCCACCCAAACCATCCACAACTGGTCCACGCTCACCACAGAAGAGTCTGAAATCATCATGAACAGCGTTCACTCCGGAGCTCAAACAGACCCCTGTCCTCACCACATCTACAAAAGAGCCAGTGCATCCATTACCCCAAACTCCGCAAGATGCTGAACTGCTCCATCACAACAGCCACCTTGCCTGAAGTTTGGAAACACGCTGAAGCCCACAGCCAACCCATCAGAGCTCAAGAACTTCCGACCCATCTCTCTGCTACCCTATCCAACCAAAGTACTGGAAGAAGCCATAAACTCACAGCTGCAGCAGTTCCTTGAGGACAACAACTCTCTGGATACCTCTCAGTCTTGATTCTGCAGCAACCACAGCACGGAGATAGCTCTTCTTGCAGCCACCAATGATATCCACTCACTCATTAACCGTGGACACACTGCAGCACTCATACTCCGCGACCTCAGCAGCCATCAACACGGTCTCCCACAGTAACTTATGCAACAGATTCCACAATGCAGGAATCCACAGAAAAGCCTTGCAATGGATCCTCCTTGAGCCCAATGCTCTTAAACATATACATGGCCCCATTGGCAGCCATCGTCAGAGACCACAAAATAAATATTGTATCAGAAGCCAATGACACAGAACTCATCGTATCCCTCAGTGAAGACCCGGACAAAGCGAAGAGGAACTTTGACACCGGGATGAAAGCCTTCACCACCTGGATGAGGGAGAGCTGCGTCAAGCTCAACTCGGACAAGACCAAGCTCATCATATTCGGAAACTCCACCTCAGCCTGAGATGACTCCTGGTGGGCCACATCGCTCAGCGCACCACCTACTCTGACTGACCACGGCTGCAACCTAGGAATCTTCCTCGACTCCTCCCTACCAATGACCCGAGAGCTAAACCCAGTCCCTTCCCCCCGCTGGCACACCCTCGACTAACTCCACAAAATCTTCAAATGGATCCTGGTCAACTACTGCAAAACAATCACCCACACCCTAGTCACTAGCAAGCTCGACTACGGCAACTTACTCTACACCAGCACCATAGCGAAGAACATCAGGAAACTACAATTCATCCAAAATGCCACCGCAAGACTCGTCCTGAACCTCCCCCACCAAGAACACATCTCCCAAAACCTGACGACCCTCCATTTGCTCCCAGTAGAGAAGCGAATCAACTTCAAACTACTCACCCACACCTACAGGGCCCACACAACATCGGACCAGCCTACCTGAACCATCGCATCTCCTTCCATATCCCCACCAAACCCCTCCGCTCAGCCCAGCAGGCGCTAGCTACCATCCTACGCATCCAGAAAACTACTACCGGAGGAAGATCTTTCGTATTCCTCACAGCTAAGAGCTGGAACAACCTGCCAGTGTACCTCAGACAAAGCCCATCTCTCACCATATTCTGAAAAAACCTCAAAACATGACTCTTTGAATGAGGCCCAGACCCACCACCAGCACGTTAAGACCCTCATGGGTGAGTAATTACGCCTTACAAAAACTGATTGATTGATTGAAGTTGGTCATTCTCTCTTTTCTACCATCTATGTGTTCATGTCAAAGTGTCATGATTTGAAAATCACCATTGTATGCTCTTAATGAAAATGTCATTTTTGAAGTACATCTAGTAGGTTGTCACCTTCTTGTCATTTGATTGAATTGATGTAGTTGGTTTTACAAATCTCAGTATGCTGACTTAAAATTGTCTATGGTGTCATGTTTTATGCTGAATACAAATAGTACTGATAAGAAATTTACTTTACAATGTTCATATGATGACTCTTAGACCTGACAGCCTTATGGTGGTCACCCCCAACTTTTTGCCTTCCTCTCTCCACTTTTGAGATACTGTTTTTGCTGGTTTTTAGACTATGCACGCTTTACCACTGCTAGCCAGTGCTAAAGTGCATATGCTCTCTCCCTTTAAACATATTAACATTGGATCACACCCAATTGGGCTATTTAATGTACTTATAAGTCCCTAGTAGAGTGCACTATATGTGCCCCGGGCCTGTAGACTAAAAGCTACTAGTGGACCTGCAGCACTGATTGTGCCACCCACTTAAGTAGCCCCTTAATCGTGTATCAGGCCTGCCATTGCAAGGCCTGTGTGTACAGTTTCACTGCCAATTCAACTTGGCATTTAAAAGTATTTGCCAAGCCTAAAACTCCCCTTTTTCTACAAATAAGTCACCCCTAAGGTGTGCCCTAGGTAACCCATATGGCAGGGTGCTGTGTAGGTAAAAGGCAGGACATGTACCTGTGTAGTTTACATGTCCTGGTAGTGTAAAACGCCTAAATTCGTTTTTACACTACTGTGAGGCTTGCTCCCTTCCTAGGCTAACATTGGGGCTGCCCGCATACATTGTTTGAGTGGTAGCTGCTGATCTGAAAGGAGTAGGAAGGTCATATTTAGTTAGGCCAGAATGGTAATACAAAATCCTGCTGACTGGTGAAGTTGGATTTAATATTACTAGTTTAGAAATACCACTTTTAGAAAGTGAGCATTTCTCTGCCCTTGAATCTTTCTGTGTCTTACAGTCCACGTCTGGCTGGGTTTAGTTGACAGCTTCTTGTGCATTCACTCAGACACACCCCAAACACAGGATACTCAGCCTCACTTGCATACATCTGCATTTTGAATGGGTCTTCCTGGGATGGGAGGGTGGAGGGCCTGCTCTCACACAAAGGACTGTCACACCCCCTCCTGGGACCCTGGCAGACAAGATTGAACTGAAACGGGACCTGGTGCACTTCTACGCCACTTTTTGAAATCTCCCCCACTTCAAAAGCACATTTGGGAATAAAAACAGGGCCTTTGCCCTACCACCTCAGACACTTCCTGGAGATAAAACCTGAACCAGAACCTGCACCCTGACAAGAAGAACTGCCTGGCAGCCTAAAGGACTCACCGGACTGCTTTCTGAAGAGGACTTCTGCTTGCTGTTGCCTGCTGTCTTGCTGCTCTCTTACTTTGCTACAGAAGTGCTCTCCAAGGGCTTGGATAGAGCCTGACACCTGTTTACTGAAGTCTCAGGACCAAAAAGACCTCTCTCGTGCAGCTGAAATCCCCATGTGGCAAAAATTTGACGCACTGCTTGCCAAGAACGACGCACAGCCTGCTTGCGGTGAAAAATTCAACGCACGCTGAGTCATGAATGACACAGCCCGACTTTGCGCCAAAAGTTCGACGCAGCGCCAGCGACGCAACCGAAATTTCAATGCACAGTCCTACTTGATCGACGCAAGCTGACTCAGAACGACGGCGGTCGTCTTCCTGAGATGAACCGACGCAGCGCCTGCCATGCAGAAGAAAATTCCTTGCATTGCCTAATGGAATCGACGCAGCCCAGGATTCCACGCATCATCCCCAGGGCATCTGAAAACCCCACAACCCGAAGAGGATCCAAGTCCGCGCGCCGGAAATCGACTCAGCACCTTTCCCGCATGGAAAATAACGACGCAAGTCCATGTGCGAAGGGACAAACAGACGCACCTCTGCATTCTCTTGCAAGGATTTTTCAGTGCAAACCAGGTCCTTTGTCCTGCAAGAGACACTTGTTGTTTCTAGAACTTAAGACACTTTTTGTTGCTTTTACACGAATATTTTAACTCTAAGACACTTGTTATCAGTTTCAGTGATATCCCTACATTTGCTTATTTCATCTTTAATCGTTTTGACCTGCATTTATCCAGATAAATACTATATATTTTTCTAAACACTGTGTGGTGTATTATTGTGGTGTTGTATTGTAGTATTGTATGGTTTATTGCACAAATACTTTACACATTGCCTTCTAAGTTAAGCCTGACTGCTCAGTGCCAAGCTATTAGAGGGTGGGCACAGGATAAGTTGGATTGTGTGTGACTTACCCTGATTAGAGTGAGGGTCCTTCCTTGGACAGGGGGTAACCTGATGCCAACCAAATACCCCATTCCTAACAATGACTAATGCCATTACTTCTCCTAATTTATTTAAGTGCTAATAAATAGAGGGGGATGTGCAATGGGCTGGGGTGATGGTGGAGGAATGTTCAGGATAGAGTCCAGTCTATTTGTATCACAGGTGCATTGTCCAAGGGGGCATAGGAAGTGGAGCAATGGCAGTTCAAGGTGGACAGGGTGACAGAATGGGACACAAGGGTGACAATCAGGAGAGTCTTATTTCCTGCCGGGGTCTTGGCAATGTTCTCTGGCTTCTGCATGGATCGCAGGGACCGTTTGCGGGGTGGTTCTCCTTCTGCAGGGGCTGGGATGCTGCTGGTCTGTTGGTCCTGTGGTGTGGCCTGCTGTCCAGTAGCGCCGGCAGAGGTGAAGGGCTGTTCATCGGTGTGGCTAGTGTCAGGGGCTCGTTGGTGTGCCACTGCCTCCCTCTTGGTGTTGGCCATGTCAGCCAGCACCCCTGCAATGGTGACCAGGATGGTGTAGATGGTATGGTTCTCCCTGTTCCCCAGGTACTGTCCCTCCTACATCCGCTGGGTCTCCTGCAACTTGTACAGTATCTGTCCCAAGGTCTCCTGCGAATGGTGGTATGCTCCCAGGATCCCTGAAAGTGCCTTTGAAGGGTGGATTCCCTGGGTCTGTCCTCCTTCAGTTTCCCTGTTGTCCTGTGCCTCTGTCCCCAGAACCATGTGCCCACTGCCACTGACCCCAGGTCTCTGATTGTCTTGGGTTTGTGGGGTTTCCTTGGGTCCCTCCCGTGGTGGACACACTGCTGACTGACGTGTCCTGGGGACAGAGGGATGGGTCCGCTGGGTGGGTGCTGTGCTGGTGTTTCCTGAGGGGGGAGCCTCTGTGGTGGGTTGGGACTGTGGCAGGGAAACCGACTGTCCAGAGGTCCCTGATGGGCCAGGTTGGTCATCCTGATCCAGGCGTGCAGCGCTGCTGTCATCACTGTGGGCCTCTTCTGGGGGGGGAATGGATGTTGGTGGTACCTCCTCTCTGGTGACGTTGAGTGGGGGTCTTATGGGGGTGTAAATGCAGTGTTATTGTATCTGCATGTGCCATCTTGTGCATGGTTGTGTGGGATGTTACTGGTTTGGCTAAGTGATTGTCACTAGTGTGCATGCTGTGGTGATGGGTGTCCATGCAGGTCTGTGATGGGTGTCCATGCATTGTTGTTGCATGCAGGTCTTGGTATTGGGATGGGTGTGTTGTGATAGTGGGGTATATGTGAGGTGGTGGAATGATGGGGTAAGGGTAGGGGTTGTTGTTTGTGATGGAATGCAGGTAGGGTGGGGGATATAGTAGTAAAGATTTGACTTACCAGAGTCCAGTCCTCCTGCTACTTCTGAGAGGCCCTCAGGATGCATGATCGTCAAGACTTGCTCCTCCCATGTTGTTAGTTGTGGGGGAGGAGGTGGGGGTCCACTGCCAGACCTCTGTACAGCTACCTGGTGTCTTGCAACCACGGAACGCACCTTCCTCCGTAGGTCGTTCTATCTCTTCCTAATGTAATCACTTGTTCTGGGGTGCTGTCCTACGGCGTTGACCCTGTCCACGACACTCCGCCATAGCTCCATCTTCGTTGCAATGGACGTCTGCTGCACCTGTGATCCGAATAGCTGTGGCTCTACCCGGATGATTTCCTCTACCATGACCCTTAGCTCCTCCTCTGAGAACCTGGGGTGTCTTTGGGGAGCCATGGGTGTAGTGTGAGTGTATTTTTGAGGCTGTGTGGGGTGATGTGTTGGGGTGTGTGCTGTGAGGTGCGTGGCTGGTGTTGGGTGATGGTGTTATGTGGCTCTGATTCAGTGGGTGCTCCTTGCTTCTCTCTCTCTCAGTTAGCTATATTTTTTTTCATTGTAAGGGGCTGTGGGTATTGTGGGTGTGTGTTTTATATTAGATTGGGTGTGGTGTGTGTATGTGTGTTAGGTGTGTATAGTTTGAATTGTCCAGTGTGGTGTAGTTTTGTTAGTGTGTGTGTATTTTGAGTGCAGCGCTATGTACCGCCAATGGTTTACCGCGGTTGAATGTCCGCCGCATGATTTGTGGGTCAGGATGCTATGTGCGTATTTCTGTTGGTGTGATGGTGTGGGTTTTGGTACTGCCAGTTTATCACTGACCTTTGGGCTGGCGGACTTGTGAGGGTGTCTATATAGTGGTGGATTTCTCTGTGTGTATTATAATACGCGTAACGGTATACTGCTGCGGTCACGGTATATTGGCGGCTGTCGGCATGACAGTCAGTGGCATTTACCACCAGGACTGTAATGAGGACCTTAGTTTGATCCACTCCAGGTGACACCTGTTGCACCAATCTGGGTTTTGCTCCGGAAACTGGCAGTGCCTCATCTCTACCTAAGGGCAGGGATGATTGGGCAGCCGAGCGCATGACAGAATTGATTTCTCAAGGAAAGCGTGGTCACTCAGGTCTCATCCATTTCTCTCAATTATATTAGTCTCACATACACAATGACAAACAGAGGCAGTATATGTTTCAATATTGTTTTAATGAAGTGACTGTATCTTAGATAACAAAGCATGGGCTGCAATAATCAGGACAATACAGCATGACAAGATTAAAATGGTGACAAGGATAGTAAAGAATAGAAATAACACAACCATATTGTCCTACTAATTCCTACCTAGGCTAATTCCTACCTAGGCTATAATAGAGCACAGCGTGTTACGCTCTAATTTTGCCCTTCAGGTTCCCTTGGGAAGACATCATCCTGTAGCGAAGCGTTCAGCAATCAGCATACAGTTGTGGTTCTCTGGCTGGAATCTCCCTCTAACGTGTAATGGACAGGAAAGTGTTTTTTTCATAATAAAACAGCTGATGTTCTGAGAAAATGTCCCTATGTAAGGATGTGTGTTTTTCTATGAATGTCAGAGACAAAACTTCTACCACGTTCATCTGCAACCTATCTTGCTGCAGATTTGAAAGAAGAACAGAGTGAGCAAGAATGTCTTGTTTGAGAACATAGTGCTGGCCTAGGCAAAAACAGTTAGATAGAAAGAAATAAAACAATACCATAAAAATAGCTATTATAACAATAATAAAATTAAGCAGAATAAAAGATATCTAGGTTAAAGTGCACAGCAGCAGGCCTAGTATGCTCAAATAATGTGCATGGAGCTATGACTAAAATGGCTAAACAATAAGGATACCTCCACTCTCTGTGTTGAAAGGAATAGAATACTCACCTTGTGCCCCTTAGTCTTGGCTGCAGTTGAGTCAACACCACTACCACCTCAAGTTCAGCCTGGACCCCGTGGGATGTGACACACTGCTCAAGGGCACAGGGTAATGGTGGTTGGGGTCGTGGGAGGGAATCTGTGGGCCAGCACAGTGAGGCCAATGGGAACACTGTCACTTAGACCACCATCGACCAAGTCTTTGGAACCCTACATCAGTCCCAAAACATGATGGGTCAGGTCAGAACCGAGCTCAGCAGAGGGAGCACAATTTAGAGATGCAGATTCTCAACTTAAATTTGTGCTCTCTGACTGGTGTGATATTTGACATTTATCACCATCTGTGCAAGGTGTTTCCTATACCATCTTCCCCTGAGTATTGTCCTTCAACCTCTGGACAAAATACAGGCAGGCCCTGCTACAGCAGTGTAAAGAAATGGCTCCCTGTTGCAATTACCCCCCACCTTTTGCCTGATACTGATGCTGACTTGACTGAGAAGTGTGCTGGGACCCTGCTAACCAGGCCCCAGCACCGGTGTTCTTTCACCTAAAATGTACCATTGTCTCCACAATTGGCACAACCCTGGCACCCAGGTAAGTCCCTTGTAACTGGTACCCCTGGTACCAAGGGCCCATATGCCAGGGAAGGTCTTTAAGGGCTGCAGCATGTCTTATGCCACCCTAGGGACCCCTCACTCAGCCCAGACACACTGCTTGCCAGCTTGTGTGTGCTGGTGGGGAGAAAATTATTAAGTCGACATGGCACTCCCCTCAGGGTGCCATGACAACCTCACACAGCCTATGGCATAGGTAAGTCACCCCTCTACCAGGCCTAACAGCCCTAAGGCAGGGTGCACTATACCACAGGTGAGGGCATAGGTGCATGAGCACTATGCCCCTACAGTGTCTAAGCAAAACCTTAGACATTGTAAGTGCAGGGTAGCCATAAGAGAATATGGTCTGGGAGTCTGTCAAAAACGAACTCCACAGCTCCATAATGGTTACACTGAATACTGGGAAGTTTGGTATCAAATTTCTCAGAATAATAAACCCACACTGATGCCAGTGTTGGATTTATTAAAAAATGCACACAGAGGGCATCTTAGAGATACCCACTGTATTTTACCCAATTGTTCAGTGCAGGACTGACTGGTCTGTGCCAGCCTGCTGCTGAGAGACGAGTTTCTGACCCCATGTGCTGAGGGCCTTTGTGCTCTCTGAGGACAGAAACAAAAACCTGCTCTGGGTGGAGGTGCTTAACACCTCCCCCTGCAGAAACTGTAACACCTAGCAGTGAGCCTCAATGGCTCAGGCTTCGTTTTACAAGGCCCCAGGGCACTCCAGCTAGTGGAGATGCCCGCCCCCTGGACACAACCCCCACTTTTGGCGGCAAGTCCAGGAAAGATAATGAGAAAAACAAGGAGGAGTCACCGGCCAGTCAGGACAGCCCCTAAGGTGTCCTGAGCTGAGGTGACTCTGACTTTTAGAAATCCTCCATCTGCCCCCAATAGGATTAGGGATGTGCCCCCTCCCCTCAGGGAGGAGGCACAAAGAGGGTGTAGCCACACTCAGGGCTAGTAGCCATTGGCTACTACCCCCCCAGACCTAAACACACCCCTAAATCGAGTATTTTGGGGCTCCCAGAACACAGCAAGATAGATTCCTGCAACCTAAGAAGAAGAGGACTGCTGAACTGAAAAAACTGCAGAGAAGACGGAGACACCTACTGCTTTGGCCCCAGTTCTACCGGCCTGTCTCCCCACTTCTAAAGACACTGCTCCAGCGACGCGTTCCCAGGGTCCAGCAACCTCTGAAGCCTCAGAGGACTACCCTACATCTAGAAGGACCAAGAACTCCTGAGGACATCGTCTCTGTTCCACAAAGACTGCAACTTTGCAACAAAGAAGCAACTTTGAAACAACACACGTTTCCCGCCGGAAGCGTGAGACTTTGCACTCTGCACCCGACGCCCCCGGCTCGACTTGTGGAGAACAAACACCACAGGGAGGACTCCACGGCGACTACAAGACCGTGAGTAGCCAGAGTTGACCCCCCTGAGCTCCCACAGTGACGCCTGCAGAGGGAATCCCGAGGCTCCCCCTGACCGCGACTGCCTGCTTCAAAGACCCGATGCCTGGTAAAGACTCTGCACCCGCAGCCCCCAGGTCCTGAAGGATCCGACCTCCAGTGCAGGAGCGACCCCCAGGTGGCCCTCTCCCTTGCCCAGGTGGTGGCTACCCCGAGGAGCCCCCCCCCTTGCCTGCCTGCATTGCTGAAGAGACCCCTTGGTCTCCCATTGATTTCTATTGCAAACCCGACGCTTGTTTGCACACTGCACCCGGCCGCCCCCAGTGCCGCTGAGGGTGTACTTTCTGTGCTGACTTGTGTCCCCCCCGGTGCCATACAAAACCTCCCTGGTCTGCCCTCCGAAGACGCGGGTACTTACATACTGGCAGACTGGAACCGGGGCACCCCCTTCTCCATTGAAGTCTATGCGTTTTGGGCACCACTTTAACCTCTGCACCTGACCGGCCCTGAGCTGCTGGTGTGGTAACTTCGGGGTTGCTCTGAACCCCCAACGGAGGGCTACCTTGGACCCAAACTTGACCCCCATAGCTGGTTTACTTACCTGCAAAAACTAACAAACACTTACCTCCCCCAGGAACTGTTGAAAATTGAACTGTGTCTAGTTTTAAAATAGCTATATGTCATTTATGTGAAAACTGTATATGCTATTTTGCTAATTCAAAGTTCCTAAAGTTCCTACATGAAATACATTTCATTTGAAGTATTACTTGTAAATCTTGAACCTGTGGTTCTTAAAATAAACTAAGAAAAGTTATTTTTCTATACAAAAACCTATTGGCCTGGAATTGTCTCTGAGTGTGTGTACCTCATTTATTGCCTGTGTGTGTACAACAAATGCTTACCACTACCCTCTGATAAGCCTACTGCTCGACCACACTACCACAAAATAGAGCATTAGAATTATCTCTTTTTGCCACTATCTTACCTCTAAGGGGAACCCCTGGACTCTGTGCATGCTACTTCTTACTTTGAAATAGTGCATACAGAGCCAGCTTCCAACAAGCAGGAAATAGCTCCACCCACCCTAGTCACTGCAACTGTAGAACACTTCCCCAAGGCAACATTCATTCAGACCACCAGGAGAGGATAGCAAGAACCACACCACCATGAGCAGGAGAAAGAGGACCTAAGTTCCTCCAGTGTGTGACTACCATTCACTCTGTGGACAATTTACTGGACATATTTACCTTTTTTTGTGGACAGTTGCATTTTGTACATTGTACTTCAAATAATTTAGTCTCTACAAACATAGTTTTATCCACTATGATTTTGAAACTGTTTAGTTTGGGTCTTACATATTTTTTGGGTTTTCAACATGTTTAAGTTTATATCTGTTTAATTAATACATTCAAATAACATAGTCAAAGTCTGGTGAAAATCATGGTACTACTACAATTTATGGCCAGAGGATCATTTCAGTTCTTTATAGCAGTATCTGGTGGAATGTTACAACCGACTTAAAGTGGTGTGCTACAAAATGTTCTTTATACTATGAGGTGACACATCAACAGCGTCATACGTTTAACCCAAAATAAGGATTTTGTCAATGTGAAGGGAGATTAGTGTTTTTTGGGTCAACAAGCAAGTGATTAGATCTAGATCAAATTAAGCAGCACACATACTGCCTTGGTGTCAACATTCAACAGAAAACAGGTACATGCAATTTCAAGAACATCATTTCAATCACTATGTAAGTTGTATTTGTGCAAGAAATGTATATCTTAAGTGATTGTCTTCCTCAGGATCAACTCATGTTTCCTTGCATCTTGCAACAGCAGCAAATAACTGCAAATGTCATGACTCTGAAATGTCCAAGTAAAGATGCCATGATAAGGGATCCTAAAAAAAAAGAATATATTTATATTATATTACAAAATAGACTCAAAAAATAAGTTATGAGGACACATTTACTTAGAACATTCAGCGATAATCAATGTTGTGAGAGGACGGTTCTGACCATCTGGTGTGCCCTGATTCTCCGCTTTTTGACCACCTGGTTTTTGACCTTTTACTGTGAGGGAGCCTCCTAGTCGGAAACTCACTCACAGTAAACTCATGGTAAAAGGCACTGCGCATGTTTACTGCTGGTGCCGCCTTGCTAACAAATGGCTGCAATGGGCAGCAAGAGTAGGAGGCCCTGGGCTGGTTACATGTGATCATGTGAGCACACGTGTGTGCACCCAAGTGAGGGTTGAGCGGGGAGGATTCTTGGGGTGCCAAGTCCAAGAACTGCAGTTAGGTAGTCTTGCACAGAAGGAACTATATAGAGTGGATGGTGACCTGGAGTAGGCTTCATGAGATAGGTGTACACATGTGAGCGATTGTCAGTGTGCTCATTGTCTTTTTACTGTAGGGACACTCCAGTAAATGCCAACATCAGTGTGCTTACTGTCTTTTCACTGTAGGGAAAATCCATGAAATGTAAATGGGAAAGAGTAGCCCAGGGCATAACTCAGGTCCCTTAGGGCCCACAGAGACCAGAGTCGCACTAATGTACACGGTAACCTGTATGTAAAAAATGATTCAGTAGATTACAAAAGCATAGTTGTACAACTTATGGGTCATCCAGGAATGTCATCTTTCTCTGACTCAGCTCAGGATTAGGGTCAATTGCTGCTCTATCAAGCTGCCTGGGCAGGACCTTGCATCAACCACACAGACTGAGTCTCAGAGCACATGTGGCCCTACATCCTGGACAACGCCGTTTTGAGCTATCCCAGAAGACTGTGCAGGGAGGAGGGGACAGGGGCAGGGAATTGATGTGGCATATTAGACCTAGCATCCTTGGCGTGGTCTCCCCTAATTTGTACCTCTGCTTCCTGGGTTGTTGCTATGTGTTGGACTCTGTTTTGCTGTTTTTGTTTCTCTAGGCACTTTACCAATGCTGACCAGTGCTCCTTATGTGAAATTACATGTGTATTTGGCTTTTCCATGATTGGCATATCTGATTTACTAGTAAGTCCCTAGTAAAGTGCACTAGAGGTGCCTAGGACCTGTACATCAAATGCTACTAGTGGACCTGCAGCACTGATTGTGCCACCAACATGAGTAGCCCCATAAACAAGGCTAAGACCTGCCACTGCAGTATCTGTGAGTGCAGTTTTAACACTGTCAATTCGACCTGGTGAATACACCCACTTGCTAGGCCTAAACCTTCCCTTTTTATGCATGTAAGGCACCCCTAAGGTAGGTCCTAGGTAACCCCATGGGCAGGGTCCAGTGTATGTTGAAGGTGGGACATGAACTGATGTGTTTTACATGTCCTAACAGTGAAATACTGACAACTTTGTTTTTCACTTTTGCAATGCGTATCCCTCTCATAGGTTAACATGGGGGCTACCTTTAAATATTCTTAAAGTGTAGTTTTTTTGAGAGCAGATAGAAATATGGAGTTTGGAGTCTCTGAACTCACAATTTAAAATACATCTTTTAGTGTAGTTGTTTTTTGGATTGTTTGTTTGAAAATTTTACTTTAAGAAAGTAGGCATTTTCTTGCTTAAACCATTCTGTGACTGCCTGTTTGTGGATTCCATCTTTGGGTCAAACTGACAGTTGGGCTGTTTGTGACTCTCCTCAAGACAGTGACACAATGGGAGATGGTGTAACCTGCATATCGTGATGAGCGGTCTGGGCTGGAGTGGAGGGAGGAGTGATAACTTACATCTGAATGGGCTGTGCCTGCCCTTACACAATGCAGTTTTCAACCCCCTGGTGTTGAGGCCTGGTTGGGCAAGGCAGGATCCTGTAAACAACAGAGACTTTCCTTTGAAGTTCACCTTCCTGCTTCGTGGCAAAGATCGATGCTTCACCTGCATCGCGGCTGGGAGAATGAGGCATTGCGGCTGGAGAAACGACGCAACACCGGCTTGTGGCTGCTGATAACAACGTAAACCCCATGCAGCGCAGTTTTCTAGCACTGTGCAGCCGGATTTCTCATGCATCGTTGCTGGCTGTTGAAATCTTCACAAACCTGCGTGGATCTGAGGTGCCTTGTCTGGAAATCCACGCATTGCTCTCTTGCAAGGGAGAAAAATGACTCATCGCCGACCGACCAGAAAAGAAAACGATGCGTGCCCTCACTTGTGAGCAAGGAATCAACGTATCACTGACTTTTCTGATGCGCACTCACCCGTGCGGCTTTATTTTTGATGCAAACCAGGTACTTTGTGAAAAATCAACGTTTCTATTTTTTGTTATGGAGTAAGACTCTTAGGCCCTCATTTAAACTTTGGCGGGCTGCAAGCGCCGCCCGCCAAGTTGAAACCGCTGCGCGGCCGCCAATGCAGCCGCACTCCAGCGGTGTCTATTTGGAGATCCCCGCTGGGCCGGCGGGCGGAAACCTAGCGGGGATCTCGGCTGCAACACGGGAGCCGGCTCCAAATGGAGCCGGCGGTGTTGCGGCGGGGAGAAGGGTGCAGTTGCACCTATCTCGCTTTTCACTGTCTGCTATGCAGACAGTGAAAAGCTCCATGGGGCCATGGCAGGGGGCCCGTGACTTCCCTTTCTGCCACCCTTTTCATGGCGGTTCATACCACCATGAAAAGGCTGGCGGGAGGGGGACTCGTAATCCCCTGGGCAGCGCTGCCCTGGGGGATTACAACCGCCGGGACCAGTGTGGCGGGAAACCGCCGGGACCAATGTGGCGGGAAACCGCTGGTCCCAGTGGTGCGAACGCAGCACTTCCGCTACGGTCGTAATCCCATGTGAAGCACCGCCAGCCTGTTGGCAGTGCTTCCGTCAAAACAGCCCTGGCGGTCTTTGACCGCCAGGGTTGTAATGAGGGATTTATTCTTTTGATAATTCATTTCCTGACTTGTGTATGTTGGAGTTATGACAGAATGTTTGTTGTTTTGGTCTTGTTTGATTTAGATAAATATTGCTTATTTTTCTGAATTGATGTGGTGTCCATTTTGTTGTGTTTCACTGTATTACTGTATTGGTAAAAATACTTTACACATTGCTTCTGGGTTAAGCCTTTCTGCTCATGCCAATCTACCAAGGGGGTCAGTGGGGGTTAACCAGGTGTGTTTCACTTTTGCCCTGACTAGAGTAAGGGTCCTTGCTTGGACAGGAAGTAACCTGACTGCCAACCAAAGACCACATTTTTAACATGACACATCTGGATAGGCAGAGCTGCAGGCCTGCTGGAGACTTCCACCCCCGATTAAAAGGCCATGCACAGGGGAGAGCTCTGTCTATCTAGGCTGTGCTTCACTGCTGGACACTGAGACTGCAGATGGACATCATGGGCAACTGGATGGAAGAGCCACCTGACTGACCCTTGGGGCAGGGACTCCACCCTGGAAGGACTTCAGGCCCAGCGAGGGGCATCCCAGGCCCAAGTGGTGTTGGGGGCTCCGTTGCCCCCCTTTGAAGATTGTCATGGGGCCCCTGACCCCATCCCAGGGTCTTGTACCAAACAAAAGCTAGGGAGCGCTGTTGCGCTCGCCATGAATATCTGGGTGGGGGTGGGAGCCCTGGACTCATCCCTGGGCCTGAGCAGCATAAAGGCTAGGTGAGTGCCACTGCACTCCCCCAGGAGACTGCCATCCGCACTCCCAGTGCTTGGCACTGATGGGAGCAGTGATGACCAGGCCACCAGTGAGTGTCTGCCCACAGGGGTGGGCAGACTGAGAGTGGCTACCGGCTCCTGCGCCAGACTTTGGAATTGGCAAGGGCAGCCAGGTGTGGGCTCGCCAAGCTGCCCTACAATGAGACCGCACTACATGGGGGTGTCCTAGTGGGACCAGACAACGCCCAAACCTAAGGACAGCCCGGGTGGCCTCCCTGTGCTGCCCTCCAATGAGGTCGCATGGCAGGGGGTGTCTGTGCAGGACCAGACACCCACTAAAACAAAGAAGAACCCAGTGGGAGGCCACAGAAATTTAGGCAAAGAGGCTCTCCCCGGCACAGCTTGATAGCCTCCTATCACATATGCATCACGGACCACAAAGCCTTGTGAGGCCCAATGTCTCTATGAGCCCAGTTCTCAGCTCCGAGTGGCCCCACGAAGATGGGGCCACCACCAACCAAGTGCACATGGACAGGGTGAACTGCAAGAGCAGTGCAGTCTCCCCCAACGCAAAGTTTGTGTCCCCACCCTAGGTTCGGTGGGACAACAGAATTATAACCTCGCAAGGGTTCCAGCATAATACAAAGCACAAGACTATTTGAACTTTTGTGCTTTGTTTGTGGGAATGCACCTATAACAAGGCTTCCAATATCCAGGAGCTTCATGCATAACTGGGGCCGAAGGAGAAGTACCCCGGGGGCACTTTCAAGAGTGTTGCGTCCATACGATGTGATGCTCTTCAAAATCAGGAGCAGGAAGTGTGGCGGAGGAGAGACGAGGAAGACGATGGATAAGACGTGAGGAGAGAGAGAGAGAGATGACGAATGGAAGCGAGAAGACAAGGAAGACTGCATCTATTTTGCAAGATATAATACACCCTGGACGAGAGAAGAGGACACTGCAGCCAGCACCTCGACCTAAGAGAGGACGGAAACAGCTACAGACTCTAGACGTGGAACCCGATACCAAGCCATGTCCCAGGCGGGATGTGGCTAGATCAGGTACGTGCCCGGATACAGGGCTTGTCCAGTTTCTTTAGAGGAAAGAACAGTGGGAAAAGGGTGACGGTCAAGAAATATAACATAAATCTTGGTGAAACACAAGGGGAATATATATAAATAACTACTTGGAGTATTAACTATTCCTAACACTGGATTTTTTTTTGGGCTGCTTTTTCCTTCTCTTCATCCCTTGCACACATTCACGGGGAAAAGACAGTAGAAAAATGGGGCCACAATCAGTCACTTATCCTCACCCTAACCCGATAAGAACGAGTAGAGAAACATATTGAAAAACTTTCATTCTGTTCCTATGTCCGTTTTGTTCTCTTCCCATGCCCCGGAGCAAGAATCACTGAATCCTGAGCTGTACCTAAATGGAAAACCCAACAAGAGAACATTATAAGAGAAAAAAGGGGAAAATAAGAGAGACCGTTACAAAAGGAAGAATAAACATTAACAGAGACAGAAGGGAAGGGAAGGGAAAAGAAGAAGAAAAAAAGATAAAGAAATGGGAAAAGACTACTAAAGAGAAGGGAAAAGAGGATATCTGGAACAAATCGCCAATATACCTTTAGGAGAGTAAGGAATGAGACGGAACAAAGAACAAGTGCCAATATATATAGACCGATAGTCATTTATTATTCTCATACCTTGGAGGGGAGGGAAACATTGAAGGGTTCTTTAGTATAGCCCACCACAGCACCCTCTAGGGGTATAACATGGTATTACACCAGGTTAATCAACGGTTACTAAGAAGTAAACTGAGAGCAGTCTAAAAGTAATCCAAAATGAATCCTAATCTTTAAATAATGTCAACATGTCTCTACATGTTCCTTGTTGATGCTGATTTGAGTAATGAGACTGACAGTCACCTCTTTGAAAAAGAAGATGCACTTATTTGTGGGATTTAGGTGCTCTTACTCTAAATTACAGTTTAATATTGCATTGGGATACCAGGGATTGTTTTGCCATGTGGGTTGTTGGATTATATTTCCCCTCGTGGGAGACATTAGTGATTACAGAATGTCATTAGAGAGTAACTCCATCAATTTGTGTATATTTGTAAATTGTTGCATAGTATCGAGTAGCATGTGTGTAATAAATGTACTTTTACTTTATTTAAAAACACAGACTAGACAATCATTTATTGAGTTTCATGCTTGTGTGCTCGTACATGTGGATGAATAGCCCACACCACCTCCCTTGAGTAAGTCTCTGTGATGCTATTAATTGTGTTTGACCAATGAGTTTGTGTTTCACCACTGCGCATATTAGTTGCTCAATGAGTGATATGAAATTCAGTGCCAATAAAGTAGCCCAGGTGATCAGAAGGAGCCGTAGGGACGGGGCTCCCAGCCCTAATGGTCTCCCCCAAGCTATATTTAAGGCGGATCTTGATTATTGGTCAGCCACTCTGTCAATATTATATGCCGAAGTCGAACGTAACAGTACCATTCCTGATAGTTGGAAAGGATCCATCTTTAATCCTATATACAAAGGAGGCAGCAGGGCAAACCCAGCTAGCTATAGGCTGATAGCTCTAATTGACAGTGAGGCCAAATACTTTGCCTCTTTAATCCTAGCAGACCTGCTCACCTGGTCCAATTTAAATAACTTGGTCCCTATGAATCAAACTGGTTTCCGGAAGGGCTACGGCACAGTGACTAACATTCTTGCGCTAGGAGATATAGCCAACCGAGCAAAGTGCTTAAAGAAAAATTTACACATATGTTTTGTGGACTTCAAAAGTGCTTTTGATTGTGTGGACAGAGCAATTCTCTGGAACAAACTACGGAGTTGGGGTTTGCAAGAACGTATTTTGAGGTGTATAGAATTGCTGTATGACAGAACCTGGGTACGAATCAAGTTAGCAGACGGCTCAAAAGTTTCCAGGAGAATACCAACAAACATAGGATTAAAGCAAGGCTGCGTGTTGGCCCCCCACCTCTTTAACCTCTTCATGGCAGATCTCTCTGCAAAACTAGACGCAACCAACTCACATTCTCCAAGGATGGGAAGTCTGGCTATAACACATCTGTCATATGCTGATGACATTGTTCTGTTAAGCCACACAAAAATAGGGTTGCAACGACTGGTTACTGCTTTGGGCGAATTTGCAAAGACAAACAAACTAGAGGTTAACACTTCAAAGACAAAAACAATGTCAATAGGCTGCTCTTTGAATCCTGCAAACAAAATAAAATTACACGGTTTCACTCTCGATACGATCTCCAGCTACAAATATCTTGGATTTACAGTAGACAATAAGATCAATTTTGTGCCGCAAAACCAGTATATTCTACAGAAGTCCAAAGCCTTGACGTTCGCTTTCTGCACTCTTGCTAAAAGATTAAAGGGCCCATCATATAAACCACTAATGTCGGTTATGTCGGCCAAATTCCTTCAAGCAATTACATACGGAAGCGCAGCCCAATACGGGAAAGATGCTAGCCTCCTGGAAAGGCAGCAAATAAAAATCTATATGCAAGTCTTCAATCTTCCTCGCTCTGCTTCCCCTGCACAGATAAGGCTGGAATTTGGTCTAACACAACAGCAGCTCGACAGAAAGGCCCACACAATAAAGATATGGTACAAAATAAGTAAAAACACTGTCAGCCCGCTAGTAGCTGCACTATGGAGGTCAGTAAACGGCAATCCTAATTCAGTATACAATAGATACCTGAACAACTCCTTGCAAGAGACGAAAACAAAGTACCTATGGGATTCCAACATGTCGTATTCCCTTTTGTGTCGAGCAATAAAAAAGGAAATAAGTATCCAATCTTTTCTAGATGATAAAGCTAAACTTGCGCAATGCTCACACGCCTGGCTGGTAATGCACACTTATACCACCATGGCCCCGTCACAATACTTGGCCGAAACCTTCACACTTCACATCAAGCATCGCTTCTTGACTCTGCGTTTGGGAGCATTTCCTGCTAGAGCGGATCAACCATCGTGGAAGAATAGAGGAGACACTTCCTGCAGGCTATGCAAAGGCCCGAAAGAAGATATGGTTCACCTGATTTGTATTTGTCCAGCCTTAAAAGAAGCCCGCAGACAACTATTAAAACCGCTTTTTATGAGAAATGGGACTCGTTCCTGTCAGTCAGCGGTGATGTCAATGTTTGATCCAAATGATGCACAATCAATATGCAAATTTATCAAATTCTTGACTGCACACACCAAAGACGTAAACCTGCCATCCAGGATGCATATTTAATCACGCACTTTTTTGCATCTTAGAACTAAGAAACTGATTTTAGATCCTCGCATGGTTTCACGGCGAGAAGTGTGGCTCAATGGTTAGAGCGGCAGACCCTGATGCAGAAATCTAGCTGGGACCAGGGTTCAATTCCAGCCTCGGCGGGTCTTGAGCTCAATTTCCTCTGATCTGATAATTCTCGCGTCGGTGCCTAATCTAATTCATGGGTCCCACTCTGTAACTATGGGCAATAGCTTGCTTAATCTCCACAACGCCCCCAACAGCGCTGGGATGCCTGGCTTCACCTTGGAGGTTTCCCAGGAGTGGGTACCTCACAGGGAAAAGCCAGGAGGGGTTCCACAGTGGTATGTGTACAGCGCCTTGAGACCCTAACGGGTGAGTAGTGCGCTATGCAAGTATGAAGTTTACGGCCAAGGAATTTACAGAATTTTAGAGATGTTTTATCTTTAAACATGTTGTATTATGAGATGATTGTTATGGTTTTTATTAACTAAACAATAAAGATGATATATAGTTGCTCAATGTTCACCAGTAGCAAATTACATGTTGTATTCAGTTTAGCTGCCTATTGGCTTTAACGTGGCATTATACATTACATTTGGTATTTAGGTTAGCTGCCTATTGGCTTTAACATGGCATTAGACATTACATTTGGTATGTAGGTCAGCTGCCTATTGGTTTTAACATGGCATGAGAAATTACATTTGGTATTTAGGTTAGCTGCCTATTGGTTTTAACATGGAGTTAGACATTGTAGTTGAGACATTGCAAATGAGCTGTGGTTTTGCACATGATGGACCAAGCTGTGTTTTTCACACCAAACCCTAGCTGATAAGAGAGCCTAGATTTTGTGTTTTTCTCTCAATCCAGTCTGGGAACGAGTGAAGTTTGGAGAATTGGCCACTCTCCAAGTTTATTCAGTTCTCACACTGAGCTTGAACGATGGCCCTGGGCAGCAGCGAGGGGGAGAAAGATCTTGACTTCAGACAGGAACAGACGTCAGTAGCCTGTCTCCCGTTTGGGTAGAAAATCTCTTTCTCTCAGTTGAACCGGAGTCATCAACTTGCAGACCTCAGAAAGATGAAGCAGAGTGATAGTCCCTACGGTGATGTAATTTTGACTTTTATGCTTTGCTTTGAAGTTATGCAATAATATAATCACATGTATTTGCTGTGTACATTGCAACTGAGAAGTACTTTGATATATTTTGCTTTCATTGCTGTGACTACTTTTGAACATGTGCTTCCAACCTACTAATTTCGTCTTTCAGGAACCTCGTGGTAAAGTAATACTAATAATAAATGTCTTCTTTAAACTAAGAAGTGCATTTCAGAGAAGTTTTGTAAACTCAGTTATAAGATAAGAGAAGGAAAGCAAAACAGTCTTGGACTGCTCTGCAATGCTACTCGATTCGAGTCAAGTGCTACAATGGGGGTTTTTGTCCCAGTGGTGGCCATGTGCGGACCCATTACTTGTGCAGGCCACACAACTAATGATCCACCTTCCAACAAATGTCAATGAACACAGTAGTCAATGTGTCAAAACTTTTAACAAAAAAACACATTTGCCCTGGAATTTACTGAACCAACCATTCTTAAAAAATCTCCGTCACAGATTGATATGCTCATTATGTCACAAATTGTTTTGACATTTAATTTACACACTCTGTAAAGGTAAACTTACACTCATGTGAAGAACCTGTCAATAACATCTTGATGTATGTCATTTCGTTCCTCTTCACCACTGTCATCATCATTTGGCAATTCAACATTCTCATCTCTGGCTCTTCATGGTCCCCCTTTTCTACGATGTATGGAATGTTCTGTTGGAGGGCTACGTTTTGCAACATGCAGCAGGCCACAGTGATTTGGCACACCTAATCAGGTGAGTAGAGGAGGGCTCCATCGGTCTTATCCATACAGCAAAATCTGTCCTTCAGGAGCCCAAAAGCCTGCTTTACTGGCCTTCTTGTTCTTTCATGGGCCTCATAAAGTGGACTTCCCCTGGCGTTGTTGGATCCCTCAGTGGTGTTAACAACCATGGTCAGTTAGGATAAGCTGAGTCTCCTATATGAAAGTAAAAAATATAATGAGCAATAATATTTTTTACCCAATGTCCATTCCTAAACTCTAAATAAAGCAAATGATCCTATTGTCATATTGTACTTACGAACAAGCCAGGCCCTCTCAGATCCAAGTTGTGACATTTGCAGGGGTATGCTGCTGTTCCATATTACAACGGAATCATGTGTCGGCATTGGGACATCGGCATGTACAAATCCAGTAAGCAGACAACTTGCAGACTGATTGAATGGAAGTTCTTCCGATTGTGGTAGACTTGTTCTCTGGTGTGTGGTTGCACCAAGGCAATGTGTGTGCCAACAATTGCTCCAACAATGTGTGCTATACCACCCAAAGCATTAAAATCTCCCTTCACATTTTCAAAGACCTATAGTTGTGGAAACTGGATGAAGCAGTTGATATCTCTCATCATTGAAGATAGGACTTCTTGTAACACACCACTGAAAGTTGGTTGTGACATCTCTCCAGATACAGTCACAGTGTATTGGAAGAATCATGTGGCCACAAAATTGAATACTGTCATGATTTTCACAATTGATGTTAGTGCTGTAGGATTCCTATAGTAAGGGAGAAAATCTGTCTCCAGCTGATGACAGAAATCCACAATAGTTTGCTTAATCAATCTGATTTTTTTAATGCCTCTTTCTTCCATGTGGCAAGGTCCGGAAAAGGTCTGAACACTTGAGGCTGTCATCTTGTATCTCTCCCTGGGCTCAGATGTCTGCATTTAAGAAAAATAAATTATCATTTACATGGTCAACCAATACTTTGATAATTTCATGTCTTTGTAGATTTTTTAATGTTTTGTGACATATATGTACACATAATTTTTCATTGATGTCGCAACTTAGAATAACAAATTTTTACATGTCTGATAATTTTAAAAATAATTTGTAAATAATAAATTTGAAATGTATTATGTATACTTTTTTTTAAAAATTTGGTTTCTAAAATTCCATCAACGGAAGTATAAAATACACCACATCACTACTGATTTTAAACATAGTAAAGCATTACATTATAATGTGTCAACTTCATCAAAAAACTGTGTTGTACGTATTTTACATTGGTAAAAAAAAATAGCCACTATTTTGAGTGGTGGTGACACACTTAGGCCCATATTTATACTTTTTTAGTGCCGCATTTGCGTAATTTTTTGACGCAAAAGCGGCGCAAACTTGCAAAATGTAATTGTATTTTGTAAGTTTGCGTTGTTTGTGCACCAAAAAGCGGTGCAAATGCAGCGCTAAAAAAGTATAAATATGGGCCTTCACATTTAAAATGCACTGGTTCACATCCTAAAATGGTGGCTGCCTGACCTTGACATCAGGACATTGGCAAATAGACGGCCGTCGGAAGAAGATGACTGTATAGTAGGTTTAAAACTCCAAAACGGACACAGTCACAGACCAACATGTGCGACAGCAACACATGAAAACTAATAGCTGAGTACGTCCCTGTTTACCACTGTGTACGCCGTGTATATGCATGCAGCATTAGAGAAGAAAGCTCATTTGCCTCCTAGAATTGCAGCCAATGACACCTCCTCCACTTTCCTGCTGTTATCGATCTCTGGGAGCCAGGATGCCGGGCAATGCAAGTGACAGGGCTCCTAACTTCTCTGTTGAGGAGCTCTAACACCTCACCACATAGGTTTTGCCTCTGTACAGCCAGTTGTATGGGAACCCAGAGGAACAGGTAAATGTTTGTAAGGGAAATGTATTTGTAGGTATTTGTTTTTAATACATAGGCTAATTTGCCTATTTTAGTTCCTCAGTGAAGTGTTGTGATTGGAGTATAGTCAACTCAATAATATGGCAGGGAACATAATTACATAATTAACAAATTGCATTTCCCTTACTTCCAGTGGTCAGTGGACACTGCACCATAAGTATAAGTTAAAAACAAAGCCATATGAAAAAAAGTGTAGCTTTATATAGAGTCACTTATTACCTATGAGGATATCCAGGATCTGTCCATGGGCACGGGGAGGTTAAGGGGGTCATTACAACATTGGAGGTAAAAGCCGCTTACCGCCGTGCTGAAGACCGCCAACACACCGCCACGCCTGCGGAAATCCGCCACAGCCATTATGACCCACATCACGGAATCCGCCAATATTCAGACACCCACACAAGTCCGCCACACCAAAGGTCAGTGATAAACTGGCGAAAACAAAACCTCCACCGTCACGCCAACAGAAATATGCCCACACTATCATGACACACGAATCCACGCGGCGGTCTTTCAACCGTGGTATTCTATTGGCGGTACACACCGCCGCGCTCAAAATACACACACATTTAAAAAACACTACCACATTGAACAATTCAAAATACACACACCTGATACACATACACACACCACTCCCACACACCCAATACAATATAAAACACACACCCACATCACCCACAAACCCCTACGAGCACAATTGAGAAAGAAGCACACAGAGAGACACCACCATCAACAATACTAGCATCCACAGGCACACAACACCATCACCCACATAACTTCCACACACCTCACACAACATCCCACTACATATCAGCACATTTATCACCACACACACCACCCCACACATCACCCACACCACCCCATGGCACGGCAAAGACACCCCAGGTTCTCTGAGGATGAGCTCAGGGTCATGGTGGAGGAAATCGTCCGGGTAGAGTCACAGCTATTCGGATCACAGGTGCAGCACACCTCCATTGCAAGGAAGATGGAGCTATTGCGAAGAATAGTGGACAGGGTCAACGCAGTGGGACAGCACCCAAGAAATCGGGATGACATCAGGAAGAGGTGGAACGACCTCCGGGGGAAGGTGCATTCCGTGGTCTCAAGACACCACCTTGCGGTTCAGCGGACTGGCGGCGGACCCCCACCTCCTCTCCCACAACTAACAACATGGGAGGAGCAGGTCTTGGCGATTCTGCATCCTGAATGCCTCGCAGGAGTAGCAGGAGGAATGGACTCTGGTAAGTCAAATTTTCACTATTACATCACCCACCCTACCTGCATGCTATCACATACCCCCACCCTCACCCTCACCCCCATCACTCCTACTCCTCACAAATGTCCCAACATCACAAACCACACATCCCAACACCAAGCCCTGCATGCAACTACAAAGCATGGACACCCATCACCAAAGCATGCCCACTGCACAAACCCATACACCCCCCTAAACCATCATCACACAAGGTCCCACACAGGAATGTAAGCATTGGGGTACCCGGTTACCCACCCATTGCACACCATGGCACACACAGATGCAATAAACATCCTTTTATACCCCTGCAGGACCCCTACCCAACGTCACCGGACAGGAGGCTCCACATATGTCCACACCACCAACAGAAGAGGCCCACAGTGATGACAGCAGCTCTGTCCAACTGGATCTAGATGACCAGCCTGGCCGATCGGGAACCTCGAGACAGTCGGTTCCCATCACACAGTCACAGGCCACTACAGAGCTTCCCCCCTGTGGAAACATCAGCACAGCACCCACCCAGCGGGCCCATACCTCTGTCCCCAGGACACGTCAATCAGCAGTGTGTCCACCACTACAGGGAACCCAGGCTAACCCACCACCCCAACAACAACAGCGACCTGGGGGCAGTGGCAGTGGGCACACGGTCCAGGGGACGGAGACCCAGGAACACAGGGGAACTGGGAGGGCTGCTGTGCGACAGGGGGAGGACAGGCCAAGGCAACCCACTCTCCACGAGGCCCTCTCCAACATCATGGGAGCCTACCACCACTCCCAGGAGACGATGGCAACGGTACTGGCCAAGTTTCAGGAGACTAGCACCTGCCTGAGGAACAGTATTCAGGGAGGAACTCAGAGCCATCAATTCCACCCTGGGCACCATCGTAGGGGTGCTGAAGGAAGTACTCAACACCAGGAGGGACACTGTGGCACAACAAGGAGCCCCTGACACTAGCCTGGACAATGAACTGTCCACCACCCCCACCGGCGCTAGTGGACAGGAGGCACCGCCACAGGACCACCACACCAGCACCCCATCCCCTGCCGAGGGAGAACCACCCCGCAAACGGTCCCTGAGATCCAGGACAAAGACAGAGAACGATGCCATGAACCCCGCCAAGAAATGAGACCACTCTGAATGTCATCTTTCTGTCCCAGTTTGTCACCATGTCCATCCTTAAACTGCTCCAGCTCCACTTCCTATCCCCATTTGGGCAATGCACCTGTGAGACTAATAGACTGGAATCTGCCATGGACATTCCTCCACCATCACCCCTCACCATTTTGCAACCCTCTCCAATAATGATCACTAAAATAAACACTCTTGAAGCACGAAACAATCTGGAGTCAGTCTTTGATTTCGGAATAGTGTATTATTAAGTACTGTGGCAAAAAGCTCTTTCAATTGTAATGGCAACATACCTATGTCACACAGCTCTAGTCCATGAGGAATCAAAGCAGATGTCACACAGTGGGACCCACATCTGTGAAATCGTAAGGGAAAGTGACAACTCAGTGACCATACACTGGGTGAAAACGACAGACAGTAGAGAGGTAGTAGTGTTAAAGTACATGTGGTAGGCAGGTTTTGTATTCTTACCTGTGTCTCACTGGAAATAGTGCAGGATCACTGAGTCCCTGTTGTCCATGTCTTCTGCTTCCTCGTCTTCACTGCCCACAGGCTCCACAGCTGCAACAACACGCCATCTGGGCCATCCTCCTGCAGAAAAGGCACCTGTCGTCGCAAAGCTAAGTTGTGAAGCATACAGCAGGCCACAATGATCTGGCACACTTTTTTTCGTGAGCAGAATAGGGATCCACCTGTCATATGGAGACACCTGAACCTGGCCTTCAGGAGGCCAAAGGTCCGCTCAATTATCCCCTGTGTTCACCCATGGGCCTCATTGTAGCGTTCCTCTACCCTTGTCCTGGGATTCTTCACTGGGGTCAGTAGCCATGACAGGTTGGGGTAACCAGAGTCACCTGCAAATGGCGAGGGACAACAGTTAGACACACACTAACCTGTAGGGATAACCCCAGACCCAGACAACCATTCCCACTGTCTTGCTTCCAGATGCTCACCTAATAGCCACACAGGGTGCCTCTGGAGTTGACCCATCACATAAGGGATGCTGCTATTCCGCACGATGTAGGCGTCATGCACTGAGCCAGGGAACTTGGCATTAACATGGGAGATGTACTGGTCTGCCAAACATAACATCTGTACATTCATCGAATGATAACTCTTCCGGTTTCTGTACACCTGTTAACACCTGCGGGGGGACCAAAGCCACATGGGTCCCATCAATGGCACCCATGATGTTGGGGATATGTCCCAGGGCATAGAAATCACCTTTCACTGTAGGCAAATCCTCAACCTGAGGGAAAACGATGTAGCTCCGCATGTGTTTCAGCAGGGCAGACAACACTCTGGACAACACGTTGGAAAAAATAGGCTGAGACATCCCTGATGCAATGGCCACAGTTGTTTGAAATTACCCACTTGCAAGGAAATGGAGCACTAACAGCACCTGCACTTGAGGGGGGATTCCTGTGGGATGGCGGATAGCTGACATCAGGTCTGGCTCCAGCTGGGTACACAGTTCCTGGATTGTGACACGGTCAAGCCTGTATGTGATGATCACATGTCTTTCCTC
The DNA here is from genome assembly GCF_031143425.1 of Pleurodeles waltl. Taxonomy (NCBI): domain Eukaryota; kingdom Metazoa; phylum Chordata; class Amphibia; order Caudata; family Salamandridae; genus Pleurodeles; species Pleurodeles waltl. The sequence goes on from NC_090444.1 coordinate 1,530,093,271, forward strand.
CATTGTCGCCAGGTCCACCAGCGGTCGGTACACCGGAGGATGCCGCCATCTCCTCACATGTCCCAGCGGATGGTGCCTATGAAGGACAACAGCGAGTACAGAGTCAACCAACTCAGAGGTACGTACCCACAGTTTACACAGAACATCAATCATAATCCAAAAAGTTGCCTGTGTGTGTGTTGAATCTAGGCCTAGGTATGTGTGATGCAGTTAAAAATGAAGCCATTTAGGCCCCTGAAATGGCGGCTGCCTGACCTCTAAAGTGGGACAATGGGATGTGAGGTAACTGCGCTGGCGCTGTACACCGTCGCGGTAGGCAGTCGAAGACCGCGGCGCAATGCTGCATTGGTTAACATTGGACCCTATGGGTCCCAGGAGCCAATGACGATGTACGCCAGAGGTGACGGTATTCACCGCCGCAGACGTGACCGCCATTTTCTATCACTTCAATCACTCGATACCTGATCTTCGACAGGAGAGGACCTACACTGCAAGTGCTGCTGTGACCTCGGTCTGGAAGAGGCAATGGCTTGAGTGTCTGGGGAAAGGGCCCCTGCCTTCACATCAGAGGAGTTGGAGAAACTCTTGGACGGGGTCCTCCCCCAGTACACGCTACTCTACGGTCCTCCAGATAAACAGGTGAGTACACTGGGAGCATGCTGTATTGGCTATGCCTGTGTGGAGTGGGGTGGATGTAAGAAGGGGGGGGGGAGTTTGAAGCGTGCATGAAACAACGGTGAGTACATGTGTCACATGGCAAGGGTAGGGATGTGGGCCAATGACTGTGATGGTGCAGTTGGTAATAAGTTTCTCTTCCCCCTGTACAATTCATGTAGGTCAGCGCCCACCAGAAAAAATATATTTGGTGTGCCATCGCCAAGGATGTCCGGACCCTGGGGGTCTGCCACAGATGGAGCACCCACTGCCAGAAAAGATGGGAGGACATTCACCGCTGGAGCAAGAAGATGGTGGAGGCTCAGCTGGGGATGGCCTCCCAACATGGGAGGGGTGCCCGTCGCACCATGACCCCCCTGATGTTCAGGATCCTGGCGGTGGCGTACCCGGAGTTGGATGGGCGCTTGAGGGCATCACAGCAGCCACAAGGGGGTGAGTACACGCTCATCCTGTTGAGTTTGCGTGCAGTGGAGGGGTCTGGGTGGGGGAGGTGGGCTGTGGGTTTCCCTATGCCAGGGCAAGTTTAGTAAGCAAGGTCCCTCCGTAAGGCTGGCCATGTGGCATCCCACCCCACCTCTGTAGAGTGCCAAGTACACCTAGTCATGCCCCTGTATCATTCATGTGTGCAGATGTCGTGCATAGCCTAGTAGGCCATTTCCCATGGATTGAACAGTGGAGCCCAAGAGCACGGCGTAGTGCAGGGGGCTTCTGTGTCTGTCGTGTCCCCCAACGGTAGCGGTAATGCATGTACTCAACATGTCTTTCTTCTGTCGTCCCCCCCTTTTTGTGGTCTCTCTGTTCTTGTGTGCATTAGCATCATCAGACGGAGGAGCAGTGGCACCGGAGCACGAGGGGGCTGCATGCCACAAGGCCATGGAGAGCCACACTACGGACTCGGACTTCACCAGTGGGACGAAGGGCGAGGGGAGCTCCACGGCGGGGACAGGAGCTGACACCAGTGACACAGACTCGTCCTCTGATTGGAGCTCCCTTACCAGCACTGCCCTCCCAGAAGACCCTCAGCCTTTGCCCCGTGCCCGCTCACACGGGAGGGTGGGCATCACCTTTGCCCCAGGCACCTCAGGCCCTGCCCCAGTCACCCCTGCTGCCCTCAGTGAGGAGGCCATTGACATCCTCAGGTCCCTCCCTGTTGGGCAGTCTACCATTTTGAATGCCATCCAGGGTGTAGAAAGGCAGTTGCAACAAACAAATGCATTCCTGGAGGGCATTCATTCTGGTCAGGCGGCCCTTCAGCGAGCTTTTCAGACTCTGGCCTCAGCGCTTTTCAGACTCTGTCCTCAGCACTGATGGCAGCCATTGACCCTGTCTCTAGCCTCCCCCCTCCAACTTCCTCCACCCAGACCCAATCCCCTCTACCTCAGCCTATCACAAGTACACCTTCAGACCAGCATGCTCACACGTCAACACACAAGGGAAGCTCTGCAAACATAAGCACCACACATCCCACAGGCACTCACGCAAGCATCACACACATGCAGACACACCAACATCCACTGCCTCCACTGTGTCCCCCTCCTCCTTGTCTCCCTCCTCCCTCCCAGTCTTGTCTCCACTCACACCTGCATGCACTACATCTACAGCCACTACTGCAATCACCAGCACACCCACCACCACACCCCGCTCACGTGCAGTCACCACCCCACAACCATTCACACGTCCCCTGTGTCCTCTCCCAGTGTGTCTGTGACGCCACCTCCCAAGATACACAAACGCAGGCACACACCCACCCAACAGCCATCCACCTCACGACAGCCTCCAGCCCATGCACATTCACCCAAAGTCAGCACACGAACACCTCCTACAACCACAACATCTTCCTCCACACCCAAACCCCCTCCAGCTACCCATCCCAGTGTCTCCCAAAAACTTTTCCTGTCCAAGCTTGACCTCTTTCCCACACCTCCCCCACCCCGTCTGTCTCCTAGGTCCCAAACTAGCACCTCAGCCACAACATCTCCGGGACCAGTGGTGCCTGTAGTCATTGGAATCTGGAGTGCACCTGCCACCAGGGCAGCCAGTGTGGCATGGAGCCACAGCACGGACAGTCCCCCACCTGTCAAGCATCAAAAGTTGGCCAGTGCCCGGCAGGAGAGGGGGAAGACTCCAGCCACCAAAGCCGCTCCCAGGGGTCCTGGTGGGAGTGTGGAGTCAGCTGCTGTGGGAAGGGCCTCAAGAAACCAGGAAAGTCTGGGAGGAGCAGCACAGCAGAGGAGACCGCCATCATCCCCGCTGCCCAGGAGGCCACTGCCATCATCCCCGCTGCTCAGGAGGCCACCGCCATCATCCCCGCTGCCCAGGAGGCTACCGCCATCATCCCCGCTGCCCAGGAGGCCACAGCCATCATCCCCGCTGGGACAGAGAGGACCGCCATCACAAGCCCCGCTGGGACAGAGAGGACCACCAACACAAGCACCGCTGGGACAGAGAGGACTGCCAGCACAAGCCCCGCTGGGACAGAGAGGACCGCCAGCAGCTGAGTCACTGCAAATGAGCCCGCCGCCTCAAGCACGGCTGAATAGGGCACCGCCGCTCCAAGCACCGCTGAACAGGGCACAGCCGCTCCAAGCACGGCTGAACAGGGCACCACCACTCCAAGCACCGCTGAACAGGGCCCCGCCGCTCCAAGCACGGCTGAACAGGGCCCTGCCGCTCCAAGCACCGTTGAACAGGGACCCGCCGCTCCAAGCACCGCTGAACAGGGCCCTGCCGCTCCAAGCACTGCTGAACAGGGCCCGCCGCTCCAAGCACCGCTGAACAGGGCCCCACTGCTCTAAGCACTGCTGAACCGGGCCCTGCCGCTCCAAGCACCGCTGAACAGGGCCCACCCGCTCCAAGCACCGCTGAACAGGGCACCCCCGCTCCAAACACCGCTGAACAGGGCCCGCCGCTCCAAGCACTGCTGGCCCATGAGCGCCAAGGGCACTGACGCTACTGAGTCCGTCACCAGCAGGATGAAGCACTCTGGGCACAGAGCCTCCTCCAGAACCTGTGGACAGATACATCCACTACCTCTGTCCTTAGCAGGATGAAGCACTCTGGGCACCATGCCCCCTCCAGAAGAAGTGGAGAAAGGCATCCACTACCTCTGTCCTTAGCAGGATGAAGCACTCTGGGCACCATGCCCCCTCCAGAACCAGTGGAGAGATACATCCACTTGAGAGACTGTGGCTTTGCACTCCCCAGGATGGAACAGTGGGCAATCCACCCACTGTAGAGACTTGAGAGACTGTGGCTTTGCACTCCCCAGGATGGAACAGTGGGCAACCCACCCACTGTAGAGACTTGAGAGACTGTGGCTTTGCACTCCCCAGGATTGAACAGTGGGCAATCCACCCACTGTAGAGACTTGTGAGACTGTGGCTTTGCACTCCCTATGATTGAACAGTGGGCAATCCACCCACTGTAGAGACTTGTGAGACTGTGGCTTTGCACTCCCCAGGATTGGACAGTGGGCAAACCACCCACTGAAGAGAGTTGAGAGACTGTGGCTTTGCACTCCCCAGGATTGAACAGTGGGCATGTGGCCCTCTCGTGGATTTGGCATTGTGCACTCAACCGGCTGAGGTGCCCCCCTTTCCCTCCCCCTGAGGTGCCTGTTTTCTTGCTCTCTGATGCCCCTGCAGTGTTTTCTCTGTCATAGTCAGGGATCTTGTGTGGGCCTCGCCCATACCGCGTGGGCCCAGTGTTCCACGGACTTTATTGCAGCACTACCTGGACTACTAAGCTTGGTGTATATTTTGTTTATGGTGTATATATATATTTTTGACTACTTGATTTGAATATATTACAATTGTTACACTCATTTCCTTTTGTCTTTGCATTCTTCCAGGGGGGTTGGGGGGTGTAACTATAATGTATAAATATGAATTGGTGTGTGTGTTGTAGTGGGTGAGGGTGGGGGTGGGGGTGTTGCATGTGTGTGTCCCTGTTTTTTCCCTCCCCCCTCCCCTGTGTCATAGGTGCAGTACTCACTGTGGTCTTCGCTGCCGGTGTTTGTGCTCCTGGTAGAGGAGATGAGGGCTGGCAGGATGTGCGGCTCTGGTTCCATGGCGTCTGGATTCCTCATGGGGTGTGTAGAGGTGAGCGTTTTCCCTTCGAATTCCTGTTTCTGCCGTGTTTTTATCCGTGGTGAATCCACCCCGGAAAAGGTGGCGGATTGGTAGGTTGTGATACTGTGGGCGGTACTTTGTGGTCCGCCTGTCTGTTGGCGGTGACTGCCAAGCTGTTTGTCTGTACCGCCGTGGAGGTCGGAGTTTTAAAGTGGCTGTCTTTGTTGGAGGTTTTCGCCACGGTCGTGCTTCCAATTTTGTTACCGCCGGCCTGTTGGCGGTCTTACCGCCGCTTTAACACTGACCGCCAGGGTTGTAATGACCACCTAAGTGATTAGCCCACAATCACAGGATGTTACACTAACTTTGAGGCTCAAACTTGGATACCCAGCTCCTGAGGCGGTCGCTCTGACCACTTCACTACATCCTCTCCCCTTTATATGTCAAAATGATAGAAATGTAAAGTGCAAGAAAAAACATTCAAATTATGACCTTTGTCAGAATTTGTATTTTTCACTTTAAATTTATTTATCCCATTTTCTGATAAATGAGTATCTGTATGTTTTTCCTATGTAATGATGCCACTTGAAGTAATATCTTGTGCTGAAAGTACATATGACAGAGGCGCCCAATCACCCACACAAGTATGTCTCATTACTATACACACACTTGTTAATACATCACCAAAAACCACACTCTCACTGAAACACATGGCAGCCCTTCCATGCTCCCATTATTCATTGTATTTGTTTCAAACCATAGCATAGCATTAGTCATTAATTCAATGTAGCTGTGCATCATGGTGTCTGGTAATAATGTACAATTTGTTTAAACATTAGTAGCTCACAATGATTTATACTGCTCTGAACTAGCTCTCACTACAGGAAAAGTTTCAGCCCCTTGGCCTAGATGATGTTTGTGGCCTGTATTTGTAACATGAGGACATTGAAATTGGTTACTCTAGAGATCAGTACAAATTAGTAGTCAACACCCATCAGAAGAAGGCGATATTGAAGGCCATCTCCTAGAAGGTGCGCACTCTGGGGCTCGATAAGCCGTGAAGCATTCATTGCTGCAAAAGGTGGGAGGATCTACAATGCTGGACCCACAAGTAATCCGCAGTCCAGCTCGGCCTGTCTTCCAAATGTGACAAGTGCATGCACTGCACTCTGACCCCACTAATTGCCTGCATGCTTAGACGGCCTATCCAGACCTTGGTGGGCAGTTCAGAGTCCAACAGCAGCATCAAGGGGGTAAGTTATTTTTGAGTTGGCATTGTTAGTTAACAACTTTTTGTTACAGTGATGATTTATGGCATCAACATCAAGGTTGACACAAATCCAATGCACAAGAGGATTTCTGGAAGGTGTAAGTTTAGCACAAGTTGTATGATAATGTGTTTTGTGTATTGATTTGTGTTCAAAGTTGCCACCAGGTTACTTATCACAACCCAATGACTGTTTGCAGCATGCCTGCAAAAGAAAATAGGATGTACCTGGATTTTGTCTATGTTATGAGAAACAGTTGTATCAAACAGGCCCCAATTGAGGATTTGGCCAAGTGTGATGCCCCCTCATAAATGTGGTGCAGTACTGTTCGCCCTTTCACAGGTGACATGGCATGTAATGCATTTATGATACAGTGGATATTTCTGATTTCACATTGGTGAGCTGGTATAATGACCAAACAATATTTAATATCAAGTCCAAAATGACTAGGTACATGAGTACAATGGCAACATTTCTTAGAAAAACATTTGCTAAATAGTTTTTCACAACAACATTCAAGTCAGTTTTTGCTGACAGTGGCAGATTCTCTTGAAGCGTTGCTCCTTCACAAATGTGCATGTAAGACAGTCTGTTTCACAAAACATGAATTTAGTAGGCAAACATCATTAATTGAAACAGATCGGAATGTGTACGCATTGGTGATAGAGTTACACATACCCACAGCAAAATTTTTGTTTCCTTATGTTAGGTCCATATGATGTATCAATGTTGGAGTATAGGAGTTTTAGAAAGGGGCATTTGCAGATGGACAATGTACATGTTACAAAGTTTTTAGACCAGATATTTATTTATGTGACAAGAGTTCACGATTCTAAACAATCGATGTGTAGCATTCAGAGGTGTTGAACAATTCCGTGAGGAATTTGAAGTGTTTAAGTGACTTGATTTAAAATGAAATCCGAATAATGATGGTAATTTTCTAAACTGTGCGCAAGTGTGTCGATAATATGTTCCCTACATGCTCTGCATGGTGGTAAAGTATATCTAAGTTTTCTAGACTTTAAGCTAGTGAGCAATTTGAAATTAGGAAATGTGTTATTAGATAACCTTGTGACCATTTTGATTTACATGTATGTGATAGAAATGTATGTGTCTTTTCAGCATTTGTAGCAGCAGGTGACGGAGACATTGACCATGAAGGTGGGAAAGCAGCTGGCCATTGTGTGTTGGGTGGATTAACATCGGACACCATTGGACACAGTGGCATGGAGGGTGAGGGGACTGGCATGAAGGCTCTACATCTTCTTCAGAGGCCTCCACAGAAGAGTAGTCCCTAGTGGTAGCAGGCCCAACAGGACCAGTCCCATCTACATCCATGTCTGCCACCCAGATTCCCAACCCCACCCTCCCTCTTGCTCTCCCTCAGTTGGCCAATCCCACTCCACTGAAAGGGGTGGGGTCTTCTTTGCTGCAGGTACCCTCCCCCTGCCCTAATCAGTGAAGAAGCTATTGACCTCTTCCCCAGAATCTCTATAAGCCAGACAGCAATTGTGAATGGCATCCAGGGTTGTAGGGCCTGATGTATCAAACTATTTTGCATTCGCAAACTGTGTGAAACATGAAATTTCCCTGTTGCAAATGCAAAATAGCCATACAGAATGTATGAAAGGCATTCACAATGCAATTTTAAGGAATCACTAAAATAATGATTACCTAAAATTGTGACTCAATTTTGTAAATTACAAATTGCAAATCACAAATGAGGAATCACAAATTAAATGTATGAACCATTCACAAATTGCAATTGGTTTAAAAATGGGGATTTTGTATGTGGAATTTACTATTAACTCATATCAGGTGGTAATAAGGTACAACCTGCAAAAAGAGGGCCAGAGTGCATCAGCCCTTTTCAACAGTGGCTACACTCTATGTTATGATGATGAGGATGAGGATTCTGGCACATTTGAGGAGAAGGAGGAGGAGACAGGAGCGCATTTTCAGAGTGTGTTTTACTTTGTTTGACCAAATCGAGGAGGAGATATATGATAATTACAGGTTGAATTCTGCCATGATACTAGACCTAATAGCAGATTTACAACCACAAATGCAGGGACACACACAAGTACAACCAATGCCATTCCCTCTCATGTGCAGGTGCTCCTCTTAGCCTCAGGAAGCTATCGGGGGGGTTATAGCAACAGCCGGAGGTGTGTACCAAAGTGCACTCTAACACTTCTATCATGCATTCCTAAAGGCAATGTTACCTGAAACCAATGAGCACATCAAAGTCCCCAACAACCCACAGGACTTGCAGCTCACAAAATTAAACTTTTATCAGGTAGTCCAATTCCCACATGTCATTGGCTGCATTGATGGGAGACATGTCAAAATCCGTTTACCATCTGACAATGAGTACATCTACAGGAGTAGAAAAAATAGCCATTCCATGAACATACCGGTTATCTGCAATGCCTTACACATCATCACAGATTTAGTGGCCACATTCCCTGGTAGAACACATGACACAGCTACCTGATGGAAAGTTTGGATAAGGATACCTACTTGGTAATTGTAAAAGGCTGGCCTGGTTTGTAGTGGGTGAATTGGGTACTTACACCTTATACCAGGTCCAGTTATCCCTTATTAGTGAATGTAGTAGTGTTCTAGCAGCTTAGGCTGATAGAGGTAGCTATAGCGGAGCAGCTTAGGCTGAACTAGGAGACATACAAAGCTCATGCAATACCACTTATAATTACACAGTACTTTAAAGACAATACTCAGTGTTACCAAAAATAAAGGTATTTATTTGGGTGACACAGTACCAAAAATATCTTAGAGACAATACTCCTCCTGGAGGTAAATATTATACACAATATATACACTAGACAACAACATTAGACAAGTAAATAGTCATAGAACAATTCAAACAGTAGGAAATCCTATAGAATGCAATAGGAGAAAATAGGTCTGGGGCAACACAAACCATATACAAAGAATACTGCACACACTAGACTTGTATAGGGGGGAAAGTTGAATGTGAATCACAAATTCCCCCCTATACAAGTCTAGTGTGTGCAGTATTGCTGGGAGTGTAAGAATACAGTAAAAGTATGTAAATGACCCCACCCAGAGCCCAGAAAAGCAGGTGTAAAGTACTGCAAGTATCCTTAGGACACACTACACATCATTTTGGGGATTTTGCCGCAGCCAACCAAGTCTGCAAAGAACAACTGCTGAATTATTGGACCTGAAGACCTGCAAAGGAAGGGGACTAAGTCCAGAAGTCAAAAGAAGTTCCAGGAAGGACAGGAGCGCCTGCCAACCCAGAAGTCTGCAAGAATGCACCCTAGGAATATGCCAGCGGCTTCCTGCATGATGAAAAAGATGCACCATGGTGTAAGATTGTTGCAGAAGAGATTTCATGTTGGAAGTCACCAACAAGCCTTGGCTACGACAAAAGTGTGTGTTTTCATCCAAATAGCGCTGGATGGGCCCAGGAGGGACCTGGGGGCCTCAACTCTGTGTGAGGAGGAAGAGGGGGCTCTCAGCACTTCAGAGAGCCCTCAGGATGCCAGCCAGCACCCCGAGGAGTCGTAGGATCTGGGTTCAAAGGAGGTGCAAAACATGGTTGATGAAGCACAATAAAAGAAGGTCCCATACCGCCGGGGAACAGCAAGTTGAACATCGCAGAATGGAGAGCTGGGGACCTGGGCCAGGCTGTGCACAATGGAATTTTGCAAAGAGTGCACAGAGGCCTCAGGGGATGAAGAAGACACACTACACAGGGGTACTGTCGTTCTCAGAGAAGGCAAGGTCTTACCTCCTCCAAATTGCATCAGCAGGATACCTAAGGACAGTCTGTGTCGATGACGCCCACTCTCTGTTTCCTTAGGAGCATGCTCGTCATTGTGCGAGGAGTCCCAGGGTACTGGTTGTTGTCTTGGAAGGTGCCTGCTTGGAGCAGGGGAGTGACTCTGTCACTCCACAGGAGATTTCTTCGGTTCCTCTGGTGCAGGATGAAGACAGGGAGTCCCCAGAGTGTGCACACTGTGGAAACCATTGCAGTTGCTGACTTGGAGCTGAGGTTGCTGAAGAAAAGTGTCTCTTGTAGACTCTTTGTTGCAGTTACAGCGTTTCTTGGAGCAGGCTGCGGTTGATCTGAGGTCAGGGGAGTCTGAAGTTGTTGCAGATGATTCCTGAAGGATACTTGCAAACAGAATCTGAAGAGAACCCACAGGAGAGACCCTAAATAGCACTGAGAGGGGAATTGGCTACCTTATCAGGTATAGACCTATCAGGAGGGGTCTCTGACGTCACCTGCTGGTACTGGCCACTCAGAGCCCTCCAGAGTGACCCCACAACTTGCAAAGCAAGATGGCTGAAGTCTGAAGTCTGGGACACACTGGAGGAGCTTTGGGCACCACCCCTGGGATGGTGATGGACAGGGGAGTGGTCGATCTCCTTTCCTTTGTCCAGTTTCCCACCAGAGCAGGGGAGAAGGGGTCTGTGAACCGGTGTAGGCTGGTTTATCCAAGGAGGGCACCATCTGTGCCATTCAAAGCATTTCCAGAGTCTGGGGGAGGCTACCCCTTCCCAGCCTGTAACACCTATTTCCAAAGGGAGAGAGTGTAACACCCTGCTCTCAGAGGAAATGCTTTGTTCTGCCTAACTGGGACTGGGCTGCCCAGACCCCAGGAGGGCAGAACCCTGTCTGTGAGGTGGCAGCAGCTGTAGCTGCAGTGCAAGCCTCAGAGAGCTGGTTTGGCAGTACTGGGGGTCCATGGTAGAGCCCCCAGGATGCATGGAATTGGCTCCCCAATACCAGATTTGGAATGGAGGGGACAATTCCATGATGTTAGACATGTTACATGGCCATATTCAGAGTTACCATTGTGAAGCTACATATAGGTATTGACATGTAGTGCATGCGTGTCATGGTGTCCCTGTACTCACCAAGTCTGGGGAAATGGCCCTGAACCATGTGGGAGCACCTTTGCTAGTGCAAGGGTGCCCTCACACTTAGTAACTTTGCACCTAACCGTCAGCGAATGAAGGTTGGATATATAGGTGACTTATAAGTTACTTAAGGGCAGTGAACATGGCTGTAAAATAGTGTGTCCACTATTTCACGCAGGCTGCAGTGGCAGTCCTGTGTAAAGGTTTGTGTGAGCTCCCTATGGGTGGCAAAAGAAATGTTGCAGCCTATATGGATCTCCTGGAACCCCAATGCCCTGGGTACCAAGGTACCATATACTAGGGACATATGAGGGGGGTCCATTGTGCCAATTGAAATTGGTAAATGAAGTCACTGGCCTACAGTGACAAATTTAAAAGCAGAGAGAGCATAAGCACTGAGGTTCTGATTAGCACTACACAGACATACACATTAGGCCACAAACAGTGAGCAGTGGGGTTCTGGTTAGCAGGATCCCCGTGAGACAGGCAAAACATACTGACATATAGGCTTTTGTCTATGAGCACTGGGGTCCTGGCTAGCAGGATCCCAGTGACACAGTAAAAACACACTGACACACACTCACAAACAGGCCAAAAGTGGGGGTAACCATGCTAAAAAGTGGCTACTTTCTCACAGTAATTTCACAAAGAACAATGTAGTATATTGTACAGGTGAGATCAAAGATGTGAATGATTCAATTTACTGTCCAGTCATTATAGGAGACAGTGCATGTGCAGTGCGGCCCTTCATCCTCACACTATACATCAATTAAGCCACACCTAGTGAACGATGTTACAATGTGGCACATAGGAGAATGCCAAGTGTCATTGAGAGGGCCTTTGGCCTGCTGACAAGTCGCTTCCACTGCCTGCAGAAAAGTGGCGGGCACCACAATACAGTCTTAAAATGTGCTGTAAGATTGTGGCCACATGTGCTATGTTGCACAACATCGCAACAACAAGAGACATGCCCCGGGAACCCAAAGATACATAGTCAGATGATGATGATGATGACCCATTGTCATTCCCTCACCCAGCAGACCGATGCAGTGCAGCAGATGGCAGGCAAAGACGTGCGGAGATTACCCACAACTATTTTTGGTATAAGTAATGAAAACACCACGTGTTGTTCTTTTTCTGCTACAGGTATCACATTTATTGACTTAACTTCAGGTCAAATATGTGGGCATAGAACATAGGTTGTCCAAAAGCACTATCTTTACTTAAATCAAATGATATACTATTAGCATCATATAAGCAATGCAATGTCACAAAATATGCAAGGCCCAGCACGTGTCCACATTACTTTTTGCATCCACGCACTCCACTAGAAAGGTCAGTGGGCTCAGCATCATCTCCTGATGCTGCTTCTGACACAGTACTGTGTCTGGAACTGCGACACGAAGGATCCATCTCTGGGGCAGTCACACTACTGAGGCTAGAGAGCTCCTTCCTGTCCCCACCCCCCAGCTCGCTGTTTGCAGCACTCTGGGCCATCTCAGTGGTCTACAATGCATTGGTAACCCACACCAATCCCCGTGTAACGTCCCCACTGCAATGTTCAAATTCCACTTGCGTGCCCACAGCACCTAGTGACAGCAAAGCAGTAGCATTATTGAGGCGATTGACAGATCTGCTGAACTCATCCAATCTACCCATTAATTGGTGATGGCGCCTCCAGTGGGTGACATGTTCCTGCTGCATTACTGTGCAGAGTCCCTTAATTGCATGTGTCATCTCCCTTAGATTGTCTGCTGTAGCTTTCTGTCCTTCCTGGACTGTTGCATTCAGCTGGCACATGTGCTTGTACATTGATTTCATATTCTTACTTTGTAGGCATTGCACCTTAAACATGGATGCCTCCAGACTACCAGAGATAGGCTCTCACCTTCCTCTGAGCACTGTCTGACATCTGCACTACATCTCCTGAGTACTGGCACTGGAACAGGGACTGATGTCCATCGGTGTGCCTACCATTAAAAGGTGATGTATGCAAGTCTTCTGGCAAGTCATCAGAGTCCTGAGTAAACTCAGGGAGTGGCTCCACTGTTGCCCTGTACCTGGGTGGTGCAGGTGAAATGGACACAACAATGTTGGTCTCAGACTGTGGCTCGCTTTCCTCATTCCCCCCTGTTTCTGTTTCTGCTGCATGTGGTACAGGAACATCTGCAATATCAATGCACAGTATGTCAGTTAAAAATACCTTTTTTCATGTCTCACTTCACAGTTACAATTTTCAGTAAACAGTTTCCCTGCCATACTGTTTCTTATTGTAATTTGTATTGTCTCTCTGTATGATTATACACAATGCTTCAATCTTTGTTCTAGGTGCACTGTTGGAGTATGGACTTCCACTTCCATAAGGTGGTGTTGGGTAGTGTGGAAAGTATGGCATTTACTATTTTTCACAGTGTGTGATAACATGTCATTTCTCTAAGGACAATTTTTAATGCACATATGGTTATTTAATTCATTACTGTCCTTACCTTTGCTGGTGACTGGTGTGCCTGAGGCGTCTATGTCGGTGACACCAACTACTGCTTCAGCCTGCAGTGTTGACTCCACCATGTCCTCCAAGGGGGTGTGTAGAGTCTGGGTGGATGGTCCTCCACCAGTGCTTCTTGCCTCATTCATCCTGGTTGCTATACTCTCCTTAGCACATGAACATAAATTATACCAGCACTTGCGGATCTCCTCAGTTGTGCGCCCCACAACACCCACCATGCTAATGTTTGCCTAGATGTCACTCCACAATTTTCTCTTCTCACTTTCCAGAACATGAAGTGAGTTTTTCCCAAAGAACTTATCATGGTTCTTGACAACCTCTTCTGTGAGCACCTCCAATTCCTGCTCAGTGAACTTGAGCTTTCTTTTTCTTCCTCCTGTCTCCTTGCCATCCCCCTCAGTGGCCATTGTGTCTTAGGGTCCTAGCCGATGCTCCTGAGTGCCTCCCTGGTGCTGTGCAAACTCTGTCTTCCTACCACTGTGGCTGAAGCTTCTAGAAACAGCATGCACTGATTCACTTCCTGGTTGTGATGTCATCATGCTGCTCCAGAATGCAAAACTTGCAATTTGCGATTACCAAATACTTCATACATATGGCCCTTAGTTCCTAAATGCAGCAGTTTGTTGCATTCCTGGATGCCATTCATCGTTTAATGTCTGGCATATAGAGATCACTTACAAAGAAAGCTTCTGCACTGACCACAGCCCCCCAACTGGCCCCACCTTGTGCCCCTACTCCTGTCCCTTCCTCATCTATAATGTTAGATTGTAGCTAATTCATTAGTAAATGACTGTGCAGTCTGGTTCTCACCAATTTCCTAACTAGTTTCTCAAGATTGTTAAATTTATCATTGAGAGTTGTATTAATTGTTGTATTAGCTGTATTAAAAAAACTAGAGCTTACCGCTCCTTGTATTAGCTTATTAATATAATCTTCTGTATATGAAAGGGTTTCCTTTTCTGACATGTCTTGGATGCTCTTTATCTCAAGCAGCACCAACCAACACACCTGCTGCATCTCTGAGCTTTTCATGGCAAAGCTTGAGGTTGGAGATGCTCTAACTTTGCAGGTGACATATCAGGGCATCATGGTCCTTAGAGGAGAAACTAAAAAGGACAGCATGAAACTTTGTGAAGCTACATGGAAACTTCAAAGTGCTACTCAGAAGAAGCTGTCTAAAATGTGCAATGATATCTTGGAATGCTTGGTGGTAGAGGAGGAGTGGACTGCAGCTGTAGAGGCAGATGTTGCTGGGATACAAGCTCAAGCTAGGGGTCATGAATCTAAGCTGATTCATATAGAATGAAATTCCAAATCCTAGAGAACTGACATAACTATAATAATCTGCATGTACTTGGTAACACGGAGGATCAGAAAGGAATGATACTTGAAATTTCATAATACAATTTTTTTATAGTGTTTTTCAAGAGCTGAATGAATGGAACTGGGAGGCTGAATTAAAGAGGGCAAATAGATATCCACTTTAGTGAAATACTCAGTAACTGAGAACTCTAGCTTGAATAGTGATCCTAAGAAAGAGCAAATTTGGTGTTCTTAGGGAACTTTCTTGTGAGACAAAACGTACTGGAGAAGACACTATCCTAATGCGAAAAACAAGGCCAATGGGCCTATTTTTTTACTAGACCTGATTTTTGGCACATCACCATGGAAAGGCACTGGCAACATTGCTAAATGATTGATCCTTTTCAAAAGAAGGGTTGTCAAGCATTTTTATTAAGCTCGGATAATATAAAGCTTGTCGAAGATGATAGACTTTGGTGGTCATTACAACCCTGGCGGACGGTGTTAAAGCGGCGGTAACACCGCCAACAGGCCGGCGGGAATTTTTGGGAATTACGACTGTGGCAGTAACCGCCAACAAAGACAGCCACTTTAACACTCCGACCTCCATGGCGGTACAAACAAACAACTCGGCAGTCACCGCCAACAGACAGGCAGAGGACAATGTACCGCCCACACTATTATGACAGGCCAATCCGCCACCTTCTCTGGGGCGGATTCACCGCGGATAAAAACACGGCGGAAACAGGTATTTCGAAGGAAAAACGCTCACCTCTACACACTCCACGAGGAAGGAGGACACCATGGAGCCGGAACTCCATATTCTTCCTGCAATAGTCTTCCTGCTCCTGTACCAGGTGCACCAACGCCAGCGGCGAAGACCACAGTGAGTACTGCACCTACGACATAGGGGAGGGTGGAGGCAAAAAACAGGGACACTACCACGCAACACCCCCACCCTCACCCACTACAACACACACACCAATGCATATCTAAACATTACAGTAACACCCCCAACAACCCCGGAAGAATGCAAAGACAAAAGGATGTGAGTGTAACCATTGTAATATATCAAAATTCAGTAAGCAAAAAAAAAAAAAATATATATATATATACTATTAACAAAATATACACCACGATTAGTAGTCTAGGTATTGTACCATTTATAGTCCGTGGACCACTGGGCCCAAAATGCATGGGTTAGGCCCACACTCAATACCAGATCAAAACAGAGAGAACACTGCTGGGGCATCAGATAAAAATACAACAGGCAACTCAGGGGGAAGGGAAGGGGGGGCACCTCAGCCTGATGGGTGCACAACGCCAGATCCATGAGGGGGCTCCATGCCCATTGATGTATCCTGGGGAGTGCAAAGCCACAGTCTCACAAGTCTCTACAGTGGGTGGATTGCCCACTGTACCATTCTGGGGAGTGCAAAGCCACAGTCTCACAAGTCTCTAGAGTGGGTGGATTGCTCACTGTACCATCCTGGGGAGTGCAAAGCCACAGTCTCACAAGTCTCTACAGTGGGTGGTTTGCCCACTGTACCATCCTGGGGAGTGCAAACCACAGTCTCTCAAGTCTCTACAGTGGGTGGTTTGCCCACTGTACCATCCTGGGGAGTGCAAAGCCACAGTCTCTCAAGTCTCTACAGTGGGTGGTTTGCCCACTGCTGCATCCTGGGGAGTGCAAAGCCACAGTCTCTCAAGTCTCTACAGTGGGTGGTTTGCCCACTGCTGCATCCTGGGGAGTGCAAAGCCACAGTCTCTCAAGTGGATAACAGTGGGTGGTTTGCCCACTGCTGCATCCTGGGGAGTGCAAAGCCACAGTCTCTCAAGTGGATAACAGTCTCCACTGGTTCTGGAGGGGGACTGGTGCCCAGAGTGCTTCATCCTGTGCAGGACAGAGGTAGTGGATGCATGTCTCCACTGGTTCTGGAGGGGGACTGGTGCCCAGAGTGCATCACTCACCCGTGACGGTCCCAGTTACATCAGTGCCCTGCTGCTCATGGGCTAGCGGTGCTTGAGTTGGCGGTGCTTGCCCTGTTCAGCGGTGCTTGACTTGGCGGTCCTTGCCCTGTTCAGCGGTGCTTGCCCTGTTCAGCGGTGCTTGACTTGGCGGTCCTTGCCCTGTTCAGCAGTGCTTGACTTGGCGGTCCTTCATTGCCCAGCTGGGCTGGGGCTGGCGGTCCTTCATTGGTCAGATGGGCTGGGGCTGGCGGGGCCCTCCTGGGCAGCTGGGCTGTGGCTGGTAGGGCCCTCCTGGGCAGCTGGGCTGTGGCTGGCGGGGTCCTCCTGGGCAGCTGGGCTGTGGCTGGCGGGGTCCTCCTGGGCAGCGACGATGGGGCTGGTGGTGGTCTCCAGGGCAACGACGATGAGGCTGGCGGTGCCCTCCTGGGCAGCAACGATGGGGCTGGCGGTGGCCTCCTGGGCAGCGACGATGGAGCTGGCAGTGGCCTCCTGGGCAGCGACGATGGGGCTGGCTGTGGCCTCCTGGCCAGCGGGGATGATGGCGGTCTTCTCCGCCGTGCTGCTCCTCCCAGACTTTGCGGGTTTCTTCTGCCCCTTCCCCACCTTGGGAGGAGTCACAGCTGAGTCCACACTCCCCCGGGACCCCTCTGAGCGGCTTGGGGGGCTGGAGTCTTCCCCCTCTTCAGCCGGGCACTGGCCAACTTCTGGTGCTTCACAGTGGGGGGACTGGCTGTGCTGTGGCTCCGTGACACACTGGCTGGCCTGGTGGCTGGTGCACTCCACATACCTGTGACAACAGGCACCACTGGTCCCGGAGATTTTGTGGCTGAGGTGCTAGTTTGGGACCTATGAGTTGGACGGGGGTGGTGGGAAATAGGTCAAGGGTGGACAGGAAAAGTTGTTTGGAGACACTGGGACGGGTAGCTGGAGGGGGTTTGGGAGTGGAGGAAGAGGTGGTGGTTGTAGGAGGTGTAAGTTTTGTGGCTTTGGGTGCAGGTGCATGATCTGGAGGCTGTTGTGAGGTGGATGTATGTTGGGTGGGTGTATGCCTGCGTTTGTGTATCTTCGGAGGGGGCGTCACAGAAACACTGGGAGAGGACAGAGGGGATGTGTGAATGGTAGTGGGGTGGTGAGTGCACGTGAGCGGGGAGTGGTGGTGGGTGTGCTGGTGCGGGACGTAGTGGCTGTAGTGGTAGTGCATGCAGGTGTGAGTGTAGACGAGACTGGGAGGAAGGAGGGAGACGAGGAGGAGGGGGACACATTGGAGGCAGTGGATGTTGGTGTGTCTGTATGTGTGTGATGCTTGCGTGAGTGCCTGTGGGATGTGTGGTGCTTATGTTTGCCTGAGCTTTCCTTGTGTGGTGAGGTGTGTGCAGGCTGGTCTGATGGTGTGCTTGGGATAGGCAGAGGTACAGGGGATTGGGTCTGGGTGGAGGAAGTTGGAGGGGGGAGGCTAGACACAGGGACAATGGCTGCCATCAGTGCTGAGGCCAGAGTTTGAAAGGTTTGATGAAGGGCCACCTGACCAGAATGAATGCCCTCCAGGAATGCATTGGTTTGTTGCAACTCCCTTTCTACACCCTGGATGGCATTCAAAATGGTAGACTGCCCAACAGTGAGGGACCTGAGGAGGTCAATGGCCTCCTCACTGAGGGCAGCAGAGGTGACAGGGGAAGGGGCTGAGGTGCCTGGGGCGAAGGTGATGCCCACCCTCCTGGGTGAGCGGGCACGGGGCGAAGGCTGAGGGGCTGCTGGGAGGGCGGTGCTGGTAGGGGGGTGGCGGCTGTACCTGTAGAAGTGGGGGGCACAGATATTGCCGCCACCACAAGGGAGCTACCATCGGAGGACGAGTCCGTGTTGCTTGTTTCAGCTCCTGTCACCGCCGTGGTGCTCCCCTCGCCCTCTGTCCCACTGGTGTATTCAGAGTCCATAGTGTGGCCCTCCATGGCCATGTGGGATGCAGCTCCCTCGTGCTCCGGTGCCACTGCTCCTCTGCCTGATGATGCTAATGCACACAAGAACAGGGAGACCGCAAAAGAAGAGGGGGGAAACAAAAGAAAGACAGGTTGAGTGCATGGCTTACCGCTACCCTTGGCGGACAAGACAGACACAGCAGCCCCCTGCACTAAGTCATGCTTTTGGGCGCTACAGTGCAATTCCTGGGCTATGGACGACATCTGCACACATAGATGACACAGGTGCATGAATAGCTGTACTTGGCACTCTACAGAGGTGGGGTGGGGGGCCACAGGGCCATGCCTTACGAAGGGGCCTAGCCTACGGAACTCGCCCTGGCCTAGGGAAACCCACAGCCCTCCTCCCCCACCCAGACCCCTCCACTGCGCGCAAAGTCATCTGAATGAGAGTGTACTCACCCCCTTGTGTCTGCTGTGATGCCCTCAAGCGCCCATCCAACTCCGGGTAGGCCACCGCCAGGATCCGGAACATCAGGGGGGTCATGGTTCGACGGGCACCCCTCCCACGTTGGGAGGCCATCTCCAGCTGAGCCTCCGCCATCACTTGCTCCAGCCGCGAATGTCCTCCCATCTTTTCCGGCAGTGGGTGCTCCGTCTGGGGTGGACCCCCAGGGTCCGGACGTCCTTGGCGATGGCACGCCAAATATCCTTCTTCTGGTGGGTGCTGACCTACATGAAATGTACAGTGGAAGAAGAGAAGTCATTACCAACTTCCCCGTCAAAGTGAGTGGTCCCCATCCCTACCCTTGCCATGTGGCACATGCACCCACCGTCTTTCATGCACTCAGAACTCTGTCCCCTTCCTTCTTACAACCAGCCCTCTCCACACAGGCATAGCCCATACAACATGCTCCCTGTGTACTTACCTGTTGGTCTGGAGGACCGTAGAGTAGCGTGGGGGAGGACCCCATCGACGAGCTTCTCCAACTCCTCCGATGTGAAGGCAGGGGCCCTTTCCCCAGACGCACGGGCCATTGTCTCTTCCAGACCGAGGTCACAGCAGCACTTGCAGTGTAGGTCCTCTCCTGTCAAAGATCAGGTATTGAGTGATTCAACAGATAGAAAATGGCGGTCACATCCACGGCAGTCACATCCGCGGCGGTGCGTACCATCACCGCAGACGTACATCGTCATTGTCTCCTGGGACCCATAGGGTCCAATGTTAACCAATGCAGCATTGCGCCGCGGTCTTCGACCGCCTACCGCGACGGTGTACAACGCCAGGGCAGTTACCTCACATCGAATTGTCCCACTTTAGAGGTCAGGCAGCCGCCATTTCAGGGGCCCTCATGGCTCAATTACCAACTGCGTCACACATACCTAGGCCTACTCTCAACACTCATACAGGCCAGATTTTGTGTATGAATGGTGTTCTGTGTGGACTGTGGGTACATACCTCTGACTTGTTTGACTCTGTGCTCGCTGTTGTCCTTCATAGGCACCGTCCGCTGGGACATGTGAGGAGATGGCGGAATCCTCTGGTGTACCGACCACTGGTGGACCTGTCGACAATGGAGGAAAGAAATTTGATAATCACCTACAGGTTTGACCGTGCCACAATCCAGGAACTGTGTACACAGTTGGAGCCAGACCTCATGTCAGCAATTCGCCATCCCACAGGAATCCCCCCTCAAGTGCAGGTGCTATCAGTGCTCCATTTCCTTGCAAGTGGGTCTTTTCAAACAACTGTGGCCATGGCATCAGGTATGTCCCAGCCTATGTTTTCCAACGTATTGTCCAGAGTGTTGTCTGCCCTGCTGAAACACATGCAGAGCTACATTGTTTTCCCTCAGGTGGAGGACTTGCCTACAGTGAAAGGTGACTTCTATGCCCTTGGACATATCCCCAACATCATAGGTGCCATTGATGGGACCCATGTGGCTTTGGTCCCCCCCCCCCAGGAGTGAACAGGTGTGCAGGAACCGGAAGAGTTATCATTCCATGAATGTACAGATGGCATGTTTGGCCGACCAATACATCTCCCATGTGAATGCCATGTTCACTCGGTCAGTGCATGACGCCTACATCATGCGGAATAGCAGCATCCCTTATGTGATGGGTCAACTCCAGAGGCACCGTGTGTGGCTATTAGGTGACTCTGGTTACCCCAACCTGTCATGGCTACTGACCCCAGTGAGGAATCTCAGGACCAGGGCAGAGAAACGCTACAATGATGCCCATGGGCGAACTAGGAGGGTGATCGAGCGGACCTTCGGCCTCCTGAAGGCCAGGTTTAGGTGCCTCCATATGACAGGTGGATCCCTATTCTACTCACCAAAAAAGGTGTGCCAGATCATCGTGGCCTCCTGTATGCTTCATAACTTGGCTTTGTGCCAACAGGCGCCTTTTCTGCAGGAGGATGGTCCAGATGGCGGTGTTGTGGCAGCTGTGGACCCTGTGGACAGTGATGAGGAGAAAGCAGAGGAAGAAGGCATTGACAACAGGGACTCAGTCATCCAGCAATATTTCCAGTGTAACACAGGTGAGAATACATTCCTGCCTACTACAAGTACTTTTACACTTCTACCTCTATCCTGTCTGTCGATTTCACCCAGTGTATGGTCACTGAGTTGTCACTTTCCCTTACGGTTTCACAGGTGTGGGTCCCAACGTGTGTCATCTGCTTAGATTTCTCATGGACTAGAGCTGTGTGACACAGGTATGTTGACATTACTATTTCCTGAAAATGTTGTCACTGTAATTGCAAATACACTATTTCGAAATCACAGACATACTCCAGATCTTTTGGTGCTTTAGGTGTGTTTATTTGCATACAAAATATTGGAGGGGGAAGTTAAATGGTGAGGGGTGATGGCGGAGGAGTGTCCATGGCAGAGTCCAGTCTATTAGTCTCACAGGTGCATTGCCCAAATGGACATAGGAAGTGGAGCTGGGGCAGTTTCAATATGGACAGGGTGACAAAGTGGACAGTGGGATGACAATCAGGGTGGTCTCATTTCTTAGCTGGGGTCTTGGCATCGTGCTCTGTCTTGTTCCTGGATCTCAGGGACCGTTTGCGGGGTGGTTCTCTGTCTGCAGGGGGTGGGGTGCTGGTGTGGTGGTCCTGTGGCGGTGTCTCCTGTCCACTAGCGTCGGCGGAGGTGGTGGGCAGTTCATCGTCCATGCTAGTGTCAGAGGCCCCTTGTAGTGCCACAGTGTCCCTCCTGGTGTTGAGTATTTCCTTCAGCACCCCTACGAAGGTGCACAGGGCGGAGCTGATGGTTCTGAGTTCCTCCCTGAACCCCAAATACTGTTCCTCCTGCATGCGCTGGGTCTCCTGAAACTTGGCGAGGACCGTTGCCATCATCTCCTGGGAGTGGTGGTATGCTCCCATGATGGAGGAGAGGGCCTCGTGGAGAGTGGGTTCCCTTGGCCTGTCCGCCCCCTGTCGCACAGCAGCCCTCCCAGTTCCCCAGTGTTCCTGGGCCTCCGTCCCCTGGACCGTGTGCCCACTGACCACTTCCCCCAGGTCCCTGATGTTGTTGGGGTGGTGGGTTATCCTGGGTTCCCTGTAGTGGTGGACACACTGCTGATTGACGTGTCCTGGGGACGGAGGTATGGGCCCGCTGGGTGGGTGCTGTGCTGGTGTTACCAGAGGGGGGAAGGTCTGTGGTGGCCTGTGCCTGTGTGAGGGGAACTGACTGTCCCGAGGCCCACGATGGTCCGGGCTGGTCATCTAGATCCAGGTGGACAGAGGTGCTGTCATCACTATGGGTGGAGTGCAGATGTCTGTACCCTCCTGTCTGGTGACGTTGGGTAGTGGTCCTGCAGGGGTGTAAAGGCATGATTATTGTATCTGTGTGTGTCATGGTGTGCAATGGGTGGGTGACCGTGTACCCCCGTGCTGGCATTCCTGTGTGGGGGCTTGTGTGATGATGGTTTAGGGGGTGTATGGGTATGTGCAGTGGGCATGCTTTAGTGATGGGTGTCCATGTGTTGGTGTTGCATGCATTGCTTGGTGTTGGGATGTGTGGTTTGTGATATTGGTACATTTGTGAGGAGTTGGGGTGATAGGGGTGGGGGCGAAGGTGGGGGTATGTGATAGCATGCAGGTAGGGTGGGGGATATGGTAGTTAAAGGTTTGACTTACCGGAGTCCTTTCCTCCACCGACTCCTGCGAGGCCCTCAGGATGCAGAATCACCAAGACCTGCTCCTCCCATGTTGTTAGTTGTGGGTGAGGAGGTGGGGTCCGCCGCCTGTCTGCTGAACTGCCTGGTCGTGTCTTGAGACCACGGAACGCACCTTCCCCCGTAGGTCGTTCCACCTCTTCCTGATGTCGTCCCGATTTCTTGGGTGTTGTCCCACTGCGTTGACCCTGTCGACTATTCTTCGCCATAGCTCCTTCCAAATAGCTGTGGCTCTACCCCGACGATTTCCTCCACCATGACCCTGAGCTCCTCCTCCAAAAACCTGGGGTGTCTTTGCCGTGCCATGGGGTGGTGTAGGTGATGTGTGGGGTGGTGTGTGTGGTGATCAGTGTGGTGATATGTAGTGGTGTGTGGTGTTTTGTGCATGGAAGTTGTGTGGGTGATGGTGTTGTGTGCCTGTGGCTGCTAGTTTGTGGATGGTGGTGTCTCTCTCTGGCCTTCTCTCTGTAATAGTGGTCGTAGGGGTTTGTGGGTGATGTGGGTGTGTGTTTTATATTGCAATGGGTGTTTGGGAGTGGTGTGTATGTGTATCAGGTGTGTGTATTTCGAATTGTCCAATGTGGCGGTGTTTTGTAGAAGTGTGTGTATTTTGAGCACGGCGGTGTGTACCGCCAATGGAATACTGCGGTTGAAAGACCGTCGCGTGGATTCATGTGTCGTGATAGTGTGGGCGTATTTCTGTTGGCGTGACGGTGGAGGTTTTTATTTCGCCAGTTTATCACTGACCTTTGGTGTGGCGGACTTGTGTGGGTGTCTGAATTTTGTCGGATTCCGAGATGTGGGTCATAATAGCTGTGGCGGAATGTGGTGTGTTGGCGGTCTTCTGCACGGCGGTAAGCGGCTTTTACCACCAATGTTGTAATGACCCCCTTTGTGTCATCATTTCAGGAAATATCTTGAGTCACCACACAGCTAGTAAACCGAGTGTTCAGCGAAGATATTATATAGATGAGTTGAGGAATGATTTGATTATCATGGCATATTTGAAATTGATAGGAGTAGGTAGGTTGGTGAAGGGCAGAGGGAAAGATTTAGGATTAGAGGCTTATTTGGTGGAAGATAGGAAATCTCATCACTGACATGACCAAGTGCTCTTGGTTGCATAGGTTTCCCTGTGTGGGTGGGGCAGTAGGGCAAGGGTGGGGCCTGAGGTCTTTGGGGTGGGACTGGGGGCTGGTAGTTTGGGGTTGTGGGGGGAGGATGAGTGGGTAAGTGGGAGGGAGGAAATGGTGGGATAGTGGAGGATAAGGGGTTAAAACCCAGAGGAGTAGTTGCAAAAAAGAGCGTTTTTGGCAAAAAGAAAACTGGGAGTAATAAACATAAATATTTTACAGAGTTAGAAATGGTCAAAAGAGACCCTGGAAACAACTATTGGGGGAGAATTGGAGAGTAGTTCCCATAGTTAGTTGTTTATATTTTGATGTGTGGTGCTGGGGATAAGTTACTGATTGTAGCTATGACTGTCACGGGACTGGGAACTCATATTCATCATTGGAAAAAATGCATTGTATGCTTTGGGTTATGAGCTGCTTGTATGTACGACACAAGACAAGTCTATAAGTGGTGTGGCTTTTTCAGCCAAAAGACATGTCTACATTGTTAAATGGAAAACCTCACATAAATTCAGGAGATTGGTTATAGTAGAGGTGTACTCACCAAGTATTAAGTGTACTCTCTGTTCTGTATATGGCCCTATTACAGAAGATCCCTCGATGATTGCCTGTCAACTGAGTTATCACAGTGGCTGACTACAATTATAATATGTGGTGATTTGAACTGTCATACAAGCACCAATCCTGAATCTATATGTAGGGGCCAGAAATGTATTGAGCACTACTGGATTAAAAGAAAATGCATGGTCTCATTGATGCCTGGGCAATACTGAATAGATGTAAAGTATATTCCTTTCTCATCAAACATATACAAGATTAGATCATTTTTTACTATCCTCAAGCTTTTTAAGCGGTGTGCTGTTGGTAAAGTATCGCAAAATGACCCTTGAGCTGGATTTAAAGGGTCAACACGCTGCCAATTTTAGATCATGTTTGACTTTTGAGCAGGCTTTACTTCTTGACCATAGGTACATTGAACATATGAATCAATGAATACCGTACGTGTAAAGGTGATGTTGAGAAACGGCTCTGCCAGGAACAGTTTAGGATGCATGTAGTATGATTCTTCTTCAAGAGTTGTAACAAACTGCATCCTCATATACAAAAGATGATGAGTCTATAACCAAAGTGTAGAATCATCACCAAGCATGGGTTCTTCCTCTCAATTATATGGAGTAAGTGCTTCTTTGTTTGGTGAAGATGTCCTTATATTTCTTTGTGTTATCCATAGCATGGTTTCCCCTTGAAGTTTTCATGGCCCATCTCTCCCAGAGGTTAACATTGGGATTACCTGACTAAGTGCAATTCAGAAACTAGGTGAGATAGACTTTTCAATTGTGGTGTCTCTGAAATCGCAATTTAAAATCCTCTGGATGGTCTTCCCTCAAATTTTTCCTGTTTGCCTCATTTCTTTGCTGATTCCTTTTGTTGGACGTAGGACTCTGATCACTTTAATACTGCCACCCAGTGTTAAAGTGCATGTGCCCTAAACATTGTTTGATTGATGTATTCACAATTGGCATATATAATTTACTGTATGACCCTAGTATAGTGCACTATGTGTGCCCAGGTCCTGTAAATTGAAGGCTACTAGTTGGTCTGAAGCACTCATTTTGCCACCCACTTAAGTAGTCATTTAAACATGTCTCAAGCCTGCTACTGTAGAGCCTGTGTATGCAGTTTGACTGCCATGTTGACTTGGCATTTGAAACCTCTTGCCAATCCTGAAACTCCTCTTTTATTATAAATAGGTCACCCTAATGTAGGCCCCAGGTAGCCCATAGAACAGGGTGCTATGTAATTAAAAGTTAGGACATGTACTTTAAATGTTTACATGTCCTTGGGGTGAAAAACCCCCAAAGTCATGTTTCACTACTGTGAGGCCTACCTCTCTCATAGTTTAACATTGGGGATTCCTTATTATATTTAATAAGCTATAATTCCTAGTTGAGAAGGAGTAGGTAGGTCATGTTTTGTACCTATAGAACTGTAATGACAATCCTCATTAGTGTGAAGTTGGATTTAATATTACAATTTTTTAAAAATGTCACTTTTAGAAAATAGGCATTTTTCTGTGCTTAAGCCCTGTGTGCCTGCTGTCTGCCGCAATTATACGTCTGGGTTAGGTGACATCTGGGCTTTATACATTCCCTCTAGAAAGTCACACACAAAGGGAACTGAGGTGTGTCTGCTGGTCTATTCACATCCTAATGGGCCTTCACCAGGCTGATGGGCCATCCTGGGCAGGATGGGAGGGAGGAGCTGACACTTGCACCTGAATTGGGCTGCCCCCACCCAAAGAACTATGTACCCCCTGTTGTGTGTCTGGGGCCAGTGCAGGAAAGGGAGGACCTGTGTGCACTTCCAAGCCCCTCTTTGAAGTCACCCCCACTTTAAAGTCACCACTGGGTATCAGAACTGGATTTCTGACCCTACCAACTCAGTACACTTATGGACCTGGGGATATTCTGCCAGGAAGAAGGACTGCTGTGGTGTTGAAGGGACTGTCACTTTGCTGGAACTCTACTGGACTTTGCTGAACATCTGCTTTGTTGTGCCTGCCATGCTGCAAGCAGCCCTCCTTGCATGAAAGGACTGGACCTGTATCTCTATGTCCCCAGAACCAAAATGTCTCCAAGGGCTTGCTGGTTTGCCTCCTGTTCTGAGGTCTCAGGGACATCAAAGACTTCACTCACCACACCTACAGCTTATGGACGCTGCCAACTGTGAGTCCTACCCTGTCAAGTGGTGCCAATCTGGTTCTGGGCTCTTGGAAGTGGGTTCTGCAGCTGTTCTTGTAAAAACCCATGCATTGCTGTCACTGAGCCAATTGTAAAGGCGCATCTCTCCTCACTGCTGCCACATCACCTCTGCCGCATCGCCGCTGCCACTGAGGAAGAGGACATCCTAGCACCGACTGCGTAGTCCAGGATCCACGCATCACATTTGCACCACCGGCTGCACAGCTTGATGACGGCACATCACCTTCATAGCAATGGATTTGAAGCCACACCTAGAGGACTTTGCATCAATGACTGTGTGGCTCAATGACGATGCATCCCCAACTGCATGGATCAGAAATTACACATTGCCTTCACTCCAGCTCCCCTGCTCCACACATTCGATTCTCAACATCGACACAACCCTCCATACAAGGCACTTTTTCAGCGGGACAAGGTTGGTCCCTCTAGCGTGTCCGCACTCCAGCGCTGTCAGCCTAAACGTATGGACTTACCCTGGCCTAGTGCGACCAGATAGCTCCGGTGGCCACTTTAAGCTCATAAGTACTACATTTGCTGATATTCTTTAAAAATCGATATCTCTATGTCGATATCTCTACATCTACTTATTGGATTTTTGTTGTTTTGGTCTTGTATAATTCATAAAAATATGTTCTTTTTTGTAAGTTGATGTTGAGTCTTTTTGTGTTGTCTTTACTGTGTTACTTTTCAAAATGTTGCACAAATACTTTGCACATTGCCTCTTAAGGTAAGCCTGCCTGTTCTGTGACAAGCTACCAGATGGTGAGCACAGGTTCATTGATGGTGTGTAACTGAGTAACCTGATGAAGATTGTGGTCCCTTGTTAGACAGGGTGTATACTTCTGCCAACTAGAGACCCAATTTCCAGCACCTAACTTATGGTGAAGTTGGATTTTAAATTACAATTCTGAAAATACCTCTTTTAGAAAGTTGGCATTTTCTTGCCTTAGCCAAATGTTTCCTCCTGCCTTTCTTTGATCACATGTCTGGGAGGGTGGGTATTCCCCTAGACAGCCACACACAAAGGGAGCTTAGGTGTGACTTGATGGGTCATTTATGTCACGATGGGCCATCCTGGGCAGGATACAAGGGAGAAGCTGGACACAGCCTTACTTACCTGAATAGGTTGTGACCTGTCCACACACAGGGCTCCGTGCCCCCTAGTGTGAATCGGTGCACTTTAAAGGTTTGTCTTTGAAGTCTAACCTACATCAAAGATCAATCAAGGATGCATCAACCTCCGCAAAGAATTTCAAATCAATTTTCAACATGTAATTGCAAAAAGAAAACTGTGTCCATTTTTAACAGGAGAGATGGGGCAACTCAGCCCCCTACCTGCTCTCATTAGGCCCCATACCCCAGTGCAAAATTTGTTTAAAGAAGAAGGGGAGATGTGCAGCCCCCTCCCCAAGCCTACTAGAGGCCTCGGGGACCCCATCATCCAGGGCCTACATTGTTTAAAGTTGAGTGCCTTGGGGCTCACCCTGGGCACCAAACACACACACAGTGTGACCACAGGGGGGGCCCCATGGATCCCGCATCCCCAGCCAGCATTGCTCCTGCCAGAAAAGAGCAACTATTTATTCTGCTCCTTCCAGGAACAAGCAATCTGGTCAATCTGTTTCCCTGTACATATTGTTTTTTCAGATAATATTTTTATTGAACTTAGCATTTACATTGTGCATATTGTAAGACATGAAGCTCATCAAAGTTAGTGTGGCTGCATTGCTCATTAGTATACTGTGTCATAAGTTGCAGTGAATATATAAAAAGTACAATAGTCAAACATTTCACTGACAAAAAGTGGGAATACATGAAAGAATGTTCTTGGGCACTGGCAATGACAATCAATTTGATGGTGTGAATGTCCCTTTGTGTATATAGTAGAAATCTCTCACCCGATCTTTTAGATCATATAGGAAGCCTTGTCTATTCTCGTTGCATCAACCACACAAAACAATGTTCCCAGACTTTCAGCTTTGGCATACGGTTTTGTAGTAGAAGCTGCATAATTAAGGCAGGGCAGTCTTTCCAGTAATGTTGTGTGATCATGCCATTCCTTGTGCAGCTGTGCCTGGCCTGTGATAAGGTGACAGCACATGTTTAGGGTAGTGTCTCCTAATAGACACCTTGAAAGCATTCACCTCTTGTAGGAAGTTGGCTCTGTATGTGCTATTTCAAAGTAAGGAATAGCATGCACAGAGTCCAAGGGTTCCCCTTAGAGGTAAAATAGTGGTAAAAAGAGATAATACTAATGCTCTATTTTGTGGTAGTGTGGTCGAGCAGTAGGCTTATCCAAGGAGTAGTGTTAAGCATTTGTTGTACATACACATAGACAATAAATGAGGTACACACACTCAGGGACAAATCCAGCCAATAGGTTTTGTATAGAAAAATATCTTTTCTTAGTTTATTTTAAGAACCACAGGTTCAAATTTAACATATAATATCTTGTTTGAAAGGTATTGCAGGTAAGTACATTAGGAACTTTGAATCATTTCAATTGCATGTATACTTTTCAAGTTATTCACAAATAGCTATTTTAAAAGTGGACACAGTGCAATTTTCACAGTTCCTGGGGGAGGTAAGTTTTTGTTAGTTTTACCAGGTAAGTAAGACACTTACAGGGTTCAGTTCTTGGTCCAAGGTAGCCCACCGTTGGGGGTTCAGAGCAACCCCAAAGTTACCACACCAGCAGCTCAGGGCCGGTCAGGTGCAGAGTTCAAAGTGGTGCCCAAAACGCATAGGCTTCAATGGAGAGAAGGGGGTGCCCCGGTTCCAGTCTGCCAGCAGGTAAGTACCCGCGTCTTCGGAGGGCAGACCAGGGGGGTTTTGTAGGGCACCGGGGGGGACACAAGCCCACACAGAAATTTCACCCTCAGCGGCGCGGGGGCGGCCGGGTGCAGTGTTAGAACAAGCGTCGGGTTCGCAATGGAAGTCAATGAGAGATCAAGGGATCTCTTCAGCGCTGCAGGCAGGCAAGGGGGGGCTTCCTCGGGGAAACCTCCACTTGGGCAAGGGAGAGGGACTCCTGGGGGTCACTTCTGCAGTGAAAGTCCGGTCCTTCAGGTCCTGGGGGCTGCGGGTGCAGGGTCTTTTCCAGGCGTCGGGACTTAGGTTTCAGAGAGTCGCGGTCAGGGGAAGCCTCGGGATTCCCTCTGCAGGTGGCGCTGTGGGGGCTCAGGGGGGACAGGTTTTGGTACTCACAGTCGTAGAGTAGTCCGGGGGTCCTCCCTGAGGTGTTGGTTCTCCACCAGCCGAGTCGGGGTCGCCGGGTGCAGTGTTGCAAGTCTCACGCTTCTTGCGGGGAGTTTGCAGAGTTCTTTAAAGCTGCTCCTTTGGATAAAGTTGCAGTCTTTTTGGAGCAGGTCCGCTATCCTCGGGAGTTTCTTGTCGTCGTCGAAGCAGGGCAGTCCTCAGAGGAGTCAGAGGTCGCTGGTCCCTTTGGAAGGCGTCGCTGGAGCAGAGTTCTTTGGAAGGCAGGAGACAGGCCGGTGAGTTTCTGGAGCCAAGGCAGTTGTTGTCTTCTGGTCTTCCTCTGCAGGGGTTTTCAGCTAGGCAGTCCTTCTTCTTGTTGTTGCAGGAATCTAAATCTTTAGGTTCAGGGAAGCCCTTAAATACTAAATTTAAGGGCGTGTTTAGGTCTGGGGGGTTAGTAGCCAATGGCTACTAGCCCTGAGGGTGGGTACACCCTCTTTGTGCCTCCTCCCAAGGGGAGGGGGTCACATCCCTAATCCTATTGGGGGAATCCTCCATCTGCAAGATGGAGGATTTCTAAAAGTTAGAGTCACCTCAGCTCAGGACACCTTAGGGGCTGTCCTGACTGGCCAGTGACTCCTCCTTGTTATTCTCATTATTTTCTCCGGCCTTGCCGCCAAAAGTGGGGGCCGGGGCCGGAGGGGGCGGGCAACTCCACTAGCTGGAGTGTCCTGCGGTGCTGTGACAAAGGGGTGAGCCTTTGAGGCTCACCGCCAGGTGTTACAGCTCCTGCCTGGGGGAGGTGTTAGCATCTCCACCCAGTGCAGGCTTTGTTACTGGCCTCAGAGTGACAAAGGCACTCTCCCCATGGGGCCAGCAACATGTCTCTAGTGTGGCAGGCTGCTGGAACCAGTCAGCCTACACAGATAGTCGGTTAAGTTTCAGGGGGCACCTCTAAGGTGCCCTCTGTGGTGTATTTTACAATAAAATGTACACTGGTGTGCATTTATTGTGCTGAGAAGTTTGATACCAAACTTCCCAGTTTTCAGCCATTATGGTGCTGTGGAGTTTGTGTAAAACAGACTCCCAGACCATATACTCTTATGGCTACCCTGCACTTACAATGTCTAAGGTTTTGCTTAGACACTGTAGGGGCATAGTGCTCATGCACATATGCCCTCACCTGTGGTATAGTGCACCCTGCCTTAGGGCTGTAAGGCCTACTAGAGGGGTGACTTACCTATGCCACAGGCAGTGGGAGGTTGGCATGGCACCCTGAGGGGAGTGCCATGTCGACTTAGTCATTTTCTCCCCATGAGCACACACAAGCTGGCAAGCAGTGTGTCTGTGCTGAGTGAGGGGTCCCTAGGGTGGCATAAGACATGCTGCAGCCCTTAGAGACCTTCCCTGGCATCAGGGCCCTTGGTACCAGGGGTACCAGTTACAAGGGACTTACCTAGGTGCCAGGGTTGTGCCAATTGTGCAAACAATGGTACATTTTAGGTGAAAGAACACTGGTGCTGGGGCCTGGTTAGCAGGGTCCCAGCACACTTCTCAGTCAAGTCAGCATCAGTATCAGGCAAAAAGTGGGGGGGTAACTGCAACAGGGAGCCATTTCTTTACACCTCTGTCAGAGGGCAGGTGGTGATACCTGCGTTGATATCAGAGTATTTTGTTATATGGGTGCTGATGGATGCTCCAAAGAGGGGGGGTCCTCCAGCATTGATGACGCTGCCGCCACATGGGTATCAGGAGGGAGACACATTTCCAGTGGAATTGTACTTGTAGTAGGTTGTGATTAGAGTGTCTTCTGATGAGGTAATCAACATGTTTGAAGTACTGGATAATGTTGGGGTGCAGACAAAACAATTTTTTCAGACATGTTCTCCTTCCGCATGAGAGTAGAATGAGTATGTCTATACTTCGATGCCATATGTCCAAAAGCTCCCAGTGTTGCAGCCATGTTTGTATGGCATGCACATTGGAGGTGGCTTTGGTGAGGGGCAATGGCAGGAAGGAGTGTTCTAACTCTATATGGGGAACTCTGTTAATATCACTCTCCAGTAACAAGGATAACAAGGATATTCCTCCCCGCTGTGTCAGCCCTACAGACAATGCATTAAGGAATGAAGCCTGTTCTGGATTAGGTGCATACATTGCTCCAAGCAGCACATGCCGGGCATCTAAGTTGCCTTCCACCAAAATATAGTGGCCCTCCGGGTCAATGACCTTGTGCATGGCAATGAAAGGGACCCTTATTTCGATCTATATCAACATCTCCCCCATATGTAGGTAGAATACTTGGTGGAATACACTTGCCCCCTCCATCTCATCTGCAATCTTGACCTATCTAGCTCCACAATATGGGATTACTGCAGATATGCTATATTTGTCTGTCTAAGGCATAGGTATGAGTACACAGAGTATTGCAGACAGAGGGGTGGATACCCTGAGCATTCCATGTTACAATATTAGTGGGATCTATCATCCTGAGTTCTGAGAAGGGGGAACCCAGTCCGCCCCAACTGGGCAGTGCCAGTGCCATCCTGTACAATAGGAGGTGGGTGATTTCAGGTCACAACATCAAGTAAACAAGAACTACTACAAAAACATAGCACATGTAATATTATCAAGAGCAGGGGTACAACAGGTTACCTGTCCAAACCAGAAGTAAGAAACAAACACTAGGAAGGGGCCTGTTCTCAGGGGTGTGCAGTGATATAAGAGTTTGAGCAGTGGCCATAATACTATGAGAAATGGGGCAGGGGACGTCCAGTCAGCCACCATGGTATGTTAAGGTGCAGGGTGTCCAGGTAAGGGTATTGAACTGAGAACTTTGTGTGCATCAGCACCATCCAGATAAGACTTGCATGAGCAAGGGATCCGTACACCCGAGTTGGGCTGGGCAACTTATCATGGTATCGTCTGTGGTCTCTTGCATGGGTGATGTGAAAGGGGTAAAGAGGGGGCAGCGAGACAAGTAAGTGTACAGATCCATACAGTTACTCTTCCTTTCCCCATGGTACCCCATAGGAAAAAGGAGGAGGATGAGGGTCTCATAAGGATTTTAAGTAATTGTTATTTGCATTAGAAAGTGGGATGGCTCCTGGATGACCTTCTATAGATTTGGGGAGAAGAGTAGACAAGGAGATGTCAACAGTGACTGTTCTGTACTTTTTTTGCTGTTTCTCCTGGTGAACATTGTCTTTCTCAGCACATCAGTTCCAAGGTAAGCTCCAGCTATTCCACAACTTTCCATCCAATACCATGCATCCCTAGAGTAGTCAAAAAAAGACTCTGCCATTAGCTTGCTCACGGAGGCAGGCCGGAGATAGAAGTGCATATTGGATATTGTGTTCCCTTAGCTTGTGCTTTACTTGAAAAAAGGTATGTCATTTGCCTTGAGCCTAAGCATGCAGTTAGGGAATATCATCACCTTGGCATTGCCAATGGTAACATTTTTCTTCTTGCAAGCCTCACTCAAGATAACATCTCTATCCCTCTAATCCATTAGGCATGCCACCATCGGTTGGGTGTGGCACCTTGATTGGATCTTCATATTGGGACCCTGTATACCGGTTCCACCAAGAGAAGGTGACATTATGTCAGCAGGTACTAAGTCACGGATCAAGTTTCAAGGCATGATTTTACATCACGGCCCTCCATATTATAGGGGAGGCCCACCAGTTGTATGTTGTTTCACCTTGATCTGCCCTCAGCATCCTCTGCATGCCCATCAATAATGCAAATCTTCTCCTGCAATGTATGTAGGCGGGGTTGAGCATCTTGTGCCTGTGATTGGATAGTTGCCACAGATTGTTCCATTTGATGGACCCTGTCAGACAGTTTCTGTTTTCTCATCTCTCAGTAGTGTATGATCTGTAGCGACCACATCTATCTTTAATTCTAGTGATACTCCGAATTGTTCTATGACCGCAAGCACCACATTAAGTTTATCTATGACTGAGTCTGGGTCAGAGGTTTGGTATGCAACGTCCACATGCTGTTGAGAACCCAACGGCGGTGTCAATGGGCTTGAGTGTTCAGGATTGATACCTGATCATAGACTTCCTATTGTTGAGACATTAGTGCAGTGTCACCCAGCCGGGGTAGTTGTGTGTTTCGAGTATGGGCCCGCTTGTTAGTGACATTTTGACCAGTGAAGTCTCACAGAATGAGCAGCCCAATGCAGGGGTCAATTGTTGAGTAATGGCAGATGCGTAGTGGGCCACTGAAGCAGTCTGGTGACTTGTTTTATGGGAAGACTGTAGGTATATCGGCCTCCACCCCACAGTCCCTTGTCACTGTACACATAGGGCCTGATTACTACTTTGGAGAAAGGTGTTAATCCGTCCCAAATGTGACGGATATACCACCAGCCGTATTACGAGTCCATTATATCCTATGGAACTCGTAATACGGCTGGTGGTATATCCGTCACATTTGGGACGGATTAACACCTCCTCCAAAGTTGTAATCAGGCCCATAGTGTCTATTCAAGGATGACATAGGGACCAAGGGAGGCCCTATTGCATAGCACAGAGAAGTCCTAGCATTACTCGAACATGCCCCCTTGGAGGAGCTGAGTCAGGAGGAGACCCGAGGCACAGAGAACAGGCAGGCAGAGTTAGTTTTGTTTGCTGCACTCATATGAAGAAAGTTGTGTGGTGAGACAGTCCCTCATTCCTTACAGAGCTCAAAACATGGCTATCAAAGTTCACTGGTTTGCAGACACTCACCTGCCTTTATGTCTGGTACCAATTTGATCACAGTCCAGGTGAAGAAACTGTAAGTTTCAGGTACTAACCCAGGCCTGTGAGGAGGGACCCGTAAATCTGGGGAGTTCCCTGCTGTTAATTTCCCTTCGATAATGAGAGACAGTACAGCCATGCTGCGCTGTAATCAACACTGCCAACTGGGCCCAACACTGTAGGCCACATCGCGTGTCCAAGGGCATGGATCCCAAGCCACTATAAACAGGCACCTCCTCCCCAGGCTATGGGAGAGAGAGACAAGAGTATTGTGAGGTATAAGTGCTCCAAGTCAGAGTGGCAGGCTGCACCCAGTGGTGTCTTCCACCAGCAGTCCATCTCCAGGACTGATTCCAGCGTTATCAGCTGCTCCCTGTGGGTGAGAGCAATGCCAGCTTTGTCTGGATGCAGTGAGCCAACTGGAACTGCAGGGGCCTTGGGGTTCCCTCTGTGGCCTCCAAAAAGCATGTGGTGGGTGACCTTATCAAAACAGAAATTGACTCCACAAAATGCCTTGTTACACCCCAGTTACTAGCATCATGATTGCATCTCTCTTTTTAGCAATGTACAATATGTTTAGTCAGATTGTGTTTCCCATGGATCATCCTTTTCATTTGCTTAGTTACTTGCTTACTATCAATGTATGTTGTTGTTCACCAAAAACAGGTCCAAAACTCCACCCACATGTACATAAACGCATACAGCTTGTAGTGGTATTTAACCTATTCATATCATACTTTTATGTGTGGGCATTTTGCAAATGTTTGTTCACCACCACTATAATTATTGAAATAGATATGTGCAACTCACTTTTTAACAACTTTTGTCTTTGATGTAAACAGATGACAACAACTACCATGATGCCCTGTTTTTGTATCTGCTAAATAATAGTGCAATGTCATTTTGCTCTACATTCCTTTATTTCCATATGTGCACACATCTCAAAAACATGTGCATTTGATAGACACCATGTCACGCTATGTATGAAAATGTCAGTTGTGTACATCAACCATGTTGACACCTTCTCATAGCTACACTGAATTGATTTATATGTTCACATAATGCATAGTCTGTTGAATCCAAGATGTCTTACCATGTTATGTGGTATGCTGAAAAGAAGTAGTGTCCACACTCTACTTTGCACTGTCCATATGATGACTAATGGCAGTTATTCTGTTAAATTGAACTATAGTCTGTTTAATGTTTTTTTTAGTCTGCTAGACCTTGGAATGGTCTACTACTCTAATCTACTCACCACTGTTTTGCGCTGAATGTCTGGTACATGTAATGCACACTTCAGAAATAAGATTTTGCATTTCATGACATCTCTACAACATAATCCCTGGAGTTTACATTTGTGTAAATTAGCGTGCATGTGTAAAATCATTCTACCAGTCTGATTGTACTTTTTTAGGTTGCCCCTTTGATAGTTCAAGGCACGTATGAGATACAAAGCAGATGTTAATACCATATTGTCTACATTCTTCTGAGGTCTACTACCAAGGGTGGGTTGTACACTGTCTGCTAACCAAAATACCTCACTCCAGACCATGATCAAACCTTCAGTGAAGACTCCACTCCTGCATGTCTTGTATGATAGGGAGCAGCCTGGACCATCTGGTCTGTCTAGGTAGACGGCTCCAGTGAGTTTTACTTGGCACACACCTACACCACCTTCCACCCCATCTGCAACCACATCTCAATTTATGGATAGCTCTGCTTCTTCTATACATAGGAACTTCATACCAATCTTGTCCCCCCAGTCCTGGCTGCTGTTAAGACAATGCTGACACCTCCTCCAGTTGTGCAAGGACCCAGTGGGATGGGGAACACAATCCTAAGGGCACAGGGCAGTGAGGGTAGAGATGGTGGGAGGGAATCTGTGGGCCAGCAAAGTGAACCCACTGGCATTATTATCAGCAAGATCACTATTGACCTAGTCTTGGGAGCAGTACAAGAGTCCCAAGATGTGATGGACCAGGGTGTAGCTGAGCTCAGGGAGATCAAAGAGGTGCAGAGAGAGCTCATGATGGAAATGGGCAACCATAATGACAAACTGAGCTCCCTGACGGGAGTTCTTTTCGATATCTATCACCACACATGCAGGGCTTTCCCCTACCATCTGCCCCTGTCTGTGGTCCATCTAAATCTGGATCAAGTGCATCAATGTTGACCACAGAGAGGTCCTGCCAGATGAAAAGCCTGCTCCTCTGACCCCAGTCCCTGTACCTGTGCCCCCCTCCTCCCCAGAGGGGACAGTCATCCAGACCACCAACAGAGGATGGCCAGACCTCCACCACCACCTCCAATAGATACAGAACCTAATTTACTCCAGTGTGTATTTAGTATTCACTCTGTGGACTTTTTCAGGGGCACATTTGGCTTTTTTGAGGGGAGTTGTCATTTGTACTTTGGACTCCAACCTTTTTTACCTCTACTACTATACTTTCATCCACCATGATAGACTACTATTTTTGTGTTCATTGTTTTATTGTCTGAGGCACTTTTCAGTTCCTTTCTGTCATATAAGTAAATGAAATGGACACAAACCCCAAAACTGTTGTTGCATTTATTGTGGCATTTAATTTTTATGTCTGTCGACCAATATTTTTATCAAATCTTTTTGCAAAGGAAAATTAGATATGACAAAAAGGTAATGTGTTCATTCAAAACAAATCAAAATACCAATGTGTTTGTGTCATACATATGTAGATAACGAGGCACAGAAAAAATCAGAGCTGAGTTTCACAAGCCATGTATAACCCCAATGTTTATGCCATTTAGAGGTGGACACTTCACGACCTTGACACCACGAAAGAAAGGGAATATTACTCAGGATCAAATTACATAGGCAAACTATCATTGATGCATGATCCCAGCTCGAACCAGACATCCTGCCCTCACAATAGGAATCCTACATCAATAACATCAATAGCCTACATCATGGCAGTTACACAATTTAAGGTCACATGACTATTACAGGACACTTTGGCAGTATGTGGTGTAATGTCACAATCACTGTTCAGTGGTGTGCTAAAAGGTCCTTTCAACTATGAGGAGACATATCAACTGCTACCTACATTGAACACAAATTGAAGATTTAGCCAATATTTAGAAAGAACTTGACTTGACTTGACTAGATGGCTTTACATACACATGTGGTTTGAGCAAGTTAAGTAGCACATATTGCGTTGATGGCAACATCCCACAGAAAACAGGTCTGATATAATCTCATTAACTTCCATTCAATCACAGTGCAAATTGTCTTTGTACAAGATTTGTCCATCCCAAGTGTTGTCTATCTCAGGATCAACCAAAGTTCATGTTTTACTTTCCAAAAACAACATATTCTCTGCAAATGTCACAGGAGGGGCACATATACTTAGCACAACTAAAGTGAATCTATGTCAATAAACACAGTAGTGAATGTAAGGAAACTCTGATCCACAAACATCTTTGCCTTAGACTTTCCTGATCTGACCATTCCTACTAAATTATTATTGCAGACTGGTATGCTCTTTATGTGACAAGTTATTCTGACATTGGAAGTCACCATATGTAAAGGTGAACTCACACTCAGGTGAAGAAATGGTCAATAATATCTTGATGTAGGTCAATTCCTTCTTCTTTACCACTGCCATCTTCATTGGGTATTTTCATATTTACACCCGGTGGCTCTTCATAGTCTTCATCCTCTGTGATGATTGGGATGTTCCATCGCAGGGCAAAGTTGTGGAGCATGCAGCAGGCAACTATGATTTGACACACCCTGATGGGTGCATAGAGGAATGGTCCTCGGGTCTTGTCCAGGCACCTAAATCTGACCTGCAGGAGTCCAAAAGCCTGCTCCACTGTCTTCCGTGTTCTTCCATGGGCCTGGTGGTGTTGGATTCCTCAGCATTGCTAACAACCATGATCCTATTAGGATAAAGTGAATCTCCTACATGGAGGCAACATATCAATAGATTAATATCATATCAAGTCATTGTACCTTCCTAAACTGGGAATCAAGCAAATGATCCTCAAGTCATGTTGTTCTTACCAACAACCAAGCCCTCTCCAATCCAAATTGTGATGTTTGCAGGTGTATGGTGCTATTCCGTAATACAAATGAATCATGTGTTGACCCAGGTAAGTGGGCACACACACTTGAGATGTACAAATTTTCCAAGCAGACAACTCGCACATTTATTGAATGGAAGATCTTCTGATTGCAGTAGACCTATTCTGTGGGATATGGGTGCACCAAGGCAATATGTGTGTGATCTATTGTTTCATCCACATGTGGTAGCCCAACCAAAGCATGACCCTCCACAGTGGCCAAATCCTGTTGTCATGGGAACTGGATGTAGCTGTTGATGCGTCTCAGCATCAAAGGAAGGAGTTCTTATAACATGTCACTGAAAGTTGGTTGGGAAATGCCTTCAGGTACTGCCACAGTGTATTGAAAAGAGCCAGTGGCCACAAAATGAAGAACTGCCATGAGTTTCACTAATGGTGTTATTACTGTTGTATTCATATTGTGAGGCAGAAGATCAGGCTCCAGCTGCTGACACAAATCCAGGATAGTTTGCCTATTTACCCAAAACCTCTTCATAACATCCCTTTCATCCATGGTGGCAAAGTTTTTAAATGGCATGAAGACCTGAGGCCGTTGTCTCCTACCCATGCGTAGGTTCAAATGTCTGCATGTATGGAAAAGAATATATCAGCTTAAATGGTCACACCATACTTTGATAATTAACACACATCTTAAGTCTTGGTAACATTAGGAATCTCGTTGTCATACATTTGTTATCAAATTATTTTTTACTTCAAAACTCACCTTTTTACATGTTTAATTTTTCTTTTTATTGTGTGCAAATAATACATTTAAAATGTATTATTTGCACATCATAAAAAAAAAAATGTTTTCCAAAATATCATCAAGAGGTATTACTTCCCTGATGGCGCTATTGATGTCAACCACAGGACACAGCTGACTTGTTCATGTGTCATTCCTTGCCAAAAACAGTGTTGTTTGTATCTGACATTTGTATAGACAGTAGCCCCCATTATGAATGCTAGTGATACACTAACAATTTAAAAATACACAACTTCACACCCTAAAATGGTGGCTGCCTGACATGGTAACAGAACTTTGGCTAGCCGGTGGCCATCGGCAGATGTTGACAGCATAGTAGGTGGAACAATCCACAATGCACCCTGCCATAGGCTAGCATGAGTGAGGGCCACACATCTTTCTCCATCGCGGATCGGTTCCATTGTGTACTTGTATGCTGTGTATTGAAAAATAAATTGCTTGCCTCCTAAAACTGCAGTCAAGAGGCCTTTCTAATTATTTGCTGCTGTTACCGAACTCTGGAAGCCAAGATGCTGGGCAAAGCAGGTGACAGAGCCCTTGCCTTCTCCCCTGAGAAGCTGAAGCTCCTCACCAGGGAGGTCCTGTCCCTGTAAAGTCATCTGTATGGGACTCCAGAGAAACATGGATATGTTTGAGTGTAAAATGTTTGCCATAGTAACTTACCCCCTCTTTATCCACAGGCTATTTGGTCCCTTTTTGTTCATGACTGAAGTGTTGTGATTGGGGGGTCATGAACTGAATGATTTAGCAGGGTACATGGTGTTGTTTGAGGATGTTTGAAATGTCTGTGCTTTGAAATGAAAAGTCAGATGTAAGAATTAGCTATGTTTTCAGTGCATGTTGCTCACAATTTCAAGTTTAATGATGCAACATGCAGGCCCTGAACTTTCTGTGGTTAGTAGGCACTGTACCACTAGTTTAAGTTGAAACATACAGCCCAGATACAAATTGTAGAAATCTAAATTCCAAGTAGAATATTCAAAGTTATGGAGTTGTCTGATGCTGTTTTGTCAAGTGAATGTACAGGCCATATTTGGGAACTGGAGTATCTTTTCATTTACAAAATATCATGGTGTCACATCTAGGAGAAGATATTTCCTAAGCTGCCAGCCTAAATGAAACAGGCTCTCAATCACCCATGGAGGTATGTCCCATTACTGCACATACTTGTTCATACATCATCTAAAACCCTTCTCTCACTGACACATGGCAGCCCTCTGATACTGCCTTTGGTCACTGTATGTGGTGCAAACCATAGTATCTGACTCTTCGAAGATACACTGGTATATTATTATACATTTTTATAATTTGTATACTTTTTAATCTTTTTTATACTATTTTTTGTTCATTGTTTCATTTTTTAAAACACTGTTCACTTCCTTTCTGGCCTGTAAATAAATGAAAAGGACACAAATTCCAAGACTGTTGTCGCATTTATTGTGGCATTCCATTGTTCATGTCGGTCGTCCACCATCATTTTGTTTAGTTGCAAAGGAAAATTAGATATCACAAAGAGGTAATGTGTTACTCAGTTCATACAAACAAAATAAATCAAAATCCCAATGTATTGGTATCATACATATGTAGGTAACAAGTCTTAGATAAAAATAGAGCTGAGTTTTAAAAACCATGCATAACCATAGTGGTCAATGGTAATAAGTATGGTATCTTTGAAGGTTAGATATGAAGAAAATATAGCTGTGCATGTGGTTACGTACAAATAATTTGCAGGTTGTTTAGCCTTTACCTGCCCATAATGGGTTGGACTAATCTAGAGTGGGTCACACTACATGACAAAATGCCTATCTCTGGCTTAGCTGGTGTTTATGTCCTGTATTGGAGACATGAGTAAAAGAAGTATTGAGGCTACTCCAGAGATCATTGCAAATCAGTGTTTACTAAGAAATGTAAGTTGTTTGTAGATAATCTGTACTGACAGTTCTGGGAATGCAAGTAGGAGCTGCTACTAACTTGTGTGACAGCACTATAGACAACCAAAATCATTCAAAACCTCTTTTCTATTTGTTCTGATCCATAAAGTTTAACATCCATCAGAAGTGTGAACTGTGAAAGGCCATAATGAAAAAGGCACAGACCTGGGGGTCTTTAAGCAGCACAGTCTGCATTGTAGGAAGAGGTGGGAAGACCTTTGAACCTGAACCAGGAGGTCAGCGGAAGTCTAGCTCAGCCAGGCCTTCCAAAGAGAAAAGAGTGTGTGCCGTAGCCTGACCCTACTAATGGCCCGTATCCTTGGGGTGGCCCACTCAGAGCTTAATGGGCAGTTAAGGGCCCAACAGCAGCTTCAAGAGGCTGAGTTATTGTATGTAGCTAATCTTGTTGTTTAGCCTTTCTAATTCACTGAAATGTTGTTTGGCATCAACATGACAGTTGACACACATCCAATGCAGATGAAAATTTCTGGAGGTGTAAGTTTTTCAGATAGTGTTTGATGCTGCATTTGTAATGTATGTTTGGGCTAAATGTTGTCATTAGATTTGTCATCACAAGCAAAGTACTGTTTAGAGCAAAC
This sequence comes from Pleurodeles waltl, assembly GCF_031143425.1. Lineage (NCBI taxonomy): Eukaryota > Metazoa > Chordata > Amphibia > Caudata > Salamandridae > Pleurodeles > Pleurodeles waltl. The sequence continues at coordinate 1,530,135,322 of NC_090444.1, forward strand.
ACATGGCAGCATGCAATTTCTTCATATTCTGACAGACATTTGTACTAAACATGCCCCATTTGCGGAATGAGTCAGTTGTGATGCTCTATCACAAGTGTGCGAAAGTAATGAAGACCTTCTTACTGGTGGCATGGCATATGAAGCACAGTCTGAGACGGTTGCTATTTCAGAATTTACATTGTACAGTACAATAAAAATGCCATCATGAGTATCTACACCAAAAAGGACTGGAAACGTGTACAATGACATCATTCCGGATCTAAAATCTGTTTGAGAAATCTTTCAGTAACAACAATCGGTTCATTTAATGTAGACAGTAGCAGGTTCTCACGAAGCCTCAGTCCTTCCCAACTGTGAAAGTACGTATGGTCTGTGTCAACCAACATGACTTTTCATGCCGGAATGCATTGATTAAATCAGACAGGAATCTGTACACATTGTTGTCACAGTAACACATACTCCAAACAACATGTAAGTGTTTTTAGTTATGTCCAGATGGGAAAATAATAATGGTGAACAAAGTGATACATGCAATGACAATTGCAGATGGAAGATGCCATCACATGGATGTTGGAGTATCCCATCTTGATGAGTCAATTTCTTGCCCAAAACATGTCTCTTTTGGATATGTTGAAAAAAAATTCTCTGCATCGAAATGGTTTAGGAATTTATCCAGGCCTTTATAATTACTAATGCTGTCAAAGGCATTTGTTATGTAGAGAAATAAAAGTATGTAAGAGACAAAAGGCATACATGGTATGGGAGCAAGCATGGGAATTTCTAGACTGTGAGCAAATGGCTTCTTCCCTACAGGCATGAGCTACTGGTGATTAATAAGCCAGGTTTGAGCACCTCGAAGTTAGTTTAATATGTAGACAAATGTTTTGTAAGCAAAATTAATGTTCAAATATATTTACCCAGATGTCCTCAAACTGTTGTATCCCTTCTTTACAGTGTCAGGGTGGTGGAGCAGAAGCTGGGCACCTTGGTCCGGGTGTAAACACCACCAACACCGAGGGACACAGAGCCTCAGATGGTGGGGGGACGGGTGCGGATGCCATGAGTGACTCATCATCATCTTCGGAGGGCCCAACAAATGACAAGTCCCTATTGGTGGTGGACTCTAGTACGACTATTCCATCTGCATTGTGGTCCGTCACCCATGTTCCAATCTCCACCTTCCCTCTTGTTCTCCCTGACTGTAGCCACTCCCGTAAAAGGGGTGGCATCACATTTGCTGCAGTCCCCTGCCTTGGTCTCTCAGGCTGCACTCAATCAGAACTCTGTTGATCTTTTGCAGACTATTGCTGTAGGCCAGACCACACTGTTTAATGCCAGCCAGGAGCTGGCTGGTCAAAATACCCAGATGCTGGCTTACCTGGATAGCATTCATGGTACCCTATCTGGCCTATAGTGGTCATTCTAGGGTGTGGCCTCTTCATTGACTGCAGCCTTCCACCCACCCCAACTTTATTCCCGAACTCCCACCCCTCCGTTCCTCATCCCAAATCACTCTCTCCAGCCCTATCCAGATTACCTTTACAGTCATCCACTCTAACACACACAAGCAGCACATCCTCCCACAAACATGGCATGAAACACAGACACACACATGCAGACACCACACACCCCACTATAATCACAAGCATACCCACAGATACCACACCACACTACGACACAAACACCCACCACCAGCATACCCTCAGACACCAAAAACACTACAACATAAGCGCTCACACTCACCACTAGCACACCGTCAGACACCATTCCCACCACAACACAAGCACCCACACTCAGCAACAGCACACCTGTAGACACTGCACCCATTGCAACTCAGACATGCACCTGAACATCCATAGGCACCACAACCACACACAGCACCTCCACAACAGCCATATCCACACACACATGTACTTCACAGAAATGCTCACACTCACAACAGACACCCAGTAAAAATACAAAGCAAAATATACACCAGCAACCCCAGACCCTCAGACACCCCCACCATCAACAGACACATGCACCACAGACACTGACACTCCTTCTACCTCCTAAGGCCAAATCCCTCCCCAATAACCTACCTGTTTCCCCAAGGAGAACCTAATGTTTGCCCTGGCCCTCACCCCTTCCATATCGCAGACCACCCCTCCCAAACGTAAGTCCACCTAACCCAAGTGTCTTTGTGTGTTTCCCAAACCCTAAGCTACCCCTTCCACATCCCATCCCACCCCTTCCAAAGCCAAGCCCACCCTTTCCAAAGCTAAGCCCACCCCTCCGAAACCCAAACCCAAACCCACTCCTTCCAAACCCAAACCAACACCCAAAAACCTAAGTAACACCCCCAAACAACATCATTGAGTGCCTGACATCTGTCTCATAGATGCCCCTTCCAGAGGAGGTTTATACTGGCAGTGAAACTATGAGGCAAATGAAGGACATACAACCCAGCCTGGACATGGTAACCTGGGGCCTTTTCTGGTTTTGTTTAGATTATAATTTTATGAAGGTATAAGAGAGAATTCTCAGTTATACAAAAAAAAAACATTTTGAGAATACCTTTATCCTATCCTTATTTTTGAATTGTCACTGAGTGTTTGCTGATGATGTTCTTTCTGCTAATGTGTGTGCCACGCATTTACTCTCATTTGTTACAGTGAATAGCACAGGTTGTAAATTTTAGATATTTTTTTCAACGCATATATTAGTGGTATACACTTGCGATGGACATGTTAATTTTGGTGCAAGCATTCCTCATGTCACAAGACACAAAAATGTTATATGTGTTTCTGTTTTTGTGACTAGAGAATGTTTATTTTGACATGATGTGTCCATAATGTGCACATATGCATTAAACAGGGAACCTAGTTCTTTACAGTTAAATGACATCTAATGTTTATCATATATTGCCTGCACCAAAGGGGCAACTTTATTTCATCTCAGCCATGTTTGCAGTTTAGAGATACAATTGGTAGTACCTTCTGCCCCAAAAAGATCTACAATTGAGATTTGTAAGCGTAGACAAGAATATAAAGCAGCAATGAAGGGAAGGAAATTGACATTAAAAAGAACCCTATGGGAAACTCTACATACAGCTAGCCAAACGAAAGATAACATTCTTTTTTGGAAAACAATCAATTCTCCTGTGCTTGGGGATAGAAGCTCCCCCAGGATGGAAACAGCGATTTCTGAAGAAGACTGGATTGCATATTTTTCTAAAATATATTCCCGGGTTAGCGACGCGAACCTTACGTTTTCTGCACATGATCAACCCCTCCAGGAAGATACACGCCTGTTAATAACCCCACAATTTAGCCTTGAGGAGGTAGAGGAAGCCATAACCTTAAGTAAATCAGGGAAAGCTCCGGGCCCCGATGGCGTTCCGATCGATATATACAAGGCCAATATCCAGTTATGGGGGCCCGTACTGACGCAGTCATTGAGAGCCATTTGCATACAAGGTCCCTTACGATCTTGGCGAGACTCTAATATAGTCCCAATATATAAAAAAGGTGACCGCCTCAATCCAGCCTGTTACAGACCAATCTCTCTGTTGGATTCAACGGCTAAATTAACAGGGAGAATTATCTTGAACAGGTTACAAACTTGGGCGGAAGAAAAGAGTGTGTTATCTCCTGTCCAATATGGATTCCGCAAAGGAATTGGGACAGTAGAACAAAGCCTGAATCTAAGTATTATTATAGGAAAGTATACAAGGATTAGAGAAGGTAACCTGCATCTGGCCTTCATCGACCTATCATCAGCATTTGATTGTGTATTACATGACAAACTATGGGTTATTTTAAGTACCATGGGGGTAGAACCAGCTATAATTCAGTTTATACGAGAAATGTATACAGGATGCAGTGCAAGAGTGAGGTATGGCCTAAAGGGGGAAAGTACTCGCCCTTTCGGCATACATAGAGGTGTGCGCCAAGGTTGCGTTCTTGCCCCGTTTTTGTTTTCAATGTATATAAATAATTTAGAAAACGTATTGGCTAGTAACTGTAAAGACCTACCCCAAATAGGCAATCGTGCTGTTCCGGTTTTACTCTATGCAGATGACGCAGTTTTAATGGCCAGGACCCCGTTAGCCCTACAAAAACTCCTAACTACCTGTATCACATTCATGTCACAACTGGGTCTCACTGTCAATCGCTCAAAAACGTTTATTATGAACTGTGGCGGGAAACGCGGCAAGTCCTATAATATTACTACGGCAGATGGGAGAGTAGAAATTGCGCAAACCTTTTCTTACCTGGGCATAATGTTTGACAAACAGGGTTCCTGGGCTAACTGCAGGAAGATGAAAAAGGCTCAGCTCATTAAAACAACGGTGGCTTTAAGGCTTTTCTCCAAAAGGATAGGGGGGATCACCCCACCAAATATGATAAAAATTTATAAAGCCAAGTGCACCCCAGCTGCCATGTACGGGTCTGGAATTTGGGGATACACCAATTGTAATCTGGTGCAGATGGCTGAAAACGATTTTATGAGACATCTATTGATGGTACCAAAAGGCACATCATCATACATTATCCACTCAGAACTGGGGCTCCCCTTTATTACTGACTTGATAAAGATCCAACCCTTATTGCTATGGCACAAAGTTTGGACTTCGGAACATACTGAACTAAATAAGGCCATTTTGACTGACTGTATGGAGTCCATATACGCAGCAAGGGTGCCCTGGCTACGATACATTATGACCTTCTTTGATAACATGGGCAATAAAGCCTATTACACAAACCCAGCCTCGCTGGAGAAAATCTCTATGAAGGACTTGACTGCTTTGGCATTAAAACATCTAGAAGATCTACGATGGGAAGTCGAATCAAAAAAGCCTACTGTCATTTATAATCAAATAATTTTGTCAACAGATGCCATTCAGCCTTATTTGACGAATGTGATAATCCCCCGCCATCGTTTTGTTCTCACCAGATTGAGGCTAGACATATTCCATCGTCTAGTGACCTTTCCAACTATGAATGATCGGAGTACCACTCTGAAGCCTTGTCCATGCGATGCAATGGCACTCCAAACCACAATTCACGTGGTTTTATTTTGTAAATTCTATGCCAAGCAAAGAAAGCGCTTAGTAGCCCCTCTTCTAAGGTTAATCAATCTCCCCCAGTGTCGCACCGTGTATGCCAGCCTCCAGGTGCTATCCTCGATTGAGATGTGCGGAATCCTGGCCAATTTTCTATGCTCTGTATTAAACACAAGAAAGCGCATGGGGGCAGCAATGTAATTTTATCTAGTCCACCCAATGGTTAGTTTTTAGGACATTTTCCTTAAAGAATTTTAAACATTTCTCATTTATGGATCTTTTTTATTATTGTAAATTATTAAATATTTTTAGCTTATTTATTGTATTTATTGTATATTGAAATGTAGAATATTTGATACTTTTTTGACTTGTGGAAAGTCGAATAAAGTTTTTGTACTACTACTACTAGTACCTTCTGTGCCAATTGGTGGCAAAGTTTTTTTTGTGACCCCAAACTCGGGATACCATGTAGCTCAATCTGACTAGCCTACCCACACTCACTGCGGCTGAACTTAGGGTGTTGTGCAGAAAGAGGGGAATTCCCTGTAACTACCAACCTTAGGAAGGCAGAAATGGTTTGGTCCCTTGAAGCCTGGGCAGTGGTAGTGGAAGCAGAAAGCCTCAGAGATAGAAGGAGGAGTAAGATGGCTCTTCCAACCTCTTCGAGGAGGAAAATGATCACATGTCCATTACTTTAGAGACCAGGGTCAAGATAAAACTAGTGGAAAGGGAGGGTCTGTGTTATCTACCCAAGAGGAAGCAGAACTGTCCCTCAGGGCCCCGTTAGCCTACATAGTTTTAGAGGCAGAGAAGTTGGCCCTGGAGAAGAGGAGGTGGGCAAGGGAAGAAAAGAGAGATTGTGAGAGTGAAATAGAGTTGGAGAGGTCATGAGGTGGTGAGTTTGACACCAAGCTACCCAAAGGGATTGTCCCTAAGAACCAGGAGGATGATGACATAGACAAGTGGCTGGCAGCATTTGAGAGAGCCAAGAAGGGTTAGACCTCAGTATTGGGTATCACTGCTGTGGGGCAGATCACAGTGGTTGGGAGGGATAGGCTCCTGACCCTAGAGAGGAGGAGGCAGAATCCTACTACCCTCATGAAGACATGTCTTATCAAAAAGTTTGGTGTCACCCCAGACGAGTACAGGGTGAAGCTGAGGGACACCCTAAAAGTCCACGCCCAAACCTGGGTGGACTTTGTTGACAAATCAGTAAAGGAAATAGAGGGCTGGATGCAGGGTAACCAGGTAAGTCCCTATGAGGGGCTCCTTAATTGGTTAATGAAGGAGCACATTTGGAGGAATAGTACCTCAGACAAATTACATCAGTATCTAGCTAACCTTAAGTTGTCTAGTCCCAGGGAACTGGGAGAACAGCAGATAAATAGATGGGCACAAGAGTACCCACAATGTCCCAGGGGGAGACTTCAGAAGGGGTTTCAGGTCCACAAAAAGCTAGGGAGGGAGGTGGTAAGCCCACCACAGAGACTCCCTCAGTACCCCAGAACCCTGAAAAGGATATTAGATAACAGGGCCTTTGACAGTCAGGAGACAGGATGCTTCAGAGGTGACGCAGCTTGTCTGAAGAACGTGGCTACCACTGGGCTGTCCATTGCATCCCTAATAGAGGACCCCTCAGATGAGGAGGCACTCTTAGTATTTTGCTGGGAGACAGGTGCAGTTGGTAAGCTGGTGATCCCTGAGGGTGGAGTGGGCACTGCCACTCCGATCAGGTGAATGAGATCCCAACCACTGGCCAGAGAGACACTTGGCAGATTGGTGTCTTCAAACATGTATGTACCAGGAGAACCCAGGAAAGTGAAGGTAGCCCCAGGTGAGGTCACAACCAATCCAGTAGCCATAGTGCACATAGAGAGGGATAGTACCCTTGGCTGGTAGCCATTGCCCCTTAAATTGTATCCTGGGTAATGACCTCCCAGAGGTAGGTCTGATTCCAGATGGAGTATTGTTCCAGGGTGCCCCCCCAACCAAAGATCCAGAGGAGCAGGTCATACATTTAGGAGACGGGTTCCCAAAGAAAGGTAAAACAAAGAAGTAAGGTAAGTCACTCCTAAAGAGAGGTCAAGTGAGCCAAGAGCTATCTGTCCCAGTAACGGGAAAGGCCTAAGTTCGCACTAGTACGGCTTCACCTGACCACAAGAAAGTCCTGAGCATTTAGGCAGCTATTCAGCAGCAGGGTATTGTCCTGTCCTGACAGAAAGGAGTTTGGAGGAAAGGTGCCTGCCACAGGATGTGGTAGCCCCCACTCCGAACAGCCAGAGAGATGCCAGAAACCCACAGTTGCCCTAATAGCAGCTCCCCCACATGTCAGTGGCAAGCTTACCGTGTGGCTCTGGGTACTGACACTTATCAGTAGCCTCTGCTGGGTGCTGGCCATAATCTACACTATTTAGAGGAAGCTCTTATAACCCCACTGTATCAGGTCCAAATATCAATCCAACATATAAAAATACAGGGGGAATAAATATGTATTTATATATATATCCTAAGTGAAAAAATCAATTGATCACTGGGAACAATTACTGTCTTTGCCATTCCAATTATATATTAGTTTTTTTGTCCCTCTTTGTCTTACTCTCACAAATGAAATACAATTTAGACATTACAACACTATACACATGACTAGATTTCAAATAATATGTACAAACAATGCACAAATAGACATATAACACTTGACATACAGTGGTCTAAAACAATGTTAAAAAAAAGGAATGTTTTGCACTGAAATCTTTCAATATGTGAGCTGCTAAACCTTTATCCGGCAAGCAGTATTGTAAAATGAGGTAATGATATTTAGTATCGTCTTTCTGAGGTTCTTTGTTCCTGATATTTATATATAAAACAGCCCCATTTTCATTTTCTCATTATTATATAATTTCAAAAACATTCCTCAAAAGTGTAGTCTACGCGTTTCGGCCTTTCAACTTCTGGCCTCCTCAGGACATCAAAAGCAGTGCTGTATCCTTGAAGTGTGGAGTTTATTTTCATAGGACTTTTACTGAAGGCAATATTGTTCCTTCAAAGTGTTTTTCTGTTTCAAGATTACGCTCAATATTAATTTTTTTAAAAATCGGAGTCACCCGCATGTAAATATCTTCCTTTGAGCCGTTTTTTTCACTCAACCCTACGAGTCACTTGTATTCGGCTCCGCGCTTTTGTAATGGCAGCACTGCACTTGGCATGGGATGCAAACCACATAGCCTAAAGTAAGGTAGGGTGCCTGACCCTGTTGGTCATTCTGGGGTTAGTCAAGTGCATGATGACCTCTGTGGGTAAGGTAGGTGTTGTCCTAGCAAGGTTAGGGATAGGGGAGGTGGGCACCTCACTGTCCAAACTAGCAGAGGGAGAGATAAAAGGCACCCTAGAGTGAGGTTTCAATTTAAAAATTGGTCCAGTTACTGTGGACATGGATTAACTGCCCAGAGAGAGTGACCTGACAGGAGGATGTAAGGCAGAGAAGGCCCTGCAATGGTACCATTCTTTACTGTCTTCCTCATCTGACAAGCCAGGAGAACTCCCCCTGAGCTGAGTCTCCTGGGTGTGTTGGCTGGGGGGGGAGTTGTGTGAGAAAACTGGGCTTTTGCAGAGGCTCCCTTACTTTCTGCCCCCAATTGTAACTGGTATTGGTGTTTTCTGACTGTGATTGTGCCCTGGGCTCTCTTAACCAGGCCCAGAGCTTGTGCTCTGATTACAAAGGTGGGTGTACTACTGTGGTGTCTGGTGTCATTTTAATTTTAAAGGCAGACCTGTCTTGCTGGCTGCTTTTAAAATACAATTAACCCCACATTACACTTTGAAATTAAAAGTACTTCCAAAGTATAAAATGACCTTCTTTTTACTTTTGTTACCTCTAAGCTCTGGTATAGGTGTCCCAATGAACATTGTAGTGTAAGTATAAAAAGGGACATTATAAAAGATGTTTTAAATGCTCTGATGAGGGAAAAACTGCCAATTATTTTTTCCTCATTTTAGTACATTTGATCTATAGGCTAACATTGGACAGCTTTATTTTGAAATAATAAAGTCTCAGTTCCATTAGGAAAGAGCTGAAATTTGTCATGTTTGATTTCTAAATTAATAGTTAGAAGGAATCCAACAACTTTTCAATGTTAGATTATTATAACTATTACATAGAAACAGTTTTAGAACTCTTTCTACAGCTTATCAAATTCAGCCCTGTAGTGCCCTTTCCTGATTGATAAGTCTCCGGCAGCCTGAGCAAAGCTTCCTTAATGAGATGTGAAGTGGCTTTGGCAGAAACAAAGAAAGCATCTGGCAAGTGGAGAACTGCTTTAGCAGATGGCAGAGCTGGAAGGTGGTAGGGTGGTCAAACTGCTCTTCAAGCACTTGGGACAGGAACCAGACCCTCCCCCTTTCCCTGCTCCCCCAGATGGGAGATCCAGTAATTAGATCAGGAGAGGGGGCTGATGGGGGAATATTACAGACACTAAGCCAAACAAGAGGGTGGGCTCAGCCAGGTCTAGCCTCCCAGCGGAGAATTTCTCCATCTTGGATTTTGTAAGAATGTTGCTTTCCGGGATTGATTTTTGTCACACTTTACAGGAAGTGGTCACCCCGGAGGATGGCACACTGCACCCCATTGGTCAGGAGTGCCCCCCAGATTGCTATGCCAGGAGCAGTGATGAATATTGAAGATATGCCCAGCAACTCAGATCCCTGCTGGAAGAAAGACTGAAGAAGAAGGACTGCCCTGCTGAAACCCTGGTCTGCACCTGAAGGTTTGTACTAAGAAGGACTTCACCAGCGGCCACTCTGGGTCGCACCACAAAAGGGATTTTGCCTTACTTATGCAGAGCCAGGAGTGGATTCCCTGTAAGCAAAAGGTACAAAAGAGCTACCAAGAGTCCCATCATTAGACCTGACAGCCTTAGAATTGTCATCCAAAACTTTTTGCTTGCCTCCCTCCACTTTTTAGACACTGTTTTTGCTGGTTTTAAGACTCTGCGCACTTTACCACTGCTAACAAGTGCTAAAGTGCATATGCTCTCTCCCTTTAAATATGGTAACATTGAATCATACCCAATTGGACTGTTTAATTTACTTATAAGTCCCTAGTAGAGTGCTCTATGTGTGCCCAGGGCCTGTAGATTAAATGCTACTAGTGGGCCTACAGCACTGATTGTGCAACCCACCTAAGCAGCCCCTTAACCTTGTCTCAGGCCTGCCATTGCAAGTCCTTTAAGTGCAGTTTCACTGCCAATTCAAGTTGGCATTTAAAAGTACTTGTCAAGCCTACAATGCCCCTTTTTCTACATATAAGACACCCCTATGGTATGCCCTAGGTAACCCATACGGCAGGATGCTGTGTAGGCAAAAGGCAGGACATGTACCTATGAAGTTTACATGTCCTAGTAGTGTAAAACTCCTAAATCCATTTTTAAACTGCTGTGAGGCCTGCTCCCTTCATAGGCTAACATTGGGGCTGCCCTCATACCTTGTTTGAGTGGTAGCTGCTGATCTGAAAGGAGTAGGAAGGTCATATTTAGTATGGCCAGAATGGTGATATTCAATCCTGCTGACTGGTAAAGTTGGATTTCATATTACTATTTTAGAAATGCCACTTTTAGAAAGTGAGCATTTCTCTGCACTTAAATCTTTCTGTGCCTTACAATCCACTTCTGGCTGGGTTTAGTTGACAGCTCCTTGTACATTCATTCAGACTCACCCCAAACACAGGATACTCAGCCTCACTTGAATACATCAGCATTTTGAATGGGTCTTCCTGGGCTGGGAAGCTGGAGGGCCTGCTCTCACACAAAGGAATGCCACACCCCCTACAGGGACCCTGGCAGACAGGATTGAACTGAAAGGGGACCTGGTGCACTTCTAAGCTACTCTTTGAAGTCTCCCCCACTTCAAAGGCACATTTGGGTATATAAACAGGGACTCTGCCCATACCAACTGAGACATTTCCTGGAGAAGAAACTTGTAACCAGAACATGCATCCTGCCAAGAAGAACTGCTGGGCTGCCCAAAGGACTCACCTGACTGCTTTCTGTGAAGGGCTGCTGCCTTGCTGTTGCCCTTCTGCCTCGCTGCTCTCTGGCTGAGATGAAGAAGTGCTGTCCAAGGGCTTAGATAGAGCTTGCCTCCTGTTCCCTGAAGTCTCAGGACCAAAAAGACTTCATCTTTTCAAGAAGGACTCCTTGTGCGGCGGAATTCGACGCACAGTCTGGCAGAAACGATGCACAGCCTGCACTGTGGTGAAAATTCCACCGCACTCCGAATCGGAATGACGCAGCCTGACTTCGCAATGAGAAGATCGATGTATCGCCAGTGTAGCAACTGAAAATTCAACGCATGGCCCACTGGATCAACGCATAGCCGAGCCGGAACGACGTTGCCCTACTTCCAAAGAGGAATCAACGCAGCTTTTGCCATGCGATAGAAAATTTGACGCAACACCCATTGGATCGACACAACTCCTGTGACTTCGTCCTGCCAGTCAAGGAAATCCACTCACCGTCCCCGGTGCGTCTGAAAACCCCTCAACGAAGAGGATCCATGACTAAGCGCCAGAAATCGACACACAGCCATCCCTGCATGGAAACTGAACGACGCATCGCCATGTGCAGCCCAAGAAAACGACGTACACCCCTTTGTTTCCACGCTTCTCCTCCTCTGCTGCCCTTGCAGAGATTTTTCATGCGAGCCAGGTACTTTGTGCTTGAAAGAGACTTTGGGCCTCATTCCAACCGAGGCGGGCGGCGGTCGCCGCCCACCTGGCTGGAACCGCCATATGGCCGCTCCGCGGTCGGAAGACCGCTGGGGCCTATCTGACTTTCCTGCTGGGCCGGCGGGCGCTAGCCAAAAAAGCGCCCGCCGGCCCAGCGGGAAAGAGGCCTGCAACACTGAAGCCGGCTCCGAATGGAGCCGGTGGTGTTGCAGGTGTGCGACGGGTGCAGTTGCACCCGTCGCGCTTTTCACTGTCTGCTAAGCAGACAGTGAAAAGCATACTGGGGCCCTGTTAGGGGGCCCCTGCACTGCCCATGCCAGTGGCATGGGCAGTGCAGGGGCCCCCAGGGGCCCCAGGACACCCGTTCCCGCCAGCCTGATCCTGGCTGGCGGGAAGGGGGTCAGAGTCCCCATGGCGGCGCTGCTTGCAGCGCCGCCATGGAGGATTTGGGCAACCGGGGGAAATCCGGAAGGAAACCGGCGGACCCGGTTTTATGACCGCAGCTTTACTGCCGCGGTCAGAATGGCCCAGGAAGCACCGCCAGCCTGTTGGCAGTGCTTCCGTCATTTTAGCCCTGGCGGTCTCGGACCGCCAGGGTTAGAATGACCCCCTTTGTTTGCTTTTAAAATACTTAAGACACTTTATATCACTTTTTAGTGATATCTCTACATTTACTTATTGCATCTTTGATTGTTTTTACCTGCATTTATCCAGATAAATATTATATATTTTTCTAAACACTGTGTGGTGTATTTTTGTGGTGCTATATGGTGTTATTGTATGATTTATTGCACAAATACTTTACACATTGCCTTCTAAGTTAAGCCTGACTGCTCAGTGCCAAGCTACCAGAGGGTGGGCACAAGATAATTTGTATTGTGCGTGACTTACCCTGACTAGTGTGAGGGTCCTTATTTGGACAGGGGGCGACCTGACTGCCATACAAATACCCCATTTCTGACACCCATGCATCATGTTCTGCAATAAGAGCCCACCTGACAATTGTCCAGGGCCTTCTGAGGATTCTGACCAGGTGCATTCTGAGAATTGTAGTCCCAACTCCTAAGGCGCAACTCAGAGCTTCTAGAATCTTGGACCAAGTTTGTGGATACTGCAAGACCCCAAAAAGGACTTCTAGAAGAAGATTCAGAATGTTGGAGATGTTTCGAGCAACTTTGTAAAAATGCTCCTTAAGGTGACCAAAGCGTCGAAGAGAGTCAAGCTAGCGACATTGAACCGTGACCCCGTCTGAATTTCCAGTTTGTCCTGCTGAAGCTCATGGGCATTTTTACACCGATGTGACTTCTAGGAGTTGACCGGAACCTTGTGCTGAGCCAAGCCGATGATGTCACATCGCAAGTCGGCCTGCAGAGGAGCCCCGCTCGACAATGAGAGTAAAAGCTCCAGAACAAAGACTAAGGGCCTGATTGCGGTCGGACCACCAGTCCACCATGTTGGCAGTCCACTAAGACCAGTGCATCAATGGTTCCTAACCTAGAGTATTAGAAAAGGCAGAGTTGCCGCCTACCAAGCAAAAAAGCAAGCCGTCAGTGGTGTGAGGGTCTTGTATCTAGATGTTCAGCGCTGTGGCAACCCACTAAGCCTATTGCAAATACACAGTCGCCATGGCAGTCTCCTTGTGGAGGTTAGTCAATGGTGGTCGACCATTGCGAATCACGTTCAGAAAAGTAACAGACAAGTGCACATTGGATTAATTTAAAAAACAACACAGCTGGCTCACATTGGTCCAGTGAACACACCTGCAAATCACACTATAAAACATACCCCTTCACAGACCACAATCCTTTGCATCTCCACTGAAAGACAAAGAACACTGACCACTGCTTATTGAATTGTGCATAGATTAGGCATCCTTTTTATCACCATCCCATTTACTCCTTGCACACACTTTTGTCCATTTACTCCCTATTACTCACCCCCTGTTAAGTAATTCCCTGTCACCTGTCATGTGCCAAAAATCCCCATTTCTCAGAAGATGGGCTGAGAGTCATAGTGGATGACATTATATGAGTAGAGCCAAAATTCAATGGAGAAGCATACTCCTCTCTGTAGGAAAATGGAAATGCGGCAAAGGGTCATTGACAGAGTGAATGCTGTAGGGACTACCCGGTACACAAAGGAGGACAAGAGATGGAATAACTTGAGGGGGAAGATGTGTTCCCTGGCTTGCAGGAAAAAGATAGAGGCCAACAAAATGGTGGCCCTCCCAGTGCCTCATTAATGTTCTTTCCCTTGGAGTAGAAGGTCTTGGCTATCCTGCATCCTGAGGGCTTGACAGGAATACCTGGGGGAGTGGGTTCTGGTAAGTTACCACACAAAAACTGTCAGGAAAATGTGTTGTCCTGCTTTTGCCACTGTCTTGTTCATGTATGTCACCAGCAGTCAATACCAGAGTGTCTGAGATGTTACTCTGTCAATGTGTATTGTTGGACCCAACAGCACCACTACCAAGGCCCATCACATGCCATAAGTAGAAATTACGCCTGTAAGTCTTTCCACATCAAAGTATCATCCTGGTAATCATGGTATATTTCAACATGTAAATGTGTGCACAAACCTAAATGCAGTCTGCCTACAGATGTATAGTACTCAGTATTTGTCAAGTGTTGGAAAGTGGAGGTAGCGACCTGACTGCAACTCCCAGGAGACCCCCTGTCTATAATTCCAACCACCAGCCCAGTGTTCACTTGCCCAAATACCCCTGTTTGTTAACTCTCAATTGATGTCTACTCACCTGGGAGTGAGCAAAATACAGATTATGCTCAACTCAGAGATATGTCTATCTACCTAGCTCCATGTTGACCTGCTATCCCAAGATGAAACTATTGAGGACAGGAATGGCACCTTACTGGGTGTGTACACCAAGTATTCCTAAGTAATCAAGCTGCATCACCAGATTGGCATCCGCAGGGAACACATTGGCACAGCACTACACTCATAATGACTGCAGTTACATATACAACAAAGTTCTATGTTTGCCTGTATCTCACTCAACAAGGCCTCCAAATGGCAAAAGGCATATGCTGCCTTTCCACTGTGTTGGCTTCAGTGTTTGTAAGATGTTATTTTCATTCCATCATCCAAAGATCAACTGAACTGCGCATCTGATCAGCTGCCTGAGTCAAATAGTTTAGGCAAGCTTCACACGTCATGTCAAATACCAATAAGATACCAATAAGATGCTGACGTGGCACAATAGGCTATCCTACAACTTAGGAATGCCTGATGTCTCTGCTTACTGTGACACAATACCTTTGGAGGTAGATGGTACACTTCAACCAGTAACAAGTTGAGCTGCCACTGGGCACACCAAAGCAACCGAACAGACATCCACTATCCCCCTGGCTGAAGCCCTCATTCATGACGACACTCCTGGACTTGTGGATGAGGAGGTTGGTCCTAGCCCATCCAGGCAGCCTGATCAGATGAGTGAGTCTCACTATGGCCACAATATCACCTTCCATCCTGTTGCTTAACATCCCAGACAATGATGCTCTCCCCAACCTGCGTACCTAGCACAGTTTCCACCATCTTGTGTCCCCCAGTCCTGGATCTTGAGGTGGAACTTGACACTCCTGATACTGAGTGTCCATAACCCAGTTAGAGAGGGCACCCTGTGCCAAGGGCAAATGCTTATGGGGGTAGGGTGCATGGGATGGATGCTGTGGACCAGCAAAGTGAGGCCATTGGAGCTGCTGTCGGCCAGGACACCACCAGCTACGTCTTGGGATCTATCAGGAGACCCAATTGTGATGGGCCAGGTGTTGACTGAACTCCAGGAAATGACACAGTTTCAGGTCATGATTGAAAAATTGGATGCCCATAACAACAGAATGGACCCCACACCAGGGGTGCTGAGGGAAATCAATGCCACTCTGAGCAGGGCTTTCATCTCAGTATCTAGTCCCTTCCTGTGTGGCAACGACATCATGCAAAAGTACATGTGTTGCAGGCACAGACACCCCTGTCTCTGCAGCAGCTGATCCCCCTCCCCTCGTAAGCAGGATATCCAGGAAATAACTCAGGAGGTGCGGATGGCGAGACACCCACTACTGCCAGCAATAAATGTCTTCCATAATGTCCTTCTTTGTGTGTCACACATACACTCTGTGTATGCATTTCATTTGAAATGGGAGGAATACTCTGGACTTTGGACTTGCAGTGGTGTGGTATCTACTCCAATAATTTCATTCACCATGACTGACCGCTTCACATTACAATTTTTTTTTATTTCTATCACAAATATTTTCTGTTAGTAAAAGCATTGCAATAAATTCATCCACCACAAACACATGCCCCTCTGTCTTTAATTCCACATTTTGCCATGTAGATATGTTAGACAATGTGAACCATACAATTATGATCTAAGGTACTTGTGCAAGATGGGATATGTTATATGTACACAGTTTGGAGCTCAGGATTACAAACATTCCACAGAAACACATACATACAAGAGTCTTGTCAAAGAAGAAATGTTATTACATTGTTCAGCACTTAGGCAGTCACTATGTCTGAAACATAGCAAATCATACATGACTGAATCATGCTGTGTAAATGAATCCATTTACAGGTACAGACCTCCAGACCATGGAAGGAAGGCATTTTTCAGACATTGTTCTCTAGAAAAGGCAAACATTAAAGTGGTTGAGGTCATCAGCTGGAGCCATATCGCCTACTACACAAAAGTAATCCAACATCGTATCATGCAAAACTCAGGCAGATGGCAGTACGACAGCTTCTGATCAGAGGGTCTTTACAATCCAGTGCTTATGCATCTGGTGGTATGATAAAAAAACAAATGTCAGTGATGTGGCACAGGCACTTTGGCCTACAATGATGAAACACACGAACAGCTAAATACAGGTAATAAAAAATAGTGTTCAGCCAACGTGAAGGGTAACTAACATGAATTTGCCCCAGCACTACATATTTTCTGACCAAATGATATTGCACATGATGCAACAGGGCCACTATACAACAAAGAACAAGTCCAATGAAGTCTTCTAAACTTCTATCCTATCACTCTAGAAGCTGTCTTAGCATAGCTCTCATACATCCAAAGTCTGTGACCTGCATTCCCTAGAACAATCCATGTCCACTTCCTATATCAGAACAGCATCACATACCTGCCATTGTCACGACTCTGAAATGTCCACATGGGGATGTCATGGTGAAGGTACCTGAACAAAGAACAAAACAAGGAGAATAGGTATGAAACCATACATACATCACAAGTCACATACCAAACATCTGGAAAACAAAGTACATTGCAATACTTCTAAAATAAACAAAGCAGCAGCATCAATGTGTGGATATGTCAAAAGCTATCTCATCAAACAGCCTTTGGCTGATGTTGCCTGAGCATCAGCTCCCTAACTATTTCTAACAATTCACCTCACACATTACCACAACTACAGTTTATTGTACAGTCCAAGCCATTATATCACATGACATACACTCATGAGAAGAAACTGTTGATGAGATCTTGTTGCAAGTCAGCTTCTTCACTTCACCACTATCATCCTCATTTGGCATTTCAGGATTCTCACCTGATTGCACTGCAGGCTCATCCTTCTCAGGGATGTAAGGGATAGTCGTCTGCAGGGTCCGGTTAAGGAGCATGCTGCATCTCACAGTGATCTGACACACTTTCCTCGGTGAATAGAGGAGGGCTCCATCAGTCCTGTCCAGACAGCGACATCTGGCCTTCAGGAGCCCAAAAGCCCCTCCATTGCCCGCTGTGTTCTTCCATAGGCCTCATTAAAGCGGACTTTCCCTTTCATAGTTGGATTCCTCAATGGCATCCATAACCAAGGATGGTTTGGATATGCTGAGTCTCCTGTTTAGGAACGACACATAAGTTCAACAATTAGTCACTACTTCATGGCTATAGCACCTGACATTGCTCACACAAAATTAGGACAGATGTGATTTACCAACCAGCCACGCCCTCTCTGGTTGCAGTTGTGTCATCAGCTATGGTAAGGTGCTGTTCGATATTACAAAGGAATCATGGGCTTAACCTGGGAACAGTGAACAGATATTTGAGACGTAGAGATATGACAAGCAGACAACTTGAACGTGGATAGAATGCAATTTATTCCTCGTGAGATAATCTTGTTCATTGGTCTGCGGTTGCGACAAGGTAACATGTGTGCCATTAATGGCTCTCACCACATGTGGAAGACAAGCAAAACCATAGAAGTCAGCCTTCACATTGGCTAAATCCTCACATCGGGGGAACCCGATATAGCTGTCAAAGTGTGCCATCATTGTTGATAGGACATCTCTCAACAAAAGAAGGACCCTGTAGCCAGGAAGTGCAATACTGCCATGAGTTGAACAATGGGTGGCATACAGTTTGGAGTACTATTTAAAGGCATCACATATGGATCCAACGGATGGCATAAATCCACTATTGTTCGCCTATTCAGATGGTCATGTTTTATGATGTGCCATTCTTCCATGGTTTGAAGGTCTAGCAATGGATGGTACACTGGAGGTTGTCTCCCCCTCCTGGTCCCAGGGCACCTAATGTGTAAAAATACATGAATTGCAGCATTAGTCACTTTGTCTACACCAACATACATGATGTATATGTAATGATATGTGCGGTTTGACCACTGACTCCATGTTGCACTTAGCTTAGCAGTACACCGTCACATCAGAGACAATCAGCTTCATTTTGCCTATTGACTTTGCAGGTCGGCAGAAACCGCGGTGTGCGGTATAGTTGTTCTGCCTCTTCTAGGGGGATAAAATGAGGGCTGAAACGCGGCCGCGCCGACAGAGGTGAGCGCGTTTTTGTGTTCACTGCCGTTGTTCTCTCCAATCTCGTTTTAAGATTATTGGTATGTATTTAATGCTTTTAGTATTTTAATGAACTGTTTTTAATGAATTTGAATGATTAATTGAATTTGAATTTGAAACTGTCATTACTAGGAAAGTTACGCGCTGCTTTTTTTAATATTCTTCTCACTCACCGCTTGATTATTTCATTCTAAAGGTGCTCTTTCACCATTTGGGGGACAGTTTTTCTGGAGGGCGGTCGGGAGGAGGCTTATTCCTCTTTCCGGCGGTTTTTACTATTTAGGATTCTTGGGGGCAGGTAGTTGGGCTGACTAGAACCCACTTCCGGTTTGCAGGTCGGCAGAAACCGCGGTGTGCGGTATAGTTGTTCTGCCTCTTCTAGGGGGATAAAATGAGGGCTGAAACGCGGCCGCGCAGCGGGCGCGCCGCTGGCGCGCCAAAGGCGCGCCAAAGGCAAGCCCGTCTGCGCCCGTCCGCGCCGGTACGGGCCTGAGGGCCAGGGACCCTATGTCTTGCACTTCAAAGTACAGGTATACTATTACGGAACTTAAGAATTTGGCAGGCCCCCGATGTATGAACACACTCACTATGGATGTTGCTCATACCTGGAAATGCGCACAGTGTAATTGGAGTGCATTAACTTCTTCTGTGGCGGGAAGGCAGACTACTCAGGGAGTGTGGGGAGGAGGAGGCGACAACATAGTACACGCCTCAGGCAAAAGTACTAGGGACTTTAAATCAACGGGCTCTTTTGCCCTTATTAATGCTAGATCCCTCCCCAAACATAAATTGGAAATTAATGAACTAATTTCCTCCCTGAAAATTGACTGCCTTTTCCTGACAGAAACTTGGGCAAGGCCAGACTCTGATCCCGATTTTATTGCGGCGGCCCCCATGGGCTTTTCCTTCTATAGAGTGGATAGGAATACAGGCAGAGGAGGAGGCTTGGCTATAATATGTAGATCTGAGCTCACTTGTACCTGGAATAATGCTAGTCATATGCTGGAGGTCTGTGAAATTATGGCATTTAAACTTTCTTTAGGCAAATCTCTGATTTTTGAAGGCTTGTTAATCTATCGACCCCCCGGCCCCACTTCCAAGTTTCTTTCAATTTGGACTTCCTTATTGGAACCGTTAATTATGGCCTCTAAAGCCATCATTCTAGGGGACTTTAATATTCATTTTGATAATATGAGGGATCCGCGGGTGGTGGAATTTCTTAATTTGATGGCGGTCCTGGATTGGGTCCCAAAGAATGGGATGGCCACTCATAGAGCCGGCCATACCCTAGATGGGATTTTTGCCCACTCTGAGGTTGAAATCAATCTCCTAACATCCCCATTAGAATGGACGGATCACTCTCTCCTGACATTTAAATTTTTGGTCAGGCAGCAGCCGTCGATATCTACTCCCCAGAACAAATGGTTGAGACCATGGAAAAATATTAAATCAGAACCTTTAGCAATCGCATTAAGGCACAATTGGAATGACCCTAAGGTATCCACTCTACCCCCTCTCGCTAGATTTAATCAGGGCATCATTCAGGCAATGGACTCGCTAGCACCGGCGAGGGCTGCGGCTCCTCGCATTACAAAAAAACGTAATCAACCTTGGTTCTCTAAAGAGCTTAAAATATTACAAAGAAAATACCGGCAGAAAGAGCGCTGCTGGAAACTTAACCCTTGGGATGAGGAGAGAGCGAAACTTAAATCAGCTCTAAAAATTTACAAAGAAGCTTGTTTGACAGCTAAATCGGATTATTTCACACTTAAAATTAGCGAGGCGGCCAATTCCTCTAAGGAACTTTTTAAAACCATCAATGCCCTCACCACCCCCCTAGGTACTTCTAAAGGTGAAAATTCCCAAGACTTTTGCAACAAAGTCGCCAATTTTTTTGAATGTAAAATTCGTAACATCTACTCTAGTTTTGAGTCGGACGATGAATATGTTAACCTCTCCTTACGGTCAATTGTGCCCCCATGCCAGGGATTGACACCCCATGGGTCGCTGGATGAGCCACATTTATTATCTAGGTTTAAAATGCCATCTAAAGAGGACATGCACAAGCTTTTACTTGAATGCAAATCTGTCTCCCCTATGGATCCTTGTCCTCCTGCTATCCTGCGACTTGTACCTGACTTAGTGGTACCTATGTTGACCCCTATTTTTCAGGAAGTTCTTATAACAGGTGTGTACCCCAAGGCATGGAAAGAAACTACGATCATTCCTTTAAAAAAGAAGGAAACTGGTAAACCTGACGATCTGACTAATCTACGCCCTATAGCCCTTCTTCCCTTTGCGGCTAAAATTTTGGAAAAACATCTCAATAAAGGATTAGTTGATTTCCTGTCAGCCACTAAGGGCTTAGACAGTGCGCAACATGGTTTTCGGAAATTGCATAGTACGGAATCGGCTCTCATTGCATCTTCCGACACCATACGCAGATTGGTTGATGAGGGCCAAGGGGTCTTTTTGGTTTTGCTAGATTTGTCTGCAGCATTTGATACCATCGCCCCCCATATTCTATTAGATCGTCTGCATCAGGCTGGTGTAAGAGATCAAGCTCTCAAGCTGATTGAATCCTTTCTGTCCGACAGGTGGGCTACGGTTAGTAGTGGTGATTTTAGATCCCCAGCTTATCTGCTGCCGTGTGGGGTCCCTCAGGGCTCGTCACTCAGCCCTACGCTGTTTAATGTGTACGTGGCACAGCTGGCAGAATTAATTCGTACTTTCGGCTTCATTCCCACCTTGTATGCTGATGACACTCAGATCATCATCCCTATCGATAATGATTTGGAGGAAGTGGCTATCCGCTTTAATGCTTGTATGATAGCAGTGAACAATTGGATGAGAGCCAATTGGCTAAAACTCAATTGTGAAAAAACGGAAATCCTGTGTTTCGGGATGAAGAGGGATCTCTGGTCTTCCATGTGGTGGCCGAAAGAATGCGGCACCCTCCCGGAGCCAGGATCCACCTCGAAAAACTTAGGGTTATTGTTTGATGACCAACTGTCATTTAAACCGCAGGTTAATCTGATAGTTAAGTCCTGTATGTGGATGCTGAAGAAATTAAAGAAAGTTTTCCCTTTTATTCCACCCTCCTGTAGAATTGCCGCTACTTTGGCTCTAGTCATTTCTAGATTGGATTATGGAAATGCGCTGCTGCTTAACCTGGATAAAGCATCCCTCAACAAGCTACAGGTGATGCAGAACACCGCGGCTAGGCTTGTATTGAAGTTACCTCGTGGGGCCTCTGCTAAGAGCTCCCTCAGAAGCCTTCATTGGCTTCCGGTAGCCCAGCAGCTTTCTTTCAAGGCGCTCTGCATCACTCATAAAGCTGTCCATGGGATTGGGCCCTACGTTTTGACTTCCAAGTTTTGACTTTGACTGCAATTCTATAGGCCTAATAGGCCGTTGCGGTCTGCTTCTGCCTATCGAATTCAAACCTCCCGTACTAAGAAGGCGAAATGGGGAGATAAAGCGTTTACCATCGCGGCCGCCAAAATCTGGAATTCACTCCCGTTGAATCTTAGGCAAGAACATAACCATTTAAGATTTAGGAGATTGGTTTAAACGTGGCTCTTCCCGCAATAACTGGGGAGTCCCTGGGTATATGGATTCTGCCTCACCTCAGTCAGCGCTTCGATGCCCACGGGTTGGAATGCGCTTTACAAATACTCAATACATACATACTTTATTTTTGCATTAGACATTGCCATGTTAAAAGCTGCAAGTAGGTTTCCACATTGTACACTGTGCCCATGTTTTTATTTTTTGAGTTCTTTCCCACCAAGGGCTTAGGCTAATAAAGAATGTACTCAGACGGCACGGAATGGTCTTGTTTTGAATTGGCACCTTGGAATTGTGGCCAATTCCTGACATATTATGTTCAAAGGTGGCCTAAAGCAATCAGAATTCTTTGAATAAATAAACTTCTGCAGTGAGAGGGAGGTTCTAAAATGTTCCTCTGTTGTTTGTTCAAAGTATAGGAGGGCGAGACCAGATGGACCGGGAGAGAGAGTGTTTGCACAGATCTTAGGCATATCCAGGACGCTGGAGTGTGCCGTTCTTCCTGTGAGGATAATTTACCTCTCTCTCCTCGACCGATTCTGGGATCTGGTGATCTGATGCTGAATAGGAGGAAGATGAAGCAGTTTTGCCCTCGCCTCATGATGGTGCATATTTTTTAATTCATTATTTGCTTTGCATTATAATATAGATACATATACTTGCTGTGTATACTGCAGTGGAAAATCATTTGTACATGTTTTCATCTCATTGCTGAAACTATTTTTAAACGTGTGCTTTCAGCATGCTAATCTCCTTTTAGGAAACTTGAGTAGTGAAATAATAAATGTCTTCTTTGGACTAAGAAGCACATTCCATAGAATTTTGTCAGTGCATGAGTGTTTCAGCTCGGTCATTAGTGAAGCAAAAGAGTATATCAACAAAATCATGTGACAAAGCATTTCTGACTAGAAATACATTACACGCAGGACACGTCACAGCTGTCAACTAACCCAATGATTATCAACACATGTGTCCACAACATGGGTTTGGGCAACACCCAACTACCTGGTTCTCAGTTGACCCTCAAAATTTAACAGTCTGTCATATGCCATCTGTGCCCAGAACATACTACACTGTGTAGTGCAACCTACACAACAAGACTGTTTGAGGATGTTTTTGATGATCCAGCACATATATTGGTGATGTGATGCACTTAAAAGGGCCCAATGATGTATTTCCCATCGGCAAAATGGTGGATGCCTGATCTACTTCAGTGGACATTAGGAACTACCTCAGCTGCCGTCGTCCTCATGGTGGGTGATTTCAACCGTGACGGAAACAGCCATAGGTTAACGTTGATGTCTGTGGCGTTTGCATGCCAATTGCTGTGCTCTTCGGCACTGATGACTGTGTACTTGGTGTGTATGTACACAATGTTTAGCAAAATCAGTCACTTCATCATGGCACTGCTAACATCAACACCTCCACCACTTCAGCTGCTGTGTGTCACCTCTGAAAGCAATCATGCCACAGCCAGCACATGAAAGGGCCCCTGCCCACTCTCCAGACGACCTGGAGAAGCTCATGGATGAGGCCCTCCCCCTGTATGGTCAGCTCTATGGCTAACCAGAATAGCAGGTAAGAACCTTACATTAGACTCTGTTCAACACCATCCTTTCCCTCCTCAAATATTACAATGTGCCCCTGGGTGCCTGTTAGACTTCTTCTGTGCCTGTTGTTGCATTTTGTGTGGCATAAATGTGATGCACATGTTGCAGGTATAGGAGAAAAGTATTATATATATTGCACATTCACATTGTGTTGTGCAATGAGTTTTGAGGCCTAGATCCTCCTTGTGTTGCATTCATGTAGCTAGGCAAGGGGAATTTACAGCCATACAGTGACACATCAACATATATGATGGTTGTAAATGTAAAATAATTTGTATGTGCATGACAGCATGAGCTGTGTTTGCTTACTGTTTGAGTCATCTGAGGATCTTATCAGCAATGTGTATTGTGCCACAGATCATTCAGCCCAAGTCTGGCCTTGCCAAACGTTTGTAAGAGAGGCAATTAATGAATAACTATTCCCTTCAAAGTGCCACACAAGCCACATTGATGATGGCCACATGATGTGCTGTCATGCATGAAAGTGATGGAAATATGAGTGTCATGCAGGTTCTGTATGCTCAGCCTGCAGAGACCAGGCCTGTCAAATGTAACTCCCAGTATGGGACATCGTCCTGGCTGGGGTTGAGTCTCTGTGGTTATGCAATCGTGGCACTGTGTCCACTCTCTGTAAAGCTGCTGATCCTGGCATGTGACCAATATGAGGCTCTAGCGCCAAGACTTGGCCTGAATGCCTTAGTCCATTGACTAGATTAGGAATGCATACTGAGGTCAA
Source organism: Pleurodeles waltl (assembly GCF_031143425.1). Classification (NCBI taxonomy): domain Eukaryota; kingdom Metazoa; phylum Chordata; class Amphibia; order Caudata; family Salamandridae; genus Pleurodeles; species Pleurodeles waltl. Next base: position 1,530,159,834 of record NC_090444.1, read on the forward strand.
TCCCTGAACTAGTACATTTGTGCATTTTACATCATTGTCAATGTGTGTCATTGACATGTAATATATGTTGATGATGCACTCCTATTTTGGAATGTGTGTTTGATCCATGTAATCCTCTTATTCCTTGCTTGTGTGCATCAGTATTGCCTTCTAACTGTAGGCATGAATCCAGTATATAAATTGCACTTCTATATTGACCAATGTCCCTTCCATGCACTACTTGATTGTCTCAAGTGTTTATTTTGCATCTATGTAATGTTGGTGGGGAAAACACAATGGTGCACTTATGTCAGGTTCAGCACTTCATGTATGAATATCAATCAATCAATCAGTCCATTTATAAAGCGCGCTACTCACCCGTGAGGGTCTCAAGGCGCTGGGGGGGGTTGTTACTGCTGCTCGAAGAGTCATGTCTTGAAGTGTTTCCTGAAGGTGAGATAGTCCTGGGTAGTTCTTAGGTGTGCGGGGAGGGAGTTCCATGATTTGGCTGCCATGTAGGAGAATGATCTTCCTCCGGCGGTGGTTCCGCGGATCCGTGGGACGGTGGCGAGGGCAGGGCTGGCTGAGCGGAGCTGACGGGTGGGCGTGTAGAACAAGAGGGGACTGTTGAGGTATTCAGGGCCCATTTCAAGTGGAGTGCTTTGTGTGCGTGGGTGAGAAGCCTGAAGGTGATCCTCTTGTTGATGGGGAGCCAGTGCAGGTGTTTCAGGTGGGCAGATATGTGTCTGTGGCGGGGAATGTCGAGGATGAGGCGTGCGGAGGCGTTTTGTATGAGTTGTAGTCGTTTCTGAAGCTTGGCGGTGGTTCCTGCATATAGGGTGTTTCCGTAGTCCAGTCGGCTTGTGACGAGGGCATGGGTAACCATCTTTCTGGTTTCGGTGGGGATCTATCGGAAGATCTTCCGGAGCATGCGTAGGGTGTTGAAGCATGATGACGAGACGGCATTGACTTGGTCATCGTGAGGAGGGAGTCCAGGGTGAACCCGAGGTTGCGTGCGTGATCCGAGGAGGTTGGTGCGGTGCCCAGCGCAGTGGGCCACCAAGAGTCGTCCCAAGCAGATGGGGATTGTCCGAGGATGAGGACCTCCGTCTTGTCTGAGTTCAGTTTTAGGTGGCTGAGCTTCATCCATTTCGCGACGTCTTTCATTCCTTCCTGTAGGTTGGTTTTGGCGGTGGCTGGGTCTTTGGTGAGGGAGAGTATCAGCTGGGTGTCGTCGGCGTAGGAGATGATGTTGATGTTGTGTTTGCGTGCAATGGCGGCGAGGGGGCTCATGTAGATATTGAAGAGGGTTGGGCTGAGCGACGATCCTTGGGGTACGCTGCAGATGATCTCAGTGGGTTCTGAGCGGAAGGGAGGGAGGTGGACTCTCTGGGTTCTGTCAGAGAGGAACAAGATGACCCAGTCCAGGGCCTTTCCTAGGATTCCCGTGGTGCGGAGGTGGGTTATTAGGGTGCGATGGCACACGGTATCGAAGGCTGCCGAGAGGTCCAGGAGGATGAGGGCGGTTGTTTCTCCGTTGTCCATCAGGGCCCTGATGTCGTCGGTGACTGCGATGAGGGCGGTTTCTGTGCTGTGGTTGGCTCGAAATCCAGATTGGGTTGGGTAGAGCGAGTTGTTAGCCTCGAGGAAAGCGGTCAGCTGCTTATTGACGGTCTTCTCAATGACCTTGGCCGGGAAGGGAAAAAGAGAGATGGGGCGGAAGTTCTTCAGGTCATTGGGGTCTGCCGTGGGTTTTTTCAGGAGGGCGTTGACTTCTGCGTGTTTCCATCTTTCGGGGAAGGTGGCTGATGTGAACGAGCTGTTGATGATGTTCCAGAGATGGGGTGCGATGATGGTGTCGGCTTTGTTGAAGATGTGATGGGGGCAAGGGTCAGAGGGGGAGCCGGAGTGGATGGTGTTCATGATGCTTCTGGTCTCTTCTGAGCTAATAGGGGTCCAGGAGCTGAGGGTAGTGGTGGGGCTGCTGGTTCGGTGGTAGGAGGCGGGGTCTGCGGTCTGAAGCTGTCGTGTAGATCTGCGATCTTTCAGTGGAAGAACGTGGCGAGGGTTGGAGAGCTCTTTGACAATGTTGAAGAGTTCCTTGCTGTTGTGGGTGTTGTTGTCTAGTCGCTCTTTGAATTATGTCCTTTTGGTAGAGCGGATCAGCTGGTGGTGTTCACGGGTGGCGATCTTGAGGGCTGTCATGTTTTCTGTGGTTCGTTCGTTGCACCAGGATTTTTCGAGGGTTCAGCAGGATTTCTTAGATTCTTTGAGGGCGTCCGTGAACCATGGGGTTTTCCTATTGCTGGTCCCGCCTGGGGGGTTCTTAAGTGGTGCGAGGTTGTCGGCACAGTTGGTGATCCACTGTGTGAGGCTGTGGGCTGCGTTGTTGACATCAGTGATGTTGGCTGGTGGGTTCTAGTTCAGTGTTGAGAGGAGCTGGTCTGTGGTGATTTTGCTCCAGCATCTGCGGGGGATTTGTTGTGTGCGATGGTGGTGAGTCTCCCATTTGAAGGACATATGTGATGGGGCTACTCCTCATGTGGTGCCACAGACAGAGGTATGTCACCATGATTGGTGGCCAACACATACCCTCACCCTTCATTGCATGAAATTTACATGACATTTGGCAGGTACTACTACAGTAGCAATGAAGGACATGACAGGGAGGACTACAGTTTTTACCCACAGTGTGCATTTTGATTCCATTGATGTAGAATTGTGTGGCAAAGTGCTTTGCATACATAAAAATGAGGAATGTTTTTAATTAAGTGGTGACATGCATCATGGATTGGCTTGCAATTATGTGGCAATCAAGTGTGGTTGTGTACACCCATTCATCCAAGGGAATCTGTGTTTGCATGACAAAAAGAGACAGTGACATGGCTTCTCATTGGGCAACATGTTAATTGTCTTCTACTAGTATGTGAGAATCCCTGGGCCTCTGCAACATTCAAAGGACTATTAACTTCTACTGATGTATTGATAGGGGTACCAATCAAGAGAGGTGTTGTCCCTGGGGATAGTTGATTCATTGTGGTGTGGATTTTGTAGACATTTATCCTGACATTTTGCCCAACTTGTCTCCAGTGTCCATTTCCATGTAAGATGTGTTATCTATCGGAACAACATTAGTATAACCTCCATGAGACAATTTAGACAATATGTACATAGTATAGTGACCATTTTTGGTTTGTTTCTAGTGTGACATGTGTTACCTACGTCAGGCTACTGTACTTCTGTCAGCAACATGGCTGGAATGTTTTGGCCCATCATTTCTTAATGATGTTTTATTTGGTATACGAAGATTAGCTGGATGCATGACCTTGTGTTGGATCTGAATAAATGAACTTGGCATTGCCCTTCTATTGTATGACAACAGCTCATAGATGCTACATGAGGGAAACCATTGAAGGTGATGAGGTCTCCTACTTGTTCAATGGGTACTGTGATTTCACGACATCATCCATGCAATTGGAGTTGTCTGTGATGAGTTTACTGTGGCCAACTTTTAACAGTTCATGTAGCATGCATGCATATGATGCGGCAAATGTTGGAGCCACTTTGCTGTAGCTTGTGGCTGGGGACTACTGTATGTCATATTGAAGTTTGCTGATCACAGCTGTTGTTCAAGTGAGATCAGGAACATGTAGTGACTTTATTTGTCTTTGTAATTTCAGCATTATCCCAGGTAAGTGGAGGAGACAGGGCAGAACCAAGTGGGGAAGCAGCTGGCCACGAAACCTCCAGTCGTGAGAGGACTGACACAGAGGGATCTAGTGGCCTGGAGGGTGAGGGGAGTGCCAAGGAGGACACAGAATAAACCTCATCATCATCTGATTCTTCCTCCAGTAGCCACTACCTAGTGGTGACAGACTCATTAAGACCTGCTCCTGTTCTATTCTTGTCCGCCATCCCCAGTACCATCTCTACCCTCACTGTTGCTCCCAACCCAGTTAGCTGTTCCTGCTCCGCAAAGAGGGTGGGCATTTCCTTCACCCCCAGCACTTCACCCCCTACCCTGTTGCCCCAGCTACATTGTAACACAGTGGTCTGACCACCAACCCGATGGTGGTCAGACCACCACTGCTGCCATGGCGCTCCACAGACCGCCAAACTTGTGAGCAGGTTCTCAGTTCAAAGACCAAATTTTGACTGAAGTCTCCCGCTGATTGCATTCATCTTGGGCTCCATTGGGGATGGCCTCAAACTTTGACATTGCCCGATCCAGTGAGACCAGATGTCCGCAGTTGGTGGCTTTTGCCTTTAGGCGCTGTAAAGCACATTTTTACATTTGATCTCTAAAAATTCACATCCCCGGTTACCTACATTGAATTTTTTTCATTTTGGTGTCATTTTAAAGATACAAATTTTTCATGTTTTTTTAATAAATTGGTGTTGAATTTTTATTGGGTGCTCATTTTTACTTATTTACTGTTTCATTAATATTAAGGGCCATATTTATACTTTTTAAGCACAGCATCTGCATAGTTTTTTGATGCCAAATTTACAAAATCCAATTGTATTTTGTAAGTTTGCGCCGATTTTGCATAAAAAAACAATACAAATGTGGCGCTAAAAAAGTATAAATATGGGCCTAAATGCTTTACACATTTGTCTCCTAAGTTAAGCCTAACTGCTTATAGGCCAAACTACCAAGGGTTGATCAAGGATTACTTTATAAATGTTCACAAACGTTTCCCAAGAAATTTGATGCTCACTCCAGCTGCTGTCTAGAAAGTTTCTAGATAATTCATCAAACTGGGGCTGAGAAAAAGGGAAGTGGTCCCATGGTTTCCCCCTGTTAATTTCCACAGGGATTTAGAACACGACTACAGCCTGAACTGCTGGATGGATTTGCACCAAATTTGACAGAAAGCTATCCCTTGGTCCCAAAAGAACTCTTTTTGTTACGTGAAGTAAATCCATTCAGTAGTTTTTGAGATATTAAAGAAAAACCTAATTTGCATATAGGGACACAAAGGCTCTGCAAAACCTTCTGACCTTGTACTGAGGTCTGATTGGTTGTCAACACTTCAATCAGGAAGTGTTTACAGCCATTTTGAGGTTCAGCTTCAACTGAGGTTTAAAGGAAAGCAAAAATTAATGGAAAGGGGGTAGGGTACTGTTACCCTACCCTTCTAGCTTTGGTGCAGGGGTTCCCGAAGGATCCCCCAAGGCTTAAACAGATTTCTTTTTTAAATCACAGTGACAATCACAGTAAATCAGTAAAGTTTGCAAAGATTTATAGTTCGGCTTCCTGCTCTTTCTTTTTTTTTGCCCCCAGACGTGCTAGGTCCTAGGGACATACAATAAAACAGTGCAAAGGCCGCCTTCTTAGGGCTTATGAGAGCCTGAGGTACCACAACCTCCCTGGGCCACTGCCTTTAATGAATGCAGGTGTGCCTGCATGGCAACCCCGGCACCCAAGGGACTGCCACCACCCCAGGGCTAATATTGATAAAGTAATGCTGGGGGCCCACATGCCCCCCCACACTCCCAGGGACTACCACCTCCCCAGGGCTAATCTCCATAAATAAATTAGGTGGGCCATTCAGCAGTGTACTGTCCCCTCCCTGGGGCACTTAAAAATATGCATGCTTGTGGGCCCGCTGGGTCTACCCACGCCCCTGGAATGCCACCTCCCCGTACCAAATCTTGTTAAAATAATGCAGGAGGGACCACCCCCCCTCCCCCCACCAGCACTGAGGACTGCCATCTTCTCTGGGCAGATCATGTCAAACTATTGTGATGGTCCATGTGACCCCCTGGCAGCCCCAGGGGCTGCCATCTCCCCACTCAAATCTTGTTAAAGTAATACAGGAGAGCCTGCTTGGCCTACTGCAGCCCCAGGGACCAAGGGACCACCACCTCTCTGTGGCTGAAATACATTAATATAGGGCATCTGTTGCATGGTGTAGGGTTGGGTGATTGAAGGGGCTTGGCCTGCGCAGCAGTGGTTGGACTTAGCTGTAATGTCCCTGTAACCTTTGTTTTTTTAAATGAGTATATATATATATATATATATATATATATATATATATATATATATACATATATATATATGTATAGGTATATATACGGTAAACATCCTTAACAACTAGGTCTAAACCACTACTTGCCTGAACCACTACTGCTAAACAACTAAAAAGTCTCTACAACTAAGTACTGAACAACTACTGTCTAAACAGCAATTGTGCCTGAATAACAATTGCCTGAACAATATATATATATTCTAAACAACTAATAAACCATAAAAAACAAAAAGAAAACCTTACCTTAAAATTAGTTGTTCAGGCAATTGTTATTCAGGCACAATTGCTGTTTAGACAGTAGTTGTTCAGTACTTAGTTGTAGAGACTTTTTAGTTGTTTAGCAGTAGTGGTTTAGGCTATAGTTGTTTAGGACCTAGTTGTTCTGTCACATATTCATATATACATACCAGAGATATAGAGTTTTGGGATTTTGTCCCTTAAAAAGGTTTTACCCAATTTATGAATGTCAACAAACATTTGGAGAATTGTTGCTCCCATTTCATTGTCAGAGTACTGAAAGGTTTTGCAGTATTTGGTCAAGGGGTGAAAAGAAAAAAAATGTGGGGTCCCAAAACAGGCTTCAAATGTAAGGTATTGTACATAGACTTTTGTAATTCGTGTAGTGAAAAAATGGCCAGTCAAATTTTGTTGAAATTTGGGAGAATTAGATATTATGGTGCACAAATGATTCTTTAGGGTATTGCATAAAAGTAGAACATTTCCTAATTTTTTTCAACTTAGTGATATCTTGAAGCACAATACTACTAAAAGTAGAAAGAAGCCCCAAAATAAACTAGTCTGCATATGTAAAGTTCCATATTTACTACATGAACAACTGGAAGATCTATTTATGATCACATGGAATTAAAGCTGTAAAACTGAAAGGAATTTTCTTCAGAGGATTTTCTTCAGAGGATATTGCAGTAAATGAACAAAATGAAGGGTTTCTTTTTGTCATCAAAATATGACGAGTCCTCTAGAAATCTGCAATGAGGACACATTTTCTATGAGTTCTCCAATATTTTCTTTATCTACGTCAGGAAAACATTCTGACATGCAGAGTGAAAAAACTACTTCCAACACCAGCTACAATCTGTCAGTCAACTTCCGAGTAATCAACTGCAGCATCACCACAAAATTCGAATGAACAATTATAGAGCTAAAATTGTGTATCCAAGAGCTTTTCAATTAATGCCTTTCCTGGAGAGCAGGCTGAAGTAAATAAACATTGAGATGTTAATGCAGGCATGAAAGAAGTAGGTCAAAACTGTAAGGGGATTTATAGACGTTTAGTAATTTGAGACATAGTGTATTTTCAAATGGACTAAAAGTTCATAACTTCTGGACAGATCCCGTATCTAATCAGTATTGAGACTTTGTCTCAAAGCCTAGTGCCTGCACCCAAACCTCCGCAAGCATCAAACCTCTACTATACCTGTTCTTCAGCCATAAATAGGACAAGTGTGAAACAGATCATACTCTGTGTCCAGGGTCTGCATTCACCACTCCATAAGCTGCCAACACCCACGATGCCTAGAATCCATGGATTTTATCTGCAAGGCCTGATGTTTTACATCTAACATGTGCAATGGGGTTTAGCTGCTGCTTTTCGCCATGTCCAGGTCTACTTCTTCTATCATTGTATAAAATATGCAGCCTGGCAATTCTGTTCCAGCACAAGTCCTTGCTACCCAAAAACCTTGATATTCAGTCATATAGTTGTAATGTATCCAGTTACAAAACAATATCTGAAGGAGAAAAGAATGCCAGAGATCAAAACAAACAAGCAGCTTCCCATCAAGCCACCTGCAGAAAAATGTTTTTTGTACCCAACTTTTAATGTCCAGTTTTGTTAGGATTTTTAGTCGATCTTCCAAAAATAGAAACATTCTACAAAAAAAGTAAGAAAAGGGAGGTTCCTGTTTAAACATAATCTATTGGTTAACCTACAGAGGGAACCCAGGCATCTATCTTCTTCTTCAGTGTGACCTAGACCTCACCTTGCCTTTCTGACTCATGTTGGTGTCATTCTCTTGCCGTTTTTCTTGTTAGCTGCTTGTGATGCCCTGACTCTGTAATTGCCATTTCTTGTTTGTGCCATCTGTTTTATCTGCCCCTGCATCCGTTTAGCTGCTCCTGTCTGCATTGGTTTTACCACAGAACTGCATCTTGTGTCTATTTTGCTCCTCTTACTGCTCCATTTTGCATCTTGGTCTCTTCTGTCATTTCCTACGCCCTTGACTTGTTCCACCGATCACAGTTTGCACCTTAGCGCCCGCTGAATTTTTCTGCTCTCCCTGCTGGGCTTTCTTGCTGTACCTGCTCACTACCACACTTTCTCTTTACACTCTCCAAAGTCCTACCTAATGGAAGCCAGAGAATGGCTGCAAGCGCCAGTGCACTGATGGTGCACCAAAGGCAAATCTGTCGGCACCCGTCCATGTCTGGACTGCACCCAGAAACCTGGTCCAAACACCTTCTGCAGTTACACCACCAATATACTATACCTTTTCAACCCTGGGCGCTGCCACAAATGCTACTCACAAGAGGCAACTTAGTCCACAGTGGGCCCCTGAGCCTTCTCACATAGCCACTTCACCTTGCTCCACACACCCATTTCCAACACCCACAAATACACACCACATTCCTTACCAGGTCAGAACTCAAGACCCACACTCATGCAACACCACACACCCACCCCACTGTAGGAGGCTTGCCTGGCTTATAGTGGGTACCTGATGGTACTTACACCTTGTGCCAGGTTCAGTTATCCCTTATTAGTAGATTAGTAGTGTTCTAGCAGATTAGGCTGATAGAGGTACTTATAGCAGAGGAGCTTAGGCTGAACTAGGAGACATGCAAAGCTCCCACTACATCATGTATGTTATATAGCACTATATCATAAGAAACACAATACTCAGAGTTACTCAAAATAAAGGTACTTTATTTTAGTGACAATATGCCAAAAGTATCTCAGAGGATATGCTCCCTTAGGAGGTAAGTAAAATACACAAACTATACGCACAAACCAAAATCAGGTAAGTAAACAGTTAGAAAAGTAGTGCAAACACTGTAGAATATAATAGAATTCAATAGGAGACAATAGGCTGAGAGGCAACACAAACCATATACTCCAAAAGTGGAATTCGAACCACAAATGGACCCCAGGCCTAGTGTAGTGTGCAGAGGGTCGCTGGGAGTGTAAGGAAACACTAAGGGCCTCATTCTGACCCTGGCGATCTATGACCGCCAGGGTGGAGGCCGGCTGAAGCACCGCCAACAGGCTGGCGGTGCTTCATTTTGAATTCCGACCGCGGCTGTGAAGCCGCGGTCGCCCAGCCGGGTCCGGCGGTTTTCCGCCGGATTTCCCCCGGCTGGGGGAATCCTCCATGGCGGCGCTGCTTGCAGCGCCGCCATGGGGATTCTGACCCCCTTCCCGCCAGCCTGTTTCTGGCGGTTTTCACCGCCAGAAACAGGATGGCGGGAACGGGTGTCGTGGGGCCCCTGGGGGCCCCTGCACTGCCCATGCCACTGGCATGGGCAGTGCAGGGGCCCCCTAACAGGGCCCCATAAAGATTTTCACTGTCTGCTTAGCAGACAGTGAAAATCGCGACGGGTGCAACTGCACCCGTCACACCCCTGCTACTCCACCGGCTCCATTCGGAGCCGGCTTCCTTGTTGCAGGGCCTTTCCCGCTGGGCCGGCGGGTGCTCTTTTGGCGGTCGCCCGCCGGCCCAGCGGGAAAGCCAGAATGGCATCCGCGGTCTTCTGACCGCGGAGCGGCCATTTGGCGGTTCCCGCCGCCCGCTAGGGTCAAAATGACCCTCTAAGTGTGTCCAAGATACCCCAACCCAAGACCCTGAAAAGTAGGAGTAAAGTTACCTTACTACCCCAGAAAAGACAGTAAAGTTGAGATAGGTGATTCTGCAAAGGCAACAACTGACTGCAAATCACTGAAGACGGATTCCTGGACCTGAAAACCTGCTAAAGAAGGGGACCAATTCCAAGAGTCGCTAAAGTGTCCAGGGGGGGCAGGACCCCACTAAACCATGGATGAAGGTGCAAAATGGCTGCCTCCAGTTGGAAGAAGCTGCAGGTTTTGCAACAACAAAAAGAGGTAGGAAGTTCTTTGTGCAGAAGATGTCCCACGGCGTGTTGGAGGATGCAGAGTTGTTTCCTTGGCAAAATACCCCAAACAAGCCTTGCTGGCTGCAAAAGTCACGGTTCGAGAAAAAGGGTGCTGCCAGGGCCCAGGAAGGACCAGGATGTTGCCACTTGGGAGATAAGACAGAGGGGGCCCTCTGCAAAGTAGAGAGCCCACACACAGGAAGGAAGCACCCACAGAAGCCCTTGTACACAGGTTCAAGTAGACTGAACACGGCAGTAATCTCAACACTGCAAAGAGAGGTCCCACGACACCGGAGATTTCTTGGAAATGTGCACAGAAGCCCATGTAGCTGCAGATCACGCGGAGCACAGGGTTGCTGTCTGGGGAGGGTAGGCAAGGACTTAACTCCTCCAAATTCAGCCAGTTGGACCACTGGACAGTCTGGATCACTTGGGTCCACCACCTGTGTTCCAGGGGCCACGCTCGTCAGGATGAGAGGGGTCCGAGAGTACCCGTGAAGCTGAAGTTTGGTGCCTGCTGGAGCAGGGGGAAGATTCTGTCAACCCATGGGAGATTTCTCTTTGGCTTCCAGTGCAGGGTGAAGGCAGGCAGCCCCCAGAGCATGCACCACCAGGAAACAGTCGAGAAAGACTGCAGGATTAGCCGCTACAATGTCGCTGGTAGTCCTCTGGCTACTTTGTTGCAGTTTTGTAGGCATCCTGGAGCAGTCAGCGGTTGATCCTTGGCAGGAGTCAAAGAGAGAAGTGCAGAGGAACCCTGATGAATTCTTGCAAGTCGTTATCTGAGGAAAAGCCCACTGGAGAGACCCTAAATAGCCCTCAGAGGAGGATTGCCCACCTAGTCAGGTATGCACCTATCAGGAGGGGTCTCTGACATCACCTGCAGGCACTGGCCACTCAGAAGCCTCCAGAGTGCCCCTACACCTCTGAAAGCAAGATGGCAGAGGTCTGAGACACAATGGAGGAGCTCTGGGCACCACCCCTGGGGTGGGGATTGACAGGGGAGTGGTCATTCCCCTTTCCTTTGTCCCGTTTCGCACCAGAGCAGGTCTGGGGGTTCCCTAAACTGGTGTAGACTGGCGTATGCAGAGATGGGCACCATCTGTGCCCATCAAAGCATTTCCAGAGGCTGGGGGAGGCTACTCCTCCCCAGCCCTGACACCTTTTTCCAAAGGGAGAGGGTGTAACACCCTCTCTCTGAAGAAGTCCTTTCTTCTACCTTCCTGGGCCAAGCCTGGCTGGACCCCAGGAGGGCAGAAACCTGTCTGAGGGGTTGGCAGCAGCAGCAGCTGCAGTGAAACCCCGGGAAAGGTAGTTTGGCAGTACCCGGGTCTGTGCTAGAGACTCGGGGATCATGGAATTGTCTCCCCAATGCCAGAACGGCATTGGGGTGACAATTCCATGATCTTAGACATGTTACATGGCCATGTTCGGAGTTACCATTGCGACACTATACATAGGTAGTGACCTATGTATAGTGCACGTGTGAAATGGTATCCCCGCACTCACAAAGTCTGGGGAATTTGCCCTGAACGATATGGGGGCACCTTGGCTAGTGCCAGGGTGCCCACACACTAAGTAACTTAGCACCCAACCTTTACCAGGTAAAGGTTAGACATATAGGTGAGTTAAAAGTTACTTAAGTGCAGTGGTAAATGGCTGTGAAATAACGTGGACGTTATTTCACTCAGGCTGCAGTAGCAGGCCTGTGTAAGAATTGTCAGAGCTCCCTATGGGTGGTAAAAGAAATGCTGCAGCCCATAGGGATCTCCTGGAACCCCAATACCCTGGGTACCTCAGAACCATATACTAGGGAATGATAAGGGTGTTCCAGTATGCCAATGTGAATTGGTGAAATTGGTCACTAGCCTGTTGGTGACAATTTAGAAAGCAGAAAGAGCATAACCACTGATGTTCTGGTTAGCAGAGCCTCAGTGAGACAGTTAGTTATCACACTGGGAACACATACAGGGCACACTTATGAGCACTGGGGCCCTGGCTGGCAGGGTCCCACTGACACATACACTAAAACAACATATATACAGTGAAATATGGGGGTAACATGCCAGGCAAGATGGTACTTTCCTACACAACCCACCCCCCAAACGAAGGACAATAAGACTAGCCATGACCTGATGAGGCTTCATTGTCTAAGTGGAAATATCTGGAGAGTCCATCTGCATTGGAGTGGGTACTCCCAGGTCTATGTTCCACTGTATAGTCCATTCCGCGTAGAGATATGGACCACCTCAACAATTTAGGGTTTTCACCTTTCATTTGTTTTAGCCAAAGTAGAGGTTTGTTGTCTGTCTGAACAATGAAGTGAGTGCCAAACAGGTATGGCCTCAACTTCTTCAGTGCCCAGACCACATCAAAGGCCTCCCTCTCTATGGCAGACCAACGCTTTTCTCTAGGGGTCAACCTCCTGCTGATAAAAGCAACAGGTTGATCCTGGCCCTCAGAATTGAGTTGTGATAAGACTGCGCCTACCCCTAATTCAGATGCATCAGTTTGAACAATGAATTTCTTGGAGTAACAAGGGCTTTTTAGGACAGGTGCAGTGCACATGGCCTGTTTCAGCTCCTCAAAAGCTTTCTGAGAGCTAGCCGTCCACAATACCTTTTTAGGCATTTTCTTAGAGGTGAGGTCATTAAGTGGGGCTGCAATGGAGCCATAGTTCTTAATGAACCTCCTGTAATACCCAGTGAGGCCTAAGAAGGCTCTCACCTGGGTCTGAGTTGTAGGGGGAACCCAATCCATGATACTTTGGATTTTCCCCTGAAGTGGTGCAATCTGTTCTCCACCTACTAGGTGTCCCAGATAAACCACTTTCCCCTGCCCTATCTGGCACTTTGAAGCCTTGATAGTGAGGCCTGCCTTTTGTAGGGCCTACAAGACTTTCCACAGGTGGACCAGGTGATCATCCCAGGTTGAGCTAAAGACAGTTATATCGTCCAGATATGCTGCACTAAAAGACTCCAACCCTTGCAGGACTGTATTCACCAACCTCTGAAAAGTGGCAGGTGCAATTTTCAAACCAAAGGGCATTACTGTGAATTGGTAGTGCCCTCCAATGGTTGAAAATGCAGTTTTCGCTTTAGCATCCTCTGATAACTTGATCTGCCAATACCCTGCAGTCAAATCAAAGGTGCTTAGATACTTGGCAGATGCCCTGGGTATAGGGTGAGCATCAGTTTTAGTTACCTGGTTGAGACCTCTGTAATCTACACAAAACCTCATTTCCCCTTTTCCATCTTTGGAATGAGGCTTTGGTACAAGCACCACAAGAGAGGCCCATGGGCTTTCAGAATGTTCAACTACTCCCAGTTCAAGCATTTTCTGAACTTCTTGTTTTATGCAGTCTCTGACATGGTCAGGCTGCCTATAGATCTTACTTTTGACAGGCATGCTGTCTCCAGTATCTATAGTGTGCTCACACCAAGAAGTGGTGCCTGGCACAGTAGAAAAGAGTTCAGGAAACTGACCCAGGAGATTTATGCAGTTGTCCTTCTGCTCAGCAGTAAGACAGTCTGCCAAAACAACACCTTCCACTAGAGCATCTTGTTCTGTGGAAGAGAAGAGATCAGGGAGAGGGTCACTCTTTTCTTCCTGTCCTTCATCTGTTGCCATGAGCAGGGTGAGATCAGCCCTGTCATAGTAGGGTTTTAGGCGATTGACATGGAGCACCCTAAGGGGACTCCTGGCAGTGCCCAAGTCAACCAAGTAGGTGACTTCTCCCTTCTTTTCAACAATGGTGTGGGGTCCACTCCATTTGTGTTGGAGTGCTCTTGGGCCACAGGCTCCAATACCCACACCTTCTGTCCTGGTTGGTACTGAATCAGAACAGCCTTCTGGTCATGCCATTGCTTTTGGAGCTCTTGGCTGGCCTGAAGGTTTTTACTGGCCTTTTTCATGTACTCAGCCATTCTGGATCTTAGGCAGAGTACATAGTCCACTATGTCTTGCTTGGGAGCTTTTACAGGTTGTTCCCAACCCTCCTTCACAAGTGTTAGAGGACCTCTTACAGGGTGTCCAAATAGGAGTTCAAAGGGGCTGAAGCCCACTCCTTTTTGGGGTACCTCACTGTAAGCAAAAAGGAGGCAAGGTAACAGGACATCCCATCTCCTCCTGAGTTTTCAGGGAGTCCCATTATCATTCCTTTGAGAGTTTTATTAAACCTCTCTACCTGTCCATTTGTTTGTGGATGATAAGGTGTGGTGAATTTGTATGTTACACCACATTCCTTCCACATGGCCCTCAAGTATGCAGACATAAAGTTGCTACCCCTGTCTGATACAACCTCTTTTGGGAAACCCACTCTGGAAAAGATTCCCAGGAGGGCTTTTTCCACTGCAGGTGCTGTAGTGGTCCTTAGAGGAATTGCTTCAGGATATCTTGTGGCATGGTCCACTAACACCAAGATAAACCTATTGCCTGAAGCAGTAGGAGGGTCAAGGGGGCCAACTATGTCAACCCCTACCCATTCAAAGGGAACCCCAACCACAGGCAGTGGAATAAAGGGAGCCTTTGGGGTGCCACCAGTCTTGCCACTGGCTTGGCAGGTCACACAGAACTTACAAACGTCTGTTGTGTCCTCTGACATCCTAGGCCAATGAAACAGGGGGACAAGCCTTTCCCATGTTTTAATTTGATGCAAATGTCCAGCCAAGGGAATGTCGTGTGCCAGAGTTAGGAGGAACTCTCTGTATTGCAGGGGAATGACCAATCTCCTGGCTGCTCCAGGTTTTGGGTCCCTTGCCTCTGTATACAAGAGGTTGTCCTCCCAGTAAACTCTATGTGAGTCACTGACATCCCCATTTTGCTGTTTGACAGCTTGCTGTCTTAGACCCTCTAATGTGGGACAGGTTTGCTGTGCCACACTCAGCTCCTCCCTGGCAGGCCCCCCTCCACCCAAAAGCTCAGCAGTGTCTGCTGCCAGCTCCTCTGGTGAAGGTTCTGCACAGGGGAGGAATTCTTCTTCCTCAGAAGTAGAATCATCTGTAGAGGGAGGGATAGTGGGTAGTGATTTACCCTTACTAACCCTAGCTTTAGGGAGCACTTGGTCCATTGTTCCAGGATCCGAGTCACCCTGTCCTCTTTGCTTTTTGGCCTGAGCCCTTGTCAAAGCAAAAATATGCCCATGAATGCCCAGCATTGCTGCATGAGCCTCCTACTCCACTTCTGCCCAAGCTGATGTCTCTAAATCATTCCCTAGTAGACAATCTACAGGTAAATCTGAGGCAACCACAACTTTCTTTGGACCCGTAACCCCCCCCCCCCCAGTTGAGATTCACAACAGCCATGGGGCGGCTAAGAGTATTGTTATGAGCGTCTGTCACTTGGTACTGATAACCAAGTAGGTGTTGTTCAGGGTGTACCAGTTTCTCTATTACCGTGGTAACACTGGCACCTTTGTCCCTGTAGGCCTGAACCTCAACACCATTGATTAGGGGAAGTTGCTTGTACTTATCCATATTAAGGGGACAAGCAACCAAGGTGGCCAAATCAATGGCACCTTCAGAGACTAACACAGCCTCTGTGGTCTCCCTAACAAGACCAACCCCAACTAAATTACCAAAAGTGAGACCAGCTACTCCCTTGGATTGGCTATTAGTAGGTTTGCTCCCACCACCACTGCTATTACTAGGGGCACTAGAGGTGGCAGTAGGGGTTGTGGTAGTGGGAGGCTTGGTGCTTTTCTTTGGACAGCTGGCATCAGTTGTCCAATGGCCTTTTACTTTACATAAATAGCACCATGGCTTCTTTACTTGATTAGAAGAGGATTTGGACCCACACCCCCACCAGAGTGTTTTTGTGGGCCTGATGAAGACTCATTTTTAGATTTGCCCCCACCCTTGTCTGAAGACTTACCATCCTTCTTCTTGCCATCCTTGTCAGCCCCTGTATGAACTTTTCTGTTCACTCTTGTTCTGACCCGTTTGTCTGCCTTCTTTCCCAATTCTTGGGGAGACGTCAGATCTGAGTCCACTAGATATTGGTGTAACAAATCAGACACACAGTTATTCAGAATATGCTCTTTCAGGATCAGATTATACAGGCTTTCACAGTCAGAAACTTTACTGCCATGTAACCACCCCTCCAAGGCCTACACTGAATAGTCCACAAAGTCTACCCAGTCTTGTGAGGACTCTTTTCTGGTTTCTCTGAACTTAATCCTCTATTGTTCAGTAGTTAAGCCAAATCCATCCAAGAGTGCATTCTTCAAAACTGTAAAATTATTGGCATCACTTTCCTTCACAGTAAGGAGCCTATCCCTACCCTTTCCACTGAAAGATAGCCATAGGATAGCAGCCCACTGCCTTTGAGGGACCCCCTGTACAACACAGGCCCTCTCAAGTGCAGCAAACCACTTGTTAATGTCATCCCCCTCCTTGTAAGGGGGAACTATCTTATGCAGATTCCTAGAATCATGCTCTTTCACAGGATTACTATCTGGAATACTGCTGCTGCCACCATGGGGTCCCAACCCCAACCTCTGTCTCTCTTTTACTAAGTCTAGAGATTCCCTGTCTAGAGCCAGCTGTTGCTGTTTAAGCTTCAGCCTGGACTCTTCCACTCTCAATCTATTGAGTTCCCTTTCTAACAGTCTGTCATCAGGGTGGGTGGGTTGGGAATGCTTTGACACAGAAGAGTGATGTGAATGAACAGAGGGAGACCTGTCCCTAACAGTTGGCACCCTAGCAACCTGGCCTGCAGGAATAAAAATATCCCTACTGTGATGTGAGCTTACATTACTACCAGCTATGCTAGGTGGTCTGCTAAGGGGCAGGTTAGGAAGGTCACCTTCTAGCACTCTTACTGGGGGCTCCCCTGAGTCAGAGTGTGAGCTATCTCCTAACTTCTCAATTGAAGTGCCAGCTAAGGCCTTTTCATTTTCAATAAGCATGTTAGACAATAATTCTCTAGAGAGATACTTTCCCACCACTAAACCTCTATCAATGCAGAGACTGTAGTGAATCCTAGTTTGTTTTAACGGGATAACAGGAGTTAGCTTAACCGTAGGCTTGTAAACTCGTGCCCCTGTCACCTAGTGACTTTTAACCTACTTAGCTTGCTCTGTCTTAGTCCATTTCATTATTTATTTCCTTTAAGATGGCGGCCTTGTTTATAGTTAGGCCACTTGTTATGAGTTTTATTATCAGTGTCACTGTGCCAAGGCGTCAAGATCAAGTACGAAAGACAAACAAACAGTAGGTGTTCACACTTAGGGATTTTCCCTCTCTATACTTTCGAGGGATTGTTGATATTAATTGCCGTCCCAAGCATGTCTGTTATCTATTGTTTTGAATTACACCTACGTCAGGGGACCTTGTAGATCTGTATAAATACATCACACTTTAGACAGATAATCAGAGGGATTCCGACCAGAGGGCATCGCCACCATCGCTGATACCGATGCTGCAGTCATCTTGACGCTGACCCAGTCTTCGTGTCCCTGCGGAGTCTGAGATAGAGACCTCATTCCAAGGTAACGAGGCTTGGGGGCTCCTCTCATGGACACGGCTTTGGCAGATTAGGTTTAACCAACCCAGCTCTCCTTTAGCTAGGAGGTTAGACCTATTCTCATTAGGGTATTAGGGCATATTCCATCTTATACATACATATATATTTCTTTCATATATTGCAAAATGTTGGGGTCTTCATAACAATGACTCTCTTCTTCACAATACTGTTGCTTGGTATATTCATTATCCTAATCATTGCAGTTCATGCAACTTATCGCAAATTGCAGTTATGTTGAATAAAGACTATTATAACTTCACTGCATCTGTGTTTTTGCCTTTGTTTGTATGAGACATAATATATCTGTGAGAAAAGGGTAATTTCCGTTTACCCACGACAACCCTGAGAAATCTTACTTTGAGTCCATGCGTAAGGGACTGCTACAAATCACCTTTTACTATTGTGTTTCTGGTGAGGTACTGCTAGTGAGCCGGTAAGGTTTGGACAACAGTTACAACTAGTTGTAGGAAAAGACTTAGGTGGTCATTACAACCCCGGCAGATGGTGTTAAAGATGCGGTAATACCGCAAACAGTCAGACGGACAAAAAAAGGGAATTATGACCCTGGCGGAAACCACCAACAAAGACAGCCACTTTAACACACCGCCTGCCACGGCGGTACAGACAAGCAGTGCAGCGGTCACCACCAACAGACAGGCGGGCGAAAATGTACCACCCACAGTATCACAACAGGCCAATCCTCCACCTTTTCCGGGGCGGATTCACCGTGGATAAAAACACGGTGGAAACAGCTTTTGCTATGGGAAAACGCTCACCTTCTACACATCCCACGAGGAACGACGACTCCATGGAGCCGGAACTCCAAATACTACCTGCCATTGTCTTTCTGCTCCTTCACGACCAACAGCGACGTAGGCGCAGAAGATACCAGTGAGTACTGCACCTACGACACGGGGGAGGGGGGAGGCAAAAGTTAGAGGGACACCCACCAAACACCCCCACCCTCGCATATCTCAACATACACACCAATGCAGTCACAAAAAGAACAGTAACAACCCACAATCCCCCCGGAAGAATGCAAAGACAATGCAAATTTCGGGCAAACATTATAATGTGCCAATATACATGTCATAGAAAAATTTACAAATATATGTATACCAAAATCACTCATATTTACATAAATAATCCGAGAAGTATTGCAGATATGTACACAACAATGTCCGTGCATAAACAGTCCAAAAATGCATGGGCGAGGCCCACAATAGATACCTGGCCAAAATCCGAGAGAATGCTGCCGGGGCATCAGATAGAAACATTACAGGCACCTCAGGGGGAAGGGAAGGGGGGGCACCTCAGCCAGATGAATGCAAAGCCAGATCCACGACGGGGCTCCATGCCCATTGATGTATCCTGGGGAGTGCAAAGCCACAGTCTCTCAAGTCTCTACAGTGGGTGGCTTGCCCACTCTTCAATCCTGGGGAGTGCAAAGCCACAGTCTCTCAAGTCTCTACAGTGGGTGGCTTGCCCACTGTTCAATCCTGGGGAGTGCAAAGCCACAGTCTCTCAAGTCTCTACAGTGGGTGGCTTGCCCACTGTACCATCCCGGGGAGTGCAAAGCCACAGTCTCTCAAGTCGATGCAAGTCCATACTGGTACTGGGGGGTGACTGGTGCCCAGACTGGATGAGTCTCCCCATGAAAGGTAGTGTCCTGTCACTGTCCCAGCTGCACATGGGATAAGGATGCCTGATGTGGTGGGCCATTCATTCCTACTCCGGTGCATTGCCCTGTTCAGCGGTGCTTTGCCATGGCGGTTCTGGACTGTTCAGCAGTGCTCTGCCATGGCGGTCTCTGGACTGTTCAGCGGTGCTTTGCCATGGCGGTCTCTGGACTGTTCAGCGGTGCTTTGACATGGCGGTCTCTGGACTGTTCAGCGGTGCTTTGCCATGGCAGTCTCTGGACTGTTCAGCGGTGCTTTGCCATGGCGGTTCTCATACGGACATTGGTGTGTGGCATGACTATCTCCACACTGGACATTGGTGTGTGGCATGACGATCTCCACACTGGACATTGGTGTGTGGCATGACGATCTCCATACTGGACATTGGTGTGTGGCATGACGATCTCCACACTGGACATTGGTGTGTGGCATGACGATCTCCATACTGGACATTGGTGTGTGGCATGACGATCTCCACACTGGACATTGGTGTGTGGCATGACGATCTCCATACTGGACATTGCTGTGTGGCATTACGATCTCCACACTGGACATTGGTGTGTGGCATGACGATCTCCACACTGGACATTGGTGTGTGGCATGACGTTCCATCATTGCCCAGCGGGGCTGTGGCATCCTGGCCCCACCTGGGCTGTGTCTTGTGCGGTGGTCTCTGGATCAGTGACGATACTTGGGCCCTCCTGGTCTGCGTCTTGAGCGGTGGTCTCTGGACCAGTGACGATACTTGGGCCCTCCTGGGCTGTGTCTTGTGCGGTGGTCTATGGACCAGTGACGATACTTGGGCCCTCCTGGGCACTGACTCTGGCGGTGGGCTCTGGACCCGTTACGATACTTGGGCCCTCCTGGGCACTGACTCTGGAGGTGGGCTCTGGACCCATTACGATACTTGGGCCCTCCTGGGCACTGACTCTGGCGGTGGGCTCTGGACCAGTGACGACGGTGCTGGCGGTTGTGTCTGGACCGCCGGAAATGATGGCGCACTTCTCCACCGTGACACTCACAACAGGCTGGTCAGACTTCCTCAGGACCTTCCCCACCTTTTTTGGAGTTACAGCTGACTCACCAATCGCCTTCGATCCCATTTCACTTGTTGTGCCACCAGGAGTCTTGACACGGTCCAGTCGTCCACTCTCCAATTTTAGAGCCTTTACAGGGGGTGGGCTGCCAGTGCCTTGGCTCCGGGTCCTACTGCCTGCCCTGGTGGACGGTGCACTCCAAAAACCTGGAACACGCACCACTGGTACTGGTGGCTTTTTGGCTGAGGTGCAACGACGGGACTGATGAATTGGAGTGGGGGGTGGGGGCAAAAAGGTCAATTTGACAGAGGGACAGTTTCTGACGAACACTGGGATGGGTAGCTGGAGGGGGTCTGGGAGTGGAGGAAGAGGAGGTGGTTGTCGGAGGTGTCACTTTAGCTGTTTTGGGTGCAGGTACTGGAGGCTGTCATGAGGTGGATGGATTTTGGGTGAGTGATTGCCGGCGTTTGGGTACTTTGGGAGGGGGCGTCACAGACACACTGGGTGAGGACACAGGGGACGTTTAAATGGCAGTGGAGGTGGTAAGTGCAGGTGAGAGGCGTGTGGTGCTGGGTGTCCTGGTGCGAGTCCTAGTGCCTGAAGATGTGGTGCATGCAGGTGTGTGTAGACGAAACTGGGAGGGAGGAGGGAGAAGAGGAGGAGGGGGGACACAGTGGAGTCAGTGGATGTTGCTGTGTCTGTATGGGTGTGATGCTTGTGTGAGTGCCTGTGGGATGTGTGGTGCCTATGTTTGCCTGAGCTACTTTTGGGTGTTGACTTGTGTGCATGCTGGTCTGTAGGTGTGCTTGGGATGGGCTGGGGTACAGGGGATTGGGTCTGGGTGGAGGAAGTTGGAGGGGGGAGGCTGGACACAGGGACAATTGCTGCCATCAGTGCTGAGGCCAGAGATTGCAGGGTTCGCTGAAGGACAGCCTGACCAGAATGAATGCCCTCCAGGAATGCATTACCGTGTTGCAACGCCCTTTCTACACCCTGGATGGCATTCACAATGGTAGACTGCCCAACAATGAGTGACCTGAGGAGGTCAATGGCCTCCTCACTGAGGGCAACATGGGTGACTGGGGCAGGGCCTGAGGTGCCTGGGGCGAAGGTGATGCCCACCCTCCTGGGTGAGCGGGCACGGGGCAAACGCTGAGGGGTTGCTGGGAGGGCGGTGCTGGTAGGGGGGGTGTCGGCTGTACCTGTATAAGTGGGGTGCACAGATGGTGCCGCCACCACAGGGGTGCTCACATTGTCGGACGAGTCTGTGTCACTGGTTGGTGATCCGGTGGCCGGCGTGAAGCTCCCCTCACCCTCCATCCCACTGATGTATTCGGAGTCTGTGGTGTGGCCCTCCATGGCCATGTGGGATGCAGCTCCCTCATGCTCCGGTGCCACTGTACCTCCGCCTGTTGATGCTGATGTACAAAAGGACAGGGAGAGCAGGAAAAGGGGGGGAGACAGAACAGAGAGGGTTTTAGTGCATGGCATACTGCTATTGTTGGCGGACAAGACAGACGCAGCAGCCCCATGCACAACGGCGCGCTCCTGCCCTCTGCACATGCAATTTCTGGCCTATGGCATTGGTGGAAATCTGCGCACATGGATGCCACAGGGGCAACTATACCTCAACTTGGCACTCTGCTGAGGTGGGGTAGAGTGCCACATGGCCTACATTACAGAGCAGCCTTGCCTACCTAACTCGCCCTGGCCTAGGGACACCCAGAGCCCACCTCCCCCACCCAGACACCTCCACTGCACGCAAAGTCCGCAGAATGAGAGTGTACTCACCCCCTTGTGTCTGCTGTGATGTCCTTAAGCGCCCATCCAACTCCGGGTAGGCCACCGCCAGGATCCGGAACATCAGGGGGCTCATGGTACGATGGGCACCCCTCCCACGTTGGGAGGCCATCCCCAGCTGAGCCTCCGCCGTCTTCTTGCTGCAGCAGTGAATGTCCTCCCATCTCTGACGGCAGTGGGTGCCCTGTCTCTGGTTGGCCCCCAGGGTCCGGACCTCCTTGGCGATGGCACGCCAAATGTCCCTCTTCTGGTGGGCGCTGACCTACATGACATGCTCAAGGAAAGAGGAACAGTCATTACCAACTGCACCATCAATGTGAGTGGCCCCCTCCCTACTCTGACCATGTGGCGAATTTATTCCTATGCTTTACTGTATTATGATTTCTGCCCCCTTCCTTCTTCCACCCAGCCCTGTCCACCCAGGCCTAGCCCCCACAACGTGCTCCCTGTGTACTAACCTTTTGGTCTGGAGGACCGTAGAGTAGCATGTACTGGGGGAGGACCCCATCCACAAGTTTCTCCAACTCTTGTGCAGTGAAGGCAGGGGCCCTTTCCCCAGACGCAGCAGCCATCGTCGCTTCCAGACCGAGGTCACAGCAGCACTAGCAGTGTAGGTCCTCTCCTGTCGAAGGTCAGGTATCTAGTGATTGAACAGATAGAAAATGGTGGTGACGTCCGCGGCGGTGACCTCCGCGGCGGGAGCATCATCACCGCAGGCGCACCTGTTCATTGGCTCCTGGGACCCACAGGGTCCAATGTTAACCAATGCAGCATTGCGCTGCGGTCTACGACCGCCTACCGCGACGGTGTGCAACGCCACACTGTTACCCCACAATCCCATTGTCCCAGTTTAGAGGTCAGGCAGCCGCCATTTCATGGGCCCACATGGATTCATTTTCAACTGCGTCACACATACTGAGGGCTACACTCAACACACATACAGGAAGGGTTTTGTGTCTGCTGTAGTCTTGTGTGTAACTGTGGGTACATACCTGGAGGAATAGTGACTGGTTCTTCGCTGTTGTCCTTCTTAGGCACCGTCAGCTGGGACATATGAGAAGATGGCGGAATCCTCCGGTGTACCGACCGCTGGTGGACCTGTTGACAATGGAAGAGAGACATTTAATCGTGACCTACCGGTTTGACCGTGCAACAATCCAGGAACTATGTACCCAGTTGGAGCCAGACCTGATGTCACCAATCTGCCATCCGACTGGAATCCCCCCTGACGTGCAGGTGCTGTCAGTGCTCCATTTCCTTGCAAGTGGGTCATTTCAAACAACAGTGGCCATGGCATCAGGGATGTCCCAGCCTATGTTTTCCAACGTGTTGTCCAGAGTGTTGTCTGCCCTGCTGAAACACGTAAGGAGATACATCATATTCCCTCAGGTGGAGGATTTGCCTACAGTGAAAGGTGACTTCTATGCCCTTGGACATATCCCCAACGTCATAGGTGCCATTGATGGGACCCATGTAGCTCTGGTCCCCCCCTGCAGGACTGAACAGGTGTACAGGAACAGGAAGAGTTATCATTCAATGAATTTCCAGATGGTCTGTTTGGCAGACCAGTACATCTTGCAGGTAAATGGTATGCTCCCTGGCTCAGTGCATGACGCCTACATCCTGCGGAATAGCAGCATCCCTGATATGATGGGTGAACTCCAGAGGCACCGTGTATGGCTATTGGGGGACTCTGGTTACCCCAACCTTTCCTGGCTATTGACCCCAGTGAGGAATCCCAGGACCAGGGCAGAGGAACGCTACAAAGAGGACCATGGGCGGACTAGGAGGGTTATCGAACGCACCTTCGGCCTCCTTAAGGCCTGGTTCCGGTGCCTCCATATGACAGGTGGGTCCCTATTCTACTCACCGAAGAAGGTGTGCGACATCATCATCGCCTGCTCCATGCTCCATAACTTGGCATTGCGACGCCAGGTGCCTTTTCTGCAGGAGGATGATCCAGATGACGGTGTTGTGGCAGCTGTGGAGTCTGTGGAGCCTGTGGACAGTGATGAGGATGAAGCTGAGGAAGACGAAAACGACAACAGGGAGTCAGTCATACAGCAATATTTCCAGTGACACACAGGTGAGAACATTTTCATTTTTACCATTACATTAACTTTCACACATTTACCTCTATCCTGTACCTACATTTCACTCACTATTTGTTAATTGAGTTGTACCCTTCCATTTCAGTTTCACAAGTGTGGTAACCTACGTGTCAACTGTTTGCATCCTTGAAGGGCTTGTGATGTGTGGCATAGGTATGTTAGCCTTCCAATGGGTAACCCATTATGAAACTGTAATTTATAATACAGATTTACAAATCATAGACTGACTCCATTTGTTTTTAGTGTTTCAAGGGTGTTTATTTAAGTGCTCAAGAAATGAAGGGGGGTTGTAAAGTGATGATGGGTGATGGTGGAGGAATGTCCATGGCAGAGTCCAGTCTATTAGTCTCACAGGTACATTGCACATCTGGGCATTGGAAGTGGAGCTAGGTCAGTTCCGATTTGGACAGGGTAACAAAGTGGGACAGCGGGGGGACAATCAGGGTGGTCTTATTTCCTGGTGGGGGTCTTGCCATCTTGCTCTGTCCTGTTCCTGGATCTCAGGGCCTGCTTGCGTGGTGGTTGTCCGTCTGCAGGGGATGGGGTGCTGGTGTGTTGGTCCTGTGGCGGGGCGTCCTGTCCACTAGCGCCGGCGGAGGTGGTGGGCATTTTATCGTCCTGGCTAGTGTCAGGGGCCCCTTGGAGTGCCACGGTGTCCCTCAAGGTCTTTTGAATGTCCGTCAGCACCCCTACGATGGTGCCCAGGGCGTAGCCGATGGTCCTGAGCTCCTCCCTGAACCCCAAATATTGTTCCTCCTGCAGACGCAGGGTCTCCTGCAACTTGTCCAGGACCGTCGCCATCATCTCCTGGGAGTGGTGGTATGCTCCCATGATGGAGGAGAGGGCCTCGTTGAGAGTTGGTTCCCTTGGCCTGTCCTCCCTCTGTCGCACAGCAGCCCTCCCAGTTCCCCTGTGTTCCTGTGCCTCCGTCCCCTGGACCGTGTGCCCACTACGACTGCCCCCAGGTCCCTGGTGTTGTTGGGGTGGTGGGTTCGCCTAGGTGCCCTGTAGTGGTTGACACACCGCTGATTGACCTGTCCTGGGTAGGGTGGTTTGGGCCCGCTGGGTGGGTGCTGTGCTGGTGTTACCAGAGGGTGTAAGCTCGGTGTTGGGCTGTGGCTGGGCAAGGGGAACCGACTGTCCTGAGGCCCACGATGGTCTGGCCTGGTCATCAAGATCCAGTGGGGCAGAGCTGCTGTCGTTACTGTGGGCCTCTTCTGGGGGTGGAGTGGTGTTGTCTGGACCCTCTGGTGTGGTGACGTTCCTTCGGGTTGCTGCAGGGGTATCAGTACATGATTATTGCATGTGTGTGTTTCATGGAGTGCAATGGTTGGGTGTTCGTGAACCCCAGTGCAGGCATTCCTGTGTGGGGGCTTGTGTGCTGATTGTTGGGGGGTGTTGTGGGTCTGTGCAGTGGGCATGCTTTGGTGATGGGTGTCCATGCTTAGTTGTGTCATGCAGGTCTTGGGGTTGGGATGGGTGGTTGGTGTCATGGGTAGATATGTGAGGATTTGGGGTGATAGGGGAGGGTGTGATGGTGGGGGTGTGTGATATCATGCAGGTAGGGTGGGGGGGTATGATGGTTAAGGTTAGACTTACCAGTGTCCATGCCTCCAACGACTCCTCCGAGGCCCTCAGGATCCAAGATGGACAAGACTTGCTCCTCCCATGTTTTTAGTTGTGGGGGAGGAGGTGGGGGTCCGCCGCCAGTCCGCTGTACCGCGATGTGGTGCCTGGATACCGTGGAACGCACCATCCCCCGTAGGTCGTTCCACCTCTTCCTGATGTCCTCCCTATTTCTTGGGTGCTGTCCCACAGCGTTGACCCTGTCCACTATTCTTTGCCATAGCTCCATCTTCCTGGCTATGGATGTGTGCTGTACCTGTGAGCCAAAGAGCTGTGGCTCAACCCGGATGATTTCCTCCACCATGACCCTGAGCTCCTCCTCGGAGAAGCGGGGGTGTCTTTGGCGTGACATGTGGTGGTGTAGGTGATGTGTGAGTGTAGTGGTATGTGGTGTTTTGTGCTTGGATGTTGCGTGGATGATGGTGTTGTGTGCCTCTGTGTGATGGGGTTGTCTGTTCTGTGCTGTCTCTCTGGCCTTCTCTCTTAATTTTTGGTAGTAGGGGTTTGTGGGTGATGTGGGTGTTTGTTTTATATAGTATTGGGTGTGTGGGAGTGGTGTGTGTATGTGTGTCAGGTGTGTGTATTTCAAATTGTCCAATGTGGCGGTGTTTTGGAGATGTGTGTGTATTTTGAGTGCGGCGGTGTGTACCGCCAATGGAATACCGCGGTTGAAAGACCGCCGCGTGGATTCGTGGGTCGTAATGGCATGGGCATGTTTCTGTTGGTGTGGAGGTGGAGGATGTGTTTCCGCCAGTTTCTCGCTGACCTTTGGTGTGGTGGTATTGTGTGGGTGTCTGAATTTCGGCAGATTCCGTGATGTGTGTCATAATAGCTGTGGCGGTCTACAGCGGCTGCGGCGGTGCATTGGCGGTCTTCTGCACGGCGGTAAGCGCCTTATACCAACAATGTTGTAATGAGGGCCTTAGTCACCTACAAACGAAAGTACTGTGATCCTGAGACCAGCAGTCTTGCTCAGAGCAAGAGTCCAAACTACAACATGGCGCCACCCACGATGGTGTTTAGGCACTAATATACGGTTACCCTGACTATCACTGTCTCACAGACAACAGGTACCATCAGTACAATTATACGGAGACGTCCGTGGTCTTTGGGAGAATCCTCCTCAGCTGAACAGGTAACACCTAATTAAGCTGTAGGTTGTTCGAGCTCGAACTCATAAAAAGGAAAAAACTTCCCCTATTTGGTGTTCCGTTTCTCTAAACAACTATGGCTGATACCATAGACATTCCTGCGAATGCTAGCCATGCACTTACACAACATTTATTAGTGCATGGCCTTACAGAAGAGGGCGGGGATGTTACTTTTATTATAGAAGCGACTGAAGCATACCAAACAGAGACTTTTTACAGTTGGGTCACCTTTCCTGAGGCTGACAGAAGAACACATACCTTTCACACATATGAAATTGCGAATGTACCTGTAAGATACGAAGCATACCAGTATCATGAAATATCGCTCACATATCAAGAGCATCAGAACTGGTTTGAAGGCGCCCTACCACATGTACTAAGACGGGTGAGGCTAGGTCCTTTGAGTAATGAGGGACCTAGATGGCCTATGTTTGCCACATATACACCTCACCCAGGCATACAGACCATGCCGATCGCAGATTTACAGGTATTATATAATGAATTAGTGACATTATATAGACGATTGGTTCAGTTCGTAATGCGAACATTGAACACTACACCAGCGCATCCAGCACCGCCAGTAACTGGTGGATGTCAATTGGCTACTGGGATCAATCCACAGACAGTGCATAATATTATGGGGAAAGTGCCCACGGAACGGGAAAAAATACCATTCTGGATTGCCCAGAAAACAAATCAGCTGGAAGCTGTGTTCCCCCATACGGGGCCACAGGAAAAACATAGACTGCTCACTATATGCTTGCCGTTTGGGATGGTTCCCTCGGTGGATGACTGTGCCACATGGGGTACAGTCTTCGCTGCTGTTTATACTACCACACATGGTACCCCTACACTTGCCAATTTACCGGAAGTGCTAAAACAAATACAAAATGCACATGGGGCTGCACCGGCCCTGGATCTGGGGATGAAATGGATGCGTAACTTTGACGCCGTCTCCTCAATAATACTGAGTAATATTAAAGGGGAAGCAGTGGCGCTGGCAATACGCCAGCGTCTCCAGGAAACTCCAAATGTGGAACAAGAGAGACAGCTACCGAAAATAATTTCCGATACCTATACTAGTATAGGACGGGCTAGTTTGGGAGCCAAACCTAAAAAATTGGAATTACCAAGTACCACCCATAAGGAAGGTACAAAGCAGGCACAAGAGGGCTCTAAAAAGCGCTGGGATAAACAAAACGATTTCAAAGAGAGGAGAAATAGAAGAGCTGATTCTCCACATCCGGAGTACTCTGAAAGGAGGTATAATCTCAGAAATAGGGAAAACATTAGAACTCCAGACAGATATACTGGTTCACGTCCTTCTCGTTCCTTTCAGGACGCACCGGATAAATGTAGCGAGAGAGGAGGCCGTCAAGATCGACGTCCGGAATACGCAAAAGAAAAGAACGACTCGCCATAGTCTACCATTAAAAAAGAAGAAAAAGACTCCTCAGCAAAAGCCACAGTTCAAAAAGAAGAAAGTGGCAGCACTGACAGTTAAAAATGCCAGTAGTATTGAGAACACTGTTGAGGAACAAGAAGTGGGCCGTGACTCTGTTGAACAGCGTGGCAGAGTTCACGATATGTCGCCAGAGTCTGAAAGATCATCTGGATGCGACAGCAACTAGCGATTACATCGCAGTTGAGACGCCGGATGGCCGCGTCCTCCCACCCGATAGGGTTTATGATTTAACAATTCAGATAGAGAGAGACGTGGAACGAATTATCAGTGTAATATTTTGGGATGAACTTACTAGTGATATCCTATTGGCTGAGAGAGACTGGCCCCCTGAACACGTCCGCAAGCTCCCGCATGGGGAAGATGTCATTTTGCCTTCTTTCTCCGATCTTGTTCCAGAGGCAGATAAAAAAGCCCATGCTGTCGAATGGGCTTTAGCGCAGGAACCTGCATTATACCGTAATCATGTAGGTTGGGACAAGGACTCTCCTTGTCATGTTATTCCCGTCTACACCCCACCCGCAACCACAATACCCTGTTAAGCATGAAGCAAAAGCTCCGGTGACGGAGATACTGTCACAACTTGAGTACCAGGGAGTGATTGAGCCCTGTACATCGGCAATGAATAATCCATTATTTCCCGTTGCAAAACCAGATCATTCATATAGAATAGTGGTTGATTACAGACACTTAAATAGTCATACTCGCACATATGCTATACAAAATTCACACAGCACTGATAAACAATATAGGCCCTCATTCTGTCTTTGGCGGGTGGCGGTCGCGGCCGCCAAAATCAGGCCGCCGAAAGACCCCTCCGCGGTCAAAAGACCGCGGCGGCCATTCTGGCTTTCCCGCTGGGCCGGCGGGCGCCCGCCAAAGGAGCGCCCGCCGGCCCAGCGGGAAAGGCCCTGCAACAATGAAGCCGGCTCCGAATGGAGCCGGCGGAGTTGCAGGGGTGCGACGGGTGCAGTTGCACCCGTCGCGATTTTCAATGTCTGCAATGCAGACAGTGAAAATCTTTATGGGCCCTGTTAGGGGGCCCCTGCAATGCCCATGCCAGTGGCATGGGAAGTGCAGGGGCCCCCAGGGGCCCCACGACACCCGTTCCTGCCATCCTGTTCCTGGCGGTAAAAACCGCCAGAAACAGGGTGGCGGGAAGTGGGTCGGAATCTCCATGGCGGCGCTGCTTGCAGCGCCGCCATGGAGATTCAGCCCATGCAGGGGAAATCCGGCGGGAAACCGCCGGATTCCCTTTTCTGACCGCGGCTTTACCGCCGCGGTCAGAATGGGTTAGGAAGCACCGCCAGCCTGTTGGCGGTGCTTCTGTGGTCCCCGGCCCTGGCGGTCTTGGACCGCCAGGGTCGGAATGACCCCCATAGTGTGTTAAAAATATAAAACTACATTGGATATATCTAATGGGTTTTTCTGCCAGAATTTAGCACATGAAAGTAAGGACCTAAGTGCATTTTCATTTGGCTCTCAGAAACGCTTTTGTCGTTTACCTCAAGGCTATAAAAAAATAGCCCAGGACTGTTTTCAGCCAGTGTGACATCAATTTTGCACGAGCTTGCTTCCGATGCATTGTCCTTTGTGGATGATATCTATCTCACTGACGACGCCCTCAACATTCATCTTGCGAGGATCGATCGGATCATTTTGGGATTTACAGGCCTCGGTTATAAATTTAATTTTAAGAAAAGCAAGATAGCCTTTGTTAGTGTATTCTTCCTGGGATATGAGCTATTAAACGAGGGGAAGAGCCTGGCCCCGCACTTCCTAGAAAAGTGTGCTCAACTACAGCCCCCGAGCACACTTAAGAAATTGCAGTCATTACTGGGTTTCTTTAATTTTGGCAGAACATACATTCCAGATTATGCAGAACGCATCAAACCACTTTATGACTTAATTCAGCCCAATTTTTCTAGCAGACGATGGACGATTGAACACACACACATCCTTAGGGACATACAACGGGACATGCTAGAAGCTAGACACTTATACACACGTGACAATAAAACAAATTTGGTCATCAGAATAATTGCTGGTGCCCTTGGATTTACTTATGTCACCTTTAATGAGGGTGACACAGTGCCGATAGCATATAAATTACACTTATACTCAAATGCTGAAAAACGTTTTGCACCTACGGAAAAGATTCTGACAGCAGTTCAGATGGCCTTCATAAAGGAGAGGCCACTTGCCCAGGGGAAACGCATTATTGTTGTCTCCCCGGTGCCGGCCTTAGAGGCTGTCACTAAAGCAAGCGTTCCAAACGCTAAGGCATTACATCCATGCTGGATTCAATGGGCAACGTCTCTGACCGCCACTGATGTTGATTATGTGTTTGACCCAAGACTTCAGACACAAGAATTTCTCCAGTATGAACAGGAGTACCCCGCTCCTCTAAATATCTTGCCAATAGACAGTTATAATACCATCATTTATACTGACGGGTCGGCACAACCGGCTGTAGGTACTAAACATCAATACTCTGCAGCTTGCGCAGCCATGTGCGGGATAATGGAAGACGGAGTTTTCCATCCTCACAATACCTACACGCAGACCTTAGGAGACTGCACAGCCCAGTTGGCCAAGCTTAAGGCTCTTCTTCTAGCGCTCGAACATACTGAGCCAGGAACACAGACTTTGATCGTCTGTGATTCATATTACTGCGTCCAGTCATACAATGATTATCTCAATCATTGGAAAGTGAACAGGTTTAGAGATTCTAAAGGGAACACCATTAAACACAAAATGTTATGGGGAAGGGTGGCTGATCTTAAGGATAAGCTACCATGTGTCCATGTAGTTCATACATTAGGACACCAACGTGTACGAATACAAGTTGCTGGCAATACATTGGCTGATGAAGCAGCCAAATCATCGGTAGCTACGGCTTTTGTGGCTGCAGTGACTCGTTCTCGGATGAGGTTGGATAATGAAATACTGATTGCCGTTAAAGCTTCGGCTGCAGGCAAGACCCTTCCAAAAGGATACCCTACGAACTATACTTACCATATCAGTGCCCAGAATGTTGCTTATGCAACAATTCCTGGGGTAGGTGATCGAGTAATCCCCAATGAAGACCAGAGATTAGAGCTGATTACAGCCGCACATGAGGGTGTCGCTTCTGCACATGCTGGTATACAGGCCACTATAACAATTCTACAACAACGATACTGGTGGCCTGGTCTATGCAGACGGACTAAACAGTATTTCCTTTGCTGTGACATTTGTCAGCAGATTAAGGGCTCGAATATCAAACGCCCTCTGCAGACATCCCTCTTAGTGTCAGACAAGCCACTCCAATGTGTGTAACTGGACCATTGTGGTCCCTTACAGCCTGATGGTGCATACAAATACATATTAGTGGCTGTGGATTCCTGTTCTAGATTCCTGTGGGTATGGCCACAGCGGTCGGCTGACGCCCGGACAGTTATAAAAGATCTGCTGATCTTTATCGGTACATATGCGGTTGAAGCATTCCATTCGGACCAGGGCCCTGCATTTGCCTCTAAAGCTTTCAGGGACACAATGAGAACGATGGGTGTTGAACTCCATTACTCCTCACCATACCATCCCGAGGGAAATTCGGTCGTGGAGAGGCGGAATCGTGATCTAAAGCAGTTCTTAACAGCTCGAGTATTAGGTTCAGGCCGCAGTTGGTTACATCACCTACTGTATATGGGGTCCAGAGAGCACTGAATAATCTGCCAAGACGGTCCTTGGGGGAAAAGTCTCCATATGAGGTTCTCTTTGGGATACCTATGTATGTCCTCGATCTTGATGCCCCTGGTATGGTGGCAGCAGAATCACCATTTGACATAACAGAACGTCTCACTGTTTTACAGGAGCTTCAACAATTTTGTGATGATAAATCATCTGCAAGTGCTGCCACCTTAGGAATAAGGGAATTGGCGAAAACTTCGACTGGCTGGATTCCTAACGTTGGGGATCTGGTTCTTGAGAAGATCGCTGTGAAAAAAGAGTTCAGTCCATCATACAGAGCACCTGTACCGATCTTGGGAATAAAAGGCACCAGGACTGTCATCCTTCCACCATTGTCTGGTTCTAAATCGAATAGATTCATCTCCATTGATGACATCAAATTACACCATGTGGACGATTCTTCACAGTAGACCAGGAGGTCCCTTGGGTGGTTCCCGATACCCTCTCCTTACCCAACAGGACCTCCCTCTACATAGTAGGATGAACATCTCTGCTACTGACTATGTAACTATGTCCACTGCTGTTCCAGACACTTCCTCGACCATGGGGAGGGTGGAACATGAACTTTTGTTAGTTCCAGTCACAACTTCAGTGACCACCCCGCTTCATGATTTGGCAGTATTTTACACGAACACTTCCACGACTAATGATGTTGTCTATCAAGACCCTCCATGAGCGGTGGATCAGAATGCAGCAGGTCCTGTGTTTGCAGAGACTTCCTCTGGCTATTTCGTAGACATTGATGATTTTTCTTCGGATTCATCCTCAACTGAGACTGACAAACTTTCGAGAAGTAGCAAACTGTATCAATGGCTTAAAAAGAACTATTTGATCTACCCATGGAACTATCTATGGTTCTGTTTGACATTTATTGAATTTTTTTTATGGATTGGTTTTGTGGCTGTTTTCTTTTTACTGATTAATGGTCACTATATTGCTGATCGCTCCTGTGTGGAGCCTGTTGATGAAATTTGAACACCACATCATTCTTCCCATAAGGTCCGACGAGATTTGTCCCATGTAAATATTACAGCTGTACCAATTTCTGATGGGATTGTGTGGGACAAAGTTGCATTCGATATATATGGCCTACTGAGGTTATTCAGATACCATACGTATTCAAAATTTCAATGTCTGATGTTATTACACCTAATGTTGTCTCTGATGATTGGGATGATCAAACAGTTGATTTCATGCTAACTGAAATGAAGGACTATTCCACTTTTGGAAGTGATGATGTATATCATTATACAATGAATTATGGGGAAATGTTCTGCTATAACAATTGGGGGCATCACTACCTACACCGTGCAACTAGATATAGGCCTCTCTTGAACTACACACAATGGGAACACTGTTCAACACCACAGGTGGGGAGTCCAAAGTATTACAGTGACAAATTTACATACTTTTCTGGGCATGATACAAAGAAAGCAGAATCGTATTATTTTAAAATACCTCCGGCACAAATTAGAAAACTTTTGCTAACAGATACAAAACTGATTTATTCAGATCCCTTTGTTTCCCGGCTCTCGATTGAGGGTTACGAATATTGGAAAAACACTATTGATTTGAAAAGTGTATGGGGGACACAAGATTGGCAGATACAGGGTAGGGAGGCTTTGTTTCGAGCATGCCTGATTCCTGTGCAAATGATTTTCTTAAATGACACTATTGAGCAGACCTCATGTCTAGGGTTAGCAAAAATTCATGATCTAAACATGCCCAGTATCCCTACTCCGACAAAATTTAGAGATTGGCAACACTTTCTTAATGTCTCGGAAGACAAGCTAGATGCAATGGTTAGGACTGATGCCTATAATTCTTCACTTTCCCGTCCCGGCGGATGGTTGGTATGGCCCACCGATACTGATGCGTGTCAAAAGCGTTTTTTTAACTCTTCAGGGTTTTTTTCCATTCACAGGCCTGACCCTCGCTTTCTATGAGGTCAACATTCAGGTATAATTACAACATACAGTGTGGGTAAGCTGTGCCAGCAATGGGTGCAGACAAACACTTTAACAGCGGTTAAGCAACACCTGAACACTCTTTCTGACAGTGTAGACTTGCAGGATTTCCTATTAGGTCCTAGGATACAACGCTCGAAACGGTTTTTATATGCTATGTACAATGAAATTTGGAAACTTTCCCAGATTGAAGCTGCTGCACGTTTAAGGCAACTAGATAAGGAGAATTTGGAAAAAACATTAGCTGTTGTCGACAATGGCATGAACACGCTGTCCAACAGGATTTATTCACTATCAAATATAGTGTTGTCTGCTATTGATATCACTCAGACTGACTTGTCCCGGTTATATCATGAGCAAACACAGCTACGTTCCATCATGCAGCTGGGTTGGACATTACAGACACTGAAAAGTGGCCACATTCCATGGAAGTACATTAATGGGAGTGAACTATTCACTGCATTTAATTTTTCCAGGGAACAAGAGACAATGGCTAAAAGGGAGGCTCGTTTCACCCTGCTTCAAGTAGAAAAGTTAGATGAGTTGCCCTTCACGGTAGCAGAGAGTCCTTCAACTATCTGGCTCTTACACAGCATTATTCATTTACCGATTTTGACCTTTCGTTTCTCGAGCTGCCTGAAACATCTTGCGGTGGGACGAGATGAGCAGCTAGGAGATAGCTTTATTAAGGAAGAGTGGGAGTTGCCCTTTGACTATAAATGTCTGAACGGTGAACAGGAGGTCTTTCTTAGCGGAAGTGAATGTGAGACTGCTGTTCGTCATTCTATGATATGCAAACAGGTGTCTCTTCACAGTCTTTGCAATGCGGGGGTCGCGAATTTGGCCTGTTTTCTGAAGGGTACTCCCGTCCCCTTGATTCGTCCGGTGTTTCATGTACTTTCCAATGGAAGTTATGTTCTACTGAACGATGAAAGCTGTTGCGGCTTGCGACCTGGAATTGCCTACGCAATCTCAGTCACAAAGGTCGTTACGTGTTGTCGACATGTTTTGTTTCCCCCCACACGAGAGATAAAAGTATCTGAAATGTGGCCCCACATAGATACTATTAATGTGAACTATGACAAGTTGAGTAGACTAAAGGCGCTATTGTTTCAGAAACAGGTCGCCTTGACATCCGCAAAAGAGATGTATGCTCTCCAGATTGCGAGATCATCAGCTGAGATACAATCCCTTTTAAATACCGATTTCCCCAAACACTTTGGAGAGCTGGTATCCAGAATATTCAATGCTTCAAGCACCACTGGGATTGTTCATTTCTTTAAGACTGTCGGGTCTGGTTTCGTGTCCATCTTCCAGACTGTCTTCGGAGTCATCCCGTCAGCCATCCATTCTCTCTTTTCAAGTGTGTTTGGTGGCTTTCCAATTATTTTGGCTTTAATTGGCGGACTACTACTGCTCTTTCTTCTGATTCGCGGTGGTTGTTTCTTTCCAGCAACACAGAGCAATGGAGCCGCTCCCGTCAACCCCACTGTGCCGTGAACGCATGGTTCGGATCTTCGGTACACCTTTGCTGGTGGAACTGGAGTTTGACTGGTCGTTGTCATTCCGGCCTCTACTCTGGTAAGTACAACCGGTCTTCCGCTGCATATGGTGCCTCTTTGAACATCTGCCTATGGTCTGTCTTTCTGTTGCGCGGATATCTCCTGTGGACCGCGAACTGCTGATGTCCCCGATAAGGGTTCATTCACGGTCATGCCCCTTGAGACTGAGGTTGCTCCGCGAGGCCACCTATGAGCCTTCCGTTATAAGATCTAACATGGATGAGGACACTGCAGCGAGTATCGATGCACCGGTGAATGTGGCTCACTTCTGCTCTGTGGATCCGTGTGTCCGTCCAGCAATAGATTATACTTCAGACGATGTTGACTAGTTTTTGAGGTCCTTGACTGGTGACTTTGATGACATTCTTCAAGATCATGCGTACAACACATAATTTGATGAATTTGCTTACCATTTCCCGGTTCCAAAATATGCAATTATACTAAACGTTTGCTGTACTTGTCATAGTTGATATTAACATCTCTGTATGTATTTTTAAATGAATTTGTTTTAACATGTTTTTAACACACAGCAATTGTTTTATTATTAGCAACATTTCTTAGCTTGTTTTTCTGTTTTGCCTTTGGCTTTTAGTTCAGAAGCAGCTTTTTTAGCGTTTTGGTTCCTGTACCTTCATCGTACCTGTTACGGCAATAGGGAGGATGTAGTGAATCCTAGTTTGTTTTAACGGGATAACAGGAGTTAGCTTAGCTGTAGGCTTGTACACTCGTGCCCCCGTCACCTAGTGACTTTTAACCTACTTAGCTTGCTCTGTCTTAGTCCATTTAATTATTTATTTCCTTTAAGATGGCGGCCTTGTTTATAGTTAGGCCACTTGTTATGAGTTTTATTATCAGTGTCACTGTGCCAAGGCGTCAAGATCAAGTACGAAAGACAAACAAACAGTAGGTGTTCACACTTAGGGATTTTCCCTCTCTATACTTTCGAGGGATTGTTGATATTATTTGCCGTCCCAAGCATGTCTGTTATCTATTGTTTTGAATTACACCTACGTCAGGGGACCTTGTAGATCTGTATAAATACATCACACTTTAGACAGATAATCAGAGGGATTCCGACCAGAGGGCATCGCCACCATCGCTGATACCGATGCTGCAGTCATCTTTACGCTGACCCAGTCTTCGTGTCCCTGCGGAGTCTGAGACAGAGACCTCATTCAAATGTAACGAGGGTTGGGGGCTCCTCTCATGGACACGGTTTTGGCAGATTAGGTTTAACGAACCCAGCTCTCCTTTAGGTAGGAGGTTAGACCTATTCTCATTAGGGTATTAGGGCATATTCCATCTTATACATACATATATATTTCTTTCATATATTGCAAAATGGTGGGGGTCTTCATAACAATGACTCTCTTCTTCACAATACTGTTGCTTGGTATATTCATTATCCTAATCATTGCAGTTCATGCAACTTATCGCAAATTGCAGTTATGTTGAATGAAAACTATTATAACTTCACTGCATCTGTGTTATTGCCTTTGTTTGTATGAGACATAATATATCTGTGAGAAAAGGGTAATTTCTGTTTAACCACGACAACCCTGAGAAATCTTACTTTGAGTCCATGCGTAAGCGACTGCTACAAATCACCTTTTACTATTGTGTTTCTGGTGAGGTACTGCTAGTGAGCCAGTAAGGTTTGGACAACAGTTACAACTAGTTGTAGGAAAAGACTTAGGAGGTTATTACAACTTTGGAGGAGGTGTTAATCCGTCCCAAAAGTGACGGTAAAGTGACAGATATACCACCAGCCGTATTACGAGTCCATTATAACCTATGGAACTCGTAATACGGCTGGTGGTATATCCGTCACTTTACCGTCACTTTTGGGACGGATTAACACCTCCTCCAAAGTTGTAATAACCCCCTTAGTCACCTACAAACGAAAGTACTGTCATCCGGAGACCAGCAGTCTTGCTCAGAGCAAGAGTCCAAACTACGACAAGACTCCTTTAACCCTTCCAGTTAAGGTGGTCATAAGCTGTGCTGACCAAGTTAGTAGAAGTTCCTACATCAGACATGATAGAAAAGGTTTAGGGACAGATAAAAGAGAGAAAAAAATTAGGACTTTTTAAGGAAACAGAAAAAACGTTTTCAACTTTTTAGAAACTTTTTGAAAGTTTTAGGAGTACTTTTCAGCACTTAGCAATAGTGTAAGAGAAGAAAAGCTACATTTTTTGGTTAGGTGTACATACACTGAACTTGTTTTGTATATTATTCTCTTATGAAAAGTACAAAATGACAAAGTGGTAAGTAGTTACAAGTACTTATCCCACCGCTGAACAACCAATGTAGGAGGCTGGCCTGGCTTGTAGTGGGTTCCAGAGGTACTTACACCTTGTGCCAGGTCCAGATATCCCTTATTAGTGTAGAAGAGGTGTTTCTAGCAGCTTAGGCTGATAGAAGGTAGCTATAGCAGAGAAGCTTAGGCTGAACTAGGAGACATGCAAAGCTCCTACTATACCACTGGTATCATATGCACAATATCATAAGAAAACACAATACACAGATATACTAAAAATAAAGGTACTTTTTTTTATGACAATATGCCAAAAGTATCTCAGTGAGTACCCTCAGTATGAGGATGCCAAATATACACAAGATATATGTACACAATACCAAAAATATGCAGTAATAGCAAAAGGAAGTAATGCAAGCAATGTAAAGTTACAGTAGATTGCAATAGGAGCACATAGGTATAGGGGAAACACAAACCATATACTCCAAAAGTGGAATGCGAATCACAAATGGACCCCAAACCTATGTGAGCTTGCAGAGGGTCGCTGGGACTGTAAGAAAACAGTGAGGGTTAGTAAAATAGCCCACCCCAAGACCCTGAGAAGTAGGTGTAAAGTGCACCTATATTCCCCAGAGAGCACAGAAGTCGTGATAGGGGAATTCTGCAAGGAAGACCAACACCAGCAAAGCAACCAAAGTGGATTTCCAGACGAGAGTACCTGTGGAACAAGGGGACCAGTCCAAGAGTCGCGACAAAGTCGAGAGGGGGCAGATGCCCAGGAAATGCCAGCAAAGGGTGCAAAGAAGCTGCCACTGGATGGTAGAAGCTGTGGATTCTGCAAGAACGAAGAAGGCTAGAAACTTCCCCTTTGGAGGATGGATGTCCCACGCCGTGAAGAAGCTTGCAGAGGTGTTCCCACGCAGAAAGACTGCAAACAAGCCTTGCTAGCTGCAAGGGTCACGGTTAGGGTTTTTGGATGCTGCTGTGGCCCAGGAGGGACCAGGATGTGGCAAAAGCAGGCAGCACCCGCAGAAGTACCAGAACAGGCACTTGGAAGAGGAGTGAACCGGAGCACACCCGAAGACACAAAAGGGAGTCCCACAACGCCGGAGGACAACTCAGGAGGTTGTGCACTGCAGGTTAGAGTGTCGGGGACCCAGGCTTGGCTGTGCATGAAGGAAATCCTGGAAGAGTGCACAAGAGCCAGAGCAGCTGCAAATCACGCGGTACCCAGCAATGCAGTCTAGCGTGGAGAGGCAAGGACTTACCTCCACCAAACTTGGACTGAAGAGTCACTGGACTGTGGGAGTCACTTGGACAAAGTTGCTGAGTTCCAGGGACCACCCTTGTCGTGCTGAGAGGGGACCCAGAGGACCGGTGATGCAGTCTTTTGTTGCCTGCGGTTGCAGGGGGAGGATTCCGTCGTCCCAGGGGAGATTTCTTCAGAGCTCCTGGTGCAGAGAGGAGGCAGGCTACCCCAGAGCATGCACCACCAGGAAACAGGCGAGAAAGCGGCAGGATCAGCGATACAAGGTTGCACTAGTCATCTTTGCTACTTTGTTGCGGTTTTGCAGACATCCTGAGCAGTCAGCGGTCGATCCTTTGGCAGAAGGTGAAGAGAGAGATGCAGAGGAACTCTGATGAGCTCTTGCATTCGATATCTAAAGAATTCCCCAAAGCAGAGACCCTAAATAGCCAGAAAAGGAGGTTTGGCTACTTAGGAAGGAGGATAGGCTAGCAACACAGGTAAGAGCCTTTCAGAAGGAGTCTCTGACGTCACCTGCTGGCACTGGCCACTCAGAGCAGTCCAGTGTGCCAGCAGCACCTCTGTTTCCAAGATGGCAGAGGTCTGGAGCACACTGGAGGAGCTGTGGGCACCTCCCCTGGGAGGTGCAGGTCAGGGGAGTGGTCACTCCCCTTTCCTTTGTCCAGTTTCACGCCAGAGCAGGGCTGGGGGATCCCTGAACCGGTGTAGACTGGCTTATGCAGAGATGGGCACCATCTGTGCCCATCAAAGCATTTCCAGAGGCTGGGGAAGGCTACTCCTCCCCGGCCCTGACACCTTTTTCCAAAGGGAGAGGGTGTAACGCCCTCTCTCTGAGGAAGTCCTTTGTTCTGCCTTCCTGGGCCAAGCCTGGCTGGACCCCAGGAGGGCAGAAACCTGTCTGAGGGGTTGGCAGCAGCAGCAGCTGCAGTGAAACCCCGGGAAAGGTAGTTTGGCAGTACCCGGGTCTGTGCTAGAGACTCAGGGGATCATGGAATTGTCTCCCCAATGCCAGAATGGCATTGGGGTGACAATTCCATGATCTTAGACATGTTACATGACCATGTTCGGAGTTACCATTGTGACGCTATACATAGGTAGTATAGTGCACACGTGTAATGGTGTCCCCGCACTCACAAAGTCCGGGGAATTTGCCCTGAACGATGTGGGGGCACCTTGGCTAGTGCCAGGGTGCCCACACACTAAGTAACTTAGCACCCAACCTTTATCAGGTAAAGGTTAGACATATAGGTGACTTATAAGTTACTTAAGTGCAGTGGTAAATGGCTGTGAAATAACGTGGACGTTATTTCACTCAGGCTGCAGTGGCTGGCCTGTGTAAGAATTGTCAGAGCTCCCTATGGGTGGCAAAAGAAATGCTGCAGCCCATAGGGATCTCCTGGAACCCCAATACCCTGGGTACCTCAGAACCATATACTAGGGAATTATAAGAGTGTTCCAGTATGCCAATGTGAATTGGTGAAATTGGTCACTAGCCTGTTGGTGACAATTTAGAAAGCAGAGAGAGCATAACCACTGAGGTTCTGGTTAGCAGAGCCTCAGTGAGACAGTTAGTTATCACACAGGGAACACATACAGGGCACACTTATGAGCACTGGGGCCCTGGCTGGCAGGGTCCCAGTGACACATACACTAAAACAACATATATACAGTGAAATATGGGGGTAACATGCCAGGCAAGATGGTACTTTCCTACAGGGCTATATATGGTCTCTCCTGTGGGTTTCTCTTCAGATAATGAATGCAAGAGCTCACCAAAGTTCCTCTTCTCTTCTCTCTTTGACTTCTGCCAAGGATCGACCGCTGACTGCACCAGGACGCCTGCAAAACCACAACACAATAGCAAGAAGACTACTAGCAACATTGTAGCACCTAATGCTGCCGGCTTTCTCAACTGTGGCGGTCATTCTGACCGCGGCGGGCGGCGGTTGCCGCCCGCCATGCGGTTACCGCCGAATGACCGCACCGCGGTCAGAAGACCGCAGCAGTCATTCCAACTTTCCCACTGGGCCGGCGGGCGACCGCCAAAAGGCCGTCCGCCGGCCCAGCGGGAAAGCCCCTGCAACGAGGAAGCCGGCTCCGAATGGAGCCGGCGGAGTTGCAGGGGTGCGACGGGTGCAGTGGCACCCGTCGTGATTTTCACTGTCTGCAAAGCAGACAGTGAAAATCATTGTGGGGCCCTGTTAGGGGGCCCCTGCACTGCCCATGCCAGTGGCATGGGCAGTGCAGGGGCCCCCAGGGGCCCCACGGCACCCGTTCCCGCCATCCTGTTTCTGGCAGTGGATACCGCCAGAAACAGGCTGGCGGGAAGGGGGTCGGAATCCCCATGGCGGTGCTGCAAGCAGCGCCACCATGGCGGATTCCCTGGGCCAGGGGAAAACCGGTGGGCAACCGCCGGTTCCCCTTTTCTGACCGCGGCTTTACCGCCGCAGTCAGAATAACCCAGGAAGCACCGCCAGCCTGTTGGCGGTGCTTCCACCGCCCTCCGCCATGGCGGTCATGGACCGCCAGGGTCAGAATGACCCCCTGTATCTGGTGGTACATGCTCTGAGGCCTGTCTGCCTTCACCCTGCACTGGAAGCCAAGAAGAAATCTCCCATGGGTTGACGGAATCTTCCCCCTGCTAACGCAGGCACCAAACTTCTGCATCACTGGTCCTCTGGGTCCCCGCTCATCTTGACGAGTGTGGTCCCTGGAACACAGGAGCTGGATCCAAGTGACCCCGACAGTTGATTGGTCCTTCTGTCCAAATTTGGTGGAGGTAAGTCCTTTCCTCCCCTCCCCAGACAGTAATCCTGTGTACTGAGTGATCTGCAGCTGCTAGGGCTTCTGTGCACTTTTGCAAGGATTCCGTCATGGACAGCACAGCCCAGGTCCCCAGCGCTCTGTCCTGTATTGCTCACCTCACTGAGTTGACCACTGGCTTCGTGGGACCCTCTTTTGTTGTGCTGAGATGACAGCTGTGCTCAGATTTCTTGAATGCCTGTTCAGGTGCTTCTGCGGCTGCTGCCTGCTTCTGCATTGGCTCTCTCTATTGCTGTGCACCCCCTCTGTCTCTTCCTCCAAGGGGCGACCTCCTGGTCCTTCCTGGGCCCTGGCAGCCCCCATTATCTTTAACCGTGACTCTTGCAGTTAGCAAGGCTTGTTTGTTTTCTTTCTGCGTGGAAACAACTCTGCATCCTCCAGCACGCCATGGGACATCTTCTGACCAAAGTAGAAGTTCCTGGCACCTTCCGTTGTTGCAGAATTTTCAGCTTCTTCCACCAGGAAGCAGCCCTTTTGCACCTTCATCTGGGAATTAGTGGGCTCCTGCCCCTCTGGACACTTGCGTGACTCTTGGACTTGGTCCCCTTCCTTTACAGGTCCTCAGGTCCAGGAATCCATCTTCAGTGCTTTGCAGTCAGTTGTTGTCTTTGCAGAATCCCCTATCTCGACTTTACTGTGTTTCTGGGGTAGTAGGGTAACTTTACTTCTACTTTTCAGGGTCTTGGGGTGGGGTATCTTGGACACCCTTAGTGTTTTCTTACACTCCCAGTGACCCTCTACACACTACACTAGGTCTGGGGCCCATTTGTGGTTCGCATTCCACTTTTGGAGTATATGGTTTGTGTTGCCCCTAAGCCTATTGTCTCCTATTGCATATTATTGTGTCCTACAGTGTTTGCACTACTTTTCTAAGTGTTTTACTTACCTGATTTTGGTTTGTGTGTATATTTTGTGTATTTTACTTACCTCCTAAGGGAGTATATCCTCTGAGATACTTTTGGCATATTCTCACTATAATAAAGTACCTTTATTTTTAGTAACTGAGTATTGTGTTTTCTTATGATATAGTGCTATATGATATAAGTGGTATAGTAGGAGCTTTGCATGTCTCGTAGCTCAGCCTAAGCTGCTTTGCTATAGCTACCTCTATCAGCCTAAGCTGCTAGAACACTACTAATCTACTAATAAAGGATAACTGGACCTGGCACAAGGTGTAAGTACCATCAGGTACCCACTATAAGCCAGGCCAGCCTCCTACAGAGAGACCCTAAATAGCCCTCAGAGGAGGATTGGCCACCTAGTCAGGTATGCACCTATCAGGAGGGGTCTCTGATGTCAACTGCACGCACTGGCCACTTAGAGGCCTCCAGAGGGCCCCCACACCTCTGAAAGCAAGATGGCAGAGATCTGAGACACACTGGAGGAGCACTGGGCACCACCTCTGGGGTAGTGATGGACAGCGGAGTGGTCACTCCCCTTTCCTTTCACCAGTTTCACACCAGAGCAGGGACTGGGGGTTCCCTAAAGCAATATAGACTGGCTTTTGCAAGGAGGGCACCATCTGTCCCCTTCAAAGCATTTCCAGAGGCTGGGAGAGGTTACCCCTTCCCAGCCCTTAACACCTACTTCCAAAGGGAGAAGGTGTTACACCCTCTCTCAGAGGAAATTCTTTGTTCTGCCTTCCTGGGACTGGGCTGCCCAGACCCCAGGGGGGCAGAACCCTGTCTGTAGGGTGGCAGCAACTGTAGCTGCAAAGAAAACCCCAGAGAGCTGGTTTGGCAGTACTGGCGGTCCATTGTGGAGCCCCCGGGATGCATGGAATTGGTTCCCCAATACCAGATTTGGAACTGGGGGACAATTCCATGATCTTAGACATGTTACATGGCCATATTCGGAGTTACCATTGTGAAGCTACATATAGGTATTGACCTATATGTAGTGCACACGTGTAATGGTGTCCCCTCACTCACAAAGTCTGGGGAAATGGCCCTGAACTATGTGGGGGCACTTTTGCTAGTGTAAGGGTGCCCTCACACTTAGTAACTTTGCACCTCACCTTCAGCAAGTGAAGGTTAGACATATAGGTGACTTATAAGTAA
This sequence comes from Pleurodeles waltl, assembly GCF_031143425.1. NCBI lineage: Eukaryota > Metazoa > Chordata > Amphibia > Caudata > Salamandridae > Pleurodeles > Pleurodeles waltl. Next base: position 1,530,204,034 of record NC_090444.1, read on the forward strand.
CTTAAGTGCAGTGAAAATTGCTGGGAAATAACGTGTGCGTTATTTCACTCAGGCTGCAATGGCAGTTCTGTGTAAAGGTTTGTCTGATCTCCCTATGGGTGGCAAAATAAATGCTGCAGCCCATATGCATCTCCTGGAACTGGAACCCGAATACCCTGGGCACCTAGGTACACTATACTTGGGAATTATAAGGGTGTTCCAGTGTGCCAATTGAAATTGGTGAAAGTGGTCACTAGCCTATAGTGACAAATGTAAAGGTAGAGAGAGCATAAGCACTGAGGTTCTGATTAGCAGAGCCTCAGTGACACAGTTAGGCACTACACAGGTATACACATCCAGGCCACAAACTATGAGCACTGGGGTCCTGGCTAGCAGGGTCCCAGTGAGACAGGCAAAAACATACTGACATACATGTAACAATGGGGGTAGCATGCCAAGAAAGATGGTACTTTCCTACAAGTAGCATATCATTGAGTGGAATACCATAGGGTGGAGTGTTGTAGAGCACAGCAGGGTAGAGTGTAGTGAGGTAGACCATACTGGTATACAGTGTTATTTCCTAATGCAGAGAGGCATAGAGTGGAGTGTTGTAGAGTGGAATGGTATACAGTGCAACAGTATAGAGTATAGTGGCATAGAGTGTAGCAGTGTAGAGTGTATTGGCATAGAGTGGAGTAGCATACAGTGGAGTAGTATGCAGTGGAGTGGTGTAGAGTGGAATGACATTCAGTGTTGCTAGCATACAGTGTAGTGACATACAGTGGAGTGGCAAATAGTGAAATAGAGTAGGTTTGGGTGGCAAAGAGCAGAGTGTCCTACAATGGAATAGCATTGAGTGTAGTACAGTAGAGTAGATATGCATAGACTTGAGTGGTGTAGAATGTAGCGTCAGAGAATGGAGAGGTGTACAGCATAATAGCGTACAGACATTGTTGTAGAATTAAGTGGCATATACTGGAGTAGTATACAGTCGAGTGGCATAAAGTGCAGTAGCATATGGAGGAATAGCTTAGTGCAGTGGTGTACCCTGAAGTTACATACAGTGGAGTAGCATAGAGTGGAACAGCGTACACTATAGTGTCTTACAGTGGAATTGTGTTGTGGGAAAACTGGTCTGATTGCAGAAACCCCCTCACTTTCCCCTCCCCATTTGAGACTCTGACTGTGTCCTGGGCACTGCTAACCAGTCACAGGGCCAGTGCTCTGTTTAAAATGGGATACACAAATTAGGCCTAATTATAATTGTCTTTGACAACCTACCTATATGTCCCTAGTACATGGGAAGGGCATGTAGGTTTAGGGATCCCTGTATATTTAGTGCATCCATACGTGCACTGATGTGGTGTCTAATGTCATTGTTAAGACATGCCTGACTTGCTGGCTGCTTTTTAAGTTAAAACGTACCCAAAATTCAAATTTGGAATTAACAGTACTTCCAGACTCTCAAACTTCCTTATTTTTGCTCATAGGTCACTCCTAATATCTGCCCTAGGAACCCCAGGGGGGAGTGCAGTGAGAATATAAGCAGGGACTTCATACAATATTTTTTATAAGCCCTGGTGAGGGAAAAACAGCCCCATTTGTTTCCCCATTTTTAGTCAATGGGCTCCATAGGCTAACACTGGGAAATTTTATTTTAAAATAATAAAGTCTTATTTCTGACAGAGAGGAGCTAAATATATCAAATTTGATATCACATTTATTGTTGTAATAAATCAAACAACTTGTTAAGGTGGGATTCATTATAACTAGTACAGACAAAGACTTTTAGAACTCTTTCTGAAAGTTACCAAATTCAGCCGTATAGTGCCCTTTCCTGACTGGTCAGCTTCTGGCAGTCTGAGCCAAGCTACCTTAATGAGGTGTGAAGTGGCCTGGCTGAGATAAAGGAAGCATCTGGTGGGGGGAGAACTGCTGTTGCAGATGGCAGAGCAGCATGGGGGAAGAATAGCCAAAACTGGTCTTTAAAGAAGGAAACTTCACTTGGGACAGAACCCCAATTTCTTGCTCCCCAAGACAGATGGGAGCCCCAATGATTAAATTAGGAATGATTAGATTAGGAGAGGGGCTGCAAGGGGTGTGTTAAGGAGACTTAGCCACACCAGTGGGTGGACCCAGCCTGATCTAATATCCAAGGAGAACGTTTCACCATGTTGGATTTTTTTGCTTTCTGAGATTGATTTTTGCCACACTTCACAGAAAGTGGTCACACCAAAAGTGGGCGAACTTTACTTTTTTAGGCAGGAGTACCCCCTGCTTCCCCACCCAGGAGCAAGGATAAATATGTCAGAGCAGCCCCTCGATTTAGGTCCATGCTGGAACTAGATACTGGAGAAGAAGGACTTCCCTGCTGAACCCCATGGACTTTATCTGAAAAACTGCACCAGCTACACACTTTGGGCTACACCAAGAAAAGGAATTTGCCTTGCTTCTACAACTCCAGGAGTGGACTCCCTGTAAACTACAGGTGCAAAGGAGCTGACCAGAGTCCCCTGTATCAAGTCCTACAAGAAGAGCCCAACTGACCAGTGTCCAGTGGCCATTTGAGGATTCTGACCAGGTCCATCCTGTGAGTTGCAGTTCCAAATCCCAAGGAGCAAATCAGAAATTCTGGAACCTTGGATCAAGTTTGTGGATACTTCAAATACCCAAAAAGGACTTTGGAAGACGATCCAGATGTTTGGAAAAGTTTGTATCAACTGTTGTAAAAAGCTCCATAAGTTGAAGAGGTGCATTGTTGGAATTGTTGTCCCAGACCCCAAGAAACTAACCATAGCCTCTAAATCCTTGGCTGGTGCTGTGAACCACATTCCTGAATCAAGAAACACTTTTGAAAGTAAGTGTAAAAGTGTTACATCGTGGGAGGTCTGAAATCTGGACTTTGCCCCCGTCCAGTTTAACCCTTTGAGCGCTATTTACTCCTAAGCACTCATCTTTAAAAAATCATATCTCTGGGTCCCTGTATTGGATGTTTGTCTTTTTGGTGTCATTTTAAAGATAAATATATTTCCTATTTTTATAAATTGGTGTCAGATTTTTATTGTGTGTTGTGTTTTATTTTTTTATTGTTTTGCTGATATTAAGGGGTTTACACACCTACCTCATTATGTACGCTAACTTCTCATGGGTCAAGTTACCAAGTTTTGAGCAAGGATTAATTGGACCTGGACCTAGTGGGGGGTTGTGGCCTATTGCTAATTGTAGGTACCTACCTGCGCTTACAAATAACCCACTTTCCAACATGTGTGCAGTTTAATAGTGTACAGTGGAGTAGCTTAAAGTGGAAGGGCGTACAATGTATTGGCGTACACTGGAGTGTCATAAAATGTAGTGGTGTAGTGTGGAACAGCATACAGTGTAGAGTTAAATAGTAGAGTGGCGTAGAGTGATGTGGGATAAAGTGGAGTGACTATATACTGAATTAGTGTAAAATTCAGTGGTGTATTGTGGAATGACATGATGTAGAGTGTAATAGCATAGGGCAGAGTGGTTTAGAGTGTAGTGACAGAGTGTAGTGGTGTACAGTGGAGTGTGCCAATTAAAATAGATGTGGGGTAAAAGTGTGTTAACAGCTATAGATGTAATGTGGTAGGAAATATATTATTTTGTGTAAATATACATTTTTGGTACTATGTTTGAATAATGTAATTAGTGTTAAAGTTATAATTTTTAAAATACTTTGGGCCGGATGTAGCAAACTTTTGCGAGTCGCAAATAGCCCGATTCCCACTTTGTGACCCCGCAAAATGGGAAATGGGATGCAAAAATCCCATTTCCGACTCGCAAAATGCGGCGAAAGCCGTTACCGACTCGCAAAATTTGCGACCCCATTTTGCGACCCGCAAATAGGAAGTCGCACTTTGCGAGTCGCAAACCATATGCAATAGCAACTCGCAAATTGCAACTAGTCGCAAAAAGCCCATTTTGCACTTCCAATTTACCACTAACTCAGAGCAGGTGGTAACCATTACCAAAGTATAAAAGGGGACCCAGAAGGCATCTGGGTTACTCAAGATGGCGGAGATATACCTGATAGCAGTGAGGAGGAGAGCCCATGCCCCCCAGCAGAGGAGGAGTAGGAGCCAGAGACAGGAGAAGATATACAGAACAAGGCAGACACTCTTCCAGCAAACAGAGGAGGAAATATATGATAAATATAGACTTAGCAGCGCAGCTATACTAGATTTAATAGAATTACTCAAACCACAGCTACAACGCCAGACTGTGCGCGGCTGCGCCATCCCTATGCATGTGCAAGTGCTCTGCTCACTGCACCTCTTGGTCTCGGGTAGCTATCAGGGGGTCATTGCTGTGGCAGGTGGGTTATCCCAAAGTGCACTCTCACGGTTCTTTAGGGCATTCCTAGAAGCCTTACTCACACACATGTCCCGATACATATACCTAGCCAGGAATGAGGCAGAAATCAACAGCACCAAGTTGGAATTTTACAGGATTGCCAACTTCCCCCATGTCATAGGGTGTGTAGACAGGACACATATACAAATATGCCCTCCTGCAAACCTGGAATATCTGTTCTGCAATAGGAAGTGTACCCACTCACTCAACATACAGGTGGTATGTGACGCCCATTATGTCATCACTGACATGGTTGCTAAATTTCCAGGCAGTACTCATGACTCCTACATTTTTAGGCACAGTGGGATACACCAATGCCTGGAACGTGGGGAGTTTGGAGACGGATACCTCCTAGGTAGAGCTGAATACACCTTGAAGACATGCACACAGGTCAATGTGCAAACCACCCATGCCTTGCTAACATTGTACTTTTTGGGCCAAACAGGTGACAGTGCATATGCACTACGTCCATGGATACTAACTCCGTACTTAACACCCAGCAATGATTGCAAGAGGCGATACAACAGTGCACATAAGAGGACCAGGAACATAATAGAACATAACTTTGGACTGCTGAAAGCAAGGTTCAGATGCCTCCACCGAAGTGGAGGTACCCTCCAGTAGACCCCAATAACAGCTTTCAAAATAGTTGTTGCATGCGCTATACTGCACAACATTGCCATCAGACGTGGGCTACCTCTCACCCCTGAAGACCCAGATTCTGAGGATGAAGAGCAAGAGCAACCACATCGCAACCACATCGCATCATTCTGGTGTTTGCTACTCTGAAATGGAGCTATCATGGTTGTGCATGCTCCTGTGTACAAGGTGGGTGGGGGTATGGCATTGATGAGGGTGCATGTCACATGGTACTCACCAGTTGATGGTCCTGGCTCAGAGGTGTGCAGATCTCCCATCCCGCTTACAGCCTCAGGCTCTAGGGCCTCTTCTACCCTTTCCTCTAGGGGTGTGGGTGGTGGTACTGTCGATGGTCCCCCTCCTGTGCCTCTCATCTCCCGGAGCCGCTCTGCCACCCTCTCCTTGGTCCGGGAGCGCAGGTCATAACACCTTTTCTTCAATTCCTCCACACTCCGGTGGCTGAACCCCAGGGAGTTGACTTTGTCCTGGATCTCCTGCCAGAGTCTTCTCTTCTCTGTCTCTGGCACGGTGAGGGCTGCCCTGCCAAACAGCTGGTCATGGTGCTGACAGCACTGATCAGTCAGCACCTCCAACTCCTTTTCAGCAAACTTAAGTTTCCTCTTCCTTGGATTTTCAGTCATGGTTGCAGGAGCTCTGTTTGTTTGCTGTGCTGAAGTTGAAATGGGTGTGGTCCTCCCTCCTCCCAGGTGTATTTGTAAACTTCCTGGCTGTGATGTCATCATGTGCCAGGAAGTGTTTTCCAGAGTGTTCTGAAGTGTTTTCCAGAGTGTTCTGCAGCACCTGCATTCAATTTTCAGCACAGTCGCTATTTGCGACACCCACTCACAAATTGAATGTGCGTTTTTTGCGCGGTCGCAAAAAGCGACCTCGCAAACAGCGGACTCGCTATCTGCGGTGCGACTCCGTGTGCGAGTCGCAAATTGTCCTCGCATTTTATACCTGCATTGCAGTTAGCGAGTCGGAAATTGTGAGTCGCAAAGAATCGCAATTTGCGAGTCGCAAATTTTTACCTACCTACATCTGGCCCTTAGTGATGTACTAGGCCAAGGTATACCATGGTAAGTTCATGGTATACCATGGTACGTGTGCATGATAAGGATGTATGTGATTGGCTAATGGCTATTATTACCAAACATTAAACACAGCTACATTGCTTTCAGTACATTTTGTCTGTTTTCTGTGTTTAGCTGCTTTCTGGGTTAAAGTCTTAGATCTAGGTAGGTAGTAGTGATAGTGATGAAAAGGGAGGTGAACATATTTTGAGAAGGTAGAAAGGATTTGTTAGGGAACATTCTCCAATTGCTGGCTAATGCACATCATTGTTCTGGCTCCTCAGCCATTATCTCCTCAGAAAATTCCTGAACCTGCAAAACTAGAAATGATAAAGACCCCACGAGAAAAAAAGAAGGCTGTTGACTCCAAATTCAAGCAGAAAGAAGACACATTCTTCAAGGGCTTAAGGACTCTGCACTATTGCTGGCACACAGGCACTAGAACTGTTCTCCAAGTGTTAAATGGTTAATCTTCTATTTCCCTGCTATCGGGCAACAAAGGGCAGAAGGACTCCTGACTCAAGGAGTACTCCTGTGTTCTCAGAGGACTGGACCCTGCCGAAGACCTGGCTGGAAAGAGACCTAGTCCTAAAAACTTATCCTGAGGTGGTAGGGGCAGTATGCCTGACCAAAAGGACCATTCCCTACAGCTGGAGAAAAAGTGTTTGTTTTGTGTGCCTCTAAAGGAAAGATCTTTGGCCTTGATGTATCCAACGTTGGATCCAATGTAGTTGGCCTGAACTTGCACCTAGGTCCCAGTCTTTTGTGAATAGTTGTTTTTCAATGGTCTTTTAGATTTTTTAGGTATTTGAAATTAAATTGTACAATTTGTGTCTCTGCTTTCCCCTTATTCACTGTTAGTGATCTTGGTGTCTTTTTGCTCATTACATTTGACCATGATTTTCTAATTATTTTTGGATTTTTTTATCATTGCTTTCTTGACTGAAATGGTTGGTAGTGCATAAGCAAATTTTTTAGAGGATTGCCTCTTGCTCGCACCAAAAATAACAGGCATTGAGCAGAGATTTTCTACGAACTGTGTTTTAATCCAACCACATTTTAGTTTATTAAGTTGGTAATTAACAATATAATTTCTACTAAAAACATTCTTCATATATGTACCTAGAGAAGCAAATAGATGACTGATTATCTGCAAAGTCTCCACTAAACAGAGTCTAGCGGAGTGTAGGCTTGTGCGCTTGTGCCACCCATTGGAAGGTACATAATCAGTGACAATGAGTGAAGTGTCCGTGGAGGTCACAATGTTGTCCATATTTTTATTATTTTTCTTGGTTCTGGAGCCAACATTTCATGTTGGTTCATTTTTACTTCTGGGCAGGAGAATTCTCAAGTACTCTTCTGGTTGGATCATAGCCCATCATTGCCAATGGCTGAACAATTACTCAGTATTCTCAATGTTATCAAACTCAACAAGGTGTTTCTGTACCCAAGATTTTTGAGGTTCCTCCACATGTCAGTGTGGTGTAATACATTGAATTCTGCAATCCCAGTATAAATGCACATCTTTGATTTTTTTATAATTGGTGCCTAGTGAAACACTCATTTGGCAATTAAATTGAAAAGACATCAGAATTCAAATGTAATAACTTTATTGTAGTTGAGGTCTGACATGACAATAATTGCTGCCAGAGGCTGAGGTGAAAGGCGGGTCAGGTCACGTGGCAGCTGTTTAAAGCAATTCAAAGGAAGAATTTATTTTCTTCCTTGTGCTCTATTCATCTAGTTACAGTGACTAGCAGAAAGAACATTCATGTTTTATTCCTTGGATAATTTAAGAAAAGTTAAAATCTTTCTGTTTGTTTGTACACATTCTGAGTTACTGATATACTGAACTGTTTCTATAACTATTTTGCAAAACATATCTAACAGGTTTCTGATGTGTTTAGTTTTGCACCAGAGGTTTTCTTTTCATTCTTTATGTTCACAAACATGCTCAGTCTTTCTGAAAGAGCTATGTGTAGGAGGCTGGCCTGGTTTGTAGTGGTACCAAGGGGTACTTACACTCTGCACCAGGTCCAGTTATCCCTTATTAGTGTAGAAGAGGTGTCTAGCAGCTTAGGCTGATAGAAACGGTAGCTTAGCAGAGCAGCTTTGGCTGAACTAGAAGACGTGTGAAGCTCCTACTATACTGTAGTGTGGTTATTTTTACGTATACTTTACGCATTAGCTTCAGGCTTTAGGCCTTTGTTCACTTTGCCCTGAATGTATTTTATTCATTTGCTGACAGCTTAGAGCCTCTGTGCACTTTGCTCTACATGGTTTTTATTAGGCTTCGTACTGTTATTTTTCAAATAGCAGTTCTACGGTGTTGTTTTTTATTCATATCACACTGTTTTGCCTACTTCAGCACTGGAGTTCTTCATAACATATTCACTCTGTTCTTCAGTCAAGGATACAGTCTGGTACATTGCCGATAGATGTGGTAGGAGTTTAGATTTGGCATTCCTGCGTAGGGACATTTTGTTATCACGATGACATGTTAGTTATAAAATCACTTCCTTGTCCCAATACATGGAAGAGGGAGATTCCGACCAGAGACCCACAGCTAGACGCTGACTGCCTCGTTGCAGATGCTGAACCAGATCACAGGCCTTTGCTCAGGTATGAGGGCTTATGTCTCCCCGGTGATTCGGAAAGGCAAGCTAGAAGCTTAACATGCTGTGCTCTAAATAGATCAAGCAGAGGGAGAGTAGAAACTGTTAGGAAATATGATAGCTTTGTTCTTATGTTTTACTCTCCTGGTGACTATTTCAATCCTACTATGTTGTATTGTTCTGGTTATTGCGGCTCACGCCTTATTATCTAAAATACAGTCGTTTTATTAAAAAATTATATAAAACCTATACTGTCTTTGTCATTTGTATATGAGACCATATTGTAAATGAGAGAGTTGGTTTGGATCTGAGTGACCACGATTTCCCTGAGAAGTTCTAAAGATGTCATGCGCTCGGCTGCCTAATCATTTCTTCACCATGGGAGAAATGAGGCACTGCTAGTTAGCCGGAGCAAAAACCAGATTTAGGGTGACAGAGTTCCTTACACGTGGGTCAGACTCAGTCCCCCATACCGTTATCGATACTGCCGCCTAGAAATCCAGTAGTCTCATTTAGGATAATGAGAGCCCACGCGACATGGCGCCGCCAACGATTGGTCTGGCTCTAATGTTTAGGTCCAACTGACTCTCTCGGTCTCATATATATTTTGACTCCTCGGTTCCGTACGTGGAGACGTCCGTGGGGCTGAGGGTTTCCGCCACCACGGGATAGGTACGTCCTATTGCTTAGTGGTTGGTTGTTCAAGCTTGAACTTTGAAAGGAAAAACCCCGATATTGGTGTGCCTTCTCTGACCTAGAGCTATTTTTTGCAAATGGCGAATCCTAATGTAGTGAATATAGCAATCAATATGCGTCACCCGCTCACAGGACATCTGATAGCACATGGACTAACAGTCCAGGGGGGTCCAGTCACTTTTGTGGTGGACGCCCATGCAGCCTATAGGACAGAACTTTTTTATTGTTGGGTCGCATTTCCAGCAGTTGATGGGGGTACAAATACTTTTCACGAATATACTGTTGCGAATGCCCCTGTACAATACAGGGCTTACGCTTATTTAGAGATACCTCTATCTTATCAAGGACACCATAATTGGCTTGATGGCGCCCTCCCACATACAGTAGCACAAGTGATGTTAGGTCCGTTGAGTAATGATGGTCCGACCTGGCCTTTATTGGCTACTTACACACCATATCCTGCGGTTGCAAATTTGGCAGTGGCTGATGTGCGTCGTTTATATATAGACTTAGCTACAACATACAGAAGACTGGTTCAGTTTGTGATGCAGACAATAAATACTAATGCAGCGCGTGCTGCTCCGCCGCACCCACAAGCAGTGGTTCCGGGAATCAATCCGGCCACTGTACACTCAGTTATGGGCAAGGTACCGGCTAAACGTGAGGAGACTCCATTTTGGCTGGCGCAAAAAATTAATACGCTGGAAGCAGTATTTCCCCATACGGGACCTCAGGATAAACATAGAATTTTGACGATGTGTTTGCCGTATGGGATGGTTCCTCCGGTGGACCTTTGTACTACCTGGGGCACGGTGTTTGCCGCGCTCTACACTACAGCACACGGTACACCGACTTTAGCTAATTTACCGGAAGTGCTTAAACAAATTCAAGATGAATATGGGGCTGCCCCTGCCTTAGATTTAGGCATGCAGTTAATGGGCAATTTTGCTGCAGTTTCTTCTATTATTTTGAGTAATCTCAAAGGAGAGGCAGTAGCACTAGCCGTGCGAATGCGTCTTCGGGATGTTACGCAGATTAATCAAGAGCGGGAACTTCCGCGAATAATAGCTGAGACATATTCAACTATTGGTCGCGATAGCCTAGGGGCTAGACCGCAGAAACCCCAATTGCAGGGTAAAAATAATAAAGATAATGCTAAGCAACAGCAACCTGAGGGTACAAAAAAGCGCTGGGAAAAGAAACAGCAAACACCTAAAAAAGATGGGGGACAGTCTCCGCAACCGGAGACCCCGCAGAATAGGTATAATCTCAGGAATAGGGATAATTTGAAGACGCCTGATAGATATCAATATACTGATACACGCCAATCTCGTTCCTTTCAGGACTCCTCAGAGAAGAGAAGTGAAAGAGGTGGGCGGTCAGAGCGGAGGACGGAGTACGTGAAACCGAGACAGGATTCACAACGCTCGGCGGAGGTTTCTGTTAAACAAGAAGAGAAACCGCTGCAACAAAAACAGCAATTTAAAAAGAAAAAAGTGGCAGCAGTCTCAGTTAGACATGCCGCTCAAAAAGAGAGTTCTCTTGACGAACAAGACATGGGCATTAGCACTGTTAGACAGCGCGGCAGAGGTCACAATAGTTCGCCGGAGTCTTCTAGAGCATCTGGAGGTGAAAGCAACTGATGACTTCATACAAGTCGAATCGGCGGACATGCGAGTCTCTGATTCTGATAGAGTATATCAAGTGACTCTACGATTAGAAGGGGACATTGACCGCATTGTACACTCGATCTTTTGGGACCAGGTGGTAAAATCATATGATGTTCTGTTGGCCGAACAGGATTGGCCACCTGACTTTGTTCGCGACTGTCCGGTTGGGGAGGATGTTATTGTACCTTCCTTCTCACCACTTGTTCCGAGAGAGCTAGCGGAGTCCTATGGTAAAACATGGGCTCTAGCACAGGCTTCCGCCCTATATAGAAATAATGTGGGGTGGGATAGACAATCACCTTATCATGTAATTCCAATAAAGGGCACACCTCAGCCACAGCCGCAGTATCCTATTAAATTTGAGGCAAGGGCATCGGTTCGGAAAATTCTTACACAATTGGAGTACCAGGGTGTAATTGAGCCCTGTGTCTCGCCGATGAATAATCCCTTATTTCCGGTTGCTAAACCGGACCATTCATATAGGATAGTGGTGGATTACAGACATTTGAATAGTCACACACGCACATATGCAATACAGAATTCACATAGCACAGCGCTTATGAACAATATAGTGCGTAAGAAATACAAAACAACGTTGGATATCTCGAATGGATTTTTCTGCCAAAATATAGCGCCCGAAAGTCGGGACTATACCATTTTCAGTGCGTTTGGCTCTCAGAAAAATTTTTGTTGTTTGCCTCAGGGGTATAAGAATAGCCCAGGACTGTTTTCGGCTCGTGTGACCAAAATGCTGCACGAGTTGGACCCTGAAGCGTTATCATATGTTGATGACATATATCTGACAGACGATGAGATTCTGCAACATCTAAGGCGCGTATCGCGCATTGTTGTGGGGTTTGCTGATATTGGCTATAAGTTTAATTTTAAGAAATCAAAGATTGCCTTCCTCAGCATCATTTTCCTGGGATATGAGTTGTCGAGTGAGGGCAAGAGCCCAGCGCCACATTTTTTGTAGAAATGTGCTTTATTGCAGCCTCCTAATACGGTTCGGAAGCTCCAGTCATTGTTGGGGTTTCTGAATTTTGGCAGAACTTACATTCCTGAATATGCTATGCGTATAAAACCCTTATACGAACTGATTCGCCCGAATTTTTCGAGTAGATTTTGGACGATTGAGCATACACACATACTGCGAGAGTTACAGACTGATCTCTTAGCAGTTAGACACTTACACACACGGGACAATAAGACACATTTAGTCATCAGGGTGATACCTGGGGCTGTTGGGTTTACGTATGTCACCTTTAATGAGGGTGAGACAGTCCCGATTGCATACAAGTCCCACTTGTATTCTGCTGCAGAACAACGATTTGCACAGACTGAGAAAATACTCACTGCAGTACAGATGGCTGTGATTAAAGAAAGACCGCTTGCCCAGGGCCAACGCATCATTGTCGTTTCCCCGATTCCGGCCTTAGAGGCTGTTACAAAAGCGAGTGTTCCTAATTCGAAAGCTTTACACCCGCGATGGATACAATGGGCTACGTCTTTGACAGCCACTGATGTAGATTACATATTTGACCCTAAACTGCAGACTCAATAATTTCTTCAATATGAAATAGAGTACCCAGTTCCTGCTGGCACATTGCCTATTGACCAATATCAAGTGGTCATGTATACCGATGGCTCTGCGCAACCAGCGGTTGGGACTAAACAACAGTATTCTGCTGCATGTGCGGTGTTGAGCGGCACTATGGAGGGGGAAGTGTTCTGCCCCCGACATACTTATACTAAAACCTTGGGAGATTGCACGGCGCAGCTGGCTGAGCTCAAAGCTCTATTGTTAGCGTTGGAGCACGCGGATCCGGCGATTTTGACCTTGCTGGTCTGTGACTCCTACTACTGTGTTCAGTCTTTCAATGAATATCTGCACTATTGGAAGTTGAATGGGTTCAGAGATTCTAAAGGCAACACCATTAAACATAAATTGTTGTGGGGTAAGGTTGCGGATCTGAAAGAAACGCTTCCTAAGGTCCATGTTGTGCATACACTTGGACACCAGCGCGTTGGGATACACGTTGCTGGGAATACTTTGGCTGATGAAGCCGCAAAGTCGGCAGTGGCTGTCGCCACTGTGGCCGCAGTGACTCGTTCGAGTTCCAAACCAGACACAGAGATTTCGGCTGCCATAAAAGCTACGGCTGATGGCACGCCGTTTCCTAAAGGATTTCCTTCTAAATATAGTTACTGCTTGAGTAGTGCGCTAAATGCTGTTGTTAATATTCCAGGCATTGGTGTACGTGAACTTCCCAATAAAATTGAGAGACCTCGATTAATTTCTGCAACACATGAGGGGGTGGCATCTGCACATGCTGGTGTGGCTGCCACGATTTCACTTTTACAGGCTTGTTACTGGTGGCCTGGTTTCTATAAAGAGACAAAGCAGTATGTCCTTTGTTGTGACGTCTGACAACAGATTAAAGCATCGTCGGCTAGACGCCCGCAGCAGACGCCCCTTCTGATTTAAAAAAAAAACGTTACAGTGTGTGTACTTGGATCATTGTGGTCCGCTGACACCAGATAGTGCATACAAATATATATTGGTTGCTGTAGATTCGTGCTCCAGATTTGTGTGGGTATGGCCTCAACGCTCGGCTGACGCTCGGACTGTTATTAAAGATTTGCGCATCTTTGTCGATACATTTGAAGTTGCAGCTTTTCATTTGGACCAGGGCCCTGCTTTCGCCTCTAAGGCATTCAGGGACACCATGGCTTTGTTGGGGGTCCAACTCCAATTCTCGTCTCCATTTCATCCTGAGGGAAATTCTGTTGTGGAGCGTTTAAATCGTGATTTAAAGCAATCCTTAACGGCCAGGGTTATAGGTACGGGTCGTAGTTGGCTAGCCCACCTATATGGAGTACAGAGAGCACTTAATAACTTGCCTAGACGGTCACTGGGGGGTCGTACTTCATATGAGTGGCTGTTTGGAACACAAATGTATGTTCCTGATCTAGATGGTCCTGGTGTGGAGGTGGCAGTTACGCCCTTTGACATAAATGATCGTGTCACTGTTTTGCAGGCTTTACAACAATTCCATGAAGATAACTCTTCTGCAAGTGCTGCCTCCTCAGGAATTAAGGATGAGCCAGTAACACCTACTGGTTGGATACCCAGGATTGGGCATCTAGTGCGTGAAAAGGTCGCAGTAAAGAAAGAATTTGGTCCTTCTTATCGAGCACCTGTCCCTGTGTTAGGGGTGAGCGGCACGAGAACTGTGATTTTACCGCCGCTGCAAGGGGCCAAAGGAAATCGCTTTGTTTCTATTGATAATGTCAAGTTACAACATGTGGCCGATTCTGCACAGCAGACCAAGAGGGACACCCAGTAGTTCCGGCATCCCTCTCACTACTGGGGAAGAAGTCCCGCTGCAGGTGATTTACACCGACGCTGTTTCCTCTCCGAGCTTGGGGAGGGTGGAAGATGATCTTGCGATTGTTCCACAGACAACGATTAATATGGAATCTTTTGATCAAGTTGCTGTACGTTCTACTGATGTTTCTGAACATGTGGTTTATAGCGTGCCTAGGAGAGAGCCTCCATCTGCTTCTTTGTTCACAATTGCACCTTTTGCAAGAACTGCCTCTGGCTGCTTCACCGATGCTGATGAAGCTGTGTCCAGCTCCTCGTCCTCGATGTCTTCTGTCCGAGGTCCACGTAAGCTGCTTAGTTGGCTTAAACGTACATATTTTGCTTTTCCTTGGAACTATTTGTGGCTTTTTATGGCTGTAATGACTCTTTTTTATGGTTGGGATTTGTGGTTACTTTTTTTCTAGTAATACATGGTCATTTTCTTCCTGATCGATCTGACATTGAGCACGTGGAGACTGTATTGAGACCACATTTTTCGTCTCATATGGTTCGAAGAGACTTGTCCAATGTGAACATTTCTACAATACCGATTCCGGATGGGATTGTATGGGATAAAGTAATGTTTGATATATATGGTCCCACTGAATTGATTCAAATACCGTATGTCCTCAAGTTATTAATGAATGATATTGTTATACCAGGCATTGTTTCTGATGATTGGGATGTGAAGACAGTAGATTCTATGCTAACAGATTTGCAATATTATACTGTCTATGACGATGAAGATGCTTACCAATTTAGAGATAATCATGGTGACATGTTTTGCTACAACTATTATGGACACCACTTTATTCATAAAGCAGGTAGCCCTAAGTCCATATTTAATTATGTGCAATGGGAACATTGCTCGACTCCTCCACAAGGGAGTTCAAAAACGTATTATGATAAATTTGCATATTTTTCTGGGCATGATCAGCGGAATGCTAAGTCTTACTATTTTAAAGTTGCACCGTATTCTAATAAGCAAATTTTATTGACCGATACTAAATTACTATATTCAAATTTGTTTGTATCTAAACTTTCGGTCGAGGGATATGAATACTGGTTAAAGACTGTTGACTTGAAAAGTGTTTGGGGTACGAAAAATTGGCAGATGCAAGGCAAGGATACATTATTTATAGCATGTCTTATCCCTGTGCAGATGATTTTCCTCAATGACACGGTACAACAGACTAGCTGTTTGGGCTTGGCGACGATTAGAGAGTTGACTTTGCCTAGTATACCTGTCCCTTCCAAATTAAACAACTGGCAGCACTATGTGAATGCTACTTTTAGTGAATTTACGCATTGGGTCCAGAATGGTACGATTAACACTTCATCATTACATCCGGGCGGGTGGTTATTATGGCCTGTAGACACTAATCAGTGTCATCAACGTTTTGTCACCTCTTCAGGGGGGTTCAGGACTAGTAGGGCAGACCCTCGTTACATTTCACCAGAACATGCTGATATTATAACTACGTACAGCGTGGGGAAGCTTTTTCAACAATGGTTGAAGTCATCCACACTGGATGCAGTTAAGTCACATCTCAAGTTACTGTCTAATGGTACTGATTTACAAGATTTTTTGTCAGGTCCCAAGGTACCACAGAAGAAAAGGTTTTTATATGAAGTCTATAATGAGATTTGGAAACTTTCACAACAGGAGGCTGCAGCCCGGTTGAGGCAGATTGATCAGGAAAATCTGCTGCAGACTTTGTCTGTTGTTGATAATGGCATGCATACCCTTTCTGATCGTGTTTACACGATTGACAGAATTGTTTCCTCTGCTATTGACATTATTAAATCAGACATGTCTTCTTTATATCATGGGCAGAGTCAGACACGGTCCATCATGCAGCTGGGTTGGACTCTTCAGACCTTGAAGGCGGGTCGCGTTCCATGGCAGCACATTCATGCCAGAGAGATCTTTATCTCCTTTAATTTGACTCGTCAACAACAGTTGATGGCTAAAAAGGAAGCGACATATGTTATGTGGAATATTGAGAAATTGGAGAAACTGCCTTTCACAGTGGCTGAGATTCCGTCAGCTGAGTGGTTGATTCATGGGGTTATTAATTTGCCTATCTCCACTCTGCAATTTACTTCTTGTTTGAAGCACATTCCGGTGGGTAGATATGAACTATTGGGAGACAGTTACATACACGAGGTGTGGGAGCTTCCCTTTCAATACAGATGTGTTAATGGTTTGAGGGAGGTTTTTCTTAGCGGTAGCGAATGCGAAGCTTCTGTCAGCCATTCCATGGTTTGTAAACAGCTGTCCTTGCACGGAGCGGGTAACGCTTCGATTGCTAACTTAGCTTGTTATTTAAAGGGTGTTCCAGTCCCGGTTATTAAAAACACTTTCCAGGTGCTTTCTAACGGCAGTTACGTTGTTCTTAACAGTGAACGCTGCTGTGGCATGCGTGCCGGAATAGTTTACGTTGTCGTTGTCAACAAGGCCGTTACGTGCTGCGGGAATGTGTTGTTTCCCCCACTCAAATTAGGGAGGTAGCGGACATCTGGCCTCATATTGCTACTTCCAAGGTTGATTTCGACAAGTTGAGTCGGCTGAAAGCTTTATTGTTTCAAAAGCATGTGGCCCTTACATCTGCTAGCGAGACCTACGCACTTCAGGTGGCAAGGTCATCGGCGGAGATACAGTCCCTTTTGAATACTAACTTTCCAAGTCACTTCGGTGAACTTGTGGGACGTATATTTAATGCATCCAGCACTGCTGGTATTGCTCATTTTTTCAAAACCGTTGGTATTGGTTTCGCTCACACCTTCTCTTCCATATTCGGTTTGATACCTTCGGCTATACACTTATTTTCAGAAGCATTTTTGGGGGTTTCCCGATTACTTTGGCTTTGTTGGCTGGAGTCTTGCTATTGTTGCAAATTTTTCGCAATGGCTGTCCCGCCATGACGAGATCCTATATTGCTGCTTCCGTCAGCGCAGCTGTGTCATGAACGCATGATGCAGCATTTTGGAGCTACACTCCTGGGCCATTTGGAGTGTGACTGGTCTCTGTCATTCAGACCGGTATTGGATTGTGTGCAACCCGTGTTTCGGTGCCTTTGGTGCTCATTTGAACATGCACTGGCTTTCTGTCTCTCACTGCAGCGCCCTCCAGTGGTCGATCCTGATCTGTTGATGTTCCCGATTAGGGCTCATTCCCAGACTTGTGCACTACGGTTGCGTTTGCTTCGTGAGGCGGTTTATGAGATTCCCTTCCTGGAGGAAGATGGTATTGTCTCTTTCATTGGCCCTGCACGGGGTGCCGCCCTGAATGGTTTTGGGGCTTTGGAACACACCTGCTCCGTGGTACTTTGTGGCATGGATCTTCCGATATTAACATATATCGAAGTGGAGGAGCTACCACGTTCTATTGCTTCTGTCTGACAATTGGATTTTTTTTCCTTCGACAAAATTGACACTATATTGAATTTGGCCTTATCGTCACATGTTTCCTAAATTTATGACTTTGTTGTCTTCTTACCTTGTCGAAATATATTGTTTATGTTTGGGGCATGTTTTTATGTTATTGGAACCACTTGCTACCGACAAGGGGAGGGTGTAGTGTGGTTGTTTTACGTATACTTTACGCATTAGCTTCAGGCTTTAGGCCTTTGTGCACTTTGCCCTGAATGTATTTTATTCATTTGCTGACAGCTTAGAGCCTCTGTGCACTTTGCTCTACATGCTTTTTATTAGGCTTCGTACTGTTATTTTTCAAATAGCCAGTTCTACGGTGTTGTTTGTTATTCATATCACACAGTTTTGCCTACTTTAGCACTGGAGTTCTTCATAACATATTCACTCTGTTCTTCAGTCAAGGATACAGTCTGGTACATTGCCGATAGACGTGGTAGGAGTTTAGATTTGGCATTCCTGCGTAGGGACATTTTGTGATCACAATGACATGTTAGTTATAAAATCACTTCCTTGTCCCAATACATGGAAGAGGGAGATTCCGACGAGAGACCCACAGCTAGATGCTGACTGCCTCGTTGCAGATGCTGAACCAGATCACAGGCCTTTGCTCAGGTATGAGGGCTTATGTCTCCCCGGTGATTCGGAAAGGCAAGCTAGAAGCTTAACATGCTGTGCTCTAAATAGATCAAGCAGAGGGAGAGTAGAAACTGTTAGGAAATATGATAGCTTTGTTCTTATGTTTTACTCTCCTGGTGACTATTTTAATCCTACTATGTTGTATTGTTCTGGTTATTGCGGCTCACGCCTTATTATCTAAAATACAGTTGTTTTATTAAAACATTATATAAAACCTATACTGTCTTTGTCATTTGTATATGAGACCATATTGTAAATGAGAGAGTTGGTTTGGATCTGAGTGACCACGATTTCCCTGAGAAGTTCCAAAGATGTCATGCGCTCGGCTGCCTAATCATTTCTTCCCCGTGGGAGAAATGAGGCACTGCTAGTTAGCCGGAGAAAAAAACTGATTTAGGGTGACAGAGTTCCTTACACGTGGGTCAGACTCAGTCCCCCACACCGTTATCGATCCTGCTGCCTAGAAATCCAGTAGTCTCATTTAGGATAATGAGAGCCCACGCGACAATACCACTGGTGTCATATGCACAATATCATAAGAAAACACAATACACAGATATACTAAAAATAAAGGTACTTTATTTTTATGACAAAATGCCAAAAGTATCTCAGTGAGTACCTTCAGTATGAGGATAGCAAATATACACAAGATATATGTACACAATACCAAAAATATGCAGTAATAGCAATAGAAAGCAATGCAAGCAATGTACAGTCACAATAGATTGCAATGAGGGCACATAGGGATAGGGGCAACACAAACCATATACTCTAGAAGTGGAATGCGAACCACGAATGGACCCCAAACCTATGTGACCTTGTAGAGGGTCGCTGGGACTGTAAGAAAACAGTGAGGGTTAGAAAAATAGCCCACCCCAAGATCCTGAAAAGTGGGTGCAAAGTGCACCTAAGTTCCCCAAAGAGCACAGAAGTTGTGATAGGGGAATTCTGCAAGGAAGACCAACACCAGCAATGCAACAATGATGGATTTCCGGATGAGAGTACCTGTGGAACAAGGGGACCAAGTCCAAAAGTCACGATCAAGTCGGGAGTGGGCAGACGCCCAGGAAATGCCAGCTGTGGGTGCAAAGAAGCTGCCACCGGATGGTAGAAGCTGTGGATTCTGCAAGAACGAAGAGGTCTAGGAAATTTCCCTTTGGAGGATGGATGTCCCACATCGTGAAGAAGCTTGCAGAGGTGTTTCCGTGCAGAAAGACTGCAAACAAGCCTTGCTAGCTGCAAGGGTCGTGGTTAGGGTTTTTGGATGCTGCTGTGGCCCAGGAGGGACCAGGATGTCGCCAATTGCGTGAGGAGACATAGGGGGCGCCCAGCAAGAAAAGGAGCCCACTCAGAAGCAAGCAGCACCTGCAGAAGTGCCAGAACAGGCACTACAAAGAAGAGTGAACTGGAGCTCACCCGAAGTCACAAAAGAAGGTCCCACGACACAGGAGGACAACTCAGGAGGTTGTGCACTACAGGTTAGAGTGTCGGGGACCCAGGCTTGGCTGTACACAAAGGAAATCCTGGAAGAGTGCACAGGAGCCGGAGCAGCTGCAAATCACACGGTACCCAGCAATGCAGTCTAGCGTGGTGAGGCAAGGACTTACCTCCACCAAACTTGGACTGAAGAGTCACTGGACTGTGGGAGTCACTGGGACAGAGTTGCTGAGTTCCAGGGACCACGCTCGTCGAGCTGTGAGGGGACCCAGAGGACCGGTGATGCAGTTCTTTGGTGCCTGCGGTTGCAGGGGGAGGATTCCGTCGAGCCACTGGAGATTTCTTTGGAGCTTCTAGTGCAGAGAGGAGGCAGACTACCCCCACAGCATGCACCACCAGGAAAACAGTCGAGAAGGCGGACGGATCAGCATTACAAGGTCGCAGTAGTCATCTTTGCTACTTTGTTGCAGTTTTGCAGGCTTCCAGAGCAGTCAGCGGTCGATTCCTTGGCAGAAGGTGAAGAGAGAGATGCAGAGGAACTCTGATGAGCTCTTGCATTCGTTATCTAAAGAATTCCCCAAAGCAGAGACCCTAAATAGCCAGAAAAGGAGGTTTGGCTACTTAGGAAGGAGGATAGGCTAGCAACACAGGTAAGAGCCTATCAGAAGGAGTCTCTGACATCACCTGCTGGCCCTGGCCACTCAGAGCAGTCCAGTGTGCCAGCAGCACCTCTGTTTCCAAGATGGCAGAGGTCTGGAGCACACTGGAGGAGCTCTGGGCACCTCCCAGGGGAGGTGCAGATCAGGGGAGTGGCCACTCCCCTTTCCTTTGTCCAGTTTCGCACCAGAGCAGGGCTGGGGGATCCCTGAACCGGTGTAGACGGGCTTATGCAGAGATGGGCACCATCTGTGCCTATCAAAGCATTTCCAGAGGCTGGGGGAGGCTACTCCTCCCCAGCCCTGACACCTTTTTCCAAAGGGAGAGGGTGTAACACCCTCTCTCTGAGGAAGTCCTTTCTTCTGCCTTCCTGGGCCAAGCCTGGCTGGACCCCAGGAGGGAAGAAACCTGTCTGAGGGGTTGGCAGCAGCTGCAGTGAAACCCCGGGAAAGGTAGTTTGGCAGTACCCGGGTCTGTGCTAGAGACTCGGGGGATCATGGAATTGTCTCCCAATGCCAGAATGGCACTGGGGTGACAATTCCATGATCTTAGACATGTTACATGGCCATGTTCGGAGTTACCATTGTGACTCTATACATATGTCGTGACATATGTATAGTGCACGCGTGTAATGGTGTCCCCGCACTCACAAAGTCCGGGGAATTTGCCCTGAACAAGGTGGGGGCACCTTGTCTAGTGCCAGGGTGCCCACACACTAAGTAACTTAGCACCCAACCTTTACCAGGTAAAGGTTAGACATATAGGTGACTTATAAGTTACTTAAGTGCAGTGGTAAATGGCTGTGAAATAACGTGGACGTTATTTCACTCAGGCTGCAAAGGCAGGCCTGTATTAGAATTGTCAGAGCTCTCTATGGGTGGCAAAAGAAATGCTGCAGCCCATAGGGATCTCCTGGAACCCCAATACCCTGGGTACCTCAGAACCATATACTAGGGAATTATAAGGGTGTTCCAGTATGCCAATGTAAATTGGTGAAATTGGTCACTAGCCTGTTAGTGACAATTTGGAAAGAAATGAGAGAGTATAACCACTGAGGTTCTGGTTAGCAGAGCCTCAGTGAGACAGTTAGTCATAACACAGGTAACACATACAGGGCACACTTATGAGCACTGGGGCCCTGGCTGGCAGGGTCCCAGTGACACATACAACTAAAACTACATATATACAGTGAAATATGGGGGTAACATGCCAGGCAAGAGGGTACTTTCCTACACCCCCCCCCCTAACTAAGGACAATAAGACTAGCCATGACCTGACGAGTCTTCATTGTCTAAGTGGAAATATCTGGAGAGTACATCTGCATTGGAGTGGGTACTCCCAGGTCTATGTTCCACTGTATAGTCCATTCCCTGTAGAGATATGGACCACCTCAACAATTTAGGGTTTTCACCTTTCATTTGTTTTAGCCAAAGTAGAGGTTTGTGGTCTGTCTGAACAATGAAGTGAGTGCCAAACAGGTATGGCCTCAACTTCTTCAGTGCCCAGACCACAGCAAAGGCCTCCTTCTCTATGGCAGACCAACGCTTTTCTCTAGGGGTCAACCTCCTGCTGATAAAAGCAACAGGTTGATCCTGGCCCTCAGAATTAAGTTGTGATAAGACTGCCCCTACCCCTAATTCAGATGCATCAGTTTGGACAATTATTTTTTGGGAGTAACAGGGGCTTTTCAGGACAGGTGCAGAGCACATGGCCTGCTTCAGCTTCTCAAAAGCTTTCTGACAGTTAGCTGTCCACAATACCTTTTTAGGCATTTTCTTTGAAGTGAGGTCATTAAAAGGGGCTGCAATGGAGCCATAGTTCTTTATGAACCTCCTGTAGTACCCAGTGAGGCCTAAGAAGGCTCTCACCTGAGTCTGAGTTGTAGGGGGAACCCAATCTATGATAGTGTGGATTTTCCCTTGAAGTGGTGCAATCTGTTCTCCACCTACCAGGTGTCCCAGATAAACCACTTTCCCCTGCCCTATCTAGCACTTTGAAGCCTTGATAGTGAGGCCTGCCTTTTGCAGGGCCTCCAAAACTTTCCACAGGTGGACCAGGTGATCATCCCAGGTGGAGCTAAAGACAGCTATATCATCTAGATATGCTGCGCTAAAAGCCTCCAGCCCTTGCAGGACTGTATTCACCAACCTCTGAAAAGTGGCAGGTACATTTTTCAAACCAAAGGGCATTACTGTGAATTGGTAGTGCCCTCCAATGGTAGAAAATGCAGTTTTTGCTTTAGCATCCTCTGATAACTTGATCTGCCAATACCCTGCAGTCAAATCAAAGGTGCTTAGATATTTGGTAGATGCCAGTGTATCTATTAGCTCATCTGCCATGGGTATAGGGTGAGCATCAGTTTTAGTTACCTGGTTGAGACCTCTGTAGTCAATACAAAATCTCATTTCCTTTTTCCCATCTTTGGAATGAGGTTTTGGTACAAGTACCACAGGAGAGTCCCATGGACTTTCAGAGTGTTCAACCCCTCTCAGTTCAAGCATTTTCTGAACCTCTTGTTTTTTGCAGTCTCTGACATGGTCAGGCTGCCTATAGATCTTACTTTTGACAGGCAAGCTGTCTCCAATATCTATAGTGTGCTCACACCATGAAGTGGTGCCTGGCACAGTAGAAAAGAGTTCAGAAAACTGACCCAGGAGATTTATGCAGTGGTCTTTCTGCTCAGCAGTAAGACTATCTGCCAAAACTACACCTTCCACTAGAGCATCTTGTTCTGTGGAAGAGAAGAGATCAGGGAGAGGGTCACTCTCTTCTTCCTGTCCTTCATCTGTTGCCATGAGCAGGGTGAGATCAGCCCTGTCATAGTAGGGTTTCAGGCAATTGACATGGAACACCCTAAGGGGTCTCCTGGCAGTGCCCAAGTCAACCAAGTGGGTGACTTCTCCCTTTTTCTCAACAATAATGTGGGGTCCACTCCATTTGTCTTGGAGTGCTCTTGGGGCCACAGGCTCCAAGACCCACACTTTCTGCCCTGGTTGGTACTGAATCAGAACAGCCTTCTGGTCATGCCATTGCTTTTGGAGTTCTTGGCTGGCCTGAAGGTTTTTACTGGCCTTTTTCATGTACTCAGCCATCCTAGATCTTAGGCCAAGTACATAGTCCACTATGTCTTGCTTAGGAGCTTTTAAAGGTTGTTCCCAACCCTCTTTCACAAGTGTTAGAGGACCTCTTACAGGGTGTCCAAATAGGAGTTCAAAGGGGCTGAAGCCCACTCCTTTTTGGGGTACCTCACTGTAAGCAAAAAGGAGGCAAGGTAACAGGACATCCCATCTCCTCCGGAGTTTTTCAGGGAGTCCCATTATCATTCCTTTGAGAGTTTTATTAAACCTCTCAACCAGTCCATTTGTTTGTGGATGATAGGGTGTGGTGAACTTGTATGTCACACCACATTCCTTCCACATGGCCTTTAAGTAAGCAGACATGAAATTGCTTCCCCTGTCTGATATCACCTCTTTTGGGAAGCCCACCATGGAAAAGATTCCCAGGAGGGCCTTTGCTACTGCAGGAGCTTTAGTGGTCCTTAGAGGAATTGCTTCAGGATATCTGGTGGCATGGTCCACTACCACCAAGATAAACCTATTGCCTGAAGCAGTAGGAGGGTCAATGGGGCCAACTATGTCAACCCTACCATTTCAAAGGGGACCCCAACCACAGGCAGTGGAATAAGGGGAGCCTTTGGAGTACCACCTGTTTTGCCACTGGCTTGACAGGTTTCACAGGACTTACAAAATTGCTTTGTGTCCTCTGACATTCTAGGCCAATGAAACAAGGGGACAAGCCTGTCCCAAGTTTTAATTTGCCCTAAATGTCCAGCCAAGGGAATGTCGTGGGCTAGAGTTAGGAGGAACTCCCTGTATTGCCGAGGAATCACCAATCTCCTGGCAGCTCCAGGTTTTGGATCCCTTGCTTCAGTATACAAGAGGTTGTCCTCCCAATAAACTCTGTGAGAGTCACTGACATCCCCATTTTGCTGTTTGACAGCTTGCTGTCTTAGACCCTCTAGTGTGGGACAGGTCTGCTGTGCCACACTCAGCTCCTCCCTGGCAGGCCCCCCTCCACCCAAAAGCTCAGCAGTGTCTGCTTCCAGCTCCTCTGGTGTAGGTTATGCACAGGGTGTACATTCTTCT
This sequence comes from Pleurodeles waltl, assembly GCF_031143425.1. Taxonomy (NCBI): domain Eukaryota; kingdom Metazoa; phylum Chordata; class Amphibia; order Caudata; family Salamandridae; genus Pleurodeles; species Pleurodeles waltl. Next base: position 1,530,228,766 of record NC_090444.1, read on the forward strand.
TCCTCAGAAGTTGAATCCACTGTAGAGGGAGGGATAGTAGGTAGTGTTTTACCTTTACTAACCCTAGCTTTAGGTAGCACTTGGTCCATTCTTCCAGGATCCAAGTCACCCTGTCCTTTTTGCTTTTTGGCCTGAGCCCTTGTCAAAGCAAAAATATGCCCTGGAATGCCCAGCATTGCTGCATGAGCCTCCAACTCCACTTCTGCCCAAGCTGATGTCTCTAAATCGTTCCCTAGTAGACAGTCTACAGGTAAATCTGAGGCAACCACAACTTTCTTTGGACCAGTAACCCCACCACAGTTGAGATTCACAACAGCCATGGGTGGCTAAGAGTGTTGTTATGAGCATCAGTCACTTGGTACTGGTGACAAAGTAGGTGTTGTTCAGGGTGGACCAGTTTCTCTATTACCATGGTAAAACTGGCACCTGTGTCCCTGTAGGCCTGAACCTCAACACCATTTATTAGGGGAAGTTGCTTGTACTTATCCATATTAATGGGACAAACAACCAAGGTGGCCAAATCAATGGCCCCCTCAGAGACTAACACAGCCTCTGTGGTCTCCCTAACAAGACCAACCCCAACTAAATTACCAAAAGTGAGCCCAGCTACTCCCTTGGATTGGCTATTAGTAGGTTTGCTCCGACCACCACTGCTATTAGTAGGGGCACTAGGTGTAGCAGCAGGGGTTGTAGTGGTAACTTGGTGCTTTTCTTTGGACAACTGGGATCAGTTGTCCAATGGCCTTTTATTTTACATAAATAGCACCATGGTTTCTTTACTTGATTAGAAGAGGATTTGGACCCACCACCCCCACCAGAGTGTTTTTGTGGGCCTGATGAAGACTCATTTTTAGATTTGTCCCCTCCCTTGTCTGAAGACTTACCATCCTTCTTCTTGCCATCCTTGTCACCCCCTGTATGAACTTTTCTGTTCACCCTTGTTCTGACCCATTTGTCTGCCTTCTTTCCCAATTCTTGGGGAGAGGTCAGATCTGAGTCCACTAGGTACTGGTGCAACAAATCAGACACACAATTATTAAGAATATGCTCTCTCAGGATTAAGTTATACAGGCTTTCATAGTCAGAAACTTTACTGCCATGTAACCACCCCTCCAAGGCTTTCACTGAATGGTCAACAAAGTCTACCCAGTCTTGTGGAGACTCCTTTTTGGTTTCTCTGAACTTGATCCTGTACTATTCAGTGGTTAAGCCATAACCATCTAGGAGTGCATTCTTAAGAACTGTAAAATCATTGGCTTCACTTTCCTTAACAGTAAGGAGCCTATCCCTACCCTTTCCACTGAAAGATAGCCATAGGAAAGCAGCCCACTGCCTTTGAGGGACCCCCTGTACAACACAGGCCCTCTCAAGTGCAGCAAACCACTTGTTAATGTCATCCCCCTCCTTGTAAGGGGGAACTATCTTGTGCAGATTCCTAGAATCCTGCTCTTTTACAGGATTACTATCTGTAATACTGCTGCTGCCACCATGGGGTCCAAACCCCAACCTCTGTCTTTCTTTTTCTAAGTCAAATGCTTGTCTGTCTAGATCCAGCTGCTGCTTCTTGAGCTTCAGTCCAGATTCTTCCACTCTCAATCTATTGAGTTCCCTTTCTAACACTCTGTCTTCAGGGAGGGTGGGTTGGGCATGCCTTGACACAGAAGAATGGTGTGGATGAACAGAGGGAGACCTGTCCCTAACATATGTTACTCTAACAACCTGGCCTAAAGGAGTAACCTCTATACTATGATGAGAACTCACATCAGTACCAGCCCTGCTAGGTGGCCTGCTAAGGGGCAGGCTGGTAAGGGTCCCATTTAACACTTTTACTGGGGGTACCCCAGAATCAGAGTGTGAACCATCAGCTAATCTCTCACCAGATGTGCCAGCAATGATCTTATCATGTTCAATGAGCATATTAACCAACAATTCTCTAGAGGGATTCTTCCCTACCCCTAAACCTCTATCAATGCAGAGACTCCTTGCACCTTTCCAGTTAAGGTGGTCATAAGCAGTGCTGGCCGGATCCAGAGCTTGACCTGTGCCAGACATGATAGAAAAAGGTTTAAGGGACAGAAAAAGAAAGAAAAAGTTTCAGAACTTTTTAAAGAACAGGAAATAAAACTTGTTCAACTTTTAATAACTTTTTGAAGGTTTTAGAGGTACTTTTCAGCACTTAGCAAAGGAGTAAGAGAAGAAAAGCAAAACTTTTTGGTTAGGTGTACATACACTGAACTTGTTTTGTATATTTTTCTCTTATGAAAAGTACAAAATGACAAAGTGGTAAGTAGTTGCAAGTACTTATCCCACCGCTGCACAACCAATGTAGGAGGCTGGCCTGGTTTGTAGTGGTACCAAGGGGTACGTACACTCTGCACCAGGTCCAGTTATCCCTTATTAGTGTAGAAGAGGTGTCTAGCAGCTTAGGCTGATATAAAAGGTAGCTTAGCAGAGCAGCTTAGGCTGAACTAAGAGACGTGTGAAGCTCCTACTATACCACTTGTGTCATATGCACAATATCATAAGAAAACACAATACACAGATATACTAAAAATAAAGGTACTTTATTTTTATGACAATATGCCAAAAGTATCTCAGGGAGTACCCTCAGTATGAGGATAGCAAATATACACAAGATATATGTACACAATACCAAAAATATGCAGTAATAGCAATAGAAAGCAATGCAAGCAATGGATTATATGACGGAACACCAAATTAAAAACAACTACTAACCTTAACAACGAGGTCGGAACACCGACCTCTTCCTTACTACTAATGATTTTACCACGAATGCCTTAACAACGATATTTCGTTGTAAAGGCATTCCTGATAAAACCATTACTAATAGGCACCATTTACCCTACATCGCTCACCCCACCCCCCAAACCCCACCCCAAAACCTAAAACCCCCTGACCCCCCCACCCCCTCTCCAAAACCAAAAACGCCCCACCTCCCAACCCCACCCCAAAACCTAAAACCCCCTGACCCCCTACCCCCTCCCCAAAACCAAAAACGCCCCATCCCCCCAACCCCACCCCAAAACCTAAAACCCCCTGACCCCACACCCTCTCCCCAAAACCAAAAACACCCCACCCCCCAACCCCACCCCAAAACCTAAAACCCCCTGACCACCCACCCCCTCCCCAAAACCAAAAATGCCCCACCCCCCCAACCCCACCCCAAAACCTAAAACCCCCTGACCCCCTCCCCAAAACCAAAAACGCCCCATCCCCCAAACCCCACCCCAAAACCTAAAACCCCCTGACCCCCCACCCCCTCCCCAAAACCAAAAACGCCCCATTCCCCCAACCCCACCCCAAAACCTAAAACCTCCTGACCCCCCACCCCTCCCCAAAACCTAAACCCACTACTTACCTTAGTCAACCCCTTGTCACCTGCGTCGTCCTCTTTCGCCAACTCCCTTCTTTGTACCTTAACCACGGATGTTCGTTGTTCAGAACATATGTAGTTAAGGCACAAAAAAACGAAGTTGTGGTTAAAGAAAGCGTTGCTGCGCTTTCGTTAACCACGACTTTCGTAATAAAAAAGTCGTAAAAAAGGATGTTTCCCCAAGCAATGTAGTCACAATAGATTGCAATGAGGGCACATAGGGATAGGGGCAACATAAAAAAAATACTCTAGAAGTGGAATGCGAACCACGAATGGACCCCAAACCTATGTGACCTTGTAGAGGGTCACTGCGACTGTAAGAAAACAGTAAGGGTTAGAAAAAAGAGCCCACCCCAAGACCCTGAAAAGTGGGTGCAAAGTGCACCTAAGTTCCCCAAAGAGCACAGAAGTCGTGATAGGGGAATTCTGCAAGGAAGACCAACACCAGCAATGCAACAACGATGGATTTCCGGACGAGAGTACCTGTGGAACAAGGGGACCAAGTCCAAAAGTCACGGTCAAGTCGGGAGTGGGCAGATGCCCAGGAAATGCCAGCTGTGGGTGCAAAGAAGCTGCCACAGGATGGTAGAAGCTGTGGATTCTGCAAGAAGGAAGAGGACTAGGAACTTCCCCTTTGGAGGATGGATGTCCCACGTGATGAAGAAGCTTGCAGAGGTGTTTCCGTGCAGGGAGACTCCAAACAAGCCTTGCTAGCTGCAAGGGTTGCGGTTAGGGTTTTTGGATGCTGCTGTGCCCCAGGAGGGACCAGGATGTCGCCAATTGCGTGAGGAGACAGAGGGGGCGCCCAGCAAGACAAGGAGCCCACTCAGAAGCAAGCAACACCTGCAGAAGTGCCGGAACAGGCACTACAAAGAAGAGTGAACCGGAGCTCACCCGAAGTCACAAAAGAAGATCCCACGACGCCGGAGGACAACTCAGGAGGTCGTGCACTGCAGGTTAGAGTGTCGGGGACCCAGGCTTGGCTGTGCACAAAGGAAATCCTGGAAGAGTGCACAGGAGCCGGAGCAGCTGCAAATCACGCGATACCCAGCAATGCAGTCTAGCGTGGTGAGGCAAGGACTTACCTCCACCAAACTTGGACTGAAGAGTCACTGAACTGTGGGAGTCACTAAGACAGAGTTGCTGAGTTCCAGGGACCACGCTCGTCGTGCTGAGAGGAGTCCCAGAGGACCAGTGATGCAGTTCTTTGGTGCCTGCGGTTGCAGGGGGAAGATTCAGTCGAGCCACAGGAGATTTCTTCGGAGCTTCTAGTGCAGAGAGGAGGCAGACTACCCCCACAGCATGCACCACCAGGAAAACAGTCGAGAAGGCGGCCGGATCAGCATTACAAGGTCACAGTAGTCGTATTTGCTACTTTGTTGCAGTTTTGCAGGCTTCCAGAGCAGTCAGCGGTCGATTCCTTGGCAGAAGGTGAAGCGAGAGATGCAGAGGAACTCTGATGAGCTCTTGCATTCGTTATCTAAAGAATTCCCCAAAGCAGAGACCCTAAATAGCCAGAAAAGGAGGTTTGGCTACTTAGGAAGGAGGATAGGCTAGCAACACAGGTAAGAGCCTTTCAGAAGGAGTCTCTGACGTCACCTGCTGGCCCTGGCCACTCAGAGCAGTCCAGTGTCCCAGCAGCACCTCTGTTTCCAAGATGGCAGAGGTCTGATGCACACTGGAGGAGCTCTGGGCACCTCCCAGGGGAAGTGCAGGTCAGGGGAGTGGTCACTTCCTTTGTCCAGTTTCGCGCCAGAGCAGGGCTGGGGGATCCCTGAACCAGTGTAGACTGGCTTATGCAGAGATGGGCACCATCTGTGCCCATCAAAGCATTTCCAGAGGCTGGGGAGGCTACTCCTCCCCAGCCCTGACACCTTTTTCCAAAGGGAGAGGGTGTAACACCCTCTCTCTGAGGAAGTCCTTTCTTCTGCCTTCCTGGGCCATGCCTGGCTGGACCCCAGGAGGGCAGAAACCTGTCTGAGGGGTTGGCAGCAGCAGCAGCTGCAGTGAAACCCCGGGAAAGGTAGTTTGGCAGTACCCGGGTCTGTGCTAGAGACTCGGGGGATCATGGAATTGTCTCCCCAATGCCAAAACGTCATTGGGGTGACAATTCCATGATCTTAGACATGTTACATGGCCATGTTCGGAGTTACCATTGTGACGCTATACATATGTCATGACATATGTATAGTGCACGCGTGTAATGGTGTCCCCACACTCACAAAGTCTGGGGAATTTGCCCTGAACAATGTGGGGGCACCTTGGCTAGTGCCAGGGTGTCCACACACTAAGTAACTTAGCACCCAACCTTTACCAGGTAAAGGTTAGACATATAGGTGACTTGTAAGTTACTTAAGTGCAGTGGTAAGTGGCTGTAAAATAACGTGGACGTTATTTCACTCAGGCTGCAGTGGCAGGCCTGTGTAAGAATTGTCAGAGCTCCCTATGGGTGGCAAAAGAAATGCTGCAGCCCACAGGGATCTCCTGGAACCCCAATACCCTGGGTACCTCAGTACCATATACTAGGGAATTATAAGGGTGTTCCAGTATGCCAATATGAATTGGTGAATTTGGTCACTAGCCTGTTAGTGACAATTTGGAAAGCAAAAAAAGAGCATAACCACTGAGGTTCTGGTAACATGCCAGGCAAGATGGTACTTTCCTACACTATGCAGCAAGGTTTAAAGTGTTTTTGGGAAAGGTGATTTGTGACTGTGAAATATATGGGATTAAGTACCACCTGCCGGATATGATAAGGATATTGCACATTATCCTGGTGTTCCATAACCTTTTAAAGGAACTCTGCCTTCAGCCTCGTTCCTCTAATAGTTATGGAACTCCTTGATGACTTGCAATATTCCTATAATGTACAGCATCGGGGTGCTTTTCTTATATATTTTCTAAAGGAACTACTGTCTACATTAAAGGCCTCATTACAAATTTGTTGTTGGACCGCAAGATCGCCATGCTGGAGGTCCCAAAAAGACCGTCATATTGGCAGTCTTACAGACCAGCCTCATTAGGAGTTATACAGGCAGTACTGCCGTCCTCCACCAAAAAAAGACAGATGGACAGCAACATGGAGGACTGGAAATAGGTGGTCAAATCTCCAGCCTGGACAGCACAGCGACCAACCACTGACCGTATTACAACTCCAAAGTCGCAGTGACAGGCACTCAGGGTGGTCAGCAAATGGCGGTCCAAACCATGGCAGTTCGCGGTCACCAAGGTAATACACAACTGGTCGTTGGATGGATTTGAGAATAATACAGCTGACACACATTGCCACACTAGACACACCTGCAGAGGACACTATAAAACACACCCCTTCACACACCACAATCCTCTGCATTCACAACATCAAACACTGAAGCCAGGGTGAATTATTCACCACACAGCACAGATAATAGGCACTACTTTTTTCTTTCCCCCTCTTTTCACACCCAGCACGCGCTTTTTTTCAGGGACATCCTTTTGCACTAGTCCCCTTTAGTTAGCCACTGTCACACAATCTTTTTCTTTTTCCACCATGTCATGTTACAATAATCCCCATTTCACAGGTGAAGAGTTAAGAGTCATGATGGATGAAACTATGGATAGAGGCACAATTGCATAATTCCACCACACTCCTCTCAGTAAGAAGATGGAAATGTGGGACAGGATCGTCAACAAAGTGGATGCTGTAGGCACCACCCTGCACACAATGGAGTACATTAGGAAGAGGTGGGACGACCTCAGGGGCAAGATCTGTTCCCTGGTCTCGAGGCACCAGCTGACGGCCAACAAGACCAGTGGTGGCATTCCCACTCCCAATCACACATCTATCCCTGGAAGGTCTTGACCATCCTGCATCCTGGGCTTGACAGGAATACCTTGGGGAGTGGAGTCTAGTAAGTCACAACACTAAAAGTGTCACCAAATTGTAATGTCATGCATGCCCACTGCTCACCTTTTTCTACCTCCACTGTCACTCACTCACCAGCCCAGTGTCCACCTGTCCAAATACCCTTGTTTGTGAGCTCCCAATTGAAGTGTAACCTGGGAGGGGATAACATTTGTCACATGTGTAGAGTTCAGAGTCCGCCATGACTGCTAAGACCAGGAGGCACTGTGTTACTCTACTCAGCCAGCCCTGTATCCTTTTCTCCAATACCCTTGTTTGTCTACTCCCATTTGAAGTTTACTTAGCTGGGAGGATAACATTTGTTTAGTATGTACTAGAGTGAGTGAAATGACTGCAACTCTCAGCAAGTAAAGTTTATATACCTACAAGCACCAGCACAGTGTTTCCTTCTCCCAGTACCCATGTTTGTAAACTCACAAATGAAGTTCACTCACCTGGGAAGATTCCATTTGTATAGTGAGTGTAGTAGAGAGAGATACATGACTGTAACTCCCAGCAGGCCCTGTATCAGTAATTCCAAACACAAGCACAGTGTTCTCTACTCCAAAGATTACTGTATGTCAATTAAAAAATGAAGTTTACTCCCCTGGGGGAGGGATAAAATTGGTCAAGTATTAGTGAGTAGTGAGAGTGAACTGACTGCAATTCACAGGAGGCACTGTTCCTCTAACTCTAATCACCAGACCAGTGTTCCCTCCTCAAAAATACCCCTGTGTATCAACTCTCTATTGAGATATACTCACCTGGGAGCAAAAATGTTGTATAGTATGAGTAGTTCATGGAGTTGCATGACTTCAACTCAAAGGAGGCCCTCTAAGTGTCACGCCAACCACCAGTCCAGGGTTCACTTCTCCAAAAAGATATGTTTTGGAACTCTCACATGAAGTGTAGTCACCTAGGGGGATGACATTTATCAGGTGTATGATGTAGAGGGAATGGCATCACTGTCAAAGCCAGGAGGCTCTGTCTCTCCAACTCCAAACACAAGCCCTATGATTACTTGCCCACATACCCTTGTTTGTTGACTCGCAATGTGTTGGCAAGTGGATTATTGTTAAGGGCAGGCAAGTACCTATACTTAGCAATAGGCCACTAATGTCCACTTAGGTCCTGTTCGGTCTCAATAAATTAAACCCAGCTCAATCCTTGGTAGCTTGGCAACGAACGACAAGGCTTAATTTGGGAGACAAGTGTGTAAAGCATTTAAAAATCACAAAACAGTAAATAAGGAAAATACAAAACATAAAAATCCAACACCAATTTATAAACATAGATTATATTTTTATTTTTAAAATGACACCAAAACAAATAAAATCGGATAAGTGGAACCAGAGATTTGAATTTGTAAAGAATTAGCCCCTCATTATGACCCTGGTGGTATATCCAGCTTAACGCCATGCTGACGGCCACCAATTTACTGCCATGGCGGCGGATATCCGTTCACCATATTATGACACACACACACCAATCCGACAGAATATAGCCACAGACACAAATCCGCTAGACCAAAGGTCAGTGATAAAGTGACGGTATCAAAACCCACACCCTTACACCAACAGAACAACGCCCATCACATTATGACACACAAATCACCATGGCAGACATTCAACAGCGGTAAACCATTGGCGGTACATACCGCCGCACTCACAATAGACACCCACATGCAAAACAACACCACATTGGACAATTAAAACAACACACACCTGACACCCATACACACACCAAATCCACACACTCACACCACTATAAAACACACACCCACAGTACCCACAACCCTTTACAATTGCAAATCATTGGCACAAGACTGACACCAAGACCACTGACACAACTACATACACACACCACATAAACCCATACATCCTCACGCACCCCACTCCACACTCCCCAACTCATTACCCAACACACCCTCACCATCACATAACACCCAAGGCACCACAAAGGCACCCCCGTTTCACTGAGGAGGAGTTAAGGGTCATGGTGGAGGAAATTGTCAGGGTACAGCCACAGCTCTTTGGAGAACATGTGCAGCAGATATCAGTAGCCAGGAAGATGAAGCTATGGTGGAGAATCGTGGACAGGGTCAACGCCGTGGAACAGCACCCCAGAACAAGGGGCAACATCAGGAAGAGGTGGAACGACCTACGGGGGAAGGTACGTTCCATAGCAACAAGACACCAGTTCGATTTCCAGAGGACTGGCAGTGGACACGCACCTCTTCCCCCACAACTCACAGCATGGGAGGAGCAAGTCTTGGCAATACTGCATTCTGATGGCCTGGCTGGAGTCAGAGGAGGACTGGACTCTGGTAAGTCAATTCTCTACTATAATCACCCCCCTACCTGCATACCATCACACACCCTCACCCTCACTCCCATCACTCCACTCCATCCCACACACTCCACCATCACATCTCTCTAATCCCAATGCCAAGCCCTGCATGCTGTACCAATGCATGGACACCCCTCACAGCCCTGCATGGACACTCATCACTAAAGCATGCACAGCATAGAGAACAAACAATTCCACCATACACCAACATACACAAGTAAAAGCTGGCAGGGCAACACCAGCCATAGAGGGGAAGCCAGGAATGTACAATATGTCATACACATTAACCATAACACATCATTTACATCCCCACAGGTACCCCAGCCAATGTCACCAGAGAGGAGGTGCCAGTGCTATCCAGTCCCCCAACTGAAGAGGCCCACATTGATGACAGTAACTCTGGTCTTCAGCATCTGGACGGTCTATCTGGCCCATCAGGGACCACTGCAAAGCCGGTCACCCAAGCCCAGTCACAGACCACCACAGAGCCTCCCCAATCAAGAAACAACACCAGAGAACCCACCCAGCTTCCACAAACCTCTGTCCCCAGGACAGGTCAATCAGCAGTGGGCCCACCTGCACAGTGACCCCAGGCCACTGCTTGCACACAGGACAATCAGGGAACTGGGGTCAGTGGCAGTGGGCACACGGTTCAGGGGACAGAGGCACAGTCTACCAGGGACACTGGGAGGACTGCTGTGCGCCAGGAGGAGGACAAGACCAGGGAACTGACTCTCCAGGAGATGCTTTCTGAGATCCTGGAAGCCTATCAACATTCCCAGGACACAATGGGCCAGATCCTAGACAATGTGCAGGATGACAGGCGGCTGCAGGAGGGACAGTAACAGGGGATCAGGGAGGACTTGCAAGCCATCAACAACACCCTGATATCCATAGCAGGGGTGCTGGCAGACATGGCCAACATTCTGAGGCAGTGTTATACCAGCGTGCCCCTGCCACTTACCAGTCACCTGAACAACCTTCCACTTCTGCTGCCACTAGTGGCCAGGAGGCCCTGCCACAGATCCAACAGCCCACCAGCACCCCTTCCCCTGCAGAAGGTGAACCACCTAACAAACATTCCCTGTGATCCAGACAGAAGCCAAAGACACCTGCCAAGACCCCAGCAAGGAAATGAGACTCTCCTGACTGTCCCCCTTGTGTCTCACTCAGTCACCCTGTCCACCTTGAACTGCCATTGCTCCCCTTCCTATGTCCCCTTGGACAATGCACCTGTGCTACAAACAGACTGGAACAATACCCTGGACTTTCCTCCATCATCACCCCATCCCATTGCACTTCCCCCTTCATATTTGCACTACAATAAACACCCTTGGATAAAAATCGAATTTGAGTATTTCATGTATTTCAAATATGTATTGATTGAAACAGGTACAACCATTGAAAATCAACTGCACATAGAATGAGCATAGAATCAATGACCTGTAGCTGGCTGTTGTGATCACACCAGGAGTATTTGTCAAATCATCAACATCTGCAAAATGAATAGCCAGAGGTAATAGTAAGTGGGTATAGAAATGGGAAATACCAGCATACCAATGCCACACAGAATACAACCAAAGTCATTGAAATGGAAAGTTGCACTGTCTCACCTGTGTGTCATTGAAAGTTCTGACAGATTACAAATGTTCTGTTGTCCACATCCTCATCCTCTACCTCCTCATCCTCACTGTCCACAGGGGCCACTGCTGAAACAGGGGCATCCCCAGTCTCCTCCTCCTGCAGAAAAGGGACATGGCATCTGAGGTCTAGGTCGTGGAACATGCCGCATGCCACTAGTATCTGGCAGACCCTCTTTGGTGAGTAGCAGGTGGCTAAAGGTCATTTCAATGATCCTTCTGGCTCACCAAGTTGCCTTATTATAACATTCTTCTGCCCTTGTCTTGGCATTCCTCACAGGGGTCAGCAGCCATGATAGGTTTGGGTAACCAGAGTCACCTGCAAATATTGAGGGTCAACATTAAGTAACACACTCTCCTATATGGCCTACACCATAGGCATATACCTACATATACTGGGTGGGAACCAGGGCTAACCTATTAGCTGCACCCTGTGCCTCTTTAGTTGGACCATCAAATTTGGGATGCTGCTATTCCTCAGGACAAAGGCATCATGCACCGACCCGGTGTCTTCATCTCCTATTCATCTGCAGCAGTAGGTATCTAGTGGACAAAAGAGTGAGGAAGCTGTCACAAACTGAACAATGGAGCCACAACAGTATCCCTCAATCTGTAATAATATTATGGGACAGTGTGATTTGCCAAGTATGTGCCTATTTCTCCTGTGACGCAGCATTATTCCATAGGCCTGCCCTCCCCCCGAAATGGCATCCACCTGTCCTGTGTGGAGGGACAGGTGCAAGTGAGCTAATGGCGCTGACGTTGTACGCCGTGGTGGGAGGCGGTCGGGAACTGCTGTGCAATTCCTCATTGGTTAATATTGGGCCCTATGGGGTACAGTGGCCAATGGTGATCTACGCCGGCAGTGATGGCATGCACCGCGATGGACGTGACTGCCATTTTCTATCTGATTCCTCACTTGTTTCCTGGCCTTCCATAGGAGAAGACATACACTGCATGTGCTGCTGTGACCTGTGTCTGGAATCAACCATGGCCTGTGTGACCGGGGAAAGGGCCCCAGCAATCACTTCTAAGGAGTTAGAGAGACTGGTGGATGGGGTCCTACCCCAGTATGGACTGCTGTGTGGGTCTCCAGACCAACAGGTGTACTCACCTGAGTACACCTTGTGCACGATGCCTGAGGCATGAATCAATGGGGTTGTGTGTGAAGGCCTTGTGTAAGAGGGGTGGGTGGATGTCCTCTTGGTGGTGTAAATGTTGTGGGCTGGGCTATGTGTGTGCCAATGGTGATGGAAACGGGTATGGTGGGTCATTAGTGTTACAGGCTGAACGGTTTGTCTAATGGTGTTCTCCTGTCTCTATTGCCTCTGCAGGTCAGCACCCATCAAAAGAAGGGTATATGGTGTGCCATCACCAAGGGGTCTATGGCAGGTGGAGCACCCACTGTCGCAAATGGTGGGAGGACCTGTGCCGCTGGGCACGGAAGACCGTGGAGGCCCAGCTGGGGACGGCCTCCCAACAAGGAAGGGGTGCCCATCAAACCCTGACCCCCTGATGGCCCACATACTGATGGTGGCCTATCCAGAGCTGGATGGGCGCTTGAGGGGATCACAGCAGACACAAGGGGGTGAATACAGTGGCCATCATTGAAGGAAACGGCTGGAGGGGTGGTATCCGGGTGGTGGTTGTGTGTCAGTGGTTGCCCTTAGGCCAGGCCAGACATAGTAGTGTAGGTCCTCTGGTGGCTACGGGTCTGAAGGGGAAATACTGCCTACCTAGCTTGTTAGCATCCACTACTGGTCAGGGCTACGTGGGTCCCAGGTGTGCTGCAGTTGGCACGGTGTGTGCTCCTCCTCATGCCTTGGTGGCTAGCAATATCACTGGTAGTGCAATGCATAGTGTGTAGGCCTGTCCCCTGTGTGTGAGGGTGCTGTGTACGCCAATGTTGGTGTTGGTGCAGTCATTGACCTAGTGTATCCTTTGCTCTCTCCCACTCTTTTTATTTTGTCATCCTGTCCTTATGTGCTTTAGCATCATCTGGAAGAGGAGCAGAGACACCGACACTGAGGGTACCAGTGGAACAGAGGGCGAGGGGAGCACCATGGTGGAGACTGGAGGGGACAATACAGACTCAGATACCTCCTCCGATGGGAGCTCTTTGGTGGTGGCGGACACCTCTGTGACCACCCCAGCTACAGGTGCAGCCTCCATCCCCCATACCAGCACTTCTCTCCCAGCAACCCCTCAGCGAGTTGCTCATGCCTGCTCACCCAGGAGGGTGGGCATCTCCTTCACCCCAGGCACCTCAGGCCCTGCCCCAGTGAGCCCTGCTGCCCTAAGTGAGGAGGCGATTGACTGCCTGAGATCCATCTCTGTAGGGCAAACAACCATTGTGAATGCCATCCAGGGGCTGGCAGCCCAGATGCAGCAATATAATGCATTCCTGGAGGGCATTCACAGTGGACTGGCGACCCAACAGAGATAGATCCAGGCTTTGGCCTCCTCTCTGATAGTAGCCATTGTCCCTGTTTCAACCATTCCCCCTCCAACTTCCACTTCCCAGCCCCATTCTCCTCAACCCCAACCCATTCCAAACACACAGCCAGATGAGCATGCACACAGGACAGCACCCAAGAGTGTCATAGGCAAACAAAAGCACCCCACTTCACCCAACAGGCACTCACACAAACACCATTCAGTTGCAGACACAACATCCACTATCTCAGCTGTCTACCCCTCCTCCTCCACCTCCCACCCAGTTACATCCACACTCGCACCTGCATGCACTACATCACCAACCCCTACCAGCATCATCACCACACCAAGCAGAACACACACCTCACTGGCAGACACCTCCACAACATCCATGCACACGTCCCCTGTGTCCTCTCCCACCGTGTCTGTTCCCCCATCCTAAGGTACACAAATGCAAGCACTCAGACACCCAACAGCCATCTACCTCACAACAGCATTCAATCCGTGCACCTGTACCCAATTCCAGCAGACAAACACCTCCAACAACTACTCCCTCATCCTCCACTCCAATTACTTTTCCCTCTTCCCGCCCCAATGTCCCTAAAAAGCTTTTCCTTTCCCAGATTGACCTCTTTGCTACCCCTCCCCCATGTCCTGCATGTATGGCCAGGGTATCAAGGACCTAGCCAAGCACCTCAGCCAAGCAGTCCACGGGCCCAGTTTCATCAGCACCTACTCGTGGTGGAAAGGATTCCAGGCTACAAATATTGAAAGGGAAGGAGCCTGCACCAGCCAGCAAGAAGGGGACGGAGCCTCCACCAGCCAGCAAGAAGTGGAAGGAGCCTGCACCAGCCAACAGAAAGGGGAAAGAGCCTGCACCAGCCATCAAGAAGGGGGAGGAGCCTGCATCAGCCATCAAGAAGAGGACAGAGCCTGCACCAGCCATGAAGCAGGGGAAGGAGCCTGCACCAGCCATCAAGAAGGGGAAGGAGCCTGCACCAGCCAACAAGAAGGGGAAGGAGCCTGCAACAGCCAGCAAGAAGGGGAAGGTGCCGGCCAGCAAGAAGGGGAAGAAGCTGGCATCAGCCACTGTCACAGACCCCCCACTGTCAGCTGTGGTTTGGCAGCCACCAGGGAGTGCAGGGGCTGAGCAGGAGCCTCCCACATCCACCAACACAGTGCAGACATTGGAGGGTGCAGGGGCTGAGCAGGAGCCTCCCACAACCACCACCACCACAGTGCAGCCATCGGAGGTTACAGGGGCTGAGCAGGAGCCTCCCACAACCACCACCACCACAGTGCAGCCATCGGAGGTTACAGGGGCTGAGCAGGAGCCTCCCACATCCTCCACCACCACAGTGCAGCCGTCACCACCGGCAGAGGTCATATGATTCAGCCTCCATGGGTTGCTGTGCGGCCTGCCACCACCAGAACCAGTGGGAAAGACACCCACTCAAGACACTGTGGCCTTGCACTCCCCAGGACCAAGCACAGGGCATGTTGCCCCCTCCAGAACCAGTGGGCAAGTCAACCACTTGAGAGACTGTGGCCTTCCACTCCCCAAGACCAAGCATAGGGCTTGTTGCCCCATCCAGAACCAGTGGTCTTGTTTCCACATCCGGCTGAATTGCGCCCCTATCCCGAGGTGCCACCCTATTTGCCAACTGATGCCGCTGTAGTGTTCTCTCCCTGTATTGGTGCAGGGATCGAGTGGGGCCTTGGACTTTGCCCTGTGGCCATGTGGCCCCTGCGAACTGTGGACTGGGTAGTGTCCCTTTTTTGTACATTTGTACATATCTGTTGCATTGCCACATCAACTTATTATTTTTGATGTTGATCTTATTACAGTCACTTTAGTCAATTCCTGTTGTCCTTGCAATATTCAGCAAATTTTGGGGGATAAATTGTTTTCTTGTGCAGTGAAAAGGTGTGTGTTGTGCGTGTGTGTGTGTCACTGTCATTTTCCTCCGCCCTCCCTTGTGTGCTAGACACCTGTGCTCACCATCATCGTCTTCGACGGCATTGGTGTTCGTGGTGGAGCATAACCTAGAAGATCATCGGGAAGACTTACAGTTCTGGTTCCAAGGCGGTGTGGTTCTTCCCTGTGTCTCCAATGGTGAGTCCTTTGACTTCTGAGCACTGTTTCTACCAGGCTTTTGATGGTGTTTGTACCGCCCCGTAAGGTGGCGGTTTGCCATGTCATAATATGGTGGGTGGTACTTTGTCTTCTGCCTGGCTGTAGGCAGCTACCACTGAGGTGCCTGTTGTTTCTGCCCTTAAGGTCGGTGTGGTACATTGGCTGTCTTTCGGAGATATCACTGCCATGGTCATAATTTAGTGGTACTTACCGCCACACCAACCGCCAGCGTTGTAATGAGGGCCTTAGTATTTTCTAGTGCATAGAAGCAACAAGCGCTCAAAGGGTTAAAAAAGGTCACACTGGAAAGGGACAAAGTCCAGAGTTCAGGTCACCCACGAGGTAACACTGTCACACTTACTTTCAGAAGTGTTTCTTTGCTCTGGAAAGTGGTCCACAGCACCAGCCAAGTGTTCAGGGGCTGTGGTTTGTCTCCTGAGGTCTGCGACTACAACTCCCACAATGCACCTCTTTTGGAGTTGCTCCAAACTTCTGGATCTTCTTCAAGATGTCATATTTGGGTCCTTGAAGTGTCCACAGCTTGATCCAAGGTTCCAGAAGCTCTGAATTGCTCCGCTGGATTTAGGACTACAATTCCCAGAAGGCACCTGGTCAGAATCCTCAAATGGCCACTGGAAGCTGGTCAGCTGGGCTCTGCTTGCAGGACTTGATGCAGGGGACTTTGGGAAGCTCCTTTGTACCTGTACCAAACAGGGATCCCCTTCTTCAAGCAGTAGAAGACAGGCAAAGTCCTTTTAGTGGTGAAGAACAAGTGTGCGGCTGATGCAGTCCTTCAGAGTGCAGTGTCCAGGTGCAGGTCAGGGGTCCAACAGGACAGTCCTTATTCTTCTTTGTCTTGTTCCTTGTAGGGATCTGGTAGGGATCTGAGCTGTGGGTGCAGCTCTGTCATAATTATCCTTGTTCCTGGGTGAAAAATATGGGGGTCCTGATTCTCCAATCATCTGTTAGTGAACTCTCAAATGAAGTGTACTCATTTGGGAGGATACCAACTGTCAAGTGTTGGAAAGTACTGAGAGTGACCTGACTGCAACTTCCTGGAGGCGCTGTTCAAGTGAATCCAAACAGTAGAACAGTGGTTATTTGTCCAAAATTCTCTGCCTGCTATCTCTCAATTTACATTTACTCACCTGGGAGGGAACAAAATACAGATCATGCTCAATTCAGAGATGTGTCTGGCTAACTAGCTCCACCTTGAACTGCTAAGCCAAGATGAATCTATTGAGGTCAGTAAGGACAGCTCACCTAGTGTGCAACAAAAATTATCCCCAAAGCCTCACGATGCATCACTAGAATGGTATTGGCAGCAGACACATTTACAGTACACTGATCACACTATGGTGGTCATTCTGACCCTGGCGGTCTTTGACCGCCAGGGCGGAGGACCGCGGGAGCACTGCCGACAGGCCGGCGGTGCTCCAATGGGGATTCCGACCGCGGCGGTAAAGCCGCGGTCGGACCGGCACCACTGGCGGGGTCCCGCCAGTGTACCGCGGCCCCATTGAATCCTCCGCGGCGGCGCAGCTTGCTGCACCGCCGCGGGGATTCCGACCCCCCCTACCGCCATCCAGATCCCGGCGGTCGGACCGCCGAGATCCGGATGGCGGTAGGGGGGGTCGCGGGGCCCCTGGGGGCCCCTGCAGTGCCCATGCCACTGGCATGGGCATTGCAGGGGCCCCCGTAAGAGGGCCCCTACATGTATTTCACTGTCTGCTGCGCAGACAGTGAAATACGCGACGGGTGCAACTGCACCCGTCGCACAGCTTCCACTCCGCCGGCTCGATTCCGAGCCGGCTTCATCGTGGAAGCCTCTTTCCCGCTGGGCTGGCTGGCGGTCTGAAGGCGACCGCCCGCCAGCCCAGCGGGAAAGTCAGAATTACCGCCGCGGTCTTTCGACCGCGGAACGGTAACCTGACGGCGGGACTTTGGCGGGCGGCCTCCGCCGCCCGCCAAGGTCAGAATGAGGGCCTATGACTCCAATCACATATACAACAAACTCCTAGGTCTGACTGCATAACAATTGAGTAGGCCTCAAAATGGTCAAAGCCACATCCTGCCCAGCCACTGTTTTGCCTGCACAGCTGCTTGACATTCATGGAATTGGCATGCTTCACAAATATCAGGTCAAAACAACCAATATAATGGGTATCTGTCAAAATAGTATAACCTGCAAATCAACTATGTACAAGGGCTTTGCAAAATGTCACTGCACCCTTTTGGAGGTAGATGTCACAATACAACCATTGCATCTTTTACATCAACAGGTTGAGCTGCCACTGGCCACATAGAGCACACAGAAGCAACTACCACTTCTCCCATGGCCGAAGCCCTCATTAAGGAAGATACTCATGGGTGTAGAGGATGGTTCAGACCCATCTGGACAACCTAGTCAGACCCCAACTGTGAGTATCACTATGGCTACACCTCTCAGCCCAGTTGCCTCAACATCACAGGCAGCCATTCACCCTCCAAACTGTGTCCCTAGGACAGTGGCAACTATCAGTGCCCCCAGGCAAGGATCCTGAGTCGCAGCATCAAACCTTGGGTAATGATGGTTCTGGAATAAGTGGTAGGGGGCACCCTGTGGCAAGGGCACAGGTCCTTGGGGGTAGGGTGCTTTGGACGGATGTTGTTGGCTAGTGGGGTGAAGCCACTGGGGATGCTCCTGGCCAGAACACTATCAGCCATGTCTTAGGGGTCTATCAGGTGTCCCAAGGCGTGATAGGCCTGGTACTTGCAGAACTCCGGGAGATCAAAGAGCTGCAGAAGGACATCCATAGGGATATGCTTGGATAGTGGGAGGCCTACAATATGGACATGACCTCCTTAACAGGAGATCAGATTGTCAACAACAGTCTACCTCTTCCTTTGGCACAACAACACCTATCCCTTCATCAGTGCCACCCACTGGAAGGAAGGCCCTGTCAGGGGAAGAACCCACCATAGACACCCCTGCCTCTGTAGCAGTAAATTACCCTCCCATAAGTGGGGATGTCCAGCAAAGACTCCAGGAGGTACGGATGGCAAGTCACCCACCACTGCCAGCAAGTGATCTCTTCCAAAATGACCTCCTTGGTGTGCCACATATTCTCTCTATTGACTGTTCTTCAACCACCTCCAATTTCCTATGGGAGGAGTACACTGGACTTTGGACTGACAATTGTGTGGCATCCTCTCCAATGATTTTATCCACAATGAATGAGATGTAAGACCATGTGAAGCAAAAGAGGGCGACACAAGGTACTAATGCAAGGAGGGATTTGTAATAAGTACAGTGTCCTAGTAAGGATTACTAACTACACACACAAAGACATTGCTACAAGTGTCTGGTCACACCAAACATTTTATTTCATTGTACAGCACATAGGCTGCCCATATGTCTGGACAGTCTGTGCTAAGAATAGCTGACTCATATTATGTCAAGGGGGATATACCAAGGACCACCCCACCAAACCACAGAAGGAAGGGCACTTGTCTGATATTGACCTGTAGAATAGGCAAACAGAAATGTGGATGGTGTGACCAGCTTCTGCTTTATCACATACCAAACCAAAGTACTCCAACATCACATAAACCAATGTACACAGAGTGGGCTGTACAACAATCTCTGATCACAGGTCCATCATAATCCAATGGCCATGCATCTGGTGGTATGACACAAACATATGTCAGTGTTGTGGCACAGGCATTGTGGCTTGCAATGATGAAGCACGTCTACCGATGCACGCAGGTCATAAAAGAAGAGTGTTTGGCCTATTGGAAGGTCGAATGCCTTGCTTTGCCTTGCTTGCACTCAATGACAACATGTTTAATGCCCACATGATCACACACTTGATGCAGTTGGCCCAACACAAGACAATAAACAAGTACAATGTGCACTTCTGACCTTTCACCCAAACACTGTTCAAGCTGCCTTGGCATAGGTCTCATACACCCTACATTACCTGGAACAATCCACATCCACTTCATATGTCGGAACAGCATCAGATACCTGCCAAATTCACAACTCTGAAATGTCCACATGAGGATGTTATGATGAAGGTATCTGTGCAAAGACAAAACAAGGAATATAGGTGTGAAAACAAATCTATTTCACAAACCACATAGCAAGCATCTTAAAGAGAAATAACATTGCTATGAGACTAACAAAAACAATGTAGCTACATCAAGGTGTTGATATGTCAAAGGCTAACCTTTCAAGAGGCCTTTTGCTGAATATTGCAGCGTATTAGCTCCCTATTTTTGCCCAAAAACTCTACTCCACACATTTTGACAACTACAGTTATTTGTACACTCATAACGTTACATGACATACTTATATTCATGAGAGGTAGCTATGGATGAGATCTTCTTGCACGTCCACTCCTTTCTCTTCATCCCTGTCATCCTGACTTGTCATTTCAGGATGCACACCAGTTGGTGCGGCAGGCTCCCCTTCTCCTGGCATGTATGGGATATTCCTCTGCAGGGTAATGTTGTGGAGCATGCAGCATGCCACAGTGATCTTACACACTTTTCGGGTGAGTAGAGGAGGGCTCCTCCAGTCTGGTCCAGACACCTAAATCCGGCCTTGAGGAGCCCAAAAGCCTGCTCCACTAACTGCCTTGTTCTTCCATGGGCCTCATTGAAGCGGACTTCCCCTGGCGTAGTTAGATTCCTTAGTGGCATCAACAACCATGGCTGGTTTGGATATGCAGAGGCTCCTGTTAGGGAATGGAACATATGTGCAAAAATGAGTCCCTCTAATCAGAATTGGGGCACCAGACATTGCACACACAAACAGGACAGATGTTACTTACTAACCAGCAACTCCTCTCTGTGTACAGTTGTGACACCAGCTACGGGATAGTGCTGTTCTGCATAATGAATGACTCATGGACTGAACCCGGTAGCGGGCACAGACCTTTGAAATTAATCGTATGCCAAACATACAACTTGGAAGTTGATCGAATGGAAATTCTTTCTCTTGCGGTATACTTGTTCATTGGCATGTGATAGGACTAAGCCACCATGTGCGCTATCAATAGCGCCCACCACATGTGGGAAGAGTGCAAAACCACAAAAGTCAGCATTCACATGGGCTAAATTCTCACATTGGGGAAAGTGGATGTAGCTGTCAATGTGTTTCAACATTGCTGCTAGGACATCCTTTAACACAAGCCTGAATGTAGGTTGGGACATGCCAGCTGACAGAGCCACTGCATGTTGGAAAGACTAATTAAGAAGTGCAATACTGACATGACTTGTCCAATGGGTGGTATACTGCTTGTATTACTAATAGCTGGCATTAGATTTGACTCCAACTGATAACATAAGTCCATTATTGTTTGCTGATTCAGGTGATATAGGACTATGATGTGGCATTCTTCCATGGTGTGAAGGCCTGGCAGTGGGCAGGAGATGGGTGGTTCCTCCCTCTCCATGGGTACCTACATTTGACAAGAAATGAGTTCTGACCTTAGTCATTGTGTCTCCAGCTACATACAAGATGCATGTCAATGATAATGTGACAAGTCATTTTAGAAGGGAGAGACATGCCAAAATGTACACTTCACAGCCGCTAATAGCACGAGGGTCACATGTGACCCCCATAGTTTGCCACACATGTGTCCACATCATGTATCTGGACCATACTTAAATATGTGCATCACAAATGCCCCTCAAAATGTGACTGAATATACCAACCTCACAAATGAGCTTTGACTGGGGTCGACTGTGCCCCACTATAAAATGCCATCTCTGCCCTGCAACATACTGCAATGGTCTTTGGGTAGTCGGGCCTACATGACAAGACAGGATAAGCATGTTTTTGAGATCCCAATTTTTTTTCTGATGTGTGACACAGTTTGTGAAGCCCAATAGCACATTTTAGGCCTCTAAAATGGCTGCTGCCTAACATACTTCACTGGACATTAGAAACCGCCCACGACTGCCAGTGGAAGATACATGGTGGTAGGCCTTTGCAACGTGGCAGACATAGCCATAGGCTAACGTTGCTTCCAGTGGAAATCACAGGCCAGTGGCTCTCCCTGCCAGTGGTGATGACTGCAAACATGTTCTGCAGATTCACTCACCTGACCCCTGACACTGCTGCCAGCAAGAACTCCACTATTGAGCTGCTGTGTACTGCCCCTGGGAGCATTCATGCTACCCCCAGCAGGTGATAGGGCCCCAGCCTTCTCGCCAGAGGAGCTGGAGAGGCTGGTCTACCTCTGTAGGGACAGCTCTATCGTGCACCAGAGGAGCAGGAAAATACCTCATGTGCACAGTTTTCTCTGTACTTCACCATCATTTCCTTCCTCACAGGCTAGAATGTCCCCATGTGCCCCATTTACTTCTCATGTGCCGGTAGGTGCAGTCTCTGTGGCATTAATGGGAGGGTCAATGTACAAGTATTGGTGGATACTGCCATATGATGAGTTCATTCTCATAGCGTTCTGTGTGTTTTTGTATTCCTAGATCCTCCTTGTGTTGTATGCACATAGCTAGGTGAGGTGACATTACAGACATCCACTGACATCTCATTCCTCATGATTTTTGTATAAGAGAGACAACATGTATGTGCATGACAGCATGAGCTGAGTATGCATGTTGCATATCAATGTGTGAGTAATGTGAGCTATGTGTATGTTGCCCCAGAGATTTCTTCACACATCTGACCTTGCTAGACTGTTGTTTAGAAGGCATGTCATCACTCTCTTTGCCCTTCAGGTTGCCACAAAGCACTACATGCCAATTTGCTGTTGGCTACATGATGTAGTGTCATGCATGAAAGAGATGGGAATATATTGTCATGTAGTCTCTGACTGATAAGCCTGCAGAGACCGAGACCTGTCACATTTATCTCCTAGTATGGATCCTAGTCTCCGCTGGGGTTAAGTTACTGTGGCTATGTAACTGTGACACTATGCCTACTCCCTGTACCCCAGCAGATCCAGTAATGTGGGAAATATGAGACTCTGGTGTGATATCCTGCCCAGAAAGCCTAATTACTTTGAATAGATTAAAAATGGGTACAGAGGTGAGTTGCAGATCTTTCACACGTGTACTTAGCATCATTGTCAGTGTGTTTCTCAGACTCATGGCAGGGTCCTTACTCCTACAGCTCTGTTGTCACCTTCACACAGGTCATATTTGTCATGTGTTTATTGCATAACTGACATTCCCACAGTGCAGACAGTATTTTGATTCATGGGAGGCCATGATGTGTGAGTCAGTAGCTTGCTCATATAGCGAAACTGTACAATGCATGCCTTTTTATTTGAATGCTGTCTGTGTAGAATGGACACATATGTCCTGTGGTACAGGTGTATAGCACATAACCCCACCCCCTGAAGTGGCATGAGTCTGCATTTCTTGTTGCACATGTCCACACATGGACAGGGTAGACACTTTCTGAGCCCACATGCCAGTCGCTTCTTTGTTAACTATTTGTGATGTTTGAGTTTGTACTCTTGCAGTTGCCTGTAGGAACTATATGCATTGAGTCATTCTCACAAAGTGTGAATGTGTTGGTCCATTCATGCCTAAGGAGTTTAGCCTTCCGAAGATACATGTGAAGTGTCTCACAGTGGCTCACATCTCAGCCAGGTTGCTAGAGCATGTCCCACATGATGTCAGTAAACTTGCTTTGTTATTGTAGGACCTGAGCAGTGTGGTGGGTTGATTTGCAGATTGGGAACTTTTTGTCTGTAGTAATGGCCCCGGACTTCTTGGCTTTTATGTGCCGCACTTGGGGAATATTGACAAACAAGAATGCTCTAGCTTGATGTTAATGACATGCACATGACTTCACCATTTGTGATGAGACTTGTGAACACGATCTCTGTATTTCTCTTTTGCATTAATGTAGGTCAACACCCATCAAAAAAAGGGGAGCCATCATGAAGAAGGTGCAGACCATGGGGGTTCCCAGCTGACAGAGAGTTCACTGCAGAAAAAAGAGGGAGGACCTGAGACGCTGGGCCCTGAAGATCACAGAGACCCAGATAGGGCTATCCTCCCAACAGGAGCAGGGAGCCTGTCAGATGATGATCCCCCTAATGGCCCTCATCCTGGTGGCACCCTATCCACAGCTTGATGGGTGTTTGAGGGCAGCAAAGACAGCTACAAGGGGGTTAGTACAGGGCATAGTCCTGCCTGTCCCATTGTCAAGTCATTGAGTGAGGTTCTGACAGCTCCCCCTGACAAATAGGTATGAGCCATGTGTCACACAGTAGATGAGTGATTGTTTGTGTAGACTTGTCATGTGGTACATACTGATGTGCCTTGCCTATTTTCCCAGGGACCTAGGGCACAACTGGGCAGAATCCATAAACCACTTGCTCTGCAGGAACCACATATGGCTACGTACATTGATCAATTGAGCCTGACTTCAAACTGACACTGGGTACTATAGCAGTGTGCCTTTGGGTGCACTACCTATGCTGCAGTTCCTAAATCTGCATGCCCTATCAGGTAATAGGGACTTATAGATAGGTTGATACAGCCAATTATAATTAGCCTAATTTGCATTATCCATTTGTTTGTCTCTGGTTGGCAGTCAGTTTGTACTCTGCCAAGCAAGGACCCTTACTCTAGTCAAGGTAAGGGAGATACAAAAGCTCAGCTAATCACTGCTCACCCCCTTGGTAGCCTGGCACAAGCAATCAGGCTTATCTCAGAGGTAGTGTGTAAAGTATTTGTACAAACAGACACAGTAACAAAGTGAAAACACCACAAAAGGACTTCACACCATTTTAGAAAAATAGCCAATTTCTATCTAAATCAAAACGCCAAAAATACAACATACACAAGTAAATATATTATTTTTTTAAGATTGAGTCCCAATTAAAACACTTAAAAACAGAATATCTCCAACTGGGGCTATCACTACGTCGCTGAGGAAGTCGTTCTCAACAGTCCGACGCCACTGACTGGGTGGGAGGCGCTGGTCATGGAATCACACGGACAAACAGGTACAGTTACTTTGGTAACGAGGAAAACAAGCCGGTGCATGGAGTCGGGGAGGTGAGGCATTGCTGGGTCTTGTGCGGCGTCGGTTCCTTACTGTAGAGCAGGGGAAGTGATGCAGCGTTGGTAAGAGGCATCGGTTCCTGATGATCCGGCAGGGTCAATGAATCTGGCTGTGAATCCGTTGGGTCAAGACCCGATGGAAGACCTCTCTGTGTCACGTTCACACCATGGGGCTCCTGGCATGGCAGTGGTGTCACAGATGTCGGTGATACGGCACTCGGGACTCACGGAGTCACCGGACGTCAGTGAGGCTGTGGCGGCATTGGGCCTGCGGTGTCGGTCGGGGTCATCACACTCCAGCGGGGACCATGGCTTTGTGTTGCAGGCAACAGCGCAGAGTAATGGAGCAACGACGGTTCTGGAGTGATTTCAGAGTTATTGTGCCTGAATATTCTTGTTTCTCACCAGAACTCATTTCCAAGGGCCCACTAACTAGATTGGCGTCACTTGCAAAGTCAGGGTGCTCAGCAGGAGCACCCAGGGGCTGACAGGTGAAATCTTTGATGCCCCTGAGACTTCTTAACAGGAAGCAAGCTCAGTCCAAGCCCTTGGAAATCTTCACAAGCAGGATTTCAGAAAGCATAGTCTAGTCCTTTCCCTCAAAAGGCAGAAGCAGCAGCAGCAGGCCATCACAGCAAAGCAACAAGAAGAGTGGCAGGTCCTCCTCAAGCATCAAGCTCTTCTTCTTGGCAGAGGTTCCTCTCAATCCAGAAGTAATCTGAAGTCGTGGGGTCAGCAGTACAATACTTATAGTCATTTCTGCCCTTGAAGTAAGCAAACTTTAAAGGAACGTCTTTGTCGTGCACAAGACCCTGTCTCTTATTTTAGGATTTTAGTTGTGGGTTCCTGGGTGTTCATGCTAACGTCTTGTTGGAAAGTGGATTATTGGTAAGGATAGCTAAGTGCCTCTACTTAGCAATAGGCAACAAACCCCAACTAGCTCCAGTCAAGCCTGTCAGATGATGATCCCCCTAATGGCCCTCATCCTGGTGGCACCCTATCCACAACTTGATGGGTGTTTGAGGGCAGCAAAGACAGCTACAAATGGGTGAGCACAGGCCATAGTCCTGCCTGTCCCCTTGTCAAGTGATTGAGTGAGGTTCTGACAGCTCCCCCTGACAATTAGGTATGAGCCATGTGTCACACAGTAGATGAGTGATTGTTTGTGTATAAGTGTCATGTGGTGCATACTGATGTGCCTTTCCTATTTTCCCAGGGACCTAGGGCCCAACTGGGCAGAATCCATACACCATTTTCTCTGCAGGAACCACATATGGCTGCGTACATTGATCAATCAAGTACTGTTTGTTGCTGTAGTGGGTGTAATTTCTGTGCAACAGACCACTACTCCAAAATGTCCCAGACCAAAGGTAAGTAGGTGATAGGTCAATGTCCTTTGCCATGTGTCTGGGCAAATGTGTATATATCCATAGGCCACCCAGAAGCTATTTCTCTTCAGGATATGATGGCTGCTGGTTCCTGATTGCAGTCTGTAATGTGAGGATGTCCAATGCACACATGACAGGGATTACATAGGTATTTGGATGCAGCAATGGATCACTACTTTTCCTTGGTAAGTGGGAATGTCCATTGACATGATTTATGTGCCATCACTGTTGCCAACATTCCTTATGCCTACATGTCAGCATGTGCCACTTTCTCTATATAAGACATTTGTGAGCTGCAGTTTCATGGTCTACCTATTTTGATGGGATGATGTCTATATTCCCTCGCATATATGTGCATGGCAAACTGTGTGTGGAATAGGACATTAAAAATGGGGGTACATTTCATGATGTGCACATACAGGAGCGTGTCACCATTATTTATTGTTTGACATATGTCCTCTTGCATCATAGCATGTCATTTGGCATTAACAACTGTAGCAGCAATGAGGGACATGACAGTTAGGCCTCGAGTTTAGAGCCATGATGTAAGTATCTATTCCCTTGATGTAGCATCATGTGGAAAAGTGCACTGCACATGTGATCTAAGGAAGGGTTGTAACCTGACTGTTGGCATGAAACATGGAGTGACTTGCAGTTATGTAGAAATCACATGTATTTGGGTACAGGCATTCATCCACATACAGATATCTGAGTTTCCATGACCAAAAGGTGGATAGTGGTGCAGCTTCTAATTAGGCAACATGTTGAGAGCCTTCAACAAGTATAAGGAAATCTCAGGGCATCTACAACAAGAGGCTTCTGCTGATGAACTCAGAGCATGTCATAGAAAAGGGTTCCAGACATTAATGGTGATTACCTCTGAGCTTGTTAATTTATTGTGCTGTGGAATTTGGGAACATCTACCCCTCACATCTTGCACATGATGTCTACAATGTTCATTTTCATGCCACTTGTGGCCTATCTGGGCAACATTGATACCACCTCCTTGACTATAGAGACAAATATCACTTAGTGAAGTGTACATTGGAGATGTGTTTCCAGTGTGACATGGGTATTTCCATGTCACCTTCTCCACGAATTGTACTGTTGTCATCAACATGACATGATTTTGTATTATCAGTCCTCAATGTTAGGTCATCATGTACGTGACAATAAGTTGTGTGCATGACCTTGTATGGGATCTGTGCAAATGCATTTTGTAATACCAACAGGTGACTGTGGTCTGCCTCCTGGGCCAAAGCATTGAAGGTGATGGTGGCTCCTTATGGTTGAATGGTCATTGTGATTGCACAACTTCAGCCATGCAACTATAGATGTGTGAGATCCTGATTTTCCTGTGGACAACTGTTGACAGTTCAGATGGGTTGCATGCATTTGGTATGGAATACGTGAGGGCCACTTAGGTGGAGTTTGTTGTCAGGGTCTAAATTACACCATGGTAATGTTTGCTAATCAGAGCTGTTTTTCAAGTATGATCATGGACATGTGATGACACTATGGGGGTCTTTACAACCCTGGCGGTCAAAGACCGCCAGGGCTGTTCTGACGGAAACACCGCCAACAGGCTGACAGTGCTTCCCATGGTATCACGACCGCGGCGGAAGCGCCGCGGTTGCACCGCAGGGATCGGCGGTTTACCGCCACGTTGGTCCCGGCGGATTTAATCCGCCAGGGCAGTGCTGCTAGCAGCGCTGCCCAGGGGCCCCGCGACTCCCCCTACCGCCAGCCTTTTCCTGGCGGTTTGAACAGCCAGGAAAAGGCTGGCGGTACGGGGAGTCGCGGGGCCCCTGGCATGGGCAGTGCAGGGGCCCCTTGACAGGGGCCTGTGCAGCTTTTCACTGTATGCTATGCAGACAGTGAAAAGCGCGATGGGTGCAACTGCACCCGTCGCACGGCCTCAACAACGCCTGCTCCATTTGGAGCCGGCTCCTGTGTTGTGGCCGAGATCCCCGCTGGGAAAACAGGTTTCCGCCCGCTGCCCCAGCGGGGATCTCCTGATGGCTGCGGCGGGAGTGCAGCTGCATTGGGGAAGCTGAGTGGGGAAGCATCTGGCCATGGGACCTTGGGTCAAGACACTGCTGACACAGAGGGACCCACTGGTCCAGAGGGCGAGGGGAGTGCTATGAGGTTGGGACTACAACATCATCCTCATCATCATTGGATTCTCCCTCCAGTGGACACTCCCTAATGGTGGCAGACCCATTGGGGCATCCCCCAGTACCATACTTGTCTGCCACCCCCATTCTATCTGTTAGACCTGACATCCTTAGGGTGGTCACCCCTAACTTTTTACCTACCTCCCTCCACTTTTTAGATACTGTTTTTGCTGGTTTTAAGATTCTGCACACTTTACAACTGCCAACCAGTGCTAACGTGCATATGCTTTCTTCCTTTAAACATGGTAACATTGGATCATACCCAATTGGACTATTTAATTTACTTATATGTCCCTAGTAGAGTGCACTATGTGTGCCCAGGGCCTGTAGATTAAATGCTACTAGTGGGCCTGCAGCACTGATTGTGCCACTCACTTAAGAAGCCCCTTAACCTTGTCTCAGGCCTGCCATTGCAAGGCCTGTGTGTGGAGCTTCACTGCCAATTCGACTTGGCATTTAAACTATGTGTGCCCAGGGCCTGTAGATTAAATGCTACTAGTGGGCCTGCAGCACTGATTGTGCCACCCACTTAAGTAGCTCCTTAAGCTTGTCTCAGGCCTGCTATTGCAAGGCCTTTGTGTGCAGTTTGACTGCCAATTCGACTTGGCATTTAAAAGTACTTGCCAAGCCTAAAATTCCCCTTTTTCTACATATGAGACACCCCTAAGTTATGCCCTAGGTAACCCATAGGGAAGGGTGCTGTGTAAACCAGAGAGGAGACTGCTATGTACCTGTTTCCGTTACTCCTGGGCTGACCCATCTATGTGTCTATGACATTGACACAAGCGACAGTCCCCCTGTAAAGAACATAATTTACAGGTTGTCAGATAAGGTGAAGGCCAGCATCAAGGAGGAGGCCTCCAAGATGTTGAAATTAGGGGTGACTGAGAAATCCAGTAGTCCTTGGGCCAGCCCTGTGGTGCTGGTCCCTAAGGATGCTGCCTCCGGTGAGAAGCCATAACTCAGGTTCTGTGTGGACTACTGGGGTCTCAACTCAGTAACATAGACTGATGATCACCCCATCCCCTGAGCGGATGAGCTCGTTGACAGGCTAGGCGCTGCCAAGTTCCTGAGTACGTTTGATCTTACATCAGGGTACTGGCAGATCGCCCTGACTGAGGGGGCTAAAGAGAGATCTGCATTTTCCATACCTGATGGCCATTACCAGTTCCCGGTGATGCCCTTTGGGTTGAAAAATGCCCCTGCTACCTTCCAACGGTTGGTTAATGCAGTCCTAGCTGGCAAGGATGCCTACTGCGCAGCCTGTCTAGATGACATAGCTGTCCATGGTTCCAGCTGGGAGGAACACCTGCTCCACTTCAAGGAGGTGCTCCAGGCTCTGCAACTGGCAGGCCTGACCATCAAGGCTAGTAAGTGCCAGCTTTGGCAGGGTTCTGTGTTGTACTAGGGACACCTAGTAGGCGGTGGCAAGGTGCAGCCACTCCTGGCCAAGATTGAGACTATCAAGGCCTGGCAACCACCTAGAACGCAGACTGAAGTGAGAGCCTTTTTAGGCCTCACTGGGTACTACCACAGATTTGTTAAGGTCTATGATACCATTGTGTCACCCTTGACAGAACTTACTTCCAAAAAGCAACCTCGGTTGGTACATTGGACAGAGGCTTGTCAGAAAGCCTTTGATTCTCTGAAGGAAGCCATGTGCACAGCCCCGTGCTCAAGGCCCCTGACTACTCCCAGGAATTTATTGTGCAGACAGACGCTTCAGAGCATGGCATAGCAGCTGTTTTAGCACAGCTAAATGAGGAGGGCTCAGACCAACCAGTAGCCTTTATTAGCAGTAGACTATTACCACTGGAACAGAGATGGAGTGCTATTGAGAGAGAAGCATTTGCTGTGGTTTGGGCACTGAAGAAGCTGAGACCATACCTGTTTGGGACTCACTTCCAGGTTCAGACAGACCACAGGCCCCTCAGATGGCTCATGCAGATGAGGGCTGAGAATCCTAAACTCTTGAGGTGGTCCATTTCTATACAGGGGATGGACTTTACGGTGGAGCATCGCCCAGGGATTGACCACACCAACGCTGATGGTCTATCCAGATACTTCTGCTGTAGCGATAAGAGCTCCAAGGAGGTTGGATAGCTCTCCTCACTTTCAGCTGGAGGGACACATGTTAGATCTGACAGCCTTAGGGTAGTCACCCCTAACTTTTTGCCTGCCTCCCTCCACTTTTTAGATACTGTTTTTGCTGGTTTTAAGACTCTGCGCACTTTACCACTGCTAACCAGTGCTAACATGCACATGCTTTCTACCTTTAAACACGGTAACATTGGATCATACCCAATTGGACTATTGAATTTACTTATAAGTCCGTAGTAGAGTGCACTATGTGTGCCCAGGGCCTGTAGATTAAATGCTACTAGTGGGCCTGCAGCACTGATTGTGCCACCCACTTAAGTAGCCCTTAACCTTGTCTCAGGCCTGCCTTTGCAAGGCCTGTGGCAGGCCTGAGACAAGGTTAAGGGCTACTTAAGTGGGTGGCACAATCAGTGCTGCAGGCAGTTTCACTGCCAATTCGACTTGGCATTTAAAAGTACTTGCCAAGCTTAGAACTCCCCTTTTTCTACATGTAAGACACCCCTAAGGCTTGCCCTAGGTAACCCATAGGGCAGAGTGCTGTGTGGGCAAAAGGCTGGATACATACCTATGTAGTTTACAAGTCCTGGTAGTGTAAAACTCCTAAGTTCGTTTTTACACTGCTGTGAGGCCTGTTCCCTTCATAGGCTGCCCTTATACACTGTTTGAGTGGTAGCAGTTGATCTGAAAGGAGTGGGAAGGTCATATTTAGTATGGCCAGAATGGTGACATTAAATCCTGCTGACTGGTGAAGTTGGATTCAATATTACTATTTTAGAAATGCCACTTTTAGAAAGTGAGCATCTCTCTGCACTTAAATCTTTCTGTGTCTTACAATCCACGTCTGGCTGTGTTTAGTTGGCAGCTCCTTGTACATTCACTCAGACACATCCCAAACACAGGATACTCAGCCTCACTTGCATACATCAGCATTCTGAGTGGGTCTTCCTGGGCTGGGAGGGTGGAGGGTCTGCTCTCACACAAAGGACTGCCACACCCCCTTCTGGGACGCTGGCAGACAGGATTGAACTGAAAGGGGACCTGGTGCACTTCTAAGCCACTCTTTGAAGTCTCCCCCACTTTAAAGGCACATTTGGGTATATAAACAGGGCCTCTGCCCCTACCAACTGAGACACTTCCTGGAGAAGAAACTTGTAACCAGAACCTGCATCCTGCCTGGCTGCCCAAAGGACTCACCTGACTGCTTTCAGTGAATTTCTGCTGCCTTGCGGTTGCCCTGCTGCCTTGATGCTCTCTGGCTGAGGTGAAGAAGTGCTCTCCAAGGGCTTGGATAGAGCTTTCCTCCTGTTCCCTGAAGTCTCAGGACCAAAAAGATGTAATCTCTTCAAGAAGGACTCCTTGTGTGGCGAAACTCAACACACATCCTGCCAGAAGCGAGGCACAGCCTGCACCGCAGTGAAAATTTCACTGCACGCTGAACTGACTATGGAATGAGAAGATTGATGTAGCGGCAGCGTAGCAACTGGAAATTTGACGTACGGCCTACTGGATCGACGCGTATCCGAGCCGGAACGACGCAGCCCGACTTCCAGTGAGGAATCTAAGCAGTGCCTGCTGTGCTGTAGAATATTTGACGCAACGTCCACCGGATCGACGCAGCTCCTGTGACTTCATCCTGCCAGTGCAGGAAATCCACACATCGTCCCCGGGGCGTCTGAAAACCCCTCAACCCGAAGAGGATACATGACAGAGCACCGGAAATCGACACGCAGCTGTCCCTGCGTGGAAACTAAACGATGCACACCCCTTTGTTTCCACGCTTCTCCTCCTCTGCGGTCCTTTGCAGAGATTTTTCATGCCAACCAGGTACTTTGTGCTTGAAAGAGACATTTTTTGCTTTAAAAAAGAGTTAAGACACTTTATATATCTTTTCAGTGACATCTCTACATTTTCTTATTGCATCTTTGATCGTTTTGACCTGCATTTTTCCACATAAATATTATATATTTTTCTAAACACTGTGTGGTGTATTTTTGTGGTGCTATATTGTGTTATTGTATGATGTATTGCACAAATACTTTACACACTGCCTCCTAAGTTAAGCCTGTCTGCTCAGTGCCAAGCTACCAGAGGGTGGGGACAGGATAATATTGGATTGTGTGTGACTTACACTGACTAGAGTGTGGGTCCTTGCTTCGACAGGGGTTAACCTGACTGCCAACCAAAGACCCTATTTCTAACACTATCCATATCACTGCCCTCCCTGTTGCTCCCCACCAAGTTGGCCATGTCCACTCACCCAAAAGGGTGAGTGTCTTCTTCACCATAGGCACCTCTGCCCCAGCCCCTGTTATCAAAGGCTACAAAATGAAATGTACCCCCGTTGTAAATGTCCTATTCCACACACAGTTTGCCATGCACATTTATCTGAGGAAATATTGACATCATCCCATCAAAATAGATAGGCCATGAAACTGCAGTTCACAAATGTCTTATCTAGAGAAAGTGGCACATGCTGACATTTAGGCATAAGGAATGTTGGCAACAGTGATGGCACATAAATCATATCAATGGACATTCCCGCTTACCAAGGAAAAGTAGTGATCCATTGCTGCATCCAAATACCTATGTAATCCCTGTCATGTGTGCATTGGACATCCTCACATTACAGACTGCAATCAGGAACCAGCAGCCATCATATCCTGAAGAGAAATAGCTTCTGGGTGGCAGATGGATATATACACATTTGCCCAGACACATGGCAAAGGACATTGACCTATCACCTACTTACCTTTGGTCTGGGACATTTTGGAGTATTGGTCTTTTGCACAGAAATTCCACCCACTACAGCAACAAACAGTACTTGATTGATCAATGTACACAGCCATATGTAGTTCCTGCAGAGCAAGTGGTTTATGGATTCTGCCCAGTTGTGCCCTACCTTCCTGGGAAAATAGGCAAGGCACATCAGTATGCACCATATGACACTTATACACAAACAATCACTCATCTACTGTGTGACACATGGCTCATACCTAATTGTCAGGGGGATCTGTCAGAACCTCACTCAATCACTTGACAAGGGGACAGGCAGGACTATGCCCTGTACTCACCCTCTTGTAGCTGTCTTTGCTGCCCTCAAACACCCATCAAGCTGTGGATAGGGTGCCATCAGGATGAGGGCCATTAGGAGGATCATCGTCTGGCAGGCTTGACTGGAGCTAGTGGGGGTTTGTGGCCTATTGCTAACTAGAGGCACTTAGCTAACCTTACCAATAATCCACTTTCCAACAAGACGTTAACACGAACTCCCAGGAACCCACCAATAAAATCCTAAAATAAGAGACAGGGTCTTGTGCACAACAAAGACTTTCCTTTGAAATTTGCTTACTTCAAGGGTAGAAATGACTATAAGTATTGTACTGCTGACCCCACAACTTCAGATTACTTCTGGATCAAGATCAACCTCTGCCAAGCAGAAGTGCTTGATGCTTGAGGTGGACCTGCCACTCTTCCTGTTGCTTTGCTGTGATGACCTGCTGCTGATGCTGCTGCTGCTTCTGCCTTATGAGGGAAAGGACAAGACTTTGCTTTTTGAAATTCTGCTTGTGAAGTTTTCCAAGGGCTTGGACTAAGCTTGCTTCCTGTTGAGAAGTCTCAGGGGCATCAAAGATTTCACCTGCCAGCCCCTGGGTACTCCTGCTGAGCACCCTGATTTTGCAAGTGATGCCAATCTAGTTTGTGGGCCCTTGGAAATAAGTTCTGGTGAGAAACAAGAATATCCAGGCACACCAACTCCGAAATGATTCCAGAACCTTTGCTGCTCCATTACTCCACGTTGGTGCCTGCAACACGAAGCCATGGTCCGCTCTGGAGTGTGATGACACCGACCGACACCGCAGGCCCAATGCCGCCGCAACCTCACTGACGTCCAGTGACTCCGTAAGTCACGAGTGCTGTATCACCAACGCCACCACTGCCGTGCCAGGAGCCCAATGGCATGAACTTGACACAGAGAGGTCGTCCATTGGGTCTTGACCCACCAGATTCACAGCCAGATTCATTGACCCTGCCGGATCATCAGGAACCGATGCCTCTTACCAACGCTGCATCACTTCCCCTGCTCTACTGTAAGGAACAGACGCCGCACAAGACCCAGCAACGCCTCACCTCCCCGACTCCATGCACCTGCTTGTTTTCCTCATTACCAAAGTAACTGTACCTGTTTGTCCGTGTGACTCCATGACCGGCGCCTCCCTCCCAGTGAGTGGCGTCGAACTGTTGAGAACAACTTTGTCAGCGATGTAGTGATATCCCCAGTTGGAGATATTCTGTTTTTAAGTGTTTTAATTGGGACTTAATCATAAAAAATTAATATATATTTACTTGTGTATGTTGGATTTTTGACATTTTGATTTAGATAAATATTGGCTATTTTTCTAAAATGATGTGAAATCCTTTTGTGGTGTTTTCACTTTGTTACTGTGTGTTTTTGTACAAATACTTTACACACTACCTCTAAGATAAGCCTGACTGCTTGTGCCAGGCTACCAAGGGGGTGAGCAGCGATGATCTGAGCTTTTGTATCTCCCTTACCCTGACTAGAGTGAGGGTCCTTGGTTGGCAGAGTAAAAACTGACTGCCAACCAGGGACAAACAAATGGATTATGCTAATTAGGCTAATTATAATTGGCTGTATCAACCTACCTATAAGTCCCTACTGCATGATAAGGCATGTAGTTTTAGGAACTGCAGCATAGGTAGTGCACCCATAGGAGCACTGTTGTAGTACCCAGTGTCAGTTTGAAGGCAGGACTGCATTCCTGGCTGCTTTTTATTTATATTTAACCCGAAATTCAACTTTGGAATTAAAAGAATTTCCTAAGGCATAAGCTACCTTTGGCCGGCTTGACTCACGAAGTCGGGTCAGTCCACCTATGGAGCTTTTTTCCAAAGTTGCTCCAAATTTCTCTAAACTTCTGGATCTTCCTACAGAAGGTCATTTAAGGTTTTTTAGGTGTCCACAGCTCACTCCAAGAGTCCAGAAGCTCTGAGTTGCTCCTTGAGGGTTGGGACTTCAACTCCCAGAATGCATCTGGCTCAATTCCAAAAATGACCACTGGCCAGCTCGGCTAGTTTTGCAGAAATTATTGCTCATCTCCTTTCTACCTGTAGGTGACAGGGAGTCCCTTCTATAGGTCTTAAAAGTCAGACACAGTCCTTTTCCTCT
Source organism: Pleurodeles waltl (assembly GCF_031143425.1). Lineage (NCBI taxonomy): Eukaryota > Metazoa > Chordata > Amphibia > Caudata > Salamandridae > Pleurodeles > Pleurodeles waltl. Next base: position 1,530,264,491 of record NC_090444.1, read on the forward strand.
GTGCAGCTGGTGCCGTCCTTCTGAGTGCAGTGTCCAGGTGCAATGCAGGGGTCCATCAGGACAGCCCTATTTTTTGTCTTGTTCCAGTAGGGATCTGAGGTGGGATGCACCTCTGACATATTTATCCTTGCTCCTGGGGTGGTAAGCGGGGTGGGGGGTGCTCTGTCCAATCACATGCACCACCCTCTTGGGTGACCACTTCCTAGGACGTGCGGCAAAAATCAACCCCAGGGGACAACATTCCTCCAGAATCCAAGATGGCAAAATTTCAACTTAGAGTTTGAAAATGGCTGAGTCCACCTACTGGTGTGGCTAAGTTCCCTTAATACACCACTTTCTAGCCCTCTCTTAATCTTATCAGGTGGCACCTGGTTGTCTGTGGTGTGGCTGCAGGAAATGGGGGAGGTACAGTTGCTGTCCCAAATGTCCTTCCCTCCTTAGAAGTCCAGTTTGGCTCCTCTCTCCCATGCTGTTCTACCATCTGCTGCAGCAGATCTCCTTACACCAGATGCTTCCTTTGTATCAGCTCAGCCTACCTCACACCTTATCAAGGCAGCCCGGCTCAGGTTGCCAGAGGCTGACCAATCAGAGAAGGGCACTACAGGGCTAAATTTGGTAACTTTTAATGAAAGGTTCTAAAACTCCTTCTAGGTACAAGGTATGATTAAACAGTGACAAGTTATCAGATTTATTATAACTTTTAATGTGATACTAAACTTGCTATATTCAGCTCCTTCTTATGGGAAATACGACTTTATTATTTTAAAATAAAGTCTCTCTATGTTAGCCTATTCACCATAATGGGGGGACATTATTTTGACTATTTTTACCTCACCAAGGCTTAGAAAACATCTTTTTAAAAATTCCTGCTTATAGTTACACTGCACCCAATTCTGGGGGCACTTGGGGAATAATTGAGGAGTGGTTTGTACATAAAATAAGGTACCTTTGGACTTTGGAAGTACTTTTTTATTCCAAAGTTGAATTTGGGAATAACTTTAACTTAAAAGCAGCCAGCAAGGCAGGCCTGCTTTTAAAATGGCAACAGACACCACAGTAGTGCACCTATGGGTGTACTGACTATGCTGGGGCCCCTAGTCTATGTCCTCCCATATACTAGGGACTGTTAGGTAGGTTGGTACAGCCAATTAAAATGAGCCTAATGTGCATGTTCCATTTCACAAAGAGCACTGGCTCTGGGACTGGCAAGCAGTGCCCAGGACACAGAGTCAGTAACCACCAGCATCAGTCAAAAGGTTTGGGGGTGACCGGGGCCAAAAACGAAGACTTTCCTACGTCCTGCAATACCTTACTTGCTTCCATGTCTTACACTTTTGGGTGTGGTTGTGTTCTTTTACATGAGTTACAATATCATCTTTCGTAGTGACCCTCTGATAGCTTTCATTAGGATAATATTTGGTAAGTTTCCTATTCACAGTTTCTGTCAATGCCCTTTCTTTGTTTCAGGTGTAACCTATGTGATTTATTAAGTGCTTTCCTTTCCGGGATGTTATGTAGTTGGCTCTTTCTGACATTGTGTCTGAAAATCACTTTTTAAAAAATGTATTCATTTGTTATTTATTTCAAAAATTGTGGAACTAGTTCTACTTTTTATACTTACATGGGGGCCTTTTTTGATGTTTCACATTGTTTGCAGCTTTTCCGTTGGGGGTGTTCTAATGTGGAACAGGTGATTTATTTTCTTTCTGAAGAAAAAAAGCATACTTTTCAACTTAAATGTTATTTCTTGGTAGTTTTTAGAGGTTGAGGTTGTTAGGCTTATTTTTACTCACCATTCGGGTGAGTTCACATGTTTTTAATAATGTATGTATACCCAGTTATATCTTTTTGCTGGTTTTTGATGGGCGTTTTTGTTTCTGGCAGTTTTTTGAAGTTGTAGGGCTTTCTTTTTGAAAGTATATGTAAAAAGATAAAAGTTTGAGAGTGTTTTGTTACTTATTTGCTATTTTATTTTTTACGTTTATTGGAAGTAACCTTTAGTTTAAAAATACATTTTACTTACTTGATTAGGTAGTTGTCTAGATGTATAATTCTTCATTAAGAGTCTGGTCAGAGAATCCTGGGGAGTTTCCTCCTCTTGCAGCATTTGTCATTTTTTAAGTATTTAGGCCATGATTTATACTTTATTGTGCTGCATTACTGTCATTTTCTGATGCAAAAGCAGCGCAAACTTACAAAATACAATTGTATACTATAGTTGATAAAATAAGTGTGCCTTTTATAGTGTTAATGTAATTCTTTGCATGATTTTAAGGTTTGCAAGGCTGTTTATTGTTTTTTTTGGTTAGTTTAGGTTCTATTTTAATTTTTGTAATCAGTTATCACCTTGCAACGTAAATGTTAATTTACTTTGTATTTCTAATGTTTGATATATATATATATAGCTGCTGTTAAAGACGTTCCGTGCTTGCTGGAGCATTGGCATCATAAAAGCAGCCTAAGGCTTTCCCTACAGTGCCAGATAGCCTTTTTGCATAATAAACAAAATATTGAAAGAAATAATTATGCAGGGACTGCGGGGAGCCCTCACGGTCCCAGGTTGCCCATAAAGAATATAAAAAATAAAAAAGCTACTGTTCAGTGTGAAGGTCATAGACCTTCACAGACCTTCACACTGAGTATTCAGGGTTCGAGTCGAGCCACACTCACTTCTTTTTTTTAAAGTACAAATTAATTTAATTTAAAAAAATGACAGATACATTTTTTTTAATTGCACAGGGATATCTCATTCTAACTATATCATACATCAAAGTGGCAGGTGCATTTTTCAAACCAAAGGCCATAACTGTAAACTGATAATGTCCTCCAATAGTTGAAGATGCAGTCTTTCGCTTAGCATCCTCCGATAACTTGATATGCAGTCAAATCAAAGGTGCTTAGATACTTGGCAGAGGCCAGTGTATCTATGAGCTCATCTGCCCTGGGTATAGAGTGAGCACCTGTTTAAGTTGCAGTATTTAGCCCTCTATAGTCCACACAAAACCGCATTTCTCTCTTTCCTTCTTTGCTATGAGGTTTGGGGACAAGCACAACTGGGCTGTCCCAACGGCTATCTGAGTGCTCAATAACACCTAGGTCCAAAATATTCTGAACCTCAGCCTTAACACAGTCAAACTGCCTATAAATCTTACTTTTGACAAGCAAACTGTTGCCAGTATTAATTGTATGCTCACACCAAAAAGTGGTCCCAGGTGTGAGTGAAAAGAGTTCAGGAAACTGGACTAACAAATTATTGCAGTCCTCCCTCTGCAGTCTGCAAGCACCACTCCTTCCACTTAGCCATCAGCTTCAGTGTTGCAGAAGAGGTCAGGGAGAGGTTCACTCTCTTCCTCTTGCCTCTCATCTGTGGCCATGAGTAGGGTTAAATCTGCCTTATCATAGTAGGGCTTAAGGCGATTTACATGAAGTACCCTAAGGGGACTTCTGGCAGTGCCAAGGTCTACCAAGTAGGTAACCTAACCCTTTTACTCCACAGTAAGATGTGGTCCACTCCATTTGTCCTAGAGTGCTCTTGGTGCCACAGGCTCCAAAACTCACACCTCCTGCCCTGGGTGGTACTCAGTCAGGACAGCCTTCTGGTCATGCCATTGCTTTTGAAGCTCTTGTCTGGCCTGAAGGTTCTTATTGTCCTTTTTCATATACTCAGCCATCCTTGATCTTAGACCAAGTACATAGTCCACAATCTCTTGTTTAGGGGGCTTCAAAGGCTTCATTTACAAGGGGACCCCTAACAAGGTAACCAAAGAGTAGCTCAAAGGGGCTGTAGCCCACGTCTTTCTGGGGTACCTCCCAGTAGGCAAAAATGAGGCATGGCAGGAGGACATCCCATCTCCTTCTGAGTTTTTCAGAGAGTCACCTTATCATGCCTTTGAGAGTTTTGTTAAATCTCTCAACCAGTCCATTTGCTTGTAGAAGATAGGGTGTGATGAATTTGTAGGTTACACCACACTCATTCCACATAGCTTTCAAGTATGCAGACATGAAGTTACTATCCCTGCCTGATAGTACCTCTATAGGAACATCCACCCTCGAAAATATTTCCAGGTGGGCCTTTGTCACTGCAGGTGCTGTAGTGGTCCTTATGGGTATGGCTTCTGGATATCTTGTGGCATGGTCCACTACCACCTAGATGAACCTATTACGAGAAGCAGTTGGAGGGTCAAAGGGGCCAACAATGTCAACCCCTACCCTTTCAAAGGGCATCCCAACCACTGGCAGTGGGATTAAGGGGGGCTTTGGGTGCCACCAGTTTTGCCACTGGCTTGGCAAGTCACACAAGAGTGACAAAACTCTTTTTTGTCCTCTAACATATGAGGCCAGTGAAAGTGAGGGAGCAGTCTGTCCCAGGTTTTTCTTTGTCCCAGATGTCCAGCCAAGGGAATATCATGTGCCAGAGTTAGGAGGAATTCCCTACACTGCAAGGGAATGACCAGTCGCCTGGTGGAACCAGGTTTAGGGCCCCTTGTCTCAGTATAAAGGAGATTGTTCTTCCAGTAAACACTGTGTGAGTACTGATATCTCAATTTTGCTGTTTGACAGCTTACTGTCTTAGACACTCTAGTGTGTGACTGGTCTGCTGTGCAACACTCAGTTCCTCCCTGGCAGGCCCCCCTGCACCCAAGAGCTCAGCTGTGTCAGCTCAGAGCTACTCTGTTTTAGGTTCTGCACATGGAGTTGACTCCTCCTCATCAGAAGGGGAATCTTCTGGAGAGGGGGGATAGTGGACAAGGGTTTGCCCTTTCTAACCCTAGATTTTGGGAGCACTTGGTCCATTGTTCCAGGATCCATGTTTCCCTGTCCTCTTTGCTTCTTGGCCTGAGCCCTGTAAGAGCAAATATATGCCTTGGAATGCCCAGCATGGCTGTCTGGGCCTACAACTCCACTTCAGCCCAAGCTGAAGTTTCCAAATCATTGCCCAACAGGCACTCTACAGGTAAATTAGTGGAAACCACAACCTTTTTAGGACCAGTAACCCCCACTCCCCAGTTAAGATTCACAACAGCCATGGGGTGGCTAACAGTGTTGTTATGGGTGTCAGTAACTTGGTACTGAGAACCAAGTAGGTGCTGCTCAGGGGCAACCAGTTTCTCCATCACCATAGGGAAACTGGCACCTGTAGCCATGAGGGCCTCAACCTGAACACCATTTAGTGAGGGTACTTGTTTGCACTAATCCATATTAAGGGGACAAGCAACCAAGGTGACAAGGTCAATGCCACCATCAGAGACTAAAACAGCCTCAGTGGTCTCCCTAACTAGACCAGCCCCACTACATTACCAAAAAGTGAGCCCAGCTAAACCCTTTTTTTAGGCTATTTGTAGAGTTTTTCTCACCACCACTGCTATTACTAGGGGCACTAGTGCAAGCAGTGGGGGTTGTGGTGGTGGGAGGCTTGGTGTTTCTCTTGGAACAAGTGGGGCCACTTACCCAATGGCCTTTGTTCTACACAAATAACACCAAGGCTTTTTCTAATCATTAGAAGAGGATTTGGACCCTCCACCCCCAGAGGATTTTTGTGGGCCTGATTAAGAATCTGATGACTTTTTATCTTTGTCCCCACCCTTGTCATGTGACTTACCATCCTTCTTCTTGTAGTCCTTGTCACCCCCTGTGTGAGCTTTTCTGCTCACCCTTGTTCTGACCCATTTGTCTGCCTTCCTTCCCAATTCATGTGGAGAGGTCAGATCTGAGGCCACAAGATATTGCTGCAACAAATCAGGTACATAATTGTTAAGAATATGCTCTCTCAAAATCAGATTTTATAAGCTTTCATAGTCAGACACCTTGCTGCCATGCAACCAACCTTCTAAGGCCTTCACTGAACAGTCTACAAAATCTATCCAATCCTGTGAAGACTCTTTTCTGGTTTCTCTGAACTTGATTCTATATTGTTCAGTGGTTAAGCCAAATCCATCCAAGAGTGTAGTTTGCAGAACATTGTAGTTGTCTGAGTCATCTTCTCTAACATAAGGAGTCTATCTCTCACTTTGCCAGAGAACGACAACGACTGGATAGCAGCCCACTGTGCCTGAGTGACCCCCTGAACTTTACAGGCCCTCTCATTTGCAGCAAACCACTTGTTAAAGTCATCCCCCCCCTTGTAAGGGTGGACAATCTTGTGCAGGTTTTTAGAATCAAATGTATTTTCTGTACACACTAGAACTTCTGAAACTACTGCTGCTGCTGCCACCCTCGGGAACTAACCCCAACCTCTGTATTTCTCTTTCCACAGTTAGGGATTCCCTATCTAAGGCCAACTTTTGCTGCTGCAGCCTCAGTCTGGCCTCCTCCAACCTCAGCTTTCTGAGTTCCCTATCTAGGGATTGATCCTCAGGGTTGGATGTGTGGGACACTTCTGATACAGAAGTGACTTGGGAATGAGCAGAGGTTGACCTTTCCCTAACTTGAGTTACTCCAGTGACCTAGCCTCTAGATGTGAAGGGTGCCCTACCTGTGTGTGACCCCTCCCACTATCAGCTACACTAAGAGGTTTGTTAAGGGAAAGATCTGTGGAAGGACCCTCCCCTGGATCTTCAGGACCCTCTCCTGAATCTACCTGGGTGGAATCTCCCTTTACCTCCCCTTCTGATTGTACTTGACCAGTAGGATGCTCCTGGTCATCTTGCAAGAGGAGATTCAAGAGAAATTCCTTGTTAGGGTTCTTCCCAATCCCTGAGCCTCTTTCCAAGCAGAGGCCCCTCAGAGGTTTGAAATTCAGACCTTCATAAGTGGTTTTAACAACCCTGGGGGTAGCCTCTACAACAGACATAGTGAAAGAAAAAGTTAGGGAGAAGAGTAAAAAGTTAGTAAACTATTTGACCTAACTTTTTAAAGGAAAAAAAAACTTTTCAGAACTTTTGAAAACTTTCAGAAAGTTTGAAAGAACTTTTTTTTAAACTGAAAAATGACTGCTTGGTGCAATTGTATATAACTCTAAGTATTGGAGTACACTTTTCTTGTGAAAAGCACTAGTAACAAAGTGGTAAAGTAATTGAAGGTCTTATCGCACCGCTGTACCACCAATGTAGGAGGCTGACCTGATTTGTAGTGGGTACCTAAGGTACTTACACCTTATACCAGGTCCAGTTATCCCTTATTAGTGAAATGTAGGCAGTGTTGTAGCAGCTTAGGCTATCTAGAGGTAGCTGTAGCAGAGCAGCTTTGGCTGAACTAGGAGACATGCAAAGCTCCTACAATACCACTATCGTTGCACAGTATTTATACACAATAAAATACAATACTCCGTGGCAACAAAAATGAAGGTACTTTATTTTAGTGACACAAGGCCAAAAATATCTTAGAGGCAATATTCCTTCTGGAGGTAAGTATTAAACACAATATATACACTAGTAACCAAAATCAGGGAAGTAACCAGTCATAGAATAGTGCAAACAGTAGAAAATACAATAGATTGCAATAGGCCTAGGGGCAACAGAAACCATATACTAAAATAGTGGAATGCGAATGTCGAATTCCCCTAGGCAAGTGTAGTGTGTAGAGGGGCGCTGGGAGTGTAGGAAAACACCAAAGGTAAGTAAAGTACCCCAACCTAGAGCCCAGGAAAGCAGGAGTAAAGTACAGCACGTTTCCTCGGGACACACTACAAGTCGTGATAAAGGATTTTGCAAGAACAAAGCAAGACTGCAAGCAACAACCAATGGATTCCTGGACCTGAAGATCTGTGGAGAGAGGAGACCAAGTCCAGAAGTCGTAAAAGAGTCCAGGAAGGACAGGAGCCCTGCCAACCTAGAAGAAGGGGCAAAATTAGATTCTCTGGTCAGAAGAAATGTACAGAAGAGTACCAAAGAAGATGGCTGCTAGTTCTTGTTTGGTGTAGGTGATGTCCCACGCCGAGTTGTTGGATGCAGTCTTTTTGCATCACTGGAATCTGCCAACAAGCCTTGGTTAAAGCAAATATGCGGTTTGCATAAAAAATGAGCTGGATCCAGGAGGGACCTGGGGGTCTCAACTCAGACTGAGGAGACAGAGGGGGCTCTCAGCACTTCTGAGAGCCCTCAGTAGACTAGACAGCACCCACGGGAGTCCCAGAACACAGGGACAAAGAAGATGCAAAGTGTGGTCATCACAGCACTACAGTGGAAGGTCCCACGCCGCCGGAGAACAACTCAGGGAGCTGTGCATCGTGGGATGGAGTGCTGGGGACCTGGGCTACGCTGTGCATGAAGGATTCTTGGAAGAAGTGCATAGAAACCCAAGGCGGTACAGAAGATACCATGCACAGGGGCACTGTCGCAGCATGGGTAGGCAAGCTCTTACCTCCATCAAATTTGGACAGCTGGACCTTTGGGCAGATTGGGTCACTTCGGTCCACCACCTGAGAGGAGTCCCAGAGTACTGGTTGTTGTCGCAGAAAGGTGCCTGCAGAAGCAGGGAAGTGACTCCATCACTCCATGGGAGATTCCTTCCGTTCTTCTGGTGCAAGATGAAGACAGGCAGTCCTCAGAGTGTGCAAACCTTGGAGTCTGTTGCAAATACTGACTGGAGCTGAAGTTGCAGGTCACAGGACTTGTCCAGGATACTTTGTTGCAGTTACAGTGGTTCCTGGCGCAGTCTGTGGTTGATCCGATAGTCAGAAGCTGAAGCAGAGGATGAAGAGGAGCCCTGGAGGAATCTTGCAAACCGAATCTGAGGTAACACCCAGAGGAGAGACCCTAATTAGCCCTGAGAGGGGGATTGGCTACCTACCCAGGTATGCACCTATCAGGAAGTGTCTCTGATGTCACCTGCTGGCACTGGTCGCTCAGAGGTCTCCAGAGGGTCCCCAGATCTTGGAATCGAAGATGTCTAATGCCAGGAACACTCTGGAGGAGCTCAGGGCACCACCCTTGGGGTAATGATGGACAGGGGAGTGGTCATTCCCCTTTCCTTTGTCCAGTTTCTTGCCAGAGCAGGGACTGGGGCTCCCTGAACCAGAGTATTTTGGATTATGCAAGGAGGGCAGGATACCCCTCCAAAGCCTGTTACACCTATTTCCAAAGGGAGAGGGTTTAACACCCTCCTCCCAAAGAAAATGCATTGTTCTGCCTTCCTGTGATTGAGCTGCTCAGTCCCCAGGAGGGCAGAAGTTTGTGAGGTGGCAGCAGCTGTGGCTGCAGTGAAAACCTCAGGGAGTTGGTTTGGCAGTACTGGGGGTCCATGGTGGAGCCCCCAGGGTGCATGGGATTGGGTCCCCCAATACCAGATTTAGACTGGGGGGACAATTAATGGATCTTGGACACCTTACGTGGCCATATTCGGAGTTACTATTGTGGAGCTACATATATGTATTGACATATTTGCAGTACACAATTATAATGGTGTCCCCGCACTCACGAAATCCGAGGAAGTGGCCCTGGGCAACTTGGGGGCACCTTTGCTAGTGCAAGGGTGCCCTCACACACAGTAACCTTGCACCTAGCCTTCAGTAAATGAAGGTTAGACATATAGGTGACTTTTAAGTTACCTAAGTGTAGTGGAAATGGCTGTGAAATAGTGTGTGCATTATTTCACTCAGGCTGCAGTGGTAGTCCTGATGAAAAGTTTGCATGAGCTCCTTATGAGTGGCAAAAGAAATGCTGCAGCCCATAAGGATCTCCTGGAACCTTAATGCCCTCGGTACCTAGGCACCATATACTAGGGACTTATAAGGGGGTCCAGGGGGGTCGAGTGTGTTAATCAGAATTGGAATATGGAATCAATAAAGTGTAGTGACAAATTTGGTAAGTAGAGAGAGCATAAGCACTTGAGTTCTGGTTAGCAGAACTTCAGTGACACAGTTAAGCATACTGACAACACACATAGACCACAAACTATGAGCACTGGGGTCCTGGCTATCAGGATCCCAGTGAGACAGGCAAAACACACTGACAAACAGGCAGAAATTGGCGGTAACATACCAAGAAAGATGGTACTTTCCTACAATCATTCATGCCACTTCAATACATATGTGTGTTGTATATGTGAACAGTCCCTGGCCAGTGGTGTGACAATTTTGTGTAGCCTTCACTGATCCTGTGCCTGAGCTGTGTGTCTGAATGTATTTGTATAGTGCTGAGGTGAAGTTTGTCTGTGCTGCCCAAAGGGGGCAGAAAGTGAGTGTGTGCGTGTCCATGTTGATGTATGTTTGTGGGTGTGTGTGGTTTGAGACATGTACCTGCTGCCTGTGGCATGCCCCCTTTGTGTAAGCAGGCAAACATGCTGTGTTGAAGGTTAATGACAGGTAGGTAGGTGTACTTATGGTTATTGGCGTCTATAGCGGTGTGAATTTTGTTGTCTTTAGGTGAGCAGGAGCAGCAGCATGACATTTGTGAAGGACTCCATGGCAGCATTGGACGTGTAAGTCTGCTTGCCGGTAAGTGTCTCCCTTTATACTCTGCATTTCCGCCTTCTGATACATGTGGTTGTACCACAACAGTCACAATGGCAGTGTGCAACCTCGTAATGGGTCCGGCAGCAATATAGACTCCACAGATGTCTTTGTGCTTCCTCATGGCGGTCTGTTTGACCCGGTAGTGCCGGTGGACCTCTGGAGGTCTTCTGTTAGTGCAACCACCATAGTCATAATAAGGCAGTCCAACCACCACATCAACGTCAGTCAGACCATTGCCTCCATGGTGGTCCGCAGACTGCCAAACTCATAATCAGGCCCTAAATCTGCAAACGTTTTACAAGTATATATTTACATCCACCCAGCTAAAGTATCACCCTTCCATGTTCCATCAGGCTTCACTTCCTTTGTATTTCAATTCCAGGAAAAGGAACTCCATCCTCATCCACAGTATGATCACACAGGCAATGTATATTTTTCATGACTGCTACACCGCCTACATTATGATGTGATGTACTCGTTTTAGTTGCAGGTATGATAAATCCAAGGTGCTGTGTCTTTGCATAACACTTTAGAGTATCTTGATTATTGCATTTTAAATGTTGTTTCTCAGGTGCTGCCCTTTTAGCTAGAGTTTAATTTCTCGAAAGACGAATCCAACCAACGTTAAGCATACAGTGTGTTAGTCTTTTAGTCTTAATGCACAGAGCAAATGCTGTCATCGTTTTTTCGACTACCATAAATTGCATGCCTTCATTTCTATATATAAGGGTGTCACATTGTTGTGAATTTAAAGGTTGAATCATATTGCAACAAATATTCTTACATTTCTTCCACTCTCACATAGTAGCACCTTTTAAATGTATCTAAAAGGCAATATAGTCAACCCTCCGTTTTTTTAACTCATCTCCCACTCCCCTGCTGAGTTTAAAGTAGATCTTTAGCTTTCAAGGACCTCTCATTCTTTCCCCCTGGCACTTACAATTTAATTTATAAAGTTTTAATAATTTTGAAACTTTTCGCAAAGAACCCTGGGCATTTTAATAATGCTGAATTGAAGCTTCCTGTAGTCATTCGAGCATACCCTGCTCTGACAGTACAGGACATCAAAGCAGGACACAAGAGGATTCACCTCCATTCTGCTTTAAATGCCTTCCGGTTTTCCTGGAGTTTGAGAACATACATATCGCAAATATATCGTGAGAGCTATAGAAAAACTAAAATCACTTAAGAGTGACTTTACGACGGAAAAGTGTGTACATGGTACAGGTAAGCAGGAACATCTATCCCAATTTTTTTTATTTTAATGGAAACTGCTTTCTTCTTTTATGCTCCCACTCAATATTTTCCTATTTATTCACATTCTATTTGTACATACTCGTATACTATCTAAATTAGTAACTTCAAATTAATACTGACCAGTGAGTTGGCACCGAGCGAGTATTCCTGTAGCCCTGCTACTTCCGGCTTCAGTGCAAGGGTACCCAGTCTCCATGGCCCATCGCAATCTAGGAGGCAAGGTTGCCTCCTGTTATGTGCTCATAAAACACCAATTTCACCTAAAGTCAGATTTGTTTCTTCCAGTGAACAGTTAGCTTTGGTAACTAAATTAGACAGATGCGATTGTGCTGTCTCACACAATTTCAGTGGTGGCCCTTCAGTATGCATTTTGGGGCTTTGCTCCACTACTCTCAAAGCACCATGAGTGTCTTTCAGGCTAAACAAAGGTCAGCCTGACAGAAACTCATCATGTCAGGTCAGTCAGTGCTGTTTTTAACATGCACTAATGGACAGGCACATGACACCCTGAGCTGCGTTTTGTCAGGCTGAAGATCTTATAGTCCTGAGGGCAAAGACACAATTAGCCCAACAAAGCTCTGTAGAAATGCTTCTCTTGTTGACTAGGGGAAGCATCACAGATAGAGACAGACATGGGTGCTTCTGATTTAAGCTTTTAAGTGCCCAGGGCTGTCTCTCGGTGATGCCTCAGGCCAATATTTCCCAACTTGTCATTGAGTAAGGTGGGATCAGCAAGTCTCACTGACCCTTACCCCACTGTGTAAAGTATTAAGGAAGGTCCTCCTCTCTTTGGCTGGCCCTTGACAGGACTAGGTAAAGAGAGGAGGCAGTGGAATATTCAGTTTCCTCCTTCCTTCCCCCAGAATCCATCACCTTCCTGATTTGTCAAGCTTCTTCCTCCTTCACCTGTTGGTCCTGCCTTTGCCACCATGGACAGGCAGGTGCTCTATTGAATGTTCAGGTGCACATGTGTAGGTGTAAATGTATGTGAATCTGTGCATGTGTACTGTGACCAGGTGTTTGGAAATATGGGCATGTAGGTGCTTGTGAATAGGTGGGTGTGAGTATGCTCCAACATGTGTCCTTGTGAATGAATGAGTGGGCATCTCTCCTCTCGTTTATGCTTTTGAATGAATGGGTGGCTGTGAGTATGTGTGCATGTTTACCTGTGAACAGATGAGTGTGAGTATGTGTATGCCTGTGTGCTTGTACTGGGTAGAAGTGACTGTGTGTATGGCGTTTATGTAAAATATCCAGTCGCCGCTGGTAGGTAGGAATGTGCAGTTAAATCATACAGCAACTTAAGCTAAAATTGGTTAACAATGTACGCTAACAGAAAATAAAGTATAGATTTTAGGACTATATTTTATTGCTGAACCTTTTCCTACCACCATTATACATTAAAAAGAGTGTCACACAATACATATTTTAGGCAGGAGGTCTTCAGTGATCCATATATCAAAATAAATGTATCATGATAGCTGAAATGGAATTGGGTTATAATGTGTTACTACCTTATAATCAGGCATATCTTCCATCTCCACATATGTACTAATGACACCCAGATGTTCTCTAAAATGCTAAACCTGGTAGTACCACTGGTCATGTACTAAACTGGCAGCTCTACCCCAACAGCAATGAGGCAAAGCACATGATGGTGGTGGAAAAGCACACATTTGTTTAATAGTGTTTTTGTCACCACAAATGGCATTTTCAATATCGGGAAGAATGCTAAGATCTTGAGTTGCAAGTTTATTGACAGCATCTCATTGAGCCCGCAGGCTACTGAAGTGCCACCATATGAATATCCACCTAAACTGTTGCACAGTATTTTTCCGTTCTAATGTCTATACAAGCATAAAACTCAGTCCCATCAAACATTGCTTCCAGCTTTTAAAACTCATTTTTCTTCTTCTATAGAAATACCTTTTGGAGAACTGTAATGTCATGCAAAAGATGCCAACACAATTCCTTAATATCAATCAATCACTCTTTTGTAAAGCACAACACTTTCACCCCTAGGGGTATCTTGGCATTGAGGTTGCTGCATCTGTGTCGAAAGCCAGGTCTTGAGTTGCTTTCTGAAGTCTGCCAAGGACGGTGCCATTTGGAGAGGGAGGGGAAGGCCATTCAAGGCTTTGGCAGCGATGTAGGAGAATGTGCAGCCTCTGCTGTGGGTGAGATGGATGTGGGGGCATGTGTGAGGACTCGTGAAGAGAAGCACAGGTGTGTGTCTTGAGGGAAGGTGGAGGTTCAGCCAGTGGTTGAGGTTGGACTGTCCCAGTATGTGGAGGACTTTGTATGCATGTGTGAGCGTCTTGAACTAGCATTGTCTCTGGAAACTGAGCCAGTGGATTTTCCTGAGGTGAGGAGTGAAATGGGTGTGCTTGAGGAGGTCAAGGACAAGTTTGGCTGCTGTGGTCTGTATTGTCTGGAGCCTTCTGAGGAGCTTGGAGGAGATACTGGTGTAGAGCACGTTGCTATAGTTGAGTCTGCAGGTGACGAGGGCTTCTGCAACAATCTTTCAGGTGTTTACTGGGATCCATCAGAAGTTTTTGTGTAGCATGCGCAGTGTGTGGAAATAGGAGGAGGCGACTGCATTAAATTGTTGCTTCATGGTTAGTTGGCTGTCCACGATTATGCCAAGGTTGCGAGTGTGGTCAGTCGGTGTCAGTGTGGGTCTGAGTTCTACTGGCCACGAGCTGTGGTGGCAAGCGTAGGTGTTATTTTCAAAGATCAGTACCTCTTTTCATTTGATCTCAAGCATTACAAATTTTCCACTTAGATTAAGGGTGTCATTATAAGTTTGGCTGCAGTGCACCGTAATGGCAGCTGTAGCAGTTAGACCACTAGTGGCTTGGCGATCGGAGCACTGTATTCTGAGTCATGCAGGCCTATGGAGCAAAGACCACCATGGTCACCCTGGCATCGCCAGGCAGCGTAGACTGTCGTGGTCACGAGGCAGCGCAAACAGGCCGACGGAGCCTGTTTTTCTGCTGGAAACATTGGGCCATATTTATACTTTTTGACGCAAAACTGCGCTAACGCAGTTTTGCGCCAAAAAAATTAGCGCCGGCTAACGCCATTCTGAAGCGCCATGCGGGCGCCGTATTTATTGAATGGCGTTAGCCGGCGTTAGCCGACCGGCGCTGCCAGGTGTGCGTGAAAAAAAACGACGTACACCAGGCAGCGCCGGCGTAGGGAAAAATGGCGTTTTGGCGTCCCAAAATGGGGCAAGTCAGGCTGAGGCAAAAAAATCGTCTTAACCCGATTTGCGCCATTTTTTTTGGGCGCCCAGACGCCATTAACATGACTCCTGTCTTAGCAAAGACAGGAGTCATGCCCCCTTGCCCAATGGCCATGCCCAGGTGACTTATGTCCCCTGGGCATGGTCATTGGGCATAGTGGCATGTAGGGGGGCACAAATCAGGCCCCCCTATGCCACAAATTTTTTTTTTTTTAAAAATACTTACCACAACTTACCTTTTCTTCCCTGGGATGGGTCCCTCCATCCTTGGGTGTCCTCCTGGGGTGGGCAAGGGTGGCAGGGGGTGTCCCTGAGGGCAGGGGAGGGCACCTCTGGGCTCATTCTGAGCCCACAGGTCCCTTAACGCCTGCCCTGACCCAGGCGTTAAAAAGAGGCGCAAATGCGGGGTTTTTTGCCCCGCCCACTCCCGGGCGTCATTTTTGCCCGGGAGTATAAATACCACGCACATGCCTGGGAGTCATTTTTTAAGACGGGAACGCCTACCTTGCATATCATTAACGCAAGGAAGGTGTCCACGCTAAAAAATGACGCTAACTCCATGAACTTTGGCGCTAGACGCGTCTAACGCCAAAGTATACATATGGAGTTAGTTTTGCGTCGAAATTGCGTCAAAAAAAACGACGCAATTTCGGCGCAAACGGAGTATAAATATGCCCCATTATGAGGTTGCATTCCGCCATTGTTACCATGGCGGTCCAACCACCACATCCCAGCAGGCAGAAACGGAGACTATAAAGGGAGAAACTCACCTGTAGGCAGCCTTACACATCCTGTGCTGCCATGGAACACATCACACACATCCGGCCGCTGCTTCTGCTCATCGATGGATCCCAAAACTCACATCACCATGGACGCAACTGACCATAATAACACACACCTACCTGTGTCATTAAGCTCAACAACAGATCATTGAGCTGTCATCCACATGATATGGGGTCTCAGTACGAACACCAAGTACACTTGTCATTGTGTACACAGTCAGAGTCATTCACAAAGAAGGACACATTCACAGCCAGTAAACACCCCCTTTGAGCAGGTCACTCACACTGCACAGCCACGCTCCATAAAAACACACATCTGACCATTTCAGACATAGGGACAGTGAAGTGTACACAATATTGTGTCCCAACCCCAACAACACAGCAACATCACATTGACAAATACAACTGACACCCTCACATTGCACATGCGCATGGACTGTCATCAGATTCAAAACATATATGTATGGATTTGTCATGGAACACAAACACCAATCCCATGAAACATCCCTGGTATAGACCCACACATCACCCACATTGCAACACAATGAAAGGGCAATGGGATGCAAAATAGTCAGAGAGACAAACATCCCAAGTTCATTTTGAAAACAATACCTGCACAATAGGGATGAAGGTTCAGGAACACTCATGGAAGGATGCCACACTGGGACACATGTCACTTTGCACATGCCCTTAAACAACATTTGCACAGGAACTTGCCCTATATGTAGCTCACGGACAAACAATATTAAAGCCAAGGGACATGCGTATGTGTAGAATGTGGAAGAACAAGTCAAGAAAGCAAATACAACAGCAGCTGCATGGGACATACATCTAGATGAAATAACTTAAACAGTTGCACTTGTATAGCGCACTACTCACCCGTTAGGGTCTCATGGCACTGTACGCATACCGCTTTGGAACCCCTCATGGCTCCCATGACAGCCAATCCCCACCCACATTTTGCCCCCTCCACCTCCCTCCTCTTACCAATCCAAATCCACCATTCCCCTACCTATCCCATGTAGACAGGCACATCTGCACACACCCACCTCAACACATACAATCAGCGTTCATAAAAACAAACACCACCTCGTGATTGGAATTATTGCAAGTCTGCGAACAACAAACAGTGGATTCCTGGACCTGAAGACCTGCAAAGGAGGGATACCAAGCCCAGAAGTCGAAAGAAGTTCCAGGAAGGACAGGAGCCCCTGCCAACCCAGAAGAGGGTGCAAAAGAAGAGTCCCTGGTTGGACGAAGACTGCAGAAATTAACCCTAGGAAGATGCCAGCGGGTTCCTGCATGATGCAAAGGATGTCCCACGTCATGAAGTTGGATGCAGGTGAGTTTTGGTGCTGGATTCCTCCAACAAGCCTTTGTTCCGGCAAAGTCATGTTTTGCATCAACTAGGCACTATCTGGCCCGAGGAAAGACTTGGGGCCTCAACTTTGTGTGAGGAGGAAGAGGGGTCTCTCAGCACTTCAGCGAGCCCTCAGAGCACCAGATAGCACCCACGGGAGTCACAGGTTATGGGGACAAAGGAGGTGCAAAATGCGATTGGTGCAGCACTGCACAGGAAGGTCCCACACCGCCTAGGCCAGGCTGTGCATGAAGGAATTTCGCAAATAGTGCACAGAGCCATCAGTAGGTGAAGAAGACGCAGTGCACAGCGGTACCGTCATTCTGGGGGAAGGCAAGGTCCTACCTCCTCCAAATTGCAACAGCAGGACCTCAGGACAGTCTGTGTCGATGGGGCCACACTCTGTGTTCCAAGGAGCACGCTCGTCACTGTGAGAGGAGTTCAAGAGAACCAGTTGTCGACTTAGAAGGTGTCTGCGTGAGCAGGGGAGAGACTCCATCACCCCACAGGAGATTTCTTCAGTCCTTCTGGTGCAGGGTGAAGACAGGGAGTCGTCAGAGCATTCACACCTTGGAAACTGTTGCAGTTGCTGGCTAGACCTGAAGTTGCAGAAGAAAATTATCTCTTGTGGATACTTTGTTGCTGTTACAACAGTTGCTGGAGCAGGCTGCGGTGGATCTGAGGTCAGAGGGTGAAGTAGTAGTTGCAGAGAAACCACGGGAGAGACCCTAAATAGCCCTGGGAGGGGGATTGGCTACCTTATCAGGTTAGGACCTATCAGGAGGGGTCTCTGATGTCATCTGCTGGCTCTGGCCACTCAGAGCCCACTAGAGTGCCCCCACACCTTACAAAGCAAGATAGATGAGGTCTTGGACACACTGGAGGAGCTCTGGGCACCACCCCTAGGCTGGTGAAGGACAGGGGAGTGGTCACTCACCTTTCCTTTGTCTAGTTTCTCACTAGAGCAAGGGACAAGGGGTCCTTGAACCAGTGTAGACTGTTTTATGCAAGAAGGGCACCATCTGTGCCCTTCAAAGCATTTCCAGAGGCTTGGGGAGGCTACCCCTCCCCAGCCTGTAATGCGTATTTCCAAAGGGAGAAGGTGTAACACCCAGCTCCCAAAGGAAATGCTTTGTTCTGCCTTTCTGGGACTGAGCTACTTAGACCCCAAGAGGGCAGAACCCTGTCTGTGAGGTGGCAGCAGCTGTAGCTGCAGTGCAAGCCTCAGAGAGCTGGGTGGCAGTACTAGGGGTCCATAGTGGAGCCCCCCAGGATGCATGGAGTTGGCTCCCCAATACCAGATTTGGAATGGCGGGGAATTCCTTGATCTTAGACACCTTACATGGCCATATTTGGAGTTACCATTGAGAAGCTAAATATAGGTTTTGACCTATATGTAGTAGACCCGTGTAATGGTGTTCCCGCACTCACAAAGTCCTGGGAAATGGCCCTGAACTATGTGGGGGCACCTTTGCTAGTGCAAGGGCGCCCTCACACTTAGTAACTTTGCACCTAACCTTCAGCAAGTGAAGGTTAGACATATAGATGACTTATAAGTTACTTAAGTGCAGTGAACATGGCTGTGAAATAACTAGTGCGTTATTTCACGCAGGCTGCAGTAGCAGTCCTGTGAAAGGGTTTGTCTGAGCTCCTTATGGGTGGCAAAAGAAATGCTGCAGCCCATAAGGATCTCCTGGAACCCTAATGCCCTGGGAACCTAGGCACCACATACTAGGGACTAATAAGGGGGGCCCAGTGTGCCAATTGAAATTGGTAAATGAAGTCACTAGCCTATAGTGACAAAGTTAAAAGCAGAGAGAACATAAGCACTGAGGTTCTGATTAGCAGAGCCTCAGTGACACAGTTATGCACTATACAGACACACACATTAGGCCATAAACAATGAGCACTGGGGTCTTGACCAGCAGGATCCCAGTGAGACAGGTAAAAACATACTGACATACAGGTAAAAATGGGGGTAACATGCCAAGAAAGATGGTACTTTCCTACAACGCCATTAGTCCTTTGTATGGTGGAGAGGCCCAGATATTTGCAAGTACCAATAGAAGGCACTAAACATGTTGCCCAATAGGAATCTACATCACTCTCTCCATTTTGTTCCTGCAAACCCAAATATCTGTGGATGAATGGTTACACCCAACCACATGTGATTTCAACATAACTACTAGTCAGTCCATGATGCATGCCAACAGTAATGTTACAAATCTTTCCCACATGATGCCGCATCAATGGTCCGGAAATGCAAATTGTGGCTAAAAATATAGTCATACCCGCCAGGTCCCTCATTACTACTCAATTGTACATGCCAAAACACATTGCAATGATGGGTGAGGGTACATGTAAGCCAAGAATCAATGGTGACGCACTCCAGTCTGTGGAACAACATGTGATCTACTCCTGTTGCAAACGTCCTATTCCACACAAAGGGTGGCATGCATATATATGTAAGGGAATACAGACATCATCCGATGAAAACAGGTAGACCTTGCATGAAACAGCAGTGTGTGCCTTTTGTCAAAAGAGAAAGGGACACTTGCCAACATGTAGGCACAAGGAATGTTGGCAACAGTGATGGCACAAACCATGTCAATTAACATTTCACACTTACAAAAGGAAATCATTGATCTGTAGCAGCACCCAAAAGGCAAAATATGCTCTGTCACATGTATGATGGGCATCTTAACATTACAGGCAGTAGTGAGTCACAATGACCAGTCACACTGAAGACAAGTAGCCTCTGGGGTACAGATGCCAATATACTCATTTCACCAGACACACTGCGGAGAACAGTAATCCATCACTTCCTTTCACTTGGCCTGTAACACTGAGGAGCAGTGGTCTGTTGCATAGAAATGACACCCACTACAACAACATAGAACACTTGATTGATCACAGTAAACAGCCATATGTTGTCTCTGGGGATTGTACACAGTTCTGCCCTGGGTCCCTGGGCCAATAGGCATGACACATCAGTATGCTCCGCATGACTTATCTACACAAACAGTCACTCATCTCCTGTGTCATACATGGCACATACCTAATCATCAGGGGGAGATGTTGGAACCTAACACATTAACTTAGCAACATGACAGGCAGGAATAGCCCCTGTACTCAACCCCTTGTGTCTTCTGTGTTCCCCTCAAATGCATATTAAGGAGCCGGGTGCATATCCTCCAGGATGTGTGACATTAATGGGTTGTGCCCTGCCCATGTTGGGGGGGACAGCCCACACTGGACTTCCGCAATCTTCTGGGCCTAGTGTCTCAGGATCTCCCACCTCTTCTGACAGTGAACGCCAGGGTCCTCACCGGCCAGGCGATGGCTCTCCATTTCTTCTTCTTCTTATGGCTGTTAACCTGTACGGATGCAGGACACAAATCAAGAGATTACAATCATATATTTTGGCCAAATAGTTCAGTCACACACATGTCAGAAGCACCAAGCTATGAATTTTCCATTGGTTAATGCACCACAAGTGTAAAGCACACAAACCTACTCAGGGTCTACAATGACTAAGCAGGCCTACTGGCATCAGGTAGCTCATGCTCCAGCAAAATGTGCTGTGATGTGAGCCACAATTAATCACTACTCACTGATGTGGCTTCTGAAGGGTAAACTACTAAGGCCTGAATGGGCAAGCACATTCACACTCTGTGAGATTGACTCACTGAATACAACTGTCATAGTACAGACTTCCTCCTTACACTTGAGTGACAATGAAGAGGCTGGCATGGTGGGTAAAAAAAGTGAGGCCCTGTGCATATGTGTACATGTGGCCTACCAAATGCAGACTCATGCATGAAGAAAAGTGGCCTCTTTCTAGCATGGTTACCCCCACTTTTGGCCTGTTTGGCCTGTTTGTCAGTGTGTTTGACTGTGTCTACTGGGAACCTGCTAATAAGGACCCCAGTAGTTATACTCGCTCCCTTAAATTATGGTTGTAGGATACTGGTAATCCAGTATTTCACCCACAATTACCTAGGTACCCAGGGCATTGGGGTTCCAGGGGATTCCTATGGGCTGCAGCATTTCTTTTGCCACCTATATGGAGCCTAAAGAAAGGCTTCTACAGGGCTGCCATTGCATCCTGTGTTAAAAGGTGCATGCACCTTTTCACTGCCATTTACACTGCACCAGGTCACTTATAAGTCACCCCTATAGCAGGCCCTTTAGCCCTGAGAGCAGGGTGCAGAGTACCTGTATGTGAGGGCACCCCTGCACTAGCAGAGGTGTCCCCACGACCTCCAGGACCATTTTCCCGGACTTCGTGAGTGCGGGGATGCCACTTTATGTGTGTACTGGACATAGGTCATTACCTATGTCCAGCTACATAATGGCAACTCCAAACATAGGCATGTTTGGTATGAATCATGTTGGAATCATACCCCAATGCTTTTTCAAGCATTGGTTGTATGATTCCATGCACTCTGGGGGCTTCTTAGAGCACCCCAGTATTCCAGCCTTTTGAGGTTTTCCAGGGAGCCCCAGCTGCTGCCACTTCTCAGAGAGGTTTATGCCCTCCTGTTGCTTGAGCAGGTCAAGCCCAGGAAGGCAGAAAAATTGATTTTATTTTGAGAGAGGGATGTTATACCCTCTCCCTTTGGAAATAGGTTTCACAGGCTTGTGAGGAGTAACTTTCCCAAGCCACTGGAAATGCTTTGAAGGGCACATTTGGTTCCCACCTTGCATAATCCAGTCTACACCAGTTCAGGGACCCCCTGCTCTGGTGCGAAACTGGACAAACAAAAGGGGAGTGACTACTCTCCTGTCCATCATTACCCCAGGTGTGGTACTCAGAGCTCCTCCATAGGGTCCCTGGGTTTTGCCATCTTGGATTCCAAGTTGGCAGGGAACTATGGGAGCATCTGAGTGGCCAGTGCCAGCATGTCAGATCAGAGCTCTCCCCTGATAGGTGCTTATCTTTGTAGCTGACCATTCCCCCTTTCAGGGCTATTTAGGGGTGGTTCTTCAGATTTGGATTGCAAGACTCCAGCAGGAATCCTCTGCATCCTTTACTTCACCTTCTTACCAAAGAAACTGCATCTGGACCCTCCAGGAACTCTACAAACGTAAAAAAAGATGCAAAGACGGTTTCTGCAACATTGTATCTTTAGCAACTGCAACTGTTTCCGGATCATGCATCCTCAGAGGACAGCCTGTCTTAAGCTTAAATCAGGAAAACAAAGGAATTTCCCTTGGAGTGAAGGAGTCACTCCTCTGCTTCAGCTGGCACCCCTCTGCAGCCACGACCAGTGGCGTGGGTCCCATCTCCTGATAAGGTACGTGGATCCAGGATAGTGGACTGAAGTGGTCCTGATGGTCCTGATGTCCACCTGTCCAACTTTGGTAGAGGTAAGAGCTTGCCTCTCCAAGAAAGACAGTACCCCCATGCACCACGTGTTTTGCAGTTGCCACGGCTTGTTGCCATCCTTCCACAAAGTTCTTCATGCACGGTGCAACTCTGTCCTGTGATGCCTAGCTATCTATGTGGTTCTCTGGCGGTGTGAGACCCTTTGTTGTAGTGCTGCATGGGTCTCCTGTTGCACCTTCTTTGTCCCCATGCTGTGGGACTCCTGTGCATGCTGCCTGGTATCTCTGAGTTGCTGAGAGCCACCTTTAACTCCCCCTCCTGGGTACAGTCCACCAGGTACCCCTTTGGTCCCTGGCAGCACCATTTTCCTCTAATCAAGAGCTTTGCATGTACCAAGGCTTGTTGATGGAATCCAGCAACACAAACCAGACTGAATTTATCCCTCCAGCTTGGGACACCATCTGAACCAACCAGGAACCAGCATGCATCTTCTTGGTTGCAGAACTTACTGTTGCTCTTCACTGGTGGTTCTTCTTTTGCATCTTCACCCAGGTAAGCAGGGGCTCCTATTCTCCCTGGACTCTTCAGTGCTTCTTGGACTTGGTCCCCTTTTTTCCACAGGTATACAGGTCTAGGAATCCATCGTTGGTGTCTTGCAGTCTCTTCTGGTTCTTGCATTATCTTCTTTCTTGTGTACTTGTGTGTTCTAGGAAAGTTACTGTAATTTACTCCTGCTTACCTGGGCTCTGGGTGGGTTCTGTTACTTACCTTTGGTAATAATACCTCCAGCGCCCCTCTACACACTACATTTGCCTAGGTGGGAAACCGACATTCACATTCCACTTTCTTAGTATATGGTTTGTGTTCCCCCAGTCCCATTTCTAACTATTGTGACTTTTACTATTTGCACTGTTTTCTAACAGTTTTACAGCTATTTCTGCATACTAGTGTATATATTTTTTGCTCTACTTACCTCCTAAGGGAGTATAGTCTCTATGGTATTTTTGGCATTTATGTCACAAAAATAGAATACCTTTGTTTTTATAACACTGAGTATTTTCTTTCATGTGTGTGAGTACTGTATGACTACAGTGGAATTGCATGAGCTTTGCATGTCTCCTAGTTAGGCCATGGCTGCTCACCCACACTACCCCTAGAGAGCCTGGCTTCTAGACACTGTCTACATTTCACTAATAAGGGATAACTGGGCCTGGTATAAGGTGTAAGTACCTTAGGTACCCAATACATTTCTGGCCAGCCTCCTACAATGCAACTTCATGGGGTGGGTTCTGTGGTATGTACCAGTCCCACAGAACACTCCTTGGACATATGTGTCTATCCTACAGAGATGTCATTCAACATACAATGACATACATTGTACACTTGCTGTTGTGTGACCAGGCTACTGGCTCACATATCATGGCCTCCCAGGAATCAACGCACTGTCTGCACTGTAGGTCTGTCATCAGTGTGGTAAGCCTGTACAGGACAAATATGACTTCTGTGAAGTGTGGGAGTAAGGGACCTGTCATGATTCAAAGACACACATTGACAATGGTGCATAATGCACATATGGGCTACTTCTGGGATGTACCTCAGTACCCATTCCTAATTTAGTCAATGGACAGAGGCATTCAGGGCACTCAGGGGAAGTTGTGGCACTAGAACATCATATTGTCGAGGATGTAAAGGGAATGGGCACAGTGCCACAGTTGCATAGCCAAAGTGAATCTAATTCTACCTTGAGTACATTCCATATTGGGAGATATATATCGGGAGATGCATTGGGAGATACACTGACAGGTCCTGATCCCTGCAGGCTGAACATGCAGAACCTACATATCACTCCTTTTGCATCACTTACGTGCATGACAGCACATCATGTGGCCATCAGGAATTTGGCATGTGGTGTATGTGGCAACCTGAAGGGCAGAATGAGTCAGGATGTGGCTTCCAAACTACAATTTGACAAGGGCAGATGTTGGTTGATAGATCTGTAGTACTACACATTGTTTACAAGATCCTCAAATGACTCACACAAGCTGCATACATAGCTCAAGCTTTCGTGAACATACATGCTGTCTAACATTTACAACCATCGTAAAGAAAGAGATGTCAGTGGGGATTTTGCAACACTACTAAATTGTCTGTGGGCAAAAATAGTTTTACCAGAGCAGTACTTGCATGTCCACGTAGTACACCCTTTATTCCGGTCGTTTTGGATCTTGGGTTCAATCGTATTTCTGATATGATAGCTCTGAGACCATTACTCTTTCGGGTAAGGATCTGGACCACACCAGAGCTTACCATTTATTGGGATTCCCTCCTTGAGATCTTAAAAAGACCAAATGCACACTTCGTCCTGTGGCTTAGGTATGTGTCAAAATGGTTTCGCACCTTGGGACTTGGGAATTACTAGGAGAATCTACAGAATTTAGGAAAGGCCCAGAAACAATCTCTGAAATCTGCTTACTGGTCCTATGTTAGAAATAACTATCTTCTTTGTATATCACATGGACGATTGACTAATCAATTTCTTGATTTTAAGTGGTATCCCCCGTTTCAGGTGTTTACCGCTATTGTCTTTAACTGGTAGCTGGAGATCACTACCAATATCTGATTTATGTCCTGGCTGTAATGATGTTCTTGAATCTGTCGAACACTTTATGTTTTTTTGCCCAGCGTATGCCCTTCCCCAGCGCAAGTGGATTCTTCCAGTTTTCCAGAATTTGGGCAGAAGACAATGTGGCATCGCCCTAAGGATCTTGAAGAGCGATAGTTCAACTGCTTCGATTTATGCTGTTAGCAAGTTCCTTGGGGCTACATGGCATATACGTTCTTGTCTTTTAAAAATATAGTAATTTGTAAGTATGTATGCTACAGGACAAGAAATTAGAGATGTTTACCTTATTGTAAATATCGAATGATGATTTTAATTCCTCTTATTTATTTTTGTATCTAATTTGTAATCTTTGGATCATTGTGTTTTTTTTATTGTCTTGATGGTTATTCATGACTGAATAAAGCTTGTGTGCTATTACTATTAGACGTCAGTGGATGGCAGTAAAGTCTCCTTAGCTAGTTGTATGTATCCAGCATAGGGAGGATCTAGACCCACAAAAACTCACAGAACACAGTGACTGAACTCAACATATACTACTGGCCACCAATACCTGCACAATGCACATCGCATTGATGCCACACAGACTGCAACAACAGGCATACAAGAAGTCCACTGGCATACAGGGGCACAATGTGGCCTGTGAGGAGTGAAAGGATGGTGTTGAACAGTATCAATTGTGCCTATGAGATTCTCACCTTTCCCTCTGGTGAGATATAGAGCTGTTCATAAAGAGGTAGGACCTCATAAACAAGCCTCTCCAGCGACTCTGGAGAGAAGGCAGGGGCCCTATCAACTGCTGGACATGGCATGCTCAGGCAGCACACAGCAGCTCAGGTGTTGCTGACAGCAGTGTGAGGATTCAAGTGAGAAAATGTGCACAACATGGCGGCTACGTCCACTACATACACGGTTGTCACCACCAGCAGACACAGCCATTGTGCCGCGACCGCCACAGGCACCAACATTAGCCTATACCTGTGTCAGCCATGGTTGGAACTGCCTACCGCCATGATGACTTCTGCAGGTGGTTGCAGGTGGTTCATAATGTCCAGTGGAGTAGGTCAGGCACTTTTCCCCCCTGAAATGCTGTATTTGGCTTTATGAACTGCATCACACCTACAACATATGTTTTGTTGCATGACAATCATCCTTATTCTGTCTTATCATGTAGGTCTTTCTGCACAACCACCAGTGTAGTGTGTTATAGGGCACAGGTTGCATTTGACTGGAGTGCACAGGCCACCACCGCTGATGGTCTTTTTGATGGTCGGAATATACAGTCACATTTCGAGGGGCAATTGCGTAGTGTATCTTTGAATTTCATCCAAATCCATATTTTGAACACTTGTTTTGAAAACCATGGGGGTTACATGTGACCCTTGTGTAATTGCCAGCTGTGAAGTGTATTGGGTGTCATGTCTATCTAGTCAGAAATTCTTAGTCACATGATATTGTTAGCATGCATCTTGTATGTTACTGTGGACACACTGACTAATGTTACATATCTTGTCTTGTCACACATAGGAACTCTGGGAGAGGGAGGATGCAACAACCTCCTTTCTACTGTCCACTGCCAGACCTGCAGACCATGGAACGCTGACATATAATTATGTTGTACGTCCTGGATAGGCAACCAGTAGTGGACTTATGCTGTCAGTTAAAGCCAGATCTGATGCCATCTATAAATTATCCAACCAGCATACCACCGATCATACAAGTCATGTCAGTTTTGCACTTCCTGGCCAAATGGTCCTTCCAACATACAGTGTCCGTATCTGCTGGTATAGTCCAATCTATGTTCAGTCTGGTGTTGAAGGATTTCCTCTCAGCAATGTTGAAACACATTGACAGTTATATAAGGTTCTACTTACGTGAGGATTTAGCCAATGTGAAGGCTGACTTTTATGGTTTTGGCCACCTCTCACATGTGGTAGGGGCCATTGATGGCAAAAGTGTTAGCTTGGTGCCACTGCAGGCCACGGAACAAGCCTATTGCAAAAGAAAGAACTTCCATTCCATCAACCTGCAAGTTGTCTGTTTGGCAAATCGCTACATATCACGTCTGTGCAGTTACCCTGGATCAGCCCATGATTCCTTCATAATGCTGAGCAGCGCCATACCCCAGCAGATGTCACAACTGCACCTAGAGAGGGCCTGACTGGCTGGTAAGTCATGTCTGTCCTGATTGTGTGTGTGCAATGTCAGGTGTGCCAATTATGAAGTGAGTGACTCATTGTTGCACTTCTATTCCGTTCCTTAACAGGAGACTCTGCATATCCAAACCATCCTTGGATGTTGATTGTGAAGAATCCAACTACGCCAGGCGAAGTCTGCTTCAGTGACGCCCATTGAAGAACACAGTGGCAAGTGGAGCAGGCTTTTGGGCTCCTTAAGGCCAGATTCCGCTGTCTGGACTAGACTGCTGAAGCTATCCTCTACTCACCCAGAAAAGTGTGTCAGATCACTTTGGCATGCTGCATGTTCCACAACATCACCATGTGGCGGGATATCCCGTACATCACAGAGGAGAGGGAACCTGCAATGTCAACAGGTGTGACTCCTGAAATGGAAGTGAGGATGACAGTAGTGAAGAGGAAGGAGCTGACCTGTGGGAAGATCTCATCAACAGCTACTTTTCTTGAGTGCAAGTATGTCATGTTATGTAATGACTGAGACTGTACAGTGAACTGTAGTTGTGAGAATGTGTGGAGTTATACGATTTGGAAACAGCTAGGGAGCTGATACTTTGCACTATTCAGCCAAAGCATGCTTGATGAGATAGATTTTGACACATCCCAACCTTGAGGATGTTGCTTTGTTTGTGTCAGTTTCCTTGCAATGTAATTTGTTTTCAAGTTTCCTGCTATGTGACTTGTGCCACAGGTATGGTTTTAAGCCTATGCTCCTTGTATTGTTCTTTGCACAGGTAGCTTCACCCCGATATCTTCATGTGGGCACTTGCAGGTATCTGATGCTATTCTGACATACAAAGAGGACATGGATTGTTGCAGGTCATGTAGGTCACAGAGTTTGGATTTATGAGACCTGTCCAAAAACAGATTGCACAGTGTTTAGGTGGAGGTACAGAAGTGGCCATTGCACTTGTTTGGTGTGTTGTGGTGGACCTGATGCATCATGTGTGTCATCATGTGGTCATTATATATGTACTCCTAGCTTACGACAAAGTCATTTTTTCTTCACATTGGCTAAAAACTCTTTTTGAATGACCTGTATATAGCTGTAGTTGTGTTTCCTTATTGCAGGCCACAGTGCCTGTGCCACAACACGGACATATGTTTGTGTCATACCACCAGATGCATGACATGTACAAGTAGCTTGCATCTTCATCATATGCATCTTACATCTCTGCATAGCTAAATGAGAAATTTAAGACAACAGACAATAAGTTTGTGATGGGTTAATTTATTACAATGCTAATACAGAAAATACATTTTGGACAGAAAGAAACAAAATAGGAAAGTGAAGGGGTCAGTCACTGTGAATGAAATTATTGGAGTAGATACCACACCATTGGAAGTCCAAAGTTCAGAGTACTCCGCCCATTGGAACTGGTAGATGGCTCAGAACCGGTATGCAGAGTGAATGTGTGGCACACAAAGGAAGTCCTCTAGGAAGAGGTAATTTGCCGGCAGTGGTGGGTGTCTTGTCATCCGTACCTCCTGGATTCTTTGATGGATGTCCAAAGGCAGGGTGTCTGGGGCTGGTTCTTCCTCTGGCATGGCCTCCCTTCCAATGGTTGGCACCAATATTGATGTGGCTAATATTGATAAGCCATAGAAAGGGATAGACTGTTTTTTTAAAAGCCTTGCTTACAGTGGTATGTATGTCCTCAGCACACCCATTAGGGAGGCCATGTGTGTATTGTGGGCCTTCACATGTTTTGCATGTCTCTGTGCATGTCCCTCTGTAGATGCTTGATTTCCTGGAGTTTGGTCAACACCTGTCTCACCACTTCTTCAGACTCCTGATAGACCCCCAAGACATGGCTGATGGTGTCCTGGTCAAGAGCAGCATCAGTGCTCACACTGTGGCCCACAGCATCCTTCCATGTTCCTTATCCCCACATGCCTGTGCCCTTGCCTTGCCCTTGCCACAGGGCACCTTCTCCAACTTGATCCTGGACCCTCGTTGTTGGAAGTGTTTCTTGCAATTCAGGATCCATGACTGGGGGCACAAGATTGTAGACACTGTGCTAGTTACACAGGGGCAAATGGCCGCCTGCGATGCTGAGGCAATTGGGCTGGGAGGTGTTGATGTGGGCACAGTGAGACTCACTGGTGCCCTCTGACCAGGATGCCCAAATGGTCCAGAACTGTCCTCCATGTCTAGACCTCCAGGAGTGTCTTCTTCACTGAGGGCTTCATCCGCGGGGGGTGGCGTAGAGGTCTGTTCTGTGGCCTTTATGTATCTAGCTTCAGCTCCACCTGTTGATGTTAAACATACATTGTTACTGGTTGTATTGTGACATCTACCTTCAACAGTTTAGAATTACAGTAAGCAGAAACCTTGAACAAAGTTAAACTGCAGTTAATCCTATTGTGTCAAGTAACCATGGTATTGTGTGTATTGACATGACATGTGTGAAGCTTGCCAATTTGTTTGGACTAAAGCAGCTACTGAAATGTGCATATCATTTGCAATTTGGAGGCTGGCCTGAAAATGACATCTTGCTGGCACTGCAGGCAAATGAGTGGCTCCGCAAGGTATGGCTTTGCCTACCTGAAGGCCTAGTTAAGTGTGATGCAGGCAAACCCACAATGTTGTTGTACATGTGACTGGAGTCATCATGTGCACAGTGCAGTGGGAACATGTCTTCTGCCAATACTAATCTGATGAGGCATTTTGAGGTCTTATGGATACTTGTCATTCACACTTGGTAAGGTGTCATTCCATTTTATCTTGGGTTTGCAAGTCAAGATGGAGCTATGCTGACAAATGCAGCTTTGATTTGGACTTGAGCTGTGCTTGATCACTTCAGTTGAGTTTATTTCATTCAAGAGTTGACAAATTACTCAACATAATCTCATACGCCAACGACACCAAGCTGATCCTCTCCCTCACCAAGGACTCCGCCAAGACCTACTTCCATAAAGAAATGAAGGCCATCGCCGAATGGAAAAAGAGCAGTTGCCTCAAACTCAATTCGGACAAGATGGAAGTCCTTATCTTCGGCTCCACCCCCTCTGCATGGGATGACTCCTGGTGGCCTTCCACTCTTGGAACCGCTCCAACTCCCACCGACCACATACACAACCTAGGATTCATCTTGGATCCCGCACTATCCATGACTCAGCAAGTCAACGTCATCTCCTCCTCCTGCTTCAACACCCTCCGCATGCTCTGAAAGATCTATGAATGGATACCCACTGAAACCAGAAGAACAGTCACCCAAGCCCTCGTAAGCAGCAAACTGGAATACGGCAATGCCCTCTATGCAGGAACCACAGCCAAACTCTAGAAGAGGCTGCAACACATCCACAACGCCTCCGCATGCCTCATCCTTTACATCCCCCACCACTGCCACATCACAGACCACCTGAAAAACCTGCACTTGCTCCCAGTCAACAAGAGAATCACCTTCAAACTCCTCACTCACGGTCACAAAGTACTGCACAACCAGAATACCTCAAAAGCCAGAATACCTCAACAAATGACTCTCCTTCTACAACCCGACCTGGCATCTCTGCTCCGCTGACCTTCCTCCACAATCGTCTCATGCGTCCGCAGAACAACAACCGGCGGTAGATCATTTTCACACCTCGCCGCCAAAATGTGGAACACTCTTCCCACCCACCTGTGCCAGACCGAAGACCTCCTTACCTTCAGGAAACTTCTCAAGACCTGCCTTTTTGAGCAGTAGCAGCACCTCCCCCCACAGTCCCCCTCCCCTCCTCAGCACCCTGAGACCCTCATGGGTGAGTAGTGTGCTTTACAAATCCCTGATTGATTGATTGACAAACAATGGTATCTGGAGAAGTAGCCACTATGCTGGTGGTTGGATTAAGACTAACAGCGCCTCCTGGGAGTTGCAGTCATGTTAGTCCCTCTACTTCCCAACACTTAGCAGATGGTATCCTCTCAGGTGAGTATACGTCAATTGAAAATTAAGGAACAAGGGTATTTGGGAAGATGAACAATGGTCAGGTATTTGTAGTAACAGACACAGGGCCTGCTGTGAGTTGCAGTCAGGTCAGTGCTTCTACTTCACACCCTCAACAAATAGTGTCCTCCCAGGGGAGTACTCTTCCATCGAGAGTTGGGAACAGGGATATTTGGACAGTTAAACACTGGGCTGGGGGTTGGAATTACAGTATCAGAGCCACCTGGCCTCAGCAATCAGATCATTCTCTCTACTACATACACTATACAGATTATATTCCCCCCAGGTAAGTAGACTTCAAGTGAGAGTTCACAAACAGGGGTATTTGGACAAGGGAGCACTGGTCTGGTGTTTGGAGTTAGACAAACAGTGCCTCTTGGGAGTTGCAGTCATTTCACCCTCTCTACTATAGACACTATACAAATGGTACCCACCCAGGTGAGTGCACATAAAGTGAGTGTTCACAAAGTGGGGTATTTGGACACGTGGACAACGTGCTAGGGTTTGGAGTTACGGAAACAGTGCCTCCTGGGAGTTGCAGTTATGCCACACTCTCTACTACTCACACTATATACTTATTATCCTCCCAGATGAGTACACTTCAAGTGAGAGTTCACAAACTGGGGTATATTTGGACAAGTGGTCACTGTGCTTGTGTTTGTAGTTACAAAACAGGTCTTCGTAGGAGCTACAGTCATGTCACACTCTCTACTACACACACTAAACACAAGGTATCCTCCCAGGTGAGTACACTTTAAGTGGGAGCTCACAAATTAGGGCATTTGGATATGTGGACACTGTGTTGGTCTTTTGAGTTACTGAAACAGTACCTCCTGGGAGTTGCAGTCATGTCACACCTCTACTACACACACTATAAACAGGCTATCCTCCCAGACGAGTACACCTCAATTGAGAGTTGAGGAAAAGGTGTATTTGGACAATTTAACACTGGGTTGATGGTTGGAGTGTGAGAAACAGTGCCTCCTGGAGGTTGCAGTCAGGTCACGACTTCTACTACACACACTATAAAAATGGTGTGTCCCCCCCCGGTAAGAACACTTCAAGTGACAGTTCACAAACATGAGTATTTGGACAAATGAAAACTGTACAGAAAAAGTGTTTCCTGGGAGTTGCAGCCAGGTCACGCTTTCAATTACACACACAATACAAATGGTATCCCCCTAGTTGTGTACACTTCAAGAGAGAGTTCACGGAGAGGGATATGAAGACAAGTGTATACTGTGCTGATGGCTGTAGTCACAGAAACAGTGCTTCTTGGGTGTTGCAATCATGTCACTCTCTCTGCTACACACACTATGCAAATGTTGGGTCTTACATATCTGTATCCAGACTGCATTTGGGTTTGGGCATTCATTTAGCTGTAGAGGCATACCATGAGGAGTCATGGGATTATTGTATATTGATTGACTTACTGGCCCCATTTGTACCAATGGCATGTGATGGGCCTTAGGGGGTGATTCTAACCCTGGCGGTCGGTGTTAAAGCGGCGGCCAACCCGCCAACAGGCTGGCGGTAAAAAATATGGAATTCTGACCCTGGCGGGAACCGCCAACACAGACAGCCACTTTAACACTCCGCCCGCCACGGCGGTACAAACAAACAGCGCGGCGGTCACCGCCAACAGCCAGGCGGCAGACAATGTACCGCCCACCCTATCACAACTCACCAATCCGCCACCTTTTCCGGGGCGGGAGCACCGCCGATAAAAACACGGCGGAAACAGACTACGAACGGGAAAACGCTCACCACTACGCACTCCAGGAGGAAGGAGGACAGCATGGAACCCGAATTAAACATCCTACCTGCTCTCGTCTACCTTCTCATCTACCACGAGTACGAAGTCTGGCGCAGACGACAACGGTGAGTACTGCACCTACGACACACGGGAGGGGGGAGGACGAAAGGTTACGGGCACACACATATGCGACCCCCCCCCCCAACTATGTACACACCAATGCAGAGCAACAAGTCACAGTGACACCACCCAAACACCCCAGAAAAATGCTAGGACATAATCAAATTTGGAATAAATATTTATGTACCAAAAAGGTCCTGAAAAATATCGTACAACCATGAAAGATATTCACAAGAAAACAAATGACATACACATCAGTGTATAACTGAAGTAACAAGTCCTGCACATCCTACGAATCCATCATGTCCGTGGGCCAAAGTTGTGAGAAACAAGGGCAAAGCCCACACAGGAGACCTGAGTCCTTTGGAGAGAACACTGCAGGGGCATCAGATGTAAAAACTACAGGCACCTCAGGGGGAAGGGAAGGGGGGGGCACCACAGCCACATGAGTCCACGACGCCAGATCCACAAGGAGCCACCATGCCCACTGTACCATCCTGGGGAGTGCAAAGCCACAGTCTCTCAATGTCTCTACAGTGGGTGGGCTGCCCACTGGACCATCCTGGGGAGTGCAAAGCCACAGTCTCTCAATGTCTCTACAGTGGGTGGGCTGCCCACTGGACCATCCTGGGGAGTGCAAAGCCACAGTCTCTCAATGTCTCTACAGTGGGTGGGCTGCCCACTGTACCATCCTGGGGAGTGCAAAGCCACAGTCTCTCAATGTCTCTACAGTGGGTGGGCTGCCCACTGGACCATCCTGGGGAGTGCAAAGCCACAGTCTCTCAATGTCTCTACAGTGGGTGGGCTGCCCACTGGACCATCCTGGGGAGTGCAAAGCCACAGTCTCTCAATGTCTCTACAGTGGGTGGGCTGCCCACTGGACCATCCTGGGGAGTGCAAAGCCACAGTCCATCAGGTGGATGACAGTCTCCACTGGTCCATGAGGAGGCATGGTGGGCACAGTGAACCATAAACAGTGATTGAGACGGCGGTGCCCAGCGGAGCGGTGCTTGAGAAGAAGGGCCCAGCGGAGCGGTGCTTGAGAGGAAGGGCCCAGCGGAGCGGTGCTTGAGAAAAAGGGCCCAGCGGAGCGGTGCTTGAGACGGCGGTGCCCAGCGGAGCGGTGCTTGAGAGGAAGGGCCCAGCGGAGCGGTCCTTGAGACGGCGGTGCCCAGCGGAGCGGTGCTTGAGAAGAAGGGCCCAGCGGAGCGGTGCTTGAGACGGCGGTGCCCAGCGGAGCGGTGTTTGAGAGGAAGGGCCCAGCGGAGCGGTGCTTGAGAAGAAGGGCCCAGCGGAGCGGTGCTTGAGACGGCGGTGCCCAGCGGAGCGGTGCTTGAGAGGAAGGGCCCAGCGGAGCGGTGCTTGAGAAGAAGGGCCCAGCGGAGCGGTGCTTGAGACGGCGGTGCCCAGCGGAGCGGTGCTTGAGAGGAAGGGCCCAGCGGAGCGGTGCTTGAGAAGAAGGGCCCAGCGGAGTGGTGCTTGAGACGGCGGTGCCCAGCGGAGCGGTGCTTGAGAAGAAGGGCCCAGCGGAGCGGTGCTTGAGACGGCGGTGCCCAGCGGAGCGGTGCTTGAGAGGAAGGGCCCAGCGGAGCGGTGCTTGAGAGGAAGGGCCCAGCGGAGCGGTGCTTGAGACGGCGGTGCCCAGCGGAGCGGTGCTTGAGAGGAAGGGCCCAGCGGAGCGGTGCTTGAGAGGAAGGGCCCAGCGGAGCGGTGCTTGAGACGGCGGTGCCCAGCGGAGCGGTGCTTGAGAAGAAGGGCCCAGCGGAGCGGTGCTTGAGAAGAAGGGCCCAGCGGAGCGGTGCTTGAGACGGCGGTGCCCAGCGGAGCGGTGCTTGAGAAGAAGGGCCCAGCGGAGCGGTGCTTGAGACGGCGGTGCCCAGCGGAGCGGTGCTTGAGAGGAAGGGCCCAGCGGAGCGGTCCTTGAGACGGCGGTGCCTAGCGGAGCGGTGCTTGAGAAGAAGGGCCCAGCGGAGCGGTGCTTGAGAGGAAGGGCCCAGCGGAGCGGTCCTTGAGACGGCGGTGCCCAGCGGAGCGGTGCTTGAGAAGAAGGGCCCAGCGGAGCGGTGCTTGAGAAGAAGGGCCCTGTTCAGCGGTGCTCTTCTCCACGGCGGGCCCTGTTCAGCGGTGCTCTTCTTCACTGCGGGCCCTGTTCACTGGTGCTCTCCTCCACGGCGGGCCCTGTTCAGCGGTGCTCTTCTCCACGGCGGGCCCTGTTCAGCGGTGCTCTTCTCCACGGCGGGCCCTGTTCAGCGGTGCTCTTCTTCACGGCGGGCCCTGTTCAGCGGTGCTCTTCTTCACCGCGGGCCCTGTTCAGCGGTGCTCTTCTCCACGGCGGGCCCTGTTCAGCGGTGCTCTTCTTCACCGCGGGCCCTGTTCAGCGGTGCTCTTCTCCACGGCGGGCCCTGTTCAGCGGTGCTCTTCTCCACGGCGGGCCCTGTTCAGCGGTGCTCTTCTTCACCGCGGGCCCTGTTCAGCGGTGCTCTTCTCCACGGCGGGCCCTGTTCAGCGGTGCTCTTCTCCACGGCGGGCCCTGTTCAGCGGTGCTCTTCTCCACGGCGGGCCCTGTTCAGCGGTGCTCTTCTCCACGGCGGGCCCTGTTCAGCGGTGCTCTTCTCCACGGCGGGCCCTGTTCAGCGGTGCTCTTCTCCACGGCGGGCCCTGTTCAGCGGTGCTCTTCTCCACGGCGGGCCCTGTTCAGCGGTGCTCTTCTCCACGGCGGGCCCTGTTCAGCGGTGCTCTTCTCCACGGCGGGCCCTGTTCAGCGGTGCTCTTCTTCACCGCGGGCCCTGTTCAGCGGTGCTCTTCTCCACGGCGGGCCCTGTTCAGCGGTGCTCTTCTCCACGGCGGGCCCTGTTCAGCGGTGCTCTTCTTCACCGCGGGCCCTGTTCAGCGGTGCTCATCCAGCAGGTCAAGGGAGTCAGACCTGGCCTGGACTCCCTGCTCAGTCGCCCTTGGACCGTGACGTTTCTGGACCCTTCGGGGACGGACTCCTGGCCTCCTTAGTGTCCTCCTTCCCAGCTGGGATGTGGCATGTGGGGTCCACCTTCTCCGCGCTCCTGCTGCCCTTCCGCTCCTTTGATGGGGCTCTCGGGCCCTTGCCTCCCCTAGATGGTGTGGGTGGTGAAGTGGCCGCACATTGCTCCTTGGGGGCAGCCCTGTCGGTCCTCGCACAGCGGCCCTTGTTTTTGCGGGTCCTCTTGTCGGGGGGGGGGCTGGACGTGTCCTTGCTGCTGATCGATGTGTCACTGCTGGCAAAGGGTGGGCTCCAGAACCCATGCACAACAGTGACACCCGAAGCTGGGCTGGTGGTGGCTGCGGTGCTCTTGGGACTCTTTGAAGATGGATGGGGGAGCTCATCGGGGGGAAAGAGGTCAAGGTTAGCCATGAAAAGTTTCTTAGGGCCAAGGTAAAGGGTAGGAGAAGTGGAGATGGAAGTGGAGGTAGAGGAGGTGGTTGTAGGAGAGTCAGGTGTGCTGTCATTGGGTGAAGGTGCTGGTGCTGTAGGCTGTTGTGAGGTGGATGGCTGTTGGGTGGGTGGCTGCCTGCGTTTGTGTGTCTTGGAAGAGGGGGTGACAGACACAGTGGGAGAGGACACAGGGGACGTGTAAATGGCAGTGGGGGTGGTGACTGCACGAGTGTGGACTGTACTGGAGGGTGAGGTGGTGATGGAAGCACTGGCTGATGTTGGGGTGCATGCAGGTGTGAGTGTAGACGTCACAGGGAGGGAGGAGGGAGACGAGGAGGAGGGGGACACAGGGGTGGCAGTGGCTGTTGGCATGTCTGCATCTGGGTGTTTTATTTGGGTGAGTGTT
Organism: Pleurodeles waltl; assembly: GCF_031143425.1. Lineage (NCBI taxonomy): Eukaryota > Metazoa > Chordata > Amphibia > Caudata > Salamandridae > Pleurodeles > Pleurodeles waltl. The sequence goes on from NC_090444.1 coordinate 1,530,301,291, forward strand.
TGTGGGAACTGTGGTGCTTGTGTTTGGATGAGCTGCTCTTGGGTGTTGAGGTGTGTGCAGGCTGGTCTGATGGTGTGGATGGGATAGGCTGAGGGACAGGAGGCAGAGAAAGGCTGGAGGCAGTAAGAAGAGGGAGGCTGGAAACAGGGACAATGGCTGCCGTCAGTGCTGAGGCCAGAGCAGTGAACGCTCGTTGATGGGCAGCCTGACCCGAATGAATGCCCTCCAGGTACGCATTGCTCTGTTGCACCTCCCTTTGCACACCCTGGATGGCATTCAAAAGGGTCGTCTGCCCAACAATGAGCGTCCTTACCAGGTCAATGAGCTCCGCACTGAGGGCAGCAGGGGCAACAGGGGCAGGGGCTGAGGTGCCTGGGGCGAAGGAGACGCGCGCCTTCCTGGGCGAACGGGCATGGAGCGAAGACTGAGGGGCTGCTGGGAGGGCGGGGCTGGTGCGCTGGGTGGCGGCTGTACCTGTAGAGGCGGGGGGCACGGATGTTGCCACCACCCCTAGGGAGCTCCCATCCGAGGACGTATCGCTTTCGCTGCTCTCACCAGCGGTCCCCGTCGTGGTGCTCCTCTCGCCCTCCGGATCACTGGTGCCCTCGGTGTCTGTTCCTGGGCCCACCGGGGCCTTGTGTCCTGCAGCTCCCTCGTGCTCCGATGCCAAATCTCCTCCGCCTGATGATGCTAATGCACACATGCACAAGAAGATGAAGAGAAAGGGTGGGGGGAGAAAAAAGAAGACCAGGTTGAGTGCATGCAATGTCAACACCGTTGGCGGAGAGGACAGACACAGGTGCCTAATGCACTAAGCCGCGCATTCGGGGTACACTACTCAGTACTACTGACTAAGACAACAGGCCAAGAGACGTCAAACGCGCACATGGGAGATGCTGGACCTTCAATGGCTGTACTTGTCACCCTACCGAGGTGGGGGCCGGGGGCACAGGGCCATGCCTAAGGGAGAGGACTACACTACAGAAAGCGCCCTGGCCTAATGTCACCCACAGCCCTCCTCCCCCACCCATACGCCTCCACTGCGCAGAAAGATAGGAGAATGTGCTGATACTCACCCCCTTGTGTCTGCTGTGATGTCTTAAAGCGCCCATCCAATTCAGGGTAGGCCACCGCCAGGATCCGGGACATCAGGGGGGTCATGGTGCGACTGGCACCCCTCCTAGGTTGGGAGGCCATCCCCAGCAGTGTTTCTGCGGTCTTCCTTGTTCCGCGGCGGATGTCCTCCCACCTCTTGCGGCAGTGGGTGCCCCGTCTGTTGTGGACCCCCAAGTTCCGGACTTCCTTGGCGATGGCACGCCAAATCTCGATCTTCTGATGGGCGCTGACCTATTTGACATGTACAGGGTGGAAAGGAGGAAATCATCAATGACCTGCATGTTAGATGTGATTGGCCCCCCCCTCCAACTTTGCCATATGGCACATGCTCTCATCTGTCGGGCGTTGCACTCCTCATTCGCCCCCCACCCCACCAACTTACATCCACCCCAATCCACACAGGCATAACCCATTCCATGTGCACCCGGTGTACTCACTTGTTGGTCTGGAGGACCGTAGAGTAGCGCATACTGGGGGAGGACCCCATTCACGAGCTTCTCCAACTCTTCAGACGTGAAGGCAGGGGCCCTTTCCCAAGTCGCAGCAGCCATTGTATCTTCCAGACCGAGGTCACAGCAGCACTTGCAGTATAGGTCCTCTCCTGTGGATGATCAGGTCTCGAGTGATTAAGCAGATAGAAAATGGCGGTCACGCCCGCGGCGGTGCGTACCGCGGCGGTGCGTACCGCGACCGCCGGCGCACTTCGTCATTGGCTCCTGAAACCCATAGGCTTCAATGTTAACCAATGCGGCTTTGCGCCGCGGTCTTCGACCGCCTACCGCCACGGTGTGCCCCGCCAGCGCATTGACCTCACATCCCATTGTCCCACTTCACAGGTCAGGCAGCCGCCATTTCAAGGGCCTACATGGCTTAATTTTGACTGCGACACACAGGCCTAGGCCTTGCATTGCCACACATACACGCCTTTCAACCCATTGCCATTCTTTAACTGTGCAAGCTGTCTGTACGTACCTGTGGTTTGGCTGACTCTGTGCTCCATGTTGTCCTTCCTAGGCACCGTCCGCTGGGACTTGGGATGAGAAGGAGGAATCCTCGCGTGTACCGACCGCTGGTGGACCTGTCGACAATGGAAGAACGCCATATAATACTTCGATACAGACTTGACCGTGCCACTATCCATGAACTGTGTGCCCAGCTGGAGCCAGACCTGATGTCCCCCATCCGCCAACCCACAGGGATTCCCCCTCTGGTGCAGGTTTTGTCAGTCCTCCATTTTTTGGCAAGTGGGTCATTCCAGACCACAGTGGCCATGTCATCTGGAATGTCTCAGCCTATGTTTTCTAAGATTTTGAGCAGAGTGTTGTCTGCCCTGATGAAACTCATGCGGAGCTACATCATTTTCCCAGAGGAGGGTGACTTGCCTACAGTGAAGGGTGATTTCTATGCCCTTGGACATATCCCCAACATCATTGGTGCCATTGATGGGACCCATGTGGCTTTGGTACCCCCAAAAGACGATGAGCAGGTGTACCGAAACAGAAAAAGTTATCATTCGATTAATGTCCAGGTGGTCTGTTTGGCTGACCAGTACATCTCCCATGTAAATGCCAAGTTCCCAGGGTCAGTGCATGACGCGTATGTGATGCGAAATAGCAGCATCCCCTATGTGATGGAGCAGCTACAGAGACAACGTGTGTGGCTAATAGGTGACTCTGGTTACCCCAACCTGCCGTGGCTACTGACCCCAGTGAGGAATCCCCGGACAAGGGCAGAGGAACACTACAATGAGGCCCATGGGCGTACTAGGAGGGTGATTGAGCGAACCTTTGGCCTCCTGAAAGCCAGGTTTAGGTGCCTGCATATGACCGGTGGATCCCTAATGTACTCACCAAAGAAGGTGTACCATATCATCGTGGCATGCTGTATGCTTCACAACCTGGCTTTGCGACGCCAGGTGCCTTTCCTGCAGGAGGATGGTCCAGATGGTGGTGTTGTAGAAGCCGTGGAGCCTGTGGAGAGTGAAGAGGAGGAAGACTCAGAGGACGACACAGACAATAGGGACAGAGTGATACAACAGAATTTCCAGTAACACCCAGGTAAGAATCACCCACGCCATTTCACAATTGCTTATAGCCTCCTGCATATGTACTTTCTGTAGTTCCCACCAGATCTTTTTGGGTAATTTTTGTTTTTCCCTTCCCTTCTCAGTGCTGTATGACTCAGTGCCTGACTTCTGCTTGGTTTGCCCATGAACTACAGCTTATTGACATTGGTATGTTGTCATCACTAATTGACAGAACAGATATTGAACAGTAATATGTAAAACATTTGCTAATAATACAGCATGACTCCAAACTGATTTGTGTGCAATATGTGATTTATTTACAGTGCTAGATATTGGTACATGTGATTATAAGGGTGATGGGTGGGGGTGGAGTAATGTCCATGGCAGAGTCCAGTTCTCAGTCTCACAGGTGCATTGTCCTTTTGCCTGTGGAAGGATGGAGCAGAGGCAGTTCATGGTTGGACAGGGTGGCAATGTGGGACAGTGGGAAGAGTTCAGGGGGTATGTCCTGCTGGCGGGGGTCTTGACATCCTACTCTGTCTTTTTTTTGGATCTCAGGCTCCTCTTACGGGGTGGTTGTTCTTCAGCAGGAGGTGGGGTTCTGGTGGCCTGTCGTGGTGTTGGGGCCTCCTGTCCACTTGCGCCGGCGGAGGTGGTAGGCTGTTCCTGGTCCGGGCTAGTGACAGGGGCCCTGTGTGGTGCCACATGGTCCCGCAACGCGTCTTCTATCCTGTTGAGGGCCAGGACGATGGTCCCCATTGCGGTCCCGATGATTCTCAGCTCCTCCCTGAACCCCATGTAGCGTTCCTCCTGCTGTGCCTGGATCTCCGTGAACCTGGCCAGTACCGTCGCCATCGTCTCTTGGGAGTGGTGGTAGGCCCCCATGATGGTGGTGAGGGCCTCTTGGAGAGTGGGTTCCCTGGGCCTCTCCTCCCCCCCCTGTCGCACAGCAGCCCTCCGAGCTGCCCGGTTTCCCCTGGCCTCTGTCTCCTGGACGGTGTGCCCGCTCCCACTGCCCCCAGGTCCCTGTTGTTGTTGGGGTGTTGGGTTAGCCTGGGTACCCTGTAGTGGCAGACACACCGCTGATTGACGTGTCCTAGAGACAGAGGCATGGGCCCGCTGGGTGGGAGCTGTGCTGGTGTTGGCAGAGGGGGTCGGGTCTGGTGTGGCCTGTGGCTGCCTGAGGGGAACCGACTGCCCACAGGTCCCCGATGGTCCGGGCTGGTCATCAGGTTCAGTGTCGACAGAGCTGCTGTCCTCACTGTGGGCCTGTTCTGGGGGTGGGATGGACATTTCTGGACCCTCCTGGCTGGTGTGTTGGCGTTCGGGTCCTGCATGGGGTAAGAGAGTTTGGTTATTGTTTCTGTGTGTGCAATGGCGTGCGTGTTATGGGTGCCCTCGTCCCCCAGTGCAGGCATTCCCTTGAGGGAGGTGTTGTGAGGGTAGTTAGTGGGGGGGTGGGGTAAGTGCAGTGGTCATGCTTGGGTGATGGGTGTCCATGGATTGTGTTGGCATGCAGGAGTTGGTGTTGGGATGGGTGGGTTGTGCTGGTGAGACATTGTCAGGGAGGATGTGTGCTGGGGGTTTGGGGGTGAGGGTGGGGGTGTGGGTTGGCATGCTGGTGGGGTGGGGGGGATATAGTAGTTGAGATTGGACTTACCAGAGTCCATTCCTCCGGCTACTCCTGCGAGGCCCTGAGGATGCAGGATGTTGAAGACCTCTTGCTCCCATGATGTAAATTCGGGAGGGGTGGGTGGGGGTCCGCCGCCAGTCTTCTGGACCGCGATGTTGTGCCTGGAGACCATTGATCGGACCTTCCCCCGTAGGTCGTTCCATCGTTTGCGGATGTCCTCCCTATTCCTGGGATGCTGTCCCACCGCGTTGACCCTGTCCACGATCCGCTGCCATAGCTCCGCCTTCCTAGCTATACTGGTGTGCTGCACCTGTGAGCCGAAGAGCTGGGGTTCCACTCTTAGGATTTCCTCCACCATCACCCGGAGTTCTTGGTCCGAAAAGCGTGGGTGCCTTTGGGGTGCCATGGGGTGGTGTGGGTGAGGTGTGGGGTGGTGTATGTGATGATGAGTATGTTGGTGTGTGGTGCTTTGTGCTACTATGTGGTGTGTGTGATGGTGTAGTGTGCCTCAGTGTGTATTGCTATGGATTGTCTGCTGTGTCTCTCTCTCCTTCTCTCAGTAATTGTGGTCATAGGGGTTTGTGGGTGATGTGGGGGTGTGTTTTATAGTTGATTGATTGTGTGGGAGTGGGTTGTGTATGTGTATCAGGTTTGTGTATTTGTAATTGTCCAATGTGCCTGTGTTTTGGTGCTGTGTGTGTATTTTGACCGCGGCGGTGTGTACCGCCAATGGAATACCGCGTTGGAAAGCCCGCCGCGTTAATTCGTGGGTCGAAATGGCATGGGCGTATTTCTGTTGGCGTGACGGTGGAGGTTTGGTCATCTCCAGTTTATCGCTGCCCGCTGATGTGGCGGCCTGCAGTGGAGGTCGGATTTTTGGAGGTTTGGCCGTTGTGGGTCAGAATGACCGTGGCGGCTTTCCGCGGCCGCGGCGGTGTTATGGCGGTCTTCTGACCGGCGGTAAGCACCTTTTACCGCCGAGGTCAGAATGACCCCCTTAGTGTCTGTGATATAGGTGTGCTACGAGCATGCATGTCAAAGCATGTTGGTGACTTTTTTTGTGTTGCGACTTACCAGACTCCACTCCCCAGGTATTCCTGTCAAACCCTCAGGATGCAGTATGGCAAAGACCTTCTCCTCCCAGGAAAAGAGTATTAATGGGGTCTGGGAGGTCCACTGACAGTCTTCTTGGCCTGCAGCTGGTGGCCAGAGACCAGGGAATGGATTTTGCCCCTGAGGTCATTTCATCCCTTCATGAAGTCCTCCTTTGTGTGCAGGATAGTTCCTATAGCATTCAATCTGTCAACGATCCCATCCCACATTTCCATTTTCCGACTGTGAGGAGTTTGCTGGACTTGTGCTTCAAACTATTGTGGTTCTACTCTTATAATTTCACCCACCATGTCTCTTAACTCACCTTCTGAAAAACGTTGCTATTTAGAACGTGACAGGGGGGAACAAAGACAAAGAGTGACAGTGACTTACTAAACAGGGGAAGTGCAAAAGAGTATGCATGAAAGTGTACGCAGGGTGTTCTATGGGATGGTGAAAAAAAGGGGTGTCTATAATATGGAAAAAATGGGAAAATGGTGGTCAGTGTTCTTCGCTGTGCAGTGAAAATGCAAAGGATTGTAGTCTGTGAAGGGGTTTGTTTTATAGTGTCCTTTGAAGGTGTGTCCACTGTGGCAATGTGTGTCAAATGTGTTGTTTTTTAAATCATCCAATGTGTGGTTGTCTGTTACTTTGCTGACCGCGAGCAACCCTGGTTCAGACCACTATTGCCTGACTACCATGAAGGGACCGTCATGGCGATTTTGTGCTTATAATATGCTCCACTATCAGGACTCTCACTCACTCTAAGAAATTGGAACAGAATAGGGAACTTAGAAAAGGGATAGCTGACATGTTTCACCTACTAACAAATTGAGCATAATCCCTTAGGCTTTCCTCTCCAGCCATGAGATCTGAAGGCATTTAAATGTTCGGTTAAATACCCTCATTTTCCTTGACCTCTTTTCAGACATCCCTGAAAACCAATGAATCTCATCACTCTAGATATCCTGAACAACCACAGAACACTAATGTAAGAAAGTGCCCTTGTTGGCATGGTTACCCCCCCACTTTTTGCCTGATATTGATGCCAACCTTGACTGAGAGTGTGCTGGGATCCTGCTAAGTAGGCCCCAGCACCAGTGTTCTTTCCCAAAATATGTCCCTTTCTTTCCACAATTGGCACACCCATGGCACGCAGTTAAGTCCTTTGTAAAAAGCATCACTGGTACCAAGGGCCCTATAACCAGGGAAGGTCCCCAAGTGCTGTCACATGTATTATGCCACGCTGGGGGACCCCTCACCAAGCACATGCACACTGTCCTTGCAGCTTGTGTGTGCTGGTGGGGAGACAAAGGCAAAGTCGACATGGCACCCCTCTCAAGGAGTCATGTCCACAAAACACTGGCTGTGGCATACGTAAGTCAGCACTCTAGCAGGCCTTACAGCCCTAAGGTAGAGTGCACTATACCACAGGTGAGGTCATAGCTACATGACCAATATGCCCTTACAGTGTCTAAGTCCTTTCTTAGACATTGTAAGTGCAGTGTAGGGATTGTTTTGCTTTCACTAATGACCGAGCTGACAACAATCTCTGTAATGCACTTTTCAGTTCAAAGAAGACATTTATTATTATTTAACCACAAGGTTTCTAAAAAGGAGGTTAGCACGTTTAAAGCACATGTTTAAAAATAGTCACAGCAGTGAAAGGAAAATATACCAAAATGATTCTCAACTGCAATGTGCACAGCAAATATATGTAGTTATGATTATGCAAAGCAAATAATGACCGTAAGGCCTGTCAGATACTTCATCTTTCTCATGCCAGCAATAAGATGACCCCGTTCAACTAAGAGAAAGAGATCTCCACCCTCAAGGGACAGGTGTCAGGCATTTGAAGTCTAATCCTGACCGAGGTCTCAGAATTCACCGCTCCTGAGCAGGGCTGACTTTTTATATCTTAAAGAACCGAAGAAGGGCTTTCTGGAGAAAACCCTCCGATAAAAAGGAAATATAAAAAATTCCGGGTAATTTAGGTTTGAGTTAAAAGAAACAGGTTGGAACTGGCCAGTTTCCCAAATTGTCTCTCCCAAGCCCAAGACATTCTCTACTAGCACTATAAACATCAGCTTGGTACATTCTTATTGTGCCGCCTACTTCCTCCATATAATGTACTAGCTGTTTGGTGATAATAAGTCCTAGCTCTTCGGTGAGAAAGAGCACGAAAATAAGCACAGTTTATAATGTGGAAAATCACGGACGGCTTTAACATGGCAGAGTCTAATGCTATGATAAAGTCATAGCTAAAGTGAATACAAAAGGTAATCTGCAACTGGTGAACACTGGACAACTAATCCAGGGGCAAAGTGGTGCAACACAAAGTCAGTGGTCAAAAATACATATTTCACTACAGCCATATGAGTATATTGTCTGGGAGTTTGTCATTACGAACTCCACAGCTCCATAATGTCTCCACTGAATACTGTGAAGTTTGGTATCAAACCTCTCAGCGCAATAAACCCACACTTATGCCAGTGTGGGATTTATAGAAAAGTGCACCCAGTGGGCATCTTAGAGATGCCCCTGGTATGTTAACCGAACTACTAGTGCAGGACTGACGGATCTGTGCCAGCTGGCTGCTGCCAGACGAGTTTCTGACCACATGGGGTGAGAGCCTTTGTGCTCTCTGTGGCCAGAAACAAAGCCTGTCCTCGGTGGAGGGGTTTCAAACCTCCCCCTTCAGAAACTTCAACATCTAGGGGTGAGCCTCAAAGGCTCAAGCCTCTTGTTACAGTGCCCCAGAGCACCCCTAGCTTGTGGAGTTGCCTGCCCCCCAGACAAAGCCCCACTTTTGGCAGCAAGTCCATTGGGAAAATTAGGGAAAGCAGGAAGGAGTGATCACCCAAGTTAGGACCACTACTAAGGTGCCCAGAGCTGAGGTGACCCCCTCCCTGCAACCTCCATCCTAGTTTGGAGGACAGGGACCAATAGGGTTAGGTTTGTGCCCCTCTCCCCATATGGCATGGACACAAGAAGGATGTAGCCACTCTCAGGGACATTAGCCATTGGCTACTGCCCTCTGACCACTGTAACACCGCTAAATCCAGGATTTAAGGGCTCCCCTGAATCTAGCTCATCAGATTCATGGTGACCTCACAAAGAAGAATGACTGCTAAGCTGAAACCCCAGCAGAGAAGAGGAAAGGCACAAACTGACTTGGCCCCAGCCCTACCAGCCTTTCTCCTGCTTCAGAGAACCTACAACAAGAAAGCGCCACATCCTGTGGGACCACCGACCTCTGCCAAATCTCTAGAGGACTGCCCTGCATAACAAAGGACCAGGAACTCCCGCAAACAGCAGCACTGTCCAAAAAGAAACTACAACTAAGGACTCCCGATCCGGATCCGTAAGTCCTGCCAACTCTGCACCCGCTGCCCATGGCCCATGTCCAAGTGGCCAAACCAGCTAGAGAGGATCCCCAGGTGATTCCTAGCAAATGCCCACCCTGGGTTGACCTCCCCTGCCTCTCACAACGATGCCTGCAATGTGAATTCAGAGGACACCCCTGATCACAAACTCTCTGGACGAAGATATCCGCCTCCTAAAGGTACACTGCACCTGCAGCGCCCAAACTTGGAGAACCTGGCCTCTGATGCAGCAACATTCAGCAGGCGGCCCTCCTACTAATCTAGCCTATGGTTTTCCCGAACCGATCCCCTGGACCAAGCCTGCAGCTTCTAAGTGACCCCTGGGAGCCCCTCATTTAAAAGCATTGGGAGTCCTTCGCCCTGTTTGCACCCTGCACCCATCTGCCCCGCACTGCTGACGTGTGTGAGTTTGGTGCCTACCTATGGCCCTCCCAGTGCTACTCTAAACCACTAGGTCTGCCTTCCGAAGACCAGTTTCCATAGGAGCCCATGTTAAGTTTGCCTCAACCTTGACCTCTGCACCCGGCTGGCTCTGTGTTGCTGGTGGTGGGTGTTTGGGGTTAACTTGAACCCCAACCTGTGGACTTCCTAACCCCCGGAGACTGAAACTGTAAGTGTTGTACTTATTTGTGAAACATACCAACTTTTCTTCCCCCAAAGGATCTGTTTCGGAAAATTACAGTGTCAACTTTTAAAACAGAGTATTGCCATTTATTCAAAAACTGTACAACTTACCGATTCTAATCAAAGTGATATTGGTTCATATGTGTAATAAGCATTTATTAATGTACTTACCTGCAACTTATATTGAGTGGTTCTAGAAATAAATTAAGAAAATGTATTTTTGCTTTATAAAAACCATTGGTCTGGAGGTAAGTCATTGAGTGTGTGCTTCTTCTATTGTCTCTGTGTGTATAAAGAAGCCTAACTGCTGACCATTCTACCACAGAAATGAGCATTAGTACACCTACTTTAGCCTCTGTTAAGCCTCTGGGAAATGCCTGGACTCTGTGCACACTATGGCCCTCATTACAACCCTGGCGGTCGGTGATAAAGCGGCGGTAATACCGCCAACAGGCCAGCGGTAAAAAAAATGGAATCATGACCAAGGCAGAAACAGTCAATAAAGACAGCCACTTTAACACTCCGACTGCCACAGCGGTAGCAACAAGCACTGCAGCGGTAACCACTAATTGCCAGGCGGAAGACAATGTACTGCCCACTGCATTACAACACGCCTATCCGCCAGCTTTTCTGAGGTGATGCCAACATCATCAAAAGCATGGCGGAAACAGAACACTGAAGGGAAACAACTCACCTCTCGACACTCAAGGAGGAACCACGACGCCATGGAGCCCGAACTGCAGATCTTCCCCTTGCTGGTGTACCTTCTCATACACCAGGAACATGTACGCCGGCGAAGACGACCATGGTGAGTACTACACCTAGCACACAGGGGAGGGAGGGGAGGAAAAAGAGAGTGACACACACACGCAACACGCAACAACCCCACCCCCACCCTCACCCCCAAACGCTATACATACAAACACATGAAATAACATTACATATACACCCCTTAACCCTCTGGAATAACACAAGGACAAAAGGAATGGATTAAAATGAGTGTAATATAAATAATTGTTAGAAATACATTAAAAAAGAAATAAACAGTGTGTACAATATGTACAATATATACTAAAGGAGGGACAATGCCCACTCCAAAATGTCTGTGGTCCACAGGCCATAACATATAGGCCAAGGCCACACTTGACTCCTGCCTCAATGCAGAGAGAACACTGCAGGGCATCAGGTTGAAAACACACAGGCAGCTCAGGGAGACGGGGAATGGGGTGGGCAACTCCACTGGCCTGGAGGGGGCTCCATGCCCACTGCTTGGTCCTGGGGAATGCAAAGCCACAGTCTCTCAAGTGGGTGGTTTGCCCACTGCTTGGTCCTGGGGAGTGCAAAGCCACAGTCTCTCAAGTGGGTGGTTTTCCCACTGCTTGGTCCTGGGGAGTGCTAAGCCACAGTCTCTCAAGTGGGTAGTTTGTCCACTGCTTGGTTCTGGCGAATGCAAAGCCACAGTCTCTCAAGTGGATGGTTTGACCACTGCTTGGTCCTAGGCTGTGCAAAGCCACAAACTCTCAAGTGGATGCCTTCTTCCAGTGTTTCTGGAGGGGGCTTTGTGCCCAGTGTGCTTCATCCCAGCAAGGAGGGGCTGAGTGGATGGCTACTTCTACTGGTCCTGAAGGGGGCCTTGTTCTCAGTGTGCTTCATCCTGGCAAGGAGGGGCTGAGTAGATGCCTTCTTCCAGTGGTTCTGGAGGGGGCTTTGTGCCCAGTGTGCTTCAAGTCAAGTCAAGTCAAAAGGAACTTTATTTCAGCTACAAGAGCCATAAAAGCACGTAGCGACAATAAATACAAATAACTACACAATTTAAATAAATATAACAATACATATGATGATAAAATAGAATACGGATAAAATACACTCACACACTGTGATGGAAAAGTCTTGTTGAAACCGTTAAACATATAGAAATTTCCCTCTTACAATCCAACTAGCTCAGAGGAACTTGGCAACGGCGATCACTAGTGTTGGCCTAGTGTCTGATCTGAGGATTCGGAGGGCTATTTCAGAGCGGCGGACTCCCAGCAGTCTGCATGCTGGGGCTAGCCATTTCCTACGTGAGGTAGTGAACATGGGGCAGGCAAATAGGCCATGAGGGAGGTTCTCAATGGGGGCTTTGCAGGCTGGACAAGCGGTTGATTCTTCGTATGACCAGCGGCTGGTAAACAGTCTTAGTGGCAGCGTTCCAATGTGGAACTAAAAGTACAGTTTCCTTTCCCCTGGGACCGTGATTATGTCCCAAAATGCCTCATACTTGCATGTCTCTTTTAGGTTGACAAAGTCACAAGATAATGTAGTATGAAGTGCGGCCCCTAGATCTTCGTGATCTACCATGTGCCAATACAATTTCTTTAGTTTGCTTTTAAAGGGAAAGGAGGAGTTCAGAGTTCTCTCAGCCCGAGTGAGTAGAGTGAACCCTTGGTTTCTTAGGAAGTTGTTTTCAGGGATGGTTATATCTTGGATTTTAGCATAACTCCAAAGTTCAGCCCCGTAAAGCGCTGAGGCAACAGCCTGGGCTTCATATATGTGGATTGCTGGGTAAATTGGTTTTGTGTGTGAGAGGTGAAAGTCTTTTATTAGTACCCCCTTTGTTTGCTTTATTTTTAAAGCTTGCTTTCCTATGTGTGATTTCCAAGACATGTTGTCAGTCAATGCTATACCCAGGTAGCTGAAAGTGCCCACCTTCTCACGTGTGGTGCCCTCTAGTGTAAACTTCCCTCTAAAAGATCTATGGGGATTGAAGGTCATTAGTTTTGTTTTTGAGGCGTTAATTTCAAGTCCCTGCGTGGAGCACAATTTCTCAAAGCATGTGAGGAGTTTCCTTAGTCCACTAGGGGTCTTGGATATCAGGAGAGTATCATCTGCAAAGAGCAAGACAGGGATTTTTTGTGTGCCAAGTGATGGTGCGTCAGCCTCCACTCTAAGCAGGGAGGCAACAATGTCATTGATATACAGGGAGAAGAGGGTCGGGGCAAGGACACACCCTTGCTGCACACCTCTTGATACATGGATTCTATCAGTTAGTTGACCCTTGTTGTCCCACCTGACTCGTGCGTAGTTGCCCTTGTGTAGCCGTATCAATAGTGCTAGGATGTGCTCCAGGATTCCCATTCGAGAGAGAGTGTCCCCTAGTTTGTTGTGAGGTACTAGGTCAAATGCAGACTTTAGATCCACAAAAGCTACATATAGGCTCCCTTTACCAATGAGCACTGTTTTCCAGCATAAAAATAGGAACCTGAGGGCTTGGTCAGTGGTAGATATTTTTTTTTTCAGAAACCAGCTTGGAGGGGACTAAGGATGTCATGTTCAGTCATCCAGTCTTCAATCAAGACAGTGGCAGAACACTTTTTGCACACAATCGATTAGACTAATTGGTCTGTAGTTGCAGGGGAGTGATCTGTCGCCCTTTTTAAAGATCGGGACAACAATAGCCCCTTTCCAGGACTCAGGGATAGGCGCCCCAGATACTATTGCGTTTGCTATGATGGTGAGGTATCTTGACCAGGTTGCAATGTCGGTTGAAAACAGGTCTGCTGGAACACCATCCGAGCCAGGGGCCCTGCCACGTTTTATGGTGCCTAGGGAATATATTATGTCATTTTGAGAAAACAGCTGGGACACTTCAGTGGTGGGTGCTAAAGTAATGTTTAGGCAGGGGTCCATGTGAACAGGAGTGGGGCTATCATTGTTGTGGGAGTACAGCCCACTGAAATGGTCTACCCAGTGTTTTGGGGCGATGTTGGTTGTTATGTTCAATCCACTGCTTTCTGGGCCTTGCGCTGCCAGGGATCAGAACAGACTACAATTCCTCTCGCTCACAGCGTCGCTAAGTGCTGTCCACCACTTATCATCTTGGTCACGCTTGGCGTTGTGTATGGCTAGCTTGTAGGACCTCCTAGCTAAGCGGATGGCATTGGCATCCTTGGATTTAATAGCTTTGATTAAGTGCTTATTTGAGGACCAGCACATTTTATTGAACCAGCGGTGCCTACCTTTAGGTCTCTTGCCATCATGGGCTGTGTATACTGAGAAGTGGGCGGCAATATCCCTGATGCATGAGGTGTGGGTTAAACTGATTTCCTCATTGGGGATTGCGGGACCCACCTCTAGGTCCATTAATGTAGTCTTTAGGGTGTTATTAGCTGTGTTAATGAGTGAGCGCCGAGCCGCAACCTTGTCCCACTTTAGGTTTCGTTTGTTGTTACACAGACTAATGCCCTCTGGTGCTGCTACTGAGGAGTTAATCGTGGGGAGTGGTTACCCAAAGCTAACGTATGGACAGAGAGAGGATCATGATCACTTTCAGTTCTCTCAATGATCGTCATATCGATGACTAGGGGCTATAATCTTATGTTGAATAGACAGTAGTCGATTCTGCTGGTGTCATTGGTTTTGTTGAATGTGTGACGGCTTTTGGTGTCTGATTTGGTTCTGCCATTTAATGCCCTGAGCCCAAATTCCATGGTCAGTGATTTTACTTGGACAGCGGCCTGCGTCCATCTCTTGATGGGTGGAATGGTCAGGGCGGGGATAGACCAAGTTCGATCCTCCTCGTCTGTGGACCTGAGATCATCCCAGTCTAGAGGTTTGAATGTGACATTAAGGTCACCTGCCACGATGATTTTATGATGGCAGGGACAGTTTTGCAAAAGGGCTGCCAGGACACAAAGGGTTTTGGAGAATTGGCCCCCCGACCCCTTGAGTGTAGATATTGAAGATGTTCAGCCCGAATGGTAGGCGAAGACCTAACAGATCGGGAGAATCAGTGGGTAGCTATGATATACGACAGTTAAGTGATGTTCTAATCCAGGTGGTCAAGCCCCAAGAAGGTGCTGGTGCATGGTAGGGATATAGAAGTTTGAATAGCCTGTTTGAAAAAGCGAATTAATTGACCATGTCTCCTGAAGAAGGCATATGTCGTGTTCTTCGATAAAAGAGGTGAAGGATGGAAAAGGGAGAATAGATTTCAAACCTGCCATGTTCCATGAGATAAGTTGTACCCCAGTGAGTGGAGGAGCTATCCTGTCCAATGGCCTAGTATTTACATGATTGGCTGCCAGGAGTTGGTTTGTCCGGTGAGGTCGAGTGGGAGGAGGTGGATCAATGCCAATGTTGGTCAATGAGACCTGGGGTAAGTGGCAATTTTCCTCTGGTAGAGCTGACCTGGCCCTGGTGAGGAAAGTGCTTGCATGCTTAGTTATCGGTTCTTCATTTGGTGGACAATATTCCTGCAAGGTGAGAGATGCAATATTGTCATGTTTGCACAGTAAGCCATCAGAGGTCTGGGGGAATATGTCATGAGAGGGAAAATAAGTACTTGCACTAAAAGTGTTAGGGATTGCTGCTGACCCAGAGGCGATTGATATTTGTTGGTTACGTGGTTTTCAGCATAGATTTCAGATGAATCTTTAAGTCAATCGTTCTCACCGAGGGTAGATAAATTGTTTGCTAGGCAGTGGCTCAGGCAAACCCCGTAGTACTCGGGTGGCCTGAGGTGTTTGAACTGGATGCGCGAGTGTGCTGGTGGACTTGTTCCTGCATCTAGGGCCACCAAATTGTCCACCATGGTCCCGTCCTTAAGTGTCAGTTTCAAGATGTCAAAATGTGTCCCCGGGTCAGGCCATCTTGCTACATTAATTATATCCTCACGTATTACAGAGCGACAGCCTCTTACTTGGCGGATCCAGTGAATTGCCTTGTTTCTGATAGAGTCTGCCCCTTCCCCGTGTGTCGGTGAGTTTAACTTGGGGACGTTGACCATTAGAACTACGTTTCCTGATGAGACCGATCAATGGCAGGCTGTACAGAGTATTTTGGGGCAGCATTGCTCATGAGTTTGGGGATTTTGTGATGGTCATCTAGTGCATTTCCTGCACCTAAGCTGTTGTGCAAAGGAGGCTGGTGGAATTTCTTGGTCTTAACACCGGCTGAGAGGAGGCCATCGCAACTGGGTGCTGATAAATTGGGCAGATTCATTGCAATGCCTGCTAGGGTTGTAATTGGGCTTTGGGTGTTATTCATGGTGGCCGTGGCATCTGGAAGAGTTAACTGTTTTACTATTGCAATTAAGGATTTAACCATAAGCTTAAGTTCTAATACTTCCCTTTTTAGTTCTTGTATGCATTGAATGTGATGTGGGTTTATGTGAGTTGAGTGTGTGTTTGCGGCTACTAGCCAATCCACCCTGGTACCTGGGTCGAGGTCATCATGTGAGTCTGGAGCATTAATTAACGGGCTAAAGCAGTTGCTGCACTGGATGGAGTCGTTAGAGCCCAGTGGTGGCTCATTCACTGAAGATGGAGCAGCGTGGGTGATAACATTCCTGCCCTCTCTCTGCCCTATAGTGGCTGTGTCCTGTTGTCCACGTTTTACAAAAATCTCAGCAATTTTCTTTGGGCCAGCCCTCCTTTTGGATGGGGAGCACTCCCCCCCAGTACTGTTAAAGTCATTTCCCTGAGAAGTAGTTGAAATTCCCTCGCATTCACCAATTCTGTCCATAAAGCAGTTACCAACTGCATGCTTGTGCCTTTTCCAGCTTAGTTTTTAGCGCTGCCCCTGCCCCAGCCTCTATTGCTTTCCTTTTACCCATCTGGGACTGTGATTGGTGATAAAATATTCTATAAAGTATTAAGATAATGATGCAACCTACAGGGTGGCACAGTATTAGCAATAATGCATAAAGCTAGGGTCAATGATGCCTACTTGAATGGTCAATGTTAGGGGGGTGGCACAGCCCAGCCTCTTCCGGGCTCTGACGGGTATGGACGGGCCTGCCCTTGGCCCGGATTTCGCCCGGGCGCGTCCCGCACAGCGAAGGGCCCCACACGCTTTATAGCGCTCATTGGTGTCAAGTAGGTGCAGGTGCAGGTGAAAATGGCCGCCTCCTGGGGCCTCAGGGCAGCTTGGGATATGTAGTCCCTCTCAAGTCTTTAGTGCGTTCCGCGCAGCAAAGTGCCTCCGTGTGCTTTATAGCGCTCGTTGGTGTAAAGTGGGTGCAGGTGCAGGTGAAAATGGCCGCCTCCTGGGTCCTCAAAGCAGCTTGGGATATGTAGTCCCTCTCAAGTCTTTAGCACGTCCCGCGCAGCGAAGTCCCCCCTCACACTTTATAGCTCTTGTTGGTGTCAAGTGGGTGCAGGTGCAGGTGAAAATGGCCACCTCCTGGGGCCTCAAAGCAGCTTGGGTTATGTAGTCCCTCTCAAGTCTTTAGCGTGTCTCGCGCAGCAAAGTGCCCCCACGTGCTTTATATCGCTCGTTGGTGTCAAGTGGGTGCAGGTGCAGGTGAAAATGGCCGCCTCCATGGGCCTCAAAGCAGCTTGGGATATGTAGTCCCTCTCAAGTCTTTAGCACGTCCCTGTGTGCTTCATCCTGGCAAGGAGGGGCTAAGTGGATGCCTTTTTCCAGTGGTTCTGGAGGGGGCCTTGTGCCCAGTATGCTTCATCCTGGATGGGGCAATGTCACAGTCTCTCACCTGGGTGTCACACTGACAGGTGTTGCATGGGCCAGGATGCATTGCAGCCCATATAGTCACCACTGCACACTGCTCTCCCACAGTGAGTGCCAGTTGCGCTGCAGGTGGCGGTGCAGGCAGTGATGGTGGTAGCCTCCAGGCCTTCACCTGCAGTCTCGGACAGCTGCCCACTGGGGCTGCTGCTGCTGGCAGTGGTGCTGCTGGCGGCCAGGAAGGTGGTGGTGCTGGCCCCGGTGGAGGTGACAATGCAGGCCGCAGTGCAGGTTGCGGTGCAGATAGTGGTGGTGGTAGCCTCCAGGTCTTCACCTGCAGCCTCGGATGGCTGCCCGCTGGGGCTGCTGCTGCTGGCAGTGGTGCTGCTGGCAGCGGGGCAGGTGACGGTGCTGGCCGTGGTACATGTGGGGGTGCTGGATGCGGTGCAGGTGGCGGTGCTGGATGCGGGACAGTTGGCGTGGCAGGCAGTGGTGGTGGTAGCCTCTAGTCTTCACCTGCAGCCTCGGACGGCTGAAGTACCATGGCTGGTGTTCTGTACCCCTTTCTGCCCTTGGCAGATGGTGGTGCCTCCATGCTTCTGCCAGCTGGAGTCTTTGACTTGCCCTTGGTGGCTGGTTCTGCCTCCTTCCCCTTGCTGGCTGCTGTCCCCTTCTTTCCCTTGCCAGGTGGCGGACCCTTCTTGGCTTTGGCAGGTGTTGCTGGCACACTGGCAGGGTTGACGGATGCCTCCTTGGAGCCTCTCACAGCTGCAGAAACCACAGTGGCCGTGGACTGGGTGGCTTAGGTGCTGGGCTAGGTTCTGGCCACCGGTCACGAGGTGAAGGACTGGGGGAGGGGGAAGGGGAAGTAATAGGTCAATGGTTGCAAGGAAAAGCTTCTTTACCTTCTGGGGTGGGAAAAGGGTGAAGGTTTGGGAGTGGGGGAAGAGGAAAGAGGGTGTAGTTGTAGGAGGTATCAGTCTGCTGTGATTAGGTGCAAGTGCATGGGCTGGATGCTGTTGTGAGGTGGATGGCTGTTGGGTGTGTGTGTGCTTGCGTTTGTGTACTTTGGGAAGAGGGGTCACAGACACAGTGGGAGAGGACACAGGGGACGTGTGCATGGATGTGGGGGTGGTGATTGCCAGTGAGGGGCGTGTAGTGATAGGCGTGCTGGTGATGGAGGTAGTGGATGAGGATGTAGTGCATGCAGGTGTGAGTGTAGACGCATCTAGGAGGGAGTTGGGCGACGAGGAGGAGGGGGACACAGTGGAGGGAGTGGATGTTGGTGTGTCTGCATGGGGATGGTGCTTGTGTGAGTGCTTGTGGGATGAAGTGTGGTGCTTGTGGTTGCCTGAACCACTTCTGTGTGTTGATTTGGGTGATTGCTGGTCTGAAGGTGTGCTTGGAATACGCTGGGGTTGAGGGGAGTGGGACTGAGTAGAGGAAGTTGGAGGGGGGAGGATGGCAACAGGGACAATGGCTGCCATCAGAGCGGAGGCCAGAGCCTGGAATGCTCTCTGTTGGGTCGCCACGCCAAAGTGATTGCCCTCCAGGTATGCATTTGTTTGTTGCAAATGCCCTGCTACACCCTAGATGGCATTCAGTATGGTTGACTGCCCAACAGAGATGGATCTAAGGAGGTCAATAGCCTCCTCACTGAGGGCAGCAGGGCTGGCTGGGGCAGCGCGTGAGGTGCCCACCCTCCTGGGTGAGCGGGCACTGGAAACATGTGCAGGGGCTGCTGGGACGGTGGTGCTGGTATGAGGGGTGGCGGCTGTACCTGTTGTTGGGGTGAACACAGAGGTGTCCGCCACCGCCAGGGAGCTTCCATCAGAGGAGGAGTCACTGTCGGTAGTGTCGCCTCACGTCTCCGTCATGCTGCTCCCCTTGCCCTCCGTCCCACTGGTCCCCTCACTGTCAGTGGATTCGGCCTCCAGGCCCATGTGGGATGCAGCTCCCTCCGTCGCCGGTGCCTCTGCTCCTCTGCCAGATGATGCTAATGCACACAAGGACAGGGTGACAAAACAGAAATGGGAGAAGAGACAGAGGATACACTTGGTCAATGCCAGCATCAGCACTACCGTTGGCGTACACAACACACAGGGAACAGCTCTATGCACTAGGCCATGCACTACCAGCTCCAATGCTAGTCTCCATCCCGTGGGTTACAATACCTAACACCATTGGCTGCAAACCTGAAACCCACAGGACCAGTAGTAGATTCCCACTAACACTAATGGGGTTGGAGTGTATCAGAGCCTGCCTAACATGGAACCTACCCTGCCATGTTCGCCCTGGCCTAGGGGCACCCACAGCCCACATCCACCACCCGTTAAAACTTTAACACGCACAAAGTCATGATTCAGAATCTGTACTCACCCCCTTGTGGCTGCTGTGATGCTTTCAAACGCCTATCGAACTCCGGATAGGCCACCGCCAGGATGCGTAACATCAGGGGGGTCAGGGTACGACTGGCACCCCTTCCTCGTTGGGAGGCCAGCCCCAGCAGGGCCTCCGCTGTCTTCCTTGCCCAGTGGGACAGGTCCTCCCACCGTTTGCGGCAGTTGGTGCCCCGCCTGTCAAAGGCCCCCATGGTCCACACCTCCTTGGCAGGACGCTGACCTGCAGGAAAAATTAAGCGGAAAAGGTATTAGTCATACCATCCGGATCGGTATATTCTTGGCACACCATATCCCCCCATCCCCTTACGAACATACATTGACCACTATACATGCAGCACTCTGCCCAGGACCCCTCAGACCCCCCCTACACAAGGCTTACACACACAGCAATGCATACATTCATGGCCCACGCATCATGTTAACAGTGTACTCACCTGTTTGACTGGAGAACCATAGAGTAAAGTGTACTGGGGTAGGACCCCATCCACCAGTCTCTCCAACTCCTCCGAAGTGAAGGCAGGGGCCCTTTCCCCAGACACTCGAGCCATTGTCGCTTCCAGGCACAGGTCACAGCAGCACTTGCGGTGTGGACCCTCTCCTGTTGAAGGTCAGGAAGCAAGTGAGTGAACAGATAGAAAATTGCAGTCACGTCCACGGCGGTGCATACCGTCACCACCGGCGTACATCGCCATTGGCTCCTGGAACCCATAGGGCCCATTGAAAACCCATGCGATGTTGCGTGGTGGTCATCGACCGCTGACCACAATGGCACACAACGCCAGTGGAATTACCTCATTTCCACTTGTCTCTCCTCACAGGTCAGACAGCCGCCATTTCAGGGGGGCACAGGCCATGGCACCTAACTGCGTAACAGCAGACATTGGCATATCAACTGACTCTCGAGTTCACATACTGTTTCTGTAAAGAAAGAAATGCATATTTATCTTAACATATGTGTCAATATGACCCTCTGCTCACCGTTTTTCTCCCTAGAGTTCAACCACTGAGGATGAATAGGAGATGGAGACATCCCCCCGTGTACAGACCCCTGGTGGATCTGGCGACAATAGAGGACAGGCACATTATCCTGACCTACAGACTTGATAGGGCCACAATCCAAGAACTGTGTGCCCAATTGGAGCCAGACTTGATTTCAGCTATCCACCACCACACATGTATTCCCCTCTAGTGCAGATCCTGTCAGTGTTCCATTTCCTGGCAAGTGGTTCCTTCCAAGCGACAGTGGCAATGGCATCAGGGATGTCTCAGCCAGTGTTCTCAAACGTGCTGACCAGAGTGTTGCCTGCCCTTCTAAAACACATGCACAGCTACATCGTATTCCCCCAGGTGGAGGATTTGGCCACAGTGAAGGCTGACCTTTAAGCCCTGGGACATATCCTCAATATCATTGGTGCCATTGATGGTACACATATTGCATTTGTCCCCCCTCCGGAGAAATGAACAGTGTTCAGAAATAGAAAAAGCTTTCACTCTCTGAATGTGCAGATGGTGTGTTTGGCGGACCAGTACATATCCCATGTCAAGTCCAAGTATCCTGGCTCTGTGCATGGTGCCTTTATCTTGAGGAATAGCAGCATTCCATATGTGATGTCTCAACTCCAGAGGCACCGGGTGTGGCTCATAGGTGAGCCCATGATTACCACCCAGTTGATGTAGGTATATGGGTGTGGGTTTGGCCCTAAGGGTGAGTGTGTGGCTAACAGGTATCCCTCGTTATTTACAGGTGACTCTGGTTACCTTAACCTCTCATGGCTACTGACCCCAGTGAGGAATGCCAGGACAAGGGCAGGGGAACGTTACAATGAGGCACATGGTCGAACAAGGAGGATCATTGAGAGAACCTTTGGCCTCCTAAAAGCCAGATTCCGGGGCCTCCATCTGACAGGTGGATCCCTATACTACTCACCAAAGAAGGTGTGCCAGATCATTGTTGCATGTTGCACAACCTGGCCTTGAGACGCCAGGTGCCTTTTCTGCAGGAGGATGAGCATGGAGATGGTCGTGTGGCAGCGGTGGAGCCTGTGGACAGTGACGAAGAGGAGGCAGAGGAAGAAGATTTGGACAACAGAAGTACACTCATTCAACAGTACTTCCAGTGACACACAGGTAAGACACTGTTACTTCACCTTCCATTGCAGTATTGTGTTTGACATTGAACGTGGCAGCCTGATTTTCCTATTTCTATGGCCACTTACTGTACCCTTTGGCATCTCTATTTTCAGATCTCTGTGCCCCACTCTGGCTCCTGATGTGTTTACTGCTGCGCACTACAGGTCATACCTATGTGAATATTACAGTACATTTGAATTGCAATGTTTATAGTTTGTGAAACTAATACATTTGTCATAGAAGTCACAGACTCCATACATGAATTTGTTCAAAGGGTGTTTATGTATGTGCTAATAGGTGGAGGAGGTATTGCAATGGACTGGGCTGGTGATGGAGGAAAGTCCAGGGTAGTGTCCATTCAATTTGTATCACAGGTGCATTGTCCAAAGGGGCATAGGAAGTGGAGCAATGACAGTTCAAGGTGGACAGGGTGACAGAGTGGGACAGAAAGGTGACAATCAGGAGAGTCCTATATCCTGGCAGGGGACTTGGCAATGTTCTCTGGCTTCTGCCTGGATCACAGGGACCGTTTGGAAGGTGTTTTTCCTTCTGCAGGGGGTAGGGTGCTGGTGGCTTTTTGGTCCTGTGGCGGGGCCTCCTGTTCACTAGCACCGGCGGAGGTGGAGGGCTGTTCATCGTAATGGCTAGTGTCAAGGGCCCATTGGTGTGCCACTGCCTCCCTCATGGTGTTGGCCACTTCTACCCGCACCCCTACAATGGTGACCAGGGTGGTGTGGATGTCTTTCAGGTCCTGCCTGATCCCCAGGTACTGCCCCTCCTGCAGCCGCTGGGTCTCGTGCAACATGTACAGTATCTGGCACATGGTCTCCTGGGAATGGTGGTATGTTCCCAGGATCCCTGCAAGTGACTCGTGGAGAGTCGGTTCCCTGGGCCTGTCCTCCCCCTGTTGCACAGCAGTCCTCCCAGCTTCCCTGTTGTCCTGTGCCTCTGTCCCCGGAACCGTGTGCCCACTGCCACTGACCCAAGGTCATTGATTGTCCTGTGTTTGTGGGGTTGCCTAGGTTCCCTGTAGTGGTGGACACACTGCTGATTGATGTGTCCTGGGGACAGAGGGATGGGCCTGCTGGGTGGGTGCTGTGGTAGTGTTTCCTGAGGGGGAGGCTCTGTGGTGGTTTGGGACTGTGGAATAGACTGTCCAGAGGTCCCTGATGGGCCAGGTTGGTCATCGTGATCCAGGCGTGCAGAGCTGCTGCCATCACTGTGGGCCTCTTCAGGGGGGGACTGGATGTGGCTGGTACCTCCTCTCCGGTGACGTTGAGTGGGGGTCCTTGGGGGATGTAAAGGTAGTGTTATTGTATCTGCGTGTGAACTCTTGTGCATGGATACATTTGCCTCTATGGTTGTTCTTAGCAAGTCAGCTTTTACTTGTGTGGGTTGTGCTTGGTTTGGCTAAGTGATTGTCACTCGTGTGCATGCTGTGGTGATGGGTGTCCATGCAGGTCTTAGATGGGGGTCCATGCATTGGTGTTTAATGCAGGGCATGGTATTGGGATGGGTGGGTTATGATGGTGGGGTATAT
The DNA here is from genome assembly GCF_031143425.1 of Pleurodeles waltl. Taxonomy (NCBI): domain Eukaryota; kingdom Metazoa; phylum Chordata; class Amphibia; order Caudata; family Salamandridae; genus Pleurodeles; species Pleurodeles waltl. The sequence continues at coordinate 1,530,324,686 of NC_090444.1, forward strand.
GTGAGGTGGTGGGGTGATTGGGGTGTGGGTAGGAGTTGCTGTTTGTGATGGCATGCAGGTACGGTGGGGAATAAAGTAGTAAAGATTTGATTTACCAGAATCCAGTCCTCTTGCTACTCCTGCGAGGCCCTCAGGATGCATGATTGCCAAGACTTGCTCCTTCCATGTTGTTAGTTGTAGGAGAGGAGGTGGGGTCCACCGCCAGTCCTCTGTACAGCTACCTGGTGTCTTGCTACCATGGAAGGCACCTTCCCCCCGTAGGTCGTTCCACCTCTTCCTGATGTCATCCCTTTTTCTGGGGTGCGGTCCCATGGTGTTGACCCTGTCCACGACTCTTCGCCATAGCTCCATCTTCCTAGCAATGGACGTCTGCTGCATCTGTGATCCGAATAGCTGTGGCTCTACCCGGATGATTTCCTTCACCATGACCCTTAGCTCCTCCTCTGAGAACCTAGGGTGTCTTTGTGGTGCCATGGGTGTAGTGTGAGTAATATGTGTGAGGGTGTGTGGGGTGATGTGTTGGGGTGTGTGCTATGAGGTGTGTGGATGGTGTATGGGTGATGGTGTTATATGGCTCAGATTCAGTGGGTGCTCCTGACTTGTCTTTCTTAGTTGGCAATATTTGTTTTCATTGTAAGGGGTTGTAGGTATTGTGGGTGTGTGTTTTATATTGGATTGTGTGTGTGGTTGTGGTGTGTGTATATATGTCAGGTGTGTGTAGTTTTAATTGTCCAATCTGGTGTAGTTTTGTTAGTGTGTGTGTTTTTTTAGCGTAGTGGTCTCGTGGGTATTGATGCTGTGGGTGTATTTCTGTTGGTGTGACGGTGTGGGTTTTGCTACCGCCAGTTTATCACTGACCTTTGGGCGGGAGGACTTGTGTGGGTGTCTGTATAGTAGCGGATTTCTCTGTGTGGGTCATAATACGTGTAGCTAGGCCTAGGACAATGATGAGGGGTAGTAAGGGTGAGAATTGCCGCACGTCCAGGGAGTAAGTACAATATAAGTTACGAATGTAAACACATTTTAAAGTAGGTGCCAAGTGGTCAGGTGCTTTACTACCCAGTAGACACAAAAATGTGTACCGATGTACACAATAACAATGAACACAATGGGGGTCATTCAGATCCCGGCGGTCAAGGACCTCCGGGGCCGGGGTTGGCGAGAGCATCGCCAACAGGCTGGCGGTGCCCCGCAGGGCATTCTGACCGCGGCGGTTTGGCCGCGGTCAGAACAGGAAAACCGGCGGTCTCCCGCCGGTTTTCCGCTGCCCTGGGAATCCCCCATGGCGGCGCAGCTTGCTGCGCCGCCATGGGGGATTCCGACCCCCTCACCGCCATCCTGTTCCTGGCGGTTCCGCCCGCCAGGAACAGGATGGCGGTGAGGGGTGTCGTGGGGCCCCTGGGGGCCCCTGCAGTGCCCATGCCAATGGCATGGGCACTGCAGGGGCCCCCGTAAGAGGGCCCCACTTTGTATTTCAGTGTCTGCTTTGCAGACATTGAAATACACGACGGGTGCCACTGCACCCGTCGCACATCCTCCACTCCGCCGGCTCCATTCGGAGCCGGCATCCTCATGGAGGGGTGTTTCCCACTGGGCTGGCGGGCGGCCTTTTGGCGGTCGCCCGCCAGCCCAGTGGGAATGACCCCCAATGTGACCACAGCACACCAATGTACAGTCTAATCAAAATGCAAGGATTTGTATCCCTGGTAGGACACTGAAGTTGAAGAAGGAATACGTAAATGTCCCAAGTCTATTGGAGAAGGTGTCTTTATTTGGATGAACAGTTTGCCTCAAAACAGATAATGCGTTCTTCAAAATACAGCCAACACGTGTTTCGTCACTCAGGTGACTTCATCAAGGCTGCAAAACAATGATATAAACAAACTTGTATGTAACAATACCCATAATTAATGAAACACAATTTGTGCCAAAAGGTAACCTATTAAATGTGTACAAAAAAGAAGGTGGCAAGAAATGTGCAACTCAAGTGAGCAGAGAAAAGAGAAGGTAGGCATGGCACAGTGAGCAATTAGAGAGAGACCTGGTTGTTGTGCAATTAGAGGGACACCCCAAGTGAAAAATCCTGAAAGAATATACAGAGTGTCCGTGGTCCAAGTTCTGGCAAGTGAGGGACGTGTTCCAAGTTAGCACAATGAGCCCGTGTAGGAGCTAAAACGTGTTTGAGAGGTGGAAGGATAAAAAAATAAAAATATAAATGTACCTAGACCATCCGGCCAGCTAGGAAAAGTTGGAGAGCCTACGGTTAGGCAAGTGGGTGTAGTTCTGGAAAGATAGACAATAATTGAGAAATGGCAGTGATTGGCCACTGTAAATACTAAGGAAGCGACAAAAATGGAAAGATAATGTATACCTTGGTACTACAATACCTTGAAAAATCTGTTAATGGTAGTGTCTCCTGAACTTAAGGTGCATGGAGTCCCAGTAGTGACCATGGAGACTGAAGGCGGCCCTGATGAGCCTCAAACCACAATATCTGCATGGAGGTAAAAAAGAAGTAGAAACGGAAAGAGTTTGTCCAGCATTGGGTAGGTAAGCAGAAACATAATGTTTCCCTATTGACAAAATAAATGCAATGTAATGAAATCACAGACTAATCCAAAAACTGACCATTAGTGCCACTAATTGCTAAAGACACAACGTTACACAAAGAATACGTTAACATAGCAATGTTTTGTAAAAGTAGTACCAATTGGGAAGAAACCCAAGTCTTACAATGTAGGGAATGATCCAGACTAGTCATCATTGGAAAAATGTGACCTAAGTACCATGACAGCAACATTAAGGATTAATGGAATGTCAGAATCATATAACGCGGTCATACGGCATCGGTGAGCATGCCTATTCTGCGATGCAGACGCCAGTCTGAAACATTATTAACAGTTGACACTACCCACAAACTAACCGAGCGATGAACGCCAGCAGTAACGTTGGATACATGCGATATGACACAGACACAAAGGGGGTCATTCCAACCTTGGCGGCAAAAGGCGCATACCGCTGTCAGAAGACCGCCAACATATTGCTGCGGCCGCGGTAAACCGCCACGGTCATTCTGACCCACAACACGCAAACCGCCAAAATACAGACACCCACAAAAGTCCGCCACACCAAAGGCCAGCGAGAAACTGGCGATAACCAAACCGACACCGTCACGCCAACAGAAATACGCCCACACTATCACGACACACAAATCCACGCGGCGGTCTTTCAACCGCGGTATTCCATTGGCGGTACACACCGCTGCGCTCCAAATACACACACACTTACAAAACACAGCCACATTAGACAAATCCCACACACCCAATACATTATAAAACACACACCCACATCACCCACAAACCTCCACTCCTAGAGAATCGGGACCACGCACAGAGAAATAGAGAACCGAGCACCTACACGCGCATATTACCATCACCCAGCAATATTACCACGCACTTCACACAACACACCAGTACACATCACCACACTTAGCACCACACAATCCACCCCACACATCACCCACACCACCCCATGGCACCGCAAAGACACTTCAGGTCTTCTGAGGATGAACTCTGGGTCATGGTGGAGGAAATTGTACGGGTAGAGCCACAGCTCTTCGGAACACAGATGCAGTAGACGTCCATTGCCAGGAAGATGGAGCTATGGAGCAGAATAGTCGACAGGGTCAACGCTGTGGGACAGCACCCAAGAAAAAGGGATGACATCAGGAAGCGGTGGAACGACCTACGGGGGAAGGTGCGTTCAACGGTATCCAGGCACAACATAGCGTTTCAGCGGACTGGCGGCGGACCCCCACCTCCTCCCCCAGAATTTACAACATGGGAGGAGCAGGTCTTGGCGATCCTGCTTCCTGAGGGCCTCGCAGGAGTATCTGGAGGAATGGACTCTGGTAAGTCTCATCTTCACTACTTCATCCCCCCCACCCCACCAGCATGCCAACTCATACCCCCACCCTCACCCTCACCCCCATCACTCCTACTCCTTGCAAATGTCTCACCATCACAACTCACCCATCCCAACACCAAGCCCTGCATGCGACCACAAAGCATGGACACCCATCACGAAAGCATGTCCACTGCACATACCCATCCCCCCCAACCACCGTCACAACAGCCCCCACACAGGAATGCAAGCACAGGGGTACACGGGCACCCACCCATTGCACACCATGGCACACACAGATGCAATAATCATGGTTTTATACCCCTGCAGGACCCGAACGTCACGTCACCGCGCAGGAGGGTCCACAAATGTCCACTCCACCCCCAGAAGAGGCCCACAGTGATGACAGCAGCACTGTCGACCTGGATCTAGATGACCAGCCCGGCCCATCGGGGACCTCGGGACAGTCGGTTCCCCTCAGACAGCCACAGGCCACAGCAGACCTTCCGCCCTCTGTGAACACCAGCACAGCACCCACCCAGCGGGCCCATACCTCTGTCCCCAGGACACGTCAAGCAGTGGTGTGTCCACCACTACAGGGCACCCAGGTTAACCCACCACCCCAACAACAACAGGGACCTGGGGGTAGTGGTAGTGGGCACACGGTCCAGGGGACAGAGGCCCAGGTAAACAGGGGAACTGGGAGGGCTGCTGTGCGAAAGGGGGGGGACAGGCCCAGGAAACCCACTCTCCACGAGGCCCTCAACTCCATCATGGGAGCGTACCATCATTCCCAGGAGAAAATGGCGACGGTACTGGCCAGGTTTCAGGAGACCAGGCGCCTGCAGGAGGACCAGTATTTGGGGTTCAGGGAGGAACTCAGATCCATCAATTCCACCCTGGGCACCATCGTAGGGGTCCTGAATCTGGTAGTCACCACATTGCGGGACACTGTTGCACCACAAAGGGCCCCTGACACTAGCATGGACCAAGAACTGCCTACCACCTCTGCCGGTGCTAGTGGACAGGAGGCCCCGCCACAGGACCAACAGGCCACCAGCACCCCACCCCCTGCAGAAGGAGAACCACCCCGCAAGCAGTCCCTGAGATCCAGGAAGAAGACAGAGTAAGATGCCAAAACCCCCGCCAGGAAAGGATACCTCCCTGATTGTCATCCCACTGTCCCACATTGTCACCCTGTCCATCCTTAAACTGCCCATGCTCCACTTTCCACAGACATTTGGACAATGCACCTGTGATACTAATAGTCTGGACTCTGCCATGGACATTCCTCCGCCATCACCCCTCACCAATTTGCAACCCCCCACCAATTAAGAGCACTGTAATAAACACAGTTATTGCACAAAACAATCAGGAGTCTGGCAGTGATATTGAGCATATATATTAGACATTACCATGCCAAAATGCTTATTTACATTGTGATGCCAACATACCAATGTCACACAGCTGTAGTCCATGGGGAAACAAAGCAGATGTCACACAGTGGGGCCCACATCTCTGAAATCGGAAGGGAAAGTCACAACTCAGTTACCATACATTGGGTGAAAAGGACAGACAGTAGAGAGGTAGTAGTGTTAAAGTACATGTAGTATGCCAGTCTGTAATCGTACCTGTGTGTCATTGGAAATATTGCTGTATTACTGTGTTCCTGTTGTCTATGTCGTCTTCTTCGCCTTCCTCGTCTTCACTCTCCACAGGCTCCACAGCTGCTACAACACCCCCATCTGGACCATCCTCCTGCAGAAAAGGCACCTGTTGTCGCAAAGCCAGGTTGTGAAGCATACAGCAGGCCACGATGATCTGGCACACCTTCTTTGGTGAGTAGAATAGGGATCCACCTGTCATATGGAGGCAGCGGAACCTGGCCTTCAGGAGGCCGAAGGTCCGCTTGATCACCCTCCTAGTTCGCCCATGGGCCTCATTGTAGCTTTCCTCTGCCCTTGTCCTGGGATTCCTCACTGGGGTCAGTAGCCATGACACGTTGGGGTAACCAGAGTCACCAATTAGCCACACACGGTGCCTCTGGAGTTGACCCATCACGTAAGGGATGCTGCTATTCCGCATGATGTACGCGTCATGCACTGAGCCAGGTAACTTGGCATTAACATGGGAGATGTACTGGTCTGCCAAACACACCATCTGCACATTCATGGAATGATAACTCTTCCTGTTTCTGTACACTTGTTGACTCCTGTGGGAGGGGGGGGGGGAACAAAGACACATGGGTCCCATCAATGGCACCTATGACATTGGGGATATGTCCAAGGGCATAGAAATCACCCTTCACTGTAGGCAAATCCCCCACCTTAGGGAAAACAATGTAGCTCCGCATGTGTTTCAGCAGGGCAGACAACACTCTGGACAACACCTTGCAAAACATAGGCTGGGACATCCCTGATGATATGGCCACTGTGGTCTGAAATGACCCACTTGCTTGGAAATGGAGCACTGACAGCACCTGCACTTGAGGGGGGATCCCTGTGGGTTGGCGGATAGCTGACATCAGGTCTGGCTCCAGCTGGGCACACAGTTCCTGAATAGTGGCACGGTCAAGCCTGTATGTCAGTATGACATGTCTCTCCTCCATTGTCGACAGGTCCACCAGCGGTCTGTACACCGGAGGATGCCTCCATCTCCTCCCATGTCCCAGCGGACGGTACCTATGAAGGACAACAGCGAGCACAGAGTCAATCAACCCACAGGTACATAACCACAGCTTGCACAGAACACAATTATCAATGCATAGAATGGCTTGTATGAGTGTTGATGCAAGGCCTAGGTATGTGTGACGCAGTAAAAAGTAAGCCATGTGGGCCCCTGAAATGGCGACTGCCTGACCTGTAAAGTGCGACAATGGGATGTGAGGTAACTGCGCTGGCGTTGCACAACGTGGCGGTAGGCGGTCGCAGACCGCGGCGCAATGCAGCATTGGTTAACATTGAACCCTATGGGTCTCAGGAGCCAATGACGATGTGCGCCGGCGGTCGCGGTACGTGTAGGAAAGTACCATCTTGCCTGGCATGTTACCCCCATTTTTCACTGTATATATGTTGTTTTAGTTGTATGTGTCACTGGGACCCTGGTAACCCAGGGCCCCAGTGCTCATAAGTGTGCCTGAATGTGTTACCTGTGTAGTGACTAACTGTCTCACTGAGGCTCTGCTAATCAGAACCTCAGTGGTTATGCTCTCTCATTTCTTTCCAAATTGTCACTAACAGGCTAGTGACCAATTTTACCAATTTACATTGGCTTACTGGAACACCCTTATAATTCCCTAGTATATAGTACTGAGGTACCCAGGGTATTGGGGTTCCAGGAGATCCCTATGGGCTGCAGCATTTCTTTTGCCACCCATAGGGAGCTCTGACAATTCTTACACAGGCCTGCCACTGCAGCCTGAGTGAAATAACGTCCACGTTATTTCACGGCCATTTTACACTGCACTTAAGTAACTTATAAGTCACCTATATGTCTAACCTTTACCTGGTAAAGGTTAGGTGCAAAGTTACTTAGTGTGAGGGCACCCTGGCACTAGCCAAGGTGCCCCCACATTGTTCAGGGCCCATTCCCCGGACTTTGTGAGTGCGGGGACACCATTACACGCGTGCACTACATATAGGTCACTACCTATATGTAGCTTCACAATGGTAACTCCGAATATGGCCATGTAACATGTCTATGATCATGGAATTGCCCCCTCTATGCCATCCTGGCATAGTTGGCACAATCCCATGATCCCAGTGGTCTGTAGCACAGACCCTGGTACTGCCAAACTGCCCTTCCTGGGGTTTCACTGCAGCTGCTGCTGCTGCCAACCCCTCAGACAGGCATCTGCCCTCCTGGGGTCCAGCCAGGCCTGGCCCAGGATGGCAGAACAAAGAACTTCCTCTGAGAGAGGGTGTTACTCCCTCTCCCTTTGGAAAATGGTGTGAAGGCAGGGGAGGAGTAGCCTCCCCCAGCCTCTGGAAATGCTTTCTTCTGCACTAGAAGCTCCGAAGAAATCTCCCGTGGGTCGACGGAATCTTCCCCCTGCAACCGCAGGCACCAAAAAGCTGCATTACCGGTCCCTTGGGTCTCCTCTCAGCACGACGAGCGAGGTCCCTCGAATCCAGCAACTCTGTCCAAGTGACTCCCACAGTCCAGTGACTCTTCAGTCCAAGTTTGGTGGAGGTAAGTCCTTGCCTCACCTCGCTAGACTGCATTGCTGGGAACCACGACTTTTGCAGCTACTCCGGCCCCTGTACACTTCCGGCAGAAATCCTTTGTGCACAGCCAAGCCTGGGTCCACGGCACTCTAACCTGCATTGCACGACCTCCTAAGTTGTTCTCCTGCGACGTGGGACTCCTTTGTGTATCTTCAGATGAGCACCATTTCATGCATCCTTGTAGTGCCTGTTTCTGGCACTTCTCCGGGCGCTACCTGCTGCTAAGAGGGCTCCTTGTCTTGCTCGACATCCCCTCTACCTCCTGGTCCAATTTGCGACCTCCTGGTCCCTCCTGGGACACAGCAGCGTCCAAAAATGCTAACTTCATGATTTGCAGCTAGCAAGGCTTGTTGGCATTCTTTCGGCGGGAAAATACTTATGCACGACTCTACAAGGCGGGAGGGATCTGTCCTCCAAAGGGGAAGTCTCTAGCCCTTTGCGTTCCTGCAGAAACCGCAGCTTCTTCTGTCCAGTAGAAGCTTCTTTGCACCCGCAGCTGGCATTTCCTGGGCATCTGCCCATCTCCGACTTGCTTGTGACTTTTGGATTTGGTCCCCTTGTTCCACAGGTACCCCAGATTGGAAATCCAGCGTTGTTGCATTGTTGGTTTGTGTCTTTCCTGCATTATTCCTCTAACACGACTTCTTTGTCCTTAGGGGAACCTTAGTGCACTTTGCACTCACTTTTCAGGGTCTTGGGGAGGGTTATTTTTCTAACTCTCACTATTTTCTAATAGTCCCAGCGACCCTCTACAAGGTCACATAGGTTCGGGGTCCATTCGTGGTTCGCATTCCACTTTTGGAGTATATGGTTTGTGTTGCCCCTATCCCTATGTGTCCCCATTGCATCCTATTGTAACTATACATTGTTTGCACTGTTTTCTAAGACTATACTGCATATTTTTGCTATTGTGTATATATATCTTGTGTATATTTCCTATCCTCTCACTGAGGGTACACTCTAAGATACTTTGGCATATTGTCATAAAAATAAAGTACCTTTATTTTTAGTATAACTGTGTATTGTGTTTTCTTATGATATTGTGCATATGACACTAAGTGGTACTGTAGTAGCTTCACACGTCTCCTAGTTCAGCCTAAGCTGCTCTGCTAAGCTACCATTATCTATCAGCCTAAGCTGCTAGACACCCTATACACTAATAAGGGATAACTGGGCCTAGTGCAAGGTGCAAGTACCCCTTGGTACTCACTACAAGCCAGTCCAGCCTCCTACAGTACGCACCGCCGCGGACGTGACCGCCATTTTCTATCTGCTTAATCACTCGATACCTGATCTTCGACAGGAGAGGACCTACACTGCAAGTGCTGCTGTGACCTCGGTCTGGTAGAGACAATGGCTCATGCGACTGGGGAAAGGGCCCCTGCCTTCACTGCAGAGGAGTTGGAGAAACTTGTGGATGGGGTCCTCCCCAGTACGCGCTACTCTACGGTCCTCCAGACAAACAGGTAAATACACTGGGAGCATGCTTTATGGGCTATGCCTGTGTTGAGTGGGGTGGATGAACGATGGGGGGGAGGGAAGCGATTGAGGCATGCATCAAACGACGGTGAGAGCATGTGCCACATGGCAAGGGTAGGGATGGGGGGCCACTCACATTGAGGGTGAAGAAGGTGATGACTATTCTTCTCCCCCTGTATATTTCATATAGGTCAGCGCCCACCAGAAGATCGACATTTGGCGTGCCATCGCCAAGGACGTCCAGACCCTGGGGGTCCACCACAGACGGGGCAGCCACTGCCGAAAGAGATGGGAGGACATCCGCCGCTGGAGCAGGAAGACGGCGGAGGCTCAGCTGGGGATGGCCTCCCAACGTGGGAGGGGTGCCAGTCGGACTTTGACCCCCCTGATGTCTCGGATCCTGGCGGTGGCCTACCCCGATTTGGATGGGCGCGTGAGGACATCACAGCAGACACAAGGGGGTGAGTACACTCTCATTCTGGTGACTTTGCGCGCAGTGGAGGTGTCTGGGTGGGGGAGGTGGGCTGTGGGTATCCCTAGGCCAGGGCAATTTCTGTAGGCTAGGCCCCTCCGTAAGGCATGGCCCTGTGCCCCCGCCCCCCACCTCTGTAGGGTGCCAAGTACAGCTAATCATGGCCCTGTGTCATCTATGTGTGCAGATGTCGTCCATAGGCTTGTAGGCCATGTCCCACGGATTGAGTAGTCGTCCCCAAGTGCGCGGCGTAGTGCAGGGGGCTTCTGTGTCTGTCCTGTCCGCAAAAGGTGTCGCCAATGCATGCACTCAACATGTCTTTATTCTCCCCCCCTTTTTTGTGGTCTTCCTGTTCATGTGTGCATTAGCATCATCAGGCGGAGGAGAAGTGGCATTGGAGCACGAGGGAGCTGCATCCCACATCGCCATGGAGGGCCACGCAACGGACTCCAAATTCACCAGTGGGACGGAGGGCGAGGGGAGCTTCACAGCGGGGACTCGGGCAGAGATCAGTGACACCGACTCGTCCTCTGAAGGGAGCTCCCTTGTGGTGGCAGCAACATCTGTGCCGCCCGCAACAACAGGTACAGCCGCCACCCACCGCACCAGCACCGCCCTCCCAGCAGCCCCTCAGCGTTTGGCCCGTGCCCGCTCACCCAGGAAGGTGGGCATCTCCTTCGCCCCAGGCACCTCAGGCCCTGCCCCAGTCACCCCTGCTGCCCTCAGTGAAGAGGTCATTGACCTCCTGAGGACACTCACTGTTGGGCAGTCTACCATTTTGAATGCCATCCAGGGTGTAGAAAGGGAGGTGCACCAGAGGAATGCATACCTGGAGGGCATTCTATCTGGTCAGGCTGCCCTTCAGCGATCATTCCAGACTCTGGCCTCGGCACTGATGGCAGCCATTGTCCCTGTCTCTAGCCTCCCCCCTCCAACTGCCTCCACCCATACCCTATCACCTGTACCTCTGCCGATCCCAGACACACCATCAGACCAGCCTGCACACACCTCAACACCCAAGGGAAGCTCAGCCAGACATAAGCACCACATATCACACAGGCATTCACACAAGCAACATCCACATACAGACATACCAACACCCACTGCCTCCACTGTGTCCCCCTCCTCCTCGTCTCCCTCCTCCCTCCCTGTCACGTTTCCACTCACACCTGCATGCACAACATCTTCAGCCACTACGTCCCTCAGCAGCACACACACCAGAACCCCCCACACACGTGCAGTCACCATCCCCACTGCCATTTACACGTCCCCTTTGTCCTCTCCCAGTGTGTCTGTGACCCCCTCTTCCAAGATACACAAACGCAGGCAGCCACCCACCCAACAGCCATCCACCTCACGACAGCCTCCAGCCCAAGCACCTGCACCCAAAGCCACCAGACTTACAACTCCTACAACCACAACCTCTTCCTCCACTCCCATACCCACTACACCTACCCGTCCCACTGCTCCTAAAAAGCTTTTCCTGTCTAAACTCAACCTCTTTCCACCAACTCCCCCATCCCGTCCATGTCATAGGACTACAGTCAGCACCTCAGCCACGACAAAACCGGCCCCTGTCATCACAGTCTGCCATGGACTGTGGAGTGCCCCACCCTCCAGGGCAGCCAGTTTGGTGCGAAGCCAAGGCATGGGCAGCCCACCCCCGGAGAAACATCCAAAGATAGGCAGTGGCCGGCGCGAGAGGGTGAAAACACCAGGGACTAAAACCCCTACCAGGACTCCGGCAGGAAGTGTAGAGACAGCTGGCACACCGCCCAAGGTGGGGAAGGGCCACAGGCGATCAGGGAAGGCTGGGAAGGGCAGCACGCCCGACAACACCGCCATCAGCCCAGCTGGCCAGGAGGGCCCCGCCAGCCCCATCCCAGGTGGGCAGGAGGCCACCATCAGCCCCGGCACAGCTGCCCAGGAGGGCCCGCCAGCCACAGGACAGATGGGCAGGAGGGCCCCGCCAGCCACAGGACAGGTGGCAAATGACCTCCCCGCCATGGCCGGAACCGCTGCACTGGGCCCTCCATCTCAAGCACCGCTGCACTGGGCCCTGCCGTCTCAAGCACCGCTGAACTGGGCCCTTCATCTCAAGCACCGCTGAACTGGGCCCTTCATCTCATCTCAAGCACCGCTGAACTGGGCCCTTCATCTCAAGCACCGCTGAACTGGGCCCTTCATCTCAAGCACCGCTGAATTGGGCCCTTCATCTCAAGCACCGCTGAACTGGGCCCTTCATCTCAAGCACCGCTGAACTGGGCCCTTCATCTCAAGCACCGCTGAACTGGGCCCTTCATCTCAAGCACTGCTGAACTGGGCCCAGCCGTCTCAAGCACCGCTGAACTGGGCACCGCCGACTCAAGCACCGCTGAACTGGGCCCCGCCGTCTCAAGCATCGCTGAACTGGGCCCTTCATCTCATGCACCGCTGAACTGGGCACCGCCGTCTCAAGCACCGCTGAACTGGGCCCTTCATCTCAAGCACCGCTGAACTGGGCCCTTCATCTCAAGCACCGCTGAACTGGGCCCAGCCGTCTCAAGCACCGCTGAACTGGGCACCGCCGACTCAAGCACCGCTGAACTGGGCCCCGCCGTCTCAAGCACCGCTGAACTGGGCCCTTCATCTCAAGCACTGCTGAACTGGGCACCGCCGTCTCAAGCACCGCTGAACTGGGCCCCGCCGTCTCAAGCACCGCTGAACTGGGCCCTTCATCTCAAGCACCGCTGAACTGGGCACTGCCATCTCAAGCACCGCTGAACTGGGCCCTTCATCTCAAGCAGCGCTGAACTGGGCACCGCCGTCTCAAGCACCGCTGAACTGGGCACCGCCGTCTCAAGCACCGCTGAACTGGGCACCGCCGTCTCCAGCACTGCTGAACTGGACACCGCTGAACTGGGCACCGCCGTCTCAAGCACCGCTGAACTGGGCACTGCCGTCTCAAGCACCGCTGAACTTGGCACCGCTGTCTCAAGCACCGCTGAACTGGGCCCTTCATCTCAAGCACCGCTGAACTGGGCACCGCCGTCTCAAGCACCGCTGAACTGGGCACCACCGTCTCAAGCACCGCTGAACTGGGCCCTTCATCTCAAGCACTGCTGAACTGGGCACCGCCGTCTCAAGCACCGCTGAACTGGACACTGCCGTCTCAAGCACCGCTGAACTGGGCACCGCCATCTCAAGCACCGCTGAACTGGGCACCGCCGTCTCAAGCACCGCTGAACTGGGCCCTTCATCTCAAGCACCGCTGAACTGGGCACCGCCGTCTCAAGCACCGCTGAACTGGGCCCTTCATCTCAAGCACTGCTGAACTGGGCCCTTCATCTCAAGCACCGCTGAACTGGGCACCGCTGTCTCAAGCACCGCTGAACTGGGCACCGCCGTCTCAAACACCGCTGAACTGGGCACCGCAGTCTTAAGCACCGCTGAACTGGGCCCTTCATCTCAAGCACCGCTGAACTGGGCACTGCCGTCTCAAGCACCGCTGAACTGGGCCCTTCATCTCAAGCAGCGCTGAACTGGGCACCGCCGTCTCAAGCACCGCTGAACTGGGCACCGCCGTCTCAAGCACCGCTGAACTGGGCACCGCCGTCTCCAGCACCGCTGAACTGGACACCGCTGAACTGGGCACCGCCGTCTCAAGCACCGCTGAACTGGGCACCGCCGTCTCAAGCACCGCTGAACTTGGCACCGCTGTCTCAAGCACCGCTGAACTGGGCCCTTCATCTCAAGCACCGCTGAACTGGGCACCACCGTCTCAAGCACCGCTGAACTGGGCCCTTCATCTCAAGCACCGCTGAACTGGGCCCTTCATCGCAGGCACCGCTGGCCCATGAGCGGCAGGGGCTGGCCCGCATCTGTGTCGGGCAGGGCTGCACGAGGCACTCTGGGCACCAGACCCCCTCCAGAACCAGTGGAGACTGTTATCCACTTGTGAGACTGTGGCTTTGCACTCCCCAGGATGGAACAGTGGGCAGCCCACCCACTGTCTGGACTTGTGAGACTGTGGCTTTGCACTCCCCAGGATGGAACAGTGGGCAGCCCACCCACTGTCTGGACTTGTGAGACTGTGGCTTTGCACTCCCCAGGATTGAACAGTGGCCATGGAGGCCCCTCGTGGATCTGGCGTCGTGCACTCATCTGGGTGAGGTGCCCCCCTTCCTTCCCCCCTGAGGTGCCTGTAGTTTTGCTATCTGATGCCCCTGCAGTGTTCTCTCCGTTGGAGTCAGGTATCCTGTGTGGGCTTTGCCCATGTGATTTGGGCCCAGTGGTCCACGAACAATGCCTGCTACTATGCTCGGACTTGTACATTTATGTATATGAGAGTTTTTGACGTGTATATATATTTATTTGGCATTATTGCAATATATTCCAATGTTTAGAATCATTTCATTTTGTGTTTGCATTCTTACAGGGGGTTTGGGGGGTGTAACTCTGAAGTGTTGCTATGCATTAATGTGTGTGTTGTAGTGGGTGAGGGTGAGGGTGGGTGTGTCGCGTCTGTGTGTACACGTAATATTTTCCCCTCCACCCTCCCCTGTGTTGTAGGTGCAGTACTCACCATTGTCTTCTGCACCGGCGTTCGTGCTCCTGTTAGAGGAGCAGAAAGACTATCGCTGGGAGTATGTGGAGTTCGGGTTCCATGCTGTCCTGATTCCTCGTGGGGTGTATGGCGGTGAGCGTTTTCCCTTCGATATGGCTGTTTCCGCCGTGTTTTTATCGGAGGGGCTACCGCCCCGGAAAAGGTGGCGGATTGGTAGGTTGTGATACTGTGGGCGGTACATTGTCTCCCGCCTGTCTGTTGGCGGGGACCGCTGCGCTGTTTGTTTGTACCGCCGTGGCGCGTGGTGTGTTAATGTGGCGGTCTCTGTTGGCGGTTTCCGCCAGGGTCGGAATTCCATTTTTTTTCCCGCCAGGCTGTTGGCGGTTTTGCCGCCGCTTTAACACCGACCGCCAGGGTTGGAATGACCACCAAAGTCTTACCGTGTCACAATGTGGAGCCGGAAAAGTCGTCCGGCCGATCCATGAACGAGTATGCAAGTCTGTGAGCGCGGCACTTGTTGCCCGTTTGTATTGGTGATGGTGAAAATTAAAAAAGGACTAATCGTTGATCAGAAACATCTGTAAACGCTCACGAACTAGTGAAACAAAATGGCGGCCATCTTGGAGTAATGAAATAGAAATTAGTAGTGCATAAGTAAAGGGGAGGTTGAAAAAGTCGTGCCAGTGAGTACAAAGACCCATAGTATGGTCATAGTAAGCTAAACTCATCGGTCCCAGTCTGTGAAAGGAAGGTCTCAATACACTTATAGTGTGAAAGATAGAGATGGGACCAGATGCAAACTCAGAATATTGTGTTGATGAAATGACATATCACACGTATAGATATGCATGTATATTCAAGAAACAAACAATCACAAAGAAATATAAGTACAGAAGTAAACAAAATTAACAACAGCAGTGTAGAGCAATATGAATCCAGTAGCCAACAAAAGAAGGACAAAATACTTGACAAAGAGGGAAATAGCCAATGTAACATGGGCCATATACCCACCAGTGAGGGCTACACGTATATGTCAAGTGAAGTACTGGTCGTTCAATAATACAAAGCAATGAGTTACATAGTCAACAAATGAAGGACAAGGTAGTTTAACAATAGGGGAACACGTGTGAGTCAAGCAGAATGCTGGTCATTCAGTAGTACAGAGTTATAGCAAGAAAATGAGGTGCTGGGCAATGGTGAAGCATGAAAAACATTACAGTTAGGAAAAAGTTACGTAATGAAAACATGTAATTCCCGGTCAGTGTTGAGCCCCTGTTCAACTGCACGAAGTTTCAGGATCCATTTCGCCTCACATTTGCGAAGGTCTTTTGTTCTGTCACCCCATCTGGGTGAATCGGACACCTGAGTTATGACATGAAATCTTACGTTAAAAAGATCTTTCTTCCCGTGTTGTGAATTGAAGTGAACAGCAAGGGGATAAGTTGTGTTATGATTCCTAATAGCTCTAACGTGTTCCTGGATGCGTTCCTTCAGTGGACGTATTGTACTACCCACGTAAATCAGACCACATACACAAATGACACAATAAACCGTATACCTGGTGTTGCAATTCATGAACTCTCTGATATGATAAATATTCTTCGTGTTGTAAGATAAAGATACAGTTCTGTTAAGGGCTAGTTGACAAGATACACAACAGCCGCACTTGAAAAAACCCTTTGGTTTGCCAGGAATCCATGACGGTGGATGTACCTGTAAGGAAGGAGCAAGAAAACTAGGACACAAAATATTCCTACGGGTACGACCCCTACTGTGTGTAATAACTGGCGAACTTCCAATAGAATCTTTCAAACTAGAGTCCAGAAGTAACACATGCCAGTGCTTTTTGAGGATGCGTAGCACTGTCTTGCTGGCAGGGCTGTACTGGGTGACAAAAGAAATAGACCTCTTCCTGTGCAAGCTTTTTTATGGCCTCTAATCAATAATGAGTGCTGGTCTTTGGAGGAAATGCATCTACTCGCCACTGAGATGAGATCTTCTGTGTACCCCCTATCTCGGAAACGTTGTGCCAAGTTTTCACCCTTATGCTAGGGGTTTGATATAGGGGTGTTTGAGGGTAAATTATGGGTTTAAAATGATTTTTCTTCACCACGCCTGATATTTGTGAATATTTAAGAATATCCTTGAATATCCTTGAATATTCTTGAACATTCGAGGACATTCGAGAATATTCAAGAATTTTCAAACAAAAACGTTAATTACATTCACAGACTCATTCATACACTTAGAGATGCATGCACCCATGCACACACTCACTCAGACACTCATGCACCCACACAAATTGTGTTTCATTAATTATGGGTATCGTTACATACAAGTTTGTCTAGATCATTGTTTTGCATCCTTGATGAACTCACCTGAGTGACGAAACACGTGTTGCCTGTATTTTGAAGAACACTTTATCTGTTTTGAGGCAAACTGTGCCTCCAAATAAAGACACCTTCTCCAACGGACTTGAGACATTTACGTATTCCTTCCTCAACTTCAGTGTCCTACCAGGGATACAAATCCTTGCATTTTGATTAGACTGCACATTGGTGTGCTGTGGTCACATTTTTTTTATAATACTTGTAGCGGTATACCGCCGCGGTCACAGTATGTTGGCGGCCGTCAGCATGGCAGTAGGCAATGTTGTAATGAGGGCCTACATCTCATTTTGATATAATAGATGCATAGCCAGCTTCCTACAACTGAGATAAGAGACATACATTCTCTTTGAATTGCAAACACACAATTGGAATTTAAGGAAAGTATAGGTGGGCCAGTAGGGAACAGAATCCATATATATGTGGGCATAGCCAACAACTGGTGATGAAGAAAATCATAGCAGGGTCAAAGCAAGTGATACACTGTCTGAGCGCCTATTCAAGAAGTTCTCAAAGGCAAACTCAGTGCTGCATGCATGCGGATGAAGGCGCTGATATATACTAAAGTGATTGAAATTGATTGAGAACTAGCGAGAAAAGAAGACAAAGACATAATTAGCTGTAGGATCAAGTGAGAGAGCACAATATCACTAACAAATAATTAACAAAGACAAAAAGAGATGGTTTCTGAGTAATGCAAAAAATCTTTCAATATTCACAACCTTCTTGTGGAGAGGTGCTGGTGCATGTAAAGGGATCATAGAAGGAAACAATACCATAGAGTCATACCATCCAACCAGATTCTGTGATTTCTTTATGAGAGCTTTGCAGTGTAAAAGTGTATTAGTGTAAGGAAGGTATTTCACCATTGGTTTAAATACTCTTCTAAAAATCATTTGAGGAACGACTGGAAAGCTGGTGAAAATTAGCACTCTGTTGTAACAAAATATGAATTTCCATAACTTGATTGACTTAAGGCAAAGGCATCACCTATGGATTAAAAAATTAGCATTTTGTGAATTTTTCTACTAAGAAGTCTTTAAAGTCTTTAAATACTGTTTACTCCATAATTTCTGAAGCTTTTGGTCCTTTAGGCCCATATTTATACTTTTTTAGCGCCACATTTGCGCCAATTTTTGACCGCTTTTGCGTCAAAAAATTCCGCAAATGTGGCGCTAAGAAAGTATAAATATGGGCCTTAGTTCTTTGTTAATCAGAGAAATAGATTCTTGTAAAACCATGCCAATGTTTATTTGCACTATCTTCTCACAAATTATGTGATTTGCGCAGTCAGAAATGTTGTTATAAATGGTATAATTGTATATTGTATGCACTAATTAATATGAATGGGTATAGGTTGTGCATGTAGAAAGCACAAGTTATAGTGAATGTGGTGTAGCTACCAAGTTAAAAAAAACTGTGTATGGAGGTGTGTGAGTTATAATAATTCATACTATTTGTGTACTTTAAATTTGGTTTGTATACAAAAATAAAGTTCAAGTAATTTAAAGGTATGTGAATTACAAGCTTAAGGTATCACTTTAGAATGTGTAATGTTAGTGTAGTTGAAGTTAATTTTTTTTATAAAAAAGAAAAAGTGTGTGTGTGTGTGAATATATATATATATATATATATATATATATATATATATATATGTTACCTAGTGATGGTCACCACAAGGTGGTTAGAATAAGTACCATGTTTCCATAGAAGAAAACTTTTTTTGACGAATCTTCACAAAATTTTCCCAAAAAGTGCCCCGTTGATTCTTGCTGTGCACAGTAACTTTTAGGGTGATACGTCAAGCTGGGGGCCAAGAAAAAAAGGGGGGGGTGAAAAAGCTGTGATCCCCATGTTAATTCCCATAGGACCTTCAGACATGACTGCAGCCTGAACTGGAGGGAATTACACCAAATTTGGCAGATTGTGCTTTTGGTTATTTGCTGTAAAGTCATTTTTGAGAAACAAAAAGGAAAATAAATTTGTATATCACTGGCCGTGAAATTTTCATGATGATTGTGGTGAATTAGCAAAAATGCATGACTACAGGAATGCTGTGAATGGCTGGCTGCAACCTGATTAGTAAGTTGCAGCTGTCATTTTATTTTATGGGAGAGAGTCCCCGGGGCTGAAAATGGAAATAGGTGGTATAAGGGATCAGGGTGGAGGTACTCTTATGCTAGGGGTCTGATATATGGGTGTTTGAGGGTAAATTATGGGTATAAAATGATTTTTCTTCACCATGCCTGATATTTGTGAATATTCAAGAATATCCTTGAATATCTTTGAATATTCTTGAATATTCGAGGACATTTGAGAATATTCAAGAATTTTCAAACAAAAATGTTAAATACATTCACAGACTCATTCATACACTAAGAGACGCATGCACCCATTCACACACTCACTCAGACACTCATGCACCCACTCAGACCCACTCATAGACTTACACACCCACTCACAGATTCACTGACAGAGACAGGTCCTGTGGCCAACCCCCTCTACTCATGGCCAAAGGCCGTGAGTGGTGCAAGGTTGTGTGGCTATAAGGATTTGCTTGCAGGGCCTGGCTGCGGCCATCCCCTGCCGCACATGGCCAAAGGCCATGAGCGGCGGTGGTTGTATTTACATAAAGTAATTAATTAATTAAAATACTTTACATTAAAAAACATAGAAAAACATAAATTCACTTAAGAAAACAATGGTTACAGGCACATTATAGTTAGGTTCTGAATTTACTTGTACAAAACCATAGAATTTCAGCAGTTATAGTTAGAGCTATTTCAAGTACCCACAACTTGTGCTCTAAGATAACTGTAACTCATGCCTTTGCCATGAACAGCTAATCACTCCACATATTATATCATTGATGCCACCTTCTTTGGCATCTTTGATACTATCACTGCAACATTTGCAATAAAGTTATTGATAAAAAGACTGTGCATGGCAAGGATGCTACTTATTGTTACCTCAGGGCGCGAGTTATAGTTATCTGAAATAACTTTAACTATAGCTGCTGAATTTCTATGGGTTTGTACGAGTTAATTTAGAACTTAACTATAATATCCCTATAACATTTGTGTTTTTCTGTGAGTATATATATATATATATATATATATATATATATATATATATATATATACATTTTTCAAGTTCCTACCAAAGCTGCCAAACTCAATTTAATTGACGGGGGCCTCCACCGTGATGGTGGGGCTCATGTTAATCCAGCAAACATCCAAACCAGAGCACTCACGGGGAATCCATAACTCATTTCTTTGTTCTCCATGCTCAAATATGTTTTGATGGTAAGCCTTACTCCATGTTCATGGTTCACTATGATCTCACATGCAACTTTATTCAAATAGTTCACACACATCATTCCTATTGGAGCAATGTAAATATAACACTAAAAAAGGACTAACATCCTCTCTTCAATGTTTCTTTGAAATATATTCACCACGTCCTTTCTGCCATTAGTGCCAGCCTCCTGATGCAACAGGCCATGAAGGGGAAAGCAGCCCCCTCCAATCAGTAGGTCAAATCTCTCCTGATCTGGGCTTCTCCCCACAGGCTCCTCTGCAGCAGAAAGTAATGGCTACACAGTTTTCATTGTGTAGCTCTTGTGATTTTATGGCAATAAAACAGTGAGAGAAAGTGCCTCTTTTGAAATGGTTAGCCCTTCACTTTTTGCCTAGTATTTGATGTGGTTTCAAAGGTCTTATTGCCCAGGACCCCTGCTAACCAGGTTCCCTGGGCCAGATGCCATTCCCAAGATTATTGTGATGCATTGGCACAATCTGCAACACCTCTACCTGCCACTGTAAGTCCCTAGTAAATGGTACATAGGTACCCAGTACATGGGGTGCTAAGGGTAGGCCCCTGAGGGTAGCAGCACAGATTGTGCCACCCTCAGGGACCTTGCATCCAAATGCATCCTGCACTGCCATTGCAGGCTGAGTGTCCTGGTGCAATCTAAAATGCAAAACTGACATGGCACACCACCTGTGTGACATGTCCCCCACACACTGCATGCAATATAGGTAAGTCTCCCCTCTGGCAGGCCTTTCAGCCCTGAAGCGGGGTGCACTATACTGCATGTGTAGTCATAGATGTCCGAATAATATGCTCCTACTGTGTCCTTGACAAACCTGTGATACAGTAAGTGTACACAGCAGCAATTCTAAATGCATGTGTTGGACACTGGGCAGTATGATTTTCCCAGATACACAGTGACCACTCTGAACCCTGGGGCTGTTTGGCATTAGGACAATAAATTCAAGCTGGTACCAGTATTGGATTTATTGCACAATGTACCCAGTTGCCACCTTAGAGGTGACCCCTGCAAAAGCTAACTAATGCTGGCATGGTTGCCTGCCAGTCACAACCAGCCTGCCACCTCCAGATGAGATTCTGGAAACCTGGGGTGAGAGCCTTTGCTCTCTGGGTCCAGAAAACAAAGCCATTCCTGGGCAGAGGTGTTACATCTCCTCACCCAGGAATGTGCACAGCCCTGCCTACGAGCTTCAATGGGCTTGCTGCTCTTGAAACCCAACACCAAGCCCTGCTGATAGCAGCAGATGGTCACCCCTGTTGGGAACAAAGGTGTAAAAATGCACAAAGGACATGAGGAGTGCCCCCCCACCCCAGCTTGCACCACCCCTAAAGTATTGCATGCAAGGTGACTCCTCCATTTCATTTTTCTCCAAATTGCATGATAGGAAAATAGTCAATCAGGATAGGGAAGTAACCTCTGTCCACAGGAAGTGGTCACATATTCGGTGTAGGCACCGTAAGGTAGATGGCCCATCGGCCACTACTAGGCACCCCCTAAACGTCCACTAAATGCACTTTTTAGAGGGCAACCCTAGCCCTTCAGGGCAGATTCAACAGACAGAAGAAGGCCAGTGACAAAGAAGACCCAAAGCTTGTGAACTTATGTCCTGCTGCACCAAGAACAAAAACGCCAAAACCTGCCTGCTACAACCAGGACTCGACAATCGCCGCTGAGTGTTTGACTGGACATCAGACAGATGCAACAAAACTCCAGAGTATCTCCATCCTTTTGAAAATTGCCACAGACCTCCCTCCAGAGTGAAGGCATCTCTCCCTGCAAGCAAGAAGCTGAAACTAATGAAGTCCAGTTCATGGATCGACCACCGATCAGGAACCAGACAAAATAGCCAAACTAAATTTCACCAACAAGACCCAGAGGAGGCACCATGCAAGTGTGTCAAGACTGGTGGCATTGCAACCTCAAGTGGCTAAACCATACATTAGCCAGGGGTGTTGGACCCCCAATGTCAGACACCCAGAAGAAAAGTCCACTCCGGACTCTCCAAGGACTAGAACCAAGCACAGTTCGAGGGACTTCAGGACTCATTAGAACCACCTCCAGAAAGACCCTGCTGACCTGTAACCTACCCTCAAAGTGACCTGCCTCCTGATTCTAAGTGCACCTTTGAGCACTGCTCTTGGCTGAGCTATCTGCTCTGCACCCAGCCTCCCTGGCTCTTGCACTAGAGAAGCAGCTGTGTTCTAGGTGACCTCCACCCCTTGCAACCTCTAAACTCCAAGGGGACCCACCGGACCCACCATTAAGTCCACCTGTGCATTGCATTTCCAAGTGGTCTCCTTTCCCTGTACTGCACTAGTTCCAAGACTTTCAGCAGCTGACCCACTTGAACAGGAACTGCCCAAACATCTCTGGCTGACCCACATGACCCCTCAGTGACCTCAGAAAGTTTTCTCCCATTGATTCCTATGGTGCATAATGAAGCACCAAATACTATTTTTGCTAAACTTTGAAAAATCATAACATAAAAAGTACTTACCTGGTTTTGATGATCTTGGTCTTAAAACATGCATACAAATCTGAAGTATTTTGTAAATTGTCCTCATGTTATTCTTTTGAGTGTGTGTTCACAGTTCTTGATACTGTGACTACAACAAACGCTTAGCATGTCTCCAAGATTGGCCTAACTGCTTGACCAAGCTATCACAAAGATTAGAGCATTAGGTGATCTAGTGTTTACCTCTTTAAACCAGGGTCGGGTTGCTCAGATTCTCTGCAGAGGCATATAATTTCTGTACACTTTATCGAGAGCCAGCCTCCTACCGTCTCCTACAAACAGTCCAGACGCATTTCTGGGATACATGCCCCCTTGTGCACAGGTCGTTCATTATTGGTGACACCATTTAAGCCAAACATTCAGTGCTCAAATAGTAAACATTGAAAACTATGAATTTAGCCTCAATATTGATGCAAACAAATGATGGTCCCCATCAGTACATTATCACTGTTGCATATTCGATTACACAAACATTGTCAGCCCATATTAGTTACCTTAGGGTACAAGTTATAGTTACTTAAGATAACTATAACTATTACCAGTGAATTTCTATGTTTTTGTAAGTTTAAAAAGGGAGCCTAACTATAATGTCCCTGTAACCTTTGTTTTCTCCAATGTATATCTATGGTCTTTTAACATATAGAATTTTTCATTACCATACGTTAATCCAGCAACAGATGTGCACAGCCTTTGGCAGTGCGCAGCTGGGGTTAAGCACAGGACTTTGCTGTAGCAAGTTCCTGAAGCCAACCCCTATAACCACCCAACTCCGTGATACACATGGCCTTTGGCCATGCACAGTGGGGGTTGGCCGCATGACTTGACCTGCTGCCAGGTCCTGCTACCAAACCCTATACCCATGCAACCTCGCACTGTGCACGGCCTTAGGAGGTTGGGTACAGGGCCTGGAATCAGGAAGATGCAGGCAGCGAGACAGAGGAAACTGCCCTCACAGAGAGGGAGCTGCTTTAGCAGCTCCCTCTATGTGTCAGCAATGCTAGCTCCCGCAAGAGGCAGTGAGCCAGCTGGGACTATGGGACCCAACATTGTAACTGGGTGCCCTGGGAGGCACCCAGTTCATATGGCTTTGCCCAGGGAATGGGGTCCCCGGGCCGAGATCAGCCCGGGGGAGGGGGCCTGTGTGGCCCCCAGGGACCCCATGCAGGCTGTGTGCAGCACGGTGTTGAAAGGTTATAGGTTTTGGTGGCAGGGACTGGCTGCAGGCTGTGGACATGAGTTATAGTTTCCTTAGGATAGAAGTTATAGTTATTTCAGATGACTCTAACTATAATAGGTCAATTTCCATGGTTTTGCATGTTTAAAATGTGAGCCTAATTGTAACCTCCCTGTAGCCATTGTTTTTTAATTGAATTTCTATGTTTTTTAAAAAAAAGTTTAATTCTATTTCCTAACTATAATGTCTCTATTTTTTTGATATATCTTTTATTGATTTTATATAGCAGATATACAATACAGGCAATTGTCACACAATAATACAGGATCAGATTTATCTGGTTAGAGGTACTTAGAAACAACCAAACCCCCCGTTTACACACCTGTCGATACATTTATTGCAATCATTACATTCAGTAATTATTTCCTACTACTTTGCTCAGAGTATTATATTTCTATTGCAGGGACAGGGAAGCCCTGTTTATGGCTATTGTGGAGCTCCGGTTTCTATTTAGTCTGGCCGCGGGGGTAAGTGAGTGCGTTCCCGTGTGTGGACAGGTTAGGTAGGCGGGAGATGTTTCTAATTTTTGCCCATTGCCCTCCCCCATGCTCCAGCAATATTGCCCTTAATCTAATTAGACGCAGGTTAGGGAGCTGGGGGGGAATGCACCCATTGACTACATACTTGTCCTAGTGGGCTATTGTTTTATTATTCCTAGTAGGGGTCCTATTGTATTCAACTTATGTGTTCTGCAGCCCCCTTCATGGAGGTTTGTTATTGTTTTTTGTCTCAAGCTTAGTTACTAGTGTTTCCCAGATGTCACACCCCGTGTGTGGCTGGCCCTCCCATACCAGTTTTTTAAGCACCTGAAGTTCCGTGCGGGCCCAACAAAGTGTGAGGGTGTGCCAGGACTTCTGGTCAGGGGCATTTGGTGCTTTCCAGTGCATTGCTATCAATCTTTTGTACATCATGTAGGACAAGTCTACAAACGTATACAGGTGTCTGTGTTTTTTTTCTCCGGACCTCACTCCCAGCAAACAATGTCTGGGGTCCGCCAACAGTACAAGCCCCGTCCGTTCTGAGGTCTCCTTCACCACCTTTTTCCATTTTGTTTGCACCTGTGGACAGTCCCAGACCATGTGGTAAAAGTGAGCCAATGGCTCCAGGCATCTAGGGCACGTTGGGCCCGTGCCTGGATACATCCGCTTCAGTCTGGCCGGTGATAAGTACGTCTGGTATATAAAATTGAACTGGGTATAGCGGAATCTAGGGTTCCTTGATATACCACGTGCATAAGACAATGCTTTCGGCCAGTCTTCTAAAGGGATCGGATCAGGGAGGACGGAGTTCCATCTCTCCCTGGCTCTCTCCAAATGGGGTTCCGGGAGTTTACTGAGTGTCTTGTATAGGCTTGATATTGCTTTGGTTTGTGCGTCGCTTTGCAAAATATGATGTAATATGGTAGAGGTCTCTGGTTCTGAGGTGCCTGTACCCCATGTTTTTTTAATTGCGTGGCATATTGCATAATATGCTAAAAATTGGCCAGCGTTCACTGCTGTAAGGGCCCGGATGTCTTTGAACGACATTAGTTTACCGCCCTCGAAACAGTCACCCACTATCTGTATCCCTGCCTCTAACCATAGCGACAGTGAACGCGGGTCAGTCAAATATCGTCCAGGGAGACAGTCCAGTAGAATTAGCGGGGTGTATGGAAGCGCCCTGCATCCTTTCTGGACATATCTTCCCCAGCAAGCGTGCGCCACGGCTAACATTGGGTTGATGGATTCACTTTTGAGATGCTTGTTGGACAACCATGACAACAGTTGAGTTCCTTTTAGCTGAGTCTGCAGCCATACAGCCTCAGCTGTCGTTGATCTGTGGAACCAGAACTGTATTCACTGTATCTGTGCCGCAGCATAGTAGAGTTCAAAGTTGGGGGCTCCCATTCCGCCCGATTCCACCGGTCGCTGCAGTGTGGTTAATGCCACACGCGCTCTCCCACCACCCCATATGAGCTGTAACAGTATTGTGTTTAGTTTACTGAAAAAGCTCCGTGGGAGGATGAGTGGCAGAGCCGCGAAATAATATAACAACCTAGGCAGGATCAACATGTTCGCAATCGCCACTCTACCTGGTGGAGAGAGCGGTAGTTTGTTCCAAAAGCGTAGAGAGCCGTTCGTATAGGGTAATGCTCTCCCCAGATTGCCATCTCTGAGGTCCTCTGTGCTGTGGTATATGTGAACACCTAGGTATTTAAATGTTTCGAAGCACCATTTTAGGCGTCCTCTCGGGGCCTCTTCTTGTTTCGCTGGGGGCCAACTAATCAGTGGGAACACACACGATTTTTCCCAGTTTACTGCTAAGCCAGATATCAAGCCAAACTCGTCTAATAGTGACATTATGGAAGGCAGTATCTCCGTGCCTTTCCGGGTGTATATTAGAGCGTCATCGGCATATAACGATATTACATGGTATATTCCGTTCCTGTGTATGCCCCAGTCATTTGCTACGGATCGTACTTTAGCCGCTAACGGCTCCATGGCTATAGCGAATAATAGTGGGGAGAGGGGGCAGCCCTGCCTCGGGCCCCTAGAGATTGGAAAGCTATCAGACATCACTCCCCCCCGTTTTTACTCTGGCACTTGGATTTGAGTATAATGTGCGGACACAGCACACATAGTTAGGGCCTATTCCCATCTGTCTCATTGAGGCCAAAAGGAAGTCCCATTCCAATGTGTTGAACGCCTTTTCAATATCCAGTGAGAGCACCATTTCGTCGAGTGCATCTGGGGGAGCGTCTCCTATTACGCTCAGAAGCCTGCGGATGTTTAAGAAGGTGTTACGCTTCGGGATGAATCCGTTTTGATCGTCGAGGATTATGGTGTGTATTATGGGGGCGAGTCTATTTGCCAGTATTTTACCCAATATTTTGCAGTCTAAATTTAGTAGCGAGAGTGGTCTGTAAGATTTGACATCCGTAGGATCCCGCCCCGGCTTGGGGAGTACCACTATCATGGCCTCTCTCTGGGATGGGGGCAGTAGTTCAGTAGCCCACGCCTCTTCGAATACTCTCAGTAGATGGGGCTTCAGGCGGGCCGAATATGCAGAATAGTATTCTATTGGGAGGCCATCTATGCCCGGCGATTTATTCCTGGGCATTTGCGCTAACGCTAGATCTATTTCCCCTATTGTAAGAGGGGCTTCCAGTGTGTCCCTGTCTATCTGGGATAATTGCGGTAAAAAAGAGCCTCCCAGGAAAGAAACAAGTTGTGTGGGTGTGCATGAGGTGCGTTTGGAACATAAATTTCCGTAGTACTCTTTGAACATTCCATTTATCTCTACTTGTGTAGTAGCCGTAGTGCGCTTGTTGATCCTGATAGCAGTGCGCTTGTTGATCCTGATAGCTCCATAGGGAGAATGTTGTCTATCTTCCCGCAGTAGCCATGCCAGCATTTTCCCTGATCTATCCCCCTCCGATTGCAGACGCGTTAAGTGATAGTTGTAATCATGGCACCGAAGTCTGCTATCTGCATCGTTATATTTTGTGCGTGCTGTTTTTAGTGCTGTGTATGGGATTTCCCCCCTTGCAACTGCTGTTTCCGCTGTTCTTAGTTCCTTTTCTAATTTAGCAATTTCGACATTCAGAGTGCGCCTCACTCCCCAGCTTTCGGAAAGACACTGGCCTCTAACCACCGCATTATGGGCATCCCACTCCACCGCCCGTGAATTTGCAGTGAGGTTATTTGTTTCCCAATACTGGCGTAATGTGGTGCTCAATGTGTCTACAAATGCCGGGTCTTGAAGCGCTTCTACTTGTAAGCGCCAAGTGGAGATCCCCTGTTGGCTCCTACCCCAGTTTAGTGTTGTTCTCAGCGGTGAGTGGTCTGACAGTGTCTTCACTAAGTAGTCTGTCTCATTTATCAGGTCGGATATGTCCTGCGTGCCCCATATTATGTCTATTCTAGTATATGTTTTATGCGGGGGAGAGTAAAATGAGTATTCCCTCTGGTGGGGATGTCTTATGGGCCAAATATCGTATAGTCTCATATCACCCGCCCATTGTTGCAGTAGGCTTATGGTACTCCTCTTCGGCTTAGGGCCCCCTTGCGGGCTATATCTATCCAGATCAGAGTCCGGTATGCTATTGAAATCCCCCCCCATATAGCCGGGGCTGATGGGTTTGCTAACAATGACGGCCTGAGTGTGCCCAGAAATCCTGCTGTGCCACCGTTCGGGGCGTATAGGCCGACCAGTGAAAGTTGTTTGCCATCTAGCTGGCCTTCCACCACTACAAATCTGCTTCCTGAGTCTATTTTATGTGCAGTTTGGTGAAATGGGACCCCTCCTGCGATCCATATCAATACTCCTCTTGCAAATGCTGAATATGTTGTGCCTACCAGCTGACCTCCCCATTTCGAGCGTAACTCCCGCAGTTCTGATTCCGTTAAATGTGTCTCTTGGAGGATAGCGATGTGTATTCCCAGTCGCTTAAGGCGTGCATGAATTCGAGACCTCTTACTCAGTATGCCCTTTCCCCTCACGTTCCATATTATTATGTCATATTGGTTATTGTTGCGTTTAATTTGTGGTGCCATGAGGGGTTATGGGGTGGACCTTACCTCCTGTTCCGCCTTGGTTTGCGAGCTTTCTCCTTGCTGCTCCTCTGATAGCGCTGACTGTTATATTCGCATTTCGCAGTAGTTTCGCATGTTCGTAATGTGACTAAGGTGTGTAAATTAACTAACATAGTTTTACCCTCCCCCCTATTAAATCCCCCACTCTCCTAACAACTAACGTAAAACTACCTAACTCGTATTTATGTAAGAAAACCTGTATCCTTCTGGATAACCGTGGTGGTATCATCAGGACGGTCTGGTGCGGCTCATTTATAGGGCTCGCAGCAGACCGCAGACTTTGTCTGCAATTGTTTGTGTGCACCCCCGAAGCGTGTGGCCCCCCCTCCCCCCTGTCCCAGGCCAATCCCTCCCCCCTCAATGAGGCCCCACTGGGGCATCCCTAGTTCTATGCAAAAGACACATGTTGTTTAAGTGAGTGTTTTTGTTTCGGGGTCTCGCGTCGTCCCGGGATCCACCGCGTCAACCAGCCGTTTAGCCTCCGGGCTCTGAAGCAAATTAAATGCTGTAATTCAAAGTCAGAGATCATCCGCTGTTCTGGGGGTGAGCCTCGGTCCTTTCGGATCCCCTGTAATAGTAGAGTCAGAGCTGGCCGTGTCCGAGTCTATGTTGATCTCGGGGGTCTCCCTTATCAACTCTAAGTTATTTTGTGTCAACAGGGGGGTTTCCTTCAAAACTTTTGCTCTTTCCTCAGCAGCTTGTTGAGCAGATGGTTGAACCTTGGTGTGCCTCTTGGATCTCTTCCTTGACGTCGGGTGCGACCACTCATCTCCCCTACCCTCTTCGTCACACATTTGCGCTAGTCCTTTAGCGTGTAACCATGTCCAGACATCTTCAGGGGAGGTGAATATGTGCGTGCGGTCTTCTGATATCACTCTCAGTTTGGCTGGAAACAGTAAAGGGTATTAAATACCATGTTCGCGCAGACGTTGTTTAGCCTTTACATAGGAGTTACGTTTTCTTTGCACCTCCTGTGTGAAGTCTGGGTAAGCGTTGATAGTTGATTCTTCGTATTTGTATGGGCCTTTGTTGCGAAACTGTTGTAGGATTGCATCACGGTCCCGGAAATTTAAGAATCTGACAATCAGTGGCCTGGGGGGTTGCCCCGGTTGCGGGGGCCTGCCCGGGATTCTGTGTACCCTTTCGACTGTGAAGTACTTAGATGGGGCCCCGCTTAGCACCTCTTTGATTAGCCACTGTTCTAGAGTTATTTCCATACTTTGTTGCTGCATGTTTTCGGGGAACCCCAAGAAGCGGATGCTGTTTCGGCGCAATCTGCTTTCAGCCTCCTCCGCCCTACTCCAAAGCGCCCTTAGCTCCGCGTCCAAGCGTTGAATCTGTTTCTGGTTGTCCTGAGCCGTGGGGGACAATTCGGCCAGCCCCTCCTCCGCCCTTTTGACTCTTTCTGACAGTTTGCGGTGGTCCACCCTGAGAAGGTTCAGGTCTTGCGATACCGCATCTATTCTATTTTCCAGGGACGTTTTAGTGTCCATAATTGCCTGTAGTACCCTCTCTAGTTGCGCAGATTGGGTCATGAGTGTACTCTCCAGAGATTGTAGGGTCAGATTTGTTTGTTGGTCAGTGGCTGCTGTTCCATGCGCTGCACGGTCTTGGTTCTTGGCTGCTTTCAGCATGCCAGCCATCGTATACGATCAAGGGAGGGCTATTGGGATGTGGAAGGGCTTATCTGGAGGTTATTTTACAGCTGGCCGCTCTTTAGTCTCTTTGCGCTTAATCAGTGTACCTATCCCTGTTTTCGCTAGTCCGTCGTAGAGGGGGGATGAACTTTAACCGATCCTTGTATGTGTTCTTGGCTTCCTAGGATTTACTCCCGTCTGTCCACAGAATAATGTAGGGGGTCCCCCAGCCAAACAATCAGCCCCAGTTAGTGATTGATGGGGTTATCCCGTGCGGGATAACTTGTACATATTTAGCAGAAGTCCAGTTTTATTGCAGCGCAGCGTGGCGATAGCAGTTCTGATGGGCAATTGGTGTCCAGCAGGGGTGTAGATGCCCGGAGGACGGTGCGCCGGTGTGGGTAGTCCTTAAGGATGGGCGCCTGAACGGCAGTTTGCAGGGCCCTCGGTGCAATGGAGGGGGGCGAGCCGCCGGTGCGGCCTGGGGGGGGCTATACTGCTCCTTGTTTCTGCCAGGTTCACCTCCGCCTCCTTTAATCTCTCAAGTCTTGTGCTGCCCGGTGGGGGGGAATGCCAGTGTTGACGCGGGTTCTTGCGTTATACCGCTCGAGCAGAATCGAGAACGAGGAAGAGGAGAGAGGGGATCGGGAGAAGAGAATGAGGAAGCGGGCAGGGGGCGCAGGTCCGGCCACGCTATTTGTTTCTCTCTGGGGCTCGAGCACACCTCCCAAGTCCCCTCTTACTGCCGGTTATTGTGAGGGCGGGTTGTCCTGCAGTCAGCAAGGGGGACCGGGCCCAATCACTCCTTCCAGGGCCTCAGACACGAAGTCCAGGAGAGGCAGTCCCTCCTGCCCCAGCGCTGTTTCCTCCGGTCCGCGGGGGGCCGAGGTGCGCCCTGATATCCCGGGAAGTCCGTTGTCAATGGCTCTGTGTTCTCCTCTCCTTCGTGGAGTTCGGCGCGTTGGGGCTCCGGACTAGTAGCTCCGTCCGAACCCCGAGCGGGATGTCCTGCGGTCTAAATGCGGCGCGGGAGGCTCCAAGATGCCTACCCAGCCGGAAATAGTGAGTCCACGCACCCAGATGCTCTCGGTGCCTTGCGTGCTCTTTGTGGCCGTGTAATGGCCGACGCTCCCAGAACCGGCGTTCAATCTCCGATTCTCAGTCTCCTCCTCAGGTGGTGCAGGGCTTCGGCGGGACGCGGCGGTGATCTGTGGGTCGTTCCCGCGCCCCCGAACGCTGGTTTCGCTCCGGGGGCGCACTACAGGATGTTTCGCAGCTGATCCGGGATGGAGCGCGTTCACTAGCCGTCCATCCCGGTCGCCATCTTGGCTCCTCCGACTATAATGTCTCTATAACCTTTGGTTTTTCCAGTGAATATACATATATTACCTAGTGGCAATCATGTTTTCATTGAAAAAGCATTTTTTACTTGTCTATATTTTTTGCACCATTTGATGAATTTTCCTGAAAGTTTAAAAAAAAGTGATCTCAAGAATCTTGTTGTGCATGGTAAGTTTCAGGGTGATCACTCGAGTGGGAGCTGAGGAAAAGGGGGGGGTCAAAAAAAGTGCATTTCCTATCATAATTCCCTTAGGATTTTAGACATGACTGCAACCCAAACCATTGGATAGAATTAGACTGAATTTGGCAAGAAGGTAGCTCTTGGTCCAGAAAGAGTTCTTTTTGTTATTTGGTGCAAAGAAAAAGAAATATAGATATCTAGAGGAGTGAAGGATTCATAAATAATAATGAGCTCAAGCAGGGAAATGCAGAGCTCTGATTGGCTGCCAACACTTCAACCAGAAAGTGTTGGCAGCCATCTTGGGACTTGGCTTCAGCCAAGTCCTAGAAAAAGAGATAAAAAAAGAGAAGAGGCCAGGGTAGGTACACCCTGACTCCTTAGTTCTGGTGTTGGGTGCCCCAGAGCGAGCCCCCCAGGGTAAAGAAACCTTTTATTTTTTTTATATTTTCTGTTCAATTGCAAGGAATTCACAAATTCACTGCAAAAATAATAATAAAAAAAAAAACAAGTGTGGTCTCCCATGCTTGTTTTACTAAAGGCCTGGTTGGGCTAGGACCACTACCTCCCCGAAGCGAACCATCAATTAATGCAGGGGACTGCATGGCCCCTCTGCAGCCCTGTGGACCACAACTTTCCAAGGGCTAAAGTTAAATTATATGCAGGTGAGTCATGTGGCCCTACCCGCAGCCCCGCGGGATGCCACCTTCCTGGGGCAAACATTTAATTTAATTTGGGGAGCTGTGTGCCCTCCCGCAGTCCCAGTGACCACCACCTCCCCGAGGCTAAAGTTGAATTATATGTGGGGGGACCACAAGGATCTCCTCAGCCCTGGGGACTGCCAACTCCCTGGGGCTAAAGTTGAATTCTATGAGGAGGGCCATGCACCCCCATAGCCTGTGGAACTCCCCGGAGCAAACATTTAAATTAATGCACCACCTTCCCACAGCTAAAATGAAAGATGAATGCCCCACCTGCAGCTCCAGAGCCCATCACCTCCACAGGGTAAATTTTAATGTTGGAGGGGGCCACCCTTAGGAGCCAATAATATCCTTGGGGACTGACAACCCCCAGTTCCGACTCATGCTATGTCCCGGGGTGCACACCCCGGGACACTGCTGTTTGCTTTGGCTTTTTGTTTTTTTGACAGTTCCTGCTGAGTCAGAGCAGAGGTTTCCTCTGCTTTCGTGCCTGCAGCGATGCAAGCAGGGAAACAGAAGAAACAATTGTTCTCACAGAGAAGGAGCTGCATCTTTAGCAGCTTCTTCTCTGTGACAGCAATGCCAGCTTCCGTAGGAGGTGGGGAGCTGGCTGGGAATGCGACCAGGACAAATGGCCGAGCCCTACGGGGTAGGGTGTTCTCACACCCAGAGTGACAGTTCTTGCACAAGGGGCTGTGCGCTGGCCAGGCCCTGCAGCGAAGTACCAACATGCACAGTCTTTGGCTGTATGTGGTATGGGGTTGGGTGGTTATAGGGTGTTGGCTATAGGGCCAGGCTGCAGGCACACATTTTTTCACTTGCTTATATCTTTGGTGCCATTTGCTTATTCTTCAATACATTTTCCAAAAAAGTATCAAGTTGGGTCTTGTTGTGCTTGGGGAGTTTCGGGATGATTCATCAAGCGTGGGCAGGGAAATAATGGAAGTCAATATGTTAATTGCCATAGACACTTTAGACATGACTAGAGCCTAAACTGCTGGACCGAATTACACCAAATTTGGCAAAAAGGTAGTTTTTGGTCCGCAGATTAACCTTTTTGTTATTTGGTGTAAATCCATTCGTTAGTTTAAGAGATATTGAGGGAAATCTAAATTTGCTTATCTAGAAGATCGAATTCTTTGCAAAAAGCCCAGATCTTGTGCTGAAATTTGTTTGGCTGACAACACTTCCACCAGGAAGTGAAGTGAAGCTGAGTCTCAAAATAAGGTTAAAAAAATAAAAGGGGGCAGGGTACAGTTATCCTAACCCCTGAGACACTCATGCAGTCATTCACAGACCCACTAAAACTCTAACGGACTCAAGCACTCACCCACTTGGAGACTCATGCACTTATTCACACACCCACCGACACTCACGCTCCCCCGTACAGACTCACTCAGACACTCACAGACCCAATTAGACATTCATGCTTGGTCTTGTGCATTGAATGTGTGCTTTTGTGGTCAACACCGCAATGGAATCGCGGCTCCAAACTTTTTGTGAAAAAAAAATCAGATTTTGTTTAAATAGGAACTAGTTTTTGGGAAGTAGGGTGGCTCTGAAAAGAGCCTTTGTATTTATTGTGAGTATATGAGTACAACACATAAGAGGGGATACAGAGTTTCAAGTTTCTCAGAAACAACCTGTTGCCTTCTATATATTCCATCCATGTGAAAGCGCAGGCTACTATTGCAGATAGAGCCCAAGATATGGTCTCTTAAATAATGCTGAGACAGCTTTATTAACATGTTTCCTGGCTTGGTCTATCTGTGGATAAAACATTTCCAGCATATTTTAGAGAACACCAAGGTAGTGTGAGGGAATGTTTCATTAATTGACCAAAGATATCATTCATTAGGTTTTCCAGTCCTGCCCTAGTCAGTGCGCACAGGTCATGGCCAATACAGTGCACAATCATGAGGTCTCGATGTTAGTAATCCATGTTGCTTTCAAACAATGGAAGCAGTTGCTTCCACTTCAACTCTATCTGGCCAAATCAAGTAATATCCATATTAGGCAAATGCTAGTCACTGTCAATACCACTCTTTCTATCACACTCACTAATCCAAAACACATAAGTATGACCTACAATCCCCACTCTTCCCATTTAAAGGCAACGAGCAGTAGCACACAGGAGAAGGCTGCAGCTGAATGAGGCAGTTTTCAAAATGTGATGTGGATAAAATGGAGGGAAGCACCTAGTTTATAAAAAACACAAATTTACTTAGATGTTGTAAATGCCTTGGTAGAGAAAAATGTGTAGTGATTTAAAACATGAAGGCCCTCATTATGACAATGGTAGTATTGACTGCCTACCGCCGCAGCGACATTCGCCAAAATACCATTGCCGCAACTACCTGCCGTCCGCCATATTATGACCGTACCCGGAATTCCGCCACCCTTATGGCAGAATGCCGGCTGCGGCCATGGCGGCGGTAAGGTGGCAGTCAATAGACCACCGCAGACCATATCATGACACATGATATGGCCTGGCAGTGTTCTGCTGGCAGACGCTGCTGTTGGCAGCAGTGCCCCATTCCGTCTCCTGCCAGAGGACCCACTGACAACAGGTAAGGAGGTGCTCTGACAGGGGAGGAGAGTGGGGGGTGGGGTGTGTGGGGGGGGTGTGGGTGTATGTTTGTGTGTAAGTGCATGCAGGTGTGTGGCGTGTGTGCATGCATGGTTGTGAGTGTGCGTGTATGTTGTGTTGTGTGAATGCATGGGTACCTTTATGTATGTAAGTGGGTGTGGATGTGTGTGTGAATGGATGTATGATGGTGCGTGAATGTGCATGCATGTCATGGGGGTCTGGAGTTTGAGGGGGATGGCGGGGGAAGACTCTGGGGAAGGGGAAAGGGTTGGGGAAGATCCCTATTAGTGACAGAGAAGGGATTCCCTATCACTGATAGCGCCTACAGCCACGGTTTTTGTGGCGGTAAGGAAGCCACTAAAACCATGGCAGTAGGCAGGATCATAATTCCGTAGGTGGAACAGTGGCGGTTGTTACCGCCCTGATGGACATGGTGTGGTACATTGGCGGTTTTGCTTGAGCCATACCGCCAATGTCATATTTTGGAGAATGGTACGACCAGCCTGTTGGGAGTACTTTTCTCCAAAATTCCGCCGTCCGCCAGGGTCGTAATGAGGGTCTAAGTCATTAGATCTGTTATTGGCTCTGATTATTTCACAAAGAAGTCATGCTATTTTGGATATGCTTACCTTCTGAAACAGTCAACCACAGCAGCTACAGAACAATTTAAAGCTAGTACCTTGCTGACAGAACGTGCTGTGAACTTTTGAACTACTGGTACAACGGAGTGTTTCAAAGACGGTTGCTATGGCAGCTGAGGTGAAACAGTGTGAGGGGAAAAGCAGTTAATAAAGCATGGTTAAAAACTTGAAACAAGAGTGATTATGGCACAGTAGCTAGCTTAAAAAAGTTATTTTCTAATTCACTATCATCATTGTATGTTAACTGCAACTGAGAAATGACTGTAACACAATGATATTTTCATTTTCAAACCTTCGTCTGAAGTCACAACTCCATCATGAAGTTACATGGGGGGGCCGTGCTGAGCCCTACAACTGAGTCACAACTCCAGCCACATACACTTCCAATTTGAGCTTCTTTCCAAAACTACAAGAAAGGGTTAACAGACACTAACCATTGAGATGTGGGATAAGAAAAATAAAATATGAAATGTAGTTTCTGATTTGCTTAGTAGGATAACATCACTGGGAGCAAAATTGAAAAGGTTGCCATAATTGGTTGCTTGGTGTAAGAGTGGTATACCATTCTTATACTGCGATGTTATGCTTATAGAAAGAAAAGAGTCAAGGTGCTATTGTGGGAATAATTTACCTATCATCCAAATATATTTAACAGGTAGGTGAATTAGAGTGTATATTTATACTTTAAAAAGTGTATTTACAGGCATGTGTGTGGATAAGGGGGATAACAGTGTATATGATATAGAGGAAAGATTAGTGTCTCAAATACAGCCAGAGAGTTACTGATAATTTCATTGAGATGGGTAGTAAGGTATTTATCATCTGACAAAATTAATCATACTAATAGGCAATGGGGCATGTCTTTGGCATGCTACAGCAGGCTTTGTATATAAGTTTCATTTCCAGGTTGAGTTGCCTTTTATAACTACTTTCCAAGACGGAGACTTCCTTTTTACTAGACATATATTACATCTACGTGGTAGGCTATATGTAGGCTGTAGGGAAGGTGCTATGTGCTTAAAAGGTAAGAGATATCCTTTGAAGTTTTAGTTATTCACTTGTGCACTTTCTGTTCCATATGGTGTATTATAGGTCCAGTGTCTCACCTATACTGTGTGTCAGAAACCTATTCTCAAAAGCACATTGGGTACTCACCCACCCAGTCAAAAAGATATTTAGGAAATTATGTATTTGAGAACACACCCATAGGTCGTAAATATACCTAGCAATGACAGCCCCAGTCATACATATAGCAGCATACTCCAACACTTACTAATATTGCCAGTATTTATCCATAAACTCACCTACATACATATGAGCAGACCATAGACAATATAAGACACTTTTACAGCCAGTAAGCAATCCATACAGCCAGTTGCATAGATACATGGAGAATAATAGTTATACTAAGGCAGTTAGTCATATACCTACATAATAACTTACACATGTACTGAGGAAACCATGTACACATCTATGTAATCACTTATACATCGACTAACAGACTCTTTTACAGTAATGCATCTACTGAGACATCCAGGGAGTGACTGATGCA
Source organism: Pleurodeles waltl (assembly GCF_031143425.1). Lineage (NCBI taxonomy): Eukaryota > Metazoa > Chordata > Amphibia > Caudata > Salamandridae > Pleurodeles > Pleurodeles waltl. Next base: position 1,530,361,996 of record NC_090444.1, read on the forward strand.
AGGACTGACACACCCAGAGACACTTGAATGCTTATAGTAGCACACACACCTATAGACACACCCAGACAAATACTGATGCATACACTGACAACGCCAGTCACACACCAAAGCACACACTAACACTCTCACTCACACACTGACCCATACTCTAAACCACTGATGTACACACTGCTATGTACAGTAATACACACAAGCAGACACTGATAGATAAACTGCCACACCCAAAGACAGACTCATGTATGCACTAGTGCACTTAATGATGCATTTAAACATACACTGATACAGCAAGTCACATATTGATCCATAAACTTACACACCCCAGCACACAATTATGCATACAGTGATAAACCCAGGCATAGATGGACACACATGCTGACACACAAAGGCTCACACCTATGCATACACCAACATACCCAGGAACACAATGATGCATGTGATAAGATACCCAGACACACGCTGATCCATACAGTAACACTCCCAATTACACACTGATGCATACAGTGAAACACTGAGTCACACATTGATGGCTATGGTAAGAGAGACAGGTGCACTCTGCTTTAAACATGAAAACTTACAGATGTAGAGTGCCCCCATCATGGTGATGTGATGGTCGGTATTAAACTTAAATGCTTCTAATGCATAATTGAACAGTATATAATGAAAATGTAAACATCTTGATTTCTTTTTTTTAATTCTGACATTTATTTGTAGACACAAACAGACATCGCAAATTCCCCCCAAAAAACTGAAAGACAAGGGAAACTGAGGAATTCATACTATCTACTTGAAACAGAGAAACAAAACAGACAACATGTTGACAATGTGGTGAAGGAGAATAGAGCTGCTGATAAGAAAACCAGAAAATGTCTTAAACTTTTATATGGGAAACTGCAAAGTGTGCAAAATCAAGTAAATAAAAACAAAGCTTGAAATCAGTCAGCAAAGGACAACATTCAAGTCAGATTAACAGTAATATATCACCAAAAAAAGCAATTAGCTTAACAAGAAGAGAGCATCAGTTTAAGGAAATTAGAGTTAGAATGTTCCGTGGCAGGGTAATTTAAAATCTCATAAAAACCATGAAGAAGTATAAATGGAGAAAAGAAGGAGTGAAACAAAACCAAAGTGTAGAGGCTATAGTTGATAAGGCATTAGCTATAAAGATGAAGCGTTCTTTTTGATTCTCAGCAGAATAAAACACTGGAAAAAATTGTGCTGTGTATGACGAGACACAGCCAAAGGAAAAAAAATGTTAATAAAACACATTTTTTATTTGTTTTTTAGTACTAAATGGAAGGATACCTCCAGGACAAAGACTTTCTTTAATGAAGAGGGCTACTTCCAAGAAAACACATTAGTGTATGCAGTTGATTCAACTGGTCTATGTTGTGGGGTGAAGGATCGTAGTCCAAATGAAAAATCAGAGATGGTTCCTAGTAATTTTGAAGAAGTGATAGCTGAGGAGGTACAGGGAAGGCTTAGATAGGCCCTGTATAAAAAAGGAACTGTAGAAGTATTTGTAGTATTCAGTAGTAATCAATTGCTTTATTAAGAACCTTTGTAGGTGACTTTCCATGCAAAATTAGGAAACAGAAAAACTTCAATTTTGAAAGGAGAAGGTCGATGCAACGTAAGAAAGTATAGTATTTCCAAGGACATTCACGAGCATCTCTATCAACGAAAGTGTGCCAAAAAACCTTTCATCACTTTAGAATGTTGACAGTTCACCACTCACAATGTAAAATTTAGATGGGAGACTTTACTATGTGAAAACGCCAGCATTATGTTTAGGAGAAATGAATAGAGTAGTTTTACATGGAACAGTAGCTGAGACAGAAAAAGTTTGTGAAGATGTACAGTTTCATTTCTTTGGTCCAGCAGAGGAGTCTAGGAAAAACCAGGAATTTGTAGTTACAGGTGTTAAGGAACACAGCACAAGTATTAGTACTGAGAACTTTACACAAGTGATTTTAAAGTTTAACACAGTGGGGGTCGTTACTTGTTTGGTGGTATCAGGATCGCCACGTGGGCTGCGGGGGTCGTAGTGCTGATGGTCCGGCTGTGAAGACCCCCATATTATGAACATGGTGGTGTTCCCAAAAGAACCCAGCCAAACTACCACCAGCATCGCCAGTGCAGTCAGGCCACCACAGACAGCAGTAGCCACCTTCAGACCAGCGGGGCCATGTTTCTGCCAGACACATTACGAGGCTGTACACCGCCAATGCTTTCACCATGGTTGCAGCGCCGCCAAATCCATGGTTAAAACCAACACAATAAAAGGAGACACTCACCTTCAGGAAGCCATACCCGTTCGGAGCCACCCTGGAACCTGAACTCAAAGTCCTTCTACTGCTCCTGCTCACGCAATGACTCCGGAACCAGTGACGAAGACAATAACCGTAAGTACTTCCATTTAGCACATACTGGAGGGAAAGGCATTAGTACACACCCACACAAAACTTACACACCCTGGACGCCCTGTGATGGCCACACATATCCAAACACACACACATCTACATACACACACAAACACACATACTACACACACGCACACCCAAACTACACACACCATGGCCAACACACATTTGCCATTCACACACCAGCGCGCGCACACACATCACTGCCACTGTCCAACACAATCATTCACAACACTACTGAGTCACACAATGACAACACAACCACAACCTCACAAACGCTTCGCCAAGAAATCACACTACTTACCTACACTTGACAGCATATACTTAGCATAACACATAGCAACACCACACAACCAATCAACACTAATACACTGCCATAGAACGTTCCATATGTCACACCACACCCACACAACACACAATACATATGACATATGACAGCCATCACCACACACACAGACACATACACAACAACCACACAAGAATACACAACACCACCATAACACATGGCAACAAAAACAATACACAATTTAGCTACACACATGCATGTACCAAACACAAACAAATCCTACATACAGCAATGACAGTGGTACTAATGTCAGGGCCAAACAAACACACACGCAGCCCAGGCACAATAGCTAACACAACCACCACACACACATGTCACACACACACAAACCAAAACCCTTAAACATTAAACAGCTATGTAGAAAGAAAGGTAGGACAAGTATGCTTCCATCGAAATCAACACCGGGTTGGCCCGGATGTATTAGGAAGGTGATCTACAATAAAAATAAACAACTATTTACAATCATAAGCCCATTGGCCAATCCAATGTTCATCCTGTCAAAGGCACAAATGGTACTTCACCGTGCCAATAGTTGACTTCTGAGCTCAAAATGACAACCACAGGGTAGGGGCATCAAGGGGGCAGGCCGTCACCTCAGGGATGGGAGGCAGAGGGGGGGTTTGGCTTGGGATAGGGTGGGCCCTTGGCCCTGGGTCTGGGCTTGGGAGGGGGTTCCTTAGGTTTGGGTCTGGGCTTGGAGGGGGGTTCTTGGCCTTGTGAATGTCAGGAGCAGACTTCTTGGCAGGGGGAGGGTCATGGGCACTACCAGGGGGCACAGGGGAGGACATGACGGGGTAAGGTCTGTACTTGAGGGATACAGATCACTTGGGGGTTTTCTTAGGGTGGGAGAGGGGAAGGAAAGAGGAAAAACTCAGTGATTAAATGTTTCTTAGACACACCGGGGCGGTCATGGCAAAAGGATTTGGGAGTGGAGGAAGAGGAAGTGTTTGTGAGATGTGTCTTGGGAGCAGGTGCATGCGTGGAATGTTGTGGGTGCTGGGTGTCTATTGGGTGGGTGAGTGTTGGAGTTTAGGTGTCTTGGGGGAAGGGGGAAGAGGTGCAGGTAGATGCTGTGGTGGATGGGTGACTGTCTGTTGGGGTGGCATTCTACAAGTATGGTACATGTGTTGCATGTGGGGGTGTCAGTGTTTGTGTTGGGTGCAGCTGCGGTGACTGCGGTAGATGTCTGCGGGTCTGATATTGTGCTGACTATGGGTAACGTAGGAGCTGTGGCTGGATCAGTGAATGATGTGTGGTGGCTGCAGGTATGACTGGTGCACTGTGTTTGAACGATCGGGTAGCGGGGGAGTCATTGAAGGGAGCGGATGTTGTTGTGTCTGCAGGTAGGTGTTGCTTGTATGCATGCCTTTGATCGGTCTTTTGGTGGTTGTGTTTGTCTGAGCTACCCTTGTCTGTTGAGGTGGATGCATGCTTGTGTGGGTATCGGGAGATGGGTTTGGGATTGGGTAAAGATAGTTGGAGGGGGGATGAAAGACAGAGGGACACTGTCTGTCATCAGAATTGTGGCCAGAGCCTGAAATGAATTCTGTAGGCCAGCCATGGCACTAATAATTCCCTCCAGGAATGTATTGCTCTGTTGGACTTGAGCTGCCAGTCCCTGGATGGCATTCACCATGGTCGACTGACCCACATAGCTGGACCTCAGGAGGTCAATAACCTCCTCACTGAGGGCACCAGCGCTGTCTGGGGCAGGTGCAAAGGTGCCTGCAGCAGCAGAGATGCCCACCCTTCTGATTGAGGGAGCACGGGCAACTAGGTGGGGAGCAACTCGGAGGGTGGTGGTAGTAAGGGGGTTGGCGGACAAAGATGGTGCTGGGGTGGTCCCAGATGGGTCCAGCACCGCCAGGGAGTGTACACCGGAAGAGGATTCTGAAGAAGGGGTGGTAGAGCCTGTCTCCCCGTGGCACTTCCGTTACCCTCCATCCCACTGGGTCCCTCGTTCTCACTGGTGTCAGCTTCCTGAGTCCCATAGACTGCTGCTTCCCCATTTGCCTTTGCCCCTTCTTCTCTGCCAGACAATACTAATGCACACAAAGAGAGAGGGAGGTGAGGGGGAGAGAGACAAATAGGGGGGAGGGTCAACATATACCTCCCATAGACAAGGCACAACATGTTCATTTATGAAAATACATGCCATAGCTAGGCAATGGCAATTGCCATTACACTTCATCTATATCATGTCTTAATGTGTCACTTCTACTCACACCTGTATGCGATGCCTCAAACCTACATCAATACCTAAGTAGGACAACACTACTAGAGTCAACCCCATGATACCACCCAAAGCCCTTTTTAGCTGACACAGCATGGCCTGGATACACTATAAATAGTATGCCTGGATACATATCTTAGCTCTCCATACCCATTTCACCCATAGGATGTGCAGCTAATTGAACACAACATATCAGGCCTCTATAGTAACAACACCTGAAAAGTCCATGTCCTCTTTGGCATGTCAATCACAGTGAAGACAACTCCACTCACAGACCACACTGCACCTACCTGTCATATTACATGGCCACTCAGTACAGAGATGCCATAATGGAGAGCAACTCTGAGTTAGGAAATATAAATCAGATACCGAAACAGTTCACATCTGATGTGTACCATGTGAATCTGTGATATAGCCATGTGATCAGTCAGACCATATCACAGAGCCAATGCAGCTGACACCCAACACATATGACACTACTCAGCACACTGCTAAGTGCACCAACAATGGGCCATGTACCACATATAACATATCCACTGAGTGCAGTATCACTCCAGAAGTGCTACTGGAACACACATGTAAAATCATGGACCACTTCCAGTGCCATCCCACATGCAGGTACACCAGTTTGACTATGCACCATGACAACTCCAGCCTCACCCACACCATTCCACATACCGTGAAACTTGTCACAGAGGCCAGGCAACATACTTCTCAGAGGGCTATGTTTACCACTGGCTGTACACCATGCACACATTCCACTACCACACAAGGCAGCCTGAGGAGATAGAATCCAAATTGTGAATCACATCAATACACCATGTGTCATGCACACCCAATCCACTCATTATCTGCCACTACCTATTGCCCAAGTCAAGCTGTAGTAGCCACAGGCCATCAGATGTGCCCCTGAATGTCCATCTTGACATGATGTAGGCAATTACTCAGCCTTGCAGCATAGGAATTGCTAGAGCTTTGTCATACATGCCATGTACCCACCATGGTGACAAATTAGGGATCACCAAGGGCACTTACCACTGCAAGTACCATCCCATAGGTTCGAGGGTCATATCCCCTCAAGAATTGCTCCTAGGAATGCAAGATCTGTGCAATCAGGCCACATAAATTATACATATTGCAGTATTCCAGTTTGGCTACCTACACATGCCCTAAAGTCAGTAGATCACTCGTATATACCTAGTCAGCTATCAGGCTCCTATTCCATGAGGGCCATTTCTGTGGTGGAACTGTATTGGCAGCCCCCAACGTATCAATACCAGATACAGTACATGATATACATAGTCCCAGTGATAAAAGGAAAGTCACACAGTAGATTTACAGGTTGGCAACACAGATGGGAGCAGCCTGACACCTCCGAGCCACTATTGCAGATGGATGGAGCTGGTCATACACAGTGCTTAGGGTGATCCAAACACTCACATCCATTGCATGGCCAGGATGGAGTCAGACATGTGCCTATGTTCTCAGTGCACATCCACATTACAGACAAGGAGAGGAATGGAAATGTTAGATGTACATCCACTGACAGTACAGCATGGTAACACATCTACTAAAGCTACTCTGCCAATTTGCCAAATACCCGATGTCAATTGTCGATGAACACGTAGCATAAACAACAATGTCAAATTGCCTACATTGAGTCACTCGATACCATTTAAGGCCAGCCATGTTCCAGGATACAGTCAGTACTCAGTCCCCTTGTGGCTGAGGTGCTGCCCTCAAACACCCAGCCACCTCAGAGTAAGCCACTGCCAACATGCGGGCCATTGGGGGGGTCAGGGGTCCAATATGGAATCCCCTGCATTAGGAGGACATCCACAGCGTCTCAGGTCCTCCCACCGCTTGCGACAATGGATGCTCCTCCGGCCATGGACCACAAGGGTCTGCACTTGCTTGATGATGGCAAGCCAGATCCCTTTTTTCTACTGGGCTTTAACCTGCATGGGTGACACAGACAAACGGAGAGTCATGTAGTCTGGAACCATACCAACAACAGTGGACTATAAACAGCAGACTCCCACACTCCCCAAATTCCCACACATACCCACTGTCACAGTTTGCAAGCCTAAACTCCATGCACCCTACATGCATGGACTTCCAGAACACCACACTTATGCCATTCACCCTCACACACGCCCCTACCACATATGACTATGGCTTTGGGCTCACCTGCTCCTCTGGTGTCCCATACAGCTAGGTAGGACCCCTTCCACCAGCTTCTCCAGCACTTCTTAGGTGAAGGCTGGGACCCTATCATCTGCAGTACATGGCATGAAGGCTCCCAGAGACAACACACAGCAGCTCACGTCATGGAGGTCTTATTTGCAAGAGTGTCAGGAGTCAAGTGAGCAAGGCTGCAGAAAAAGGCGTACAGGACCATCACTACTGGCGTTATTTGCACTTTGTCCCAGTCCCCAATAGTCACTAATGATAACCAATAAAAAGTTGCACGGCAGTTACGACCGCCTACTACCATGAAAAACTACAGTGGCGGACTTAGGCCACTTCCAACTGTCCTGTGCAGCAAGACAGGCAGCTGCCATTTTATGCTCATATCATGGTGCACTAATATATGTGTGCTGTACACATTTTTTGGATTAGAATGTGGAGCAGGCCTATATTGTGCCATCATGGTTAGGCTAATGCATGTGACATGCATTACACAGTGACGTCATATGGGCAAATGTCACATGATGTGCATGTCCAGATGCTCGGAGCTGTGTAACCATATAGGTATATAGCATGACTGCATACATACTCAATGCAGTGTACCAAAAATGGAACATTACACAAGTGAGGTGTGACACAAACTATTGATCAGGGCAGCAATGTGGAGCGAGGATGGTGCCCATCCTGCACAGCATGCCCAATATAGTATGTGTCAGCAGTGCGAGGCATGTCTACAGTGTGAGATGCGTGCAATGAAGACATGTTCAACTGTAATGTGTGGAGTGCTTCTCCCATTGTACATTCTCTCCTCAATATCCTAGATGGCCTTTCAGGAGTAGATTGAGACATGCACCAGTGTACCGTCAGTTAGTCAACCTTGCAACCCTGGAGGAGAGGCATATAATCCAGACCTATCATCTGAATTGTCACACAATCATGGATCTTTGTAACCAGTTGGAGCCAGAACTCTTGCCTGCCATACGTAATCCTTATGCCATCCCTCCCACAGTCCAAGTCCTGTCAGTGCTACACTTTCTTGCCACAGGAGCCTTTCAGAATACAGTGGGCTTGGCAGCAGGGATGCCACAGCCCATGTTAGGTCTTGTTTTGAAGGATGTACTGTGTGCTTTCCTGAAACACCTGGACAGTTACATCAGGTTCCCCCAACGTGTGGATTTGGCCTATGTGAATGCAGACTTCTATGAGTTGGGACACATCCCTCATGTGATAGGGGACATAGATGGCACCTATGTAGGTTTAGTCCCTCCCAGTGCCAATGAACAGATGTATAGAAACAGGAAAAACTACCACTCCATCAATGTTCAGGTGGTGTATGTGGCAGACGAGTACATAGCCCAAGTGACAGCCAAGTTTACAGGATCTGTGCATGACTCCTTCCTTCAGAGGAACAGCGATGCCCCACACACGATGGCACGTCTACAGAGAGAGAAGGCTTGGCTCATTGGTATGTATGTATTTGGATATGCATTTCTGTTTTGGGCTCCTGTCATCACAATCTTCCCTGTGACTGAACCTGTATTGTAACAGGTCCCACCGCTGTGCACACAGGTGACTCTGGCTTTCCTAACCTTCCCTGGCTGTTGACACCAGTGAGGTACCCTGCCACGGAAAGGGAACTCCACTTCAATAAGGCCCACGGCAGGACGAGAAGTGTAATTGTAAGGACATTTGGCCTACTGAAGAAAAGATTCAGGTGCCTGGACCTCTCTGGAGGCACCCTACTCTACACTCCCCAAAAGCAATGCCAGTTCATAGTTGCCTGCTGCATGTTCCACAATCCAGCCCTGAGACGTCAGATTCCATTACTAGCTGATGATGAGGAGGCAGCTGTACCAGTGCCTGGTGATGAAGACATGGAAAGTGATGAGGAGGAAGATAAGGAAGGCACAGCTGACTATAGAACAGAGCTTATCAATCAGTGTTGTGTTTCCACATTGTTTGTTGTCAATGGTCCTCCTGATTAGAATCATCAGTGGTGGTGTAATGTGTTCCTATCCCTATGTGTGTGTTGTGAGAGATGACTGAGTTACAGTGGCTATTCTCTAACGTGTACTCTATGCATGTTGCAAATATATAATCTTCTATGGACAGGCCTGTATTGTGCTATCCAGGATTCTCCTGTTCTCATGTTATTCCAACAAGCAACTGTGCACTGTGAATCTTTGCCTCACCTACTTATTGCTTGAGGCATTCATGTTCATCAGATTTTGGTGACTGATTACAGAGTAGGGATTAGCCCATGACAGATGCCAGGTACAGTGTTATGTGATGTATTCCCTGAGAGAGGTGATGTAGAAGTGAAATCTGTTGTGCCCTGTTTAGTTGGCAATTCACACTGGACAGGATAACTATGAACTGTATAGGTGCTTTGTGTGCCGCCATGTCTACTATGCTGATGAAAGTCTCTGTCATGGTCTTTTTGCAGGTTGGAACATTGGATATGCTCTGGTGTGTGGCTGGACGAGTGACTCCCTTACATCTGCCCTGGGATATGTATATTGTTCTGTGTCTCTTGCAGAGGATCACTTCCACTGCTGTTGATTACCCTGCCTGTTGCTTGATGGGGCCATACCCACATAACGTCTTGCTGACCAAACTTTTGTATATGTACAAATAACCACACATATGCATTTGCTGTAATCTACGGTGTTCATTGTCCATTAATTGTCACACAGAGGATGAGTGGGGTCATAGTGGTTGAAATCATCAGAGTAGGTGGCACAGCTGTAGGCAGCACAGGTTCATTGTCCAAAGGCCATGAGAAAATGGAGAAATGTCATTGAACAGTCAACAGGGTGTCTCAGTGGCACACAAGGAAGAACAATTTAGGAGAGGGTCACTTCCCGGCAGTGAATTTTGTCTTGACATCTGCTGCAGCCAGATGTCTGTATGGAGAACCATGTTTGCGGGGGGTTCTTCAGCTACAGAGGGAGGGGTGCCTGGGGGCTGTGGTCCCCTGGCAGGACCTCCAGTCCATTAGGTGCAGCAGATGTTAAGGGCTCAGATGTAATGTGGCTAGTGGAAGGGGCTTGCTAGTGGGTGGAGAAACCACACAGGGTGGTTTTAATGTCCTTGAGCACCCCTGAAATGGAGCCCATGGTGGAATTGTTGGCCTGCCACTGATGCATGACCTCCTGGTGGTATTCCCTCTGAAGCTTTTAGTTTCCCCCCTACATGTTGATGGTCTGGTCTATCCTGTCCTGGGATTGATAATATGCACCCAGGGCTTGGGAGATGGCTTTCTAGTCAGGTGGCTGCCTTGGGTGCTGTGGCCTCTGGCCCACAGGTTTCCTCTAATGCCTCCCACTCCCATGTGCCTATGCCCCTTCCACAATGTACAATGTCAGCACAACCTTCATTGTCTTGGGTGTTAGGGGCCGACTATGGTCCCAGTACTGTGGGGCACACTATTGATTAAACAGTCCTTGGAACATATGGTTTGGGGATGAAGGGTTGGCTATGATGATGGTGCCACAGGGTGGTGGGTGGGGTTGATGTGGGCAAGACAAGGCTGGGAGTGGTAGACTGACCAGGGGTCCCAGATGGGCCAGGTAGGTCATCAGTGTCCAGACATCCAGTGGCGTTGTCCTTACTGGGGCCTTTATCCTGTGGTGGGTTGCAAGTCTTTGGTATCCTCTCTGTGGTGGCACTGGCAGGGGTACCTGTGCATGGAATGAGAAAGAGTTAAATGGTAGAGGTGTGAATGGTTGTGTCTTTGTCTGATGCACACAGTGGCTTGACTTGATTCCCAGCAATGGCAATGACAGGTGCAGCATTGCTACCACAGTTGTGGAAGTTGGATTGTGACATATGTACCATGCACCATAGGGGTTGTTGTCAGTCAGGCTTGATAACTTTAGGTGGGTGGGTGGGTTCTGTTTCTTTGTGATGGTTCACATGACAGGTGTGCCTTGTTAGCATGTGGCAGTTCAGGCTTGCTAGTTGTGAGTGGGCATGGTTGTACATGGCAGCATGGTGTATTGCAGCATGGTGTCCAAGTGGGAGGGGGTAATGTATGTGAATGCAACATTGCTTGTCCTGTCTGTGAATGTTGTGCATGGTGCATCCTTTCTTACCTACAAGCCCATGTTCAATCCATTTCTAGTTGTCTCTGGATTAGCGGCCCTTAGTAGCTGGTATAATAGTCATACATGTAAGAGATGTGGTATGAGGTGCACATTGCAGGTTTTGATGGGGATGAGCAGTTCCATTGTGGGAGTCGTAGTGATTTTGATTGGCAGTGCTATATGTGCACTTGGCAGGGACTGTGTGGGCATTTGGGCTGGGTGGTGGTGTGGCATGCAGGAGAGGGGCGTTAGGTGATTAGGTGGGAGGTGTAGTGGAAGATAGGGTGCATTAGGCAGTAATTGGGTAGTGAGGAGGCATGCTGGACCATACGATTAAGTGCCAGGAGAGTATTAGTTACTCATCAGAGCCCAGTCCTCTGGTATTCTAGTTAGGCCCTCTGGATGCAGGATGTTAAGACCTTCTCCTCCCCCGATGTGAACTCTGAGGGAGGAGCCCCCGGCCAGTCTTCAGCATGACAAGTTGGTGTCTTGATGTCATGGAACACACCTTCCATGTCGTTTCACCTCTTCCTGATGTCCTACTTTGTGTATGGATGGTTGCTCACTGAGATAACCCTGTCGACTATTCTCTGTCATAACTCAATTTTCTTGGCAATGGATGTTTGCTATACCTGTGCTCCAAACAGTTGTGGCTCTACCATGACGATTTCATCGACCATGACCCTCAACTTATCGTCTGTGAAGCGTGGGTGGTTTTGAAGGGACATGGTGGTTGTGTTGTGGGTGTTTTGTGTACCAGGGTTCAGTGTAGGGTGTTTGGTGGAGCGTGGGGTGTTTGGGTGTGTGTAGTGGTTGATTGTGCTTTTAGTGTGCAGTTGTGATGTGTGTATTGTGTTGATCGTCCAGTTGTGTGGTGTGTGCTGAGTGTGAAGTGTATATGTGCCCATGGTGTATATGTGCTAAGTTGTGGCTCCTTGCTGTCTGTGTATGTGTTTTTTGTCAGAAAGTATTGTGAGTTGTGTTTGGGGTGTTAAATAGTGCTGTGAGAAGGTATGTTTGGTGTGTGTACGTGTGTCAGGTGTGGGATATTCAAAATGTCCAATGTGATATTGTGTTCTATCTGAGGTGAATTCTTGAACGCAGTGGTTTAGACCGCCAATGGTTTTCCACCATGGAAGGACCGCTGTGGTGATTAGTGGGTCATAATCTGGTGAGTGGAAAGTTGTTGTACTGACAGTGCTGGTGGTGGAACCGCCTGTTTCTTGCCCTCCAGTGTCCCGGCAGTGTTGGATATATGGCTGTATTTTGGAGGTCTTCACAGTGTGACTCTTAATATGGTGGTCAGATGACCACCAACATGGCAGTATTTTGGCGGTCACCATCACTGCAGTCTTGCGAAAACACCGCCAAAGTTGTAATGTGGCCCAGTGTGTTCTGAGAAATCAAACTGTGTTTGTATTAGTTGTAGGCTCATTGACTACAAAAGCCTAACTCGAAATGTAGATGTATTCACACAACTGAAGAGGAAAACATGGATAAGTTATAAGAATCTGTTGCTTTTTTTATTTATAGAAGACTGCTTTGACTTGTCCACGCAGAAAGTTATATGTTAGTACTGCCATGATAAGTTAGAACATAACAAAATGCCAGCTAGAGCAGTTCATAACAAGTGAGAACTAGTGACTATACCACAACAGCTAGGAGATTTAAATGTTTGTGAACCAATCCTTATACAATCTGTACATCCATTTCAAGCTGTTATACAGTTAGAACAAAAAACATGTAAATTACCTTCAAATGAGTCACAAAAAGGCCTTGAAGGAAGAGTAGTGTATTTGCCATTACACTTTAAACAGAATATTGAAACTGTAGGAGCAGACAAAGACATTGAAGAGCCACTTATCGTTCTACTAAATGGTGTGCCAATCAAGATCAAAACAATCCAACAAGTTGTAGTTGATGTTAATAAAGTAAAACAAGCAATATTATTCCTGGTACAAAATTATGTTTAAAATAAAAATGTTGATGTTGAACCAGATATAGAAAATGTGGATGGTGAAGTTATACCAGCAAGTGGACAAATTGAAAAGGTGGATTGATCCAGATCAGAAGAAAATGGATGAGAACTACAGCATCCACCACTTACATTCTAAAGAAGTAATCAGTGATGCTATTGAGTTGTTTCAAATGAAACAAGCAAAAGGAGCTCCCATGAGTGTGTGGGAATTTTTTTAGAGGCTCATTGTTTTCCCCATTTGTTCCTCACTGGAGCAGGTCGTTACTTTAAGGACCAGCCCATACAAATATCAGCAACTGAATACCGATCAACACGGTTATTTTCAGAGGATCCAAGATTTCACCAGGGTTATAGATATTTAATCTTCTGTTGGAGAGTGGTGACTTGTCTGGACTTTCATACGCTGTAAACCACATTCTAAAGACAAGAGGGCATTTTCCAAATCTCTCTGAAAGGGGATTTTTTGACAAAGTTAATGGAAAAAATGAAACTTGACTTATTTAATTAGCGTGCCACCATGGTACCAATGAGTATTGGTATCATTGTCATGGAGAACTCAAATGAATGCTGAGACACCTGGGTTCACCTGCCTGGTTTTTGACACTCAGTTGCACTGAGTATGCATGGGATGATCTGCTTGAATTTTTGAGGGTGGTCTTCTCGAACATAAAGGACATCAATGTGAAGAAAGCTGGAGAACTTTGCTCATTAGATCCTGCTAATATTTGTAGATGTTTTAACCACAGGTTCCAAGCTATGCTGGCTTTCATCTGCAACAAAACCAATCCTCCTGTTGGGGAAGTAAGTGATTTCTTTTGCCGTAAAGAGTACCAAGCAAAATATCCTCTTCCTCATATTCACATGTTGTTATGGATAAAAGACGCAGCAAAATTTGGAACAGGCGGTTGTGAGTCTGTATTGTCTTTCATTGAACAGTATGTGACATGCACCATACTGAAAGACACAGGTGAAAGAGGTCTCAGACCCCAATTTTTGTGCTTCTACACACGTAGATGTGGGAAGTACTGCCGTCATAAATATAGATACAAAGGAAACTTTTACACAAGATGTCAGTTTGGATTTCCACGACCTGTCATTTCCAAAGAAACAGTAAACAGTGTTTTGTCTGCAGTCAGACATACATTGACATGGAAATCACCAAAGAAAACACACAACCTAAGAAGAACAGAGGCCTCCGAATATATTAATGACTATAACCCTGTGATTCCCAATGTGGAATGCTAATCAGGAAATATAATTTGTTGCTGACACCTTCATCACTGTGGCTTGGTATGCCACTTCATACGTTAGAAAATCAGAAAAGACAGAGATGAAGGAGATTTGGGGGAGATTTCTGCTGAAAAGTCACTTACCCAAAAATGTAAGTCTAGGCCTAGTTAGTACATGAATTAGAGTGTTAAAGTCTTTTCCAGAAATTCAGTACCTGGCAGAGTTTGACCCGCAAAGTACAGACATTGTGAAATCAAATATGTTGGATACATACTATCTAAGAAGAAAGACATTTATATTAGAATAAAAAAGAAAAACGAACATGGGTTTCTGCATGAAAAGAAACAATGCAATTGCACATCATTCAAGCCAATACTATTATATATCAATGGTCAAGCTGGTACCAGGAAAAGCTTTTTAATTAAAGCTCTCTCCACTTTTTGCCTGGAACAGGATGTGATTTTGAACTGTAAGTACCTCCAAGTCCCTGCTAAATAGGTTCCCAGGGCTAGGTTTCTTTCGCCAAAACTGTACTGTGAATTGCAACTTCAGGCACCCTTGAAAGTCCATACTAAATGGCACCCCTGGTACCTAGGGCATGGGTACTAAAGAGAGCACCTCTGAACTGCAGCACCAATTGTGTCACTTTGAGAGGCCCCACACCAGCCTTATGCAGACTGCCTTTGCAGGTTGCATAACAAGGTGTCCCCAAAATTGCAAACTTGCCATTGCACTCAGCCTGGTGCCATGTCCTGCAACACTGCATGTGATATATATGTCACACCTCTAGCAGGCCTTACAGTCCTAAGAAAGGGTGCACTATATTACATGTGAGAGCATATGTGCATGAGCAAATATGCCCCTACTGGTTCTTTGTCAATTCTTAGAAATAGTAAATGTACAGGGAAGCCAAAGTAAGTGCATGTGCTGGACACTGGACACTATAAGTTCCGCAGCCACATGATGGCCTCTCTGAGCCCTGGGTTGCTTGGTATCAAAGAACTCATCATAATAGATCCTCACTGATGACAGTGTGGGGTTTATTATAAAATGTACCCAGAGGGCACCTTAGAGGTGCATCCTGAAAACCTAACAGCCCTGGCATGGTTTTCGACCAATCGTAGCCAGCCTGCCACGAACAGACACGATTCTGGACTCCTGGGGTGAGAGCGTTTGCTCTATGGAGCTAGAAGACAAAGCCTTTCCTGAGCAGAGGTGTCACACCTCTTCCCCAGGTAGGCACCCTGCTCAGGTGGGAAGCTTCAAAGTCTATACTGCCTTTAAAATGCTACACCAGAGTCTGCTTCTACCAGCACAATGCAACCCTCAGTTCATCCCCCCTCTTTAGGTGGGAAAACCGGTGGAGAAACTAGAAAGAACAGGGGGAGTGACCACCCTAGTCAACACCAACCCTCAGCATGGCACGCAAGGTGACCCCTCCATTTCATTTCCCTCCATCTTAGATGGACGGTAAAATAGCCCATTAGGGTCAGGGTTGTTTCCCCCTACCAAAGGAGGGGGTCACATAGTGGGTTTAACCACCCTAAGGTAGGTAGCCTATTGGCTACTACCAGGTACTCCCCCTAAAACCCCCTAAATAAATTATTTTGGTGGTATCCCCTGACCTGAACTTTAGGTTTCTGATGACCTAAGAAGAGCTGGATACCACGAGGTCGCATCAGCAGAGAAGACTGCCAACACCAACTGACTTGTCCCTAGGCCTACCAGCCTGTCTGCAGCCCTCGAAGAATTTGCACCAAAAGATGACTTGTCCTGCAGCCCAACAACCTCCAAAGCCTTGGGAGGACTGTCTGCCTTCGGTGAAGAACAAGATCTCCAGTGGACAGTGGACCTGTAAAAAAGAAACCAACTTCAAAGAAGAAGAAGCATGCCTGAGGAACTGCAAAACCGCCTCTGGAACCTCCTCTGCACCCGAAGCCCACGGCCCAAGTCCAAGTGACCCAGCCGTCCTGTGAAGGTTTCCCAGCACCTCTGAGCAAAAGTGCACTTTGGGCTGGCCCCTGCTGGACTCCACAGCCATGCCTGCAGCCTCACACCAAAGACTTCCCCTGACTGCGGCCTGCCTGGTAAGCTGTATCCAATGCCAAAAGTAATCCCTGCACCTAGAACTCATGGGCCTTCGGGAGCTGGACCGTCAGTGTCCCTATGAAGCCTAGCTTCTCTACTTACCTTGGCAGCTGTGGTTTGTCCTCATCCAACCTCCTGTTCAGATCCTGCAGCCTGTTTCTAAAACTCATCTCACCAATTGGATGGCATTGGGCACCAAACACTGTATTGGCACTCTGCACTCAGCCTCCCTTTGCCACACAGGGTGTAAGTATGGTGTTAACTTGTGGCTGCCCCAGTGCTTTCCTCAACCCTCCAAGACCTCAGATGCCTCTTTTACTCAAATTTGAGCAGTGCATCTTTGATCATCCCCAGTCTCCATTGGTTAGCATTAGTACCCAAAGCCAAATTCGACCTCTGCACCCAGCCACTCCTCTACCACTGTGGATGCACTCTGGGTGCTGATTTGAACCTTACCTTGTGTTGACCTAAAACCCCAAAGACTGGATTTGTAAATCGTGTCTTTACCTGCAAAATTGCATTCTTGTTTTCTTCCCCTAGGTTAACATTGAAGATTCTGAAAATTGCACTGTGTCAAGTTTTGAAACTGAAAAGTATTTTTAATTTCAAAACTGCTTACCTTGTACCGAAGTTCTTGGACTGAAAAAGTATATAAAAATCCATGCTATTTTTGTGAATTTGAGGTTGAGGTTGAGGTTGATGTGGGCAAGACAAGGCTGGGAGTGGTAGACTGACCAGGGGTCCCAGATGGGCCAGGTAGGTCATCAGTGTCCAGACATCCAGTGGCGTTGTCCTTACTGGGGCCTTTATCCTGTGGTGGGTTGCAAGTCTCTGGTATCCTCTCTGTGGGGGCACTGGCAGGGGTACCTGTGCATGGAATGAGAAAGAGTTAAATGGTAGAGGTGTGAATGGTTGTGTCTTTGTCTGATGCACACAGTGGCTTGACTTGATTCCCAGCAATGGCAATGACAGGTGCAGCATTGCTACCACAGTTGTGGAAGTTGGATTGTGACATATGTACCATGCACCATAGGGGTTGTTTTCAGTCAGGCTTGATAACTTTAGGTGGGTGGGTGGGTTCTGTTTCTTTGTGATGGTTCAAATGACAGGTGTGCCTTGTTAGCATGTGGAAGTTCAGGCTTGCTAGTTGTGAGTGGGCATGGTTGTACATGGCAGCATGGTGTATTGCAGCATGGTGTCCAAGTGGGAGGGGGTAATGTATGTGAATGCAACATTGCTTGTCCTGTCTGTGAATGTTGTGCATGGTGCATCCTTTCTTACCTACAAGCCCATGTTCAATCCATTTCTGGTTGTATCTGGATTAGTGGCCCTTAGTAGCTGGTATAATAGTCATACATGTCAGAGATGTGGTATGAGGTGCACATTGCAGGTTTTGATGGGGATGAGCAGTTCCATTGTGGGAGTCGTAGTGATTTTCATTGGCAGTGCTATATGTGCACTTGGCAGGGACTGTGTGGGCATTTGGGCTGGGTGGTGGTGTGGCATGCAGGAGAGGGGCGTTAGGTGATTAGGTGGGAGGTGTAGTGGAAGATAGGGTGCATTAGGCAGTGATTGGGTAGTGAGGAGGCATGCTGGACCATACGATTAAGTGCCAGGAGAGTATTAGTTACTCATCAGAGCCCAGTCCTCTGGTATTCTAGTCAGGCCCTCTGGATGCAGGATGTTAAGACCTTCTCCTCCCCCGATGTGAACTCTGAGGGAGGAGCCCCCCGCCAGTCTTCAGCATGACAAGTTGGTGTCTTGATGTCATGGAACACACCTTCCATGTCGTTTCACCTCTTCCTCATGTCCTCCCTTGTGTATGGATGGTTGCTCACTGAGATAACCCTGTCGACTATTCTCTGTCATAACTCAATTTTCTTGGCAATGGATGTTTGCTGTACCTGTGCTCCAAACAGCTGTGGCTCTACCATGACGATTTCATCGACCATGACCCTCAACTTATCGTCTGTGAAGTGTGGGTGGTTTTGAAGGGACATGGTGGTTGTGTTGTGGGTGTTTTGTGTACCAGGGTTCAGTGTAGGGTGTTTGGTGGAGCGTGGGGTGTTTGGGTGTGTGTAGTGGTTGATTGTGCTTTTAGTGTGCAGTTGTGATGTGTGTATTGTGTTGATCGTCCAGTTGTGTGGTGTGTGCTGAGTGTGAAGTGTATATGTGCCCATGGTGTATATGTGCTAAGTTGTGGCTCCTTGCTGTCTGTGTATGTGTTTTTTGTCACAAAGTATTGTGAGTTGTGTGTGGGGTGTTAAATAGTGCTGTGAGATGGTATGTCTGGTGTGTGTACGTGTGTCAGGTGTAGGATATTCAAAATGTCCAATGTGATATTGTGTTCTATCTGAGGTGAATTCTTGAACGCAGTGGTTTAGACCGCCAATGGTTTTCCACCATGGAAGGACCGCTGTGGTGATTAGTGGGTCATAATCTGGTGAGTGGAAAGTTGTTGTACTGACAGTGCTGGTGGTGGAACCGCCTGTTTCTTGCCCTCCAGTGTCCCGGCAGTGTTGGATATATGGCTGTATTTTGGAGGTCTTCACAGTGTGACTCTTAATATGGTGGTCAGATGACCACCAACATGGGAGTATTTTGGCGGTCACCATCACAGCAGTCTTGCGAAAAACACCGCCAAAGTTGTAATGTGGACCAGTGTGTTCTGAGAAATCAAACTGTGTTTGTATTAGTTGTAGGCTCATGGACTACAAAAGCCTAACTCGAAATGTAGATGTATTTCCACAACTGAAGAGGAAAACATGAATAAGTCATAAGAATCTGCTGCTTTTTTTATTTATAGAAGACTGCTTTGACTTGTCCACGCAGAAAGTTATATGTTAGTACTGCCATGATAAGTTAGAACATAACAAAATGCCAGCTAGAGCAGTTCATAACAAGTGAGAACTAGTGACTATACCACAACAGCTAGGAGATTTAAATGTTTGTGAACCAATCCTTATACAATCTGTACATCCATTTCAAGCTGTTATACAGTTAGAACAAAAAACATGTAAATTACCTTCAACTGAGTCACAAAAAGGCCTTGAAGGAAGAGTAGTGTATTTGCCATTACACTTTAAACAGAATATTGAAACTGTAGGAGTAGACAAAGACATTGAAGAGCCACTTATCGTTCTACTAAATAGTGTGCCAATCAAGATCAAAACAATCCAACAAGTTGTAGTTGATGTTAATAAAGTAAAACAAGCAATATTATTCCTGGTACAAAATTAAGTTTAAAATAAAAATGTTGATGTTGAACAAGATATAGAAAATGTGGATGGTGAAGTTATACCAGCAAGTGGACAAATTGAAAAGGTGGATTGATCCAGATCAGAAGAAATGGATGAGAACTACAGCATCCACCACTTACATTCTAAAGAAGTAATCAGTGATGCTATTGAGTTGTTTCAAATGAAACAAGCAAAAGTAGCTCCCATGAGTGTGTGGGAATTTTTTTTAGAGGCTCATTGTTTTCCCCATTTGTTCCTCACTGGAGCAGGTCGTTACTTTAAGGACCAGCCCATACAAATATTAGCAACTGAATACCGATCAACACCATTATTTTCAGAGGATCCAAGATTTCACCAGGGTTATAGATATTTAATCTTCTGTTGGAGAGTGGTGACTTGTCTGGACTTTCATACGCTGTAAACCACATTCTAAAGACAAGAGGGCATTTTCCAAATCTCTCTGAAAGGGGATTTTTTGACAAAGTTCATGGAAAGAATGAAACTTGACTTATTTAATTAGCGTGCCACCATGGTACCAATGAGTATTGGTATCATTGTCATGGAAAACTCAAATGAATGCTGAGACACCTGGGTTCACCTGCCTGGTTTTTGACACTCAGTTGCACTGAGTATGCATGGGATGATCTGCTTGAATTTTTGAGGGCGGTCTTCTCGAACATAAAGGACATCAATGTGAAGAAAGCTGGATAACTTTGCTCATTAGATCCTGCTAATATTTGTAGATGTTTTAACCACAGGTTCCAAGCTATGCTGGCTTTCATCTGCAACAAAACCAATCCTCCTTTTGGGGAAGTAAGTGATTTCTTTTGCCGTAAAGAGTACCAAGCAAAATATCCTCTTCCTCATATTCACATGTTGTTATGGATAAAAGACGCAGCAAAATTTGGAACAGGCGGTTGTGAGTCTGTATTGTCTTTCATTGAACAGTATTTGACATGCACCATACTGAAAGACACAGGTGAAAGAGGTCTCAGACCCCAATTTTTGTGCTTCTACACACGTAGATGTGGGAAGTACTGCCGTCATAAATATAGATACAAAGGAAACTTTTACACAAGATGTCAGTTTGGATTTCCACGACCTGTCATTTCCAAAGAAACAGTAAACAGTGTTTTGTCTGCAGTTAGACATACATTGACATGGAAATCACCAAAGAGGGCCCCCAACGCTCCAATGTGCGCAGTCTCTGTTCCATTGGGGCCAGGGGAGGCTTTGATGAGGCTTCCTTCCCTCGCCCATCCTGCACATAAACAAGGGCTCCCAGGGGCAGGGGGAGCCTACAATGAGGCTTCCTTCCCCCCTAACCTCCTGCAGCCGAAGACACAAGGGGCCCGGTGGGGCTTCCTTCCCCACCCGGCTCTGAGAACACCACAGAGCCCGCCTGAGCTGCAACAGTGAAGCAGCAACTTCTCTGAGCACTCCTCACCCTGGGGGGCATGATAGGAGCTCACTTGCTCTTTTTCTCCAATCATAGGTGCCCTGGGAGTCCCAGAGACAGTGCATCACTCACGCCTCACAGAAAACAGCCCGGGTCACGACAGTGAATCCTGCCCATGAATAACGTGCTTCCAAAAGTGCTACGGTCCTTAAATAAGCAGAGGTCACAGCGGTAATTCTGGCAGCAGGAAAGCGCTTTCAAGTGCTGGGGAGCAATAAAGCAAAGCGCTTTCAAGCACTGGCTGTAGGAATAAGCAGAGCGCCCTCCAGGCGCTGGATCAAAGAAGGAGAAGCGCTCCTCATGTATTTCAGACTGTTGAAGGGGTCAGAGTGCACAGCACCCTGCCCCCAGGGGGCCAAAGTACACAAGACGCACAGGGTGGCAGGGCCCAGCATCAGGCCAGCACAAGGTGAATGCAGGCAGTTTCTCCACATGACCAAACAAGTCACAGGTCAGCACAGCAGCAGCAGTCCATGGCGGTTCCTGGTGAGTCCCTCCAGCATTTTGTGTCCAGTTCCCAAAATGTCACAAAATTCTGGGGAAAACTCCCCTGTACTTATACTCAGTTTTACAGTATGTTTACAAAGAAAGGGGAAAGGAGGTTCCAACCAGTGACAACTGGTTCTGGGAGTGCCCCCTCTCTCCTCCACCACAGGCTGCAAACATCAGCTGGGGGTAAACAACCCTTTTCTGTAAGGCCAGGGCACAACCTTTAGTCTCAGCCCAGGAAGACTATTCATTATGCAGATGCACCTCTGTGACACCTCCACCCTCCGCGTGTACAGGCTGTCATAAGCACAGGGAAATGTTCACTTCCTAGAAGTGGCATTTCTGTAATAGTAATAAAAAAATCCACTTACACCAGTAAGCAGCATTTCTCACTACCATTACAAACATGCCTACGCTACCCCTCAGACAACACCCCTAGACATAAGGCAGAGCATTTCCAATGCAATCGTATGAGAAGGCAACACTCACAGTGGTAAGTCACTAAATAGGCTGTTTGACACCACCTGTACAGGCCACCAACCAGGCACATGCCCTGCCCGGATATATATATATATATATATATATTCAACAAATCACTTCTTAAAAAGAAGAAAGGGTTACAGCCACTTGTGTCACTATAGAAAAATAAATTTAATGTGGCAGAATAAACAAAACAGCAAAAAAAGAACTCTTAGGGGGTCATTACAACATTGGCGGTAAAAGCCGCTTACCGCCGTGCAGAAGACCGCCAACACACCGCCGTGGCCGCGGAATTCCGCCACAGTTATTATGAGCCACATCTCGGAATCCGCCAAAATTCAGACACACAACTCCGCCACACCAAAGGTCAGTGATAAACTGGCGAAAACAAAACCTCCACGATCACACTAACAGAAACACGCCCATGCTATTATGACCCACTAATCCATGCAGCGGTCTTTCAACCGTGGTATTCCATTGGCGGTACACACCGCCGCACTCAAAATACACACACATCTCCAAAACACCGCCACATTGGACAATTCCAAATACACACACCTGATACACATACAAACACCACTCCCACACACCCAATACTATGTAAAACACACACCCACATCACCCACAAACCCCTACGACTAATTAATCTGAAAGAAGGCCAGAGAGAGATAACAGCAATAGACAACCCCACCACACAGAGGCACACAACACCATCACCCATACAACATCCATGCTCAAAACACCCCACACCACCACACATCAAAACACTCATCAACACATACACCACCCCACACATCACCTACACCACCCCATGTCACGCCAAAGACACCCCAGGTTTTCCGAGGAGGAGCTCAGGGTTATGGTGGAGGAAATCCTACGGGTAGAGCCACAGCTATTTGGAGCACAGGTGCAGCACACCTCCATAGCCAGGAAGATGGAGCTATGGCGAAGAATCGTAGACAGGGTCAACGCTGTGGGACAGCATCCAAGAAATCGGGAAGACATCCGGAAGAGGTGGAATGACCTACGGGGGAAGGTGCGTTCCGTGATATCCAGGCACAACATCGCGATTCAGGGGACTGGCGGCGGACCCCCACCTCCTCCCCCACAACTAACAACATGGGAGGAGCAGGTCTTGACCATCATGCATCCTGAGGGCCTCAGTGGAGGAATGGACACTGGTAAGTCAAATCTTAACTATCATATCCCCCACCCTACCTGCAGCCTGTCACACACCCCCACCCTCACCCCCTCCCCTATCACGTCAAATCCTCACTAATTTACTCATAACACAAACCACACATCCCAACACCAAGCCCTGCATGCAACACCAAAGCATGGTCACCCCTCACTAAAGCATGCCCACAGCACATACCCTTAACACCCCCCCAACTATCATCACACAAGCCCCCACACTGGAATGCTAGCACTGGGGTACACGCTCACCCACCCATTGCCCACCATGACACACACAGATGCAATAATCATGCTTTTATACCCCTGCAGGACCACTACCCAACGTCACCAGACAGGAGGGTCCAGACATCTCCACCCCACCCACAGAAGAGGCCCACAGTGATGACAGCAGCTCTGGCCAACTGGATCCAGATGACCAGCCCAGACCATCGTGGGCCTCGGGACAGTCGGTTACCCTTGCACAGGCACAGCCCAACACTGACCTTCCACCCTCTGGTAACACCAGCACAGCACCCACCCAGTGGGCCCATACCTCCGTACCCAGGACACATCAATCAGTGGTGTGTCCACCACTACAGGGAACCCAGGGTAACCCACTACCCCAACAACAACAGGGACCTGGGGGCAGTGGTAGTGGGCACATGGTCCAGGGGACGGAGGCACAGGAACACAAGGGAACTGGGAGGGCTGCTGTGCGACAGGGGGCGGACAGGCCAAGGGAACCCACTCTCCACGAGGCCCTCTCCTCCATCATGGGAGCATACCACCACTCCCAGGAGACGATGGCGACGGTCCTGGCCAAGTTTCAAGAGACCCAGCACCTGCAGGACGAACAGTATTTGGGGTTCAGGGAGGAGCTTAGAACCATCAGCTCCGCCCTGGGCACCATCGTAGGGGTGCTGAAGGACATACAAAAGACTATGAGTGACACCGTGGCACTCCAAGGGGCCCCTGACACTAGCATGGACGATGAACTGCCCACCACCTCCGCCGGCGCTAGTGGACAGGATGCCCTGCCACAGGACCACCACACCAGCACCCCATCCCCTGCAGACGGAGAACCACCCCGCAAGCGGTCCCTGAGATCCAGGAACAGGAGATGGCAAGACCCCCGCCAGGAAATGAGACCACCCTGATTGTCCTCCCACTGTCCCACTTTGTTACCCTGTCCAGATTGGAACTGCCCCAGCTCCACTTCCTATGCCCATATGGGCAATGCACTTGTGTGACTAATAGACTGGACTCTGCCATGGACATTCCTCCACCATCACCCATCACCATTTTGCCACCCCCTCCAATAATTAGCACTTCAATAACACCCTTGAACCACAAAACAATCTGGAGTCAGTGTGTGATTTTGAAAATGTGTATTAACTATGACAATGGCAAAATCAGTTCGAAAATGTAATGTCAACATACCTATGTCACACATCACAAGTCCATGAAGGATGCAAGCAGATGACACACGTTGGTAACCACACCTGTGAAACCGTAATGGAAATGTACAACTCAGTTACCATATACTGCTACTAATTGACAGACAGGATAGAGGTATAGAGGTAGAAGTGTGAAAGTGAATGTGATAGTAAAAAAATGATTCTCACCTGTGTGTCACTGGAAATATTGCTGTATGACTGACTCCCTATTGTCTATGTCTTCTTCTTCAGCTTCATCCTCATCACTGTCCACAGGCTCCACAGCTGCCACAACACCGTCATCTGGACCATCCTCCTGCAGAAAAGGCACCTGGCATCGCAAAGCAAGATTGTGAAGCATGGAGCAGGCGATGATGATCTGGCACACCTTCCTTGGTGAGTAGAATAGGGAATCACCTGTCATATGGAGGCACCTGAACCTGGCCTTTAGGAGGCCGAAGGTGCGTTCGATCACCCTCCTAGTCCGCCCATGGGCCTCATTGTAGCGTTCCTCTGCCCTTGTCCTGGGATTCCTCACTGGGGTCAATAGCCAGGACAGGTTGGGGTAACCAGAGTCCCCTAATAGCCACACACGGTACCTCTGGAGTTGACCCATCACATACGGGATGCTGCTATTCCGCAGGATGTAGGCGTCATGCACTGAGCCAGGGAGCATAGCATTCACCTGGGAGATGTACTGGTCTGCCAAACATACCATCTGTTCATTCATGGAATGATAACTCTTCCGGTTCCTGTACACCTGTTCACTCCTGTGGGGGGGTGACCAGAGCTACATGGGTGCCATCAATAGCACCTATGATGTTGGGGATATGTCCCAGGGCATAGAAGTCACCCTTCACTGTAGCCAAATCCTCCACCTGAGGGAAAACGATGTAGCTCCTTACGTGTTTCAGCAGGGCAGACAACACTCTGGACAACACGTTGGAAAACATAGGCTGGGACATCCCTGATGCCATGGCCACTGTTGTTTCAAATGATCCACTTGCAAGGAAATGGAGCACTGATAGCACCTGCACGTCAGGGGGTATTCCTGTGGGATGGCGGATTGGTGAGATCAGGTTTGGCTCCAACTGGGTACACAGTTCCTGGATTGTGGCACGGTCAAACCTGTAGGTGATGAACAAATGTCACCCCTCCATTGTTAACAGGTCCACCAGCGGTCGGTACACCAGAGGATTCTGCTATCTCCTCAAATGTCCCAGCTGACAGTGCCTAAGAAGGACAACAGCGACCACAGAGTCAACAAAATCCCAGGTATGTACCCACAGCTACACAGAACACAACACCAAATACAAAACTCATCCTGTATGTGTGTTGAGTGTAGGCCTAGGTATGTGTGATGCAGTAGTAAATGAAGCCATGTGGGCCCCTGAAATGGCGGCTGCCTGACCTCTAAAGTGGGACAATGGGGTGTGAGGTATCTGCGCTGGCGTTGTACACCGTCGCGGTAGGCGGTCGTAGACAGCGGCGCAATGCTGCATTGGTTAACATTGGACCCTATGGGTCCCAGGAGCCAATGTGGAAGTGCACCGGCGGTGATGATTCGCACCGCCGCGGACGTCACCACTGCGGACGTCACCGCCGCGGACGTGACCGCCATTTTCTATCTGTTCAATCACTCGATACCTGATCTTCGACAGGAGAGGACCTATACCGCAAGTGCTGCTGTGACCTCGGTCTGGAAGAGACAATGGCTGCTGCGTCTGGGGAAAGGGCCCCTGCCTTCACTGTTCAGGAGTTGGAGAAGCTAGTCGACGGGGTCCTCCCCCAGTACACGCTACTCTACGGTCCTCCAGACCAACAGGTAAGTGAACAGGGAGCACGTTGTATGGGCTATGCTGGGTGGAGAGGGCTGGATGTCAGTAGCAAGGGGGCAGAGTTAAGCGACCATGAATGACTGTGAATGCATGTGACACATGGCAAGGGTAGGGATGTGGGCCACTCACTTCGACGGTGCACTTGTTAATGACTTCTCTTCTTCCCCTGTACATGTCATGTATGTCAGCGCCCACCAGAAGAAGGACATTTAGCATGCCATCGCCAAGGACGTCCGGACCCTGGGGGTCCACCAGAGACGGGGCACCCACTGCCGTAAAAGATGGGAGGACATTCGCCGCTGGAGCAAGAAGACGGCGGAGGCTCAGCTGGGGATGGCCTTCCAATGTGGGAGGGGTGCCCGTCACACCATGACCCCCCTGATGTTCCGGATCCTGGCGGTGGCCTACCCTGAGATGGATGGGCGCTTGAGGGCATCACAGCAGACACAAGGGGGTGAGTACAACATCATTCTGCGGACTTTGCGCACAGTGGAGGGGTCTGGGTGGGGGAGGACGGCTCTGGATTCCCCTAGGCCAGGGCGAGTTAAGTAGGCTAGGCCCCTACGTAATGCATGCCATGTGGCACTCCACCCCACCTCTGTAGAGTGCCAAGTACAGGTATACATGCCCCTGTGTCATCTATGGGTGAAGATGTCCACCATAGCCATGTAGGCCAGATCCCAGGAATTGCATCTGTAGAGGCCAAGAGCATGACGTACTGCAGGGGGCTGCTGTGTCTGTATTGTCCGCCAATGGTAGCGGTAAGCCATACACTCAACCTGTCTTTCTTCTGTCGTCCCTCCCCCTTTTTGTGCTCTCCCTGTTCTTTTGTGCATCAGCATCATCAGGCGGAGGTACAGTGGCACCGGAGCACGAGGGAGCTGCATCCCACATGGCCATGGAGGGCCACACCACAGACTCTGAATACACCAGTGGGACGGAGGGCGAGGGGAGCTTCACGTCGGTCACCGGATCACCAAACAGCGACACAGACTCGTCCACCGATGGGAGCTCCCTTGTGGTTGCGGTACCATCTGTGCCCCCCACTTCTACAGGTACAGCCGCCACCCCCCCTACCAGCACCGCCCTCCCAGCAGCCCCTCAGCCTTCGCTCCGTGCCCGCTCACCCAGGAGGGTGGGCATCACCTTCGCCCCAGTCACCCCTGCTGCCCTCAGTGAGGAGGCCATTGACCTCCTCAGGTCACACACTGTTGGGCAGTCTACCATTGTGAATGCCATCCAGGGTGTAGAAAGGGAGTTGCAACATGGAAATGCATTCCTGGAGGGCATTCCTTCTGGTCAGGCTGCCCTTCATCGAACCCTGCAATCTCTGGCCTCAGCACTGATGGCAGCCAGTGTCCCTGTGTCTAGCCTCCCCCCTCCAACTTCCTCCACCCAGACCCAATCCCATGTACCCCAGCCTATCCCAAGCACACCAGCAGATAAGCATGCACACACCCCAACACACAAATGTAGCTCAGGCAAAAATCAGCACCACACATCCCACAGGCACTCACGCAAGCATCACCCACATACAGACACAGCAACATCCACTGCCTCCACTGTGTCCCCCTCCTCGTCGTCTCCCTCCTCCCTCCCAGTGTCGTCTACACTCCCACCTGCATGCACTACATCTACAGGCACTAGGACTCGCACCAGAACACCCAGCACCACACCCCGCTCACCTGCACTCACCACCCCCACTACCATTTACACCTCCCCTGTGTCCACTCCCAGTGTGTCTGTGATGCCCCCTCCCAAAGTACACAAACGCAGGCACCCACACACCCAACATCCATCCATCTCACGACAGCCTCCAGTACCTGCACCTGCACCCAAATCACCTAAAGTGACACCTCCTACAACCACCTCCTCTTCCTCCATTCCCAGACCCCCTCCAGCTACCCATCCCAGTGTTCGTCAGAAACTCTTCCTCAGCGACGTTGACCTCTTTCACACCACCCCCACCCCTCCAATTCATAGGTCCCGTAGTAGCACCTCAGCCAAAAAAAGTCAGGTACCAGTGGTGCGTGTTAAAGGTGTGTGGAGTGCTCCGGCCACCGGGGCAGCCAGTGTGACACGGAGCCAAAGCACTGCCAGTCCACCCCCTGTAAAGCACCTTAAGTTGGAAAGTGGCCGACAGGAGAGGGTGAAGACTCCTGGCGGAAAAACAGCTCACAAGGGTCCCGGGGGGAGAGCTGAATCTGCTTTGACTCCTCCCAAGGTGTTGAAGGGGCAGAAGAAGTCTCCAAATTCTGGGAAGAGCAGCACAGCGGAGAAGGCTGCCATCCTCTCGGCTGGCCGGGACGCCACCGCCAGCAGTATCGTCACAGGTCTGGAGACCACCGCCAGAGTCAGTGCCCTGGAGGGCACCAGTATCGTCACAGGTCAGGAGACCACCGCTGGAGTCAGTGCCCTGGAGGGCACCAGTATCGTCACAGGTCAGGACACCGCCGCCGGAGTCAGCGCCCTGGAGGGCACCAGTATCGTCACAGGTCCGGAGACCACCACCAGCGTCAGTGACCTGGAGGGCCCCGGCAGCCACAGCCCCGCTGGGCACTGAGGTACCGTAATGCCACACACCGCTGCACAGGTCAGGGACAGCAAAGGCAAGCACCGCTGAACAGGCCAAAGACCGACATGGTGAAGACCGCTGAACAGGGCAAAGACCGCCATGGAGAAGACCGCTGAACATGGCAAAGCACTGCCATTGGCAAAGCACCGCTGAACAGGCCAAACAGCGACATGGTGAAGACCGCTGAATAGGGCAAAGCACCGCCATGGCAAAGCACCGCTGAACAGGCCAAAAACTGCCATGCGGAAGACCGCTGAACAGGGCAAAGACCGCCATGGTGAAGACCGCTGAACAGGGCAAAGCACCGCCATGGCAAATCACCGCTGAATAGGCCAAAGACCAATATGGTGAAGACCGCTGAACAGGGCAAAGACCACCATGGTGAAGACCGCTGAACAGGGCAAAGACCGCCATGGTGAAGACCGCTGAACAGGGCAAAGCACCGCCAAATCAAGCATCGTTAGCCCATGTGCAGCTGGGACAGTGACGGAACAGGGACCGTCACGGGAGCGTGATGCACTCCGGGCACCAGTCCCCCTCCAGAACCAGTGGAGACTGTTATCCACTTGAGAGACCGTGGCTTTGCACTCACCAGAATATAGCAGTGGGCAAGCCACCCACTGTAGAGACTTGAGAGACTGTGGCTTTGCACTCCCCAGGATGGTACAGTGGGCAAGCCACCCACTGTAGAGACTTGAGAGACTGTGGCTTTGCACTCCCCAGGATGGTACAGTGGGCAACCCACCCACTGTAGAGACTTGAGAGACTGTGGCTTTGCACTCCCCAGGATACATCAATGGGCATGGAGCCCCGTCGTGGAACTGGCGTGGTGCTGTAATCCGGCTGAGGTGCCCCCCCTTCCCTTCCCCCTGAGGTGCCTGTTGTATTTCTATCTGATGCCCCTGCAGTGTTCTCTCCGTTTGTGGACAGGTATCTAGTGTGGGCATCGTCCATGCATTTTGGGCCCAG
Source organism: Pleurodeles waltl (assembly GCF_031143425.1). Classification (NCBI taxonomy): domain Eukaryota; kingdom Metazoa; phylum Chordata; class Amphibia; order Caudata; family Salamandridae; genus Pleurodeles; species Pleurodeles waltl. The sequence goes on from NC_090444.1 coordinate 1,530,392,230, forward strand.
TGGTCCACAGACATTGAAATGTGCATACCCGCACTACTAATCGTGATGTATATATTTGGAAAGTGTATATCTATCTGTATATAGTAGGTTACTGTATTTTGATACCTTACAATGTTTGAACTGATTTTGTTTTGTCTTTGCATTCTTCCGGGGGCGTTGGGGGTTGTTACTGTGCTGTTTGGAACTGCATTGGTGTGTGTGTTGTAGTGTGCGAGGGTCGGGTTGGGGGTGGGGGTGTTGCATGTGTGTCCCCCTGACTTTTGCCTCCCCCCTCCCCTATGTCGTAGGTGCAGTACTCACCGTTGTCTTCGGCGCCTACGTTGCTGGTGATCGTAGATGAGCAAGAAGACAAGCGCAGGGAGTATTTGTAGTTCGGGCTCCATGTTAGCCTCCTTCCTCGTGGTGTGTGTTCAGGTGAGCGTTCTCCCATTGCAAAAGCTGTTTCCGCTGTGTTTTTATCCACGGTGAATCCGCCCCAGAAAAGGTGGCGGATTGGCGGGTTGTGATACTGTGGGCGGTACTTTGTCTCCCGCCTGTCTGTTGGCGGTGTACCGCTGTGGCGGTCGGAGTGTTAAAGTGGCTGTCTATGTTGGCAGTTTCCGCCACGGTCATAATTCCCTTTTTTTGTCCGCCGGCCTGTTTGCGGTATTACTGCAGCTTTAACACCGTCCGCCAGGGTTGTAATGACCACCTTACTCTCTAACGCGTTTAAGGAGACAAAGCTCCCTTGTTCACAGAGACATCTTCAGCCCCTTTTCCTCTCCATTTTACATACTTCCCAAAAACATTAACATAAAAAACTGACTAAATTTCCTTTATACACTGATGGCTGCCACACTTGAATATACTTCAAATACCAAGAACATAACCTCAATTAAACATTGAAATTCACCTTATTCACAGTATTCTCCAAGTAATTATAACTCACTTGTTTATATACTTTCACTTCTTATAAAATTATAACAATCAACTTTTTATATATTCCCCAAAATTACTTCATATTCCAAATGCATCAGTTCCATAATGTTTCACCTAAATGGTCATACCTCTTGTGGTTAATGGACTTTCTCAAAGCCATACCATTTGTATGGTCCTTGGGTTATATCAATATAATAGCTCTTTTGCTTTTATATAATCAGTTTAAATTCCTGTCAAGAGATAGAAATGAGGAAACATTAATAATACCAGACCATGCAAAAATCATACAATAAAATTACTAATACTGAATCTAAATAATCATAGCTGAAAAAATGAATACTGGTATCACGACTAGTTAGTGCAAATGTACAGATAATTCTTCGTCCTTATTCATCCCTATGGGGTCCATCGTATTACATTTAATAATCAGCCTGGATTCCAGTTTTCTCAAATCCAAAGTCCTGTTTCCAACTCTTACTCTCATTAAGATCCTGTCAAGAACCATAAACTGTAATTTGTTTACATTTTTGTCATGACATTCCTTGAAATGGGTTTGAGGATCTTCATTACACCAACCTTTGATAATCCAGATCCTGAAATGGTGGTGGAATGGATGGAGAATAATCATCAGTGCAGTATGAATATGTTAAAAATACTAGTTAAATATGCATGGAAGGACCAAGCGAAATTGAGTGAAAAGATTGAAGTAATAACCAAGGAATTGAAGGACATCTGTACTGCAGAAGATTTTGAAAGAGAAATGGAGAAGTGTAATGATAAATTACACAAAACGGAAGATCTATTAAAGGCGACGAAATAACAGAAATTCTTAAGGGATCTCAAAGATTATGAGAAAGGACAGATTCTCACCTTTGGAAGAAAATATGAAATGATTAGGAACAGGTCAAAAGAAGGCTTTTGGAATATGAGAACCGGGAGTGATAAGAACTTGGCATCAGGAGAGGAAATAACTAAAACACAATTAGAAGTGAGTAGAGAAGTACAGGACAGTGAAGAAAGTGAGAGTGATATTTCTTCCTAATCTGATAGTTGTGGAGTAAAAGACAATGTTTTAAAGGAGTTCGACCTGATATCCCAGGGAAGATCCATGGGCCAAGTGGGGAGAGGCAGAGAAGCTCATGCAGGGTGAGGAAGAGGAGGAAGACCAAGAAGAGGCTTCAGAGACTCAAAGGAAGGTCCAACAGGAGTACATACAAGGGGTCAATCATCAATGATGTAATGCAAAAAAAGACAGTTGTTAACCTTTCTAGGAGAATTATCTCCGATACGGAACTTGAAGTACTAGCATTAGGTCTATCATTTTGTCCAGTTATGCAATTTGATTATACACAAAGTCGTATTGATTTTTTCCATTTTGTGAGAAAGTTAAAATTAAAAAAATGGTTTGAAACCAAAGTGAAGGATGGAAATACAAATAGCATTAATAGGCCATCAATTTTAGAAATCGGAGACATTGGCTTATTGCATACTTTATGTGAACTAGATGAAAGTACTGTAGCTGAACAATATCCGATTCTGAATTTATCTCAGATGGGAATTGATATTGATGAAAGATGCCCTAGTAACTTCAAATCCAAATCAACTTTCTCACCACCAGTAAATTGTGAAGCAATTAATGTTTTTGAGAGAGATGTAATTGGATGTTTGAAATCTTTAAGATACATAAAGAGACCTAGATTTGACAACCTATCATTGAAACATAGAAAAGCAATTCAGTCTCTTCAAAGTCACAAAAGTATAGTGATAAAACAATCCGACAAAGGTGGAAATGTTGGAATTTTATCTAGAGACAACTACTTAAAGGAAGGGTTAAGACAACTACAAGATAGAGAAAGCTATTCAGTAGTTGACAAAAATGAAATGTTAACAGCTAAGAAGGAAGTGTATGATAGATTAGATGAATGGAAGAATTCAGGATTGATTGAACTGGAGGAGTACCAGTTCCTGAAGGTGGAATTCCCCAGAACTGCAGCAATTTACTTTTTACCTAAATTACGTAAAAATGCAACCGATCCACCCGGAAGACCCATTGTATCATCTATGGGCAGTCTGTTGGAGACTGTTTCAAAATATGTAGATTATTTCCTGGGTCCTTTTGTGGAGTCTCTTCCTTCATACATCAAAGATACCAGAGATTTCCTATGGATAATCGAAGGAATAGGGTGGGAGGAAGACTATCTCCTCCTGAGCTTAGATGTCAATAGCTTATATACATGCATTCCACATGAAAAGGGGTTTGAGGCAGTGAGACATTTTTTGAGGGCCAGATCATTGTCATACCTCTTACACACTGAAATGCTATTAGACATGGTACGAATGTGTCTGACTTATAACTTTTTTATTTTTGATAATACACTATACCGACAATGCCAGGGGACTGCAATGGGGACCTGTTTCGCCCCCAGCTACGCAGGTTTATACCTAGGTTGGTGGGAGGAACAGGTGGTCTGGAATATCACAGCTTATGAAGACTGAGCAGTCCTTTGGGTGAGGTATATTGACAACATTTTCTGTATCTGGAGAGGTAGCAAAGCATCAGCTCTTAATTTTGTCGAGGAATTGAATAATAACCAGTTAAATTTAAAGTTCAGCTGTACGTTGAATTCAGCTGAATTGGAATTTTTGGACGTGAGAATTAAAGTAGTAAAAGATCAATTAAAATGTGAACTCTTTAGGAAAAACACAGAGGGTAATAGTATCCTTCATGCAACTAGAAGTCATCCAAAAATTTAATCTATAGTATCCCGTATGGAGAATTATTACGGGCTAGAAGGAACTGTAGTTTAGATACTACATTTGAGAGTGAGGTTGAAGTAATGGTCAACAGATTTCGAGAAAGAGGTTACCCTCAGACACTTATTAATAAAGCGATAAGTAGGGTCCAACAAATCAAGAGGGAAGATCTTTTGGTCGAAAAGTTAGATAATACCAAAAAAGAGAACATCAAGATAAGATTTATAACCTCTTATCACAATAGGGTTAATGATATTAAAAAGGCCTTCACGAAATTTTGGCCGGCCCTCAGAACAGATGAGAATACAGGCAAATTATTGGATGACTATCCAGCTTTTACTTTCAGAAGAAGTTGCTCTCTGAAAGATGTGTTAAGCCACAGCTTGATATCTAGTGATGAACAAACAAAGTCTATTCAAGGATTTGATACTTGTGGTAAATGTAAAACGTGTAAGTATGGTTCTAATTGTAAGGAGGTGGATTTTCCGGGGACGAAAAAACCTTTTATAATAAAAAAGCATGTCTCTTGTGTATCGGATTACTGTATTTATGCTTTAAAATGTCCATGTAATAAATTTTACATAGGCAGCACGATACACATGGCTAAAAAACGTATCCTGGAACATATGAGAGCAATTAAGAACGAAGACAAGTCATATCCTGTGGGTAGGCATTTCAAGGAATGTCATGACAAAAATGTAAACGAATTACAGTTTATGGTTCTTGACAGGATCTTAATGAGAGTAAGAGGTGGAAACAGGACTTTGGATTTGAAAAAACTGGAATTCAGGCTGATTATTAAATGTAATACGATGGACCCCATAGGGATGAATAAGGACGAAGAATTGTCTGTACATTTGCACTAACTAGTCGTGATACCAGTATTATTTTTTTCAGATATGATTATTTAGATTCAGTATTAGTAATTTTATTGTATGATTTTTGCATGGTCTGATATTATTAATGTTTCCTCATTTTTATCTCTTGACAGGAATTTAAACTGATTATATAAAAGCAAAAGAGCTATTATATTGATATAACCCAAGGACTATACAAATGGTATGGCTTTGAGAAAGTCCATTAACCACAAGAGGTATGATCATTTAGGTGAAACATTATGGAACTGATGCATTTAGAATATGAAGTAATTTGGGGGGATATATAAAAGTTAATTGTTATAATTTTATAAGAAGTGAAAGTATATAAACAAGTGAGTTATAATTACTTGGAGAATACTGTGAATAAGGTGGATTTCAATGTTTAATTGAGGTTATGTTCTTGGTACTTGAAGTATATTCAAATATGGCAGCCATCAGTGTTTAAAGGAAATTTAGTCTGTTTTTTATGTTAATGTTTTTGGGAAGTATGTAAAATGGAGAGGAAAAGGGGCTGAAGATGTCTCTGTGAACAAGGGAGCTTTGTCTCCTGAAACGCATTAGAGAGAAAGAGTTCTTTTTTTGCTGTTTTGTTTATTCTGCCACATTAAATTTATTTTTCGATAGTGACACGAGTGGCTGTAACCCTTTCTTCTTTTTAAGAAGTGATTTGTTGAGTATTTTGGGTTCGCGACCCTGTTACAGCCTGCTGCGTTTGGGGCTGACTAATTCGCGTTCTTTTCTATTTACAAATATATATATATATATATATATATATATATATATATATATATATATATATATATATATATATATATATATATATGTATATATATGTATGTATATATATATATATATATATATATATATATATATATACATTTATATATATACATAGAGAGAGAACAATATACCTAGCTGCTAACAGAGGCTGCAAGCAAAACCTGAACCTGCAATCTACTTGAATTTCAAAACAGTTTGCTCAAATATACCCTTCCCCTACACTATCCAAGTCCTAACTACTAGCAACTATATAAGAAATGTACATGCACATAGCTGTCTTATTATAGTCAAAGGTGTCAAACTTTCTAACTAAAAATGTTTATACTTCTATTAAGGGCAAATGTGGTGGGCCTGACCTGTAGTCTTAATTTACTACCCAAGTAAAAACATCATGGCCCGTCTTTACTAACACTTTACATACAGTAATGCAAAGTGATGCAAAATTGAGTGTGGTATTTATTATCCAGTGTAAAAGGTGTTTTGTGCCGGAAAGGTGCCCATTTTAACATAAAACTGATTTGCACTGGTTTACATCCTATTGCATGAAAAGGGGACGTACCAAGGGCATGGTTCAGCACAAATACCCATAAGTTTAAAAGAAGGCCTGATCTCCTAAGATAGCCAGGCCGGGCTTTGTGTCAAAAACATAGGGGGTCATTACAACATTGGCGATAAAAGCCGCTTACCGCCGCGCAGAAGACCGCCAACACACCGCCGTGGCTGCGGAAATCCGCCACAGCTATTATGACCCACATCCCGAAATCCGACAAAAATTCAGACACCCACACAAGTCCGCCACACCAAAGGTCAGTGATAAACTGGCGAAAACAAAACCTCCACGTTACACCAACAGAAATACGCCCATGCTATCACGACCCACGAATCCACGTGGTGGTCTTTCAACCGGGGTATTCCATTGGCGGTACACACCGCCGCGCTCAAAATACACACACATCTCCAAAACACAGCCACATTGGACAATTCGAAAGACACACACCTGAGACACATACACACACCACTCCCACACACTCAATACTATATAAAACACACACCCACATCACCCACAAACCCCTACGACAACAATTGAGAACAAAGCACAGAGAGACGCCACCATCCACAAACTAGCAGCCACAGACACTCAACACCATCACCCACACTACTTCCACGCACAAAACACCACACACCACTACATATCACCACAATTATCACCACATACACCACCCCACACATCACCTACACCACCCCACGGCACGGGAAAGACACCCCAGGTTCTCTGAGGAGGAGCTCAGGGTCATGGTGGAGGAAATCGTACGGGTAGAGCCACAGCTATTTGGATCACAGGTGCAGCACACCTCCATAGCTAGGAAGATGGAGCTATGGCGAAGAATAGTCGACAGGGTCAACGCAGTGGGACAGCACCCAAGAAATCGGGACGACATCAGGAAGAGGTGGAACGACCTACGGGGGAAGGTGTGTTCCGTGGTCTCCAGACATGACATTGCGGTACAGCGGACTGGCGGCGGACCACCACCTCCTACCCCACAACTAACAACATGGGAGGAACAGGTCTTGACTATTCTGCATCCTGAGGGCCACACAGGAGTCGGTGGAGGAATGGATTAAGGTAAGTCAAATCTTAACTATCAAATCCCCCACCCTACCTGCATGCTATCACATACCCCCACCCTCGCCCCCACCCCATCACTCCAACTCCTCACAAATGTACCAATATCACAAACCACCCATCCCAACACCAAGCCCTGCATGCAAAAACAAAGCATGGACACCCATCACTAAAGCATGCCCACTGCACATACCCATAACACCCCCCTCAACCATCATCACACAAGCCCACACACAGGAATGCTAGCACTGGGGTACACGGTCACCCAACGATTGCACACCATGAAACACACAGATGCAATAATCATGCCTTTCCACCCCTGCAGGACCACTACCCAACGTCACCAGACAGGAGGGTCCAGACATCTCCACCCCACCCACAGAAGAGGCCCACAGTGATGACAGCAGCTCTGTCTAACTGGATCCCGATGACCAGCCCGGACCATCGTGGGCCTCAGGACAGGCGGTTCCCCACACCCAATCACAGGCCACCACAGACCTTCCACCCTCTGGTAACACCAGCACAGCACCCACCCAGCGGGCCCATACCTCCGTCTCCAGGACACATCAATCAGCTGTGTGTCCACCACTACAGGGAACCCAGGATAACCCACCACCCCAACAACAACAGGGACCTGGGGGCAGTGGTAATGGGCACATGGTCCAGGGGACGGAGGCACAGGAACACAGGGGAACTGGGAGGGCTGCTGTGCGACAGGGGGCGGACAGGCCTAGGGAACACACTCTCCACGAGGCCCTCTCCTCCATCATCGGAGCATACCACCACTCCCAGGAGACGATGGCAACGGTACTGGCAAAGTTTCAGGAGACCCAGCGCCTGCAGGAGGAACAGTATTTGGGCTTCAGGGAGGAACTCAGAACCATCAGCACCGCCCTGGGCACCATCGTAGGGGTGCTGAAGGAAATACTCAACACCAGGAGGGACACTGTGGCACTCCAAGGGGCCCCTGACACTAGCCTGGACGATGAACTGCCCACCACCTCCGCCGGCGCAAGTGGACAGGAGGCACCGCCACAGGACCACCACAACAGCACCCCACCCCCTGCAGACGGAGAACCACCCCGCAAGCGGTCCCTGAGAACCAGGAACAAGACAGAGCGCGATGCCAAGACCCCCGCAAAGAAATAAGACCACCCTGATTGTCATCCTACTGTCCCACTTTGTAACCCTGTCCATATTGGAACTGCCCCAGCTCCACTCCCTATGCCCATATGGGCAATGCACCTGTGAGACTAATAGACTGGACTCTGCCATGGACATTCCTCCACCATCACCCCTCACCATTTTACAACCCCCCTCCAATATTTAGCACTTAAATAAACACCCTTGAAGCACAAAACAACATGGAGTCAGTCTGTGATTTTGAAAATGTGTATTAGCAATGACAGTGACAAATTGCGCTCTCAAATGTAATGTCAACATTCCTATTTTACACATCTCAAGTCCATGAGGAATCTAATCAGATGACACACGTTGAAAACCACACCTGTGCAACCGTAATGGAAATGTACAACTCAGTTACCATATACTGGTTGAACTCGACAGACAGGATAGAGGTAGAAGTGTGAAAGTACTTGTAGTAGGCAGGAATGTTTTCTCACCTGTGTGTCACTGGAAATATTGCTGGATAACTGAGTCCCTGTTGTCAATGTCTTCTTCCTCTGCTTCCTCCTCATCACTGTTCACAGGCTCCACAACTGCCACAACACCGTCATCTGGACCATCCTCCTGCAGAAAAGGCACCTGTCATCGCAAAGCCAAATTGTGAAGCATACAGCAGGCCACGATGATCTGCACACCTTCCTTGCTGAGTAGAATGGGAAACCACCTGTCATATGGAGGCACCTGAACCTGGCCTTCAGGAGGCCGAAGGTGCGTTCGATCACCTTCCTAGTCCGCCCATGGGCCTCATTGTAGCGTTCCTCTGCCCAGGTCCTGGGATTCCTCACTGGGGTCAGTAGCCATGACAGGTTGGGGTAACCAGAGTCCCCTAATAGCCACACTCTGTGCCTCTGGAGTTGACCCATCACATAAGGGATGCTGCTATTCCGCAGGATGTAGGCGTCATGCACAGAGCCAGGGAACATAGCATTTACCTGGGAGATGTACTGGTCTGTCAAACATACCTTCTGTACATTCATGGAATGATAACTCTTCCGGTTCCTGTACACCTATTCACTCCTGTGGGGGGGGGGAACAGAGCTACAAGGGTCCCATCAATGGCACCTATGATGTTGGGGGTATGTCCCAGGACATAGAAGTCACCTTTCACTGTAGGCAAATCCTCCACCTGAGGGAAAACGATGTAGCTCCGCATGTGTTTCAGCAGGGCAGACAAAACTCTGGACAACACGTTGGAAAACACAGGCTGGGACATCCCTGATGCCATGGCCACTGTTGTTTGAAATGACCCACTTGCAAGGAAATGGAGCACTGATAGCACCTGCGCTTGAGGGGGGATTGCTGTGGGATGGCGGATTGCTGACATCAGGTCAGGCTCCAACTGGGCACACAGTTCCTGGATTGTGGCACGGTCAAACCTGTAGGTGATGATTAAATGTCGCTCCTCCATTGTAAACAGGTCCATCAGCGGTTGGTACATGGAAGGATTCCGCCATCTCCTCACATGTCCCAGCGGGCAGTGCCTAGGAAGGACAACAGTGACCACAGAGTCAAACAACTCAGAGGTATGTACCCACAGTCTACACAGAACACGAATCATAATCCAAAAAGTTGCCTGTATGTGTATTGAGTCTAGGCCTAGGTATGTGTGACGCACTTAAAAATGAACCCATGTGGGCCCCTGAAATGGCGGCTGCCTGACCTCTAAACTGGAACAATGGGATGTGAGGTAACTGCTCTGGTGTTGTACACCGTTGCGGTAGGCGGTCGAAGACCGCAGCGCAATGCTGCATTGGTTAACATTGGACCCTATGGGTCCCAGGAGCCAATGACGAAGTGCGCCGGCGGTAATTGTACGCACCGCCGCGGACGTCACCGCCGCGGACGTGACTGCCATTTTCTATCTGTTCAATCACTCGCTACGTGATTTCGTCAGGAGAGGACCTACACTGCAAGTGCTGCTGTGACCTCGGTCTGGAAGAGACAATGGCTCGTGCGTCTGGGGAAAGGACCCCTGCCTTCACTACAGAGGAGTTGGAGAAGCTCGTGGACAGGGTCCTCCCCCAGTACACGCTACTCTACGGTGCTCCAGACCAACAGATAAGTACATAGGGAGCACGTTGTATGGGCTATGCCTGAGTGGAGAGGGCTGGTTGTAAGAATGAAGGTAGCACAATTCTGCGTGCATGAAGGCCTGTGCATGCATGTTCCACATGGCAAGGGTAGGGATGTGGGCCGCTCACTTCGACGGTGCAGTTGCTAATGACTTCTCTTCTTCCCCTGCACATTTCATTTAGGTCAGCGCCCACCAGAAGAAGGATATTTGGTGTGCCATCGCCAAGGACGTCCGGACCCTGGGGGTCCACCACAGACGGAGCACCCACTGCCGTAAAAGATGGGAGGACATTCGCCGCTGGAGCAAGAAGACGGCAGAGGCTCAGCTGGGGATGGCCTCCCAACGTGGGAGGGGTGCCCGTCGCACCATGACCCCCCTGATGTTCCGGATCCTGGCGGTGGCCTACCCTGCGTTGGATGGGCGCTTGAGGGCATCACAGCAGACGCAAGGGGGTGAGTACAACATCATTCTGTGGACTTTGCGCGCAGTGAAGGTGTCTGGGTGGGGGAGGAGGGCTGTGGGTTCCCCTAGGCCAGGGCGAGTTCCATAGGCTAGGCCCCTCCGTAATGCAGGCCATGTGGCACTCCACCCCACCTCTGTAGAGTGCCAAGTACAGGTATACATGCCTCTGGGTCATCTATGTGTGCAGCTGTCGACCATAGCCATGTAGGCCATATCCCAGGTACTGCATCTGTAGAGCCCAACAGCGCGGCGTAGTGCAGGGGGCTGCTGTGTCTGTATTGTCCGCCAACGGTAGCGGTAAGCTATGCACTCAACCTGTCTTTCTTCTGTCGTCCCCCCCTTTTTGTGGTCTCCCTGTTCTTGTGTGCATCAGCATCATCAGGCGGAGGTACAGTGGCACCGGAGCACGAGGGAGCTGCATCCCACATGGCCATGGAGGGCCACACCACGGACTCTGAATACACCAGTGGGACGGAGGGTAAGGGGAGCTTCACAGCGGTCACAGGATCTGCAACCAGCGACACAGACTCGTCCTCCGATGGGAGCTCCCTTGTGGTGGCGGCAAAATCTGTGCCCCCCACTTCTACAGGTACAGCCGCCACACCCCCTACCAGCACCGCCCTCCCAGCAGCCCCTCAGCCTTCGCCCCGTGCCCGCTCACCCAGGAGGGTGGGCATCACCTTTGGCCCAGGCACCTCAGCCCCTGCCACCTCTGCTGCCATCAGTGAGGAGGCCATTGACCTCCTCAGGTCCCTCACTGTTAGGCAGTCTACCATTTTCAATGCCATCCAGGGTGTAGAAAGGGAATTGCAACACACAAATGCATTCCTGGAGGGCATTCATTCTGGTCAGGCTGCCCTTCATCGAACCCTGCAAAGTCTGGCCTCAGCACTGATGGCAGCCATTGTCCCTGTGTCTAGCCTCCCCGCTCCAACTTCCTCCACCCAGACACAATCCCCTGAACCCCAGCCTATCCCAAGCACACCATCAGACCAGCATGCACACACCTCACCACACAAGGGAAGCTCAGGCAAACATAAGCACCACACATCCCACAGGCACTCAGGCAAGCATCACACACATACAGACACAGCAACATCCACTGCCTCCACTGTGTCCCCCTCCTCGTCGTTTCCCTCCTCCCTCCCAGTCTCGTCTACACTCTCACCTGCAGGCACTACCACTACAGCCACTACGGCCCGCACCAGCACACCCACCAACACACCCCGCTCACGTACACTCACCACCCCCACTACCATTTAACCGTCCCCTGTGTCCTCTCCCAGTGTGTCTGTGACGCCCCCTCCCAAAGTACACAAACGCAGGCACACACCCACCCAACATACATCCACCTCACGACAGCCTCCAGCGCATGCACCTGCACCCAAAGTCACAAAAGTCACACCTCCTATAACCACCTCCTCTTCCTCCACTCCCAGACTCCCTCCAGCTACCCGTCCCAGTGTTCCTAAGAATCTTTTCCTGACCAAGCTTGACCTCTTCCCCCCCCCAATTCATAAGTTCCGTACTAGCACCTCAGCCAAAAAATCTCCGGGACCAGTGGTGCCTGTTGTTACAGGTATGTAGAGTGGACCGGGCACCAGGGCAGCCAGTGTGACACGGAGCCACAGCACAGCCAGCCCCCCCCCCCTGTGAAGCACCAGAAGTTGGACAGTGCCCGGCGGGAGAGGGGGAAGACTCCAGCCAGCAAAGCCGCTCACAAGGGTCCCGGGGGGAGTGTCGACTCAACTGTGACTCCTCCCAAGGTGGGGAAGGGGCAGAAGAAATCGCCAAAGTCTGGGAGGAGCAGCACGGCGGAGAAGACCCTCACCATCCCCGCTGCCCAGGAGGCCACCGCCAGCCCAATCGTCAGTGGCCAGGAGGCCACCGCCAGAGTCAGTGCCCAGGAGGGCAGCCCGATCGTAAGTGTCCAGGAGGCCACCGCCAGAGTCAGTGCCCAGGAGGGCAGCCTGATCATCACTGGCCAGGAGGCCACCGCCAAAGTCAGTGCCCAGGAGGCCAGCCCGATCGTCAGTGGCCAGGAGGCCACCGCCAGAGTCAGTGCCCAGGAGGGCAGCCCGATCATCAGTGGCCAGTAGGCCACCGCCAGCCACAGCCCAGCTGCCCAGGGCACCGCTGAACAGGGCAAAGACCACCATGGCAAGCACCGCTGAACAGGGCAAGCACCGCTGAACAGGTCAGAAACTGCAAACTCAAGCACCGCTGAACAGGGCAAAGACCGCTATGGCAAGCACCGCTGAATAGGGCAAGCAGCGCTGAACAGGTCAGAAACTGCAAACTCAAGCACCGCTGAACAGGGCAAAGACCGCCATGGCAAGCACCGCTGAACAGGGCAATCAGCGCTGAACAGGTCAGAAACTGCAAACTCATGCACCGCTGAACAGGGCAAAGACCGCCATGGCAAGCACCGCTGAACAGGACAAGCACCGCTGAACAGGTCAGAAACTGCAAACTCAAGCACCGCGGAACAGGGCAAAGACCGCCATGGCAAGCACCGCTGAACAGGGCAAGCACCGCTGAACAGGTCAGAAACTGCAAACTCAAGCACCGCTGAACAGGGCAAGCACCGCCGAACAGGGCAAGGACCGCCAACTCAAGCACCACTAACCCATGAGCGGCAGGGGCAGTGACGCAACTGGGACCGTCACGGGGTGAGTGATGCACTCTGGGCACTAGTCCCCCTCCAGAAAGAGTGGAGGCATGCATCCACTCCATCTGTCCTGCATAGGATGAAGCACTCTGGGCACCAGTCCCCCTCCAGAACCAGTGGAGACTGTTATCCACTTGAGAGACTGTGTCTTTGCACTCCCCAGGATGGTACAGTGGGCATCCCACCCACTGTAGATACTTGAGAGACTGTGGCTTTGCACTCCCGCGGATGGTACAGTGGGCAACCACCCACTGTAGAGACTTGAGAGACTGTGGCTTTGCACTCCCCAGGATGGTACAGTGGGCAACCCACCCACTGTAGAGACTTGAGAGACTGTGGCTGTGCACTCCCCAGGATACATCAATGGGCATGGAGCCCCCTCGTGGATCTGGCGTGGTGCACTCATCCGGCTGAGGTGCCCCCCCTTCCCTTCCCCCTGAGGTGCCTGTTGTATTTGTATCTGATGCCCCAGCAGTGTTCTCTCCGTTTTGATCAGGTATCTAGTGTGGGCCTCGCCCATGCATTTTGGGCCCAGTGGTCCACAGACAATGACTTGTGCATTAACTGCACTACTAATCGTGGTGTATATTTTGTTTAATGTGTACATATATATATATATATATGTAGATATTTGGTTACTGTATTTTGATATATTACAATGGTTCCACTAATTTCCTTTTGTCTTTGCATTCTTCCGGGGGGGTTGGGGGTTGTTACTGTAATGTTTGAATATGCATTTGTGTTGTAGTGGGTGAGGGTGGGGGTGGGGGTGGGGGTGTTGCGTGTGTGTGTCCCTGTCTTTTGCCTCCCACTCCCCTATGTCATAGGTGCAGTACTCACCGCTGTTTTCACCGCTGGCATTGATGATCGTCGTATAGGAGCAGGAAGACTAGTGCAGGAAGAATATGGAGTTCAGGCTCCATGGTGCCCTCCTTCCTCGTGGGATGTGTAGTGGTGAGCATTTTCCCTTTGAAATGGCTGTTTCCGCCGTGTTTTTAACCGCGGTGACTCCACCCCGGAAAAGGTGGCAGATTGGTAGGTTGTGATACTGTGGGAGGTACTTTGTCTCCCGCCTGTCTGTTGGCGGTGACCGCCGCGCTGTTTGTCTGTACCACTGTGGCGGTCGGAGTGTTAAAGTGGCTGTCTTTGTTGGCGGTTTCCGCCACGGTCATAATTCCCATTTTTTTACCGCCGCTTTAACACCGTCCGGCAGCGTTGTAATGACCACCATAGAGCCTTATGTACGAGGCCCTTGCACCAACAAATCATCACTTTTAGTGGTGCTTTGGTGGTGCTGTGCCCTGCTCCACACCTAAAAGGTGGCATTAAGCCATTTTACATAGCTTAGCGTGGTCTTGTAAATATGGGCCATTCTGATGCAGTTTTCTGTAGCCAAGGTTCATTTTTGATGATGCCCCAGATTTACAAGAAATTGTAAACCTGACACAGCACTAAAAACTAATGCCACCCCAGAGGAAGTGTTAGAATGGTGCAACAAGGAGAAATACTTGTATTTCTCCTCGTTTTTTGCTCTTTCCATGTATGCTGCAGAAGGTGCAAATCACCATTAATGATTGTTTATGTCCAGGATGGTGTCCCTACCTGCACATAAACAATCACCACTGCAATGCAGGCATCCACGCCCCATGGTGCAAGGGTGACTGCATTGGCACTAGGCAGCTGATTTATTACCGGCGCATGGGAAAACACAGGAATGCACTGTATTCTTGTAAAATACAGTGTATCCCTGCATTTTGAAAATGATGTAGCTCGGTGCATCAATATTACTTGCGGCATCTCGCTGCACTATTTACTACTAAATGAGGACCTTACTGCCTATTTGAAGCAGAGAAAGGATAGTTGGAAGGTTTTCAGTTTTAAACAAAAAAGGACAAATTCCATTTGTGCTGCAGTGCGAAGCACTGTCTATTATAGTAGATCGAGCTTTGTGTTAAAACATTTAGGTGCTTGCACATTTCCACCCGAGAAATATCCTATTGATACAGTATAAAGCATTTTTGGACTCCGAAATTGCCCCTATTTCCCATTTTTTTAGTTTCCTGGTTAAACACCTAATGCCAGGTATGGATAATCTACCCTTGACTGCAACCCTCATATATTGTTTAACTTTCCATGCAAAAGCTGCACCAAAAGCACCACTTTCAAAGAAATAATAGAGAAGTTAAATAGGGCAAACAGAGTTTCAATGTACAGTACATTTTTGAGAGGGGATGCACAGGCACTTAGCTACTCTGTAGCAGGGTTAAAGAGCAGAGACCTCTGAAGGTAGTAAATCCAGACGTGCAAAATTTGGTTGAACATCACAAATATGGGGTATTTTCTTCAATGGGTACTTGTTAAGCACAGGAGGGCATGTGTCCTTTTTAGATTGTTCAAAGAAGTGTAATTTTGTTCTGGTAGTATGTGCACTAGTAGGAGCACCTCCCTGGCCAGGCTGGAAACTGGCTCAAACAAATGCACACATACACTGGCTTTTTTGGTAAATGCACTGGTAATCTAGAGCAGTCATGTTTTGCACATGTGACTTGCACCTTCAGTGGCGAAAGTTATTATATGTTTAAAATCTTACGTCTTTACAGGGCACATGCCGGGGTACAAAGGGTAGAGCTTAGACTTTGTAGATGGCCATTGTCCACAGTTGTAAACTACACCGTTTTGATCTTGACTTGTAATATAGGTCATTGAATATTCACACTTGTATGTATCTGCCATGTATCTAAAAGCCATGAAACCTCTCCATGCTGGTGGGTGGGATAGCTTGAAGGTGATGAAAACATGGGCAACACATTGCAGTAGATAAAATCTAAGTGATAGGTGATGCCTGAGTCTTAAACTAATGGTACTTTAGTGTAGGACTTATGGTGGCCCTATCTATAGTACTTTAGAGTAAGTATAGTGGTATCTTCTTCTGGGTGATCCCTTTCCATGACATTCCTCACAGCACTGGGTTCTTTGCTATAGTATACAACTCTCAAAATCAAAGTGGCATTCTACCTTCCCTGGGTAGGCCTTCATTGATAAAAGGTAAAAAGGTACTTACATCAATGAAGAGACACACAAAGGTTAAACAAATGTTCATATTAATCATAATGACTCCACTGAAACCAACTAATCTATTGAAATGTATCTAATTCAAATGTGCTACTCTCCATTTCTCCTCTTCAAGACTTTCTCCCATGTAATGAAACGTCCCAAGCAGATTAAGATGATGTGGGAGTCATTTAGAGCTAGGCTGGGTGGCTGCAGCTTTAGAAATTCTTACTACTGGGCCTATAGTTTCTGCATCTCATTTAAAAGTAGAAGAACCACTGTGTTTCTGATTCAGACCCTCAGCTAGCTCTGCCGTCAGAAATCCTTGATCTAGTGATCTATCCACAGAACCTTTTGACTCGGTGATCTATCTATCACAGGAGCACCAAGTCAAAGTGACAGTTCCCCTTCCCTATTTAGTTCTGAGCAGTTGTTACTAATGTTCCTAGCCCTGGTCTTTTGTGTGAGGCCAGGCGGTCTTAGAAAGGAACAACAATAAATGGCCTGACATGCAAGGACAGGCTCCATGCACACCATTCACTTTTTTTTGTTTTTCATTTACAAATTCCTACTGGGGCAATTAGTTTGTGAAAAAAAACAAGTGCTGAATACTAAAAAGTTAAACAATATGCTTATCTGTTCAACATTCAGCTCTGCTTTCAGTGTGCCCACATCCACTAAGGAGCACTGAAGGTCTAGAGATCCCTAATAGCTAGGCAGGGTTCTCCAGAGATGGCTAGTGGAGGTCAGGGACTCATCTCACCCAGAGGGCTGGTTGGCTTCCATTAGGTTCTAAATGACATGTCTGTCTTTTCAATAATAACCCCTGAACCCCATATATATTTTGTATTCCCATACTCAGTGCTCTGACCCTAGAAATATTTTCAATTTTCAAATCTAGGAAAAGAGCTTCCATGTCCTATCCATTGTTGAGTCATCATTGTTTCATCAAACCTGAGTTAGTATTCCTTGATTCCTTCATTTGTTTATCTTTTCTGACTTGTTACCTCTTTTCCGATTTAGTACTTTGTTTTTCATATACACAGTCTTACACATCGCACTGCTATGCAGCTTTAGAGCTGGCACTTTTATTATCTGCTGGCTTGCTCTTAGGTGTATAAAAAAGAGATGTAATCATTAAGAATAAGGCAAAACTCTTTGCTTGAGAAAGACAAAACTATTCTTCTTCATGGAAAATCCTTGATCTAGTGGTCACAAGCCTCAAAATTCTTTGTCTGACTCTTAAAATACCAAATCTCTCTCAGACTTGTCATTGACATTGCCCCTTCCATCAACAATTCCTAATGTGTATTCTCTGATTTCAGAAAGTGAGAGAAGTAACTGTTGGTAACCTGTCACCATCTCTGATAAAAAGATAAATTACATGCTCTTTGTAAAAGTGAGATAACCAACTATTATTAGAGAAGAAGGGTCCAGTTGCTCTCATTTACTTTAGATTAACCATGTAAATAAGTTACTAGAAGGTCATGTGCAGAGACCTTTTAAGGCATGCCAAAGGGGTGATAATGCAGATATATTAATTAGAAATTATTAATGAATGTTTAAGTAGTTTGAGTGATTAACAAAGAAAAATAATGTGTATGTTTGAAAATGTGCCCTCGAAGAGTGGCTGCCACTACTCACAAATTATATTAAAAAGTGACTAAAACATGTGAAATGTTGAAAATGCATAACAATGTAGTAGTATGTCATATTGATATATATAATGTATGTTTTGCATTATATTATAGAGCTAACTTAGCCGAAGTTGTGGCCTAGTGTTGCCAGGCCTCATGCAGAAGCCGAATATTAACCCTCAATGTAAAAAGCTAATGTGCTGGATTGACCATGAACAGCTCATTGTTTAATAAAATCTGCTCAGCTAAAATCCTATGTGTGAACCGATCGACAGGAGATGATGGAATCAAAGTTGTATCAAAATTGGTGCAAAGCATACTGGATGTACTTTCCCAGGACTCGAACAATGGAGACACTGACTGCAGAAGAAGATGCCACATTTTCAATACCTGACGAGCCGGACGATGAGGACATCGTACAGTGAACCAATTGACAACTTGAGAACTGTGTAATATTAGAATTCATAGATTTGAAAAATTAAGACTATTGGGTAGAGTCATAACTGGTGATTAATTGACCAATTAGGAATTAAGGGATAGTCTGGGTGACTTTGTTATAATGACATGACAGAAGGGGAGAGTCAAGATGTTAGGGGCAGATGACCAAGGAGAGAGCTTATTCCGAAAATGATGCCATATTGGGGGAGAGGAGATTCGAGATTCTGTCATTGGGCTCATGCTCACGAGAGCCTGATGCGATCCTGATCGATTGATGACCTGAAGACGAAGACTGACTTAGTTGCTGATCCGTACTGTGGATAGGTAGCTATGACAATGTGACTGAATTACCTTTTGTGCCTTTTCTTTCTAGGTACCAACTGCGCTGTCTGAATAGTTTTGCTCTTAGCTAGATGTTTTTCCAAATTCATGTTCTAAACTGTTTTCGCATGAAGTCCCACATGCTAATGCTAATCTGGTCTAGATGAGGTTCTTATTCTAAAGACGTTGGCATATACAGTGACAAATGATTGACGGACTGATTTGCTGAACTCTGCTACTCATGTTGACGTATTCACCTTTGATCCATATGTTGGCTTATGCTGAAACATTGGAATGCCTGTTTTCTCAAGTTCTGATTAGATTATGTTATTGGTGGTCACTAATGAATTAATCTTGAATTGATTGAATAAAATTTTAATTAATCTCATGAATTAGTATTGTAACTAATAGGGAAATTAAATTTCTAAAACGTATATTGAGTTGTGGTTATTCATGAAATGTTTGACGCTATTAACTGCTGATTAATGATTTGCTTAATGATTATTGATTTGTGTATTGATTATTGATGGACATTGGTTACTACATAGCTAGAATACTCATGCGAATCAAAGGGTTCATCGACCTATACACGTTCCCTTGTAAGTTTAGTTATTAAGGAGCTACCGCGCTAGCAGTGGGCTTTGACCGAGCCTTTGAGGGATCTTCTGATAGAGCCAGCTCTGTTCCGCAGTTTCGCTCCCAGATTACCTTGGATAATTCCTAAACAGATGGTTTTGAATACCATTTTCTTTTAATTTATTTTAAAAGTTAGTGATGTTTGAGAGTCTATTATAAACATTTTGCAGAGAAATGTTGAATTTATGTTTCATCACATAAAAAGCTTTTTTAGGACCTCACATAGGAGAATTGGTAGGGTGTTACAGAGATTATTTGCAGTAATAGTGGCGAGTTGATGCTGTGTTACAATATTGAAAACACACGTCACTATCCCTGAATGTAAGAAGGAAACACATTTGAAATCGGGAGTGTGACTGCTTGTCTGTGCACTGTCAGTGGCCTGGCCAAAGAGGCATAAAAGAGCTGAAATTAGATCATTTATTCAAAGCTGTACCGAACAGGGGCCCCCAAAACATGTTTGGCCCAGTCCCCCCAAAATCCTTCAAATGTCACTGGTGACGTGGAACAGAAAATGCACTTAAATCGCATCAGTCAGTTTTCGGGCCGTTTTGTCGGCCTGTTCTAACCCTAGTTAAGGATGAAAAGAGCACAGCCCTTTCAGGGTCAGAGGGAACATATTTCAGTCGTTTTGAATATTTCCCGATGAAGGAACCACTTGTAAGATGTCCACTGTAGATTGTCAAAACTCTGCTGCATGTTGTTTTCTACTAGAGCCTTCAGTTTCCCTCTAAAATTGCATCACCACATCTCACTAGATTCAGCTGTTCGTGATATGCATTGGAGAAACATTACATAACATGTCCCTACTGCGCGATTTGTCATTTGCTGCAGTGGTTGTATGTAATTATAACACGTTGCGAAATGCTGTGCATGAATAGCTTCCAGCTGAACAAAAACAGGTAAACATACACATATGTGACGTTTTAAGCTTTCTGAAGCTTGCACATGCCCCTCAGAGGTAGGGATTTATTATGAGTGGGGTGACGGGTGAAACCACATACTGTGGGTATGCATTAACTATACCTGATAGTATTTGAAAGATGCATACTCTGGAATTTCTATTTGTGAGCTTCTGAATTGCCGCTTTCCTACTGCTGCCAAGGCATTACCCTGATCTGTCCTTCTTGCAATTGAAAGCTTGACTTGCGCTTCATCTTTCTTATCTAGTACCATGCATCAGTTGTTTAACTACATCAAAATAATTAGTCTCTGTTACCTTAATGTATTATCAAATGCTCCAATAAAGAGTTAAGATTGAATGAGCATTACGTGATCTTTGATTTTGAGTTTCAACTACATTGCTTCAGCCTCAATTTCTTCCTTGCCCTCTGACTACCGCTGCCTCTAATTGCTTCATGATGCTGTGGGTAGTGCAGTTGAGCATAAACTCACTAACAAAGGGCATGTGTGGCCACCTATCTTTGCTTTAGAATGCAAAAGGTCAGATATTTAACACAT
This sequence comes from Pleurodeles waltl, assembly GCF_031143425.1. NCBI lineage: Eukaryota > Metazoa > Chordata > Amphibia > Caudata > Salamandridae > Pleurodeles > Pleurodeles waltl. Next base: position 1,530,413,120 of record NC_090444.1, read on the forward strand.
GTTTTCTAATAATATACCGGTCGTAGCTGGCCGCAGTTTTGAACAAAAAACATCCCATTTCTCGAAAGTTGCCTTTTCTTTCACAGTTCATAAGGGTGCATGTTTTGCAGACAGACCTTGGTAACCAGAAGTTTCCAGTGCCTTGGTAACCAGAAGTTGGCAGTGCCCTGTGAGGCTCTGTGGAGGCAGCCAAATAATATGTATATATATCGTTTTGGTTGTTGGTTGCTGCTCATAAACTACTAGGGGAGCACTTCATATGATGTACTCAGATGAGGCCTTTTGAGAGAACTGTTAGAGCATTTTAGAAGAGACCAGGAAAGCTAGTTCTAGGGGGCATTTTTTGGCACTTTTTTTGCTCAGATCAGGCATTATGAGGGGGCACACCATTGTTTACAATGGTCCTTATGCACTCTTCAGGAGTAGCGCCAAAATGTTGACCCTACTCCTGCAGGGTATCCCAATAGCGTCATAAAAAATGACGCTATTGCCACCCTACCCTGCATCATGGTGAACTGTATTTTAAATATGGTGCACACATGATGGTGGTAAGGGGCCGTACCTTGTTACAAATTCATGGGAAGCTTTACCTGCACCTCCTCACGGCATATCACCAAATCACATGCATGTGCTGCAGTGAATATCAGGGAACGGGCTGCTCACCAATACTTGTAGGATCCCCCAGGTTGTGTGCATCATTCAGCTTATGACCATCATAAAATCGGTGCCAAATTTGTTTTGCTGAATAAATCTGATACCGAAGAAGACATGCTCTGTTTACTTTAGTTCTTTATTACACACACACACGTGGTGTGGATCCTTCCCGAGAGTCAGAGACCAACTGATTCACGTTGGAACTCTCTCAGACTCCCATTCTCGAATTAAGAACTCTTTACATCATAACACTCTTATTCTCTGAAGCTCTCTCCATTACACACTGCCCCCCTTCATCATCCATTTACAAACTGCTGTGAGTGACACTGGAAAAAACAACATAAAGGAAGTGAGCCTCTCTGTCTCCTCTCTGTATGAAAACATTGATGAAATGGTAACAGATAAAATACAGTGCTATAACCCCACTTTCTCTCATCAGCACCTAGATGTGTCTGAAAGAAGGCACAGGGACATGAAAGAGAGCACCCATAACACTCCTGATTGAGGTTGTGACCTTTGGCTCCACTATATGAAAACCACAGAATAAGAAGATAATTCATGGTGGGCTAACATGCATTTCCTGGTGTGCCAAAGAATGTAAAACCAATGAATATTCTGGGATTCCTGATCAACTTCCTGCTGCAATAGTACTCTCCTTCTTTAGTGTTGATATGTCATCCTCCATGAGGTCAGCAATAGCTTGTATTTTTGATGATGTAGCCAGGAATGTCCTGTGTTCATATCACTCAGAAAGAATAGGCCTTTCATGCCAAGCCAAAGAGAAAAACATCTTGGCACTCATGCTCATGTTTTATCAGACTCTGATATCAATGGACGAGACAAAGGAACACTCAAGCATGAATTGGAAGCCTGAATTGGAAACCTTCTTGGTCTCCTTTAAGGTAACAGACATTGATTTTCTTAACTGAAAGAGTGAGGGATCCTGATAAAGGAACCTAGTTGCAACAACTGTCCCTTGAAGAATTATGATAGGACTACACATAGACAACCTGAAAATAAAAGCTCAACCAGATTTGAGAACTTCTGGCAAAAAGAATAAGGTGAGATAAAAAAACTCAAAAGTGATTTCCGTGCTTCCTCTGAGGTATATAATTGGAGTCCTGTTGGCCATTTTTCAGATTGCCTTTATTCAAGTAACGATGCTAGAACAGGGACAGTGCTTACTTTGAGCCAGTGGGGGCAAAGGCCACTAATTTCTGGGGACAGGAATGTATTTTTCCTGAGCAGATATTTCATGAGTGCAAGAGAGGGAAGACACACACAAGGGAAATCATTAGGAAGAGAAAGATGGAAAAATCTGTCACCAAAGGAGAACTCAGGAACATGCAAGCATGAGATGAAGGACCAGGCAGTATCTGGCTGTAGATTAAAGAGGCCTGAAGTGTATTCAAGAATACACAGCTTTGGTATTTGATACACTGACTTTTAATAGTGCCTGTTGGGAATCTTAGCAGCTCCTTGGGCACCAGCACTCATTGTTTTCCAAATTAAGTGTTGGTGGTATGACTAGGAGGCTTCTCTTAGTATGTACCTATGCAAGAACTTTAACCCAGAGATGCCCAGTGTTCTTATCAAGGCACATATTCTTACTTGTAATGATGCTATGAGAAAAATTAGAACAAAGCTTGGAGCTTTAACTGCGAAACCTGTGAAGTTGCTAAAAGGATTTGCTGAGACAGGGGAAGTAGGTGACTTTAAATGCATACAAATATGCCTTGTGCATGTGTGGAAAATAAGTTCTGACTGTCACACATTTGATGAACTTCGGCACAGTGAGTTCAAGAGATCAGTGCCACTAAGTAACCTCCCACCAACATCATATTCTGTCATGGACATATTAAAAGAGCGTTCTACTTGGCTTAAGTGTTGTAAATGGTGTAAATGTTTTGGATCATGCATACATTTAGAAAGATTCATGTGAATTTGGTTGGGAAGATATTGATTGATTGCTAAAACCTACGAAATTTCGAAAGCCTCTACCCACAGAACTTACACATACATGTACTTGCAAAACCTGCGCTACAAGAAGGTGTCCCTGTCAATATGCTCTACTCAAATGTTCATCATTCAGCAAATGAACCAAGATTGATTGCCAAAACAAATAAATAAAGTGAACTATGAAAATTTGTCTAAAACAGGAGTGATAAACATAATTTTTTTCAAATTCATATCATACACATTGTTTGGTGTATTTATAAGAGAAGGAGTTATTTCTACTTTACCCTCAAAACCTATGTTTTGACACCAAAATGAAGTAATTAGGTCTCATGATTCCTCAAAATTACATCAGTTCAACACATCCACCATTTTAAAAAATGTTGTATAGAAAACATCAGCAAGAATCAACAATGTCTACCAAGCTAAATTACTTCCATAATGATCTAAAATACAAATCAAAAATGAAAATCTCTGGACAACAATTTGTTTTTTACAGAGGTATTCCAGGCGGCCGGGATTATGTTGGACCACCACAACCTTCTCTTTTATTTCCTCCTCTGACTAGTCAGGACCACATGCCTACATACAACCCACCCTGCATTGATCCTTGTAACCTCCCTGCTATTGTGTGATCACCTTGATTATTATATGTCTGCACTGTCTAATAAGAACACTCATTCACCCCTGGGTTGATATACATATAGTATCTCAAACTCACACATTTACTGTACGCTTGTCCCCAGTGAAATTAACATAACTTACACATACATCTGACTCTAAATTGTTCATATAATTTTCATTGTCAATGTGCCTGTTCAAACTTATCAAAACTTCAAAATTATATTTCTCTATATGTGAATATTTAATTCCAGTATAGTAAGCAAAGGGAATGGGGGCCACATCATATTAAGTTTCCCCATGGCATAACAGATGTATGTGCCTGCCTTTTGCTCCCCCAGGGCACTTTGATATTGTTGTGACTTGTGCTTCATTCGCCTACTGCAACCCACTGATGTCGCTATTTGCAGCTAGCCAGGCCTCTTCTGCATCTGTTTCTCACTCTTATATGCTTCAGTTACACACTCATCATCCCCAGTGCTTTACCATTTTCTATTCACTTTTATGTTCCTTTGATTATATTTGACGTGAGACTTAGCCCTGATTACGTGTTGTTGTTGAACTGAGTCCCAATAACCAATTTACCTTCTTCTGCATATTGCTGCAGAGGGATTCAAGATCTTGCAAGAACGCGATCTCAAGGCCTTCTAAGTGTGAGCATCATCATGGAGGTGCTCCTTCACAAGCCGTATCTAACCAGGTGCTGGATCTTGGCTTACAACCTCTTCCTGGAAGAAGATTCTCCTCACAACAGCTCCGGCTCCCTGCATCTATCTAAAGAAATTGTGTCTGTAGTTGGCAGAGGGATACACCCTGTCTGAGCAGAGACCACAATCATAATAAGGGTAAGTCAAATACACAACCTAAATTAACCTGTGCTCACCTTCTGGTAGCTTGGCACAGAGCAGGCAGGCTTAATGTTGAAGGCAGTGTGTAAAGTATTTGTGAAACACACATACAGTAATCACATTGGGAACACCACAAAAAGACTCCACACAGTTTTGGAAAAAGAGACAATATTTATTAAAAATTAGACCAAAAGACAAAGAATCCAATTAAGATATTTCACTTTCCAGGGTTATCAAAGCAGTGCTTTTAGCAAGTTACTTGGTTTAAAATGATGCAGGGAATTCTGTGATGTAAATGTGCCTGTTTAAGTAATTTATTGCAATACTCCGATTGTGCTGTTCCCTATAGAGCAGCCGGGTGTTGTGTTCTCAATCAAGCCTTTCCCCAGCTTCACAGAAAGAAAAGCTGTCAGGGCTGCGGGGGAGCTGTTATTGGACCACCAGCACCAGGGAAATGATGGCTGCGGACGTAGAAGTAAGGAGATATTCCAAAGGCTGCCGCTGAAGCATGAACATGCAGCACACTTCCAATACCTTGGCAGTCAGGTAGGGACTGCAGCAGCTGCAGTGAAGTCCATGCAGAAACAGTTGGTAGGTTGCAGGGAAGCTGCGCAAAAGTCCAGTTAACACAGGAGGCCGGTCAAGCTGAAGCCGGTCTACGATCCTTGACAAAGCAGGTTGCTGGATGAGCTGAAGTTACTCTGCGAGCCTTAACAAAGTGGGCGGCATACTGCAGGGAAGTCACTCTGCAATCCCTTGCAAAAACGGGCAGCAGGCTGTGGGAAAGCCGCTCTGAGGTATTTGATGTCCCTGAGAACCCTAACAGAACCAGAGGTTAGTCAACAAGCCCTTAGCATCACTCTGGGGTGGTTGTTGGTTCATGGTTTTCAGGGCAAAGATCAGCAGGGCAGCACAACAAGGCAGGGCAGCAGTTCCTGGGAACAGTCAATCATGGCAAAGTAGCAATCCTTGTGCACAGCAATCTTTACAGCAGAGTTTGTTTGAGCTGAGAAGTGTGCTGGTTTTGGGGGGTTAGAGACCCTGTACTTAAACCAAAAAGTACCTTTGATGTGGGGGATGACTTCAAAATGTTTCTGTGAAGTGCACAGGTCCCCCTTTCAACCCAGCCCCAGCTCCAGACTATTGGTGGGAGGTAATCAGCCCCTTTGCGTGGGCCCTGGCCACTACCCTTTGAAATGTAAGTGGGAACCCTTCCCAACCTCCTCACCAACAAGACTCATCAGTATGCAGATTAATGCCAATAGAGTTGAATATTGTGTGTTGTGGACGTTTGAAGGGAATGCACAAGTATAGCTGCCACCTAGACCAGGCGAGATGTTTATTAGAGACAGGTTGTGGGCAAACAGGGCAGTGAAAACATAGACATGTCCACCTTCTAAAAGTGGCATTCCTAAAATAGTAATGATAAATCTGCCTTTACCAGTAAAGAGGATTTATCATTCTCATTCCTGTGATACTAAACGTGATACAGCAACTCCTCTCTGATCAGCAATTATAGCATAAATGTATTTCAAGGAATTCACAATGCTGGCCTCTGAGAGGAGCTAGTTTTTCACTACCAGGATGTGTAAAACTAATAAATATATGCCCTGCCTTTTACTTACATGGCACCCAGCCATATGGGCTATCTAGGTCCTACCTCAGGGATGACTTGTATGCAAGAAAAAGAGAGATAAAGGCTTGGCAAGAGGTTTTGCATGCCAAGTCGAGGTGGCAGTGAGACTGCACACACAGGCTCTGAAGTGGCAGGCCTGAGATATATTTACACAGCTATTTAAGTGGGTGGCACAATCAGTGCTGAAGGCCCACTAGTAGCATTTAATTTAAATGCCCTGTGTATATGGTGTACCACTTACCACTTTACATGTAAATTAAATATGCCACTTGTGGATACACCAATATTACCAGGTTTAGGGGAGAAGCACATGCACTGTAGCACTCATTAGCAGTGGCAAAGTGCTCAGAGTGCTAGGGCCAACAAAATGTTACTGAAACAAAACAGGAGGTAAATACAAAAGTCTAACATATGTTTTTCCAACATCTCTAAGTTCCCTGACAATCCCACGGAGGAGAGCAACATGTCCACACTGTCTCACTTGCCAGCCCTGGCTCCCTGCATCCATGTGTTTTCAGCGGCTCTGATTACCTGATGATCCAACAGAGCCCTGCAGCACCCTTATCCTGTTTTCTACATTTCTCCATTAAGTTGCACTTTAAAGGAGAAAAGTGCTAGACTTGTCTTTATCTTGCCTATTGAGCCTCCCTCTTCTCATCAGGTCAGTGCACTGTACCTTTACAAAAGACACCTAGGCTACATTGTTTTCACAGCGAAGATCACTCTGTAATATGGAACATTTCTATTGGTTCTCTAAAAACTTCCTTGATTTTTTTGTTACCTTCATTGCCTAGTAACTGACACTTTGATGAACACAGTTGACAAAGGTGTGTTTTGTGTTGTACAAGACAATGCTACCTTCTCAACTCTTGTATGGATATGAGGAGTTCTGGGACAAAAGCTTTTCCTGAGCTCTTAATAGTATTCTTGGATTAACACCTCCCTACATTAGGCAATCATGAGTGAAACGCTGTAGTGCTTAGAAAGCATGGGAATATGTGGGTTAAATTGTTTACAGTAGAACATATTTCTGCTTTGTCTTTATGTTCTTTATTGCCAGTGGTTGTTTAGAGGACACTGTGCTGGAATGCACCCTGAAAATGAAGAAATTGGTCACCCTTCCTTCCAATAGTAGAGCTTCCTTCTCTCTCCTATTCCCTTTTTTCCCCTAGGGGCTATCCATCCACACTTTATATATACTTTGACTCTGCACCTGCACTGTAATACATATATGGGTGCAGAGGCAAATAAGCTGTCAGGAGACTGACATTGTGCCACCCAATCGGTCCCCCCTCACTCAGGGTTTTTCTTGAAAGGAGGCAAAAGGTGTCTCACAGGTGCATGCAGGGGCACTCACTCACTATACCTACCTCCAGGGTTAAACCTGGCACACTTATGAAAGTAGGCCATGTTTCCACATTCACAGTGAAAGGTGGACAAGCAACAGTAAAAGGTGGACTAGCTGCAACAAGCAGCCTGTCCACCTTTCACTGTGCTGTCCGAAAGGCAGGACCTGGTTCATAGCTGTTCTTGGGACAGCACATTCACTGAAATAGGGTGTACTGATCCAGTCTTATCCTGGCACACCCATTTAAAGGTGTGTTGCAGCACAAACAACGATATTGCACCTTATCTATAATTCGGGCTCTGTTGGCAAGCAGTTAGTAGTAGTAGAATGCCATATTATCCACATGGAATAGATTCTATCCTCAGCCTCCTATTATTCATCTAAAATGTGCTGTGAGGACATTCTTTTCAAGGAATAGATGCCTTGCAGAACATGAATACATAGGTGGGCCGAGCAGGCAAGTATGCTTTTGCCAAAATAGATAACATGGGTTCCAGACACATTATCAGCTTGATATATGCCCCTATTGGCTTGTTCAAATTTGCTGGCAGAAGACACCGAAGTGACCTGAGGAGACCTGGAAGAGTGGACTATTACAGTGAGCCTCATTCTTGTAGGATCAGGGCCTAGGCAGATCTAGAACAAACAACAGGACATTGCCACTTAATCTCAATGATGACAATGACTTTCAGGATCTATGGCGCTTAGGCAACCCAAGGGAAAAAAATACACATTTGTGTTGTGTGTACAGAGCTTCTGCTAATGGTGTAATTTCTTTATGATCTCTAATAATTATCTCACAAACTGTCTTATTGTTCTATCATGGAAGGGTAGATATCCCTTCATTCCCTTATGTTAATCCTAACTATTGGCCCTGTTGTCAGGCAACAAATAAACAGCTAAGCAATAGTGCCACATAGGTATATCAGTTGATCCAGTGGGAACAATGTTAGTCTACCTCTACCGTCCCAAAGGCACACATGCTCTTGGTAGACACCTGCTGTTCTGTATTTCTCCTCCTTTTATCTTACTGAGATTTGATAGCGCATACTCTGAGACCTCTGACAGTGGTTGAATATTCTATTAGATTTAGGGAGAGCTCAATTTATTACATTTTTGACATTTCATGTCAGTTGGTATAGTACTACACTAGTGTTTCTGTGAAGTGATCATGCTTTTGCTAAAAATGTATTGAGTATTTAACTCTTCAAAGTGTTGAGTCCTCACTTAGTGTGTTTCATTTTATCAAAACATATCAAGTCTTTAGTTCTTTTATCAAATCTGCACTCAGTTTACTGCATTCTATCAAGTTGGAACAAGTATTGTGGTGCTGTGATAAAACTATTTTCTTGCAGTTTTCTCTCTCTAGGATGTATCCACTTCTTGCATCTCAAAAATGAAATTCCTGGTACTCCTAGTACAGAAGAGAACCAATCAAGCTAGAATAGGTGAGAGAGGACCCAGTTCTCAAGAATCTTTCAGGTAAGTGCCTTGTTTGTATTGCAGGCCAGGGTTCTCTGTGCTGAGTGTGTATACCTAGTGGAACCAAGAAGACCAGCCAATTCCAATTGGATATGAAGAGAAGATGAGAATAGATTAGAAAAGGAATTAAGACTATGTTAGCATAACTTTCATGACCATCCCCGGAGGGCTTTCAAAGAACTGCCATGCATTCTAGTAATGGACATGACACATAGTGATGATCTGCCTAAATATAAAACACCAGATGAAAAAGACACCCTGCAGCCCAATTTGAATCATTCTTGGAATTCTGTGAAGAGTAACTTTTGCAAGTGATGATTTTATGAGTTACTGCAAAGGCTATCCTGTGGGAACAGCTGATGAGAGGCTTAGCAATGGGAAAATAAAAATGTTAGCTGCAGTGAGAGAAATGTAAATGGAAAATTAGGGCAGCAACATAGCATTGCAATACATTCAGTTTTTCTGCTTTGTTTAGATCCATGTAAAAGAAATAAAAAAAAATCTCAATGCCCTCTACTCATTCTAAGTAGAATATGCTTTATCCTGGTTACATTGACCTCATTACTTAGCCTCCTGTTGTTACATTAGCATTCTCCATTTAGATTTTTTTAACCATTTTGAAGACATAAATGATCTGATTTAATGGGAAGATGTCATTGCTTTCATTACCAGCACTGTTGCATGAGAGATGTTTTTTGGAAAGAGAAATTAAAGTAAATGGAATTCTAAAGGCTATATCTAGTGTCACCAATATTAAAGTGCTTGAAGATGGTGGTTTTGTGGCAGACATATAAAATTGAAAAGGTCATAAAGTCCAAATTGTTGAACAAAGATTTGATGCCTTCCAACTGTACTTTTGTGCCTAGAGTTTAACAGCCCCCATGTCTAATCCCTAAACCTAGTAAGAGCATTGGCTTCTGTCCCACCTCACACTCCTTACATGTTATCAACTCATTTTCATAAATATTTGCTAAGATAATGGCTAACTACCTTAAAATCGATATCTTCCATTATTCATGATTCATTCTCAGGTGGGATTTCTCCCTAGGAGTTCTTCAAGAGATGGTGGCAGCCTAATTAAATGATGAGAAAATTTGACTTTTTTCTTAAAGATGATGAAAAAGCCGGCCTTCGCAATGACTTCATCTCTAAGGGGAGTTAACATTACACATTTCCATTGTGAGGTGGCATTACATGAATCCAACAGCCCAGATATATTGGAGAGGCTTTTTATCTGATTCATTTGGCATGCATATGGGTTTGCAGCAGTGTTGCCCACTTTGCAAATGTATATTCTTCTTGGTAATGGAGTTGCATGCAATTGTGATTAGGCAAGGTCAGAATATCAAGGGAATTTACATGCCCACAGAAACATCATAAGCATCATTAAAGCAGATGTCATCTTAATCACCATCCTGAATTTCAGGCAATCAAGCACAACGTTAATGTCTTTATGTGAGACTTCTCATTATTCTTAGTGTTCCGGATTAACTGGAGAAGATGTAGATGCTTCACTGTTGATGGCTACCGTCCAGCTAGTGGTAGCAGATTAGGATTATATAAGGCTACAAAGTAACTTAAAATACCTAAAAGAATAAGTATTGCTCTGGAGAAAATGGTAGAAGATAATACCTACACTCTGATATCCAAAACATACTTTTCTACTTGACCAATTCTTCATCTATCACTGTGTGGGAGGTTTCAATTCATAAACTTGATTGTGGATCCCTACAACAATTATTAGCTGGATGTGTTACCTTTCCACATACTGTATTGTATCCTACTTGGCAGATATACAGGTGGTAAGGAAATCATGGAATAAAAAGCTCAGTTATATACATCCAAAACCTTGAGAGGTTTGTGGCTTCTTGATATGGGACTATATCACCGGTGCAGCAACTATTGTAGTCAGAACATTTTGCCCAACAGATGTGAATACCCACTTTTGGCTGAAATCCAAAGATAATGCCTTGGTCAAACCTGTGGCCTGAATATCCTATAATATAGGAAGAACTTCCCAAACACTGCTGCTCACCTGAATGTCCTAGCATGGTCCATTGATTCATTGTGGTCAATGGACCATACAAAGTAGAAGATATGTAGTTTTACCTATGTGTAGGCTTCTTTGTGGCACAATGATGGGCTATGTTTTATGTATGCTTGTTTTCACAATGTAGTGTTTTCCAGAGGTATTCTGGGCATATCTTTTGAATGCAAACAATACATTTGCCAAACTTAGTGTGGAATGCCAATTCCACCTGTCATAAGATTGGTGATATTGACAGTTCATAATTTTATCAAGAATAAACTTAATTTCCACCTGCATGAGTAACACTAATTGGAGATTTACAGCCATGTCATAAAATGGGGATTTTACAAGAAACAGAGACTAACACCTACGACAGCCTAATCACCCACTTTTTATTGAGCAGAGAGACACTGATTTGTACCAGACCTGCCAATTGATACTTTCTTTAATTAATATTTGGGACAAGAGTAGACCACATTATTACTGACACTTCATAAGAGGTGAAGACATTTAGACTTATATTTGTCATTTTCAAAATTTGTGCTTTACTGATCTTGGTTGTCAATTAAATTTAAGAACATTTTAATATTATATGACTATTAAACCATGATTATTCAAAAATGTATTATTCTAAAATGTATTGCAGAATATTGGCTAATAGATTTGCCACTCAACTGGTGAAGTGACCCGATAAGATGCAACATGGTTTTATCCCTCATCTCAATCTGTTTACTGCTGTTTTTAGTGCTTTCCCAGGTTGGATGATCCTGTTGGATGCTACAAAAGTGGTAACCAGAGTTGTCTAGCCATATATATGAGTCACACTAGGTCATTCTCACAATTCCTATCTCAGATCAAAATGTTATCTGTTCACCTTACAGAATAAATTCTAAGCATATATGACACCTCCAATTCAGTCGTCATTACTTGCAGGGTTGCTGTCTTTCTGACCAGCTATTCAACCTATAATTAGAACTCTTTCTAAGTTATATCAAAACATCTCAGTATTAATCCTGAACACAGCAGTCATCAAGATTGTGACACATGCACATGATATTGCCGTTTGCTCCTCAAATTCAGATTAAAGGCACCTGTGCTCTAAATGAAGAGGCCAATAAATTCAGCTCTTGTTAATGCAGCTAAAATGAACATCTGATTTATTCATCCTAAAACTTTAGAAGGTTAGAGATATTTTCAGAGTGCAAGTTATTTAGGTAAGCAGGATTCACCCAACATAGAACAAATATTTCACTTAATTATGAATGATTGTTTAGTCAAACTAAAAATTAATTGGACAAATGGAATAGGCTCCTGTTTGGATCGATGGGATGATGCAATTGATTATAGATGATTTTTCTGCCACACATTCTATGTTTATTTCTAGCCATGCATCTATACCTTTATCAATTAAGTTGATAACACATGGATTAAAATAATTTGGCATTGTAAACAACTACGTAGAGCAATATCCTTTTTAGAGCTTTATTTGACATAGAAGGATGTTGTCTACCTAAGCAGTAAGGAGGGATAGTCTTCTGCCTTCATGCAGAAAGTGACAGATGTCCAACCCCCAGAAGTGATGTCACTTCCATTACTTCAGGGTAACTGGTGGCCCTCCTCTGACAGTGACATCACTTCCTGAGAGGTCACGTGACCATGCTGGGTCATTTGTGTTATGACATCATCCTAACCACGTTATAGGACCATGAGCATGTGACTAGGACTATGCAGCAGCCCTCAACGAACCACAGCCCCTAGAGATCAGATGACCATGATGTGTTGTAAGGAGTATGCCCCTTTTTTTTTCATACTTACCATACACATAAGAAGCTCCTAAGCAGCCGATGCCAAACCGAGGAGCAGCCCTCCAGAAAGTGATCACTTGGTCATTATGAAGAGATACAGCCACCTCATCAAAAAGACACCCTCTGATGATGGTTTGGACACTATCAATAGATATTACAATAGCCTGACACCAGCGGCAATGGAGCAAAGTACTCAGCAGAGCGACCTAAAAGAGGGTGGTCACAATGTCAGCGGTTTTGATGAGGAGCTCTACTGGCAGATTGAAACACTCCACCTCAAGAACTGCCCTGAATGATAATGCATATTTAGGGCTCCAGCAGCAAAGCCTTGAGTAATGAAGCAAATGCTGGAAACAATTTCATCAACATCGAAGATGGTGCGTAATCTATAACTATTCCTAACTCACCGCTCTATGAAGATATGGGTTTTTTGGAGGAATCAGCTCCAGAGGCTATTGTTGTGCAACAGCTGCGTACACACTCCAATGCCGGCTATAATGATAAATGGTAAGTTTCCACTTAATTTTCCAATGATTTGTGGGGCATCCAATTGCCAATTATACACTAATGTCCCTAAAGAAATTGGAAGGGTTCTCCGAGACATTTAGTCAAACTTGTAGTTTATTAAGCAGTTGTAATTATCTTCAAATCGTGCAACAGGTAAGTGAAACGTAGAGCATAAAGAGTACTCAGCCAACACTTGTTTCACCCTATGAGGTGCGTTCACCAGGTCTTTCTCAAGGCTGTAGAGGATTAAATAAAGTAAAATTAGAAATAAAGGATAGAAATGAAACTGGTGAGTCATTTGAATCTAGAGATCAAAAGACACCAAGGGGTGAAAGCCCAAGGTGTTGGAAGGAAAAGCTCATAGTAGTGCTATCATATCCCGATATTTATGTCAGTGGAAAAGATAGAGATAGAGATAGATACCTGTGCAATAGAAGTGCAATTGCACAAGTCCATTCCTCGTAAGAAAAATTTAAGAAAGCAAACAAAAGCATATCAATGATCTGTGATATCTTAAAATGAAGATTAGTGAAGAAAAATATGAAGAATGTAGCATTTTGAAGACAAAGAGCAGAAATGATTCAAGTAATAGTGCAGACACCTATTAGTAAACAATGTAGTTGTGAAAAAGTGTGAACGGAACAAAAAGCATACTAATATAACAATATTATACATCTTGAAAGTGGTACACTAATCCATTTGTAGAATTAGCCATAATTCTAGTTCAATTTCTGCTTATGACAATGTTCAGAGTGTTAATGAAATAGTGGTCAATCTGTAAATAGGAATGGGAGAATCAACATATATCAGGTATGCATGTAGCTCAGGGGCTACAAGAAAAGCAAAAAGTTATATAATCCTCAAATGGTTTAAGTATACCACATGGAAATATTCAAAGAACGGGGTCAGAACTTTTTTTGTCAACAAGCTATTTACTTTGAAAGCGTAATCGAATGCGCCTTTCAAAATATTATTTAACAAAATATGGTGGTCATTACAACCCTGGCAGACGGTGTTAAAGCGTCAGTAAGACCGCAAACAGGCCGGTGGTAAAAAAATGGGAATTATGACCGTGGCGGAAACCGCCAACAAAGACAGCCACCTTAACACTCAGACCGCCACAGCGGTACAAACAAACAGCGCACCACTGCTGCATCCTGGGGAGTGCAAAACCACAGTCTCTCAAGTCTCTACAGTGGGTGGTTTGCCCACTGACATATCCTGGGAGTGCAAAGCCACAGTCTCTCAAGTCTCTACAGTGGGTGGTTTGCCAACTGCTGCATCCTGGGGAGTGCAAAGCCACAGTCTCTCAAGTCTCTACAGTGGGTGAGTTGCCCACTGATCAATCCTGGGGAGTGCAAAGCCACAGTCTCTCAAGTCTCTACAGTGGGTGGTTTGCCCACTGTTCAATCCTGGGGAGGGCAAAGCCACGGTCTCTCAAGTGGAGAACAGTCTCCACTGGTTCTGGAGAGGGCTTGGTGCCCAGAGTGCTTCATCCTGTGCAGGACAGACTGAGTGGATGCATGTCTCCACTGGTTCTGGAGGGGGACTGGTGCCCAGAGTGCTTCATCCTGTGCAGGACAGACTGAGTGGATGCATGTCTCCACTGGTTCTGGAGGGGGACTGGTGCCCAGAGTGCTTCATCCTGTGCAGGACAGACTGAGTGGATGCATGTCTCCACTGGTTCTGGAGGGGGACTGGTGCCCAGAGTGCATCACTCTCCCCGTGACGGTCCCAGTTGCGTCACTGCCCCTGCCGGTCATGGGCTAGCGGTGCTTGACTTGGCGGTCCTTGCCCTGTTCAGCGGTCGTTGCCCTGTTCAGCGGTCTTTGCCCTGTTCAGCGGTGCTTGACTTGGCGGTCTTTGCCCTGTTCAGCGGATGCTCGCCCTGTTCAGCGGTGCTTGCCCTGTTCAGCGGTGCTTGACTTGGCGGTCTTTGCCCTGTTCAGCGGTGCTTGACTTGGCGGTCTTTGCCCTGTTCAGCGGTGCTTGAGTTTGAAGTTTCTGACCTGTTCAGCGGTGCTTGCCATGGCAGTCTTTGCCCTGTTCAGCGGTTTTTGCCCTGTTCAGCGTTGCTTGCCCTGTTCAGCGGTGCTTGCCATGGCGGTCTTTGCCCTCTTCAGCGGTGCTTGCCCTGTTCAGCTGTACTTGCCATGGCAGTCCTTCATTGCCCAGCTTGGCTGGGCATGGCGGTCCTTCATTGGGCAGCTGGGCTGTGGCTGCTGGGGCCCTCCTGGGCAGTTGGGCTGTGGCTGGCGGTGGCCTCCTGGCCACTGACGATTGGGCTGCCCTCCTGTGCACTGACTCTGGCGGTGGCCTCCTGGCCAGTGACGATTGGGCTGCCCTCCTGGGCACTGACTCTGGCGGTGGCCTCCTGGCCACTGACGATTGGGCTGCCCTCCTGGGCACTGACTCTGGAGGTGGCCTCCTGGGCAGCGGGGATGATGGCGGTCTTCTCTGCCGTGCTGCTCCTCACAGACTTTGGCAATTTCTTCTGCCCCTTCCCCACCTTGGGAGGAGTCACAGCTGAGTGGACACTCCCCCTGGGACCCTTGTGAGCGGCTTTGCTGGCTGGAGTCTTCCCCCACTCCCGCCGGGCACTGTCCAACTTCTGGTGCTTCACAGGGGGGGACTGGCTGTGCTGTGGCTCCGTGTCACACTGGCTGCCCTGGTGCCCGGTGCACTCCACATACCTCTAACAACCGGCACCACTGCTCCCAGAGATTTTTGGCTGAGGTGCTAGTACGGGACCTATGAATTGGAGGGGGGTGTGGGAAAGAGGTCAAGCGTGGTCACGAAAAGTTTCTTAGGAACACTGGGATGGGTAGCTGGAGGGGGTCTGGGAGTGGAAGAAAAGGAGGTGGTTGTAGGAGGTGTAACTTTTGTGGCTTTGGGTGCAGGTGCATGCGCTGGAGGCTGTCGTGAGGTGGATGTATGTTGGGTGGGTGTGTGCCTGCGTTTGTGTACTTTGGGAGGGGGCGTCACAGACACACTGGGAGAGGACACAGGGGACGTGTAAATGGTAGTGGGGTGGTGACTGCACATGAGCGGGGTGTGCTGGTGGGTGTGCTGGTGCGGGACCTAGTGGCTGTAGTGGTAGTGCATGCAGGTGAGAGTGTAGACGAGACTGGGAGGGAGGAGGGAGATGACGAGGAGGGGGACACAGTGGAGGCAGTGGATGTTGGTGTGTCTGTATGTGTGTGATGCTTGTGTGAGTGCCTGTGGGATGTGTGGTGCTTATGTTTGCCTGAGCTTCCCTTGTGTGGTGAGGTGTGTGCATGCTGGTCTGATGTTGTGCTTGGGATAGGCAGGGGTACAGGGGATTGGGTCTGAGTGGAGGAAGTTGCAGGGGGGGGCTAGACACAGGGACAATGGCTGCCATCAGTGCTGAGGCCAGAGTTTGCAGGGTTCGATGAAGGGCAGCCTGACCAGAATGAATGCCCTCCAGGATTGCATTAGTGTGTTGAAATTCCCTTTCTACACCCTGGATGGCATTCAAAATGGTAGACTGCCCAACAGTGAGTGACCTGAGGATGTCAATGGCTTCCTCACTGAGGGCAGCAGAGGTGACAGGGGCAGGGGCTGAGGTCCCTGGGGCGAAGGTGATGCCCACCCTCCTCGGTGAACTGGGATGGGGCGAAGGCTGAGGGGCTGCTGGGAGGGCCGTGCTGGTAGTGGGGGTGGCGGGTGTACCTGTAGAAGTGGGGGGCACAGATTTTGCCGCTACCACAAGGGAGCTCCCGTCGGAGGACGAGTCAGTGTCGCTGGTTGCTGATCCTGTCCCTGTCGTGAAGCTCCCCTCGCCCTCCGTCCCACTGGTGTATTCAGAGTCCGTGGTGTGGCCCTCCATGGCCATGTGGGATGTAGCTCCCTCGTGCTCCGTTGCCACTGTACCTCCGCCTGATGATGCTGATGCACACACGAACAGGGAGACCACAAAAAGGGGGGGGGGGACAACAGAAGAAAGACAGGTTGAGTGCATGGCTTACCGCTACCGTTGGCGGACAATACAGACACAGAAGCCCCCTGCACTACGCCGCGCTGTTGGGCTCTACAGATGCAGTTCCTGGGATATGGCCTACATGGCTATGGTCGACATCTGGACACATAGATGACACAGGGGCATGTATACCTGTACTTGGCACTCTACAGAGGTGGGGTGGAGTGCCACATGGCCTGCATTACTGAGGGGCCTAGCATACGGAACTCGCCCTGGCCTAGGGGAACCCACAGCCCTCCTCCCCCACCCAGACACCTTCACTGCGCGCAAAGTCCACAGAATGATGTTGTACTCACCCCCTTGTGTCTGCTGTGATGCCCTCAAGTGCCCATCCAACTCTGGGTAGGCCACCGCCAGGATCCGGAACATCAGGGGGGTCATGGTGCTACGGGCACCCCTCCCACGTTGGGAGGCCATCCCCAGCTGAGCCTCTGCCGTCTTCTTGCTCCAGCGGCGAATGTCCTCCCATCTTTTACGGCAGTGGGTGCTCCGTCTGTGGTTGACCCCCAGGGTCTGGACGTCCTTGGCGATGGCACGCCAAATATCCTTCTTCTGGTGGGCGCTGACCTAAATGAAATGTACAGGGGAAGAAGAGAAGTCATTAGCAACTGCACCGTCGAAGTGAGTGGCCCACATCCCTACCCTTGCCATGTGGCACATGCATTCACAGTCCATCATGCACGCAGAACCGTGGCCCCTTCCTTATTCCAACCAGCCCTCTCCACTCAGGCACAGCCCATACAACGTGCTCCCTGTGTACTTACCTGTTGGTCTGGAGGACCGTAGAGTAGCGTGTACTGGGGGAGGACCCCGTCCACGACCTTCTCCAACTCCTGTGCAGTGAAGGCAGGGGCCCTTTCCCCAGACGCACAAGCCATTGTCTCTTCCAGACCGAGGTCACAGCAGCACTTGCAGTGTAGGTCCTCTCCAGTCGAAGATCAGGTATCGAGTGATTGAACAGATAGGAAATGGCAGTCACGTCCGTGGCGGTGACGTCCGCGGCGGTGCATACCATCACCGCCGGCGCACTTCGTCATTGGCTCCTGGGACCCATAGGGTCCAATGTTAACCAATGCAGCATTGCGCCGCGGTCTTCGACCGCCTACTGCGACGGTGTACAACGCCAGCGCAGTTACCTCACATCTCATTGTCCCACTTTAGAGGTCAGGCAGCCGCCATTTCAGGGGCCCACATGGCTTCATTTTCAACTGCGTCACACATACCTAGGCCTAGACTCAACACACATACAGGCAACTTTTTGGATTATGTTTCGTGTTCTGTGTAGACTGTGGGTACATACCTCTGAGTTGTTTGACTCTGTGGTCGCTGTTGTCCTTCCTAGGCACCGTCCGCTGGGACATGTGAGGAGATGGCGGAATCCTCCAGTGTACCGACCGCTGGTGGACCTGTTGACAATGGAGGAGCGACATTTAATCATCACCTACAGGTTTGACCGTGCCACAATCCAGGAACTGTGTACCCAGTTGGAGCCTGACCTGATGTCAGCAATCTGCCATCCCACAGGAATCCCCCCTCAAGTGCAGGTGCTATCAGTGCTCCATTTCCGTGCAAGTGGGTCATTTCAAACAACAGTGGCCATGGCATCAGGGATGTCCCAGCCTATGTTTTCCAACGTGTTGTCCAGAGTGTTGTCTGTCCTTCTGAAACACATGCGGAGCTACATCGTTTTCCCTCAGGTGGAGGATTTGCCCACAGTGAAAGGTGACTTCTATGCCCTTGGACATATCCCTAACATCATAGGTGCCATTGATGGGACCCATGTAGCTCTGGTTCCCTCCCCCCCCCCACAGGAGTGAACAGGTGTACAGGAACCGGAAGAGTTATCATTCCATGAATGTACAGATGGTATGTTTGGCAGACCAGGACATCTCCCAGGTAAATGCTATGTTCCCTGGCTCAGTGCATGATGCCTACATCCTGCGGAATAGCAGCATCCCTTATGTGATGGGTCAACTCCAGAGGCACTGGGTGTGGCTATTAGGGGACTCTGGTTACCCCAACCTGTCATGGCTACTGACGCCAGTGAGGAATCCCAGGACCAGGGCAGAGGAACGCTACAAGGAGGACCATGGGCAGACTAGGAGGGTGATAGAACGCACCTTCGGCCTCCTGAAGGCCAGGTTCAGGTGCCTCCATATGACAGGTGGTTCCCTATTCTACTCACCAAGGAAGTTGTGCCAGATCATCATGGCCTGTTGTATGCTTCACAATTTGGCTTTGCGACGCCAGGTGCCTTTTCTGCAGGAGGATGGTCCAGATGACGGTGTTGTGGCAGCTGTGGAGCCTGTGGACAGTGATGAGGAGGAAGCAGAGGAAAAAGTAATTGACAACAGGGACTCAGTTATCCAGAAATATTTCCAGTGACACACAGGTGAGAATACATTCGTGCCTACTACAAGTACTTTCACATTTCTACCTCTATCCTGTCTGTCGATTTCAACCAGTATATGGTAACTGAGTTGTACATTTCCATTATGGTTTCACAGGTGTGGTTTCCAACATGTGTCGTCTGCTTAGATTCCTCATGGACTTGAGATGTGTGACATAGGTATGTTGACATTACATTTGAGAACGCATTTTGTCACTGTCATTGCTATAATACATTTTCTAAATCACAGACTGACTCCAGGTTGTTTTGTGCTTCAAGGGTGTTTATTTAAGTGCTAAATATTGGAGGGGGGTTGTAAAATGGTTAGGGGTGATGGTGGAGGACTGTCCATGGCAGAGTCCAGTCTATGAGTCTCACAGGTGCATTGCCCATATGGGCATAGGAAGTGGAGCTGGGGCAGTTCCAATATGGACAGGGTTACAAAATGGGCCAGTAGGATGACAATCAGGGTGGTCTTATTTCTTTGTGGGGGTCTTGGCATCATGCTCTGTCTTGTTCCTGGTTCTCAGGGACCGCTTGCGGGGTGGTTTTCCGTCTGCAGGGGGTGGGGTGCTGGTGTGGTGGTCCTGTTGCGGTGCCTCCTGTCCACTAGCGCCGGCGGAGGTGGTAGGCAGTTCATCATCCTGGCTAGTGTCAGGGGCCCCTTGGAGTGCCACAGTGTCCCTCCTGGTGTTGAGTATCTCCTTCAGCACCCCTACGATGGTGCCCAGGGCGGTGCTGATGGTTCTGAGTTCCTCCCGGAAGCCCATATACTGTTCCTCCTGCAGGCGCTGGGTCTCCTGAAACTTGGCCAGGACCCTTGCCATCGTCTCCTGGGAGTGGTGGTATGCTCCCATGATGGAGGAGAGGGCCTTGTGGAGAGTGGGTTCCCTAGGCCTGTCTGCCTCCTGTCGCACAGCAGCCCTCCCATTTCCCCTGTGTTTCTGTGCCTCCGTCCCCTGGACCGTGTGCCCATTACCACTGCCCCCAGGTCCCTGTTGTTGTTGGGGTGGTGGGTTATCCTGGGTTCCCTGTAGTGGTGGAAACACAGCTGATTGACGTGTCCTGGGGACGAAGGTATGGGCCCGCTGGGTGGGTGCTGTGCTGGTGTTACCAGAGGGTGGAAGGTCTGTGGTGGGCTGTGCCTGTGTGAGGGGAACCGACTGTCCCGAGGCCCACGATGGTCCGGCTGGTCATCTAGGTCCAGTTGGACAGAGCTGCTGTCATCACTGTGGGCCTCTTCTGTGGGTGGGGTGGAGATGTCTGGACCCTCCTATCTGGTGACGTTGGGTAGTGGTCCTGCAGGGGTGTAAAGGCATGATTATTGCATCTGTGTGTTTCATGGTGTGCAATGGGTGGGTGAACGTGTACCCCAGTGCTGGCAGTCCTGTGTGTGGGCTTGTGTGATGATGGTTGAGGGGGGTGTTATGGGTATGTGCAGTGGGCATGCTTTAGTGATGGGTGTCCATACTTTGTTTTTGCATGCAGGGCTTGGTGTTGGGATGGGTGGTTTGTGATATTGGTACATTTGTGAGAAGTTGGAGTGATGGGGTGGGGGCGAGGGTGGGGGTCTGTGATAGCATGCAGTTAGGGTGGGGGATATGATAGCTAAGATTTGACTTACCAGAGTCCATTCCTCCACCGACTCCTGCGAGGCCCTCAGGATGCATTATTGTCAAGACCTGCTCCTCCCATGTTGTTAGTTGTGGGGGAGGAGGTGGGTGTCTGCCGCCAGTACGCTGTACTGCGATGTTGTGTCTGGCGACCACGTAACACACCTTCCCCCATAGGTCATTTAACCTCTTCCTGATGTCGTCCCGATTTCTTGGGTGCTGTCCCACTGCGTTGACCCTGTCGACTATTCTTCTCCATAGCTCCATCTTCCTAGCAATGGAGCTGTGCTGCACCTGTGAGCCAAATAGCTGTGGCTCTACCCGGATGATTTCCTCCACCATGACCCTGAGCTCCTCCTCCGAGAACCTGGGGTGTCTTTGCCGTGCCATGGGGTGATGTAGGTGATGTGTTGGGTGGTGTATGTGGTGATAAGTGTGGTGTTATGTAGTGGTGTGTGGTGTTTTGTGCGTGGAAGTAGTGTGGGTGATGGTGTTGAGTGTCTGTGGCTGCTAGTTTGTGGATGGTGGTGTCTCTCTCTGTTCTTCGTTCTCAATTGTTGTTGTAGGGGTTTGTGGGTGATATAGGTGTGTGTTTTATATAGTATTGAGTGTGTGGGAGTGGTGTGGGTATGTGTCTCAGGTGTGTGTCTTTCGAATTGTCCAATGTGGTGGTGTTTTGGAGATGTGTGTGTATTTTGAGCGTGGCGGTGTGTACCACCAATGGAATACCGTGTTTGAAAGACCGCCGCGTGGATTCGTGGGTCGTGATAGCATGGGCGTATTTCTGTTGGCGTGATGGTGGAGGTTTTGTTTTCGCCAGTTTATCACTGACCTTTGGTGTTGCGGACTTGTGTGGGTATCTCAATTTTGTCGGATTTCGGGATGTGGTTCATAATAGCTGTGGCGGATTTCCGCGGCCACGGTGGTGTGTTGGCGGTCTTCTGCACGCCAGTAAGCGGCTTTTACCGCCAATGTTGTAATGACCCCCTATATTAGCGTAAACAGAAAAGGGCCACATAAATATAGTAAATCATGCATAGTGAGATATAGCTTACCCGTTTGATAACTGCTATAATAGCAGAACGGGGAAGTTCAATCAGTCGCGTCCGCCGCCATCTTACGAAACGCTGTGATAATACAACTTTCTTTTATTTAGCAGTCTCGAGGTGCAAATCCGTTCTTTATGTTTGTTACGAAGAAGGAGAATCGGGGGCTGCCATTTTGGTATCGTGAAAAAACACAGAACAACTAGAATGTTGAGGTACCATACTAGATGTTAGTAAACAGTATGAAGGCGCCATATTAAGAGAACGTCCTGTTTGTCATATAATCGAATGTAATGTTACGATAAAAAGTAGACTTACCACCTAATCAACTTTTAGAAGAAGGATCAAAATAATAAGATAAATAGCTAAAAATGGACAAAAGGTAACTAATTAAATAAAGGTATTATGTAAGATGAATGGTATTAATAAAATTGATTTTATGGTATGAACTTGATAAAGAGAATACCCTGCCTCATATGTAAATAGTAGTCATCAAAAATTAAACTGAATATAATCAAAATAGAAAACTGAAGCGGAAAAACTCCTAAAGATAGCATAGTTAATAATTGGTAGATAAAGGTAGATAGGTCAAATGAACATTTTATAATCACTTTCAAAAGAATTAAAGCAGCCAATAGTGCCATTCTGAGTTTTTGTTAAGGCCGTGACGATCTGTATCATAGAGAATGATCAGATGACTTTCTTTTTGGCGCAGTCGTAATTTTAAGTTGCCACCTCTAGGAAGTACTTTTAGTCGTAGAAGACCACAAAAGGTAAAGGTGCGTTCTTCAGGATGAAATTCATTGAAGTGTTCCATAAGCAGGGCCCTAAGGTCTTGTTTGTGAATATTTCGAAAATGTTCTTGGATCCTTGTTTTCAATACTCGAGTGGTGCTGCCTATGTAGACTTGATTACATGGGCACTTGATTAGGTAAACAACAAAGGAGCTTTCACAGTTGACAAAAAGATAAAACAGATGGAAAGCCCTGGTGAACGCACCTCATAGGGCGAAACTTAGCTGTTGCACGATATGAAGATAATTACAACTGCTTAATAAACTACAAGTTTGACTAAATGTTTTGGAGAACCCTTCCAATTTTTTAAGGAACATCAGTGTATAATTGGCAATTGGATGCCCCACAAATCATTCGAAAATAAAGTGGGAACATACCATTTATCATTAAGTTAACTTTATAAATGGGGTATTAGGGTCCATTTCCCCCGGTTTCAAGCTCCTATGTTAATCTAACCTTACTAATTAACTGGCAGTTTTTACAGGAAGCAACAAACTGGACCCTTACCCATGTTTATCAAGTCCAACACCGGCTATGCTTTGATGTGCTCAGTGACTCTCAGGATTTCAGGGCCACTGCCGAGTCCCACAAAAATGACAAAGTTAGTAATACCGTATACACTGCTATATTTTATTTTTAAGTAATAGTCTGTCTTTTTCTCTTTTTTCTGAACCATGGAAAGCATCAGCAAAAAGAGCGGTGATAGAGGGGACGTAGCCAAAGGCTAACGCAATACATTTTTACTGCTTATGGTGTTCAAAACAGACTGAAAGTTCCACAATTCAAAAGAAAGTGCTGCGTAACAATTTGTTGAAAAAGAAACTCCAGGCGTACACTACAATGCCAAATGGCATATTAAAGATTTTGCTGTATTTTTTGTCAGCGCGTATGTCAAATGTGATTATTATAACCTCTGTTACACCATAAAATTAATGATCCATGGCAAGAGGCTTACAAGTGTCTATATGGCTCGTTCACTTCAAGAACAATCCGTCTTATATGTAGCTTGCTAGACCAAACAAAGTATATAAACTGTTAAAGTTGGTGTATGGTTGGTCAGAGGAAAAAAAATATATCCGCCCTGATATGACTAAGGTGTTGTCAACCACGCTCAAAGAGATCCTATGTTCGAGTGAGACATGCTCAAAACTCTGTGGATGCATGGGTTGTACATATATTTTGTTAGGAGGACCCAAAGAAGGGCTACAGAAAGATGTATGTGCAATATTTATTTAAAAAATAGATGTGTCAGCTCTATAGCCCCACAAAAGCTGTTTTAAAAACTGATGAGTCCCCCTCATGTCATTATTGTATTATTTAACATTACATAATTACTCACTTTTAGACCAAGCATCAGAATGTCGGTGTGCAAGATGCTTCTGACTTACGTCCTAGATACATATGTATTGCCAGATTGGTATATGTGTTACTTAAAGACAAAACAAATAGCTGGAAAATGACCTGTAACTCAATGCTATCTGAAGCTTGATGAACCGCCCGCGGCGATGCAGTGTGACAGTCCTACGTGCATAGCCAACTGGTGTATCAATGCATGGCAAACTGCAACGTTTGAATACTGGAGCGAGTTCACAAGCCATATGAGGGAGTTAATACTATCATCGATGACCAGTTTACATATTTACTTGGAGCTTCCGACTGAGAATATTTCAGAAATAAAGGTTTTGTATTGTACGATGGAGAATTGTAAGATTTTTTGAATGCCATAAGTATCTTGAGTGTACAAAGCTATAGGAGGGGTGAGCGGGAAGTCCTGTCCGAGTTTATAGCTGTAAAAAATATCAAAAGTTGTGAGACTGAGGCAAAGTATCTTCTGTGTTCCTGGTGATGTATGTAGCATGTGTCATATTATGTATTCACAATGAAAAGTCAGTAAACTGTCGAACAACAATGACAAGACGTGTACCATGAAACTGTATACCTTGTTTATGTCTTGCTAACGTTCTTTATTTTTGATAAAATACCCTTACACAAAACCATTGTCTTTTATTTTATCGGGTGCAGGGGCTGATAACATGTTGAGGTAGTGTTAAGGGTACTTTATTATGTTACAAGTGGGGTTGGAAGCTTTGGAAGTGCTGAAGCTCTGTTTAGTTGAAAATGAGCTGGTAAAAAGAGCTCAAGTGAAGACATGGTTATCTGGGTAAGAGGGGTGTTCACTCCACAAGAGGAGACTGACTATAGTTAATGCTCAGCTAGATTATGAAGGACAGGCAGACATGATCAGTCTTCAATATCTACTCAATCCCAATAACGGTAATCACTATATATTAACAGTAATAGATGTGTTGTCCAAGTACACCTTTGCAGGAAGGCTAAGTGATAAAACTGGTAATAGCGTCACAACGGCTTTTAAAGCCAACTTCAGGACAGGGCAAACTCCTCAAAAACTACAAACATATGCCAAAAAAGAATTTGTAAACAAGTTGTTTCAGAAATTATTAAAGCAGCATGCATTTTGTGATGCTCACAGAGGTAAAAGCTGGTGTTATAGAGCATTTTAACAGAACTTTAAAATCTAAGATGTGGGGCTATTTCATAGTCACAATACCTACAGATATGTGGATGCTCTATAGGTGTTTATAGATGCTTCTAACACCAGTTATCACAGAACATTCCCTTAGAGGTGGGGAGAATGGTGTATGGGAGGCATTTCACTGCCAAGGCAAATAAGCCTCTTTTAATGGAAGGTGAGTATGTTAGGGTTTCAAAGTTGAAAGGGGTCTTTAAAAAGGACTACCAGCAGCATTTTAGCGAAGATGTATTTATAGTGGAGAGTGTGGAGTTTGAAGAAGGTATATATATATATATTTACAGGTTAAAGGACTACAATGGTGAAATGGTTTCGGGTGCCTTTTACAACAAAGAATTACAAAAGGTACCAGAGGGGCCACATAGGGTGTACAGGGCTGAAAAGATTCTGAAACAGAAAGGTAGCGGGGCTAACCGATAGGCCTCTGTCAAATGGAAGGGGTGGCCTGATAAATTTAACCGTTGCGATCTGAATAGCTCACTGCAGGATGTGTGAGTATAGGGGGCTCTCTGAAGTCTGCAAATGGAGAGAGTGTCATTTTATATTACCTTGCCATCCAACACCTCAAAGGACATGTTCCCCAACAATCAAATTTCTAATTGTACCATAAAACTGGTTGAACCTGTGGACCTAAAGGGGGACTGGGAGGGAACCCTAACCAACATCTAATACCTGGGAACACGGACTACATTTACAATTCTCGAGACCAAATTGCTTATAAATCATGATCAGAATCCTTAATCATCCACACTGGCTTTCCTCATGGCTATTACCCCAGTGTGGCTTCGGTGGTCGAAGCCATGAACAAATCCTTAGCCAGCATCAAAACGTATTTGAATAATCAGCTAGTATTAGAAAAAATTAGAAGGAAAGTGTTTCTTAAACCTCCAAAACACAATACAGAGTTTAGCTGTTTGGGAAATTAAGAAGGATTTTAGGCACAGTACAACATATGAAATGCCAAGTAGAGCTGCATCCTTCGTGCCCCAATATTAGCAGAGGGTTCTATATACTCTACATGTACAGTGACATTGTAGAGCCACAGAGGTGCAGGAATAGTTATTCACCACTTTTAAGATGTGTCCAGGTGAAGGGGAAAAATAACACAGTTATCAAGATTAAAAATATCAAACTTGACATAGCTATTTCTAAAAACCATTTTGACACTATGCCGGTCATGATCTTCGACGACCAATCTGAGCCGATGTCCTTTAAATACCCGGAAGTTATTGTTAAGCTTCATTTAAGACGTGACTCAACAGCGAATATTAAGAAGTCATCATGGTGATCATGAAAACATACGGTGACCCGCTCTTTACAGGGACTATTACAGACACCAGGCCAGATATGGAGGGCCACTATTCTTTCAAGGGACCCTTGTTATGTACGGGGCGGGACTTGGACATTTTTTTCTTGGTTTGTTTAGAAGCACCATGCCTTTCCTGAGAAGAAGCATAAAAATCGCAAAAACCCCACGTTAAAGCGAACATTGCTCAGGATGTGGTGGGATCTGTGACTTCTGCTGTCACCAAATGCATTAACAAACAACCCCAAGAAGAGCGGGACTTATGTACAGGCCAAGCACAAGTATTAAAAGGAAGCAAAGGTTTTCGAAGCCTTCTCCCTAAAAAAAGGAGGCCCTTCAAATATCGCTCACAAAAGAAGATCCCCAAGATGGAAGAGAGCCTAAAAGAACAAGAGAACACTCAATAGTGTAAATATTTTTTAAAACGCAACAACCTGAAACATGGTCTTCATACATTACGCATTAGAAGAATGTGCAAACTCAGAGGTAGACTTGTGTTCTCTAAAGTCCACTCAGACCAGTATTGAAAACAGTTGTTATGGAAGTATCATCGTAAGCAGCTTTGATGCCAGTGGCGCAGATAGAGTTTTTTGTGTCAGGTTCCATGGATATGTATCTTGATCTCAATAATACTCTGATGCACATAGTTTGTAAAACTGTAAAAGCAGACAGTACCAACATACCAGCCTCCGCTAAAGTGGTGAAAATCGCTTACCCCATCACAGCCATATTTAATCAGGTGGACATTGCCCTTAGGAATCGATGCAAAGTGATAACATGTATATCTACAGAGCCTTCATCAAGAGAATTCTAAATTACAGCCGCGACTCCCTGGGCACGCAGTTTTCAGCAGGGCTCTTTTAAAAGAATACCGATTCACATATTGAAGACAAGGAGCTGGACGGTGACAATCAAGGTTTTGTAAAAAGAGACTATTTTGCAGCCAGCAGTAGACAGTTTGATCTCCTCTGACATATACATCCAAACCTTTTCTTCCAAGGTAAACTGTTCATCAATGGTATCGATCTCAAGATCAAACTTAACTGCAACAAGGACTCGTTCTGTCTCTTCAGCGGGGAACAGTATAAACTGGTCATACTGTCTGCTAGTTTGTTTGTAAAGAGAGCAAAATTATCCCCAAGTCAGACTGGCTCAAACCGAAACCTCACAGCTATCGAACGCCAAGTACGATGTTAAAAGAGCTGAAGATATTCAGCATGCCAGTTGGTACCAGATTACCACAGCAGTAACATTTATTTTTAGGGCAACTACCAAAATGTATTATCATAGGTTTTGCTGCCAACACAACTTTTAGCAGTCTCTATACCTCGAACCCTTTCAATATCAAATGCTATGACATCAACTAGTCAATGCTGTCCCACAAATGGGACTGTGATTCCTGCAAAACCGCACACACCCAGCTATGGAGATGCTAATTTTATCAGAGAATATCTGGGCTTGGTTTTGATAACAAGGAAGCACCTGCATGACTGGGGAGTCATGTCAAGAGAAGGGTATGGGTCGGGCTACATGCTGTTTGCTTTCAATCTGATCCCTGACATAGAAGACTACCACCACTACAGCTTGATCAAAAATGGAAATCTAAAACCATAAATACATTTTAGTCAGCCCTTGGCTATTAATGAACATGGCTAAATCCTCTGTGTTCAGCAATATCATTCGGATCAACCACACATGGCAGATTTTGTTTGACTATCTTTCAAATATTGGAAAATGGACACTGTTCAGATTTGGGATTTCATAAGCCATCATAAATATGCTAAGATATACTTTTTAGGTGTTTTTACAAGCAACCTGGTGAAATAGGGTCTTCAAGACCGCACATGCTTGTTGTTGGAAAATGGATCATTGGTAAGGGCAGGTAAGTACCTGCACTTAGCAATAGGCCACTAACCTCCACTTAGGTTCAGTTTGGCCTCAATAAATTAAACCCAGCTCAACCCATAGTAGCTTGACAATGAGCGACAAGGCTTAATTTAGGAGACTAGTGTGTGAAGCATTTACAAAATCACAAAACAGTAAATTAGTAAAACACAAAACACAATAAAAATCCAACATCAATTAATAAAAATAGATGTTATTTGTACCTTTAAAATGACACCAAAATGATTAAAATCAGATAAGGGAACCAGAGATATGAACTTTGAAATAGTTAATGCTTTTTAGCGTTTAGAAAGAAATAGCGCCAATCTGGTCATCTGGTCGAACCTCGACTGGAGAAAAGTTCAAGTTTAAGGCTGACCATGATGGAGCCCTCTTTGGCTACAGCCCGCGGAAGGCCTTGGTCAAAAGTGATTTTCTTGAAGAATTTCTTCAGCAGGACAAGGTTGCCTGTCCAATTCGACCTCCTAAAACTCTTCCTCGGATACTCGTTGCGGGAGCCATCAGTGGAGATTTCTATGTTTGGATACAGTTTTTTGATAGAAAAATTCTTCTAACGGAGCAAACCTGAATCTTGATCTAACGTCCTTGGACCCATCTTTGGATACACTGACTGGGAGGTCCCGGTCAACTTTTTACGTTCAGACGTAGTTATGCTTTTAAGATTTTCTTCACCGGGACGAACCTGCAAGTCAGGCCGGGTTGCAGTTGAGGCAAGCCGGCTAAAGTTGCCATGGCAGGTTAATCCCTTTATGGAGCTTTTTTCCAATAGTTCTCCAAACTTTTGGATCTTCTCCCAGGTGTTCTTTTAAGGTTCTTTTAAGGTCCACAGCTCACCACAAGGTTCCAGAAGCTCTGAGATGCTCCTTGTGGGTGTGGACTACAACTTCCAGAATGCACCTGGTGCAAACTCCAAATTGACCACTGGACAGTGGTCAGCTGGTCAGTTTCTTCAGGAGTTGGTGCAAGGGACTCTGGGTAGCAATTTTTTCAACCGTATCAAACTGGGAATCTCTCCTTGAACCAGTTAAATCCAGGCAAAGTCCTTCTTGTGGTGAAGCCCTAGTGTGCAGCTGGTGCAGTCATCTAGAGTTCAGTGTCCAGGTGCAGGTCAGGGGTCCAGCAGGGCAGTCCTTCTTCTCCCATAGTTCTTCCTTGTAGGGACCTGGTAGGGATCTGATAGGAAACTGAGGTGTGGGTGCAGCTCTGCCAGTTTTAACCTTGTTCATGGTTGAAAAACAGGTGGGTCCTTGTTCTCCAATCAGAAGCAGGGTCCTTCCCCCTGTGATGATCACTTTCTGGGAAGTGTGGCAAAAATCAATCTCAGGGAGCAACATTATTCAAAAATCCATCATGGCTGAAACTGATTTTTGGTTTTACATCTGGCTTAGCCCACCTACTGGTGTGGTTAAAAATCTTAAACACACCCCTCGCCTGCCCTCTCCTAATATAATCAAGATGGCACCTAATTGTCTGGGGTTGCAGGATGTGAGGGAGGTGCTGGAATGTTTTAAACTAAAATAAAGTCTCTTCATAGCCTATGGAGGCTATTCACTACAATGAGGGGAAAATGAATGTGTCTGTTTTACCTCACCAGGGCTCATAAAACTAATTTTATAAGGCCCCCGCTTATAGTTCGATGGCACCCAACCCTAGGAGCACATAGGGAACTATTTTTAATTCCAAAGTCCACTTTTCATATAACTTTAATTTAAAAGCAGCCAGCAAGGCAGGCCTGCCTTTAAAATGGCACTGGGCACCTCATCATTGCACCTATGGGTGCACCACCTATGCTGGGGTCCCTAAACCTACATGTCCTATCATATTCTACAACTTATAGGTAGGTTAACTTAGCCCATTATAATTAGCCTACTTTGCATACTCAATTTATACCAAGCACAGATCCAAGGACTGGTTAGCCGTACCAAGGGCACCATCAGAGTCAGGAAAACACAAGCAAAAAGTAAAAAAAGGGGGCAAAATGTTAGGGGGCCTCTGCAATCAGCCCTGTTTTCTCACACTCGTCTTTAACACAGATCTGCACTACATGGCAGGAGCTCACTGGGCAGCCCTGTTTTTAGATAAAGAAAAGGTTGCAGTGTTTGACAGCGCAACGGTGTTCCCCGATCATAGCATCCATACAAAACCTATATTCAAGTATGTAAAAAAAGCTGCTGCGAGGTTTGATACAGTTACAGGATTCTCGCGCCATCACATTCAGGGATTTTTTAAAATCTGTATTTTAACAATCTAGTTATCAATGACAGTATTGTTATGACATATGTGAAAGAAAACTCTAGTTCTACATCAAACGCTCTTATGTGTAATGGTTATTATCTAAAATTAAAGAATGAAATCCTGAATGCAGACTCAGGCCCAGATTTATACCCTCTTTACGATGAATTAGTGTCATTTGTTTTTATTTTTTATATATTTTATTCAGAAAAGAAAGATAATTCATTACAAAACAGGGAGGAGCAGAGAGTTCAAAAGAAAAGAAAAGAAATAAAACATATTCCAATTCACAGCAATTTAAATATACCTTCCATACTTTTTCACTAAACCATTACCAGGACTGCACCCAATCTCCTAAGAGCACCCATATTATCTGCCCCTTACATCTTGCCCGCCTCCCCTTGCACTCATACATGGCTACCTCCAGATGATAGATAGATAAACGTTTGCCCAGCCACTGCTGACAAGAGGGGGGCAACGGATCTAGCCATGCAGACGCTACACATAATCGGTATAACGCCATTGCCATAAATAAAAGCCCTATGTGTTTTTCCCCCCTTTCTCTGAAATCTCTAAAACCATAATATTAGGGGTAAGCTCTACATCATATCCTCCCACCCCCTTTAGCACCTGCTGGATCTCTTCTTTCACAGATGCCAATTTCCCAGTAGAAAACATATGTATGATATTTACTCCAAATATTCCACATCTCGGGCAGTGGGTTCCCTCCAGTCTACCCCATTTAGCTATTTGAGCGGGGTAAAATATAAATCATATAGGACCTCATTACAACATTGGCAGTAAATCACGCTTACCGCTGTGCAGAAGACCACCAACACACCGCAGCGGCAGTGGAATACCGCTACAGATATTACGACCCACAGCCCGGTATCTGCCAAAAACCAGACACCCAGACAAGTCCGCCACACCAAAGGTCAGTGATAAACTGGCAATAACAAAACCGACACTGTCACGCCAACAGGAATATGCCCACACTATCACGACCCACGAATCCATGCAGTGGTCATTTAACCGCAGTATTCCATTGGCGGTACACACCACTGCGCTCAAAATACCCACACACTTACAAAACACAACCACATTGGACAATTCCAAATACACACCCCTGATACACATACACACACCACTCCCACACACTCAATACAATATAAAACACACACCCACATCACCCACAAACCCCTATGAAAAAAATTGAGAATGAAGCCCAGAGAGAAACACCACCATCTACTACACTAAAATTCACAGGCACACAACACCTTCACTCACACAACATCCACGCACCTCAGACAACACACACAAACACGTCCCCTCACACATCACAACACATAGCACCTCACACATCACCCACACCACACCATGGGACAACAAAGACACCGCAGGTTCTCTGAGGAGGAGCTCAGGGTCATGGTGGAGGAAATCATCCAGGTAGAGCCACAGCTATTCGGATCACAGGTGCAGCACACCTCCATAGCTAGGAAGATGGAGCTGTGGAGCAGAATCGTAGACAGGGTCAACGCAGTGGGACAGCATCCAAGAACTAGGGATGACATCAGGAAGAGGTGGAACGACCTACGGGGGAAGGTGCATTCTGTGGTCTCAAGACACCAGATTGCAGTACAGAGGACTGGCGACGGACCACCACCTCCTCCCCCACAACTAACAACATGGGAGGAGCAGGTATCGGCTATACTGCATCCTGAGGGCCTCGCAGGAGTAGCAGGAGGAATGGACTATGGTGAGTCAAATCTTAACTATTACATCCCCCACCCTACCTGCATGCTATCACATACCCCACCCTCACCCTCACCCCCATCACTCCAACACCTCACAAATGTCCCACTATCTCAACCCACACATCCCAACACCAAGCCCTGCATTCAACACCAAAGCATGGGCACTCATCACCAAAGCATGTCCACTACAGATACCCACACAGACCCCAAACCAATTATCACACAAGGTCCTACACAAGAATGCAAGCACTGGAGTACAGGGTCACCCACCCATTGCACAAGATGGCACACACAGATGCAATAATCATGCCTTTACACCCCTGCAGGACCCCTACCCAACTTCACTGGACAGGAGGTTCCAGACATGTCCACTCCCCCCACAGAAGAGGCCCACAGTGATGACAGCAGCTCTGTCCAACTGGATCAAGATAACCAGCCTGGCCCATCTGGGAACTCGGGACAGTTGGTTCCCCTGACACTGGCACAAGCCACCACAGAGCCTCCCTCTCAGGAAACAACAGCACAGCACCCATCCAGCGGGCCCATACCTCTGTACCCAGGACACGTCAAGCAGCAGTGTGTCTACCACTACAGGGAACCCAGGCAAACCCACCAACTCAAGAAAATCAGGGACCTGGGGGCAGGGGCAGTGGGCACACAGTTCAGGGGACAGAGGCACAGGAAAACAGGAGAACAGGGAGGACTGCTGTGCGACATGGGGCGGACAGGCCCAGAGAACCCACTCTCCACGAGGCCCTCTCCAACACCATGGGAGTGTACCATCATTTCCAGGAGACAATGGCAATGGTACTGGCCAAGTTTCAGGAGACCCAGCAGCTGCAGGAGGAACAGTATCTGGGGATCAGGGAGGAACTTAAGTCCCTCAACACCACCCTGGTCACCATTGTAGGGGTGCTGAAGGACCTTGTGAACACCAGGAGGGACACTGTGGCACAGCAAGGGGCCCCTTAGCCTGGATGATGAACAGCCCACCACCTCCGCCGGCGCTAGTGGACAGGAGGCACCGCCGCAGGACCACTACACCAGCACCCCATCCCCTGCAGAAGGAGAACCACCCCGCAAATGGTCCCTTAGATCCAGGACAAAGACAGAGAACAATGCCAAGACCCCTGCCAGGAAATGAGACCCCCCCCTGAATGTCATCCTTCTGTCCCACTTCATCACCCTGTCCATCCATCAACTGCCCTAGCTCCACTTCCTATGCCCCTTTGGACAATGCACCTGTGAAACAAATAGACTGGACTCTGACATGGACAATCCTCCACCATCACCCCTGACCATTTCACAACCCCCTCTACTATTTTGCACTGAAATAAACATCCTTGAATCACAAAACAAGCTGGAGTCAGTCTGTGCTTTCACAATTGTGTATTTGCAATAACTATGGAATATAGCAATGTAGATTGTATTGTCAACATACCGATGTAACACAGCTCTAGTCCATGAGGTAATATAGCAGAGGTCACACAGTGGGACCCACATCTGTGAAATGGAAAGGCAAAGTGACAAGTCAAGGTCCATACACTCGGTGAAAGTGACAGACATATGATAGATCTAACAATTGTACGAGAGGTGTGAGGCAGTAACATCTTCTTACTTGTGTCTCACTGGAAGTATTGCTGGATAACGTTGTTTCTGTTGTCGATATCCTCTTCTTCTGCCTCCTCTTCTTCACTGCCCACAGGCTCCACAGCAGCCACAAGACCTCCTTCTGAACCATCCTCATGCAGAAAAGGCACCTGTCATCGCAAAGCCAGGTTGTGCAGCATACAGCAGGCCATGATGATCTGGCACACCTTCTTTGGTGAGTAGTAGAGAGAACCACCTGTCATATGGAGGCACCGGAACCTGGCCTTCTGGAGGCTGAAGGTCCTTTCGATCACTCTCCTAGTTCGCCCATGTGCCACATTGTAGCGTTCCTCTGCCCTTGTCCTGGGATTTCTCACTGGGGTCAGTAGCCATGACAGGTTGGGGTAACCTGAGTCACCTGCAAATGTCGAGGGACAACTGTCAGACACACACTAACCCTTAGGGACAACCCCAGACAACTATTTATTCACAGGGTATTGGGTCCTTGTCCTTACCTATTAGCCACACACGGTGCCTCTGGAGTTGCCCCATCACATAAGGGATGCTGTTATTCCTCAGAATGTAAGCGTCATGCACAGAGCCAGGAAACTTGGCATTCACATGGGAGATGTACTGGTCGGCCAAACACACCATCTGCACATTCATTGAATGGTAGCTCTTCTGGTTTCTGTACACCTGTTCACTCCTGCCGGGGGGGGTACAAAGGCCACATATGTCCCATCAATGGCACCTATGATGTTGGGGATGTGTCCCAGGGCATAGAAGTCACCTTTCACTGCAGGCAAATCCTCCACCTGAGGGAAAACGATGTAGCTGCGCATGTGTATCAGCTGGGCAGACAACACTCTGGACAACACGTTGCAGAACATAGGCTGGGACATCCTTGATGCTATGGCCACTGTCGTCTGAAAAGACCCACTTGCCAGGAAATGGAGTACTGACAGGACCTTCACTACAGGGGGGGTTCCTGTGGGATGGCAGATTGCTGACATCAGGTCTGGCTCCAACTGGGCACACAGTTCATGGATTGTTGCACGATCAAGTCTGTAGGTGACAATTACGTGTCTCTCTCCCATTGTCGACAGGTCCACCAGTGGTTTGTACACCGGAGGATGCAGCCATCTCACCACCTGCCCCAGCGGACGTGCCCTATGGAGGAGAACAGCGAGCAGAGAGTCAGCCACCACTGAGGTATTACTAAATGTCATTTGCAAACATTTGTAAATCCGCAATGTGCCTGTTACTGTGTGCATGCAAGGCCTACATAGGTGTGACGCAGTTAATATTAATGCCATGTGGCCCCTTGAAATGGCGGCTGCCTGACCTGTAAGGTGGGACAAGGGGATATGAGGTAACTGCGCTGGCGTTCTACACCGTCGCTGTAGGCGGTTGAAGACCGCAGCACAATCCTGCATTGGTTTACATTGGACCCTATGGGCCCCAGGAGCCAATGACGATGTACGCCGGCGGTGACGGTACACACCGCCGCGGACGTGACTGCCATTTTCTGTCTGTTCACTCACTTGATACATGACCTTCGACAGGAGAGGACCTACACTGCAAGTGCTGCTGTGACCTCAGTCTGGAAGCGACGATGGCTCATGTGTCTGGGGAAAGTGCCCCTGCCTTCACTTCAGAGAAGTTGGAGAATTTAGTGGATGGGGTCCTCCCCAGTGAATGCTACTCTACGGTCCTCCAGACAAACAGGTGAGTACACTGTGAGCATGCTGCATGGGCAATGCCTATTTGGAGTGGTGTGGCGCCCACCGGAAGAAGGATATTTGGCGTGCCATCGCCAAGCACATCCGGACCCTGGGGGTCCACCACAGACGGAGCACCCACTGCCGGAAAAGATGGTAGGACATTCGCTGCTGGAGCAAGAAGACGGCGGAGGCCCAGCTGGGGATGGCCTCCCAACGTGGGAGGGGTGCCCATCGCACCATGACCCCCCTGATGTTCCGGATCGTGGCGGTGGCGTATCCGGAGTTGGATGGGCGCTTGAGGGCATCACAGCAGCCACAAGGGGGTGAGTACCCTCACATCCATCTGACTCTGTGAGCATTACGAGGTGTCTGGGTGGGGGAGGTGGTCAGTGGGTTCCCATAGGCCAGGGCAAGCTTTGTAGGCAAGGACCCTTTGTGAGGTAGGCTATGTGGCACCCCAACCCCACCAGCGGTAAGAGCCATCTACACCTAGTCAGGCTCCTGTGACTTCCATGTGTGCAGCAATCGGGCATAGGCCATGTACCCAATGGGCATGTGATTAATCTAGGAACTCTAAGTGCATGGCGTAGTGCAGAGGGCTGCTGTGTCTGTAGTGTCCGCCAACGGTAGTGGTTTTGCATGCACTGAACATGTATTTCTTCTGTCCTTCCCCCACCCTTTTTGTGGTCTCCCTGTTCTTGTGTGCAATAGCATCATCAGGCGGAGAGGCAGTGGCACCGGAGCAGGAGGAAGCTGCATCCCACTTGGCCCTGGAGGGCAAGACAATGGAGTCTGAAGCCACCAGTGGGACGGAGGGCGAGGGGAGCTCCACGGCGGAGACAGGAGGTGACATCAGCGACAGCAACTCCTCCTCTGAAGGGAGCTCCCTTGCGGTGGAGGGCCCCTCTGTGCTCCCCGCACAGCCGCCACCCCCCCTAGCAGCACCACCCTCCCAGCAGCCCCTCAGCGTGTGTCCTGTGGCAGCTCACCCAGGAGGGTGGGCATCTCCTTCGCCCCAGGCTCCTCAGGCCCTGCCCCAGTCAGCCCTGCTGCCCTCAGTGAGGAGGCTATTGACCTTCTGAGATCCCTCACTGTTGGGAAATCTACCATTCTGAATGCCATCCAGGGTGTCGAGAGGCATTTGCAACAAACAACTGCATACCTGGAGGGCATTCATTCTGGCCAGGCAGCCCAACAGAGAGCATTTCAGGCTCTGGCCTCAGCACTGATGGCAGCCATTGTCCGGGTGTCCAGCCTCCCCCTCCAACTTCCTCCACCCAGACCCAATCTCCTGTACCTCAGCCTATCCCAAGCACACCATCAGACCAGCATGCACACACCTCATCACACAAGGGTGGCTCCGGCAAACATAAGCACCACACATCCCACAGGCACTCACACAAGCATCATTCCCATGCTGACATACCAACATCCACTGCCTCCACTGTGTCCCCCTCCTCCACGTCATCCTCCTCCCTCCCTGTCTCATCTCTACTCACACCTGCATGCACTACATCTTCAGCCACTACCTCCATCGCCAGCACACCCATCACCACACACCGCTCACGTGCACTCACCATCCCCAATACCATTCACACATCCGCTGTGTCCTGTACCAGTGTGTCTGTGAGCCCTCCTCCTAAAGTATACAAACTCAGGCACACACCGACCCAACGGCCATCAACCTCGCAACAGCCTCCATCCCATGGACTTTCACCCAAATTCAGCAATCGTACACCTCCTACAACCACTACCTCTTCCTCCACTCCCAAACCCACTCCATCTACCCGTCCCAGTGTGTGTAAAAATGTTTTCCTGGCTAACATTGACCTCTTCCCTACACCTCCCCCCACCGTCCGTCCCCTAGGGCCAGGCTTTCCAGGTCCCAATCCAGCACTTCAGGCACCACATCACTGGTCACAGTGGCCCCAGCAACAGCGGGCTTTTGCAGTGTGCCAAGCATGAGGGCAGCCAGTGTGCCACGGAGCAAGGGCAAGGACATTCCGCCACCTGCGAAAGTAAAAAAGTTGCCCACAACCCAGAGGGAGAAAGCGAAAACACCTGCCACCAAGGGCTCGCGGAAAACAAAAGGGGATAGTGGCAAGATAGCTGCACCACCATCCAAGGTGGGGAAGGGCCAGAAAATCAAGGGCAGGTCAGGAAAGGGCATAGTGGCACCGACTATGGGACCAGTGTCACACCTTCTGTCCACGTCGATGGCAACCGGTACAGCGGAGAAGACCACCACCTGCACCGCCACATGCACCGCCACATGCACCGCCACCAGCACCGCAGTCACTGAGCCCGCCACCAGCACTGCAGTCACTGAGCCCGCCACCAGCAATGCCGCCACAGAGCCCGCCACCAGCACCGCCACCACAGAGCCCGCCGCCGCCACAGAGCCCGCCGCCAGCACCGCCACCACAGCCACCACAGCCACCACAGAGTTCGCCGCAAGCACCGATGCCACAGAGCCCGCCACCAGCACCGCTGCCTCAGAGTCCACCGCAAGCACCAATGCCACAGAGCCACTGCAAGCACCGCTGCCACAGAGTCTGCCACCAGCACCGCTGCCACAGAGTCCGCCGCAAGCACCGATGCCACAGAGGCCGCCGCAAGCACCGCTGCCACAGAGTCTGCCACCAGCAACAATGCCACAGAGGCCAACGCCAGCACCGCTGCTACTGACCCCGCCGCAAGCACCGCCAGCGGCCTGGTGACATCCTGAGCCAGTGGCACCACCACAGACATGGCTGCCATCCCCAGTGGTCAGTCGACTGAGCCTGGTGGTCAGTTCCATGAGCCTGGGCAGCTTCCATTATGCAACACCTTCAGTGGAGAAAGGCATCCACTACCTCTGTTCTTGGCAGGATGAAGCACTCTGGGCACCAAGCCCCCTCCAGAACCAGTGGAGAAAGGCATCCACTACCTCTGTCCTTGCAGGATGAAGCACTCTGGGCACAAAGCCCCCTCCAGAACCAGTGGAGAAAGGCGGAGACTTGAGAGACTGTGGCTTTGCACTCCCCAGGATAAAGCAGTGGACATGGAGCCCCCTCATGGAGCAGTGGCGTCGTGCACTCATCCGGCTGAGGTGCCCTCCCTTCCCTTCACCCTGAGGTGCCTGTTTCATTTTGATCTGATGCCCCTGCAGTGGTCTCTCCGTTTGAAGGCTGGTATCGAGTGTGGGCCTCACCCATGCATTTTGGGCCCATTGGTCCACGGACAATTATTGCTGCACTATCCAGACTTGTATAGTTTGTGTACATAATTGTATATACTGTATTGAGTTTTGACTGCTGGTTTTTTCATAATAACAATCGTTCAACTCCTTTCATTTTGTCCTTGTGTTCTTGAAAGTGGGGTGGGGGTGTAAATGTAATGGTGCAGCATTTATTTGTGTGTATGTTGTGGATGAGGGTGGGGGTGTTGCATGTTGCGTGTGTGTTTCACTCTCTTTTCCCTCCCCCCTCCCCTGTGCTGTAGGTGTAGTACTCACCATGGTTGTCGCCACCCTCTTTGTTGCTCCTGATAGAGGAGCAGGAATACCATTGCAGGGAGTTTTTGGAGTTCTGGCTTCATGGCGTCCTGGTTCATCGTGGGGTGTGGAGAGGTGAGTGTTTTCCCTTGCAAGTCCTGTTTCTGCAGTGTTTTTGTTCGTGTTGGTTCCGCCCCAGAAAAGGTGGCGGATTGACCTCTCATAATAGTGTGGGCGGTACATTGTCTTCCGCCTGTCTGTTGGCGGTGACCGCCGCGCTGTTTGTTTGTACTGCCGTGGCGGTCGGAGTGTTAAAGTGGCTGTCTACGTTGGTGGTTTTGGCCACGGTCATGATTCCATTTTGTTTTTCTGCCGGCCTGTTGGCAGTATTACCGCTGCTTTAACACCGACCGCCAGGGTTGTAATGAGGGCCATAATGTCTTATAATGCTGTGCCTGTAAGGCTGAAGACAATAGCATAGTATATCCAAACTCTAGGGATTAATAGAATTTGATACCTCCCTTTAAAATTGCTTTCTCACTTCTTGCTATATTTCTCGAGATTGTTAGATTGTTCTGACATAAGCATTGAGTATATGGACCTTATAGAAACTCGAGTCCTTTCTATTACATTCTCCAAAAGAGGGTTCTTTGCAAACCCCTGTATCCCCCCAGCTTTCTTACTCAAAAAATCTCTTATCTGCAGGTACTTGAAAAATCCCTTCGATCTAGTCCGTACTTCTCCCGGAGATCCTCAAATGATCTAAGCCCTGACACCTCATAAAAATCTCCAAGTCTTCGTACCCCTTGGAGGACCCACTTAGCAAAATAATAACCTTTACATTTCTCTGGCAGGGAAGGATTATTATCCATGAGCGTGTAGCGATTAAACCTCCCAAGTCCTGTCATTTTTCACCACAGCCACCAACATTTAAATGCAGCTTCTAGTTCCGTGAACCAAACTTTCTTATAATAACTGGGTTCTGCAAAGGCCAACAATCCTCCATTAGCTATCGGACCGATCAGTAGTTCATAAATATTTGGGCAGTGTTCTGTCCCTGTCTTACCATATTTCTCCACCATCAGTGGGCACATATATTGAAAAGCCGCTGCCATCTGAAACAATTTCAAATTCGGGAGAGACCACCCCCCCTTCTCTCTAGGTAAAGGCATTAATTTACTCGCCCATGAAGATTAATGGTTTTGCACCACTTTTTGAATAAACAGATATTTTGTAACAAAATTCAGTCCATTTAAAGCTGAAAGAGTAATGAATCTTCTCTTTATTTTCTTCCTCTTTGTTTCAATGGTGTATAAAATAATAATGACAACAGCCAACGCGTTTCGTACTCCAACATAGGACTTCCTCAGGGCTGTAACATAACACATATAATACATATTGTAAACACAAACAACAGGAGACAAACACCCACATACTATATAGTCAAGAAAGGATACATGACTTATTTATACAAACATGAATACAAATAACTATATACACATTTGTAAACAAATAACCACAACATTTGGTTTCATATAGGTCACTTATTCTGTAGATAAAGTAACTTATCAGTTGATCACATTGGATATTACTGGTAATTATTATTTTTAGATATTGTTTTAATGATTAACTGTTAAATGTCCTTGTCTATCTCTTCTTGTTGTTGTGTTTTTTCTGGCTATGATATTCTAGATCGTTGAGAAGCCCTCTCTCAAAAGTCCACTTCCTCTTCTTAAATTCGAAGCCTTCCAGATCTACTTCCAATATTAATGGGTTATGGTCTGCCATAAAGCGTGGATATAATTCTATGCCAACCCCTGTTAATAAATCGGGGGAGATTTAAAAATAACCTAATCGAGACAGCTTCACATGGGGGCGAATAATAAGTATAGCCAGGATCTGGTTCACAGAGCTTTACCCAAGTGTCCACCAGCCCTAATTATTTCTGAAAACTAGACAAAGCCTTATATACCCGGGGTTTGCGGCCATGATACCTCTTAGGGGTAGCATTTAGCAAATCAATTAACCCATCCCAGGAACCATTAAAGTTCAAATCTCCACAAAGAATATAGGGGTGGGCATTCTGCTAGCTCCACTGACAGATGATCCATCAGGGCTGGATCATCCACCACTGCACCGTAAATTGAACATGGGATAAAACATCCTTTGATATAATGGCACTCTATGGCTGCCCATCTTCCATTTCTGTCTGCCGTCTGTCTGGTAAACTTCAACTTATTGCTTCCATCTAATATCACAATCTCTTTGGTCTTGACATTCTGTTCAGTGCAAGCTACTATCTTCATACCTAATGAACCCAAAATCGATCTACTGCTGCATTCTACATGCGTCTCCTACA
Source organism: Pleurodeles waltl (assembly GCF_031143425.1). Lineage (NCBI taxonomy): Eukaryota > Metazoa > Chordata > Amphibia > Caudata > Salamandridae > Pleurodeles > Pleurodeles waltl. The sequence continues at coordinate 1,530,454,744 of NC_090444.1, forward strand.
GGCAATATATGTATGCACTAAGGGTTTTCAAGTCTTCAGCAATTTATTTCTTTTTCTGGCGATTATTTAACCCACATATATTAATCAATGCAATTCGCAATCTAGTCATTCATCTGTTGAATCCCTTTATCAATTGATATACACATTTTGCTATTTCTGAATTCCATCTTTATATCTCAAATGACATCCATTAGCCTTTTTTGAAACTTGATCATCCCTTTTTCTCCCTCTCTTTCATCTCCTTTAATCTTAAGCAAAACGCCCCTCTTTCTTTTCCTTTTTCTTTATGCCTCCCCCCAAGGCCCCCACACCCACCCTACCCCAACCCCAATCCCTCTCCTCCCCTCCACCCCCCTCCTGCCCTTCCCCCTTCTCCACTGCCCACCCACCAAATGAGCAATCAGACCACCTCTGGTCTGAATGATGGTATCCCTTAATGTCAGTCGAAGACCCTCCCCGGGCGACCGCGCTTCTACCATTTGTGTTTACTCCCCCAACTGTGATGCAGTTTTGAGAGAAAGAGAAAAAAAAAGGGGGGGAATCCTTTTAACTCCGAACATTTTCCTACACGTTTTGTACTTTCAGTCCCATCAAGTATTCATTTGCTTGAACCTCCGATGTAAATATTCTAACTTTCCCATTAACCACCGTCTTCATTCTTGCTCGAGCCAGCAGCAAAGCCTCCCTTCCCCTATCCTGGAAAGGTTTAATCAGCTGTTGCAACCGCCACCTTCGCTCTACGTTTAAATGACAATAATCTGGTCGTATGAAAAAGGTGATATTCTGAGCACAACGAGGGGCATCGAGGCGGGCTTTTAAAAAAATGGTTAGCTTCAGCAGGAAATTAACAAAAAAGACCAAAATGGCTCTAGGATGTTTAAACCTGGAGTTATGATCTCGCCTGCCCAGTGGAAATCTGTGGACTCTTCGAAATTCTGCCTCCTAACCCAGTTTACAAGTTCTGGAAAAGCATTTTGCATCAGCTTGATCATGAATGCTCTAATATCATTTCCCTCTACCCCCTCTTCTATCCCCAAGAAGCGAAGATTATTTCTTCTCTGCCGGTTTTCAAAGTCTTCCAATTTCCACCTAACGTCCGGTAATTGTCCACCTTGAGTCTCCACCTGCTCCTTCAAAGCCTCAACTTCTACCTCTACAACGGAGGTTCTGCTCTCAACATTATTTAACTTCTCTTCAATTTCAGCACAGGATTTAGCAATCTTAAAAACTGTAACCTGTAATTGCTTGGTGGCCATTCGGGCTCTTCGGCTCTCTGCTCGTGTCTCAGTTTGTAATTCCCTTACAGTGCCGTATATCAGCTTTATCATTATTCTTGTATCTGTACTAGCCATATTATTTATCTGCTCACTCAGGCAGTTTTCACCAGTACCTATATTGGAATTCAAAACATCTTTAGAGTCCTTGAGCTCTTTCTCAGATTGCGACAATCTGATTCCTTTCTTCTTGCTCTTGCGTACTGTTAAGCGTAGTGGGGCTTTCTGGCTGCATCATCTGCCTTTTCAAACTCTTAGGTTTATCTGCTTGCCCCTCCACCAGGCTTGTAATATATTAGGGTCCAGGATGCTCTCAGCGAGCCCATTGCCAGCACATAAGCACTCCTCCCAATGACTTATTCCCTCCAGAGCCTCCTGCATAGTAGTTGGCATATCCTTAGAGAGGAGAATAGGATTCACAGTGCTGTTTCCTTGTTCCACATGAGTCAAAAAATTTGTTATAATTGGTTGTGTGCTGTTCTGTGTTCTGTCTCTTGCTTTTTTGTCAAGCTGGACCCCCCTAGACAAATCCTTAACATGTTTCACAGTCCCAGCACTGACTTTGCACCTTAGCTTAGTTGGTCCTCCAGTAAGCCGCTTCCCGGCCAAGTGACTGTCACTGCCTTCTTTTGCTGTACGTGTTTGACATGCGCCCTCTGTTTTATCTGCCATATTTTGTATACTTTTTGGTTCCATTTCTGTCACCAAAAGCCGAGGCCAAGCTCCAAATAATTTGCTGATCCTTCTAATTGTCTTTTGCCAGTACACAACTACTCTTACTAAAAGTGTAAGAGCGCCCATACAGGGCTTAACCTTGCCCCCTTGGGTGCCCCTTTAAAGCCAGTCTGAATTCAGATACCTTACCTTCTACGTCTATATCACCGCATCTATGCCGTGCCATATTATGCTGAAGGTTACCGTTATATAATGCAGAGAAGATTCAGGGAAATATATGCTACCGCCGGCTGCCACCGACTCTAGACCTGTTCGTTGTTCACTGGCTCCTCCGTGCTGCTGAACCGTCCAAACATCTGCCCGATAGCCAAAACAGCAGGGGCGTGAGATACACAGAGCACAGCACAGCCTAGCGCGGACACCGTCTCCTCTGCTCCGCGGCTTTGAGCTTACTGCAATCCAGCGTCCATCCGCGCGGCGTCCAGGGGGAGGGGGCAATAACCGTCTATTCGGAGACCATCATGCTCAGATCACCATGGGCATCATTTTTTAATGCTAATTCAGCCCAAACTTAACTCCATATTTATATTTTGATGCTAGGCTAGTCTAACGTCAAAATATTGGACTTAAAGTCATTTTTGGATGCATGAACCCACCTTGCATCAATGAGGTGCAGTGTGGGCATTCCCATCCAAAAAATGACGGTAAGGCTCTAGCGCATTATTTATACTTCAGTGCAAAAATGGTGCAGGGGAGGAAGGAGGGCCTAAATAATGGCACTAAGCCTGCTTAGCTCCATTTTTTAACAACTGGGTCAGGGCAGATGTTAGGGGACCTTTGTACCCATTGTCATTGTCAAACACCATGGAAAGAGCCCACAGGTGCCCTTCCCAAGCCCCAGGAACAGTCCCACCCACACCAGAGGGACACCACAGGATGCGGGCCCCATCCCAGGTAAGTAAAGGTAGGTAGAGGTAAGTAATTTTTTTAAAAAGTGTAATTGGGGCCCTGAAATGAGCCCCTTTACATGGCACTGGGTGCAATGGCCATGCCCAGGGGACCCTCGTCCCCTGGGCTGGCCTAGGGGGTGGTAGGCATGACTTCTGTCTTTTATAGGACAGAAGTCATGTGGTTTGGTTGGCTTTGCATCAAGAAATGACGCTAGGCTGGTTAGAGTCATGTTTTTTTACTCTAACCAGCCTAATGTAATTTTGTATGCAAAACACCATTCTCCCACACTGCCACCCCCAGTCCTCTAACATCATTTTCCATGACGTTAGCCCACCCTTTGCACCAGATTGTGCCATTCCTTAAAGTTTGCACCAAGCTGGTATCCTGGAATGACGCAAGCCGGTTCTATACTTTTTGACGCAAAACTGCATTTGTGCACTTTTACGACAAAAAGTATAAATCTGGGCCACAGTATCTTTTTTCTGGTGCAACATTTTGAAATATTTTTAAAAGAGGAGAGAAACACTTTGAAAAGATAAAAGATTTATTTACAAAACAGTTTTTTTGTAGTACAAACATCACACTGATAAACTTACTAAAGAAATAAAAGAAGAAAAACGTCAAAATGTTAACTATGGCAAAACTATGCAACCAAACACAGGCACGCATATACATAGGTTCAAAAGTCAGAAGAAACATCAGACATTAAATCACATGTTCACTTTAGACAATGTATTTTTTTAGGCTCCAGAGGCAGAGCAGCGGTGGTCCACGAGGGGAATAGCCTGTGAAAGAGGATGCTAGCATCTTAGGGAAGAGGTTAATAACAACAGGTGTTGGAGTACTTGGGAGACTTTAAGTCAGATCTTTCAAACGTTCAAGCAGTCTCCTGTGTTCAGCATTACCAATGATCGTCAAAGGAATGTTGAGTTCTGCACACAGAAACTGTTCCCAACCTCGAGGCGCTATCTGAAGCAATAGTGTTTTGGGATGTGTAAGAGCTTTGACTAGGTTGTGCATTCGGGATCCAACAACTGGTTGACCTTTATAGAGAAATTTGCCTCTCTCATTCCATGAGGACAGGTCTTTAGAAGTTGGCATTTTACTTAGCAACATGTGTGCAGCCCCTCTGTATCTTTGACTTATATTTTTAAAAGTTCTTCAACAAGGATGTCTGAGGATGGTGGTTCTTGAGCTGTTGAAGGGGGTTGTGGAGGCTGTTCAGAGTCAGCAGCATATAGAATAAACCTGTTTGTATCTGCATTCAACTGCTGTTAATATTTTGGAATGTTCTGCAGAGTGCTTGAGTAGAGACCTTCTTTGCGTAAGGTTTAATATCAGTAAGGTTCAAATTGTCTTGAACCTTGGGATCCAGGCACTGCACCTCAGTTTTTCTGGCTATCTGTCAAAGTCACCAGATCCTCGGGGTCTGTGCACGTTCCCAACACGTCCACCACTGAACAGCTCCAAGACTCTGATAGATAAATCACAGAGACTGAGAGAGTTCAAGAGGGGAAGAGGGGATTAGGAAGGGAACAGCTGGGAAGGAGACCTGTGGTAAGAAAAAGGTTAGAACACACAATATGAAAATGATATCTCTTGAAATCAATACTAGACTATGATTCTAAGCCTAGTCACTCTGAAAACATGAACAATCTAAGAGTTAAGTTTAAAATGACTAAGTTTCAAGATGGCCGGATACCTGTAGTGGAATCAAGATGAATTAAATGAAAACTTTCTTATTCAATTACTTTCCTTTACATGAGAATCAGAAAAACATTCTGACTAAATTTTAAACCAGTCATATAAATCCTGTTTTGAGAATGTATACTAGGACCATATAATATTGGAAACTCTGGCCTTCTGTGTACTCTTAAAATGTTTCAACACAAATTGCGCATATTGCAGATGTATATATACATATATATATATATAGTAAACACCATAAAAGGATTGTGCACCATGAATAAAACAATATGGATTCAGGAAACAAATCACGTAACTTGTCAACTCGAATATTACATAATAAATATCTTAGAATAGTGGCATCCAATAAACAACATGAATTAAACTCGAGGAGAGAATCGTGCGTCTTGCCGTCTTGCCGATTTGAGTGTCACCATGTAAAATACCAAGAAATGGTAGCACGCAATGAATATCAAAGTCAAATCATCATTAATCGAATCGCGCGTCTTGCCGATTCATAAAACACAATGTAAATGTCAAGAAATAACAGCTCACAATAAATAACAAGATCAAAGTACAATGAAACAAATTGGGCTTCTTTTGCTGATTCTTAAGCCACCATGTAAATGTCAAGAAATGGTAGCGCGCAATGAACAACAAAGTTAAATCCTCATGAAACGAGTTGCGCGTCTTGCCAATTCATAAAACATCATGTAAATGTCAAGAAATAGTAGCGCGCAATGGACAACAATGTTTAACTACCATAAAACGAATCGCGCGTCTTGACGATTCTTAAGCCACCATGCCAATGTCAAGAAATGGTAGCACGCAATTAATAACAAAGTCAAACCTTTATGAAACAAATCGCGCATCTTGCCTATTTGTAAACTACCATATAAATGTCAAGAAATGGTAGCGCGCAAGTAATCTGTTACTCATTTAAGAATTAAACCAAGAATATGAAAATTCTCAATAACGGTGTCGGACCGTCTTACCGCCTGGAACAATGATCACCAATGAAGGATGAAGGGCAGAAGACTGGAAGATCCAAATAGGCCGCCGGGACAGGAGCTCAGGAAGAAGCTGCTGCTCTGCACCGGGACCTCTGAATAGTGAGCACTGGGAGTTGGGCTGGCTCTCTTTTATAGAGTCTTGGCCCAGCCCAGAACCACGCCCAGGCATGTTGCAGGGAAAGTCTCTGGAAGGCCCTGGAAAGGGGCCACACCCTAACACACTCTGAAAACCTGCAGCAATAAATTGCAAAAGAACAGTATTTGTAAGCATATTAAAAATAAGTTTTCAGGATTGAACTCTGCAATGCAAAAGGTTAAACCACAACATATCAGCACAATGCATAAATTACGTTGTTTTGAGAGTGCTGGGTTTTTAAATTTTTGTTGCCAATAGAGCGCGTACTGCTCTAGTGTTGACACTATCCCAGGTGTTGCTCGTAGACATCCCCAACTGTTCCAGCTGCTGTTGTGGTACTAAATACATATTTGGGCATGATCCATTAATTCCCAGTTAGGAGGCTGGTAATGAGCGGTATAGCTATGCCCAGCAAAGAACCTATAAAACCTCCTGATTGCTTTACCAATTTTTTCTTGGAAATGAAAGAAGCCCTTTTATTACTGAGCTTCTTGATAAGGTGGCACTCCTTCAAAACACAGAACTGGTACTCTGATATAGGGGTATTACCTTTTAGGGTGTTTAGGGTGATTTCTGAAAAGGCAGCACGTAAATCGATTGAAGCCACACTCAAGATGGTCTTTCTTTGCTGAGGGTTGGCTGCGACTAGCATTTTTAAGAGGGCTACATTATGGCATACACATACAAACATGATCAATACCGGGTATTTTAGGGTCTAGAGTGTAAAAGGCACTGACCCTCTCCCCTCCTGCTGGCAATAAGAAAAACTTCCAGACAATAGAATACTTGAGCTTCTCCCTTCGTTCCACCTCCTATTTCTCCACTTGTATCCTTCACTCCACTTCTTCTTCCTCCTTTTCCAACATAACTGGGTCTTCTTGATGAGCCATTACAGTACTGCAAAACCTCAATCTGCCTTCTGAAAAGAATTTTTTTCCTGTTGAAGAGCTCAATTGAAATGTGGAAAGGGGGTGTACACATCCTGTTCCCTACAATGGACAGAGTTCTAAGCCAATAAAATGCTGTTAAACAAAAGCAAAAGTGCTGCATTAGTAGCTCAATGCTATTGTGGTGCCGGTACAGTTCACATACACAATCTACAGTTTCAATATTAACAAATGTACCGTTATAATACATATCTAGCCATTAACTACTACATCCATAATTTTAAAAAATGTAAATTATTTTGGTGTCAATAGCATTTTACAAATGTATGGAGGTACAGTGAATGTACTGCAATACCAGAAAAAAGTTAAATACCATAATAAAGAACATTTTATGGTTAAAAGCAACTTTCATTAAAATGGGAAAACATAATAATCCACTGGAAAAAACAAAGGTTAAAGCTTAGTTATAGTCAGGAAAGCTATTGTTTATATACAAAACCAACTTGAACTACACAAACCTTGGAAATCCTAAAGTTATAGCTATAACTTGCATTTATAATTTGTGCCGCAGCCCAAACATCATATAAGTGGCGCACCTCTGCGCAGAGTGTTGTCAACACGTTGGTCAGAGACGATCCCCTAGAAAGAATCAGTGGCCATAAAATGAGTGAAACCATTATTTCACACAGGCAGAGACAGGCTGTGAGTCGGGAAATGAAGCTCCTTTTCACATTCTAGAACAATGCCAAGGAACAAATCGGGTGAGAAACAGTATCTGTCATGGTTTTCAATGGGCTTACCGTCGAAGCTGAGAGGCGTAGGGGAACGGCCCCGGTTCCGGCAGGTTCTGCTCTGGCCGAGGTAGGGGCGACCCCTTCCGGTAGCCACGGTGCTGTTTGGTAAGAGCAAACCACTACAGTCCGTGCCCTCCAGAAGGAGTCCCAGAGGAAAAACCCCAGTAGGGTAAAAAACCTCCACAGGAACTCCCTGAAACGAAAGGAGGACACCAAGGCGTTAGGACTGAAGATCAGGAAGACTGGAGAACAAAGACAGGTCAGGAAACACTGGATACGCAGGAAGAAATCAATCAGAGCGTGACTACCACCAAGGAGTGTTGCAACGCAATGAACAAGCAGCTGAATTCCCCTTATATACCCCTAGACAGGAAGTAGGAAACAGGAAGTAGAAATACCACCATCTTGGATTGGGGAAAAGAAAGCAATAGTGAATCAGGTACGTGCGTCTAATAAAGAGAAAACAATGCATGCTGGGCAGAGAGGAAGTGGTCAGCATGCTGGGAAGGAAAAGGCAGGTATAAAGTATCACCATGTGCAAGGGTTCGGTTTTGTTTTGGAGATATCGGTAAGTGGTGAGCAGAGGTAATGAAAAATGCAGGAAACTAAATGTAAAAGCGCGTAATGCGCTATATGCGGTCAGGCCTGAAACCCCCTCAGGGTTTCAAGTCCTGCTGTGTCTGCCTTTATGGCAGAACTGAAAGAAAGGGGCGCGGCGAATGCCACGACCCCTAATCAGGCCCCTAGCACTACCCGCGGCCCGCGCAGCCCGCGCGCCAGCCGCGGTATGAATGAAACGCCGCGCCGCGGCGACCTGAGTCTGCGGCCGCAGCCACGGCATGACAGTATCTGGCAATGACTGGTTTGCTACACAAGCCAGTAGATGTTGATCTCTTGCCAAATCTCATAACTGTCATATTAACTCACACAGTGAGCACTAAAAATGTGTTTTTGTGTAGCTTCATTTTTTATGGGATCAGCTTGTATTTAATTGATTGATGTTGCTATGTGTTTCACCAGGAGATGGGTGGTGGAATCTAGAACCGTCACTGCTTGCATTACCAGGTGTTTCAAGAGTGGTTTAAGCCTTATTTAAATATTTAAAACATTTAAAAAAGTAACATTTGAAACATACTGAATGAAAAATAAATATAAAGATAAAAAGGTGCACATTAGTTTTCAGTATATTTCTATTATTATTTAGCGCTGCCATTGTTTTCCATGTGAGTGTGGAAGAGAACCTGTGAGTGGCCATGTGTGGTGCCTCACTTACATCAAGGATTGTCTGAAATACATTTAATACTGTTTGCACCCTTTATGACTCATGTAATTTCAGATGTTTGGGAATAACAATTGCATTTTTATTTTGTTGGTGTGTGTTTTTACTTTCAGAAACCACCCTGCACCCTCCTCAATCCTCTCTAAGTATCTTTTGGGTATTCCTCCCATTCAGCAGTAGGTGTACCACAGTTTCCAGCTACTTCCCAAGTTCTATCCACATTTACTACTAAAACGTATACTAACTTTAGTGGAGATCTGCCAAACTAAGACAGAAATCTCCATATGGAAAAGATAAGAGAGGTAAAGACGAATGTCTCTACACTTAGCTTTATGAACACTATTTTGTGGTATATGAGTAGCACTATTGGAATACTACAAAGCATACGAGTAAGGTTAGGTTGTGAATAGTCAAGAATAATCAACAGTATGCCAAAAAGTCATCAATAATAGAGCCTGCATTATGCCTAAGGTAGGTACTGTCATTTCATAGGTGTCCGTGGCACGCCAAAGCGTATGATCACTGGGAAAAGCTACTTGTGTGGGTAGTGTGTGCATGCACTATAGTTTCCCTCAACATTTGTAATAAATATTATAGTACCCTTTGCAGATCTGCCTGTAATGTTTATGTTATCCTGCTCTCTCATGTGCATTAGTTTAAAATGCAAGCATTTATCAGGCAACCAAAGAGAGTAGATCAAGAGTATGGTAGTTAAGTACTATGGTATGAATGTGGGAATTGTACTTTGCGCTGTAGTTATAAATGCCAGAGTGTGTGTTCAGAATTATGTTGGTTCCCTATAGCATGTGACATTGTGCACAAGGAGCCAAAAAGCAGGGTGTGGTGGAAATGTTATCAGAACCCGAGATATGTTAATAAAGGGATATATTACTAGTGTTACCCTTTATGTACTCATTATATATTAGACAGTTAATTCAGGATTGATAATGCTGTTTTCTTTCAGCAACAATTGGCACAACTTGGAATTAGAATATTTAGGTTTTGTTTACTTATTATTTAAACATTGTTGACTAACCAATAGATATGTTTGAGTGCCAGTGGACCTATATGATTCTTCAGCTAAAGCACTTAACAAATAATGATGCATTTGCTATACTTTACATTACCTGACCCATAATTGACAGAAGTAAAAAAGTTGTTTCAAGCTCAAAATAATACTTACAAAGAACGTGCAACATTATTTATTTTTTGCTGCATAGTTTAGATAACGTTGCTGCACAATTTGATCCTCCTTGTCATATAATCAATGGAGCCCTATCTATGGTAAAGCTATGCAGAATTGTTTGGGATCTGTGATTATGAAATTGATGAAAAATCCATATTTCACAGGAAACAGTTAAATATTTTCTGCAATTTACAGTTCACTGTAAAATACAGGATTTTATACCACTGCCATTTTGGCTATGCACATCAAGGTTTGGGTGCTGGGCCAAACCTGTACCAGGACCTACAGCAACCAATCTATTGATCTTACCAGTTCCTTCATACAACAACAGTCTTAGGCCCATATTTCAAAAACGTTTGAGCCTCCTTTGCGTCATTCTTTTTTAATGCAAAAGCCACACTAACCTACCACAATATTTATATTTTGACACCAGACCAGTCTAGCGACAAAATATCTGAGCTAGTGTCCTTTGCGACAATGATATGCAAGGTAGGAGTTCTCTTCCAAAAAATGATGCTAGCCCTCTAGCGCTATATTTACACACCAACGCTAAAATGATGCAGAAAAAGAAACCCGTCCCAAAAAATGACACAAAGCCCAATTTGCTTCAAATTTTAACGCCTGGTCAGACCAGGCATTAAAATGAGGCCCACACACTGCTACTTACAGAAAACACACAGAAGGAGCATTGGCAAACTCCTGGACAACATTGAACTGTTAATGCTCCTGCTTGGCACACATCACAGACGCTAGCAACAACAACAGGTCCCTCCAGCACCACAACAGCAACCCGAAACACTACCACAGCAGCCACAAAGGCAGCACAGAAGGTGGGAGAGGATACAGTATTTTGACATTCCACAACCATCCTTGGGCTCCAGAAACAAGATGTCACTAGATCCTACCGTCTGAAGCCGAAGTCCATTGTTCACCTGCTAAACTACATAGCGCCAGACATCTCTGCAAGGGTGGAAACTCCAACAATTATTCCACTCATGACCAAATTCCTCTCTGTCCTTCGTATGCTGGCCTCAGGATCATTTCAGACAACTGATGCTCAGGTGGGTGTTATCTCCCAGCCATCCTTCTTGGCCATCCTACCAAAAGTTCTGGATGCAATCAGCCCCCTCACACCCTACTACATCTGCTTCCCCAACACCTGGCAACCGCTTTAGGAGACCAACCAAGGTCTCTACCTAATTGCTGGGTTCCTGCATGTGCTGCGTGCAATGGACTGCACCCATGTCCAACTTGTGCCACCTGCTGCAATGGAACACCTCTACAGGAACAGCAAACACACTCATTCGATGAACGTGCAGGCCATTGTAGACCATTGTGGGCTTTTCACAAACATCCTAGCCAAAATCCTGGCAGGGTCCATGATGCCTACATATTCCGGTATTCCACCGGTTGGAAATGGCCTTTCTGCAGGGTCCCCCCCAAACTTTTTGCCTTCCTCCTTCTCTTTTACTGACCTCCTTTTTGCTGGCTCTAGGACTCTGCACACTCTACCACTGCTAAAGTTCATATGCTCTCTCCTTAAAACATGGTGACATTGGCTCATACCCATTTAGCGTATTTAATTTACTTGTAAGTCCCTAGTCAAGTGCACTACATGTGCCCAGGGCCTGTAAATTAAATACTACTGGTGGGCTGCAGCACTGGTTGTGCCACCCACATAAGTAGCCCCCTAACAATGTCTCAGGCCTGCCTCTGCAGTGCCTGTGTGTGCAGTTTTACTTCCACTTCGACTTGGCATATAAAAGTACTTGCCAAGCCTTAAACTCCCCTTTTCCTACATACGTCACCCCTAAGGTAGGCTCTAGGTAGCCCATAGGGCAGGGTGCTATGTACGTAAAAGGCAGGACATGAACATGTGTGTTCTATATCTCTTGGTAGTGTAAAACTCCTAAATTTGTTTTTACACTGCTGTGAGGCCTGCTCCTTTCATAGGATAGCAGTAGGGCTACCCTTATATACTGTTTGAGTGGTAGATCCTGATCTGAAAGGAGTAGCCAGGTCATATTTAGTATGGCCAGAACGGCGATACAAAATCCTGCTTAATGGTGAAGTTGAATTTTATATTACTATTTTAGAAATGCTACTTTTAGAAAGTGAGCATTTCTCTACACTGAAATCCTTCTGTGCCTTCCAATCCACTTCTGGCTAGGGTAATTGAGAGCTCCCTTGTGCATTCACTCAGACAACCCCAAACACAGGAGGCTCAGTCACACTTGCATACATCTGCATATTGAATGGGTCTTCCTGGACTGGGGGGTGGAGGGCCTGGCCCTTACATGTCAAAGGACAGTAGCTTGCCATCACACAAAGAACGTCCGCACCCCCTACTGGGACCCTGGCAGACAGGATGGAACTGAAAGGGGACCTTGTGCACTTCTAAGCCACTCTGTGAGGTCTTCTCCACTTCAAAGACACATTTGGGTATTTAAGCAGGGTCTCTGACCCTACCAACTTAGACACTTCTTGACAAGACACTCTTGTCACAGACACTTCCTGGAGAAGAGAACCTGAACCAGAACCAGAACCTGCAACCTGCCAAGAAGAACTGCCTGGCTGCCCAAAGGACTCACTTGACTGCTTTCTGTAAAGGACTGCTGCCTTGCTGTTTCCCTGCTACCTTGCTGCTCTCTTGCTGTGCTGAGAAGTGCTCTCCAAGGGTTTGGAAAGAGCTTGCCTCCTGTTTCCTGAAGTCTAAGGACCAAAAAGACTTCACTCTGTGCGGCAAAAATCGATGCACAGCCTGACAGAAATGACGCACAGCCTACATCACAGTGAAAAATTCACTGCACGGCAAATTGGACCGACACAGTCCGACTTTGCAACGAGACGATCGACACAGCACCATTGTGGTGACCAGAAATTCAACGAAGGACCCACTGTATTGACACACAGCTGAGCTGGAATGGGGCAGCCTAACTCCCAGAGAGGAATTGAAGCAGTGCCTGCCATGCAGTAGAAATTTCCATGTAACACCCACTGGATCGACGCAGCCCCTGTGACTTCATCCTGTCAGTGCCGGAATGCAACACATTGTCCCTGGGGCATCCCAAAACTCCATACCCCGAAGAGGATCCAAGACTGAGCGCTGGAAATCGATGCAAAGCCTTCCCTATGTGAAAAATAAATGACACATCGCCATGTGCAGGCCGAAACATCGCCGCACACCTCCCTGTTTTCCACGCGTCTACTCCTTGGCGGTCCCTTGCCGAGGTGTTGAATGCAAACCAGGTACTTTGTGCTTGCAAGAGACATTTATTGCTTTTAAGAGACTAAAGACACTTTATTTCATTTTTACAGTGATATCTCAACATATACTTATTGCATCTTAATCATTTTGACCTGCACTTTACCAGATAAGTATATATGTTTCTAAACACTGTGTGGTGTATTTCTGTGGTGTTCTACTGTGTTATTGCCTGATTTATTGCACAAATGCTTTACACATTGCCTTCTAAGTTAAGCCCAACTGTTTACCAGAAGGTGGGCACAGGATAATTTGGATTGTGTGTGACTCACCATGATTAGAGTGAGAGTCCTTGCTTGGCCAGGGGGTAACCTGACTGCCAACCAAAGACCCTATTTCTAACACCACCATTAACAAGCGGTTCCAGGATGGGAAATATGGCAATAGGCTACTCATAGGTAAGCCACCATACCAATCATTACACAGACAACACACCAACCTTGTAGGACAAAACAAGACATACACCACACTTAACACACATGGGCAGGGGAACAGAGATGTACAGACAACAACATATATGGTGCATGCCACACTTCACAGCATTCATGGCACATGACACACACCTACACCCATGTGTACATAATACAGCCAGAACCTGACTGGCACACCACATGAAGAACAGGTGGAGCTATGTTCCCTTTGCATACAGAAGCTGGGCCCAAACCACTATAAGCGTCCACTGGTAGACAACAAAATACAGATCCCACACACATTATACAAAACAATGAATAGCTTAGCTATGTGAATGGCAAAGGCCATGTCAATGTAAAGAAAGTCACACATAGGCACAGCCCCACATTTGTCATGGTGTCCAAGCCTCTGGCGGAACCAATTTCAAATGCCACCCAAGTGTTTCCATTACCAACTACATCACCCACACATACCTAATGCACCTGTTGTGAGCACCTTCACCTGTCTGATACATTGTGCCACACACAATGGAATACAACATCACCAGCCATGAAAGACCATGGAGCAGATTAATGAGAAGTGGTGCAGCACCTAGTCCAGTGCCACTTTACATGTGGCCCTTAGAAGCCCCTGAAGCCACCATGTGTGCACTGTATACAAGAAATGGTCCACCATGACACAGAGTAGGTGCAATACTGTCAAGATAATGGATGTCGTAGTAGGACTCTGTAAGAGTATTGAGAACATACCTGACCTTTCATGCACCATACATAGGGACCTATGTAAAAATATGGTTTGCCTCCTCACAATGCCTGAACTGTTGTTAGAAATGGGGTCTTTGGTTGGCAGTCAGGTTACCCCCTGTCCAAGCAAGGACCCTCACTCTAGTCAGTTATTCCCCTTGGTAGCTTGGCACAAACAGGCAGGCTTAACTTCAGAGTCTAGGTGTAAAGTATTTGTACCAGCACACACAGTAGCTCAGTGAAAACACTACAAAATGACACGACACATTAGACACGACATTAACTCAAAACACAACAAGACAAAAATGACAAAAATCCATCATACACAAGTCAAGTTAGGAATTAAAAAGCAAAAAGAGATGTAAATCAGTGTGTCATTCCTCCTCCGGTCAGGTCGGTGTTACATTACTATGGGGGTCATTCCTACCCCGGCGGGCGGTGGGCGCCGCCCGCCAGGCGGTGACTGCCAAAAGACCGTTCCGCGGTGGTCATTTTGACTTTCCCGCTGGGCTGGCGGGCGACCACCAAAAGGCTGCCCACCCGCCCAGCGGGAAAGCACCAGCAACGATGAAGCCGGCTCCGAATGGAGCCGGCGGAGTTGCTGGTGTGCGACGGGTGCAGTTGCACCCGTCGCGATTTTCAGTGTCTGCTTTGCAGACACTGAAAATCTTATGGGGCCCTGTTAGGGGGCCCCTGCAGTGCCCATGCCAGTGGCATGGGCACTGCAGGGGCCCCAAGGGGCCCCACGACACCCGTTCCCGCCATCCTGTTTCTGGCGGTGAAAACCGGCAGAAACAGGATGGCGGGAAGGGGGTCGGAATCCCCATGGCGGCGCTGCTTGCAGCGCTGCCGTGGAGGATTCCCTGGGGCAGGGGAAAACCGGCGGGAAACCGCTGGTTTCCCTTTTCTGACCGCGGCTTTACCTCCGCGGTCAGAATTGCCCCTGAAGCACCACCAGCCTGTTGGCGGTGCTTCCTCCGTCCCCGGACCGCCAGGGTCGGAATGACCCCCTATATGTCCTACCTTATCCATACACTGCACCCTGCCCTTGGGGCTACCTAGGGCCTACCTTAGGGGTGCCTTACATGTAAGAAAAGGGAAGGTTTAGGCCTGGCAAGTGGGTACACTTGCCAACTCAAATTTACAGTGTAGAAATACACACACAGACACTGCAGTGGCAGGTCTGAGACATGATTACAGGGTTACTTGTGTGGGTGGCACAACCAGTGCTGCAGGCCCACTAGTAACATTTGATTTACAGGCCCTAGGCACCTCTAGTGCACCTTACTAGGGACTTAACAGTAAAACAAATATGCCAATCATGGAGAACCAATTACGTACACATTTTAAACAGGAGCACTTGCACTTTAGCACTGGTTAGCAGTGGTAAAGTGTCCAGAGTAATAAAAACAGCAAAATCAGAGTCCAGCACACATCAATAACCTGGGGAACAGAGGCAAAAAGTTAATGGAGACCACACCAAGGATGAAAAGTCTAACAGGCGTGCATTGTTTTTCCTCTCTGCAGGAGAGCAATGTGTCAATCCAGACAGGCACCTCAGGTCCGGACGGGCTTTGCATTGGTTTTCCGCGCCCAGTGAGGTTTGTGTCGAAAATCCGGTTGCATGGTATCAAAAACAAAATGCTCTATGTGGGGTTGTGACGTTAACAGCCTCTGTCAGCAGGTGCTTCGCATCATTTCTCCAGCCGTGCTGTGTTGATCTTCCAGCCGCGATGCAGTTGGAGCGTGGATTTCCTCAGCGAAGCCAGCAGCGCATCGTTTCTCAGTCGTGTCTCGGAAGGTGCATAAAAAATTCCCCTTACGGCGGTCTCTGCGTGGATTTTCAGACTTCGGCTGCCAGCTTCACCTTTCAAGGGCCCAGGAACTGGATAGCGCACCACTAGCAGGGCAGGAGTCTCAGCAGAGTCCAGATGCTGGCAGGTGAAGTCTTTGATGGCCCTGAGGCTCCAAAACAGGAGGCACGCTCAGGTCAACCCTTGGAAATTTCTTCACAAGCAGGAATGCACAACAAAGTCCAGTCTTTGTCTCCTTTCACAGGCAGAAGCAGCAATGGCAGAATAGCTCCATAATGCACAGTCACAGGCAGGGCAGCACTTCTCCTCAGCTCTTCAGCTTTTCTCCTTGGAAGAGGTTCCTCTTGATTTCCAGAAGTGATCTAATTTTCAGGGGTTTGGGTGTTCTTCTTATACCTATTTTGGCCTTTGAAGTAGGCCTACTTCAAAGAAAAGTCTCTCTTGTTTGTGAGTTCCTGCCATGCCCAGGCCAGTCCCCAGACACAGACCAGGGGGTTAGAGACGGAATTGTGTGAGGGCAGGCACAGCCCTTTCAGGTGTAAGTGACCATTGCTCCCCTCCCTCCTAGCACAGATGGCTCTTCAGGATATAAAGGCTACACCTCAGCTCCCTTTGTGTCACTGTCTAGAGAGAGGTGCAAACAGTCCAACTGTCAAACTGACCCAGACAGGGAATCCACAAACAGGCAGAATCACAAAATGGTTAAAGCAAAGAAAATACCTACTTTCTAAAAGTGGCATTTTCCAACACAAAATCTCAAAACCAACTTTACTAAAATATGTATTTTTAAATTATGAGTTCAGAGACCCCAAACTCCATATGTCCATCTACTCTCAAAGGGAATCTACACTTTAATCATATTTAAAGGTAGCCCCATGTTAACCTATGAGAGAGTTAGGCTTGCAACATTGAAAAACAAATTTGGCAGTATTTCACTGTCAAGACATAGAAAACACATAAGTACAAGTCCCACCTTTGACATATACTGCACCCTGCCCATGGGGTACATAGGGCCTACCTTAGGGGTGCCTTACATGTAAGAAAAGGGAAGGTTTAGGCCTGGCAAGTGGGTACACTTGCCAACTCAAGTTTACAGTGTAAAAATACACACACAGACACTGCAGTGGCAGGTCTGAGACATGATTACAGGGTTACTTGTGTGGGTGGCACAACCAGTGCTGCAGGCCCACTAGTAACATTTGATTTACCGGCCCTAGGCACCTCTAGTGCACTTTACTAGGGACTTAACAGTAAAACAAATATGCCAATCATGGAGAACCAATTACGTACACATTTTAAACAGGAGCACTTGCACTTTAGCACTGGTTAGCAGTGGTAAAGTGCCCAGAGTAATAAAAACAGCAAAATCAGAGTCCAGCACACATCAATAACCTGGGGAACAGAGGCAAAAAGTTAATGGAGACCACACCAAGGATGAAAAGTCTAACAGGCGTGCATTGTTTTTCCTCTCTGCAGGAGAGCAATGTGTCAATCCAGACAGGCACCTCAGGTCCGGACGGGCTTTGCATTGGTTTTCCGCGCCCAGTGAGGTTTGTGTCGAAAATCCGGTTGCATGATATCAAAAACAAAATGCTCTATGTGGGGTTGTGACGTTAACAACCTCTGTCAGCGGGTGCTTCGCATCATTTCTCCAGCCGTGCTGTGTTGATCTTCCAGCCGCGATGCAGTTGGAGTGTGGATTTCCTCAGCGAAGCCAGCAGCGCATCGTTTCTCAGCCGTGTCTCGGAAGGTGTATAAAAAATTCCCCTTACGGCGGTCTCTGCGTGGATTTTCAGTCTTCGGCTGCCAGCTTCACCTTTCAAGGGCCCAGCAACTGGATAGCGCACCACTAGCAGGGCAGGAGTCTTAGCAGAGTCCAGATGCTGGCAGGTAAAGTCTTTGATGGCCCTGAGGCTCCAACAACAGGAGGCATGCTCAGGTCAACCCTTGGAAATTTCTTCACCAGCAGGAATGCACAACAAAGTCCAGTCTTTGTCTCCTTTCACAGGCAGAAGCAGCAATGGCAGAATAGCTCCATAATGCACAGTCACAGGCAGGGCAGCACTTCTCCTCAGCTCTTCAGCTTTTCTCCTTGGAAGAGGTTCCTCTTGATTTCCAGAAGTGATCTAATTTTCAGGGGTTTGGGTGCTCTTCTTATACCTATTTTGGCCTTTGAAGTAGGCCTACTTCAAAGAAAAGTCTCTCTTGTTTGTGAGTTCCTGCCATGCCCAGGCCAGTCCCCAGACACACACCAGGGGGTTAGAGACGGAATTGTGTGAGGACAGGCACAGCCCTTTCAGGTGTAAGTGACCATTGCTCCCCTCCCTCCTAGCACAGATGGCTCTTCAGGATATGAAGGCTACACATCAGCTCCCTTTGTGTCACTGTCTAGAGAGAGGTGCAAACAGTCCAACTGTCAAACTGACCCAGACAGGGAATCCACAAACAGGCAGAATCACAAAATGGTTAAAGCAAAGAAAATACCTACTTTCTAAAAGTGGCATTTTCCAACACAAAATCTCAAAACCAACTTTACTAAAAGATGTATTTTTAAATTATGAGTTCAGAGACCCCAAACTCCACATGTCCATCTACTCTCAAAGGGAATCTACACTTTAATCATTTTTAAAGGTAGCCCCATGTTAACCTATGAGAGAGTTAGGCTTGCAACATTGAAAAACAAATTTGGCAGTATTTCACTGTCAGGACATAGAAAACACATAAGTACATGTCCCACCTTTGACATATACTGCACCCTGCCCATGGAGGTACATGGGGCCTACCTTAGGGGTGTCTTCCATGTAATAAAAGGGAAGGATTAGGCCTGGCCAGTGTGTACACTTGCCAAGTCAAATTGGCAGTTGAAAAGTGCACATGCAGACACTGCATTAGCAGGTCTGAGCCATGTTACAGGGCTACTAATGTGGGTGGCACAACCAGTGCTGCAGGCCTACTAGTAGCATTTGATTTACAGGCTCTGGGCACCTCTAGTGCACTGTACTAGGGACTTACCAGTAAATCAAATATGCCAATCACGGAAATCCAATTACACATCTATTTTACATAGGAGCACTTGCACTTTAGCACTGGGTAGCAGTGATAAAGTGCCCAGAGTAATAAAAACAGTAAAAGTAGAGTCGAGCTCACATCAGCAACCCAGGAAACAAAGGCAAAAACTTAGGGGAGACAACGCCAAGGATGCCAAGTCTAACAACAGTGCACGTGTTAAAGGTATCTGTGATAAATCATGTATAGGAACCTTGGAGATTCCTCTGCACCTATTTTGCTACTCCTCCAATTGTGTGAATCACACCCTCATACACACAACGGCTGGCACAGGCATAATCTGCCACAAAGGGTCATTAAGTGTCACACTGCCTGTGTAGTGCCACATGTTAACATGGAGGCCTGAGTTTGGCTTTGTAGAGCTACCAGGGTGTCAATACAAAAGACACCATAGTGGTGCAAGGAGGTTGTAGGTTCCACTAACAATAGGACACAGCCTCAAATATAGATACATATTTGACATGATTGAACTGTCAGTTCAGATTTATTTTGACAATCACCAGGTCCCTGAGCCACAACCCATGATAGTAATATCCATCAACACAAACCAATGCGAATGCAAAAAAGCTTGATACATCTGGCCCATAGAGTCTTGTTGCTTTCCACAGTTATTTCCCACAGTCGGTGGCCGCTACGATGATTGGCCTGTACAAATACCAGCAGCTGAATACAGGTGAACAAGACTATATTCAGAGGACTCTAGATTTCAACAATGCATTTCTTATATATTCTACCTTTTATTTCAGAGTGACTTGTCAGGACTCTCTTATGCTTTTAACTATGTTCTTAGGAATGGAGTTAATCTACAAAAGGTAAGGACAAACATCTGGAGTAGAACTTAATTAATTTGATGGCATTTCAACATGGGACTAATGAATACTGGTATTGTCATCATGGAGAACTTAAATGTATGCTCCGCAACTTAGGTCCACCTACTTGGTATATAATGCTTAGTTGTGCAGAGTAACCGTGGGATGATTTCTAAGAATTTCTAAGAGAAGCAAACTCTAATGTTAAGGATATAAATTTGAAGACAGCAGGAGAACTTTGTTCTTTGGATGCTGCTAATGTATGTAGGTATTTCAACCATAAATTTCAAGCAATGATGAGTTTTATATGCAATAAAACAAATCTTCCTCTTGGAGAAGAGAAGTTGCAGCTTTTTCATTTAGAAAACAATACCAGTCAAGAGGTGCCCCTCATATACACATGCTCTTATGGATAAAGGATGCACCAACATTTGAAACTGATCCTCATGATTATGTACTCTCTATCTTAGAGCAGTGTGTCACATACACCATCCCAAACGTTCCTGTGACAATAATAAAAAAAAAACTAAGACAGCAAGTTCTATGCTTTCAAACACATAGATGTGGCAAGTCTTGCCACTGAAGATATCATTCTATAAAGAAGTTTATACAAGATTTCATTTTGGATTTCCAAAGCCTAATTTTTCTAAGGGAAGAGTGAACAGCTTTTTTATCTGCAGTGAGGCTCACAGTGGCAAGAAAGCCACCAAAAAATACAAATAATCTCAAATGATCAGAAGGTTTCAAATATATTAACAATTATAATCCTAGCATCCCGAAATTATGAAACGCAAACATGGCCATATAATTTGTTGCTGACAATAGCACTGTTGGTGCTCACTTTGGCCCTCATTACAAACCTGCCGGTCTGTGATAAAGTGGCAGTAATACTGCCAACAGGCTGGCAGTAACCACCGCCAAATTATGACCATGGCGGTGAGAACTCAGATAGACAGACACTTTACAACACCGACCGCCAGGACAGAAGCAACAGCCACCACGGCGGTAGACGCCTACAGCCAGGCGGAAGTCAATGTTCCGCCCACCGTATTAAGACACAGGAAACCGACACCTTTTCTGGGGCGGTACCAGTAACATCAAAAGCCTGGCAGAAACTGAGCTCAGTAGGGAAAGGACTCACATTTGGAGACACAGGGAACAACCACGCCGCCAGGGAGCCCGAAATGCAAATATTTCCAATGATGTTCTACGTCCGGCTCCACCACGAACACCAACGATGGTGAAGACGACTACAGTGAGTACAGCCGGCTAGCACACAGGAGAAAGGGGCGAGGAAAAAGAGAGTGACACACACATACATGCAACACACACACCCCCACACCCAACACCATACACACAATAAGCTGCAGTAATAAAACATATGTACCCCGTACCCCTGACGAATAATGCAAGGACAACAGGATTGTGATAAAGTGAGTGTAATAATAAAACAGTAGAAATACGACAATTCAATGTAATGGTATATACATATGTGCAGTTCAAGGGACACTGCCCAGTCCTCATTGTGCGTGGGCCACTGGCCAAAGTCCAAGACCCCACTTGTCACCTGCTCCAACACAGAGAGAACACTGCAGGGGCATCAGTTGGAAAATAGGCAGGCACCTCAGGGGGATAGGGAACGGGGGCACCTCAGCCGGCAGATGGAACACCTCTGGTTCTGGAGGGGGCAACATGCCCTGTGCTTTGCCTGGGGAGTGATAGGCCACAGACTCTCAAGTGAGTGTCTTCCCCACTGGATCTGGAGGGGGCAACATGCCCTGCGCTTTGTCCTGGGGAGTGATAGGCCACAGTTTCTCATGTGGGTGTCTTCCCCACTGGTTCTGGAGGGGGCAACATGCCCTGTGCTTGATCCTGGGGAGTGCAAGGCCACAGTCTCTTGAGTGGGTGTCTTCCCTACTGGTTCTGGAGTGGGCATCGTGCCCAGTGCTCTTGATCCTGGAGAGGCTGGGGTTGGTGGATGTCTTACTCACTGGTTCAGGAGGGGGCATCTTGCCCTGTGCTCTTGATCCTGCGGATACTGGTGTTGGTGGGTTTCTGACCCAGTGGTTCTAGAGGGGGCATCGTACCCTGTGCTCTTGATCCTGGGGAGTGCAAGGTCACAGTCTCCCAGGTGGGTGTCATACCCACTGGATTTGTAGGGGGCAGGCCACCCAGCGGCCCATGGACGCAGGACTACATACCGTCCATTGGCAGTGATGGCTGATCAGTGATGGTAGTGGTGCTGCTGCAGCTGTTGGTGGGGGAGGCTCCGGCCCATCCCCTAAAGCCTCAGATGGCTGCCCACTAGTGGTGGCGGTGCTGCTGGTGCTACTAATGGTGGTGGGGGGAAGCTCCAGTCCATCCCGTGCAGCCTCAGACGGCTGTCCACTGGTGGTGGTGGTGCTGCTGGTGATGGTGGAGGAGGCTCCAGCCCATCCTCTGCAGCCGTGGTGGTGGTGCTGCTGGTGCGTCTGCTGCTGGTGGTGGTGGGGGGAAGCTCCAGCCCATCTCCTGCAGCCTCGGATGACTGCTCACTGGTGGTGCTGCTGCTGCGGGTGGTGTTGAGGGGAAGCTCCAGCCCATCCCCTGCAGCCCCAGACAGCTGCCCACTGGTGGTGGCGGTTCTACTGGTGGTGGTGGGGGGCAGCTGCAGCCCATCCCCTGCAGCCTCGGATGGCTGCTCACTGCTGGTGCTGCTGCTGCTTGTGGTGGTGGGTGGGAAGCTCCAGCCCATCCCCTGCAGCCTCGGACAGCTGCACAACAATGGTTGGTGGTGGGAGCTCCATCTGAGTCCCTAAACCAAGCCCCTTGTCCTTCCTGGCTTCTGTTGCTGGCTCCTTGCCCTTCCTGGCAGCAGCTACGGCTGGCTCCTTGCCCTTCCAGGCAGCAGCTGGGGCAGGTACCTTCTCCTTGCGGCTGCCTGGTGCAGGCTCCTTTAACCTCTAGACATGTGCCCTGGAACCCTACCCACCACGAGTGGGTGTGGAGACTACTGGGCCCATGGACTGGGTTGCTGAGGTGCTTGCCTGGGTTTCTGCCACCCTGGCCAGATGTGCAGGACGGGAGGGGTAGGAAAGAGGTCAGTGGTGGAGAGGAACAGTTTTTTAGGGGCATTAAGGTGGGAAGAGGGAAAAGGTTTGGGAGTGGAGGTTGAGGGAGTGGTTATAAGAGGTGTCTGTCTGCTGGGTTTGGGTGCAGGTGCATGGGCTGTATGCTCTTTTGAGGTAGATGGCTGCTGGGGGTCTGAGTGCTTGCGTTTGTGTACCTTGGGAGGGGGGTGACAGACACAGTGGGAGAGAACAAAGGGGACGTGTGCATGCTGTTGTGTAGGTGTCTGCCGGTGAGGTGTGTGTTCTGCTAGATGTGCTGGTGGTGCTAGTAGTGGATGAGGGTGTAGTGCATGCAGGTGTGAGTGTAGACGGAACGGGGAGGGAGGTGGCGGAGGGGGAGGAAGGGCATACAGTGGAAATTGTGGATGTTGGTATGTCTGCATCTGGATGGTGTTTGTGTGAGTGCCTGTGGGATGATGTGTGGTGCTTGTGTTTGCCTGTGCCTCTCGTGTGTTGTCTTGTGTGCATGCTCGTCTGCCTGTGTGCATGGGATAGGATGGGATTGAGGAGAATGGGATTGGGAAGAGGAAGTTGGAGGGGGAGGGTGGAAACAGGGACGATGGCTGCCATCAGAGAGTAGGCCAGTGCCTGGATTGATGTCTGTTGGGCCACCAAGCCAGTGTGCATGCCCTCAAGGAATGCATTAGTCTGTTGCATCTGGGCTGCCAGCCCCTGGATGGCATTCACAATGGTTGACTGTCCTACAGAGATGGATCTCAGGAGGTCAATAGCCTCTTCACTCAGGGCAGCAGGGCTAACTGGGGCAGGGCCTGAGGTGCCTGGGGAGAAGGAGATGACCACACTCCTGGGTGAGCCGGCACAGTCAACTCAATGAGGGGCTGCTGGGAGGGTGGTGCTGGTTTGGAGCTTTCACTGGAGGAGGTATTTGTCTCAGAATTGTCCCCTCCAGTCTCCGATGTGGTGCTCCCCTCGCCCTCCGTCCCACTGGTGCCCTCACTCTGCCTCCTTGGTCCTTTGGGATGCAGCTCTCTCCGTCGCTGGTGCCTCTGCTCTTCCGCCATATGATGCTAATGCACATAAGGACATGGTGACAAAACAAAAGGGGGGAAGAGACAAGGGATACACTGCGTCAATGGCTGCACCAACACCACCATTGGTGTACACAGCACCATCACACAGAGGGTACAGCTCTACCCACTATACATTGAACCACCATTTATAATGCTAGCCACCAAGGCATAGGGAGGGGCACATACCACCAAATGTAGCACACCTGGGACCCACACAGCCCTGACCAGTTGTGGATGCCTATGAGCTAGGTAGCAGGATGATCACTTCAGAGCAACATGGGGCCTACTCTGCAATGTCTGGCCTGGCCCAGGGGCACCCAGTGACACACATACCCCACCCGGGTACCCCCTTACTATGGGCATGTTGTAATGACGAGCACTGTACTCACCCCCTTGTGGCTGCACTGATGCCCTCAAGTGCCCATCCATCTCAGGACAGGCCACCGCCAGTATGCGGGCCATCAGGGGGGTCAGAGTTCGACGGGTGCCCCTTCCTAGTTGGGAGGCCACCCCCAGCTGGGCCCTGCTGTATTCTGTGATCAGCATCTCAGGTCCTCCCACCGTTTCCGACAGTGGGTGCTCCGCCTGCGTAGACCTCCAGGGTCCACACGTCCTTGGCGATGGCACACCATATACCCTTCTTTTGATGGGTGCTGACCTGCAGAGAAAAACACACAGAAAATGGTATCAGTCAAACCGTCCTGCCTGTTAAACTTATGGCCCCCCATAACTCTTCCCATCATCATTTACGCACACAAGGCCCAGCACACAACCTGTATGCCACCAAGGGGACATCCACCCACCTCCCTACATGAGGTCTTCACACACAAAACTCCATACATTTATGCCACATGCATCTTGCTCAAAGTGTACTCACCTGTTGGTCTGGATGCCCATACAGCAGTCCATACTGGGGTAGGACACCATCCACCAGTTGCTCCAACTCAACCGAGGTGAAGGCAGGGGCCCTTTCCTCAGTCACACGAGCCATGGTAGGTTCCAGACCCCCGGTGATCTTGGCAACAATGGAGGACAGGCACATTATCCTCACCTATAGACTTGACAGGTCCACAGTCACTTGCCAACTAGTTCTTTCCAAGTGACAGTGGGCTTGGCAGCAGCAATGGCACAGCCAATGTTCTCAGTGGTGCTGACCAGAATGTTGTCTGCCCTGATTAAACACATGTGCAGCTACATTGTTTTCCCCCAGGTGGAATATTTGGCCACAGTGAAGGATGACTTCTATGCAATGGGACATATCCCCAACATAATTGGGGTGATTCATGGACGTCATATTAAATTTATCCCCACACCTCCCAGGCAAAATGGACAGGTGTTCAGAAATCAAAAGAGATTCCACTCCATGAATGTACAGATGGTGTGCTTGGTGGACCAGTACATCTCACATGACAATGCTAAGCATCCTGGGTCAGTGCATGAGGCATTTATCCTGAGGAATAGCAGCATCCCAAATGTGATGGCCCAACTACAGAGGCACAGGGTGTGGCTAATAGGTGAGCCCTGGTTCCCATCCAGTATATGTTGGTGCATGGGTATGGTGTGGGCCATATAGGATAGTGTGTGGCTAAATGCTGTCCCTCGATATTTGCAGGTGACTCAGGTTACCCCAACCTATCATGGCTACTGACCCCTATGAGGAATCCTAGGGCAAGGGCAGAAGAACGTTACAATGAAGCAAATGGGCGAACAAGAAGGATAATCGAAAGGACCTTTGGCCTCCTGAAGGCCAGGTTCAGGTGTCTCCATCCAACTGGTGGATCCCTGTGCTACTCACCCAAGAAGGTCTGACAGATAATCGTGGCATGCTGCATGTTACACAACCTTGCCTTGAGACGCCATGTGCCTTTTTTGCAGGAGGAGGAGGCTGGAGATGGCCATGTGGCAGCAGTGGACCCTGTGGACAGTTATGATGAGGAGGCAGAGGATGAGGATGAGGACAACAGAGCAGCAGTGATACGACAATACTTCCAATGACACACAGGTAAGACAGTGTTACTTCACATTTCATTGTCATTATTAAGATTAACTTTGGCACTGGCATGCTGTTGTTTGCCACTGCTATGCCCACTCACTGTATCCTTTGGCAACTAATTTTGCAGATGTTGGTGCGCCATTATTGCTCCTGGTGTTATCACTGCAGCCAACTACAGGTCTTTCCTATGTGAACACTACTGTTCAATTGAATTGCAATGTTTGAAACTGGTTATACGAATACATACTTAAACAAATTTGACATCCTCCATACTTGTACTTTTTTCCAAGGGTGTTTATTAAAGTGCTAAGAAGTAGAGGGGCAAGTGCATTGGGATTGGGTGATGATGGAGGAAAGTCCAGGGTATAGTTCCAGTCTATTTGTAGCACAGGTGCATTGTCCAAGGGGACATAGGAAGGGGAGCAATGGCAGTTCAAGGTGTACAGGGTGACTGTGTGGGACACAAGGGTGACAATCAGAAGAGTCCCATTTCCTGGCGGAGGTCTTGGCAACAGTCTCTGGCTTCTGCCTGGATCACAGGGAACGTTTGCAGGGTGGCTCACCTTCTGCAGGGGAAGGGTGCTGGTGGCCTGTTGGTCCTGTAGCGGGGCCTCCTGTCCACTAACAGCAGCGGAGGTGGAAGGCAGTTTAGATGTCTGGCTAGTGGCAGGGGCCTGCTGGTGTGAGACTGCCTCCCTCCTTACGTTGACCATGTCTGCCAGCACCCCTGCAATGGAGACCAGGGTGGTGTTGATGGCCTGAATGTCCTCCCTGATCCCCTGTACTGTCCCTCCTGCAGCTGCCTGTTCTCCTGCATGTTGTCCAGGGTCTGGCCCAGTGTATCCTGGGAATGTTGGTATGCTCCCAGGATCTCTGCAAGTGCCTCCTGGAGAGTCGCTTCCCCGGGCTTGTCCTCCCCCTGGCACACATCAGTCTTCCCAGTTTCCCTGTTGTCCTGTGCCTCTGTCCCCTGAACTATGTTCCCACTGCCACTGACCCCAGGTCCATGATTGTCTTGGGTATGAGATGTGCTCTGGGGTCCCTGTATTGGTGGACACTCTGCTGATTGACGTGTTCTGAGGACAGATGTATGGGTACGCTGGGTGTGTGCTGTGGTGGTGTTTCCAGATGGGGGAGGGTCTGTGGGGGTGTGTGACTGTGGCTGGGTAACCGACTGTCCAGAGGTCCCTGATGGGCCAGGTTTGTCATCCAGATCCAGGTGACCAAAGTTGCTGTCATCACTGTGGGCCTCTTCAGTCAGGGGACTGGATGTTGTTAGAACCTCTTCTCTCCTGACAGTGGCCGGGATACCTGGGGGTTGTAAATGCTGTGTTATTGTTTCTGTGTGTAACATATTGTGCATCGGTGGGTTGCTCTCTCTAATTGTATTTGCCCTGGCAGCTTTCACTTGAGTACGTTGGTGTATGGTGGGATGATTAGTTCTCTCTATTGTGCATGCTTTAGTGATAGGTGTCCATGCAGGGCTGTGAGTGGTGTCCATGCATTGGTATGGCATGCAGGGCTTGGCATTGGGATGAGTGACATGTGATGGTGGGGGGTGTGGGAGGTGTTGGAGTGATGGGAGTGAGGGTCGGGTCAGGGTATGTGATGGCATGCAGGTAGGGGGTAGCAGTAATATAGAGTTGACTTACCAGAGTCCAGTCCTCTTTCTACTCCAGCCAGGCCATCAGGAGGCATGTTTGCCAAGACTTGCTCCTTCCATGTTGTTAGTTGTGGGGGAGGAGGTGGCGGTCCACCTCCAGTCCTCTGTGCAGCAAGTTGGTGTCTTGCTGCAATGGAACATACCTTCCCCCATAGGTCGTTCCACCTCTTCCTGATGCCGTCCCTTGTTCTGGGGTGTTGTCCCACGGTGTTGCCCCTGTCCACGATCCTCCCCCATAGCTCAATCTTCCTAGCAATGGATCTCTGCTGCACCTCTGCTCCAAATAGCTGTGGCTCTACCCTGATGATTTCCTCCACCATGACCCTTAGCTCCTCCTCTAAGAATCTGGGGTGCCTTTGTGGTGCCATGGGTGTTGCATTGTGTGAGTTGTGTAAGTGAAGGTGTGTAGGATGATGTGTTGGGATGTGTGATGTGGGGTGCATGGGTGGTGTATAGGTGTCGCTGGTGTGTGGCTCTGGTTTTGTCTGTGGTCTTGGTGTCTGTCTCTTGGCTTCTTTTCGTGTTCGTAAAGGGTTGTGGGTAATATGGGTGTGTGTTTTATAGTGGTGTAAGTGTGGTGTGTGCATGAGTGTCAGGTGTGTGTAGTTTGTATTGTCCAATGTAGTGTTGTTTTGTATGCATGTGTGTATTTTGAGTGCAGAGGTATGTGCTGCCAATGTTTTACCACGGTTGAATGTCCGCCGTGGTGATTCGTGGGTCATAATGTGATGGGCGTTGTTCTGTTGGTCGTAATGGTATAGGTTTTGATACCGTCAGTTTATCACTGACCTTTGGTGTGGCGGACTTGTGTCTGTGGCTGAATAGTGACGGATTGGTGTGTTTGTCATATTATGGTGAACGGTTATCTGCTGTTCCGGCGGTATGTTGGCAGCAGTCAACATGGCGGTAAGTGGGATTTACCACCAATGTTATAATGAGGGCCTATGTCACTTCATACATAACAAAGTCAGAGAAACCAGATGAAGGAAACATGGGATGAGATTTCTGCAGAAAAATCTCAATCAAAGATATATAGTTTCAGCTTGAAAATGTGCTCATATAGAGAGATACGTTGATTTGAGTGCTGTGATATGCTTCGGCTAACTTGTTTTCAAAGTCTAGACAAATTGTTTGGGTTAGTCTAGGCCTTGCCAACATGCAAAACAGAGTCTTGAAATCTTACCGAGAAATTTGATCCTGAGAATACAGATATTCTAAAAGCAAATATGCTGGATACCTACTAGCTAAGAAGAGGTCCACAACTCGAAAATATGTGTTTTACAAAATTCTGCAACACTATAGGTACAGAAATATGTGTAGGAAAACATTATTCAAGGTAAATATGGTGCAGCTGGTTGTGATAGTTGTTTAATTTGCCATGCTAAAGGTAACTAAATCAACCATAGAAAACGTACTTGTCAAAATACTGAGAAAAGAGAATTTTTGTACTTGGCACTTCTGCAGCTAGTCAAACCTTGGCGATGTGAAACAGAGTTACTTGGAAAATTTGATTGCTATGAAAAGTTTTTCAATGCTGTAAAAGACAGTATTCAGCATCCAATATTTTCTAACTGTATGAACATGTTAAATGAAGATATTGAACAGGAAGAAACATTTGCTAATGAGATAGTAAAGGGAAGTTCACAAAGCAGCCAGAGTTCTGCATCTCTCAGGCAAAAGACTCTTGGATAGCCAATAATAGAAAATGAAGCTGTCATAGCAGTGATTGAAGTGGAGACAGCAATGTATCAAGCAAGAGGAGAAAATGTTAACTTGGAAGACTTAGTGGAGGAAACTCAATAATGTATCAGAAAAAATATGCATGGACTTCAAAGTAAAAATAGAGCACGGATTCCTACATGAAAAGAATCAATGTAAATGTTTAACCTTGAATCTAATTCTTTTGTATGTTAGCGGACAAGCAGGTACTGGAAAATGTTTTCAATACATGTTCGAACTATGTACCTACAGAAGTCTAGAGATTCCCTTTTATCATGTGTAGTAATAGCTCCTACTGTATTAGCTGCACACACTATCAAAGGCATAATTTTGCATCATCTACTTGTGCTCCCTGTTGAACACAACAATAAACTAGAGTATTAAAAGTTATCTGGTGATGCTTGCAACAAGGTTTCCAGAGTCTTGAAGAAATTGAAACTTGTAATCATTAAAGAGGTGAGCATGGTCTCAAACTTAATGCTCACCTTTTCGCATTTAAGAATGCAACAGATATTGAAGACAAACTATGAAGTACCTTTTGGAAGAAAGCACGCAACTTTTTTGATGATTTATTACAACTTACCCCTGTGAAAGGACAGCCTTTATTTAAGACACTCTGATATGAAGAAACTCGTAATTCCTTAGGGACCATTGAAAATATAAATATTTGGTTAAATTTCTAATTCAAAGAACTGATTAAAAACATGCGCCAAGCATCTGGTACACAATATGAAAATATTATGAAGGATATTAGAGTAGGCATACTGTCAAAAGAAGAAAAACGTTGTTTGGAAATCCGACTAATAAAGAACATGTTTCCTTCAAAAAAATCTGAGGCACAGCTAATGTTTGAATTTATTCAACAACAAAAATAAATTGTGTGACTAATACCTATGGTTCAAGAATGCACATCTTTTAATAAACAATTACTAAAACTAGAAAATCAACAAATATTAGAATTGATATCAATTGATAAAATGGAATACCAAGGAATAAGAATGCAATTGTTTGAAAAACTACAATCAAATTGGATTCTTTGGAAAAGTGTGTTTCCAAAACTGTGGGATTAGAAACGTATCTATGTGTTTGTAAGAACTGTAGAGTGATTTTGCTCCGTAAGTTGATGTTGAAGAAGGATTAGGTAATGGAGCTACGGGATAAAGTATTGCCTTTATTCTTTATCCAAACAGAAATGAAGTTCAGTATCTAGCAAATAAATGTGATGGTCTTGAAGGAATAAAAGAGATTGCAATATCTGTAGCATGTTTGTTACTTGTGAAAGACCTATATGTATGCAGAAAACAGTTTTCAATATGTCTAACAGATGCTGTAACAATACATACATTTAAGCGTAGATGCAGCATTGTTTACTATTGGTAGCGCTGTGTTTAAGAAAGTTATGTCTTATGTAGCATTGTCATGCATTAGGACTTTGTGTGGTTTGTATCTGATAGAGTTTGATCAGAGTAAAGTAAATTCTAATTCCAGTTGTGTACTTGAGTACAACCAGTACCCAGTTTAAAAAGAAAAAAGCCTACTATCTTACCAAACTGAAAAGATGCAAAGGTTCAGAGTGACATTCCTGAGAAGAAGATGAAAAAAGAAAATAAATAAATATTGGAGAAAAAGAACTGAAAAACTGATGTTGAAATTGTAGGTTACCAGTTATCAAATATATCTGGAGTCAAATGCTATGCTAATGTAATTCTCAATGCACTGTTCTGTTTACCTATTCTGTTCTGTGAACTTAAACAGAGAAAAGAAAACGCTTATACTCTGCAATCCCGATCTTGTTGGGAAGCTTGTGCAGTGATAGAACAAAAACATACCCTAAATCTTGTATTAGATATCTTATAGATCTGTGCGCTGGATCTGTGCACTTCAGATACACTGAAGAAAATGCACAAGAACATTTGATGGTTCTACTAGATATTTTAGATGAAGAAATGGTAGCTATTGAGGAACTATTTTGACTAAGTAATTCATGGCAGCATGACTGTGAAAATCATTCCTTTTCTTCAAAAACAGAAATAGATTCGGAACGATTGATCTACCTAACTCTGCCAGATTGTAAAACTGTCTGTTTTGAAAATTGAATAAAGACACAACACAGAATAATATGTGCACAAAGTACAACTCAGACCTCATTGCAACTTTGAACATACGAAAAACTGGCAAGTATATGATCTTATTGCTACATCGATGCACAGCCTGTAGAACTAAATTGGAAAGTTAAATTGTAAAATTTAAAACAGGACAGATTTCAATTTCTAGTAAAACACATACCTGTACAGCCATTATTTTACATGAAGGAGCAAATGTTACATCTGGACATTATACCAACTACACAAAGAACACAACTGGATGAACAGAGTGTAATAATAGTAAACTTACATTTAAGCAGAGATTACCCTATAAATTACCAAATTCTTACCTTCTTTTTCTTTAACCAAAGTTCTAAGGAGGATGAGGAATACTACTGGAGAAATGCAATAATAGATCTCATCATGGGCCTTGCAAGGGTGATGTCTCTCTATAGGATTGTAAATCTTTAAAACTTCTTACTCTTGGATGGAAACCCCAGACATAGTACTAAACTGTAAATGGAGATCAGATACTTTGAACTACAACAAACATGTACAGAAGTTAAAAAGAAAGACATATAAAGTTTTGTTTCAAGAACAGCTGGAAAATAATTAGACTAACAATACCACTGATATACTCTAATCCTGTTGAATGGATAGCAGTAGTTTATGACATAATGCAGCCTACCAAGGGTGATATCTTTAGACACTTTTTTAAGTACTACTATGATTCATACACATTACTGATATTACAAAGGTACAATAGTTTGATTAATATTTGTAGTGAGTGCCATACATATTAATCTTAATTTCAGATAAGGTGCTATGTAGTTATGTTATATTTTTAAAGTCCATATGACTGTTTATTCCCCCACTGTTCAAGGATGAGTATCTATATGCACTTAGAGTCATATTTGTACATGTTTTGCACCACATTTGCATAATTTCTTTTGACGCAAATTTGGTGCAAAAATAACTCAATATTTATACTTTGGCACTAGACCTGTTGAGCGCCAAATTTATGGAGTTAAAGTCCTTTTTTGGACATGGAAACCTACCTTGGTCAATGAGATGCAAGGTAGGCGTTCCCATGCAAAAAAATGACTCTATGGCCTTAGTGCCATGTTTATTCTCCCCATGCTAAAATCACGCACAGGGGGAGGAGGGCTCAAATAATGGTGCAAAGATTGCTTTGCACCAATATTTAACGCCTGGGTCAGGGCAGGCGTTAGGGGACCTGTGGGCCTATTTCCATGGTGAAACACCATGGAATAAGCCCACAGGTGTCTTCCCCTGGCCCCAGGGACACCCCCACCCACAACAGAGGGACAGCGGAGGATGGAGGACCCCATCCCAGGTACGTATAGGTAAGCACAGGTCAGTATTTAATTTTATTTTTTAAAGTGCCACTGGGCGCCCTGAAATGGGCCACCGTAAATGGCACTTGCTGCAATGGCCATGCCCAGGGGAAATCTGGTCCCCTGTGCTGGCCATTGGGGTGGTAGGCATGACTCCTGTCTTTTCTAAGGATGGTTTTGTGTCAGAAAATGACACTAGGCTGGTTAGAGTAATTTTTTTTACTCTAACATGCCTAACGTTATTTTTTGTTGCAAACCCCCTTCTCCCATACCGCCACCCCCACCTGGCTAAGGTCATTTTTTTTTACGCTAGCCCACCCTTTCCTCCGGCTTGCACAATTCCATAAATTATGGTGCCCAGCTGGTGCTCAGGAATGGCGCAAGCCGGTGCAAAACATTAGTGCAGTTTTGCACCAAAAAGTATAAATATGCCTCTAAGTTTATAGTGCAAATGTACAGAAGCTGAGAACAGTTGGCAAGGGACTGTAACATACATTAGGGGACATGTGGGCCTATTTCTATGGTGGATCACCATGGAATAAGCCAACAGGTGCCCTCCCCAGGCCCCAGGGACACCCCCACCCAAACCAGAGAGACACCAGATGATGGAGGAACCCTTCCCAGGAAAGAAGTGCAGTTTTGCACCAAAAAGTATAAATATGGCCCTTAGTTTATAGTGCAAATGTATAGAAGCTGAGAACAGTGGGCAAGGGACTGTAACATGGTTACATAATATTTGTAATTTTTATACAGTAGTATAAATTTGTTGTGTCTTGTAATTAATAATATTTGTATTATAGATTGAGAAGTTTCACTGATCCACACCAACACACTAATGTAAATACAGCGATATATATATATATATATATATATATATATATATATATATATATATATATATATATATATATACATACTAACACACTCAGGAAACACTGATGAATTCTCTTATATACCCGGGCAAACATTAACACAGACAGTGAAATATGAAACACTGGTATATACTCTAACACATCCATTCACTCAGTAATGTATAGACCTATACATGGAGGCATGTAGGAATACTGGCACTGACTCATACACTGGCACACCTAAATATACATTAATGGATACACTGACACACCCAAGCACATACATATGTACACACTGACACTTCCATGCATATACTATCCTTAAACTGACACAAGTAAGCACATGCTAATATATACACTGACACACCTACGCTCACACCGATGGTCACACTAACACACCCATGGACTCACTGATCCATACACTGATACAACTAGGCACACACTGATCAATGCACTGACACACCCAGGCACACAGTGCGGCACACACTGACACCCCCATGCACACACTGATCCATGTACTAACTCACCCATGCACACACTAATACAATCACTGATATATCCAGGGACACACTGATGCATATACTAACAGACTCAGCCAAACACAGATGCATACATATACACAGTTAGGCACATACTCATGCAAACACAAGCATGTTCAGGCATCCACTTATGCATATGCTGAGACACCCAGGCACACACTCATGCATACACTAAGATATCCAGCCACATACTGATGCATATACTGACACACCAAGGCAGACACTGATGCATAGACTGACACAGCCAGGTACACAATGATACATACACTAGCACGGCCAAGCACACACTCATACATACACTTATACACATAGGAAAATATTGATTTATACGCTGAGACACCCAGGCACACACTAATTCCTACCTGCATAACCAGGCACATGCTGATGAATACACTAACACACCTAGGTATACACTGATGCATACACTGACACAGCTATGCACATACTGAATCATACACAAACACATCCAGGCTCACACACAAGCATTCAGTAATACACACTGGCACACATTGAAGCATACACTGACACACCCAGCCAAACAGTAATGTATACAATGACAAACCCAGGCGCACACCCATGCATACACTAGCATGCTCAGGCATCCACTCATGTGTACACTGAGACACCCAGGCCCATTCATGCATACACTAACACACTCAGCCAAATACTGCTGCATATGCTGACACACCCAGGGAGACACTGATGCATAGATTGGCACAGCCAGGCACAAAATGATAGATACACTAGCACAGACAAGCACACACTGATGTATACACGTAGACACCTAGGCAGACACTGATGCATGGGCTCACACACCCAGGCACACAATAATTCATATCTGCACTCCTTGACACACACTGATTCTTACACTAACACACCTAGGGATGCATGATGCATCCACTGACACACTCAGACACACACTCATGCATACAAATACAGCCGGGCTCATACTAATGCATACACCAACTCAGCCAGGCACTAACTGATCCATACGTTGACACACCCAGGCACTCACTCATGCAAAAACTGGCACAATAAGGCATCCACTCATGCGTACACTGAGACATTCAGTCACACACTCATGTATACACTAACACATAACTAAAGGTAAGTATGTAGTTCCTACAAAACCTTAAAGCACTGTTGTTAGATTTGGCATCCTTGGTGTGGTCCCCCCTAACTTTTTTCCTGTGTTTACCAGGTTGTTGATGTGTGCTGGACTCAGTTTTTGCTGTTTTTGTTATTCTTGGCACTTTACCACTGCTATCCAGTGCTAAAGTGCAAGTGCTCCTATAGAAAATGTGTCTGTAATTGGCTCATCCATGATTGGCATATTTGATTTACTGGTAAGTCCCTAGTACAGTGCTCTAGAGGTGCCCAGGGCCTGTAAATCAAATGCTAATATTGGGCCTGCAGCACTGGTTGTGCCACCCACATTAGTAGCCATGTAATCCTGTCTCAGACCTGCCACTGCAGTGTCTGTGGGTGCAGTTTTAAACTGCCATTTTGAGTTGGCAAGTGTACCCACTTGCCAGGCCTAAACCTTCCCTTTCCTTACATGTAAGACACCCGTAAGGTAGGCCCTAGGTAGCCCCAGGGGCAGGATGCAGTATATGTTTAAGGTAGGACATATACTAATGGGTTTTAAATGTCCTTACAGTGAAATACTGCTAAATTCGTTTTTCACTGTTGCAAGGCCTATTCCTCTCATAGGTTAACATGGGTGCTGCCTTTAAATATGATTAAAGTGTAGATTCCCTTTGGGAGCGGAAAGAGATGTGGAGTTTGGGGTCTCTGAGCTCACAATTTAAAAATACATCTTTTAGTAAAGTTAATTTTAAGATTGTGTGTTTGAAAATGCCACTTTTAGAAAGTGAGCATTTTCTTGCTTAAACCATTCTGCGACTCTGACTATTTGTAGATTTTCTTTCTGGGTCAGTTTGACAGTTGGGCTGTTTGCACCTCTCTCTAGACAGTGACACAAAGGGAGGTGGCGTATAGCCTGTATAACCTGATGAGCCATCTGTGCTAGGAGGGGGGGGCGGAGTGGTCACTCACACCTGAAAGGGCTGTGCCTGCCCTCACACAATACAGTCTCCAACCCCCTGGTGTGTTTCTGGGGCCTAGCCTCGGCAAGGCAGAATTTCACTAACAAGACAGACGCTTCTAGAAGTAAGCCTACTTCAAAGGGCAAAATAGGTATAAGAAGGGCAGCCAAAATCAAAGACTTTAGATCACTTCTGGAAACCAAGAAGAACCTCTGCCTGGAGAAGAGCTGAAGAGATGAGGAAGAAGAGCTGCCTTGCTTTTGACTGTGCTTTGAGGAGCTATCCTGTAGTTGCTGCTTCTGCCTGTGCATTAGGACAAAGACTGGACTTTGTGTGCCTTCCTGTTTATGAAGAACTTTCCAAGGGCTTGAAATTGAGCTTGACTCCTGTTGTTGAAGTCTCAGGGGCAGCAAAGACTTCTCTCTGCCATCACCTGGAGCCTCTGCTGAGACTCCTGCCCTGCCAAGTGGTGCCCTATCCAGTTCCTGGGGCCTTGATAGTAGAAGATGCAGGCCAAATTTGAGAAATCCATGCACAGACCGCCGTGCTGGGAAAATCTTGCCGCAATCTCAGGAAAAACAATGTGCTGTCGGCTTCACGGTTGAAATTGACGCTCTGCCTGCAGCGTGGCTGGGAGATTGACGCACGCGGCTAGAGAAATGACGCTCAGCATTGCTGACGGAGGCTGGTGATATCGCAAACCACACTGTGCTGTTTTTAGATCACCGTGCGCCAGGATTTCCGAGGCAAACATCGCTGGGCCTGAAAAAACTAAGCAAAGCCTGCCCGGACTTGAGCATGCTTGTCCGGATTGACGTATCACTCTCCTGCGGAGAGAAGAAACAACGCACGCCGACCCGACCAAAGGAGAAACGACGCACGGTCTCGCTTGTGAATGATATCGAGGCATGGCAGGCTCATTTTGACGCACACTCGCCCATGTGGGGTTATTTTTTACGTGACTCAGGTACATTTTCAGGCTAACAGTATTGACTCTTTTACAATTAATAACTTGACTTGTGTATGGTGGATTTTTGTTGTTTTGGTCTTGTTTTGTTTAGATAAATATTTTCTATTTTTCTAAACCTATGTTGTGTCATTTTGTAATGTTTTCATTAAGTTACTGTGTATGTTGGCACAAATCCTTTACACCTAGCACTCTGAAGTTAAGCCTGCCTGCTCATGCTAAGCTACCAAGGGGGTTAGTGGGGGTTAGCTGAGGGTGATTCTCTTTTACCCTGACTAGAGTCAGGGTCCTTGCTTGGACAGGGGGTAACCTGACTGCCAAGCAAAGACCCCATTTCTAACAACTGTGTGAAGGTCAGAACCCCATATGAGGGAAGCCCCTTACAGGAGCAAGAACCCTCACACACCCCAAGGGGTGTCATGTTTCATCATCGGGCAGCTCCACACGCTCCAAATGCCCAACGGGCCCAACTGGGGTGTTCTTTGCCAGAGATTTGTTCTGGCTGCTGATGTGAATGGTAAAGTGTAGTGTTATGAGAGTGAGAAGATCGGTGCAGGAAAGGAGATCCAAAATCAATTTATTGTGTAGGAACCACTATCATGATTTAAAGCAAAAGAGTGAGTCTGTAATGGGCGCAATGATCCTTCTGACTCAGAAGTATGAATAGATAATGTGGACATGTTTCTTGCTTATTTAATGTCTGCATGGATCATGGCAATTCCTAAGGATAAGAAACCTAACCTACTCTCAGGGGAGTTGTGTTTAATTGATGCCCCTATGTAATCCACCCCTTGCAGGATAAGTGGGTAGTGTCAACCTGTTCTGTAAATAGCTGACCTGCAAAGAAGCACAGAAACAATAAAATGAGGAAATTATTTCATAGAAAGCACAAAAACACAGTAGTGACATACAGTAAAGAGGTCCTCATTCAGTGCAGCTTTAGTAACAATAGCAGCCAGTATATTAGGCAAATTCTGGCTTACCAAGTGGATTGCTTAAAAAGTTAAATTGAGTAGCAGAGGGAACGCCCCTTGTGTGTCTCGCTTAAAAAATTTGAAAGGGAAGGTAATGAGAGTGAAACAAAGTAAAGTATGCCCAAGGCTTAAAGAATCTAAAAAGTCAGTCATTATCACCGCCTGTCCCACGAGGGGAGATACTCACTTGAGTCCTATAGAGTGTCATCACCAGAGTGAAGGGAAGACCCAGCGGTAGGCTTTTAAAGCTTGTTCCCATTGCCTAAACAGGAACAGCTGAGACTCGTGAACACTTAGGCTCCTAAAAAGACTAGACTGGAGCTTGTGTTAAAAGTATAGCCGCCATTTTGAGACGAGCGTCAGCTGTGAGCCTTTCTTTCTTTCTAAAAGGCACGTATAAACAGTATCAAGCCAAAGGGGCAATCCCGCGGACATCATGGAAAAGAGGTTCATTATACGCCAATGGTATACATGTCCTGTCCGAATGCTAATCTGATAATGAGACATGGAAACAATACAATTATGCAAAAGATCGGCTCACATGATTATGTTCCAGAAATAACTGATTAATATTATCACATGTAACATTCAGATTATTATGTATGGGTTATAATTGGATGGTTAACCAATCAGCCCAATGATAGTTGGGCAGTCAACATTCGCCAGATATAGCTCATTAAAATAGTACCACATGCAACACTGTGTGTGTGTGTGACAACTTTACAGGGTTAAAATGAAATCCCAGAGAGACCCAAAAAAAGTGTATGGGATGTTACCCCCTTTAAAAAAAAAAAAAAAGAAAAAAAAAAAAACTTTCCATGATCGCCTGTGCAGCCCTCCATCCTG
Source organism: Pleurodeles waltl (assembly GCF_031143425.1). Lineage (NCBI taxonomy): Eukaryota > Metazoa > Chordata > Amphibia > Caudata > Salamandridae > Pleurodeles > Pleurodeles waltl. The sequence continues at coordinate 1,530,493,916 of NC_090444.1, forward strand.
CACTAGTGGGGCATACAATCTATATACTGTCCAGATGTGTGTGCAATTCAAAGACAGGAGCACTGGATGGGAGATCATGATGAGACTTTTGCCCAGGGGATGTCATCCTTCAGCCCCTCCCTGTGTGTACAGAGATGGAAACTCCTCCTTTGTTCATTCTGGAGTAGAGCTTTCTTTGATAGCTGGGAGATGCATTCTATAACTTCCATTGTATGTACTTTGGTGTATGGTTATTGTCAAGAAACTGTGTGCTCATTTTTGTTTTCTTATCACAATGTATACCACTGCAATGTTCCATGATACGTATCTTAACTGCCCTGGTTGTTATGCCTATACATCTCTTCTTACAAGGACATGTGATCATATTTATGCTATTCTTGATGTTGTAGCTAGTGTGAGCATTAACACAGCCAGGCTCACACTGACATGTACACTGACACACCCAGGCATAGATTCATGCATACACAAACACACCCAGGCTCACATTTATGCATACACTAACAGCCAGGCACACACTGATACGTACGTTGACACACCTAGACACACACTCACGCATACCCTAACACACCCAGCCACATGCTGATACATACACTGAAACACCCAGGCAGACGCTGACACATAGACTGCTGCAGTCAGGCACACAATGATACAGACACTTGCACAACAAGCACACACTGATGTATACACTTAGACACCCAGGCAGATACTGATGCATACCCTCACACTCCCAGACTCACACTAATTTATACCTGCTCATTCAGACACACACTGATTTATACATTAATACATTTAGGGATACAGTGATGCATATACAGGCACAACCAGGCACACACTCATGCATACAAAAACACACCCAGGCTCACATTCAATGCACTTAGTAACATACACAGGCAAACCATGACCCATACACTGACACACACAGTCAGACACTGATGTATATAATAACACACCTGGGTACACACTGATACCTTCACTGACTCACCCAGGCACACACTCTGGCATACACTGTAACACCCAGACACACTTTCATGCACACACTCACACACCCATGCACACACTGGTGCATATACTGACAGATCTACAGACATACTGGTCCATTCACTGACATGCCCAGACAGACAGAGATGTGCACACTGACAGATGCAAGCACACATACATACATTACACCATTCAGGTACACACATATAGTAATAGAAAAAACACAGACACAGCTCTTCTTTAAGAGAATGTAATGGTTCTAAAAAGAAACTTTTTGTAAAAAAACGTTTTGGGCTGTTTGTTCTCTTAAAAAACTGTATCTAAAAAAAAGAGCAAACGAACAAAACAAAGAAGCAACATGCTTTATCTTAAAAAAAACATCAAAAGTAAATTTGGATATAAAAAGAAAAATTAACAGCAGTGGTTGCTAATGGCGTGGAAAAATCCAGCCAGAGGTGACACTTTTGCAGCAATTAAATCACCACAGTCTGAACAGTCGGTAACTGTTCTTTCTTGGTCTGGTGAAATTAATGTCATAGTTGTTAAATTTGAAAAGTGTCCCTCAGCACTGGTTGAAGCATTTGAACCTTCTCTCTCATGCAGGATTCTGTTAACTGCCCTTTCATGGATCATCTTCAGGTGCTTCCACATGGAACGTGTCCTATGGGAATTCTTCTTAATGGTCCCACATGAATGTTGCATTTTGCAGATGTTACATATGATATACTTTGCTGTCATCTTCCTTTCACCAGAGCTGATGGTGAAGTGTCCCCACACCTCACTTTCCTTCTTTGTGGGAGGCACATCTTGCCTTCCTCCATGCGGGGAGCTCATGGATCTACTACTGCTGAAAATGTTTGTCATCTTCTTCTTGGAGAAAAGATAGAAAGGAAAACTCCCAAAGGAAGAACTCCTCAAAGCAACACTGCTCTGTCCAGAGAATTGAAAGCAGAAATTAACACTGCAGGGTGTGACTGGAACTGTTATAAGGTGTAGTCAGCAAACAGCCAGTGAAATGATACTATTTCTCTTTCATCATCAAATTGATCCACAGATTCCTTCATGGAGCAGCAGTTCCCAATAACACATAAAGTCACACATTTAAAAATAAAACAACTATAAGAGAAGTGATATCTACTTTCATATAGGTGCAGCCTGACTCCAATATTAAAAATACACGTCTCTATATAGTAAAATTAAATCACAAGAAAAATAGGGAGACCGCAAATCCGGATGGACAGCTCCAGTCCGATCACGTGATCGTACCAGAAACCATTGAATACGTCCCCCTATGTTTTCCAGCACCGCAGAAGTGGATCAGCAGAGCTAGTAATAATATACAACAAATAATAACAATAACAATAACAATAACAATAAAATAATAATAATAATAATAATAATAATAATAATAATAATAATAATAATAATAATAATAATAATAATAATAATAGATGAAACATATCAACATTTATTGTCTTAATACTTATTTGATACAGAGAGGTGCGTCTCCTGTAGTAGCATACATACCTAGCAACTCATACAGTCACTATCATATGAAGACAAGACCTCCTATTCCCTACTTAGTGATTAAATGAATCAGCCAATTATTCATCTTTCCAGCCTACTAGTGCTGAACATTCACATGGAGATTTGATGTCACATATACTTAACCCATTTGAAAACAGTTATACTTCTATTTTAATAGATTAAACTTACAAATGAGGACTATGATGCACTGAAATGCAGCACAATACCGAGTGAACAGAGGGTAAAATTTGAGTTGATTGATAGGTCCCCCTCTCAGAAAGAAGATGTATGTTTTATTTTGCTTTGTGGGAGCAGTTATCACCCTGGGACATAGCAGGAGCCAGCCAGGGGGAATGAGGGTCCCCAGCACCATCAGTAGCTCCTCAAGGGGTGCCACATAACCCCCCTCCTATGAACAATGCCCCAAGGAGGTGTTGGTCTTCCAGGCTATGGGGGTCCCAAACAGAACACCATCATAATCTTCATTGTAGCCCCAGGGGGGTGGTCCCTGGGGCTTCAGGTGGAGCTGAGCACCCCCCCACCATATAAATGGATTGAAGTCCTGGGGAGTTGGTGGTCCACAGGGCTGCAGGGGGGCAAGGCCATCCCTGCATTAATGTTGATCAAAGCCCCAGGGATGTGGTGGTCTCCAGGCTGTGAGCGAAGCCGATAGGCCTCCCCCACACAAATAAAACATTTAGGCCTGGGGAGGTGGTGTTCTCTGGGAGGCAGGGGGCATGCACCCACCTTACAAATAAAGAATACCCTCTGGACTTGCCTCACCTGGGGGCTTAAATAAGACAAAGCCGGTACTTCTTTTTTTTTAATTTTCAGCGGATCTATGGAACCACTGTGACTACCACCGTTTTTGCCCTTGGGTGGTTCCTCTGGGACCCTGCCAGCAGAACTAAGGAGTCAGGATGTCTGGGATTTGGCTCAAGCCAAGTCCAAAAATGGCTGCCAGTACATCCTTGTTGAACTGTTGACAGCCAATCAGATCTTAGCACAAGATCGGAGGAGTCGCAAATCCTTTGCACCCCTGTATATACATGGATTTTCTTTAAGTTATCAAAAACAACTAAACGGATTTACACCAAATAACAAAAAGGTCTCTTTCTGGACCAAGATCAACATATCTGCCAAAGTTGGTGTAATTCCGTCCAGTAGTTTTGGCGCTATTGTTTTTTTTACGTATAGTAATTTTCATTACTATACTTTAATCCAACCACCACTGCACAAGGCCTTCGGCTGTGCGTGGCTTGGGTTGGTCATAGGGCCTGGCTTGTAGCCAACATCTATAACCACCCAACCCTGTGCTGCGCATCGTCTTCGGTCGTGTGCAGCAGGGGTCGGCTGTAAGGCCTGACCTGTGGCCAGTTCCTGTGGCCAAATCCTTTAGAAACCCAAACCCTGCACGGCCCCCCACCTCAGGCTGATATCAGCACCCAGGGACATAGAAGGAGCTGGCACCTGGGGCTGACAGTCCCCAAGACAATCAGTGGCCCCTCAAGGGGGGCAATGAGGCCCCCCTCCCACAAAAATAGCTCCTGGGAGGTGGTGGTCCCCAGAGCCACAGGGGTCTGAAACAGACCGCCTTTTCATTCTTGCCCCGTGAGGTGGTAGTCCCCGGGGCTGTAGGGGGGGGCTGTTCACCCAATTTGTTCACTGCCCGGGGAGGTGTTAGTCCCCGGGGCTCCGGGTAAGTGACTGGGTACATACATATAAGTATGGATTATCTAATAAAGAAGCAACATTTAACTACTTACTTGCATTACTGTAGCCTGGCCATGAGCAGTTAGGCTTAACTAGGAGACAGGTGTGCAAAAAAACATTTAATATCACCAAAATTATGAATAGGTAAATCACAGAACACACAATAAAAATCCAACACCAAATTATAAAACTAGATTATATTGTTTTCTTTAAAATAACATTAAAATGACAAAAATCGAATAAAGGGCAACAGAGATATGACTTTTTAAAGATTACATGTTTTCTAGCGCTCAGAAATCAAACGTTCCACACTGGACATCTGGTTGCACTCGACTGGGGCAAAGTCAAAAGGCGAGGCCGATCGCAATGGAGCCCTGCTCGGCTACACTGAGTGGGAGGCCTCAGTCAATGTTTCACCTTCACACTTAGAAAGCATCTTAAAGACAAAGTCACAAGTTAAGGCTGTCCTCACTGGAACCCTCTTTGGATGTGCATCACGGGAGGCCTTGGTCAAGTGCTCTGCATTCGGATGTGGAAACTTTTTCTGTGTGCAGGTGCAGGCAAGGGGCCCGGAAGGGCAGTTCATCTTCTGGTCTTGTTCCAATAAGGATATGAAGTGTGGGGCAGCTCTGCCATATTTATCTTTGTTCCTGGGGTGGCAAGCAGGGGAGTGCTCCTGTCCAATCATGTGTAGGCCACCATCCTCTTGAGTGACCATTTCCTGACCACTTCCTGAGAAGTATGGCAAAAATCAGTCCCATGGAGCATCATTCCTCAAAATCCAAGATAGCAAAGAATCAGTCTTAGATGTTTCCTTTATTTCAGCTCAGGCCACTTCATACCTTATCAAGGCAGCCTAGCTCAGGCTGCCAGAGGCTGACCAATCAGAGAAGGGCACTACAGGGCTGAAGTTGGAAGCTTTTAGCAAGAGTACAAAAACTCTTTTTTTCTTCAAGTTATATTAAAATCAACAGTGGCAAGTTGTTGGATTTATTATAACTTTTAATTTGAAATCACACTTGCCATATTTAACTCCTTCCTATAGAACAAAGGAATGTTTTATTTTAAAATAAGGTCTCCCCATGTTAGCCTATGAATCCCATTCATTAGAATGGAGAAAAACAAATGTGGCTATTTTTTGCTCACCATGGCTTATAAAACATATTTTATAAATTCCCTGCTTATAGTTACACTGCACACTTAGGGCTTACATTAGGGTTGACATTTGCAAAAATAAGGTAGCTTAGGACTTTGGAAGTAGTTTTAATTCCAAAGTCAAATTTGGGGTTAACTTTAACTCAAAAGCAGCGAGTAAGGCAGGCCTGATTTTAAAATGTCACTGGACACCACAACAGTGCACCTATGGGTGTTCTATCTATACTATGACCCCTAAACATGCATGCCCTACCTTATAATAGGGACTTATTGATAGGTTGGTACAGCCAATTATAATCACCCTAATTTGCATAATCCATTTTACACCACAGAGCATTAGCCAATGGACTGGCTAGCAGTACCCAGGGCACAGTCAGAGTCAGTAACCCCCAGTATCAGTCAAAAGGTTTAGGGTTGACCAGAGCAAAAAGGTCGACGTTCCTACAATAGTTACATTTTGTTATAATTATTATGTCTATTAAAATATGTTAACCTGAATTATGAAGTAGATTAATAAAAAAACAAAGGAAGCTTCTTTTTCTTTTTTAACACAATTATACATATTATGTAGACTTGTTATGTTCCCCTGTCCACCATTTTCCGCTTCTATACTTGTTCCATATAAAAGAAGTTTTCATAGCTGCTCATCACTGAATAGTAGGGGGATATAACAGCCATATGGACTTGAAAAAAAAAACATAAGCATATACCACGTTATTTAAAATTGAAATTACTGTGCATCACAGTCAGACATAGACAGCATTTTACACCAAATAAGTGTTACTGTGAATTGCACTCACTAAAAGTTCCTTAAACTACAATCACTTCTCTTAAGAAAACTACAAATGCTAAGAAATTGTTGGTTATTATTTTACCTGGAACAAAATTATGAACAGATGTAATACACCATTTACATTTTGCATTTCCTTTTGCCCACAAATTGCAGTAGACTGAATATTCTCTTAAAGACTGATTATCCATGTACATTACCTTGGATAGGCTGAATGAAGTCTTAAAGACAACGGATCCTCACAAACAGAAGTTCAGAAAGACAATTTATTCCAGAAATCTTGTTAAGGTGTTAGTACTCCAGTTTTTTTTTCTTAACATCACCCGTGATAGGCCAAATGATGTCTTACATAGTGATGATTCCAGTAGACATAACGTTACATGGTCATTTTCTTCCAAAAATCCTAAAGACATAAATGATATACACTTTACTTGGATACCATTTTCTTGACATTACCCCTGATAGGTCGAATGATGTGTTAAACACTGGAGATCCTTGTAGAGAGAAAATTATTTATTTCTTTTTCAGAAAAATAATTATTTTGACTACATTTATTCACACTTTATTTTTGTATATTTTTTTGAAGACGTGTTCCCTGATAGGCTGAATGATACATTTAGCTGAACATATGTCAAGACAAAAGACTGTAGCTCATATTTTCTTAAAGAAATGTTGCTTAGAACTTTAGCTAAAGAAATAGTAGGTAAGAATTAGGAAATTTGAAAGGCAGCTGATGTTTGAATTGCAGACTGCTGTCATTGCAATCCGCGCATCCAGTTTGAATCTTTAAATATACAGTGTAATGTCCAGATGTAATATTTACACCTCTGTGGAAGATGATAGCCAAAGTACAGTATGTTCTTCCAGAAATTGATATTTGTTCAACTTTAAAGTTTGAAATCTCAGTTTCTAGTTTTGTTGCATCTGCTCTGCATCGTTGAAACATTGCTCTAATGTTACCACTCCTTAGTATAAGCAATGAAGTTAATAAATTAAATTTACAGCTTTGATAGGTCATATTTTGGTCACTCATTTTTATTAGTTTATCAAAAGACACACTTTTTGTATCTGGCAGAGTTAAGTACAGAAATTGCTCAGATTGGAATTCAGTTGCAGATGTGAAAGAGCAATCCTCACATTACTGGTCCCATGTATAACTCAGTCCAAATATGTCATCAACATTTTCATTTGGTCTTCTAAAACTCCAATGATCACCATAATAAATTACTGTGCATCTTGTTGAGCTTTCACAATAAATACTGCAGATTTACTTTATTTGTCTACTAGTTGTCAGATGCCTGAAGCAGAATGTATTATAGTTCTATCATGAGAAGCGTTCAAGGCAATTACATAGTGCTTTGCACAATGTGTTCCTTCGTTTGTGTTGGATTGCATGTACAGCATGTGGTAAATGGAAGAGAACAGTGAGAGCAATTTTAGCATAGCAGTTTACACCAATAGGATTATCCAACTTGTAACCTAAAATTTCTCCAACCTTTTCACATTTTATTTTCTTGACACTTTCTTCTCTAGGTTTCTTTTCAGTCATTTCTATAATTTTCTTTGATTGTTTTGTTAATTTCAGCTTAAGGCATAATAGCAGTTTTTCATAAATAGTATACTCTCCTAAATAACAAGTATATTTACTTCTTAATCTGCTATAGTTTCTCATGCAATTTGCATCTGCACTAAGCTTTTTCTCATTAAAATCAATCAGAAACAAACCAGGTAATGTTTGAACTCGTGAAAATGCCCATGTGCTATTCCTTCCTTAAAAACTATACTTCCAATAATAATAAATACAGCATCAACAATTAAGCCTTAAGGCTTGTAGGCCATTACGGTATACCTGAGAAAAACTGGAAACTGTTTTAGTTGGACATACAAATCTTCCAAAAGCAAAAAGCTTACAACACACAGCCCAATTTGCTTCACACCATCAACCTGATCAAACTTTATAGCTAAGAAGTCACCCTGATCACGGTTAGTAAAATTAATTAAATCAACAACTGTACCCATGGCACCATTTACCAATCCTTTTTCTACATTTAAATGATGTCTTAAAATTACACTACAGTTTCTACAAACATGTCAACACTTCACTAGTCCAGCAGGCTTGGATACAGATTCCTCCAAAGAGTTTAAATTATTTTGTAATTTTCCCTCAGCAGTACAGTTACTCCTTGGTGTTCCATTTTGTCAACAGCAGTAACCTCCAGAATTCCTTCATTCTTAAGTTTTAGTAATTTTCCATTAATTACAGCACACTTTTGAAGAGTAGGCATCAAAGAAACGATGGGGCATATTTATACCCCATTTGCGCCAAATTTGCATCATTTTCTAATGCAAATTCAGCGCAAACCTAACTCCAAGTTTATACTGTGGCGCTAGACCCGTCTAGCGCCAAAGTTTTTGAGTTAAAGTAATTTTTTGTGTGCAGTAAACTACCTTGCATCAATAAGATGCAAAGTAGGTATTCCCGGGCAAAAAATTACGATATGGCCTTAGTGCCATATCTATCCCCTGTGCTAAAATCAAGCACGGGGGAAGGAGACCTTAAATAATGGTGATAAGCGTGCTAAGCACCATTAATTAACACCTAGGTCAGGGCAGGCGTTAGGGGACCTTGGGCCTATTTCCATGGTCAGAGACCATGGTTGGGCCCACAGGTGCCCTTCCCTAGCCCCAGGGACACCCTCACCCACACCAGAGGGATGCCAGAGGATGGGGGACACCATCCTCAGGAGAATAAGGTAAGTACAGGTAAGTATATATATTTTTTTTAAGAAGTCCCATAGGAGGGCCTAACTTGGCCCCCCCTACATGGCACTGGGCCCAGTGGCCATGCCTGGTGGTCATATGTCCCCTGGGCATGCCCATTACGCTGGAGGTCATGACTCCTGTCTTTATTAAGACAGGAGTCATGTCCATGGGGGTTGTGCATCAAAGGATGATGCTAGTCTGGTTAGAGGCATTATTTATGGCTCTTCCCATACTAGCGTCAACCTTTGATGCACAACCTCCTGTTTCCCCTATGCCTCCCCCACCCGGCTAGCATTCTTTTTTATGATACTGGCCGGGCCTTACTGCCGGCTACCGTCATACCTTAAATATGATGCGTGGCTGGCATCTTGGGATGGCGCCAGCCGGCGGTATACTTTTTCACACAAAACTGCGTTAGCTCAGCTTTGAATGGAAAAGTATAAATCAGGGCCTATATGTTTTCCCTCTTTACAAAACTTATACATTGTCTCTGCAGTTGTCTTCGTAGAGCAAACGTCTTTTTTAATAAGTAGACTTTCCAACATGAGTTTTCCCTCCTGTGTCAGAAATACTACCCTAAAGTCCTTTATGATGTTGCCATACTCCATGTCAAAAGCTTGGCAAATATTTTTCACAATGTTCTTGTATTGAAAATATTGCCAAATGTTAACATTGCCAATACTTCCCAATGACTTTTGTGTCTCTTCATGTGGAAGAGTTTTCAAAACAGGCTGTCTTTTTACAGGAGTAAGATGTAGTAGGTCTCCAGAAACAGTCAAATGCTTTCCTCCAAACAAGACATCGTAGTCAGTTTTTAAAATCTCTTGCATTTGCAGGTGAACAAAAGCAAGCATTATATTTGTATCCATACTTACCGCATCAATAATCAAAAGCTCAATTTTTTTTAAAACTCTTGGTACCTCATGACAAGCTCCACCAGATAACTTCTGGTATTACAGTTTTATTGTCATTTTCTTCAAGTAGCATAAATAGTCTTTGTAATGTTATTCCCTTAATATTGTGTGCAGCTTATCCAGTAGGCGCTATTATCACACATGATAAGTTTGAATCTGTAGTTTTTTGTAAGTAAGTAGAGATAACGTTGATTACATTTTTTTTACCATTACCTGCCTGACCACCAATATATGATAGTATTGGCTTTAATGATGATCAATTGCATTCCTTTTTGTCATGTCGTAATCCAGGTTCTATTTTATCTTTTACTTCAACGTAAATCTCTTTCTGCTCATTGTTTAGGTGTCCAACTAGCTGTTCCAGATCTACTGATTCCTGTCTCGCTTGTCCCATGGCAGGTTCCATTTCATCTTTCACTGCATTAAAACAATCTTCATAGCAGTCATAATCCCAAAGTAATTCAAATTCAGTACACTGAGGTTTGAACAGTGCTAAATAGAAAAAATCTATTTTTTCAGGAATTTGACAGCTAAGTTTTCAATGGATAAATAATTTTTGTTTTCATGTTTCACTAAGCTTCCATCACATCCACGAACTGCATCTTTTCCTCCTCCTATGTTTTCTCTCACATTCCTTTTCGTTTTGAAGAATTTCATAAAGGCACTGGTCTTCAAGATGTTGACGTCCTCTTGGATAATAGGTATCCAACTTATTTGATTTCACAAGGTCTGTACTTTCTGGAGAAAACTCTGCCAGTTACAACATTTCAGGGAAAGACATTATTACTCTGTTTCATGTAGTCGATAGACCTAGACTTATATAGACAATTCCTTTGGCCTTTGAGAACAAATTTGCCAAACTGAGTCGGTCACAGCTTTATAGGACCCCATTTTCCTATGACAAAGTATTTTCAAGCAGAACAAATACAATTTCTTGCTAAGTCTCTTCTCTGCAGAATTCTTGTTGCACACTCCCTTCATCTCTGTTTTTTTCAGACTTTGTAATTTATGATGTGATATACCGAGCCACAGCAATGGAGTTGTCTGCAACAAACTTAATGTCCATATTCGTATTCCACATTTTTAAAACCGCCTGATTGTAGTCATTAATGTATTTAGAATCTTTGGTTCTCTTCAAATCATATGTGTTCTTTGGTGATTTCAGTGTGATAGTATGTCTCACTGAAGACAAGAAGCTGTTTACACTTCTTTCTGAAATGACAGGTCACGGAAATCCAAATCGACCTCTATGTTAGATGGCAGTTCTTCATACATCTATGAGTTTGAAAGCACAAAATGTGTTCTCTGAGACCTTTTCACCAGTCTGATTTGGTATAGTACATGTGACTTACTGTTCTATTAAAGATAGAACAGACTGACAACTTTCTGCTCCAAATTTGGATGCAATTTTAATCCATAGTAGAATATGAATGTGTGGAGCTCCTTTTGCCTGGTACTCTGTCAGCCAAAAGGAACCACTTGCTTCTCCAAGAGGAGGATTTGTTTTGTTCCAGATAAAGGCAAGCATAGCTTGGAACCTGTGGTTGAAATATCTGCAAACATTAGCAGGATCTAATGAGCACACTTCTCTAGCTATCTTTAAATGGATATCTTTTATGTTAGAGTTTGCTTCACTTAAGAATTAAATCAGGTCATCCCATGCATACTCTGTGCAACTTAATTTCAAAAACCAAGTTGGTGGTCCTAGGTTTCTCACCAAACACTTATGTTCTCCATGACGACGGAACCAATATTCATTGGTTCTGCTTTGGCACGCCGTTAAATAATTAAGTTCTATTCTAAGTTTTCATCCTTTCGTTGAACTTTAATAACAGAATCTCTTGCAGACATATTTTGAACATTAACCCATGTTTTTAGAATGTGATTTACTGCACAGGAAAGTCCAGACAAGTCACTCTCAAATAGAAGGTGAAATAAGTATGGGATACACTGTCTGAAACTTGAATCCTCTAAATATAATTGTGTTGATTGGTACTACGCTGCTGGTATTAGTATGTGCTAGTCATCATTACAACCTCTACTTGTGTGGGAAACAGATGGGGAAAACAGCAAGCCTCTAAACTTTTTTCCCATACACTCATGGGAGCTCCTTTAGCCTGCTTCATTTAGAAAAGGTCAATAGCATCACCAATTACTTCTTCGAAATGTAACAGATGCATGCTGTAGTGCTCATAAATTTGCTCTGATCTGGATTGATCTACATTTTCTATTTGTTCACTTCCTGGCAAACTGTATCTTCAACATTAGGTACATTAGTCTCCATATCAACATTTTTATAATAAATATTATTTTGTACCAGGTATCATGTTGATCGTTCTCCTTTATTAAAATCGACTAACTCTTGCCAAATTGTTTTATTACTAGTTGGTACACCATTTACCAGGTTAATGGGTGGTTCTTCATTGTCTTCGCCTATTCATACAGTTTCAATTATTTTTTAAAGTCTAATGGCAAATACACTATTCTTCCCTTAAGGCCACTCAATAACTCTGTTGGATGCAATTCAGCTGCCTTTGGTTCCAATTGTGTAATCACTTGAATGGATCTACAGATTCTATAAGGATAGATTCACATACATTTAGGTCTTGTTCTGGAATAGTCACAAGTTCTAACCTGTTATACATTGCTCTAGCTGGTGTTATCTGATCCTCTAATGTATCATAGCAGTACTTACATATAACTTTCTGAATGGACAAGTAAAAACACTCCTCTACAAATAGTGTGTAAGGAGAGATGGTCCTCTCTGCACAGACCTCTCCCCAGGATGTTGGATATCCACTGTAGGCTCTGCGGAGGGAGCGGGCTCTCTTCACAGACCACTCCAGAGGGTAAATGGTGATTGCTGTTACGTGTGGGGAGGGACTAGGCTCACTGTGAAGACCACTCCCAAGAATGATGGGTGTCTACTGTAGGATGTTCTCCGTACAGGCCACTACCCAGGGTGATGGTCGTCCACTGTAGGGTGTGGGAAGGGAGTGGCTTCTCTACAAAGACCATTCCCCAGGGCAATGGAGGAGCGACTGGGCTCTGCACACAGACAACTCCCCAGGGTGATGGACATCCACTCTAGGGTTTGAGGAGGGACTGGGCTCTGCACACAGACTATTACCCAAGGTGATAGATTTCTACAGGATGGTGTGGAGAGGGACTGGACTTTCTGCACAGACCACACCCCAGGGTGATAGGAAAACACTGTAGGGTGAGGACAGGGACTGGTCTCCCATAGAAACCACTCTCCAGGTCAATGATGGTCTGCTGTAGGGTATATGGAGGAGTAGCTTCTCCACATGAACCTCTCCCCAGGGCAATGTGTGTTTGCTGCAAGGTGTGGGGGCAGAGTGTGCTTGTGGCACAGACCACTACTCCAGCAGAAGTGGTGTCCCATTGCCTGGTGTAGAGGAGATTAGGGTCACTGTGGCTACAAGGTCCTGGTGCTGTGCATGCTACACAACACACATGTAAGCACACAACCTACATATAGCACATATACATTCACACATAAATACAGCTGAACACAACTATGGCTGTACAGTCAATCAAAACACCCAGCAGACAGCCACCTTTGCAAAGAGACCAGCAGTTAGAAAACACATGTGGATGCACAGTAGGGTCATTACAATAATATGCGCTATGAGTGCATAGTGTAATGTGACGTTGGGGATCATGGGGGTGGTGTGCCATGTGAAACATACTGTGATCTGCATCAGAGGAGTATCGAAGGATATGCAGCTAGGTAGTAAACTTTGAAGTGCATTAATGAGTTTCTATGGTCATGTGACTTTGCAAAGAGCATGTAGGTGTACCTCAAAAGTGGACTGGATGATGTGCCTCTACAGACGAGTTTCATATGCCTTAGGGAAGTATGGGTAATACGTCTAGGAAATAAAATGATGATACTCCGTAGAGGAACAGTGGGTGATGTGTTTCATAGGAGTATTGGTCAATCAATCAAGGATTTATAGAGCACACTAATCACCCGTTAGGGGCTATTTATCGATCACAGGGTGATGTATTTCAACAATGCATTAGCTGATGTGTCTTAAGGAACACTGAGTTTCTGCATCTTTAAACACAGGTGATGTGCAGTTCAGGTGAGTATGTTGATGTTCAGCATTGGGAACATAGTGATGTATCATTGGAACCCGATTGTGACAGTCAATGGATGCACAGGCTGATATCATGTTTAGGAACGTTTTTGGCACATTCTATACAATAGTGTAAACAAACAGTGTCCTGTCCCATTTCCAACTGTGCAGGTCTAGTTTGTGGATCAGCGGGCTTAATTGTCTATGCAGAAAATACACTCGACGTTTATTATACTGATCGCATGCATTGCCATTTAATATTCACGTTAATTATTTAGGCTTTCTATTCGCAATTTGCAAAAATGTGAATGGTAAAAATACATTTTGTAGGTAAATGATTTCAGTTGCAAAGCCCATGTTTACAACCCTCTACAGACATGAAATAAATCATTGATCTCGGACCTGAAAACAGTAATGGGCAAAGTCCTTTCCATGGAAGAAATCCTCATTGCAGGAAGCTAAGTCAGTTCTAAACACTTGGGCTATTAACAAAATACCTGCAAAGGAAACATTTCTTGAATAGCACACCAATACAATTGAAAGGACAAAACCGTGAATATCGTAAACTCAACATGTCATCTATGGTCTAGATAATTATTCATTTTCTTTTGTGCTGCATTTTTATGTGTTTGGGAGGAAGAGATTATTTGGTGAAAATCAAACACATCAAAAATGAAGGGTGAGTGTATTTATGCAGAGTGCAGCTGGATAAAAATGATACATGAATACAACTACTGCTGTAGCAAACGGCCCCAAATACCAATCCATAAATTGTTTTAATCTGAGTGGGTCGTGATCCCGCCAAACCTTACCCCTGAAGATAGCTCCGCCACACAGACTATTACACGAAATCCGTGTAAAAAGAAAGCTACAATTATTATGGCAGTATGTTAAATCCGAGATTGTGAAATGGTATTGAATTAATACATCAAGACTTGTGGCATAATAAAACTGAATGACGTATGCCTAATTCTGCAAAGAATAAAGTTATCAGTATAGTTACAGTAGGATATCCAGCTACCTTTGTCGATACAGCTTGTTAGTACATCATTTTTATTATAGCCCACCGTGCTCTGTAAATTGATAGTGTCTAGTGAGCATGTTAGGTTTCAGAAGTTAATTCAGTCAGTTCACACAAGGCAGACATGCACTGATATGACACCTCCGGTACACATTCGGAAGCATAATTCTATAATCCCATCACGAGGTAGTATGACTCCTACGAGCTTCAAATTATGTTTCTTTCACCTTTCTGACATATTTCGGTGAGTTAGGACATGGAAATCTATTACAGTGGCTGTTCTGATAACTGTAAGAATGGACTGTGAATTCATAACCAGGCTCTTCTGTATCCCCAACTTATAAAATTGCAAGATCAGTAGTGTGATCTGCAGGGGGCATCAATTTTGCACGCCTGGAGCTTCCCTACATTTCCAGCTGCTAGTTAGAGAACCACTCTCAATGTGTTTCGTGCTATTCCATACGAATTGTCAAAACTACATATCCTATTCAAAAGGTGATATACTGGCAATTAGAATTCCAGCTGAATCCAATTCGAATTTGTTAAACTCAATCAGTCTGTATGAAACGTATGACACGGTTTGCTTTGCCATTTCATCCACTTCTGTAGAGTGTGACTAATTCAAGAACTCTCTGAGCTGGTGACTGTTCTGCCTGTGGGCTCTGGTATCCATAAGCTTTTTCTCTTTA
This sequence comes from Pleurodeles waltl, assembly GCF_031143425.1. Taxonomy (NCBI): domain Eukaryota; kingdom Metazoa; phylum Chordata; class Amphibia; order Caudata; family Salamandridae; genus Pleurodeles; species Pleurodeles waltl. Next base: position 1,530,509,572 of record NC_090444.1, read on the forward strand.
TTATGAAGCTCGGAGACACTGCCACTCTCGAGTGTTGCAAATGCCAAGAGTATGTTTTACTAAATTAGTGTCTGACATAGTAAATACAATTTTTTATCTTATTCCTCCACCACAAAACATATTATATATTCTCTTAGACGTTTTTTAATATAATTCCTGCATTGCACGGCCTTCGATTTTCAGCTTTCTTGATGTGCTAGAAATGCATCAGTTGCTGTGTTGGTAACTAATTTTGTATAACAGAATAAATACAGTCGATCTTTGTAAAAGATAGAGAAAAAGTATAGAATACTATAAATCAGAGTACAGATACATACTGCAAAATTCTCTGAAAGACGATTATTCACGTGTTAAGAATTTCCATAATCCTAGTCAAAAACTCTTCTCTTGAATCAGGTCTCAGAGTAGGATAATAAGGGCCTGATTTAAGGAAAGTGGTGCTGCATCCATTGCAGCGCCACTTTACTTGCATCCCTTAGTACCCTCTACCGTCACCATGTGCTCGCCGTATGTAAAATATGGCGCACCATGGCTCAGGGTAGCAGCAATAGCGTTATTTTTTTAATGCTATTAATGTACTCTGCAGGAGTAGGGCCAACATTTTGGCACTACTCCTGAGGAGTGCAGAGGGGCCCATTGCATGCAATGGCATGGCCCCTTTAAATGCTTACTCTGAGCAGGCATTAAAAGTAGCGAGAACAAAATGGCGCAGAGAAATCTCTTAGATTTCCTTGTGTCATTTTTTTGGCCCACAAACGGGGAAATGCCCCCTTTGCATATGTTATGCCTGTTGCAGGCATAATGTAGAGCAAAGGGTTACAAAGTGGCACAATGCAGGCATTGAGCCACTTTGTAAATATGGACCTGTGTTTTCGGCCATCTAACACCACACTAGCATAAAAATAATGACATTAGTATGTTGTTAGATGGCACTAGGCCCTCTTAAATCTGGGCCTAAGTCTAACAGCAGTGTACAATTGAGCCTCCCTGGGGAAAGGGATATACCAGATCAGAGGACATCGGTACATCTCAGGCGTTTTACTCCCGGTGAATTTTATATTTAGGCTTTATACTGGTGCCTGCTTTTTATCTGCTTATAAACACAGCTCGGCTCGGTTGTCTAATCCCCAAATGATTCCCTTAATTTGGTGGCCTGGTACCCGCATGCTTGAATATTTTGTGGAATATTAGGCAAGCCCTTTCTCCTGGACCCTGTGTGGACCATTGGAGAAGAATAACAATGAAGATTCTTGGTGTCTCTACTTATTTTTATTCTTCTAATGATGACCCTGCACTGATGAATATGAAAATATGGTCAAAGCGTCGACAGAGCACATAATTGTGGACTGGATTTCAAATTGGTCATACGTGGATGTAGATATCTAAAGAATAGATATCCCAGGACAACATCTTTATTTTTATTCGTCACATGTATAAATGTAGATAGCACCAGTGCACTTTTTCACTTTGTCACTTTGCACTATACAGGTGCACCTTATCTCATGGCATGTTAAGTTTTTTTGATATTTAATAAAATTGTATATTTTCCAATGTACATATATATATACTTACTCCAAAACAGATGAAGCAATATCCATCCAAACGACTGCACTAATCCCTCGGCCGTCTCATACGGACAAAATAAATATTCGTAAGTGAAGTTTCACCAATTTTATTCCATTTGATTATTTCACAGTTTCCTGCACAAAATCTTGCAATGTCGATATATATATATATATATAAAACAGAGTAGCAGTGGAAGTCATGGGCAATACTTCCCCCTTGGGGACCATTTGTGTTCAATACTGTGTATAGCCAGGTCCTTGGGTTATAGGTTATTTCTCATGGTCCAGATACATCTCCTAAAATCGTGTCTAGGTCCTATTGAACCTAGAGCTTTAATGTTTAAATGATGCTTTGACTCTTCTTGGCAGGTTTTGCATTAACTATTTTGAAAAAATCGAATTTGCATTTCCCCCCCTTATAATTTTAATAGTTTGGAAGTAGTTTTGCTTGTTTATATCTTGATGTCTCTGAATTGGATTGGGAATTACTTTGACTTTAATGTTACTTGGTACTTAATGCATTTTCTTGACCAGTGATTCTGTTAGAACTGAATTATAAACTATTTTGTGTTTGTTTACTTGAGAGGGATGCCCCTCTCAATGAACAACACAATTTATAACTCGCCACTGAAAACTGTATCTTAATGGTGGCATAAATATTAAAGGGCACCAATACATGTACACAGGAAAAGACAAAGGCATTAAAATACAGTAAATAAAGTGCAGCAAGATGAAGCAGAACACATTAGAAGACCATACAGCATATGAAAATCTAGACACAAGAAGGCACAGACAGTTGTTGACTGAGGGAGACACAATATGAGACATGAAAAGTAGAGGTTTTTGTGAAATGTGGGCTAGGGACCAGATGCACAAGCACAGAAATATGAAACAGGCATGTGAAGGCACCCGAATCAGAGATATTAGAAGGCATGTCTAATTCTGCCATGCATACATTTACACAAGATTATCAGGAGACACTTGTAGGAGAAATGGAGCAGTGTTTACCCCAAGACTGGTAGACATGGGGAGAAATAGACACTGGATGACACAGGGACACAGTAGAGACCATAACCAATTAACATTGTTTGGAGACATTAGATGACATGAGAAAACACAAACTCGTGGACACATTGAGAAACATTGTTAATCAATGGTAAATGGCGATACTGGGAAAAATGAGAAGACTCAGATAAATGGATGGGGGAATACACAGAAAAACACTGACTTGGAAGTCAGTGGGAGGCATTAGAAGACACGTAGTTCACAGACCCTACAAGTGGTATGTAGAATGAAGGACATCTTGGGTCACCGACACTGATTAGACAGGAAAACACATCCATAAAGAAATGTAAGCAGCGGAGATACAGGGATAAGGAGGCAGTCATGAACATGGAAGATACTGAGTCCAAAGACACTTATACACTACAAGTAATAAGAACAATTCATGCAAAGCAGAGAGCAGAAACTAAACAAACAGGGAAGGTGGGCTGAGCAAAATGAGGAAAGCCAGCATTAGTTTAAACAAAGGCAGCACAGGTAGGTTTTCAGCAATTCCCTGGAAACAAGATGTTATAGTTTTTGTCCTGAAAGAAGGTAAACACAGCACCGTCAAAATGGCAGACATAAAATTGGGCTGAATTGTTTAGTCCTATCTTTATCACCATCAGTGATGAGTGGAGATTTACAGGGGGAATAGAAAACAGACTAAAGAATAGCTGGACGAGCGTACTCGCGAAGGATAGGAGTTGCGGTAATGAGGTAAGTTTGTTTTGTTCGATAACCAGGTTTATAAAGGTGCAGCGCATACGATATTTATCAAGCGCCTAGGCAAGAGACAAGCCTACTATTTTCTATATTTATACTCCCATGTAAAAATGGTGCAAGGGAGGGAGGAGGGGTCAAAAAAGGGGGCAAAGCTTGCTTTGCCCCATTTTTTAAGAACTGGGTCAGGGCAGGCGTTAGGGGACCTGTGGCCCTATTTCCATTGTGGAACACCATGGAATAAGCCCAGAGGTGCCCTCCCTAGGCCCTAGGGGCACCCCCACCCACACTAGAGGGACTGCGAGGATGGGGGACCCCATCCCAGGTAAGTGCAGGTAAGTGCATTTTATTTTTGAAAGTGCCATAGGGGGACCTGAAATGGGCCCCCATACATGGCACAGGGTGCAGTGGCCATGCCCAGGGGGCCCCTGTCCTCTGTGCTGGCCACTGGGATGGTGGGCATAACTCCTGCTTTTTCTAAGGCAGGAGTCATGTGGCATGGTAGGTTTAGCACCATAAAATGACGCTAATCTGGTTAGAGTCATTTTATTTTTACTCTAACCTGCCTAAAGCCATTTTTTGGTGCTAAACCCTCTTCTTCTATACTGCCAGCCCCACCCAACTAAAGTCATTTTTTAAAACTGTAGCCTACCCTTTGCACCGCCTTGCACCATTCCATAAATATGGTGCCCGGCTGGTGCACAGAAATGGTGCAAGCCGGTGCTAAACTTTTTGGTGCAAAACTGAGTTAGTGCAGTTTTGCAGCAAAAAGTATAAATAAGGGCCAATATTTTGTAAGTTTGCGCCACTTTTGCGTCATAAAATGACGTTAATGCAGTGCAAAAAAAGTTTAAATCAGGGCCTTGGTGCTCAATGGGTTTAGCACCAAAGTATAAATATGGAGTTAGTTTTGCACCAAATTAGAGTAACAAAAAATTACACTAATTCGGTGCAAACAGAGTATAAATATGCCGCAGAGTATAAATATGCCCCTAAATATGGCGTTAAGGCCATAGAGTCATTTTTTGCACGGAAACACCTACCTTGCATCTCATTAAGGCAAAGTAGGTCTCCACTTTCAAAAAATGACTTTAACTCCATAAATTTGGTGCTAGATGGGTCTAGCACCAAAGTATAAATATGGAGTTAGTTTTGCACCGAATTAGAGTAAAAAAAAATGACACTAATTCGGTGCAAACAGAGTATAAATATGCCCCTTAGTATCTAATATGCAAAATATAGATAGATATTTGTTAATGAGTTTGTTGGATATTATTTTAGGTACGACACGCTGTGCTCATTATTTTTAAACTACTTTAAAAATGTGATACCGCAATTTACAACTTACCAATGGCATCTTTTGGTTAGAGTGTTATTTTTAGCAATCACGGACATCGGTTATCTTTTGGCAACAGTTACATATTGTGACTTGGTTAATATGGTGGTTGGAACTTTAATAGAGTAGTGATGTAACAGGATTTTGGTCATTTAGTAATAGCTGGAGTAATGGTGTGTTATGTACCCTTAATTATTATATTTACTTCTCAAGATATTTGATGTCATTACTTTCATTGGTCTCATTACAGGAGTCATTACTAATTATAAAAAAAATAATAAGGAAGTCTTCAAAATCCATATTACGAGTAGACAGGTACCTTATGTTAGGTGGAGGGTTTATTTTTATTTTTATTTTTATTTTTAATTTTATTGCTTCCTATTATTTTTACATTTAATTAAGGGCATGGTTACAAATATGTATGCTTGCACATTGGTGGTTGTGGTTTGAACTGATAATTCAGTAATGTAGCGTTTTTTCATGCATGATTCTTCTTTTTAGATAATTTGATCACCACAAATGAATAATTTATATTAATGTTGCATTACTCAGTTATCTACTTGTGAATATTCTTCTATTTTCTTGTTTCTTATTTGCATGATTTTTATACGTAGTTTGATCACCGCAAATAATCATTGTATACGTCAGTTAGAATGCAAAATTTCACTTTATCTCACTCATTATGGCAACTGGTATTTAATATTAACACAGTATGATCCCACTCTTTGCATGAGAAATGTATAAAATTCTTTGTTATGGAATATTTTTGCGTTTACAAGTACTGTATAGACAACATGCCATATATATATTATTACAGCCCTGATGAAGTCCTGGGGTACACCCCTGACGAAACACGTGTTGGCGAGTTCTAATGGCAACCAACAATTAACAGCTGGAAATTTGAAGAATTGAAGAACTAAGATATGAATATCTGTTTCTGAAGTTGGAGAATAAAGACATGAACATTGATTTTTAAAGGACTTTGGCCCTCATCCTGACCTTGGCGGGCGGCAGAGGCCGCCCGCCAAAGTCCCGCCGTCAGGTTACCGTTCCGCGGTCGAAAGACCGCGGCGGTAATTCTGACATTCCCGCTGGGCTGGTGGGCGGCCGCCTTCAGGCCGCCCGCCAGCCCAGCGGGAAAGAGGCTTCCACGATGAAGCCGGCTCGGAATCGAGCCGGCGGAGTGGAAGCTGTGCGACGGGTGCAGTTGCACCCGTCGTGTATTTCACTGTCTGCGCAGCAGACAGTGAAATACATTTAGGGGCCCTCTTACGGGGGCCCATGCAGTGCCCATGCCAGTGGCATGGGCACTGCAGGGGCCCCCAGGGGCCCCGCGACCCCCCCTACCGCCATCCGGTTCCCGACGGGCGGACCGCCGGGAACTGGATGGCGGTAGTGGGGGTCGGAATCCCCTCGGCGGCGCAGCAAGCTGCGCCGCCTTGGAGGATTCCAAGGGGCAGCGGAAAACCGGCGGGAGACCGCCGGTTTTCCTGCACTGACCGCGGCCAAAGCGCCGCGGTCAGAATGCCCTGCGGGGCACCGCCGGTCTGTCGGCGGTGCTCCCGCCGACCCTGGCCCCGGCGGTCTAAGACCGCCGGGGTTAGAATCACCCCCTTTGTGTTGGATGTGTGCCTTATATAAATTAAAATTTGTCCTGGAGGAAGGTGGAAGAGAATTCAAAGAGCTAGTAACAACTACAGACAAGGGATGTCTTGAGGCAAGGAAAATGTTTAGTTTGTGTGTTTGAAGGAGAAATTATTTTTTATTAGGAAGAACCACTGACTTCTAAAAATCTTATGTAGTGATGCCAAATGAGAGATATCATAGGATCTCTTTCCCAAAGGCATACTTATGAGGGGCATGGCTTGGCATCGTTCGGAGATGTCTGGCGTCCTACGAGCTCTGTGGTGATTGCAGGGAGTGGAAGAGTGGAGTGAGTCTATAGCTCTCATACCGCTCACAGTTATAAAGAAAAAACATGTCAGGGTACTCCTTCTGCACTATCAGGTTCGTTGGAGGGAAGTTTCTCTCCATATTTGCTGAACATTTCGTCATAGGATTTTGACCGCCAGTAAGGAGAACATCACGGCTGCCATTTTGTTTTATGATTTACCTCAGGAATGTCTGCTACTTCATAATAAATGCTACCCACTTATCTCAAAACAAGTTTAAATGCTCAGGACATGCTTCTACTGTTCATCACCCCATCCAATATATGTATTCCAGCAATATTTTAATATTTTTTCTTCAAAGGAAGTATACAATAGAAAGGCTGCCACGTCATCATTACTGCCTTCTGTCATTCTTCAGTGTAAACCCAGTATTATACATACAGACAGGTCTAGAAACGTTCAGATGATTTCAAATAATAAAACACAGAAGAACAAAGTTTTAAACAGACTTCCGCTAACTAATACATTTTCGGTGTTATCAGACATGGTGCATATAGGGGAAACTTGTCAAGACTCTTCCACATCACCACTCATTTTGTCAATCGCTTCGTAATCTTCTAATACTAAAATATTCTCTAAACTTCCTATAACCTCCTCTACTTTCACTAATAAGAGAGTCAAGAAAGACCTTCCATCTCCCATTAGGGATACTGCAACAATTTCAATGTAACTACTTCTGGAAGAAATTCAGGTGCTTAAGACATATATGGAGTAAACTAATAAACAATTACAAAAGCTGGACAATAAATGGTCACAAGTGCAGGATAGAGTCACTCAGGTAGAAAGGAGAGTTGAGGTGCTTTAAGAATCTGTGCTGTAAAAGTGTTGCAATCTGAAGTGGCATCTTTAAAGAAACATTCTGAGGACATGGAAAACCACAATAGAAGAAATAATCTCTGTATTTATGACCTAATTGAAGGAATTGAAGGTCTGGATCTCACTTCTTTCTTTCAAACATTTTAACCCAAAGTTCTGGATCTGCCTTCGCCACCCATTCTGAATATACAAAGGGCTTACAGACTTGGTCATCCTTCACATTTTGCTTCATCTTCTCAGAAACCTACAGGAATAATAATCTATTTTTGGGAATATCTCAACCATGTCAATGAAATAAAAGCTGCCAAAGGTTGTATATCCTGGTCTGGATCTAGGTTTTCTTCGCACAAGACTTTGTCAAGTCTACAGCTTACAGACTGTAGACATTTCTGGATTTTCCGCCTGCCAGCCCAGTGGAAACATCGTAATACAGTGATGGGAGGTCACCAGCTTGGCAGTTGTCTCCCCATCAACGTATTGTAGTTTGGGAGGTCCAGCGGGCCAACTCCTATAAAGTCTTAAGTTTTTTATGGATAATGACGCACCTGAGATGTCTACTCAAACTATTTGTAATGCATTCAATGCATCTTCTAAAGATTTAATCATTTCCTATGTGGCTAATAAAAAAGAATTTGCTTCAAAAGAATTACTTCAAACTTTGAAGTATATCAAACAGCTTGAACATTTATATTATACTTTTAACTCTAAAAGTTGGCTCAACCAAATTATTTAAGCTAGGTTTACTTTTAATAAACAATCAACAGAGAGTGATAACTCCTATCTCCTTCAATTGAGTGCTAAGTATTATGGAGGGCAAAATAAATCTGGGAAGCTTCTTGCAAATTATCTTAACATAAAAAAGTGTGCTAAAATAGGGTATATTTTGCATGCTTCTAATTCCCTTATTCATAAAATTGAAGACATTTTAAATGTTTGCTAATTTTTTCGGTGATCTCTATATTCCTGAATATCAAACTTTTCAGGAACATATTCTTCAATATCTAGCATCTATCAAGCCACCCCATATTCCAGATATAAACTTTTCTTCTCTAGACACAGACATTTGTATTAAAGTTATCCCTCAAGTTATGCATCTCATCAAAAAGGCATTGCCCCGGGTCTGGATGGTTCCACTGTAGAATTTTATTTGCACTTCTCCAACCTTCTAATTCCAAATTTATGCCAGTTCTTCGTATATGTCATCACATCTAACTCTGCTGCAGGTTCTTTCAAGAGGCTTAAATTTGTCTTATTCCCAAAGACAATAAAGATCCAAAGCTGCATAAAAATTATAGACCTATATCTCTAGTTGATTTGGATTATAACATATTTGCCAAAATGTTATCCCTCTGTCTTGTACCCTTACTTCCTCAGTTAATAGGAGGAGACAAATCTAGGTTTATTAAGGGAAGATTACTCTTGGATATTTTTTTATGTTTTGAGTAAATCCAGGAAGTATCATGGCCTCTTAACGTCCATTGCATTAGATTCAGAAAGAACATTTTATCGTGGTGCTTGGCCTTTTATTTTTTCCACACTTTCTTGGTTAGCGTTTGGTACGAAAGAAATAATTCTAGTCTCCTTACTCTACTCTTCGCCCACGGCCTCTTTTTCTTATAAATGGTCTTATATCGTCCCCTTTTGCACTTCACTGGGAAGTCCAACAAGGATGTCCTTTGTCACCTCTTTTATTTCATTTAAATTCTAAAATGTATGGTTTCCAATATGAGAATGATCAAGTCAAATGTTCTGCCATGCAGAAGATTACCTGCTTTTTCTGTCCAAACCACAAGTTTCTTTACCAGCTTTCCTGGCAGAAGTCACCCATTTTGCTTTACTCTTGAGATTTAAATTAAATAAAGAAAAATGTGAGATACTATAAACTATGTTTTGATGCTGAGGTTAGTGCCTCCCAATTTCATTGGAATACAGATAGAATTAAATACTTGGATCTCTGGTTTAAAGCCTCTACCAGAGAAACAGTCTCCTCCTGTATGATACATTTTATTTTCACTATTACTTCTATTGTTTCCAAACTGAATCCTTTCTTCTTATCCTAGTGGGGTAGATTGTACACCTTGAAGATGATGATAGTCACAATAGTACTTCATCTGTCCAATATTCTTATAAATATGCACTGTCAGCATTTAAAAAAATAATTCAATCCTATCTAAGTTCTTATGGAATAATAAAAAACGTTGAATGTCCTTTCAAAAACTTAAAATACCTAAGCATCCTGGGAGAGTGGGTAAATTGCCTGGAGTTTCGTGCATACTATGCAGCATTTTCACTCAAACAAGCTTCTTTTCATTTAATGAAGATGTATCTATTGCATCACCCCTCAGGGAAGATGCTGAAAATATCTTTCTTCACCCATTCTCTATCAGTGAATGTTTACCTTTTATGCAGAAACCTTTATCTCTTCCTATTTTGAAAAACACATGTACGTTTTTGTGTCCCATTTATACTACATATAATAACATTAGTTGATTCTTAACTTTGGTACAATAAGCATATTAAGATCAATAAAAGAAATATTTTTGGGAGATCATGCCATACAAAAGATCTAAAATAGGTTAATCAACTTTTTGACAATTATCTTTTGCTTCCATTTACACAAGTTCAACAATGTTTCTCTTTTCCAACTTGATTTTCAACCAAATACGCCACATTCATAAATATCATGCAAACAGCCTACGAAAATTGTACACTTAACAATTACTTTAATTCTCATACTTCTCAGTTGAGGACTTTATTATTTGTATCCTTTATCAGCGTCCTTCATTTACCTCATTATCACATCTCCTCCAGAGGATCAAGATAAATCTGAGATGGAGTTACAAAGGGAACAAAATCTTCATATGTCTTGCTCAATCTCCTTATGAAACAAAATATTGACCAAGATTAGAAAATCCTCAAGAGTGGCTAATGCGATTCAAACGTTATTATTTATTTAAAATAGGCTATTGATTACACTGAGCACCCTACATAAAATTAATTCTGCACCTTGATCATCTTGTTGGTCTTCTAATATATCTCCTGCAGGCCTTTAGCATGTGCTCTTTGAATGTTTCTTCACACATCAATTTTGGATAAGGGTTTGGCACCAAATCAGTATCATATTTAACACACGTCCTTTTTACTTTCACAGATATATTTTTGGGAAGTCTTGTGGATGATTGGTCACCTCTCTGCAATCAAAGCATTATTTTGAATTTATTGCTCATTGTTGTTTTCCAACAAATTACCAAATCTTGGAAGGATTCTTCTAAATTATAATTTCAAGCCTGATGGTATGACATTTGTTATAGCCATAGATTAGACAGAGAGTGTGTTTCACTCTTTAACGCTTGCTATAAAAAGAGACACTCTTTAGCTGCCTATCACAACCTTTCTGGATTCTTTAGCTCAAACCACACATTCACATGATCCATGTACAGAGGAAGCCCCCAAACTTCCATGAAGTATGTAGTGCTCTTATTTGTAATAGTCATATAATTTCTATAAGAATAACTAATGACTGTGTATATAGCAATGATGGTGTATTTTAGTGACTTTTCCTAGTACATTTTAGTTTTGATGTCTTTCTTTTTGATCTATGTTCTTAATAACTTTGCAATTTTTGCTTTTTAATCAGTTTATGCTTGCTCAATTAATATGTGTCATTTGTTCTATTTTACAATGTTTATAAACTCTGGGCTAGATGTATCAAGTGAGTCATTTGTGGGGTTTCTCCTTGTGGCTGCCCTCTATCTTGCTATTTATGTTGTGTATTCACCTTAGGGTTGTGTACTACCACTCCCAGAGAGCACTGTTGAGTTGCATGTAAGATGTGACATGGACTGCTTTTCATTGTGCATCAAGGTAGGTTCTATTTCCTAAGGGGCATGTAGACATGCAGATGTGGGGATACACATAATCACTGGCCTTACCTTTGCTGGTGCTGGGTGTCCCTGAGGTGTCGATGACAGTTACACCACTGACAGCTTCTGGCAGCAATGTGGACTCCACCAGGTCTTCCATAGGGGTGGAGGGTGTGTGGGTGGATGGTCCGTCTCCAGTGCTCCTTTCCTCCCCAAGCCTGCTGGCCACCCTCTCCTTGGCACGGGAGCGAACGTTGTACCATCGCTTGCGTATCTCCTCCACAGAGCGCTGCGCAACACCCACTGCGCATATTTTTGTCTGCATGTCAGACCACAGTTTCCGCTTCTCACTCTCAGGTACTTGGAGTGAGGTCTTACAAAGAGTCTGTCATGGTTCCCAACAACCTCCTCAATGAGCACCTCCAATTCTTTCTCACTGAATTTCAGCTTCCTCTTCCTGTCTCCCTTCTCCTTCCCATTGCCAGCATTGGCCATGTTGCAGTTTGATCCTGGCTTCTTCACAATGCTGACTCCCTGGTGCTGGGCTGTGTATCTCTCGCTGCTCCTTTGGGTGTGGCTCCTGGAAACAGCATGGGCTGACTCACTTCCTGGTTGTGATGTCATCAGGCTGTTCCGGTTTGCCGTTTTCGCTAGTTGCGAATTTCATTTATCAAATCGCAATTTTTTTTGCGATTCAGTATTTGCGTTTGCGAAGTTTAAGAAATCGCTATTTGCGATTTTCAAATTTGATACATCGCTTTTTGCATTTCTAAAATTGTGATTTCTTAAAAATCAATTTGGAAATCGCTAACCAAAATCTTGATACATCTAGCCCTCTATCTTTAAACTCAACAAACATATACCTACACTTTTGTGTACGTTTTCTCTTTTTGCTATGCCAAACATGAGTAAATAGTGATGTTATGAGTGCAGAGACTGCCCATAAAAATATAGGCCTGTTTAATATTTTTATAAGTGCAGTTCTCCACCCGACTGCGGGGTCTCCATGCTCGTAAAATTACTATTAACTCATAGTAATGAATAGCAGAAAAAGTTAACTTACACATGTGCAGGTTGAGGGGAATTAGGATCTCTGTGTAGAGCTGCAAGGTAATCAGCATATTTAAAATGTATTCTGCCTTAGATAGTTAGCTCAGGGATGTTTTAAACATTTTGGGGGCCATGTGCATAATGTATTTTGGGGGTCCCTGTTTGGAACAGCTTTGAATTTATGATCCAATTTCTGCTTTTTCATGCCTTCTTTGGCAAGCTGATGGATGGTTACGTGTGTTGCATTAAAAAAAATCTAAACTGCAGGTTTTAGTGTAGTACCACTTTCCTTGCGCCCCTTAGCGCCCCCTACTGCCACCATGTGCGTGCTATATTTAAAATACGGCACACCATGGCATGAGATAGGGGGCAATAGCATAATTATTTTTTTACTCTATTGATGTACTCTGCAGTAGTAGCACAAACATTTTGGAGCAACTCCTGCAGAGTACATAGGGACCCATTATAGATAATGGTATGCTCTCTTTTAATGCCTGCTCCGAGCATGAGTCAAAAGTGTGAGGAAAATGGCGCGAGGAAATCTCTTAGATTTCCTTACACCATTCCCCCCCCAAGCAGGGAAACGCCCCCCCACATACATTATGCCTGGTGCAGGCATATTGTGGCGCAAAGGTTTACAAAGTTGCACAATGCATGCATTGTGCCACTTTGTAAATAAGACATGGAGAAAATGCCACTGTAGCGCCGACTTAGCGTAAAACAAATCATGCTATGGCAGCACTAAGATGGCACCAGGGGCTCTTAAATATGTCCCTACATTTCTCTGCAAAATGTCTGTAACCGACTCTCACACATCACCCACATTAAAAATATATTAAAAGAAAACAGTCTTAAAGAAAACATAAAGCTATGTGTTTAGGAATTAGTCAAGCGCATCAGAGCAACACTCTTTGCAGAACAGAGCTGACTCATAGCATTGTAGCCAGGTTTCTCGGGGGTAAGAGCAGAGCCTACAGGCACGTTTTTGCCTGTGTACAGACCAAGCAGGATTGATGTCCTTAATTGGGAGGACTAATGTTCGCATGAAAAGAATTTGGTGCCGAATTCCTGCATTTATTGCTGCTAGAAGGTATGGTTAGTGCAGGCACAGTTGAGGGTGATTTAGTTAATGATAAATCTGACTTGCGGGAGAGTTCCTTTGCTCTTTTGTTAATTAATGTTTTACAGGAGGAGTAAGTCAATGAGTCTGATAGCTGGATGGAATCGCCCATTTTGAAAGTCTTCTGCGACTTACTTCATTGCGTGTGCCACGGATTGCCAGGGATCTCGTATATCATTCTCAAATGTTGTTTTAATGTAAGGGAGTTGGCCTTCCTGAGGCTAATGTAATATTTCAAGATTGCCGCTTGCCAGTCTATCTGTTGTGACTTTAGGCTCATTTCCAATATCAGTCTGGTGCGACACGTGCACTTTGTTTTTTGTAGAATTTTTAAATATGCCCTGCAGTGGCATATTTGCCCTACTGTTCTGTAGTGGATTCCAAGGACCCCGGAAATGCCAGGTAACCATATTGCAGAGCGGGTAGTAATGTCACATGTGTTGCTCTCAATATTGGTGCAGCCGAGGTGCTTCTGAGTTGATTATTCAGTTTCTCAAGCTTGTATGCGATGACAGCAGTCTTGTATCTGATTGTGTTTTTCTGTGCCCTTACCGTGTTGTTTTCTGTGAACCACATCCCCAGGTAGTTGTATCTCCTGGCTGTATGGATGATCTGACTTCCTAATTGCCTGGTTGTTAGTTTTTTGTTCTTGTACCTTCTGAATATTAGGACTTTGGTCTTTTCATGATTGACCTTCAACTGGTTGGCCTTGCTAAATATATTCTGAGCATTTAAAGCTCGCTGTAGCCCAGTTTTCGTGCAGTCCATTATCACAATATCGTCCACGTACTGGATGATTTGGAGTCTTGTGGGGCCAAACTTCGGTAAGACCAAACTGCTAGCTTTCAAGTATTTCTCCAAATCTGCAGTGTACAAGTTAAACAGTAGCAGGCCAAAACACACCCCTGTTTTAGGCTTCTGTTCATTTCTATGTTCCAGAACCAGGTGCTGGAGTTGAGTGAAATGATGGCTTTTAGGAGGTGTGTAGGAATGCCTCATAGTGACAACTTCTTCCACAGGGTGTCACGATTGACCCTGTCGAAGGCTGCGCTGTACTCAACAAAACAGCAAAATAACAGCTGATGACAAACGTTGACTACCTTATGCTGTAAGTATGCAATAAGCATACCGCTCTCTACCCAGATTGAAAGAATAGCTGGATTTGGTGCTCTCCTACCCAGGCGTCAGCTGATCCAACAGCAGTCGGGTGTACATTTTAGCCTCCACATCAAGAGGGCAATTAATCGATAGTTTGTTGCTAGAGAGCAGTCCCCCTTTTTTATAAATTGGACACAGTATAGAACCTGTCCAGGACTCTAGAACTGTAGTCAGGTAGTACACGTTATTAAAAACGTCTGTCAGCTTCTCTGCTCAGTCCGATGGGGCACATTTAAAAAGTGTAGCAGGTAGACCATTGGGTCCTGGCACCCCGTCCTTCCTGGTCCGTCCTGGTCCCACCCTGTCATGCTCATGGAAAAGGTAGTTGAAGTCGTAAGAGAGAGATTGTCGCTTTGAGGGGTCAGAGGGCACTGAACACTGTCCCGGCTGTTGTAGGTGAATCTTGATGCTGGGTCAGTGTTTATATATAGAGTTATTACGTGCAACACCTATGCAGACTCTGATACCCCATTCTCTCTTGACTTATGGTCATTTCTTAGCTTGTTTACATAGTCCCAGAAGCGGGCGTGATTTAGGTCTTTCAGGAGCTGGAATAAGATACCCCATTCCTTCCTATCTTTTTCCCCCTTGTGCTCCCATATCAGTTTCTTAAGGGAACTTCTGCTGTTTGATACATGCACCGCTGTGACCGGTGTATGCTTTTGCCTATGTATGCGTAGGGCTCTGCGGAGTGCCTGCCTTTTTTCGAGCAAATTGTTGTCCATATGTATTCTTGTGCCTCTTCAGGCTGGGTGGGTAACTTGTGCGCGATGAGAGTTACCCAGCAACAGATTATGAAGATCACCCATCGAATTCGTCCACCATTCTAGGGATAAAGTTGGTATCTGGGGCAGGGCTTTTAGCAATAGGGTTATTTTAGAAGCATCTTCGGGTCTCCATTTGATTCTTCTTATCAGATGCACTTGCTCTGTGCCCTTTGAAACCCCTACCACTACCTGCTATTCGGCTGCTTGCGCTTGAAGTTCAATTATACATTTCAGTGGATTGTGGTCACTCTCCACCCTCTCGATGATTTCGAAGTGGCTAATGCTCTGCTTGAGCTTTTCTGATCAGTAGATGTAATCAATGGTAGAGCCACCCTTAAATGACGGAGGAAGGAGGCTCTCAATCCGATTGTCCCTTTGCTCCTGTCGGGCTGATGATAAACTAAAAGTTGTCAGGAAGTTTTGGAATAGCTGACGGCCTCTGTCCAAAGGGAGGTCCTTTGTATTTACATCAAGCCCATGTACTTTGAAATCACCCATCATAATTATTTCATGGCCAGGATGGCTGAAGATGACCATTTCCAGATTTTTCAAGAGAACGAGGATTGTTACTGCTTTGGATTTCCTTGGAGCAATGATGTAGAAGGTGATTAATATGAGATCCACGTTTTGCTGGTCAATATTCACACCGCTAATTGTTACTACTTGGGCCATTTTACTGTTAATGGTTAGCTCAGTGGTTACCAGACAGACCGCATGTTTAATGAAGATGGATAATCCACCAGACGGTCGACCAAAAATGCTTGGACGCCTGGCTTACTGGAAGATTTCATAACAGCCTGGCAGTAGAGAAGGAGCATATTCCCAGGTTTCTTGCATGCAAATGATGTCAAGTTTAAGTAGGACGTGGCCATGCCAGATCTGCTGATACCACTGAGGTGTAGTGTGGTCATTTTAATGTATCCTTTGCGCGTTTGCTTCAGGTGCTAGGCCTTTGTGCACTTTGCCCTGGATGTATTTTATTCCTTTGCTTGTAGCATAGAGCCCCTGTGCACTTTGCTCTAAATGCATTTTATTCAGCTTCGTACTGTTATTTTTCAAATAGCCAGTTCTACGGTCTTGTTTTATTTTTTATATCACACTGTTTAGCCTACTTCAGCACTGGAGTTCTCAATAACACATTCTTGCTCACTCTGTGCTTCAGTCAAGGATACAGTCTGGTACATTGCCGATAGACGTGGTAGGAGTTTAGTCTTTGGATACATTCTTGCATAGGGACGTTTTGTGATCACACTGACATGTTAGTTATAAAAACACTTCCTTGTCCTGATACAAGAGAGAGGGAGATTCCGACCAGGGAACCACAACCAGACACTGACTGCCCTGTTGCAGATGCTGATCCAGATCACAGGCCTTTGCTCAGGTATGAGGATTGATGTCTCCCCAGGGAATCTGAAAGGCAAGCTTAAAGCTTAACATGCTGTGCTCGAAATAGAACAGACTCAGAGTAACTTATTAACACTATGATAGCGTTATTCTTAAGTTTCACTCTCCTCGTGACTATTTAAATCCTACTGTGTTGTATGGTTCTGGTTATTGCGGCTCACGCCCTAATATCTAAAATGCAGTTGTTTTATTAAAACAATCTATAAAACTCAAACTGCCTTTGTCATTTGTACATGAGATCATACTGTAAATGAGAGAGCTGGTTGGGATCTGAGTGACCACGACTTCCCTGAGAAGTACTAAAGATGTCATGCGCTCAGCTGCCCAATCATCCCTTCCCCTTGGGAGAGATGAGGCACTGCTAGTTAGCCGGAGCAAAACTGGATTTAGGGTGGCAGAGGTCCTTCTAAGTGGCTCAGACTTAGTCCCCCACACCAGGAACGACCCTGCTACCTAGAAATCCAGTAGTCTCATTTGGGATAATGAGAGCCCACGCGACATGGCGCCGCCAACGTTTGGTCTGGCTCTAATTTTCAGGTTCGGCTGACTCTCTCGGTCTCATATATATATTGACTCCTCGGTTCCGTTAACGGAGACGTCCGTGGCACTGAGGATTTTCGCCACCGCAATATCGGTAGATCCTACTTATAGCGGTTGTTCAAGCTTGAACTCTGAAAGGAAAACCCCGATATTGGTGTGCCTTCTCTGAACTTGCGCTGTTTTCATAATGGCGAATCTCCAAGTAATGAACATTGCAGTTAATATGCGACACCCGCTCACGATACGTCTGCTAGCACATGGTCTAACTAACCAGGGGGGTCCAGTCACGTTTGTGGTGGATGCCCATGCAGCCTATAGAACAGAACTTTTTTATTCTTGGGTCATCTATCCAGCAGTTGATGGGAATTCACACACATTTCACGATTACACTCTAGCGAATGTCCCTGGACAGATACCTCTATCTTATCAAGAACATAATAATTGGCTTGATGGTGCCCTACCCCACACCATAGCATCAGTTAGGCTAGGTCCACTAAGTAACGATGGTCCTACCTG
Organism: Pleurodeles waltl; assembly: GCF_031143425.1. NCBI lineage: Eukaryota > Metazoa > Chordata > Amphibia > Caudata > Salamandridae > Pleurodeles > Pleurodeles waltl. The sequence continues at coordinate 1,530,527,423 of NC_090444.1, forward strand.
GCCTTTATTGGCTACATATACACCACATCTGGCGGTTGCTCAGTTAGCGGTGGCTGAAGTTCGTCGTTTATATACAGAATTAATGGCTACATGTAGTCGCTTAGTTCAATTTGTGATACAGACACTAAACGCAAACCCAGCACGTGCTGCTCCGGCCCACCCACAAGCAGTGGTTCCGGGTCTCAATCCAGCCACTGTGCACTCTGTTATGGGCAAGGTACCGGCTAAAAGAGAGGAGACTCCATTTTGGCTGGCGCAAAAAATTAATATCCTGGAAGCAGTATTTCCCCATACGGGACCTCAGGATAAACATAGAATATTAACTATGTGTTTACCGTTTGGCATGGTTCCCACAGTGGAACATTGTAATACATGGGGCACGGTGTTTGCGGCGCTCTACACTACAGCACACGGTACGCCGACATTGGCTAATTTACCAGAAGTGCTCAAACAAATTCAAGATGAATATGGGGCTGCCCCAGCCTTAGATTTAGGGATGCAGCTGATAGGCAATTTTGCCATGGTTTCTTCCATCATACTGAGTAATCTAAAAGGGGAGGCAGTGGCACTAGCGGTGCATATGCGTCTGCGTGACGTCCCACAACTAGATCAGGAGCAGGAGCTGCCGAGAATAATAGCGGAAACATATTCCAGTATCGGTCGTGATAGCCTAGGGGCTAGACCACAGAAACCACAGTTTCAAGGTAAGGGTAGCAAGGATACTGCTAAACAACAGCAACCTGAGGGTACTAAAAAGCATTGGGAGAAAAAACAACAAACACCTAAGAAAGAGAGGGGAGAATCTCCGCGAACGGAGACCCCTCAGACTAGGTATAATCTCAGAAATAGGGATAATTTCAAGCCTGATAGATATCAATATACTGATACACGCCAATCTCATTCCTTTCAGGACTCATCAGAAAAGAGAAATGAGAGAGGTGGGCGGTCAGAGCAGAGAACAGAGTACGTGAAACCGAGACAGGAATCACAAAGATCATCGGAGGCTTCTGTCAAGAAGGAGGAGAAACCGATCCAACAAAAACAGCAGTTTAAAAAGAAGAAAGTGGCGGCAGTGTCAGTTCGACATGCCACACAGGAAGAGAGTTCTCTTGAAGAACAAGACATGGGCATTAGCACTGTTAGACAGCGCGGCAGAGGTCACAATAGTTCGCCGGAATCTTCTAGAGCATCTGGAGGTGAAAGCAACTGATGACTTCATACAAGTCGAAACAGCAGATATGCGTGTCTCTGATCCCGATAGAGTTTATACAGTAACTTTGCAATTAGAAGGGGACATTGAGAGCACTATAAACGCCATCTTTTGGGATCGTGTAGTCAAAATGTATGACATTCTGCTGGCCGAACAGGATTGGCCCCCAGACTTTGTTTGTGACTGTCCAGTTGGGGAGGAGGTTACTACACCTTCGTTCTCACCACTTGTTCCCGGAGAACTTGAAGAGTCCTATAGCATTAAATGGGCTCTGGCACAGGCACCCGCATTATATAGAAATCATGTGGGGTGGGATAGGGATTCACCTTATCATGTAATTCCGATTAAGGGTGAACCTCAGCCGCAACTGCAATATCCTATAAAATTTGAAGCAAGGGCATCGGTAAGGCAAATACTTACACAATTGGAGTACCAGGGAGTGTAGGAGGCTGGACTGGCTTGTAGTGAGTACCTAGGGGTACTTGCACCTTGCACCAGGCCCAGTTATCCCTTATTAGTGTATAGGGTGTCTAGCAGCATAGGCTGATAGATAATGGTAGCTTAGCAGAGCAGCTTAGGCTGAACTAGGAGACGAGTGAAGCTCCTATAGTACCACTTAGTGTCATATGCACAATATCATAAGAAAACACAATACACAGTTATACTAAAAATAAAGGTACTTTATTTTTATGACAATATGCCAAAGTATCTCAGAGTGTACCCTCAGTATGAGGATAGCAAATATACACAAGATATATATACACAATACCAAAATATGCAGTAATAGTCTTAGAAAACAGTGCAAACAATGTATAGTTACAATAGGATGCAATGGAGACACATAGGGATAGGGGCAACACAAACCATATACTCCAAAAGTGGAATGCGAACCACAAATGGACCCCAAACCTATGTGACCTTGTAGAGGGTCGCTGGGACTATTAGAAAATAGTAAGGGTTAGAAAAATAGCCCACCCCAAGACCCTGAAAAGTGAGTGCAAAGTGCACTAAAGTTCCCCAAAGGACATAGAAGTCGTGATAGGGGAATTCTGCAGGAAAGACAAAAACCAACAATGCAACAACAATGGATTTCCAGTCAAGGGTACCTGTGGAAGAAGGGGACCAAGTCCAAAAGCCACAAGCAAGTCGGAGATGGGCAGATGCCCAGGAAATGCCAGCTGTGGGTGCAAAGAAGCTGCTACTGGACTGTAGAAGCTTAGGTTTCTGCAGGAACGACAAGGGCTAGAGACTTCCCCTTTGGAGGACGGATACCTCACGCAGTGAAGAGTTGTGCAAAAGTGTTTTCCCACCGAAAGACCACCAACAAGCCTTGCTAGCTGCAAATCATGCGGTAAGGGTTTTTGGAAGCTGCTGTGGCCCAAGAGGGACCAGAATGTTGCAAATTGCGTAAGGAGACAGAGGGGACCTGGAGCAAGACAAGAAGCCCTCTCAGCAGCAGGTAGCACTGGGAGAAGTGCCAGAAACAGGCACTACAAGGATGCGTGAAAAGGTACTCACCAGAAGTTGCACAAAGGAGTCCCACGTCGACGGAGAACAACTTAGGAGGTTGTGCAATGCAGGTTAGAGTGCTGTGGACCCAGGCTGGACTGTGCACAAAGGATTTCCGCCGGAAGTGCACAGAGGCCGGAGTAGCTGCAAAAGTCGCGGTTCCCAGCAATGCAGTCTGGCGTGGGGAGGCAAGGACTTACCTCCACCAAACTTGGACTGAAGAGTCACTGGACTGTGGGAGTCACTTGGACAGAGTTGCTGGATTCAAGGGACACTCGCTCGTTGTGCTGAGAGGAGACCCAGGGTACCGGTGATGCAGTTCTTTGGTGCCTGCGGTTGCAGGGGGACGATTCCGTCGACTCACAGGAGATTTCTTTGGAGCGTCTAGTGCAGAGAGGAGGCAGACTACCCCCACAGCATGCACCACCAGGAAAACAGTTGAGAAGGTGGCAGGATCAGCGTTACAGAGTTGCAGTATTCGTCTTTGCTACTATGTTGCAGTTTTGCAGGCTTCCAGCGCGGTCAGCAGTCGATTCCTTGGCAGAAGGTGAAGAGAGAGATGCAGAGGAACTCGGATGAGCTCTTGCATTCGTTATCTAAAGTTTCCCCAGAGACAGAGACCCTAAATAGCCAGAAAAGAGGGTTTGGCTACCTAGGAGAGAGGATAGGCTAGCAACACCTGAAGGAGCCTATCAGAAGGAGTCTCTGACGTCACCTGGTGGCACTGGCCACTCAGAGCAGTCCAGTGTGCCAGCAGCACCTCTGTTTCCAAGATGGCAGAGGTCTGGAGCACACTGGAGGAGCTCTGGACACCTCCCAGGGGAGGTGCAGGTCAGGGGAGTGGTCACTCCCCTTTCCTTTGTCCAGTTTCGCGCCAGAGCAGGGCTAAGGGGTCCCTGAACAGGTGTAGACTGGCTTATGCAGAAATGGGCACCAAATGTGCCCATGAAAGCATTTCCAGAGGCTGGGGGAGGCTACTCCTCCCCTGCCTTCACACCATTTTCCAAAGGGAGAGGGTGTAACACCCTCTCTCAGAGGAAGTCCTTTGTTCTGCCATCCTGGGCCAGGCCTGGCTGGACCCCAGGAGGGCAGAAGCCTGTCTGAGGGGTTGGCAGCAGCAGCAGCTGCAGTGAAACCCCAGGAAAGGCAGTTTGGCAGTACCAGGGTCTGTGCTACAGACCACTGGGATCATGGGATTGTGCCAACTATGCCAGGATGGCATAGAGGGGGCAATTCCATGATCATAGACATGTTACATGGCCATATTCGGAGTTACCATTGTGAAGCTACATATAGGTAGTGACCTATATGTAGTGCACGCGTGTAATGGTGTCCCCGCACTTACAAAGTCCGGGGAATTGGCCCTGAACAATGTGGGGGCACCTTGGCTAGTGCCAGGGTGCACTAACACTAAGTAACTTTGCACCTAACCTTTACCAGGTAAAGGTTAGACATATAGGTGACTTATAAGTTACTTAAGTGCAGTGTAAAATGGCTGTGAAATAACGTGGACGTTATTTCACTCAGGCTGCAGTGGCAGGCCTGTGTAAGAATTGTCAGAGCTCCCTATGGGTGGCAAAAGAAATGCTGCAGCCCATAGGGATCTCCTGGAACCCCAATACCCTGGGTACCTTAGTACCATATACTAGGGAATTATAAGGGTGTTCCAGTAAGCCAATGTAAATTGGTGAAATTGGTCACTAGCTTGTTAGTGACAATTTGGAAAGAAATGAGAGAGCATAACCACTGAGGTTCTGATTAGCAGAGCCTCAGTGAGACAGTTAGTCACTACACAGGTAACACATTCAGGCACACTTATGAGCACTGGGGCCCTGGATGACAGGGTCCCAGTGACACATACAACTAAAACAACATAAAACAGTGAAAAATGGGGGTAACATGCCAGGCAAGATGGTACTTTCCTACACAACCCCCCCAAACGAAGGACAATAAGACTAGCCATGACCTGATGAGTCTTCATTGTCTAAGTGGAAATATCTGGAGAGTCCATCTGCATTGGAGTGGCTACTCCCAGGTCTATGTTCCACTGTATAGTCCATTCCCTGTAGGGATATGGACCACCTCAACAATTTAGGATTTTCACCTTTCATTTGTTTTAGCCAAAGTAGAGGTTTGTGGTCTGTCTGAACAATTAAGTGAGTGCCAAACAGGTATGGCCTCAACTTCTTCAGTGCCCAGACCACAGCAAAGGCCTCCCTCTCAATGGCAGACCAACGCTTTTCTCTAGGGGTCAACCTTCTACTAATAAAAGCAACAGGTTGATCCTGGCCCTCAGAGTTAAGTTGTGATAGGACTGCCCCTACTCCTAATTTAGATGCATCAGTTTGGACATAGAATTTTTTAGAGTAACAAGGGCTTTTCAGGACAGGTGCAGAGCACATGGCCTGCTTCAGCTCCTCAAAAGCTTTCTGACAGTTTGCTGTCCATAATACCTTTTTAGGCATTTTCTTGGATGTGAGGTCATTAAGAGGGGCTGCAATGGAGCCATAGTTCTTAATGAACCTCCTGTAATACCCAGTGAGGCCTAGGAAGGCTCTCACCTGAGTCTGAGTAGTAGGGGGAACCCAATCAATAATTGTGTGGATTTTCCCCTGAAGTGGTGCAATCTGTTCCCCACCAACAAGGTGTCCCAGATAAACCACCTTACCCTGCCCTATCTGGCACTTTGAAGCCTTGATAGTGAGGCCTGCCTTTTGCAGGGCCTCCAAAACTTTCCATAGGTGGACCAGGTGATCATCCCAGCTGGAGCTAAAGACAGCTATATCGTCCAAATATGCTGCACTGAAAGCTTCCAGCCCTTGCAGGACTGTGTTCACCAACCTCTGAAAAGTGGCAGGTGCATTTTTCAATCCAAAAGGCATTAAAGTGAACTGGTAAAGTCCTCCAGTGGTTGAAAATGCAGTTTTAGGTTTAGCATCTTCTGATAATTTGATCTGTCAATACGCTGCAGTCAAATCAAAAGTGCTTAGATACTTGGCAGATGCCAGTGTATCTATGAGCTCATCTGCCCTGGGTATAGGGTGAGCATCAGTTTTGGTTACCTGGTTGAGACCTCTGTAGTCTACACAAAACCGCATTTCCTTCTTTCCATCTTTGGAATGAGGTTTTGGTACAAGTACCACAGGAGAAGCCCATGGACTTTCAGAGTGCTCAACCACTCCCAGTTCTAGCATTTTCTGCACCTCTTGCTTTATGCAGTCCCTGACATGGTCAGGCTGCCTATAGATCTTACTTTTGACAGGTAAACTGTCTCCAGTATCTATAGTGTGCTCACACCAAGAAGTGGTACCTGGCACAGTAGAGAAGAGTTCAGAAAACTGACCGAGGAGATTTATGCAATGGTCTTTCTGCTCAGCAGTAAGACAATCAGCCAAAACTACACCTTCCACTAGAGCATCTTGTTCTGTGGAAGAGAAGAGATCAGGTAGAGGATCACTGTCTTCTTTCTGTCCCTCATCAGTTGCCATGAGCAGGGTGAGATCAGCCCTGTCATAGTAGGGTTTCAGACGGTTGACATGGAGCACCCTAAGGGGACTCCTGGCAGTGCCTAAGTCAACTAAGTAGGTGACTTCACCCTTTTTCTCAACAATTGTGTGGGGTCCACTCCATTTATCTTGGAGTGCACTTGGGGCCACAGGCTCCAAGACCCACACATTCTGCCCTGGTTTGTACTGAACCAAAATAGCCTTCTGATCATGCCATTGCTTCTGGAGCTCTTGGCTGGCCTGAAGGTTTTTACTGGCCTTTTTCATATACTCAGCCATCCTTGATCTGAGGCCAAGTACATAATCCACAATATCCTGTTTTGGAGCTTTTAAAGGTTGTTCCCAACCCTCCTTGACAAGTGTTAGTGGACCCCTAACAGGGTGTCCAAAGAGGAGTTCAAAGGGGCTGAAGCCCACTCCTTTTTGGGGTACCTCCCTGTAGGCAAAAAGGAGGCATGGTAATAGGATATCCCATCTCCTGTGGAGTTTTTCAGGGAGACCCATAATCATGCCTTTGAGAGTTTTGTTAAATCTCTCCACCAGTCCATTTGTTTGTGGATGATATAGTGTAGTGAACTTGTAAGTCACACCACACTCCTTCCACATGGCCTTTAAGTAAGCAGACATGAAATTGCTTCCCCTGTCTGATACTACTTCCTTTGGAAAGCCCACCCTGGAAAATATTCCCAGGAGGGCCTTTGCCACTGCAGGTGCTGTAGTGGTCCTTAAAGGAATTGCTTCAGGATATCTTGTGGCATGGTCCACTACCACCAAGATAAACCTATTGCCTGAAGCAGTAGGAGGGTTAAGGGGGCCAACTATGTCAACCCCTACCCTTTCAAAGGGAACCCCAACCACAGGCAGTGGAATAAGGGGTGCCTTTGGAGTGCCACCTGTCTTGCCACTGGCATGACATGTTTCACAGGACTTACAAAATTCCTTTGTGTCCTCAGACATTCTAGGCCAATGAAACAAGGGAACAAGTCTGTCCCAAGTTTTCATTTTTCCCAGATGTCCATCTAGGGGAATGTCGTGGGCTAGAGTTAGGAGGAACTTTCTGTACTCCTAAGGAATCACTAACCTCCTGGCAGTTCCAGGCTTAGGATCCCTTGCTTCAGTGTACAAGAGGTTGTCCTCCCAGTAAACTCTGTGAGAGTCACTGACATCCCCATTAGCCTGTTTGACAGCTTGCTGTCTTAGACCCTCTAGTGTGGGACAGGTTTGCTGTGCCACGCTCAGTTCCTCCCTGGCAGGCCCCCCTTCACCCAAAAGCTCAGCAGTGTATGCTTCCAGCTCCTCTGGTGTAGGTTCTGCACAGGGTGGAAATTCTTCTTCCTCAGAAGTAGAATCCACTGTAGAGGGAGGGATAGTAGGAAGTGCTTTACTTCTACTAGCCCTAGCTTTAGGGAGCACTTGGTCCATTGTTCCAGGATCCAAGCTTTCCTGTCCTTTTTGCTTTTTGTCCTGAGCCCTGGTTAAAGCAAAAATATGCCCTGGGATGCCCAGCATTGCTGCATGGGCCTCCAACTCCACATCTGACCAAGCTGATGTCTCCAAATCATTTCCTAGTAGACAGTCTACAGGTAAATCTGTGGCTACCACAACTTTCTTTGGACCAGTAACCCCCCCCCCAGTTGAGATTAACAACAGCCATGGGGTGGCTAAGTGTGTTGTTGTGAGCATCGGTTACTTGGTACTGGTGACCAAGTAGGTGTTGTTCAGGGTGGACCAGTTTCTCTATGACCATAGTCACACTGGCACATGTGTCCCTGTAGGCCTGAACCTCAACACCATTTATTAGGGGTAGCTGCTTGTACTTATCAATATTAAGGGGACAAGCAACTAAGGTGGCTAAATCAATAGCCCCCTAAGAGACTAACACAGCCTCTGTGGTCTCCCTAACAAGACCAACCGCAACTAAGTTACCAATAGTGAGCCCAGCTACTCCCTTGGACTGGCTATTAGTAGGTTTGCTCCCACCACCACTGCTATTAGTAGGGACACTAGGTGTAGCAGTAGGGGTTGTAGTGGTAGGAGGCTTGGTGCTTTTCTTTGGACAACTGGGATCTGTTGTCCAATGGCCTTTTATTTTACATAAATAGCACCATGGTTTCTTTTCCTTGTTTTGTTTAGAAGAGGATTTGGGCCCACCACCCCCACCAGAGTGTTTTTGTGGGCCTGATGAAGACTCATTTTTAGATTTGTCCCCACCCTTGTCAGAAGAGTTACCATCCTTCTTCTTGTTGCCATCTTTGTCACCCCCTGTATGAACTTTTCTGTTCACCCTTGTTCTGACCCATTTGTCTGCCTTCTTTCCCAATTCTTGGGGAGAGGTCAGATCAGAGTCCACCAAGTACTGGTGCAACAAATCAGACACACAATTATTAAGAATATGCTCTCTCAGGATCAAGTTATACAGGCTGTCATAATCAGTAACTTTACTGCCATGTAACCACCCCTCCAAGGCCTTCACTGAATGGTCAATGAAATCAACCCAGTCTTGTGAAGACTCCTTTTTGGTCTCTCTGAACTTTATCCTGTATTGTTCAGTGGTTAAGCCATAACCATCCAGGAGTGCATTCTTAAGAACTGTGTAATCATTAGCTTCATTTTCTTTCACAGTAAGGAGCATATCCCTACCTTTTCCACTAAATGATAGCCATAGGATAGCAGCCCACTGCCTTTGAGGGACATCCTGTACAGCACAGGCCCTCTCAAGTGCAGCAAACCACTTGTTAATGTCATCCCCCTCCTTATAAGGGGGAACTATCTTGTGCAGATTCCTGGAATCATGCTCTTTTGCAGGATGACAATGGGGAATACTGCTGCTGCCACCATGGGTTTCTAAACCCAGTTTCTGTCTCTCCTTCTCTACTTCTAAAGTCTGTCTCTCCAAATCCAGCTGTTGCTTCTTGAGCTTCAGTCTGGTTTGTTCCACTCTCAATCTATTGAGCTCCCTTTCTAACAATCTGTCATCAGGGTGAGTGGGAGGGACATGTCTTGAAACAGAAGTATGATGAGAATGGACAGAAGGAGACCTGTCCCTTACAGAGGGCACCCTAACAGCTTGGCTAACAGAAACATCATTTCTACTGTGATGAGAATGAATGCTCTTGCTATGATGTGAGACAACACTATCTGTATGGCGTGACTCAACATCAGTACCAACTATGCTAGACTGTCTAGTAATGGGCAGGCTTGGAAGTTTCTTTCCTGAATCTTTTCCTGGGGGAGTCCCTGGATCAGATTGGGAACCATTAGCTACTTTTTCAACAGATGGGGCACTTTTAGCCTTATCTTGTTCTCTAAGCATGTTAAGTAACAATTCCAAGGAAGGATTCTTCCCTACACTCAAACCTCTCTCTATGCAGAGACTCCTTGCTCCTTTCCAGCTAAGGTGATCATATGCAAGTTTGGATAGATCAACATTTTGCCCTGTGCCAGACATTTTTAGAGAGAGTTAAAGTGATAGAAAAAGAGAAAAAAGTTTGTCAGAGCTTTTAGAAAGACAGGAAAAAACTTTTAAAACTTTTTAGAACTTTTTAGAAAGTTAGAAGTACTTTTCAGTACTTAGAAAAGAGTGAAAAGAGGAAATGCAAAACTTTTTGGTTATGTGTATATACACTGAACTTGTTTTGTATATTTTTCTCTTATGAAAAGTACAATGACAAGAGTGGTAAGTAGTCTCAAAGCACTTATCCCACCGCTGCACAACCAATGTAGGAGGCTGGACTGGCTTGTAGTGAGTACCTAGGGGTACTTGCACCTTGCACCAGGCCCAGTTATCCCTTATTAGTGTATAGGATGTCTAGCAGCATAGGCTGATAGATAATGGTAGCTTAGCAGAGCAGCTTAGGCTGAACTAGGAGACCAGTGAAGCTCCTACAGTACCACTTAGTGTCATATGCACAATATCATAAGAAAGCACAATACACAGTTATACTAAAAATAAAGGTACTTTATTTTTATGACAATATGCCAAAGTATCTCAGAGTGTACCCTCAGTATGAGGATAGCAAATATACACAGGATATATATACACAATACCAAAATATACAGTAATAGTCTTAGAAAACAGTGCAAACAATGTATAGTTACAATAGGATGCAATGGAGACACATAGGGATAGGGGCAACACAAACCATATACTCCAAAAGTGGAATGCGAACCACGAATGGACCCCAAACCTATGTGACCTTGTAGAGGGTCGCTGGGACTATTAGAAAATAGTAAGGGTTAGAAAAATAGCCCACCCCAAGACCCTGAAAAGTGAGTGCAAAGTGCACTAAAGTTCCCCAAAGGACATAGAAGTCGTGATAGGGGAATTCTGCAGGAAAGACACAAACCAACAATGCAACAACGATGGATTTCCAGTCGAGGGTACCTGTGGAACAAGGGGACCAAGTCCAAAAGTCACAAGCAAGTCGGAGATGGGCAGATGCCCAGGAAATGCCAGCTGTGGGTGCAAAGAAGCTGCTACTGGACTGTAGAAGCTTAGGTTTCTGCAGGAACGACAAGGGCTAGAGACTTCCCCTTTGGAGGACAGATCCCTCACGCCGTGGAGAGTCGTGCAAAAGTATTTTCCCGCCGAAAGACCACCAACAAGCCTTGCTAGCTGCAAATCATGCGGTAAAAGTTTTTGGATGGTGCTGTGGCCCAGGAGGGACCAGGATGTCGCAAATTGCATCAGGAGACAGAGGGGACGTCGAGCAAGACAAGGAGCCCTCTCAGCAGCAGGTAGCACCCGGAGAAGTGCCATAAACAGGCACTATGAGGATGCGTGAAATGGTGCTCACCCGAAGTCACACAAAGGAGTCCCACGTCGCCGGAGAACAACTTAGGAGGTCGTGCAATGCAGGTTAGAGTGCTGTGGACCCAGGCTGGACTGTGCACATAGGATTTCCGCCGGAAGTGCACGGAGGCCGGAGTAGCTGCAAAAGTCATGGTTCCCAGCAATGCAGTCTGGCGTGGGGAGGCAAGGACTTACCTCCACCAAACTTGGACTGAAGAGTCACTGGACTGTGGGAGTCACTTGGACAGAGTTGCTGGATTCAAGGGACCTCGCTCGTCGTGCTGAGAGGAGACCCAGGGTACCGGTGATGCAGTTCTTTGGTGCCTGCGGTTGCAGGGGGACGATTCCGTCGACCCACGGGAGATTTCTTCGGAGCTTCTAGTGCAGAGAGGAGGCAGACTACCCCCACAGCATGCACCACCAGGAAAACAGTCGAGAAGGCGGCAGGATCAGCGTTACAGAGTTGCAGTAGTCGTCTTTGCTACTATGTTGCAGTTTTGCAGGCTTCCAGCGCGGTCAGCAGTCGATTCCTTGGCAGAAGGTGAAGAGAGAGATGCAGAGGAACTCGGATGAGCTCTTGCATTCGTTATCTAAAGTTTCCCCAGAGGCAGAGACCCTAAATAGCCAGAAAAGAGGGTTTGGCTACCTAGGAGAGAGGATAGGCTAGCAACACCTGAAGGAGCCTATCAGAAGGAGTCTCTGACGTCACCTGGTGGCACTGGCCACTCAGAGCAGTCCAGTGTGCCAGCAGCACCTCTGTTTCCAAGATGGCAGAGGTCTGGAGCACACTGGAGGAGCTCTGGACACCGCCCAGGGGAGGTGCAGGTCAGGGGAGTGGTCACTCCCCTTTCCTTTGTCCAGTTTCGCGCCAGAGCAGGGCTAAGGGGTCCCTGAACTGGTGTAGACTGGCTTATGCAGAAATGGGCACCAAATGAGCCCATGAAAGCATTTCCAGAGGCTGGGGGAGGCTACTCCTCCCCTGCCTTCACACCATTTTCCAAAGGGAGAGGGTGTAACACCCTCTCTCAGAGGAAGTCCTTTGTTCTGCCATCCTGGGCCAGGCCTGGCTGGTCCCCAGGAGGTCAGAAGCCTGTCTGAGGGGTTGGCAGCAGCAGCAGCTGCAGTGAAACCCCAGGAAAGGCAGTTTGGCAGTACCAGGGTCTGTGCTACAGACCACTGGGATCATGGGATTGTGCCAACTATGCAAGGATGGCATAGAGGGGGCAATTCCATGATCATAGACATGTTACATGGCCATATTCGGAGTTACCATTGTGAAGCTACATATAGGTAGTGACCTATATGTAGTGCACGCGTGTAATGGTGTCCCCGCACTCACAAAGTCCGGGGAATTGGCCCTGAACAATGTGGGGGCACCTTGGCTAGTGCCAGGGTGCCCTCACACTAAGTAACTTTGCACCTAACCTTTACCAGGTAAAGGTTAGACATATAGGTGACTTATAAGTTACTTAAGTGCAGTGTAAAATGGCTGTGAAATAACGTGGATGTTATTTCACTCAGGCTGCAGTGGCAGGCCTGTGTAAGAATTGTCAGAGCTCCCTATGGGTGGCAAAAGAAATGCTGCAGCCCATAGGGATCTCCTGGAGCCCCAATACCCTGGGTACCTTAGTACCATATACTAGGGAATTATAAGGGTGTTCCAGTAAGCCAATGTAAATTGGTGAAATTGGTCACTAGCTTGTTAGTGACAATTTGGAAAGAAATGAGAGAGCATAACCACTGAGGTTCTGATTAGCAGAGCCTCAGTGAGACAGTTAGTCACTACACAGGAAACACATTCAGGCACACTTATGAGCACTGGGGCCCTGGATGACAGGGTCCCAGTGACACATACAACTAAAACAACATATATACAGTGAAAAATGGGGGTAACATGCCAGGCAAGATGGTACTTTCCTACCGGGAGTAATTGCACCCTGTGTCTCGCCGATGAATAATCCCTTATTCCTTGTAGCTAAACCGGACCATTCTTATAGGATAGTGGTGGACTATAGACATTTAAACAGACATGCACGCACATATGCTATACAAAATTCACATAGCGCAGCACTCATGAATAATATTGTGCGTAGAAAATATAAAACCACTTTAGATATCTCGAATGGTTTCTTCTGCCAGAATATAGCACCCGAAAGTAGGGATTTTATGAGCTTTAGTGCGTTTGGCTCACAGACATTTTTTTGTTGTTTGCCTCAGGGGTATAAGAATAGCCCAGGACTGTTTTCAGCTCGTGTGACTGAAATTCTGCACGAGTTGGACCCTGAAGCTCTGTCATATGTTGATAATATATATCTCACAGATGACGAGTTACTGCAACATTTAAGACGGGTAGCCCGCATTGTTGTAGGATTTGCCAAAATTGGCTACAAATTTAACTTCAAAAAATCCAAAATTGCCTTCCTCAGCGTCATTTTCTTGGGATATGAGCTGTCGAATGAAGGTAAGAGCCTAGCGCCACACTTCTTAGAAAAATATGCACAATTGCAACCTCCTAATACGATTAAGAAACTTTGTCGTTGTTGGGTTTTCTAAATTTTGGCAGAACTTACATTCCTGATTATGCTGCACGTATAAAGCCATTATACGAGTTGATTCGGCCAAATTTTTCGAGTAGATTTTGGACGATTGAGCATACACATACTCTTCGAGACTTGCAAACTGCTCTCATAGCTGCGAAGCATCTACATACACTGGACAATAAGACACATCTGGTCATCAGGGTTATAGCTGGGGCCGTTGGGTTTATGTATGTCACCTTTAATGAGGGTGAGACGGTCCCGATAGGATACAAGTCCCACTTGTATTCTGCTGCAGAACAACGTTTTGCACAAATTGAGAAAATTCTCACTGCTGTACAGATGGTGTAGAAGCCTAATTATTCAGCACCCATTCAGGATACAAACGACCGTTAGCCAGCTCTTCTAGATAAACATAATATCAATTTATTAGGGATAGAATAGAAAGACATGTACATGGAGGATGCTCTGTACTAGTGTACACTCGAGCAGCCTAATACAAGGAAGTAATACATGATCTTTTATAGTATTAAACCACAAACATAATTCAACGTCTTATTGGTTCTTTGGCTTTGACGTATGATTGACGCATGACTACTTCTCCATTATGGCTGAGGTCGTTTTTCCTATCATACTATATATAGTAACAAAAAGCATAGAAAAGGATTTTACACAAGGTGGCCTACGTGCCTAATATCACATGGTCCATCTTGTGACAGAACTCGAGAACATCACGTACTCAGACTGGTACTTTCCAGAAGGGAGATTGCTTCAGCTAGCATGCAATGACGAGGATCTTTCATGATGTCTGTTCAGAGGGCAAGCCTTGCAACATAATGCGTTCCTAGCAGTAGCGAATTACATTTGTAGGCCTCTTTACTTAATGATAGGCCTGTGCAGAGATTGTCATTGTGTATCACAGGGTCCACTAGGCATAGCATACCTAAGACCTGTAAAATGCGATTCCACATTCCGCCCTCTGATACTCAATGACAAATCTAAGGGTCATGGTGTATTTCTCTCATTTATACCTCTTGCTTGTCCCTGTTGTCATCCTTATATCTTTTTCTTTGATAATGTGTGTGTTTCTGGTGACAGTTTCTTTTTTTTTTTTTTTTTCAAGAGTAGGGCCAGGAAGGATGGACAAACTGGTATGAGCACACATATCGTTATCAGTGCCACGATCCCTATCGCTAGTACCTCTACCAACCAGGTACCCCAACCCCTGAACCATGCTGCTACTCGATCCAGCATTCCTCTGACGTCTGTCCCATCTGCCACTTTCCCAGCTCCTTCTTCTTCCTTTTTTATATCCTCTATTTCCTTTCTTATATTCCCCACGTTGGTGTCCTCTTCCTGCGCACCCCGCCAAGTGTTCTCTTTTCCCCCTTCTGTAATTTTGTTCTATGTGCCATTTTTGGTAGCACAAATGCTAAGTAGCAGGTACCTTGCCAACCTGCTGGCAATTTAAAAAATGCAGATGTCCCACATATAATAAATATTCCTTTGGGAGGTGTCAGGCCTATGGACAAGCCTGTTGTGTCATTTCTTTTGTAGTCCAGGCTCAAAGTTGTATTGCAAATACTATGTCCCACATCAATTCCGTGTTTGCTAGTGTTTGCGTTACCTCTTGAGCATTTGAAACACCATGGTGCCTTTATTTCTGTATCTATGGCCAGGCATGGTATTCGTTGTTCTGAGCCATGATCCCTTTCAGTGTAACCCTTCCCTTTTTCTGTTGTAAATGCATTCAATAAATTCTCTTCTTCTTTCTTCGGGTTCTAATCTCCTACACTTCTTTCTTCTCCTTCTATCTTTTTCCTTCAATTTATTTTACACTCTTTCTACCAATTTTCCTTGCATATCACCTACATAAGGTTCATCTTCCAAACCATACTCATCCCTTTTTCTCCTCGTTTCTCCTTTGTTTATATTTTCTCTTATTCTCTCCTTTTTTTTTTTTTTTCTTTTCCCTGTACTCATTCCTTTTAAATTTCCCCCTAACATATTATCTAATATGTTACGTGCCACGAATTCTGTGAGGGGCATTTAAGTGTAATTTCTTTTCTCCTGGCTAGTGGTCGGTAGGTGGGTACATATATAACAATCAGACACATTTGCTAGTTCTTTGTACATTGATACCATTTGCACAAATGTATTGTCCTTATAATCTTCTCCATCTTCTTTCCATTTTGTATATTTCACCCATTTTGTTTTATCCTCCACCCTCTCATGTTATTTTGAGATATTGTTGTTCTCACCACCTGTTGTTCTTTCACCTTGGCCATTTTTGGGGATGTAGTGTTCCTGGTCGAGCCATGGATTGTGTATGTCGACTTTATATACTATCAGTATTGTTGTTATTACTATAGCTGCTACTGGGGTGAGTAATGCTGTGACCACCACAGGCCACTTCTTCTGCTCCTTTTTCTTATGTTGTAATCTTAAATCCATGTCGCCTTATAGGGTGTGGTCAGATGTGGCTAGCACTTGAAACCAGTTCTATTGGTATGTAACCTTTGGTACCTCCTTATTCCTGTAGGAGTGCCACACGAGTAGTCTATTCCTTCTGTATATTTTCAGGGCGACGTTGAATGCTATTTGACACTTGTAGTTATGCAGAGTATAAAGGGATGAATCCCAGTGTCCAGTTCTAAGGGAGTTGAATGCGATAGTCCCGAGGGATGGCCCTTTTGTCCTATTTTTTTGCTATATTCCTAATTGGAAGAGGCACCTCCCAATGGGGCTACAAACCGCACTGATCCTAGTGACCAGCCGCTTCCGTAGGACTGGGATCTGTACCTCTTGGCGCAAATTTTTCTAGCGGACTTTTAGTATTCTGTTCATTTATATCCTGATGTCTTTAATACTTAAGTGGCCTTGCTTGACTCTCCGACTCCTGTGGAGAGTAGCACGAGCAGTTCTGAAAGAATATCCTGGTGTCTTGAGGACCCGCTTGCACCCTCCGACTCCTGTGGGGTTGCAGCACGAGCAGTCCAAGAACAATGCTCTGGTGTACTGGGGAACCCGCTTACACTCTCCGACTCCTGTGGGAGTGTAGCACGAGCAGTTCCGTCAGTGTTGACTGGTGGCGCTTGTCGAACGAAGGTTGTACCGCTGTGGTGAAGGTGGCATTACTCTCATCGGCAACTTTGTTGGCGGCTGGTCGTCCTTTGGTCCAGCGGCCTTCTTGGTGTGTGAGGTATGGACCCAGGATGTGATGCCCTCACACTTGGCTGCTGTGGCTGTTGTCAACAGGACTTGGTATGGTCCCCTCCACCGTAGTTGAAGGCAGTGACGTCTGGTGTGGCCTTTACCCACACCCAGTCTACAGGATGCAGTTGTGTTCCGGTGGTGTACCTTCTTGGTGTAATAGCTGTGGATCCAGGAGGTCATTCCCTCCTACTTTTCAGGAGACCCAAGCCCAATCTCCCTGTTGGAGATCATGTCCAGGTAGTGCTGTCCAGCCAGGAAGGGCCTGCAGCACCTAATGCTGAAGGTAAGGCAAACTGCTGTCAAAATGTCCTATCAGATAATAACTTCTCAGCACCAGACATGTTCATAGGCCAGTCAAACAGTATCTCAGTCGGTGCTCACTTTGACAACTTTGTCAAGGGTGCCTTTCTTGACCAATGAAGCAAGCGGTATTGCATCAATCTAGAACCGCTCAGCAGATGCACAAAATCTTATAAAGGGACATATCTGACTTGTTTATGGGGTAACTAGCACACTCTTAAACTCAAATAAACACTAAAAAATAAATAACAATTACACTCAGTAACAGTGGAATATTCACACAAACTATTTCACCAAACAAATGGTGATCCAAAGGTCAGGAGAAAATACATGTTACACTGGTATACAGCCAGTATAATTTTTTAACATAGCATTGTATCCTATTATTCTATTTCAACACCCAGAATATCTGCATCAATGCTGGAAGGGTTGAGACTTTGCAGGCATCACCGCCATCAGAAGTCACTTCCCCTTTCTCGTACAAGTGTGATGTTCTGAAATGCTGATGTTCCTTTAAGATATTATATTTATTTTATTTATTTATATTTGGCACCCTCATCATCGGAGGTATATTACTCATAGCTGTATTGCAGTACTACATAGCACATCCTAAGGTAGTAATAACTCTATCCTAATATAGGTATTTTCAATACCCAAAACCAGTTTGGAGAATATTTAGTTGCAATCTACCAACACATGAAGGCAATCCATTTCACTGCGCTCATTTAAGATGTACCACGGAAGACTCCCATTAATTATGAAAACATAAAACGTAACATAGACAGACGGATACAGAAACCACATCTTCTCGTCCATGTTCTGAAACCTAGGGAAAAACATGGATAGAAAAATACTCCTACGTAAATACATACATCCTGCGTCCAGGGTGTATATAAAAAAAAAATCCTATTCCATTCAGTTGTACATTTATTTTACATTTCTACTTGGAACGTCATGGTAACATATCGCAACAATCCGTGGCTTTGCCCTTGGAGTCATGCCCAGAGTCTGTGGTTTTCAGAAATGGGGAAGGTAATCTTAACTGCTACAATTTAATATAGGGACGGGACCTGGCAGATAAATGCACAAAATAAAATACCATAAAAATAAAACACATTTGTGACAAATGTGCTGCATTTATACCCATTCATTGCCCTTTTGACACCCTTGTTGCACTCACATGACTTCAACATACTACATGTACTGCAGATGTTTAAACATCCACTTGTGTTATTTTCTTTTAGCCTCTCATTAAGTGAAATAGATAAGTCACTAACACGTCATGTGTAATAATTATTACTGCACTAATGTGTTTATTTTAAATATCAATACACCTTAGTAGAAGTTTGTTATCACTTCATTAACTCACTCTACACCCCAACAATAACCCACATTTTTATATATCTCTTATTTACTTATATTATTTACAATTCATCACATTTAACACTTCTTTTAATTTCTATATCTCTTCTTTCATTGAACATGATTAAATTATTAGTATGTACTCTATAGAGCTATGAAGAAATACACAACCAGGGGTATGGAACTACAAATAAAAGCACAATTTTGTTATTCCTTTCTTTCAAAATACCTTCACAAACAATGTAACTAGGAAAGAAACATTCTGCTAAACTACCATGATGTTTTAGGTGTCATTTCTTTGAAGCATCATTTAGTAAAATGTGCGGATGCATGGTGGTATTTCCAACATTTATATTCATAACAGGAAAAATCAATGTAACCTTTTCATCAAAGTTACACATTGCCATAGTAGTTCCTGGCATGAACAAAACTACTTTGTGCCAAAACTACTTTGTGCCAATATTCTTCGTATGGAAGAGCAGAATGGTGTCACTACCACTGAAGCCAGCCAATAAACAGAGAGACAGAATTCAAATAACAAAAGATCTGTGATAACCAGTTTATGGCAGAATTCTCAAAGAAAATCACAAAGTACACCCATGGTATCTGTTCCTGCATTAGTGCAAATTTACAGCTTTTATACATGAGCTAGCATTTAATGAGGCAGACCAGGAAATCGAACTCCTAGACAATATTTGTAAACACTATTTTAGCAGGAGGAAAATATGCATGTCTTTTTACAGGACAAGTAGACTGATGACACAAACTGTCCCATGGACAATTTAGACATTTTATAAAATTCCACACTCCTGACAACATATTGTTAACTGCTGCAAATGAATCCTCTGTTCCCTCCAGACTAAATTTGTTCACTGTAAGAATTTTGGCAACCTTTGCATGGGTCAAATATTTTTAAATGTAATCCCTACATAAGAAAGTTCTAATTTGTTGTACACCTGTGGTTCCTAACCTTTTCACTCCTGGGGACCACCAGTGAAACGTTACTGGAAGCCAGGTACCCCCAAGCAATTTGCACAATTTAAATTTCAAACATGAAATCATTCTTTTTATATTGAAAAAATATGCAAAAATCTAAACATTTTATTGGAAATGTTGGTGCTGCATCTTGGCGACCAACTTTTCAATTTTTAACCATAAGTGCCTCTCTTCTCTCCCTATCCTTTTTGTCACATTTAATTAATTTTTATTATAGCATCTCTCATACCAGTGTAGGTGTTGGAGCACTTTACAGCACTTTAAAATGAAAGACTGGGAAAAAACAGCTTTCTAATTTGTGCTATGCAGTTGGCATGCAGCTCCTTAATTGCAGTTCATAGCTCAATGTGCTAGATTACTATTATGAACTGTACAGTAACTAAAGAATCTCTGTGACAAAAGCAGTAACCCACTGTGCCATCCACATAAAATACTGTTTTTTTTTTTTTTTTTTTTTTTTTCATAATACACATCCTATGCATCCTGCATATTAACCATCTGCACTATCTTTCAGTCAAAAATGCCACTGTTCAAAACTCTCATTCCTCCCCAGCAGGTACATTAATCACTGGAGTTATCTTGACGCTTTTATTTTCGCTGTACAATGCTCTTTGCAGTGCTTTTAAAGCCATTAACAAGTAATAAAGTCTGAATTTTGTGTCTCACTACGTGTGATAATTTAACAATTAAACTTACATTTTTTACAGTGTGTAAGCATGTTACAGCCATCCCTTGTCTACTTGCAAACCTTTCCCATACTCAGTCTTGCCCCAAATCATAGTATAGTAATTGGAGTAGTGGTCACATTTTTCAGGCCAGTGTATCGCCTTCTTACAATCCTCCCACAAATCTCATGGTACAATAATGCTAAACAATGTATCCGGATCCTTCCAAAGCAGCCCTTCCCATGGCTATTATTCTGTTTAACTCTCTACATTTTTATGTACGTCGAGAGACTGTGTCTTGTGATCTCCAGCTGTGTTTTTTGTATTGCTGAGCACCTCCTTCCACATCTTGATGTTATGGATTGTGTGATGTGCATACGTGGACATATCCCATAGTAAATTGTGTGATCCCTCTCGCCCCTTGCCAATACATTTTTCCATTTCATTTGATATCTATTCGTACTTCTGTTCATTTTTTCTAATTGCATTAGCCACTTCCTCTTTACCCTGGCTCTGGAATAACTGTCTAATTCTTTCACAAGGTCTCTTACGTTTTGCTTTTATTTTTCACTTCCTCATCCATCAAACGCCATTCCAGGGTGCGGCTTTCACGTTCCGTCTCTGCCTGCTGTTGTAGAGGCAGCTCAGAGTGTTTGGTCCCTGCTGTGGTGCCCTCACGCTGTAGTGTATTTCCCAAATGTCTTCAAACAAAATCGATATTTTGTTCCTGTGACTGTGCACTTGTCACAGGAAGAGAGCTTGACAAGCCCCTATTATCTCTCTTTTTTTTTTTTTTTTTTTTTTTTTCGTCCTCCAATCTTCCCTGCCCTTGTCAGCCCCCCCACCATGTGGAGGAAACCATTCTTCAGTTCAGTTTATTTATTTCTCTTCTTTTTTTTTTTATTTATCCTCCACCTACAGGACAGCCCCACATTCAATGCACATCCCACATGCAACTAGCATGTAGGCAGCATTGTAAAGCACCACACATGTCCGCAAAGCTACAGAAACACTACTGTCACTTTCCTTGCAAAGTCAAAGTCTAAGTACAGTAGTCCCTATAGGCCTTCTTTCGCCTCTATTTGGTACGCTGGACTGTCCTTGGCGCTATGTTGATGTGTCTCTAGTTTGCCTTTACTAAGAGGGTTCCTCGTGACTGTCTTACCCTAGCCTTTTGTTACATAACACGAAGACAATTACAATCGTTCCAGAAAACAGTAGGATGTCGGTGTATTTTTTTTTCTTATTACACCGCTCATACCCCATGACACAGAAGGGGTAACAATGGGTATATTCACACACGCAGCCTCTCTTTGCCAGCCGCAATTCTTGATTAGTAAAAGCAGGAAGCAAGCCGGTCTGCATCCATGCCACAATTTCAGCCAGCCATGTCCACCTTAGCTCACAAAAAGTTTGAAATCAGACAGTACCCAAGGTGCTAGTGACGGCGTCCACACTGGCGTCCTTTGGGGTGAATCAAGAGATGACAGAATAGTCAGGAGGGACAGGGTGCAGCTGTATGATATTGGAAGCTGGACCAGATCCTTGGCCAGTGACACACAGATAATGCAATAGCGGTGAACAAGTCAAGCAACCACATGTGACGGCAGAACCATAGACAGGGGTCACAGTACAATTAGCCCTGTGGGGTGATCCTACTCCCAACCCTTGTATCAATATGTAGTGAGTGCAGGGGGGGTGTTTGTACTGTGTGATGTTTGCAGATTAAATCAGTCAATTGTCATAAAAATCTGTATTATGTCGCCCATGAGTCCACCCACCTAGTCTTAAATTTTCTAAAAATTCTTATCCTAAATCGCAAATGCATGAAGTCAAAATAAATTACAGTACACCACCTTGTTGTCAACCCTTCCTTCATCAATCAAAAACCACTTTCGCACACACACGTATTTATATCTCAAAAACCACTTTCAGACACACACACGTATTTATACCTCAAAAACCACTTTTGCACACACATGGATTTATACCTCAAAAACCACTTTTACACACACATTGATTTATACCTCAAAAACCACTTCTACAGTTTACACCATTTCACATGAGTAGCCGATAGTTCAATATGCCATAAGCATTGTTCAAAGAGCTGCAATATTACAGGAAACAGATAACATAACAATTTTTTTTAACACAACAAACAGAGCCTGCCTGCTCCACTGGAATGAACCACAATCATCCAGTTACTGGAATGAAACACTATCACTCCTATAAACACAAGGAAGCTGAAATCACATGCCAGTTCCTCTTAAATGTACACATAGAACCTGGAACGGACTACTACCATCCCATATCTGGGCAACGCCCTTTTACAACACCCTCTCTGACCAGAGTTATCCGCCCCAGCCCCTCCGGCTGGGGACCTCAAACAGCGACTCGCACTGTGTTCTGAAGCAACACCGCTAGTTGCCTCTATTCCTCGGACATCTTTTTTTTTTAACAGTAACAAGCTACATGAAATACAGGAAGCTATTCTAAGTATACAGCTGCAGCGCAGGGAGGAAGGAAATGGTGTAATACAATGGAAGAACCAAATTAACACAGAATGCTAGCAGCCCGCGGAAGGTTATAGTTAACTATCTGAATTTTTTCACGAGGTGCATTATCGGAGCCCGCAACAGAGGACAACAGAGGAAGAAATGCCCTTGGCATGCCACCGGAGACAGAGAAATAAAAAAGATGTCATTACAAAAAGCTGGCTAAGGGGTACGGCAAATAGAAATATTAAGCATAAATGCATAACCACTCTATGCAGGAAACATATTAACGAAACACCCCAGTTACCTCCCTGTTTCGCAATATTTACACCGGAAAAACAGTAGAGCAAACAGCGAGAGCAGGACCACGAAGCAGCAATAGATACTCACGACAGCTCCAGACTCCGTCGCAGGAGGGGCCCTGTCCAATGGGTCAGCTGTCGCCCCAACCGAAACAGGAGCCGGGCTGAAGGAAACTATTCGCTGAACGAGACCGCAATTCTTCCATTCTCCACCAAATGTAAAAGCCTAATTATTCAGCACCCATTCAGGATACAAACGACCGTTAGCCAGCTCTTCTAGATAAACATAATATCAATTTATTAGGGATAGAATAGAAAGACATGTACATGGAGGATGCTCTGTACTAGTGTACACTCGAGCAGCCTAATACAAGGAAGTAATACATGATCTTTTATAGTATTAAACCACAAACATAATTCAACGTCTTATTGGTTCTTTGGCTTTGACGTATGATTGACGCATGACTACTTCTCCATTATGGCTGAGGTCGTTTTTCCTATCATACTATATATAGTAACAAAAAGCATAGAAAAGGATTTTACACAAGGTGGCCTACGTGCCTAATATCACATGGTCCATCTTGTGACAGAACTCGAGAACATCACGTACTCAGACTGGTACTTTCCAGAAGGGAGATTGCTTCAGCTAGCATGCAATGACAAGGATCTTTCATGATGTCTGTTCAGAGGGCAAGCCTTGCAACATAATGCGTTCCTAGCAGTAGCGAATTACATTTGTAGGCCTCTTTACTTAATGATAGGCCTGTGCAGAGATTGTCATTGTGTATCACAGGGTCCACTAGGCATAGCATACCTAAGACCTGTAAAATGCGATTCCACAATGGCTGTGATTAAAGAACGACCTCTTGACCCAGGTCCAACGCATCATTGTGGTCTCCCCGATTCCAGCCTTAGAGGCTGTTACAAAAGCGAGTGTTCCTAATGCAAAAGCATTACACCCGCGATGGATACAATGGGCTACGTCTTTGACAGCCACTGATGTAGATTACATATTTGACCCGAAACTGCAGACACAGGAATTTCTCCAATATGAAATGGAATACCCGGTTCCCACTGGCACTTTGCCTATTGATCAATACCAAGTGGTCATGTACACTGATGGCTCTGCGCAACTTGCGGTGGGAACTAAACAACAGTATTCTGCTGCATGTGCGGTAGTGAGCGGCTACATGAAAGGGGAGAATTTCTGCCCCCAACATACTTATACGCAGACCTTGGGAGACTGTACGGCACAGTTGGCTGAGCTGAAAGCTCTGTTGTTAGCCTTGGAACATGCGGATCCGGCACAGTTCACACTGCTTGTTTGTAATTTCTATTACTGTGTACAGTCTTTCAGTGAATATTTGCATTACTGGAGGTTGAGTGGGTTCAGAGATTCCAAGGGTAACACCATAAAACACAGGTTACTGTGGGGGAAGGTTGCGGATCTGAAGGAGACTCTTCCTAAGGTCCATGTCGTGCATACACTTGGACACCAACATTTGCTGGAAACACTTTGGCTGATGAAGCAGCAAAGTCGGCAGTGCCAGTTGCCATTGTAGCCACAGTAACTCGTTCGAGTTCCAAACCAGACACAGAGATTATGGCTGCCATAAAGGCTACGGCTGATGGCACGCCTTATCCTAAAGGATTCCCTTCTAAATATCATTACTCCATGGGTGGTATGCTGAACCCTGAAGTTAAAATCCCAGGCGTTGGTGTACGCGAAATGCCCAATAAAATTGTGTGACCTCAATTGATTACTGCAGCTCATGAGGGGGCGGCATATGCACATGCTGGCGTGGCTGCCACAATTTCACTCTTACAGGCCCGTTACTGGTGGCCTGGTCTCTATAAAGAGACGAAGCAGTATGTCCTTTGTTGTGACATCTGTCAACAAATTAAGGTTTCCACAGCTACACGCCTGCAGCAGACGCCCCTTCTGATATCGAATAAACCATTACAGTGTGTGTACTTGGATCATTGTGGTCCGCTGTCACCAGATAGTGCATACAAATATATATTGGTAGCTGTAGATTCGTGCTCCAGCTTTGTGTGCGTCTAGCCACAGCGCTCGGCTGACGCTCGAACTGTTATTAAAGATTTGCGCATCTTTGTCGATACATATGCAGTTGCGGCTTTCCATTCGGAGCAGGGCCCTGCTTTTGCCTCTAAGGCATTCAGGGACACCATGGCTTCGTTGGGGGTCCAGCTCCAGTTCTCGTCTCCATTTCATCCCAAGGGAAATTCTGTCATGGAGCGTTTAAATCGCGATTTAAAGCAATCCTTAACGGCCAGAGTTATAGGTACGGGTCGTAGTTGGCTAGCCCACCTGTATGGAGTACAGAGAGCACTGAATATCTTGCCTAGAAGGTCCCTGGGGGGTCGTACTTCATATGAGTGCCTGTTTGGAACACAAATGTTTGTTCCAGATCTACATGGTCCTGGTGTGGAGGCGGCAGATCTGCCCTTTGACATAAATGATCGTGTCACTGTTTTGCAGGATTTACAACAATTCCGTGAAGACAACTCTTCTGCCAGTGCTGCCTCCATAGGAATTAAGGATGAACCAGTAACGCCTACTGGTTGGATTCCCAGAATTGGGGATCTTGTGCGTGAAAAGGTAGCAGTGAAAAAAGAATTTGGCTCTTCGTATTGAGCGCCAGTCCCTGTACTAGGGATCCAAGGCACAAGAACTGTGGTTTTGCCGCCGTTGCAAGGGGCCAAAGGTAATCGCTTTGTATCGATCGACAATGTCAAGTTGCAACATGTGGCCGATTCTGCACAGCAGACCAAGAGGAACGCCCAGTAGTTCCCGAATCCCTCTCACTACTGGGTAGGATGTTCCGCTGCAGGTGATTTGCACCAATGCTGTTTCCTCTCCGAGCTTGGGGAGGGTGGAAGCTGATCTTGCGATTGTTCCACTAACAGCGAATAATTTGGAATCTTTTGATCAAGTTGCAGTGACTACTGATGTTGCTGAAGGTGTTATCTACAGCGTACCCCAGCGAGAGACACGATCTGCTCCTTTGTTTACGGTGGCACCTTTTGCGAGAACTGCCTACGGCTGTTTTAATAACGATACTGTTGATGTGTCGGACTCCTCGTCCTCTTTAACACCTGCCCTGGGTCCACGTAAGCTGATGTATTGGCTCAAACATACGTATTTTGTTTTTCCTTGGAACTATCTGTGGCTTTTCATGACTGTGATGGCTTTATTCCTGTGGCTAGGGTTTGTTGTTATCTTTTTTCTGGTGATACATGGTCATTTTCTTCCTGAATGATCTGAGGTTGAGCAGGTGGAGAAGGTGTTGAAACCACATTGTTCATCGCATATGGTTCGAAGAGACTTGTCCTTTGTGAACATTTCTGCTGTACCTATTCCGGATGGGATAGTGTGGGATAGAGTAATGTTTGCTATCTATGGTCCTACTGAAATCATTCAAATACCGTATGTTCTCAAGTTATCAATGAATTATATAGTTATACCAGGCATTGTATCTGATGATTGGGATGTGAAGACAGTTGATTCTATGTTGACAGAATTGCAGTATTATACTGTTTATGAAAATGAAGATGCTTACCAGTTCAGAGATAATTATGGTGACATGTTTTGTTATAAATATTATGGACACCACTTTATTCATAAAGCCAGTAGCCCTAAATCGATATTTGAGTATATGCAATGGGAACATTGCCCGAGTCCTCCGCAGGGGAGTTCTAAAACTTATTCTGACAAATTTGCATATTTTTTTGGGCATCATCAACAAAGTGCTAAGTTATATTATTTTAAAGTTACTCTGCATGATAATAAGCAAATATTGTTGACTGATACTAAATTACTGTATTCAAATTCATTTGTTTCCCAACTATCTATTGAAGGGTATGAATACTGGTCCAAAACTGTTGATTTGAAAAGTGTTTGAGGGAACTAAAAAGTGGCAAACGCGGGGTAGGGAAACATTGTTCAGGGCATGTATCGTTCCTGTCCAAATGATTTTCTTAAATGACACTGTACAACAGACTAGCTGTTTGGGCTTGGCTACCATTGGAGAATTGAATATGCCTGGCATACCTGTCCCTTCCAAAATGAAAGATTGGCATCAATATATTAATATCACGTTTAGTGAGCTTACAGAATGGGTCCAGAATGGTACGCTTAACACTTCATTGACACGTCCAGGC
Source organism: Pleurodeles waltl (assembly GCF_031143425.1). NCBI lineage: Eukaryota > Metazoa > Chordata > Amphibia > Caudata > Salamandridae > Pleurodeles > Pleurodeles waltl. The sequence continues at coordinate 1,530,554,498 of NC_090444.1, forward strand.
GGGTGGTTATTGTGGCCCATAGACACTAATGGGTGTCATCAACATTTTGTCACCTCCTCGGGGGGTTTCAGGACCAGTAGGGCAGACCCTCGCTACATATCACCAGAACATGCTGATATCATTACTACATATAGCGTGGGGAAACTTTGTCAACAATGGTTAAAATCATCCACGCTAGATGCAGTTAAGACACATCTCACATTACTGTCTAATTATACTGACTTGCAAGATTTTTTGTCAGGTCCAAGAGTGCCCCGGAGGAAACGGTTTTTGTATGAAGTGTACAATGAGATATGGAAACTTTCACAACAGGAGGCAGCTGCCCGGTTGAGGCAGATAGATCAGGAAAATTTGAAACAAGCATTGTCTGTTGTGGATAATGGCATGCATACTCTGTCCAACCGTGTTTATACGAATGACAACATTGTTTCCTCTGCTATAGACATTATTAGATCAGATATGTCTTCATTATATCATGGACAGAGTCAAACGCGGTCCATTATGCAGTTGGGTTGGACACTACAGACATTGAAGGCGTGTCGCGTTCCGTGGCAGCACATCAGGGTCGCGTTCCGTGGCAGCACATCAGAGCCAGGGAGATATTTTTTTCCTTTAATTTGACACGTCAACAACAGCTGATGGCACAAAAGGAGGCGACATATGTTATTTTGAATATTGAAAAGTTGGAGAAATTGCCTTTTACTGTGGCTGAGATTCCGTCAGCTGAGTGGTTGATACACCGGGTTATAAATTTGCCTATTTCCACTCTGCAATTCACTTCTTGTTTGAAGCATATTGTGGTGGGCAGATATGAGAAATTGCGAGACAGTTACATACATGAGGTGTGGGAGCTTCCCTTTTTATACAGATGTCTTAATGGTATGAGGGAGGTTTTTCTTAGCGGTAGCGAATGCGAAACTTTTGTCAGCCATTCAATGGTTTGTAAGTAGCTGTCCTTGCATGGGGTGTGTAATGCCTTGGTTGCGAACTTAGCTTGCTATCTAAAGGGAGTTCCAGTCCCCGTGATTAAAAACACATTCCAGGTGCTTTCGAACGGCAGCCACGTCCTTCTTAACAGTGAAGCCTGTTGTGGCATGCGTGCCGGAATAGTTTACGTGGTCGTTGTCACCAAGGCCGTTACGTGCTGCGGGAATATGTTGTTTCCCCCCACTCAATTTAGGGAGGTAGCAGACATCTGGCCTCGCATTGCTACTTCCAAGGTGAATTTTGACAAGTTGAGTTGACTAAAGGCTCTATTGTTTCAAAAGCATGTGGCCCTTACATCTGCACGCGAGACCTACGCACTTCAGCTGGCGAGGTCATCAGCAGAAATACAGTCCCTGTTAAATACTAACTTTCCGAGCCACTTTGGTGAACTCGTGAGACGTATATTTAATGCGTCCAGCACTGTTGGAATTGCACATTTTTTCAAAGCTGTTGGTGTTGGGTTTGCTCATACCTTCTCTTCCATATTCGGTTTGATACCTTCGGCTATTCATTCTATTTTCGGAAACATTTTTGGAGGATTTCCGATAACTTTGGCATTATTGTCTGGTGTTTTGCTGTTGCTGTTGTTCTTCCGCAATGGCTGTCCCGCCGCAACAAGATCCAATGTGGGCGCTCCCGTCAGCGCAGCTGTGTCGTGAGCGCATGATGCAGCATTTTGGAGCAACACTCCTGGGACATTTGGAGTGTGACTGGTCTCTGTCATTCCGACCAGTTTTGGATTGTGTGCAACCCGTGTTTCGGTGCCTTTGGTGCTCGTTTGAACATGCACTGGCTCTCTGTCTCTCACTGCAGCGCCCCCCAGTGGTTGATGCTAATCTGTTGATGTTCCTGATTAGGGCTCATTCCCAGACATGTGCACTGCGGTTGCGTTTGATTCGTGAGGCAGTTTACGAGATTCCCTTCCTGGAGGGAGATGGTCTTGTCTCGTTCATAGGCCCTGCATGGGATGCTGCCTGGGATGGCTCTGGGGCTTTGGAACACACCTGCTCCATGATAGTATTTGGCGTGGATTTTCCGGTGTTGACATCTGCCAAAGTGGAGGATATCCTGCTTTCCGTGGCTTCCATTTGAGATTGGGTGTCTTCTAAAGAGACACTGTAACGATTTGGCTTTTCCATCACATGCTTACAAATTTAAATTGGGTTGTGTGCGTTGGTGTCCTCTGGACTTGTCGAAATGTATTTAGTATATTTTGGGCATGTTTTTTTTGTTTTGGTTAGAACCACTTACTACCGACAAGGGGATGGTGTAGTGTGGTCATTTTTATGTATCCTTTGCACGTTTGCTTCAGGCGCTAGGCCTTTGTGCACTTTGCCCTGGATGTATTTTATTCCTTTGCTTGCAGCATAGAGCCCCTGTGCACTTTGCTCTAAATGCATTTTATTCAGCTTCATACTGTTATTTCTCAAATAGCCAGTTCTACGATCTTGTTTTATTTTTTATATCACACTGTTTAGCCTACTTCAGCACTGGAGTTCTCAATAACACATTCTTGCTCACTCTGTGCTTCAGTCAAGGATACAGTCTGGTACATTGCCGATAGACGTGGTAGGAGTTTAGTCTTTGGATACATTCTTGCGTAGGGACATTTTGTGATCACACTGGCATGTTAGTTATAAAAACACTTCCTTGTCCTGAAACAAGAGAGAGGGAGATTCCGACCAGGGAACCACAACCAGACACTGATCGCCCTGTTGCAGATGCTGATCCAGATCACAGGCCTTTGCTCAGGTATGAGGGTTGATGTCTCCCCAGGGAATCTGAAAGGCAAGCTTAAAGCTTAACATGCTGTGCTCGAAATAGAACAGACTCAGAGAGGAAGTAACCTATTAACACTATGATAGCGTTATTCTTATGTTTCACTCTCCTCGTGACTATTTCAATCCTACTGTGTTGTATGGTTCTGGTTATTGCGGCTCATGCCTTAATATCTAAAATGCAGTTGTTTTATGAAAACAATCTATAAAACTCAAACTGCCTTTGTCATTTGTATATGAGATCATACTGTAAATGAGAGAGCTGGTTGGGATCTGAGTCACCACGACTTCCCTGAGAATTACTAAAGATGTCATGCGCTCGGCTGCCCAATCATCCCTTCCCCTTGGGAGAGATGAGGCACTGCTAGTTAGCCGGAGCAAAACCGGATTTAGGGTGGCAGAGGTCCTTCTGAGTGGGTCAGACTTAGTCCCCCACACCAGGAACGACCCTGCTACCTAGAAATCCAGTAGTCTCATTTAGGATAATGAGAGCCCACGCGTCAGAGGCCTGCCACATTCCAGGACAAAATTGACAGAGCTTTCCATGCTTGTGAAGGGTGTTGCTCAATGGTCCCCATGTTACTAGGGCTGATACCTTGGCTCTTCCTTATCCCTCCGCCTGCTTTGTGGGCGTGTTTGTGTGACCGTATGAACCACTCTTCTATTTTTGTGTGCAGACTATGGTTATAGTCTGCGGGGCCACAGTTGTATTGATTCCGTGATTCTGCCCCCCACCTGAGCCTCTTAGAACCGATTTCTGCTCTTGTGAGGGAGCATTGTTTAAGAGGATGTACGGGTATTTGTAGAGTGGGAGGAAGTATAGTTCGATGCCCCAGTCTGCAAACGACTTCCTTGCTTCCCGGACTGCTGTCCTCTGTGCTGCCGTTTTCCAAGATGTTTTTGTGATCTTGTTTTTTGCATTCAGTGCAGGGGGCTCAAACCTTACTCATTCCATGTCTTCCGAGGTGATGTGAAGGAATTTGAGTAAATAGACGCAATTAGTTCCCACTATTTAGAATATCTATCAGAACTTTTGAGGTATAGTGTGGGATAAACATAAGGTCAGAGAATCCTCCAATACAGGGTCCGATGTAGCTTGACCCACTGGCAGTGCTTCCAAGCTAACCCAGTGAGTGAGATCTCTGATGGCAGAAACTTAATGAATTACGTTTAACGCTGGGTGGAGAGCATGCTCTCTGTTATCCCCTGAGGCAGTGATTTGAGCTGACTCTGTGGGCTGCAATGGTTGTGCCCTCCTTGTGGCCATTTGCCGCTTTTGGTAATTGATCTGTGTGCTATGAGGCTTGGTGTACTCCCTTGCCCCTTCTGTGCGGGTGTAATCCGTTATGGACCTTGCTGATAAGGTTTGCGTGGAGGGCCTTGCTTGTTGAATCATAAGGTCCTTGGAGGAGTACTGGGCCCCAGGGCCGGCTGGTAAAGCAAATGGGCCACTAATCCTGCTAGATGAGGTCACGCCCAACCCAATGGTTTCTCCTGCATCATGGTCCCTGGAGGTCAGCGTTATTGGCGCTAATGTTTGATCTTGTTATTGAGCCGGATGACCGCGGACAGGCAAGTGAGACTTTCCCCTCCCCACATGTCAGAGCCATAATCAGATCCACCTCTTTGTAAGGGCTGTGGATGGCTCTTGGGTGGGCTTGATGGGGAAGGTGTGTTATAGCATGCTTTCACCAAGAGTTGTTATCACCCCTTTGGCAGTAGTTGTCAATTTATTGCCTGCGCAGGACATTGTGTCTCTGCCTGGGCTAGAAATGGTGACCAAGGGGAGGCCGTCCGCCCCCGGATCTTGACATAGTGAGCTGCTTGTATTCGCTCTTGCTATAGCTGTATTTTGGCCTTGAATGAGGGCTGTTTGGGCAAGGTGACCCCTCTGGAGAGGCAAGGTGGATGTTATAACTTTGTCAGTGCTTGGTGTCATGTTTACTGCTTCGAATAGTTCACACAGGATATTTGGTATGTCTCTTAACTTTTCAAGGATCAGAGAGCACGGACATTGAGCTCCCATTACCATTCACACCGTTTTACATCATGTGGTTAAACTTTAAATTCTTTGTTAAGTGAACGTGTTCAGAGAGAAAGAGCTTACATGAATGTATTACTCTCCTGCAACAATTAAATGTTACTGCAGGAGATATTTATCATAAATGTGTCATACATTTAAACATTGGTTGGGGGGACAACTTAAGCGTTGTATTAAAAAAATGATCAACGTTCCCCATCAGTGGGAAAAGAATATTAGAACAAATATTTTGACTACTGCCACGTCCCTAATTATGTTTTGAAAACGTCAGTTTTTAAGCAAGGAAAATTCTTAGGTCTCGAACATTGCTTATCTGTGCGTGGCTAATATCCACAGCATCTAAAAGGACACTCTAAAGCATTATCGAGAGCATCTGACTTAAAGAAAGAAGCACTCAGTTTGCAGAACATGTTTCTCCGAAAATGGTTTCAAGCTAGGAATCAGTACTCTGACTGATAGAGAAACGCTAAAGAGGATCCAGGTGTTTCACAGCAAGAACAATAAAGCCTTTACATATTAACCCGAGACAAGATGCATTTATGTACCGAAAACCTAGATAGAAATGTTCTCTCTGTTTAAATATGCAGCTTTAGAATGCAGAGTATTGTTTTTTAATGATCACTGTATTTAAACAAGGTTTCGTGGTGCGAGGAAATGTACTAATGCGAGAGGACGCGTTTTCCAAAACATTGAAAATCGTTACACTTCTTTTAGCATTTTGCATTAGCGCTTAAGATAGACAGCACAATCTAAGCAAAAAAGTATGCAAAACATAAAGAGCGATATCTGTATTATGTTGCCTCCCCGCGTGTTGTTTCCGCATACAATTACATTTCCACTGTCTTTTTTTCCTAATCCTTCTATTTATCCGTGTACTGTTTCACTAATCCTGCTTGCAAATGCAATATTTGTTATCCCACGCTCTTTTATATTCATAAAAACGTATAAAATATTCTACTGAGTTCATTTCTTCAATCACAACAAATATTTTAAAAGAAATACTATCAGAACACTTTAAAGAGCGGGGTAAAATAGACATACATCACCTACTTTGTCTTCTTTGCATGGTAAAATTTCTGAAATAAAAGGTACCTAGTTACAGTTAAAATAGCCATTTTCTGAAAATAGACATTATCCCTAGTCCCAAAGCCTTGTCGCCGATTAGATTCACCTAAAGTAAAAGTTGATAAAGCAATGCCTCATATTAGGAAGTATACCAGGCCGGTATCTCTGAAATACACAAGAGAGCTTAGGCTTTGGCGGGTTTTGTTTTTCTTATGGAAGATACAGGAATACAGCATCGGTGAGATGGTCAGAACGTGTGGTTCCTGCGTGTCTCCTCCATCACACTTTTCCTCTTATAAAACTAAACGTATTCAATTGTTCTGGCAGGAACTTGAAAAGTAAAATTACTCCACGATTATGAAGTTGAATGTTACAAGCTTGCCATCTACTGATCACTGGAACATGCCTGCTGTGGAGAGAAATGAGCAATTTTCAACAGCTCTTCTTACCTATAGAGGCTATTCACTCGTTTGTTCTACTAATTGACAGATTCCAGGTGCTCAATGTCAGAGCCAATGTCATATTATACTGCATTTTTAGGATGTTGCCTGGTATAGCCAGCTTTAGAAGAATGCAAACATTGAGCAACTGATTTATCTTCAATTATATGCAGAATTGTTTGCCCGTCAGCATTTGCAATCGTTGGGAACATGGTTATGTTAAAGGTTCGTTTAAAAACAAACCTATCTGAAAAGCCTCTTTCTAAAGTCTTAAAAACAATGAACCTCCACAAATTACAATTTCCACGGTGAATATCACATCCTTTATTACCTGCATTCTGTTCAACAGGCGTGATTACTTTACTAAATAAAATGAGTGCACAAGGTGATCTGTTTTGTAATCATTTAATCCATTTCACAAGAAGTAATACAGCTTAAGTAGGTTCCAGACACCTATTATATTTACAGTTGCTAATCTGCTGTACATTGCTATATCATAATTGAAGATAAGTGTGACAAGTGTGTTATTGTAAAACAGGTTCGGGCATCTGGGATGGCCAAGAGCTACCATTTCTCCTTCTAAGTGCTATTGTGAGGAAGTGCCTTTTTTCATGGTCGCTCCCATTTTTCGTGCATTCAGTGTTTTTTCTTTACTGTAGACACCAGAGCACTGATAACTAGGCCCCACCCTAAAACGTAACAATTGGCTTACTTCGATTTGGCCTACTTAACCCTAACATAAGGACACAATAAATGGTATTCTAAAATACACACTTGCATTCAATGTTAAGGGCCATATTTATACTCCGTTTGCGCCGAATTTGCGTCAAAAATTTTGACGCACATTCAGCGCAAACGTTGCCCCATATTTAAACCCTGACGCCCGAGCCGGTGCAAAAAGAAAATGGCGCTATGTGCGTCAGTTTCTGGAAGCGGCACCCCGCCCTGCGTTAATGACATGCAGGGTAGGCGTTCCCGTCCAAAAAACAACGTACACAGCGGTGCGTCGTATTTATGCTTCCGGGCAAAAATGACTCCTGCGCGGTAGGCGGCGCAAAAAAATGACGCAAAGCACGAATATCGTGAAATTTTAACGCCTGGGTCAGGGCAGGCGTTAAAATGGGGCAAACACACCTGTACTTAATCAGAACACACAGAACAAACAACAGAGCAGCAGAGCAGCAGAGCAGCAGAGCAGCAACAGGGAGACATGGAGGTGCTTTTTCTTCAGCGTGCATGTAGACGCAGAGCCCTGCAGCAACAACAGCAGCCACAACAACAACAGCAGGGACCCCAAAGACAGCGCAGAAGACAGGAGAGGATATTCCACCCAAGAACAACCCTGCATGGCCTCAGGGAACGGGACATCATCCAGAGGTACCGGTTGAACTGGCCCCATAGCTGCTGAGAAATATTGAACAGCAGTTGGCCCCCACTTTAGTGACTCCCCGCACTATCCCAACAGAAACAAAGCTGCTTGCCGTACTTCACCTGCTGGCAAGTGGCTCGTTTCAGACAACTGGTGCCCTGGTTGGTGGAATATCACAATCATCATTCTCCGCATTCCTGCCTAAAGTACTGGATGCCATCATTCGCCTGACACCCCGCCACATCTGCTTCCCTAACACACTGCAGAAGCAGCAGGAAACTAAACAGGGGTTCTACGCCATCAGTGGCTTCCCGCACATCCTTGGTGCAATCGACTGCACACACATACGTCTTGTGCCACCTGCTGCAACAGAACACCTCTACCGCAACAGGAAGCACACACATTCAATCAACGTGCAGGCCATAGTCGATCACCAAGGACTGATCACCAACATTGTGGCTAAATATCCTGGGAGTGTACATGACGCATTCATCTTCCGTCACTGCACCATCAACCAACACTTCCAGGATGGACGATATGGCAATGGACTACTTGTTGGTAAGGACAAAAAACAAACTCATATACACACTGCACAGAAACCCCCTAGGACAAACAACACATACACCACAACAGCAACATCTAGACAGGAACACACTGAGGTACTCACATCACTAGCCATGTTTCAGAAGTCACCATTGAACCTGTCACACATTGGATTTTACTCTACAGCTTAATGTGAAGACATTAATGACTGCGGTTGCCTAAATTTCACCTTGCAAATTGGAAGTCTCACAATAACCTGTACACCAATACAATGCATAAGTTTAAATGTATGGGATGGCCTGGGTATGTTCATATGAAAGTTTCAAATACACTTTCATGTTTCAACTCTGCATGGAACTATCATCACACCCCCAGTGAGGACACACGGACACCTGTATCACAAGTCACAATGCTAGGGAGGGCACACTGTACTAGAAAAACCAATACATCCTGCTGACAACCAGTTAGGCAACAAACACTTGCTCAGCCAAGGAAAAAAACTAAATGCCAAAGTTTTCACCAACAACCATAGGTTGTCACATTAGTACACAAAAGAGTCACAGACAACACAAGACAACTACTGCCATCAAAGATCCGTACAACAGTGCCTCCTACATCTAATTGATCCCATTCTGTGTTTCTCTTTCAGCTGATCAGGGGTATGGCATCCAGCCTTGGATAATGACACCATTTGGGAACCCAAATACTGCTGCTGAGCGGGCATACAATGACGCCCACAAGAGGACACGCAGCATTGTGGAGCGGACCTTTGGGATCCTAAAGTCAAGGTTCCACTGCCTTGACATCACTGGCGGTAGCCTACTCTATTCCCCAGAGATGGTCTGTAAGATCATACTCACTTGTGCCATATTGCACAATATATGTGTAAAAAGGAATATTCCCCTCCTTGAACTGGACCCAGACATGCCTGAGGATGACGAAGAGGAGGATGCTGGCCGGCAACAGGAGGGGGAACAACCTAACACGGCAGCAGGAGTGCGTAGGCGCCAACAGCTTGTCAAATTTTTTTTTTCTTAATGTATCTTAATACCTTGTATAGCACAATTGTAAATAAACACAGATAACAAACACCACATCATGCTTTGGCCTATGCATTTCTGACCACCTTTAGTTTGAAATTGCTGAAGAAGAATGTCGTCTCATTGAGCAATAATGCTATAACAATCATCACAACCAAAATTAACATCACAAATGTATGCACAGAGGGTAGGATGTGACATGATACATTACCATACACAGAGGCCAACAGGAGTACAAATGTGGCAATCACACATGCCGGATCCAAACACCTGAGAGTCTCTCACCCAGCCCAAAAATTTAGATCATTTGAAAGTCACATCACACGTGTTCAGAGACAGGGTGGGACCATCCATGTGTACGTGACCATGTCATCAATGGCTTCTCTCAAGTGTGTGAGATGAGCAATACACAATTGGAACAAAATTAGCTGCCCCTAACTCAGGAGGAGACCTTGAAGTCACAGTGACAACATACACCCAGACAGGTGATAGTGGATCCACATTCCAACACACATGTACACATATGTCATACAATCAACCTAATATTTGAAAGTAGACCATCACAGTTGTGTCCCAGTTTGAACCTAGCAGGAAGAATGTAACATGCCACTAAACCAGTTAATGCAGAAAGGGACACAGACAACAACTAAATAATTTTCATCAGCACATCAGGAACGCTGAGAGTCTTGCAAACATAGTCATTGGAAAATGTAATGTAAGTTTGCTCAAAAACATCATTACTGCAAACGTCAAATGAGCTAATGAGATGAATGAATGGTCAACAGTCATTCATACCATATGGCCTTACATTAGCCTGCTGCTGCACGTTTGCCATAATATAATAAATAAAACCCATGGATACAGTAGCTATTCTGGATGGTCAAATCCTAGGGTCCTGGGGGCCTAAGTCCACCTCTACCGCCCCCCAAACATACAAGAATCTTGTACTTGTGAACTAAACACATGCATAAGGCACATGTGTGGGCTACATGTCAAAAGTCCAACACAAATCAGAAACACAAAATCATAATGGGACATGGTTAGCCCGATAAAAACTGTAAGTGACTATTGCACTCCCTGTTAGGAATACAGATAAAAGCATCGCCATCATAATTGTGGCCACATTTTGGAGAAGGAATACATCATGGTATCCCATCCATCATTTCAAAACAGCCATCAGCAATTACCCAAAATATGTTGACAAATATGGTCAAGACATTATTTAACGTAACCTAAACATTACAGTGTGAATGCCCTCTATACATACAACAACGGACATGTGTCATATCCAACCACAAATGTGTAACACATAGTACCGTTTGACCATGACAAATCACCTTCCCCAAGTTAAAAACATGAAGACATAATAAAAAAGAATTGCTCAAAATTCTACGCATACAGCATGGGCGTCATAATTTGTTCATGTACATGAGTGCACAGAATGCAGAGTCAATTATAAATGTATCCAAAAGTTTCACATGTTTAGCCATCAAAGTATAATTTCCAGCATATATTTTTTTGACTCAGCATCATGTGCACTACTGTACGTGGTAAAAATATGACGCCCATGATGTATGCGTGGTAAAATTGACGCAACATGGACAATATGTTGGTCATCTCATGTACATTAAAAAATTATTAATATTCATATCATATTTTTTGACTCAGCATCATGTGCACTACTGTACGTGGAAACAATATGACGCCCATGATGTATGCGTGGTAAAATTGACGCAACATGGACAATATGTTGGTCATCTCATGTACATTAAAAAATTATTAATATTCATATCATATTTTTTGACTCAGCATCATGTGCAATGTTATGCGTAAAAAAAAAATGATGCACAATTGTGTATGCGTGAAAATATGACGCATAACGGGAAAATGAAAACGGCGGCCATTTTCTGCAGGAAGTGATGTAATAGGATATCCTGTTTACAAAATCTGTACTGGGAGTTAACTTCCACTTTCACTTTGCAGTCTCAGATTTATCTAGACTGTGTGGTTGTGTGAAAGGTGTTGTCCTGTGTTTTACTGCTTTTGTATCCTGTGTACCCTGTATTTTGTCTTTTTGTGAATCTATTCTTGTTGCATAACATTGTCTCAGTCTGTTTAGTCTAGTATTGTCTATTCCTGTTTATGTTTGTATTGTCTGTGGGAGTCTGTTGTGGGTAGCATAGTTTTTGGGGTTAGTTGGGCTATTTTTCTCCTTTTTCATTTTCCTTCACACCTCTACCTTTCCCCATTTCCCACTTTTACTTTCTTATTTCATTTGTCAATTACTCTTGCTTTCAATATGTCAGGTAGGCCTCGCCTGTCCTGGATGGGTGAGGATGAATTGGGGGGATTCATATGGCTAGTTAGCCATTTCCTCCCACTGATGCTGGAGGCTGGGGGCCGTGTGATACAGGGGTATCACACGGAGGCAAGGAAAATCCGGTGGGAGAAGGTGCACCATCACCTGGTCTGGGTCTACAGGAGCATGCGCACTGTCCATCAATTGAAGCACCGCTGGGCAGATCTGATCAGCAGGGAACAGGACCTGCTGGACCACCTGGGAATCAGGATTGGTGGCCATGTTTGTGAGTACAAATCAATTACATGGGAATTATAGAAATCTGTGTGGGAACATGTGATGATTGTTACCCAATCTGCTAGATAAGTAGCTGACTGTGTGTAATGCTAGGGAAACCTAGGCCCATGTTTATACACATATATCCCTATTTTTGCACCCCATTTTCACGCAATAACAGCAGCAACTTACAACATATATATGTATTTTGCAAGTTTGGCCCCTCTCTGCGTCACAAAATGATGCAGATGCTGCGCTACAAAGGTATACATATGTGCCCTAATGTGTATTTGTTGCACAATGTTTATGAAGACCAATGCTAGCAGTCAGATGGCTCATTTCTTCTAGACAAATACCAGATGCCTGTAGCTGTATGTAATGTAGTGTTGCATTTGTGTCAGACAAGCAACACATGAACGGCTCTTTTTGTACTCCACAGGTCATAATGGCCAGTGAGTAAGTCATGTAGAAACAACATACCTACATATGTAGACGCCATAGCTAGACAGAAAATTTGTAACCCATGATGATGCTATACATGTGTGTTGCCTTCACGACACATGAAGTTAGATATGTTGTCCACAGATATGTCACATGTGTGTGTGGTTGCTGTGTGTTGAACATGTCCACCTAGCCTGTTTGATTGTGAGTGGTCATGCAGTCCTCATGGAACCAGTTTTGGGATGTCTCTCTGGGATGCACATGCTGAGATGTATGGATAACATTATTGTTGGGGCATACTAATGGAGGGTGAACTTGGACGACACCTGACTGTCCTGGCCACTGCATGTGTGTAGTAGGGTGTGTAACTGTAGCAGGAGACTCATCCAATGTTAATGTTGAATACAAAGTCATCCATGCAGTATGAGCATGTGGGGAAGTGTATCATTACCATGTCATATTCACACAGTGTCATTGTAACTGAAATGATTTGTCAGTTCACCCAGTCTGAGTATATTCTTCCTTTCATGCTTTACAGGTGGACCAGCCCCGTACACCGTGGGAGAGGTGGCACATTTTGACGACCCCGATACCTACAGTGAGTGTCGCCTGAGTGCTATATTCATTGTTTGGTAATGAAGCATGATGGACTACTGTGTGTTCAAGCGAATTCATGATTTGATGCGCTGGCCGTTCATTTGCATTGTTGTTTTAGTGTGATATCAAATTGGACTTATGTTTCTGTAAAGCAATACCTAGCCATCTCTCAGATTGAGGGGCTGTAGGTCATTCCAGTTGGGCCGCAATGGGGAATGGGATGAGTCATTTGGAATACACTGGTCAATGTAAGACTTGGTCGGGGACTTGGCATGAACTGAGTCTGCATATCAAACTGACAGTCTCCCATATAGCTTAGGCACATGGCTTTGATGACAAGTGCTTCTTCCTATTTGAGGATGGACTGTGTACACTGTAGGTTGGATCTTCCGGGGGCATGTACTTCCACAAGGTGAACTAGAAGTGGGTGTGACTTGAGTGCAATGGCCTAGGTGTTCTGTCGAATCATGAGAATGTGTGTTCTACCTCCTCTGTGTGTGTTGTTAAACATGCCTCACTGATAGTATGTCATGTTGGCCTAAGTCATATCATTTTGACATGTGTCGACCTTGGATAGGACAATGTTTGGCTGACTACAACGTGTTGCTAGCCATTCATAGGTGTTGTGTGTGAAGGCACATACTTGTTTAACTTTCTATACACTCCTGGGTGTGCATTGAACATGGGATTGTTGGTTGTTCTTCCCACACCACCATCAAAGACTGGGATGTTAATGTGAAACAGGGTACCTAGGACTGTAGCAACCAGTATGTCACACGTACTTGAGACCTTTTGTGACTTGAGTTAGTACCTAGGGCCAGATGTAGCACACTGTTTACCAGTTGCAAATGTCATAAATTTCTGTTTGTGAGTTGCAAACGTCTGTTTCCTATTCCGAAATGTATTTGGTGATTATGAACATATTTGCAAAATGCTTGTCCAAATCCAAAATATGAAGGGGTTTTCCAGACCTATTTGCAACTCACAGTGGTATGCAATTCCATTTGCAACCGAGTACGTGGTTGCAAAGTGAGTCGCTGTTATCATCCACTTGAAGTGGATGGTAACCCACTTGCTAACTGGAAGGGGTCCCCATTGTAACCCTTCACCTTTGTGAGTGGACCTAAATAATCCTGTACAAAACAGCCAGTGGTCCAAGGGACCACTAACTACCGTGAAATTATCCAAGATTGAAGTTGTTGTAATTTATTTCTAAGTGCAGCTCATTTTCCTTTCAGGTAAACGGCCTACATTTGGGGAAAAATAACCTGCTGGATTTAAAAGCAGTCACGGCCATGGAGGTCTGCTGTTCCCAGCAGGCCTCCATCCCCGTGAGTGCCCATAGTCGCTAAGGTGGCGCAACTTGGAACCCACTTCATTGATGTTAATGAGGTGGGTCTTAGCGACCCCATAGCGACTTGCAGACGGTGTCAAAGACAACGTTCTGCATTGCAAATTGCTAGTCGCATTTTCCAACTTCCTACATCTGGCCCCTAGTGTAGACATTTGGTTATGGCCCATGGGTTCAATCTTAGCACACAACTAATTCCAAATGGCATTGAGTGAGGAGTGTGATTGTAATCACATAGAGTGACATATGTAGTGAAGTCAGTATGCGGAAGAGGTGCTGCCATGATGTCAAATGCCTTAGGTATGATTTGGATGAGTAGTTTAGGGTGATGTCATCCATCATGTAGAGACATGGATATGCTAGGTGTGATATGCCCTTATGTATGCATGCTTCATATGTACTTCCTCTGAGCCCTTCCGTGAACTATGTTGTGACAATTGCTGCAACCAATACATTGCTAGTAATGTACAAGTAACCCATTGTGCTATTCCACCCAATGCAAATCCAAAGGTAAATATTTGCCTTTTCTCTTCACAGCTGCAAACATGAGTGCCGCAGATCGCTACCAATTTGAGCGCCGTGCCATGAGATACAGGCACATCCTGCAGGTGCAGTGTGGGTATCGGAGGATGGGCCGCAAGTACCATTCTGATCGGGCCTCCGGGGCGTGGTGGGCCACACCACAGGCTCCCCCTACAGTGCCACCACCAAACACCAACACCCCATCCACCAGGTCTGCCCAAGTGGACCCAGCAACGTCTGCAGCAATGGACCCTGCATCTTCCTCCAGACCTGGACCCAGCCATGTGGTGGTAGCAGGACTCTCCCGTGGCCAACCAACTCCTACCACAACATCAACCTCCGCCGGCACACAAACCAGCACAGACCCTCCTGTGGACCCAGCTGCCTTCCTGGCATTGACCAGAAAATTGGACAAGTTAGTTAAAAAGGTGGACGACCTGAGGGAGGACATGAGTTACATCAAAAAGAAGGTCCGCTCCATCAGGCGCACACTACGGAGGGCAAATCTGTAGCACTTTTGCCCTCTTGAACTTTTACCCCTCCCCTCTCACCTCTTTCCTATTTTCTACTGTTAGTTGGGTTTTGGGGATTAGTATTAGGATAAGTATAGGTAATTAGCTTAGTTAGTGTTAGGGAAGGGGGTGGGGGGTCCTTATTCTTTCTATCTTATATTTTTGTGTGGGTGGGGGGCAATGTTGGGATTCCTGTTAAAAAAAAAAATATAAAAAAAAGAAAATCTGCAAATTTCAAAAAAATATATGTTTGTTTAGGATAGTATAGTATGTGTGTAGGTTAGTAAGTGTTGTCCTGCATGTGTCTTGTCTCATAATGGTGGCTGGGGGGTTGATGTTTAGATCGTTTCGTTACATGTGTGGAGTAAGTTTAGCTTAGGTTAGTTAGGGACAGTTGTGGGTTAGTAGTAGTCAGGTTAGATTAGTGTAGGTTTACCTTTCCCTTAGTTGCCTCTTGTATTACTCAATTGAAATAAATATTTAGTTAACCCTTTACATGATGCGTTAGGTGCTACATTATCATGGCCTTGACATCAGTGTAGCAGAATGTTTTAGTATGACATTTGTGTCCTATGCTCGCCATCCCCAGGAAATTGAGGTTTCACATCCCAGCTACCCGTGTGCTAACTTGGTAAGTATCCACCATGTGGGAGACCCACCATTGGTAGTGTGCATTGATCACCAAGGTTTTGTTTCGGTATGTATCCTACTTCACAAAGAGTGCTTCCAGACTTGTTATTGTGGGTAAATTGATAGGTCGGACAGCAGTGTGAAGTTCAGGGATATCTTTGTAGATGAGGAGTTGTTCACACTCTTGTCTTGTTGCTTTCATTGCTGACCTACATCATGTGTGTACTGATTCAGCATGACTTTCCTTCATGGAAGTATACTCCGTGAGGGTGATTGATGCAGTGTAATTTGTTCATGATTCCTTACATTATGCGGCATTAATTCCTATTTGTGTATTGCATGGTGCCTACATTTCTCAGCCACCATTTGTTCTCTGGAATAGCGATAGATGGTGCATCATTCTGTCCAACACAGCATGATTGTGTGTGCTTAGTTCCTTCATCAGTTATTTTCCTCAGTATGGTAAGGCTATGATGCAATCCTGGCCACTGCACAGATGTTTCAGTATACATGAAATCAGGACAGTACTATAGAGAATCGACATGGTTGCCACACAGCCACTTTGGAGTTAGGTACTGCACAGTTGAAGTGTGAAATGACACAGAGACACAATAGGTGTGCAAGTGCTATTTATTTATAGGTGGTGTAGTGCAAATTGTCCATTCACCATATTTGCTGAGTCCGTTCTGGTGCATTCTTACATGGTGATCCTACAGAAGGGGTGTGGATGATGCTCCTGACATGCTGGGGTGATGTCACAGACAGTGGAGAGGAACAGGAATTGGAAAATAGTTGGAGAGAGACATTCACTGGCAATGGGGACAAGTCATACAGTGGATTGCCAAACAGTCATTGAGTGTAGTTGTAGTGAGACTGGCCTTTGACAAAACGTAGGACCTTGGTCAGAGTAGGCCATGGTGCAGGGACTAGGGCTTCCGGGTACTCTTGCGTGTGAATGTTATCTGTTCCATGTCTTCTTCTTCTGATTTGTGTGTTGCCTGGTGTGTCCTTGTTGTTGTTGGTTGTGAAGGGGCAATACACACCTCAGTGTTAGAAGACATGGAGGCAGACATCCCGGGGGCTGATCCCTGTGGAGTTATGAAGGGCAGTACTGCAGCAAGGAGGGCCTGCTGGTTTTTCAGAATGGCAGCCACATCACGATGGTAGGCAGCCAGGTCGGCCCTGAGGGGTTCTATGTTGCATTCGTGCACACGTTGACTGGCTTGCAGTTGTAGTTGTTGTGTCAACTGGATGACAGCTGTGCAGATTTCCTTCTGTGTTTTTAAAAGTTCCTGCAAGAGCGATGTTCGGGCTTGCATAGCAGCTGCCTGATCAGCAGAAGACATCATGCACGAACGCACCCCCTCAAGGCTGGCTGCCATAGTTTGCATCCCCACCGCACCTCCTTGGCCAGCTCCTGCTGGACCCCAACAACGGTTCTTTCGAAGCTGGTGCCAGTGTCGTCAGAGTCCTCAGCTGTGTTGGAGCTGGCAGGTCTTACAATTGGGGTGGCGGGTGGTTCTCCTGTGGTGGCTGCTTCTTCTGTGGTCCTCCTTGTGACTGAAGGTGGGGTTTGGAGGCTTTCAAGGACCATTTGAATAGTCTCTTCTGGGATGTTTATGGGCTCGTCATCCATGTCATCAGGGAACTCAGGGACAGGCATATCGGCAGGAGATCCGTGTTCCTCTGCAATGAAACAGGGTACAATTAGTGTGTCTGTGTTGTGACAATTTTGCACTAAGATACAAGCCTTTGGATGCCTTAACTTTGTGCTCTGTGTTTGTCTTGGTATCTGCTGTCCGTCATAGGGCATTGTTGTAGGCCTATGGCCCACCTGTGTGTCACATGTATGATATGGAGCTATCAGACATGTCTGCCTGATCGCCTCTAGGTGTTGCTTTGTAATTATTTAGGAATAGGCGTGTTTTTGTCCTACTCCTCCCTCGGTGTTTAACTATTGTTATGGAGGGACATTTTGTTGGGTGGGCTCTCATTATCCTACATGTGATTACTGGCTTTCTAGGCAGCAGGATAGCTAATGGTGTGGGGGACTAAGTCTGACCCACTTGTAAATAACTCTGTCACCCTGATATTTCATTTTGCTCAGACTAACTAGAAGTGCCTCTGGTCTCCCACATCAAAGGAATGTTTAGACATCCGAGCGCATGACTTCTTTGGAACTTCTCAGGGAAGTCGTGGTCACTCAGATCCTACACAATTATCTCTTTTCCGGAATGTTCCCATACACAAATGAGAAAGACAGTATTTGTTTAATATGAGGTTTCATTGTACAACTGACTTGTTGAAATTTAGGTGTGAGCCACAATAACCCAAACAATACACACTGTTAGAAGTG
The DNA here is from genome assembly GCF_031143425.1 of Pleurodeles waltl. Taxonomy (NCBI): domain Eukaryota; kingdom Metazoa; phylum Chordata; class Amphibia; order Caudata; family Salamandridae; genus Pleurodeles; species Pleurodeles waltl. The sequence goes on from NC_090444.1 coordinate 1,530,572,745, forward strand.
AAATAGTCCGCAGGAGAGTAATACATTAGTACACAGCTATCATGGTGCCTAACAGTTTCTACTCTCCCTCTGCTTGTTCTATGTATAGCACAGCATGTTAAGTTTGGAGCTTGCCTGTCGGAATCACTGGGGAGACATCATCCCTCATATCAGAGGAATGGCCTGTGATCTGGTTGTGCATCAGCAGCAAGGCAGGCAGCATCTAGTTGTGTTTCTCTGTTTGGAAACTCCCTCAAGCCTGTCTTGGGACAAGGAAGTGATTTTATAAGTCATATGTCATCGTGATGACAAAGTTTCCCTACGCAGGAATGGCAAATCTTAACCCCTACCACATCTATCAGCAAAGTACCAGACTGTATCCTTGACTGGGGCACAGAGTGAATATGTTCTGGCAAACTCCAGTGCAGAAGTAAGCAAAACAGTGTGATTTGACTAATTAATAACACCTTAGGACTGGCTATTTGCTAAATTAACTGATAGGAAGGGCAATGAGAAGCATTTAGTGCAAAGTGCTCTGAGGCTCTTAGATGTGAGCAAATGAGTAAAAGTACATTCAGGGTAAGATGCACAAAGGCCTCCAGCCTGAGGCTAATGCGCAAAGTATACGTTACACTTGCCACAATACACTTTGACTGACTGTGGGTGTTGTGACTGCCCTGCCAGCACACTTGCCTCTCAGGACCTGCCCCATACACTTTTTATTCACATTGCATGAACTGTACATGTTACGTGGCATTACCTATGCATGTCAATGTTAGGATGTGGTATGGATGTAAACATTGTTGATGTTTGAAGATGATGTTGGGTCATGTGTGTTTAATTGGATTGACCTGTTTATCGTATGAAGGTCCTATTTGGTTGTCAGACTTTGCAGGTGTGTTTCAGTGACCAGTTGCCTGTGTCCCCTCCTCAGTTGTTGTCTGAGCAGTATGACATTAGTGATGTAGCCTTGTTAGCCAGGCACGTGAGGGACCCTGACGTATGCAGCATGTGTGTGTCGTTAGTGCTGTGTGGCTCCTAATGCTGTTTACTTTGGCTTATGTATGTGTCACGTATGGACATTCGGCATTTGAGTGTACTGGTGCCTTTGTCTTATTTCTACGAATAGTTGTGGATGTCATCCTCACCCCCTAATTTGGGTATGTATGTTCCATGGGGAGGTTCCTGCCATTTGGTACTATAGCTGCACAGAGATGAGAGGTATTATTGTCAACTGTTGTGGCAGTTACATTGCAGTTGTTGTTTTGGCTACTGCATTACTGATAGGGACCTAGTTGATGTGGGATAGATTTTGCAAGACAAGTGCCTGGATGTGAGTTTGACGTAGTGGCCTTCACACCTGTCGCTGCTTTCCCTTGGCTCTATTGTTGTCATTACAGGATGGCCCCATGGGAGTGTTGTTGGTGCTGTATTTTGTCGTGCCCCAGATTCAGTCTGTGCTGGGCATGCCCCCCTGTCGTGCCCCTTTACCCATGCCACTTCATATATGTGCTGACTTACATGCATTGTGTAGTAGGTATCCCCCCCCTGCTTACAGTCCCCATTAGTGCATTATAATTCCCCATGCGACTTACCCTGCATGTGCGTTGTGTCGTGGTAGTCTGCGCTGTCCTGTCCTTGAATCCCTGTGACGATCTCCTCCGGGATGACGGCTGCGACCATCTCCTCCATGTGGTCCAGGGCCTCCTGTTGTGCTGGACTCGCCCCTCCATTCTGCATTGCTGCCTTCCTGTTCCTGGCCATTTTCTCTTTTGTCCTACGTTTGCAGTCATTGCCAGCGTTTCTTACACTCAGTGACTGTGCGGCGTTCTTCAGCCACACTGTTGATCTTGTCCACTATTTGTTTCCATATGGCCTCTCTCCTACTGACTGGCAATTTAGAGGAGATGAAAAGTTGGTGCTGGTGTTCCGTCACCTCTTTCACCAGGATTTCCTGCTCCTCTTCACTGAAGCAACACTTTCTTTTTTTTCTAATAATGTCCTGGTTCCTGTATGGATCCTCCTGGCTGGTTCCTGGTCTGCTCTCATCCTCCTGGGGTCTGTAGTGGCCTCTGGGATCCATTTTGGCTCTCCTCTGCTGAGAGGGCAGTTTTCGTGCAAAAATGTAACACAATAGCGTGAAAAAAAACAGCGATTTCCGGATTGCGCTGTCGTAAATCGACCCACAGTGATGTGCGTCGCCTTTACGTTGGTTTCCTTTACGACGGAACGCCGCTGTGTGCGTCACGAAATAATGACTCCCACCTGTTGGTTGCGCCGCCGTACGTCAAAGTATAAATTTGAGGCCCGCACGGCGCTTCAAAATGGCGTTAGACGGCGCTAATTTTTTTTACGCAAAACTGCGTTGGCGCAGTTTTGCGTCAAAAAGTATAAATATGGCCCTAAATGTCACATATGGGTGATAGCTCTACAGTGCCATCCACTGGTTTGACAACAAAAAACTTTTCCATACCTACAACAATTGAGGCCCACCCTGGGGTCTCTAAAAGTGCATGTTAGCACATAATTTAGTAGGAACATGCTGAGGAACAGTCAAATTGCCAAAATGACGCAAGACATAGGGGGTCATTCCGACCTTGGCAGGTGGCTACCGCCGCCCGCCAGGCGGAAACCGCGATGCAGCCGCCAATGCGGCCGCACTCACACGGCCCCCATTCCGACATTCCCGCTGGGCTGGCAGGCGCAAACCAAGTTTGCGCCCGCCGGCCCAGCGGGAATGAGGCCGCAACACAGGAGCCGGCTCCTAATGGCGGTGTTGTGGCCGTGCGACGGGTGCAGTTGCACCCGTCGCGCTTTTCACTGTCTGCTATGCAGACACTGAAAACCAGGCCGGGCCCTGTTAGGGGGCCCCTGCACTGCCCATGCCAGTGGCATGGGCAGTGCAGGGACCCCCAGGGGCCCCAGGACACCCCTTACCACCAGCCTCTTCCTGGCGGTGCAAACCGCCAGAAACAGGCTGGCGGTAAGGGGGTCATAATCCCCAGCAGCGCTGCCCTGGCGGATTATCCCCGCCGGGGCATAAACGGCGGGAAACCGCCGGCCCCGGCAGTGCGACCGCGGCGGTACCGCCACGGTCAGAATAGGGAAAAAAGCACTGCCAGCCTGTTGGCGGTGCTTTGGTCATTTTTGCCCTGGCGGTCTCGGACCGCCAGGGTCAGAATGACCCCCATAGTCAGTTGAGGCATCAGCTTGTGGCTCTTTACCCAGTGGTAGGATAGAATGTGCATTATACATTTACCGAATGAGGTAGCACTTACTAAATAGGCAGTAGAAAGCACTCAAATTCAGTAGACATTTTGCAAAAAACAGTGAACTCTTCCACAGATCAATGGACTAGCGCATCCACTGGTGGATCCGCGAATCAATAGAAAAACTGATAAAAAGAGCCCTGTGAGAAAACTGGGCTGATTGCAGAAGCCCCCTAACTTTTTGCCCCCATTTTTCACTTTCTGCTGGTGTTTTCCTGACTCTTAGGGTGACTGGGCACTGCTAAGCAGTCCCAAGGCCTGTACTCTGATTAAAATAAATATGCAAATTAGGCTAATTACAATTGGATGTGTCAACCTACTTATAAATTCCTAGCATATGGTAGGGCATGTAAGTTTAGGGACCACAACACAGGTAGTGCACCCATAGGTGTACTGCTGAGGGGCCTAGTATAATTTTAAAGGGAGGCCTCCTTTGCTGGCCACTTTCAAATTAAGGTTATATGCAGATTCAACTTTGGAATTAAAAGTACTTCCAATGTCTTAAACTGCCTTATATTTAAATATAAGTCATCCCTAAGGCGTGCCCTAGATGTCCACAGTATTGGGTGCAGTGTAACTATAAGCAGGGACCTTATAAAGGATGTTTTATAAGCCCTTGTCAGGAAAAATAGCCTCATTGTAGTGAATGGGCTCCATAGGCCAACAATGGGAAGACTTTATTTTAATTAATAAACCCTCAGAATGAGCTAGATATGGCAAGTGTGTTATCAAACATTGTTAGACTAAGTCCAACAACTTCCCATTGTTGAATTTAATATAACTAGTTCAGGGAAAGATGTTTAGAACTCTACCTGAAGGTCGCCAACTTCAGCTCTATAGTGTCCTTGTCTGATTGGCCAGCCTCTGGCAGCCTGGCTAGGCTGCCTTGATGAGGTGTAAAGTGGTCTGGGCTGAAGACAAAGGACATGCCTGAGGGAGGAGATCTGCCTCAGAAGATGGTGAAACAGGATTGGGGAGAGCAGCCAAACTGGTCTTTCAAAGGAGGGAGGGAATTTGGAGCAGCTCAGGACCTCCCCAAATTCCTGCAAACCCAGACAACCAGGTGCCCTCTTGATTAGATAAGGAAAGGGTGGGAAAGGGGTGTGTTAAAGAATTTTAGCCACACCAGTGGGTGGACTCAGCCAGAACTATTGTTCAAAATTCATATTCTGCCATTTTGGATTTGAAAAGAATGTTGCTCCCTGGGATTGATGTTTGCTGAACTTGCTAGGTTGTTGTCATCCAAGAGGGGGGTGGCCTGCCTGTGATTGAACAGTTGTCCCCCCTGTTTTCCAAACCAGGAGCAAGGACAAATATGGCAGAGCTGCACCCACACCTCAGATCCCTGCAAGGAACAACAACAGAAGAAGGAGGACTGCCCTGCTGGACCCCTGAACTTCACCTTGACACTGCACTCTGAAGGATTGTACAGTTGCACACTTGGGTTTCACCACAGAAAGGACTTTGCCTGTCTTGAACTGGTTCAATACGGTACTTCCTGTTTGTTACAGGTAGAAAATAGCTGACCAGAGTCCCCTGCATCAAAACCCGAACAAACTGACCAGCTGACCAGTGGCTAGTGGTTATTTTTGGATTTCACCCAGGTGCATTCTGGGAGTTGGAGTCCTAACCTTCAAGGAGAAACTCAGACCTTCTGGAACCTTGGTGTGAGTTGTGGACTCCTAAATGACCTTCTAAGGCCTTCTGGAAGAAGATCCAGAATTTTGAAGAAGTTTGGAGAACTTTTGGAAAAAAGCTCCCTAAAGGTACCGACCCGACATTGTGAGTCAAGCCGGCTAACCTCAACCGCGACCCGACCTGAATTGCAGGTTCGTCCTTCTGAAAAGCTCCAAAGGCCAAGACTTCCAGGGCTTTACAGAGGGCTCCTAGAATGGCAATCTGACGACGTCGACTCAGAAACGGCTTGCTGTGGAGGGTCGTCTGACGTCAGACAGAAAAGGCTCCAAAAAAGTGACAAAGTCCAAACGTAAAAAGTTGACTGGGACTTCCAGTGCAGCGTATCCAAGGAGGGCTCCAAGGATGTCGGATCCAATTGCAACTTTGGTCTGGACAAAGATATCCATCCTGAAAAATCGTCTAAGTCCAAAGGTAGAATTCTTCATTGAGATCTCTTGTGACGCATATCGGAAAAGAGGGCTCCAAGGAGGTCGGATCAGATTGATGACTTTTTTTCTGATGAAGAAACTCTTCAAGAAAAAGACTTAAGGGCATTTTTATGAAAAGTGGTACTGCACCTAGTGCAGCACCACTTTTCTTGTGCCCCTTAGTGCCCCCTAACAGCACCATGTGTGCGCCATATTTAACATACGGCACAATACGGCGGTAGTTAGGTAATTAGCTTCAGAATTTTTCATGCAAGGTCAGTGCTTTGTAGGAATTAGTATCAACGTTTTTAACTCTATACCTGCAAGGCACCCAGAACCCCAATGTAACTAATGTGAGCCTCCTTTTAATAACTGCTCAGAGCAGGCGTTAAAAGTGCTGAAAAAAATGACGCAAAGAAATCTCTTAGATTTCTTTGTGCCATCTTTTCTGCCCCGCTAACGGAGGAAGGCCCCCTTTGCATACATTATGCCTGGCGCAGGCATAATGTAGCGCAAAGAGTTACAAATATGGCGCAGCGTTTTTGGCCATCAAATGCTACATTAGTGTAAAAAAAATGACGCTAATGTGTTGTTAGAATAGATTTATGCCCTCTTAAATCTGGGCCTAAGTCCGAAGGTAGACGTTTGACAGAGGCCTCCTGCTTGCTGTCACTAAGCAGGGCTCTATTCCAGTTGGCCTCAAACTTTGACTTTGTCCCGGTTGAGTGTGACTCTCTGAGATCTCCTGTGACGCATATCGGAAAAGAGGGCTCCAGGGAGGTCGGATCAGATTGATGACTTTTTTTCTGATGAAGAAAATCTTCAAGAAAAAGACTTAAGGGCATTTTTATGAAAAGTGGAACTGTACCTATTCCAGCACCACTTTTCTCGTGCCTCTTAGTGCCCCCTAACAGCACCATGTGTGCACCATATTTAACATACAGCACAATATGGCGGTAGTTAGGGAATTAGCTTCAGAATTTTTCAAGCTAGGTCAGTGCTTTGTATGAATTAGCATCAAAGTTTTTAGCTCTATACCTGCAAGGCACCCAGAGGCACCTTGTAACCAATGGGAGCCTCCTTTTAATGCCTGCTCAGAGCAGGCATTAAAAGTGCCAAAAAAAATGACGCAAAGAAATCTCTTAGATTTCTTTGCGCCATCTTTTCTGCCCCGCTAACGGAGGAAGGCCACCTTTGCATACATTGGGGGTCATTCCAACCTCGGCGGTAAAAGGCGCTTACCGCCAGGCAGAAGACCGCCATAACACCGCCACGGTCATTTTGACCCACAATAGGCAAATCACCAAAATACCGCCATCCACAAAAGTCCGCCACACCAAAGGCCAGCGATAAACTGGCGATGACCAAACCTCCACCGTCACGCCAACAGAAATACGCCCATGCCATTACGACCCACGAATCCACGCGGCGGTCTTTCAACCGCGGTATTCTATTGGCGGTACACACCGCCGCTGTTGAAATACACATACTCGTACAAAACACTACCACATTGGACAATTCGAAATACACACACCTGATACACATACACACACCACTCCCACACACCCATTACAATATAAAACACACACCCACATCACCCACAAACTCCCACTCCTAGAGATTCGTGAACACGCTCCGAGAAAAGAAATCCGAGCACCCAGACGCCCAATTCACTGTCACCCTGCAATATTTGCACGCACTTCACACAACACAACAATACACATCACCACACTTAGCACGACACAATCCATCCCACACATCACCCACACCACCCCATGGCACCTCAAAGACACCCCAGGTTCTCAGATGATGAACTCAGGGTCATGGTGGAGGAAATTGTACGAGTAGAGCCCCAGCTGTTCAGGACACAGGTGCAGCACACCACCATTGCCAGGAAGATGGAGCTATGGAGCAGAATAGTCGACAGGGTCAACGCTGTGGGACAGCACCCAAGAAATCGGGACGACATCAGGAAGAGGTGGAACGACATACGGGAGAAGGTGCGTTCCATGGTATCAAGGCACAACATCGCGGTGCAGCGGACTGGCGGCGGACCCCCACCTACTCCCCCACAATTTACAACATGGGAGGAGCAGGTCTTGAACATCCTGCATCCTGAGGGCCTCGCAGGAGAATCTGGAGGAATGGACTCTGGTAAGTCTCATCTTCACTACTTCATCCCTCCCACCCCACCATCATGCCAACTCATACCCCCACCCTCACCCCCACCCCCATCACAACTACCCCTTGAAAATGTCTCACCATCACAACCCACCCATCCCAAAACTTAGCCCTGCATGCAACCCCAAAGCATGAACACCCACAACAGCCCCCACAAAGGAATGCCAGCACTGGGGTACACGGGCACCCACCCATTGCACGCCATTGGCACACACAGAAGCAATAACCATACTTTTATACCCCTGCAGGACCCGAACGCCAGGTCACCGCGCAGGAGGGTCCACAAATGTCCACTCCACCCCCAGAAGAGGCCCACAGTGATGACAGCAGCTCTGTCTCCCTGGATCTAGATGACCAGCCCGGTCCATTGGGGACCTCGGGACAGTCGGTTCCCCTCAGACAGTCACAGGCCACAGCAGACCTTCCCCCCTCTGGGAACACTAGCATAGCACCCATACCTCTGTCCCCAGGACACCTCAATCAGCGGTGTGTCCACCCCTACAGGGAACCCAGGTTAACCCACCACCCCAACAACAACAGGGACCTGGGGGCAGTGGTAGTGGGCACACGGTCCAGGGGACGGAGGCACACAAACACAGGGGAACTGGGAGGGCTGCTGTGGGACAGGGGGGGATAGGCCAAGGGAACCCACTCTCCACGAGGCCCTCTCCTCCATCATGGGAGCATACCACCGCTCCCAGGAGACGATGGCGACGGTCCTGGCCAGGTTTCAGGAGATTCAGCTTCTGCAGGAGCAACAGTATATGGGGTTCAGGGAGGAACTAAGAAACATCAGTTCCGCCATGGGTACCATCGTAGTTGCCCTGAATGAGTTAATCACCACATTGCGGAACACTGTGGCACCTCAAAGGGCCCCTGTCACTAGCATGGACCAAGAACTGGCTACCACCTCTGCCGGCGCTAGTGGACAGGAGGCCCCGACACAAGACCAACAGGTCACCAGAACCCCACCCCCTGCAGAAGGAGAACCACCCTGCAAGCGGGCCCTGAGATCCAGGAAGAAGACAGAGTAAGATGTCAAGACCCCCGCCAGCAAAGGATACCGCCCTGATTGTCATCCCACTGTCCCACATTGTCACCCTGTCCAACTTTAAACTGCCCCTGCTCCACTTCCCACAGGCATTTGGACAATGCACCTGTGATACTGATAGTCTGGACTCTGCCATGGACAATCCTCCACCATCACCCCTCACCGATTTGCAACCACCCATCCAAATGAGAGCACTTGAATAAACACATTTATTGCACATAAACAATCTGGAGTCTGTCTGTGATTTTAACAAATGTATTAGACATGACAGTGCCAAAATGTTTATCCACATTGTGATGCCAACAAACCGCTGTCACACAGCTGTAGTCCATGGGGAAACAAAGCAGATGTCACGCAGTGGGGCCCACATCTCTGAAAACGGAAGGGAAAGTCACAACACAGTTACCATACACTGGGGGAAAAAGTCAGACAGTAGAGAGGTAGGAGTCTTTAAGTAAATGTAATATGCCGGTGTGTACTCTTACCTGTGTGTCAATGAAAATACTGCTCTATTACTGTGTTCCTGTTCTCTATGTCGTCCTCTTCGGCTTCCTCCTCTTCACTCTCCACAGGCTCCACAGCTGCTACAACACCACCATCTGGACCATCCTCCTGCAGAAAAGGCACCTAGTGGCGCAAAGCCAGGTTGGGAAGCATACAGCAGGCTACGATGATCTGGCACACCTTCTTTGGTGAGTACATTAGGGATCCACCTGTCATATGGAGGCACCTGAACCTGGCCTTCAGGAGGCCGAAGGTGCGTTCGATCACCCTCCTAGTCCGCCCATGTGCCTCATTGTAGCGTTCCTCTGCCCTGGTCCTGGGATTCCTCACTGGGGTCAGTAGCCAGGACAGGTTGGGGTAACCAGAGTCCCCTAATAGCCACACACGGTGCCTCTGGAGTTGACCCATCACATACGGGATGCTGCTATTCCGCTGGATGTAGGCGTCATGCACTGACCCAGGGAACTTGGCATTAACATGGGAGATGTACTGGTCAGCCAAACACACCATCTGGACATTCATGGAATGATAACTTTTCCTGTTCCTGTACACCTGTTCACTCCTGCTGGGGGGTACCAAAGCCACATGTGTCCCATCAATGGCACCTATGATGTTGGAGATATGTCCAAGGGCATAGAAATCACCCTTCACTGTAGGCAAATCCCCCACCTCAGGGAAAATGATGTAGCTCCGCATGTGTTTGAGCAGGGCAGACAACACTCTGGACAACACCTTGGAAAACATGGGCTGGGACATCCCTGATGATATGGCCGCTGTTGTTTGAAATGACCCACTTGGTAAGAAATGGAGTACTGACAGCACCTGCACTAGAGAGGGGATCCCTGTGGGTTGGCGGATGGGTGACATCAGGTCTGCCTCCAGCTGGGCACACAGTTCATGTATAGTGGCTCGGTCAAGCCTGTATGTCAGAATGACATGTCGTTCCTCCATTGTCGACAGGTCCACCAGCGGTCTGTACACGGGAAGATTCCTCCATCTCCTCGCATGTCCCAGCGGACAGTGCCTAGGAAGGACAACAGCGAGCACAGAGTCAATCAACCCACAGGTACATTCCCACAGCTTGCACACAACACGATTCACTATGTATAGAATGGTTTGTATGAGTGTTGAGGAAAGGCCTAGGTATGTGTGACGCAGTAGAAATTAAGCCATGTGGGACCTTGAAATGGCGGCTGCCTGACCTGTGGAGTGTGACAATGGGATGTGAGGTCAATGCGCTGGCGTGGCACACCGTGGCGGTTAGGCGGTCGAAGACCGCGGCGCAAAGCCGCATTGGTTAACATTGAAACATTGAAACCTATGGGTTTCACAAGCCAATGACGATGTGCGCCGTCGGTCGCGGTACGCACCGCCGCGGGCGTGACCGCCATTTTCTATCTACTTAATCACTCGATACCTGATCTTCCACTGGAGAGGACCTACACTGCAAGTGCTGCTGTGACCTCGGTCTGGAAGGGACAATGGCTGCTGGAACTGGGGAAAGGGCCCCTGCCTTCACTTCTGAAGAATTGGAGAAACTCGTGGATGGGGTCCTCCCCCAGTATGCGCTACTCTACGGTCCTCCAGACCAACAGGTAAGTACACTGGGACCATGCTTTGTGGCCAATGCCTGGGTTGAGTCGGGTGGATGAAAGATGGTGGGGAGGGGAGCGATTGAGGCATGCATCAAACGACAGATGAGAGCATGTGCCACATGGAAAGGGTGGGGATGGGGGGCCACTCACATCGAGCATGCAGAAGGTGATGATTTTTTTTCTCCCCCTGTACATGTCACATAGGTCAGCGCCCACCAGAAAGTCGCTATTTGGCGTGCCATCGCCAAGGACGTCCGGACCCTGGCGGTCCACAACAGACGGGGCACCCACTGCTGGAAGAGGTGGGAGGACATCCGACGCTGGAGCAGAAAGTCGGCGAAGGCTCAGCTGGGGATGGCCTCCCAACGTAGGAGGGGTGCCAGTCGTACTTTGACCCCCCTGATGTCCCAGATCCTGGCGGTGGCCTACCCCGATTTGGATGGGCGCGTGGGGACATCACAGCAGACACAAGGAGGTGAGTATACTCTCATTCTGGTGACTTTGCGCGCAGTGGAGGTGTCTGGGTGGGGGAGGAGGGCTGTGGGTCTCCCTAGGCCAGGGCGATTTCTGTAGGCTAGGCCCCTCCATAAGGCATGGCCCTGTGCCCCCGTCCCCCACCTCTGTAGGGTGCCAAGTTCAGGTATCCATGGCCCTGTCTCATCTATGTGTGCAGTTGTCGTCCATAGGCTTGTAGGCCATGTCCCACTGATTGAGTAGTGGACCCCAAGTGCGCGGCGTAGTGCAGGGGGCTTCTGTGTCTGTCCTCTCCTCCAACGGTGTCGCCTATGCATGCACTCAACATGTCTTTCTTTCTCCCCCCCCTTTTTTGTGGACTTCCTGTTCATGTGTGCATTAGCATCATCAGGCGGAGGAGAAGTGGCATCAGAGCACGAGGGAGCTGCATCCCACATGGCCCCGGAGGGCCATGCAACGGACTCTGAGTACACCAGTGGGACGGAGGGCGAGGGGAGCTCCACAGCGGGGACTCGTGCTGATGTCAGTGGCAGCGACTCGTCCTCTGAAGGGAGCTCCCTTGTGGTGGCGGCAACATCCGTGCCCCCTGCAACAACAGGTACAGCCGCCACCCAGCGCACCAGCACCGCCCTCCCAGCAGCCCCTCAGCGTTTGCCCCGTGCCCGCTCACCCAGGAAGGTGGGCATCTCCTTCGCCCCAGGCACCTCAGGCCCTGCCCCTGTCACCCCTGCTGCCCTCAGTGAGGAGGTCATTGACCTCCTGAGGACCATCATTGTTGGGCAGTCTACCCTTTTGAATGCCATCCAGGGTGTAGAAAGGGAGGTGCACCGGAGTAATGCATACCTGGAGGGCATTCATTCGGGTCAGGCTACCCATCAGCGATCGTTCAACGCTCTGGCTTCAGCACTGACGGCAGCAATTGTCCCTGTCTCTAGCCTCCCCCCTCCAACTTCCTCCACCCAATCCCCAGTACCTCTGCCTATCCCAGACACACCATCAGACCAGCCTGCACACACCTCAACACCCAAGGGAAGCTCATCCAGACATAAGCACCACACATCACACAAGCATTCACACAAGCAACATCCACATGCAGACACACCAACAGCCACTGCCTCCACTGTGTCCCCCTCCTCCTCGTCTCCCTCCTCCCTCCCTGTGACGTCTCCACTCACACTTGCATGCACAACATCTTCAGCCACTACGTCCATCACCAGTACACCCACCCGAACACTCCGCACACGTGCAGTCACCACCCCCACTACCATTTACACGTCCCCTGTGTCCTCTCCCAGTGTGTCTGTCACCCCCTCTTCCAAACCACACAAACGCAAGCAGCCACCCACCCAACATCCATCCACCTCACGACAGCCTCCAGCCCAAGCACCTGCACCCAAAGACACCAGACTTCACACTCCTACAACCACATCCTCTTCCTCCACTCACATACCCTATACACCTACCCATCCCTCTCTTTCCAAATTGCTTTTCTTTTCCAAACTTGACCTCTTTCCTACAACTCCCACACCCCGTCCATCTCAATGCAATCAGCACCTCAGCCACCACCAAACCAGGACCTATAAAGACTGTTGTCCAAGGACTGTGGAGTCCCCCACCCTCAAGGGCAACTACTTCTGCTAGGAGCCAAGGCACGGCCAGCCCACCCCCGGAAAAGCACCCAAAAATTACCAGTGCCCGGCGTGAGAGGCCACGGACACCAGGGACCAAAATCCCTACCCTGGCTCCGGCTGCAAGTGTGGTGCCACCTGGCACACCGCCAAAGGTGGCAACGGGCCACAGACGACCAGGGGAGGGTGGGAAGGGCTGCACGCCCGACAAGTCCGGCAGCAGGCCAGCTGCCCAGGAGGGCCCCACCAGCCCCATCCCAGGTGTGCAGGAGGACACCCAGAGGCCCGGTACTGCAGCCCAGGAGGGCCCCGCAAGCCAACAGACAGATGGGCAGGAAGGCCCGGCCAGCCACATGTCAGGTGGCGAGTGACATCCATGCCTGGGCCGGAACCGCTGCACTGGACACTCATCTCAAGCACCGCTGAACTGGGCCCTTTCACTCAAGCACCGCTGCACTGGGCCCTTCATCTCAAGCACCGCTGAACAGGGCACCGCCGTCTCAAGCACCGCTGAACTGGGCCCTTCATCTCAAGCACCGCTGCATTGGGCACCGCCGTCTCAAGCACCGCTGAACAGGGCACCGCCGTCTCAAGCACCGCTGAACTGGGCCCTTCATCTCAAGCACCGCTTAACAGGGCACCGCCGTCTCAAGCACCGCTGAACAGGGCACCACCGTTTCAAGCACCGCTGAACTGGGCCCTTCATCTCAAGCACCGCTGAACAGGGCACCGCCGTCTCAAGCACCGCTGAACTGGGCCCTTCATCTCAAGCACCGCTGAACAGGGCACCGCCGTCTCAAGCACTGCTGCACTGGGCACCGCCGTCTCAAGCACCGCTGAACAGGGCACCGCCGTCTCAAGCACCGCTGAACTGGGCCCTTTCACTCAAGCACCCCTGCACTGGGCCCTTCATCTCAAGTACCGCTGAACAGGGCACCGCCGTCTCAAGCACCGCTGAACAGGGCACCGCCGTCTCAAGCACCGCTGAACTGGGTCCTTCATCTCAAGCACCGCTGAACAGGGCACCGCCGTCTCAAGCACCGCTGAACTGGGCCCTTTCACTCAAGCACCGCTGCACTGGGCCCTTCATCTCAAGCACCGCTGAACAGGGCACTGCCGTCTCAAGGACCGCTGAACAGGGCACCGCCGTCTCAAGCACCGCTGAACTGGGTCCTTCATCTCAAGCACCGCTGAACAGGGCACCGCCGTCTCAAGCTCCGCTGAACTGGGCCCTTCATCTCAAGCACCGCTGCACTGGGCACCGCCGTCTCAAGCACCGCTGAACAGGGCACCGCCGTCTCAAGCACCGCTGAACTGGGCCCTTCATCTCAAGCACCGCTGAACAGGGCACCGCCGTCTCAAGCACCGCTGAACTGGGCCCTTTTTCTCAAGCACCGCTGAACAGGGCACCACCGTTTTCAAGCACCGCTGAACAGGGCACCGCCGTCTTAAGCACCGCTGAACTGGGCCCTTCATCTCAAGCACCGCTGAACAGGGCACCGCCGTCTCAAGCACCGCTGAACTGGGCCCTTCCTCTCAAGCACCGCTGAACAGGGCACCGCCGTCTCAAGCACCGCTGCACTGGGCACCGCCGTCTCAAGCACCGCTGAACAGGGCACCGCCGTCTCAAGGACCGCTGAACAGGGCACCGCCGTCTCAAGCACCGCTGACCTGGGCCCTTTCACTCAAGCACCGCTGCACTGGGCCCTTCATCTCAAGCACCGCTGAACAGGGCACCGCCGTCTCAAGCACCGCTGAACAGGGCACCGCCGTCTCAAGCACCGCTGCACTGGGCCCTTCATCTCAAGCACCGCTGAACAGGGCACCGCCGTCTCAAGCACCGCTGCACTGGGCACCGCCGTCTCAAGCACCGCTGAACAGGGCACCGCCGTCTCAAGCACCGCTGAACAGGGCACCGCCGTCTTAAGCACTGCTGCACTGGACACTCATCTCAAGCACCGCTGAACTGGGCCCTTTCACTCAAGCACCGCTGCACTGGGCCCTTCATCTCAATCACCGCTGAACAGGGCACCACCGACTCAAGCACCGCTGCACTGGGCACTGCCGTCTCAAGCACCGCTGAACAGGGCACCGCCGTCTCAAGCACCGCTGAACTGGGCCCTTCATCTCAGCGCTGAACAGGGCACCGCCGTCTCAAGCACCGCTGCACTGGGCACCGCCGTCTCAAGCACCGCTGAACAGGGCACCGCCGTCTCAAGCACCACTGAACAGGGCACCGCCGTCTCAAGCACCGCTGCACTGGACACTCATCTCAAGCACCGCTGAACTGGGCCCTTTCACTCAAGCACCGCTGCACTGGGCCCTTCATCTCAAGCACCGCTGAACAGGGCACCGCTGTCTCAAGCACCGCTGCACTGGGCACCGCCGTCTCAAGCACCGCTGAACTGGGCCCTTCGTCTCAACCACCGCTGAACTGGGCCCTTCATCTCAAGCACCGCTGAACAGGGCACTGCCGTCTCAAGCACCGCTGCACTGGGCACCGCCATCTCAAGCACCGCTGAACAGGGCACCGCCGTCTCAAGCACCGCTGAACAGGGCACCGCCGTCTCAAGCACCGCTGAACTGGGCCCTTTCACTCAAGCACCGCTGCACTGGGCCCTTCATCTCAAGCACTGCTGAACAGGGCACCGCCGTCTCAAGCACCGCTGAACAGGGCACCGCCGTCTCAAGCACCGCTGAACTGGGCCCTTCATCTCAAGCACCGCTGCACTGGGCACCGCCGTCTCAAGCACCGCTGAACAGGCCACCGCCGTCTCAAGCACCGCTGAACTGGGCCCTTCATCTCAAGCACCGCTGAACAGGACACCGCCGTCTCAAGCACCGCTGAACTGGGCCCTTTTTCTCAGGCACCGCTGAACAGGGCACCACCGTTTTCAAGCACCGCTGAACAGGGCACCGCCATCTTAAGCACCGCTGAACTGGGCCCTTCATCTCAAGCACCGCTGAACAGGGCACTGCCGTCTCAAGCACCGCTGAACTGGGCCCTTCCTCTCAAGCACCGCTGAACAGGGCACCGCCGTCTCAAGCACCGCTGCACTGGGCACCGCCGTCTCAAGCACCGCTGAACAGGGCACCGCCGTCTCAAGGACCGCTGAACAGGGCACCGCCGTCTCAAGCACCGCTGACCTGGGCCCTTTCACTCAAGCACCGCTGCACTGGGCCCTTCATCTCAAGCACCGCTGAACAGGGCACCGCCGTCTCAAGCACCGCTGAACAGGGCACCGCCGTCTCAAGCACCGCTGCACTGGGCCCTTCATCTCAAGCACCGCTGAACAGGGCACCGCCGTCTCAAGCACCGCTGCAATGGGCACCGCCGTCTCAAGCACCGCTGAACAGGGCACCGCCGTCTCAAGCACCGCTGAACAGGGCACCGCCGTCTTAAGCACTGCTGCACTGGACACTCATCTCAAGCACCGCTGAACTGGGCCCTTTCACTCAAGCACCGCTGCACTGGGCCCTTCATCTCAAGCACCGCTGAACAGGGCACCGCCGACTCAAGCACCGCTGCACTGGGCACTGCCGTCTCAAGCACCGCTGAACAGGGCACCGCCGTCTCAAGCACCGCTGAACTGGGCCCTTCATCTCAAGCACCGCTGAACAGGGCACCGCCGTCTCAAGCACCGCTGCACTGGGCACCGCCGTCTCAAGCACCGCTGAACAGGGCACCGCCGTCTCAAGCACCACTGAACAGGGCACCGCCGTCTCAAGCACCGCTGCACTGGACACTCATCTCAAGCACCGCTGAACTGGGCCCTTCATCTCAAGCACCGCTGAACAGGGCACCGCTGTCTCAAGCACCGCTGCACTGGACACCGCCGTCTCAAGCACCGCTGAACTGGGCCCTTCGTCTCAACCACCGCTGAACTGGGCCCTTCATCTCAAGCACCGCTGAACAGGGCACTGCCGTCTCAAGCACCGCTGCACTAGGCACCGCCGTCTCAAGCACCGCTGAACAGGGCACCGCCGTCTCAAGCACCGCTGAACAGGGCACCGCCGTCTCAAGCACCGCTGAACTGGGCCCTTTCACTCAAGCACCGCTGCACTGGGCCATTCATCTCAAGCACTGCTGAACAGGGCACCGCCGTCTCAAGCACCGCTGAACAGGGCACCGCCGTCTCAAGCACCGCTGCACTGGGCAATCATCTCAAGCACCGCTGAACAGGGCACCGCCGTCTCAAGCACAGCTGAACAGGGCACCGCCGTCTCAAGCACCGCTACACTGGACACTCATCTCAAGCACCGCTGAACTGGGCCCTTTCACTCAAGCAACGCTGCACTGGGCCCTTCATCTCAAGCACCGCTGAACCCATGCATGTCATGGGTGTGGGTCATAGATACCTTAGGGCGTGAGTTATAGTTACTTGAGTTAACTATAACTATAACTGCTGAATTTCAATGGTTTTGTGCGAGTTAATTCAGAACCTAACTATAACGCCCCTGTAACCTGTAATCTTAGTTTTTTTAGTGAATATATATATATATATATATATATATATATATATATATATATATATATACATATATCTTCCAACGCTCCCTTCAGATATAAGGAGAACCAGAACACCTCCGATATATGAAAATCCAGTTTATTCAGTAAATCATGATTTGCTGAATGAACTGGATTTTCATGTATCGGAGGTGTCCTGGTTCAACTTATATTTGAAGGGAGCGTTGAAAGTTATTTTGGGCATCTCGGAGCCCGTCCAGGACCGCTGTGTTGCAGCATCCGCACTCCGGGAATTGCTTTCGTTTTATTATATATATATAAACATGACATTGAGGGCAGCAACGGGTCCTGTATTTAAAACACCTCAAAGATGGTACCCATGTTCCATGCTGGTCATCAGGTCACGGGTGCCAAGGACCGATGGGAGTACTCTCCCATGTAAGTGGGACTGACGGGCTACTTCCCACATCTTTAAAACTATCTGGGGTTAGTGGTATGACTCATTGTTTTCTACAGGCTTAGATATTACTTATCCATTAGACTTCAGAAAATACAATTTGGGTTGGACTTTGTTTAACTTGACGTGCAAACACAACTTACACCAATATTGTTGGCACATGTGTATATAACATTGCTGTGTCTGAGGTTCACTTACAATAAATTTTGCTGAACTTGCATGTTACCTAGAAGTGATTGTGTGTACTGTACACACACAGATTGGTTACAATGGGGTCAGAGGATATTCTATACTAGATTGAATGAATATTAGTAGTAACAATAAAGAGAGCATTGTATTCTTCGTCATGTGGATATGTAGTGGCATGTGGCCTGTTATGGAGAATGTGATACTCATTTTAGACTAACATTGTAGGTGACTAGAATAAGGAGGCTTTGGCATCCTCTCATGTTGCATTTATATGGGTTACGGTAATAAGACACTCAACACATTCCTCTAGTTTCTAATGGTGTTGTTTAATTTGTGGAGTTGTACAAGAGCCACTACTACTAAACTGACTACACACTTTGTCAATAAAGTTACAATATGAGGTAAGCCAAGAACATGGTTTCCTTGTGTGTGTTTACTTGCTAACGTAGGTAACTGGTTTTCTAGATTACAGGAGACAGTTGCTATGACGCATGGACACCAGATGTGTACTATTGACAGACTGCAAGGCACCAAGAGCAACATGAGCAGAGAAATGCCCACTTTCTAAAAGTGGCTTTTCTAAAATAGTAATGTTAAACCCAACATTACCATTAAAGAGGGTTTATCATTACCATTCCAAAGATATGAACCATGATGCAGCTATTCCTTTCTAATCAGGAATTACAGTTTTCAAGTATATATAAGGATTTCCCATTTCTAGCCTATGAGAGGAGTAGACCTCACAGTAGTGAAAAATGAACTTGGCTGTTGTTTACCACCAGGACATCTAAAACCTAAGATGCATGCCTTACCTTTTACTTACACAGCACCCTCCACTTCGGGCTACCTAGGACCAACCTAAGGGGTGACCTATGTGTAATAAAAGGGGAGATTAAGGCTGGCAAGAAGTTCTAAATGCCAAATCAAAAATGGCTGCAAACTGCACACACAGACCCTTCAATGGCAGGCCTTGGACAGGTTTGAAAAGGTACTTATGTGAGTGGCACAGTCAATGCTGCAAGCCCACTATTAGCATTTAAATTACAGACCCTGGGTGTTAGAAATTGGGTTCTTTGGTTGGCAGTCAGGTTACCCCCTGTCCAAGCAAGGACCCTCACCCTAGTCAAGGTAAGTCACAGACAATCCAAATTATCCTGTATTTGTGCAATAAATCATATAATAACACAATATAGCACCACAAAAATACACCACACAGTGTTTAGAAAAATATATAATATTTATCCGGATTAATGCAGGTCAAAACGATCAAAGATACAATAAGTAAATGTAGAGATATCATTGAAAAGTGAGGTAAAGTGTCTTAAGTCTTCTTAAAGCAAGCAAAGTCTCTTTCAAGCACAAAGTACCTGGTTTGTGTGAAAAATCTCTGAAAAGAACCACAGAGGCGGAGAAGCGTGGAAACAAAAGGGTGTGCATCAATTTCTCAGGCCGCATACAGCAATGCATCATTTAGTTTTCACACAGGGACGGCTGGGCGTTGATTTCCAGTGCTCAGTGGATCTTTCTAAACAGGCATTTTTAAACTAGTAATAATAAATCCAATTTCACAAGTCAGCAGGATTTTATACCACCTTTCTGGCCATACTAAATATGACCTTCCTACTCCTTTCGGATCAGCAGCTACCACTCAAACAATGTATGAGGGCAGCCCCAATGTTAGCCTTTGAAGGGAGCAGGTCTCACAGCAGTGTAAAAACGAATTTAGGAATTCTACACTACCAGGAAATGTAAACTACACAGGTACATGTCCTGCCTTTTTCCTACACAGCATCCTGCCCTATGGGTTGCCTAGGGCATACCTTAGGGGTGTCTTATATCTACTAAAAGGAGAGTTTTAGGCTTGGCAAGTACTTTTAAATGCCAAGTCGAATTGGCAGTAAAACTGCACACACAGGCCTTGGAATGGCAGGCCTGAGACAAGGTTAAGGGGCTACTGAAGTGGGTGGCACAATCATTGCTGCAGACCCACTAGTAGCATTTACTCTACAGGCCCTCGGCACATATAGTGCACTGTACTAGGGACTTATAAGTAAATGAAATAGTCCAATTGGGTATGATCCAATGTTACCATGTTTAAAGTGAGAGAGCTTATGCACTTTAGCACTGGTCAGTAGTGGTTATGTGCGCAGTCTTAAAACCAGCAAAAACAGTATCTAAAAAGTGGAGGGAGGAAGGCAAAAAGTTAGGGGTGACCACCCTAAGGTTGTCAGGTCTAACACTGGGTATATGGTATTACACTTTACAAGAGACTTACAAATAAATATGCCAACTGTGTATATACCAATGTTACCATATTTAGGGAAGAAGCACATGCACTTTTGCACTGGCCAGCGGTGGCAAAGTGCCCAGAATCCTAAAGCCGACAAAAGGATACAGTAAAAAGAGGAGGTAAGCAGGCAAAAGGTTTGAGGGATGTCCACCCTGAGGATGACAGGTCTAACAATTGGTAACATACTATCCAAGTCAACCTGGAAAGAGCAAAAGCAATCCCTGATGTGTTTCACTATCATTATAGCTCTTCACAGAGGTTTAGCTTTGTTCAGACACAAGAAAGCCCCCAGTATAAGTCAAAACAATACCCTTTCAGGCTTAGGGTGACAAATGAATTATGCAAAAATGAAAAGAGAACTCTGGTTAGTTCCCAAGTTTTGGTAGAGAGCAGCACCAGCATTGAGCATCCTACAACACCAGAAACACTGTTTTTATACCTAAGATTTTAGGCATAGGATTAGCACAGTGCCATTCATTCTGAGCTATGAAGGGTTCATGTCTTTTGCCATCTACACAGCAAAGTCTTTAAGCACAGGATTAGAACAGTGGCATCCATGCTGAACTGAAAAATAACAAATCCCTTTTCCCATCCATACATAACATTACAGCTTTGACATGGTAGAATGCCTCACAGCTAACTTCGAATGAATACAAGTGAGCCCTGACATATATTTCACTCTTGTTAAAGCACTTCAAAGAGGTATAGCTTTGTGCAGACACAGGGAGCACTCAATATAATTGAAAGCAATACCCTTTCAAACTTAGAGTTCCCCATAAATTTTGCAAAACAGAAAGAAAGACATAGGAGTGGTAAAAGGCTTCCTGTGCTAAGCCTTTTTTGGGCTATTTGGGCTAGTTTGCGCTTAGGCCCCCATAACATTTTGTCCATATAAGCTATCCACCACAGATTTGTGTCCTTTTTTCCAACACCCTGGAGATTCTATAGGTAACCAGGGTTTGTGGATTTCCCTGGAGGCGTCCAAGAAATTAGCCAAAATACAGTTAAATTTAGGTTTTCTTTTTGCAAAAATGGAACAGAGTGCTGCAGAAGAAAGCATCTGTTTATTTCCCCGGAAGTGGCATCAACAAAGTTTCTGTGATGCTAAAATCACCATCTTCCCAGTTTTCAGAAACAGACAGACTAAACCAAGGACCAGATTTAAGAGGGCCTAGTGCCTTCTTGAGCCACATTAGCATATTTTTTTATGATGCTAATGTTGCCCAAAGAGGCCAAATTCGCTGTGCCATATTAACAAAGTGGTGCAATGCATGCATTGCACCACTTTGTAATCCCTTGTGCCACATTATGTCTGCACAAGGCAAAAAGTATGCATGGGGGGTGTTCCCTGGTTAGGGGGACCACAACAATGGATCAGTGGAATCTAAGAGATTCCACAATTCCATTTTTAGCAGCTATTTTTAACAGTGCAGGCATTAAAAGGGGGTATACTATTGGTTTCAATGGGCCCTTATGTACTCTGCATGATTAGTGCCAACATTGTGGCACTAATCCTTCAAAGTACATCAATAGCATCAAAAACTTTAATGATATTTCCCCTACCCTGAGCCATGGTGCACCATATATTAAATACAGCGCACACATGGTCGCGGTAGGGGGCACTAAGGAGTGCAAGAAAAGTGGCAATGCATTGGATGGAGCGCTACTTTCTTTAAGTCTGGGCCTAAATTTTTCAACACAGTTTTGACATTTTAAGTGCACATAGTCTATTTTTCCTATTTTTTGTGCTTTCAACCTTCTTCCAGTTAGTGACAGAAATCAGAGTGAAACCAATAGTGGATCACAGAAAAGTAAACAAAGTGATGAATTCTGCAAGGGGTCATTTGTCTAGATCCTTCAAGGTTTTCCTATAGAAAGTAACAGTTGAAGTACAAACAAATATTGAGATGGAGTTGAAAAAACAGCCATTCCTGTTTATGTTTGCATTTGTAACTTTTTCCAACGATGGACGATTTTTGAAAGCAATAAACCATTACGTCAGCTGAACCAGTTAAAGCATGTTTTATTTTATGTAGAATCCATCTTGTCCTGTTCACATTTTGTGATATGCATTGATGACAAAGGCCTGCAAATTGTGTTCAGAATGGGTGTAACCGCAGATAAACTAATGTACCCAGATGGATAGTTTGTAATGCAAGGCTTGCTTAAAAGAGACATCTCACACAACATGCATTGCTTCATTTGGCCACCAACAGACAGACATTTGGATGTCCACATAGGTCTGGACAGGAATTGTGAAGAAATTGTTTTTTTGACTCCTTGAAAAGTCCCAACCATTTCAGTAATGTGAAGGTCACACTTGTGGTCTTCTTGTATCATGATACCATCACAACATCTTTTTTTACTCTGATTGGTTAGCTGCTTAATATATGTATAAAACGATGTATCTTCTGATCTACATCACACCATGTATTTGATGAAGAAACCACCTTTCTGTTAGTCTGATTGGACAATGTTTTTTCACGCTTTTGTGGTTTTCATGCATAAAATATCTGAGGAAACCTCTCCAAATTGGACACATTATTTCTAAATGTATGGCCACATGAATTCATGAATACAGCTCCATATGCTTTGCCTCTGTTTCCTTATTTAGCTTGGACATCTTGGTCAAGAATGTGGACCTAGACTTGGATGCAGTCTGTACTCTTCACACAACTCCTTGACTTTGCTCTGGATCAGTGGATGGACAGTGAGATGCCTCTGAAATGACAGCTCGCTCCTTCTTGCTGGTGTGATGTGAGCTTCCTTTATTTTGAGTCTCTCCACAGCAGACAGTTGTGAGCATCGGTGTCAGTCCTGCCCAATTAGGTTTCTGCTCTTGCACAGTTTTGTTTTTCATAATATATTGTGGCATTTTGGGTTACATACTCAGCTTTGTTTCAGGATATCCTGTCAAATGTGATGTTTTATGTGTTTGTTTGTTGGTTATTTCCTTGCTGTGGTTTCTCTATTGTTTCATTCTATCTATTACCTGCCTTATGCACTGACCTTCATGCACAGTGTGATGCACTTTGAACTGAGACAGTATCTGACAGTTGGGTGTTACCTCACTTGAATTATGAACCACATGGTACACCTTATACGAAAACAGTTCCCGACAGTTGAAGGTCCTTCACCTGGGTGACTGGGTCGTTAATGTGTCTGAGTGGACAATGGGTTTGCCCCTAATCCTCAGAGGCTGGTGCTGTTGATGCTATGTTGGTGGGCTATCCCAGCAGATTGACTAGGATTTTTGATTTCACACTGGTGGGATTTCTCAGATGATTGATTGTGGGTCACTAAGACCCCAGGCTTGATGGCTGAAGGTTGAGTGTGTTGCCACATGCCGAGAACTTGACCTGACAATTGGGTATCTCATTACGTACTGAGGGTTGGTTCTGCCGTGTGTTGCTTAAGCTGTGCGCTGGAGGCAAATTTTGGTATACCAAGAGTATGATGAGTGAAATATTGCCAAATAAGGGAAGATGGATGTCTTTCTAGAATTGCGGGGAGTGGTGTGTGCTCTGCTGCTTTGACTTGTCTCCTTCATCGATTTGTCATTCACTCGACCAAGGGTGAGCCAAGCAGTTGAGTGTTTACACTTGGGTCCGGTCACCTGGCACCTGAGGGAGTCTCTGGTTGTAATCCGAGGCAGGACACCCTGATTACTAGAGGAGGGTGTCAGGAGAAAGTTGAACTGCTTTAGATTTTTTGTTTAGTTGTTGAATTGTATATGCTATATTTTAAATATCACATACATTTTATCTTGCCTGTTTGTATAGTGATCATTTCCATTCTCCTTCCCACTGCTCCCCAGGATAGGGTTTGGGATTGGTTTTGGTGCATGGGTAGGACACACCAGGGCTATTTTATCTGTCTGAATGAGGGTTACCCTAGATGACAGAGGACCTAACCCACCAGCAGCGTAGCCAGTACTGGCCGTGATCCGGGTGCAGATGGTCTTGCCTCAGGCGTGCCTTTGGTGCACCAGGGGTGCGTCCGCTGTGCATCCTTGGCATTGCCCTGTTAAATCACCTCAAAAGCCTACCTTCCAACCACCAGAGCACAACCTCACCAAAAATTGTGCCTTTGTGGTATGGTAGAATCTGGAGAGAGACCGGCGAGAAAAGTAAGAAACCCCACTAATGTTGAAATAAGTATGATCTCCTTTTCCTGACAGAGACCTGGTTCTCAGACTCCTCCAGGGCAGATATTGCTCTCTCTATTCTGGATGGCTTTTGCATTTGCAGAATTTAGATAGCAGGATAGGCAGAGTGGGGAGTTGACTATAGTGTACAGGGATACTTGTGACTGTGTGTTCACTAAATCGTCCCACCTAAGGGACGTTGGGGGTGTTTCCTTTACTGTCACCCTCAATAACTTCTTCTTGGTTTCAGGATTATTGGTGCTCTGGGTAAGCTTTTTTTGGACACCTGAGAGAGTTTCAATCTTACCCAACATGTGGATGGGCATACTCATAGTGCGGGCAAATTATTGATCTGTCTTATTTTTCATTCTTTATGTATACAGTCGGTCTCCACTCTTGAAGTTTTATGGTCTGATCATGCTCCAGTGTCATTCAAACTGG
This sequence comes from Pleurodeles waltl, assembly GCF_031143425.1. Lineage (NCBI taxonomy): Eukaryota > Metazoa > Chordata > Amphibia > Caudata > Salamandridae > Pleurodeles > Pleurodeles waltl. The sequence continues at coordinate 1,530,597,523 of NC_090444.1, forward strand.
CAATGTCTTGCACAAGGAACAGGGAATTTCCTGCTCATAAAATATGTAGACCTTGGAGTCTAGAGTCAGAGCCTTTGTTTTCTGAGGTTCTTCTGGAAATGCCACCCACATTCACTGGTGCGGTCTGCACAGAGGTTGCCTTGGTTGATAATTGGCACTTGACCATATTGTGCTTTGCAGACTAGTTTCACAACAGAGAGCTAAACCAACAGCTCCTTGGTTTATGGAGGAATTTAAAACAGAGAGATCTTACTGTAAATGTCTTGAGCGTAGGTGGAGGAAGTCTTATGACCCTGCTGCTAATGCTGTGTATAAAATCGCCTTATGTTATCTGTGCAGGGCTATGCGAAAAGCTTGTAAGGAGTTTATTTCATCTTCCATCACGTCTTCAGCCAACAAAGCAAGCAAACTGTTCAGGGTGGTGAATTCCTTTCTGCGATCAGTCACTGTACAAAATGCCTTGACCCCTTCCCACACTTTGGGGGTCATTATGACCCTGGGGGTCTTGAGACCACCAGGGTCGTGGTGGTGGTCAGACCACCGTTAATGTGACGGTATGATAGCCACATTACAACATTGGCGGTAGCACCAAGGTCGGACCGCCATCACTGCCAGTTTTCCTATGCAGGAGGGGCTGGCGGTCCTAATCTGCTAGGGCAGCGCTGCATGCAGTGCTGCCCTGGGGATTACAAGTCCCTTCTCCACCGGCGGTTACTTTGCAGTAGCACCCCATGTAACTGCTAGTGTAAACAGGGTGCAGGTGGCCCCAGGTGGGCCCCTGCACTGCCTATGCCCTGGGTATGAGCAGTGCAGGGGCACCCCTAGGCAGCCCTCTTGTGATATTCACTGTCTGCTTTGCAAACAGTGAACATTGCAACGGGTGCTGATGCCCCCTATGCGGTACAGCATTGCCTCCAGTTCTATTATGTGCCGGTGTCAATGCTGTAGGCGATTTCCCTATGGCCAGCTGGAAACTCTTAATAGGGCCTGCGGGAGAGCGGCCGACACCCTAGCGGCAACCTGCCTGTCAAGCGTTCAGCGGTCGGCCTTTTCCATCCGTTCGAAGTTGTAATTGACCCCTTTGTGTGAAGGCTTATCTGATTTTTGTAAAAGGAAAATTCAAGGCACTTATGAGAAGTTTCCTTAACAATCAGCCTCAGTGAAGCAAATGAATATGGTATATCATCTATGTCCACTGAGCTGGCCAGATGCAAATCTGAATCTCCTTTAGATCCATGTCCCCCTGACATTCTGCATCGGGTCACTTCAATTACCGCTCCCTACCTGCTCAGATTGCTTGATGGGTCATTGAGGCTGCTAGAGTGCCTCAGAAATGCTACGTTGCTTCCACTACTGAAGAAGACTAATGTGGACGTTAAGGTGCTTAGCAGCTTCTATCCCATCTTCTGCTCCCAGCATGAATTAAAATGCTGGAGAAATGGTTAAATCATCAAATGTCTGGTTTCCTAGAACTGAATAATCTTCTTCACAATTCTCAGTCGGGCTTCCGTACTGGCTTCAGCACAGAAACAGCTCCGCTCAAGGTAGCTGACTTTATCAAGGAGAACCTGGACCACAGTGTGATAGCTATGATTATTCTTCTTGATTTGTCAACAGCCTTTGCTAGGGTCTCTCACTCCATTCTCTTAGATAGATTATGGGAAGTGACCATTCAGGAGCTAGCCTGGGTCTGGTTGAAATCATATTTGGAGGGCCGCACACACAGGATTTTCCTTCCACCCTTTACCTACCTCTTTGGCTAAACCTTTGGGGTGTGGAGCTCCTCAACGCAACGCTTTGATGCCTACTCTTTTTTATCATCTATTTTCCCCCCCTGATCAGTCTGGCTGAAGCTAGAGGCATCAGAATTGTTTGTTATGTGTATTATATGCAGCTGATGTTGTCTTTTTTGAAAAAGGATTGTGGGACACTGGTTGCATTGAGGGACTGTCAGAGAGACTGGGGTGAGTGCAAACTACCTTAAATTAAACTCAGCTAAAAGTGAGATTGTGTTCTTGGGCACAATCTCTTACCCATGCCGTGAGACCCAGGGCCTTGAGACCCTTTGGGTGATTAGCAACACTTTACAAATCCATGATTGATTAATTGATTGACCTGAATGCTTCTAACTGGTTGCTTTTAGAGTTAGGGGCTTCCACCCCATGCCGGCCTCAGTGGTATGGAACTTGGGGGTAAAATGTATTGCTCAGCTTTCCTTTGACCCCCAAGTCAAAGCTGTCTCCATCAGCTGTTTTCTGTCACTGAAATCAATCAGGAAGATGGTTTATTTGGTCCCGGAGGACTGCTTTAAATCTGTTATCCATGCATTGATTACCTCAAGATTGGACTATGCTAATTGTCTATAACTGGGTCTACCAGCCTATTTACTTTATAGGTTACAGATAATCCAGAATGCTGCGGCTTTGAAGCTTTCAGTTCCTGCATCGGTCACGTTATTATTGCACAAGATGCACTGACTACCCATCAGTAGCCGCATGAAGTTTAAAGCTCTTACTTTTATCTATAGAGCTCATGCATTTCAAGGTACGGGTTACCTGAGGAAAAGACTTGTGCCTTACCTGCAGAGATCGCTTAGGTCCATTGACAAAATTAGCTTCTTGTGCCGAGGAACATTAGGTCAAGGACAGGTAGTCGCTTGTTTTCTTATTTGAACACCAGACTTTGTAATGACCTTCCTGTGAATCTTCATCTGGCACTTTCTGAATCTGCTTTTCAGACACTGCTAAAGACCCATTTGTTTGAACAGTAGTTATTCCTTTATAGTTGCTGTTCAGTGGCCCTTGCATACTGAAGCTGATAGCATTGGCATACCTTTCAGGAGGTAGCATACTCTCTAATGCTTGTGTTGTTGTTGGTGTGTGTTGCAGGTGGTTAACTTATTCCAACTTTTCAGCCTCCTTTATGTTTTGGTGGCAACGATGCTGGGGAACCACCCCCTTTTGTCTCCAAAAACTTTCATCATTTTGTCCAGTATGCACTCTTTATGGTGAGCTAGCATTACAAGGCCAGTTGAATGAATATAAGATGAAGGTGAACGTGCTTTTCTATTGTCGCCAATTGGTATGAGCTCTGAGAACTAGTCCCAGAGATATCATACTACATCCTGTTTTCAGCATGAGTGAAAATGTATTTGATGCTGTAGGGACAGCTATTGGATCTTCAACAGCAGAAGGGGCACTTAAGACCAATGATGGATGAGCATGATAGGCTGTTATGTGAAGTGATTAAAGCACTGAAGTTTAAATTAATGCAACAATCTGCAGATGTTGCAGCAGGTACAGACAAAACTGAGCAGCATTCTGCCCAGAAGGCATAATATGATGTTGAAAACAGCAGAAGGTATTATTTCAATTGACAGTCTCTGTGTTGAGGGAGTTTCAGAATTTGGCTCAGTGGCCTGCAGCTTGCTGATGGAGGGTTAGGGACTACCAAAGAGAATGCCCGTGGCCGATACCAAAATACAGTCTTGATATAGTAGTGGCTGTATTTTGATGGTGGAATCATATTGACCCCATGTTTCTACTGTCTTCCCACATGATGATAGTTTGCATGAAAGATTTACCCCTTAGCAACAATTGCAATTTAATCTTTGGTATTCACTGAGCACACGTTTTCCATTTATTTGTAAACAGAATAGTGACATCTCACACCATCTAAAATTAGTTATGATATTAATAATAAAAGTTCCTAAGGCCCCTGCATCAGTTATGCCACGGAATATTAACTCCCCCATTTCTGCTCACCACAGAATCTAGGCATGGCTCCAAGTGCAAGGCCAACAATTGCTAAACTATCCTGTGACAGGACGAATAGAAGTGTACTGTACATAGTGGACGGGATAGCTTACTTGGCTCAGCATGCATTCTTTGAAGTGGAGTATGCACAACAAGTGTATAAATTAGAAGTTGATGCCTAATAAATATTAGGATTCTCTTAATTTTAAGGTTTGTATGACTTTCTCATGCACTCTGTATGCAGAAATGTATATATATATTAGTAATCAATATTACCTAATGGTGGTCACCACTAGGTAGTTAGAATTAGGACTTAGTTTCTATAGAAAAATATTTTCTTGCTTTGCTAATAACTTTGGCACTGTTCCATGAATCTTCACAAACTTTTCCCAACAAATATGATGCTCACTTCAGCACCTGTCTGGAAAGTTTCAGGGTGATCCTTAAAGTGGGGGTCTGAGAAAAAGGAGCAGGCCAAAACACTTTTCCTAATTCATTTTTCCCTAGGGATTTTGAAAAGGAATAGCGCCTGAACCACTTAACAGGACTAGACCAGATTTGTCAGAAAGTTTGCTCTTGGTCCAGAAATTGGCATGTTTGTTATTTGGTGTAAATCCTTTCAGTAGTTTTTGAGAAAGAAAAATCAAATTTGTAAATACAGGGGCGTGAAGGCTCAGCGAAATCTCCCGATCCCATTCTGAGAACTGATTGGCTGCCAACACTTAAGCAAGAAAGTGTTGGCAGTCATGTTGGGACTCAGCTTCAGCTGAGTCCCAAACAAAAAGATAAAAAAAGGAAAAGTGGCCAGGGCAGGGACATCCTGGCCCATTACCTCCGGTGCTGGGGTCGCAGAGGGACCTACCCACAGCAAAAAACATTTTTTTTAAATTCTCAGCAGGAGTCATGGTGGATCTGCCAAAACATTTTTAAAAACCAAGCACAGGCTCCCACACTTGTTTCAGTGAAGCCCCTGGGGGAGCCATGCCCCAGGGGGATGGAAATTTCAAAAGTGGTGGGCCTGCCTGCCCTGCAGCTCCAGAAACAGCCACCTCCTGGGGCTCTGATCTAAGTAAATGAAGAGGCCGTCCAGCCCCGCAGTCCCAGTGACTGCCACCTTCCAGAGGCCATGACTTAAGTAAATGTATGGGGCTTCCGGTGCTCCCTGCAGCCCTGGGGTCTACCACCTCCCCAGAGCAATGATCTAAGTAAAGGTAGGGGGCACCTGCCCCCTCCCCCCCTGCATGCCCAGGGACTACCACCTCCCTGGGTTATGATCTAATTAAATGCAGAGGGATGCCTGGCCCGCTCATAGCCCTGGGGACCAACACCTCCCTAGGGGCGAACTAGATTAAGGCCCTGTGGCTGACCCCACCGCACACCTCATTTGGCCGTGTGCATTGCAAGGTTGGGTGGTTGAGGGGGTTGAGTGTATGGCCAATCACCACCGTTCATAGCCAAAGGCCGTGGACAGCGGTGGTTCAATTAACGCACACCTTATTTGGCCGTGTACAGTGCAAGGTTGGGTCATTGGGGGGTTTGGCCCTCTGTCCAACCACCGCCGTGCATGACCAAAGGCCGTGCGCAGCCGTGGTTGGATTAGCAAATAATAATTAAAATTACTTTACGTAAACAACCATAGAAATTCACTGAAAAAATTGAAGGTTACAGGGGTGTTATAGATAGGAAATAGAATTGAAAAAAAACATAGAAATTCAGTTTAAAAATCCAAACGGTACAGGGAGGTTATAGTTAGGCTCACATTTGAAATTAACAAAAACATATAAATTCACCTGTTATAGTTAGAGTTATCTCAAGTAACTGTAGCTTGTGCCCTAAGATAACTATAACTCATTCCCTCTCTATGTGCTGCTAATTAGCCCACATATTAAGACATGCATGACATCTTTGATAACATCATTAATAATATCAATGTAATATTTGTAGCAACATTTTTGACGAAAAACTGTGCATGTGAATTAGAGAGCATTTCTCAAAATGACTACTTTCTTAAACTGTCTTGCGTTTAGAAGGCATAAATGCAGAGAAAGACAATTGGTGATAACACTTGTTCTGCTACTCTGAGTTTCCCTGACTTTCCCAATAAAAATGGAACCTCACTTATGTGGGTTGGCCTGCAACAGGAAACACCCCAAAACACAACATGTGAAAACTGACTTGATTTTTGCTGTGTTCCTAGCTGTGGATTTTGGTCTCTATCTTAGCCAGCACCTAGGGAAACCCAGAAAACTGGGACATTTTTGAAAATTAGATCCTTAGGGGATCCAGGATGTGGTGACTTGTGTGGCTACCCAGAATCCCTTGGAAGCTTCAAAATCTGTCTAAAAACACATTTCTGTGATGCAAAGTTCTGGAATCTGAAGGGAACCACAAAATTCCTTCTACCCAGCCTGCCCCCAAGTCTCCCGATGACAATGGCAACTCACTTGTGTGGGAAGGCCAAGTGCCTGTGACAGGATATGCCCCAAAACGCAATGTGGACACATCACATTTTTCCACTGAAAACTGATTTGTTTTTTGCAATATGTCTAGCTGTGGACTTTGGGTCTTAGGTCAGCCGGCATGTGAGGAAACCTACCAAACCTGTACATTTTTCATAACTAGGGAAATCTTCGATGGGTTAACATATGTGGCTCTTATCATATTTTTCTACCCAGAATCCCTTGCTAACCTTAAAATATGTTTAAAACCCCATTTTCCTAATATTTTCTGATGCAAAGTTCTGGAATGTGAGGGGAGCCACAAACTTCCTTCCACCTACCATTTCTCCAAGTCTCCCGATAAAAAGAGTACCTCACCTGTGTGGGTAGGCCTAGTGTCCGTGACATGAAATGCCCCAAAACACAACGTGGACACACCACATTTTTCTACTGAAAACTAACTTGTTTTTTGCAATGTGCCTAGCTGTGGGTTTTGGGCTCTAGCTCAGCCAAAAACTATGGAAAACTAACAAACCTTTACATTTTTGATAAACTAAACACCTAGGGGAATCCAGGATGGGGTGACTTGTGTGGCTCTAGACACATTTTTCTATCCACAATCCCTTGCAAACCTCAGACTTTTTCTAAAAAACATATTTTCCTCTCATTTCTGTGCTGCAAAGTTCTGGAATCTGAGGGGAGCCATAATTGTCCTACACTCAGTGTTCCCCTCAGTCTTCCAATAAAAATGACACATCACTTGTGTGAGTGGGGCAAGTGCCTGCAACAGGGAAGGGCCAAAAATGTGTAGAGATTTAGGAGGCATCAACATTAGTTCATAAGCACAAGTTATTTTTATTTGTTTTTAGGCTGACTCTGCTTTGGGCACCCACTCAAGTGTGGTATCTTTTTTACTAGGAGACTGAAGGGTGTGGTGGGTGGAGGAAAATGTGTGATTTTAGTTACATTTTGAGGTTTGTAGGGCATTGTGCGTAAGAAAACTTGTTGGGATCCATGAAAGGCTCACCACCATATACTCCCCTGGATATTTAATTTTTGATCATATCTAGAGTTGGTAGATCTTCCCAAGACAAGAAGCGAGCACGCTACCAACTCTCTTACTTCTGTGAAGTCCCAACACTAAAATTGTGAAGAAAACACTCTTAGTTTTTGTTGAAAAGAACACTCATCCACCAACTTAGTTGGCGGCATGCTTCATCATTGTGGCCCCACCCAATACAACCAGTATGTCAGGGGTGGGGTGTGCTTTGGCACCTGATTACAGCGGAGTGGGTTTTTTTATGAGTTGAATTCCCAACTGAAATGAGAAGTGCAATGAAATTGTCTTGTGGTTACCCACCAATATGGTGTGCTTTTAATTGTGGTAACCTTAGGCAAAGGGTCAAAACTGTGGTTTTCATAATTTTAGTGTTTGGGACATCACAGGAGAAAGAGACATTGTAGCGTGCTTGCTTTTTGTGGGTATTGATAGTAATTTGTAAAGGTGAGCAATCTCTCTCTTCTGGTGATGGTTCAATATAGAATATTTATGTTGACAAGAGAGTGCACAAAAATGAAATGCACTGTTCATAAATGAAAGGTCAAAAAACTAAACAATGACTCACAGCTAGAGAGCTGTAAAACCGCGTCAAGGCACCAACTGCTTTACGGTCAACTTACAAACTTTTCATATGTGACGCACACAACAGCATTCATGCTGCCACCCACAGCCCCAGCACATTACAACACTCACATGAACAGATAGTGCCATTCAATGACCCCTCACTTTCATATTCCCACATGCCTGATACAGCAATCACACTATCTGATGGAGTGTATGGGCTGATGTTTGGTTAGCAGTGTGCTTATTGACCAGAAGCAAGTCACTACTCACACACTGCCAGGCAGGAGTCAGCTCACAGACATTGCTAGCCAAGTGCCAGCTCACACACATCAACAGCCAAGTGCCAGCTCACATACACTGCCAGCCAAGCGCCAGTCCACGCACACCACCAGCCAAGTGCCAGTGCACACACACAGCCGCACATTTGTGTTTAAAAAAAAAAGAAGACACAAACCAATTGTAAGTAAATACAAAACTACAAACACAACAGCTCTAACTTAAATACATTACAATAATGGCAACTGTGAAACTGAAGAAAAAATATAAAACTATACAAACCAGGCAACACTCATGGGTGGTCACAAAAATTATTTTCTGTATGGAACATTCAAAAACAAGCAGGCACACACATCCCAGGCTTAGAAGGACAATAAGGGCAGTGCATACAACTCTCCTACTCTGTACATACAAACTCCACATCTCTTACAGGGATTGTTTTGTTTGGGTGTGGGACGAATATGGTCAGCAAAGTGGTGATCTTTCAATCTAGCCACATCCTCCACCACTCTAACTCTTGAAACGCTTGTTCCACTACAGCAAGGATGCCTATCACAGACTCCTCAAACTGAACAAAAGTAATCTTTGACTGTGGAGAACAATCTTTGAACACAACAAAAGCATTAAGGGTTGCTAAATGGAAGAGATGTATAGCCAACTTCTTATACCAAATGTAAGCTGTATGAACAGCAGTTTAAGGTTCCACAAACTCTGATGCCTGATGTACTCTATCTACACAACCCATGTGCTTATTATGGTCTAAGATGCACACAGGTGTTTATGCTTCAGCAACCTGACATCCGTCACAGGTGAAGTACTTTCATCATGAATGGCAGTCAGCATGTAGACATCACTGCTCTCTGCACCTTTCAAAGCTAGCAGTTCATCACTATGCAAGGCATTACACTGTCCCCGCTCAAGTTTTTTACACACAGGTTCTTTTGGATAACCTTTATGGTTAGAGTGGACTGTGCCACAAGCAATAGTTTCCACTTTTAAAAAGTTATCTTGGTACAAATAGAGACCTTTGTTAAAAAGTCCTTTACCACGTTCCCACACAATTTGCTCACTAACTCCAAAGGTGCGCAGACACCCAGGTGGGTCAGTAGTGGAATCCCTACCACTGTACATCCAGAAATATAGACATATCCTATACTACTCTGAGGCAGCATTTATATCGTATTCCCATAGCATGCCCTCTTGCTAGGAAGGTACTACCTGAAAATTAACCAAACGGCCCTTGAACTGGACCAAAGACTCATTCACAGCTATTTCTTTCCTTGAACATTGATCTCTGAAAATTGATCTACAAAGTGATCAAGGACAGGCCAAATCTTAAAAAGGAGGTCATAATCAGGGTTATCTTGTGGCACAGCTAAAGCATTATCAATAAAATGCACCATCCAAAACAGAAACAAATACCGATCATGACTCATGATTGCAGAAAATATAGCTGTTGCCATCAAAGGACTGGTAGACCAATATGAAGAAAGCAACAGCTTCTTTATCAAGCCCATCAAAAAAGGTAAAGCCAAGAACTTCTTCAACTCTCCCGATTTGTGGGAGTCCAAAGGGTAACTTTAGAACAGGATTTAAGTCTGGCACTATTATCCCTCAACTACTGTTCAGCATACAAATTAGTCTGCTTAACAATCTTACCCACATATACATTTTCCATAAACAACTAAAAGAACTTTATAGGCAAAAGGTTTTCAGTATTCACTCTACACCCTGGGACACCAATAAAGGCAAGCAAATACGACTGCACCATGTTTGGAGCAACCCAGACTTCAGCTCTTCAAGTAGGAAGCCTTCCGGACCCAGGCTCCAATCCAGATGCCTCTTGCGGCACATCAGTGTCTCCCTCAAAAAACAGGCACTTCATCCATGCTGAGGGTGGATTCATCATTAGATGATCCCTCTCGGACAGAACATTGACTGCCAGAATCTTGCACTTCCTTCTTTGCCTCAGATGCATACTCATTATCATTATGGTCAGAGGAAGATTCAAAAAGCATACCAACACCCTGCTGAATCGTAATCTTGGGGCTAGCCACAATCCTTACTAATTACAGTAACTTGACAAACAAGTCAACAACAACCAATACTGTGTAAAATAAGTAATAAACAAAGTGAGGCTTTATCACAATGACCTATATACTCCAAAATGATACCACTCACAAGCCAGAGACAGCTAAAATCACTATCACCTACTCTGTGTAGATGCAACAAGGACCAATGATATCCCACTTAAAAAGAAAAACAAAATATAATTACACATAAGACAACACAGTGCGCATCACGCATACATTTATAGAGAATTTCACACACAATAAAACATAAGCTAAATATGCTGCTATTATTACACCATTTTCAAAAAACTAGCACTATTTAGCACAGCACTTATAACTTTCGAGCAAGGCTCAGACTTTAAAAAGTCCATGCAAATATACACACGCGGGCTGAAACATCTGTTTAGTATTGGTATTCATTAAACCATGAATTTGTAAAGCATTAACTGTAATTGGCCACTTGGTTTTCCGATTACAATATTTACAATAGATCAGTCACTTAGCCAAACCAATAACATCTCACACAACCCAAACGTGCCTTGCTAATAACAACCACAGAGGGAAACAAAACCATGCACAAGATGGAACACGCAGATACAATAACACTGCATTTACATCCCCACAGGACCCCCACTTAACGTCACTGGAGGGGAGGTGTCACCAACATCCAGTCCCCCCACAGAAGAGGCCCACAGTGATGACAGCAGCTCTGCACGCCTGGATCACGATGACCAATCTGGCCCATCAGGGACCTCTGGACAGTCGGTTACCCTGCCACAGTCCCAACCCACCACGGAGCCTCCCCACTCAGGAAACACCACCACAGCACCCACTCAGTGGGCCCATACATCTGGCCCCAGGACACATCCATCAGCAGTGTGTCCACCTCTACAGGGACCCCAGGCAACCCACAAACCCAAGACAATCAGAGACCTGGGGTCAGTGGCAGTGGGCACACGGTTCAGGGAACAGAGGCACAGGACAACAGGGAAGCTGGGAGGACTGCTGTACGACAGGTGGAGGACAGGCCCAGGAAAACCACTCTCCACAAGGCACTTGTAGGGATCCTGGGAGCATACCACCATTCCCAGGACACCTTGGGCCAGATACTGTACAAGTTGCAGGAGACCCAGCGGCTGCAGGAGTGACAGTACCTGGGGATCCGGGAGGATCTCAAACACATACACACCATCCTGGTCACCATTGCAGGGGTGCTGGCTGACATGGCCAATACCATGAGGGAGGCAGTGGCACACCAACTAGCCCCTGACACTAGCCACACCGAAGAACAGCCCTCGACCTCCACCAGCGCTTTTGGACAGGAGGACCCCCCACAGGAACAACAGGCCACTAGCACCCCACCCCCTACAGAAGGAGAACTACCCCACAAACGGTTCCTGCGATCCAGGCAGAAGCCAGAGAACATTGCCAAGACCCCCACCAGGAAATAAGACTCTCCTGAATGTCACCTGTGTGTCCACTCTGTCACCCTGTCCACCTTGTACTGCCATTGCTCTCCTTCCTATGGCCCCTTGGACAATGCACCTGTGATACAAATAGAGTGGACTCTATCCTGGACATTCCTCCACCATCACCCCAGACCATTGCACATCCCCCTCTACTTATTAGCACTTAAATAAATAGCCTTGGAACAAATACAAGTTTAGAGTCTGTCAAAGGATTGAAATTTGTATTTGTTTGACAAGCTGTAAACATTGCAATTCATATGTACAGTTATAGATACATAGGTATGACCCATAGTGGGCATCAGTAAACATACCAGGAGCCAGAGTGGGGCACAGGGATCTGAAAATAGAGATGCCAAAGGGTACAGTAAGTGGCCATAGACATAGGAAAATCAGCCTGCCATGTCCAATGTCTAACATAAAACTGCAATGGAAAGTGAAGTTACAGTGTCTTACCTGTGTGTCACAGGAAGTACTGTTGAATGAGTGAACTTCTGTTGTCCACATCTTCATCCTCTGCCTCCTCTTCCTCACTGTCCACAGGGTACACCGCTGCCACAATACCATCTCCAGGCTCATCCTCCTATAGAAAAGGCACCTGGCGTCTCAAGGCCAGGTTGTGCAACATTCAACATGCAACATGCAACAATGATCTGGCACACTTTCTTGGGTGAGAAGTACAGGGATCCACCTGTCAGATGGAGGCACCGGAATATGGCCTTCAGGAGGCCAAAGGTTCTTTCAATTATCCTCCTTGTTCGCCCATGTGCCTCATTGTAATGTTCCTCTGCCCTTGTCCTGGCATTCCTCACTGGGGTTAGTAGCCATGAGAGGTTGGGGTAACCAGTCACCTGCAAATACCCAGGGATACCTGTTAGCCAGACACTAACCCTTAGGGCCAAACCCATACACATATACCAACATATACTGGGTGGGGACCATGGGCTCACCTATTAAACACACCCGATGCCTCTGGAGTTGAGACATCACATATGGAATGCTGCTATTCCTCAAGATAAAGCCATCATGCACAGAGCCAGGATACTTGGCATTCACATGGGAGATGTACTGGTCCACCAAACACACCATCTGCGCATTCAGAGAGTGAAAGATTTTTCTATTCCTAAACACTTGTTCATTTCTGCGGGGAGGGGGGACAAATGCTACATGGTTACCATCAATGGCACCAATGATGTTAGGGATATGTCCCAGGGCATAGAAGTCAGCCTTAACTGTGGCCAAATCCTCCACCTGGGGGAATATGATGTAGCTCTGCATGTGTTTCATCAGGGCTGACAACAATCTGGTCAACACATTGGAGAACATTGGCTGAGACTTCCCTAATGCCATGGCCACTGTCACTTGGAAGGAACTACTTGCTAGGAAATGGAGCACTGACAGGACCTGCACTAGAGGGGGTTACCTGTGGGCTGGCGGATAGCTGAAATCAGGTCTGGCTCCAATTGGGCACCCAGTTCTTTGATTGTGGCCCTATCAAGTCTGTAGGTAAGGGTAATGTGTCTCTCCTCCATTGTCGCCAGGTCCACCTACACGGGGGATGTATACATCTACTATTCATCCTCAGCAGTTGAACTCTAGGGTGGAAAATGGTAAGCAATGGGTCATACTTTTCCTTTACAGAAACAGTATGTGAATTTGAGAGTCAGTTGATGTGTCAATCTCTGCTGTGACACCGTTAGGTGCCATGGACCGTGACCCCCTGAAATGGCAGCTGCCTGACCTGTGAGGAGAGACAAGTGGAAATGAGGTAATTCCGCTGGTGTTGTGTGCCGTTGTGGTCGGCGGTTGATGACTGCTGTGCAACTTCACATTGGTTATGATTGGGCCCTATGAGTTCCAGGAGCCAATGGCAATGTACGCCAGCAGTGACGGTACGCACCGCTGTGGACGTGACTGCCATTTTCTATCTGTTCACTCACTTGCTACCTGACCTTCAACAGGAGAGGGCCTACACTGTAAGTGCTGCTGTGACCTGTGTATGGAAGCAACAACAGATCTTGTGTCTGGGGAAAGGGCCCCCGCCTTCACTTCGGAGGAGTTAGAGTGACTTCTGGATGGGGTCCTACCCCAGTATACTTTACTCTATGGTCCTCCAGACAAACAGGTGAGTAAACTGTGAGCATGATGCATGGGCCATGAATGTATGGATTGCTGTGTGTGTAAGCCTTATGTGGGGGTGGTTGAGGGGTCCTGGGTGGGGCTGCATGTCTGGTGGTTAATGTCTGTGCATAAGGGGATGGAAGGGATATTGTGGGCCATGAGTATAACAGTCCGGACGGTATGAATAACTTTTTTCTATGTATATTTTCCTGCAGGTCAGCGCCCATCAGAAAAAGGGTATTTGGCGTGCCATCGTCAAAGAAGTGCGGACCCTGGGGGTCTTTGACAGGAGGAGCACCCACTCCCTCAAACGGTGGGAGGACCTGCGTCTCTGTGCAAGGATGACGGTGAAGGCCCAGCTAGGGCTGGCCTCCCAACGAGGAAGGGATGCCCGTTGTAGCCTGACCCCACTGATGTTCCGCATCCTGGCGGTGGCCTATCCGGAGTTGGATGGGCGCTTGAAGGCATCACAGCAGCCACAAGGGGGGTGAGTACAGTTTCTGAATCATGACTTTGTGCGCATTAAGGTTGTATCTACTATTGGGCAGGGTCTTGTTGGTTTCAGGTGTTCAGCCAATGGCAGTGGGCAATATACCCCAGGGACTGGTGACTAGCTGTGTAACTAGTAGTGCATGGCCTAGTGTATAGGGCTGGTCCCTGTGTGTTGTGTACGCCAAAGGTAGTGTTGTCGCTGGCATTGACCAAGTGTATCCTCTGTCTCCAACTCCTTCTTCTTTTGTTACCCTGTCCTTGTGTGCATTAGCATCATTTGGTGGTGGAGCAGAGGCATTGGCGACAGAGGGAGCTTCATCCCACATGGGCCTGGAGGCCGAATCCACCGACGGTGAGGGCACCAGTGGGACGGAGGGCGAGGGGAGAACCACGACGGAGACAGGAGGGGACACTACAGACAACGACCCCTCCTCCGATGGCAGCTCCCTGGCGGTGGCAGAAACCTCTGTGCCCACCTCAACAACAGGTACAGCCGCCACCCCCGTACCAGCACCACTCTCCCAGTAGCCCCTCAGCATGTTTCCCATGACCGAGTGGGCATCTCCTTCACCTTAGGCACCTCAGGCCCTGCCCCAGTCAGCCCTGCTGCCCTCACTGAGGAGGCTTTTGACCTCCTGAGATCCCTCACTGTTGGGCAGTCAACCATACTGAATGCCATCCAGGGTGTCCAAAGGCATTTGCAACAAACTAATGCTTACCTGGAGGGCATTCACTCTGGTGTGGCGGCCCAACAGAGAACATTTCAGGTTCTGGCCTCCGCACTGATGGCAGTCATTGTCCCTGTATCCAGCCTCCCCCCTCCAACTTCCTCTACCCTGTCCCAATCCCCTCAACCCCAACCTATCCCAAGCACACCTTCAGACCAGCATTCACCCAAACCAATACACAGAAGTGGCTCAGGCAAACACAAGCACCACACTTCATCTCACAGGCACACAAGCACTATCCCCATGCAGACACACCAGCATCCACTGCCTCCACTGTGTCCCCCTCCTCGTCATCATCCAGCTCCCTCCCAGTTGCTTCTCCACTCACACCTGCATGCAGTACATCCTCATCCACTACCTCCATCACCAGCACGCCCATCACTGGCAGTCACCACCCCCACGTCCATGCACACGTCCCCCTTTGTCTGTGACCCCTCCTCCCAAAGTACACAAACGCAAGCACACTACCTCACAACAGCATCCAGCTCATACACCTGCACCCAAACACAGCAGACTGACATCTCCTACAACCACTCCCTCTTCCTCCATTCCCAAACCTTCACCCTCTTTCCACCCCAATGTCCCTAAGAAGCTTTTCTTAGCCAACAATGACTTCTTCCCTACCCCTCCCCCCGTCCTTCACTTCAGGCTAGGGTGGCCAGAACCCAGCCCAGCACCTCAGTCACCAAGTCCATGTCTGCTGTAGTTTCTGCAGCTCTGAGAGGCTCTAAGGAGGCACCTGTCAGCCCAGCCAGTGTGCCACCAACACCTGCCAAGTACAAGAAGGTTCAGAAACCTGTCAAGGGCAAAAATGGGACTGCATCCAGAAAGGAGAAGGAGGCACCACCAGCCAGCTAGGAGAAGGAGGCACAACCAGCCAGCAAGGCCAAGGCAAAGACTCCAGCTGGCAGAAGCATGGAAGCACCACTATCTGCGAAGGGCAGGAAGGGGCACAGAACATCAGCCAGGGCACTTCAGCCGTCTAAGGCTGCAGGGGAAGGGCTGGAGCCGCACCCCACCACTGTTAGCACCGACACCTGCACAACAGCCATCACCGCCACCAGCACCGCCGCAAGCACTGGCACCTGCACTGCTGCAAGCAGCACCACTGCCAGCAGCAGCAGCCTCAGTGGGCAGTCGTCCGAGGCTGCATGAGAAGGGCTGGAGCCTCCCCTCACCACTGGCAGCACCGACACCTGCACCAGCACTGCAACCACTGTACTGCTGTCCCCGCCGGTGGATGGACTGTAGTCCTGCCTCCATGGTGTGTCATGCATCCTGGCCACAGAACATCGTGTGGGTCTGACACCCAGGTGATTGACTGTGACCCCCATGTGCTGAATCATTGGGTACAAATCCCCCTCCAGAACCAGTGGACGAAGGCATCCACTCACCCTATCCTTGGCAGGATGAAGCACACTGGGCACAAAGCCCCCTCCAGAACCAGTGGAAGAAGGCATCCACTTACCCTATCATTTGCAGGATTAAGCACAGTGGGCACAAAGCCCCCTCCAGAACCAGTGGAAGAAGGCATCCGTTCACCCTATCCTTGGCAGGATGAAGCACACTGGGCACAAAGTCCCCTCCAGAACCAGTGGAAGAAGCAACCCACTTGAGAGACTGTGGCCTTGCACTCCCCAGAACCAAGCACTGGGCAAATCACCCACTTGAGAGACTGTGGCTTTGCACTCCCCAGGAGCAAGCAGTGGGCAAACCACCGACTTGAGAGACTGTGGCTTTGCACTCCCCAGGTGCAAGCAGTTGGCAAACCACCCACTTGAGCGACTGTGGCTTTGCACTCCACAGGACCAAGCAGTGGGCATGGACCCCCGCCAGGAACAGTGGCGCTGTACCATCTTCTGGCTGAGATGCCTCCCCCCTTCCCTGTCCCTGTGCCTGTGTGTGTTCGACCTGATGCCCCTGCAGTGTTCTCTCCGTATTGAGGCAGGAGTCTAGTGTGGGATTAGCCTATGTGTTTTGGCACGGACATTTTGAGTGGGCATTGTCCCGCATTTTGCATATTTTGTACATATTGTAAATACTGTTTTTGATTTCTGAACGTTTTTCTAACTGTTTCTAATATTACACTAATTTTACTCCATTCCTTTTGTCCTTGCACTATTCCAGAGGGTTACGGGGTTTATATGTAATGTTGTTGCATGTGTTTGTGTGTATGATGTTTAGGGTGAGGGTGGGGGTGTTGTGTGTGTGTGTCACTCTCTTTTTCCTCCCCCGCTCCCCTGTGTGCTAGGTCCAGTACTCACTGTGGTCGTTGTCATCGGCATTGGTGCTCCTGGTGTATGAGCAGATACACCAGCGTGGGGAAGACCTGCATCTCGGGCTCCATGGTGTCCTGGTTCTTCCTTGAGTGTCAAGAGGTGAGTAATTTCCCTTCAGAACACTGTTTCCACCGTGCTTTTGATGACGTTGGTACCGCCCTGGAAAAGGTGGCAGATAGGCCTCTTGTAAAACAGTAGGCAGAACTTTGTCTTCTGCCTGTCTGTTGGCGGTTACCGCCACGGTATTTGTTGCTACCGCTGTGGCGGTCGGAGTGTTAAAGTGGCTGTCTGTGCTTGCGGTTTCTGCCGTGGTCATGATTCAATTTTTTTTACCGCCGGCCTGTTGGCAGTGTTACCGCCACTTTAACACTGACTGCCAGGGTTGTAATGAGGACCTTAATGCCTGAGTTTTGCAGTTCAGAATAACGGATGACATGCAGGGATCAATTTTATTTCAAATTAAGTAAATCAACACATTTTTCATCATTTCTACAAATGTTGCTGTGGAAATTACTTTATATTTTAACGTTGGAGGGTTTTTCAGGGGAACTTCACAGGTCCTTTCCTAAACTTTGCACAACTAGGAATTGGGATTCTAGCAGGAACACCTCTTAGCAACAGTGGTTGGATTTACTGATGGAAGAAGAAAAAGGGGCTAATTGTTTTCTTCTGACCTTATCTTATTCAGAACCATTTTGTGTTGGAAAGTGGATTATTGGTAAGGGCAGGTAAGTACCCACACTAAGCAATAGGCCAATAATGCCCACTAGGTCCAGTCAGGGCTCAGTAAAATAAGACCAGCTCAACCCTTGGTAGCTTGTAATGGATTATATTTTTATTTTAAAAATGACACCAAAATTACACCAATCCAACGTAGGCAACCAGAGATATGATTTTTTAAAGATTAAAAGTAATTCTAGTGCTAAGAAGCAAATAGTGCTCAAAGGGTTAAAAAAAAGTCGCACTGGACAAGGACAAGGTCGAGAGTTTAGGCCACCCACAATGTAACACTGTTAAACTTACTTTCAGAATTGTTTATTGATACAGGAAAGTGGTCCACAGCACCAACCAAGAGTTCAGAGGCTCTGGTTTGCCTCTTAGGGTCTGGGACTACAACCCCAGCAATCCACCTCATCAGCTTTTGGAACTGTTTACAACATTTGCTCCAAATGTCTCCAAACTTCTGGATCTTGTTCAATAGGTCCTTTTTGGGTCCTTGAAGTGTCCACATCTTGATCCAAGCTCTGAGTTGCTCCTTTGGACTACAATTCCTAGAATGCACCTGGTCAGAATCCTCAAAAGGCCAATTGACACTGGTCAGCTGGGCTCCTCTTGCAGGACTTGATACAGGGGACTCTGTGCAGCTCCTTTGTACCTTTAGCTTACAGGGAGTCCACTTCTGGAGTTACAGAAGCAAGGCAAAGTCCTTGTCTTGTTGAAGCCCAAAGTGTGCAGATGATGCAGTCCTTGTGATTACTGTGTGCAGATGCAGGCCAGGGGTTCAGCAGGGCAGTCCTTCTTCTCCAGTATCTTCTTCCGGCAGGGATCTGAGGTATAGGTGCAGCTCTGCCATATTTATGTTTGCTCCTCGGGTGGAAAGCATGGGGAACAACTATCCAATCACAGACAGGCCACCACCCTCTTGGATGATCACTTTCTGGGAAGTGTGGCAAAATCAGTCCCAAGGAGCAACATTCTTTAAAAATCCAAAATGGCAGAATCTGAATTTTTGCGGTTAGGTCTGGCTGAGTCCACCCGCTGATGTGACTAAAATTCCTTAACACACCCCTTTCCTACCCTCTACTTAACTAATCAAGGGCTCCTGGTTGCCTTGAGTTGCAGGAAGTTGGGGAGGTCCTGAACTGCTCTAAATGTCCTTCCCTCATGTGAAAACCAGCTTGACTGCTCTCCCCCATCCTGTTCACCATCTTCTGAGGCAGATCTCCTCCCCCAGGCACTTTACTTTATCCTCAGCCAAGGCCACTTCACATCTTATGGCTGCCAGAGGCTTTCCAATCAGAGAAGGGTACTACAGAGCTGAAGTTGGCAACTTTCAGGTAGAGTTCTAAAACTATTCCTGAACTAGCAATATTAAATTCAACAATAGTAAGTTGTTGGATTATTTATAACAATCAGTTTGATAACAAACCTGAAATATTTAGCTCTTTTTGAGACTTTATTAATTTAAAATAAAGCCTCACCATTTTAGCCTCTGGAGCTTATTAACTATGATAAGCGAAAAATAAATTGGGCTAGTTTTAATCACCAGGGCTTATAAAACTTATTTTATAAGGTCCCTGTTTATAGTTACCCTGCAGCCAACCCCGGATGCACCTAGGGCACACCTTAGGGTTGACTTACATGTAAAAATAAGGTAGCTTAAGACTTTGGAAGTACTTTTAATTCCAAGTTCAAATTTGAAGGTATCTTTAACTTAAAAGCAGCCAGCAAGGCAGGCCTGCCTTTACAATAACACTGTACAACAAACAAAATATCCAGAAGGAAAGATATATACCCAACTATCTAAGTGAAAAACTCAATTGTTCACTGAAAAATGATTTATTTTATTTTCAATTAAACCAATTTAATCATAGTTCCTACAGATTACCTGTGCACCCACCAGAAATGTAATAACCCACACCAATAAAACAATTCTAATTATATACACATATACAGTACAGGCCCTTGGAGTGTTTAGCAGTGCCCAGGGCGCCATCACAGTCAGGAAAACACTGTCAAAAGTGAAAAATGGGAGTAAAAAGTTAGGGGGCTTCTGCAATCAGACAGTTTTCTCACATTTTGTCAGTAGTAAATACTCATATTCTAGACATAGATTTTCTCAGCAGACATAATTATCATGCAGAAGAAGCAAAGTGGACAATATCACAGTCATTACAGAAATGGCACGTTTTCTATAGACTTCACAAAGGTTTGCTAAATAACCAACTTTACACACCTTCAATGCAATTGAGGTTATTTTTCTTTAAAGTAACCAAGACAATAAATTTTAGCAATTTATACTGTAACTAACTCCTGTACTTAAAACCATCTTTGTGCCCTATTCACAAACGTAAACTTAGACCAAATGTCTAAGTTTAAGACTCATGGTATTCACAAATATACCTACCAGTCGTATCCTTGAGTCAGATTTAGGGTGGAATCTTTGCACTCATGACGGGGTTTCAATACTAAGGCGGTCAAAAGACCGCGGAGGCCATTCTGGCTTTCCCGCTGGGCCGGCGGGCGCCCGCCAAAGGAGCGCCCGCCGGCCCAGCGGGAAAGTCCCTGCAACACAGAGGCCGGCTCCGATGTTGCAGGGGTGCGACGGGTGCAGAAACAGGGTGGCGGGAAGGGGGTCGGAATCTCCATGGCGGCGCTGCTTGCAGCGCCGCCATGGAGATTCAGCCCAGACAGGGGAAATCCGGCGGGAAACCGCCGGATCCCCTTTTCTGATCGCGGCTTTACCGCCACGGTCAGAATGGGCAATGAAGCACCGCCAGCCTGTTGGCGGTGCTTCCGTGGCCCGCGGCCCTGGCGGTCAGAATGAGGCCCTAAGTGCGTAATCTTTGCACACGGGTGGACTCTCCGCAGCTAGTGTGGAGTTTCCTCATTTGGGCCCGAATATCAGCACTCGGGTTGGAGAACAAAAAAGTTGAGATGCCCAATCAAAACAGCACAAAGTACATCACTGAAAATTTGAAATATCTATATGTAATCACTGGGCAATTACATGTGGGTATGTGTAGGGGGTATATTGCAGTGGTAAATCTGTCAAAAATACATGCCACTACAAAAGTGCTGAAAAACATCACAAGTTAAAAAAATCTCTTCTACAGCTTCACATTTAACCCACAGACATGGATCATGTAATGTCTTCCACAGGCACATTGTGGATATAATATACCACTCTACATCTATGAAAAAACAAAAGATTTCTAAGTTTCTCCCAAACACACCACACATACCTGCGTCATTGCTTACCATCTCCCCACCCAGCTCTAGCTGTAAGTCATTAGCCAATCACAGCCTGGCTGGAGACATAAATTCAGAGCTACCACACCCAAACTCAGATCTTAGAACGGATCAATGAATGTGCTTGTTAGTTTGTCCTTTGTCATGCGACAGAATGATGTGAGGAGAAGGAGGAAGAGGAGAAGGAAGAGAACAGAGAGGATCATCAGACAAAGGATTAATCTCTTTGGAATGTCCAGCCAAGATGTCAACTCCAGATTCCATATCCCCCTTTTGTCATCTTGGAAATGATTTCTGAGTGGGAGCAGGATATTCACTCTGTGACCTGCCATTCCCACACCATCCGAGCCTATGTCAAGATCCTAGCATCTCTCAATTTCTTTGCTACTGGATCAAAACTGAGGATGTCCAGTGACATTGTGGCAATTTGTCGGGCAAGCCAGTCCCGATGCCTGCATCAGCTTCCAAGATGCATAAATAGGAGAGTGCATCAGTACATACATATGCCGCATACACTGGCACGAAGGCAAAGTGTTGTCAGGGATTTCTACATCTTATCCCACTTCCCCTGTGTGATTAGTGCATTTGAGTTCACTCATGTGGCACTTCAGCCATCTCACCACAAAGCACACAACTTCTGCAACAGACACAGCTGACACTCCATAAAAGTGCAAGGTGTGTGTGATGCCGGTGGCTGCTTTACAGATGTGCATGCAGTGTTCCCAGCTAGATATTCTGCAGGTTACCTCTTGCCTGGTAGATGTCAGTGGGAAAATTTGGCAACATATGGCTTCTAGGTAAGTACTCAAAAAACAGACACGTTTGAATATGTTTTAAATTATTTATATACACATGTACCATTTCTTGTGACACATTCTTGATGCTAACAGACACTGCATGTACCATTTCATATATAAGTAACTTTACAAAATCAACAGGGACATGCACCATAATCTGTACATTTTCTTCCTTAGGTGTTGCTGCATAAGCTCTCTCCACTCATCTCCTCACACCATACAGACATGCAATTACTGTACATCAGAGCAGGTACAATAGGCAGAAGTATGAACATGAGTCATCAAAGAGACTACGTTTGGAATATCAAAGCCAGAATACAGATGTCTTGAACATACAGGGGGCATGCTGCTGTAGTTCCCTAAAGTTGTGTACACAATAATAGTATCCTGTTGTGTCTTACAAAATATTGCAGAACACCAGGGCTTCCACATACCCCTGAACCCTCACCTTTGTCTGAATCCAGGGAACAGTGCCACTGTTTAACTCCGAGGCCCGGGTATGCCGATGTGTGACCAGCTAGTTGACACATTTCTCTCTTTAGCCACTAGTTGTGTGGACTTTATGTCGCTGCACAGTTTATTGTCACTAGTGATTGGTGTACATTTAACACTCTGTCCATAAGTACCCACCTGAGTCTGCTTTGTAAGCCATTGATATACTTTTTCAACAGCAGATGTTTTCAAAAGTAAACATTAGTCTCTGCTACAGGTTTTGTGCTCATGTCAGTGATTAGTGCGGATAAAGTCACAAATGACTCCATAGCCTAAGAGGAGTACATGTCACTGCATTTGTGAGATCTTTCTGGAAAATGGGCATCTTGAACTTCGTCAGTGGCAAGTGTCACAAGGTTTCATGCTTATGCATGGAGTCAGTGAGTTTTGGCACCGTGTACCAGAAGCAAAGCTACAGGTTTATGTGAAACTAAACATTTTTTAAGTAAATGTCAACCTTAGATTTTTGTGATATTCATAATCCAAACAAGTACACCTTTCTCATTGGTCATATGAAGCTTGCTATGTGGCACACTGTAATTTGGACAATGGCCCTTATACATGTGACACACATGTTACCCACGTCTCATGAAGGTGTCAGGCAGTGCTAGAAACTTGGGGGCATATTTACTAAAATATTGTTGTGAGAACACAGAGCTGATTGCAGAGGCCCCCTGACTTGTTGCCCCCATTTGTCAGGTTTTTCTGGTGTTTTCTGGGTACTGCTAACCAGTCCCAGGGTCTGGGCTCTGTGTAAAATCAATATGCAAATTTGGCTAATTATAATGGGCTAAGTCAACCTAGCTAAAAGTCCCTAGTATATGGTAGGGCATGTAGGTTAAGGGACCCTAGCATAGGTAGTGCGCCCACAGGAGCACTGCTGAGGTCCCAGTGTCATTTTAAATGCAGGCCTGCCTTGCTGGCTGCTTTAAAATTAAAGGTACATGCACATTCAACCTTGGAATTAAAAGTAGTTCCAAAGTCTGTAACTACCTTATTTTTGCATAAATGTCACCCCTAACGTGTGCCTTAAGTGCCACTAGGGCTGGGTGCCATGAAACTATAAGCAGGGACACTATAACATAGTTTTATAAGCCCTGGTGAGGTAAAACAGCAAAATTAGTTTTCCCTCATTGTAGTGAATGCCTCCATAGGCTAGAATGGGGAGACTTTATTTTAATTTATAAAGTCCCCTTAAGTGGCAGATAGTTTAGTATCACATTAATTGTTATAATAAATCCCACAACTTTCAATTGTTGGATTTAATATGACTTGTTCAGGTAAAGAGTTTTAAACTTTACCTGAAAAGTTGCCAACTTCAGCTCTGCAGTGTTTTGCTGCTTGATCTGATTTGCCAGCCTCTTGCAGCCTGGCGAGGCTGCCTTGATGAGGTGTAAATTGGCCTGGCTCAACACAAAGAGATGTGCCTGGGGGAGGAGATCTTCCTTAAGCAGTTGGGGAATCAGGAAGGGGGAAGGGCTCCAATGGGAGCAACCTCACATCCTGCACATCCAAACAATTAGGTGCCCCCTTGATTAGATTAGGAGAAGGCAGGAAAAGGGCGTGTTTAAGATTTTTAGCCACACCAGTAGGTGAGCTCAGCCGATGTAAACTCCACAAATCATTTTCAGCCATGATGGATTTTTGAGGAATGGTGCTCCCTAGGATTGATTTTTGCCACACTTCCAAGGAAGTAGTCATCACAGGGGGAAGTACCCTGCACATAATTGGAAAACCAGGACCCCCTGATTTAGCCAGGAGCAAGGATAAAACTGACAGACCTGCACCCTACTCCTCAGATCCCTACCAGATTCCAACAAGGAAGAACTGTAGAAGAAGAAGGACTGCCCTGCTGGACCCCTGGGCTACACCTGGACACTGCACTCTGGAGGACAGCACCAGCTGCACACTTGGGCTCCACCACAAGAAGGACCTTGCCTGGATTCAACTGGTTCAAGGAGGGACTCCCTGTTTGCTACAGGTGAAAATTTGCTAACCAGAGTCCCCTGCACCAACTCCTGAAGAAACCAACCCGCTGACTACTGTCCAGTGGCCAAAAAGGAATTTGCACCAGGTGCATTCTGGGAGTTGTAGTCCACACCCCCAAGGAGCATCTCAGAGCTTCTGGAACCTTGTGGTGAGCTATGGACCCCAAAAGAACCTTAAAGGAACATCTAGAAGAAGATCCAGAAGTTTGGAAAACTTTTGGAAAAAAGCTCCATAGAGGGACTGACCCGCTGCGGCAAATCTAGCCGGCTTGCCTCAACCGCGACCAGCCTGACTTGCAGATTCATCCCGGTGAAGACAATCTCCAAAAAAGAGACTAAGACCGAATGTACGAAGTTGACCGGGACCTCCCAGCCAGCGTATCTGAGAAGGGATCCAAGGACGTCGGATCAAGATCCAGGTTTGCCCCGGTCGAAGGATTTTCACCTCGAAAAAAAGACTACGTCCGATGGTAAAAATTTACACCAAGGCCTCCCGCAAGGTGTATCCGGAGAAGAGTTCCTGGAGGACGGATTGGACTGGCAGGTTCGTCCTGCTCCAGGTCTTTGGAATACACTTCCCCTTGCTATCAGGAATATCCATAATCACATGTCTTTTAGGAAAGTCTGAAGACCTAGCTCTCCTCTTCCTGAATTCTCTGATGGGCACTCTGGTGTTCGGCCTTCATTACAGTATGCTTGTTTTGTTGTCTTCGGAATAAGAGCTGGGAAACCTTGTTGCTGGGGCAGCTATGTGTCTTATAAAACCAATAACATAAGATAACATCAGTGGGCACAAATGTGTTGAACGTGTTGAGGGGCCTGTGATGCTGGGCATTGATAAAGACCGTGGACCTATTGGGCCTATCCTTTTAGCTACACTTGCAGAGGCCCCACCTTAACTCACTGTACAGGAGGGCCCTAAAGACGGCCTGGTCAATCCTCATGCGCAGCTGGAGGAGTATGAGCAGCAGACACCTGGTAAGAACATGAACTGCTTTATGTGTCTGGTAGTATGATGTGAGTGGTGAAAAAGATGATACATCATGATTTTTTGTCCACTTTTACCCTATCTGCATATGGCTACAACACCTATCAGGCATATACCTCCTGGGAGCAATTGCAATGCTGTGAAATGAGAAGATTCTTAGATATGTAATGTTCTAAACACAACTCGGATAAACCATCATTACTATTGTATTTTTTTAAAATAAATCATGACTAGTCAACTAAGTGCCTTATAACTGTTTAGTCAATGGTGAAGTAATGGCTTGCACAATGTCTAGTGTTGGTATGTGAAGGGTTTGGTTGTTGAATGTTGTATCATGCATGTTTTTTGTGTATATTTGTTTCTAGGTTGAACTATATATTTTTGAATAATGAAGTAAAGACTGGCTTTATGGAACTTGTCTCACTCAAAATCATACAAACATATCAAAGGGAGATGAAATATAGACATCTTCTCAGCAATGGCACATATGTCATTTATAATATCTATGTTACTGTTCAAACACTGCACATGCACATGGTTACCAGTCCACCAATATTCAACACAAGCAAAGCAGTATTGACATTATGAATGAGACACATTCCATGTAGACTGTCAGATGTTCTCAAGGAATATTCCAATTATTTGAATCACATCTTTGCAAGGTCACAGCCAAGGTCTTGTTGTATATGTGCAACCAATTGTGCAGCTTTGAAGTGTTTCAGTGTGCCACACAAGAGCTAACATTTGATAGTAAGTGTAAGACATTTGATAGTAAGTGTTAAACTGCACATTACAGGATAATCCTGGATCCACTTTTAGATGTTGATATATCCATCCAGACTATGGCCCTCATTACAATTCTGGCGGTTGGTGATATAGTGGTGGTAATACCGCTAACAGGTTGGCGGTAATAACTATGAAATTCTGACCATGGCGGAAACTGCTCAGGCAGACAGCCACTTTAATACACCGACCACCAAGGTGAAATTAACAGACACCACGGCAATAGCCGCCTACAGCCAAGCGGAAGACAATGTTCCCCCCACTGTATAATGACACACCAATCTGCCACCTTTTCCGGGGCGGTACCAACAACATCAAAAGTCTGGTGGAAAAACTGTACAGAAGGGAAACGACTCACCTCTGGAGACTCAAGGAAGAACCAAAATGCCATGGAGCCCGAGTTGCATGTGCTCCCCATGCTCTTCCACATTCTGCTCCACTACAAATACCGGCGCCGGCGAAGAGGACCATGGTGAATACTGCCGCCTAGCACACAGGGGAGGGAGGGAGAAAAAAGAGAGTGACACACACACACAACACCCCCACCCCCAACATCCATATACACAAGCAGATGCAGCAACATAACTTATTTACCCGTACTCCTCAGGAATAATGCTAGGACAAAAGGAATTGATGAAAATGAGTGTAATAAGATAAAATAGTAGAAAAACGTGCATCCAAATAAAAAAGTATATAAATATTTACAAATCAAGGGACACTGCCCAGTCCTCAATGTTTGTGGGCCACATCATAAAGTCAAAGGCCCCACCTCACTCCTGCAACAATATAGAGAGAACGCTGCAGGGGCATCAGGTCGAAAATAGCCAGGAACTTCAGGGGGTTCAGGGAATGGGGGGGCACCTCAGTCGGAAGATAGTACAACACCACTGGTCCTGGAGGGGGTAACATGCCCATTACTCTGTCCTGGGGAGTGCAAGACCACAGTCTCTCAAGTGGGTTGTGTAGGAAAGTACCATCTTGCCTGGCATGTTATCCCCATTTTTACATGTATGTAAGTTTGTTTTTGCCTGTCTCACTGGGATCTTGCTACCCAGGACCCCAGTGCTCATAGTTTGTGGCCTAAATGAGTGTACCTGTGTAGTGACTAACTGTGTCACTGAGGCTCTGCTAATCAGAACCTCAGTACTTATGCTCTTTCTGCCTTTAAAATTGTCACTATAGGCTAATGACCATTTTTACCAATTCTAATTGACAGACTGGAACATCCTTATAATTCCCTAGTATATGGTACCTTGTTATTGGGGCTCCAGGAGATCCCTATGGGCTGCAGCATTTCTTTTGCCACCCATAGGGAGCTCAGACAAATCTTACACAGGACTCTCACTGCAGCCTGATTGAAATAATGCACGTTATTTCACAGCCATATTTCACTGCACTTAAGTAACTTATAAGTCACCTATATGTCTAACCTTCACTTGCTGAAGGTTAGGTGCAAAGTTACTAAGTGTGAGGGCACCCTTGCATTAGCAAAGGTGCCCCCACATAGTTCAGGGCAATTTACTCGGACTTTGTGAGTGCGGGGGCACCATTACACACGTGCACTACATATAGGTCAATACCTGTATGTAGCTTCACAATGGTAACTCCGAATATGGCCATGTAACATGTCTGAGATCATAGAATTGTCCCCCTCATGCCAAATCTGGTATTGGGGTGGCCAGTCCCAGGAAGGCAGAACAAAGAATTTCCTCTGAGAGAGGGTGTTACACCCTCTCCCTTTGGAAAAAGGTGTTAAAGGCTGCGGAGGGGTAGCACCCTCCAGCCTCTGGAAATTCTTTGAAGGGCAAAGATGGTGCTCTCCTTGCAGAAGCCAGTCTACACTGGTTCAGGGAACCCCCAGTCCCTGCTCTTGCACGAAACTGGACAAAGGAAAGGGGAGTGACCAATCCCCTGTCCATCACCACCCCAGGGGTGGTGCCCAGAGCTCCTCCAGTGTGTCTCAGACCTCTGCCATCTTGAATCCAGAGGTGTGAGGGCACCCTGGAGGCCTCTGAGTGGCCAGTGCCAGCAGGTTATGTCAGAGACCCCTCCTGATAGGTGCTTACCTGACTAGGTGGCCAATCCTCCTCTGAGGGCTATTTAGGGTCTCTCCAGTGGGCCTTTCCTCAGATAACGACTTGCAAGAATTCACCAGAGTTCCTCTGCACCTCTCTCTTCAACTTCTGCCAAAGATCAACTGCTGACTGCTCCAGGACGCCTGCAAAACTGTAACAAAGTAGCAAGAAGACTACCAGCGACAATGTAGCGCCTAATCTTGTCGGCTTTCTCAACTGTTTCCTTGTGGTGCATGTTTTGGGGGCTGTCTGCCTTCATCCTGCACTGGACGCCACAAAGAAATATCCCGTGGGTTGATAGAATCTTCCCCCTGGTCCAGCAGGCACCAAACTTCACCATCACCGGTACTCTGGGACCTCTCTCATCCTAACGAGAATGGCCCCTGGAACACATGTTGTAGACCCAAGTGACCCAGACTTTCCAGTTGTCAAACTGTCCAAATTTGGAGGAGGTAAGTCCTTGCTTCCCCTCTCCAGACAGTAATCCTGTGTACCACGTGAACTGCAGCTACTAGGGCTTCTGTGCACATTTCCAAGAAATCCTTCATGCACGTCCAAGCCCAGGTCCCAGCACTCTGTCCTGCAAAGCTCAGCTCCCTGAGTTGATCTCCGGCTTCGTGGGACCCTCTTTTGCAGTGTTGAGATGACCTCCATGTTCAGACTTTTTGAAACTGTGTTCAAGTGCTTTTGTGGGTGCTGTCTTCTTGTTCATGGGCTCGCTACGTTGCTGAGGGCCCCTTCTGTCTTGTCTCCTAAGTGGAGACATCCTGGTCCTTCCTGAGCCCGGGAAGTACCCTTTTTCTTTAACTGCAAATCTTGCAGCTAGCAAGGCTTGTTTGTGGTCCTTTGCCAAAGAAACAACTCTGCATTCTCCAGCTCTCTGTGGGACATCTTCTGCATGAAGGAGAAGTTCCTAGCACCTTTCGTTATTGCAGAATCTTCAGCTTCTTCCATCCAGAGGCAACCGTTTTGCACCTTCATCCGGGGTTTAATGGGCTCCTGTCCCCCTAGACACTTTCACGACTCTGGGCCTTGGTCTCCTTCCTTTGCAGGTCTTCAGGTCCAGGAATCCATTTTCAGTGCTTTGCAGTCTGTTGTGATCTTTGCAAAATCCTCTATCACGTGTTTAGTGTGTTTCTGGAGAATTAGCAAACACAGACATTACTGATTATGTTGGGAAAGTATTATACACAGAATACAGATGCTACAAAATAGTGGCAAAATCTGCTAACAACCTTCCACAAGGATTTTGGTTATTGGGCTCAGTTTTAGAACCAATAGTTTACAACTCTATAAGGCACACTTACCTGATGGATACATTGTAGTGGGTCTGACTGTTGACTCCCAAACCACTGAATGGTGTTGTCTTGACCGCAACTTCAATGTGCTATGTATATCCATATTTCAATACAAAGGATGATGGTAATACCTTTACAAGTATATTTCATAGGTATAGATCAGTGATACTCAAAGTTCGGCCCTGGGGACTATAGGCAGTCCTCCTGACCTTTAC
The DNA here is from genome assembly GCF_031143425.1 of Pleurodeles waltl. Classification (NCBI taxonomy): domain Eukaryota; kingdom Metazoa; phylum Chordata; class Amphibia; order Caudata; family Salamandridae; genus Pleurodeles; species Pleurodeles waltl. The sequence continues at coordinate 1,530,627,382 of NC_090444.1, forward strand.
ATGAGCCTCCCGGCCGTGCATCATTTTCATGCGGTAGCATAAATAAGGCGCATGGGTGTTTAAGTCATTTTTCGGATGGGAACGCCTACCTTGCATTTCATTAACGCAAGGCGGTTTCTTGCATCCAGAAAATGATGCACACGGCTGGATTTTGGCGTTCGCGTGCTCGGGCATCAAAGTTTAAATATGGTGCATGGTTTGCGCTGGTTGTGCGTCAACATTTGTGACGCACATTCGGCGCAGAGTATAAATATGCCCCCTGGTTTGGTGAAAGTTACAGAAGGACTGTCCTGCTTCCAAATAATTGCCCTGCTTCTTAATGATCTGCCTTATAGTCAGAGAAAAAAAGACAGGTCCTGCTTGCCTTTATCACAGGCTAACCAGAGTGAATCCAAGGGTTAGTTGGCTGAACACCTGCATGAGCTATAAGGCCATAACAAGCTTCAGAGCCCTCCCCCCGGCAACTGCTGAGCTGACCTCCTGGAACTGGTCCTGCCTGGACCTGCAATCAGACCCACTTGAGCCCTGCTGGCCTCAGTTGGAGTGGGTCCATAATCCCCAAAAGGTGCATCCCCTGGTCCTGGACCCCTGGGTTGCATCAGACTTTTAACTTCCTGAAGTAAAAGTGAAAATCCTGAAGTCTCGGCTCCTTCTGACCCAAACTGACCCATTCGCACCACTACACTGCTGCCCGCAATGACTGACCACCACAAAGTTAAAGTGAGATCTGCTATTCACAATGACAGTGGCCTCCTTCTTTTCATGCTACAGCAATGGGAGCCTGCGATAACTGCTGATGTGAAGCTCCAGCAACGACCATCTGTGATGTCTGACTGGCTATTCGCACTACAGTGGTGACTGTCCACAACACCTGGCCTGCTCTTCTTGCTATATCAATGGTCATCTGCCCCGCTCAGTGAGTTCCTCTTGGCCTCCTCCAATGGGATTGGCACTCTCTGCCCCAGACTTTGAAGGTAACTTTTCAGTGGGATGACCTGGTACCTGTATGCGACCTGAGCCCCATCGGGGTCAGGCTGAACTTGTGACTTGTCCCCAGTCTGACAAGACCAGCTGACCACATGCAGCATTTTGGGCTTTTGGGGGTTATTTTCACGTACAACTTTAACATTGAATATCTCCTGTTCTACTGACTTGCTTTTTACTATTCTGGTATCACTTTATTTATTGCTCTTTACTCTATTTGTCTAAATTGGTTTACAATTTTTCTTGTGCTTCGTTTTCACCTTACTATTGTTTGTGTGTTGCATAAACACTTCAACTATTGCCTCTGTATCCTCTACATTAAGCCTGACTGCTTTTGTGTCTACCGGAGAGTTAAGCATTTCTAGCTCACATTTTGTGCACCAGTGACTCTTGCCTGCAAAAATAGAGTTGGACGTTGACAACCTTGAATATGTGCCGTATGGCAGAGCTGAAGAAGTGTGCAGAGAGAGGGATCTGATGCTGGTCAAGACCTCTACAAAGCTGGATTACGAGATACCACTCTGAGCATGATAGGAGTTCTGCAGAATGCAAGCTGCAACACAGGAGCAGAATGCTCGTAAACAGGAGAAGGTTGACATGAAGGAGGAGGGAGAGGAGGACATTTTTTCAGCAGCTCCAGCACTAGAAAGAGAGGATAACCTTCTGCCCTGTGCTCTGAACAAGAGGAGAGAGAAGATCCCAGGAGAGGACTGAGGTAGAGAGAGCCCTGGAGGAATGAAGGCTTACTCTGAAAGAAAATTTAATTTGTGGGCTGATAATGTGAGTCTAAATGAATTGTATTTGGAAATGCAAACCTCACAGAGTAGTAAAAGTGTTAGATGTGACTGGACTGTGTCCAAATGAGATAGAAGGGTACACATACCCAAGGACCTAGTGCCTAACTTTGATGTGGGGACTGATGTAGATTGGTAGATTGAGGTATATGAGGTATCTCTAGTGATGCATAGGGTCGCTTAGGAAGATTGAGAAACCAGCCTCTGGAGGCATATACCAACTAAAGGGAAGGATTCCTTGTTGACCCAAGGGAATGGTGACAGGATTAAGAAGAAATGTTTTTCAGGAAGTATGGTCTCACCCATGAGAAGTATAGGTTGAAGTTTAGGGACAGTCCAAATCTGTCTCACCAATCCCAATCAAATTTCACAGATTAACTCTATGTGACACTGGATTGTTATGTGAAGGGCAGTAATGTGAGTATTTACAATGAGCTGTGCAATCTAATTACAAGAGAGCACATGTTCAGTAGTTGTTTCCGAGAGCTGTGCCAACACCTGATAGACAGCAAGCTCACTGTCCCCAGTAAGCTTTCCAATGAAGTGGAAGCTTAGTACTAGTGCTTATTAGAATGTACCTTGGAGAAACCCCAAGGAGGGAGGTTCAGGTTCCCCCCAGCAGCGTGAAGGAGAGGTCTAAAGTGACACAGACAGGCCTTAAAATAAAGTTAGGGAAAGATTATCATGCCCCTTTAAAAATAGAGTTGGAGGTTGTGACGGGCTGTGGCACAGAGCACCCCATTTCCAACGCCGGTGCCTTGATTGCCCCAGTTAAAACACAAACAAGGGGACCCAGCTTGTAGTAAGAGACCATTCACAGATAGGAACTCCACAGGGCTGGACAGTGCAGGCTTACGGAAAGGCTGTCCCCAGAAGCAGAGGGTATAACATGCCCTGGTATCACTTAGCTGTGAGGTAGATTCCAAGGGTAAACTTGTGATTCCTGAGGATGGAAGCTGCCACTTCCATCAGATCACAGTTAATAGGATACCTGTCACTGCCCTAAGGGATTCCTGTGCCAGTCAGAACGTAGTGATTGAAAAACTGGTTTTCCTAGAGCAGGACACTGGGCAAGTGTATAGGTTAACTCAGGGCCATGGCTAGAACATTTGCCACCCTGTGACTCTTGTGTCCCTGGAATGGGATGAAGTAGTGAACTAGGGAAAGGTCATAGTTGTCCCCGGAAGCACATTGACTGCATTCTGGGACATGAGTTATCCCACCCTCTTCTAGACGAGCTAGGATGAGTGGCAGCCCAGGCCTCCCTTGAAACTCAGGTCTCTAGGGGTACTACTCCCAAAAAGAGAGCATGGAGGTCCATTTGTAGGGTCAGGAGGAGGACACAGGAGCAGTGGAGGACTCCCAGTCTGACTCTGGTGAAACCACACCTGACTTGTGGGTGCTGCCTATACTATCACAGAGGCAGAGGGCAGGAGACCTGAAGCAGGCAGACCCTTACATGACACAGGCATGGGGAGATGGTGGTTCCTACCTGGAAGTCCTGGCTTGTGCTGCACCTGTTCAGCCTCAGGATGCAGACATTGGTTTGTGAGGCCAATCTCAGGATTCAACTCCTGAACTGGTGAGAAGGAGAGTTAAAGTAGGACGACTAATACCCAGGGCTGAAGCCTCCCACTCTGAGAAGTCACAGAGGTCAGAGAACCCTCAGGAGCCAGTAGGGAGCATCTTGCAAGCCACAAGGCTGGATGTGAGACCACTCCAAGTCTCCCACTTGGAGCCCTCACCTGACGGTGGATGGCCCAGGGTCTGCTTCTTGACAGTGACAGCTGTCAGTGGCCTCTGTTGGTAGTTTTCCTTATGAGCAGAGTTTACCCTGGGATGGGGGCAGAAGACTGACCCAAGGTGGGCCACATCACCTTGTTGGACATGGTGGTACTGTCTGCCTCCTAGGATTCATCTGTGAGTAAGTTAAGGTCAGGAACTTCACAGAAGGGGTCAGCAGATGATGAAAGAATGCCAGGGTTAACGACTGGGACTTACCTTGAGTTCTTGTCATGACTTCGCTGAGATGATATGGAACCTTCTCCAGATGTTTGGATGTGTTCTAATCCCAGAACTCTTACACCATCAAACCTTAAAAGAAATATCACTTGGTCAATTATCTGCCCACCTTCAATGCCTGTTCCTGCCTTGGAGCTTGTCTTTCCCCAGGTAAACAACTCTGGTTACAGTCCATCAGCTTTGTATTGAGAACTATTTCTCAGAATTCTTTGTTCTGGTGTTCTGGGGCAGTTCTTGGAGTCAAATTACTCAGCTCTACATAGATGCTTCTCTGCTGTGATCTGCAGAAATATATTCCATGTTACTTCAAAAAAACAAATGTCATCCGACATTAAGCTGTGTAACTCTTAATTTTACAATGCACATATTTTATACTTATGAAATTACAAGCAACTGAATAAGTATGCACCATACTTTAATCTGGATTATTCTGTCCAAGGTGTCGCTTCCCAGACTCTGCTTCATGTGAAATCTTGTTCAAGTGTAACCTATGAGGCTTAGGGCCCTCTGGATCTCTTCAATGTCAATGATGCAGTTCACTTGTGTGTAATGTTCATTAACTAATTTGTACTATGCAGGCCTAGCTATGCTTTTAACTATTTTTGGTACCTAGCCTTTTCAGTACTGATTCTGTTAACTTTCACTTTTCTGTTCTCTTTCTCTTTCCAGGACTATACAATACGTTAAGATACCAAGAGCTGTTGACTGAAGGGAACTGGGAAGGCTGCTACACCGTTTCAAGGTAAGCTCTTCCCAGGACAAAATACACTGCTGTCCTTCTCAGTTTCTGGTTGAGCTGGTTGCTCTGCAGATTAGAGAGGGTTTCCGAAGAGGGTTTGGTGGGGCCATACCTCTTCCTGTCCACTAAATAGGAAATTTTTCACTTTGTGCAAAGGGAATCCAAAATGGCTTGGGCTTTGTACTCTTCTTGTACATCCACAAGGAAGGGGGACGGAGGAGATGCATCCTCTCTTGTATTTAACTGGAGTAGTTTCAGTAGAGACAAGTCGAAGACCCGTTAGATCTTTATGGCAGGGGGCAATTGTAACTGGACTGAGACTGGGTTAAGGACTGCAGTGATTTTGAATGGGTCAGGGAAACATGGTAACAGTTTCTTTTTCCCATGCGTGGGCAAGGTTTGAGTGGGGAGTCAGACCTTATCTGTGTATGTGAGTTCTGGGTATCGGTGCTAATCAGAAAATACTTTTAATGAATCTTTGGCCTTTGCAAGAAGGAATCAGGCGTTCTTTATTAAATGTTTTTGAATGCTATGATTCTCACGAGCTGCTGGCATCCTGTCATTTAGCAAACCCTCAATGGAGTGATTCAGGAATGATATACATTTATACGAAAAAAAGGTGACATACCAAAGGAAGAATCATCAGAGTTATTGTATGCAAATTCTATGGCCGATAGGTACATGGCCAAGCATCATGTATATGCCGGAATAAACATTGTAGATAATTTTTGATTGTTTGATTGGTTCTTTTCTTCAGACCATCTATCTTGGGATAGTGAATTTGAAGAAGTTGCACATCCATATTCAATGACTGAAACACCGGGGGACATATTGTTTGCCTCTATCGGTGATTGAAACTGAGGGTAATCTATGTAGGCATACAGGCCCTCATTATGACATTGGCAGTAAATCCCACTTACTGGCAAGCTGACTGCCACCAACATACCACCGCGACGGCAGATATCCATTCGCCACATTATGACACACACACACCAATCCATCACTATTTAGCCACAGACACAAGTCTGCCACACCAAAGGTCAGTGATAAACTGACGGTATCCAAACCCACACTGCTATGCCAGCACAACAATGCCCACCACATTATGAACCATGAATCACTATGGAGGACATTCCACCATTGTAAACTGGTAAACCATTGGCAGTACATACCGCCGCGCTCAAAATACACATACACAAACAAAACAACACCACAATGGACAATTCAAACAACACACACCTGACACGTATACCCACACCCACCCCTATAAAACACACTCCCCCATTACCTTTGGGCAAGTGGAATTACTTGCCCAATGGCCTTTCACTTTACATAAATAACACCATGGCTTTTTCTGATTGAGAGAAGAGGATTTGGACCCACTACCCCAGAGGATTTTTGTGGGCCTGATGAACACTCAGAAGGTTTTTTATCTTTGTCCCCACGCTTGTCAGAAGACTTACCATCCTTCTTCTTGCCATCCTTGTCAGCCCCTGTATGAACTTTTCTGTTCACTCTTGTTCTGACCCATTTGTCTGCCTTCTTTTCTAATTCTTGTGGAGAGGTCAGATCTGAGTCTAACATGTACTGGTGCAACAAATTAGACACACAATTGTTCAAAATATGCTCTCTCAGGATTAGATTATACAGGCTTCCATAGTCAGTCACCTTACTGCCATGCAACCAACCCTCCAAGGCCTTCATTGAACAGTCTGCAAAGTCTGTCCAGTCTTGAGAGGACTCTTTTCTGGTGTCTCTGAAGTTAATCCTGTATTGTTCAGTCGGTAAGCCAAAGCCATCGAAGAGTGCATCCTTCAAAACTTTGTAGTTATTAGCATCACTTTCTCTGACAGTAAGGAGACTATCCCTACCCTTACCAGTGAAAGATAGCCACATGTTAGCAGCCCACTGCCTTTGAGGGACCAACTGTACCATACAGGCCCTCTCAAGTGCAGCAAACCACTTGTTCATGCCATGCCCCTCCTTGCAAGGGGGGACTATCTATTGCAGGTTTCTGGAATCTTGCTCTCTATCAGGATTACTATCAAAAACACTGCTGCTGCCCCACCATGGGGAACTAACCCCAACCTCTGCCTTTCCCTTTCCAAATCCAGAGATTCCCTGTCTAAGGCCAGCTGCTGCTGTTTAAGCTTCAGCCTGACCTCTTCCAACCTCAGCTTTCTGAGTTCCCTTTCCATTTAGTTAACCTAATTGTGGGAGGCTTGGGAATTGTGAGACACAGAAGTAATGTGGGAATTGGCAGAGTTGGACCTGTCCTTAACTGACTGACTGCCCTTTAGGAGTGAAAGGTGCCCTACTAATGTCTGACCCCCACCCACTACCAGTGTCACTAGATGGCCTGTTAGCTGAGAGGTCCTTGGAAGAACCCTCCCCAGCAACCTCAGGGGACTGACTGGGTACCCCTCTTCTCTACCTCCTGTTCCTGGGATGGACCAGACTGGTTCTGGTCACTTTCTAGGAGAAGGCTAAGGAGAAGATCTTTTGTAGGATTCTGAACAATTGCTAAACCTCTTTCTATGCAGAGACCCCTCAAACTTTTAAAGTTTAGATTCCCATATGTTGCCTGGACAACTATGGGAGTAAGCACTACTACAGACATGATAGAAAAGGTTTAGGACAGAGAGAGAAAAACGTTTTTAGAACTTTTTAAAGAACAGCAAAAAGCTTTTTCAAACTTTTGAAAACTTTTGAAAAGTTTCAGAAACTTTTTAGAAAGTTTTAGAGAAGGAAAGTTAAACTGTTTAGGTTACGGTGTATGTTCTGAAGCATTTGGTAAATGTTTTTCGTATGAAAAGCACCAATGACAACATGGTAAAGCAGTTACAAGTACTTATCCCACTGCTCCACCACCAATGTAGGAGGCTGGCCTTGCTTATAGAGGGTACCTAGTGGTACTTACACCTTGTGCCAGGTCCAGTTATCCCTTATTAGTAGATTAGAAGTGTTCTAGCAGCTTAGGCTGATAGTGGTAGCTATAGCAGAGCAGCTTAGGCTGAACTAGGAGACATGCAAAGCTCCTACTATACCACTTTTATCATATAGCACTATGTCATAAGAAAACACAATACTCAGAGTTACTAAAAATAAAGGTACTTTATTTTAGTGACAATATGCAAAAAGTATCTCAGAGGATATAATCCTTTCGGAGGTAAGTAAAATACACAAAATATACACACAAACCAAAATCAGGTAAATAAAACACTTAGAAAAGTAGTGCAAACACTGTAGAACACAATAGAATGCAAAAGGAGACAATAGGCCTAGGGGCAACACAAACCATATACTCCAAAAGTGGAATGCCAACCACGAATGGACCCCAGGCCTAGCGTAGTGTGTAGAGGGTCACTGGGAGTGTAAGAAAACCCTAAGGGTGTCCAAGATACCCCACCCTAAGACCCTGAAAAGTAGGAGTAAAGTTACCCTACTTCCCCAGAAAGATAGTGAAGTTGAGATAGGGGATTCTGCAAAGACAACAACTGACTGCAAGGCACTGAAGATGAATTCCTGGACCTGAGGACCTGCAAAGGAAGGGGATTAAGTCCAAGAGTCACGCAAGTGTCCAGAGGGGGCAGGAGCCCACTAAACCCCGGATGAAGGTGCAAAAGGGCTGCCTCTGGGTGGAAGAAGCCAAAGATTCTGCAACAACAGAAGGTCTCAGAAACTTCCCCTTTGGTCAAAAGATGTCCCAAGGCGTGCTGGAGGATGCAGAATGGTTTCCACGCAGAAAGACCACAAACAAGCCTTGCTAGCTGCAAGCGTCGCAGTTGAGGATTTTGGGTGCTGCCAGTACCCAGGAAGGACCAGGAGGTCGCCCCTTGGAGTAGGAGACAGAGGGGGGCGCTCAGCAACAGAGAGAGCCCATGCAGAAGCAGGCAACACCCGCAGAAGCACCTGAACAGGTGTTCAGAAGATCTGAGCACAGTGGTCGTCTCAGCACAACAAAAGAGGGTCCCACGAAGTCGGAGTCCAACACCAGCGAACTGGGCAATGCAGGACAGAGTGCTGGGGACCTGGGTTGTGCTGTGCACAAAGGAAGTCTTGCAAAAGTGCACAGAAGCCCTAGCAGCTGCAGTTCACGCAGTACGCAGGACTACTGTCTGGCGTGGGGAGGCAAGGACTTACCTCCACCAAAATCTGGACAGACAGGCCACTGGACTGTCGGGGACACTTGGATCCAGCTCCTGTGTTCCAGGGCCACGCTTGTCAGGATGAGAGGGGACCCAGAGGACCGGTGATGCAGAAGTTTGTTGCCTGGGTTAGCAGGGGGAAACTTCTGTTGACCCACGGGAGATTTCTTCTTGCCTTCCAGTGCAGGGTGAAGGCAGACAGCCCTCGGAGTATGCACCACCAGAACAAAGTCGAGAAAGCTGGCAGGATGAGGCACTACAATGTTGCTGGTAGTCTTCTTGCTACTTTGTTGCGGTTTTACAGGCGTCCTGGAGCAGTCAGTAGTCGATCCTTGGCAGAAGTCGAAGAGAGAAGTGCAGAGGAACTCTGGTGAGCTCTTGCATTCGTTATCTGATGAGAAATCCACAGGAGAGACCCTAAATAGCCCTCAGAGGAGGATTGGCAACAGAGAGAGGTAAGCATCTAGCAGGAGGGGTCTCTGATGTCACCTGCTGGCACTCAGTGGTCTCCATTGTGCCCTCACACCTCTGCATTCAAGATGGCAGAGGTCTGGGACACACTGGAGGAGCTCTGGGCACCTCCCCTGGTGGGGTGTTGGTCAGGGGTGTGGCCACTCCCCTTTCCTTTGTCCAGTTTCAGACCAGAGTAGGGTTGGGGGGTATCCCTGAACCGGTGTAGACTGGCCTATGCAAGGAGGGCACCATCTGTGTCTTTCAAAGCATTTCCAGAGGCCAGGAGAGGCTACTCCTCTCAGGCCCTTAACACCTATTTCCAAAGGGTGAGGGTGTAACACCCTCTCTAAAAGGAAATCCTTTGTTCTGCCTTCCTGGGACTGGGCTGGCCAGGCCCCAGGGGGGCAGAACCTGTCTGAGGGTTAGCAGCAGCGGTAGCTGCAGAGAAATCCCCAGAGAGTTAGGTTGGCAGTACCCGGGCTCTATGCTGGAACCCCAGGGATGCATGGAATTGTCCCCCCAATACCAGATCGTATTGGGGTGACAATTCCATAATCCTAGACATGTTACATGGCCAATATATTCGGAGTTACCATTGTGACGCTACACATAGGTATTGACCTATATGTAGTTCACACGTGTAATGGTGTCCCCGCACTCACAAAGTCCGGGTAATTTGTCCTGAACAGTGTGGGGGGACCTTGGCTAGTGCCAGGGTGCCCTCACACTAAGTAACTTTCCACCTAACTTTCATTAAGTGAGGGTTAGACATATAGGTGACTTATAAATTACTTAAGTGCAGTGTAAAATGGCTGTGAAATAACGTGGATTCCTCACAGGTGTCAGTAGCAATGAGAGGTTGGGGTATCCTGAGTCACCTGCAAATATCAAGGGACAACATTTAGCCACACACTATCCCATATGGCCCACACCATACCTATACACCAACATCCACTGGGTGTGAACCAGGGCTCACCTGTTATCCACACCCTGTACCTCTGTAGCTAGGCCATCACATTTAGGATGCTGCTATTCCTCAGGATAAAGGCATCATGCACCGACCCAGGATACTTCGCATTGACATGGGAGATGTAATGGTCCGCCAAGCACACCATCTGTACATTCACTGAGTGGAAACTCTTACGACTTCTGAACACCTGTTCATTTTGACAGGGGGGACAAATGCAATATGTGTTCCATCAATTGCCCCAATTATGTTGGAGATATGTCCCATTGCATAGAAGTCAGCCTTCACTGTGGCCAAATCCTCCACCTTGGGGAAAACAATGTAGCTGCACATGTGTTTAATCAGGGCAGATAACACTCTGGTCAGCACTATTGAGAACATTGGTTGTGACATTACTGCTGCCAAGCCCACTGTCACTTGGAAAGAACCACTTGCCAGGAAATGGAGCACAGATAGACCTTGCACAAGAGGGGGGATCCCAGTGGGGTAACGGATAGCAGACATCAGGTCAGGCTCCAATTGGGCACACAGCTCTGTGATTGTGGCCCTGTCCAGTCTATAGGTGAGGATAATGTGCTTGTACTCCATGGTTGCCAAGTACACCAGAGGTCTGTACCCGGTGGTATGTCTCCTTCTCCTGTTCATCTGCAGCGGGAGCAATCTAAGGGACAAAAGAGTGAGGAGCCGGTCACAAACTGAACAACGACCCTACAGCAGTACAATGCATGATGTCAATTTGTAATGGGTCAGTGAGATTTGTCCTGTATGTCCAAATTGTAACTGTTACACGGTTATTATCCAGGGCCTGCGTCCCCCTCCCTGAAATGGCGTCTGTCTGTCCTGTGTGGAGGGACAGGTGAAAGTGAGGTAATTCGGCTGATGTTGTGCGCCATTGCATGAGGCGGTTGGGAACCGCCATGCAATTCCTCATTGGTTAACATTGGGCCGTATGGGGTACAGTGGCCAATGGTGATGTATGCCGGCGTTGACGGTATGCACCGCCGTGCACGTGACCGCCATTTTCTATATGATCACTCACTTGCTACCTGACCTTCAACAGGATAGGACCTACACTGCATGTGCTGCTGTGACTGTGTCTGGAACCTACCATGGCCCGGGTGACTGGGAAAAGGACCCCTGCCTTCACCTCAGCAGAGTTGGAGCAACTGGTGGATGGGGTCCTACCCCAGCATGGACTGCTGTATGGGCCTCCAGACCAACAGGTGAGTACACTGCGGGCACAATGCATGTGGCATTAATGCTTGGGGTGATGTGTGTTAAGGCATCGTGTAGGGGGGTGGGTGGATGTCCCCCGGGCGACATATTGTTTGTGTGCTGGGCCATGTCTGTGTAAATGGTGATGTGAAGGAGTATGGTGGGCCTTATGTGTAACAGGCAGGACTCTCTGACTGATACTATTTTCCTGTGTGTATTTCCTCTGCAGGTCAGTGCCCATCAAAAGAAGGGTATATGACGTGCCATTGCCAAGGACGTGTGGACCCTGGGGGTCTGAAACAGAGCACCCACTGTCGGAAACGGTTGGAGGACCTGAGACGCTGGGCACAGAAAATGGCAGATGCCCAGCTGGGGATGGCCTCCCAACGAGTATGGGGTGCCCGTCAAACCCTGACCCCCCTGATGGCCCGTATAATGTTGGTGGCCTATCCTGAGCTGGATGGGCACATGAGGGCATCACAGCAGCCATAAGGGGGTGAGTACAGTTTCCATCACTTCAACTTACGCATGGTAGGGTGGTTTCCAGGTGGGGGATGTGTTTCAGTGGGAGCCCCTAGGCCAGGCTTGACATTGCAGCGTAGGTTCCCTGGTTGCTAAGGTTCAGAAGGGAAAGTATTGCTAGCTAGCTCGTAGGCATCCATAACTGGTCAGGGCTGCATGGGTCCCAGGTGTGCTGCATTTGGTGGTGTGTACCCCTCCCCATGCCTTGCTGGTTAGCAATATAACTGGCAGTGCAATGAATAGTGTGTAGGACTGTTCCCTGTGTGTGAGAGTGGTGTGTACGCCAACGGTGGTGTTAGTGCAGCCATTGACCAAGTGTATCCTTTGTCTCTTCCCCCCATTTTTGTTTAGTCACCCTGTCCTTATGTGCATTAGCATCATCTGGTGGAGGAGCAGAGGCACCGGTGATAGAGGAAGCTGCATCCCACAGGACCTAGGAGGCAGAGTCCACCGACGGTGAGGGTACCAGTGGGACAGAGGACGAGGGGAGACCCACGGCAGAGACTGGAAGGGACAGTTCTGACACAGATACGTCCCCCAATGGAAGCTCCCTGGTGGTAGTGGACACCTCTGTGACCACCCCAGCTGCAGGCACAGCTGCCACCTCCTGTACCAGCACCACCCTCTCAGCAGCCGCTCGTCGTATTGCCCATACCTGCTCACCCAGGAGGGTGGGCGTCTCCTTTGCCCCAGGCACCTCAGGCCCTGCTCCAGTGAGCCCTTCTGCCCTGAGTGAGAAGGCTATTGACCTCGTGAGATCCATTTCTGTAGGACAGTCAACCATTGTGAATGCCATCCAGGGGCTGGTAGCCCAGATGCAACAGACTAATGCATTTCTGGAAGGCATTCACACTGGCTTGGTGGCCCAACAGAGATCGATCCAGGCTCTGGCCTCCTCTCTGATGGAAGCCATTGTCCCTGTTTCCACCCTCCCCACCCAACTTCCTCTTCCCAATCCCATTCCCCTCAACCCCAACCTATCCCAAGCACACAGGCAGAGGAGCATGCACACAGCACAACACACAAGAGTGGCACAGGCAAACACAAGCACCACACATCATCCCACAGGCACTCACACAAACACCATCCAGATGCAAAAATACCAACATCCACAATTTCCACTGTCTCCCCTTCCTCCTCCTCCTCCACCTCCCTCCCATTTCCGTCTACACTCACACCTGCATGCACTACATCCTCATCCACTACCAGTGTCACCACCACACCTAGCAGAACACACACCTCACTGGCAGACACCTTTACAACAGCCATGCACACGTCCCCTGTGTCCTCTCCCACTGTGTCTTTCCCCCTCCTAAAGTACACAAATGCAAGCACTCGGACACCCAACAGCCATCCACATCACAGCAGCATCCAGCCCATGCACCAGCACCCAAACTCAGCAGACAGACACCTCCTACAACCACTCCCTCTTCCTCCACTCCCAAACCTTCTCCATTTGTCCCTATGGATCAGGTGACGTTTCGTCAGGACCAACAACAAAACTCCTAGACTACACTAAAGTACCTCAGTTGGGGGTAAAAAAGAAGGAAAAGCTCTTGTTTTTATACTCATTTCAGTTTGCAGATCGTTGATTAAGGTTGATGACATTATCCTTCGTTGCAAGCAGTCTGAAGGAATTATTGTTTTTGGTTCCTCATGGAAGGTCTGATTCAGGTTTTTCAATGAGAGAGACAGAATCTGCTGTAGTATTCTCCTTTCTTGGGTGACATATTACGGTCACAATTGTAAGAGTTCAGACAGAATGAAGACACTCTAAGTTCCTATGGTCAGTATAGATTGTTAAAGGGTGCTTTGCTCTTTGCAAGTAATGGCACCATTCTTCAAATACTGCCTTAATGATAACAAGGTAACTGTCTGCAATTGGGTAATTTGTTTCTGCAGGAGGACATTCTCTTGAAATGAATGCAATGGGATGTATCTGACCCAGGTCAATATTTCCTTTGGGATATTCCCTCTAAAGCAGTTTTCGAAGGATTGGCTTCCACTATTAGGGACACTAAGGGCCATATGTACTAACACTTTTTCCCATAGACACAGAATGGGTAAAAACCTTTGCTACATCTGGCCCTAAGTGCACTAATATGTGTGCAGAGGTGAATTGTGGTTTTCGTTCTTAAATGGTTGCTCAGCATTCGTGATCCACTAAAATTTCACCCATTTTCGGGGCAAACGGGTGATCAGGGCAATGATTCCAGAGAAGTTTTGTATAACTGGCCAATAAAGATTTGTGAATCCAAGGAATCTTTGTGTTTGTTCCACTGTACTCTGGGAAGGCCAATTAAGAATGGATTCCACTTTTTTTGTGATCTATACAGAATCCTTCAGGATGGATGATATAATATAACCCAGAAATTTCTCCTTTCAGTGTGGAATGCACTTTCTTAGTTTTATCAAACAGGTTATATCTCCTGAGATGTCGAAAGATGGTGCGTACTTGATGTACATGCTCTGACATTGAGTGTGAACAAATTAAGATATCATCGATATACAATACACAGAAAATATAATTGAATTCTCAAAGGACTTCAACAATAAAGAAGTGAAAGGGAGCAGGGTAGTTGCAGAGCTCCAAAGCGATGAATTGGTACTTAAACAATCCAAACTTAGGGCCCGATTCATAAAGGTAAAATTAGACCAAAAGTATAAGTTAGATAAAAAGTCTAACTTTACTACTTTTGATATTCACAAAGGGACTTCTGAGTACTAGCTTTAGGACTGCAGAGGTTTTGCACTTGGGCCGCAACCTCTGCCCAAATGTGGGATCTCCACACTTGAGGCATAACCTCTTCACTTGGGGTGAATTACAACACAGTGAAATAAGAGGGCACTCCTTGGTGTATGCAACAACATATATGTCTAGATTCTCACATCATGAGTTCAATAGCATCTAGTTGTGCAACCAACATAATACAAAATGCCTCACTCAAAATAGGAGGGTTTGATAAGTAATCTCAGCTTTATGGGAGCTGTGATAGCCACCTGAGAAATCTAGTGCACACGCAAATCTCGTGTGATATCGCTATGCACTGCAGTGCAGTGGGTGTTTACCAGTGGTGGTTCAAGGTGTGTTATACGTATTAAGAGTTCCTGTAATGCTGGACCCATATTAAGGCTCAGGACATCATAGACGAGTCTTCCTAGCCCCATTCACAATGGCCCCACATGAGCCCTCTGTCCATAATGGTCCTGAAGACAGCCTGGTCACCCTTCAATGCTGAGCTGGTAGATTTTGAGCAGCAGAAACCTGGTAAGCACGGGAACTGCATTATGTGTCTCGAAGTATGACATGAGTGGTGAGAGAGCTTTCCCATCATGTATTTTTTCTCACTTTTCACTTCATCTGAGTAAGGCCTACAATAACTATATAGTCTAGGTATTGTAGTGTTCAAAATACAACTGGTTAGATTTCCATTACAACTTCATTTTTGTGGAAAATGTACTTGTATAATAATGATTAGTGAACTAAGGTCGAGATTTGTGCTAAAGTGGCCTCAGCGCGGTGTTGTGCCAAAAATAGCAGCGCAGTGCTGCAACCATTTTGAAGAGCAAGGGTGCGCAGTATTTAAAGGAATACGTGCACAGCTGTGTTTCCCTCTGTGCTGGCACTGAATTAAGCTGCCTAGCGCCAACGCAGGTATCCTTGCATCATAGTTGAGGGGATAGATTTTTTATGTGCAGTAAGGTGTCTCTTCCTGTACATAAACAATCTAGAATGATGATTTGGCACTTCTATGTGTATTGCAAAATGCAGCACCCATAGAAGTACCAAAGCATCATTTTGAATGATTGTTTATGAATAGGGATGGTGTTCTTTCCAGCACATACGCAATGGTATGCAATTTTAAACCCACCACAACACTATTTACATTTTTTCCCTGAATTGCTCTGAAAACTTTAACAATGATAAACCTGGTATCATTCACACTGAGCATTTGCTGCAGCTTTTCTGTCTGTTTACGCCTCTGTCCTCTTTTTGATATCCATTGTTTCACTGAAAACATCTGTGCGGCACAGAGGAAAAGGGCACACATTGAATGTCTTCTTTTCTTCTTTGGAATGTTGCGTGGGCCTTGTACTGGGGTTGCGAAGTACATCCTGTGCTGCTCAACAAGGGGTGAGTGGAGATCTGCAGAAACTTGCATAGTTTTTGTGCAACTCTGCAGAATTCGGTGGAGTAAAACTCTGCGAGTTCTGCCCACCCCTAGTTTATTGTCAGTGACCTTACCAGTGTCTACAATGCATGCAATGTGTGGTGCCTGACCATATCTCACACCCGTATGTGGAGTAGAGGTCACCGTAGTATGTGATTTCAAGGGCAAGATCACAGGGCATAAAAGGATATGAGTATAAAGTATTTTTCATTCTAGCTGACAACATTTTAAACAACATATACTAGTTAAGATCGCATTTATGAGACCATTGATGGAGTTTATGTAAAATATCTATTGATTGTTTGATAATGTAGTATATATGAGCCACATCTGGCTATATACATGAACCAGGTTGTACCAGTGGTAGTGGTTGATCTGCCCTATAAAGCTGCCTTCCTGCACATTCAGGAACCTCTGCTGCAATTGATGAAGCTCCTCTGTCTGTATGTGGAAATTAAACAAACATATATAAGAAGTGATGATGTGTGCAACTTTTTACATGGTTACTTAATTGCAATTACAACACAAGTATGATGGTTCCTGATTCATGACCAATTCCATTTGCCAGTTACAAAACTACATTGAAATCATCATCAGAGTGTGAAACACATTGGAGTCCAATTCACCATGAATATTTGCACAGACTTGAAGTTACTTCCATAGTCACATTTGCAGTTCATATTAAACGTTTATCAAATAAAGTCATTACAACATCAACACATATTACCTGGCATCACAGTATGGTCATCATTCACAGGCAGCCCATGCAATGGGGAGGGTGCATGGTGGAAAGGGCATCCTTCTCAAGGGGTGAGAGATGTAGATGGGGCCACGTCTGTCCTCCAGGGAGAGCTCTGGCCGCTTCTATCCTGGTTAGCTTCTCCTTCACATACCTCGTCTCCTACTACTTTTTTTATGTCTTTGATGATCTGGACATCCTTCCCCAGATTACAGGCTGCATTAGCTAACTGCTGCCATAGCGCTGTCTTCTGTGTTGCGCTGCTGAGAAATGGAGGAAGACCATGTTGTTTGTTTGTTATTCCCCACAAAACATCCTCCTAGGTCCCATTGTGAAACCAAAACTTTACCTTTGTCAATTGGACCCTTAGTTTGGAATGCCATCTTCCATTTGGCACATTGTCAGACTGAAACCAAATGGTACACCCCTCACAGATCAAGTTTGGTATAGGTAACCACATCTTTAACTTGGTCCGATAAACAAGGAACAAGTGGGAGTGGGTATCAATTATCAATAGTTATATCATTTAGAACCTTGCAATTGATATAAGAGCAAAGCGTTTCACCCTTCTTGGGCTGGTGACCAGTGATTTGGAATGTTGGATGAACCCGTTCTGTAGGTACTGTTCCAAATTCTGACAAAGATGACCATTTCCTTTCTTGATAAGGGTGTATATCCTGCTGCAAGGTACCCAGCTTCTGGGCCAACATCTATTCTACAGTAAAAATCAGAATGTGTGGTAATGTATTTGCTCTTTTTTATCAAATTCACCTTCAAGGTCTACATAATTACTTGATAAGCCTTCAAAACATTTCTAAACTCTTGGTATGGAAAAGAAGAGGCTGAGTTTGATAATTTTTAACTGATACAGGCAACAATTGGTGGTGCACATTCTGAATCAAAAGTAATTTTCCACTCCTTCCAGTTCATTAGCGGGTTGTGTGTGACAAGCCATGGTAATCCCACAATCAATTGGGACTGAGGAACATTAATGATATCAAAAGTTATATTTTCTATATAAATTCATTGCATCTCATTTCTAAGGTTTCTATCCTTAAATGAATTACACCTGAAGTGAACTCCTGCTGTCTACTGCCCTGACTCCTTCGGGTTTGCCTTTTCATATTGTAGCTAGGATAGAGGAAAATGTAGTGTCAATAAATTTGCTTGTGGATCCTGATTCTATTAGAGCCTAAACATCCCAAAATGTACCCAAAATGGAGTGGAGAGTTAGCTTAATACTTAGATTATGGTAATTGGCACGAGGTACAACTTTAGAAGTCAAACTTGCTGAGAAGCCTCCTAGGTTGACTTCTTCTTCTACTGAGTTTGACTCATTTTCTGATGGTTCAGTAGTTGTAAGTGTGATTGCAGGTGATATTGATGGGGTTGCCCATACTAAGGCCCTCATTCTGACCCTGGCGGTCGGTGATAAAGCGGCGGCCAAGCCGCCAACAGGCCGGCGGTCTAAAATATGCAATTCTGACCCTGGCGGGAACCGCCAACACAGCCCGCCAACTTAACACTCCGCCCGCCACGGCGGTACAAACAAACAGCGCGGCGGTTCCCGCCAACAGCCAGGCGGCAGACAATGTACCGCCCACCCTATTACGACCCACCAATCCGCCACCTTTTCCGGGACGGGAGCACCGCCGATAAGAACACGGCGGAAACAGACTACGAACGGGAAAACGCTCACCTCTACGCACTCCACGCGAGATTCCGGCAGTATGGAACCAGAGTTGCAGGTCATCCCGCACTCCTATACCTGCTCATATACCAGGAGCACGCCCGGCGGCGCGGAAGACATCGGTGAGTACTGCACCTACGACACAGGGGAGGGAAAAGATTACCGGCACACACCCACCCACCCACACCCACTACAACACACACATCAATGCATTCCCACAGATCACTGTCACAACCCACAAACCACCCCCCTCCGAAATAATGCAAAGACCAAAAGAAGAGATCATAAACGGGCAGATATATTGAAATATGGACACCAGTAATCCCAATAAATAAATAAACTATGTACAAAATATATACAGCTACTAAATGTAGTCCAACCACTGTCCGTGGATCACAGGGGTCCTGTGCAAAGGGGCAAGGCCCAGTCCCACGACAAGAACTCCACGGAGAGAACACTGCAGGGGCATCAGAAAGAAAATAGGACAGGCACCTCAGGGGGAAGGGAAGGGGGGGCACCTCAGCCACTTGAGTACACGACGCCAGATCCACGAGGGGACTCCATGACACTGGGCCATCCTGGGGAGAGCAAAGCCACAGTCCAAACAGTCCATACAGTGGGTGGCCTGCCCACTGGGCCATCCTGGGGAGAGCAAAGCCACAGTCCATACAGTCCATACAGTGGGTGGCCTGCCCACTGGGCCATCCTGGGGAGAGCAAAGCCACAGTCCAAACAGTCCATACAGTGGGTGGCCTGCCCACTGGGCCATCCTGGGGAGAGCAAAGCCACAGTCCAAACAGTCCATACAGTGGGTGGCCTGCCCACTGGGCCATCCTGGGGAGAGCAAAGCCACAGTCCATACAGTCCATACAGTGGGTGGCCTGCCCACTGGGCCATCCTGGGGAGAGCAAAGCCACAGTCCATACAGTCCATACAGTGGGTGGCCTGCCCACTGGGCCATCCTGGGGAGAGCAAAGCCACAGTCCATACAGTCCATAACAGACCCCACTGCCACTGGAGGAGGCAAGTTGGCCAGAGGACATCCTGCAGCCCTGCCCGAGATAGATCCTGCCCTGCCACGTCTGCCAAAGGGCCAGCGGTTCTTGCCTTGAAGGGCCCAGTTCAGCGGTTCCTGAGACGGCGGGGCCCAGTTCAGCGCTCCTTGCCTTGAAGGGCCCAGTTCAGCGGTTCTTGAGACGGCGGGGCCCAGCGGAGCGGTGCTTGAGACGGCGGGGCCCAGTTCAGCGGTTCTGGAGACGGCGGGGCCCAGTTCAGCGGTCCTTGCCTTGAAGGGCCCAGTTCAGCGGTTCTTGAGACGGCGGGGCCCAGCGGAGCGGTGCTTGAGACGGCGGGGCCCAGTTCAGCGGTTCTGGAGACGGCGGGGCCCAGTTCAGCGCTCCTTGCCTTGAAGGGCCCAGTTCAGCGGTTCTTGAGACGGCGGGGCCCAGCAGAGCGGTGCTTGAGACGGCGGGGCCCAGTTCAGCGGTTCTTGAGACGGCGGGGCCCAGTTCAGCGGTTCTTGAGACGGCGGGGCCCAGTTCAGCGCTCCTTGCCTTGAAGGGCCCAGTTCAGCGGTTCTTGAGACGGCGGGGCCCAGCGGAGCGGTGCTTGAGACGGCGGGGCCCAGTTCAGCGGTTCTGGAGACGGCGGGGCCCAGTTCAGCGCTCCTTGCCTTGAAGGGCCCAGTTCAGCGGTTCTTGAGACGGCGGGGCCCAGCGGAGCGGTGCGTGAGACGGCGGGGCACAGTTCAGCGCTCCTTGCCTTGAAGGGCCCAGTTCAGCGGTTCTTGAGACGGCGGGGCCCAGCGGAGCGGTGCGTGAGACGGCGGGGCCCAGTTCAGCGCTCCTTGCCTTGAAGGGCCCAGTTCAGCGGTTCTTGAGACGGCGGGGCCCAGCGGAGCGGTGCGTGAGACGGCGGGGCCCAGTTCAGCACTCCTTGCCTTGAAGGGCCCAGTTCAGCGGTTCTTGAGACGGCGGGGCCCAGCGGAGCGGTGCGTGAGACGGCGGGGCCCAGTTCAGCGGTTCTGGAGACGGCGGGGCCCAGTTCAGCGGTCCTTGCCTTGAAGGGCCCAGTTCAGCGGTTCTTGAGACGGCGGGGCCCAGCGGAGCGGTGCTTGAGACGGCGGGGCCCAGTTCAGCGGTTCTGGAGACGGCGGGGCCCAGTTCAGCGCTCCTTGCCTTGAAGGGCCCAGTTCAGCGGTTCTTGAGACGGCGGGGCCCAGCGGAGCGGTGCGTGAGACGGCGGGGCCCAGTTCAGCGCTCCTTGCCTTGAAGGGCCCAGTTCAGCGGTTCTTGAGACGGCGGGGCCCAGCGGAGCGGTGCGTGAGACGGCGGGGCCCAGTTCAGCGCTCCTTGCGTTGAAGGGCCCAGTTCAGCAGTTCTTGAGACGGCGGGGCCCAGCGGAGCGGTGCGTGAGACGGCGGGGCCCAGTTCAGCGGTTCTGGAGACGGCGGCCGGTCTATGGCCAACTGCTAATTGCCTGGTGGTGCCCTCCTGGGCAGCGGGGATGGTGCTCCTTCAATGCCCACCTGGGCTGTGGGTGGTGGGGCCCTCCTGGCCAGCTGGGCTGGGTCCTCCCTGGGCAGCGGCTATGGGGGTGGTGGGCTCTCCCGGGGCAGCTGTGCCGGTTCCTCCCGGGGCAGCGGCTATGGGGGTTGTGGGCTCCTCCTGGGCAGCAGGCCTGCTGCCTGACCTCTCCGACTTGCTGCCCTTGCCCTCCTTAGTCGTGGGCCTGTGGCCCTTTCCTCCCTTTGGAGCTGTGGCTGGTGACTGTCTCTGGGTGGTGTCCGGGGGGGATGTAGAAGGCGGGCTCCTGCGGCGGCCCTTCCGCCTTCTGCTCCTCTTCCCAGGGGGTGGGCTGGCTGTCCCCTTGCTGCTGGGCGAAGATCCAGACATGCGGGCTGGCGGGCTCCAATACCCCTGCACCCTTGTCAAGGGGGCTGCAGGGCTGGTGGTGGCTGAGGTGCTCTTCTTACCCCGACGAGAAGGAGGGGGGGCTCAGGGTCAGGAAAGAAGTTAGTAGTGGCGAGGAAGAGCTTCTTGGGACAATGGAGAGTGGTAGGTACAGTGGGAATGGGAGTGGAGGGAGAGGATGTGGTTGTAGGTGAGTCACGTTTGCTGTCTTTGGGTGCAGGTGCAGGAGGGATAGGCTGTCGTGAGGTGGATGGCTGTTGGGTGGGTGGGTGGCTGCGTTTGTGTGGTGTGGAAGAGGGGGTGACAGACACAGTGGGAGAGGACACAGGGGACGTGTAAATGGCAGTGGGGGTGGTGACTGCACGTGTGCGGACTGGAGTGGAGGGTGTGCTGGTGATGGAAACACTGGCTGATGGTGAGGTGAATGGAGGTGTGAGTGTAGACGTCACAGGGAGGGAGGAGGGAGACGAGGAGGTGGGGGTCACAGAGGTGGTAGTGACTGTTGGCATGTCTGCATCGGAATGTTGCGTGTGTGAATGTCTGCGTGATCTGTGGTGCTTATGTTTGGATGAGCTTCTCTTGGGTGTTGAGGTGTGTGCAGGCTGGTCTGATGGTGTGGGTGGGACAGGCAGAGGAACAGGAGACTGGGAGGAGGGAGTTAGTAGAGGCAGGCAGGAGACAGGGACAATGGCTGCCGTCAGTGCTGAGGCCAGAGCCTGGAACGATCGCTGATGGGCAGCCTGACCCGAATGAATGCCCTCCAGGTACGCATTGCTGCGATGAACCTCCCTCTCCACCCCCTGGATGGCATTCAAAAGGGTAGTCTGCCCAACAATGAGCGTTCGGAGGAGGTCAATGACCTCCTCACTGAGGGCAGCGGGGGTAACAGGGGCAGGGCCTGAGGTGCCTGGGGCGAAGGAGATGCCCGGCTTCCTGGCAGAGCGGGCACGGGGCGAACGCTGAGGGGCTGCTGGGAGGGCAGAGATGGTGCGCTGGGTGGCGGCTGTACCTGTAATGGCGGGGGGCACGGATGGTGCCACCCCCGCAAGGGAGCCCCCTTCCGAGGACGTGTCCGTGTCGCTGCAGGGTCCAGTCGTCCCCGTCGTGGAGCTCCCCTCGCCCTCCGTCTCACTGGTCCAGTCTGACTCTGTGGCATGGCCCTCCTGGGCCATGTGAGATGCAGCTCCCTCCTGCCCCGATGCCACTTCTCCTCCGCCTGATGATGCTGATGCACACAAGCACAGAAAGACAAACAAAAAGGGGGGGGGAGAGAGAAATAAAGGGATATTGATTACATGGATCTCCGGTACAGTTAGCGGACATGACAGACACAGATGCCCCCTGCACTAAGTTGCGCACTTGGGGTCCGCTACGCATTCCGTGGAACATGCCCTACACGCCTAGAGTTGACAACTGCACCCATGGATGACACGGCCCAGGGATGGCAGTACTGACAAACTACTGAGGGTGGTGGCTGGGGACACAGGGGCTTACGGGGGTGCCCAGCCTACAGATATCGCCCTGGCCTAGGGGGACCCACAGCCCTCCTCCCCCACTCAGACACCTCCACTGCGCGACAACAGAGTAGATAATGCTTGGACTCACCCCCTTGTGTCTGCTGTGCTGCCCTCACGCGCCCATCCAAATCAGGGTAGGCCACCGCCAGGATCCGGAACATCAGGGGACTCAGTTGACGGCAGGCACCCCGCCTACGTTGGGAGGCCATCCCCAGCAGAGACTCGGCGGTCTTCTTGGTCCCGCGGCGGATGTCCTCCCACCTCTTGCGGCAGTGGGTGCCCCGTCGATGGTGGACCCCCAGGGTCCGGACTTCCTTGGCGATGGCACGCCAAATCCTGATCTTCTCATGGGCGCGGACCTATGTGACACGTACAGGGAGGGAGAAATACCACGTTCAAGTTTGTCAGCATTTTCCTTGCCAGTGGCCCAACGCCCCCCATCCCCGCCAGGCCCCCCGCCATGCCCCCCGCCAGGCCCAACATGCCCCCCATCCCAGCCATGCCCCCGCCAGGCCCAACATGCCCCCCATCCCCGCCAGGCCCCCCGCCAGGCCCAACATGCCCCCCATCCCCGCCAGGCCCCCCGCCAGGCCCCCAAGCCAGCCAGTGGCCCCAAATCCAGATTGAATTAAACTCACTTGTTGGTCTGGAGGACCGTAGAGTAGCGCATACTGGGGGAGGACCCCATCCACAAGTTTCTCCAACTCCTCTCCAGTGAAGGCAGGGGCCCTTTCCCCAGGCGCAGCAGCCATTGTCCCTTCCAGACCGAGGTCACAGCAACACTTGCAGTATAGGTCCTCTCCTGTGAAAGTTCAAGTCGCAAGTGGATAAGTAGATAGAAAATGGCGGTCACGTCCGCGGCGGTGCGTACCGCCACCGCCGGCGCCCTTCGCCATTGGCTCCTGAAACCCATAGGCTTCAATGTTAACCAATGAGGCTTCGCGCCGCGGTCTTCGCCCGCCGCCCGCCGCGGTGTGCCACGCCAGCGCATTGACCTCACATCCCATTGTCACACTTCACAGGTCAGGCAGCCGCCATTTCCAGGGCCCACATGGCTCAATTTCAACTGCGTCACACAGGCCTAGGCCTTGCATAGCCACTCAGACACGCCATTCACTGCATAGAGAATCGTTTACTGTGCTAGCTGTGAGTACGTACCTGTGGGTTGCTTGACTGTGTGCTCCATGTTGTCCTTCCTAGGCACCGTCCGCTGGGTTGGGCGAGGAGACGGATGAATCCTCCCGTGTACCGACCGCTGGTGGACCTGTCGACAATGGAAGAACGCCACATTATCCTGACCTACCGTCTTAACCGTGCCACTATCCATGAACTGTGTGCCCAGCTGGAGCCCGACCTGATGTCCCCCATCCGCCAACCCACAGGGATTCCCCCTCTGGTGCAGGTCATGTCAGTACTCCATTTCTTGGCAAGTGGGTCATTTCAGACAACCGTGGGAATTGCTTCTGGGATGTCTCAGCCCATGTTTTCGAAGGTGTTATCCAGAGTGTTGTCTGCCCTGATGAAATCCGTGAGGAGCTACATCATTTTCCCTGAGGTGGGCGAATTGGCTACAGTGAAGGGTGATTTCTACGCCCTTGGACATATTCCCAACGTAATTGGTGCCATTGATGGGACCCATGTGGCTTTGGTTCCCCCAAGAGACAGGGAGCAGGTGTACAGGAACAGAAAAAATTACCATTCAATGAACATCCAGGTGGTGTGTTTGGCTGACCAGTACATCTCGCATGTAAATGCCAAATTCCCAGGGTCAGTGCATGACGCCTACATCCTGAGGAATAGCAGCATCCCTTACGTGATGGAACAGCTACAGAGACACCGTGTATGGCTAGTGGGGGACTCTGGGTACCCCAACCTGTCGTGGCTACTGACCCCAGTAAGGAATCCCCGGACCAGGGCAGAGGAACGGTACAATGAGGCCCATGGGCGTACTAGGAGGGTGATCGAACGCACCTTTGGCCTCCTAAAGGCCAGGTTTAGGTGCCTGCATATGACAGGTGGATCCCTAATGTACTCACCTAAGAGGGTGTGTCACATCATCGTGGCCTGCTGCATGCTTCACAACCTGGCTTTGCGCCGCCAGGTGCCTTTCCTGCAGGAGGATGGTCGAGACGGTGGTGTTGTGGCAGCGGTGGAACCTGAGGAGAGTGACGAGGAGGAAGACGACGGGGCTGAAACAGACAACAGGGACAGAATCATTGAACAGTACTTCCAATAGGACACAGGTAACATTTCAAAGATAATTTAGTAAATGTTAACTACTCTCCTGCATCTCTGCTGCCTGTCTATTTGCCCCAGTGTATGATGACTGAGTTTTGGCTTTTCCCTCCCTATTTCAGATCTGGGGTCCCCACTACGAGTCCTGTGCTTCGTTTCCCCATGGACTACAGCTTTGTGGCAGCTGTTTGTTGACTTCACTATGTACAAGGACATATTTGCACTGTCATGTCAATTACAATATATTGAAATCACAGCCAGACTCCAGATATTTTGGTGCAAAATAGGTGTTTATTTAAGTGCTCAAAATGGGATGGGTGGTTTCAAGTGGGTGGGGGCTATGGTGAAGGAATGTCCATGGCAGAGTCCAGAGTAACAGTCACACAGGTGCATTGTCCAGAGGCCTGTGGAGAGATGGAGCATGGGCAGTTCAAGGATGGACAGGGTGACAATGTGGGACAGTGGGATGACATCAGGTGGTATCCATTGCTGGCGGGGGTCTTGACATCCTACTCTGTCTTCTTGCGAGATCTCAGGGCCCTCTTGCGGGGTGGTTCTTCTCCTGCAGGAGGTGGGGGTCTGGTGGGCTGCTGCTGTGCGGGGGCCTCCTGTCCACTAGCGCCGGCGGAGGTGGTTGGCTGTTCTTGGTCCAGGCTAGTGGCAGGGGCCCTTGGGTGTTGTTGAGTGTCCGCCCTGGTGTTGACGAGGTCCTGCAGCAGCCCTACCATGGTAACCAGGGTGGTGTTGATGGCTCTGATGTCCTCCCTGTACCCCCGATAGTGTTCCTCCTGCAGTACCTGGATCTCCTGGAACCGGGCCAGTACCGTCGCCATCGTCTCCTGGGAGCGGTTGTATGCTCCCATGATGGTGGTGAGGACCTCGTGGAGAGTGGGTTCCCTGGGCCTCTCCTCCCCCCCCTGTCGCACAGCTGCCCTCCGAGTTGCCCTGTTTCCCTGGGCCTCTGCCCCCTGGCCGGTGTGCCCACTACCACTGCCCCCAGGTCCCTGTTGTTGTTGGGGTGGTGGGTTATCCTGGGTGCCCTGTAGTGGTAGACACACCGCAGATTGACGCGCCCTGGAGACAGAGGCATGGGCCCGCTGGGTGGGAGCTGTGCTGGTGTTCCCAGAGGGGTTTGGGTCTGTAGTGGCCTGGGCCTGTGTGAGGGGAACCGACTGTCCAGAGGTCCCCGATGGTCCGGGCTGGTCATCGGTGTCCAGGTCGACAGAGCTGCTGTCATCGCTGACGGCCTCTTGGGTGGGGGGTGTGGAGAATTCTGGCCCCTCCGCCGCGGTGTGTTGACGGTCGGGTCCTGCAGGGGTATAGAGGTATGGTTATAGTTTCAATGTGTAGCATATGGGTGTATCTATGGGTTCTCGTGTCCCCAAGTGCTGGCATTCGTGTGTGGGGGCTTTGGTGAGGGTGGCTTGTGGGGGGGATGTGTATATGCATTGGGCATGCTTTGGTGAGGGGTGTCCATGCTTAGTGGACGCATGCAGGCCTAGGTTTTGAGATGTGTGGGTTGTGATGGTGAGACATTGGCGGGGAATAGGTGTGCTGGGGGTGGGGGTGAGGATGGTGGTGGGGGTGAGGGTGGGGGTGAGGATGGGGGTGAGGGTAGGGTTCGAGGATGGGGGTGAGGGTTGGGGTATGAATTGGCATGCAGGTGGGGGGGAAGCAGTATTGAAGCTTCAACTTACCAGTATCCATTCCTCCGCCGACTCCTGCGAGGCCGTCAGGATGCAGGATGTTCAAGACTTCCTCCTCCCATGATGTGAATTGTGGGGGTTGAGGTGGGGGTCCTCCGCCAGTCTTCTGCACGGCGATGTTGTGCCTGGATACCATGGAACGCACCTTCCCCCGTAGGTCGTTCCATCGCTTCCTGATGTCTTCCCGATTTCTGGGGTGCTGTCCCACTGCGTTGACCCTGTCGACAATCCTCTGCCATAGCTCCGTCCTCCGGGCAATGCTGGTGTATTGTATCTGTGTGCCGAACAGCTGGGGCTCTACCCGAACGATTTCCTCCACCATGACCCTGAGTTCTTCGTCTGTGAAGCGGGGTTGTCTTTGGGGTGCCATGGGGTGGTGTGTATGATGTGTGGGGTGGAGTATGTGTATTTAAGTGAGTTGAGTGTGGTGGTGTGTGTTGTTTTGTGTGTGGATAGTGTGTGGGTGATGGTGTTGAGTGGCTGTGGCTGTTAGTTTGTGGATGCTGGTGTCTCGCTCTGGCCTTCTTTCAGAATTTTTTAGCGTAGGGGTTTGTGGGTGATGTGGGTGTGTGTTTTATATTGTATTGTGTGTGTGGGAGTGGTGTGTGTATGTGTATCAGGTGTGTTGCATTCAAATCGTCCAATGTGGCTGAGTTTTGTTCGTTTGTGTGTATTCTGACCGCGGCGGTGTGTCCCGCCAATGGAATACCGCGTTTGAATGACCGCCGCGTGGATTCGTGGGTCGTAATGGCATGGGCGTATTTCTGTTGGCGTGACGGTGGAGGTTTTGTCACCTCCACTTTTCCGCCGACCGCTGGTCTGGCGGTCTGTTGTGGCGGTCGGATTTTCGGAGGTTTGCCTTCTGCGGGTCAGAATGACCGTGGCGGGTTTCCGCGACCGCGGCGGGATTATGGAGGATTTCTGACCGGCGGTAGGCGCCTTTTACCGCCGAGGTCAGAATGACCACCTAAGTCTGGAGTGACATTGTTTTACAAAAAAGCTTAACACTTGATAATAAATACATTGATTTAACTTTTCTTTTCGCCCTCCTTTGTTGGAGGGCATCTGCATCTGCCTATTTGCATAGATTCTAGTGTATCTGATGAATTTGGGATAACATGTCCTTTGGCTTGTCCTGTAGTCCTCTATTAATCAATCAAACTCTTGGTTTGTGGCCAATTGGTTTTACCTACTAGGTTGTTGAACATGGATATGTAGTGTAAAAAATCAAAATTCAACAACACGTTTTCTGAAACTTGTGGCCAATTGGTTTCAACTACTAGTTGGTTGAATGTGGAAATGTAGTGTAACAAATGAGAAGATCCTTGCTTTGAATTCAACAGCTCATTATCTGTGGCTAGCACAAGAGCATGACGAGCAAACAATTTTCTCATGGCTTCCTCGAATTTAGCAAAATGAAACAAAAAAGAATCATCTTGTTCGAAAAAAGTAACTGACCACAGGACTGCATTGTGGCCAAATAGGTCAAATGATGCATGATCTGGGGAGACATCTTCATTATACTTTAAGCATTCTTTGTGCTGGAACTTTTGATTTACAGCCTGTGAGTTCAGTGACCCTTGATCGATGGTTCTAGGGCTGCATGTTAGGTGGTTAAAAGATGTCCAAAAAGAGCACAGGTACATGTTATGTTGATTTTCAATGTTTCATTGAAACTATGTTGTTGACAGTGATGTTTACTACACATTGCACTGCTTTATTGATGATAAAAAGTGAATTTAATCATGATTACTGAATTCAGGATTAAGCAGATTATTTTAAACATGCTTTCATTTGCGTTTTTTTCTGTGGTGACCCCTTGACAAACATAATAAGTTTGACTTATGATATGGTTGTTATGACCACTTAACAAGGCAGTAGGCTTGACTTGAAGAGGTGACAGTTGACAATGCCATTAGGCCTGCTTTACTTTAAATGATTTCTCCATATATTGAAATGTTGTATTTGTTATATGTGGGGGGGCACTGTGGTTTTGGGTATCATGTCTCAATAGGGGTCAAATGTAAATTCAGAATGAATGTCACCAGAGGTATTTCTAGCTGCATGGGTTATACATCTTTAAAGTATAGTACTTAGCATTTTGTATGTAATAAATTTAAAAACCAACAACTGGACAATCATTTATTGAGTTTTGTCATTGGGTGCCATGGAATTGTGATTATTGGCCCACACCACCTCTTCTGACAAGGCCTTGGACAGCTGTGCTTCTCTACCCTGAGAGAGTCAAGTATTACAATGGAGTGCTTGTTTTCTTGGAAGAGGAAATGTAGACTTGAAGTAAAGGTATGCCATTGCTGCTGCAATAGAGTACCCTTATCGCCAACAAATCAATAAGCCCCAGAATCTCTTTGATACTGGAGTTAAGTCTTGCATTCTTCTCAATTTGTTAGTAGTTTCTGCAATATTGAGTGCATCGTACATAAAATCAGGTCTGTGCAGATAAAAGAATTGCTGAAATATATCTGTCAACATGAACTTCATCCCCACTTGCAGAATAATCCGGTGTAAATCCTTCAGATCAAATTTCTTGATGCCTGAAAAATCAAGCCAGCTAAATAATGGAAAATGGATCTGAGGTGGCCTAGAGCAGATTTTGAAATACCTGGAATAGCACATTATCCTAATCACTTCAAAACTGTGGAAGTCAGTTAGGGTAGAAAATGTTTAATTTACTGATCACGTATAATGTGTCTCTAGCTTTGTTTGCAACCTTCTTGTCATGAGCTGAAATGGTGAGGTTTGAGACCGGGCATTCCACCCTGGGGTGTTTACTTCAATGGTTAAAGAACAACACTTTGGAGATGTTTTTTCTTTCTAATTTGAAAGCTTGTTCTTAATTATAGCGAAACAGAGTACATTTAGACCCAGATTCACAAAGGTTTAGCATCGGTTTAACGTTGCTTTTGTAATGCTAAACCAATGCTAAACTTTCTTGAGCGTTCACAAACCGACACAAATAGGTATTGACATTTTTTTGTGGCACTGTAATGAAAAACAAGGCAAAATGCCGCTTTGCATTACTTTGCTGCAAGGGGGCCTTGCATGGGTGGTACATGGGCTTTCCCGTGGTACCACCGTTGTTTTTTTTAAACTGACCCTATTCTGAAACATCAGAAGAAAGGGTTTAGCACTAAAAACACCTTTGAAAAGCAGGTGCTAAACAGAGATATGTTTTTATTTCTCCCTAATTTTCCAACTTTGCAGTGTGCTGCACTGTACAGCACACATACAAAGTAGGAAAAGCACGTTCACTTACCTAGGCATAGAATTTTGTGCTGCAACGGTATCCTTTCTGTACAAAACCTATCCTAGACTCCTGCACACACCGTAGCGCTATGGTGTGTGTGTGGCACACAGCAGCTGAAATCAGTGCCAGTGCTAGGTAGAGGGGAGGAGAGTGCCATTTCTATGTGAATATGGCACTCTCCTGGTCTCTCCTTGTGAAAGCACAGATTTTTTGCCTGCTACGCTGCACTGCCCTGTGTGACAGCTTTCAGAATCCGGCCTTAGTTTTATCAGGGATGAGTTTTCAAATATCTGCTGACATCCAGTTATTTAGAGTACAAAAGTAATTCTTCAGAGATGTTATCTTTGTGCCAATGACATCTTCAGATAAAGTTCATGTGGGAATATAATGTGCATGGGTGTTTTTTCTTCTCATTATCCAAAGTGATTTCATTATGTGTGAATGATGGTGTAGGAATATGGAATGAAATAAATTAGAAGACTTTCGACCAATTAATAAAGAAGATTGTAATAACTGATTTTAGCCTCATTAGTCCATACATATTTGCTTGTTATATTTTTCTCTTGGCCTTTCACATATATTCATGAAGTTTCCAGAAGCCATCTTGATTATTTGGTATGCAATTAGTAATTTTTTCTAAGGTATGGAACAAGACCTCAAGAAGTAACCATAACTGCTTAAAATTTGATTTGTGTTGACACTTTCAAAGTTAAGTTCAGTGAGGATAAAACAGCCCATTTTGTACCACACAGATCTGGGATTTTGAATCACTTGAGCACTACTCAGGCTTAATATACACCTGCCAGGGCCTCCGAGATGTGAACTGATTAGATGACCATTTATTCAAGGAATTATATTGGCATGAAATGATCCATATGCAAACTTAAACGTGATAAGAAATTGTCAATTTTCTGTTGATTGTCGACAACATGATGGGTATTACTTAGTGAAAAATTATTAAATTACACAAAAAGAAAAAACATGTATGCACCTAATTAATTGCTAATTAATACATTGTCTAGTTACTGTTAATTCTCTCCCAAAAATAATCTGCCATTGTCCTTGGTGTGCCTTGGTTATTTGTTTTTTATTTCCTCTATTATTTGAATTTGAACACGGGTACATTAGTCTTTCATTTTATTTCTCCTTGGGATTTATGCTTTGTGAAAATAAATAAATCTACCTACTTGAAAAATAATTATTAGTAAAAAAGAGTTTTTAATTTCCATTTGAATGCATGATGGAATCAAAACTCTTGGGCCTCCCATTTCAAGTTTCACCGTTCCGGAATCTCATGACAGAAACCGGTCTTTTACTAATTGATTTGCATTTGTAATTCTTTTTTATTCAGAATGAAAAGAAGAACTGATTGTTACATATTTGAACAGTATCCCTAAATGTAAATAGGAATTATTAGTTTTTAAAAGTTGCATATCACTAAGAAACTACAATATTTATTAGTGTGCTGTTTTATGAGAAACAGAATATATGACACATCCATTTGTTTTTCATAAAACTTTTATTGTCAAATTATGTATTGTACTTACTTGGTCAGCAAGGTTGACCTATAGGAAAATCAGGGAGTTCCAGATGGGCTAATTTCACACGTCAATGTGCGGACCAGTTTTTGGCCTATTTGTGGGCGTGTTTCATGGTCTGCCTGATTCATGGTCTCTTTCATGGTTCGCTGTGATGTTGCCTTTTGCACCCTAAGTGGCTGGGGTATGCCCAGACGTGGGTCCCTTGCTTGCTGCACCACTGGATTCAAGCTAACGTGGCTGATGAAGGGTGATACCCTGAAACCAGTCCCACGATGCTTGAATCCTGTCCAGGCAGGACCTGGCTTGGCGGTTCGGACTGGACTGTTCCAAATTGGGAGCAGGGTCAAGACTGATTTGCATACAGCTGGGTCCGAACTGGGATGACGTGGGAAGCAAAATAACAATGGATTAAACCCACATCTGTGACTGGGGGTCAGTGTTTGAAATGTTTCAACACTCTGTCCATCATTTTATTTTGTGATATTGCCTTGTGCGCCCTAAGTGCTAGGGTATGCCCAGACGTGGGTCCCTTGCTTGCTGTGGCACTGGATTCAAGCTAGCCTGGCTGATGAAGGATGATACCCTGAAACCGGTCCAGGGAGGACCTGTTTTAGCAATTCGGGCTGACTGATCCCATTGTGAGCAGGGTCAAGACAGATTTGGATATAGCTGGGTCTGCATTGGGGTGACGTGGCAAGCAAAATAACGATGGATTAAACCCATATCTCTGACTGAGGGGGAGTGTTTGAAAAGTTTAAACACTCTGTCCATCATTTTATTTTGTGATATTGCCTTGTGCGCCCTAAGTGCTAGGGTATGCCTAGACGTGGGTCCCTTGCTTGCTGTGCCACTGGATTCAAGCTAGCCTGGCTGATGAAGGATGATACCCTGAAACCGGTCCAGGGAGGACCTGTCTTGGCAGTTCGGGCTGGACTATTCCCATTGGGACCAGGGTCAAGACTGATTTGCATATAGCTGGGTCCGAACTGGGGTGACGTGGCAGCCAAAATAACGATGGACTAAACCCAGATCTGTGACTGGGTGTGAGTGTTTGAAAAGTTTTAACATTCCTTCCATCCTTTTATTTTGTGATATTGCCCCATGGTCCGCTGCACCAGTTTTTACAGTTAAATTCCCTGATATTTAGCAAGCTTGAATCCATGCACCCCTAAATACCTTGCAAAACACCTATACAGCATGTCTTTAGATGTTCAAAACTGCCCCAATTTGAAAACAAAGGCCACATGTTTAGCTATCTAATTCACTATTTGGGGAGCACTTTTATTATGGTGCCTAGGCCTATATTTTGTCTCTATTCAGCCTTGCCAATCATTGTCAATATGGTATATATGAAGTTTGTGGAACAATGGGCCTCATTTACAAGGCCTGTGGTGCTGGGCAGGGCAGCAAGTATCTTGGTGCACTACTGGGAAATTGCAGAAATGTGCTGTATCTAAAGGGAATGGAGCATTTCTGTGTACCCCCTGCGCTGGTGCACAAATTGCTGCCATGTGCCAAAGCAAGCACCCCTGCACCATGGTGCAAAGGTGCCTGCAATCTGGGGCTGATTTATTTATGCACGAGGGGCACCTTCCTGCACAAAAGCATTCACAGTAGGTGCTTTCCTCCTTTTATGTGTGTTTCAGAATACAGCACACACAGAAAGAGGGAAAATAGGCAGAAATAAAGATATTTATCCCTGTTGCACCACTCTTACAACATGACTGAGATAGCATAGGAATCTGACGCATTCCCAGACTTGTAAATCTGGGAATGCGTCATATTTCTTTGGATTCTATGGGTGTTGAGTGGGAACATCCCAAGCCACCTGCATTGAATGCTTCTTTCATGCAGTGTTATGCATGAAAGTGGTCTATATTTACAAGGGGTCCATATTTACAAAACAAATGACTATGGTCCTGGTGTGCAGTGTGCACATTAAGCTAGTTATAATTGGCTATGTCAACCTCCCTATATGTCCCTAGTATATGGTAGGACATGTAGGTTTAGGGACTTCAGCATAGATAGTACACCCAAAGGTGCACTGCTGAGGTGGCCAGTGTCATTTTTAAGGCAGGCCTGTCTTGCTGGCTGGTTTTAAACTAAAGTTATATGCAAATTCGTCTTTGGAATTAGAAGTACTTCCAAAGTCTCAAACTACCTTATGTTTTACATATGTCACCCCTAAAGTATGTCCTAATTGCCCGTAGGGTTGAGTGCCATGTAACTATATGTAGGGATCTTATAGAAATTGTTTCATAAGCCTCACTGTAGTGAATGGGCTTCATAGGCTAAAATAGGGAGACTTTATTTTCATTAACAAAATCCCCATAAGAGTCAGATACCTTGAGTTTGGTATCAAATTAATTGTTATAATAAATCCCACAACTTGCCATTGTTGGATTTAATATAACTAGTTCAGGTAAAGAGTTTTAAAACTCTACCTGAAAGTTGCCAACTTCAGCTCTGTAGTGCCCTTCTCTGATTGGCCAGCCTCTGGCTGTCTGAACAGGCTTCCTTGATGAGGTGTGAAGTGTTCTGGGCTGAACACAAAGGATGGGCCTGTGGGAGGAGATCTGCCTCAGCAGATGGTGAAACAGGATGGGGGAGAGCAGCCAAATGGTCTTCAAACGAAGGGAATGACATTTGGAGCAGCTCAGGACCTCCCCTATCGCCTGCAACCCCAGACAATTAGGTGTCCTCGTGATCATATTAGGGGAGGGCAGGAGAGAGGTGTGTTTAGGATTTTTAGCCACACCAGTGAGTGGGCTCAGCCAGCTCTAACCTCCAAAAATCAGTTTCAGCCATGTTGGATTTTTGAAGAATGTTGTTCCCTGGGATTGATTTTTACCACACTTCCCAGGAAGTGGCCATCCAAGGGGGATGTGGCTCCCTGTGATTGGACAGTGGAGCCCTCCTCCTTTTTACCCCACAAGCAAGGATAAATATGTCAGAACTGCATCCACACCTCAGAACCCTGCTGGAAGAAGATACTGGAGAAGAAGGATTGCCCTGCTGGACCCCTGGCCTGCACCTGGACACTGCACTCACCAGAACTGCACCAGCTGCACTCTTTGGTCTTCAACAAGAAAATGACTTTGCTTGCTTCTGCAGCTCCAGTAGTGGACACCAGGAGCTGCCCAGAGTCCCCTGCATCAAGTCCTGCAAGCAGAGCAAAGCTGGCCATTTGAAGATTCTGACCAGGTGCATCCTGTTAATTGTAGTCCCAACTCCCAATTAGCAACTCGGAGCTTCTAGAACCTTGGCGCAAGCTGTGGACACTTCTTGGACCCAAAAAGGACCTCTGGAAGAAGGTCCAGAAGTTTTGGAGATGTTTGGAGCAACTCCATAAGTGGAAGAGGTGCATTGCGGGAGTTGTAGTCCCAGACCCCACGAGGCTAACCAGAGCCTCTGAACCCTTGGCTGGTGCTGTAGGCCACTTTTCTGAATCAACACACACTTCTGAAAGTAAGTGTAACAGTGTTACCTCGAGGGTGGCCTGAACTCTGGACTTTGTCCCTGTCCAGTGTGATCTTGTTTAACCCATTGAGCCCTACTTGCTTCAGTGAGCTAGAAAACATTAATACTTTAAAAATTCATGTCTCCGGTTCCCTACATTGGAGTTTTGTCATTTTAGTGTCATTCTAAAGATACAAATATACTCTGTTTGAAAAATTGGTGTTGGATTTTTATTCTGTTTTGTGTTTAACTTATTTATTGTTTTGTGATTTTTAAATTCTTTACACAATTGTCTCCTAAGTTAAGCCTTGCCGCTAGTTGCCAGGCTACCAAGAGTTGAGCTGGGTTTAATTTATTGAGACCTAACAAGACCTAATTGGGGGTTAATGGCCTATTGCTTGGTGTAGGTACTTAAATGCCCTTATCAGTAACCCACTTTCCAACAATGACTAGTGTGTTGCAAATTAAAAACAAAAGTTAATAATAAATAATAATGTTTAGAGAATGTGACATTTGTAAGACCATAGTATATCTGGGTATGTGATAGAGCTTCTGTACCCCAATTAAACTTTTATCATGTGGTTTGGGCACGTTTTTAATTTCTTATGACCTTGTTAACCCTTTTTCTTATCTGTATTCATTTACTGCTTTACAAGGTTCCTGAATGTATTACAGGTATTTCAGATATGGCCAATATATTTCATATTTTCCTTTCTCACATTTAATTATCCTTGGTTGAGTTTTTGTTCATTTACCTCTCAGACAGCAATCATATGTGCTTTGCCCTGATGATGACCTCGAATGAAGGAAGGTCAAAATGACATCAACATACACCAGTAGATAATTAATCCCCATTGTGCTATGACATCCTAATAAAATATTACTTTGTTAAAGAACAATGGGGGTTATTCCAACTTTGGAGGAGGTGGTAATCCGTCCCAAATGTGACGGATTTACCACCAGCCGTATTACGAGTTCCATAGGATATAATGGACTCGTAATACGGCTGGTGGTATATCCGTCACTTTACCGTCACTTTTGGGACGGATTACCACTTCCTCCAAAGTTGGAATAACCCCCAATATGTATTAATTTGGTCCTAGGTGCCATTCATTGCTCTTATATGTGTTTCACTTTGCGTAGTTCACTTGTCTTTTACAAGCACTTTGGGTTCACTTTTTACACCCTGAGCACATTTATGAATAATAATTGATGCTGCTCGCAATCATATATTTTTTATAATTGTTCATATACATTTGATTATCAATTTTGTTGCCATATTTTCTTTGTCACCATTTTGTGCATGTCTTTTTATTGATATCCTAATAGACATTGTGGAATGATATAACCTTTGCCCCTGATACATAGATACATCTTGCTGAAATCTGTTCATACAATGGAAGCCTATCTTTCAATCAACCAATCAATTAGTGTATTTGTAGAGTGCATTACCTCCCATGAGGGTCTCAAGGCGCTGAGGGGGGAGAGGGTGCTGCTACTGCTGAAATAGCCAGGTTTTGAGCCGCTTCTTGAAAGTCAGCAGGTCTTCGGTCTGTCGTAGGTGCAAGGGAAGGATGTTCCAGGTCTTGGCAGCGAGGTGTGAGAAGGATCTGCCTCCGGTAGTCTCTCTTCGAATGCGGGGGGCGGTGGCGAGGTCGGCTCAGCGGAGTTGGTGGGATGGGGTGTAGAAGGTGAGTCATCTGTTGAGGTAGGCTGGACCGGTGTTGTGGAGTGCCTTGTGTGCATGGGTGAGGAGCTTGAAAGTTATCATTTTGTTGACGGGGAGCCAGTGTAGGTCTCTCAGAAGGGGAGTGATGTGGCTCTGGCGGTGGACATTGAGGATCAGGTGCGTGGAGGCATTTTGTATGCGTTGCAGTCATTTGAGTAGTTTGGCCGGGGCTCCTGCGTAGAGGGTGTTTGCGTAGTCAAGTGACTGCTGACGAGTGCTTGGGTGACTGTTCTTCTTGTATCTGTGGGGATCCATCTGTAGATCTTGCGGAGCATGCAGAGGGTGTTGAAGCAGGTTGAGGAGACGGCACTGACTTGTTTGGTCATAGAGAGTGTTGAGTCGAGGATGATGCCCAGGTTGTGTGCGTGGTTGGTCGGTGTTGGGGCTGCTCCCAGAGCGGTCGGCCACCAGGAGTCATCCCAGGCTGAGGGGTTGGCACCGAAGATTAGGACCTCCGTCTTATCTGAGTTCAACTTCAGTTTGCTGTTCCTCATCCATTCGGCAACGGCCTTCATTCCTTCATGGAGATTGGATTTGGCGGTTAGGGGGTCCTTGGTGAGGGAGAGGATCAGTAGGGTGTCGTCGGCGTAGGAGATGATGTTGAGGTTGTGCAGCCGGGCGACGCGGGAGAGCGGGGCCATGTCGACGTTGAAAAGTGTAGGGCTGAGAGCCGAACCTTGGGGAACGCCGCAGATGATCTTGGAGGCTTCGGAGCGGAAAGGGGGGAGGCGGAAGCTCTGGTTTCTGCCGGAGAGGTAGGAGATGGTCCACTCCAGAGCTTTGTCCTGGATCCCTGTGTTGTTGAGGCGTGTGCTTAGGATGCGGTGGCAGACGGTGTCGAACGCGGCCGAGAGGTCCAGGAGGATGAGGTCTGCGGTTTCGCCGTTGTCAAGCAGGGCCCTGATGTCGTCGGTGGCGGCGATGAGGGTGGTTTCCGTATTGTGGTTGCTGCCCAACCCTGACTGGAATGGGTCCAGGATGTTGTTTTCTTCGAGGTAGTCGGTCATTTGTCTATTGACGATCATCTCGATGACCTTGGCCAGGAATGGGAGCAGGGAGATGGGGCGGAAGTTCTTGAGGTCTCTCGGGTCCGCCGAGGGTTTCTTGATTAGGGGTTTGATCTCAGCATGCTTCCAGCTCCCGGGGTAGGTCGCAGTCTTGAAGGAGATGTTGATGACTTTGCGGAGGTGGGGTGCGATGGTGGCGCTTGCTTTGTTAAAGATGTGGTGCGGGCATGGGTCTGATGGAGATCCAGAGTGAATGGTGCCCATGGTTTTGATTGTGTCGTCTTCATTCATGTTGGCTCAGACGAGCAGGGGGTCGTAGTTGAAAGTGGGTGGAGAGTCTGAGGAGTCGGTGATTGGCGGGGTGGTCTGGCTGTTGAAGCTGTCATGGATGTCTGTGTTCTTGTGGTGGAAGAAGCCAGCGAGGGAGTTACACAGGTCTTGTGAAGTTGAGATGTCGTTTGTGCTGGAGCTGCGGTTGGAGAGTTCATTCACGATGTTGAAGAGCTCCCTGTTGTTGTGTGCGTTATTGTCTAGGTCGTCTTTGAAGGAGGTTTTCTTGGCATATCTGATGAGGTGATGGTGATTGCGGATGGCTTTCTTTAAGGTGGCATGGTTGTCCGGAGTCTGTTCGAGGAGCCAGTTTCTGACAGGTTTGCTTGGAGGCTTGAAGGTTTGAGGTGAACCAGCTGGTTCTCTTGCTGGCACCTCTGTTGGAAGGTTTATTGAGCCGGGCTAGAGTGTTGGCACAGTCGTCGATCCAGCGCAGGTGGTTACAGGCGGTTGTAAAGTGGAATTGTGATTGCTTTTTACTCACCAGGTTTAGGCTGGATTGTTTTCACTATTTGCTAGTGTTCCCCCAGGGTAAGTACTATGCTCACACTCAAGATGTCTGCGGCTGCAACAATGTGTCTCTGCAGTATTTGCATTTTGTAAGTTTGTGCCATTTTCGCGTCAAAAAACGACGCAAATGCGGCGCTAAAAAGTATAAATATGGGCCTTTATACTTTGTAATGTTCTCTAATTCTTATGCTGTACTAAGAAAGGCTTATTTAATTTCTTTGTTGAAACAGGCACTCAAGCATGTTCAGCCCTCCTATTTTTACAACTGTGCTCTGTAGACATTATTTTTAATGCAGCCACTTTTTAAAATCTGCTATGAGACCAAGAACTAGTAATGTTTTATCAACCTTTGTAGCTAGATTGTGAGGTATTTTTTAATGTATGAATCTGTGAATTTATGAATTTTTATCATAGTGTTTAGTTTTTTTTATATTGTACTGCTTTTATATTTCATACAAAAACTAAATAAAGCTTGGTTCGCTGACTAA
Organism: Pleurodeles waltl; assembly: GCF_031143425.1. Taxonomy (NCBI): domain Eukaryota; kingdom Metazoa; phylum Chordata; class Amphibia; order Caudata; family Salamandridae; genus Pleurodeles; species Pleurodeles waltl. The sequence continues at coordinate 1,530,666,529 of NC_090444.1, forward strand.
CTCATATAACTTTTAGAAATTTGGCATTTTCCTGCTCTAATTTGTATGTGCCTGTGCCTGTGTCCTGGGTCACATGACTGTTAATGGCTATGCTATTGGGAGTTGTCTACGCCTTCCAGACTCTGAGAAAACAGGACTGGGTGTACTCAGGATGGGCCATCCTGCCAGGATTCCTGGGGCAGAGCTGTTCCCTGCCCCATTTACATGTCAAAGGGGTTTACCTTCAGCACACTCTGGGGAACCTGGCAATAGTCTTTTGTCACACTAGACTTTTGGGAGCCCTGACATGAGAAGGGAAGAACATTTCAGAACCGTATATGGGGGTAGTATATGGAAATCCCTCACTACAACACCTGGTGCCAGGACTAAATATTGTACCCTCAGTACAACTCTGTAGTACACTCCTGGACCTGTTGAAGATTTCAGAAGACTTCCTTGGACCCCCCCCCAAAGGATTGTCCTGCCGCTACAAGTGGAATGCCCTGCTGCTAGAAGACCTGCCTTGCTTCGTAGAGGAAAAGCAGACAATCAGCCTGGACCCAGGACTCCAAGGGCTAGTTGACTGCCTCTCATGAGACCTAAAGTGACATAAAAAACTTGTACAGTCTTAAACCCTGCACCTGGCCTCTGTTGAAGTGATTATTGATTCCTTAGTGGTGTTGGTAGTACTTCCAAACACTCCTGGACCCTTTTTCAGCCTAGTGGAGCCTTGCCAGCTACAGCATGCAGCTTTATCCCGCTGAAGATTTTCGACTATAAAACAACTGACTAGGACATCCAGCATCTCCCCAGTGATGAGACCACCTTCACGGACACCTTACTCAGTGGAACTTTAACTTCTCAGGAACTTTTTTTTTTACATTTGTTCTAACTCTGAAGGTAAACCGTGACCAGGCCCTATCCACTTTGTGTATCTGACTTGCACTCCATCATGATTGGCCTTAACTTTTGACTTCGTCCCAGTGTCGCAAAACTGGATACCTGCTTCGTGTCAGTTTATTCATTAAAATGTACTCTGTTTTGGGATTTTTCTTGTGTTGTATTTTCACTTTATTGCTGTTTGTATGTTGCACTAATATTTTACAAATTGCACCTAAGTTAAACTTGACAGCTTTTGTACCGAGCTACCAGAATGTTAAGCTCAGGTTAATTTACTGTCTTTTTGTGGTTCACCCTGACAAAGATTGTGGTTGTTGCCTTAGTGAGGCTTCCACCACCCTTAACCAATAACCTAATTTCTAACAATAGCAAGCTGCATTATATACTGAAAACAAGCTTGAATGTAAGATCCAAGGCAGTGTCATAAAAACATTAAAAGTGTTAGCTTAGAACTATAAACATAAAAGGATAAGAAGGAAGAAGAAACTGAGAAAAAGTCTTTCAAGACTGGCCCTTAAATCTCCTTCAATGGTTACATAAGAAACAATGTACCACAACCAATAAAAAATATCGACCCTCATTATGACATTGGCAGTAAATGCTGCCTACCGTCACGCTTTCAGCCGCCAACATACCGCCACAGTGGCGAATATCCGTTCGCCATATTATGACACACACACACCAATCCGACAGAATATAGCCACATACACAAATCCGCCAGCCAAAAGATCAGTGCTAAAGTTGCGGTCCCAAAACCATACAGTTACGCCAACAAAACAACGCCTATCACATTATGATCCATGAATCACCACGGCGGACATTCAATGGCGGTAAACCATTGGCGGTACATACCGCTGCACTCAGAATGGACACCCACATACAAAACAACACTACATTGGCCAATACCAAAAACACACACCTGAAACTCATACACACCACACACCACACATACCACCCACAGTACTATAAAACACACACACACAGTACACACAACCCTTTACGATTACAAATCATTGCCACCAGTCTGACACCAAGACCACTTAGACAATTAGACACATACCACTTACACCCATACATCCCTCACACACTCCACATTACACACCCCACCACATTACTCAACACAGTCTCACCAACACATACCACAGAACACCCATGTCCCCAGAAAGGCACCCCTGTTTCACCAAGGAGGAGTTAAGGGTCATGGTGGAGGAAATTGTCAGGGTAGAGCCACAGCTGTTTGGAGCACAGGTACAGCAAATATCCATTGCAAGGAAGATAGAGCTATGGTGGAGAACCGTGGACAGGGTGAATGGGACAGCATCCAAGAACAAGGGACAACATCAGAAAGAGGTGGAGCTACCTACTTGGGAACGTATTTTCCATAGCAGCAAGGCACCAGGTCGCCATACAGAGGACTGGCGGTGGACATCCACCTCCTCCCCCACAGCTCACAGCATGGGAGGAGTAAGCCTTGGCAATACTGCATCATGAGGGACTTGTTAGATTAGCCGGACGACTGGACACTAGTGAGTCAACATTTAACACTTATCATCCGCATACCTGCATGCCATCTCACCCCATCACCCTCACTCCTATCCTACACACTGCACTTACACATATGACTAACCCCAATTTCAAGCCCTGCATGCCTTAACAATGCATAGACAGCCCTCCTAGCCCTGCATGGACACCCATCACCAAAGCATGCGCAGCACAGGGAAACTAACAATCCCACAATACATCACCATACACAAGCAAAGGTGGCAGGTCAAAAGCAACTATAGAGGGGAGGATAGGGATATATAATATGTCATAGGCATGAAGCATTATACATTTCTTACATACCCACAGGTCCCCAATCTCAGTGGAGAGGAGGTGCCACGAATATTCAATCCCCTAACAGACATTGCCCCCAGTGATGACAGTAACTCTGGACTTCAGGATCTGGACCAACAACCTGGCCCATCAGGGACTACTGGACAGTTGGTCACCCCAGCCTACTCACAGACCACCACAGAGCCTGATCCCATCAGGATCCAACACCACAGCACCCACCCAGCGTACCCACACCTCTATCCCCAGGACACGCCAATCAGCAGTGTGCCCACCTGTACAGGGACCCCAGGCCACACCTTATACCCAAGACAATCGGGGACCTGGGGTCAGTGGCAGTGGGCACACCATTCTGGGGACAGAGGCACAGGTCAACAGGGACACTGGGAGGACCGCTGTGTGTCAGGGGGAGGACAGGAACAGGGAACCGACTCTCCAGGAGGCACTCTCCGAGATCCTGGGAGCCTACCAACATTACCAGGACACGATGGGCCAGATCCTTGACAACGTGCAGGAGAACAGGCAGCTGCAAGAGGGACAGTATCAGGGTATCAGAGAGGATTTGCAGGCCATCAACACCACCCTGATCTCCATAGAAGGGGTGCTGGCAGACATGGCCAACATCATGAGGGGGGAAACAGCACACGAGTGGGCACCTACCACTAGCCAGTCCATTGACCAGCCCTCCACTTCTGCTGCCGCTAGCGAGCAGGAGGCCCCCCACAGAACCCAGAGGCCACCAGCACCCCTCCCCCTACAGAAGGTGAACCATCCCGCACATGTTCCCTGCAACCCAGACAGAAGCCAGAGACACTTGCCAAGAACGCCGCCAGGAAATTAGACTCTCCTTATTGTACCCCTTGTGTCCCACTCAGCTTGTCCACTTCGAACTGCTGTTGCTCCCCTTCCTTTGGCGCCTTGGACACTGGACCTGTGCTACAAACAGACTGGAACTGTACCCTGGACTTTCCTCCATCATCACCCCATTCCATTGCACTTTACCCTCAATTTCTTAGCCCCACAATTAACACCCTTGAACACAACATTATTACTACTATTTTATGTGTTGAAAATGTGTATTTATGGAAACAGCTACATCCATTGCAAATGAATTGTACATTGTGAGAGCATAGAAATAATGACCTGTAGCTGGCTGTAGTCAGAACATCAGTACACAGTTGTTATATCATCAACATCTGTAAAATAACAAACCATAGGTGACAGTAAGTAGAGGTAAAAGGAAGTTAATGCCATCATGCCACAGCCACTCAGAATACACCAATAGTCACAGAAATGTGCAGTTGCACTGTCTCACTTGTGTGTCATTGGAAGTATTGAAGGATAACTGATGTTCTGGTGTCCTCATCCTCCTCCATAGCCTCTTCATCCTCACTGTCATCAGGGTCTACTGCTGCCACAGTGGCTTCTCCACTCTGCTCCTCCTGAAGAAAGGGTACATGGTGTCTGAGGGCCAGGTTGTGCAACATGCATCATGCCACCACTATCTGGCAGACCTTTTCGGGTGAGTAGCACAGGGATACACCTGTCAGATGGAGGCACCTGAACCTGGCCTTCAGGAGGCCAAAGGTTATCTCGATTATCTGTCTGGTTCACCCATGTGCCTCATTATAACCTTCTTCAGTCCTTGCCCTGGCATTCCTCACAGGTGTCAACCGCCACAATAGGTTTGGGTAGCCAGAGTCACCTGCAAGTATTGAGGGACAACTTTTAGCCACACACAATCCTGTGGGGTCAACACCAGAGGCATACACTAACATACAGAGGGTGTGGACTAAGCCTCACCTTTTAGCCACACCCTGTGTCTCTGTAGTTGGGCCATCACATTTGGGATGCTGCTATTCCTCAGAACAAAGGAATCATGCACCAATCCAGGATACTTAGCATTGACGTGGAAGATGTACTGGTCCACTAGGCACACCATCTGCACATTCAGTGAGTGGAAACTCTTACGATTCCTATACAACTGTTTATTCTGGCATGGGGGACAAACCCAATATGTGTACCGTGAATCGCCCCAATAATATTGTCCCATTGTCTAGAATCCTGCCTTCACAGTGGCCAAATCTACCACCTGGGGGAAAGCAATGTAGCTGCACATGTGTTTTCTCAGGGCAGACAGCACTCTTGCCAGCACGATTGAGAACATTGGCTGTGACATTCCTGCTGGCAAGCCCACTATCACTTGCAAAGAACCTGTTGCCAGGAAATGGAGCACTGATAGCACTTGCACAAGAGGAGGGATCTCAGTCGGATGACTGATAGATGAGATCAGGTCAGACTCGAACTGGGCACACAGCTCTGTGATTGTGGTCCTGTCCAGTCTATAGGTGAGTATAATGTGTCTGTCCTCCAGTGCAGCTAAGTGCATCAGGGGTCTGTACACAGGGGTATGTCTCCACCTCGTACTCATCAGCAGCGGTAGATATCTAAGGGACACAAGAGTGAGTAGGCTGTCACAATTGGAACAACGAAACCACAACTGCAATCCACATGGTGCATAGAGGCAGTGTTAATGGAGAAGTATGTGCCAATCTAATCTGTGATGCAGTAATTGTCGAAAGGCTTGTTTCCCTCCCCCTGAAATGGCGACCGCCTGTCCTGTATGTAGGAACAGGTGGAAATGAGGTAATTCTACCGAATTTGGGCATTGTGGTGGAAGGCGGTCTTGGACCGCCGTGCAATTCCTCATTAGATAATTTTGGGGCTCTCTGGAGTACAGTGGGCAATGGGGATCTGTACTGGCAGTGACGGTGTACACTGCGTTGGACTTGACCACCATTTTCTATCTGATTCCTCACTAGATTCCTGACCTTCAACAGGAGAACATCTACACTACGTGTGCTGCTGTGACCTCTGTCTGGAACCTACCATGGCCCATATGACTGGGGAAAGGGCCCCTGCCCTCACTTTGGAGGAATTAGAGCGACTGGTGGATGGGGTCCTACCCAAGTACGGATAGCTGTATAGACCTCCAGACCAACAGGTGAGACACTCTGGGAATGATTAATGTCATCGTGTAAGGGGGAATGTCTTGTGGCAGTGTACATGGTGTGCGCTGGGCTATGTGTGTGTGCCAATGGTGATAGAAACGGGAATGGTGGCCATTTGTGTGACAGGCTAGACTGTTTGGTTAGTGGTGTTCACCTGTCTGCATTGCCTCTGCAGATCAGCGCCCATCAAAAGAAGGGAATATAGCGTGCCATTGCCAGGGACGTGTGGACCCTGGCAATCTATGGCAGTCGGAGCACCCACTGTCAGAATCGGTGGGAGAACCCGAGATGATGGGCATGGAAGACCGCGGAGGCCCAGCTGGGGTTGGCCTCCCAATGAGGAAGGGGTGCCTGTCGGACCCTGACCGTCCTGATGTCCCGCATACTGTCATCGGCCTACCCTGAGCTGGATGGGCACTTGAGGGAATCACAGCAGCCACAAGGGGTGAGTACAGTTGGTATCATTACACAGTCTGGCTGGTGGTTAGGTATCCGGGAGGTGGACGTGTGTTAGTGGGTGCCCCTAAGGTCAGGCCAGACATTGCAGTATGTGTCATCTGAAGGGTAATGGGTATATGGCAAGTACAGGTAACCTAGCTTGTTAGCAGTCCATTTCAGCCAGGGCATTGTGGGTCCCAGGAGTGCTGTAGTTGGTGGTGTGTGCTCCTCAGCTTGCCTTAGAGACTAGCCATATCACTGGTAGTACAATGCATAGTGCTTAGATCTGTTCCCTGTGTGTGAGGGTGATGTGTATGCCAATAGTGGTGTTGGTGCAGTCATTAACACAGTGTATCCTTTGTCTCTCTTCCCCCCTTTCTTGTTTTGTCATCCTGTCCTTGTGTGCATTAGCATCATCTGGTGGAGGAGCAGGGGCACCAGCGAAAGAGAGAGCTGCATCCCACAGGACCCAGGAGGCAGAGTCCACCGAGGGTGCCAGTGGGACAGAAGACGAGGGACTCACCACGGCAGAGACTGGAGGAGACAACACAGACTTAGATAACTCCTCCAATGGGAGCTCCCTGGTGGTGGCAAACACCTCTGTGATCACCCAAGCCGCCACCCCCAGCACCAGCACTGCCCTCCCAGCAGCCCTTCAGTGAGTTGCCCGTGCCCACTCACCCAGGAAGATTGGCATCTCCTGCGCCCCAGGCACCTCAGGCCCTGCCCCAGGGAGCCCTGCTGCCCTGAGTGAGGAGGCTATTGACCTCCTGAGATCCATCTGTGTAGGGCAATCAACCATTGTGAATGCCATTCAGGGGCTGGCATCCCAGATGAGGCAATGTAATGCATTCCTGGAGGGCATTTGCAGTGGATTGGCGGCCCAACAGAGATCGATTCATGGTCTGGCCTCAACTCTGATGGCAGCCATTGTCCCTGTTTCTACCGTCTCACCTCCACCTTCCACTTCTCAGTCCCATTCTCCTCAACCCCAACCCATCCCATGCACACATACAGACGAGCATGCACACAAGACAACACACAAGAGTCTCACAGGCAAACACAAGCACCACACTTTATCACACAAGCACTCACACAAACACCATAGAGTTGCAGACACGACAACATCCACTGCCTCCCCCTCCTCCTCCTCCACCTTCCTCCCAGTCATGACCACACTCACACCTGCATACACTACATCAACATCTACCACCAGCATCATCACACCAATCAGGACACACATCTCACTGGCAGACACCTCCACAACAACCATGCACATGTCCCCCCTGTCCTCTCCCACCCTGTCAGCGATCCACATCACATGAGCATACAGCCCATGCACCTGCACCCAAATCCAGCAGACATACACCTCCTACAACCATTTCCTCAACCTTCACTCCTATCACTCCTCCCACCCCAACATCCCTAAAAAGCTTTTCCTTTCCCAACTTGACCTCTTCCCTCCCCATCCCCCTTGTCCTGCCCGTATGAGCAGGATACCAAAGACCCAGCCCAGCACCTCAGCCCAACAGTCCATGGGGACAGTGGTAGCACCTCCTACTCATGGTGGAAAGGATACCACACATCCATTAAAGAAGGGGAAGGAGGCTGCACCTCCATGCAAGAAGGGGAAGGAGTCTGCACCTCCATGCAAGAAGGGGAAGGAGCCTGCACCACCAGGCAAGAAGAGGAAGGAGCCTGCACCTCTGTCCCGGAAGGGGAAGAGGCCATCCATCCCTGCCAGAAAGGGTAAGGGATCCACGCCCCATGTAATGGAAGAGACGAGGCCATCTACTCCAGTGGAGGCTGTCAGGATGACACCTCCACCACCACCAGCTGTCACTGGCCCCCACCACCAGCTGATGAATTGCAGCCATCAGCAACCTCAGACCCTGCCCAGGAGGCTCCTCCGTCCACCACGACACTACAGCCATCAGCAAATGCAGAGGCTGTGTAGGAGTCACCACAATCCGCCATGACACTGCAGCCATCACCACCTGCAGAGGCTGCCCAGGAGGCACCGTCATCCACCATGACACAGCAGCCATTATCACCTGTGGAGGCTGCCCAAGAGGCACCTCCATCTGCAAACGCACTGCAGTTGTCACCGTCAGCGAACACCTTGTAGGCCACACTCGAGGGGCTTCTGTATGAGTTGCCCCCTCCAGAACCAATGGGAAAGTCACCTACTCCAGAGACTGTGGCCTTGCAATTCCCAGGACAGAGCAATGGGCATGTTGCCTTCTCCAGAACCAGTGGGAAAGTCACCCACTCCACAGACTGTGGCTTTGTACTCCCCAGGACAAAGCAATATGCATGTTGCCCCCTCCAGAACCAGTGGGAAAGTCACCCACTCCAGAGACTGTGGCCGTGCACTCCCCAGGACAGAGCAATGGGCATGTTGCCCCCTGCAGAACCAGTGGGAAAGTCACCCACCTGAGTGACTGTGGCCTTGCTCTCCCCAGGACAGAGCAATGGGCAAGTTGCGCCATCCAGAACCAGTGGAAAAGTCACCCACTCAAGAGACTGTGGACTTGCACTCCTCAGGACAGAGCAATGGGCAAGTCACCCCCTCCAGAACTGGTGGGAAAGTCACCCACTCCAGAAACTGTGGCCTTGCACTCCCCAGGACAGAGCAATGAGGAAGTTGCCCCCTCCAGAACCAGTGGGCTTGTTCTCGCACTTGGCATATTCCATTATATTTTGTAACTTTGTGCCACTTTTATGTCAAGCAATGATGCGAAAGCGGCACAAAAGAATAAATATGACCCTAATTCTAATTCTTTGTGGGGATGTTGCAGACAATCAAATACTTCTGCTTTTGCTATACCTTCGTGACAGGGAAACTTTTTTCATACAAAAGGGTCTTGCTCCTTGGATTTAATAAATCAGGGAGGGAGAGTGTCTTGCTGATTATTTCTGAAATGTATTGTAAAAGCACATATACAACATTATCTGACATCCTATAATGTTTGATTTATTTAAGAATGTAAGAAACTAAAGTAGAAACCCGATTTTTATATATAGTAAAACAAATCCATATTTGTTAGGTGGATTTATAATATTGAGATAATGCAAATCGTTTGACCTAGCATTGAATATCTTCTTTGCTGGTGTTTCCTCTAGCTTTAGATGCATCCACTTACTTTATGAGAGCAAACAAAGTCAAATCACAAGTGTAGAATATTGAATAATTTGTTCCCTTCCCTTCCTCTATTCTTCTTCCTCTAGATGCCAGTAATTCCATACATTTTTATGATGGTATTATGCCTTTTTGTTCAAGGTAACCTACCAATTGTTCACATACTAGCTCTATTTTACAGAAATAGTTCTTTTTTACAGAAAGCCAAGAGACATGCTGGATCCGGTAAATACTTACATTATTATCCATCCGCATTTAAATCTTGTGATAGCTCTCCTTAGTTTTGAGCATCTGTTAGCCATCTCACAAATGATGAGAGAATAACAATAAATAATCAGTCAATTGTTTGCTGGGTATTTTGAAGATGTTGACATTTGCATATACATATTTTCCCTCAGACGATCATAATGAAATTTAGGCTGATTGCATGTCGATTCTTTTGTAATGGGATGCTGAAGGCCCCCTACACCTTATAGAAAATGGAACAGATACTTGAGTCAGTTCCTACCACTGTAAAGTGAGATCATGCACTTTCTTCCTTCCCATATCTTACAGAAAGACAGACAATTAAGTATTTATTGGAAAGAAAGAAGAAGACATTCCTTATTGCGGATTAAGAAAAATCACAATACTTAAAAGGCAACATGTTGTCATCAATTAAAACAGCACAATCTAAAAGCATTCTCTAAAGTGCATTAGGAAACAAAAAGTTGTAATTGTACGCGAAATCCTGATTTACGATGACAGCTGCTGCAGCCGAGCACTAAAGTGCAAGATAGTGCTGAAGGTCAGGTTCACACTCGATCAATATTCGCCTTACAGTAAAAAAGATCCACGCTAGAAGTGGCTCCTTTTGGAAACGTGATGACGAAGAGGAGACTCTAAAACAGCCTTGGGCCCAAGGATTATGTTAACTGGGAGCACACTGTCTACGATTAAAGCAATTTTCTAACTTGAGTCGAAATGTTGTTGCCCTGCTGCCAAGTTGAATGATATCCCCATTTAAGAGTGCCGTCATTGCATGATAGCTGGATCTAATTTGAAGCACCCTCCAAGCAGGACAACACATTTATACATCACATTAATTGCAAGTGTCATATTGTCATTAATATAAGCAACACATTCTAAAACAATCTGTAAAGTGTGTTATGGAACATAAGCTTAAAAACGTACACACGAATTTGTGGTAGTAACAACTGTAATCAAACACTAAAGTGCAAAATAGTGCAGAAGGTCAGTTTCGCGCTCTTTCACAATTTTCACAATTTTTACAGGTAAAAAGACCCACGCTGGAATTGGCACCTTTTTCAATGTGACGGCAAAGGGCAGACTTTAGAAATGCCATGCAAGGCCAAAGATTGTGTTTAGTGGAAACTCACTGATTGCCATAAAAGCAGCTTTCTGATTTGCAATAGGAATAGTTTGCCCTGCAGTTGAGCTGGATGTTATGCCCATTTAAGAGCGCCGTCACTGCGGGATGTCAAGATCTAATCTAAAGCACCCTCAAAGCTGGACACATCAGTTTCTGTCTCAAATGAGTAACCGCCTTGCAGAGACACAAAAATGTAGTACACTTTCTTCTAACAAGCCACATAGGCTGCAATAGGGGTCTGGTCAGGTTTGCTTCCAATCTGAAACTTGGTCTTTTGATGGAAATGTGCTCATACGGAATAAAAGAAGAGAATGTTGGATGAATGCTGAAATATGGTTTACAAGATATGGTTGTGGGCTCCAGGAGGTGTAAGACGGGAAAACTGTCGATCCATGCTTCTTTCGGGCCAGCTCTGCTTTGTCAGATGTCCAGGAGTGATGCTTAGATGCCTTTTTGTTGATTTTTCTAAACAAGGTAAAGTCGATATTTGAATCCCATGCTTTGACTAAATTTTAATTGGTCAATGCTTGCTGGACTACTATTTTCCATGATTTTTTATGCTTTATTGTCATTAATCTCAATTTGTGTTCTTCACAAGGCTTTTAAAGTTTGATATAATTTTGATTTTGGTGATATATTGCTCTATCAGTGTTAATACATTTCTCTTACCAATTTTTCCATGTTTTCTGTTGTGCTACATTACTTAACAGACATTTATTGCTTTTTACATGTAACAATTGAAGAGTACATAAATGCTACAGCTAGGTCTCTCACACTGGAAGGATCACAGTACAAGCCATAGCTGCCTAGAATGGAAGTAAGTAACTAAATAGTGGTTTGGGTATATGTGCTAGATGAGCTAAAATAATGTCAGATTAGGTGCCTTTTCTACAGTTTTGTGAAGGTTAGAAGGTCTACATTACTTATCACCTATGTTATCACTGAGGACACAAATTTCTCAGCTCATACTAAATCTTTGGCTCATTCCATCAAACATTGCTGGTGGTCATTTGTTTTGGGTCTTCCTGTCAAAGAGCCATCCCAAACCCTGATTTTCCTTTCCTACCAGGATAAAGCCTCTTTCGTTAATTTTGAAAATGTTGCTAACTCTCTTTTTTCCAATTTGAATATTGTGTTGCTCAACTTATATTTACCTAAGTAAGTTTGCCTTTTTTATATATACTTCGAAACATACATTTCAGCGATAGCCTTCTCTAGAATGCTTCTTTTAGATTATTTGTAATATTGATTTATTTTATTCGTGGCCAGGTATGACATTGTTCTTGGATTTGCCCCAAATTACGATTGTTTCAACCATAACTAAGCTTCTTTGATTAAAGTAACCACTCCTCTCTAGGACATGGGTGATATTCTCTGTACAGTTCTGAAATGTGTTAGAAATGGGGTTTCTGGTTGTCTAGAGTATGCACCAAAGTGAGGCAGAACATACCCACTCTAGAGAGGGCAAGTAAGTTACACACCAAAGATAACCTGTGCTCACCCTCTGGTAGCTTTGCACCGAGTAGGCAGGCTTCTCATCAGAGGTAAAGTGTTTGCACAACACACTCAGTCAGCAACCTAATGAACACATCACAAAAGAGACTCCACAAAGGATTGTATAAAAAAAATGTATAGTATATTATACATAAAACAAGACCAAATAGGCATGAATCATAAATACTGTGTATACTATGCAAATACCAAGATAGTACTCGTTATCCTGAACAATGCATAAATGAGGTTGGCTGTCCGCAAGCGTGTGGGACAGTAAGAGTAGCCTTGCACCTATTCTGGATCAGGTAGTAACTGCCACAAGTGAGGATAGCAATCACAGTCTTTGGGGCAGGGCGCCTCTTCGTCACTGTGGTTTTCTATTGTCTCAAAGCAGGCCACTTCACACTTCATTAAGGCAGCTTAGATCACCATGCCAGAGACTGGTCAGTCAACAGAAAAGCAAGTTCTATAACTTTTTATTTCTGTGATTGTTCTAGCAAATCTAATAGTGGAAAGTTGTTGGGGACCCGTTATACTTTAATAAAGTATTCCCATGTTAGCCTGTAGAGCTAATGCACTATAATGTGGAGAAATTAAATTGCAGTTTTTCCCTCACCAGGGCATTTAAAACATATTTTATAATGTCCCTGCATACAGTTAAACTAGCACCCTACACCTGGGGCATGTAGGGGCACCTTAGGGGTGAACCATATTTAAAAATGAGGCAGTTTAAGACTTTAGAAGTACCTTTAATACCAAAGTCAAAGTTGCACATACATTTAACTTAAAAACAGCCTGCAAGGCAGGGCTGGCTTTTAAATTGACAGCAAGCACCAATGCAGTGCACACTTAAGTACATGAAGTCTGCTGGGCCTCTAATCCTACATGTCCTACCATACAGTATATTGGGGACTTTTAGATAGGTTGTCATGTGAATTATAACTATGACTAATTTGCATATATATTTTAATCAGAGAGCAGGCGCTGGGTCTCGTTAGCAGAGCCTAGGGAACCCTCGTTGTCAGAAAATCAACATCTAGTGGTCAAACATGGGGGAAAAACTTGGAGGGGCACTGTAAAAAGTATTGGTTTCTCACATGGTCATTCCATTGACATATGCATAGGTCCATACAATGATCCACACAAACTCCAGTGGCCTTCATGTGACAGCCATTGAAAGAAATTGAAAGAGATTACACAATTCTAGGGATCTAAAACAAAAATTCTGAGAATCAGGACTGTTTGAAAATGTGTACACTTCTGGGATAATTCTTCAAACCTTCGTTAAAAATTATGATTTTCATAATTACACATTGTAGGAGGCTGGCCTGGTTTGTAGTGGGTACCAAGGGGTACTTACACTCTGCACCAGGTCCAGTTATCTCTTATTAGTGTAGAAGTGGTGTTCTAGCAGCTTAGGCTGATAGAAAAGGTAGCTTAGCAGAGCAGCTTAGGCTGAACTAGGAGACATGCAAAGCTCCTAGTATACTACTTCTGTCATATGTACAATATCATAAGAAAACACAATACACAAATGTACTAAAAATAAAGGTACTTTATTTTTATGACAATATGCCAAAAGTATCTCAGTGAGTACCCTCAGTATGAGGATAGCAAATATACACAAGATATATGTACATAATACCATAAATATGCAGTAATAGCAAAAGGAAGTAATGCAAGCAATGTACAGTCACAATAGATTGCAATGAGAGCACATAGGTATAGGGGCAACACAAACCATATATTCCAAAAGTGGAATGCGAACCACGAATGGACCCCAAACCTATGTGAGCTTGTAGAGGGTCGCTGGGACTGTAAGAAAACAGTGAGGGTTAGAAAAATAGCCCGCCCCAAGACCCCGAAAAGTAGGTGTAAAATGCACCTATGTTCCCCAGAGAGCACAGAAGTCGTGATAGGGGAATTCTGCAAGGAAGAACAACACCAGCAATGCAACCAAAGTGGATTTCCGGACGAGAGTACCAGTGGAACAAGGGGACCAAGTCCAAGAGTCGCGACAAAGTCGAGATTGGGCAGATGCCCAGGAAATGCCAGCTGAAGGTGCAAAGAAGCTGCCACCGGATGGTAGAAGCTGTGGATTCTGCAAGAACGAAGAGGGCTAGAAACTTGCCCTTTGGAGGATGGATGTCCCACGTCGTGAAGAAGCTTGCAGAGGTATTCCCACGCAGAAAGACCGCAAACAAGCCTTGCTAGCTGTAAGTGTTGCAGTTAGGGTTTTTGGATGCTGCTGTGGCCCAGGAGGGATCAGGATGTCGCCAATTGCGTGAGGAGACAGAGGAGGCGCCCAGCAAGATAGGGAGCCCTCACAGAAGCAAGCAGCACCCGCAGAAGTGCCGGAACAGGCACTACGAAGAAGAGTGAACCAGAGCTCACCCGAAGTCACAAAAGAAGATCCCACGACGCCGGAGGACAACTCAGGAGGTTGTGCACTGCAGGTTAGAGTGTTGGGGACCCAGGCTTGGCTGTGCACAAAGGAAATCCTAGAAGAGTGCACAGGAGCCGGAACAGCTGCAAATCACGCGGTACCCAGTAATGCAGTCTAGCGTGGGGAGGCAAGGACTTACCTCCACCAAACTTGGACTGAAGAGTCACTGGACTGTGGGAGTCACTTGGACAGAGTTGCTGAGTTCCAGGGACCACGCTCGTCGTGCTGAGAGGGGACCCAGAGGACCAGTGATGCAGTCTTTTGTTGCCTGCGGTTGCAGGGGGAAGATTCCGTCGACCCACTGGAGATTTCTTCGGAACTTCTAGTGCAGAGAGGAGGCAGACTACCCCCACATCATGCACCACCAGGAAAACAGTTGAGAAGGCGGCCGGATCAGCGATACAAGGTTGCAGTAGTTGTCTTTGCTACTTTGTTGCGGTTTTGCAGGCGTCCAGAGCATTCAGCGGTCGATTCCTTGGCAGAAGGTGAAGAGAGAGAGGCAGAGGAACTCTGATGAGCTCTTGCATTCGTTATCTAAAGAATTCCCCAAAGCAGAGACCCTAAATAGCCAGAAAAGGAGGTCTGGCTACCTAGGAAGTAGGATAGGCTAGTAACACAGGTAAGAGCCTATCAGAAGGAGTCTCTGACGTCACCTGCTGGCACTGGCCACTCAGAGCAGTCCAGTGTGCCAGCAGCACCTCTGTTTCCAAGATGGCAGAGGTCTGGAGCACACTGGAGGAGCTCTGGGCACCTCCCCTGGGAGGTGCAGGTCAGGGGAGTGGTCACTCCCCTTTCCTTTGTCCAGTTTCGCGCCAGAGAAAGGGCTGGGGGATCCCTGAACCGGTGTAGACTGGCTTATGCAGAGATGGGCACCATCTGTGCCCATCAAAGCATTTCCAGAGGCTGGGGGAGGCTACTCCTCCCCAGCCCTGACACCTTTTTCCAAAGGGAGAGGGTGTAACACCCTCTCTCTGAGGAAGTCCTTTGTTCTGCCTTCCTGGGCCAAGCCTGGCTGGACCCCAGGAGGGCAGAAACCTGTCTGAGGGGTTGGCAGCAGCAGCAGCTGCAGTGAAACCCCGGGAAAGGCAGTTTGGCAGTACTCGGGACTGTGCTAGAGACTCGGGGGATCATGGAATTTTCTCCCCAATGCCAGAATGGCATTGGGGTGACAATTCCATGATCTTAGACATGTTACATGGCCATGTTCGGAGTTACCATTGTGACGCTATACATAGTTAGTGACCTATGTATAGTGCACGCGTTTAATGGTGTCCCCGCCATCACAAAGTCCGGGGAATTTGCCCTGAACGATGTGGCACCTTGGGTAGTGCCAGGGTGCCCACACACTAAGTAACTTAGCACCCAACCTTTACCAGGTAAAGGTTAGACATATAGGTGACTTATAAGTTACTTAAGTGCAAATGGCTGTGAAATAACGTGGATGTTATTTCACTCAGGCTGCAGTGGCAGGCCTGTGTAAGAATTGTCAGAGCTCCCTTTGGGTGGCAAAAGAAATGCTGCAGCCCATAGGGATCTCCTAAAACCCCAATACCCTGGGTACCTCAGTACCATATACTAGGGAATTATAAGGGTGTTCCAGTATGCCAATGTGAATTGGTGAAATTGGTCACTAGCCTGTTAGTGACAATTTGGAAAGCAGAGAGAGAGCATAACCACTGAGGTTCTGGTTAGCAGAGCCTCAGTGAGACAGGTAGTCATCACACAGGGAACACATACAGGGCACACTTATGAGCACTGGGGCCCTGGCTGGCAGGGTCCCAGTGACACATACAACTAAAACAACATATATACAATGAAATATGGGGATAACATGCCAGGCAAGATGGTACTTTCCTACACACATCCATACATCAACAGTTGGACACACAAACAATAGATTTTTTTTTCTAAATCTTGGAACTATAATGCTTTTTGGAATGTTCTACCAATCCTCAATGCACCTCTCAAGTATCAACCATCCTTTTCAAATGTTTTTCTAATGTTGCCTAATTTTCAGAGGCTAGGTTACATTGAAGATAATATTGCTTCCACCGCCCTTTAGTAACTTGTCATGCATAGAAATTATTTAATTAGGATCCACAGTGCACACTCTTACACTTAAAACTTGAGCCCAGATTTACCAACAGTGCACACCACACATTACAGTAAGGCAGGCTGCAGCTTTGCTTTGGAGAGAGCTGAACTGCACTATAATTATAAAGATACGGCTCTGTTCAGCTCTCTCCGTGTGCTGGTGCACATGTGCTTGCCTTCTCATGCAAAGTTGCCTGTGATGTGGGAAGGTTAGCTTAGTCAAGGAAGGGGTATCTTCCTGTGCAGTAACTATCTTTAGAGGCATCTTCCTTTGTATATATGTGCTGCAGAATGTAGCACACAAGTAAAGAGGAAGTAACGAGAAAGAATAAAGGTATTTTTCCTCATGATCCCAGCTCTTGGGCAGCACACCAATGTAGTGCAAACCCAAGGTTACAGACTACAGTAAATCTAGCTGTGTGTCAGAATACATGTGTGATTCACAGGAACAACCACAATCCACCCATGTTACTCTTCACCAACGCAGGGCAATGTGAGACAGGACAATGTTCTGCCTTACTTTATGTTCTTTTTTACACTCATGCAAAGCCGCACAAGTTGGGCTTTGTGTTGCTTTGGAAATACCAAATTAGATTTTGTGTTGGGGTTGTGGCAAAAAAGTGACACATACTGACGCAAAATCTCAGTAAATCTGTCCCTTAATTATTTACCTAATATTTTTTATTTCCATATGAATTCCTGGTCTAAAGATTCCCTCTCTGACTTCAAGTTTCTTTGATGCACTTAAAAGAGGTACTGGAAGACATGCATATTGAATATGCTTTTCGGCACAGTACATGATGCATCATAGAGTATCTTATTGTACAGCTGACATCTGGTGCCTTGTATAAACAATCTGTACCAAGCCCTTTTCAATTGGAAACTTTAAGCCAAGATTCAAATTACTATTCTGAGGTTGAACACTTGGTTTACGTCTTAAGAAACTATAACACAATCCACTTTCCATTTTATCAAAAGCTTTGCCTGTATTTGAGGTTGAGCTCTCAATTCCACATGGAAGGAATTTTGGTGTCACAAACCTCCTTATTTTTGTTTACAGTGGATTCTCTTAGTATCATTATCATACTTTCACTGACCTTTATTTCAAGAATAGTTTTTAAAATATAGGGCCTAAGAGGGCTCAACATTTGTTGTAGATATATTTTTGCTAGATATAAAATAAACAAATAATGTTGCATATTAACTCTTTTGCTGCTAGGCTTTTCCCCCCTCTGCCAGTGCAGAGCCCTTTTTTGGCTATTTGGAATACTTTGCGCTTAGGTCCCCATAACTACTAGTCCACATAAGGTATCCATGCCAAATGTCTGTCCTTTTTTTCCAATATCCTGGGGATTCTAAAGGTTCAAGGGATTGGTGGATTTCCTTAGAGGGGACCGAGAAATTAGCCCAAAGACAACAAAATTGTGTTTTGTTTTTTGGGGAAAATGGGGAAAAAGTGCTGCAGAAGAAAGTGTCTGTAAATGGCATCAACAAAGGGTTTGCTGTGCTAAAATCACCATCTTCCCAGATTTCAGGATCAGGTGGACTTGAATCAGAAAAGCACATTTTTCAACCCAGTGTTGGCATTTGACTGGGACATAGCCCAGTTTTTCATGGTTTCAACCTCCTTCCAGTTAGTGGTAGAAATGGGTGTGAAACCAATGGTGGATCCTGAAAACCTATGCATTGATTTCAGAAACATAGACAAAATCATCAGGGAATCCTTTGTGTGGATCTTTCAAGGTTTTCCCACAGAAAGTAAAAGTTGAAAAGAAAAATATTGAAAATGAGTTAACAAACAGCCTTCTGGTTGCATGGATATATAGAGCTTGTAGGTTCACTTAGAAACTTTGTATCCAGAGCCAGTAACTGAGCTGCCCGTTTCAATGGTTCTTGTGTATCAGGTATACAGCAATTCTTTTGATAAAACATAAAGAGTAAAAAATAGGCATAAAGGAAACATGTGTAATTCCAAAGTGACCACAAAATATGGTGTTTAGAAGAAGCAGTGCTTTGCACATTTCTGAATTTGGGGATAGCCATACTGGCAAGTGAATTAGAGGGCATTTCTCAAAATGACTTCTTTCTTACACACTGTCTTACATTTGGAAGGCACAAATGCAGTGTCAGCACTTTTATTACTATTCTGTGTTCCCCTCAGTCTCCCAATAAAAATGGTACCTAACGTGTGTGTAGAGGCCTTGTGCCCGTGACATGAAAAGGCCCCTAAACGCAACATGGACACAACACATTTTTCTACCAAAAAGTACCTTTTTTTTGCAATTTGCCTAGCTGTGGATTTTGGGTTCTTTTCCATCCGGCATCTAGGGAAACCTAGCAAACCTGTAAATATTTTTAAATTAGACACCCTGTGGAATCCAGGATGGAAGGACTTGTGTGGCTCTCATCAGGTTCTCTAACCCAGAATCCCTTGCAAACCTCAAAATATGTCTAACAAAATACATTTTCCTCACCTTTCCGTGATGGACGGTTTTGGAATCTGAGGGTAGCCACAAATTTCCAACCTCTCAGGGTACCGTTAGGTTTTCTGATAAACATGATACATAATTTGTGAGCGTGGGCCTAGTGCCTACGACAGAGAAGGGCCTAAAATGTGTAGAAATTGAGGGGAAACCAAAGCAAATACAAAAGGGCAGGTTTTTTTATACCTTTTTAGGTTGTCTCTGCTTTGCGCACCCACACAAGTAGAGCAGAGTTTTTATCAGTAAAGATGGGGCAATGCTGGGAGGTAGGAATTTTGTGGATTCCTGCAGACTCCAGAAGATTCCATCACATAAATGTAGGAAAAATGCATGATTTCAGGCAAAGTTAGATGTTTGTGGAGTATTCTTGGTCAGAAAAGGATGTGCAGTGCATGTGAAGAACACCACCCTGGACTCCCTCAGGTGTTTAGTTTTCAGAAGTGTCTGAGTCTGGTAGTTTTTTCGAGGTGGCAGCATACCTAGGTCTAAAAAGTTCAGCAGCTCACCATTGCAAGTGGGACAATATTGGGAGTTAGACAAGCTCTCCTGGCCAATATAGAAAATCAACATCCAAATTAGTCAAATGTCAACTTGCTTGCATTAGGATGAGATGCTTTAGTCCACCAGTGTGACAGAAAGACTGTTGCCTCTTCAGTTGGGGTAGGGGCAAAACCATGCCCAGGGTGGCGAGCAGCCCCACTCCCCTTTTTTTTTGCTTTGTTATTCCTTGGCATGTGGTGGACCATCTGCCGCCCATAGAGTAATCAGGGGAAATTGCCTCCATTTTCCCCCTCGAGGGAGCAGAAAGACTGTGTCCCCATTTTGTGGGGTAGGAAGTGGCTATGCCCATGGTCGGCAGTTCACACCCCTCTTTTATAAAACCAGTCCCTGGTGTCCAGTTGGCTTTCTGCCCCTCTGGCGGGCTGATTAGAAGACTGTGCCTATTTTTGGGGTGGGTGGGGACATCACAGTGCCTGTTTTAGGCAGTACCCACCACTAAACTTTTCTTAAAAAAGAATCCCTAGTGCCTAGTGGGCTTTTTGCCCCCCAGGGCAGATTGGGAGCAATAACTTTAATCTGAACCCCATGGAGAGCAGAAAGACTATTCCCACTTTTAGTGGTTGGGTAGGGGCATTGCATTGCAATTCTGGGCTACCCCCACCCCTCTTTTATAATAAAAATAAACATCCCTGGTGTCTAGTGGGCTTTCCGGCCCCAGGGGCAGATTGGGGTTAGTAACCCACTTCTGTCCCCCACAGTGGGCAGAAAGATTGTGGCCGCTTTTGGGGCCGGGTGGGGAGATTCCCTTGCCCTTTCCTGAATCTAAAAAAATACCTGGTGGCTAGTGGGTTTTGTACCCCTGAAGGGCAACAAGAAGACAGTCATGAGAATGTATTGAATAGGAAGAGCCACCAAATGAACCAATTGGATAAAAAATAGATATGCACAAATGTCCACAAAGGGCCAATGCCCAGTCCAAGGTACTAAGGACCCACATGGCCACAGGGCACAGTCCAAGGCCCAACTTGTTCCCTGACATCACCCTCACAGAACTCTGCAGGGACATCATTTTGCAAGTGGGCAGGCACCTCAGGTGGAAGGGGTTAGAGGAGCACCTCAGCTGAAGTCGGGAACTTGCCCACTGGTTCTGGAGGGGGATCCATGCCCATTTCTCTGTGCTGGGGAGTGCAAGGTCACAGTCTCTCAGGTGGGTGACTTGCTCACTGTTCTTAAAGGAGGCTCAATGCTCATTTCTCTATGCTGAGGAGTGTAAGGTCACAGTCTCTCAGGTGGATGACTTGCCCACTGATTCTGGAGGGGGCTCCATGCCCATTTCTCTGTGCTGGGGAGTGCAAGGTCACAGTCTCTCAGGTGGGTGCCTTGCCCACTGGTCCTGGAGGGGGCTCCATGCCCATTTCTCTGCGCTGGGGAGTGCAAGGTCACAGTCTCTCAGGGGGGGGTGAATTGCCCACTGGTTCTGAAGGGGGTTTCTTGTACAGCAGACCCAGGAGGGTGGCCTACATGCCCTCTGCTGGCAGTGAGGGCTGCACTGTCTCATCTGGAGGTGAGGGCTCCACTGTGTCAGCAGGTGAAGGTGGCTCATGGGCAGCCTCTGCTGGAGGTGAGGGCTGCACTGTCTCAGCAGGTGAAGGTGCAGCCTCTGTAGGAGGAGTGGGCTGCACTGCCTCAGCTGGATGTGATTGCTCCTTGACCACTGGTGGTGGTGGTGTCTCCCTGCCAGCTTCTGCTGGAGATGAGGGCTGCACTGTGTCAGCAGGTGAAGCTGCCTCCTGGGCAGCCTCTGTTGGAGGTGATGGCTGCACTGTGTCAGCATTTGAAGGTGTGGCCTCTGCAAGAGGAGTGGGCTGCACTGCCTCAGCTGGTGGTGAGGGCTCCGTAACCACTGGTGGTGGTGGTGGTGTCACCCTGCCAGCCTCTGCTGGAGTCAAGGGCTTCTTCCCCTTCATGGTAGGAGTCAAGGGCTTCTTCCCCTTCATGGCAGGAGGTGCGGGATCCTTCTCCTTCATGGCAGATGTCGAGGGCTTCTTCCTCTTCATGGTAGGAGGTGCTGGCTTTTTCCCCTTCATGGCAGGAGTTGAGGGCTTCTTCCCCTTCAAGGCAGGAGTTGAGGGTTTCCTTCCCTTCATGAAAGGAGTTGAGGGTTTCTTCCCCTTCATGACAGGGGGTATAGGATTCTTAATTACTGGCTGGTGGAGTGGGATCCATCACTGTCTTGCTTCCACGACTAGGAGGTGCCTCCACTGTCCACGTGGAGTGTTTGCCTGAGGTGCTGGGCTTGGTCTTTGGGACCCTGCTCTTATGGGCAGGATGGGGGGAGGGAAAAGGTCACATTGGGCAAGGAAAAGCTTCTTAGGGACGATGGGGTGGGAAGAGGGAAGAGGGAGGAGGGATGGAAGTTGAGGTTGAGGGAGTGGTTGTTGGAGGTGAATGTCTGCTGGACTTGGGTGCAGGTACATGGGCAGTGTTCATGTGTGAGGTGGATGGCTGCTGGGAGTCTGAGTGCTTGCGTTTGTGTCCTTTAGGAATGGGGACAGACAGGGTGAGAGAGGACACATGGGACACGTGATTGATGTTGTGGAGGTGTCTGCTACTGAGATTTATGTGCTGCTTGGTGTGGTGATGCTGGTGGTGGATGTTGATGCAGTGCATGCAGGTGTGAGTGTGGACCTGACTTTGAGGGAGGTGGAGGAGGAGGGGGAGATAGTGGTTGTGGTTGTGTGTGCTACTGTCTAGTGTTTGCGTGAGTGCTTGTGGGCTGAAGTGTGGTGCCATTGTTTCACTGTGCTACTCTTGTGTGATGTCTTGTGTGCATGCTCGTCTGTATGTGTGCATGGGATGGGTTGGGGTTGAGTAGACTGGGATTGGGAAGTGGTAGTTGGAGGGGGGGCAGTGGGAACAGGGACAATGGCTGCCATCAGATAGGAAGCCAGAGCCTGAATCGATCTCTGTTGGGCCGCCAATCCAACGTGGATGTACTCCAGGAATGCATTTAATTGCTGCATCTGGGGTCCCAGCCCCTGGATGACATTCACAATGGTTGACTTCCCTACAGATATGGATCTCAGGAGGTCAATAGCCTTTCAATCAGGGCAGCAGGGCTCACTGGGGCAAGGCCTGAGGTGCTTGGAGCAAAGGAGATGCCGATCCTCTTGGGTGAGCGGGCACAGGCACCTCGCTGAGGGGCTACTGGGGGGGTGGTGCTGGTACGGGGTGGCAGCTATAGCCATAGCTTGGGTGGTCACAGAGGTGTCTGTCACCACCAGGAAGCTTCCATCGGAGGAGGTATCTGAGTCAGTGTTGTCACCTCCTGTCTCCGCTGTGGTGCTCCCCTCGCCCTCCGTCCCACTGGTTCTCTCAGCGTCAGTGGAATCTGCCTCCTGTGGGATGCAGCTCCCTCTGTCACTGATGCCCCTGCTCCTACGCCAGATGATATTAATGCACACATGGACAGGATGACAGAAGAAAAAAGTGGGAGAGAGAGAAAGGGAGCACTAGGTCAATTACTGCATCAACACCACAGAAGGCATACACAGGATTATCACACACAGGGATCAGGATTCAGCACTATGCATTGCACTCCAAAACAATTGACTATGTGCCACAGCAAGATGAGGGCCAACAACCGCCAACTGCAACCCTCCTGGGACCCACTAAGTCCTGTTTGACATGGAATGCAACCTAGCTAGGTTACCTTGTTTTCCCTTTTAACCATAACCCTTGAGCTGGATCACGCTGCAATGTTTGGCCTGGCATTAAGAGCCACCCACTAACTGACACCCACCACCCGGATCCCATGCCACTTACAAATGTTTTGTTGTAACAGCCACTGTACTCACCCCTTGTGGCTGCTGTGATACCCTCAAGCGCCCATCCAGCTCTGGGTAGGCCACCGCCAGTATGAGGTCCATGAGGGGGGTCAGGTTCCGACAGGCACCCCTCCCTCGTTGGGAGGTCATCCCCATCTGGGCCTCTCCAGTCTTCCATGCACAACGTCTCAGGTCCTCCCACCGTGTCTGACAGTAGGTGCTCTGCCTGCCATAGACCCCCAAGGTCCGCACGTCCTTGCTGATGGCACACCATAATCCCTTCTTTTGATGAGCGGTGACCTGCAAAGGTGATACAGATGGGAGGACACCATTACACATGCAATCCAGCCTGTCACACATATGGGCCACCATCACCATTGGCACACACATCGCCCGGCCACACCATGTACATCACCACAAGACATTCCTCCCGATGACACGATTCTTGCACACACATCTCCATGCATCCTTCCAACATGCATTGTGCCCAAGGTGTACTCACCTGTTGGTCTAGAGGCCCATACAGCAGTCCGTACTGGGGTGGGACCCCAAATTCTCTACCAGAAGGGGTGTATTTAAATGGGAGAAATGGCACACCAAGGGGAACTCCCAATATTGTATTCATGAGACAGCTATATTTGCAACGGTGCACTACACTGGGGAATACACCCTAAAACCCCAACCGTCGGCTGTGAAACCAACCAATTATGCTTATGCCAATACTGAGGCACCCGTTGAGCATGTGTACACTTGTCTCAAAATTACAGTTGTTCACCCTTCTAACAAGTTTCAATGTATATAATACAGATTATCACATTACATATTTAGCAATAGACGGCTCAGTGAAAGGCAGTACCTTAGAGATAATAGTTCGTAAAATTCCTAACACTTTAATTTTCACACTCAAAATTCATTATTCGTTCCCTCGAAAACCAAGAAAAAAAAGGGAAAGGAATATTTATAAATCCTTCAAGTTCTCTGAACAGTTTCAGTGGTAGTCCATGTTATCTCCAAAATCCATTACATTATATCCCTGAGTATATCTCCAATTCTTTTTATAACTCTAAATCAAAATGAAACATCCAAATTCCGTGTAACGACTTCTCAGTCACCGGATACTTTTAGTGGTGGTCCATATTGTCTCCAAAGTCCATTGCATTCATCCTTGAGTATAACTCCAAGTCTTTCTATACCACTAAATTAAAATAAAACATCAAAATTCCTTGTAACGACTCCTCAGTCAACACGTGTTTCGTCACTTCACTTCTTCAGGGCTGGATTATAGTCGCTCCTTAGATTAGCTATTCTGAATCCCCAAAATCAACAGAGACAAAACATTTTATTCAATATAATCATATTGATTATCACAACACCTGTACCATTAACTCAAAGTGGAGCCCAGTGATTTACAATCTATTAGGTGAGACAGTGTCCAAACAATCAAGTCAACACTCAAGGTGGCACCCTATTATACCGTGCAAAACACCCATGGTTCTAATGATCCCTATACATTTCCCCAAATTCACCCTAGTATAAATACTTGAGTCATAGTCAAAAGGAACGTAAATACAAATGTGGATCAGCAGGAATAAGCATTATTAAAAATGTAGTGCAGCCCTTATATTGTCACGTTATAACTACCCAGCCACAAGATACCATTCCAGTGTCATATGACCATCAGCACTTTACCTTCACTATCATTCCAACAGAATCTATTGATCTTGACTGCAGAACCAGTCAGTGAGTTTCCAAAATGTACTTCCCCAATGGAACAAGAGCCAAACGATGTCCGCTATCCTAAAACAAACAAATTATAAGCCATTTCCATCTTTCTTAGAATATGGACACATATGGTAAATCTGCTGCTTTTACCATTATACAAATCGATTTTTATACATACATCCTACTTCAAAATTAGTACCTGAAGTAACTTGATTGTCCTCCAGCAACTGTCAAAGTATCCTCTGCTTCCGTGTAATAATACAGGAACACACGTATTCACTACGTGCTGCGCGTCCCTGTAGCCACCATTTAACTTATTGCACTGACACCAAAATAAAGGAAAGACCAACATTTCTTTAGTCCTCCGTCACTCAAAATAGAAAAGGGACTATGCGAGTCTCTGCAGTGCCCCAAATATCCAACAACATGGAGGAAGGACCAACTTTCATTGTTCCATCCTAAAAATAAAAGAAGGACTATGTTTCAAACAGTAAAGCCCCTGCCTCCTTAGCAAACATAGAAGAAGGACCAGTTTTTCACCGTTCTTCACCGCGAGTATACTAAGGGAGGGGACTGCAATTTTCACTATAATGCCAAAATCTAATCAAACTGGACCATTGCCCTTGTGTAACTCCTGAGTATCCTAAGACTAGCATAGTTATAGCGTGACAATGACAGTTTATTATACCAGAAATAAAAAAGAAAGACTTAATAAAAGAAAGTCACTAGAGTGAATAGAATAAATATTAATTCAATCATAAAAAGAATTTCAATGCACCATTCTCCCAATACAACAAATAATTTTTGTAGCAATCTTTACCCCCTAGCTACAAAAACTCTGGGTACCATCACCCCACTACAAGAGATATACTGTAAACAGTAACACTATAATTACACCATAATAATTTGAATCCCAATGAGGTCAAAATATTAACATCGTTCCCTTCCAATCCATAAAAATTCACTACAAAGAAACTCTTAGTTTGGTGAGAAAGAGCATTGCAAAATTAATCCACTTTTTACTTGATTTATAATGTGATTTGATTTGTACCCCAGAAAGTGTGATCCATTAAATTAATGCCTATATATGACAGTATCTAGGTCCCGAAAAAGTACTCTAATTCCCTGTCTGAATTCAACCCATCTTCCACTGCCCTTAGGCGTAATATCCACATGGCTTCCCTTCTCAGTAGTGCCAGTTCCCTATTTCCCCCTCTCGGGTCTTTCATTATCTGTTCACATCCCAAAAAAGTAAAACTAAATCCAGTACTTTGAGACTCACAGTTCATCATATGTACCACCAAGGGGTATCTGATATCTTGTTGTCCTAAGGCTCTCGCATGTTCCCCAATTCTCACTTTTAGGGGTCGGATTGTACTCCCCACATAATATTGCCCACACTTACAAACAATTATATATATCACAAATGAAGTATTACAGTTCATACTCGATCTGATAGTAAATGTTTCACCTAATGAATTAGAGAACTCTTTCTTCCCATGACACGCCCACTTACAGAGTCCACAATCTCCACACTTGTAGAAACCTATTCTCTGTGCTGACAGCCAATCTACCTTAGTAGTAATTTTAGGAAAACTAGGACTGAGAATTTCTTTAAGTGATCTCCCCTTACGAAAAGTGAAAGTTGGTTTGTTAGTCACAAACTCTGTTATGAAATCATCCTGGAGTAGAATATGCCAATGTTTAGTGATATACTTCTTAAATAACCTAGTACAGTCTGAGAAGTCCGTAATTAATCTCACTCCACTTCCCTTATCCTTCCGTGCATTCTGATTTTTTAGTTTCAGTGTCATATGTCTCAGAATCTGTCTTATTCTGTCTTGCGCCTTTATGATTATATTTTGCCTGTATCCTCCTGTTCTAAAACGATTTCCCATGTCCTCAATAAATTTGTCAAATTCCAAGTCTTTACTACAATTTCTCCGTGCTCTGATTATCTCACCATAGTGAATTGATTCTATTTGATGTCTAGGGTGCGCACTTTCCGCATGTAACACTGAGTTGCACGCAGTAGATTTCCGAAATAGTTTACTCTCAATATGACCCTCATCAATATACAACTCTACATCCAAAAATTCTATGCGTGAAGCACTATAATGACATGTAAACTTTACATTCATGTCATTAGGGTTCAAATAGTCAACAAAGTTCAATAATTGGTTGACTCCTCCCATCCACAACATGATACAATCATCTATATAGCGACCACAGTAAAGAATATATGTCTGCCATTGAGCCGCTCCTGGACCCCAGACCCATCTCTCCTCATACAGGCCCATGAACAGCCCTGCATAAGATGGGGAGAAATTGGAGCCCATAGCCACCCCCTGTTTTTGTCTAAACCAATCATCTTAAAAAATAAACAAGTTATTGTCAAGAATCAGAGAAGTCATATCTAGTAACATCCTTGTGTGTTGCCACCAATTGGCAGGTTGCTTATTCAAAAAATACTCTATGGCTTCCAAGCCTATATTATGTTGGATACAGGTATATATAGGGAGACCACATCCAGGGTAACCAGTAACATAGTTTCTTCCCATTCTACATCACTGAGAATACTCAAAATATGCATTGTATCCTTAATATATTAAGGTAATTTCTGTACAATAGGTTTCAAAAATACATCCACATATTCGGATACTTTTTCAGTTGGTCCACCAATACCTGAAATAATAGGTCTGCCTATGAATTTTAGGTAATGTATAGAAGCAAGGAAACCTGGGGTTCACCACCTTTATTACAAAAATTCATTCCTACTCAGTAAATTCGAGTGATGCCAAGTCTCCAGTTGTTTATTAATGGTGACACACAATTTCAATATTGGATTAGAGTGCATCTTTTCGTAACTCTGTTCATCATCCAATTGAGATCGTATCTCCTGGACACAGTCTACTCGATTCATTATGAGAACATTGCCTCCCTTATCAGCTTGTTTTATCGTAATGAGATCATTCTCACTTAACTCCTTAAGCGCTCTCCATTCTCCTTGATTTAAATTACTTGTGGGTCTAGGTAGACCCTGTTTGGATTTGTGTAAATCTAGATCCCTGCATACCAAATCAAAGAAAATATCTAGACTTCTATTGTCAAAAAACTTAGGAATCCATTTAGACCTACTCTTAAGACCACTCCTTCCACTGATATTACAAGTGATATCTAAGTCCTCTAATATCTGTGAAAATATAATAAGAACTTCTTTGTGTACCGTAATAGAGAGCAACATAGCTGTATCAAACACTTCTTGAATGGACCCCATTCACCAATCAATCAAACTCCACCGCAGTGAAGGCAGTGGCACTTTCCCCGGTCACATGGGCAATGGTAGGTTCTGGACACAGGTCATAGTAGCACACGCAGTGTAGGTGTTCTCCTGTTGAAGGTCAGGAAACAAGTGAGGAATCAGATAGAAGATGGCAGACACATCCATGGCGGTGTACACCGTCACCGCTGACGCAGATCCCCATTGGCCACTGTACTCCATAGAGCCCCATATTATCCAATGAGGGATTGCATAGCAGTGCCTTCCGCCACAAAGCCCAACATTGGTAGAGTTACCTCACTTCCACCTGTCCCTACATACAGGACAGACGGTCACCATTTCATGGTGGTGGACAACAATCAGATTAACCTTAACTGCGTCACTGCCTAGATTTGCCCACACCTTGACATACCCACTGTCCCATCACATAAATGCACTATATGCACTGAGGTGGTGGTTCCATTGTTTAAATTGTGACAGCCTACTCACTCTTGTGTCCCTTAGATACTTACTGCTGTGGATCAATGGGAGGAGAAGACAAACCCCTGTGTACAGACCTCTTGTGCACTTGCCTACACTGGAGGACAGACACATTATACTGACCTATAGTCTGGACAGGGCCACAAACACAGAGCTATGTGTCCAATTGGAGCCTGACGTGATATCAGGTATCCCCCGTCCCAATGGGATCCCCCTCTAGTGCAAGTGCTATCAGTGCTCCATTACCTGGCAAATGGTTCTTTCCAACTGACAGTGGGCTTGGCAGCTGGAATGTCACAGCCAATCTTTTCAATCGTGCTGGCAAGGGTCTTGTCTTTCCTGGTGAAACACATGTCCAGCTACATTGTTTTCCCCCAGGTGGAAGATTTGGCCACTGTGAAGGCAGAATTCTATGCAATGGGGCATATCCCCAATAGTATTGAGGCCATTGACAGTTCACATGTTGCATTTGTCCCGCGCCACCAGAATGAACAGGAATCAGAAGAGTTTCCACTCACTGAATGTGCAAATGGGGTGCCTGGCGGACCAGAGCCTCTCCCATGTCACTGGCAAGTATCCTGGGTCGGTGCATGACACCTTTGTCCTGAGGAATAGCAGCATCACAAATGTGATGGTCCAACTACAGAGGCAGAGGTGTGGCTAATAGGTGCACCAGAGTCCCCACCCACTGTATGTCAGTGTACGCCATCAGGTGTTATCCCCATAGGATTGTGTAAGGCTAAATGTTGTCATTCAATACTTGCAGGTGATTCTGGCTATCCAAATCTTATGTGGCTCCTGATCCATGAGAGGAATGCCAGGACATGGGCTGAGAACCATTATAATGAGGCACATGGGCGAACCAGGATAATAATCATGCGACCTTCAGCCTCCTGAATGCCAGGTTCAGGTGCCTTCATCTGACAGGTGGATCTCTGTGCTACTCACCCGGAAAGGTCTGCCAGATAGTAGTGGCATGCTGCATGTTGCACAACCTGGCCCTCAGACAACATGTGCCTTTTTTGCAGGAGGAGGAGACTGGAGACGACCCTGTGGCAGCAGTGGACTCTGAGGACAGTGAGGATAAGGAGGCAGAGGATGAGCACAACAGAACATCAGTTATACATCAATGCTTCCAATGACACACAGGTGAGACAGTGGAACTGACCAGTACTCTGAGTATTGATGTTTTCTGTATGGCCGTAACATGATGGCTTTCGCTTCCTTTGCATTTCAACTTACTGTCACCTATGGCTTCTCATTTTCCAGATGTTGGTGATATGACAACAATATCCTGATGTGATCACTTACAGACAGTTATAGGTCATTATTTGTATGCTATCACAGTGTTCAGATCATTTGCACTAGATGTGACTGTTCCCACAAATACACATTTTCAACACATAAAACAATGTCACTCAAATTGTGTTAAAGGGTGTTTATTGTAGTGCAAATAACTGAAAAGTGCAATGGAATGGGGTGATGGTGGATGGAAGTCCAGGGTATTGTAACAGTCTGTTGGTAGCACAGATCTAGTGTCCAAGGGGCCATAGGAAGGAGAGCAAAGGCAGTTCAAAGTGGACAAGGTGACAGGGTGGGACACAAGGGGGACAATCAGGATAGTCTCATTTCCTGGCAGTGGTCTTGGTAAGTGTCTCTGGCTTCTGTCTGGGTTACAGGTAATGTTTGTGGGGTGGTTCACCTTCTGCAGGGGGAGGGGTGCTGGTGGCCTCTGGGTCCTGTGGCAGGGCCTCCTGTCCACTAGCTGCAGCGGATGTGGTGGGCTGGTCAATAGACATGCTAGTGGCATGGGCCCGCTGCTGTGCAGTCCATTCCCACATGTTGTTGGCCATTTCTGTAAGCACCCCTGCGATGGAGATCATGGTGCTGTTGTGGGCCTGCAAGTCCTCCCTGATCTCCTGATGGTGTTCCTCCTGCAGCTGCTTGTTCTCCTGCATTTTGTTCAGGATCAGACCCATCATGTCCTGGGATTGTTGGCAGGCCCCCATGACATTAGTGAGTGTCTTGTGGAGAGTCGGTTCCCTGAGCCTGTCCTCCCCCTGGCACACAGCCATCCTCCCAGTGTCCCTGATTCCCTATGCCTCTGTCCCCTGAACAGTGTGCCCACTGACCCCAAGTCCCTGATTGTCTTGGGGGTGAGGTGTGGACTGAGGTCCCTGTACAGGTGGGCACACTGCTGATTGACATGTCCTGGGGACAGAGGTGTGGGTATGCTGGGTGGGTGCTGTGGTGTTGGATACGGATGGGGGAGGCTCTGTGGTTGGCTGGGGTGGCCGACTGACCAGTGATCCCTGATGGGCCAGGTTGTTGATCCAGACCATGAAGTCATCACTGGGGGCATCTTCTGTTGGGGGACTAGATAGTCGTGGCATCTCCTCGTCACTGACATTGGCTGGGGCACCTTTGGGGAAGTAAGTGATGTAATATGCTTAATGCCTATGACATATTGTACATCCCTATCTTCCCCTTTATCGTTGCTGTTGCCCTGCCACCTTTGAATGTGTATGTTGATGTATTGTGGGATTGTTAGTACCCCTATGTTGTGCATGCTTTGGTAATGGGTGTCCATGCAGGGCTGGAAGGTATGTCCATGCATTGGTATGACATGCAGGGCTTGGCATTGAATTAGTCATCTGCATGGGTGCAGGGTGTGGGATGGAGTGGAGTGATGGGAGTGAGGGTGAGGGTATGAGATGGCATGCAGGTATGGGGGGTGATAAGTGGTAAATGTTGACTTATCAGTGTCCAGTCCTCCGACTACTCCAGTGAGTCCATCAGGATGCAGTAATGCCAAGACTTGCTCTTCCCATGGTGTGAGCTGTGGGGGAGAAGTTGGGGGCCACCGCCAGTCCTCTGTATGGCCAGCTGGTGCCTTGATGCCACGGAACATACCTTCCCCCATAGGTTGTTCCACCTCTTCCTGATGTCGTCTGTTGTTCTTGGATACTGTCCCACAGCGTTCACCCTTTCCACGATTCTCCACCATAGCTCCATCTTCCTTGCAATGGATATCTGCTGTACCTGTCCTCCAAAGAGCTGTGGCTGTACCCTGACTATTTCTCCCACCATGATGCACAACTCCTCATCTGTAAAACGGGGTTGCCTTTGTGGGGCCATGGGTGTTGTGTGGTGTGTGTAAGTGTGTGGGTATTGGGTAGTGTGATTGGGTGTGTGTAGTGGAGTGTGTGAGGGATGTCTGTCTGGTGGCAATGATTTTTATTTGTAAGGGGTTGTTGGTAATGTGGGTGTGTATTTTATAGTGTTGTGAGTGGGTGGGTGTGCTGTGTGTATGGTTATCAGGTGTGTGTTGTTTGAATTGGCCAATGTTGTGTAGTTTAGTATCTGGGTGTCCACTCTTAGTGCGGCTAATCTGGTTGTCCATTCTGAGCCTGGCTGTGTGTACTGCCAATGGTTTATCGCCGTAGAATGTCCGCAGTGGTGATTTGTGGGTCATGATGTGGTGGGCGCTGTTTTTTTGGAGTAACAGTATGGGTGTTGGTACCTACAGTTTACCACTGACCTTTGGGCTGGCGGATTTGTACATGTGGGTGTAATCTCACAGTTTGGTGTGTGTGTGTTTCATAATATGACGAACGGATATCCGCCACCGCTGCGGTATGTTGGCGGCCGTCACCATGGCGGTAAGCGGGATTTACTGCCAGTGCATTAATGAGGGCCTCAGTGTTGGATCTGCTTACTCTACCAATCATGGAGATATTTTTCAATGTCCATGTTATTTATAGCTAGACTTGTATTTGCTTTGCCAAAGTATGATAAATCTTTATCCAATATTCAAAATCTACATCCCTCATTCCAAGTTTATTGATTATACCGATTTGGCCTGTAAATGGCAATTGGGACCACATCAGGACTCATTTTTTTCAGGATATTCCAAACCTTTGTGTACTTCTCCTGAGAAATGTATTAAATCAAAGGAGGATGAACTATATCTCTGAAACATTTTTGGAATGCAAAAAATATGTTAACAGTGGTGTGCAATGGCATGGTTGTTCCACATTCAATGCCTTATCCTCATAATGGTGTAGCCATAGTGCACCCACCAATTAATGTACACAGAATTCTTGGTGCACATTTCCACTAAAATGTTCCTGTAAAACTCGTACAGAGTATGCAGTTATCAGTGAACTGTTTAAAACTGTGCATCCTTCATCAGCAGCCTTTGTATTGGAAGCAGGGCTTAGTGATTTCCATGCAAACTGCTAATATACGATACAATCTGTTTTGCATAAAATCAAAATATATCAAAGACAACTTATTCTTTCTGCCTTCTAAATTTGGCAAAATTTAACAAAGTCTTGTCATTTTTGTATTCGGAATTCCAATTTTACAGAATCTATTTCCAAAAATGGTAGAAAAAATGAGGCATGTTTATGAGAGGCTCGCTCTGCTTATGCATCATTATTTTTGATGCAATGGCAGCAATGGAATTATTCCATATTTACAAGGCAATTCATGTGGCTCAATGCATCATTTTTAGCAGCCCTACATCAACAAATTATTGAACCACAACTGGCTGAGCCACACAGACTTTAACATATGCAAGCAAGTGTTCCCCAGCAAATTCTAAGGTAAAACTGACACAGTGATCTTTATGGTTTTCTGAATATGTGAGCTTATCACATACTAAAGACTCAGGAATGAGTACAGGAGTGCCCCTTCCTGCACAAAAAACGTCTGTCAACAATGAAGATACCCTTGCAGCATGGTGCCAGGGTGTCTGAATTGGCGCTAGGCAGCAAATTGTTCACTAGTGCAGGGGGAAAGGACAGGAATGCACTGTATTGCCAAAATATGGTGCATTCCTGCCCTTTCACATTAGCATAGGGAAGTGCAGCAAGAAGAATTGTGGTGCTGCCCTAACCCCTGTGTTTTTGGGAATCCAGTCAGTCACCATGTCCCAAGCATTGTGTGTTCCATAGGTAGCACATCATATGGAAGGATACATGACATATGTAATGAATACATGAATATATGTGCATAATAGGGAATTCTATTTGGCGGACCATATGCCCCAGGACCTAGCTCCCCATGCACAAATGACTGTGGGGGACATTCATGTATATATGCTGGTAACACCTCTCACAACTGAGAGAGCTCCGCTCCTCCACCCTTGCCATGGCCCATATCCACCGCATCTGTCGCGGCCACTTTAGATAGTGCACCTTCTCCTATCTCGCCACCAGGTCCTGGAACAACTACACCCTCCACCTGCACACCTCCCCCTCTCTGTATGACTTCAGGAAGCAGCACAAGACCTGGCTCCTCGACCTCCGTCACCTGCCGACCAAGGCTCGCAGACTCCACCAGCCCCTGGAAACCCCGCCAGGGGGACACGCCATTCTTTACAAGACCTACTCATTTATTGATTGTGCAATCAGAAAGCTCATGATCTCTGCATTGCTGTACTGCCATGTTGCCTGTTTGTCTCCTTGCTGGATGAGGAGGCATGAATATGCATACCCTGAACCCAGACTCACTTCACATGTCCCAGCCCACCTTTCATCAACTGTCTGGAGCATGAAAGGATGTCAACCCCCTAGATTCATCACCGGGAACTTGCACTCTTGGTAAAAGTCTCAACCTGTTCCCCAGATCTCAAGAGTCGTACACAACACTGGGTAAACTACCCCATAAATGTAAATGCACGAGCTTCACCCAACTACCTAAATGCACCTAAGGATACCAAAATCCTCAAAACAATATAATATTTTAATACGTTTCCTAAATTTACAATTATTACTTTGTCCCTTTCACAACAAAATGACACTCAAACAGTCACACCAAAAACATTTGTATTGTCAGAAATAACTACACTGTGATTACTTAAATGCCACATATGAACCAACTTAATACATGACAGCAATAATTACGGGACAAATGTCAGTGTGGAAAAGGTGTTAATTCATGCATTGTCCAGTCCTCTACAGTAGATCCCACACATTAGGGCAGTTGTGTGGGTCCGAACCTGTGCATCGCTCTTATTGCACTGCACATTGCACCATTCTCACAGATCAAAAGTCGTACATCACAACAAATGCATGAAAGTGGCTACAGATGTGCAAATGTGCAGTGTGGGCACCTTGCATTGGCCATTTCAGTAGCAATGTGTCAAAAAAATGACGCAAATGGCAGAAACATGTAGCATCCACCACAGAAATTATGCAATAGGTGAATCAGCCTGCAAACAGGGAAGTGTAATGTTACTTAAACTTTTTCTTACAGTCTGTTGTTTTGTGATAGGTGCTGGAGTTGTGTTGTAGCGTGTTTGATGTTTGTGTCTGCTCAGCCCGTGTCTTATGGTAATATTGTTTATTGTGTATACTTGTTGTACGTTGTTTTGTTGTTTTCATTGTACTGTAAGGTGTTTGTCCATTTAGGGGTTTTAGATTTTAGCTGTTGGGCTAAGGACTATTTTAGAGTTTAGTGTGTTGGGTGTAGGCATGTCAGGAAAGGGAAGGGAACAACACATGTCAGAGGGAGAGTTACGTTCCACAGATGATAGCATCTGGGGGTGGACTGATCCAGGGTTACCACCAACCCCAGGGAACTTAAGGAGCACTGGGAGAGGGTGCTCTGGCACATGGCCAGGCTGTTTAGTGTGGAGCACACCATCCATCAGCTTAAGCATTAATTGGTGGATGTGATGCAATGAGATGTAGATTTGGTACACCACCCAGGGCTGGAGAATGGTGGCCCTTTAGGTACGTATTCGTTAACCAGCTGCGTCTAGTTGTGCGTCACAGTTTAAATGTTGGTTACATTGTAAAGGACACATGATTTACTCTGTGGTTTCCTCAATCCTGAGTGAAATTGTTAATTTCCAGCACCAGGGGCCTGTATAATGTAATATGATTGAAGCATGTAAAACAGACATGCTTTCATTTAGGAAAATGCCCTGATTCCACATAAGTGTTTGTGCTGGGCATGATCCCTTTTTAACCTGGCACAAGTGAGGTGTGAGGAAGAATGTCATGTTGAAGCTCCCATCATGTTTTATTTCTCAAGTGTGCTGCATTGTTCAGCACACGTGTACAAGTTTACATGGCAATTAAACTTGTTCATTGTGGGTGCCTATTCGAGGACAGAGATGTTTACCATTTTCAAAGGCGTCCAACCTTGCACCATGTTGGATGTTTGCACACTTTGCAGCTAGTTAGCACTCTGTGCAGCACTGAAATTAATAGCCTATTCTGGTACTTACGGTGTTGCTTATGGGGTATACCTGTTCCTTTCTATCCCAGCACTACTTAGCCCTGCCTCAGGCCAATGACTTTGCTCCTTTGTGACATGGTGCAAGTGGGCCAAACATGTTGGTAGGCAGCAGTACACAAAATTGTTTAATGCCTGAGGCACACTACAGGCATGTGTTCATAGATTTGTCTGAGCATCAACATGCAGCCACCTCTGCCATGTCAGGTAACTAGTTGCATCTCATATCTACAGCAAATTATTATGTATGTGTGTTAAAAGTCTTAAAAATCTCCATGATATATGTACAGAGAGTTCTTGCACTATTTACAATGCAATGTTCCAATCGTTGTCTTGTAAGTAGACCAGTACCATACACTAAGGACAAAATTGATACCTTCTGGGATCCCAACGCTACAGGTAAGTGTTATGAGAACATGGTTGTGGCTTTGTAAGGTTTATGTGTGCTCCATGACAGCAATATCACTGTGATGCTGATGTATCATTCAAATGTAACAATTTTTTACATGCACAACAGAACTTGTACACAGATTGTAGTCAAATGGGCAGGATTCCTCTCAATGCCAATGTATTGACAAAGTATGCAAAGCCACTTGATTAAGTCTAGATTTCTGCACTGGTGATGTTTGGTCAGCAACACATTGTGTCCCTATTGAACATGCACTAACATCTGGCACAAAATCTGCTGATGGTCCCAGTAAGCAAACTGTGACATCGAACACATTGTTCACCCATATCAAACACTGGTTTGTCAAATGTAGAAGCCAGGTGAAATAACTATGCTTAACCTTTCTGGACACAGCATGCATTGCTTTGTCCATATCTGAGTTTGACAATGGTAAACATGAGATGCAACACATTGTCCAGACAGCAACAATGAGTGGAAACACAATGATTTTTTGTATTTTGGGATAAAGTGTGTGTGTTCAAATGCCTCTTCTGTATCTTCATTTTGCACCACTGAATGTTCATCTATGCCACATGTGTTCAGCCTCTCCTGCAACAAAAGATCAATATGAAAGACAATAGATGGGCTCAGACATGAATAGTGATAAACACGTACGATGTTTAGTTGCCCTTTCATGTATCCTGTTGAAAAATTGGTTATCAAAATGCCAAAATGTCAACACTTGTGTGACCGGGCCAGAAGGGGAGCCATCATTGGCAAAGCATTTTTCCTATGACAGATGCTGCTATTGTTGTTGTAATAGTGCCAACATATTCCTAACAATTGATTTGACTCATGACTCATGCATGAGGACATATGGTATGTCAAAAGGTGCAGCTGTAAGGGTTATGGAACTTTATCAGTAGTATTTTAGATTTATCATGTGTGTAAATTAACTGGAGTTATGGCTGCTGTATTCTGGTTTCAGAAGTACTTCATGTTATCCATATAAGAAATGGAGTTAAAGGGAAACAAATACATAGATGTCATGGAGGGTTTGAGGATGTAGGCCTGCAAAACTATGTAACCATGGTGTTAGGA
The DNA here is from genome assembly GCF_031143425.1 of Pleurodeles waltl. Taxonomy (NCBI): domain Eukaryota; kingdom Metazoa; phylum Chordata; class Amphibia; order Caudata; family Salamandridae; genus Pleurodeles; species Pleurodeles waltl. Next base: position 1,530,704,271 of record NC_090444.1, read on the forward strand.
AATTCATTCCCAGAATGCCTGAATGATGCACAATGTGACTGTTGATGTTGATGTAGAATAGTAAGGACAAATAACTTGTCAGGTTTTGACCGGATGCAGTGGCAAATGAAATTAATTGTAGCACATTGGGCACATGTCACTAATCTGCACATGGAATTTTAAGGAATTGGCTAAACCGTACCCTGATTAGCTCTTCGTACGATTTCTGGGAGACATTCAAACAAAGCAAAATTGTTTGGGGCTTAGCTGTAATGTGCATAAGTCCACATGCATGGATGCACTGTGTCATCAGCATACAGCCCATTAATCCACTCCCCTACTGGTGGTTTAATGTCTATAGGCTTACACCAACGCTGTCAACCCTGTCTTATTGTAAAATGTTTCTGGCATCATACACAAATAATTACTTGTACAGATGAAACTAACGGCATGCAGGCCCACACTCCTTACATGCATTGCCTAATACGTATTGCACGGGGAGAAAAGCAGCCTAGGATACATAAGTGCATACACATTTGTATATGTGTAAGAGAAAATGGTAGTGCTACAGCTGTATAGCTGGCACTTTTTGTTAGATTTCAATGGATATTGCCTGAATCTATATTGATGAAATGTACAGCGGATAAATCTTCAGGGATGTATCTAGCCAGAATCCGTCTATATTTGGACTGCCTGGCACTGAGTCAGTTAAGACTGCAATCCTGTTACCTCCTGTATTTCAAGATGAATAATGCAAAGCAGAGGCACACTGATTTTAGCTAAATTACCTCACAATTCACATGTGTGACTGAGCAAATTACAAAGCTTGTTGAGTGTGGCCACACAACCACCAACGTATCTGTATCTAAACCATGTATTCTGTTCCTTGTTGAAACATCATCATGCTTGCAAATTGTTGTCAGGAATGATGTGCTCATGAATACGTTTGTCAATCCATTTCCAAATCATATGACTACACTGCCAATAATTGAGTTTGTTGGCCTTGTTTGAAAAGGGAATGTATTTGTACATAAGGAATATTGGGGGTCAATACGACCTCGGCGGTCTTTTTGCAAGACCGCCGAGGGACCGCCGTGCGGAAGACCGCCTGTGCAGGCGGTTTGCCGCTCGGCGTATTATGACTGTTGTCTGCTCTCCGTCGTTATTCCGACGGAGAGCCACCAACAGCCATACTTGCGGGCGGCGGGGAAGTGGAGGTTGCTCCACCGCCACGCCAACAGAACACCGCCCAGCGAATCACGTCCTGAGATTCGCTGTGGCGGTGTTCTGTTGGCGTGGCGGTGTCGGCGGAGCTGCCCCCATGGCTCCCGTCCCCTCCTGGAGGATCGACGGAACAGGTAAGTCGATCGCCCGTTAGGGGAGGGGGTGGCGGGGTGTTGTGTGCGTGCATGGGGGTGTGCATGTGTGCATGTAGAGGGGGTGTGTGAGTGCGTGTATGCTTGCGGGGGTGTTGTCTGTATGGATGTGTGCGTGTATGTTTGAATGTGGGTGTGCGTGCCTGACAGTGTGTGTGGCTGTGGGCATGTATGTCGGGGTGTGTGCGTGTGTGTGTTGGTGGTGCCTGCATGCATGTCGGGTGTGTGTCAGTAATGTTATGTTGGGGGTTGGGGTGGGGAGGGGGGCCTGCCACCTTTGGGGGGTGGCAGTGGTGGTGGGGGGTGTAGGGGAGGGAGTCGGGTGGGGGTGGGGGGTGGGGAGACCCCTATAAGTGCCAGAGAAGCAATTCCCTGGCACTGATAGTGCTGGAAATCCACCGCGGTAAGCTGGGTCCAAATACCGCCGGCGGTATACTGACGGGCACAGGGCTGGAGACCGATGTCTCCAGCCCGGCGGTCGTTTACGCCCTGGCGGGCGGGACGGAGAACCGGCGGATGACCATGGCAGTAACTGCCATGGTCATAAATCACCTAGGTAAGACCGCCAGCCTGTTGGCGGTCTTACCGCCGGTTCTTCATCATTCCCTAGGGTTGTAATGACCCCCTTTGTTCATATCTCTTTCCCAATCAGGGGACCTCATCACCAAGGCTAGAGGGTTAGGATATTCCTACCCTGCCCTATTTTCTTTGCCAAAGCTGTGGTGCAGAGTTGACTGTTTGATGGGGTGTTTTCTGCAGGGCCTAGATGTAGGCTAGGGTCTGTGGCCAACCCCCACTGCGCCCGGCCAAAGGCAGTGCACGGTAATCGGTTTTGGTGCTTGTAAAGGGATGCCCGCAGGGCCAGGCCACAGCCCAGGCCCTGCGGCCAGCCCCTGCTATGCAGGTACGGGATTTGGTGCTTATAGGGGGTTGTAGGAAAGTACCATCTTGCCTGGCATGTTACCCCCATTTTTATTTGTGTGTCAGTTTGTTTTTGCCTGTCTCACTGGGATCCTGCTAGCCAGGACCCCAGTGCTCATAGTCTGTGGCCTGTGTGGTGCCTAACTGTGTCACTGAGGCTCTGCTAACCAGAACCTCAGTGCCTATGCTCTCTCTGTGACCATTTTTACCAATTCTAATTGGCACACTGGAACACCCTTATAATTCCCTAGTATATGGTACCTAGGTACCCAGGGTGTTGGGGTTCCAGGAGATCCCTATGGGCTGCAGCATTTCTTTTGCCAACCATAGGGAGCTCAGACAATTCTTACACAGTACTGCCATTGCAGCCTGAGTGAAATAACGTCCACGTTATTTCACGGCCACTTTACACTGCACTTAAGTAACTTATAAGTCACCTTTATGTCTAACCCTCACTTAGTGAAGGTTAGGTGCAGAGTTACTAAGTGTGAGGGCACCCTGGCACTAGCCAAGGTACCCCCACATTGTTCAGGGTAATTTCCCCGGACTTTGTGAGTGCAGGGACACCACTACACATGTGCACTACATATAGGTCAATACCTATATGTAGCATCACAATGGTAACTCCGAATTTGGCCATATAACATGTCTAAGGACATGGAATTGTCCCCCATGCCAAATCTGGTAATGGGGTGCAAACCCCATGCATCCCCGGGGCTCCTCTATGGACCCCGGGTACTGCCAAACCAGCTCTCTGGGGGTTTTCTCTGCAGCTACCACTTCTGCCAACCTACAGACAGGCTTTTGACCTCCTGGGGTCTGGGCAGCCCAATCCCAGGAAGGCAGAACAAAGAATTTCCTCTGAGAGAGGGTGTTACACCCTCTCCTTTTGGAAATAGGTGTTAAGGGCTGGGGAGGAGTAGCCTCCCCCAGCCTCTGGAAATGCTTTGAAGGGCACAGATGGTGCCCTCCTTGCATAAGCCAGTCACACCGGTTCAGGGAACCCCGAGTCCCTGCTCTGGTGTGAAACTGGACAAAGGAAAGGGGAGTGACAACTCCCCTGTCCATCATCACCCCAGGGGTGGTGCCCAGAGCTCCTCCAGTGTGTCCCAGACCTCTGCCATCTTGAATGCATAGGTGTGAGGGCACAATGGAGGCATCTGAGTGGCCATTGTCAGCAGGTGACGTCAGAGACCCCTCCTGATAGGTGCGCACCTGGGTAGGTGGCCAATCCTCCTCTGAGGGCTATTTAGGGTCTCTCCTGTGGGTTTCTCATCAGATAATGAATGCAAGAGCTCACCAGAGTTCCTCTGCATCTCCCTCTTCGACTTTTGCAAAGGATCGACCACTGACTGCTCCAGGACGCCTGCAAAACTGCAACAAAGTAGCAAGACGACTACCAGCAACATTGTAGCGCCTAATCCTGCTGGCCTTCTCAACTGTTTCCTGGTGGTGCATGCTCTGAGGGCTGTCTGCCTTCACCCTGCACTAGAAGCCAAGAAGAAATCTCCTGTGGGTTGACGGAATCTTCTCCCTGCTAACGCAGGCACCAGACCTCTGCTTCACCGGTCCTCTGGGTCCCCTCTCATCTTGACATGCGTAGTCCCTGGAACACAGAAGCTGGATCCAAGTGACCTCGACAGTCCAGTGGAGCATCTGTCCAAATTTTGTGGAGGTAAGTCCTTGCCTCCCCACGCCAGACAGTAATCCTGTGTACTGCATGAACTGCAGCTGCTAAGTCTTCTGTGTACTTCTGCAAGGAATCCTTCATTCACAGCATAGCCCAGGTCCCCAGCACTCCGTTCTGCATTGCTCAACTCACTGAGTTGACCACTGGCCCTCCTTTGTAGTTTTGAGATGACCGCCATGCTCACATTTCCTGTTCAAGTGCATCTGTGGGTGCCGCCTGCTTCTTCATGGGCTTTCTGTGCTGCTGAGCGCCCCCTCTGTCTCTTCCTCCAAGGGGCGACCTCCTGGTCCTTCCTGGGCCCAGGCAGCACCCATTTTCTTCAACCACAACCTTTGCAGCTAGCAAGGCTTGTTTGTGGTCTTTCTGCATGGAAACAACTCTGCATCCTCCAGCACACGGTGGAACATCCTCTGTGCAAAGGAGAAGTTCCTGGCATCTTCTGTTGTAAAATCTTCAGCTTCTTCCACACGGAGGCAGCCATTTTGCACCTTCATCCGGGGTTTAGTGGGCTCCTGCCCCCCAGACACTTTCGTGACTCTTAAACTTGGTCCCCTTCCTTTACAGGTGCTCAGGTCCAGAAATCCATCTTCAGTGCTTTGCAGTCAGTTGTTTCCTTTGCAGAATCTCCTATCACGACTTAAGTGTGTTTCTGGGGAAGTAGGGTAACTTTACTCCTACTTTTCAGGGTCGTGGGGTGGGGTATCTTGGACACCCTTAGTGTTTTCTTACACTCCCAGCGACCCTCTACACACTACACTAGGCCTGGCGTCCCTAAGTGGTTCGCATTCCACTTTCTTAGTCTATGGTTTGTGATGCCCATAGGCGTATTGCATCCTATTGTATTCTACAGTGTTTGAACTACTTTTCTAACTGTTTACTTACCTGATTTTGGTTTGTGTGTATATTTTTTGTATTTTACTTACCTCCTAAGGGAGTATATCCTCTGAGATATTTTTGGCACATTGTCACTAAAATAAAGTACCTTTATTTTTAGTAACTCTGAGTATTGTAATTCTTATGATATAGTGCTATATGATATAAGTGGTATAGTAGGAGCCTTGCATGTCTCCTAGTTCGGCCTAAGCTGCTCTGCCATAGCTACCTCTATCATCCTAAACTGCTAGAACACTACTAATCTACTAATAAGGGATAACTGGACCTGGCACGAGGTGTAAGTGCCATCGGGTACCCACTATAAGCCAGGCCAGCCTCCTACAGGGGTTGGCAGAATAGTGGCCAACTCCTGCCGTGCACTGCCGCAGGCCATGCATGACAGTGGTTGGATTGATGTAAAGTAATTTAAATTACTTAGCTATAAAAAAACATAGAAATTCACTGAAAGTAACAAAGGTTACAGGGGATTTAAATTTAGGAAATAGAATAAAACAGAAATTCACCTAAAAACAAAGGTTACAGGGACATTATAATTAGATTCACATTTTACTCAAACAAAGCCATAGGAATTCAGCAGTTATGGTTATGGTTACCGCAAGTAATTAAATCTCGTGCCCTAAGGTAACTATAATTTGGTCCTTTGCTATACAATGCAAAAAAAACACATATTTCAGCACTCATGACAACTTCTATGATATCAGTGATAATATCACTGCAACATTTGAAGTGAAATTTTTGATGAGAAAACTGTGCATGGCAGGGGCGTTGGTATAGTGTAGTGTATTGTTAAATATATTTAGTATAGGCTGAACTCTTCATAATTCTTTAGGCACTGTCTTTGGTCCTCTTTGTGTGACGATGCACAGCTCAACACGGAGAGCCACCTGCTGTACCATTGTGTGTGTAAAAGATGCTGCATGTGTAGTGAGGATGGTTCCGTGACTTCAAAGTCCACATTACTGGCTGTGCTGGGACACACACTGGTACCTGCCACTTATGCACTCACCTTTGCACCATTGTACTCTTAGGTCCTTGTTACCTAGTTATTTGGAGTGAATGTGGGCCACAACTGCCTGGACACGTCAAGTATCCGTGCATTGAGTACTTGTAGGGGACTTCCTGCAGGTGAATTTATGCAACTACCTGGTAGGTTAGTAAACCACAAGTCTCCCATATCCTCATAGCTTATGGATGTGTGGCTTGGTTAATGGGTGTGTGACCTGGCTCATTATTTTTGTTATGTGTGTATACTGTGCAATTAATGTCATGTGTGGTTACCGTCACACTCAATGCATTTTAGGGCTCTCAGTGGCAGAGAAACACATTGACCTTACACATCAGAGTGTGGGTTAAGACCCCATTTATCAGATGACACGGGACCACTAATATTTTATTGTTGTAGTCAATGCATACTGAAATCCAAGGTGTAACACAGAGCTGCAGCATCCTTCAGTTGGATGGCTATGATGCAAAATCTTAAGAAGTCTGGCCATTAATATCTGCATGTTGTCAGTGCATGTATTTTTATGGTATTTATGAGATCTCATCTGTGTAAAAATTGATGCTGACATATGTCTGTGATCAAGTTGTCTTGATCACTGAGCAAGATACCTGTGGTTGCGTGTAACGATGTTAGTGCTCACATGCCTCATAGGTTGCATTTTATACAGATAGGCATTTCTGCGATTACTTAGGATGTTTACTGTGTGCCAGGAAAGTAACTGATGGGTATAGTCTCTCCATGATTTTTGATAGATAAATGGGACTTTCAACTTAATGCCCTAGCAGTGGATGTACTTGTTCCTTGCCCATGTCCACCAGGAGCATGTGGTAGGGACTATGGCTCAATAACCTTGAAATGCAAAGAAGTGGTTTTTTTATTGACACATCTACCATGGTCTAGTTAGTCCTCTCTGCCACAGACAAACAACACACTAATTCATGATAGCACATTTATTTACTGGTGTGTACATTGTCAATTCAAATGTAGCAGTTCTTGGGGCAACAACCCTAAAATGATTGAAGTCAAAAGGGTGTCCAGTCAGGGTCCATAGTGGATGTGTGCCATGTGACATGTCGAGGAGAGCAGTATTCCAGTGAGGAGGAAATCCAAATTGTCATTTTGGAAGATAGATCACATCAACAAATGGATCCGATTAACAGGTGGGCATTCAAAAAAGGGACAGTACCAGTTGACAAGAGAGGTGGCATGATGATGCACACAAGTCCAATAAGAAACTGTCCCAGAGGATCAGGCAAATATTACTGGGTACTTTTATGCTGGAAAGTGGTGGAGTCCACATCTTCACTCTTTCATGTGTTGTGCCTCCCACGAGGCTGGTGGTGTTTGTCCAGGAGGCATCTGAGGCACATACACATCGCCGGCAGAAGGTGTGGCTCCACTGTCCATGCCTGCATTTGTCTGTGCCAGCAAAGAAGGCAGCACTGCACTGACAAGGGCCTGAAGGAATGCCAACAAGCCAATATGCTTACTGTGGAAGTCACCCATGGTTGCAATATAGGAGTCCTGCTTGCACTCCATGTTGTGAATGTTGTGGATGCTGTGAACTCCCCCTAGCTGTGTGGCAACCTTACTGGTGTTGCGTATGCAGGGCCTGTTGTTGTTGCCTTTGCTTCATGACACCAGCAATGTCAGCCAAGGACTATTCCATTCTATAGAGTGAAGTATAGGTGCCTGTGATAGACTCAGAGGAATCTTTATTTAAACTGATGCAAAAAGAACAAGTGATGGATGTAATGCTGAGCAATGTCACACATTCACCCCCAGTACAGAGATCTGGGCCTAAATTCATTGTTTTCTGATGCACATGCCACTCCAGTTTGGACTCAGCTTTATTCAAATCAGTCTTGAACCTGCTCCCCATGGGAACAATCCAGCCCAAACTACCAGGTCAAGTCCTCCCTCGACCAAAAACAAGCATCCTGCGACTGGTTTCAGGGACTCACACCTCATTAGCCAGGCAAATTTGATTCCAGTGGCATGGGGAGCACAGGATCCACTTTTTGGGATACCTGTCCCATTTAGGGCAACAAATGCAAAAAGAACAAGCTACGGGTGGAATCATGAACAATGTTAAACATTCACCCCCAGTACAGAGATCTGGACCGAAATCCATCATTTGTTTGCTAACCATGCCATTCCAGTTTGGACCTAGCTGGCTAGCTTGACTTCAGTGGCATGGGGAGCACGTGACCCATGTGTGGGCATACCTGTCCCACTTAGGGACGTGGGTCCCTTACTCACTGCGCCACCGTATTCAAGCTAGCCTGAATAATGAAGGGGGACACCCCAAAACTGGTCCCAGGATGATCATTTCTCATCCAGGGAGGACCTGGCTTGAGAGTTTGGGCTGCACTCTTCCCATGGGGAACAGGGTCAAGGCTCATTTGCATGTGGCTGGGTCCAAACTGGAGTGGCGTGGTGGGCAAGAAAACAGCAGATCTTTGTGACTGGGGGTGAATGTTTGCATTGTTCACTATTCCGTTCATCATTTGTTTTTTTTGCTGTTGTTGCCCCAAGTCTCAAGGGCATGCCCAGAAGTGGGTCCCATGCTCACTGCACTGCTGGATTTAAGCTAGCCTGGCTGATGAGGGGTGATACCCTGAAACCATTCCCAGGATGCTTATGTCTGGTTCAGGGTCGAACTGGCTTGGTAGTTCGGGCTGAAGTATTCCATGAGGAGCAGGGTCAAGACTGATTTGGATATGGCTGGGTCCAAACTGGCATGGTGTGGTGGGCAAAAAAAACAATGGATTAAACCCAGATCTTTGTGACTAGGGGAAAATGTTTGCATTGTTAAGCTTACCTCCATTATCTGTTTTTTTTATTTTATTTTGTAGATCTAAGTGGCAAGGAATTGCCCAGACATGGGTCCCGTGCTCACTGAGGCACTGGTTCAAGCTAGCCTGGCTGATGAGGGGTGATACCTCAAAAGTGGTCCTAGGATGCTTGTTTCTGCTTCAAGTGAGACCTGGCTTGACAGTTGGGGCTGGATTGTTCCCATGGGAAGCAGGGTCAAGACTCATTTGCATATGGATGGGTCCAAACTCGGGTGGCATGGTGTGTAAAAAAGCCCAATGGATTAAACCTGCATCGTTGTGACTGGGGTGAATGGTTGCATTGTTCAGCATTACATTCATCATCAATTCGTTTTGCTTTTGTCATTCTGAGTGGTAAGGGCATGTCCAGATGTGGGTCCGATGCTCACTGCGCCACTGGATTCAAACTAGCCTGGCCGATAAGGGGTGATAATGTGAAATCAGTTCCAGAATGCTTATATCTGGTCTAGGGAGGACCTGGCTTGGCAGTTTGGGCTGGAGTGTACCCACGGGGAGCAGGTCAAGACTGATTTGACTATGGTTGGTTCCAAACTGGGATGGTGTGGTGGACAAAAAAATGATGGAATAAACCTGCATATTTGTGACTGGGGGTGAATGTGTTTGCATTGTTCAGTATTCCATCATCATCTGTTCTTTTTGCTTTTGTCACCCTAAGTGGCAAGGTTGTGCCCAGACGTGGGTCCTGTGCTCACTGTGCCACTGAATTCAAGCTAGCGTGGCTGATATGGGATGATACCCTGAAACCGGTCCCAGGATGCTTGTTTCTGGTCCAGGGAGGTCCTAACTTGGTAGTTCGGGATGGACTGTTACCATCGGAAGCAGGGTCAAACTGATTTGAATATGGCTGGGTCCAAACTGCGGTGACGTGGTGGGCAAAAAAAACAAATGGATTAAACTCAGATCTTTGTGACTGTGGGTGAATGTTTGCATTGTTCAGCATTCCATCTATCATCTGTTCTTTTTAGTTATTGGGACTGAGGCACCAACAGACTCCCACTAGTTTGCCCACAATGGTCTCCATCCCTGCTCATACCTAATCTACCAACTTCTGCTGGACTCCTACCACTCATCTTTGGAAGACAATTTGTGGGTCCTCGGAGCTTGGGCTGGTAGATGGGGCATGCCCTCGGGTAGGTAGATCATCTGGCGACCCAGCAACACAGTCATCCCTTCCCGTGACTGGAGAAGGTCTTCCAATGAAGTCAAAGAGTTGTTGGAAGGTGTCTTCATCCATGGTGGGCATGATGTCCTCCCCAACAGGTCAGTCATCCAGGATTGGTTGCTGGTCGGGAGTTGTTCTTTCTCCCTCTGCAATGTAAAAGCAATATGCTATTAGCGACCTACACTACATGTTGACATCAGTAATGTTTCTGACGTACAGATTTTATTCTCATTTACAATAATTTCAACATTGATGTGTAAGGCATATGTTATTTGTAGGAAATGAGGCGAAGCTGCACTGTACTTGCCTTTCTGATGACAATATGTTTCCATTGTTCACACACCAAGTTGTGAAAAGGGTGACTTGTCATGTCATAACCCCCATAGTAACACAATTACACAACTTGCTGACCTGCCATGCCTCTGAGAGTGAGTTGAGGTACAGTACACATCTGCCTTGTGGATTTTCCTATTTTACATGTAGGCTATACTCATTATTGTTTGACTTCTTGACACCACTACTGTGCAAATTGCATAAAGTAAGCAGAGTACCTGCATCCCATCTAGCCACTATTCAGCCTCATCCCCGTTTCATTTTTAGTTTAATTTTATCCTGCAGTCTGCCTTACATGCTGTACACCACACCAGTCTGCTATAATGGCCTGTCTTACATTCACATTGTGCATTCATGTGGCCAAGGGCAAATATATGACACACATCCACACAACTCTGCCCAGCTAATAACCTGGCTACAGTGCAGGAATGTGTAAGTGTATGTTCATACAATAGATTTACCTATGTGTGTGGACACATGTAAAATCATTATACACACAGTTGTCACCATAGATCAGAAGAGCAGGCACTGTGTCACAACTCTGAGGGAATATGCCCAGTCATTCTAAGAAAATGTCAATCACTGACACTCACCCCATTTTGTCATTGCAAGAATTGGTTATTTGCAGAGTATCAGACTTCTCTTAACTCAGCCCACTCACTTGACCCTGTATATGAGTCCTCTGGCACTCCCCATTTAGATGCAGGCAATCAGCTTACTGTCACACACTGATGGTACCCGGATTGTACATTGACTCTTATTTGAACACAACATCAAAAACAAAAGTTACCATATGAAACTAAAATAACATGGCTGCCTGTTTTAGAAAACTCTGTGCCCCAAATGCTAGTAGTAATGATATTCTATGACATATTTGTCCCCAGGTTTTCCACATAGCCAGGTCCATATGGTTCACCCTCCAAACATCCCAGAAAATTGTGAATCTTCATGGGGACCTATCTTGTCTTGTCCCATCACTATTCCCTGTTTCACTTCCTCCTGCTTTGTCCTAATCAGACATTTCTCCTACATGTGATACATCTTCATCCAGGCCCTCCTCTATGGCATCCCTTCACACCTGCTACAACAAATGTGACACTATCACACACAGCAGTGTATGAGTATCGCTCAGGCTACCTTGCAGTACACCTGTCACATCACCTTCTTTCAATGCAATATCACCCCATTCAGACACAGTGCTAGCTCAATGTGCTCAATCACACCTACATTGCACTACACTACCAGGGGCATACCAGGCTCATAGGCCATCTATTTTTCGATCAGATATTCATGGTCCTCTGGTGTGGCTTAAATGTATTCACCACCACTCCAAGTATTCATGTGTAGCTGACAAGAGGAAATGTGGTCTCAGGCATGTCCGACAGTATTCAATGTAGTTTAATGCCATTGATTGTACACATAGCTATTCGCATAATCCTACATAATGAAACGTCACATACACCACAGCCGAAGCCACTATCAGGTGAGGAGTTGCTCATCTGTCAACTCCATTCCAATCCAATGCTTTACAGTCAAGATATAACAGCATGGGCTCAAAAATAGACACAGTAACCTCACGGGGCAAGGGATCCAGCATTGTCCAGGTCAGTTTGGACAGGACTGAGGTTTCCATGTATGATGTGCTGTTCCAGTCCAGGTATCTTGGCTTTGTATTGGGGGACTTGTAACCTAGTCACTTCTGTAATATGTTCCACTACAAGTCTCAGTATACAAAGGTGATCCTGGACACATGGAATTAACAATGTTTGCAGAGCTAGATTTTGCTGTACAACATGTAACTGGGCAGTGTGACTTACATTTATATGATAGATACAGAACCTGTGATTGATTCCTACCCTTTCTCTTTCACACAATACAGCACAGGAGCACAGCATGATATTTCTTTGCATATTGTCCCAAGTTACCACTTACTCTGCTGGTCTTGCTGGTTCTCAATGCCAACACTGTCCTGTCCTGCCACTCCTGCCACCAACTGTACTGGGACGACTGATGCCACCTGTTCCTCCAATTGGTCGAGCTCCTCCTTTTTCTCAAGTTCTCCTCTGGTCCGCATGGTTGCCCTCAGGTTGTTGGCCAGTTTCTCCTTGGTCCTACACTTTTAATCATGCCAGTGCTTCTTGCAGTCTGGCACTGTCCTTTTAATTTTCCCTGCACTGTCTCTCTTCTTCACTATTTACTGGCAAATGGCTTCTTTCTAAAGGCAAGTTGGAGGTGAAATAGATCTGATGTTCAAGCCTTGTCACCTCAGTTACTAGTATTTCATTCTCCTCCTCACTGAAACATTATCTTCCTCTTCCCCTTCCCATAGGGTTCTCTCTGGACATCATGGCTTGAGTCAGGGTTGTTGGTATTGTGTCCCTGACTGCTGCTGTCACCTGCTCCATCTCTCCCTTTTGAGGTGCCTGGCACATTGCTTGCCACAATAGGTCACTTTTTGGGGGGATTTTTGATGCATGATGCACTTCATTGTGATATAAATGTGGTTTATGTCCCACAAAGCAGCTTTGCATCACTTTGCCTGATCATATGTCAGTTTTCACAATGGCATCTGTCCCATGGATGTGTCTTTTTTTTTTAACACACCTTGGGACCTTACAACATTGTGTGCCATACCGTTAAAACAACGCATCCATGGTGTTGGTAACTGTTGTACCTCAATGGAACTTTTTCTGATTTATTTCTGCCTTCAAACAGCGATGTGTCATTTTTCACAAATATGTCCCCATGTGCTTAAGCCAATTCGTCTCCCAAAGTATTATAAACAAACTCTGTTAGGGAAAAGCACTCATAGAAAGTTTTCTTAGAAACAAAGCAAATCCAAAATATAATCATAGTGAGAGAGCGTGTAATCAGTTTATGATATCAGGGTTTATAAATCATGCTGAATCCATTTTAAATCCAATAATCAAATTTGTATTCTAAGTGGAACATATTTAAAAACAGGTATCAGACGGGTTAATGTGTGTCAATCCCAAATGGAACTTCATCAGGGGTTTACTTTACATGGTGAAGTTTCATTTATGATTCACATATTCCTCCTATTGGATAATCTCACAATTCTATTTATCGAGGTGTCTCTTATGTGTAAAGCATTCCCATAAACCACCCTACCAATTTGAGGCTGCATTCGTGATGGCAGCAGCCATATCTACTTTGTATGACATTATTGGGTCAGCTGTTTCAGTTATTTCAGGCCAGGCTCCAAAAGATGACACTCTAGCTCGGTCTGTGGTGAAATTAGTGTCTTTTGATAAGAAAATGAATAAAAGGCAAGAGTGGGTTATATTTGAGTGCACTGAGTTTAATGGTAGGATCTTTTACAGACTAATCTCCTATATATGACTGAGAGAAACAACATTAGCAGTTATATGAAATTCTATGAATGATCTGATATATATCACTCTCAGAGATGTTGCAAGAATTTGAACTTATGATTTAAGCTGCATATTTAGATTAATCTTAGACCTGTGTGGATCACAAATGCTCAAGTTAATATTAAAGTCAAATTAATATTAAAGTTAATTAACCCCTAAACTGCTGGGCATTCCCCCCAGTTAAGATCCATGTTTTGGCTATGTGGGGTAGTTTGTGCTTGGGCCTCTATAATGTTTTGTCCACATAAGGTATCCATGACAAATTTGTATCCCTTTTTTTTCAACATCCTATGGACTCTAAAGGTATCCAGGGCTTGTGGATTCCCCTGGAGGGGACTGTACAAAGAGCCAAAATTTGGCAAATATAGCAAAATCTTGAGTTTGGGAGAAAAAATAGGAAAAAAGAGTTCTGGATGAAAGTGTCTGCTTTTGTTTCATAAAAATGGCATGAACAGTCAGTTGTGCTAAAGTCACCATCTTTCCAGCACAGTTTTGAAATAAATAAATATTGAAAATGACTGGGAAAACAGACATTTGAGACAATGTTTTCTCTGTAATGATGGCCATTTACAAAAACAATGTACTATTACATTCACCAGAACCTTTCTGGTTGTGGGGATGTATAGCGTTTGCAGGTTCTCTAAGAACACGAGGTACTCAGAGTCAACAACCAGGCTGCACCATACAATGGTTTTTCACTGTGTCGTGAGTGTAGACCAATTCATATGGAGAAATATGTAGAGTGAAAAATAGATCTCACAGTCACATATGTTTTTCTGAAATGGGCACAAGATATGGAACATAAGAGCAGTGGGGCATATTTATCATTACATCACACAGAGTAGCACAGCAAGTCACCTTGCTGCACTGCACTGCTTGATAAGGAAAGGACAGGGATACTTAACATTGTATGATACATTCCTGGCTTTTCCCAGTGGTGGCACACAATGTGCTGCCTAACAACATCGCAAACAAACATGCACCATTGTGCAAGGGTGCCTGCATTGTAAGCAGGTATGTTTTGTGCAGGAAAGGACACCAACCGGAACAAAAACAATTCCAAAACATGATCCTTTTTCTATGTGTGCTGCACAAATCAGCAAACATAGAGGAAGTGATGAATAGAATTAAGAATATTTCTCCTCATTATGCCTCACAAGCAATGCTAACTCTGGGAATGCACCAAAATCCATAGGTGGATGCTTGGGGACAGTCACACTACACCCATGCAAGGCCTTCTCAGGGCAGAGTAATGCAACACAGTGATTTGTGTTGTGTTACTCTAGATTTATCAAGCCAGGCAAGGCCATGTAATCCCTCTTGCACCTTGTTTTGTGGTGCAAGAGCAGCACAGCTCACATGATAAATATGGCCCAGTGATTATTTGTACATCTCTGAATTTGTGCGTATCAGTAGAAGCATAAAATTGAGAAGGTATTTTTTAAATGTCTTCTTTCTTTTTACACTTGGAAGCACAAATGCAGTGAAATCCAACTGATAATAAAAAATATCCTTCTATTCTATGCTTACACATCACTTCTGATAAAAATGGAACCTCACTTGTGCAGTTTTGGAAATGACCCTTTCTGCAGGGTCACTTTCAAACTTTTTCCTTCCTCCTCTACTTTTCTGACCTCGTATTTGCTGGCTTTAGGACTCTGTGCACTTGACCACTGCTAACCAGCGCTAATGTGCTTGTGGTCTCTCCCCTAAAACATGTTAACATTGACAACCCCAATTGCCATATTTAACTTACTTATAATTCTCTAATCTAATAAACTGCAATACAGGTGCCCAGGACTTGTAAATTAAATGCTACTTGTGGGCCTGCAACACAGATTGTGGCACCTACTTAGATAGCCCTCTAACCATGTTGCAGATAATGTCATTGCGGAGTCTGTGCGCAGTTTTACACTGCCATGTTGGCCTGGCAAAAAAAAAACTTTGCTAGGCCCAAACCTTCCCATTTTTACATATCAGTCACCCCTAAGGTAGGCCATGGACAACCCAGAGGGCAGGGTGCAATACATTAAAGAGGCAGGACATGTACTTTTATTTTTTTACATGTTCTAATAATAAAAAACTCCCAAAGTTGTTTTTCCCTAGAGTAGAGCCTATCTCTCCCATAGGATAACATTGGGATTACTTTATATTAAATTTCAAAAGTGTTATTCACTATCTGGAAGAAGTAAATTTTTCAAGTTTGGTGTCTCTGGACTCACAATATAAAATCACAATTTATGGTGAAGATGGATTTTAAATTGCATTTCTGAAAATGCCACTTTTATGAAGTTGGCTTATTCTTACTTCAGTCATTTGGTGCCTGTTGCATGTCTTTGAATATACACATCTTGGGTTGGTGATAGCTGGTCTTTGTGCATTCCCACTAGACAGCTACACACAAAGGGAGCTTAGGTTTGACTTGATGGGCATTCAACCTCCTGCTGGCCAACCGGTGGTAAGAAGAGAGGGAGAAGCGGGCACAGCCTTATGTTTACACCTGAATAGGCTGCGTCCTGTCCCCACACAAAGAGCAGCATACCCCCCTGTACTGAGTCTAAAGCCAGGGCAGGAAGTACAGGACCTCTGCACAATACAAAGACCTGTCTTTGAAGTCTTCCACACTTCAAAGGCAGCACTGGGTGTAAGTACCAGACCTCTGTCACCACCAACTCAGTACACTTGTGAACCTGTGGATACACTTCCAGCAAAAAGGACTGCTGTGCTGCTGAAAGGACTGTCACTCTGTTAGACTTGGCTGGGCTTTACTGCGCTGACCTGCTGACTGCTAACCTCCTTGCCTGAGAGTGAGAAGGACTGGACCTGCATCTGTCCATCCAAGAACCAAAGTGACTCCAAGGGCTTGCTGGTTAACCTCCTGTTTTCTGAAGTCTCAGGGAAGAAAGAAAACTTCCAACTCACCGGCTATGGCACCTGGACTCTGCCAGCTGTGAGTCTTGTCCTGCCAAGTGGTGTCAAGCAAGTTCTGGGCCCTTTGAAGTGGACATAAAGCACTGCTCAAGTCAGATTTAGCACATTATCTCAGCTGCACGGATCTGAACCGGCACATCACCCCTGTTGCATGGATCGGAAACAAAGCATCACCCCATCCACTTTGGAACTGCCACATCTCAGATGTCACACATTGCTGTAGTTGTGTGGACAAAATCGATGAATCTTCACCAATGCATGGAAAGTTCTGAAGCATCACTTTCATTGCAGGGATCAATACCAATGCATTGCTTCAGTCTGCTCCTTGCATCCTTGACAAGCATGCCCCCAAGATCAAGGTAATTTTGTTCAACAGGTCTAAGTGGGTCTCTGTATCAGGTCCATAGTGGTTGAGCTAAACTCCTGACTTTGTCTCGGTCCAGGGCACCCAGGTATCCTCAATTGGTGCTTCTTGCTTCTAAGTGCTTTCCTACAGTTTATCATTTAAAAATTCATAATTCCAGTTTTACACACAGGAGTTTTGTCATTTTGATCTTGTTTTATTTTTTAAATTAGGTTCTCACTTTCTAACTAGGTGCAGCATTATTTTGTGTGGTGTTTTCACTGCTTTACTGTTTGAAGTGTTGCGCAAATACTTTACACGTTAATTCTTAAGTGAAGCCTGACTGCTCTTGTCATAGTTTGACTCTTGCTCTAGGCAAGACTGCTGGTTTAAGGATGACAGTACTTATGTTTCTAGGTGACTATGCCTGTCCTACAACAAGGCACAACTGTTGTCCTAACCCTTTTGACTCACAAGCAGCAAGCAGCATCTCATCAAAAACCCAAACAGTAAAAGGTGATTTGTGGAAGCCTTCAAGCATCGACTCAAGAGTGCAGCATCTCAGGGAGTGTCATGGTTAAACGGAGATTACCCTTTTCTCACATGAACAACAAGTCTCAATCAAACACAGGCAATGAAGGAGATACAGTAAAGTTTTCAATAGATTTCATTAACAAAACTGCAATCTATGATAAGTTGCATGGGCTGCAATGATAAAGATAGTGAATAATGAAAGATACAGAATTGTGAACATTAGAGTCATTAATACAAAGACCCCCACCATCTTGCAATAACATAAAAACATGTGAGATGAG
Source organism: Pleurodeles waltl (assembly GCF_031143425.1). Taxonomy (NCBI): domain Eukaryota; kingdom Metazoa; phylum Chordata; class Amphibia; order Caudata; family Salamandridae; genus Pleurodeles; species Pleurodeles waltl. The sequence goes on from NC_090444.1 coordinate 1,530,721,971, forward strand.
ATATAAAATATGTCCCTAATACCGTGTGTTAAACCTAATCTGCCAATGCGATGTCCACGAGAAGAGCCCCCAACCCTCGTTACCTTGGAATGAAGTCTCTAGCTCAGACTCTGTAGTGATACGAAGACTGGGTCTGCGTCAAGGTGACGTGCAGCATGGACAGCATCTATGGCATCTGGTAGGAATCCCTCTGACTATCTGTCTATGTGAGGTGCATTTACACAGATATGCTCAGACCCCTGACGTAGGTCTGTTCCCAAACAATAGATAACAAGACATGCTTGGGGAGGCAATTACATAAACAATTCCTCAAAAACAAAAAGTGGGAAAGTACCTAATGTGAATAGATACATCTTATCTATCTCTGGTGTTGATAGTGATGCCTTAGCAGAGTGGCACTGATAGCAGGAAACTAAAACATTGTCCTAACTAAAAACAATGCAGCCATCCTGGAAACATACAATTAAACAATTGTGCTAAAACAGAGCAGGCTAACTAGGGTAAAAGTCACTGGGTGACAGAGGCACATGTCTGAAAGCCAAAAGATTTTGCTAACTCCTGCTTCTCATTAAAACAAGCTAGGATTCACTACACTCTGTGCCAAGCTACCAGAGGTTGAGCACAGGTTAACTTAGGGTGTGCCTATAGTTTACCCTGACTACCATTGTGACAGGGTGCATACCTCTGCAAATCAGAAACCCAGTTTCTAACTTATGGGTAGGCCTAGTGCAGGCAACATTAAACATCCCGAAATGCAACATGATATGTCACATTTTCCACTCATACCTGACCCATTGCACTGTGAATTTTGGGCTCTAGCTCAATAGGCATTAAGGAAACCCTAACAATTCTGCACATTTTTAAAAAAAACTAGACTTTTAGGGAAATCCAGAATATGGTAACTTGCTAGGCTCTCACCAGGTTGTTTCACCCTTGCAAATGTCAGACTTTGACTAAAAAAACACATTTCCTCACATTTCCTTGATGGAAAGTTCTGGAATCTGTGGTGAGCTAAAAACTTCCTTCTACCCTAAGTCATCCAATAGGAATGGTACCTCATTTATGTGAGCATGCCTAGTGCCTGCGGCAGGAAATGGCCCAAAATGCAACATAGATACATCACATGTTTCCACTAAAAACAGAGCCGGTTTTTGGAAAGTGGATTGGATTTTGGGCCCCAGCTCAGCCGGCATGTAGGGAAACCTAGCAAACGTTTATATTGTTGAAATCCCAACACCTAGAAAAAATCTAGCATGGGGTAACTTTCATGACTCTTCCCAAGTTGTTTTACCCAGAATCCCTTGTAAACTTCAAACCTTAACTAAAAAAACACATTTTCCTCACATTTCTGTGATGGAAAGTTCCGAAGTGTGAGGGGGACACAAACTTCCTTCTACCCAGCATTTCTCTAAGTATTCAGATAAAAATACTACCCCACTTGTGTGGGAAGACCTAGTGCTTGTGACAGAAAACACCCCCAAAACACTACATGCATACATCTCCTTTTTCCACTCAATACTGACCCATTTTTTTGCAAAGTGGTACCCATGGATTTTGGGCCCTAGCACAGACGGTGCTTAGAGAAACCTAGCAAACATGCATATTGTTGAAATCCTAGGGAAATCCCGAGTGGGGTGACTTGCATGACTCTCACCAGGTTGTTTTACTGAGAATCCCTTGCAAACCTTAAACTTTGACTAAAAACACATTTACCTCACATTTCAAAATGGAAAGTTCTGGAATCTGTGAAACTTCCTTCCACCCACCATTTACTTAATTCTTCTGATAAAAATAGTACTTCACTTGTGTGGGAAGGCCTAATGCCTGCAACAGGAAACAGTCTAAAAATGCAACATGGATACATCACATTTTTCCAGTCAAGCCTGACCCATTTTTGGTGGGTAGGTGTGGATTTTGAGCCCTAGCTCAGCCGGCACCTATAAAATTCCAAGCAAACCTGCATGTTTTTTAAAAAAACAGGCACGTAGAGGAATCCAGGATGGGGTCAGTCATGTCGATCCCATGAGGTTTATTACCCACAATGCCCTGCAAACCTCAAACTATGCCTGAAATCACACATTGTCCCTACATTTCTGTGATGGAAACTTCCAGAATCCACAGAAATCCGCAAAGTTCCTACAACCCAGCATTGCCCAACTTGTGCCAATACAAACACTGCCATAGTTGTGCTGCTGCCCCTGGCGCTTGTGACAGTAATGGGTTAAATTAAGGGCAAAGGAAGCCTCTTAGAAAGAGGAAACAACAAGGAAAAATAAAGATACTTCTCCATGTTGGGCCTCCTTTGGGAAGACATACTATTTTGAAGCATTCCAAGGTTTAATACGCTTAGCAAATCTGGGTATGCAGCTACAAGCACAGGTAGATGCATGGGAACCCCCGCTCTACCTATGTAAAACAGTGGCATAATCGAACTTGAGCTCCTCCGCAAAGTACATGAAAGGGCCCGCTCTGAATTCACTAAGGAGCTCTCAAGTCAGGACACTGTGCTGAGGGGGCTCCATGGAGCTCGGGCCCCCTGCACTGCAGGGGCTGTGGGGGCGTTTTGCACCACTGATGTAACATCTTCCCATTGCCGAGTAACATGAAGGCAGCAACTTGCATTTTATAGCACAGGTGTCTTAAATAAAAATTATTAATGAGTGTTTATGTATTTTGAATAATAAAGTTTATGTAGAAAATAAAATAACATAGAAAAATAGTGCACACATTTGAAAATGTGATCACGAAGATTGGCCACCAATGTTAACGAAGTGTACTAATCAATGATTTAATAATATGATATGTTGAATATATGTTTGACTAAATTTAGTACTATGTCATATTGAGGGTTGTGCAATAAGTTTTAGCTTTATTAATTGTAGGCCTCAACTTAGCTAGTGTCTTGGCCTACTTTCCAGGCCTCATGTAAAGCTGTATTTCTTAGCATTTAATGAAAATGCTGACTAAGTGAATTAAACTGTGAATGTCTATTGTATTGTTTAAATGTGCTCATAACAGAAGCTTTTTGTGTAAACAGACTGCTAAAAGATGATGTTCTTGCTAATGCAACATTTTATGTGTAATGTGTGTGAGACTGACTTTTCCAGGACAAGAACAATGAAGATCCTGACTAAAGTAGAAGTTGCAACAATATTGTTACCTGACAGGCCAGATGATGAGGACATCGCAAGACGAACCAATCAACAATATGAGAATGGAGAAATAATAGAATTCATAGACTTGGGATATTAGTTTTATTGGACAGAGTGTTAACATATGATTAACTGACCAATAGGGAATTAGGGGATAGCTTATGTGACTTTAATATAACAACACTGCACAGGTCATTCGGACATTCCGGCTCATTCTGCCTAAATGTCCTGACCGAAAGGTTACTCCTTCTTGTGCGTCTTTACTAGAGATGTGCTTAACCTAAATGCTTAATGACTTTGCCCTTTTATAATTCTGATGCTGAAGTCTGATGCTTTGCTGATCATGAGGACGAAGACTGATTCTGCTTTGCTGATCCACCCTGAGGATAGGTATATTCTGAAATGTGATTACCATGCATATTTGCTTTTTCTTTCTAGGTACCAACTGCGCTGTTTTGATAGAACCATAGTTAAATGTTTTCCAAATTTGTGTTACTAAATTGTTTTGCATGAAGCCCAACAGGCTGATGCTAATTTGACATTAGTTGAGGATTCTCACTAATGAATTATGATAACAGGGATTAATTTTTAACGACTTTCTCTTCTGATTCCATGTACGTTGTGAGGTTAACACAGTTGAATTTGTTATTGATTAGCACCATAACCTTAGAATGTGTTGTAGTTCATGCTTTGATTAGATTGTGTTTCTTCTGCTGCTTTGGACAACCAGTGTTATTTCTGTATGTGTTTCATCTGATTTTGAGATTAAATTTCCTAACTTTAGCATTGTTAATATTGGTAAATAAACATGTTAACCTTTTACTAAAGGTGTGATTATTCATGACTGAAAGGTCATGGTGTGTGACAATTACTGACTCCATTGATTATTGATTTATTGATTATTAATGATTATAGATAATTGCGCATTGATTATTGATTATGTACTGGAGCTATTGTAAGAACATCTTAATTGCGAGTCAAAAGGTTCATCGACCTATTCGCCTCACCTGGTATGTTTACTTATTAAGGTAAGACGCACTAACACATTGCCTTGCATTACTCTGGATTTCCCAAGAAACGCAGGGCAACATAAGGTGGCTTGGTAAGTCTGACAATGATTGCGTTACTCTTGCGTCGCCTTGCGTGACACAAAGGCAATGCAATCCTTTAGTAAATCTAGCCCTGTTTATTTTCAAATGCATAACAACATCACACAAATGTGTGTCAAACTGAATAATGAATCAACAATCAAGACAAGCATTATCCGATTTTTAGGCCACTAGATCCAGTGGATAAATAAAATCATATACTTGTGCAGACTGGATCAAAACAGAGATTCTTGCATTTGGCAGGGCAGATGGCAAAAATATTTCCTTCTGAGGGCCCACTAACATTCTGATTTTGACCTCTGGTTATGGCAGAAGTGGCAACAAAACTGCAGAGTATATTTTGTGGTGATCAATCATTTGTTGTCCAAATTAACACACAGGTAATATTACAGCTACATGGTTAGGAATATCTTCCTATTCCAGCAAATCAACCATTTGAATCTGATGCAGGTGATAACATATCTTGTGATGGGGTAAATGAGCAGATGCAATTTTGTTTGTGTAGAGTTCTCTAATCAGTTCCATTATGTAATGTTAACATGTTAAATCAGCCCCCAATCACTTTATTGGATCCCGGTGAAGGCTGGGATTAAATTTAAAATTCAATTCAACACCCTTATGAGGGATGATATTTGACACAAAGTTGTAACCAGTTCATCCAATACGTTTTTCTATTCACCATGTATTGTGAAAATATGTAAGCCAAACTATTTATTTCCAGTGAAGGTTGCGTTATAAAAGTTCAAAACGAGGAAGGACCTGGTGAGGTCCCAAAGTGTGTGTATGTATGTGTGTGTGTGTGTGTGTGTGTGTATATATATATATATCAAAAATCTATAGTGACCCTTTCTAAATACATAAATAATTCTTCACTGTTCAAATGCAAAATCATCTAAGGTAATCGCACAAATTACTTCAGGTTACTGATGGGTAATTATAACAGAAATACAACCTTCTGTAGTATTGAGCCTGTATTACTTCCTCATTGGTGTCGTGTATGACTGTTTCTATTAAAACTGATAATACCTTTCACCTTATTTTTTAAGGTTTGAACGATCAATAACACACATTTGATTATTTCCTTGGTTTTGTAATAAGGCTGTCAAAATACTTGGAATAAGAACAAGTGCATTTCGAATAAGATTAAGAATAAGTGCATTCTTCACTAGAAATCTAAGAAAATGTTTGTGCTTCAGGATCTGGGCTGCGTTACCTCAAGTGAGAGTCCATCCTCATCAATTTACAAATGCTCAGAACCTTCAGATGCCCTGAAGTGAATCCACATGGCAATTAATGTATAATGTACGTTTGCCCAAGGAAGTGGTTTGGCTCATTCTTTCTTTCGAGGCTATTAGCAGACAATTTATCAAGGAGGGGTCAAAATAACAGCGTGCATGAGTTATGATGAATCAGGATGATGGATAGGCACCATATGAATGCTTTTCTGAGGAACGCTAAGGTGTGATTTTGAGGGGTGATTATTTTTTTCTTTTGCTGTTTCTCATTTCTTTGCCCATTCACGTAGGAACTGGTATTTTGTGCTGTTCATTTGCGTACACATAAGTTGATGAAAAGTTATTCAATGATCCATGGAAGCGTAGTTTTTGGTCATTATCTTGGTTCTGAGGGAGATGGCCCTGAAGAAATTAAAAACCACCAAAGTGTGCGTTTAACAGTTTCTGCTGTATGGTCCACTAGCTATGACCCAATAGTGTGGAAAAGAAGAAAGGTGTTGTTAAATCGAAGATAATCCACAGACCAGGAAGATATTTAACGAGCTTTATTCCATAAAAAGATTCCTCTTCAGATAACGTCCCAGCCTCCCCTTTCATCTCCACAACGTCCTCTGCTCGCGCTCACAGCTCGCGCTCACAGCTCTGCCCCACCATTCTAAGAACCTCTCCAGGTTCTAACTCACGGCTCTTAGGATATAACACATCTCTCCCCTTTCATTGATGACCAAATAACAGTGTGAGTAAAGAAAAGATACAAAAAACTTTAAGATAACAATCACTACATATATACTGAAACATTTCAAAAAAATATAAGAGAAACAAAAAGCTAGCATATATATTATTATTATTATTATTTTTTTTTTTTTTTTTTTACATCCTCACTTAGTTTCTTAAGTGGGAAGGAGTCCTGATATTTCTCCTCGGTCTCATTCACTTCCTCACATCCATAGTGTTTGAATTCCACTCTTTTGGTCCTTTTAAAACATAGTCTTTTAAATGTGGAGGTATCTTGATGTTCCTCTCAGATCTTCTTAGTCTCATCTCATCAGCAGAACGAGAGATTTCATCTTGCGGTCCCTCCAGAGTTTCCAAATTCGCAGTGTTACTGTGAAGCTTAACAATTCTATTCAAATTCCAAATTCGACCGTCACCAAGTTTTACAGCATTAGTGAAAAGTTTCACAACCTCCATTGGAGAGGAAAGTTTCTTTCCACAACCTCTCAAAACTGGATTCTTGACAATAACCCAATCACCAACATTTACGACAGTTTTCTTCACTGAGTTCTTCTTATCAAAGTTACATTTACTCATCAAAGATTTCTCCCGTTCCCTGACTTTCCACCCTTCATCAAAAAACGTCTTTCCTTTTACCCCCAACAACTCATTAACCCAATTCGGTTCAAGAATAGTGTTCCCTTGTCTCCCACGAAATAAGACAAACGGAGTTTGACCTGTGGTTGAATGAGGAGTATGTCTATATACAGCCACCTTTTTCATTACTTCCTGTTTCCAATTTAGATGATTGTCTTTGGCTAATGTAATAGTTTCCTTTAAAACTCGATTGAATCTCTCAATTAAACCATTACACTCAGGGTGATATAGCGCACACAATTTATGTCTTATTCCACACCCTTTAAGAAATCTCTCCATCTCTCTTGAAATCAATTGTACACCATTATCAGTAAGAAGAGTGGAAGGAATACCCTCTCTATTAATGAGGTTTGTGAGAAATTCTATCACTTTCCGAGTTTCTATTCCCCTGGTAAAACAAACTTCAGGCCATCTAGAATACATGTCCATGATCACTATGACATATTCAGCTGACCCTTCGCTGTATATAGGACCTAAAATATCCAAAGCTATATCTTCCCATGGTCCTATCGGTTTGTCCCTTATAATCATAGGTTGAACCTTAGGCTTCATAGCCTTTTCACTAAGAGCGCACTGAACACACTCACGAACCACCCTCTCAACATGAGTATCCATACCAGGCCACCAATACGATGAACGTAATCTCTCCTTTGTTTTGGATATCCCCATGTGACTTTTATGTGCATGATCTATCAGTAGCCCTCTCACACTAGAGGGTGGTATCAACCTCATCCCTCTAAGTAACAAATCCCGATCAACAGCTAGTTGATCTCTCACACTCCAGAACTCTCTGCACTCTGTACTACATTGACTTTTACTATTCCATCCAGACCGCAGCAAATTTACCAACACTCTGTCAGACTTAGTATCCTGACGCCACTTTTCCTCAGATATAATTTCAAAACTCACCTCACATACTCTATCAAATTGTTCACAATCTTCTATTTCATCAAAATTTAACAAGTTCGGTGATACTAGTCTGGATAATACATCCGCTGAGTAATTGTCAGATCCAGGAACATACTCCACAACATAATCATATTCCTGCAAAGCTACAATCCATTTAGTAATCCTGCTCGAGACCGTATCAATACCTTTAGATTTAAAAACCTCACACAAAGGTTTATGGTCAGTTTTAACTACAAAAGATCTCCCCCACAAAAACTTTTTAAGTTTCTTAACTGCCCAGTAAACCGCAAGAGCCTCTCTCTCTATTACAGAGTACTTAGTCTCAGTTTCTTTCAAACTCCTGGAGATGAAAGCAATTGTGTTCTCTGAACTACAAATACCCTGATGTAGAACCGCACCTAACCCCTTCCCACTGGCATCCGTTGTGAGAATCGATTGTAAATCAGGATCAAAATTCTTTAGTTTGGGGGCATTGCATAAGCAATTCTTTAACTCCAAGAACTCCTTCTCACACTCTTCACTCCATATGAACTCTTTCCCTTTTTTCAACAGAAGTCTCATATTATAACAAGAACTAGCAAAATCCTTAATGAATTTGTTATAATATTCCGCCATACCCAGAAATCTCATCAACTCTTCTTTGGAAGTTGGAGAAGCCAAGCTCGAAATTGTGTCAACAAGATCTTTCTTAGGAAATAAACCACCTCCAGTAATAGTGTGCCCTAGATAGTCAATATGCTTAACTGCAAACTTGCATTTCTCTGCTTTAATAGTTAAACCATTTTCCGAAATCTTCGATAAAACTTTTCTAAGAGTGTCATTATGATCAACATTGTCTTTGCCATAGATCAGAATGTCATCTTGATAGACACACACACCATTAATCCCTCGCAAAATTCGTTCCATAGCTCTCTGAAACACTGATGCAGCAGAGATTAGACCAAAAGGTAGACGAATAAACCTGAAGGTGCCAAAAGGTGTAACAAAGGCCGTTAAATTCCTAGACGATTCATCCAATATTATCTGATGATATGCCGAGGTTAAATCTACAGTAGAGAAAACTTTAGCACCTGACACCATAGTTAATAATTCAGATATGTTGGGAAGTGGATATCTGTCTACCATTACACATTGATTAAGTTTGCGCAGATCAACACAAAGTCTGATATTGCCATTAGCCTTCTTAGCTATGACTATGGGAGACAAGCATTCTGTACCCTCCACTTCTTCAATTATACCTTGATCTTCTAATTTTTTAAGTTCCGATCGTAACTCATCCCTCACCGCAAAGGGAACATTCCGCACTTTGCTACAGAACGGTACAGCACCTGGAAGCAATTTAATTTTATGTGAGTATCCTTTCATGCATCCTATATTCCCACAGAAAACATTGGGAAATTCTTTACGTAAATTCTCAGTGAGATCACTGATGGTTAATACACTCTCACCATCTAAATCCTGTACTGGTTTTACTATAATGGGAGGTGAATTATTAGGGTCAAGCATCACCCCAAGATCTTTCTGATGCCACCAACTTATGATGCTATCACCTCTCTTTGAAACATAGACTTTCCCTGAAGTGAAACGATTGTCATATTCAATCAACCCAACAAAATAACCATGTAAGTCAATGGGCTCACCACCATATCCACAAGGCTTAATATCAGGTTTTAAAAGCTTAACCTTTCCCTTTAACTCATCTTGATAAAACATATTAGAAACTATGGAAATCTTTGCGCCAGAATCAAAAAGCACTTTGGTTCTTTTTCCCTCTACAGTGATATAATCCAGAGGGCCACACAAGCTGTCATTAGAAACTTGAAGTACAATTTGACCACAAGCAAAGTCAGACTCATCATTGTTGACATGAGAATTATCATCAATCACACTCACCGACTGCTTTGTCTTTTTAAGATTACACGCAACCGAAAAGTGACCTTTCTTTTTGCAATACAAACAAAAGCTGTTAACAGCTGGACAAAGTTTACTATTTGCAAGATGGCCTCCTCTCCCACATCTAAAACATTTCTTTCCATTATTATTGGAGAACATTCCTTTACTAGAAGGCTGAGACACTTTGAACTTATTATTACTCCCAACCACATTCACTTCCTTTGGGTCACAGCGTTTCACCACCTCTACACACTTAAGAGAGTGCTCAATTCTCTTGGCTAATGATAAAACTTGATCAATATGAGGATCATCTAAAAGCCATAATTCATCTCTTACTTTATCGATATTGCACCCTAGCATGAATTGATCACGGATTCTCTCTTCCAACGTTGACCCAAACTTACAAGATGAGGACAAACGCCTTAACTCTGTGACATAATTTTCAACAGTTTCCCCTTCCACTTGTTGACGTTTTCCAAAATAGTACCTCTCTAAAATTGTGCTAACTTTAGGAAGATAATGTAAATCCAGTTTCCTAATGCATACCTCATATTCACTTAAATTAATTGCTTCATTGTCCGGAAGATCAGGAAGATGGTCAAAAACTTCTTGACCTTCTGTCCCCAAACAATGAAGAAGTAGAGCAGTTCTTCTTTCATTGCTCAACGAGGTACCACACACTCTGGAGTATCTCTCGAAAACCTTTTTCCACTTTGCCCATTTGATTGGGGGTTCACCAGGAGTGGAAAGAAAGAAAGGTGGGGAGGAAACATTCTGCATTTTTAGTATGTAAGATATACTGCAGTACACCAATACTTAATGATATTTAAATATTAAAATACAGTGAAAAAAAAATAGTGTAAAACAAACTTAATAACATGCGAGCATTTAAGTAAAAAATAACACACACACTACATTGTGTGAAATGAACCTAGAACCTACATTTAGACTAATTTTGAAAGAAGCATAAATACATTCTTAGAGAAAACTTAAAGATATGATATTAACAACACAACAGTGTCTGTAGTCAAAACAGCCGCAAAATATATATATATTTTTTTCCTAAACTACTTTTTCCAAGTAGTAACAGTGTCACTCAGAAGTAATATAAACATCTCTCGTAACAGTTCCTTTGAAATTGAGAGCACAGTGAAAATTGAGAGCCAGTGTGATAATGGCGTCTCTCGGTTGCTAGGAGATAGCGTGTAAACAACAGAAATGGTGTCTCTCAGTTGTTAGAAGAGCAACATCATTGTCACATAGACAGGGAAAAAAAATGATGTTTTATAAAACAAAATACGAAAAAAAAATATAGAAATCACGTTATCTAGAAGAATGCCAATGAGAGTGGCAACAGCATCACGAGAAACGCGATCCAAATTTAGCCCAAAACTGCTCCATCGTGCTGAAACCAATGAAGGAATGTCTTGAAGAAAAAAAACATACAATCCGCCTGGAGTATCGAAATCCGACACAGTGTATTCTTGTCTTGGCAGAGTGCCAAAAATAGCGGTGATGAAAGAAAACGAACCGCTGTTTTCAAAATCCGGAGTTGAGACGTTACTGGAATTAGAAACATGCAGGGTCAGCCACCTTCGTCGCCAGTGTTAAATCGAAGATAATCCACAGACCAGGAAGATATTTAACGAGCTTTATTCCATAAAAAGATTCCTCTTCAGATAACGTCCCAGCCTCCCCTTTCATCTCCACAACGTCCTCTGCTCGCGCTCACAGCTCGCGCTCACAGCTCTGCCCCACCATTCTAAGAACCTCTCCAGGTTCTAACTCACGGCTCTTAGGATATAACAGGTGTATAATCGTCTTGAATGGCCAACAATGAGCTTTATTTTAACTGTTTGGTTTTTTAGTTTTGTTGAACGTATGTAGTGTGATTTGCACTGATGCATGAGCATAATGAGTGTAGGGGCTTGTGTGTAAAAATAGTTGTAACAATGTGAACAGAACATATATTTCTAGAATAAATTGTTAAGAGGTACTAATTAGGTGTGTACACTTTATATGTAAAAAGTTATTTTTGCAACCTGTTGCATCCAGAAACAATTCAGCTTTAAGCGTGCGCTGAACAGATTTTCATATTTTCCCATGAATGGTATCTATATGTTGTAAAAAGGAACGTTTCTCAGTACAAAAGAGAAATTTGGACTCCACTTAGGGGAATACAGGAAAATAATACCCCAATGCAGGTTCCAGATGGACATTGAATAGCAAGGTAAGCGATAGAGTTTTCCCACAGCACAGAAAGCAATTATCGAATAGTAGTTTTCAGTCCTAATGCCTTTTAGATAACATAGTAGCAGAACTATGATACTCCAGTTCACACAACTTCATTACATATTATTTTTTCAGTAGATTAATTTGGCACATCTAGTTATGTTTAAAGTAACAGAGCAAAAATCCTTTGGATACACCCAATTCGTTTATTTGTATTCTTTGCTTTTATTACTAGATAGACACACTCCATTATTAATGCAAAGAAATGTCATTTAATTTGAACCTGCATAGTATCTGTGGTGCTAACTCATTCATGTTGCTTGAGCTATCAATGAGCCAATTTTAAGTCCTTGAAAGGAGAGTACCTACTGGAGGCATTACGCTCTTGTGCCGTTGTGAGTAGGTTGTGTATTTGTTGCAGTCTTTGTGGCCCAGGCTACAAACGAACTCTCACCGGCTTGTTGAAGCTGGGGGCACTTTTATTACTAGCATGTGTTTTTAAACGAGGAAGTCAATGTTGAGCGAGTTTTAGCCCAAGTGATAAGCATTCATTTCAGTGGTGAAACTTTCAGCTTCCTTTATTGGGGGGAAAGAAAAGCCAGGATAGATTCTTCAGAAATTCTTTTTTATTTTGCTTTTATTGAAAACTGTGGTCGTTTCTGATGTTTTCGCTTACTGTTCTTGGTTCTCTTCCCATATAGGGCAACATGCTGGTCTTGCTCCCTATACATCAACTTTCAGAAGAATGAAAACGATTGAAACTTTAGAGATATCTTGGGGCATATTTATACTCTGTTTGCACCGGAATTGCGTTGTTTTTTTTTACGCAAATCCGACGCAAAGCTAACTCCATATTTATACTTTGGCGTTAGACCCGTCTAGCGCCAAAGATCTTGGAGTTTGCGTCATTTTTTAGCGTGGACACCTACCTTGCGTTAATGATATGCAAGGTAGGCGTTCCCATCTAAAAAATGACTCCAAGGCATGTGCGCCTTATTTAAAGTCCCGTGCAAAAATGACGCACGGGAGTGGGCGGGTCAAAAAAAATGACGTCCAGCCGCTTTTGCGTCATTTTTTAACGCCTGGTCAGGGCAGGCGTTAAGGGACCTGTGGGCTCGGAAGGAGCCCAGAGGTGCCCTACCCTGCCCCCAGGGACACCCCCTGCCACCCTTGCCCTCCCCAGGAGGATGCCCAAGGATGGAGGGACCCATCCCAGGGAACTTAAGGTAAGTTCAGGTAAGAATATATATATATTTTTTTTTGTGGCATAGGGGGGCGTGATTTGTGCTCGTCTACATGCCACTATGCCCAATGACCATGCCCAGGGGACATAAGTCCCCTGGGCCTGGCCATTGGACAAGGGGGCATGACTCCTGTCTTTGCTAAGACAGGAGTCATGTCAATGGAGGGTGGGAGTAAAAATAAATGGCGCAAATCGGGTTGAGGCAGATTTTTTGCCTCAGACCGACTTGCCCCATTTTTTGACGCCCAAGTTCCATTTTCCCCTACGCCGGCGCTGCCTGGTGTGGGTCATTTTTTTTGACGCACACCAGTCAGCTCCGCCGGCTAACGTCATTCCATAAATAAGGCGCCCGCATGGCGCTTTGGAATGGCGTTAGCCGGCGTTAAAATTTTTGACGCACAACTGCGTTGGCGCAGTTGTGCGTCAAAAAGTATAAATATGGCCCCTTGTATGTTGAAAAGGTTTTTTTATTTGCCTAAACTGCTGCCGGAATTTGAAAAATAGTTAGATGTTTTGCATGTTTAGCTCACATCTAAATGTGTCTGAATTCATCAAAAGGGAGCGAAGCTAAAAGCGGGATAAAACGTATTCGCATGTTAATACCTTTGTTGCTCTTTCATTCAAACTGCATGGAATTTAACTGGTTACCATCAAGTTCAGTCAAGCCTAAAGTTGAAAGGGGATCTTTGAAGAGTTAATACAGTTGAGGCAGTTTTACTGATGCAAACAATATTTGGCAGACACTTGCCATTATTCAGCTATTTCTTGATATTTTAGGTGTCTTGCAAATATGTCAAGGGAGAGTGAATGGCGGTCAAAAAGTAGTTTTTAAGATTGTAACTTCTGTAAGAATTATTGTTATCTGCTACTCTTAAAAAGCTGAACAGAATTACATCAAACCTGTCATAAAACTAGAATTTACTCACAGAGGTTTACTTGCTTGGTTTGGTGTGAATGGCTTCAGCATTTCTAGCATTACAAAAAGGTGATGATGATCTTCAAATGGTTAAAATGTAGAAATGTATTGATTGTTAGTTTATGAAAAGCCCACAAACTAGGGTTTGCCAATTGTTCAATGCCAAAACTGACAGTTACACAGGAGGCTAAACAATGGCACAAGATTTCTTACGCGTTCACAAACTCAGAATAGGATTCACATGCCAAAGAATAAGAATATCAATAAGACTACAAATAAGAATAATGAGGCTAAGAAAAAGAATAAGCATAAGAATAAAAATAAGAATAAGAATAAATACATAAGTAAATGTGAGACATTGTTGGTTGACTGAGATGTGAGCCCTGATTAAGCACCAGCCACTGTCCCTGGCAGAGTGGAACACAAAATTCACTAAATTAACCTGTGCTTAATCCTAGGTAGCTTTGCACAAAAAGTAGTCAGGCTTAACTTAGAAACAATGCGTAAAGTATGTATACAGCACACCCACAGAAATAAAGTGAAAACACAGCACATGAAACAATCCCACAGCAATTCAGAAAAATAAAGTCTATTGTCATAATTTATTTGACACCAAAAAAGAAAAAAATTCAGTTAGTAGAACTGGAGTTATGATTTTGTAAATTTTTTAGTAAAAACTAGCACCAAAAAAGATCACAGAGCCAATGACAATCATTAAGTCTGTGAGACCGAATCAAAGTTGAAAAGTATGGCTTGTATCTGATTCAAGCTATGGAGTGTATTTGGTCTGGTCAGCGCTCACATTTGGACTAGCAAAATAGTAAAAGAAAACATTTCTGAAAAGATAAATATAAGTGCAGTAAGGCTGCAGGCAGTGTCCGAGGAGGGAGAGTCATTGTTGTGGAGCCACTGTTCAAAGTTGTTGTGAATATTTCTATGTATGCATGTATGTATGTATGTACAGACCTAGTTACTTTCTTGGAAGTCGAGAATCTCCAGTGGGGCAAGGCAAGAGGTTGTAGCTGAAGACAGGTCAAGAAGTCCAGAGACCCCTTTGATGAAGGACTACTTAACAGGATTTGCTACTGCAGAGAACATGATTTTGGCTACCTAGGCACATTTAGCACTGCCATCAATTGTCCAGGACTTAAGATGAACCACTAGGGCAGTTAGGGCACACTCAGGCAGGGTCCAGAAATGGGTTCAAGATGTTGGGAGCCTGTTATGTACCTGTGTCTCTGAACAAGAGGTCAACACCTAACCTAGTGCTCAAGCATCAGTGAGGTCCCTGAGGGTTCAAAGCAGGATACAGCCAGCAAAGCAGTCCTTCCAAGTGCATCAAAGTGGTGTTGTGGATTACACAGCAGGAGCAGGCCACAGTAGTGAGGACATCATCCCCATGTAGGCCAAGGAATCAGTAGTCTCAGCAAGCAGCTGTAACCAAGTCAATCATCATGCGGTTGTGAACATCTGACTGGGAACTCCCTCATTTAAGAGTTCTTCCACAGGAATAAAAAGTGAACTGACAAGTGGGTTTGTGGGCCCTATTTTTACACCTGGTGCCTTCATTGTAGTTGGGAGAAGTTTCTATATTTCTCTCTTTGAAGTGCTTGGAATTTCCTGACTCCCCTGCTCTTAATTCAAGGTGGCTGTAGAGGCAATGTAGAGGTGACAAGCCCTTTGTGCGAAGGCAGAGAACAGCCTATTCATTTGTAAGTAGGGCTGTGCCCAGCTCTACCCACCATGCTCCTAGTAGATAGCCCATTCAGGCACACCAGATGATTCTATTGTGTGATTGTGTGGGAGGAACTCACAAAGTCTGCCCGTTACACTAAGTCATGTGGACATCTCAAAAGGCGGAAAATGACAAATTTCTATAGGCTACCAAAAGTGACAGATGGAATGCTTGAATTAATGTCAGCCACTGGGGATAGCTCAGGCCGCATCCCAATCCATAATTATTTTGGACACCATGCCTCCTCATTTTGGACCCAACTATATGCAAATCAATCTTGACCCTGAACCAGTGGGAACAGCCCAGTCTTAGCTACCAAGAAAGGCCCTCCCTGAACCAGAATACAAGCAAACAAAGTACCATGTTGCACTTAGGGCTACATGCTAAAATAAGCAAAAAGAGATTGATGGAATGCTTTAAATGATCTCACCTTCTGGTAATTACAGGGTTGCATCTCTCAATATCTCAAACTGTAAGAGTGCTCCTTCCTCCTCATTGTCATCATCATCATCATCATCTTTGCCTGAGGTAGACTCCCACCTCTGCACTTTTTCTAGGCTCTGAGGGCTACCTAGAGATCCAGTTTGGTAGTGTTCTTGCCTGCCTTCAGCCCCTTCTGTTTGCAAAATTTCAGCAGCTCACCCCTGCGGAGGGTGTCAAGGTTGTACAGCTCCATATCCATGGTGTAAAAAGGAAGATCAGGCACTTATAAAAAGAAAAGAGAGAAAATAGCCAATGGAAAACTAGGAAGAACTTCAAACGAGGTCAACTCTTGTGTCAAAATATTCATTTGGAATTTTTGTTCATGCAAATTAATGTATGGTACTACACAAACAAAAGTCATAATCCACACTACTGAACACCAGTGTTAGAAACATGATTGTTGATTGTCTAAGGTGTGAGCCCTGGTCAAACAACAGACACAATCCCTGGTAGGTTGAACCACAAATAAATCACTCAATTAAACTGCCCTCAGCCCTGTATGGCTTAGCATAAAAAGCAGCCAGGCTTAACTTAGGGCCTGATTACAAGTCTGGTGGTCTCAAGACCACCAGACTCGCAGTAGCAATTGGGCCACCATTGCTTTGATGGTCGGACTGCCACAGTATGACCCTGGTGGTCAGACCACCAGGGGAACTCAATCTCTGCCAGGATCTCCGATCCTGACGGGCTGACGGCTGATGGCTGACGTGGTTGTGATCAGTCTGGGTAGCGTTTAAATCAGCGCTGCACTCCTGATTGCAACCATGTTCTCCGCCATCCTTTTCATGGCTGAGGCTTGCGGAGAACAAGTGCTGGGAATCTCTGCACTCCCCAGCACTGTTGAAATGCTCACTGTCTGCTCAGCAGACAGTGTGCATTCTCAGGGTGCTGGTTGGCCCCCCTGTGTGAAGGCATTGGACTCGGCTCCATGTGGAGCTCAGTACAAGGCAGCTGCAGATTTCCACTGGTCTGGCCAGTCAGCCCAGTGGAAAACTCATAATAGGGCAGGTGGGTAGACTGCCAGGTCTACGGCGGTCTCCTCACCACAGGTCCGGTGGTCTGGTTTTTCAACCCCAAACTTGTAATCAGGCCCTTAGTGGTAAGTGTGAAGTCTTTATGCAGAAAAGAAGCTGTAACAAAGTAAAAAAACAACACAAGAAAAATCCCACTCATTTAGAAAACTCTAGAAAATTGAAATAAAATATTTGACACCAAAATGACTAAATATCCAATCAGAAGTACCAAAGTTATGTATTTTTAACGTTGTTAGTAAAAATGTCACCTAGAAGATCAAAGCACCAATCATGGACCTCTAGTCACACAAGAACATGTCAAAATTGAAAAACACAGCAGGCAACAATAGAGTGTGGGCCAATTACAAGAAGTGGATTGGTTTTGGTCAATGATTACCTTTGAACTTAAAAGAATTTTCAATAAAAATGTTCAGAAAAGGTAAAGTTCAGACAGGCAAGACTAAAGGCAGTGTCCGAGGAGTGAGCTTTGCCATTGTGGAACCGTGGATGAAGTTGCAGTAAAGATTTATAAAGTCAGGCATAGTCACTTTCTTGGAAGTCGAAAATCTCCATTGGGATGAGGTAGGAGGCTGTAACGAAGACAAATATAGGAGGTTGCCTGATTTGCTACTGCAGAGAAGAACATAAAATGAGCAGCTGCAAATTCAGGCCCACCAATGATGCACTTAGTGTGGATCGACAAGTAGATTGCTCCTGGTTTTCCCTCAGTTCTTAGAAAGGTTTAACCAGAAAAGTTTCCAAGGCCCAAGTTTTGGGTTTTGGCTGTCGGGGTACCTTTAGCACCACAACCAAGGAAAGGGTCCAGGACTGAAGGATCAACAATTTGCCATTTTCAAATGTATAACCCCATTTCTGATAGTAATGAAAACTATTTATAAAATAAAAAATAAAAAAGGCAAAATTCCTGCATGTCTGCCATGGGTGATTGTGTGAATAACAAAACCAAAGCAGGTTGTGTGAGCTTCACAGTGAAATATCAGCCATCTGTGCTGGATTGTCTTCAAATCTGAAATCCTTGCAACTGCCTTAACTTGCCAACACCCTGAGTAACTTCATACACATTAATTAAATATCATCAAAGCTATGAGCACATGAACACTTATTTGACCCCACTCCCCTTCTAATTGTTCCCTTTCTTAAAAGATTAGCATGCAAATCATTAGCTCTTGACTTTCTTGAATTTATTTATACTCCTGGTACACCTTTAAATTGCTCGAGCAAATTCGCCAGTACTTACTTTTAAATCACTTTTCTTTGTTTTGCAGTATGAAACATGATGACGTGAACTGTACAATGTTCCCTTTTATAGAACTATAAAAACAAATGAAACTTGTGTATAAATCAAAGTGTCACTCTGAAAGTTGGAATTGCACTTAAGTTATTAGTAAAGCAATGATTTTAGAACCTCTTTTTTATCATTGCCACCCCTTGTCAGATCAGCACAAAACCACTTATGCAATGGGTTTACTTTTCTATTAGAGCACGGATTCATTAAAACGGGGCAAACACAATGGCGGCTCCTCCATAATGGTGGAGGAATGTTGCTCCACTGCTAGAAGTCAGCAAATAAAAAATAAAATGATATTACATTTTATTATAATTTGCTATTCTCGTACAGCTGGCCCAAATCTAGGGCAGAGCTAGCCATCCTCTTGGACAGCGGTAAGGAAGAGGAGTGGTGGGCACTTTGTAAGTGCTCATGTAAGTTTGGTCATCTGTCTTAGGCCGTGTTTTACCAAATGTACACTTTTTGAGTGAAAATACCCATAAGTCAATTTATATCTATTGAAATTGAAGGTGCTGGAGGAGCAGCAAGTTAACAGTTAACAGTAGGCTTCATGCTAGTAGCATTTAGGACCGTGTGACATTCACGTCACTTGCTTTTGCATAAGTACATACATACTGGGAAAAATATGGAAAAGAATATTTAATTAAGCAAACTGTAAAACCTGCATTTGGTGCTACACTTTAATGCTAAGTGCGCCCTCACATATATTTTTGATGCTAGGACACATTTGGTGCTAAAAAACAAATAGCACAAAAAACACAAGCGCTTAAGACAGCAGCCAGTCGCATTCTGGTCTTTCACATTGCTCTCATGCACATAGGATTTGTTTTTTTCAAAGAGGTGTTTTAAGATAGTTTCAGGAATTCACATAAGAAGCATAGCATACAATTACTATTTGGTTGGTGGTATCTGCAAGATCAGACGGTGGAACACGTAAATGGAAAAGTGTTTTATGCTAGTTGAATCACATACAGCTAAATACAATTAGAGAAGTCACAGCATAGAAGGTATTATTTAGCTTTTTAAATTGCTATTTTAATTTGTTTTGCTTTCAATTGCTAAATTATAACAGTTATATATATATATATATGTATATATATATATATATATATATTATGTCGGTCAGCATCATTCCTCTCCTTTTCGGTAAATGTTGTAAAAACACAGTGATGAAGCTTTCTAGCCGAAATAAATTCCTTAATTTCTAATGGCGATGGCAAATATTGTATGCAATTAAAGGAATACGACTGTATAATCAGCTGTACTATTACAGAGTAAATGTGTTAACCTAAAATGACATTTCATTTCACACTTTACTGTATATTAATAGCTAAATATAGAGTGTCTCTTTGGCATCAAAACGGATACCTTATTGGATTCCAGCTCTCCTTGTTACAAATTGAAAGAACAACATGCAAAATATGTGATTACCGTCACTTGTGACAGTACTTATTTTCTGATAATTAAAGAGCCAACGCATGATGGCTATATAATTGTGTTTGACCTTTAATCAAATGCAACCATGTATTCTTTGTGTACAGTTAGTCAGTGCTCACATTGATACAAGGAAAAAATCGTCCCTTTTTTATCAAAAAAAGATCCCGTGAGTCAGAATTCACTAGCCTGTGCATTTTGTGTTATTCATGTAATTATCATGGTACTGTAAGTAATTTAATCACTGGGTTTGACACGTTAATTAGCAGATAGGCAACGTGGTGCTGTCATCATTTACCTTAATAACTGTAGTCGTTTGGTACAACGCGAAATAGTAAAAAGTGCAAGTAGGTCAAAGGTTTAAAAAAGTTCACTTTTGATCAAAAAGATATGATGAATCAAACCAACTTTCTCAAGTTCAGTTCTTTGATTCTTTGTTGATTTCATGCCACAACAGTAAGCATTCCATATCGTATTTATAAAAGCCAGTGTAAAATGTGTTTTGCAACAACTGTTGTTGAAAACGTCAGCAAACAACCATCTTTTTGCAAAATAGATTCTGTTTCGAACAGAACGTTCTTGCATACAAATATAATTCTTGCTATGAATAACTCTGTTAGGCGACCGTATTTTCAAAAGTCCTTGCCAGTCATTCGTCACCTCTTTTTTTTTAATTAATACTTTCATACAGAATTCCAATTAATATTAAGACAACATTATCTACTATGGTGGTGTGGTTCTGACATGTTTAGTTTGCTCAATTATATTCTTAGAAATGGCATATATTTAACAAAACCACATACTAGGTCAGTTTTCATAATAGAGGAAAATTGGGAAAAGGTAATATTGTGCCAATGCAATTTACAGATTATGTGCAGCCAGTTTACCCTTCTGTCTGCTAAGCCTATTTCCACTAAAATGCTAAGCCCTTTTTGGCTATTTGGTGTAGTTTGCGCTTAGGCATCCATAAATTATTTCCACATAAGGTATCCACCAAATCTGGGGATTCTAAAGCTACCCAGATTTTGTGAATTCCCCTGGATGAGATCAAGAAAGTAGTCAAATATAGCTACATTTTGAGATTTTTGGGAAAAATAGGTCACAAGTTCTCTGTAAAAAAAGTATCTGCTTTTTCCTTTACAGTCACAAAACAATCATACATACCTCTGCGATTCGGTATTAGGAAGAGACACCCTTGACACAACCCTTCATAATACTGAATCAGTATGTAGTCGCAAATCCAATTTGCGGTTCGATAACAAGTTACTGAATCGCAAATTGGACTTGTTACATACCGAAATGCATTTTGGGTTGTTTGAGATCTCAAAAATGTTTAATACATCTGGCCTTTAGGCCCATATTGCTGTGCTGTCTTATGTCAATATGAAAGGGCAAGAATGCACTGTATTTATGAAATATAGAGTATTCCTGTACTTTCCCCCTGCCCTGGCACACAATTGGCCACCAAGCATGAATGCAGGGACCCGTGCACTGTGGTGCAAGGGTGCCTTCATTGCATGCAGGATTGTTTTTGCGAAGGAAGGGACACCTTCCTTGACAAAAACAATCCCATTCGTGTTTTTCTCTTTTATGTGTACTGCACTATGCAACACATATGGAGAGAGAAACAACAAGGAGAAATGAAAATATTTCTCCTTGTTACACCTACTCTGGGGAGACGTAAGGATTTGGCACTGCCTCAGGTTTATGTGATTAAGTAAATCTGGGGCAGTGTCAAAATCTATGGATATTTCATAGGAAATCCCACTGCAATACCAAAGGAACGCTTCTCTAGCACAAAGCAAGGCAACACAGCTATTTGCACTGCTTTGTCTCACTCTATATCTATGAGCCACACAAAGTGGCTTTGCTTGGCCTCGTAGATATAGTTTAGAGGCTTGAACCACCAGAGCATCAAAAAAGTGATGCTCTAGCAACACAAGCCACTCATAATTATGCCCCTACCTGTTGAAATAAAAAAGATTGTAAATTAGTGGTAAAAGCTTTATTTCGTGACAACTTTTTTATTTGTAACTTCTCATCACAATGGCTGATTTACAAAAGTAAAATACCATTACATAAGACAGGCCCTTCTGGCTGCAGAAATATATATGATTTGTGGGTTTTTCAAGAACTCGAGCTACCCAGAGCCCATAACTGAGCTGCACCTTTCAATGCTTTTCCATTGTGTATATGACATAGAGTAATTCTTACGGTAAACTATAAAAAGTAAAAAATAGGTATCAAGGAAACCTATGCATTTCTGAAATGGGCACAAGATGTGGAGTTTAGAAGCAGTCGGTATTTGCTCATCTCCCAATCTGAGGGTATCCATACTCCAAAGTGAATTAGAGGACATTTCTCAAAGTCATACTTTCTTTCTTGTCTCTTTTTGAGTTACATTTGAAAGTCGCAAATGCAGATAAATACAACTGGTAATAATAGTTGGTCTACTCTTCTGTGTTCCCCTTAGTCTCCCGATAAATTATCACGACAATTGACATATAATGATCTAGAAACAGCTCAGTACAAACTACAAGATGAACTTTATATTCCAAAAAATACCTCTCACATGCCACAGACAGCTAGACTAAGGATCACCTGCATCTACACTGCACAGACATAGCAGGCACACACAATATCCCACCAGAAAAAAACAAAACAAAAGGAAAGTATAAAAGGGGGTGGAAAACAGCCATATCCTCTAGTAATATGTTTAGGCAGTGCCCCTTGCCTGAAATGAATGTATCCCTAGTTCTACTGGCTCTCTGCCCTCTTGGGGGCAGATCAGCCTAAAAAATATGGGTGATCTTACCCAGGGGAGGAATACAAAAATGTTAAAATATTTGCCCAAGAAGGGGGAGTGATCCTTGCCTAAGTGGCCCCTCCCTAACATGTAAGTAAATATATCCATGCTGTCTAGAGGTTTTCTAGCCCCCTTTGGGCAGATTGACCTAAATATATGGCTGAACTGCCCATGGTGGGGGCAGAAAACAGCCAAAATATTTCCCCAACAGTGTGAAGTGACCCTTGCCTAAGGGGCCACTCCCTGAAATATAAATAAAGGTATCCCTGGTGTCTAGTGGTTTTCTGCCCCTGTTTGTGGAGATTGGCCTGAAAATATGGTTGATATTTCCCGGGGCCACAAAATGGCCAAAATATTTCAATAATAGGGAGTGACCCTTGCCCAATGGGACACTCCCCAACATCTAAAAAAAAAAGAATACCTGGTGTTTTTTGCTTTTCTGCCCACCTTGGAGACAGATTTGTCTAAGTATATGGACAATCTGCCACAAGGGGGGGGGGAAGAAATGGCCAAAATATTTCCCCAATAATGGATGCGACCCTTGCCCAAGTGGCTGCGCCCTGAAATCTAACTAAAATAATCACTGGTGTCTATTGTTTTTTTTCCCCCCCTTAGGGAAAGTTTGGTCTAAAAATATGGCTGATCTGCCCCCAGGGGAACAGAAAACATCCACAATACTTCCCCAATAATGGGAAGCAACCCCAAGGGGCCACTCCCCACAAGAAAAGAAAATCACTGGTGTCTAGTCGGAACATTCCTCCTGTGTGAATACTGCAAAAGACAGAGAGTAAGAAAAAACTCTTTCCTTTCCCCCAGTGCCTCTCTGTCCTCCTAGGAAAGAAAACCTACCTTCTTTCTTGACACAGTGATGGCGAATGACTTCCAGCACGTCGGCGGCTTCTTTAGATGACGTCTGTACTCTGTGCGTTCTGATGTCTTCAGATCACTGAAAGAGGGGTGGAAGCTTTTTTCACTTAATGCTTTATTCAGTGGGTGACATTGTCATTTGTGTTTATATTTTTGGAGTTAGGATGGATGGTAAAACACTTGGAGGTCTGTTGATACTGTTCAACTACTAATATACAGTTGGCAAGTAAGCTCCCTTGTGAATGTTGGTTTTACACATGCTAGCTTATTTTAAGTCACATATGGTAGGATGTTTGGAGAACTGGCATGTGGGGTTTCACATATCGGGAATCCACAGTTTGTTGTGGCATCACTGCCTTTGGGTATTGTATTAATGGTAGTTTTTCAGCAGTATGGAATCAACATGATGGATATTGTATGCATGTGGTTGGGTTTGGGGTAAGTGAAGTCTCTTAGATGGTTGGCTAATATCAGGATTATCATCTCTGTTTGCCCCCTGTTTTTTATTGCTCTTGCTGTTCCTCTCTTCCTTGATTGTCTTGTTGTGTAACATTACCCCTGAAGAAGGGACATTTCATCCTGAAATGCATTGGGTATCGACGGACATCATGAATGCTGTTCTTTTGATGAAACTTCCAATTTTGAACACTCAACCATTTGTTATGTTTTATTTTTGATGAAATAACACCTGTATACAGTTAAGTGTATTGTGCACATTTTGTAGACATTGTGGTGTTATGAATATATTTCTGGACTACTTGCTGATGTTTTGTTTATAAATTTTGCTAAAATTGAGAACGTTTTCATTTTTGCTGTGTGCATTGGGTCTTAAACACGTTAGTGGTCCGGAACAGAGTTTGTAAATGATTTTGCATTGCCAGTACAATCAGAAAAATTGCAATGGTAAATGTATGTGCAAGAAAATCCACAAAAACTACTGTCTCTTAAAAGGGACTCAATTTTATGTTGTTGGTGATTTAACTATACACTAAATTTAAATATGTGCACACACTTCCAATTATTAATTTGTGAACAGTGATAGCTTTCCACATCATAACAATGGCAAAGTTAACAAAAGCATGGTGCTTGATGTACAAACAGTAGCAAATAGAGTTTCTAAACTATGCACTGATGGTTTGCAAACTGTCTATAAATTTGTCCCAAATGGACTCAACACAAAATATCCAATTCCAGGAAGTTACACAATGACAAAAAGCCATCCAAAAATTGTTCAACACAGGCCCAAGGTTGTGCTAAGAGAAGTCTTATTTGTACATGCCTCTTTGCCATTAGTACTTATTTTCACGTCTGACATAATGTACTGGTCTATTGAGTGATTTGAACAGCAGTAGGTTGGATGATATCATCAATGATGTCATCAATGAAGTAATTTGAGGTGTCATCAGGTATGTTATCAAATATATCACTGAACATGCAATGAGTAATGTAATATGTGAAGTCATAAGCAGTGCATGGCAGGGGCACAAGTATAGATAGCTCAATATACTATCTCTGGCAAATTCCAGTGTTTTTCTGAGTTTTAAAATGACAGTTATACGAGTACAAGGCATAAATATAACATCACTTTAACACTTTTTTTTTTATGCGAGCAAAAATCTTACCTAGCTATAAAATCACTTTGACTTTTCTTTTATCAGTGATTTTCAGATTTTTTTAGAGGAAAGCAGGACATTTTACCAGACCTATCTATAATGTCACTTTAATCTTTGTGTTGAATTGGAAGAAAGTCCATGCACCCAACTACCTAAAGATGGACAACCCCCTGCACTCACACTGTCAGGAAATTACCCATCAAATCAAACTTCCACAGGAGCAGATGCCTTTTACCCAACTCCCTCCAACAGATGTGTGCTCAGACTTTACTGATTATCTGAACCCTGCATCCGCTTGGGGGGAAGGGGAATGGGAATAGAAAAAGAGCGACCGCCTCCAGATCCAGTTCCAGCCTGTGTTTCCCACTTGAATATAGGATATTCAGTGTGTGCTTCTGTAACCTGTACCTTTCTTCTTATTGGGATTTCTATAAAGGAAGGACCTGCAGTCAGGTGATAAGATCATAGATAAGTACATTCCTACTGCACATTCAATTGTTAAGCCATTCACAATCACCCAATTCTATTGTTCTCCTAACCTGGATCTTTTGAGAAACTAGCCTTTCTCTAAGAGTTATCCAAGGATCTCTGGAGAACAGTTCAACGGTTCACAAATATACAATCTACTAAGGTATTTTACAGGAAATGAAAACTCCTTCTCAAGGTTTAGTTTTCTCAATCACAGACTCTAGGAATTAGTCTGAGCACTGAGGTTTGTCTCTAAGACTGGCAAGTCTGCAAGGGGAAGAGTTTTTGAATATCTATGTACATATATATAGTGGTAAATCTGTAAATCTTACAAAAGGATTCCTTACTGCAGTTACATGAAGTTATGTTAAGTCAAAACACATTCTCCTCAGAAAGCCAATAGCCAGTTGTTGGAAGAAGGAAGAAATTCAGCTTCCCCACAAGGGAAAAAGTAGCTGGTGTGCACACCGTAACAAGAAAAATAATGAATTACACAAAACTGGAAGAATTCTCTATGAAATGAAGCGTCTCAGGAACAATGCTCATTCTCCTCAGGATAACAGTTGAAGTGCACAGCTCTCAGAGAGAAACAGCTGGAGGGAAGCTTCAGTACGAGACTAAGGTAGAAATACTAGAGGGATGACCTCACAAAGATTTGCGGCCACCATCTTGAGTGGCAGTTAAACCTGAGGAAGCTAGTTCTAAGAACAGCCTCTGCAAGAGCCACTGGGAGTAACGACGATGCTGCAAACAATTTGGGTACAAGGAAAAGGGGAATTGTTTTTTGCTGAGGGAAGAACGTAACAACACTGACACACCCAGTTCCCCATGGTCACCCTCCCTCACAAAGCCTAGAGGGTCAAGGCAGCCCCTACTCTGGCCCATTATCTTGTCCCCATGTCCTATAATGTTGGCCCCAACAGATTCCTTCACGTCGCAACTAGCCAATCAGATTGCTGAGCACCACAGAACCACGCCTTTCCCATGCAACAGAGATCACTAATGGGGAAAAAAATCCCTCTCAGTCAATTGGATCAGAATATTATTTTTAATTGCGGTCCTGCAGGATTCCTGTTGAACTCCAGAAGGACCAACTGTCCAGATATCTCTAACCTTTGAACTTTATTTTCAGAAAAAATCACAAAAGAATGCTTTCTGGCTAAATATCTAGATTATTTCAACTTTAGTGTAATTTTGTTAAAGTGTTTTATTTTCTGAATAACTGCTCAAAGTTCCAATGGAAAAACACATGGGAAAAATTGTTTTGAAACACCCCTCCCTCTTTACCTCAGCCCCTGCTTGAGAATTGCCCCAAAACATTCCAGGAAGGACCTGAGATGGATTCACATTTTTTTGGAAAGGTTTGTGAAAATGTATCAAAATAATTTATCAATAGACACTCTGATTGCAGATCAGGGGTGCAGCAAGGAGGGCCGCCAATGTCATCGTTATGCCTGGAGACAGTATAAAGAGCATTCCTGGCCCCCGCTGCATGGAATGCTCTCGTTGCAGGCCAGGGGGTTCAAACTACATGCTCCAGCCTGATCTCAGCAAGTAGGGCTGTTAACATCAACACAGCTCCTGGAGGTGCTATAAAGGACATTTCTGGGCCCTCTGGTGTGGGGCACTCTAATTGCAGGCTGGGGACTTCAGCCTACATGCCCCAGCCTGACTTGGTGCAAGGAGGGCTGTTAACATCACCACGCCAGAGGTGCCATAAAGGGAATTCCTGGTCGCTGCTGCACAGGATGCTCATGTTGAAGGCCAGGGGCTTCAGACTACATGTCCCAGCCTGACTCAGGGGAAGGAGGGCCAGCAACATCATCACAGTACATCATCACTGCACCTCGAGGTGCTATGAAGGGCATTCCTGGTCACCCCTGAGCGGGACACTCTTGTTGCAGGGCGGGGCTTCAGGTAATATTCCCAGCCTGACTCAAGGCAAAGAGGGCTGCCAATGTCATCACTGTACCTGGAGGTGCTATAAAGGGCATTCCTGGTCCCTGCTGCGCGGTATGCTCTGGCTGTAAGCTGGGGGCTTCAGCCTACAAGCCCCAGCCTGACTAATGGCAAGGAGGACCGTCAGCATCATCAGCACACCTGGAGGCACTTTGAAGGGTATTCCTGGTCCCCACTGTGCAGGACATGCCCAGGTGCATGCCTGGGTGAAGACCAGGCCAATGGCGGGCCCATCTGCACCCATCAGCGGCTGGAGGAGGCTGAGCTTGGCCCCTCCTTGGTTTTCAGTCTTGATGCTCGATTGAAGTGTCTTGATTTCCTGGAAACCTCTTGGACCTTGCACTCCTCTTTGTTTGTAGGTTTTTGCTCATATGTTTCAGGGGCTCCTGTGGTTTCTGTTGCAGTGTCTTAGCTGTGGACCAACAGGAAAGCAAGTTCCTGTATACCGGTAAGAGGCTTTGCTCTTGTATCTTTGTATCCTTCTTTGCCTCTTGTACATTAGAGATGTAGGTTGTTTGACGGGTTCTGGGATAGATAGCCTTTGACCTTAGTACACCTCAGTGGAACACTTGTCGAAACCCATTTGGAGCTTATTGTTTACAACTGTGAGAGGTGCTACACGCATAGCTATCCTCTTGGGGTTTCTCTTTCTGCAACCCTTTCTGGAAAGCTGGACAAACAGAAGATAACCTCTTCAGATGTTTGTAGCTCGTTACGAGGGGATCTACTAAGAACATTGTTAGCAATTGTTTCTCAAAATCATCCATTCTTTCCTATTTAACTTCAGTGGCTGGAGCAATTAATAATGAAATTAATATCTGTGAGGAGAGGTTGGGCATTAGACCTGTGCCTACCATCCCCAGTAACTCTATAGTAACCACTGCAGCCACCTCTGTTGAAACTCACTTGCTGGGCCCTGAAAGGCAGATGGCTGAAGGAGGTCTTAGTGCAACGTATTCAGTCCCTATTTTACTGGTACTGCTGATATACAACAACCACTGGCAATAGTAGAGGCTGCGAATTTCGCTCACAGCTTGTTAGCCTTCAACGCCCAAGCATAAGAAAGGAAAGAAGGTGGTCTCAACATCTAACTGTCCGAGGTCTAAGTAAAAGGATATATTAGGGCTGCAGGTGTGTATGAAGGGTCGTAGTCAGAAGCTATCCACTGATAATCCTTCCAGTGCTAACATCAATTAGCTTGCTCCTATGTTGCAGTCCTTGGTTGAGGTGGCGGTTGATAAATGTATAGAAAAATGTATGGATAAACTTTTATGAGTAAAGACAAGCTTAAACAATCTGTTGCCTTTTTACAGCTAATTTTTCTGTTGGGGGCATGATATGAAATCTGTGGGTCCTTTTAATGTAAAGTCTGGGAAGGAGGTTTGAAAGGATTTCCCCCTGGTAATGAAATTATGAGTTCTGATACACTCAAACATCGTTAAATGTAAAAATCTGAAACACTAGCATCCTCCAAGGAGGAAAAAGAATGGGCAGCTGAGAGACCTCCCCTGGGACAGGAGGGAGGCATGTAGCAAAAATAGAAGCATTGGTACTACCCCTGTGCTTGTCTCCCTACCTCACTCCCTGCCTCAGCCCCCTAAGTTGCACTTCTCACTCGAGTCCATGTGCTGAATGCTGTCATCAGGGAAGATTATCACTTCTTAAAGAACTGTGTGACCCATGGGCCATCATGGCTTGGGGCTGCAAGGTCATTACTTGCTAAACAAGGTCTTAAAGGATAGGAGGGTTGACTGGGTGGGACCTCTCTCCGAAAATCATGTTGGGAATTGTGTTGTAATTCATTTTGACTGTTGGGGTGCTGTCTGGGAGGTTTTAAATCTTGCCTATGCAATGGTTTGTGCATTTCCTAATGATGCCCTATCCTTGGCTTTTTCTACCGGACGGTCCTTGTTCCAACCTTGTCTTGTCCTGGTGTGAGTTCTAAATATCATCAGAATGTTAATGTGAAGCAATCTGAGGCAAATGAATTGCTGTAACAACAACAAACAGGTTTGAGACTCTAGAGGTGAATGCTGTGGATTGACTTTCTTGCCCACCGGTCACAACTACACTGAATACGGGGCAGCATGTGTTAGTGCCCAATAGATTATGACCCTAGTTGTTAGGGTCTAGGGTTTTGCTGCCTGAAGTTCATGATACCCCTGAATTGGGGTTCAATGTGCTTACCAATGATATCAATACAAACAGGGGTGCTTTGGACAGTCACAGGATAGCTCTTTACATTGTTTCATCTGAGATCCACACATTTGTGAATAATAGTATTCCTATTGGGGTTTTTAACTGATCCTCTTGGAATGTGGCTGCGGTGAGAGGTAAACAAATTAACCCAGATTGGCTTGCTTATCTCAAAACATTCTCTATAATATGTTTTCAGGAGACTTGGGAGTCTGAGGGCACTTTTTATTTGGAAGGTTATAAGTGCTTTTGTAACTCTGCCGTGCAGTCCTCTAGGGGGTGGCACAAAGGTGGTCTATTAACAAAGGTTTCTCTTTCCCTAGACTGCAAGGTTGCACAATTAGTTATATTCTGTCCTAGTGCACAAGCTATTTTATTTTCTTCAACAGTGTTTGGTGGCTTCACATTGCTGGATTTCTGTATCTCAATTATTAGTCCCACTTCAGCTAGGCTCTTTTGATATTAGTAGTTTTGGTTTCAGTGATTATTGTTGCATTTTTATCAATATCTGTAGCCTTTCTGCCTGTGCTCCCGTTCAAAGTATCACATTTTAGTTGGATGGTAAAGTTACAGAAGATTAGAGTGGGTGAAATTGTTCTGGATGATTTGTTGAGGAGCCTTGTTGTCTTCAAAGATAGAGGATTTGAATTCTATCTTGGGGTTAGCCTGGTGGTGCTGCCTTATGGAGTGCATTTCAGGAGATACAAGCAGATGTATGCTCTAGACTGACTCTTATCCCCAAATGGCTTACCAGATATAAACCTAGATGGTTAAACAAGGATTGTTCCCTTAGTCACAATTACTTTTGTCTGCACTCAAAGCCAAACCCAAATATTGTTGTCTTACTTCTTGCAGATTTAAAGCCTATAAGCAGGTGATCGGTGAGGAAAAAGGGAACTTAGGGAGACTAGTAAAACTTGCTGGAGGCATCCAATAAAGCAGACAGTGGCCAATTTTGAGAGGTAGTCAATCATACTCTTTTCAACAATAGTGGAGCCCATATTATCCCGGAGAAATGGGTTGAGCACTTTGTGGGTTTCTATGGTGCTGAGTATAATGTCAGTAGGATTGAGCATCCTCTCATGGTTGTAGCATATGATCAGAATAGTTTAATTTTTGATGTAAAAGAGGTTGAGCGAGCCATCAAAGGGATGACAAGTAATATGGCCCCTGACCTGAATGGGATTCATGTGAATCTACTTACGTTGTTACCTAGTCTATGGGCTCTGATTCTTGCCAGATTATATAATTTAGCCATTTGGGCAGGGTTGCTGCACCCTTAGTCGGAGTCTAATATTATTCCTATTTACAAGAAGGCTCTAGGGATCTCCCCAGCTGTTATAGGCCCATTTCATTGATAGATTTGGTTGTGATTACAATGGGCAGTGTGATCCTCAAGAGAAGAAGGCTATGACTTGATCAAAGGATAGGTCTATTTTATCAGATTTCCAGTACGTTTTTTGACCATGCTTAGGCACTTGTGATGATTGCCTAAATATCTAAATGCTGATTAATAAATATACTGTAGTCAAACCAGAGTCACTATTTATTCCTTATATGGACGTGTTCTCCACCTTTGTTTAGGTTAATAGGTCTAAATTATGGTAGATTCTCTTGGACATGGGTATTGGCTCAGCCATTGCTGGTTTTATTATTTATCTACACAGAGACATGAGGGCGGTAGTGCGATATAATATGGACAGGGCTTGTTCTATCTCTTTTAGACTGAAGAGTGGAGTAAGGCAAGGTTACATATTGTCCCCTTTACTGTTCTCCTTGCACATGAACAACCTTAGGGCCAGGCTGTTGGATAAACCAGTGGACTGTCCGCTTATTAGTTCTCACCAGATCCCTGCATTATTGTATGCAGATGACACTGTTTTGCTGGCAAGGACAGCTGGGACTTGGGGCTTCAGTCATTTTTTGATGATTTTGTACAATGTATGAACAATTTAGATCATTCTACTAATCACAGCAAATCCCAAGTAATGGTGCTGGGCCACAAAAAGACTAGGCTGAGATCATTCCATGTGCAGTGTAATAGGCTGTCCAGGGTTCAGTCTTATATGTACTTGGGCGTTGTCTTTGACGATCAAACTACTTGGGGCCAACTGTTTAAAGAAAAGAAGTTAGCTGTGTCAAAAACAGT
The DNA here is from genome assembly GCF_031143425.1 of Pleurodeles waltl. Lineage (NCBI taxonomy): Eukaryota > Metazoa > Chordata > Amphibia > Caudata > Salamandridae > Pleurodeles > Pleurodeles waltl. The sequence goes on from NC_090444.1 coordinate 1,530,754,063, forward strand.
TGGCACTCTGTTTTCTTTTTCTCCAAGAATAGGTAGTACGCTACTTGGGACCTTGTTGAAGACCTATCAGGTAAAATCTGTTTCAGTGGCTTCTTAAGGCAGTTATATATGGGGCTATGCTAATGTTAAGGCTGAAAATGTTTTTCAGGCATCTACTAGCGGTTCCTGCCTCCACAACGGCTTATATGGTTCATGAAGAGTTAGGGTTATCGCTTTTGTCTAACCTTATTGTCCTTCGCCATCTGAGAAGGTGGTTAACCACCTAGGTGCATACTGAAAACCATTTAAGTAGGGAGATCATTAAGGACTGTCTGGAATTGAATGGATGGAGATCGATCAGTAGGCTGAAGTATATGAAGGACCGTATTGTGAACTCAGTGGGGCTGCATTATTTAAGTTGCCTCTTTCTAAAAGGCAGATATTGCATGGACCTGGGAAAACTTTTCGCAGTGGAGGGAGGCAATTAAGCTCAAGAAACCCCTGGCTCATGGTCACACCTTGCTTGTGACTGGTCCCACTATTGAACCCTGCCTGCATGTACATATGTGTTTTACATGCTCTTGAAGTCAAAAACTCATAAATTCTTTTTCTACTGCTCGAAGGCCTGTTTCTCTCATAGACTAGCCTTAGAACTGCCCTCACATACTTTTGAGTGGTAGATCCTGATCTGCAAGGAGTGGCCCCATCATGTTTAGTATATCAAGAATGGTAATAGATAATCCTGCTTACTGGTAAAGATGGATTGAATATCACTATTTTAGAAATGCCACTTTTCAAAAGTGGGCATTTCTCAGCACTTACTGCCATACGTGCCCTAGGGCCTGTCTCCAATCCACATCTAGTCTGTGCTGGTTGACAACCCCCCTTGTGCATTCCACCCAGACAGCCATAAACACAGGACACTCAGTCACATCTGTATTCATCTGCATACTGAATGGGTCCCCTGGGTAGGAAGGGTGGAGGGACTCCCTCTTACATTTCAAAGGCCAGTGGCCTGCCCTCACACAAAGGACTGATAACCGATACAGGGATCCTGGTAGACAGGACTCAATGGAAAGGGAGACGTGTACACTTTGAAATCACTCTTTGAAGTTTCCCCCACTTCAAAGGTAGGCATTTTTGGGTAACCTGGGTCTCTGACCCCACCAAATCAGACACTTCATGATCTACACCTGAGTTTTGTCAGGGGAATTGTCTGTATGCCCAATGGACCCATCTGGGCTGCTTTGCTGAGAAGTACTGCTGCTCTTTTGTTGGCCTGCTGCCTGCTGGACTCTGACTATTCTGTAAGGACTCTGCCTTCCCCAAAAGTAATTTCCAAGGGCTTGCAATGAGCTTGCCTGCTGTTCTAAAGTCTTAGGGCCAACAAAGACTTCACCAGCTAGATTCTAGCTAATTTTCCGACATCAGCGATGCCAGGAATGACTCCAGCGACACCAGCACTGATGCCGCAGCTCCTCTGGCCCCGTGGACCTCACTGTATGCAATGACTGCAGCCTGCAACGCAAGTCCAACATTGCTGCTGATGTCACGCAGTGTGACAGCGACACTGCAAAGTCGACTTATCACGTCTTGACTGATTGGTTTCCTTGACCCCGCTGGGTCACAAGGAACCGACGACTCGCAATTGATGCTGCATCAGCTCCCCCTGCACACAGACTGAACAGACACCTCGCCTCCCCTGCCTCGCAGTATGGAACCAAAGCCTCACCTCCCCAGATGCCATAAAGGACTGATGCCACCCTGGCTCAAGTGACGCTTTACCTGAACAACTCCGTGCAACGTCTTTGCTTATTAGTTTTCAAATGGGCTAAGCCTGGGGGTCAATGCAACTCTGTGACCTTCACCCGTGGCGTTGGGTTATTTGGAACGACTCAGTCAATAATGCCGTGATAGCCCCAGATGGAGCTACTGAGTTGCTAAGCAATTCAGTAGAATTTCATCTTTTAAAATTAATAACTTAGCTTGTGTACATTGGATTTTCATTGTTTTGACCTTCTTCTACTCGGATAAATGTTGTCTATTTTTATAAACCTGTGTGGTGTATTTCTGTGGTGTTTCACTGTGTTACCATATGAGCTATTGCACACATACTCTACACATTGCCTTCTAAGTTAAGACTGCCTGCTCTGTGCCAAGTTACCAGAGGGTGAGCACTGCATAATTTGGGTTGTATTGTGACTTACCCTCACTAGGATTGTGGTCCTTAGTTGGACAAGGGTGTATACTTCTGCCAAACAGAGACCCCATTTCTAAAAAATATACAAAGTACAGCCACTGTAAAATACAGTAAGGTTAAGCATGTAGATTTTTCCACCTCAAAAACGTTTTCATAGTCAATGATATTGTCATGCTATGGGCATATTAAGGCTGTACAGGGGCACACACTTGTTTTAGCTTGTGGTTATGTAATGGCTTAAGTAGTTCATGCATGCAGCTTACGGATCAACACAATTGCCCAAAGATCCCTGGTTATTGTTTTCAGTGTTGTGTCACTGTCATTATTTGTATGATCAAAACAATAGTGCCTGTCCACTTTATAGGCGTAGGGGTTGTTTTTTCACAGTTGACACAGCATTCGGATCTTGGAGTCATAATATGGTACAGAAATATAAACATAACATTTATGAAAATGAACTCCAAATTAATAGTTGCTCTAAAAAAACTAAAAGTAAATTAAAGTGTTAGAAGAAATGGAAAATCCAAAATCCAAAAACCAAACACCATAGCTTCCATTAATTTCCACTCATGATCGCTGCATGACTTATTGGAGGGCCAAAGCCCAGTTCAGAAATATATAGGTTGCAAAACAATCTTACTTGTCATCCAGGATCTATAATAGCTCAAAAACTAAGGTGGTCATTATGAACATGGCGGCCTGCATCACCACGCCGGTGGTGGGGGTCATTACCACCAACGGCATGGCCATCCAGACCCCCATATTCTGAACACAGTAGTGGACTGGCTGCAAAGCAGCCAGTTCACTACCACCCACCATTCGACTCTGCGGTGGAGGCCAGACCAGCGGTGGGATTTTGAACCCATTTCCATCAGGTAATCCCTTGCAGGAAGCACACGGTGACAGGAATAACCATTCCTGTCACCTGTATGTGAAACGCCAGCCCCCTCACCCAGCCACTATGCCAACCCAAACCGGAAAACCGACCCCCAACCCTCCTCCCCCAAAACCCCATGTATGCCCCGCCAGCTCTACCCTCACCATCCCCCACCCATATGTACAGGTCCCATCAAACCCCAATCCCCCACATCCACATGCAGCCATTCTCCTACATGCACACACGCATACATGCACTCAGACACACATACACTCACGCACACCCCCATGCACTCTCACACACAGTCCCCCTTCCCTCTCAGACAGCACTTACCTCTTATGTTACGGGCTCCCTGGATGCTGCTCTGCCACCATCGTCACCTCTCCATACACCGCCATGCCTATGAATGCATCATTATAGGCGTGGCAGGGTATGGTCTGATGTGGCAGTGAGGGTGGAGCAGCATCCACCCCGCCAGCATGGTGCATGGTGGCCCTCACCGCCATCAATGGCAGTGAGGCTCCATGCGTCATTGTTTGGCAGGATGTCGGCCGCCCCCACTGGCGGTCTTCCATTGACCGCCGACACGGTTGGCAGCGGGTCATCCCGCCAAGTTTATAATGGGGGCCTAAGTGCCATTACAGTGCTTGTGATAAATATATGTGGCCATCAAACTTGACTAAATTGAGATCAACTAAACCTTTCTAAACTTTTAATTATAGGCTGTTGAAACCAACTCAGCGAAAGAATTTCTTAACAAAACATGCCTTATTTTCATGTTTTTAAATTATTTGTTATTGGATAATCATGGAACACTACAATATATTATAAAATGCAATATAATAATACTGAACATTACTGAATAGAATATTTGTGAAAAAAGATATAACAAAAAGTTGAAACATATGGAATACAACACATCAGAGCCTTTTTTAAATAAAAAGAAAAACAGAGAGAAAAAGATAAATGGGAGAGGAGAGATATGAGAGACAGTAAGGAGAAGAGGAAGGGAAAAGATAGAAAGAAACAAAGATAGAAATGTGAAGAATAGGTTTTAGAGATTTGTGAGTGAGAGGCTAAATAAGTAGTGAAGGATAACCAATATAGATCTGATTTAATCCTCTGGTGAATGATATTGAGGAAACATTAGATAATGTATTTTCAACACAAATAAAATTCCACAATGTCAATACAGATAATTTAGAAGCATCTTTCTAACATATATAAATACTTTTGAAGGCAAGCACTATGAAAATTTCAAGTAACACAGGTTTGAGTGAAATATGAATAAACTCAGGTGACATGGAGCCAATGAAAACATTTTGGATTGATGATTGAATGTAACATTTGATTTTTTTTAAACATTTGGACAGGGCGACTTTTCAAACGTTAAACACTTGAGAACAACAATAAAGCAAATGTGTTTGAGTACGATTGGAGGTGGAACATGACCAATGTTGTGGAGAAATAGACATATTAAATTTAAAAATTAATTCAAGGGTAATAGCAGCTCTATTGTAAACAAAAAATGAGAATTGTGTAATACGCACAGCTTTGGAGGTGTTAAACACTTTAAGACGTATTTTATCCCATTGATAAACAGCAAATTATACAGAAAGGTCATTTTCCCATAGTGACTCAATGGAATTCTTAAATTGTGCAGACGTTGGTGATAGTAAACAAAATTGTAGATAGATGCAGCTTTGGGAATATAATTATCAGCAATATTGTATAATGGTGTTGAGGGTGTAACTAGAGCTAGGCCAGGAGAAAAATTGTGAGACATTAAAAAGGATCAGACAGTGTAAGGTATTCATTTATATTCATGTGAAATAGAGTTTGGTCACTTATATTGTGTTTGTAATCTAGAAAAAGGTATAACACAATTATGCTTTACCAATTCCTTTCTTTTTCCAGTGTTTAAAATAAAAAAAAATGATTTGTGATGAAATTTAGTAAACTTAATAAATCAAATGGAAGAGGATGACATTTGAGGTGTTGAGAGTATTTTAAGATGGGATTGTTACAAATAAAAGTACAAGTAGACATGAAACCACATCTTTGAATGAAAAATCTTTTAGTAGGGATTTTTCTACTAACATCCGTTGTGGTGTGGGAGTGTCTTGAAAGTCCTTAATTAAGGCATAAGTTTGTCGAATAAAGGAAGCAGAGTGATATAACTTAAAGTTAGGGAAAGGGGTGCTTAATTTCATATTGGGCAATGCATAAATCTTTGTTGTTCCAGAGAAAATTGTTTCAAATAGAATTGATCTGGTAAAGTAGTAATTAGGTATTTTGAAAGGTAACATAGAATGTGTGTAATGGATGTGTTGGACAATTATCATCTTGAGGGTGTCCAATCTACCCCACCATATAAATGAAGGGGAGGCCAGGAGGCACGTAGTTTCTGTATTTTAATTTTTAAAATGCAAAAATTATGGCTAATTACATTGGAAGTAGTAGGAGAGAACCAAACTCCCAATTATACATTTTTTGAAGGGCATGATGTAAAGTTAGTGTTTGCAAACATATATTGATAACGCAAGGATTTCAATGGTAAAACGTCTGTTCTTGAAAAGTTTAGTTTATAACCAGAGATGTTAGAATATAAGTGGATCTCGTCTAAAAAGGGTTCTAAGGAGGACAAGGGATTGGACATGGATTTTAAAACTTCATCAGCATGAGCCAATAGTTTAGTTCTGAGGGAATTGTTTTTAAAACCGGAGATATGTGCATTTCATTGAATGCATTCAAGGAAGGGATCTAGACAAAGAATAAAAAGTAAAAGGGGACATACTTGCTTAGTCCCTTTATGTAAATTAAAAAACTGGGAGAATCATCCATTCGCAAAGACAATGGCACGCTGGTCAGAGTATAATAATTTTATACATGAGATAAATTTAGAACAGAAACCAAACCAATGGAGAGTAGTAAACATAAGTTGCCAGTTAATGCAGTCAAATGCTTTCTCATCATCAATAGATAGGACCGCAAGAGGAGACTGATATTTGTTTCCCAATGCAAAAACATTAGAGAACATTCTAGCAATGTCCACAGCAAGTCTGCCCTTAATAAATCCAGATTAGTCAAGAGGAGAATAACATTTTCCTTGTGAGTAACTTGTATTTTGGCACATATTTTGCAATCACAATTAATGAATGCAATTGTTTGATAATTTTTACAAAGAGTGTGATCTTTATCTGGCTTAGTGATAATAATAATCATGTCTTCCAGAAAAGATCCATTAGCCTTAAAAACATAAAAAAAGAATTAAACAGCTCAAGTAATTTGGGGGCAAAAAAAGATGAAAAGGGGAAAATTAGTTCAAAGAAGAACTGTCTGGGATGGGAGCTTCAGCTTTATTTAGGGATTTGATAGCATCAATAATTTCTTGTAGAGCTATGTCGGCTTCTAATGTTTTTAATGTATCAGGACTAGAAGGGGAATGGGGAAGACCATTAAAAAAAGTTGGAATTTCATGTTATGAAGGAATGGTATCTTCAGTATATAGTGATCCGTAGTAAGCTTGGAAAATATCTAAAAAATAAAAATCAGAGGCTGCAAGATTGTTAGTAAGTTACAAATGGGCCCAATATTTTTACACTAAGATTACATTTTTAAATAATTAGCTGACATTTTACCCACTTTATTTTGGCATACGTGAAACTTACATTTCACCATAAGTAGAATATAGCAAATGTATTCAGGGCAGATTTAGCTGAAATTAATTCACAATAAAAATGGAGGAAGATTTAGAAGTAAAGGAAGTATGCTTGAATGTTTTAATTTGCTTAAACAATGCAAGGTATTGGGAGTGCATTTTTTTTTCTTTTAGGAAAACAAGCTATAGTAAAGGCCCTAAAGGAAGCCTCAAAATCATCCCAATTATCAGGAGTAAAAGTTTCAATAGTTTGGTTTAACTGAAAACAAGCAGTGGCTTCCGCAATAAAATTCTGATCAGATAACAGGGAGTTGCTGAATCTCCAATGACCCATTTTAGCAATTTGTAGGGATAAATCAAAAGAAGATAAAACAGGGGCATGATCTGAAATAAAAATGGAACCAATTTCAAAGGATTGACTGGATGGAAGGAAGGACTATGTAAATAAAATATTGATTCTGGCCTTAATTTGATGTACATTAGAGAAACATGTAAATTCATAAGTATGGGAGTTACAGGTTTTTCAGACATCAAATAATGGGCAAGTGGTAATAGCTGATTGAAATGCTTCATGGGTTTTCTCAGGATTAAATTTACACTTAGATTCAGTGAAAGGGTTCAACCATTGTTTGTAATCACCTGCCATAATAATACTGGAATTATTGATAGAAGCAAGTTTTATTTTCATTTTATGCCAAAATTCAGGCTTGACTCAGCTGTAAATATTGAATAAAGACATCTGTTTATTGTGAATTATGGCATTAACCAATGCCCAGTGTCACATTCAGTGACACAGTCTGTGCATTAATGATTTATGAAAAAGAATGGCGACCCAACCTTTCTACTAACATCTGGCAAAAAAACAACCTGGACTACCTATTGACATTTTAGTTTAAGCAATTCAACATCATTACAATGGGTTTCCAGTAAAAGAGGAGCATGTGAATTAAATCTTCATAGATGAGTGAGTACATTTTGTCTTTTGAATGGATGCCCCAGAGCACAAACGTTTCACGAAACAGCATTAAACATATTGGGGAATACAAGTAATGAGAAAGGAACATGGATGACAAGATGCACAAATGGAAAGGGAAACAAAAAGACACCAATTATTTATAACAACATAACTAATAAAAAATGTAAACACATTACTAGTTGAGGGCATAGAAGCACACATATAATCATAGAAAAAAAGAAGATGAGACTAGAGAGAAGCAAGAAAGTAAATATATCCAGATCTGGAATGAAAAACGTGAAGAACGAGCATGAGCTTTGTCATCGCCAGACCACAAACAACAGCAGGAAGATATCAAACTAAAATATAATTAAGGAAGTCATATACATAAGAAATTAGGAGAAAAGACTGTAAATAAAGACAAATGCATATCAAAATACATTATGAGTGATGGTCAACAGCATCCATATTGTGAGATGAAATATTTTGAAGAAACATTTTTAGTTTAGCAGGATCATCAAAGGAACATTAATTGCCTTCATGAGTAATTTTGCACAGACAAGAACGTAGAAGCCATAGTGAATGTTCAAAAGTCTCATTTAAGGACGTAGGGCAAGGAGCACCTATTTTCTGGCATTTGTTGTAAAAGAAAAATCTTGGGATATGAAAATGTTGTGGCCAGACCTAACAAGGTGAACCTTTTTTTTGGCAGCTTTCACGACACGTAAAAGGTTGGTGAACTTCAAAACTAACATGATGATAACTCTAGATTTAGATGTCTAAGGTTGTAAGTGACCAAGACAGTCTGCCCACTGAATGTTAAGAGGATAAATATTCAGAAAACCAAGAAGATCAGATAGAAATTTCTTGAGGAAGACAAGCAGGTCTGGACCCTCAAGGTTCTCCGGTAATCCATGTAAGTGACAATTATTTATTCAATTTCTGTTCTTCAGTGCCTCAGTATGTAGTTTAAGTTTTTGTTTTAGATTTCTTGTTCAAGGAAAGGAACTTTGGTGGCTGCATCTTGGAGATTACTAACATGTTGCTTCATTTCACACATTTTATCCTCCATAATTATCCAACATTCCTCTATTTGTTGAAGCATTTCATTAGTAGCACACATGAAAGGTTTGAGTCCCCTTACCTCATAAAGAATATTGTTCAAGACAGGACTCTGAGAGGGCATAATAGGTGCAGGAGGGTCATTTTTCCCTTTTGGGTTTTGTGCCAGAAGAAGTAGGTTTAGCAGAAGTATGTATGTCACTAGCCATTTTGACATAGGTAGAGACCTTTGGATGGGCCTTGTCCTGCCCATATAATGTGATGATGTCTTTCACATAAAGCACAGTTAGTGAAACTGTAGTGTAACTACCTCAACAAGGACATAATAGTAATAAAACAAAGATTAATGAATGACACCGCTAGATGATTCAAGGACTTGGTATTTTTATGCCATTAATATAATATAATGTTGTGTTTCAAATCTGAACTGCTTCTGAGAGAGGAGCAGAAGATAAATATTTCCAACAAAAGCCACAGCATTATGTTAAAAAAATAAGGAAGATGTCCATAGCAAAATGCCAATGTTGAAGTTTCAGTGTTGAAAAGTTACTAGTGATGTACTTAGAGGTTTTGTGTGCAGAGAATTTTAATGTGTGAATGATGTGCAGACAAAATGGTGATCATTCACCAACCAGGTGTCAGTTATGCAGACTGTGAACACACACAGTTGATAAAAACAGCATATTCCCTGTGCATATTTTATGTATATTCCATTACTCAACGACTGTCCTGAAGTGGCAGGAGATAACCGTGAGGAATAAGGAAAGCGAACAGCGCACTGCTAAAAAAGCAGCCTATTGCATCTGAAACACTCACCACTGCAGCTGTGGGGAATGCAGGAAGCCTCTCACGAAGTAACCACTCACGCAAAACAATGCAGGAGGGAACATTTACTGAAAGGCATGCCCAGTTTAGTAGAATATGGGCAAAAAGGTGGCCTTCTAGATGCTTGTTGCTCTGCATTGTTGTGGAGCTCAAGGATCCACTGCAGTCTCAGTCAGAGCAGAAGCCACCCCCGCTTATTTTCATGTTTGATTTTCAACATAAGGCTGTTCGTTTCTATTGATGTTTTTTTCAGCTCTCCCCCAATCCTCCAATGTATCCCTTTTTTTATTTGGGGTATTAGCTCCCAAGCTCTTCCTCACTCCTATTTTTTCAAGACAGCTGGGAGTATTACAAACCTAATGCACTTTCCTTCTTTGGACTCAGTGTAGCTTTCAAAAGGTGCACCTTGAACAAACAAGGAGAGTGTGTCATAATAGAATTAAAGAGCCGTGAACTCAGGCTGCCCTGGATGCAGCATTTTCAAGTGAAAGAAGTAGCAGCTTTGAAGCAGCCACTCCATGTTTCACTGTGCAGGTGGCCACCAGCCTTTAATTTTAAGAGGGGCGAGACATCCCCTTGAAGTCAGGTGCAGTGAGTGACTGCACCTGCCTGCAAGGGGATACCCAGGGTGTCGATAGGACCCCCTTTCCCCATCCAAAGAGTCGCCATCAAGGGAGCACACTGACAGCGCACCACCTTTTTGCAGCACACTGTCAGTGTACCTCCTGATGGCTTCTTTGCCACAGCTAAAGCAAAGGCAGAGTTTCCCTAATTTGCATGGAGCCATACCCGGAGGCAAATGAGAAAACACCTTCTGATGATAGTGCTGAAACTATGGCCCTGATTTATACTTTTTGGTGCAAAACTGTACCAATTCCGTTTTGCACCAAAAGGGTTAGCACTGGCTTGTACCATTGTTGTGCACCAGCCTGGCACAATATTTTTGGGTAGGAAAGTATCATCTTGCCTGGCATGTTACCCCCATTTTTACTTGTGTGTCAGTTTGTTTTTGCCTGTCTCGCTGAGATCCTGCTAGCCAGGACCCCAGTGCTCATAGTCCGTGGCCTAAATGTGTTCCTTGTGTGGTGCCTAACTTTGTCAATGAGGCTCTGCTAACCAGAACCTCAGTGCTTATGATCTCTTTGCTTTTAAAATTGTCACTGCAGGCTAGTGACCATTTTCACCAATTGTGATTGGCACACTGGAACTCCCTTATAATTCACTAGTATATGGTCCCAAGTTACCCAGGGTATTGGGGGTTCCAGGACATCCCTATGGGCTGCAGCAATTCTTTTGCCACCCTTAGGGAGCTCAGACAATTCTTACACAGGACTGGCACTGCAGCCTGAATGAAATAACATCCACGTTATTTCACAGCCATTTTACACTGCACTTAAGTAACTTATAAGTCACCTATATGTCTAACCCTCACCTAGGGAAGGTTAGGTGTAAAGTTACTAAGTGTGAGGGCACCCTGGCACTAGCCAAGTTGCCCCCAAATTGTTCAGGCCAGTTACCCCAGACTTTGTGAGTGCAGGGACACCATTACATGCGTGCACTACATATAGGTCAATACCTATATGTAGCTTCACAATGGTAACTCCGAATATGGCCATGTACCATGTCTACGATCATGTAATTGTCCCCCCATGCCAAATCTGGTATTGGGGTGCCAATCCCATGCATGCCCGGGGCTCCAGCATGGACCCCGGGTACTTCCAAACTAGCTCTCTGGGTTTTTCACTGCAGCTACCGCTGCTGCCAACCCCCAGACAGGTTTCTGCCCTCCTGGAGTCTGGGCAGCCCAGTCCCAGGAAGGCAGAACAATGGATTTCCTCTGAGAAAGGGTGTTACAGCCCCTCCCTTTGGAAATAGGTGTTAAGGGCTGGGTAGGAGTAGCCTCCCCCAGCCTCTGGAAATGATTTGAAGGGCACAGATGGTGCCCTCCTTGCATAAGCCAGTCTACACCGGTTCAGGGATCCCCCAGCCTCTGCTCTGGTGTGAAACTGGACAAAGGAAAGGGGAGTGACCACTCCCCTGTCCATCACCACCCCAGGGGTGGTGCCCACAGCTACTCCAGTGTGTCCCAGACTTCTGCCATCTTGAATGCAGGGTGTGAGGGCACAATGGATTCCTCTGAGTGGCCAGTGCCAGCAGGTGATGTCAGAGACCCCTCCTGATAGGTGCTTACCTGGTTAGTTGGCCAATCCTCTTCTGAGGGCTATTTAGGGTCTCTCATGTGGGTTTCTCTTCAGATAATGAATGCAAAAGCTCACCAGAGTTCCTCTGCATCTCTCTGTTTGACTTCTGCCAATGGTTGACCGCTGACTGCTCCAGGACGCCTGCAAAACCACAACAAAGTAGCAAGACGACTACCAGCAACATTGTAGCTCCTAATCCTGCCGGCTTTCTTGACTGTTTCCTGGTGGTGCATGCTCTGAGGGCTGTCTACCTTCACCCTGCACTGAAAGCCAAAAAGAAATCTCCTGTGGGTTGACAGAATCTTCCCACTGCTAACGCAGGCACCAAACTTCTGCTTCACCAGTCCTCTGGGTCCCCTCTCATCTCGACGAGCGTGGTCCCTGGAACACAGGAGCAGTATCCATGTGACCCCAACAGTCCAGTGGTCCTTCTGTCCAAATTTGGTGTAGGTAAGTCCTTGCCTCCCCATGCCAGATAGTAATGCTGTGTACTGCGTGAACTGCAGCTGCTAGGGCTTCTGTGCACTTTTGCAAGGAATCCTTTGTGCTCAGCATAGCCCAGGTCCCCAGCACTACATCCTGCATTGTTCAACTCACTGAGTTGACCGCTGGCTTCGTGGGACCCTCCTTTGTAGTGTTGAGATGACTGCCATGCTCAGATTTCTTGAATGCCTGTTCAAGTGCTTCTGCGTGTGCTGCCTGTTCTGCATGGGCTCTCTGTGCTGCTGAGCGCCCCCTCTGTCTCCTCCACTAAGGGGCGACCTCCTGGTCCTTCCTGGGCCCGGACAGCACCCATTTTCTTTAACCGCGACCTTTGTAGCTAGCAAGGCTTGTTTGTGATCTTTCTGCGTGCAATCAACTCTACATCCTCCATCGCGCTGTGGTAAATCTTCTATGCAAAGGAGAAATTCCTGGCATCTTCCCTTGTTGCAGAATCTTCAGCTTCTTCCACCCAGAGGCAGCCATTTCACACCTCCATCTGGGGTTTTATGGGCTCCTGACCCCCCGGACACTTTCGTGACTCTTGGACTTGTTCCCCTTCCTTTGCAGGTCCTCAGGTCCAGGAATCCATCTTCAGTGCTTTGCAGTCAGTTGTTTTCATTGCAGAATCTCCTATCACGACTTTAGTGTGTTTCTAGGAAAGTAGGGTCACTTTTCTCCTACTTTTCAGGGTCTTGGGGTGGGGTATCTTGGACACCCTTAGTGTTTTCCTACACTCCCAGCGACCCTCTACACAATACACTAGGCCTGGGTTCCCTAAGTTGTTCCCATTCCACTTTCTTAGTATAAGGTTTGTGTTGCCCCTAGGCCTATTGAACGCTATTGTATTCTACAGTGTTTGCGCTATTTTTCTAACTGTTTACTTACCTGATTTTGGTTTTTGTGTATATTTTGTGTATTTTACTTACCTCCTAAGGGAGTATATCCTCTGAGATATTTCTGACACATTGTCACTAACATAAAGTACCTTTATTTTTAGTAACACTGAGCATTGTGATTCTTATGATACAGTGCTATATGATAGAAGTGGTATAGTAGGAGCTTTGCATGTCTCCTAGTTCAGCTTAAGCTGCTCTGCTATAGCTACCTCTATCAGCCTAAGCTGCTAGAACACTACTAATCTACTAATAAGGGATAACTGGACCTGGCACAAGGTGTTAGTACCATCAGGTACCCACTATAAGCCAGGCCAGCCTCCTACATTGACGCAACATTCAAAACCATAAAGTATATATATGAGCCTCAAAATGGCAGCTGCCTGACCTACTGCACTGGACATCAGGAAGTGACCTAATTCTGCTGGTGCATGTCGTCATGGAGATAGGTTTTCAAAATTGTGGTGGACATTGCCATTTTGAACACATTACTGCCTTTGGCAGACTTGGGCTAATGGCATCAGTCACCGACAGTGACGGTCCTGTATCTGGCGGATGTGACCACCATCTCAATCTTCATGCCTCACTTGACTCCTGACACCACTGCCAGCAAGACCTCCACACCCTGAGCTGCTATGTACTGCCTCTGGAACCAATCATGCCATGTCCTGCAGGTGATAGGGCCCCTGCCTTTTCCGCTGATGAGCTGGACAAGCTTGTGGAGGAGGTCCTACCCCTGTATGAACAGATCTATGATGTACCAGAGGAGCAGGTAAGTGCACTAAAATACCAGTGTCTGAAATGTTGAATGTATGATGATGTTGATTAAATGTGGGTGAATGAAGGATGGGGATGAAATGTGTTGATAGATGGACATGTGCACATGTGTATAGCTGGTTTTGATACCTGATGCATAGTAGGGAGTGTGTGAAGTATGTACCCTGACCCACAGAAAAACTATATCCCATTACAAATAGAGGTGGTGTTTGAAGTAGTTGTATATTTAAACCATGTTGGAAGACATGTTTGTGATGTGGTCATATTTTTCTAGCCAAGACCTGGTACTGGAGGTGCATGTTGTATACCTAACTCCACGAATGGCCTGTCTGGAGATGATTATTCCAGATAGAGGAAGGGGTGCCCATCGGACCTTGACCCCACTAATGGCCAGCATATTGGCAGTGGCCTACCTTGATTTGGATGGGCATTTGAAGGTAGCATAGTAGCCACAAGGTGGTAAGCACTGACTTAAAACATTTTCTTCCCTATTCAGGGTGACATTTTCTTCCCTATTCAGGGTGAGTGTATGAAGTGATAGAATCTAAGCTGTGACAATGTGTTAAGTGCCAAGGGTCAAAGATCTCCAAGGAACACAGATATACATTCCTTGATATTAGCACACAGGTGTGTACACACAATGGTGTATTAGGACATCTTACTCTCCTATGCTACCCCTTCTGTACAAAAGCATGTGATGATACACATATGACTGTGTCCGATGTGCACCACTATACTGCTGTATATACTCTGCTGGTTGTCCCTTGCCACCTACAGATCTGTACTCCAAATATCAAGATGGTAAATTGTCCCTTGATCCATGTCTATGTGCACCATAGAGTCAGACACGTTTCAGTCATACCTACTATTCATGACGTTTCTGATGAGTGACAACTTCATGTGAGGCTTTAATGTTCATCTGACATTTCACATGCCATACATGTTAAACTTACTTTGAGCTGTTTGGAGGTGAACCCATTTAGTAAGTGAGGGCTGTACATTGGCCCCTGTAATGTCTCTTCTGAGTGGACATCCTAAATGATAGAAGCCATGGAGGTATTGCTAGACTACTATTGCAACATATACATTGTTATCAGAGCTGTGTATGTTAGTACCATATACATGTTATTTGAATGGTAATTAGCTACATAGCTATTCCCTTATTCAATGTATTGTGGACATGCAAAATAGGCCACAACATCTTAATAACAGTTACAATATTCATTGGGTTTTGCCCCCATCATGTGTACATTGTAAGGTTCTGTCATCAATGCACATTGTAATACATATTAGACATACTTTATTTTGCTATAGTGGATATATTTTGATTGCTTTTAATAAAGAAACATATTGTTTGAACTGACTACATTGTGGTGCAGGTGTTGTAGTTTAAATTCACATGTGTGTGGAATAATATGTATAGTCAGTTATTTGGATAGCCTTAAGGTGTATGTCTCTATCATAATAGCTTCAGATGTGGTTTCATGTCATTGACAAATTCCGATACAGATTTAAAACCACTCATGTCTGAAGTGTGGATAGTGATGTTTCCACTCAAACATTGGGCTATTGTTGTTACCACTCACTATGATACATTGTACTGTATGTGACCTCCATGCACTTGCCAGGTATACATTATATTTAAGGAGTTGTTATGCTACCTGTGGTTGTCTGTGGGTAAATGCAATGGTATGGCCTAATTAGGTCCCTATACGTATGCAAGACTTTGTATACAGGTGGACAATGACTAAGTTATGTAGGACAAAAACGTCTGAATCATCTTTTCCTACATCCCTACTGGTATATGTGTTAAACTCTATTGTACTCAAAATTAGCAAATGCCAAATACAGTGGTTGCATTTTTGAACTTTTAAATTGTGAAGGATTGTGAACTCTGTGACATGAAATGGTTTTGGCTTCTGTGCAACATGCTGTCTTGTGTTTAGCATATAAGGTTCCTTTCCTGGCACATTACATCAGGTAAAAATTTTGATATGTGAGGATTTTGTGTATGTTATGTGGGAATTAATGTTACCACTATTTCCCATTGCTTGTTTGTTGGTTGATTGTGTTGCTGTCGATAGGGGCCCAGAACCATGTTGCCAAGTCAGGTTGTCATGTAATGGTTAACGTGATAGCTCTACTGATGTGATGGTATAGTAGGTGTTTGAGATTGTTGTCTTGTAGGGGTATAGATATTAACCTGTTCTGTGCCCAGGACGTAACCATTACGTCCTGAGGCACACTGCTGCTGTGCCCAGGACGTAACCATTAAGTCCTGGTCACAGAGCCCAGAGGGAGCGCTAGCGCTCCCTCTGTGGGGTTCCCCCCCACCCCCCCAAGTCAGGGATGGAAGGGGAAGCCCTTCCCCTTCCACCCCCGACCCCGCGAGCGCGACCCGCACCCCCGACCCCGCAAGCGCGCGCTGATTAGTCACAGGGTCTCCCCCATCGCGCTGGAAGCTCTGCTTCCAGCGCGATTGAAAGAGAAATGCAAAGCATTTCTCTTTCAATCCCATGGGGGAGGCCCAGAGGAGCTTCAAAGGGAAGGAAATGTATTTCCTTCCCTTTGAAGTCTCTCCCAGGGTTTCAAAAGCCAGATTGCTTGCAATCCGGCTTTTGAACCCCCACTAGACACCAGGGATTTTTTTTTTTTTTTTGAAAGTGACAAAAGGGAGCGACCCCTTGGGCAAGGATCACTCCCAGGGGAGGCATTTTTTGGGGAAGACCTTTTCTGCCCCCCCTGGGGGCAGATCGGCCTATTATTAGGCCGATATGCCCTGAGGGGGGGCAGAAACCTCTAGGCACCAGGGATCTTTTTTTTTTTTTTAAAACATTTTTGTTATGTTTTCTTTTTTTTTTAGGTGGGGAGCGACCCCTTAGGCAAGGGTCGCTCCCCTAGAGGGCCTATTGATTGGCCTATTTTGATGAGGCCAATCTGCCCCCAAGGTGGGCAGACACCATTAAACACCAGGGATTTTTTTTTTTTGGCGTGAATTTCACACAAGGGGAGCGACCTTGTAGACAAGGGTCGCTCCCCGGGGGGGGGGACAAATTTATTTTAGGACATTTCTGCCCCCGGGGGGCAGAAACCCCCTAAGCACCAGGGCAAATAGTTTTTTGGGGTTTTTTTTTTGTTTGTTTGTTTTTTTAGAGATGGGGAGCAACCCATTAGGCTCCCCTGGAGGGCAAAATGTATTTAGACCATTCGATTTTAGGTCAATCTGCCCCCAAGGGGGCAGAAACCACTAGGCACTGGGGATTTGTTTTTTGGCGCCAATGTCACGCAGGGGGATCAACCCCGAAGGCAAGGGTCGCTCCGGGGGAGGGGGTGGGGGTTGGGGGCAAATTTATTTTAGGCCGATCTGCAGAAACCTCTAGGCGCCAGGGCAACATTTTTTTGTGTGTTTTTTTTTTGTTTGTTTGTTTTTTTAGAGATGGGGAGCGACCCATCAGGCTAGGGTCGCTCCCCTGGGGGGCAAATTGTATTTAGACCATTTATACCCCCCTTGGAGGCAGATTGGTCGATTTTAGGTCACCACTAGGCACCGGGGTTTTGTTTTTTGGTGCCAATGTCACGCAGGGGGAGCGACCCCGTAGGCAAGGGTCGCTCCCGGGGGGAAGTGGGGGTTGGGGGGCAAATTTATTTTACGCATTTCTGCCCCCCCCCGGGCCGGCTGAGCTAGATGCCAAAATCCACAGGTAGGCACTTTGCAAAAAACACCTCTGTTTTCTGTGAAAAAATATGTTGTGTCCACGTTGTGTTTTGGGCCATTTCCTTTCATGGGCGCTAGGCCTACCCACAGAAGTGAGGTACCATTTTTATCGAGAGACATAGGGGAACGCTGGGTGGAAGGAAATTTGTGGCTCCTCTCAGATTCCAGAACTTTCTGTCACCGAAATGAGAGGAAAAAGGTTTTTTTTGGCCAAATTTTGATGTTTGCAAAGGATTCTGGGTAACATAACCTGGTCACAGCCCCGCAAGTCACCCCATCTTGGATTCCTCTGGGTTTCTAGTTTTCAAAAATGCGCTGGTTTGCTAGGTTTCCCTAGGTGCCGGCTGAGCTACAGGCCAAAATCCACAGGTAGGCACTGTTTTCTATGAAAAAATGTGATGTGTCCACGTTGTGTTTTGGGCCATTTCCTTTCGTGGGTGCTAGTCCTACCCACACAAGTGAGATATCATTTGTATCGGGAGACTTAGGGGAACGCTGGGTGGAAGGAAATCTGTGGCTCCTCTCAGATTCCAGAACTTTCTGCCACAGAAATGTGAGGAACATGTGTTTTTTTTGCCAAATTTTGAGGTTTGCAAAGGATTCTGGGTAACAGAACCTGGTTCGAGCCCCACAAGTCCCCCATCTTGGATTCCCCTAGGTCTCTAGTTTTCAGAAATGTACAGGTTTGGTAAGTTTCCCTAGGTGCCGGCTGAGCTAGAGGCCAAAATCTACAGGTAGGCACTTTGCAAAAAAACACCTCTGTTTTCTTTCAAAAAATTGGATGTGTCCACGTTGCGCTTTGGGGCACTTCCTGTCGCGGGCGCTAGGCCTACCCACAGAAGTGAGGTATCATTTTTATCGGGAGACTTGGGGGAACGCTGGGTGGAAGGAAATCTTTGGCTCTTCTCAGATTCCAGAACTTTCTGCCACAGAAATGTGAAGAACATGTGCTTTTTAGCCAAATTTTGAGGTTTGCAAAGGATTCTGGGTAACAGAACCTGGTCCGAGCCCCACAAGTCACCCCATCTTTGATTCCCCTAGGTCTCTAGTTTTCAGAAATGCACAGATTTGGTAGGTTTCCCTAGGTGCCGGCTGAGCTAGAGGCCAAAATCTACAGGTAGGCACTTTGCAAAAAACACCTCTGTTTTCTTTCAAAAAATTGGATGTGTCCACGTTGCGCTTTGGGGTATTTCCTGTCGCGGGCGCTAGGCCTACCCACACAAGTGAGGTATCATTTTTATCGGGAGACTTGGGGGAACGCTGGGTGGAAGGAAATTTGTGTCTCCTCTCAGATTCCAGAACTTTCTGCCACAGAAATGTGAGGAACATGTGTTTTTTTAGCCAAATTTTGAGGTTTGCAAAGGATTCTGGGTAACCGAACCTGGTCCGAGCCCCACTAGTCACCCTATCTTGGATTCCCCTAGGTCTCTAGTTTTAAAAAATGCACAGGTTTGGTAGATTTCCCTAGGTGCCGGCTGAGCTAGAGGCCAAAATCTACAGGTAGGCACTTTGCAAAAAACACCTCTCTTTTCTTTAAAAAAAATGGGATGTGTCCACGTTGAGTTTTGGGGCGTTTCCTGTCGAAGGGGCTAGGCCTACCCACACAAGTGAGGTATCATTTTTATCGGGAGACTTGGGAGAACATAGATTAGCAAAACAAGTGTTATTGACCCTTGTCTTTCTCTACATTTTTTCCTTCCAATTATAGGAGAGTGTGTAAAAAATACATCTATTTGAGAAATGCCCTGTAATTCACATGCTAGTATGGTCACCCCGGAATTCGGAGATGTGCAAATAACCACTGCTCCTCAACACCTTATCTTGTGCCCTTTTTGGAAATACAAAGGTTTTCTTGATAGCTATTTTTTACTCTTTATATTTCAGCAAATGAATTGCTGTATACCTGGTATAGAATGAAAACGCACTGCAGGGTGCAGCTCATTTATTGGCTCTGGGTACCTCAGGTTCTTGATGAACCTACAAGCCCTATATATCCCCGCAACCAGAGGGGTCAAGCAGACGTAACGGTATATTGCTTTCGATAATCTGACATTGCAGAGAAAAGTTACAGAGTAAAACGTAGAGAAAAATTTATGTTTTTTTCACCTCAATTTCAATATTTTTCTTTTTCAGTTGTTATTTTCTGTAGGAAACCCTTGTAGGATCTACACAAATGACCCATTGCTGAATTCAGAATTTTGTATACTTTTTAGAAATGTTTAGGTTTCTGGGATACAGCATTGGTTTCATGCCCATTTCTGTCACTGACTGGAAGAAGGCTGAAAGCACAAAAAATTGCAAAAATGGGGTATGTCCCAGTAAAATGCCAAAATTGTGTTGAAAAATTGGGTTTTCTGATTCAACTCTGCCTGTTCCTGAAAGCTGGAAAGCTGCTGAGTTTAGCACCACAAACCCTTCGTTGATGCCATTTCCAGGTCAAAACCACAAGCCTTCTTCTGCAGCTACTTTTTCCAATTTTTTTGAAAAAAATGAAATTTTCACTGTATTTTGGCTAATTTCTTGGCCTCCTTCAGGGGAACCCATGAAGTCTGTGTACCTCTAGAATCCCTAGGATGTTGGAAAAAAATGACACAAATTTGGCTTGGTTAGCTTATGTGGACAAAAAGTTATGAGGGCCTAAGCGCGAACTGCCCCAAATAGGCAAAAAAAGGCCTGGCACAGGAGGGGGAAAAGACCTGGCAGCGAAGGGGTTAACTTGTTGTGACATGATGTTGGCACTAACCTGTTACTCCCTGGGGGTGCAGTACAATAGGATGCAATGTGAATGATGTGTACAGTGTTATGTTAGTTTCTGAAAGTAATGTGATGACCCAACCTCTTTTACTGTTTTCCAGCATCAGCATCGGTAGGAGAAGGAGATGGGGAACAGCCGAAGGGGAAGCTGCTGGCCAAAGGACCTCAAGTCAGGATACTACTGACAGTGAGGGACCCAGTGACCTGGAGAGCGAGGGGAGTGCCATGGTGGAGACCAGATTCACCTCATCATCTTTAGAATCCTCCTCCAGTAGACACTCCCTGGAAGTGGTGGACCAATCTAGGACCTCCCAAGCACCATCTCTGTACTCCACCCCCTTTCTACTATCGCCCTCCCTGTATCTCCCCACCCAGTTGGCCGTGCCCACTCACCCAAGAGGGTAGGTGTCTCCTTTGCCACAGGCACCTCTTTCCCAGCCCCTGTTAGCCCTATTGCCCTCAATGAATAGGCTACTGACCGCCTGAGGCCCATCTCTGTGGGTCATTCGACTATCGTGAATGCCATCCAGGGACTAGAACAGAGTAATGCATTCCTGAAGGGTATTCATAGTGCTCTGGCCCATAGAGATCCTACCAGGATCTGGTCTCCACACTGATGGCAGTCAGACACCTTTTGTCTACTGTCCTCCCTCCACCTTCCTCTTCCCAATCCCAACCCCTCTTTCCCAACCCAACCAAAGCATGCATCCACCTCAGCATCTAAGAGCAGCTCAGACAAACCAAAGCACAACAGGACACACCACCAGCATACATACAAGACACATTCAGATGCACACACATCAACAGTCACAACCTGTTCTGACACCACCACCCCAGCATCACAACAAGTACACCAGATACACCTGCAGACACCATACCAACATTCACAGTTCCAGCCATTATATCTATCCTACCCACAGACAGCACCACAGCCTTCCCTCAGACATCCACCCCAGTTACCACACACTCAGACACCACAACCACTGACACTCCTACATGTAGCACATCCACCATACCAACAGACAGCTGCATACCCACCATGGCATCTCCCAGCACCTCCACCCCCACCCAAAACACATAAATGCCCTTACTCACCTACCCAACAGACACCCACAACCCACAAGCATACCTCCCACAAACATGCATCCAAGACATCCATACCAACACCTCATACAATCACTCCCTCTCCCTCCACACTCAAGCCCTTTTACTATAACAGTCCCTGTGTGTCTAAAAAAGCTTTATTTTCTGAGTTTGCCATTTTTCCTACTCCTCCCCTCTGTGAAAACCCTAAAAATGTTGTTATCCTCCCCAAGTCTATCCCTTCCACCTCCAGGGTCTCTCCTGACCCCCCTTAAAAGTACCCATGCCCCTCCCAGCCAACACATCTACCCCTCCCATGAAGAACCACCCCTCCCCAAGACTAAACTTAATCTGCCCTCCCAAGCAAAATCCCAAAGCCTCCACATCCAAATCCAAGTCTAAGCCCAAACCACCCCTCCCATCCTCCTCGATCATCCCTGAGGTACCTGCCTCCCCCCTTGATGCCCCTGTAGGAAAGTACCATCTTGCCTGGCATGTTACCCCTATATTTCACTGTATATATGTTGTTTTAGTGTATGTGTCACTGGGACCCTGCCATCCAGGGCCCCAGTGCTCATAAGTGTGCTCTGTATGTGTTCCCTGTGTGATGACTAACTGTCTCACTGAGGCTCTGCTAACCAGAACCTCAGTGGTTATGCTCTCTCTTTACTTTCCAAATTTTCACTAACAGGCTAGTGACCAATTTCACCAATTCATATTGGCATACTGGAACACCCTTATAATTCCCTAGTATATGGTACTGAGGTACCCAGGGTATTGGGGTTCCAGGAGATCCCTACGGGCTGCAGCATTTCTTTTGCCACCCATAGGGAGCTCTGACAATTCTTACACAGGCCTGCCACTGCAGCCTGAGTGAAATAACATCCACGTTATTTCACAGCCATTTACCACTGCACTTAAGTAACTTGTAAGTCACCTATATCTCTAACCTTTACCTAGTAAAGGGTGGGTGCTAAGTTACTTAGTGTGTGGGCACCCTGGCACTAGCCAAGGTGCCTCCACATCGTTCAGGGGAAATTCCCCGTACTTTGTGAGTGCGGGGACACCATTTCACACGTGCACTATACATAGGTCACTACCTATGTTTAGCGTCACAATGGTAACTCCGAACATGGCCATGTAACATGTCTAAGATCATGGAATTGTCACCCCAGTGCCATTCTGGCATTTGGGAGATAATTCCATGATCCCCCGAGTCTCTAGCACAGACCCGGGTACTGCCAAACTACCTTTCCTGGGGTTTCACTGCAGCTGCTGCCAACCCCTCAGACAGGTTTCTGCCCTCCTGGGGTCCAGCCAGGCTTGGCCCAGGAAGGCAGAACAAAGGACTTCCTCAGAGAGAGGGTGTTACACCCTCTCCCTTTGGAAAAAGGTGTGAGGGCTGGGGAGGAGTAGCCTCCCCCAGCCTCTGGAAATGCTTTGATGGGCACAGATGGTGCCCATCTCTGCATAAGCTAGTCTACACCGGTTGAGGGATCTGCCAGCCCTGCTCTGGCTCGAAACTGGACAAAAGAAAGGGGAGTGACCACTCCCCTGACCTGCACCTCCCAGGGGAGGTGCCCAGAGCTCCTCCAGTGTGCTCCAGACCTCTGCCATCTTGGACACAGAGGTGCTGCTGGCACAGTGAACTGCTCTGAGTGGCCAGTGCCAGCAGTTGACGTCAGAGACTCCTTCTGATAGGCTCTTACCTGTGTTGCTAGCCTATCTTCCTTCCTAGGTAGCCAAACCTCCTTTTCTGGCTATTTAGGGTCTCTGCTTTGGGGAATTCTTTAGATAACGAATGCAAGAGCTCATCAGAGTTCCTCTGCATCTCCCTCTTCACCTTCTGCCAAAGGATCGACCGCTGACTGCTCAGGACGCCTGCAAAACCGCAACAAAGTAGCAAAGACGACTACTGCAACCTTGTATCGCTGATCCTGACGCTTTCTCGCCTGTTTCCTGGTCGTGTATGCTCTGGGGGTAGCCTGCCTCCTTTCTGCACCAGGAACTCTGAAGAAATCTCCTGTGGGTCGAGGGAATCTTCCCCCTGCAACCGCAGGCAACAAAGGACAGCATCACCGGTCCTCTGGGTCCCCTCTCAGCACTACGAGCGAGGTCACTGGAACTCAGCAACTCTGTCCAAGTGACTCCTACAGTCCAGTGACTCTTCAGTCCAAGTTTGGTGGAGGTAAGTCCTTGCCTCCCCACGCTAGACTGCATTGCTGGGAACCGCGTAATTTGCAGCTGCTCCGGCTCCTGTGCACTCTTCCAGGATTTCCTTCGTGCACAGCCAAGCCTGGATCCCTGGCACTCTAACCTGCAGTGCACAACCTCCTGAGTTGTCCTCCGGCATCGTGGGACTTCCTTTTGTGTCTTCGGGTGAGCTCCGGTTCACTCCTATTCCAAGTGCCTGTTCCGGTACTTCTGCGGATGCTGCCTGCTTCTGTGAGGGCTCCCTGACTTGCTGGGTGCCCCCTATCTCTCCTCATCCAAGTGGCGACATCCTGGCCCCTCCTGGGCCACGGCAGCATCCAAAAACCCTAATCACGACCCTTGCAGCTAGCAAGGCTTGTTTGCGGTCTTTCTGCGAGGGAACACCTCTGCAAGCTTCTACATGACGTGGGACATCCATCCTCCAAAGGGGAAGTTTCTAGCCCTCTTCGTTCTTGCAGAATCAACAGCTTCTTTGCACCCTCAGCTGGCATTTCCTGGGCATCTGCCCACTCTCGACTTTGTTGCAACTCTTGGACTTGGTCCCCTTGTTCCACAGGTACTCTTGTCCTGAAATCCACTTTGGTTGCAATGCTGGTGTTGGTCTTCCTTGCAGAATTCCCCTATCACAACTTCTGTGCTCTCTGGGGAATATAGGTGCCCTTTATACCTACTTTTCTGGGTCTTGGGGTGGGCTATTTTTCTATCCCTCACTGTTTTCTTACGGTCCCAGCGACCCTCTACAAGCTCACATAGGTTTGGGGTCCATTCGTGGTTCGCATTCCACTTTTGGAGTATATGGTTTGTGTTGCCCCTATACCTATGTGCTCCTATTGCAATCTACTGTAACTTTACATTGCTTGCATTACTTCCTTTTGCTATTACTGCATATTTTTGGTATTGTGTACATATATCTTGTGTATATTTGGCATCCTCATACTGAGGGTACTCACTGAGATACTTTTGGCATAAAGTACCTTTATTTTTAATATATCTGTGTATTGTGTTTTCTTATGATATTGTGCATATGACACCAGTCGTATAGTAGGAGCTTTGCATGTCTCCTAGTTCAGCCTAAGCTGCTCTGCTATAGCTACCTTCTATCAGCCTAAGCTGCTAGAAACACCTTTTCTACACTAATAAGGGATAACTGGACCTGGTACAGAGTGTAAGTACCCTTTGGTACCCACTACAAGCCAGGCCAGCCTCATACAGCCCCTACCTGTGGAGGTTACATAGTAAGCAGAAGTAAAGTTCTGGGAAATATTATGTACCTTTGGTGTATATACCACACTGAATGGACGGGCGTAGCTCTAGATTTTGGACCTGAACTCAGTTAACACCTAGAGAAACCTAGCCAACCTGTATATTTTTTTAAAATAGACACATATGGGTATCCAGTGCTTGCTGACTTGTGTGGGTCCCACTAGGATTTTGTGGCTCAGAATCCCTTGCAAACTTCAAACTTTGACTTTAAAAACAAATGTTCTTCATATTTCTATGATGGAAAGCTCTGGAATCTGTGAGGAGCAACCAACTTCTTTCAACCCAACATTCCTCCAAGGTTCGTGATAAAAACTCTACCTCACTTGTGTAGGAAGGCCTAGTGCCTGTAACAGAAACAAATCAAACTACAATCAATTGAGTCAAATGGTTAGAACCCCCTTCCCAGGCCAATCTTGGCCCTGGGGACCCCATCTCCTGGGGTCCAGCCTATACATTTTTGGGGGGCTGAAGGGGACCATGCACCTCCACGAGGCCAATCTTGGTCCTGGTGACCCCATCCCCCAGGGCCCGGCCTAATTATAATTATTTTTGGGGGGAATGGGAACGCATAAAAACTTTAAACTTCGCACTACTCACCCGTTAGGGTCTCAATGCGCTGTACTCATACCGCAGTGGAACCCCTCCTGGCTTTTGCCTGGGAGGCGCCCACTCCTGGGCAATCCCCAGAGTGAATCCAGGCATCCAAGTGCTGTCAGGGCCGTTGTGGAGATTAAGCAAGCTATTGCCCAGAGTTACAGAGTAGGACCCATTAATTAGATTAGGCACAGAGGCGCAAATTATCTGGTCCAAGGGAATTGAGCCCAAGACCCACCGAGGCAGGAATTGAACGCTGGTCCTGGGCCAGATCTCTGCATCAGGGTCTGCCGCTCTAACCATTGTGCCACACTTCTCCACATTGCCATCCTTCTCTGGGCCCAGCCATGGGACCTGGGTGTCCCCCAGGGCACCAAGTCTCAATGATGGGGACTGTGGGGGGAGCCTGGAGGCTCCCAGGGTCCCCACTGGCTCCCCACCTGCTGTAGGAGCCAGCATTGCTATCACAGAGAGCAATGTTTCCTCTGCCTGCCTGAATCACTGCTGCAGGCAGACAGAAGAAACTCTGCTTCAATGAAAGGAGAGCTGTTTGACTTCTCTCCATTCATCATACAGGAGTGTTTGCTGTGGCTTGGTAGCAGCTTCAAAGCTGCAGCAAAGCCACAACAAACAGCTATGTCCTGGGGTTGGCACCCAGGGACATTGCAGGAGCTGGCCCTTGGGAGGTGCCTGTCCCCAGGGCCATCACTGGCTCCTTGAGGGTGGCTACACAGCCCCCCACTCCAACATACATAGCCCTGCGAGGTGGTAGTCCGTGGGGAGGCAGGGGGTTTGAAAGGGACCCCAAATCTCTCTATTTTTACATCATCCCAGGGAGTTGGTGGTCCCCAGTTCTGTGGTAGGGCTGCATAGCCCTCAAACTAAATTTACTTAATGCCCCAGGGAGGGGGTGGTTCCTCGGGATGTGGGGTACCACGCAGCCCCCCCTGCATACCATATAATCAATGCCACAGGGAAATAGTGGTCCTCAGTGCCGCAGGGGTCTGAAACTGACCCTCTATATCTTTTCAAATTTTCCCTGGGAAGGTGGTGGTCCCCAAGGATGTGGGGGGGCTGTTGCACATCATTTTAACTTTTGCCCCAGGTAGGTGGTGTCACTAGGGCTGTGGGGGGACCAAGAGGCCCACTGCATTCTTTTATAGTCAGTGGTTCCGTGACGTGGCAATTCCTGGGGCTGTGGCCGAGGCCGGGCTGCACCCACCCCACATATATAAATTATTGACCCCAGGACCTGGTCCACCCAGGAGCTCCATAGAAAGGAAAAGCGGCAGCCTGCGCTGCTTCTTTATTCTAAATTTTGCCCAGATTCGCAGATCCACAGCAAATCGCGGCAAACATTTAAAAAAATGCTTTTTAGCTCTTGGACCCCAGCACCAGAGCTAAGAGGTCAAGGTATCTCTACCTTGTCCCTTTTTGTTTTTTATGTTTGGCTGCTAACTCTTCCTGGTTTAAAGTCTTGGCAGCCAATCAGAGCTGTGCATTTCCCTGCATGAGCTTGTCATTATTCGCAAAGTCATGCAGCCATAGATATACAAATTTAGATTTCCTTAAAATCAATAGAATAAGTAAAAGCATTATCTGCGTATGCAAAAATAGCTTTCTACCAAATTTGGCGTCATTCCATCTGGCAGTTCGGGCTGTACACATCTCTAAAGGTCCTATGTGAAATACCATGGGAAAAGCAACTTTTTTCACCTCCACTTTTTCTAGGCTCCCGCATGACGGATCACCCCAAAACTTTCCAGAGAATCATCAGAACACATTTTTTACAATAAACATTTGTGAAGATTTGTCCAACAGTGCCAAAGATATAGGCAAGTCAAAAAATGTTTTTTCTATGGAATCATGGTCCTAACTATAACTACCTGGCAGTCACCACTAAGTAGTTATAGTTAGAACCTAGTTTCCAGAGGAAGAACATTTTTGTTTGGCAATAACTTTAGTGTCATTTAACAAATCTTCATGAATGTGCTTCAATCAGTTGATCTGCTGACCGAAAAGTTTCAGCGTGATCGGTTAAGCAGGGGTGGAAAAAAAGGAGGTCCCAGAACAAATGTGCTCTATTCCTTTTCCCATGACTACAGCCCAAACCACTGGACAGATTTGTACCAAATTTGGCAGAAAATTTGCTGTTGGTCCAGCAAGCATACATTTTGGGATTTTGTGTGAATCTGTTCAGTAGTTTTAAAGATATTTAAGGGCAAATATATAATGATTTAGGGATGCAGATCCTCCGCAGATCCACCGTGGGTCGTTTGCAGATCCACGTGCCAAAGCAAGAATCTCATTGGCTGGCCACAACCCGACAGGGAAATTGTGGCCACCATTTTATTTTATTGGGGAAGGGTCCCCAGGCCGAAATGGGGGTTGCAATGGAGATAAAGAGGTCTCGGTAGAGTTTCCCTGACCCCAGGGTGTTGATGTAAATATGGTAAAATTGTAGATTATGCGCTAAAAATGCAAAAATACTATTTTTTCTGTTTCCAAGATCCGTGGATCCAGTCGCTGAGCTCATTGTGGCCCCAGGTGTAAATCTGCAGGCGGATCCACAGATCTGTGAAAACATACACACTATCCATCAATGTACCACATTTATCATTAGATGAAGCCCTTGGGTTCAGGGAACCTCTACCCTGACCCTTTTATCTCCATTGCAACCTTCATTACAGCCCCAGAGACCGTTTTCCCAAAAAAACTAAATGTGGGGAATGGTCCCTAGGGTTGAAATGGGAGTTGCTATGGAGATAAATGGGTCAGGGTAGAGATTCCATAACCACAGGGAGTTCATATAAATGTGGCAACATTATAAATAATTCCAAGATCTGAAGATCAGCATGGTCCTCAGTGAAAATCTGTGGCTAGATCTTCAAACCTCAGAAAACATAAAAATATATATACGCGTGCACCCACTCTGCATCCATGGAGACACTCTCACACTCATTTACAGACACTGTCTCACCCCGTCTCACACCCAGACACACACTCTTACACCCACTCTCACATCCAGACACACACTTTCACACTCATTCTCACACCCAAGAACACTCTCTCATACCCACTGTGACACCCAGATAGATACTCTTACACCAACTCATACATCCAGACACATACTTACACACCCAGGCACATCCTCTGACACCAACTCTCATACTCAGACAAACTCTTTCACATCTCCTTTGACACCAAGACAGATATTATCACACCCACTCTTGCACCCAGACGTACACTCTCAAACCTACCCTCACACCCACACACACCTTCCTACACCTACTGTCAAATCCAGACACACTCTCTTAAACCTACTCTCATACTCAGACTCACCCTCTCATACCACTTTCAATTCCAGATAGATACTTTCACACCCACTCTTAAATCCAGACACATTCACTTACACACCCACTCTCATATCCAGACCAAACCTTTCACAGCCACTCTCAAACCCAGACACACCTTTTCACAGTCAGACAGACATTCTTACACCCACTCTCACACCCAGTCACACACTCTCACACTGACTCTCACACCCAGAGACACCCTCTCACACCTACTCTCAAATCCAAATACACACAGTCACACCCATTATCACACCCAGGCACTGTGAGAAGATAGCCTCTTTCTAGCAATGTTACCCCCACTTTTGGCCTGTTTGTGAGTATCTGTCAGTGTTTTTTTACTGTCTCACTGGGATCCTGCTAGCCAGGACCCCAGTGCTCATAGTGAAAACCCTATTTGTCAGTGTGTTTTGCCTGTCTCACCGGGATCCTGCTAGCCAGGACCCCAGTGCTCATAGTTTGTGGCCTGAATGTGTATACATGTGTAGTGACTAACTGTGTCACTGAGGATCTGCTAACCAGAACCTTAGTGCTTATGCTCTCTCTGCCTTTAAATTTGTGACTATAGGCTAGTGACCACTTTTAACAATTTCAATTGGCACACTGGAACACCCTTATAATTCCCTAGTTTATGGTACCTAGGTACCCAGGGTATTGGGGTTCCACGAGATCCCTATGGGCTGCAGCATTTATTTTGCCACCCATACAGATCTGAGACAAACCTTTACACAGGGATGCCACTGCAGCCTGAGTGAAATAACGCACAGTTTATTTCACAGCCATTTTACACTGCACTTAAGTAACTTATAAGTCACCTATATGTCTAACCTTCAATTAGTGAAGGTTAGGTGCAAAGTTACTAAGTGTGAGGGAACCCTGGCTCTAGCCAAGGTATCCCACATAGTTCAGGACAATTTCCCTGGACTTTTTGAGTGCAGGGACACCATTACACGTGTGAACTACATATAGGTCAATACCTATATGTAGCTTTACAAAGGTAACTCCAAATATGGCCATGTAGCATGTCTAAGATCATGGAATTGTCCCCCCATTCCAAATCTGGTACTGAGGAGCCAATTCCATGCATCCCCGTGGCTCCACTATGGACCCCGGGTACTGGCAAACCAGCTCTCTGGGATTTTCTCTGCAGCTACCGCTCCTGCCACCCCACAGACAGGGTTCTGCCCTCCTGGGGTCCGTGAATAGTGTTACACCCTCTCCCTTTGGAAATAGGTGTTAAAGGCTGGGAAGGGGTAGTCTCTCCCTGCCTCTGGAAATGGTTTGAAGGGCACAGATGGTGCCCTCCTTGCATAAGCCAGTCTACACCAGTTTAGGGAACCTCCAGTCCCTGCTCTGGCACGAAACTGGACACAGGAAAGGGAAGTGACCACTCCCCTGTCCATCGCCATCCCAGGAGTGGTGCCCAGAGCTCCTCCAGTGTGTCCCAGACCTCTGCCATCCTAGATCCAGTGGTGTGAGGGCACTCTGGAGGCCTCTGAGTGGCCAGTGCCAGCAGGTGACGTCAATGACCCCTCCTGATAGGTGTTTACCTGACTAGGTGGCCAATCCTCCTCTGAGGCTGAGGGCTATTTAGGATCTCTCCAATGGGCTTTTCCTCAGATAACGACTTGCAAGAATTCACCAGAGTTCCTCTGCACCTCTCTCTTTGACTTCTGCAAAACTGCAACAAAGTAGCAAGAAGACTACTAGTGACATTGTAGCACCTAATCCTGCCAGCTTTCTTGACTGTTTCCTGGTGGTGCATGCTTTGATGCTTTGGGGGCAGCCTGCCTTCATCCTGCACTGGAAGCCATGAAGAAATCTCCTGTGGTTCAACTGAATCTTCCCCCTGCTTCATCAGGCACCAAACTTCAGCATCACCGGTACTCTGGGACCACTCTCATCCTGACGAGCGTGGCCCCTGTAATACAGGTGGTAGACCCAAGTGACCCAGACTGTCCAGTGGTCCAACTGTCCAAATTAAGAGGAGGTAAGTCCTTGCCTCCCCTCTCCAGACAGTAATCCTGTGCACCGCGTGAACTGCAGCTACAAGGGCTTCTGTGCACATTTCCACAAAATCCTGTGTGCACAGCCAAGCCTAGGTCCCCAGCACTCTGTCCTGCGACGCTCAACTCCCTGAGTTGATCTCCGGTGTCGTAGGACCCTCTTTTGCAGTGTTGAGATGACTGCCATGTTCAGACTTCTTGAACCCATGTTCAAGGACTTCTGTGGGTGCTACCTGCTTGTGCATGCATGGGCTCCTTAAGTTGCTGAGGGCCCTCTCTGTCTCCTCTCCAAAGTGGTGACATCCTGGCCCTTCCTGGGCCTGAGCAGCACCCTTTTTCTTCAACTGCAACTCTCTAGCACTCAGTGGGACATCTTCTACACGAAGTAGAAGTTCCAAGCTCCTTTCATTGTTGCAGAATCTTCATCTTCTTCCATCCGGAGGCAGCCATTTTGCACCTTCATCTAGGGTTTAGTGGGCTCCTGCCCCCCTGGACACTTTCGCGACTCTTGAACTTAGTCCCCTTCCTTTGCAGGTCCTCAGGTCCAGGAATCCGTCTTCAGTGCTTTGCAGTCTGTTGTGGTCTGTGCAAAATCCTTTATCACGACTTTAGTGTGTTTCTAGGGAAATAGTAGTACTTTACTCCTACTTTACAGGGTCTTGGGATGGGGTATCTTGGACACCTTTAGTGTTTTCATACACCCCCAGTGACCCCCTACACACTACACTAGCCTAGGGGTACACTCGTGGTTCACATTCCACTTTCTTAGTATATGGTTTGTGTTGTCCCTAGGCCTATTGCATCCTATTGTATTCTACAGTGCTTGCACTACTTTCTGACTGTTTTACTCTCCTGATTTTGGTTTGTGTGTATATTTTGTGTATTTTACTTACCTCCTAAGGGAGTATATACTCTGAGATATTTTTGGCACATTGTCACTAAAATAAAGTACCTTTATTTTTAGTAATTCTGAGTATTGTCTTTCTTATGAGATAGAACTTTTATGATGTAATTGGTATAGTAGGAGCTTTGCATGTCTCCTAGTTCAGCCTAAGCTGCTCTGCCATAGCTACCTCTATCCGCCTGAGCTGCTAGAACACTACTACTCTACTAACAAGGGATAACTGGACCTGGCACAAGGTGTAAGTACTGTTGGTTCCCACTATAATCCAGGCCAGCTTCCTACAGGCACATCCTGCCACATCTGATAGATACTCTCACACCCACTCTCACACTGAGACAGACACTCTCACATGTACTCTCAGCCACTCACAGTTACACACATTCACATGCATCCTCACAACCACAGAGATACTCATGCAGTCTTGGCTGGCAGAAACCTGGCAGGAAAGGTTGTGGCTGATAGTTTGTTGCGTAGGTAAGGGTCCCATGGCTGATTTTGCATATGAAGCGGCCAGGGTAAAAATTCCCTGACCCCAGGGGATGTCAGAATATTTAATATTGGATAGAAATGATGCCTAAAATAGTTTTTTGTCATTTTCAAGACATGCTGATGGATTTGCCAATCCAAATAATATTTAGAAAAAAAAAAGAACAAAAAATGTAAAAAAGAAATCTACGGTAAAACAGGTTGGCTCTGAGAAGATTATTTGTGTTTATGGGGTGTAGTTGATAGCTTCATATGTAACAAGATACAGTCTTTCAAGTTCTGCAGAAACACCAAGTTGTTGTTCTCTGTTAAGTGAACTCTTTCATTTCTATATATGCCATCCATATCAAATTTTAAATTATTGTGGTATATAGAGCCCATGTTATGATCTCTAAGAAATGCAGAAACAGTTTTAATAAAACATTGCTGGATTTGTCTATTTGTGGACAGAATTCACTTGACCAGTTCAACTTCTGCCTTTGGCAAATGTCAGAATGACAAAGGAAGTGTGTGGGAAAATTGCTATTATTTTTCCAAGGGTATGTTTTATTAGAATTCCCATTCCTACCCCAGTAACAGTGCCTAGGTCATTGCCACCACAGTACACAATCTTAAGGTCTGAATCATCGCAATCCTTAATGCTTTCAACCAAAGGGAGCAATTGATGCCACTTTAACTCTCTCTGGCCAACCCAAGTAATATCCACATAAGATAAACCCAAGTCCCTGTCAATACCACTCTTTCATGCACTCTATATGGCCCAAAACACAAAGCTGTGTCACACATTCCACACTTTGAGCATTCTGGATGGAAGCTGGAGAACCACTAAGGACAAGGGTGCAGATGAATGAGGCAGAGTTTAAATGAAATGCAGTTGAAAATGGAGGGTACTAGTTGTAATTAGAAAAATTACTTTTATTGGTTGTTTTAAATATGTTGATGCATAAAGGTAGGTAATGACTTTCTGATAAAATAAGATAGATGTGGGATTAGATTTGAGAAAGTAGAAAAAGTGTTGCCCTTTGTGATATTTATTTTACTTGAAATATTCAACCAAACATGCTATTTTTCATGTAAAACTAAACATGGTGCTTGGAAAAAACTGTTATGAACCTGTGACCTACTGCTGTAACAGAATGTTGCTAAGTTTGTTATAATGGTAGCAGAGCTACAGGAGGATGGGGAAGGGAAATAAAAAAGACTAGACTGTCACTTTGAAGTTACAGTTCTACTGGGAAAACATTGTTTAAAAGTATGTTTAGGCTTCAAAATTTTTTTTTATTAAAAAAGGAATACAAATGGCGCTATTTAAGAATAGATGGCAAAAATACATTTCGTACTCCTGCATAAATCTGTGGATAAATTTGTGGAGCTATATGGGGGCTGCACTGAGTGCTGCGGTGGATCCGCAGATCTGGTGAAAACTGGTATTGAGTTGGGCTAACTTTTGAGGAGTGTTGGAGAGGGGTAAGTATGAAATCCAGTCAGAATATTTCTAGCAACTGTTAAATATGAAAGAAACATTCTGAGGCTTTGTGAATGAGTAACTTTGAAAGCAAAGTTGAAAAGGTTGCCATTAATGGTTGTCTTACATAAGAGTGGTGTACCATTACTCTGCTTGTTTTTTGTGAATTTACAGTGAGAATACATTCTCACTGATGCTGAGAGACAAATATAGAGACCCAATAAAACACATTTAAGAGGTATTTGTAGTATAGTGTTTTTTAATTTAAAATTTATTACTACAGGGATAGTTGTGTATAAGATGAATGATAAGAAGAATGAGAGTAAGTTGCATGTCCATAACAACTAAAAATGAATATAAATAATATCTATATGATAACAACAAGGAAAGTTATAATAATCAGCAAAGAAAGATTACAATTCCCTTTTAGCACACAAGACTCAACCCTTAGGTAGTCTATACATAGGCCATAGAGCAAGGTAGTGTGTAATTAAGATGTGAAATACGTTCTTATAAGTTTAACTGAGTTAAATGTGGCCTTGCAGAGCCTTCTGCCCACATATGTATGGACTCTTACATACATATTGAAACTCAAATTCCTTTTAACAGAAGGGTAGAGTCACTGACACAGCCCCTTAGACACTCAGAGGGCTGCTTATAGATTCTTGCATATACCTACACAGTAGTTATGTTCCCAGCTGTATTTGAGCCAGATGCTCATACATTTAAATACCCCTGTATTCACCTTACTTACTTAAACATTAGGCGGGACACTCATAGCGGTACTGATACAGTCTGTCAGATATGTAGAGAAATACTGACACAACCTACTCAGCGGTCCACACAAGTACTACTTTAAACATATCTGAGACCTATTACTGTAGACCCTGGGTGTGCCCTTTTACTGTCAGCTCGACTTGTCATTTAAAACGCTGCTTGTCAATCTTAAACTCTCATTTTACTGCTGTGAGTTGAGTACTCCACTAGGCTATAAGTAGGCCATAGAGCACAGAGCTTTGTAGTTAACAGATGAAAAATGTCCTTCTAACTTTCACTGAGTTAGGTGTGAAGTCGTAGACTTCTATGTTCACTTATATATACAGTGTCCAATCATACTGCAGCTCATATATCTATTCAAAAAAGGAAAGAGCCACTGACACATACAGTCAGATAATGAAATAGGTACTTAAGCATTCATGCACATTCCCAAACTGTAGCTATGTTTCCAGCAGTATTGGACCTAGTTGGGCACACAGTTACATAATCCAGTATTCACCACATTTACTTAAACATCTGGTAGGGCACTCATAGAGGTACTGATACACTCTGTCAGATATATGACCAAGTACTAACACAATCTACTCACCCATCCAAACAAGTATTTATTTGAACGCAGCTGAGTCCTACTACTACAACGCCTGAGTGTGCACTTTACTGCTCTAGTTGCCATTAAAAACACCTTTGTCAAGCTTTAAATATTTTTTGTACAAATAACTCACCCCTCACATAGGCAATCAGTGAGAGACATGTACTTAGCAGTGAACACACTAGTAAACCTAATTTGTTCTAGTATGTAATTGTATACTGTTTTCTGTAGAGCTAAACAGATTTTTTTTAAATTTGATTTGCAGATATCCACTTGTGCTGAAAAAAGGAAAAATCAGAATGCATGATAGGAGACAAAGAATAAAGAAATTGAGGAAACAATACTACCTACTTCAAACAGATATTAAAAAGACAAATAAGGTGGAGAATGAGGATAAGAAAAACAGTATAGCTGTTAAAAGCACTAATGACTGTCTATAAAAAAACTGTGTCTAAAATTGCAAATAGAAAAAAATGTGTCCAGTAAAAAGAGGAGTTGTAAATGAAATGATAACGAAGAATGGCCACATGCTTGTAAAAGTAGAAAATATAATAAGGAAAGAAAACATTTGACTTAGAGACAATAAGAGTTTAGGGAGATAAGAGTAAAACTGTTTCAAACTATGGTAATACAAAATTTGCTAAAAAAGAAGTATAAGAGGAGAAGTGTTATAGCTAAGCAACAGCAACTTATTGAGACTATAGTGGACAAAGCATTTGTTCTGAAAAGAAAACTTTTTATCTTAATATTGAACAGAATGAAGACACTAGACAAAACAGTACTGTGCATGAGGAAAAGAAAATTAGGGAAAAGGATTATTAACGAAAACTATATTTGTAAATTTGTTTAAAATGAATGGATACACATATCTAGCAAAGATTCATTTTGTAATGCCAAGAGTGGTCATTGTTATGAGGTAAAGGATGGTATACCCATAGAGAAAGAAGAGATAGTTCCTAGGAAAGTAGAACAAGTGAAAGCTGTAGAAATACACGGAAGGTGTAAACAAGCTTTTGTGTACAAGTGGATGTCTAGCAGTATTTGTACAGTCCGCCGGGAATCAATTGATAAATTCAAAACTTTCCTAAGAGAATTTTCATGGAAAAGCCTCAAACAGAAAATGTAATTGCTTCAAGAATTACATTCATGCATAGTTAAAATATACACTGACTTTCAAGGCCATTAATTGGCATGTCTTACAAAGTAAGTTTGTAGAGGCACTTTTCATTACTTTAGAATTTTAGCTGTGCATCATTCAAAAACTTAGTTAGAAGACTTTATTATGTAAAAACCCCAGCTTTATGTTTTGACAATGTGAATAGAGTTCTGTTACATGGTTCTGTGGAAGAGGTTGAGAAAGATTGCGAAGACATTCAGTTCTGTTTCTTTGACCCTGAAGAAGAAAATAGGGAAAATGAAGAAGTAGTGATGGGAGCTGTAGAGGAACCAGACACACAAATTAGTATTAACACAATTAGAAAGGAGATAGGAAAGCTCAATGCACTGTGTTCTGAGAAACCTAAGTATGTCTGCAATTGTTGATGTTACACTCACTACAAAAAACAAACTCATAATATAGTTCTATTTTCTAAGACTGAGCAAGAAACAATGATGAGTGTCAGGAATTTGGTGCATGTCTATTTGAAGAAGAATGTTTTGATTTAGACACAAAGCAAACAATATGTAAGTATTGTTTTGACAAATTAGAGGATAATAAAATGCCAGCTACAGCACTTCATAATATATTACAATTGGTACCAATGGCACAAGAACCTAGACAATTAAATGTGTATGAATATAATCTAATACAAACTATTGATCAATTTCAAGCAATCATTTGAATCAAGCCAAATACAGGGAAACTGCCAACAGCAGAGCTACAGAAAGGACTTAAAGGAAAAGCTGTGTGCTTACCTTTAAGATTTAAAAAAAAAATGTTAACACTATGGGTGTTGAGAAAGATATAATTCAACCCCTCATTATCCTTGTATATCGAGTGCCCACCAAAAGTAAAAAAAGCTGGCAATAGTTAGTGGATGTGAAAAAAGTTTAAAAAAAGCCACATTATACTTGAAAGAAAATAATGATTTTTACAAAAATGTTGATATTGTTTTACAGAAATATAGATATTATTCGAGAAATAAGTGGCATTGACGAAGAAGTACTACAATGAAGTGGACAAATAGCAAAGGTTGATAGTTCAGAAGAAATATATGAGCATTATACTTTTCAACCACTTCATTCACAAGGTATTGTTGGGAATAATATTGATCTGTTTCAAATGCAACAAGCTACAGGAGCTGCAATGAGTGTGTGGGATTTTTTTTTTTATGTCAACATTGAGCCAATGAATACTGGTGCTGTTGTCATGGAGAACTTAAATGTATGCTCTGAGTCCACCTACTTAGTTTGTTACACTTAAGGCCTCATTTACAAGAAACTGGTGCATTGGAATTGATGCACCAGATTTCGTGAGCCAACCTTGGGCCCATAACAATTACCTGATAGCACTGTATTGATGATACAGAGTTCCATGGTGCACGTTTGCACAGATTCTGACGAATCAGTGCCACTAAACCAATGCATTGCTGAACTAGCATTCGAAAAATTACACTACTCCAGCAATGCGAGGTGAGTCCAGTTAAAAAATCCTAGCATCACTTTAAAGCCTGCTCTGAGCAGACATTAAAAAATGTATGTTGCGAAGGTTCAAAATGACGAAATGAAATCAGTGCATCAGTTCTGCGTGGCTTTTAAAGGGGGAGCTCCTGCCTTGCATTTATTATATCTGGCGCTGGTATAATGTGGCACAAGGCTTTACAAATTGGCTCACGGTCCCATTGTGCCAATCTGTAAATGTCGCACAGTGTAGGGGACTACTTGTGCTGCTGCAGTGTAAAAAAACAAAGTGACACTTCAGTGGCACAAGAGGCTTGTAAATAATACCCTCGGTTGTGCTATGTATGCATGAGATACTTTACTGGAATTTCTAAGACAAACAAACTCTATCATTAATGATATTGATTTGAAGACAGCAGGAAAACTTTGCTCTTTGGTTCGAGCTCATGTATGTAGGTATTCCAACCACATGTTTCAAGCCATGCTGTGTTTTAGATGCAATAAAACAAATCCTCCTCTTGGAGAAATTACAGATTTTGTTGGGTAAAAAGTGTACCAGGTAAAAGGTGCTCCTCAAATACACATGCTTCTTTGGGTAAAGGATGCACTAAACTTTAGAACTGATATTGATGAGTGTGTACTGTCTTTCATTAAACGGTATGTTGCATGCACCATACCAGATGACAATAATAACAAAACCCTATGAGAGCAAGTGCTACGCTTCCAAACAGATAAATGTAGAATGTATTGACTCCAGAGATACAGATGTAAAGGAACATTTTATACAAGGTGTCATTTTGGATTTCCAAGGTCTATCATTTCCAAAGGAAGCGTAAACAGCTCTTTGTCTGCAGTCAGACATACAATGACAAGAACATCACCAAAAAAATACATGTAATCAGAAAAGATAAGAGGCCACCAAATATATTAATGATTATAATACTGCCATTCTGAAATTATGGAATGTAAATATAGACAGACAGTTTGTTTTTGAATAAGCCATTGCTTTTGCTTGCTATGTCACTTCATACATCAAAAAATAAAAAAACAGAGGTGAAGGAAATGTAGAAGGAGATTTCTACAGAAAAATCTCTACCCAGTCTGCTTGAAAATGCTTTTGCACAGAGATAAGTTCCTTTGATTGATCTGACAGGTTGAGTTCAGCTAGCTTCTACTCAAAGTACAGAGGAATTGTTTGGGTTATTCTAGGCCTTGCCAACACACAGATGCAGAGTTTTTAAGTCTTTCCCAGAAATTCAGTACCTAGCAGAGTTTGATCCGTAGAGTACAGATATTGTAAAAACAAATACGTTGGATACCTACTTCCCAAGAAAAAGTTCACACCTCAAAAATGTGTTTCTTTATGGAATTCTGCAATACTCTACATACAGTAACAATGTGTCAGAAAACATTGATGGAGACAAATACGCTGTAGTTGGTTTTGATGGTTGTTTGGTTAGGCATGAAAAAGGTAACTTAATAAACCATAGAAAACTAATTTTTTAAACGACTGAGAAAAATAACTTTTTCTACTTAGCACTTCTCTAGCTATTCAAACCTTGGCATTCTGAAACTGAGTTACCTGGACAATATAATTGCTACAAAGACTCCCTCAATTTTGTAAAAGACAGTATTGTATAATATTTCCCAACTACCTGAAAGTTTGAAATGAAGGCATTGAACGAGGGGGAACCATTGCTACAGAGATAGCAAAGGATAGTTCACAAAGCAGCAAGAGTTCTGGATCTTTCAGTCAAGATACTCTTGGGCAGCCAATAATTGAAAATGAAGCTGCTATAGCAATGAATGAGGCAGAGACAGCAATGCAGCAAGCAAGAGAAGAAAATGTTATCTTACAAAAGTTACTACAACAACTGAATGATGAGAAAAAAGCAATATACATGGAAGTCAAAGACAATATGTGAATGTTCAAGCTTTAAGCCAATTCTTTAATACAAGTGCTTACTACTTTTCCATTTTGCAATGTGTAGCAACAGTCAGTACTGTACTGGAATACCAAAGGTTGTCTGCTTGGGTTTGCCATAAAGTTTCAAGAGTTTTGAAGAAATTAAAACTTGTAATCATTGATGAGGTAAGCATGGTCTCAAACTTAATGCTTTCCTTTGTTCATTTAAGAATGCAAGAGATATTGAAGACAGAGTATGATATAATTTTTGGAGGAAAGCATTTAATTGTTTTTTGTGATTTATTGCAATTTACCCCTGTAAAAGGACAGCCGGTGTTTAAGACACTCTTACGTGAAGAACTCCAAATTCTTTAGGAAGCATTGGAAATGTAAACATTTAGTTGAATTTCCAATACAAAGAACTAACTAGAAACACACGGGCACAAAGCCCCCTCCAGAACCAGTGGAAGAAGGCATCCACTCACCCCCTCCTTGCCAGGATGAAGCTCACTTGGCACAAAGCCCCCTCCAGAACCAGTGGAAGAAGGCATCCACTCACCCCTTCCTTGCCAGGATGAAGCACACTGGGCACAAAGTCACCTCCAGAACCAGTGGAAAAGCCACCCACTTGAGAGACTGTGACTTTGCACTCCCCAGGACCAAGCTGTGGGCAAACCACCCTCTAAAGAGACTGTGGCTTTGCACTCCCCAGGACCAAGCAGTGGGCAAACCATCCACTAGAGAGACTGTGGCCTTGCCATCCCCAGGACCAAGCAGTGGGCAAACCATCCACTAGAGAGACTGTGGCCTTGCACTCCCCAGAACCAAGCAGAGGGCAAACCACCCACTAGAGAGACTGTGGCTTTGCACTCCCCAGGACCAAGCAGTGGGCAAACCACCTACTAGAGCGACTGTGGCCTTGCACTCCTCAGGACCAAGCAGTGGGCAACCACCCACGTGAGAGAATGTGGGTTTGCACTCCCCAGTACATCGCAGAGGGCTTGTAGCCCCCTCCAGGAGCAGTGGTGTTTTACCATCTTCTGGATGAGGTGCCACCCCTTCCCCTTCCCTCTGGGGTGCCTGTGTATGTTCGACCTGATGCACCAGCTGTGTTCTCTCCGTATTGAGGCAGGAGTCAAGTGTGGCCTTTGCATATGTGTTATGGCCCTGTGGGACGTGGACATATTGGACTAGGCATTGTCCCTCCATTTGTATATATTGTAGATACTGTTTTGTGCTTTGAGGGTGTCTTTCTTGAACTTTATATTATTACACTGACTTTACTCACTTCCTTTTGTCCTTGCATTATTCCTGAGGAGTACGGGGTGGATTTGTAATGTTGTTGCATCTGTTTGTGTGTATGTTGTTGGGGGTTGTGGGTGGGGGTGTTGTGTGTGTGTGTGTCACTCTCTTTTTCCTCCCCTGCTCCCTTGTGTGCTAGGTGCAGTACTTACCATGGTCGTCTTCGCCACCGTTCGTGTTCATGTTGTAGGAGGAGGTATACCAGCATGGGGAAGATCTGCACTTTGGGCTCCATGGCATCGTGGTTCTTCCTTGAGTGTCGAGAGGTGAGTCATTTCCCTTCTGTGTTCTGTTTCC
This sequence comes from Pleurodeles waltl, assembly GCF_031143425.1. Classification (NCBI taxonomy): domain Eukaryota; kingdom Metazoa; phylum Chordata; class Amphibia; order Caudata; family Salamandridae; genus Pleurodeles; species Pleurodeles waltl. The sequence goes on from NC_090444.1 coordinate 1,530,795,303, forward strand.
ACTGTGCTTTTGATGATGTTGGTACCGCCCCGGAAAAGCGGGTGGATTGGCTTGTTGTAATACTGTGGGTGGTACATTGTCTTCCACCAGGCTGTTGGCAGTTACCGCCACATGCTTGTTGCTACCGCCGCAGCGCTCGGTGTGCTGAAGTGGCTGTCTGTGTTGCCGGTTTCCGTCGTGGTCAAAAGTTTTAAAAAAAATACCGCCGGCCTGTTGGCAGTATTATTGCTGCTTTATCACCGACCACCAGGGTTGTAATGAGGGCCAAAGTCTCTTTCAAGCACAAACTACCTGGTTCGCATAAAAAATCTACGCAAATAACCGCAGAGGAGGAGATGCGTGGAAACAAAGGGGTATGCGTCGATTTTTCACACTGCACACAGCGATGTGTCATTTAGTTTTCACGCAGGGACAGCTGTGCGTTGATTTCCGGTGCTCGGTTGTGCATCCTCTTCGGGTTGCGGGGTTTTCAGATGCCCCAGGGACAGTGAGTGGGTTTCTGGCTCGGCTGTGTGTCAATTTAGTGGGCTGTGCATCAAATTTCCAGTCGCTACACTGGTGCTGCATCAATCTGCTTCTTGTGAAGTTGGGCTGCGTCGTTCTGGTTCGGTGTGCGGTAAGATTTTCACAGGCTGTGTATAGCATTTCACTGCACAAGGAGTCCTTCTTGAAGAGATGAAGGGGGTTATTCTAACTTTGGAGGAGGTGTTAATCCGTCCCAAAAGTGACGGAAAAGTGACGGATTTACCACCAGCCGTATTACGAGTCCATTATATCCTATGGAACTCGTAATACGGCTGGTGGTATATCCGTCATTTTACCGTCACTTTTGGGACGGATTAACACTCCTCCAAAGTTAGAATAACCCCCGAAGTCTTTTTGGTCCTGAGACTTCAGGGAACAGGATTCAAGCTCTATCCAAGCCCTTGGAGAGCACTTCTTCACCATAGCCAGAAAGCAGCAAGGCAGCAGGGCAACAGCAAGGCAGAAGTCCATCACAGAAAGCAGACAGGTGAGTCCTTTGGGCAGCCAGGCAGTTCTTCTTGGCAGGATGCAGGTTCTGGTTCAAGTTTCTTCTCCAGGAAGTGTCTGGGTTGGTAGGGGCAGAGGTCCTGTTTATATAACCAAATGTGCCTTTGAAGTGGGGGAGACTTTAAAGAATGGCTTAGAAGTGCACCATTACCCCTTTCAGTTCAATCCTGTTTGCCAGGGTCCCAGTAAGGGGTATAGAAGTCCTTTGTGTGAGGGCATGCCCTCCACCCTCCCAGCCCAGGAAGGCCCATTCAAAATGCAGATTATGCAAGTGAGGCTGATGTCCTGTGTTTCAGGTGTGTGAGTGAATGCACAAGGAGCTGTCAACTAAACTCAGGCAGACAATGATTGTAAGGCCCCACTGGGGCTGCTGCTGCTCGCAGTGGTGCAGGTGGTACTGCAGGAGGCAGTTCAGGTGGTGGTGGTGCAAGTGGCGGTGATATCAGTGGCGCGGGGAGGCTCCAGCCCTTCTCCTGCAGCCCCATACAGCTGCCACTGGGGCTGCTGCTGCTGGCAGTGGTGCAGGTGGCGGTGCTGGTGGCGGTGCAGGTGACGTTGCTGCCTGTGGTGGGGGGAGGCTCCAGCCCTTCTCCTGCAGCCTCGGACGGCTGCCTACTGGGGCTGCTGTTGCTGGCAGTGGTGCAGGTGGTGGTGCAGTTGGCAGTGCTGCCAGTGGTGGTGGAGGATCCAGCCCTTCCCGCAGCCTCAGACGGCTGAAGTGCCATGGCTGGTGTTTGCTGAGATGCTGCTCCAGCACCAGGCACCAGATCCATCCTGCCTGCGACATCTGTGCCTTTTTCATTGCCCTTGGCATCTGGTGTTCCCTTCCTGCCCTTGTCAGCTGGTGGTGCCTCCTTGCTTCTGGCAGCTGGTGTTCCCTTCCTGCTCTTGGTAGTTGATGGTCCCTTTTTGCCCTTGCCAGCGGATGGTGCCTCCTCACACTTGCTAGCTGGTGGTGCCTCCTTGCCCTTGCTAGCTGGTGGTGCCTCCTTGCCCTTGCTAGCTGGTGGTGCTTCCTTGTCCTTGCTAGCTGGTGGTGTCTCCTTGCTAGCTGGGGGTGCCTCCTTGCCCTTGCTGGCTGGTGGACTCTTCTTGCCCTTGGCAGCTGGTGCAGGCACACTGGCAGTGCTGACGGGGTACCTCCTTGGAGCCTCTCATACCTGCAGTAGCTGCAGAAACCACAGTGGGCATGGACTGGGTGGCTGAGGTGCTGGCCTGGGTTCTGCCCACCCTGGCCCGAAGTGAAGGACGGGGGAGGGGCAGGGAATAGGTCAAGGGTGGAGAAGAAAAGCCTTTTAGGGGCACTGGGGCTGGGAGAGGATGCAGGTTTGGGAGTGGAGGAAGATGGAGTGGTTGTAGGAGGTGTCTGCCTGCTGTGTTTGGGTGGAGGTGCATGGGCTGGATGCTGTTGTGAGGCGGATGGCTGTTGGGAGTCAGATGCTTGCGTTTGTGTACTTTTGGAGGAGTGGGCACAGACACAGTGGAAGAGGACACAGGGGACGTGTGCATGGATGTGGGGGTGGTGACTGCCAGTGAGGGGAGTGTAGTGATAGGTGTGATGGTGATGGAGGTAGTGGATGAGGATGTAGTGCATGTAGGTGTGAAAGGAGATGGGAGGGAGGTGGATGACGAGGATGACGAGGAGGAGGGGGACACAGTGGAGGCAGTGGATGTTGGTGTGTCTGCATCTGGATGGTGCTTTTGTGAGTGCCTGTGGGATGAAATGTGGTGGTTGTGTTTGCCTGAGCCACTTCTGTGTGTTGATTTTGGTGCACGCTGGTATGAAGGTGTGCTGGGATAGGCTTGAGTTGAGGGGAATGGGACTGGGTAGAGTAAGTTGGAGGGGGGAGGCTAGAAACAGGGACAATGGCTGCCATCAGGGAGTTGGCCAGAGCCTGGAACGATCTCTGTTGGGCTGCCCTTACAGAGTGAATGCCCTCCAGGAATACATTTGTTTGTTGCAAATTCCCAGCAAGCCCCTGGATGGCATTCAGTATGGTTGACTGCCCAACAGAGATGGATCTCAGGATGTCAATAGCCTCCTCACTGAGGGCAGCAGGACTTGCTGGGGCAGGGCCTGAGGTGCCTGGGGCAAATGAGATGCCCACCCTCCTGGGTGAGGGGGCACGGGAAATACGCTGAGGGGCTGCTGGGAAGACGGTGCTGGTACGGGGGTGGTGGCTGTACCTGTAGTTGTTGTGGGCACGGAGGTGTCCACCACCGCCAGGGAGCTTCCATCGGGGGAGGGGTCGCTGTCCGAACTGTCCCCTCCAGTCTCTGCCGTGGTGCTCCCCTCGCACTCCATCCCACTGGTGCAGTCACCGTCGGTGGATTCGGCCTCATGGGCCAAGTGGGATGCAGCTCCCTCTCTTACCGGTGCCTCTGCTCCTCTGCCAGATGATGCTAATGCACACAAGGACAGGGTGACAAAACAAAAAGTGGGGGAGAGACAGAGGATAGACTTGGTCAATACAGCAACAACGCCACCGTTGGCATACACAACACACAGGGAACAGCACTATGCACTAGGCCATGCACTACCAGTTACAATGCTAGTCACCAGGCCATGGGGTACAATGCCTAACGCCAATAGCAGCACACCTGAAACCCACAGGACCCTGCCCAGTAGTAGATGCCCACGAGCATTTTTGGGGTTGGAGTGCATCTGAGCCTGCCCATCATGGAACCTACCCTGTCATGTTCGTCCCCCACCCAGATAAAATTACAACATGCACAATTTAATGATTCTGCAACTAAACTCACCACCTTTTGGCTGAGTTGATGCCTTCAAGCATCCATCCAATTCCGGATAGGCCACCGCCAGGATGCGGAACTTCAGGGGGGTCAGGGTACGACGGACACACCTTCCTCGTTGGGAGGCCATCCCCAGCTGGGCCTCCACCGTCTTCCTTGCCCAGCGGCGCAGGTCCTCCCACTGTTTGCGACAGTGGGTGCTCTGCCTGTCAAAGACCCCCAAGGTCCGCACTTCCTTGGCGATGGCACACGAAATACCCTTTTTCTGATGGGCGCTGACCGTCAGAAAAAGATACATAAGAAAAGGTATTAGTCATACCGTTCGGCCTGTTACACTCATGGCCCTCCATATCCCTCCCATTCCCTTATACACAGACATTGCCCACCATAGATGCAGCACTCTGCCCAGGACCCCTCAGCCACCCCCCTACACAAGGCTTACACACTCAGCACTACATGCATCGTGCTCACAAGGTACTCACCAGTTGGTCTGGAGGACCATAAAGTAAACGGTACTGGGGTAGGACCCCATCCACTAGTCTCTACAACTCCTCGGAAGTGAAGGCAGGGGCCCTTTCCCCAGACACTCGAGCCATTGTTGCTTCTAGACACAGGTCACGGCAGCACTTGCAGTGTAGGTTCTCTCCTGTTGAAGGTCAGGTAGCAAGTGAGTGAACAGATAGAAAATGGCAGTCATGTCCGCGGCGGTGCACACTGTCACCACCAGTTTACATCGCCATTGGCTCATGGAACCCATAGGCCCCAATGATAACCAATGGGTTGTTGCACGGCGGTCATCAATCACCTCCCGCATCGGCGCACAATGTCAGCGGTATTACCTCATTTCCACTTGTCCCTCCTCGCAGGTCAGGTGGCCACCATTTCACGGGGAACAGGCTATGGCACCCACTGCATCACAGCAGACATAGGCACATCAACTGACCTACGTGTTCACATACTGTTTCTGCCTCAAAATGTAAGGCATTTTACTCTGAGGATATCTTTGAATATGAGCATCTGTTCACCATTTTTCACCCTAGAGTTCAACAGCTGAGGATGAATAGGAGATGGAGACATATCCCCGTGTACAGACCCCTGGTGGACCTGGTGACAGTGGAGGACAGGCACCTTATCCTAACCTACAGACTTGATTGGGCCACAATCCAAGAGCTGAGTGCCCAATTGGAGCCACACCTGATCTCAGCTAGCTCTCACCCCACTGGGAACCCCCCTATTGTGCAGGTCGTATCAGTGCTCAATTTTCTTGGCAAGTGGCTCCTTCCAAGCGACTGCGTCCATGGCAGCAGGGATGTCACAGGCTATGTTCTCTAGAGTGTTGTCAGCCCTAATGAAACACATGTGCAGCTACATCGTATTCCCCCAGGTTGAGGATTTGGCCACAGTGAAGGCTGAATTCCATGCACTGGGACATATCCCCAACACCATTGGTGCTATTGATGGTACACATATCGCCTTTGTCCGCCCCTGGAGAAATGAACAGTTGTTCAGAAATCAAAAGAGCTTTCACCCTCTGAATGTGCAGATAGTGTGCCTGGCGGACCAGTACATCTCCCATGTGAATGCAAAGTATCCTGGCTCTGTGCATGATGCCTTTATTATAAGGAATAGCAGCATTCCATATGTGATGTCTCACCTTAAGAGGCACAGGGTGTGGCTAATAGGTGAGCCCATGGTCCCCACCCAGTGTCTGTTGGTATATGGGTATGGGCGTGCCCTAAGGGTGAGTATCTGGCTAACAGGTATCCCTCGATATTTACAAGTGACTCTGGTTACCCCAACCTCTCATGGCTACTGACCCCAGTGAGGAATGCCAGGGCAGGGGAACGTTACAATAAGGCACATGGGCGAACAAGGTGGATCATTGAGTGCACCTTTGGCCTCCTGAAGGCCAGATTCCGGTGCCTCCATCTGACAGGTGGATCCCTGTGCTACTCACCCAAGAAGGTGTGCCAGATCATTGTTGCATGTTGCACAACCTGGCCTTGAGACACCAGGTGCCTATTCGGCAGGAGGATGAGGCTGGAGATGGTCATGTGGCAGCGGTGGAGCCTGTGGATAGTGACGAAGAGGAGGCAGAGGAAGAGGATGTGGACAACAGAACAACTACTATAATTCAACAGTACTTCCAGTGACACACAGCTAAGACACTGTAACTTCACCTTCCACTGCAGTTTTGTGTTGGACATTGTACATGGCAGGGTGATTTTCCCAATTCTATGGCCACTTACTGTTCCCTTTGGCATCTCTATTTTCAGATATCTGTGCCCCACTGTGGCTCCTGGTGTGTTTACTGCTGCCCACTATAGGTCGGTCATACCTATGTGTACATAACTGTACAGTTGAATTGCAATGTTTACAGCTTGTTAAACGAATACATATTTCAATCAATTGACAGACTCCCTATTTGTATTTGTTTCAAGGGTGTTTATTTATGTGCTAATAGGTGGAGGGGGTATTGCAATGGGCTGGGTTGCTGATGGAGGAAAGTCCAGGATAGAGTTCAGTCTATTGGTATCACAGGTGTATTGTCAAAGGGGGCTTAGAAAGTGGAGCAATGGTAGTTCAAGGTGGACATGGTGACAGAGTGGGACCCAAGGGTGACATTCTGGGGAGTCTTATTTCCTGGTGGTGGTCTTGGCAATGTTCTCTGGCTTCTGCCTGGATCACTCAGGCCATTTGCATGGTGGTTCTCCTTCTGCAGGGGGAGGGGTGCTAGTGGCCTGTTGTTCCTGTGGCCGGGCCTCTTGTCCACTAGCGTCAGCGGAGGTGGAAGGCTGTTCATCGGGCTAGTGTCAGGTGCCCGTTGGTGTGCCACTGCCTTCCTCATGGTGTTGGCCACATCTGCCAGCACCCCTGCAATGGTGACCAGGGTGGTGTGGATGTCCCTCAGGTCCTCCCTGATCTCCAGGTACTGTCCCTCCTGCAGCCTCTGGGTCTCCTGCAACTTGGCCAGTACCTGGCCCATGGTCTCCTGGGAATGGTGGTATGTTCCCAGGATGTTAGTGAGTGCCTCGTTGAGAGTTGGTTCCCTGGGCCTGTCCTCCCCCTGTCTCACAGCAGTCCTCCTAGCTTCCCTGTTGTCCTGTGCCTCTGTCCCCTGAACCATGTGCCCATTGCACTGACCCCAAGTCCCTGATCGTCCTGTGTTTGTGGGGTTACCTGCGGTCCCTGTAGTGGTGGACACACTGTTGATTGACATGTTCTGGGGACAGTGATATGGGCCCGCTGGGTGGGTGCTGTTGTGGTGTTTCCTGGAAGGGAAGGCTTTGTGGTGGTACTGGACTGTGCCTGGGTAACGGACTGTCCAGAGGTCCCTGATGGGCCAAGTTGGTCATCCTGATCCAGGTGTTCAGAACTGCTGTCATCACTGTTTGCCTCTTCTTGGGTGGGGGGGACTGGATGTTGCTGGCACCTCCTCTCCAGTGATGTTGTGTGGGGGTCCTGTTGGTTATGTGAAAGCAGTGTTATTGTTACTTGGTGTGACATATTGTGCAATTGGTATGTTTCCTCCTATGGTTGTTATTACCAAGGCAGCTTTGACTTATGGGAGTTGTATTTGGTTGGCTGAGTGATTGTCACTAGTGTGCATGCTGTGGTGATGGGTGTCCATGCAGGGCTGTGAGTGTTGTCCATGTATTGGTGTTGCATGCTGTGCTGGTTACTGGGATGGGTAGGTTGTGATGGTGGGGTATATGTGAGGTGGTGGGGTGATGAGGATGAGGGTAGGGGTGGGGGTATGTGATGGCATGCAGGTAGGGGGGTGAAAGTAGTAAAGATTTGAATTACTAGAGTTAAGTTCTCCTGCTACTCCTGCCAGGCCCTCAGGATGCATGATCGCCAAGACTTGCTCCTCCCATGTTGTTGGTTGTGAGGGAGGAGGTGGGGGTCCACCGCCAGTCCTCTGTACAGCTATCTGGCGTCTTGCCACCACGGAACGCACCTTCCCCTGTAAGTCGTTCCACCGCTTCCTGATGTCATCCCTTGTTCTGGAGTACTGTCCCACGGCGTTGACCCTATCCTCGACTCTCCAACATAGCTCCATCTTCCTAGCAATGGACGTCTGCTACACATGTGATCCGAATAGCTGAGGGTCTACCCAGATGATTTCCACCACCATGACCCTTAGCTCCTCCTCAGAGAATCTGGGATGTCTTTGTGGTGCCATAGGTGTAGTGTGAGTGGTGTGTGTGAGGGTGTGTGGGGTGATGTGTTGGGGTGTGTGCCGTGAGGTGTGTGTATGGTGTATGGGTGATGGTGTTCTGTGGTTGTGGTTCTGTGGGTGCTCCTGGCGTGTGTCTCTCTCTGTTGTAAATTGTTTGTAGTGGCAAAGGGTTTTGGGTAATGTGGGTGTGTGTTTTATAGTGGTTTGTGGGTGTGGGTGTGGTTTGTGTATGTGTGTAAGGTGTGTGTAGTTTGAATTGTCCAGTGTGGTGTTATTTTGAGCGCTGCGGTATGTACCGCCAATGGTTTACCACGGTTAAATGTCCACCGCGGTGATTTTTGGGTCATGCTGTGGGCGTATTTCTGTTGGTGTAACACTGTGGGTTTTGGTACTGCCAGTTTATCACTGACCTTTGGGCTGGAAGACTTGTGTGTGTGTCTGTATAGTGGTGGATTTCTGTATGTGGGTCAAAATACGCGTAGCGGAATACCGCCGCGGTCGTGGTATGTTGCCAGCAGTCAGCATTGCGTTAAGCGGCACTTACCAAAAATGTCACAATGAGGGTCTTTGTTTGCTTTTAAAAGACTTTAGACACTTTATATCACTTTTCAGTGATATCTCAACATTTACTTATTGCATTTTAATCGTTTTAACCTGCATTTTTCCAGATAAATTATATATATTTTTCTAAACACTGTGTTGGTGTATTTTTGTGGTGCTGTATGGTGCTATTGTATGATTTTTTGCACAAATACTTTACACATTGCCTTCTAAGTTAAGCCTGACTGCTCAGTGCCATGTTATCAGAGGGTGGGTACAGGATAATTTGGATTGTATGTGACTTACCCTGACTAGAGTGAGGGTCCTTGCTTGGGCAGAGGGTAACCTGACTGCCAACCAAAGACCCCATTTCTAACATTGGTGATCAGCGGTGAGGATAGGACTTGTATTTGTGCAGTGACATACAGCAGCTAAGTATTTCACTATCTACCCACAGTTGAAGGTCAACTTTTTTTTCTTTTTCTGCAATTGTGATTTTTCCTGACAATGTTTTACTACAATCTTCATTCAACATGTCTCTGGCGGGGTCTCAAGCAGAAGATGAAGATTTTGATGTAACTATGCTGGAGACCTACACTGAGGGTATTCTCCAGGGATCTGAGTGTACCTACCCAGAAAGCCTCCAGGAATGAGAAATTTCAAATGGCGTTCAGAGCCTGGGCAGAAGCCCATTCAGAGGAGGATGTTGAGGAGGAGGGTCCAGAGGATTTGTTGCCATCAGTGGATGATGTTACCACTGCAATTGTGTCCCCTGCCAAACCAGAGAGCAGTGTCTCTGATCAAGGCCTGACCGTAGAGGGAAGGAGAGAGGAGAGAAAGTTGCAATTACAGATGGCAAGGTTGAAAATTGAGGTTCAACAGGAAGAAAGGAGGGCAGAGAGAGAAGCCAAGCAAGCTGAGGCTGAAAGAGTAGCCAAACACATTGAGGCTGAGAGAGCTCATGAACCGAGTCTCAAGGAGCTGAAGATCAAGGCGAGACAGTCTGAGTCTAGCAGTGATGGTGGCAGCATAAATGCTGGACCTGTTGGGGAGAAAAAGATTTGTATACCGAAGAGTGTGGTGCTACGTTTTGTAGTGGGAGATGACATTGACAAGTGGCTGGCTGCCTATGAAGTTGCACTAAGGGCCCATGGGACCTCTGAGGAGCACAGGGGGGCTGCCTTGTGGTTTTATGTACCAGCAATGGGGAGGGACACAATTTTTACACTAGGTCCACATGATGGGAATGTCTATGCATCCATGAAATCCACTTTACTGGCCATGTTTGGGCTGACCCCTGAGAAATACCGTCAGAGGTTTAGGGACAGCACCAAACTTTCCACACAAACTTGGGTAGATTGTTATGATTTCTCCAAAAAGGCACTGGATGGATGGGTGCGGGCAGCAAAGTAAATGATTACAAAGGGTTATATGTCTTGATTCTGAGGGAGCATGTGCTCAATATTTCTTTTACAGAGTTGTGTCAGCACTTAGTAGATAGCAAGCTGACTGATCCCAGGAAGCTTGCTGAGGAGGCGGACCTCTGGGTTAGCACCAGAGTGTCCAAGAAGAGTGTCCAAGAAGGCATCTGGGGGAGATACCCACAAAGATGGCCAGGATTCCCACCAGAAGAAAGAAGGGGGAGATAAACTCAAAGATAAGGAGTTCTCAAAAGGCCCCCAAAACAATTCCCAAGGGGGGTGGTAACCATTCCTCTTCTAGATTTGGGAAGAAACCAGGGTTCTTTGACAGAAAGTTAGGGAAGTTCATCCCGAAATGGTTAGAGTGCTACCAGCATGGACACTCTAAGGGCGACTCCCAGTGTTCCAAGAGAGCACAGTCCACCACTGGACAGACACCTGGGTTGGCTAGTGTAGCGCTCGGAGGGGAGGCAGTCCCAGATAGCTTTTTGTGGGGCAGACAGAGGTTTCCCTAGTGTCCCTGGGAGATAGAGAGATGGTGCCTAATGCTCATATGCCTGCAAATACTTCAAAGTATAGGCAGCGGGTCACCATTGATAAGCAAAGGGTGGAGGCTCTGCTTGACACAGGAGCCAGTATGACCACTGTCAAGAGTCAGCTGGTGTCAGCAGAGCAGATAGTCCCTAATACATTCCACCAGGTAGGTTATAGTTGCAGACAATCATGAGAGTCACCTACCGGTGATTCTGGTTCCCTTTGAGTGGGGGGGTCTCTGGTACTCTGAAAGTAGCTTTGACTCCTGCCATTCCTGTAGATTGTCTGTTAGGCAATGATATTGAGCATACTGCCAGGCATGGCTCAGATTACACCTGGAGATGTTAGGTTTGCCTAAGTGGGTCTGCATGTCCACAAGGTCCATGGCTGCCCGGAAAGGTAGTCAAGGGTGTCTGAAGCCTGGAACAATGGCCCAGACAACTGCAAAGAGGAAGGACAAGAGGCGCGGGAAACCCACCTCAGATGTTTCCACGGTGGTGGACAGGCCCCTGAGGAGGAGGAGGAGGCCCCTGAGCCAACTGGAGAAGGCATAGCTGACCTGGGCAACCTACTGGTTTACCACCCCTTATCATCCTCAATCCAATGGACTTGTTGAGAGATTCAACAAGACCCTTAAAGGCATGTTCAATGGCCTGACTGAAGCCATGATGCGTAAGTGGGACATCCTCTTGCCATGCCTGCTTTTTGCTTATAGGGAGGTGCCCCAGAAAGAGGTAGGGGTCAGCTCCTATGAACTTCTTCATGGTCACCCTGTCAGAGCATAGTTAATGAGGGCTGGGAGAAAGCTCCCAAGACACCTCCCCAGGATGTGGTGAGCTACATGCTAGCCCTCTGCAACCAAACCCAACGCTTTTGGAAGCGGAGTGGTATGACCGGAAGGCCACTCTGGTTGAGTTCTCATCTGGAAACAAGGTTTGGGTAATGGAGCCAGTAGAGTCTAGGGATGTCCAGGACCACTGGTCTGGCCCATTTGTGTCACCCTTGACAGAACTTACTTCCAAAAAGCAACGTAGGTTGGTGAATTGGACAGAGGCGTATCAGAAAGCCTTTGATTCTCTGAAGGAAGCCATGTGCATGGCCCTGTGCTCAAGGCCCCTGACTACTCCCAGGAATTTATTGTGCAGACAGACGCATCAGAACATGGCATAGGGGCTGTTCTAGCACAGCTAAATGAGGAGGGCTCAGACCAACCAGTAGTCTTTATTAGCAGAAAACTATTACCACATAAACAGAGGTGGAGTTCTATTGAAAGAGAAGCATTTGCTGTGGTCTGGGCACTGAAGAAGCTGAGACCATACCTGTTTGGGACTCACGTACGGGTACAGACAGACCACAGGTCCCTCAGATGGCTCATTCAGATGAGGGGTGAGTATCCTAAACTCTTGAAGTGGTCCATTTCTCTACAGGGGTTGGACTTTATGGTGGAGCATCCCCCGGGGATTGACCACATCAACGCTGATGGTCTCTCCAGATACTTCTGCCTTAGCGATGAGAGGTCCCAGGACCTGACAGCCTTAGGGTGGTCACCCCTAACTTTTTGCCTGCCTCCTCTACTTTTCAGATACTGTTTTTGCTGGTTCTTAAGACTCTGCACACTTTACCACTGCTAACCAATGCTAGTGAATGTGCTCTCTGCCTTTAAACATAGTAACATTGGATCATACCCAATTGGACTATTTAATTTACTTATAAGTCCCTAGTAAAGTGCACTATATGTGCCCAGGGCCTGGAGATTAAATACTATTAGTGGGCCTGCAGCACTTATTGTGACACCCACTTCAGTAGCCCCTAAACTTTGTCTCAGTCCTGCAATTGCCAGGCCTGTGTGTACAGTTTTACTGCCAATTTGACTTGGCATTTACAATTACTTGCCAAGCCTAAAACTCCCCTTTTCTACATATAACCACCCCTAAGGTATGCCCTAGGTAACCCATAGGGCAGGGTGCTTTGTAGGCAAAAGGCAGGACATGTACCTGTGTAGTTTACATGTCCTGGTAGTGTAAAACTCCTAAATTCATGTTTACACTGCTGTGGGGCCTGCTCCCTTCACAGGCTAACATTCGGGCTGCACTCATACATTGTTTGAGTGGTAGCTGCTTGTCTGAAAGGAGTAGGAAGGTCATATTTAGTAGGGCCAGAATAGTGATACAAAATCCTGCTGACTGGTGAAGTTGGATTTAATATTACTATTTTAGAAATTCCACTTTTAGAAAGTGAGCATTTTTCTGCACTAAAATCTTCTGTGCCTTGCAATCCACATCTGGCAGGGTTTAGTTGACAGCTCCTTGTGCATTCACTCAGACACACCCCAAACACAGGACACTCCGCCTCACTTGCATACATCTGCATTTTGAATGGGTCTTCCTGGGCTGGGAGGATGGAGGGCCTGCCCTCACACAAAGGACTGTCACACCCTATACTGGGACCCTGGCAGACAGACTTGAAATGAAAGGGGACCTGGTACACTTCTAAGCCTCTCTTTGAAGTCTTCCCTTTGGAAATAGGTGTAACAGGCTGGGGAGGGGTAACCTCCCTCAGCCTCTGGAAATGCTTTGAAGGGGACAGATGGTGCCCTCCTTGCATAAGCCAGTATATACCAGTTCAGAGACCACCAGTCCCTCATCTGGCGCTAAACTGGAAAAAGGATAGGGGAGTGACCACTCCCCTGTCCATCATGACCCCAGGGGTGGTGCCCAGAGCTCCTCCAGTGTGTCCCAGACGTCAGCAATCTTGCTTTCCAAGGGGTGGGGAGACTCTGGAGGCCTCTGAGTTGCCAGTGCCAGCAGGTGACGTCAGAGACACCTCCTGATAAGTCCATACCTGATGAGATAGCCATTCCCCCCTCAGGGCTACTTAGGGACTCTCCTTTGGGTTTCTCTTCAGATTCTACTTGCAAGTTTCCAGCAGGAATCCTCTGCAACTACTACTTCATCCTCTGACCTCTGATCGACCGTAGACTGCTCCAGGAAACGCTGTAACAGCAATAAAGTATCAAGAAGGGCTACTTTTCCTCTTTAACTTCAGCTCCAGCCAGCAACTGCAAGAGTTTCCATGGTGTGCATGCTCTGGGGACTCGTTGTCTTCGCCCTGCACCAGAAGATCCAGAGAAATTTCCCGTGGAGTGATGTGGTCACTTCCCTGCTCACGCAGGCAGCTTCTAAGTCGACAACGGGTTCTCTTGGACACCGCTCCTGGTGACAAGCATGCTCCTTGGAACACAGGTGCAGGACCCCTTTGGCACAGACTGTCCTGAGGTCCTGCTATCCCAATTTGGAGGAGATAAGACCTTGCCTTTCCCGAACACGACAGTACCCCTGTGCACCACGTCTTCTTCACCTACTGAGGCCTCTGTGCACTATTTGTAAAATTCCTTTCTGCACAGCCTGTCCCAGGTTCCTAGCACTCTATCCTGCAATGCTCAACTCACTGAGTTGTTCTCCAGCGGCTTGGGACCTTCCTTTGTAGTGCTGCAACAACTGCATTTTGTACCTCCTTTGTCCCGGTTTCATGGGACTCCCGTGGGTGCTGTCTGGTTTTCTGATGGCTCTCTGAAGTGCTGGTAGCCCCCTCTTCCTCCTCAAGCAGAGTTGAGGGCCCCAGGTCCTTCCGGGGTCCAGACAGTGCCACTTTGATGCAAAACCAAGGCTTGTTGGACGAATCCAGCACCAAAACTCACCTGCATCCAACATCTCTTCGTGGGGCATCCATTGTAGAAATGCAGAAACCCACTGACAATTTGTTAAGGAGGGTTGGGAACAACCTTTAAAACCTCCAAAGCAAGACATTGTGGACTATATACCTAAGATCTAGAATGGCTGACTACATGAAAAAGGACACTAAAAACCTCCACGTCAAACAAGAGCTCCAAAAGCAATGGCATGTCCTGACAGAGTACCACCCAAGACAGAAGGTGTGGGTATTGGAGCCTGTGGCCCAAGAGCACTCCATGACAAATGGAGTGGACCCCATCTCATTGTGGAAAAGAAAGGTGACCTGGGCACTGACAGAAACCCCCTTAGGGTGCTTCATGTCAATCGCCATAAGCCCTATTATGACAGGACTGACTTAACTCTGCTCATGGCCACAGATGAGGGGAAGGAGGAAGAGAATGACCCTCTCCTGACCTCTTCTCCAATAATGAAGCTGAGGGCTTAGTGGAAGGAGTGGTTCTTGCAGATGCCCCACTGCTGAGCAGAGGGAGGACTGCAAATATCTCCTAGGACAGTTTTCTGACCTCTTTTCTCTCATACCTGTTACAACTACTATGTGTGAACATACAATTGATACTGGAGACAGTTTATCAGAAAATGTTAGATATAGGAGATATTGAGGCTTCTGATGGCCCCTGGGCCAGCCCAGTGGTGCTTGTCCCCAAACCACAAAGCAAAGAAGGAAAGAGAGAAATTTGGTTTCGTGTGGACTATAGTGGTCTTAATACTGTAACTAAAACTGATGCTCACTCTATACCCAGGGCAGATGAGCTAATAGATACACTGGCATCTGCCAAGTATCTAAGCACCTTTGATTTGACTGCAGGGTATTGGCAGATCAAATTGTCAGAGGTTGCTAAAGCAAAACTGCATTTTCTACCATAGGAGGGCATTATCAATTCACTGTTATGCCCTTTGGTTTGAAAAATGCACCTGACACTTTCCAGAGGCTGGTGAATACAGTCCTCCAAGGTTTGGGAGCTTTCAGTGCAACATACTAAGATGATATTGCTGTATTTAGCTCCACCCTGGATGACCACCTGCTCCACCTCTGGAAAGTTTTGGAGGTCCTGCTAAAGGCAGGCCTAACTAGCAAGGCTTCAAGGTCTGGATTGGACAGGGAAAAGTGGTTTATCTGGGCCACCTGGTAGGCAGAGAACAGATTGATCTACTACAGGGGAAGATTCACACCATTATGGACTGGGCTCCCCCTACTACACAAACCCAGGTCAGAGCCTTCTTAGGTCTCACTGGGTATTACAGGAGGTTCATTAAGAACTATGGTTCTGTTGTTGCCCCTCTTAATAACCTCACTTCAAAGAAAATGCCTAAAAGGGTATTGTGGACAGCTAGCAGTCAGAAAGCTTTTGAGTAGCTTAAGCAGACTATGTGCTCTGCACCTGTTTTGAAGAGCACAAACTACTCCCAAAAAATAATTGTCCAAACAGATGCTTCTGAATTGGGAGTAGGTGCTGTACTATCACACCTTAACACAGAGGGCTAGGATCAACCTGTTGCTTTTATCAGCAGGAGGTTGACCCCTAGAGAAAAGTGTTGGTCTGCCATAGAGAGGGAGGCCTTTGCTGTGGTCTGGGCACTGAAAAAGTGGAGACAATACCTGTTTGGTACTCACTTTATTGTTCAGACAGACCACAAACCTCTAATTTGGCTAAAACAAATGAAAGGTGAAAACCCTAAATTGTTGAGGTGGTCCATATCCCTACAGGGAATGGACTATACAGTGGAACATAGACCCGGGATTACCCACTCCAATGCAGATGGACTCTTCAGATATTTCCACTTAGACAATGAAGACTCATCTGGGCAAGGTTAGCCTTATTGTCCCTCGTTTGGGGGGATTGTGTAGGAAAGTACCATCTTGCCTGGCATGTTACCCCCATTTTTACTGTATGTATTTTTGTTTTTGCCTATGTGTCACTGGGATCCTACTAGTCAGGACCCCAGTACTCATAAAGTATGCCCTGTATGTGTTCCCTGTGTGGTGCCTAACTGTATCACTGAGGCTCTGCTAACCAGAACCTCAGTGTTTATGCTCTCTCTGCTTTTAAAATTGTCACTGCAGGCTAGTGACAAATTTTACCAATTCTCATTGGCACACTGGTACACCCTTATAAATCCCTTGTATATGGTACCTAGGTACCCAGGGTATTGGGGTTCCAGGAGATCCCTATGGGCTGCAGCATTTCTTTTGCCACCCATAGGGAGCTCAGACATTTCTTACACAGGACTGCCACTGCAGCCTGAGTGAAATAACGTCCATGTTATTTCACAGCCATTTTACACTGCAGTTAAGTAACTTATAAATCACCTATATGTCTAACCCTCACTTAGTGAAGGTTAGGTGCAAAGTTACTTAGTGTGTGGGCACCCTGGCACTAGCCAAGGTGCCCCCACATTGTTCAGGGCAAATTCCCGGGACTTTGTGAGTGCAGGAACACCATTACACGCGTGCACTACATATAGGTCAACACCTATATGTAGCGTCACAATGGTAACTCCGAACATGGCCATGTAACATGTCTAGGATCATGGAATTGTCACCCCAATACCATTTTGGCATTGGGGGGACAATTCCATGCATCCCCGGGTCTCCAGCACAGAGCCCGGGTACTGCCAAACTGCCTTTCCGGGGTCTCCACTGCAGCTACCGGTTCAGGGATCCCCAAGCCCTGCTCTTGCGCGAACCTGGACAAAGGAAAGGAGAGTGACCACTCCCCTGACCAGCACCAACCAGGGGAGGTGCCCAGAGCTCCTCCAGTGTGTCCCAGACCTCTGCCATGTTGGATGCAGAGGTGTGAGGGCAAAATGGACAGCTCTGCATGGCCAGTACCAGCAGGTGACGTCAGAGACCCCTCCTGATAGGTGCTTACCTTTCTTAGTAGCCAATCCTCCACTGTGGGCTATTTAGGGTCTCTCCTGTGGGCTATTCCTCAGATAACAAATGCAAGAGCTCACCAGAGTTCCTCTGCACTTCCCTCTTCGAATTATGCCAAGGATCGACAGCTGACTGCTGCAGGATGCCTGCATAACCGCAACAAAGTAGCAAGAAGCTACCAGCAACATTGTAGCACCTCATCCTGTCAGCTTTCTCAACTGTTTCCATGTGGTGCATGCTCTGAGGGCTGTCTGCCTTCACCCTGCACTGGAAGCCAAGAAGAAATTTCCCGGAATCTTCCCCCTGCCAACGCAGGCACCAAACATCTGCATCACCGGTCCTCTGGGTCCCCTCTCATCCTGATGAGCGTGGTCCCTGGAACACAGGAGCTGGGTCCAAGTGTCTCCCACAGTCCAGTGGCCCTTCTGTCCAAATTTGGTGGAGGTAAGTCCTTGCCTCCCCACGCCAGACAGTAATCCTGTGTACTGCGTGAACTGCAGCTGCTTGGGCTTCTGTGCACTTTTCCAAGACTTCCTTTGTGCCCAGCCTAGCCCAGGTCCCCAGCACTCTGTCGTGCATTGCCCAACTCTCAGAGTTGGACTCTGAAGTCGTTGGACCCTCCTTTGTGACTCTGATTTGACCGCTGTCCTCAGATATTCTTAGTGCCTGTTCTGGTACTTCTGCTGGTGCTGCCTGCCTCTGTGGGGGTTCTCTGAGTTGCTGCACACCTCCTCTGTCTCCTCCTCCAAGGGGCAATCTCCTGGTCTTTCCTGGGCCACAGCAGCACCCAAAATCTACAACGTGACTCTTGCAGCTAGCAAGGCTTGTTTGTGGTCTTTTTGCGTGGAAACAATGTTGCATTCTCCAGCACGCCATGGGACATCTTCTGACCAAAGGAGAAGTTCCTGGCACCTTCTGTTGTAGCAGAATCTTCAGCTTCTTCCACCCAGAGGCAGCCCTTTTGCACCTTCATCCGGGGTTTAGTGGGCTCCTGCCCCCCCCGGGCACTTGTGTGACTCTTGGACTTGGTCCCCTTCCTTTAGAGATTTTCGGGTCCAGGAATCCATCTTCAGTGTTTTGCTGGCAGTTGTTGTCCTTGCAGAATCCTCTATCTCGACTTTACTGTCTTTCTGGGGTAGTAGGGTAACTTTACTCCTACTTTTCAGGGTCTTGGGGTGGGGTATCTTGGACATCCTTAGTGTTTTCTGGCACTCCCAGTGACCCTCTACAACCTACACAAGGCCTAGGGTCCATTTGTGGTTCTCATTCCACTTTTGGAGTATATGGTTTGTGTTGCCCCTAAGCCTACTTCTACCTATTGCATTATATTGTGATACTACATTGTTTGCACTACTTTTCTAACTGTTACTTACCTGATTTTGGTTTGTGTGCATATAATTTGTGTATATTACCTACCTCCTAAGGGAGGGTATCCTCTGAGATACTTTTGGCATATTCTCACTAAAATAAAGTACCTTTATTTTTGGTAACTCTGAGAATTGTGTTTTCTTGTGATATAGTGCTATATGATATAAGTGGTATGGTAGGAGCTTTGCATGTCTCCTAATTCAGCCTAAGCTGCTCTGCTATAGCTACCTCTATCAGCCTAAGCTGCGAGAACACCTCTATTCTACTAATAAGGGATAACTGGACCTGGCACAAGGTGTACGTACCACAAGGTTCCCACTATAAGCCAGACCAGCCTCCTACAAGTAAGAGTTGATGTTCTCTGTCCTTCTGCAGCAGTTAAAGATGGGGTGCCTTCTCTAGCCTCCTTGACACTCAGTGACCTATAAACTCTCCATGTATAGTAGATATGTGGCATAGAGCTGATGTGCAAATATTTTTTTGAGGTGCCTCTGGGGAGTTGTTTACCACAGATGGTACATGTGACAAATGTTGCCCTCTCCAGCTGGGATAGTGAAATATTTCCACACTTCACTTTCTTTCTTCTGATGGGGTACTCCTCCTCCTCATCCATGATGAGATCTTCTTGATGTTCTGGTTGACTAGATCCACTGGCCATTTCAAAATGATGAAGAGCATCAAAACAGCCATGTCTAAGACACAGACTAGATCTCACTGCTGTGGGCACAGAGAGAAATCTAGAAATGAGCAGTGTAGGCTATGGGTACAACCGTTGTAGAGTGTGGTCCAAATGCAGACAAGAAAATGAGAATGTTTGGTTATCTAATCAGGCAAATCAGGTGTTCCCTTTGTGGACCCATAGTTCCAGATAACACATAAAATCACATTTTTGAAAGTAACATACCTATAGGGCAACATATATACTTACAGATAGGTGCATCCTGATATCAATATGAAAAACAGAGGTCCGTATACACTGAAAATAACCTTATAAAAAATTGCAGAATCCATGGATCCAGATCCACAGACCTATCCCGATGACATGATCACAACAATAACCATAGAGTACAGCTGTTAAACATCCCAACCCCCAGAATATGTAGTTATATTTTATTTTATTTATTAATACATTTATATTGTTTTATGGACCTCATTTTGTTTTCATTTGGTAATTCCTACCCTTTTTGTGACTACTTATATGTTTTTCACCATACTTTCTATATTATCTCTTTAATTTTTCGTGTTTTTTTGCCATTTCTTAAAACATGTTCAAATTGCTTTCCCTACTTTTTATTAATTTTCCTTCTTTTTTGCCACAACTTAAAACCATTTATTCCTTTTTTCCATTTGTAAAATAAAATACAAATAATGTACAATGGTGGATACAAAGTCAGGCCGTACCCCATGCCCTCCGGACAGCCTTCCTCCATAGAAATTAACTGAAAAAAATGAAGGTTACAGGGATGTTATATATAGGAAATAGAATTAACAAAATCCTTAGAAATTCACTGAAATAAAACGAAGGTTGTAGGGACGTTATAGTTTGGTACTGAATTTAATTGCACAAAACCAGAGACATTCAGCTATTATAGTTAGCAGCCCTAGCTTTAACTTACGCCCTCACAATACACTGCTTATGACCTCACATATTACATCACTTATGACATGGTCACTGACATCACTAAAGTTTACATTCGCTTCAGCTAAGAAAAACCTCCTTGTCACCACTCATACATTTGAAATCAAAGAACATCTCCCATGGATGTAACGATCTTCCAACTCTTTATACCTGCCAATAGAAAAGTGTTCCAAACATGAGGTGAATTGCAATGTTGACATCAGCAGGAATACCACCCCACGTATTAACCACACTGATGATGGTGTTTCAGATAATGTAAAAGGCAACTGTGCTAGTTTTTCTATATTAAACATGATGTAATTAGTTTCCCTCTTTGTCATTATTTTTTGTTTATGTGTGAGGTTAAATGTGGCCAATAACTCCTTAGAGTTAACATGCTTCCAGGGCATGCAACCCACCTTCAGAACTTGTAAAGTCCAAATCAACTGCATAATGGACCTAAGCTGACTTTGTCCATGTCATAAAAATGACATGTAATTTTCGATAATGTCAATAGCAAAGGACACAGTGTTGTTTAATGTGTATATAAGTATAAGTAAGTGGGCAGTGTTTTCAATCCATTATTGACAATGGGTAAAGTTCCTCTAAGTTTTCCTTATCTACTTTCCCTAAATGAGCAGCAGCTTTCATTTGTGAAAGCTTCCAAATGTCATTGTATATTGCATACAATAATCTTTTACAGCATAGTTTTCTAGGACATAGAAAGAAATCTTGTAAGTCTACGTCAACAGAGGGGACAGAGAGGTGTCCTATTACAGCTGTTAACATAGATGTTTCCAACCATTGCTGACATAGTTTGCCCACGCTGGAGGTAGTGACGATACCTGAAAGCTGTATGATGACAAAACAAGGGTCCAGTCTGATCACTCTTAAACTCTGCATGGAGTTGATAAAACATGCATCTGATGGAACCTGAAAGTAATTAATAAAAGGTGAAAGTCTGAACCACACCATTGAGATGTTTCTATGAAAAGTTCCTAATTTTCTGCCAATTGTTACATTTAGCTATGGAGGGAATACTGGGCAAATTCATTTCTTTTACTTTTGCTAACTCAAGGCAAGTTGTTTGCTGAACAGTGTCATTCAAGAAAATAATTTTTTGTGGACTCAAACATGCTCTGAATAAAGCACCCATGTCTTGTATCTGCCAATCTTCTGTTCCCCAAACAGCTTTTAGGTCAATTGACTTTTTCCAATACTCATAGCCTTGGATGGCCAACTAAGAAGCAAACAGATGTGAATAAAATAATTTGGTGTTGCTTAGCAATACTTTCTGCTTTTTATTGTAGATAATTTGAAATAATATGATTAAGGGTTTGTGACATTATGCCCATAATAAAAAGTGTATTTTTCTAGATATGTTTTAGAACCCACCATTGGTGGAGTAGGGCATTGTTCCCATTGTGTGTAATACAAATTATTCTGTGAGTACCAGCTCAATATAAATAGTGATGTCAACAATAATTATAACTGAACATTTCACCATAGTGTGCATAGTTCTTGTACATACCCCACCTTTCAAGCACAATATAATATTCAAGCTCAGAAAGCACAGAACATACTTTTTTAACATCCCCATCCTCATAAACAACCCCAGGTGTAATAGCGTCATTCATTGAAATTTTAAAAACATGTGGAATTTGAATCATTTCAATTGATCCACATGCTTCAAAAGGTATCAGTAACTGGAACAGCGAAATGTTCACAAAGGACAAGTCTCTTCGCACTTTATGAGAAGATAAAGAAGGCTTTAAAACTTCATTCACCAGTTCAACAACAGAGCGTTCAGGAATATATTGGCCATGTATAAGCAGAAAGAAGACAATGGCAAATCCAATCCATAGAAGGAAAACGAGCAATACCTGTATAATCCACAGATAGTTCCATGGAAAAATCAAATGATTATGTTTAAGGCATTTGCTGGTACAATAGCTGGTGCTGAAGAAGTTGAAGAAAAATCATCAATGTTGGCAAAATAACCAGAAGCAGTCTGTGCAAAAACTGGAGCCGGTTCTCGAGAAAGAAAAATGGTAGATGTATACAAAGGGGGTTCGACATAGACAATCCCATCTGTTTGTTTTGCATTTGTGAGTTCCAGATTAACAGTTTGTAAATTTCTTCTTGATGTAGGGGTAACTGTAATCAATAAAAGTTCATCCTTCCCCCTCCCCTAACATGAGGAAAAAGTTGACTTTGGAGCCAGACAATGTTCGTAGAATAGCAGTGCTTGTACCGTATATTCCAAGAACCACCACCGGTGCCCGGTATGATGGTCCAAATTCTTTCTTCACAGGTATCTTTTCTCAAACAAAGTCCCCAATTTTTAGAATCCAGCCGATCATTGTGGCTACACCTATTGGAATCTGGAGCAAGAGTCTACTGTAAGAAAAATGTTTCTGTATGCACCACCTGAACTTAGGGGACTGCAATGCTCCAGGTACACCCATTGCATAGGCTAATTTGCTATTAGCAGGGGTATCCACCGTGGAGCCTTTAATTTCCTGAAAGATGTCACAGCTAAGGACATACTGGCCCTCATTATGACACTGGTGGTAAAATCCGCCTATCGCTGCGGCGACGGCCACCAAAAGACCGTCGCTGCAGATACCATCAGTCCACATTGTTATGACAATAGCAGGATTTCCACCACAAGAAGGGCAGAAATCCGGATGTGCCCATACTGGCAGATGTCAGTAAGGTGGCGCTGCTACCACCAGCAGCACCACGCCAGTAGACTGCCGCCAGCTGTATTATGGCAAATAATATGGCCTGGCGGTGTTCTGCTGGTAGGCACTGCTGGTGGTAGCAGTGCCCCGTCCCATCTCCTGCCAGAAGACCCCCTGGATCCAAGTAAGTCGAGTCTCTGACAGGGGAGAGGGGTGAGGAGTGTTGTTGGTGTGTGTGTGGGTGTGTGTGCATGTATGTGTGAGTGTGTGCATGAATGTGAGTATGTGTTTAGTGTTGTTTGCATGCGTGTATGAATGTGTGTGAGTGCGTGTATTTATGGAAGTGTGAGTGCGTGTATGTATGGAAATTGGAATGTGTGTCTGCATGTATGTTTTGATGTGTGTACGGATGTGTGCGTGAATGGATGAATGCATGCGTGTATGTATGTGTGAATGAGTGTCTGTCTGTGTGTGTGTGTGTGTGTGTGTGTGTGTGTGAATGGGGGAATGGATGTTAATTGGTAGGACTATTTGGTAGGGTATGCTTTTGGTAAAGGCTTGCCATCAGCCGAAGCATTCACTGCAGCCAAGATGTCATCATCCACCCTTGTATGAGAATTAGTCATCACATCAACAGATGCTGCAGCAACTACAGATTTGGCAGCTTCACCAGCCAATGAGTTTCCTATAAAGTGTATTCCAACATGTTGGTGGACCAGTGTATGCATTACATGAACTTGTGGCAGTTTGTCTTTAAGACCTGCCACCTTTCCCCACAAAAATGTGTGTTTTTTGGTGTTTCTGCTCGAATCTCTGAACCCATTAAGACACCAGTAATAAAGTTTTCAGTAAGGACTAGAGATAATAATATGTATCGCACACAATAAGTGTAGGAAGATCAGGATCCATATATTCCAGTGCCAAAAGCAATACTTTAAGCTCAGAAAGATGTGCTGTACAGTCCCCTACAGACTGCGTGTAGGTTTGTGGAAGGTGAAAGGTGAAAGTTACCATTCCTCGTAACTCCACAAATGGCAGTGCAAGCTGAGGAGTACTGGTGTTAGGTATCTACAGCTGTTTGAGCTGGGCCATCAGTATAAATGGTAATTCTGTAATGGCCAAGAGGTATGATATTATTTGACATCTAGTACACAAGTTTATATAAGAGAAATTCTTGGGTTTGTAGTTTTGGATCAAAAACAAAACCAACATCAGTTGAAGTCAAGGAGCCCATTGCCTCCAACGTGGATATCATGCTTTTGCATTCGGAAAACTAGCTATGGTAACAGCCTCAATGGCTGGGATCGGGGTAACAACAATAATGTGCTTACCCTGGTCTAGTGGTCTCTCCTTGATGACCACCATCCGAACTGCAGTCAAAATGTTTTCGGTTGGTACAAAACGCATTTCAGCATTGTAATATAAGTGTGATTTGTAAGCTATGGGTAGTGTTTCACCTTCATTAAATGTGAAACATGTGAATCACATGGCACCCCAGAATGACCCACATTACCAAATTAGTTCTGTTTTCACTAGTGTGTAAGTGTTTAGCTTCAAGCATATCAGCTTACAACCATCTGAAAAGTTTTTGCTTGAAAAATCAGGATGGATCAAATCATAAATTGGTTTTGAGTGCTGTGCATAATCTGGAAGGTATGTTCTTCCAAAATTAATGAATCATCATAAGGTTTGGAGTTTGTTTTTTTATGTTATTTGGTGGTTGTAGTTGTGCACACTTCCCTAAGAAGTTAAATGCAAGACTTGTGCCCTCATTTGAAAGCTTGTATCCTAGGAACAGGACACGGAAGAAAACAATTTTAGTTTTCTTAAAGTTGAATTTGTAACCATGATCAGCAAATCCCAGTATAATGTGATCCAGCCTGTCCAGATGTGTGATGAGGTTGTCATTCATCAGATAAATATCATTTAGATTGGATAAAGCCTCAGGATCAATATCATGTAATATTGATGTTACATGAGGTGACAACAATCTTGGACTGTTGTTATACCCTTGAAGAAGTTGCAAAAGCAACACTACAAGCAGTGACACAGGAAGTTTCCTTAAATCTCAGAATTCAGGTGATAGATTTTGGCAGAAAAAAACGTCGGAAATATCTAGAGTATTTTTTTTATTTTTCCTGCAAAATGTTGTTGATTAGAGCTGTGGTATGTAAATTTTGAAATGCAAATGTGCGTGTGTGACTGTTTAAATGTCTATATTCTAAGACTACTCTGTAAGACTGGTCCGATTTAGCTATGGGAAAAGAAGAGTTTTTTATAGCAGATTCTCCAAGTTTAATTAATCTCTGGTACTCAAGTTGTGAGAGAATCTCTCTCACTATGGCTTTAGCATCATGTTTTATTGGGTATTTAGGTTGTATTTATGAATTGGACAATATAGGTATTACGTGATAAAGTAAGTCCTTATCCCAAACCATGTGATTGCAGTACAGTGCTGGAGCCTGCGGCAGAGCCCAATCTGAAGTATAAGTTTCTCTTACTGTTTCTGGAAACAGATGACAAAATGGCATCTTCCCCTTGTTGGGTCATTCAGAAAAATTCTGATGAACAATATTTTTCTGCCAGTAGAATGCCATAGTAAATGGTAAACTTTCCCACAAAATTACTTTTATTGTGTTCTTGATGTCCCCCTCAATCTAATTTTTAAATTTGTAGACCCTGTTGGGTCTGGCACTGTCCCTGTCTGGGGTTTTAACTTCAAGGTAGACATTAAGAGTAGTCACCTCCAGAAGCTTTTGAAGATTCTGGCAAACTATTATAACATCTGTCGCTCTGTCTAGCTGAGTCACTGCCCATGTCCTGTTTTTCCGTAATATTCTCAATATGTGTGGCATACTAAGCCGAAAGTGCACTAACCTTTTCCTTTTTAAATTGAGGTTTGTGTTGTGAAAGTATTTCTTCCTTTTTAGTTTTGATGTCAGATGATCATTGTGAGTCCTTTTTAGGTGTCGGGAACTCGTTTCAGTGTTCTGACCGCCCACCTTTCTCGGTCTGCTTGTTGGATGAGTACTTAAAGGTACGAAAAGGGCATGTCCCAGTATACTGATACATGTCAGGAAATTTTTTATTGTCACACTTTCTAAGACTGTAGCCTTTCTCTAAGGTCTCCGACTGTGGAGATTCTCCTTGTTGCTTTACTTTATCTTAATTAGATTTTAATTTGTCTAAGTGTTTTCTGGAACCCTCCTGTGCTTTCTTGGTATTATCCATCTCTGAATTACCTTTAAGCTGTGCTGTCTTGTAAATAATCTTTAGTGACTTGCATTTCTGGTCTATCTGTGGAACTGGTACAACTTGTTGGCTTACTGCTAATGCTGCTGCTTTCCCTTTGATAATACTAAAAATAAGTGAGGACACTGTGTCAAAATTGCACATTAATTTTATTCCATGATTAAGGGCAGCAGCATCCTCGTGATCATTTTGAATTTGCTTCAAGGCATCCACTAAATTTGCCAGTGTTGTGTACCATGTGTTGTGGTGTAAATTGCAGCAAATATGGTACCCCAAGTGGCACAGTTATCTATGGAGGGAACTATTCCAAGCATATTGTGAAAATTCTTTGTTTATCTTGGGGTTCCATACCAGAAAGACTAGCTCGAACTGATTTATTTTTTTGTACAATCCAATGTGGAATTTCTTTACGTTTGGTGGAAGCCTTACCCATAAATGCATTAATAGTAACCAGACTTATCCCTGGTGTAGCCAATTGGTGAGCAGCTGGAGCAGACCTCGCTGGGGTGGTGTTCAAAGTCTGCATTATGAATTGTATTAACAGTCTATATATTCTAAGTAAATTATTATATAATGGACGCAGATCCGTTGCCTGTACATTTTTCATATTGGGAAATTGTCTTTAAGCAGCTAGTATCAGCCAATGAGGCCCCATCATTACTAAGGAGACCTAATGTAACGTTATCAATAATGTGTGAGAGGGAGCCTCATAACCAATTAAGGTGTTCTTGATATATTTATGGTATTTCTAGACATTGAAAAGCTCTGTACTGTGCAGGTGCGTTAGCAACAATGTATGTGTGAAAGTGTTTGTATTTGTGTTGGCTGCAAGAAAAGTACCCATGAGTAGAATATTTCTGTTCTTTAAGCATTGTGTGCCTCTCCTGCAACCGTAAAATCTCCACTTCCATTAGCAAGCCCATTTGTAAGTAAATATTGTGTCACAGAGTTTCACCAATTTACTGGAATTATCACCAGTTTTGGTTCTCCCATATTTAAAAAAGCAGAATTCAGAGCTAGACACACCAAATGGGGAATCAGGTAAAAGCCTGAACAACCTACAGACTAAGATAGTTTCTACATATTTAGCTGAGAAGGGTTTGTTCCTAACATCATGGATGCCTGGTGATTAAGATACCTTTGGCATGGAGAAAGAGTTGTTCAGGAGATCCGTTAAATGATTACCTGACCAAAATTAGTGGCTGTCATGAGCTACTCGTCGTTTATGTCTTTGGCCCACTGGAACTGCAGGGGGGTCTTGATTCTTGTAGGTTCTGCCTTGACCAAGGTAAGGGCGGCCCTTTCTGGTAGCCATGGTGCTGCCGATGAAGGAAAGCCAAAAAAGCAGCCCGTGCCCTCCTGAAGGAGTCCCAGAGGAAAAAAACCTGAAGGGAAAAACCTCTAAAGCAGGAACTCCCTGGAACAAAAAGAAGCAAAAAGATAAGTCTTCCAACAGGAAAAAACAATACTGAAATATGCTGGGACAGGCAAGGTAAAGAACTGGAACAAAATTAGAAGGAGTGAAGATCACCACCAAAGGAAGTGTTGCAGCGCAAGGAGAACAAAAATCACTCACCTTATATACCCAAGAACAGGAAATGACCAACAGGAAGAAGAAAGTCACCATATTGGATTGGCAAAGAAACATAAGAATATATAGAGAAAAAACGCCATTTTGAAAAAGGGTCCTAAGTCATGCAGGGAAAAAGAAGGCATGCTGGAAAAAAGAAAGAACATATCTGCTGAATTTACATAAAAACACGTGGAAAAGAAGAAAAAGAAAAGAAAGAAGAAAAAAGGACAGGCTCACCAGGTAAGTGAGGGGTATGGGGGAAGGTGCCCAAGTTAATATTGAGGGCGTGCCGCACCTTAGACTCGCCAAGGCCCCATGCTCAATTTGGGGCCTCGAGCGAGAAAGTAAAGCACAGAAGAGGCGCGGCATGGCTGGCCACTATGAATCGCAGCTGCGCCTGAGCCGAATGTTAGGCTTGCGCTGTGGTCCACCGCAGCGCAACAGTAGCGCAATGTCATGTGGTTCCTATAATTGTAATAAGACTGCAGGTTAGGGCACTAGCACTACCGAGTGTGGGCAACTGCGTTAGCCACACACCACTTTTGAAACTGTCTGCCTAACTCCTGGAGTTCCTTTTTAAACAAGCATAGGGTCACATTGTTTCTTTTAAAGTTAGGGGAAGTCAGTGTCTATTTAACATTATTATCATCAAGGTCCAGATAGTGGGACTGATAAGGAGCAGTGCTAGAGTCTGATTTATGACCCAAGTCACAGAGGTGAAAAACTGAAGCACCAAGCTATTTAGCTCCTAAATAAAAGTCCTTGCCAGGTCAAAATTGGAGATGGAACAAAATAATGTTTCTCAATGCTTTTAAATAGGAGAAAATCAAAATAAAGTAACCTTTTAATTAAGTTAACTTTTCATTTTAATGTTCTCAATGTTTTTTCAAAGTGTTTCATTTACAAACAGCAGGGCTCTTGTTTCCAGTGGACAGAAGAGCACTATGACAAATTATAACTGAAAAATAGTAATTTTTAAAATGAGAGAAAATTAAAGTGCAGAAAAATGTTTCACATTATGAACATTTTTGTGTTTTAAATTTCTCCAATTTAAAAAATATGGTTGTATATTTGTGTTATACATTTAACTGTGCCAAAATGGTGAAATGTATGTCTTGTGCCACAAGTACATATAACACAGTCTCTTGGTTACCCATAAACATATATCCCATTTATACACACACATGTTCATACATCCCCAAAGACCACACTCTCACTGACACACATTGAAGACCTTAGTCAAAGTATTTTCTTCAAACCATAGTATCTGGCTCTATGGACATGAGACTTATAATCAAGGAAGCTGAGCATGAGGGTGTCTGGTAATAATGCACAACTTGTTTATCTTTCAGTAGCTCACAATGATTGTCACTAATCAGAAGTAGCTCTTGCTACATAAGAGGTAGGAGACCCATGGTCTAGAGATTGCTGCGTACACCCTATGTCTAGATCTGAGAGCACAGGGGTTGCAATCCTTCTGCCTGTTCTGATATAAGGACATAGCCCTAACCCCATAACTGATTAGGATGGCATGAGTTTGCCAGCTGTCTGGATGGCACTCCTCCCTGGAAGCTGAATAGTCAGTGCCAGGATCAGCAAAGCTGTTTGTAATATGGTGTGCATCCAAGGCAGGTCATGACTGAAATGCCCTCCCCCCCTGAGGCCTATGTGTTGTTTCTATATTAACTCATTCGGGCTCTAAGAACAGACCTACCATACTGACGGGTCTAGAAATTAGGGATTGGTTCCTAGGCTCCTGGACTGGCATTAGGGGGTAGCATATCACGTACCTTACATGACAGCCCTGAGGAGGGCACAGAGTGTATGCTGTACGAATGGCTGATAAAATGTGCAGCATGAACAACTCTGTCTTTTTGGATAGAGGCAGCTGACTAAAATTTAAACATGAGAAAACTGTTTGTGCTAAAAAATATGACAGTTTAATAAAATGCAAATGAATGTGGAAGGCTCAGGATATGCGCCTAATGCTAAAATAACGGTGCCCTACCCAGGTGCTAAAGGGGTCCTACAACAGATGGAGAGTCATAAGGGGTTAGGAGAAGAAGAACAGGAGCTAGAAGAAGATTCACATGTGAGCCAATGAGCTGATTGTTTAAGACAAAAAGCACCATGAGTTATTTGAAAGTTGGGGAAAGTAACACCTCCATATTGTTTGGGTAATTTTAAACAAGCTATAGCCAATCTAGCTGGTTTCTGATTACATAAAACATGCAAAAGGATTGAATCTACCTTTTTTAAGAGAACAGTAGGAGAACAAGAAAGAATCATGAAAATCAGATACAGCACCTGTGATTAAAGTATCATTTTTATAGAGTTTAGTCGACCCCTCCTAGATAACAATAATGGATTCTATGAGGAACGTTTGTAATTTCTGTAAAATATCATCAGACTTTATTAATTTGTATATTTAATAAACATGGCAACCCATGAACTCAGATATTCTATTTCAGTTGGTTTCCATTCAAAACCTAGATCCTGAAAATCATCCTTGATGTAGAATTTATTTTATAGTAATATATCAGATTTGTCTGCATTTCATATAAATCCAGAGACATTAGCAGTATCATAGACTTCTTTTAGAAATGCTTGAATAGATGTAGATGGATTGGATAGGTAGAGATGAGTGTCATCAATGTAGACTGATAATTTTAATTGGTTTGCTTTGGACAAAAATGGTTCCAAGGTGAGGATAAATAGTGATGTTGAACATTCCTGTCAGATGCCTCTTTTTAATAAAAAGTAATTTGATAAGGCATCATTTTCAAACATAGTTGCTTTAGGTGAGGAATACAACAATGTAATACAATTTATGATTATGATTTTTGGACCTATAGTAACTACATAAATGCCGGCCTATGTATTCTTTAGGAGTGAGACAAATTATCGCCTCTTGAAAAGTTCCAAGGACAGCATAAGAGGAACCAAAGAATTTAAATAATTCAAGTAGCCACAGAATCAAGAGATTTGAGAAATGAGAAATCAGGAACAGGCATCTTACCCGATTTCAATTTAGAGAGTGCATTTGTAATCTCTATTAGATTTACATCTATTTCCAAAAGAAAAACATCAACACCATCTGTTTTTAGTTGTGGAGTTGACATTAAAAACACAGTAATTTGAGAAGTAGAAGGAACTTGTTCAGATGTATCAAAGGTTTTATAGAAAGCAACAAACCTGTACACGATATCGCTATCTTAAGAAACTACTTGATTTGTCAAGGTAAACAGAGAGTCAATTCTCTTTTGTTGCTTCTCGACTACTAGATAATTTGCTAGGAGTTTACCTGCATTATTTTGTCCACTATAATATAAAGCATTTTGGTGCAGTTAGGAAGTTGAGGCATGTTCTGTTTTTTAAAATTACATTTTGCTTTGATAAGTTATCAAGCAAAGTCTGGGAATGGGAGTGGCAGTATTTTTATTTCAATGTTTTAGTATCTTGAAGTAAGGAAGCAGCTAGTTAATTTTTATCTTTGACATATTCTTCAATAAATCGTCAAGCTGAAGCTTCAAAATCATCCCATGGAATTAGGAGAGCTAGGTGGAGTTAAAGGCAAAATATCCTATAATAAAATGTTTACATTTTTTGCTTGAACCTGGGAGCCAAAGAAAATAGTTTTTAAACTCCAGCATTGTAGAATATAGTTGAAGTGGAGTAAGGTGGAAATCTGAAATGACCAGCGTGTGATCAACACTTATTGTAGACCCAGTAGCCACATGTAAAAGATGTTGAGCTAATGATTTACTTAAAAAGATATGATCAATTCTCAATTGAGTGTCATGAGTTCCAGAGTAAAATGTATATTCTCGATATGTGGGGTTAGCAGAGTATCATGTGTCAATAAGGGATTTTTGAGAAATGGTAGAGCCAAAAGATTTATGCCTTCTATTAGGTACAAACCACAATTTAAAACTCTTTTCCAGAACAGGATAATGCACCTGGGTGCCATCCCCACCGGAAATAAAATATTGTCTATTAACGTTCAATAAACATTTAGTAATGTTTCACCCCAAAAACATTCACTGTTGTGGGACGTTAAAAATTGTTAGATGAATGTTATTTATCAATAAATCAACAACGGTTAATCTACCTTCTGTATCATTATATTTGGATACAAGTGTAGCATTTAATCACTTTTTAATAAGAATAACTGTTTGTTAGACCCGACAGCCTTAGGGTGGTCTTCCCTCTAACTTTTAGTCCACCTTCTCTTTTTTCTGACCTTGTTTGTGCTGGCTTTAGGAGTCTCTGCATTCTTCCATTGCTTAATAGTGCTAAAATGCTTGTCCTTGCTCCACTTAAACATGATAACTTTGTCCTAACCTCAATTGGCATTTTTAATTTACTTATAATCGACTAGTAAAGTGCATTTCATGTGCCCGGGGCCTATAAATTAAATGCTGATTGTGGGCCTATATCACTGATTGTGCACCCACTCAAGTAGCCCTTTAAACATGTCTCAGGCCTGCCATTGCAGAACCTGTATCAGAATTTTGCACTGCCATTTCAACCTAGCCAAATTAACCCTCTGGTCAGGTCCAAACTGCCCCTTTTCTGCATATAGGGCACCCCTAAGGTAGGCCCTGGAAAACCCAGGAGGCAGGGTGCAATGTATATACACAGCAGGGCATGCACTGTTAGGTTTTTTATGCCCTGATAGTGTAAACCTCCCAAAACTATTTTTCACTACAGCAAGGCCTATCTCTCCCCTAAGATAAGATTGGGATCAATTTATTACATTTTATAAGTGTAATACCTAATCTGGACGAGATCAGCCTTTTATGTTTGGTGTCTATGGAATCACAATTTAAAATCCTATTTTATGGTGGAGTGGGATTTTAAATTGTAATTCTTGAAATACCATTTTTAGAAATATGGCATTTTCTTGCTTTAGCCATTTGGTTCCAGCTGCCTGTCTGTAATCACTTGTCAAGAGTAGGTGACAGCTTGGCTTTGTGTATTCCCTCTAGACAGCCACATACAATGGGAGCTTCAGTGTGATTCAATGGGCCATCCTGGGAGGCTTGGAGAGAGGAACTGGTCACAGCCTCACTCATATCTGAACAGGCTGTGTCCCTTCTCCATGCAAAGGGCTGTATAACCCCTTTTAGTGAGTCTGGAGTCAGGGCAGGAAGCACAGGACCTCTGTGCATGTTATAGGCCTGTCCTTGAAGTCACCCCCACTTCATAGGCTCACTGGTTCTAAGTACTGGACCAACATCAGCTCTGTACACTTCTGGACCTGTGAATACTCCGCCAGGAAGAAGGACTGCTGTACAGCTGAAGGACTGCAACACTGATGGACTGATGCTTTGCAAGATTCGTGCCTTGCTGTGCTGCCCTGTTTCCTGCTCTTCTCCTTCCTCTGTAAAAAATACTGGGCCTATATCATTTAAATGCAGTGTCTTCAAGGGCTAGTCAGCTAGCCCCCTGATCTGAAGTCTCAGGGACATAGCACATTTCTAGCCACAGTGCTCTTGCACCCGAACTCTAACATCTGTGAGTCTGTCCTGCCAAGTGAAAGTGAGACTGAGTTGCTTGCTCCAGCCGAACCAAACCACCGCATCTTCTGCTGCAGGAGCAGAATTGCTGCATCGCCACTGTTACCTGGATAAAATCGTCCCACCACCTCTTCTGCATAGGTTGGAACTGGCAGAACCAGAATTGTATTGCATCTGTATCATGCATCTGTAAGCCAGTGCATCACCCTCGGAACCAGCACAGCAGTACTTTCCTTGACACAAGGTCTTAGCATCCCTGTTGATGGCAAACTCGATGTCTATGCCAAAACTCTACATCACAGCCTCTGTGCTCATCGCAACAAACGCATTGCCTTGAGTGCACCTCAGCTCCTCGACGGTGACAC
Organism: Pleurodeles waltl; assembly: GCF_031143425.1. Lineage (NCBI taxonomy): Eukaryota > Metazoa > Chordata > Amphibia > Caudata > Salamandridae > Pleurodeles > Pleurodeles waltl. Next base: position 1,530,828,779 of record NC_090444.1, read on the forward strand.
AGTAGGAACTTGCATGGCAGTTCGACGCATCTCAGAAGCAATGTATTGCAGCTGTTGCATTGAATAAAAGCAGCTCATCCCCTCTACTGCATGGTTCAGAACCTATGGATAACTCTGCAACCAGGATTTAAAGTACATTTGGTCAGCAGGCTCAACAGGGTCCCTGTAGGTGGCCCGTTTTCCATCATGGTCGTCCTGAAGGCTTGGCATTGTCTCAGCCTGGCATGACAAGATATCCCTGCATGGTGCTTTTTGCTTTAAAGTGCTATTTTACACTTTAGTTTAAAAACATGTATAACTCAAGTTCTACTCATTGTATTTTTGTTGTTTTGGTCCGGTTTAAATTATTAAAACTTACTCTATTTTTCTAAATGGATGTTTATTCATTTTGTATGGTATTGTCACTCGTTTAGTGTTTGGAGCTGTTAACACAAATGGCTTAATTAGAAATTAGTAATGAATGTCTATGTATTTAGAATTATGAAATCTGTAGAAAATAATGTAACATAGAAAAATGTATATGCACGTTTAAATTGTGACCTAGGAGAATGGCCACCAGGGTTCATGAATTGTACTAAATGAATGATTAACACATAAGAAATGTTGAAAATGTATTGGATTAATGTAGTAATATGTCATACTAAAGGAATGAATTAGCTTTAACTTATTAATTGTAGGCCTTAACTAAGTGAGTGTCTTGGCCTAGTTTTGTCAGGTCTAAGGCAAAAGCTGTATTGTTTAACGTTTCATGGAAAATGCTGACAGAATGAACTAACTGTGAACTGCATATTGTTTTAATAAAATGCTTAGCCGAAGCTTTCTATGGGAACCGACAGACAGGAGATGAGGCCTATAGTAATGTATCCAAATGTATGTAATGTGCGCTAGATGTACTTTCCCAGGACGCAACCAATGAGGACACTGACTGGAGAAGAAGATGCAACAATGTTGATACCTGACAAGCCAGATGATGAGAACATCGTAAAGCAGACCAATCAACAAGGTGTGAAGTGTGAAATATTAGAATTCATAGATTTGGTACATGGACACTATTGGATAGACTAATAACATACGATTAATTGACCAAGAGGGAATTGGGAGATAGTTTGTGTAACTTTGATATAACAACGTGACAGAGGGAAAAAGATTCAGATTACGAGACCAGAGATCAAGAGTGACTTTGGGAAACGTTAGAAGCGATTTGAGATTCTGTCATTGGGCTCATACTCTCTGACTGTGAGCCTGATGTGCTGCTGATCGACTGTTGACCTGGAGACGAAGATTGATTCTGTTTGCTGACCCCTATCGTGGATAGGTTGATGTGAATATATGACTGAATTGTATTTTTGTGCCTTTTCTTTCTAGGTACCAACTGCGCTGTCTTAGTAAGTTTCTTTAGCTAGAATGTTTTCTAAATTCTTGCTCTCAATTGTTTTGCATGAAGCCTCACATGCTGATGCTAATTTGGGTTAGGTAAGGGTTTTCCTACATTGTAGGAAAGTACCATCTTGCCTGGCATGTTACCCCCATTTTTACTTGTGTGTCAGTTTGTTTTTGCCTGTGTCACTGGGATCCTGCTAGCCAGGACCCCAATGCTCATAATTTGTGGCCTGTATGTGTTCCCTGTGTGGTGCCTAACTGTATCACTGAGGCTCTGCTAACCAGAACCTAAGTGTTTATGCTCTCTCTGCTTTTACAATTGTCACTGCAGGCTAGTGACTATTTTCACTTATTCTGATTGGCACATTGGAACACCCTTATAATTCCCTAGTATATGGTACATAGGTACCTAGGGTATTGGTGTTCCAGGAGATGAATGGCCAGTGCCAGCAGGTGATGTCAGAGACTCCTCCTGATAGGCTCTTTCCTGGTTCGGTAGCCAATCCTCCTCTGAGGGCTATTTAGGGTCTCTCCTGTGGGTTTCTCGTCAGATAACGAATGCAAGAGCTCACCAGAGTTCCTCTGCATCTCTCTCTTTGACTTCTGCCAAGGATCGACCGCTGACTGCTCCAGGATGCCTGCAAAACCGCAACATAGTAGCAAGAAGACTACCAGCAACATTGTACCGCCTAATCCTGCCAGCTTTCTCAACTGTTTCCTGGTTGTGCATGCTCTGAGGGCTGTCTGCCTTCACCCTGCAGTGGAAGCCAAGAAGAAATCTCCAGTGGGTCGACGGAATCTTCCCCCTGCTACGCAGGCACCAAACTTCTGTAGCACCGGTCCTCTGGGTCCCCTCTCATCTTGACGAGCGTGGTCCCTGCAACACAGGAGCTGGATGCAAGCGACCCCGATAGTTCAGTGGTCTTTCTGTCCAAATTTGGTGTAGGTAAGTCCTTGCCTCCCCACGCCAGACAATAATCCTGTGTACTGGGTGATCTGCAGCTGCTAGGGCTTCTGTGCACTTTTGCATTGATTCCTTCATGCACAGCACAGCCCAGGTCCCCCAGCACTCAGTACTGCATTGCTCAACTCGCTGAGTTGACCACCGGCTTCGTGGGACCCTCTTTTGTTGTGTTGAGATGACTGCCATGCTCAGATTTCTTGAACGCCTGTTCAAGTGCTTCTGCGGGTGCTGCCTGCTTCTGCATGGGCTCTCTCTGTTGCTGAGTGCCCTCTCTGTCTCCTCCTCCAAGGGGCGACCTCCTGGTCCTTCCTGGTCCCAGGCAGCATCCATTATCTTCAAACGCGACTCTTGCAGCTAGCAAGGCTTGTTTGAGGTCCTTCTGCATTGAAACAACTCTGCATCCTCCAGCAAGCCGTGAAACATCTTCTGACCACAGGAGAAGTTCCTGGCACCTTCTGTTGTTGAAGAATCTTTGGCTTCTTCCACCCGGAGGCAGCCCTTTTGCACCTTCATCCGGGGTTTAGTGGGCTCCTGCACCCCCCTGGACACTTGTGTGACTCTTGGACTTGGTCTTCTTCCTTTACAGGTCCTCAGGTCCAGGAATTCATCTTCAGTGCTTTGCAGTCAGTTGTTGTCTTTGCATAATCCCCTATCTCAACTTTACTGTCTTCCTGGGGTAGTAGGGTAACTTTACTCCTACTTTTCAGGGTCTTGCAGTAGGGTATCTAGGACACCCTTAGTGTTTTCTTACACTCCCAGCGACCCTCTACACACTACACTAGGCCTGGGGTCCATTTGTGGTTTGCATTCCACTTTTGGAGTATATGTTTTGTGTTGCCCCTAGGCCTATTGTCTCCTATTGCATTCTATTGTGTTCTACAGTGTTTGCACTACTTTTCTAAGTGTTTTACTTACCTGATGTTGGCTTGTGTGTATATTTTGTGTATTTTACTTACCTCCTAAGGGAGTATATCCTCTGAGATACTTTTGGCATATTGTCACCAAAATAAAGTACCTTTAGTAACTCTGAGTATTGTGTTTTCTTGTGATATAGTGCTATATAATATAAGTGGTATAGTGTGAGCTTTGCATATCTCCTAGTTCAGGCTAAGCTGCTCTGCTATAGCTACCTCTATCAGCCTAAGCTGCTAGAACACTACTAATCTACTAATAAGGGATACTGGACATGGCACAAGGTGTAATTATCATCAGGTACCCACAGTAAGCCAGGCCAGCCTCCTACAATGCTGTTGTTTTATTAGTATTTTATGCTACATGGAATTTTAAGGTTACATTTTTTAAATGTGTGGTACGGGTTTAAATCACGTCTCCAGTGATAACTATGACGTAATTGTATTTTAAGAGGTGTAGTTGTACTTTTATGCTATGGAAGCATAGCAAATAACGTTTTTCTGGAGGGGTGACAGACTTGTTTTTTTCTGTAAATGTTTAATTATAGTGTTGCTAAATTTGTCAGCCAATGCCTTCAAAAAGTATTTTCTGCAGTTGGATTGTTTAATAAAGTAGATACATAAATTGTGTTTCCAAAACAGTGCAATTGCCAAGCATGGGTCATTTAGGGGTGCCCAGGGGGTCGCAGCTGCAACCCTAACTTGCGCCTTGTGAACCCAGGCACTGCCTCTGTGACCCCTGGCCTCAGAGGTAGCAAAATCAGTGCCAGGACCACAGGTGCTTCTCGTCATGGACGCTGGTTGGTGCGCACTTCCTTGTTTTCAAACAGTTTTTTTATTACCCTAATAATGAATAATGTATTATTATTCACTATTAGTGCGATAAAAAATGCAGTACAGTTAGAAAAATATGACCATTCCTGGTAGCTGAGGTAAGTAAAAACACTTTTAAATGTAGGTTGTGTGCATGTTCGGATGTGAGACTGTGCTTGTGTAAAAGAGTGTGTATGAGTGAATGTGAGTGTATGTCTAAGCATGTGTGTGAAAGTGAAAGTAAAGATGAAATGGTGAGTGATGTCACTTCCTCCACCCCTAGCAGTTTGGTGAATTGATGGCCATGTTGCCAAAATGAATCTTACCACGAGTACAATTCTGGTCGCATTTCCTGATACTCCTTTGTCAACGAAATATAATTTCCAATCTAAAATAGTACGATTTTCCATTTTTTTGATGTCATGAAAAAATAAAAATGATCTTGCCTTTCAGATAATACGTTATTAAAATCGGCATGACAAAATGAGAGCTTAGACGTGCGAATCTCTCTAATGAGGACCCATGGGAGGTCCCAGGATAGTAATTATGCTGATCTTCTACGTGGGGTTTTCTATTGAGATTTCATTAGAATGCTTTGTCTTTTTTTATATTTTGAATTGAAAGAAAACTATTGAGGATAGTATACCAAAAGCGTCTATATTTTTCAGTTTTTTCAGGTATCCCTGAGAATTATGGAATTACAAAATCCGTTTTCTTTAAGAGGAGACCATTTTGCAGGCTATGTCACTGCAAAGTCTTTTGCACTTCAAGCACAGAATTTCTTGTTAGTTCACCAAGTATGTACTGTAGAAAGAGTGTTTTCAGTTGTAAAACTCGTGTGCTGTGCAAAATGAAAAATAAAAATAGGGATAAGAGCAAATGTATGCATAATGCATGGCAAACTGAAACAAAATAGTTTAGGGACTCTGTTTCAATTCTCTGTATTAACATATCCAATCATTGATTCATTGTCAAAGAAGCATTGATTTTTTGTGAGTAATTCGCTGCTTTGAATTCCAGAGTTCAGGTTAATTAGCAATTGAGTAGTTTTCCTTTTGCATTTAAGTTATTGTTCATCTTTTGGCTGAGTTATTATCCTACAATGTGTAATATTCAGTGTGTCCTTGCAGGTATTGTTGTCTTGAAATACTCCAGTGTAACTTCTTCTATGTATGTCCTCTAAAGCACAGAAGTTCGCAAACCCTAAAGCCACATTGGGGCATATTTACAAGAAAGTGATGCATCGGACCTGAAGTGCCACTTTTCTTGTGTTGCCTCTACCCCACCTAACTACACCATGGTTGTGCTGTTTTTACAATGCAGCCCACCTTGATGGCCGTTAGGACAATAGAATCAAAAATGTTGACTCTATTGTGGTACTTTGCTGCACTAGCGTAAACATTGATTATACTAGTGCCGCAAAGCATGGGGTGGCCCAGTCATTAAAATGTGTGTGACATTTTAACACCTGCCCTGAGCAGGCATTAAAAATTATGTAAAAAATGGCGCAGTGAAATGTTGTAAATTTCACTGCAATGTTTTTTTAGGCCTCCTTCCGTTGGAAACCCTCCCGTGCATACATTATGCCTGACACAGGCATAATGTGGCACAAAGGTTGCAAAGTGACGCAATACAAGGATTTTATCACTTTGTAAATACAGCGAAGGGGAAAAGCCAACTTAGCGCTGCCTTAGCATCAAAGAAATTATGCTATGGGAATGCAAGATGACTCTATGGGCTTGCAAATACGACCCTTTTTCTCCATAAACAAACAGGTCTTTCAGCCAATGTCCTCAGTTTACAGTATGTGCTCTGTTTACAGAAGCTGAGTAGAATATTTTTTCTCATTGCAGACTGAACAATATGTTAGCCTTTCTACTGCACAGCCTTTATGCATCCATTACGGTGAACATACACCTGATTAAAACACGTAAGGACCCTTCAGTGAGCTACTTCTTTTAGTCATTTTCCAGAAGTCGTGTTTATGTTTTGGCTTTCAAATTTGTTTTATGAAAGCACAAGGCAATCTCTAGAAATGTGACTGAGATACGATGAGCAATGACTGCAGGAGGGACGGTATTTGTAAATGATTGCCTTACAAAATATATGTGCAGATTGTCTTTGTCCACTTACACATCCCTTTTGTTTTGTACTATTTCATTTAATTTTAGACATTTGATATTGAGTAGACTTATCTTCATGGGGAGCAGTACAATTAAACATGATTTATTTTGCAGCAGGGTCATTTATATTGTGTCTTAGAAAATGATTACAGAAACCAGGATTGACAAGGTGTTGAAGCATCTAATTAAAATTGTACTGTGCTAAACAAACTCATGTATGTTTGCATTGCATGTCACATTCATGCACTGAATTGCATGGTTTGAAATATTTTTGAGTTACATATTCACAAACAATTCTATTCTAACCCTTTCACCATTTTGCCATTAATGACTCATCCAGTCACACCTAAGCTATGCATTGGGTGTGGCTGTCTAGGAGCAATACACAAAAACTCAACTGTCAGCTACAACTAGTCATTTGACCCAAACACAGGTTGCAGGCACCAAATAGCTAAAGAAAGAAAATACCAACTTTGCAGAAATGACATTTTCAGAATTGTAATTCAAAATCTAACTTCATCATAAGTTTAGATTTTAAGTTGTGATTCCAGAGACACCAAACTTGAACTGGTCACCAATTCTCATTTGGAAATTATACTTATAAAATGTAAATAGGTAACTCCAATATCATCCTATAGGAGTGGTAGGCATTGCAATAGTGAAAAGCAAATTTAAGAGTTGTCACTACCAGGACATGTAAAGCTTATTTAGTTAAATACATTTTACCCTGCCCTATGGGCAGCCCAGGTCCTACCCCAGGGGTTATGCATATGTACTGAAAAAGAAAGGTCTGGGCCTGGCAAAAGGTTTACTTTCCTAGTTCAAAATGGTACTTTAAAACTGCACACACACAGGCTGCAATGACAGGACTGAGACATGTTTAAAGGGATACCTAAGTGGGCGGCACAATCAGTGCTGCATGCCCACTAGTAGCATTTAATTTATGGGCCCTGGGCACAGGTAATGCCACATTACTAGGGACTCACAAGTAAATAGGAATGCCAAATGGGTTAAGTCTTTCTGAGATGCTTTAAGAGGAGAGCACAAAAACTTTAGTTTAGCACTGTCTAGCCATGGTAAAGTATGCAGAGTCCTAAAGCCAGCAAAAACGAAGTCAGCGGAAACAAGGGGCTGGGGGACAACCACACCAAGGATGACAGGTCAAACAATGGGTTTACATTATTCATACACTGAGGGATTTAGATGATAATTTCTTCTTGATGTTAGACTTCAGTGAAACATTTGAATGCTGAACTCCTTCCTTGCACACTTCTTGTAGCACATGCATTCTCGTACCAAAAATACACATTTCTAGTTGTTTCTAACTCTTTTGCTTCATCTTCTTGTTTCACACATAAGTACCTCTTTGGTCTCCTAAGTATCTGTGTTTATTCATTAGTCCTACTACTGTTAGTATTGATCTACCCATTAATGTTATTGGACTGAATCTAGAAAAAAGGCTAGATGCTAAGACATTTTGAGGTTTATCCTAAAGTGAATTTATTGCACTTAATATTTCCCTGCCAGCTGTTTTATGTGTGAGATTATTTCTGCATTTGTTTACATTTGTTAAAGTGTTTGTAAGTCTCAACAAATCCTGGTAAGCTGTTCAAGGTTATTGTGTTATCTGTGTTGCAGTATGACCTACTCCAAAAATATAGTAATAGATCTGATTACCAGTAAAATACTTTCATCAGTTGAGAAGAAGACTAGGCCTTGAAGGAGGGGATGACTAGTGCCAACCACAGACTGAGGCACTAATAATTCACTGTTCCTAAGTTTCCCATGCCACCACTAATTTCCCTCTCCACCCTGCCAACATAAAAAATATAGCTTTTGAGCCCGCCACTCATGTCCTGGGGAGGTTTCACGCCCTGCAAGGGCCACCATCAGAGCAGAACCTCTAAACAATTAGGTGGAAACCTCCATTCTGCAGGTGTTTCTCATTGACTGACTGTGTGATGGGAGTCAATCTCATGTGACAGTTAGCATCACCATGTGTGTTGTCAGGTCTGTAGTAATCATTTGTAAATTTTAGTGTTATATGTTGCATTATTGGTAGTGAAACTTTACTGACTAGTTTTGTTATGTTTCATGCATGAAAACATTTTAGTATTTGGCCATTAGAATAACACAGTTGGTTCCTGTGTTGGTGAAAATGGTTCATAATTACAGTACTAAAACTTCTCACCCCAGTAACCACATAAATGAATCGCTTACTTCAAGAGTAGCATGATCTTGTAACTCTAGGGAGATACAAATATTTCTTTATTGTTAAAAATCTTCAGCAATCATTTGTTTTGTGTACACTATTAATGAGCACCTGCCATTCAAATCAATCATACTACTATTTGGAAATACAAGCTGCTCTCCCATCAAACAACTTAATGAAAATGGGATCTTCCAAGAACAATATATGAAAGCAAATTGAATAAACATCTCATTTTATTATTGGTAAATCTACAAACCACAAAACATTTATCAGTATTGTGGCAAATTAACCATGTGATATGTGGCCTTTCATCCGTAGCGAATGGGGTTAATCCACAATCCTTTACCAAAATCAAACTATAGATTGAGTCTTGTTTACTCAACATTTGTTGGTGTTCATCCATATCATAAAGTTTAAATGTTATAGAGTTGTTGATGAGGCTACATGATACTCTATGATATTTCAGCACTAGGAAGGAAGATTTCAATAGAAGTGTAGTTTTGTTTCTGCTCTTTTTTTATACCTTTCTAGTACATCTTTTACAATTTTAAAAACAAATTATGTGGATTTTAAAACTGAGTGTAAAGCTTATTCTAGATGTCTGATGTTTCCATCTATTATTCTTAGTGGGCCTTCATATTTTTGATCTCACAAATAATTCTTGCTGGCTAACTTGCAAATTTGCTTTTTTTTGTATAAGTACCATGGAAACACATGATATCAGATCCCTTAGTGACCTATTCTATTCCTGTGGTCCCCAAAGGAAAACAGTTGACTTCATAAGTTCAATCGATGGCTCTATATTTTGTGAAATAGCAGACAAATGATACCCATTTTTACATAATCTTCCACTACTTTATGTGCCAGTATGACACCTAACATATCAAAGATTAACTTTATTTACAAGTGGACCGGCTACCTTTTTTTGGCAAACTTTTATTTACACTCAAAATACCATATGCACCTAGAGCATTAATTTAATAGCTGCATAACCGTTTTTTTCCACTTCCAGTTTGGGAAGTGTGAATAATTCTTACTGAGAACAATGAGAAAATATTAATTCCCTGATAACTGCAAAAGCAAAACAGTATCATTTATGAAAAGTTCATGTTTAGGGTAGTAGAATGCTGCGATAAAGTGTTTAAATGTCTGTACATTGGATTTGTCACTTCTCTGTTACCTATCCCATCCTCATAAATACCATTTTAGTTCTTTTTACAATCTTTTAATCAGCATATAGATATAAAAACTCAATTTAGTAAATAATATTATGTCTATAAAGAAACACATGAATCAGATTTAGTTAATTCTGGTTGTTGAAAAATGTGTCACGTTGCAATCAACCTTTTTAAGTTACTTTGAAGTACAGAATTTAGCAACAGACTCAGGTTCACTCTATCATATTGGGATGCAGCAGTGTTCTCTGTTCAGTACATTATCCATGAAACATTTACTATATGTAAAACCAATCAGGGTAGTGAAAATAACATTATCAGTCTTAACAACTATTTGTGTTCAGAGGAGGATATGCACCATATGAAAAATTGCTGGATTGGCATTCCGTACAAAGGTTCTGTGTGATTTATTTAATCAAGTAACTTGCAAAAGTCCTGGAATGAATGTTGTCTGCATAAAGACAGAAGATTTGTGACACTTAAACAGTCTCTGGTAAACTCAGGAGTAGATAGCACCACTCAAGCTAATAGGCACCATTTTGCAGTGGGTTGCTAATGAACTTAATTGTAGATCATTTTGACAAACTCCTAGTACCTATATTAGATCTCTTTTCTTGCTTTATTATACTGGTAATGAATTTGGGTCTTCAGTTTCTGGAATATACTTGCACTACACCGTTCAGGGAGGCTTTGCATAAGCCTTCATTGGATGCCTTTTTTCCAAAGTATCTGTCTCAGGTCCCATTGAAACCAGGACATATGGAACATTAAAACAGCAGGTATGATTGCTTTAGGTGTTCCACCTATAGATGATATAAGTCACATTACAACCATGATCTTGCCTTGTGCTATGGGTCTTTTTTAATGATGGCCATAAGAACTGCATTGAAAGCTTTTTCTATTAGAGTGACATTTTCCTCTGTAGCAGAAAATACATTTGATTTGTATGCTTTAAGTACAGTTGAGCCTTCCTGTAGGAAAGTGGAGTATTATGTGGTATGGCAGTTAGTCCTCACCATGCAATATTCTCACAGTATCCCAGAGATGGTCCTTGGATTCACACTAGTAAATCCGTACCTCAGTCCTGGTAGTGTGGGAAAGAGCAGTCAGGCTTTCCTTAGAGGAGCACGTGTTAAGCAGTTCATAGCACAAGCATGGATGATAGGCAATTGACACAACTCAAAATAAATCTGACACCAATTTATAAAAATAGAGCTTATTTTTATAGAAATGTAGGCACCAAAATGAGCAGTATAGGTACAGAATAACCATAGGTATCAATTATAAAAGCAATAGAAAATCACTGCAGGAATGGCATCTAAATGTTGCATTGAAGTCAGTGACAAAATATCACTGGTTGCAAAAATGCACTTAAAATGTGAGTTGCATGAAACCCTTGGGGGTTACACAAGTGGAGTTCCTGGGACCAGATCAAGACAGTCAGTGCAGTTTTACCCGGCCCTTTGCGTCCGGATGAAGAGTTGTCCTGGCTGTCCATGGTGCTGAACAGGACTCACATTGAAGTCAATGGCTGGGATGCCACTGGTGACAAACGACCATTTTGGGGTCAAGTTGCGGGAAACCCTCAAGGTTGTATGGGGCCTGGTACCAGGGTACATAAGTCAGTTCACTTCTACCAGGTCTGTGAGCTATGGATGCAGAGTTGTTCTGGCAGTCTATGGTGCTAAACGAGGCTCGCGCTGGTGTGGATTTTACCACTGGCGCAGTGATGCTGAGAAGGAGATGCAAAATCTCAGCTTTGGCTGGGTTGCAAGTTGCTGTGTTGGATGCAAGTTGCAAGCTGTGCCCTGTACCTGCAGTGTCGAGTGTAGGGGTCAGTTACCGGGCTGGCAACCAGCAAGCCTTGGCAGCAGTAACGGTGCAGAAATCATTTAGAAAGTTACTGGGGTCCGAGGGAGTGAGGTAGCAGTCTGATACTGGGAGGCAGGCTGGACTACAACTCCCAGCAGACACTAGACCACCCGGTTTTCTATGATCCCACGGCGGACTTGATGGCTGGCGAAACATCGGATCCGGCTTCAGTTTTTACCTGTAGTTTGCAGGGGACTGGTGCCACCAGTCTAGGGGAGACTAAGGGTGCAACTGGCCTCCACAGATGTCCCTCCGATTGGGAATGATGAATTTCAGACAAGGACAAAAGTCAATTATGCAGTTCCTACTCTTTTGCCTCCAGTACAGAGTTTCCCTCTTTTGCTTTGGAGCAGTGGGCAGAGTCAGTTTGTTGGTAATGCAGAGTTTCTCTTGGTACTTCATTGAACTTGATCAATCAGATCTTAGGTTTTAGTGTCAGGGGTGTCCCTTAAATCCTAGATTCAGGGGCGTTTGGGCCAGATGTAGTAATTTCCGATTTTGCGAATCGGAAATTGCGAGTCGGTGCGACCGTCTGCGAATCGCAATGGGGTCGCAAAGACCCACCTCATTAATATTAATGAGGTGGGTCGCATTTTGCGACCCCATTGCGATTCTATGCACTCACAGGGATGGTGCCTGCTGGAGACAGCAGACCTCCATGTCTGTGACTGCTTTTTAAATAAAGCAGTTTTTTGTTTGTTGTATTGCAGCCCGTTTTCCTTAAAGGAATACAAACAAAATAAAGAAACCATTTGGTTTTGTTTTTTCAGAGTAGGCAGTGGTCCATTGGACCACTGCCTGCTCTGAAAAAACATTTATGGCAACATTCACAAAGCACCCAGGCTACCTGGGAGAAGGTCAGAACCTTGTCTTGGTAGCAGCAAATGTGGGAAAAAGCACAGGCTACTCGACCAGAACACAAAGGAAGGTGGCTGACCTCTAGTGTGCCACCTGGGTGTATGCCAGCTGTTCCTCAATATGAGATTTGTGTTGGGTGAGAGAAGACAAGCTGTTTGACACCAAACTCGACATATCTAAGATGTACGGTGAGGGAGCTAGCAGTCCTGGTCAACTGTGGATTAATTCCCATGTTATCCTAAGGACAAGCCTGCACTTATAGTGTACCTTAATGGAAAAAGAATGCTATAGAGACATAGAAGCTTGTGCTAATATATCTGCACCTTAAATATAATGCACACTGCCTCCTGGGTTGCAAAGGTCTACTTTAGGTTGTCTGATATACATATCAGGCAGTGTATGAGACTGTGCCACTCTTGGTGAGGGCACAATCGAACGTGAGCAGTTTGAAAGTAGAAAAGATTGGGTGTGGCTAATGTACAGGTTAAGACTGGCACCTCACTGCTGCCTGCTCAGATTACTCCTAGATTTGGAAAGACCAGACCTTTAGAAAGAACACTGTACTGGAACAAAAGGACTGAAGGACTCTTGGCTCCTTCTCGCTCAAAGGGACAAGAACTCCTCTCCGAAGGTCAGGTCGCTAAACTCCTGTTTGCCTGCTTCAGATATACAAAATGCTGAAGGATTCCTCACTCCAAGATAACTCAGCTGACCACACAGAACTGGATCATGCAGAAGCTGCAGAATGGTCTGGTGCCAAGAGGCGGCAGGCATTACCAGGAAAATCTTTTCTAGCAGTTGGGGAAAAGTGACACTTAGTAGTTTTTTCCACCCTGGTAGTACCAAGAAAAGATGTGCAGACTTGTCCAGAGAGGAAGCACATTGGGGTGAAGGAAAAACAGATGTGTCCCACTTGGGACATATTGATATGCTAGAAACCGGTTGAGTGTGACTTTGCAGTAAAGGTCCCAATCTTCATGAGCGGCTCACTGGCTACAGCTTGCAATATTACCACACTGGGGGATTGTGCAACCAAAAGGTGAGCAATTTCAAAGAAGAAATATATTGACCAGAGGAATATGGCTAATCTGAAACAGTCAGCTTTGTCTGACCCTGAGCTTTTTGGCTCTAAAACTTATGACTTCCCTGGGAAATCAGCAATGCTTGTATCTGACGTCAAGGGGAGCTAGTGAGATTCAGATTTGGAACTTGTCCTACTGGAAGACTTGAAATCTAAAATAGTCACTTATTTTTCAATAGTGCTTTACATGTTCAAGGTGCTTTATGCTTTAAAATAGTAAATGTTATTTTCTTGATTCACCATTTTCCAATTTAACTAATTTTCGTGTCCCTTTGCTCAGTATTTCTTTTATCTAGTTTTTGATATTGGCTTGGGAAAGTTATTATGCTAATTGCTTACATTAAAAATTGTTGGTGTTGATTGAACTTATACACATTTTTATTTGTATTTATCTGCTTGTGCCATAGGTATTATGAATTGAGCAGAGTTTCACTGAGATTTGTTTTGAAACCTAACCAAGGTATATTTATTGAGGTTGTAAGAGACCCTCCTTCCCAAAAGAATAAACCATTTTCTGACAGTATTGATAGTACTGATAGTCCTAGCACAGATGGTGAAGTTTCCCTCGTTGGATATTCTTCCTGAAGGTAACCGTGTCTTAGGAGAATGGAGAGGCTGTGAGAAAACTGTGCTGATTGCAGAAGCCCCCTAACTTTTTACACCGACCTTTTCATTTCTTGGTGGTGTTTTCCTGACTCTGATGGTGCCCTGGGCACTGCTGAACAGCCCCAGGGCCTGTGCTCTGAATAAATTGAATATACATTACAATTGGCTATGCCAACCTACCTATAAGTCCATAGTATATGGTAGGGCATGTAGGTTTAGGGACCCCAGCATAAGTAGTGTGCCCATAGGTGCACTGCTGAGGTGCCCAGTGTCCTTTTAAAGTCAGGCCTGTCTTGCTGGCTGTTTTTCAATATAAGTTACCTTCAAATTCGACTTTGGTATAAAAAGCACTTCCAAAGTCTTAAACTACCTTATTTTTGCATATGTTACCCCTAAGGTGTGCCTTAGGTGCCCCCAGTGTGGATGCAGTGTAACTATAAGTAGGGGCCTTATAAAATATGTTTTATGGGCCCTGGTGAGGAAAAATAGCCAAATGTGATTTTCCCTAATGGTAGTGAATGGGCCCCATAGGCTAAAATGGGGAGACTTTCTTTTAATTAATAAAGTTCCGAAAGGAGCTAGCTATGTCAAGTTTGTATCAAACATATTGTCATAATAAATCCAACAACTTGCCATTGTTGAATTTAATATAACTAGTTCAGTGAAAGAGTTTTAGATCTCTACCTGAAAGTTACCAGCTTCAACTCTGTAGCGCCCTTCTTTGATTGGCCAGCCTCTGGTGTGAAGTGGGCTGGGCTGAAGACAAAGGAAGTTCCTGGGGAGGAGACCTGCCTCTGCAGATAGTGAAACAAGATGGGGGGAGAACAGTCAAACTGGTCTTCAAAGGAGAGAAGGACATTTGGAGTAGCTCAGGACCTTCCCCATTTCCTTCAAATCCAGACCACTAGGTATTCCCTTGATTAGATTAGGAAAGGAAAGGAAAGGGGTGTGTTAAGGAATTTTAGCCACACCAGTGGGTGAACTCAGCCAGACCTAACCTCCAAAATTCAGATTCTATTATTTTGGAAGTTTCAGGAATGTTATTCCCTGAGATTGATTTTTGCCACACTTCCCAGCAAGTGGTCATCCAAGACGGTGGTGGCCTCCCTGCGATTGGATATTTGCCCCCCTCCCTTTCCACCCCAGGAGCAAGGAGAAATCTTGCAGAGTTGCACCCACACCTCAAATCCCTGCTGGAAGAAGATACTGGAGAAGGACTGTCCTGCTTGACCCTGGCCTGCACTTGGACACTGCACTCACAAGGACTGCACCAGCTGCACACTTTGGCCTTCAAGGACTTTGCCTTGCTTCTGCAACTCCATGAGTGGACTTCCTGTAAGCTACAGGTACAAAAGAGCTGCCCAGAGTCCCCTGCATCAAGTCCTGCAAGAAAAGCCCAGCTTACTTGTGTCCAGTGGCCATTTGAGGATTATGACCAGATGCATTCTGGGAATTGTAGTCCCAACTCCTGAGGAGCAACCCAGAGCTTCTGTAACTTTGGATCAAGCTGTGGACATTTAATGGACCCTAAAAGGACCTCTGGAAGAAAATCCAGACGTTTGAAGACATTTGGAGCAACTATTGTAAACCGCTCCATAAGTTGAAAGGGTGCATTGTGGGAGTTGTAGTCCCAGACCCCAAGAGGATAACCAGGGGAACCCTTGGCTGGTGCTGTGGACCACTTTCCTGTATCAAGGAACACTTATGAAGTATAACAGTATTACCTCGTGGGTGGACTAAACTTTGGACTTTGTCCCTGTCCAGTCTGACCTTTTTTAACCCTTTACTATTTGCTTGTAAGCGCTAGAATGACTTTTAATCTTTGAAAATTAATGTCTTTGGTTCCGTACATTGGATTTTTGTTACCTTAGTGTCATTTTAAAGATAAAAATATATTCTATTTTTATTGTGTTTTGTGTTTTAGTTATTTACTGTTTTGTGATTTTTTAATGCTTTACACACCTGTCCTTTAAGTTAAGCCTAACTGCTGGTTGCTAAGCTACCAATGGTTGAGCTGAGATTAATTTATTGAGACCTGACCGGACCAAGTGGAGGTTAGTTGGCTATTTCTAAGTTTAGGTACTTACCTGAACTTACCAATAAGTCACTTTCCAACAAAGGCAAAGGCGGCTTTCCAGGTTGTTGTGACATATTTGTGATAGACTTTAAATAGGAATGAAGAAGGCCACCCCTGTCTTATTTTAAATGTATAATTGACCAGATGAGCAATGTGTATTATAAATGGCTTAGAAGAGTCAGTTTTAGAAGCTCTGGCTACAATGTTTCTAGGAAGACACAGTATTATAACCATCTTTATTTTTTGTACTGTCTGTTGAGATTTTCAGCCTTAAACCGCATACTTAAATGAATTACATGTTTTATGTCAGCGACAGTATCCTTTATGATTTTACAGATGATTTCTTATGTACACACTAAATAGCTTAACATTTGTTTATGAACTAGCCTTTGCTGTGTGGTGTGCTTTTAGTTTACATAAAGATAAAAAGAGTGTTAACATGTGTTAATAAAGTGCCATTGGTTAGTTTGAATTGACTGAATGGGAACTTATTTTGTAATGGTTCTAATATGACTAAGTTCAAAATGGTCACATCACACTGAATGCCTCTATTTGAATGTCTCTATTTCCATATATTTCTCATGTACAGAGAGGCCAAATGTTAGAAATGGGTCTCTGGTTGGCAGTCAGGTTGCACTCTGTCCAAGCAGGAACCCTCACTTTAATCAAGGAAATGGAGATACACACTTAGATAACCCCTGCTCACCCGTTTGGTAGCTTGGCACAAGCAGTCAGGCTTATCTCGAAGGCAATGTGTCAAGTATTTGTACCAAAACACACAGTAATACAGTGAAAACACTACAAAATGGACACCACACAAGTTTAGAACAATAGGCAATATGTACCTAAATCAAACAAGAACAACATGGCAAAAATCCAACATACACAAATCAAGTTATGAATTTTTAAAATAAAGTTTTGCTCCATTGAAAACAATGGAAATGTTGTTACACAAAGTACCTGGTTTGCGTCAAAAATAAAGTCGCAAGGCGAGCATGCACCAGAAAAGTCCGCGATGTGTAGATTGCTTACTCGCAAGTGAGGCAGTGCGTAATTTCTTCTCTGGTAGGTAAGAGTTGTTTTTCTCCTTCGCAAGAGAGAGATGCGTCGATTTCCAGACGGGCAACTCAGATCCGCGCAGGTTCACAATGACTTTGACGCCCAGGGACAGTGTGTGAGAAATCTGGTCACATGGTACTGGAAAACCATGTTGCGTAGGGTTTGCGTCATTCTCAGCAGCAGCAAGCAGATATTGCGTAATTTCTCCAGCCATGATGTGTTGATCGCCCAGCCACAATGCAGGTGGATAGTCAATTTTAGCCGCAAAGCGGGTGGTGCATTGTTTTACAGCCATGTTGCAGGTGGTGCATCTAAAATTTCCCCGCACTGTGTTCTGTGCATGGATTTCATTACTTGCTCTGCCAATTTCACCTTTCAAGGGCCCAGGGACTGGATAGGACACCACTTGGTAGGGCAGGAGTCTCAGCAGAGAGTCCAGGTGCTGGCAGATGAAGTCTTTCATGGCCCTGAGGCTTCAAAACTGGAGGCAAGCTCAGTTTAACTCCTTGGAGCTTATTCCTAAGCAGAAATGCACAACAAAGTCCAGTCTTAGTCCCCTTTCACAGACAGAAGCAACAACTGCAGAATAGCCCAACAAAGCACAGTCACAGGCAGGGACAGCAATTCTCCTCAGCTCTTCAGCTCTTCTCCTTGGCAGAGGTTCCTCTTGATCCCAAAACTAATCTAAATTTCAGGAGTTTTGCGTCCACTACTTATCCTCCTTTCTGCCTTTGAAGTAGGTACACTTCAAAGGAAAGTCTCTGTTGTTCACAAGATCCTGCCGTGCCCAGGCCAGGCCCTGGACAAGCACCAGGAGATTGGATACTGCTTTGTGTGAGGGCAGGCACAGCCATTCAGGTGTAAGTGACCACTCATCCCTCCATTCAAGCATAGATGACCCATCAGGATATGGAGGTTACTCCCCAGCTCCCTTCGTCTCACTGTCTGGAGGGGATTCAGAAACAGCCTAACTGTCAAAATGACCCAGACAGGGAATCCACAAACAGGCAGAGTCACAGAATGGTTAAAGCAAGGAAATGCCCACTTTCTAGACGTGGCATTTTCAAACTAACAATCTAAAAACCAACTTCACTAAAAGATATAGACCCTCATTAAAACCCTGGCGGTAAATTCTGCTTACCGCCGTGCAGAAGACCGCCAACACACCGCTGCAGTGGTGGAAAACCGCTACAGCTACTACAACCCACAGCTTGGAATCTGTCAAAATCCAGACACCCACACGAGTCCACCACACCAAAGGTCAGTGATAAACTGGCGATAACAAAACCTCCACTGTCACGCCAACAGGAATATGCCCACACTATCATGAATCCAAGTGGCGGTCTTTCAACCGCGGTATTCCATTGGCAGTACACACCGCCACGCTCAAAATACACACACATTTACAAAACACAACCACAATGGACAATTCGAAATACACATACCTGATATACATACACACACAACTCCCACACACCCGATCCACTATAAAACACACACCCACATCACCCACAAACCCTTATGACCAGAATTGCGACAGAAGGCCAGAGAGAGAAACCACCAGAAAAAACACTAGCATCCACAGGCACACAACATCATCACTCACACAACATCCATGCGCCTCAGACAACACACACAAACACATCCCCTCACACATCACAACCGACACCACCTCACACATCAGCCACACCACATCATGGCACCTCAATGACACACCAGGTTTTCTGAGGAGGAGCTCAGGGTCATGGTGGAGGAAATTGTCCGGGTAGAGCCACAGCTATTCAGATCACAGGTGCAGCACACCTCCATTCCTAGGAAGATGGAGCTATGGCGCAGAATCGTCAACAGGGTCAACTCAGTGGGACAGCACCCCAGAACACGGGATGACATGAGGAAGAGGTGGAACGACCTACGGGGGAAGGTGTGTTCCGTGGTCTCAAGATACCAGATTGCAGTACAGAGGACTGGCGGTGGACCCCCACCTCCTCCCCCACAACTAACAACATGGGAGGAGCAAGTCTTGGCAATACTGCATCCTGAGGGCCTCGCAGGAGCAGCAGGAGGAATGGACTCTGGTAAGGCAACTCTTGACCATAATATCCCCCACCCTACCTGCATGCCATCACATACCCCCACCCTCACCCCCATCACTCCAACACCTCACATATGTCCCACTATCACAACCCACACATCCCAACACCAAGCCCTGCATGCAACACCAAAGCATGGACACCCATCACCAAAGCATGTCCACAACAGACACCCACACAGACCCCAAACCAAATATCACACAAGGACCTAGACAAGAATGCAAGCACTGGAGTACAGGGTCACTCACTCATTGCACACAATGGCACACAGAGATGCAATAATCATGCCTTTACACCCCTGCAGGACCCCTACCCAACGTCACCGGACAGGAGGTTCCAGACATGTCCATTCCCCCCACAGAAGAGGCCCACAGTGATGACAGCAGCTCTGCACAACTGGATAAAGATGACCAGCCCAGCCCATCTGGGACGTCGGGACAGTCAGTTCCCCTCACACTGGCACAAGCCACCACAGAGCCTCCCCCTCAGGGAACACCAGCACAGCACCCACCCAGCAGGCCCAACCCTCTGTCCCAGGACACGTCAATCAGCAGTGTGTCCACCACTACAGGGAACCCAGGCAAACCCACCACCCCAAGAAAATCAGGGACCTGGGGGCAGTGGCAGTGGGAACTGGGAGGAGTGCTGTGCCACAGGGGAGGACAGGCCCAGGGAACCCACTCTCCACAAGGCCCTCTCCAACATCATGGGAGCGTTCAATCATTCCCAGGAAACGATGGCAACGGTACTGGCCAACTTTCAGGAGACCCAGCGGCTGCAGGAGTAACACTATCTGGGGATCAGGGAGGAACTCAAGTCCATCAACACCACCCTGGTCACCATTGTAGGGGTGCTGCAGGACCTTGTCAATACCAGGGGGGACACTGTGGCACAACAAGGGGCCCCTGACACTAGCCTGGATGATGAACAGCCCACCACCTCTGCCGGCGCTAGTGGACAGGAGGCACCGCCATAGGACCACGACACCAGCACCCCACCCTCTGCAGATGGAGAGCCACCCCACAAACGGTCCCTGAGATCCAGGAACAAGACAGAGAACATTGCCAAGACCCCCGCCAGGAAATGAGACGCCCCTGACTGTCATCATTTTGCCCCACTTTGTCACCCTGTCCATCCTTCAACTGCCCTTGCTCCACTTCCTATCCCCCTTTGGACAATGCACCTGTGAAACAAATATACTGGACTCTGCCATGGACATTCCTCCACCATCACCCCTGACCATTTTACAACCCCCTCCACTTATTTGCACAAAAATAAACACACATCAATCACAAAACTTTCTGGACTCAGTCTGTGCTTTCACAAATGTGTAATTGCAATGACTATGGAATATAGCAATTTCAATTTAAATGTCAACATACCGATGTAACACAGCTCTAGTCCATGAGGAAATATAGCAGAGGTCACAAAGTGGGACCCACATCTGTTAAATGGAAAGGCAAAGTGACAAGTCAGGGTCCATACACTGGGTGAAAATGACAGACTAACGATAGGTCAAACAATAGTATGAGATGTGGGAGGCAGTGATATCTTCTTACCTGTCTCTCACTGGAAGTACTGCTGGATAACTGTTGTCGATATGCTCTTCTTCTGCTTCCTCTTCTTCACTGTCCACAGGCTCCACAGCTGCCACAAGACCTCCAGCTGGACCATCCTCCTGAAGAAAAGGCACCTGTTGTTGCAAAGCCAGGTTGTGTAGCATACAGCAGGCCACGATGATCTGGCACACCTTCTTTGGTGAGTAGTAGAGAGAACCACCTGTCATATGGAGGCACCGGAACCTGGCCTTCAGGAGGCCGAAGGTTCTTTCTATAATCCTCCTAGTTCGCCCATGTGCCTCATTGTAGCGTTCCTCTGCCCTTGTCCTGGGATTTCTCACTGGGGCCAGTAGCCATGACAGGTTTAGGTAGCCAGAGTCACCTGAAAATATTGAGGGACGACTGTTAGACACACACTAACCCATAAGGACAACCCTAGACCCAGACAACTATTCACATGGTATAGGGTCCTTGTCCTCACCTATTAGCCACACAAGGTGCCTCTGGAGTTGCCCCATCACATAAGGGATACTGCTATTCCTCAGAATGTAAGCGTCATGCACTGAGCCAGGAAATCCACATGGGAGATGTACTGGTCAGCCAAAACACACCATCTGCACATTCATTGAATGGTAGCTTTTCCGGTTTCTGCACACCTGTCACTCCTGCGGGGGGTAACAGGGCCACATGTGTCCCATCAAATGCACCTATGATGTTGGGGATATGTCCAAGGGCATAGACGTCTCCTTTCACTGTAGGCAAATCCTCCACCTGAGGGAAAACGATGTAGCTGCGTATGTGTTTCAGCAGGGCAGATAACACTCTGGACAACACGTTAGAGAACATTGGCTGGGACATCCCTGATGCCATGGCCACTGTTGTTTGAAAAGACCCACTTGCCAGGAAATGGAGTACTGACAGGACCTGCACTAGAGGGGGATCCCTGTGGGATGGCGGATAGCTGACAACAGGTCTGGCTTCAACTGGGCACACAGTTGATGGATTGTTGCACGATCAAGTCTGTAGGTGACTATTACGTGTCTCTCTTCCATTATCGACAGGTCCACCAGCAGTCTGTACACCGGAGGATGCCACCATCTCATCACCTGCCCCAGCAGACGTGCCTTATGGACGAGAACAGCGAGCGGAGAGTCAGCCAACACTGAGGTATTACAAAATGTCAATTGCACACATTTATCAATCCGCAATGTGCCTGTTACTGTGTGTATGCAAGGCCTAGATAGGTGTGACGCAGTTATTATTAATGCCATGTGGCACCCTGAAATGGCGGCTGCCTGACCTGTAAGGTGGGACAAGGGGATATGAGGTAACTGCGCTGGCGTTCAACACCGTTGCAGTGGCGGTCGAAGACAGCTGCGCAATCCTGCATTGGTTAACATTGGACCCTATGGGTCCCAGGAGCCAATGACGATGTACGCTGGCGGTGACGGTACGCACCGCCGCGGATGTGACCACCATTTTCTGTCTGTTCACTCACTTGATACCTGACCTTCGACAGGAGAGGACCTACACTGCAAGTGCTGCTGTGACCTGGGTCTGGAAGCGACAATGGCTCTTGTGTCTGGGGAAAGGTCCCCTGCCATCACTTCGGAGGAGTTGGAGAAGTTAGCAGATGGGGTCCTCCCCCAGTACACGCTACTGTACGGTCCTCCAGACAATCAGGTGAGTACACTGTGAGCATCTGCATGGGCAATGCCTGTTTGGAGTGGTGTGGATGGAAGATACATGGGGGGGGGACTGAGGCCTGAATGCCATCCAGGGTGTTGAGAGGCATTTGCAACAAACAAATGCATACGTGGAGGGCATTCATTCTGGCCAGGCAGCCCAACAGAGAGCATTTCAGGCTCTGGCCTCAACACTGATGGCAGCCTTTGTCCCTGTGTCCAGCCTCCCCACTCCAATTTCCTCCACCCAGACCATATCCCCTGTACCTCAGCCTATCCCAAGCACACCATCAGACCAGCATGCACACACCTCAACACACAAGGGTGGTTCAGGCAAACATAAGCACCACACATCCCACAGGCACTCACAAAAGCACCATACCCATACAGACATGCCAACATCCACTGCCTCCACTGTGTCCCTCTCCTCCACGTCTCCCTCCTCCCTCCCAGTCTCGTCTCCACTCACACCTGCATGCACTACATCTTCAGCCACTACCTCCATCACCAGCACGCCCATCGTCACACACCGCTCACGTGCACTCACCACCCCCACTACCATTCACACATCCCCTGTGTCCTCTACCACTGTGTCTGTGAGCCCTCCTCCCAAACTACACAAACGCAGGCACACACCCACCCAACAGCCATCCACCTCACAGCAGCCTCCAGCCCATGCACCTTCACCCAAATTCAGCAGACGTACACCTCCTACAACCACTACCTCTTCTTCCATTCCCAAACCCCCTCCATCTTCCCGTCCCAGTGTGTCTAAAAAACTTTTCCTGGCTAATACTGACCTCTTCCCTACACCTTCCCCCCGTCCATCTCCTAGGGCCAGGCTTTCCAGCCCAGCACCTCAGCCACCACATCCCCAGGCACAGTGGTGCCAGCAATTGCGGGCTATTGGAGTGCGCCAACCATCAGGGCTGCCAGTGTGCCACGGAGCGAGGATAAGGACATTCCGCCACCTGCAAAACTAAAAAAGTTGCCCACATCCCAGAGGGAGAAGCAGAAAACACCTGCCACCAAGGGCTCAGGGAAAAACAAAAGGCAATGGTGGCAAGAATGCTGCGCCACCATCCAGGGTGGGGAAGGGCCAGAAACTGAAGGGCAGGCCAGGAGAAGGCATGGTGGCACCGACTGAGGGACCAGTGTCACACCTTCTGTCCACGTCAACGCCAACCTGTACGGCGGAGAAGACCACCACCTGCACCGCCACCTGCACCGCCACAGAGCCCGCAACCAGCACCGCCGCCACAGAGCCCGCCGCCAGCACTACTGTCATTGAGCCCACCATCTGCACCCCCACCACAGAGCCCGCCACCAGCACCACTGTCATTGAGCCCGCCACCAGCAGCGCCACCACAGAGCCCGCAGCAAGCACCGCCGCAACAGAGCACGCCACCAGCACCACTGTAATTGAGCCCGCCACCAGCACCGCCGCCACAGAGCCCGCCGCCAGTACCACTGTCATTGAGCCCGCCACCAGCACCGCCGCCACAGAGCCCACAGCCAGCAGCGCAGCCACAGAGCCCACAGCCAGCACCGCTGCCACAGAACCCGCAGCTAGCACCACCGCCACAGAACTCGCAGCCAGCAGCGCTGCAACAGAGCCCACAGCCAGCACCGCTGCTGCAGAGCCCGCAGCCAGCACCGCTGCCACAGAGCCCGCAGCCAGCACCACCGCCACAGAGCCAGCCGCCAGCACCGCCGAGACTGACACCACCGCAAGCACTGCCACGACTGACGCCGCCGCAAGCACCACCAGCGGCCTGTGACATCCTGAGCCAGTGGCACCACCGCAGAAATGGCTGCCATCCCCAGTGATCATTCGTCTGATGAAGCACTCTGGGCACCAAGCCCCCTCCAGAACCAGTGGAGAGATACATCCACTAGCTCAGTCCTTGGCAGGATGAAGCACTCTGGGCACCAAGCCCCCTCCAGAACCAGTGGAGTATCACATCCACTACCTCAGTCCTTGGCAGGTGAAACAATCTGGGCACAAAGCCCCCTCCAGAACCAGTGGAGTATCACATCCACTACCTCAGTCCTTGCCAGGATGAAGCACTCTGGGCACAAAGTCCACTCCAGAACGAGTGGAGAAAGGCATCCACTTGTGATACTGTGGCTTTGCACTCCCCAGGATAAAGCAGTGGGCAATCCACCCACTGAAAAGACTTGAGAGTATATGTAATGTTGCAGCATGTATTTGTGTGAATGGTGTTGTGGGTGAGGGTGGGGGTGTTGCGTGTGTGTGTGTCACTCTCTTTTCCCTCCCCTGTGTTGTAAGTGCAGTACTCACCATGGTCGTCGCGCCATCTCTGGAGCTCCTGATAGAGGAGCAGGGAGACCATCGCCGACAGGATCTGCAGTTCTGGCTCCATGGCGTCCTGGTTCCTCGTGGGGTGTGGAGAGGTAAGTGATTTCCCCTTCTGTGTACTGTTTCCGCCGTGTTTTTGTTCACGTTGGTTTCGCCCCGAAAATGTGGTGGATTGGCATCTTGTGATAGGGTGGGCGGTACATTGTCTTCCGTCTGTCTGTTTGCGGTTACTGCCGTGCTGTTTGTACCGCCGTGGCAGTCGGAGTGTTAAAGTGGCTGTCTATGTTGGCGGTTTCCGCCATGGTAGTAATCCCATTTTTTTTTTCTGCCACCCTGTTGGCGGTATTACCGCCGCTTTAACACCGACAGCCAGGGTTGTAATGAGGGCCATATTTTTAAATTGTGAGGTCAGAGACTCCAAACTCCATATTCTAACTGCTCCCAATGGCAATCTGAACTTTAAAGTTATTTAAAGGCAGCCCCCATGTTAACCTATGAGAGATATAGGCCTTGCAACAGTGAAAACTGAATTTAGCAGTATTTCACTGTTATGACATGCATAGCACATCAGTGCATGCCCCACCTCTAACATACACTGTATCCTGCCCATGTGGCTACCTAGGGCCTACCTACCTTAACTAATGTTATGCTTAATTTATTAATTTCATGATTTGGAACTCCTAGGAGGTCCACATTAAAAACAAACGAAAAATAAGACATCACAATGAGGAAAATCAATAACAGACGAGACAAGATACAATAAAATGGAAGAATTATTACAAAGTGCAACACTATTAAAACTTCAAATATTCACTAAAATGGTCAATATACATTTAAAAATGCTCTCAATAAGTGAAAAATCTGAAATCAAACATGTAGTCATGACATTTGTGTCAAGCTGTTGGCGCTGTGTGCAGATGGCGCTGTGTGTGTTACTGGGGTAGGGGTGAGAGCAGATGGCACTGTGTGTGTGCGCTGTGTGTGTGTTACTGGGGTAGGGGTGAGAGCAGATGGCGCTGTGTGCAGATGTGGCTGTGTATGTTACTGGGGTAGGGGTGAGTGCTGATGGCGCTGTGTGCAGATGGCGCTGTGTGTGTTACTGGGGTAGGGGTGAGAGCAGATGGCGCTGTGTGTGTGCGCTGTGTGTGTGTTACTGGGGTAGGGGTGAGAGCAGATGGCGCTGTGTGCAGATGGCGCTGTGTGTGTTACTGGGGTAGGGGTGAGTGCTGATGGCGCTGTGTGCAGATGGCGCTGTGTGTATTACTGGGGTAGGGGTGAGAGCAGATGGCGCTGTGTGCAGATGGCGCAGTGTGTGTTACAACGTTTTGAAAAAGGGGGCGGGGTGGTTGTTCCCCCTCTAAGCCCCGCCCTCTCTAAGCCCCGCCCCCGCTGTCACTTCAGTGTGGTCCTCGGCCGCAAACCATACTGCAATTTTGGCCCCCGAGAAAAAGTTTGTGAGTACCCATGCTCTAGACTTAGTAATAAATCAAATTTGCCAATCAGGGAAAGCCAATTACACATACATTTTACACAGGAGCACTTGCACTTAAACACTGGTTAGCAGTGGTGAAGTGCCCAGAGTACCAAAAACAGAGTCCAGCACACAGTCAAAACCTAGGAAGCAGAGGCAAAAAAGACAAGGGAGACCACATCAAGGATGCAAGGTCTAACAGACACCAACAGTAGGTTGCGCCTGATGTATTAAATATGAAATTATATTAAATAAACAACTATATACAAGTAAAAAGGCCAGTGGCCAGTCTATGTCTGTTTGTGCCCATAACACATATGGCAGTGTCCAAATGCCCTAATTTGACTCCTGACTGCAAAATATACCTCAACATGGTTGGGGCAGCAAGAGGGCAGGCAGGCACCTCAGGGGTGAGGGGGTGGTGGTCGAGGGGTTGGTTTGGGCTTGGGAGGGTCTTGGGTTTGGGGTGGTCTTTTGCTTTAGCTTTGGGTGGCATAGATTTCTTTGCAGGGGAGGAGCATAGGATACACCGAGGGACATGGGAGGACACAGAGGTGGAAGGGCTGGACTTTGGGAGGGACACAGGGTGCTTCGGGGACTCATGGAGTTGGAGAGGGGTAGGGACTGGGTAAACAATTTTTTTTTTCATTTTTTAGGTACAGAAGGGTGGTCATGGGAAAAGTGTTTGGGAGTGCAGGGAGTGGGAGTGGTTGTCAGATGTGTCCTTGTGTGTGTTTTGGGTGCAGGTGTGTGAGTGGATTGCTTGCATTTGCTGGGTGTCTGTTTGGGTGGGTGAGTGCAGGCATTTAGGTGTCTTGTGAGAAGGGAGGGGGGAGGTGCTGGGAATGGCCATGCTGGATGGGTGACTGTGTGCTGAGGTGGTGGCTACAGGACAGGTTGTTGTGCTGTGTGTGGGGGTGTTGGTTGTGGTGAGTGCAGATATGATGACAGGGGTAGATGTCTGTGGGTCAGCTATTGTAGTGACTGTGGGTAAGATCAGAGTAGTGGCTGAATCAGGGAGGGTTGATGTGGTGCCAGCAGTGTGAGTGGTGTAGTGGCTGTGATATAGAGGGTATGGAGGAGTCTGAGCAGGGGCTGGATATTGTCGTGTCTGCAGGTGTGTGTTGTCTGTGTGCGTGCCAGTGATGGATCTTGTGGTGCTTGTGTTTGTCATGAGCAACAGTGTCTGTTGGAGTGGATGTCTGCCTATGTGAAGGTGTGCCCTGAATGGGTGTGAGGAGAGGTAATTGGGATTGGGAAGAGGTAGGTCGAGGGGGACAGTACACAAAGGAACACTGGCTGCCATCAGAGAGGAGGCCAGAGCCTGAAAGGATTTCTGCAGGCCAGTCAGGGCAACATGAATGCCTTCCTGGAACCCATTGCTGTGTTGCAATTGAGCTGTCAGTCCCTGGATGGCATTCATGATGGTGGTCAGACCCATAGAGATGGACTTCAGGAGGTGAATAGCCTCCTCATTGAGAGCAGCAGGGCTGACTGGGGCAGGGGCAGAAGTGCCTGCAGTGAAAGAGACATCCACCCTCTTGGGTGAGCAGGCACGGGCAACTGGGTGGGGAGCTACAAGGAGGGCAGTGCTACCAAGGAGGATGGCAGACAAAGATGGTGCTGGGTGGTCCCAGATGGGTCCGCCACCGCTAGGGAGTGTCCACTGGAGGAGGATTCTGAGGATGATGATGATGATCCAGTCTCTCCTTTGGTACTCCCCTCACCCTCCGTCCCACTGGGTCCCTCAGCCTCACTGGATTCAGACTCATGTGTCCCATGGGCTACTACTTCCCCACTCACCAGTTCCCCTTCTCCTTCAACAGATGATGCTGATGCACCTAAAGGGAGAGAAAGACGAGGGAGAAAGATATATAGGGAAACAGTCAAAACCTAACTTGCATTAACACATTTGTCCATGTACATATCAAACATTACATGACATGTCAGGCCATGCCATTGCAATTGCACTCCAAGTCTGCCAATACCTATTTTACCTGCAAAGCTGTAACAGACATTTAACATCAAATGTGCACACAAGTAGGAATACGGACATGAAGAGGCAGTGACACTGCATTACACCAGGGTTTTGGCAGAGGAAAATTAAACTTCAAATGGATTCACAAAGTTGTCACTTCAGTGACCTTCCTGGGCACTTACCACATTTAGTACCATCCCATTGTTATAAGGATAGGTTCACACGCTTACATCTATAAGAGCTACACTTGCTGTACCATCTGTCCTCATGTAAGTCCCCACACATCTCTGAACACTGAAGGTGACATATGATTGTATAGTCAGCTATCAGGCCAATACTCCTGTCCCATTGAGGCCCTTCTTGGGGATGAACATGTGAAGGTAGACCCACTTACATTCAATGACAATGATTGAACCAAACATATACACTGTTCCAGTAGGAGACCAACACAGATAAATTTGCATTTATAGCTCTGATACATTGATGGTTGGAGCTGCTCAGACAGAATGCATAGGTTGTCAAAACAGCGCCAAACATCATAGGTTTGGGAGTGCACTCCACTGACAGCATTGTCTTGTCACACATAAATCATAGTTGCCCTGGCAGGGTCACCAATATCCATTGTAGTTATGTGTCTACCATTGTCCACATTCACAATATTTCAGAATCAAGCCATCCAATCCCACTTAAGCCCTGTCAAGTGTGAGATAACAGTCAGTTCTCACCCCCTTGTTGCTGCTGCGCTGCTCTCAAGCGCCCATCAACCTCAGAGTAGGCCACCATCAAAATGCGGGCCATTAGAGGGGTCAGGGTCCGGCGGAACCCCTCCCTCGTTGGGAGGACATCCCCAGCTGGGCCTCTGCAATCCTCTGGGCCCAGCATCTCAGGTCCTCCCACTGCTTTCCGCAATGGGTGCTCTGCTAGCTATAGACCCCCAGGATCCGCACTTGCTTGGCAATGGAACGCCAAATCCCCTTCTTCTGATGGGCGCTGACCTGGATGGGTGATACAGACAGGAGGAGAATGTGATTAAGAGTGGTACTACATCAACAGCAGTGGACTAGAAACACCAGATACACCACTTCCACATCCAAATCCATCCAAACGGGTCACAATCCATATATACATGCCCACAGCATGCATGCACTCCGTGGCCAGTATGCCTATGCCACTCACTATGACACACACACACCTAACACACACTACAAGGGCATGTGGACCACCTGCTCCTCTGGTGCCTCATACTATTGTCCACAAAGGGGTAGCACCCTTTCCATCACTTTATCCAGTTCATCTTGGGTGAATGCCCGGGCCCTATCACCTGCAGGACGTAGCATGATGGCTCCTAGAGACAGTACACAACAGCTCACATAGTGGAGGTGTTGCTTGCAGACCTGTCAGGAGTCAAGTGACCTAGGTGGCAGAAAATGGTGGTCACGCCTGCCGCGTACAGGACCGTCACCACCGGCGGTGATCCTCATTGGCCCCATTCCTGTATAGGCAGCAATGTAACCCAATGAGAAATTGCACAGTGGCTGCAACCGCCCACTGCCATGACAGCATACGCTGGCGTACTTGCATCACTACCAACTGTCCTGTGCTGCAGGACAGGGGGCTGCCATTTTAATTACAGTTAATGAGTTTTTGCAAAAAATGTAAGTGCGTCATTTGAATGAAATGCCCATAACTCTGCACAGGCCCATGTATTTACATCATGTATGGGCACATACATGTGACATTCAACATGGATGTCACCTAAAGTGCATTTGCCCCTACATGCTGCCCTGTACGAAGTGTTGCACCCTATATCACTGTAATATCTACTTGCATGGTCCATGCCAGATACATATGTGCACATGACATGGAACATAACACATGTATTGTAGTGAATCCTACTTCGTTTTAATGGGATAACAGGAGTTAGCTTAGCCTTTGGCTTGCAGACTCGTGCCCCCGTCACCTAGTGACTTTTAACCTACTTAGCTTGCTCTGTCTTAGCACATTTAATTATTTATTTCTTCTAAGATGGCTGCCTTGTTTAGAGTTAGGCCACTTGTTATGGGTTACATTATCAGTGTCCCTGCGCTAAGGCGTCAAGAACTAGCATCAAAGACAAACAAACAGTAGGCCTTCACACTTTGGGATTTTCCTTCTCTATACTTTCAAGGGATAATTGCCGTCCCAAGCATGTCTGTTATCTATTGTTTGGGAACACACCTACGTCAGGGGTCCTTGAAGATCTGTATAAATATGTTGCACTTTAGACAGATAATCAGAGGGATTCCGACCAGAGGGCATCGCCACCATCGCTGATATCGATGCTGCAAGTGGTCTTGACGCTGACCCAGTCTTCGTGTCCCTACGGAGTCTGAGATAGAGACCTCATTCCAAGGTAACGAGGGTTGGGGGCTCCTTTCATGGACATGGCATTGGCAGATTAGGTTTAACAAACCCAGCTCTCCTTTAGGTAGGAGGTTAGGTCTTACACACTAGAGTATTAGGGCATATTACATTCCGTATGTCTTTTTCATGCATTGCAAGATGGTGGGGGTCTTTGTAATAATGACTCCCGTCTTCACAATTCTGTTGCTTGCATTATTCATTATCCTAATCATTGCAGCCCATGCAACTTATCTCAAATTGAAGTTATGTTGAATACAAACTATTGAAACTTTACTGCATCTTTGTCAGTGCCTGCATTTGTATGAGACATGATACACCTGTGAGAAAGGTGTAATCTCCGTTTAACCAAGACACTCCCTGAGATGTCTTACTCTCAAGTCCATGCGTAAAGGCTGCCACAAATCACCTTTTATTATTGTGTTTCTGGTGAGGTGCTGCTAGTGAGCCGGTAAGGTTGGGACAAAAGTTGCGACCTGTTGTAGGAGAGACGTAGTCGCCTACAAACGAAAGTACTGTCATCCTTTAACCAGCAGTCTTGCCTAGAGCAAGAGTCCAAACTACGACAGTATTGGGTGGCACAAACAATGTACACGGCCAGCAATGGGCAGCACACATGGCATAAATGGCACTCCTGCATACACAATGAAGTAACTGCCACCTGTTCATGCATGTCTGCATTGTTTAGTGTGTGGCACGAGATATTGAACTGCAAACTTGTTGGCAGTGCTAATCAAATGCTACATTTTCTCCTCTCCATCCTAGATACCATGTAACAAGGATAAAGAGAAATGCACTTGTGTACCATCCGTTAGTCAACCTTGCCACCATGGAAGAGATATACATAATGCAGACCTATCGTCTGAATCATGTCACCATCATAGAGCTCTGTACTCAATTGGATCCTGATCTAATGCCTGCCATCCGCAGTCCCTATGCCATCCCTCCCATAGTCCTAGTATTGTCAGTGCTGCACTTCCTTGACACAGGATCCTTTAAGGTCACAGTGGGCGTGGCTGCAGGGATGTCACAGCCCATGTTCAGCACCGTGTTGTGGGATGTACAGTCAGCTTTCCTAAAACACCTGGACAGTTACATCAGGTTCCCCCAACCTGTGAATTCCCCCACTGTGAAGGATGACTTCTTTGAGCACAGACACATCCCTCACGTGATTTGTGCAATTGATGGCCCCCAGATTGATTTAGTTCCTTCAAGCGTCAAAGAACAGGTCTATCGGAACTGGAAAAACATTCACTCCATTAACGTGCAGGTGGTGTGTTTGGTGCGCCAGTACATTCCCACGAGACTGCCAAGATTCTGGTAGCTGTCCATGATGTCTACATATTGAGGAACAGCAATGTCCCACACACAATGACACATCTAAACAGCGAGATGGCTTGGCTCTTTGGTAGGTATCAGTGTGGATATGTGTCTCTATTGTTGCACCTCAACACTACCTTCCTTGTGGCTGTCCTTGGTTTCTAACTGGTCCTGCCTTTATTCATGATGGGGAATCAAGATATCCTAACTTTCCCTGGCTATTGACACCCGTGAGGTACCCTACCATGGATGCCGAGAACCATTACAATGAGGCCCTCGACAGGACGAGGTGTGTGATAGAAAGGACTTTTGGCCTACTTAAGTAATGAGGAGGCAGATGATGATGGTGCAGTAGAGTCTAGGATGAAGCTGATCGATCAGTGCTTCCAATGACATACTGGTATATTGTGTGTGTTATATTGTAGGTGAAATATTTGCACTTGGATGTAATAAACAGTCCCTCCTGGCCAGGTACATCAGTGGGAATGTCACATTGACACTTACCTTATGTGGATGGTGACAGACAACTGAGTTTCTGTCAGGAGCATTGTCAGTGGTCTAAACACTGCCATTTGTACCACATGCAGGTTGCTAGTTTGACATCTATTGAGGACAGGCATGTAGTCATCTCCTGTCCAGAAGTGAGTCAAGCTATGGGTTCTGTACAGTGTTTCCTGTCACATCCTAATTGTTGCCTGAGCCATTTATGGCAAGCTGGGTCTGCTAACAGTTTGAGTTTGTATGTGGAGCCCATTCCATATGTCAGCTACAGGTTTTTGGTTATGTCATGCTTGTGTTTTTTGATGTAGAGGTGTAATGTGTTGTGGCCTGTTTGCTTGCCAAGCCACAAGAGGTACTACAACAATTTACTGCTTATGTGCATAGGGTGGCACCATGGTTCACATCCTGAATTGTGTCCCTGTATTGTCCTTTTTACAGATTGGATATCTGGAACTATGCTGGTGTCTGGCTGGACTGCTAACTCTCCCTGAGAAGACTAATGTGATATCTCTGGTATCCTATGTTCCCTGAGGTGGATACCTCCCTCTACTGTGATGTGCACTGGCTGTGGGTTGATAGGTGTTACAACACATGACATTTCAGTTTGCTCACATTTCCACATCATACAATGAAGACACAAATGCATATGCTGTGCTCTACAGTGTTTATTGTGCACAAATTGTCCTACACTTGATGAGTGGGGTCATAGTGGATGATTTCATCAAAGTAGATGGCCTAGCTGTAGGTAGTACAGATCCAGTTTCCAAGGGTCATCGGAAAAGGTCAGAGATGACATTGAACAGTCAACAAGTTGTGTCAGTGGAACACAAGGGAGATTGTTCAGGAGCGGTTCACTTCCTGGCAGTGGTTTTAGTCTTGGCATCTGCTCCAGCTGGATGCCTGGATGGATGACCACATTTGCAGGGGAGGTTCCTCAGCTACAGAGAGAGGGGTCTAAGTGACCTGTGGGTCTCCTGGCAGGGCCTCCAGTCCACTGGCTACCAATGGTGTAGATGGCTCTGATAAGGGGGTGCCAGTGGAAGGAGCCTCCTGGTGGGTTAGGAGGTGCCGGTTGTTGAGGAGGTCCCTGAGCACCCCTTCAATGGTGGTAATGGAGGCATTGAGTGCCTGCCCCTGCTGCATGGCCTTCTTATGGTATTTCCTCTGCAGCCTTTGGTTTTCCCCCAAGATGTTGAGAATTTGGCCCATCTTGTCCTGGGGTTGCTGGTGTGCCCCCACGACGTGGGAGATGGCATCCTGGTCACTCAGGTCCCTTGGCTGCTCTGTTCTCTGGCCCACAGGTACCCTCCCATACCCCCTGCCCCCATGCGCCTGTGCCACAGGCATGGTGTGCCCACTCCCAGCATCACTAGGACCTTTATTGTCTTGTGTGTGAGGGTTAGACTCTGGTTCCTGTACTGTGTTGTCACACAACTGATTGACCAGTCCTTGTGACATAGGTTTGGGGATGAGAGGATGGCTGTGCTGTAATTGCCACAAAGTGGGGGTTTAGATGTGGACAGGGTGAGGCTGGGAGTGGTGGACTGACCTGGTGTGCCCGTTGGGCCAAGTAAGTTGTCATTGTCAAGGCATCCTGAGGCATACTTGTCCCTGGGGCCTTCATCCTGGGTAGGGCTGGTAGTCTCTGGCATTATCTCCATGGTGTCAGTGGCTGGGGTACCTGTGAAAGGAGTGGAAGATTGTTACCTGGTAATTGGTTGTCTGTTTTCTGGTGCATACAGTGGCTGAACATGATTCCCAGTTATGGCAATGAGAGATGCAGCAGTGCAGGCATTGTTTGTGGATGATGGATTGTGAACAAGACAGCACAATACATTGAATGTTAGGGCATGGGGATGGCATTGCTGTCATTGCCAAGAGTTGGTCCTCATTCTAATTATCCAGTTGGTGTGGGGGGTGTTGCACTGTGCAGTGCAGTTAGAAGGTATTGATGTAGTTGAACAGGTGCTTTGTGGGAGTTGTAGTGATTGTTCTTGACAGTGCTGTCTGTGCACTTGGGTGGGACTGTGTGGGCATTGTGGCTGGGTGATGGTGTGTCATGCAGGGGAGAGGTGTTAGGTGATTGGGTGTGAGGTGTAGCGGTAGATGGTGTGTCTTGGAGAGTAATAGGAGTATGTTGAACATGTGTACTTAGTGCCAGGAGAGTGATGGTTACTTACCAGATTCCAGTCCTCCAGATATTCCAGTCTGGCCCTCAGGATGCAGGATTGCCAAGACCTTCTTCTCCCACAATGAGAACTCTGTGGGAGGCCGGGGCCCACTGTCAGTCTTGGGAATAGCTATCTGGTATTGTGATACCATGGAATGCACCTACCCAGTAGATCGTTCCACCTCTAACTGATGTCCTGCCTTGTGTGTGGATTGTTGCCCACTGAGTTGACCCTGTCAACAATTCTCTGCCATAACTCAATTTTTCAAGCAACCAACTTTTGCTGGACCTGTGCACCAAACAGTTGTGACTCTATCCTATCCTCCGCTCATCGTCTGTGAAGTGTGGGTACTTTTCACATGACACAGATGATGTATTGTGGGTAGTGGTGTGCATTGTGTGTAAGGGTGCAGTGTGGGGTGGTTGGAAAGGTGGAGGTGTTTTGTTGTGTGCGCTGGTTGTATGTGGTGTTTGTGTCCAGTGGGGTTGTGTATATTGTGCTGCTGGTGCAGTTGTGTGGTATGTGATGCGTCTGAAGTGTAATGGTGGCTATGGTATAACATTGTTGTGTCCTTCGTTTGTGTGCTCCTCACTGTCAGAGTGTGTTTTTCTGGTTACAAATGATAATGAGTGTTTGAGTATGCAGGTATTATATAGTGCAGTGAGTAGGTGTGTGTGGTGTGTGTATGTGTCTCAGGTATGGGGTATTCGTATTGTCCAATGTGGTGGTATGTTTTGGCTGACATGGGTTTTTGACCAGCAGTTTGCACCGCCAATTGTTTTCCGCCGTGCAATGACTGCTGTGCTGATTTGTGGGTCATAATCTGGAGGGTGCAATGTGATTGGCATGGCAGTGGTGGTGGTGTGACCAACTTTTTTCTGCCCTCGGTTGTCCAGCGGTGTTGGATTTGGGGCTGTATTTTGTCTGTCTTTATTGTGGACTTTTAATACGGGGCGGAATACCGGCAACACTGGTGGTCTTTTGGCACCTGCAACATGCCAGTCTTGTCAAAAGACCACCAAACTTGTAATGAGGGCCTTAATCGAGCAGTACCCCCCCCCCAGCACCTTGAAACCCTACCTGGTGAGTAGTGCACTTAAGAAATTTGTTTGATTGATTGAATCACTGTGTGTCAAGTACAAATACAAGTTCTATCCCACTGCTTCAACCAATGTTAGAAACGGGGTCTCTGGTTGGCAGTCAGTGTGCACTCTGTCCAAGCAGGGACCCTCCCTCTAGTCAAGGCAGTGGCGATACACTCTTAAATAACCCCTGCTCACTCCCTTGGTAGCTTGGCACAAGCAGTCAGGCTAATCTCAAAAGCAATGTGTAAAGTATTTGTACCAAAACTTTCAGTAATTCAGTAAAAAAGTACAAAATGGACACCACATCAGTTTAGAAATATAGGCAATACTTATCTAATTCAAACAAGACCAAAATGACGAAATTCAAGCATGCATAAGTTAAGTTATGAATTTGTAAAGTAAAAAGAGTCCCACTTCATAGAAAGCAATGGAAACGTTGTTGTTACACAAAGCACCTGGTTTGTGTCATGGGTGAGCGTGCGTTGGGAAAGTCAGAGATGCGTTGATTCATTACTCTCAAGTGAGGCCGTGCATCGCTTCTTCTCCAGTCAGGTAGACGATGCATCATTTTTCTCTCCAGCAAGAGAGCAATGTGTTGATTTGCAGTCAGGGCACCTCAGATCCGCACAGATTAACATTGGTTTTGACGCCCAGCGATGATAAGTGAGAAATCCGGCCGCACGGTGATGGAAAACCCTGCTGTGTGGGGTTTGCATCATTTTCAGCACCCACAAGTGGGTGTTTGCATTGTTTCTCCAGCCGCGACGTAGGTAATGCGTCGATTTCCCAGCCACGATGCAGATGGTGCATTGATTTAAGCCAAAAGACAGGTTGCGTATCGTTTTTACAGCCACGTTGCAGGTGATGCGTCAAAGTTTTCTCTGCATGGCTTCCTCTGCATGGATTTCAGTCCTTGTGGTACCAGCTTCACCTTTCAAGGGCCCAGGGACTGGATAGGGTACCACATAGCAGGACAGGAGTCTCAGCAGAGAATCCAGGTGCTGGCAGAGAAAGCCTTTGATAGCTATGAGACTTCAAAACAGGAGGCAAGCCGAGTCTAAGCCCTTGGAGATTCTTCACAAGCAGGAATATACCACAAAGTCCAGTCTTTGTCCTCTTTGAGGCAGAAGCAGCAACTGCAGGCCAACCAAGCAAAGAACAGTCACAGGGAAAGGGGCAGTACTCCTTCTCCATCTCCTCAGGTCTTCTCTTTGGCAGAGATTCCTCTTGGTTCCAGAAATAATCTGAAAATCTGGGGTTGTGGGACACTACTTATACCCCTTTCTGCCTTTGAAGTAGGCGAACTTGAAAGAAAAGTATCTGTTGTTCATAAGATCCTGCCTTGCCCAGGCCTGCTCCCCAGATACACACCAGGGGGATAGCATGAGGGCAGGCACAGCCCATTCAGGTGTAAGTGAACACTCCTCCCTCCACTTTAGCTCAAAAGTCCCATCATGATATTCATTCCACACCCGGCTCCCTTTGTGTCACTGTCTAGAGTGGATTCACAAGCACCCCAAATGTCAGTCTGACCCAGACTGGGAATACACAAGCAGGCAATGGTTTAAGCAAGAAAACGCTCACTAAAAGTGGCATTTTCAAACTGACAATTTCAAATCCAACTTTACCAAAAGATTTAATGTAGAACTGTGCCTTCAGAGATACCAAACTCCAAATTTCTATCTGCTCTCAAAGGGAAAATGCAATTGAATGTTATTTAAAGGCAGCCCCAATGTTAACATATGAGAGAGTTCGGCCTTGCAACAGTGAAAAACAAATTCGGCAGTATTTCACTGTTGGGACATTTAAAACACATCAGTACTTGTCCCACCTTTAACATACACTGTACCCTGCCTCTGGGGTTACCTAGGGCCTACCTTAGGGGTGCCTTACATGTATTGAAAGGGAAGGTTGGAGCCTTGCAAGTGGGTATGCTTTCCAGGTCAAATTGACAGTTTAAAACTGCACACACAGACACTGCAGTGGCAGATCTGAGCCATGCTTACAGGGCTACTCACTGGGGTGGCACAACCAGTGCTGCAGACCCACTAGTAGCATTTGATTTACAGGCCGTGGACACCTCTAGTGTACTTACTAGTAAACCAAAGGTGTCAATCATGGAAAAGCCAATTACACATACTTTTTACTCAGGGAACACTTGCACTTTAGCACTGGTCAGCAGTGGTAGGGTGCCCAAAGTACAAAACCAACAAAAACAAAGTTTAACATAGGAAGCAGAGACAAAAAAAGACAAAGGAGACTGCCCAAGGATGCCAGGTCTAAAACCAAACGTGTCAAAAGGCATTTATCTTCATAAAATTGAAAGCATAAACAAACATAGATATGCTCCATTTTGCTCAGTCCCCTTTTTGTTTTTAATTGGCATCAACCTGTGAAAATGCACATATTTCCAGCTAAGAAAGGAAATATTGATTCATTGTCCATGTTACACTACCGTGATGACCTTCAGAAAGCATTGCTTGAAAGGTTTTCCTATTGTTCGAAATCCATTTTCACTTGAAAGCAGCCAAATACATTTACTTAAATAGTATAATTTTAGGTCAAACACATTGTGTAATAAATATCTCACTACTGTTAAAGAATAAAGCAAATATAGGATTGTTAAACTTTTTGGAAGGATTCTCACATTCTTGAGGTAACAATCGACTAGGCTGCAGTAACGGCCGAACAATCTTAGTCCTGTAATGTACACTGATATTTGTGAGGAAGTTCCTGGCTCACACTAACTATTTGGAAGCGATGAGTAACGCACTCTTCAGAGAAATACACATAGTTGTGTGATCAATTAACTATGCCTCAGTAAAATGTAATTGCTTTAATGGATTTCACATAATTTTGGGAATTTCATGTTACGATTGTTACACAAAATTCCTGAAATTACACCATTTCTCCACGGAGTTAGGTGACATTCATGGTAAAAATGTACTGCAAATGCACGTGAACAGCAGACTACAGTCCTTTTTGTTTTTTGCAGTAATTTTTATCACACAATGTGTCCTCACATCAAAATTTGACTCGAGGATAGTAGTAAATTATGAATTGCAGGCTGCATAAATGCATGAAATTTGCACATTTTTGCAAATGTTTTTCATAATTCAGCAAAAGCAAATTAAGCAAAAATCAGACATGGCTACAATTTGCCAACACAAAAATACTATTAAGAAATTAAAAAAAACATAACAGATTTAATCCGAGTTTAATGAGGGAAATGCCACAAAAGGGTAAAGGAAATCTCCGGTTTAGCTCTGAATAAATAAAAATAATGTATTGAATATAATGTAAAAACAGCTTCGGTAATGATTTGCCTCTTAAAATGGCAAAGAAGTGGAAAGCAGTGCAAAGATTTATGCTCCAAAAGGAATGAACGTCCTTAAAAAAATTGGAAAAAGAAACTGATTTGATCCGCTGCACCTTTATGAAAAGCATAGCAACTCTTCAACAGTGGTTTCACAGTTATCAAATCACAATTTCTAATTCAGAGGTCTCTTCCCCCCAACCCCCTCCCCCATAGCATCAGATGATGCCTGTGGCAAAATGTCAAATTCCAAATCATCCTTGGAGTTTATCTGCAGCAATACTAACTTGCCAAGACTTTCTGCAGGCCCTTGTCAGAGGTTAATATTTTACGTACACAGGGAGAAGAAATGTCATGTTGTGATTATTTTACTGCTTTCGTTTGATATTGACACAGCTTACTCTCTTTTTCACACTTTTGTGTTCACCACCACGGTAAAGAGGGTCCACGGGGAAAGGTAGCCTTTACAGGCAGGGCCAGGACCCCCATAATTTTTTGGGGTGATGAAAATACTAGCTCCACTAGATCTCAGATCATCCATACAATCCCCATATTATATGATTGTCCAGATATTTAGAAATTCCCCAATGCAACAAGGAACAATGGGGGTCATTTTGACCCCAGCGGTCGGTGGCAATGTGGCAGTGTTACTGCCAATAGGCTGGCGGTACATACTGCCAATGTACCTCTCCGCCTGCCATGGCGGTAGCAGCCGCATGGCAGGACATAAGATTCTCCAGCCCAGTGGCCCCTATTGTACTGCCTCAGGCATTTTGACCCTGCCTACTGCCATAGTTTTTGTGGCGTTCATAAAGCCACAAAAACCATGGCGGTGGGCCCCATCAGTGACAGGGAATTTCTTCCCTGTCACTGATAGGAGGCCCCCTCCCCCCAACAACTCCCCAGATGCCCCCACTTTCCCATCCATGCTCCCCCTTCCAATCCCTCATCCACCTACACACACACACGCACCACGCATACACACATCCACTCACACAGGCATACATGCATTTGTACACCCATGCATCCATTCATTCATGCACACATCCGCACCATATTCATACTGACACGCAGACACGCATTCACTTATCCATACTTACACGCATTCTCACACATGCATACACACATGCAAACAACACTACACATACATTTGCATTCATGCACACACTCATACACACCCCCACACACCCACCACATACACACACAACACCTCACACCAACCTCCCCTGTCGGAAACCCATCTTACCTGATTCCAGGGGGTTTTCCGGCAGGGGATGGGACAGGATGCTGCTACCGCCAGCAGTGCCCTCCAGCAGAACACCGCCAGGCCATGTTATTTTTAATAATACAGCTAGTGACGGTCTATTGGCGTGGCGCTGCTGGTGATAGCAGCACCACTTTAACGCCATCTGCTATCATGGCCACAGCCGGATTTTCAGCCGAAATCCAGCTGTGGTCATTTTTGGCAGACGCTTGTTAGCCGCAGCCACGGTCTTTTGGCGACTATCGCCGCGGCGGTAGCCTTACGGCCAATGTCATAATGTAGGCCAATGTTCTCTGTGTTCTCTGTCTTTTTGGTTCCAGTCATATCCCTGCTGGGGATGGGTCATGCATGGATATTTAACGGAATAACCTGCCTGTGTTGGTGTTTACTGCTAAGTGAATTAAACTAAAATGTGTAACTACCGTTTTCTAAAGTAAAGTGACCCAGTTTATGTCACAAGGTTATGCTACATGATGAAAGACATTTCAGAGTCCCTTTCTCCATAGAAAACAAAATGGTTGCATTCAGTTCCATTCTGCTTAACTTGTGTCTCTCCTACCCCACCCCCCCAAAGCTAATTCAGCAAGCAAGATTGTCCTCTGTTTTTTCAAGCTCCAGTCAGCTGTCTGCACAGGGTGAGTCAAGCATGGCAATTTTATGGTAAAACCTGCCTGTGTTGGCTATGACCCCTGAAGTGCAAATTAAATAAAGACTCACCTGATACCACCAGCAGACTTGTATTCTCTTCCCAAGAAGAATGTGCTGCTCTAATGTCCCTCTGCAAAATGGTTTTTTTTACTACGAGGTTTACAGGATCACTTAAAAAGAAGTCATGCTATAAACCAGGAAACTACATTTCACAATGAAAGCATAATTTTGAGAAATGTTCAAGGAATTTTGTGAAACATCAGAAAAATAAACACTTTTCACAGTCTTTGTCATTGTAAGGACCCTGTGAATTTGTTTTTATTTTATTCTTTGACCTCTATTTTCTACATTTTCTAGAGGCAGTCAGAAATGTTCTTTTGAGTTAACATGAGTTAATCAGGTTGGTCCACAATAACATGCATGCATGATTTTCAATAGAATTGCCCAGTTAATATGATCTTTGAAATGTAATCAATGCCTAGTCCTGGCAATTGTGTCTAAAATATATGTTTGGGAGGCTTCTCTGAAATTAAATCAGGAGGAACTTACTTTACAGACTTGTGTATAGTGTGACTTGTTTCCTCATTTATTTGTGAGTCAGAGCTCAATCTTATTCACTTTTGTTTGGGAAAAAAGTGGTATATTTTTTACAATTCTCCTTTGGATTTTTAATAAGGGAGAATAGATGACACCCTCGACGACTCCAGCAATACTTTGATGACTTGTATTGTTTTTTGCAGCATAATAGCCTGCATTAAGGTAACTCTATCCTCTCAGGCACTATGATCTATGTTATCTACCTCCTTTTTTGATAAAATCTCCAAACTCCAAGCTATCCTCAATCCCTAACATTCATTAGATTATCTTGACTTCCTGAAAACTCAGTATACTGCCCCTAATAAGAACTCCCTAGCAGAATTAAACGGCATATTTCTTGATAAGGGTGTCAAGTGTCTATCTTTGATTAAGCCTGACTACAGTAAGACTCAGGCCATGTTCTGCTTGTGTATGCCATTTATTGCATCCTGGGTGCATGGGAATTGCAAATCTAAACATCGATGACACTGAGATACTGAGAGGTGTCCGCCACCGCCAGGGAGCTTCCATCAGAGGAGGAGTCGCTGTCTGTGGTCTCCCCTCCTGTCCCCGTTGTGGTGCTACCCTCGCCCTCCGTCCCACCTGTGCTCTCACCCTCGGTGGATTCGGCCTCCAAGCTAATGTGGGATGCAGCTCCCTCTGTCACCGGTGCCTCTGCTCCTCCACCAGATGATGCTAATGCACAGAAGGACAGGGTGACAAAACAAAAAGGGGGGAAGAGACAGAGGATACACTTGGTCAATGGCAGCAACACCACTACAGTTGGCGTACACAACACGGAGGGAGCAGCCCTATGCACTAGGCCATGCCCAACCATTTACTAAGACAGTCACAAGCCCATGGGGTACAATGCCTAACGCAATCAGCTGCACACCAGAATCCCACAGGATCCTGCGCAGTAGCAGATGCCCACTAACACTATTGGGGTATGAGTGCTTCTGGACCTGCCCAACGAGGGACCTACCCTGCCATTTTTGCCCTTGCCTAGGGGTACCCATAGCCCACATCCCTCACCCAGGTACCTCCTAACACGTGCAAAGTCAGGTTTCAGAATAAGTACTCACCCCCTTGTGGCTGCTGTGATGCCTTCAAGCGCCCATCCAACTCCGGATAGGCCACCACCAGGATGTGGAACACCAGGGGGATCATGGTGCGACGGGCACCCCCTCCTAGTTGGGAGGCCAGCCCCAGCTGGCCCTCCGCCATTTTCTTTGCCCAGCGGTGCAGGTCCTCCCACCTCTTGCGGCAGTGGGTGCTCCGCCTGTCAAAGACCCCCAGGGTCTGCACCTCCTTGACGATGGCACGCCAAATACCCTTTTTCTGGTGGGCTCTGACCTGCAGGGAAAAGACAGCAGAAAATGAACGCACATAAATGGACCCCTTACATGCTGCACTCTGGCCAGGACGCCTCTGCCTCCCCCACATGCAGCTCACATACACAGCACTCCATACATTCATGGCCCACGCATCATGCTCAAGGTGTACTCACCTGTTTGTCTGGAGGACCGTAGAGTAACGTGTACTGGAGAAGGACCCCATCCACCAGTTTCTCCAATTCCTCCGCAGTGAAGGCAGGGGTCCTTTCGCCAGACACATGAGCCATGGTTGGTTACAGACACCGGTCACAGCAGCACTGTGTAGGTCCTCTCCTGTTGAAGGTCAGGTAGCAAGTGAGTGAATACTTAGAAAATGGCAGTGACGTCCGCGACGGTGCATACTGTCACCGCTGGCGTACATCGCCATTGGCTCCTGGAACCCATGGGGCCCAATGATAACCAATGCGATTTTGCACGGCGGTCATCGACCTCCCACCGCGATGGCACACAACACCAGCGCACTTACCTCATTTCCACTTGTCCCCCCTCACAGGTCAGTCATCCGCCATTTCAGGGGGGCACAGGACATAGCACCTAACTGCATCACAGCAGACATTGGCACGGCAACTAATTCTCAGATTAACATTTTTTTTCTGTAAAGTAAACAAATAATCATTAGTGCAATAGATGTGGGAATATGACCCTCTGCTCACCGTTCTCCTTCATAAGCTTCAACTGCTGAGGGAGAATATGAGATGGTGGCTTCCTCCGGTGTATAGACCTCTGGTGGACCTTGCAACACATTATCATACATACAGACTTGATCGGGCCAC
Source organism: Pleurodeles waltl (assembly GCF_031143425.1). Lineage (NCBI taxonomy): Eukaryota > Metazoa > Chordata > Amphibia > Caudata > Salamandridae > Pleurodeles > Pleurodeles waltl. Next base: position 1,530,872,467 of record NC_090444.1, read on the forward strand.
AATCCAAGAAACTGTGTGCCCAATTGGAACCAGACCTGATGTCAGCTATCCGCCAGCCCACAGGTATCCCCCCTCTAGTGCAGGTCCTGTCAGTGCTCCATTTCCTGGCAAGTGGTTCCTTCCAAACAAAAGTGGCCATGGCATCAGGGATGTCTTAGCCAATGTTCTCCAACGTGTTGACCAGAGTGTTGCCTGCTGAAACACATGTGCAGCTTCATCGTGTTCCCCCAGGTGGAGGATTTGGCTACAGTGAAGCTGACCTTTATGCCCTGGGACATATCCCCAACATAATTGGTGCCAATGATGGTACACATGTGGCATTTGTCCACTCCCGGAGAACTGAACAAGTTTACAGGAATAGAAAAAGCTATCACTATATGAATGTGCAGATGGTGTATTTGACGGACCAGTACATCTCCCATGTAAATGCCAAATATCCTGGCTCTGTGCATGATGCTTTTATCTTGCGGAATAGCAGCGTCCCATATGTGATGGGCCAACTCCAGAGGCACTGTGTGTGACTAATAGGTGAGTCAAAGGTCCCCACACACTATGATAAGGTGTCTGGGTATGGGGTTGTCCCTTTGCAGGTGACTCTGGTTACTCCAACCTCTCATGGTTACTGACCCCAGTGAGGAATGCCAGGACAAGAGCAGAAGAACGTTACAATAAGGCACATGGGCATACAAGGAGGATTATTAAAAGGATCTTTGGCCTCCTGAAGGCCAGGTTCCGGTGCCTCCATCTGACTGGCGGCTCCCTGTGCTACTCACCCAAGAAGGTATGCCAGATCATCATTGCAGGTTGTACAACCTGGCCTTGAGACGCCAGGTGCCTTTTCTGCAGGAGGATGTGCCTGGAGATGGTCTTGTGGCAGCGGTGGAGCCTGTGGACAGTGATGAAGAGGAGGCAGAGGAAGAAGATGTTGACAACAGAAGCAATATAATTCAGCAGTACTTCCAGTGACACACAGGTAAGACACTGTAACATCATTTTACATTTCAGTTATCTGTTGGACATTGTACAAGGCAGCCTCTTTCCCTATGTCTATGGACACTGACTGTACCCTTTGGCATCTCTACTTTCAGGTCTTTGTGGTCCACTCTGGCTCCTGCTATGTGTACTGCTGTCCACCAAAATTCATCCCAGAGTATATTTCACTGAACATGTGAGTTGCAATGCTTTGATAATGTTGTACTAATACATTTGTGAATCATTTGACAGACTCCAGATTGGTATTTGTTCCAAGGGTGTTTATTTAGGTGCTCATAAGTAGAGGGGTGGATGGGCAATGGGGCTGGGCTGATGGTAGAGGAAAGTCCAGGGTAGAGTCCAGTCTCTTGGTATCACAGGTGCATTGTCCAATGGGGCATAGGAGGGGGAGTAATGGCAATTCAAAGTGGAAAGGGTGACAGTGTGGGACAGAAGGGTGACAATCAGGAGAGTTTTATTTCCTGGCGGGGGTCTTGGCAATGTTCTCTTGCTTCTGCCTGGATCACAGGGTTCGTTTGGGGGGTGGTTCTCTTTCTGCAGGGGGTGGGGTGCTGGTGGCCTGTTGGTACTGTGGTAGGGCCTCCTGTCCACTAGCGCCGGCGGATGTGGAAGGCTGTTCCGCAGTTTGGCTAGTGTCAGGCACCCGTTGTTGTGCCACTACTTCCCTCATGGTCTTGCCCATGTCAGCAAGCACCCCTGCAATGGTGACCAGGATGGTGTAAATTTTTGTTAGGTCATACCTGATTTTCAGGTAATGTCCCTCCTGCAGCCGCTGGGTCTCCTGCAACTTGGCCAGTATCTGGCCCATTGTCTCCTGGGAATGGTGGTATGCTCCCAGGATGTTGGAGAGTGCCTCATGGGGAGTGGGTTCTCTGGGCCTGTCCTCCTCCTCCCGCACAGCAGTCCTCCCAGCTTCCCTGTTGTCCTGTGCCTCTGTCACCTGAACCATGTGCCCACTGCCACTGACCCCAGGACCCTGATTGTCCTGTGTTTTTGGGGTTGCCTGGGGTCCCTATGGTTGTGGACACACTGCTGATTGACATGTCCTGGGTACAGTGGCATGGGCCCGCTGGGTGGGTGCTGTGCTGGTGTTTTTTGAGGGGGGAGGCTCTGTGGTGGGTTGGGACTGTGGCCGGGGAACCGACTGTCCAGAGGTCCCGGATGGGCCAGGTTGGTAATCCTGATCCAGGCATGCAGAGCTGCTGTTGTCACTGTGGGCCTCTTCTGTGGGGGGGACAGGATGTAGCTGGCACCTCCTCTCCAGTGATGTTGAGTATGGGTCCTGTGGGGATGCAAATGCAGTGTTATCATATCTGTGTGTGCCATCTTGTGCATGGCTGTGTCTCCCCGCATGATTGTGATTTCCCTGTCAGCTTGGCCTTGTGTAAGTGGTGATTTTGTGGGCTGGGTGAGTCTCTCTACTGGGCATGCTGTGGTGATGGGTGTCAATGCAGGTCTGTGCTGGGTGTCCATGCTTTGGTGTTGCATGCAGGGCTGGGTATTGGGATGGGTGGGTTGTGATAGTGGGGTATATATGAGGTGGTGGAGTGATGTGGGTGAGGATAGGGGTAGGAGTTTGCGATGGCATGCATATACAGTGGGGGGGATAAAGTAGTAAAGATTTGACTTACCAGAGTCCAGTCCTCCTGCTACTCCTGCGAGGCTCTCAGGATGCATGATCGCCAAGACTTGTTCCTCCCATGTTGTTAGTTGTGGGGGGGGGAGGTGAGGGTCTACCACCAGTTCTCTGTACTGCTACCTGGTGTCTTGCAACCACGGAACTCACCTTCCCTCGTAGGTCGTTCCACCTCTTCCTGATGTCATCCCTGGTTCTTGGGTGCTGTCCCACGGCATTGACCCTGTCCACAATTCTCCGCCATAGCTCCATCTTCCTTGCAATGACGTCTGCTGCACCTGTGATCCGAATAGCTCTGGCTCTACCCGGATGATTTCCTCCACAATGGCACTTAGCTCCTCCTCTGAAAACCTGGGGTTAATTTGGGGTGCCATGGATGTGGTGCAAGTGATTTGTGTGAGGATGTGTGGGGTGATGTTTTTGGCTGTGATGTGCGTGGATGGTGTATGGGTGATGGTGTTCTGTGCCTCTGATTGAGTGGGTGCTTTTGGGTTGTGTCTCTCTGTGTTGGCAATCTTTTTTCTCATAAACGGTTGTGGGTAATGTGGGTGCATGTTTTATAGTGGTGTGAGTGTGTGGGTGTGGTGTGTGTATGTGTGTCAGGTGTGTGTAGTTTGAATTGTTCAATCTGGTGGTGTTTTGTAAATGTGTGTGTATTTTGAGCGCGGCGGTGTGTACGCCAATGGTTTATGGCGTTTGAAAGACTGCTGCAGTGATTCGTGGGTCTTGATACTGTGGGCGTATTCCTGTTGGTGTAACGGTGTGGGTTTTGCTATTGCCAGTTTATCACTGACCTTTGGGCTGGTAGACTTGTGTGGATGTCTGTATTGTGGCAGAATTCTCAGTGTTGGTCATAATACCCGTAGTGGAATACCACTGCGAGCACAGTATGTTGGCGGCCATCAGCACGGCGGTAGGTGGCATTTACTGCCACGGTTGTAATGTAATAAGGGCCTATATGTCCTCTCTTATCCATACGCTGCGCCCTGCCCTTGGGGCTACTTAGGGCCTACATTAGGGGTTTCTGACATGCAAGAAAATGGAAGGTTTAGGCCTGGCAAGTGGGTACACTTGCCAAGTCGAATTTACAGTTAAAACTGCACTCACAGACACTGCAATGGCAGGTCTGAGACATGATTAAGCAAAAACAACAAGTGATGGACGGAATGCTGAACATTGTCAAACACTCACCCCCAGTCACAGATCTGGGTTTAATCCATCGTTCTTTTGCTCACCATGCCACCCCAGTTTGGACCCAGCCATATGCAAATCAGTCTTGACCCTGTTCCTCATGGGAACAGTCCAGCCCGAACTGCCAAGCCAGGTCCTCACTGGACCGGAAACAAGCATCCTGGAACCGGTTTCGGGGTTTCACCCCTCATCAGCCTGGCTAGTTTGAATCCAGTGGCATGGGAAGCACGGGACCCACGTCTGGGCATACCCTTCCCACTTAGGGCAACAAAGCAAAAACAACAAGTGATGGACGGAATGCTGAACATTGTGAAACACTCACCCCCAGTCACAGATCTGGGTTTAATCCATCGTTCTTTTGCTCACCATGCCACCCCAGTTTGGACCCAGCCATATGCAAATCAGTCTTGACCCTGTTCATGAGACATGATTATACAGCTACTTATGTGGGTGGCACAAACAGTGCTGCAGACCCACTAGTAGTGTTTATTTTACAGGTCCTGGGCACCTCTAGTGCACTGTACTAGGAACTTACTAATAAACCAGATATGGCAATCATGGATAAGCCAATTACATACACATTTTGTAAAGGAACACTTGCACTTTAGCACTGGTTAGCAGTGGTAAAGTGCCCAGAGTCACAAAAACAGCAAAAGCAGAGACCAGCACACACTAACAACCTGGGAAACAGAGGCAAAAAGTTAAGGGAGACCACGCCAAGGATGAAAACTCTAACACGTGTCCCTCCAGCTGAAAGTGGGGAGCAACTACCCAACCTCATGGGAGTTCTCATCACTAAGACGGAAGAATCTGGACAGACCATCAGCATTGGCGTGTTCTGCACCAGGGCGGTGTTCCACCGTAAAGTCCATCCCCTGTAGGGAAATGGACCACCTCAACAGCTTTGGATTTTCACCCCTCATCTGCATTAACCATCTGAGGGGCTTGTGGTCGCTCTGAAACCGGAGGTGAGTCCCAAACCAGTAGGGTTTTAACTTCTTCAGTGCCCAGACCATAGCAAATGCTTCATGTTCTATGGCACTCCACCTACGTTCCTGGGGAAGTAACCTCCTAATAATGAAGGCAATGGGTTGATCTAGGCCCTCTTCATTAAGCTGTTAGAGTACAGCTCCAATACAATGCTCTGAGGTGTCTCTTTGCACAACAAAATCCTTGGAGTTGTCAGTTGCCGTCAGCACAGGTGCTGTGCACAGTGCAGCATTCAGGGCATCAAAAGCGGACTGGCAAGCCTCTGTCCAGATCATCTTCCTTGGTTGTTTCTTAGAGGTCAACTCAGTCAATGGGATCACTATGGTACCATACCCATTTTGACAAACCTCCTGTAATAGCCAGTGAGGCCTAAGAAAGCCCTCACCTCAGTCTGGGTCTTGGGAGGCTCCCAAGCCAGAATGGTGTCAATTTTTGACTTTAGGGGTGCCACCTGGCCACGCCCTACCTGGTGTCCCAAGTACACCACAGAACCCTACCCTATGTGGCACTTTCTTGCCCTAATAGTGAGGCCTGCCTTCAGCAGGACCTCTAACACTCCCCAGAGGTGTTGCAGGTGTTCCTCCCATGTGGAACTAAGAAATGTCATCCAGGAAGGCCTCTGAAAGGTGGCTGGGGAATTCTTCATCCCAAATGGCATCACTTTAAATTGAAAGTGTCCATCTGGGATGGAAAATGCTGACCTCTCCTTAGCCCCCTCAGTCAAAGCAATCGACCAGTACTCAGACATTAAGTCAAACGTGCTGAGGTACTTGGCAGCTCCCAACCAGTCTATAAGCTCATCAGCTCGGGGGATGGGGTGTGCGTCACTCTTGCTGACCACATTGAGTCCCTGGTAGTCCACACAGAACCTTAGCTCTGGAGTGGAACCAGGTGCAGCAGCCTTGGGAATCAATACCACTGGGATGGCCCAAGGACTGTTGGAATACTCAATAACCCCTAGGGTTAGCATTTTGGATACTTCGGGCCAGATGTAGGTAGAGAAAAATTAGCGAGTCGGAAATTGCGAGTCGGTGCGACTCGTAATTTCCGACTCCCAAAATGTAATGCAAGAAGAAAATGCGACTTCATTTTGCGAGTCACAAATGAAGTCGCACCGCATATAACGAGTCCGCTGTTTGCGAGGTCGCTTTTTGCGACCGCGCTAAAAACGGACACGCAATTTGCGAGTGGGTGTCGCAAATTGCGATTGTGCCGCAAATTGAATGCAGGTGCTGCAGAACACTCTGGAAAACACTTCCTGGCACATGATGATGACATCACAGCCAGGAAGTTTACTAATACACCTGGGAGGAGGGAATGCCACACCCATTTCAACAGCAGAACTGCAAACTGAAAGAACAGCAGCTACCATGCCAGAGACACCATGGAAGCGGAAACTCAAGTTTGCAGAGAAAGAGCTGAAGGTGTTGACCGAGGAGTGTTGTCAGCACCATGACCAACTGTTTGGAAGGGCAGCCCTCACCGTGCCAGACGTGGAGAAAAAAAGTCTATGGATGGACATCCAAGAGAAAGTGAACTCCCTGTGTGTCAGCCACTGGAGCATAGAAGAGCTCAAAAAAAGGTGGTCTGACCTGCGCTCCTGGACCAAGGAGAGGGTGGCAGAGTGGCTCCAGGAGATGAGGGGCACTGGAGGAGCACCGTCCACATTACCACCACCCACACCCCTGGAGGAAAGGGGAGAGGAGACCCTTGAGCCTGAGGCAGTATGCGGGATGGGAGAGCTGGACACATCTGAGCCAGGACCATCAACCGGTGAGTACCATGAGACATGCATGTCCCCTCATTAATGCCATACCCCCACCCACCTTGTACACAGTAGCATGCACAACCAAAATAGCTCCATTTCAGAGTAGCAATCACCAGAATGGTGCATTATGGGCAATGTAGTCAAGTAGGTAGTTTATAGGCAACAGTTTATTAGGAAGTTGACAACAGATAGTAGATACTGACAGTGTGTTCCCTATGTCCCACAGGTCTCCCAGAACACAACCCCACCAGCCAAAGCAGCCAGGGGCCACTGGTCAGCCAGCAGCCAACAGAGGGATCAGGACCACCACCCTGGACCTGCACCACCAACACCCTGTCCCCTCATGAGACACCAAGTGGCATACTGGTGTGTGATCCTGCACCAGGTCCCAGCCACAGTGCCACGGTAGACGTAACGGAGCCTCCACTGCGTCGCAGGCGACGTGAACATTTAACATCACAGCGGCAGGCAGAGTCTGGGGACGCCTCCATGTCACGTACTGAGGCCGCACTCCTACGGGGTCAGCGCCTGCAAACACAAGAGATTAGAAGGATTACAGGGGCATTGCGGCGCATGGAGCGCAATCAAGGCAACAGCATGCAGCTTGTGCATACAGAGTTGCAACAAATAAATACACACATGGGTGACCTTGCACTCTCCATGCGTCAACTTGTGGCTGGACTCCTAACGCAGACAGAGGGTGCACGGCGTAGGGACAGGCAGCTACTGAACCACCTGGACAGAATGTCTGCATCCATAGTAAGGCTGGCCGTGAACACTACTGGTCTTTCTAGGCACACGGTCAGCCTCCAAGTGGACATGGCCCACTTTGCCAGTGACGTGGCACGTGGACTGGGCCGTCTCAGCCACGCTGTTGACTTAATGGAAGCACAGCAGGTGGCCAGGGGCGCGGGTGACACGCCGCAAGATAGCGAGGAGGGCTCCACCGTTAGCAGTGTCTCTGCCAGTGACACCAGGGTGCTACGCAGTGGAAGCGCAAGGCAGGGCACTGCTGACCCCCCAAGTACCAGCCATGCTGGCCGAGGCCGGCGTAGGGTTTGAGCTCCACACTGTCCTGGGTTTGGGGCACATGAAGTCAATGTGTCCCATGCCAGGTGGACTTTTACAGCCCCTGAACTGTTCACAATGTACATAGTTTTTTTGTTTGCACTAATTAAATCACTTGTTCTTTCCACTTAACACCTGGACTCTTTGTGTGTGACATTAGAGAGTGTGGTGACAGTTAGCACGTACCTTCCAAAGTATTGGTTTGTAATGTGTTCCCGTCTCAGTCTGCCTTGATTTGCGATGCTTCCACCCCCAGGATGGCGATGTGGTAGCTCTTGCTGTTCATCCTCTGAATCAGGGTCTTCAGGGGTGAGAGGTAGCCCACGTCTGGTGGCAATGTTGTGCAGTATAGCGCATGCGACAACGATCTTGAAAGCTGTAATTGGGGTATACTGGAGGGCACCTCCACTTCTGTGGAGACATCTGAATCTTGCTTTCAGCAGTCCAAAGGTCCATTCAATGATATTCCTGGTCCTCTTATGTGCACTGTTGTATCGCCTCTCTGTCTCATTGCTGGGTGTTAAGTACGGGGTAAGTATCCAAGGTTGTAGTGCATATGCAATGTCACCTGTTTGTCAAAAAATGTACAATGTTAGCTGGGCATGGATAGTTTCCACATTGACCTGTGTGTATGTCTGTAAGGTGTATTCAGCTATACCTAGGAGGTATCCGTCTCCAAACTCCCCACATTCTAGGCATTGGTGTATCCCACTGTGCCTAAAAATGTAGGAGTCATGAGTACTCCCTGGAAATTTGGCAACCATGTCAGTGATAACATAATGGGTGTCACATACCACCTGTATGTTGAGTGAGTGGGTACACTTCCTATTACGGAACAGATATTCCAGATTTGCAGGAGGGCAGATTTGTATATGTGTCCCGTCTACACACCCTATGACATGGGGGAAGTTGGCAATCCTGTAGAATTCCAACTTGGTTCTGTTGATTTCTGCCTCATTCCTGGGTAGGTATATGTATCTGGACATGTGTGTGAGTAAGGCGTCTAGGAATGCCCTAAAGAACCGTGAGAGTGCACTTTGGGATACCCCACCTGCCACGGCAATGACCCCCTGATAGCTACCCGAGGCCAAGAGGTGCAGTGAGCAAAGCACTTGCACATGTGTAGGGATGGCGCAGCTGCGCACAGTCTGGCGTTGTAGCTGTGGTTTGAGTAATTCTATTAAATCAAGTATAGCTGCACTACTGAGTCTATATTTGTCATAAATCTCCTCCTCTGTTCCTTGGAAAAGTGTCTGCCTGGTTCTGTATATCTTCTCCTGTCTCTGTCTCCTCCTCCTCCTCTGCTGTGCGGCGTGGGCTCTCCTCCTCATTCCTATCACATATATCTCCGCCATCTTGAGTAACCCAGATGCCTTCTGGGTCTCCTTTTATACTTTGGTAATGGTTACCACCTGCTCTGAGTTAGTGGTAAATTGGAAGTGCAAAATTGGCTTTTTGCGACTAGTCGCAATTTGCGAGTTGCTATTGCATTTGGTTTGCGACACGCAAATTGCGACTTCCTATTTGTGGGTCACAAATTTTGCGAGTCGGTAATGGCTTGCGTTGCATTTTGCGAGTCGGAAATGGGATTTTTGCATCCCATTTCCGATTTTGCGGGGTCGCAAATTGCGATTCGGGCCATTTGTGACTCGCAAAAGTTTCCTACATTTGGTCCTTCATCCTTAATGCTAGCCTGACCCTGTCAGTCACCCTGTAAACTCTCTGTTTAATGGGTGGACTGTCCACAGTGTCCACATCATGTGTGCACAAGTGTGTGACCCCTGGGATCAGGGAAAACAGTGAGGCGAACTGTCCCAACACCTGGCGACAGTCCCTCTGCTGCTCTTCAGCGAGGGAGGGGGAGAGGATCACTCCCTCCACAGACCCATCTTTCTCTCCTGCAGACAGGAGGTCAGGAAGAGGCTCACTCTCCTCCTCCACCCCATCATCTGTTGCAAGGAACATGGACAGTTCAGTCCGCTCAAAGTGCTGCTTGAGGCAGTTAACATGCAGGACCCTTAAAGGGGCCCTTGGAGACTGCAAGTCCACCAGGTAGGTGACTTCACTCTTGCATTCCACCACCTCAATGGCCCATTCCACTTATCCTGGAGCACCCTACGCTCCACTGGCACATTGACCAGGTCGAAACTCGACCAGCGTGGCATTTTGCTCATACCACCGTTTCATATCCTCCTGGCTTGCATCTAGGTTCTCCTGTGCGAGACCCCTGAAGCGTGCAGTCTGGTTTCTCAAAACCAGCATTTAACTAAATACATCCTGGGGGGTTTACTAGGAGCTTTCTCCAAAGCCTCCTTGACCAGACTTAAAGGTCCCCTTACAGGGTGGCCAGACATGAGCTCAAAGGAACTAAACCCAAGTCCCTTTTGAGGCACCTCCCTGTAAGCGAACAGGAAGCATGGCAAGAGGACGTCTCACTTTCACCTCAAGGGCTCTGACAGGCCCTGGATCATGCCTTTCAAGGTGTGGTTGAATCTCTCAAACAGACCATTACTTTGGTGGTTGTAAGATGTGGTAAACTTGTAGGTTACCCCATACACCTTCAACAGAGACTTCATATCTGTTGATATGAAGTTGGTACCCCTATCAGATACCACTTCCTTGGGGAACCTCTTGCGGGTAAAAACCCCCATCAGTGCATGACCCACCACTGGGGAAGTGACTGACCTCAGAGGAATGGCTTCTGGGTTACGAGTGGCATGGTCCACCAAGACCAGGATGAACCTGTTGCCCATGGCTGTCTTAGGATCCAGAGGCCCCACAATGTCAATATATACCCTCTCAAATGGAGTACTAACAACAGGTAAAGGTTGGAGGGAAGCCTTACATTTCCCCCCACTCTTGCCACTTGCCTGACAACTTAGGCCTACAGTGTGTAGCAGAATGCTTGTGCATCTGGGGCCAAGAGAAGTGGGAGACAAGCCGCTTGTAGGTGTTGTCCTGCCCCAGATGTCCTGCCAAAAGACACATCATGAGCCAGCCCCAGTAGGAAGGCTCTGAAGCACTGGGGTACCACCAGCATACTAGCTGACCCAGGCTCAGGAACCTTAGACGCACTCTACAGGAGGCCATCCTCCCAATAGATAAGGTGAATAATGGGCTCTTCACCCGGCAGCCTGGGCTGCAGCCTGCTGCTGCAGTACCTCTAGAGCAGGGCAAGTTTTCTGTGCCTCAAAGAGTGTCTCCTTGGTGGGTCCCCCTTCCTGCTGCCACTGCGACAGCTCAGGGACCTCCCCCAGTTCAGCCACCTGTATTCCTGTAGGCTCCGGGGTGTCACCCGCAGGCTCCGCCTCCTCCCAGACTGTGGGATCTTCTGGAGCAGGTTTCCCACACTCCCTGCCCTTCCACTTTTTGGCGGTCCCCTGGGCCACTGTTTCAGGATCCAGGGGCTCTTGACCAACCCGATGGGCTGCTACTGACCAGGACGATACACATACACATACCCACCCAAGCAGACCCAACATCTCCAAGTGAGACCTGTGTTCCACCTCCTTCTAAGGGGAATCCTCCAGGTCATTGCCTAGCAAACAACATACATGCATGGTTGTACTCACAGCTACCTTCAAGGAACCTGAGACCCCCCCATTCAAAGGGAACCTGCGCCACTCTGCACAGGCACTCTGAGTTGTCCACTGCAACTACTTGGTGAAGTACCCAGGGATAATCTGCTCTTTAGACACCAGCTGACTCCTCAATGTAGTCACACTGGCTCCTATGTCTCTCAGAGCCTCCACCCTCTGTCCATTGATGGTCACCCACTGTCTGTACTTTTTATTGTTCTCAGGCACAAGGCATCTCTGGACCATCTCACTGTCCACTAGTGAGACAAGGGTCATCTCAGCTGGCTCCCACCCACCTGGAAGCATTTCCTCCCCAAGCGCTACACTAGCCAAACCCAAGGGCTGCGCACCAGTGGGTGCCTGTGCACTCTTGGGGCATTTGGGGTTCACCCGCACATGACCCACTTGGTCACATGCATAACACTTACGTGGGGGTCCCCCTGCCACTGGCTTCTTCTCACTGGGGGGTTGGGAATCTTTACCCTGGGTATCAGTTTGGGGTCCTTTAGAGAACTCCCCCTGTTTACCCTTACCCCACCTTTCTTCTGAAAGGGACCCTGCCCACCCTTGGTGTGGTCTCCCCCGTACCTACTTTGGACCCTGGTACTCTCCCAGGGTCCGCTTCCTGTGCAAGCTTCCTGGGATCAGTCAGCTTGCTGTCAGTCAGGTGCTGGTGCAGCTCTGGAAAACAGAAACTGTACCGTACAAGTGCTCCCAAGTAATCAGATTTTAAAGCCCCTCATACGTTGTTACCTTACTGCCCTTCACCCAACCATCCAGTGACCTGCAAAAAGAATCAACACATTTCAACCATATTTGGGATTCCTTCTTCTTATAGGACCTAAACTTATCCTTATACTGCTTAGGGGTGAGACCATATCTTGTGAGTAGGGCATCCTTCATGACAGTGTAGGTGAGATTCTGAGCATCCCCTAAGGCTGTCACCCCCCAATGAGCTTCAGGGACCAAAGTCATGTGGAGAACAGACTCATACCCCTTGAACCACAAGTATATGTCATCCTAACTTTTGTAATCCTTCACAAGATCTTTAGGAATGTGCACTCTCCTCTCAGGCTGCATTGTAATGTGGCTGCCACCAACCCTACTAGACTGGCTCCTCTGATCCAGCCCCCCTCAGCTGAGCTCCTGAGCCAACAATAATTTTTCTCCTCTATGGCCATCCTTATTTTATCTAACTCCCTCTGGTGCTCCCTCCCTGCCTGTCTGTCCTGCAATTCTTCAGTAGTTAGACCCTTAGATGAGGCACTGCTACTGGCCCTGGAGATCCTCTTCCTGGACATAACAGGCCCACCCACAATACCATTGTGTATGTAATGCTCTTATTCCTCCTCATCCTCCTCATCCTCTGTGTGCCCTTCAGCGTTCTTGGTTGTTACCCAGGCCCTCAGCGCCTTTTGCAGCTCCTCCTCCTTGGATGAGCTCTTAATGGGGCAGTTAAAACTTTTACAGAACTGCTCTAACTGAGCCACAGTATAGCTATCTAATTTATCTAGGTCAAAATCAGCTCCAACTGATGCATCTCCAGATTGGGAAATGAAGAAAACATCACAAGACAAGTAGTATGTGGTCACGTAGTGTTCTGAACTCAAAACAGTTGTGTACTCCTAATCACTGTATGTCAAGTACAAATACAAGTCCAATCCCAACCGCTGATCACCAATGTTGGAAATGGGGTCTTTGGTTGGCAGTCAGATTACCCCCTGTCCAAGCAAGGACCCTCATTCTAGTCAGGGTAAAAGAGAATCACCCTAAGCTATCCACCACTCACCCCCTTGGTAGCTTGGCACGAGCAGGCAGTCTTAACTTCAGAGTGCTAGGTGTAAAATATTTGTACCAACACACACAGTAACTTAATGAAAATGCTACAAAATGACACAACAAAGGTTTAGAAAAATAGAAAATAGTTATCTAAACAAAACAAGACCAAAACGACAAAAATTCACAATACACAAGTCAAGTTATCAATAAAAAAAAAAAATCTTCATGTAATTTTAAACACAACGCTAACCCTCAGCCGCAGATCGGAGTTGCGTCGATCTTTTCCCCGCACAGTGGTCAGTGTGTGAATTTTTCACTCTTGGTCTGCCAGCTTCTCCTTTCAGGGACCCAGGAACTGGATGGGCACCACTTGGCAGAGTAGGAGTCTCAGCAGAGCCTCCAGGTGCTGTTAGCGCGGAAATGTACCTGAGTGTGTCAAAATTAATCCTGCACAGGCGAGTGTGTGTCAAAAATGCATGCGATGCGTCGATATCACTCACGAGCAAGACCGTGTGTCATTTCTCCTTCAGTAGAGTCGGCGTGCATTGTTTCTACTTTCCGCAGGAGAGCGATGCATCGATTCGAACTGCACTCCTGGGTCTGTGCTGGCCTTGCGCCATTTTTACACGCCCAGTGATATTTGCGTCGGAAATCCTGCCACCAGATGATCTGAAAACCATGCAGCGCGGGTTGCAATCTCACCAGCCTCAGTCAGCGATGCTTTTCCAGCCGCGTACGCCGGTTTTTCAGCCGCGCTGCAGGCGAGTGTCATTTTTCAACCACAAAGCCAGTGGCACATCGATTTTTCAGCTGCGGATCGGAGTTGTGTCGATCTTTTCCCCGCACAGTGGTCAGTGCGCAGATTTCCCACTCTTGGTCTGCCAGCTTCTCCATTCAGGGTCCCAGGAACTGGACGGGCACCATTTGGCAGAGTAGGAGTCTCAGCAGAGGCTCCAGGTGCTGGCAGATAGAAGTATTTGCTGGCCCTGAGACTTCAAACAGGAGGCAAGCTCTAATTCAAGCCCTTGGATAGTTCTTCACAAGAAGGAAGGCACACAAGTCCAGTCTTTGTCCTCTTGCACAGGCAGAAGACTACAGGATAGCTCTACAAAGCACAGTCACAGGCAGGACAGCTCTTCTTGTGCAGCTCTTCAGCTCTTCTCCAGGCAGAGGTTCCTCATGGTTTCCAGAAGTGTTCTAAAGTCTGTGGTTTTGGGTGCCCCTTCTTATACCCATTTTGCCCTTTGAAGTAGGCTTACTTCAAAGTAAAGTCTCTCTTGTTTGTGAAATCTTGCCTTGCCCAGGACAGGCCCGAAACACACACCAGGGGGTTGGAAACTGTATTATGTGAGAGCAGGCACATCCCTTTCAGGTGTGAGTGACCACTCCTCCCCTCACTCCTAGCACATATGGCCCATCAGAGAATGCAAACTACACCCCAGCTCCCTTTGTGTCACTGTCTAGTGAGAGGTGCAACCAGCCCAGCCCAGACAGGGAATCTACAAACAGGCAGAGACACAGAAATGGTTTAGGCAAGAAAATGCTTACTTTCTAAAAGTGGTATTTTAAAAAACACAATCTCCGAAACAACTTTACTTAAAGATGTATTTTTAAATTGTGAGCTCAGAGACCCCAAACTCCATATGTCTATCCGCTCCCAAAGGGAATCTACACTTTAATCGTATTTAAAGGTAGCCCCCATTGTAACCTATGAGAGGGACAGGCATTGAAACAGTGAAAAACCAATTTAGTAGTATTTCACTGTCAGGTCATATAAAACACATAATGATATGTCCTACCTTAACCATACACTGCACTATGCCTTTGGGGCTACCTAGGGCCTACCTTAGGAGTGTCTTACATGTAAGAAAAGGGGAAGGTTTAGGCACGGAAAGTGTGTACAAATGCCAAGTCTAATTTACAGTTTAAAACTACCACACACACACTGCATTGGCAGGTCTGAGCCATATTTACAGAGGTAATAATGTGGGTGGCACAATCAGTGCTGCAGGCCCACTAGTAGCTTTTGATTTACAAACCCTGGGCACCTCTAGTGCACTCTACTAGAGACTTACTGGTAAATCAAATATGCCAATCAGGGATGAACCAATTACATACACATTTTGTATAGGAGCAGTTGCACTTTAGCACTGGTTAGCGAGATAAAGTGCCTAGATTTACAAAAACAGCAAAGACTGAGTCCAGCTCACATCAACAACCTGGGAAACAGAGGCAATATGTTAAGGGAGACCACGCCAAGGATGAAAAGTCTAACAATATGCCATCACCGTAAATGACACCAGCGACACACTGACCACTTGGAATATCCTCTCCAACCAGTACATCACAACCACTGTGAAATCCATCCACTCTGCAGCTCCCACAGACCCATCTTCAACCTTGGAAAACAAAGGATTGGCCAGGAACTCACCGCCCTGCATAACACCTCTATCACCAATGAAACATTTCCTGATGCCTGGAAACACAGAAGTCAGACCACCACTCAAAAAACCCTCCACTGATCCCAGCAAACCCAAAAACTACAAGCCAATCTCCCTGCTCCCATTCCCAGCAAAGGTACTGGAAAAGATCATCAACAAGCAACTCATGACATACCTGGAGCAGAACCAGATACTCAACGCCTCCCAATTCCACAGCAATCACAGTACCAAAATTGCCCTGATCGCAGCCACCGACGACATCCAAACCCTCTTCGACCAAGGAGAAACAGCAGCTTTGATCCTCCTTGACCTCTCAGCAGCCTTCAACACCATATCCCACAACATGCTGATCAAAAAACTGCACCACATCGGCATCCATGGGGACTCGCTCAGATGGAGCACTTACTTCCTCACTGGAAGAACCCAGAGGATCCACCTCCCACCTTTCATCTCTGTACCCAAGGAGATCACCTGAGGTGTCCCCCAGGGCTCATCCCTCAGCCCCATGCTCTTTAACGAATATATGACCCTACTAGCCAACATCGTCAGATCCCACGGTCTCAACATAATTACTTATGCAGACGACACCCAACTAATCCTCTCACTCACTAACAACCCCTCCACCACCAGAACAACTTCCACAGATGCATGACAAATGTCCCTGTCTAGATGAAGAAAAGCTTCCTGCGGCTGAACACAGAGAAGTTGAAAGTACCGATCTTTGGCAAAAGCAGCAACACAAGGAATGACTTCTAGTGGCCTTCAGACCTAGGACTTGCACCCACTTCCTCCAACCAGGCCAGAAACCTCTGAATTCTCATTTACAGTAAGTTCAGTATGAAATCACAGATCAATGGTGTCTACTCCACCTGCTTCCTCACTTTGCGCATCCTGTTAAGATATTCAAGTGGCTACCCATACACATGAGATGCACTGTGACACAGGCCCTCATCACCTGCTGACTGGACTCCGGCAACACCCTGTACATAGGAATCACCGCACACCTCCTACAGAGACTTCAGATCATAAAGAACATCACAACAAACCCACATGACACCCCACCTCAGGCAAGTCCACTGGCTCCCCGTACAGAAGAGATGCCAATTTAAGATGCTGACCTATGCACACAAGGCTCTACACAACCAAGGACCTCATACATTAACCACCGCCTGAACTTCCACTAACCGTAGGGAAGACTTCGCTCTGCCTCCATTTCACTGGCCCATACTCCCCACATCTACTGAAGCAGAAGTAGAGGACAGTCCTTAACTTAGAACAGCTTCCCCACGCACCTCTGGACAATCGTCTCACTTTCGGAATTCCAAATGGACCTCAAGACCTGGATGTTTGAATAAGCCTCCAGGATGTGCAAGCTCCTGGATACCCTATTAGGTGATCAGCTGCGCTTTATAAATCTTGATTGATTCATTCATTGATTGATTCAAAAGCTGGCTTTTTAAGCAGGAGCATTATTGTTATTGGTCTTCTTGTCTCCAGTACTCTCTAACACCTGGACTCCTTTTTCCAGGTAAGAGTTGCACTACGCAAATGCAAATTCAAATTCAATGAAAACGAAAAATTCATATTGAATGGTGTGATGTGTTGTTTCACTTTCCCAAGTAGCTTTTCAGTTTGGTAAACTTCTCTTCTTATAGCATTTGCTTTGGCATCAAAGAGAAGTTTTTTTTAAATAACTTTTTCTTTCCCTAATTAGATTTTTGACATTCTTTAGGGTAAAGATTGTGTTTCCTCATTTACATCTTTTAGGAGCCATTGTATTGCTATTTTGGTGTTCAGTGTTTTAAGGGTAAAGTTCTCTATGCTGTTCAACATGATATGAGTGTGTAGGATAGTGAATGTGTTCATATCCTTGCAAGGGGTGTGTGAAATGTTCTCATTTTTCTTTTTTGTTAATTTTGCTTTTGCGTAAATATGCAAAGGTACGTGTAGGTGTGAATCCATAATTTCGGGCTCTATTTTAGCACTCAATGTATCCTTGCTTTATTTTTTGATAGGAGGGTGCATTTAACAAAAGTATCATGATCAACAGCTGCTCACGTTGTTTACACAGATTTACTGTTAATAATGTGTTTCACTGTAAATTTTTCTTGCAAATACAAATGCTCAAATTTAAGAAAAGTGGTGATGCTTTTTTTGTGCCCATCAGCACCCCCCTAATGCCACCATGTGTGCACCGTATTGAATACACAGCGCACCATGGCCCAGATTAGGGACAATAGCATCATAAATTTTGCTATTGTAGTACGTTGCAGGATTAGCACAAAACAAAATTTGGTGCTAACCCTGCAAATTACATAGCAGCCTATTAAGAATAATGGTGTGCCTCCTTTTAACACCTGCTCTGTGCAAAAATAGCCACTAAAAATGGCACAGTGGAATCCTATAGATTGCACTATGCCATTTTTGCAGTACCCTTACCAAGAGAGCATCCCCCTTGCATACATTATGCCTGGTGGAGGCATAATATGGCTCTAGTGGCTACAAAGTGATACAATGCATGCATTGTGCTACTTTGTAAATCTGGCACTGCAAATCTGGCCCTGTTAAGCCATATTAGCGTAATACGTAAAAATTATGCTAATGTGAGCAAGGAGGCGCTTGGCCTTCTTAAATCTGCGCCAAAATTTCCAAAGCCTAATCCTGGCCCTTGAGCTTCTTAAGCAGAGGAGTGCATTTTGTCTTCTAAGATATTGTGGATGATATATGGTAGGTTTCCAATCCAAACTTTAGGTCTTCTCCTTTGCACTTTCATAGGGCCTGATTACATGTACCCTGGTTAATTGGGTTATATGTGATACCCTGTTGCTGCATATCACAATTTTGAATTTTCTGGTAAAAAGCATATTTCTACAATTTTTCTGAGGTAAATATTGGCATGTCAAACCTGCCACAATTTACCAGGGAGAAAAAGCCCCAAAAAACTCGAGAAATGCAGAGTTCAGTGTGGTAAGGACTAAAATCAACAGGTAATTCCCAGTTTTCTTAGGTGGAACATGGTATTGGCATAGGGATGTGATAAAAGATGCTTCAATATGGGGGAAAGCATAACCAGGCCCATTTTACTGCCACACATGATTCTGACATAGGGGGTCATTCTGACCTCGGCGGTAAAAGCCGCTTACCGCCGGTCAGAAGGCCGCCACAATACCGCCGCGGCCGCGGTCAGCCGCCACGGACATTCTGACCCACAACTGCAAAACCTCCGAAAATCCGCCCTCCACTGCAGTCCGCCACATCAGCGGCCAGCGGTAAACTGGAGAAGACCAAACCTCCACCGCCACGCCAACAGAAATACGCCCATCCCATTATGACCCGCAAATCCACACGGCGGTCATTCAACCGCGGTATTCCATTGGCGGTACACACCGCCGCGGTCAAAATACACACACCTTTACAAACCCCTACCACATTGGACAATTTGAAAGGCACACACCTGAAACCCATACATACACCACTCCCACACATCCAATACCATATAAAACACACACCCACATCACCCACAAACCCCTACCAACAAAAACCAGAGACGAAGGAGAGAGAGACACACATCAGAGAATAGATAGCCAGACACACAGAGGCACACCGCAACATCACACACACCACATAGAAGCACAAAGCACCACACACCAACACACACATCATCACATACACCACCCCACACCTCATACACACCACCCCATGGCACCACAAAGGCACCCACGCTTTTCGGACCAAGAACTCCGGGTCATGGTGGAGGAGATCATAAGAGTGGAACCCCAGCTCTTCGGCTCACAGGTCCAGCACACTACCATAGCGAGGAAGGCGGAGCTCTGGCAGCGGATCGTGGACAGGGTCAACGCGGTGGGACAGCATCCCAGAAATAGAGAGGACATCCGCAAACGATGGAACGACCTACGGGGGAAGGTGCGCTCGATGGTCTCGCAACACAACATCGCAGTGCAGAAGACTGGCGGGGGACCCCCACCCACTCCCCCTGAATTCACAACATGGGAGCAGGAGGTACTCAACATCCTGCATCCTGATGGCCTCGCTGGAGTACACGGAGGAATGGACTCTGGTAAGTACAAGGCCAACCACTTCACCCCACCCCGAGCATGCTAACCCCCACCCTCACCCCCAAACCCCCAGCACACATCCTCCCTGAGAATGTCTCCCCAGCACAACCCACCCAACACCAACCTCTGCATGCCACCCCCAAACTATGGACACCCATCACCTAAGCATGACCACTGCACATACCCATCACCCCCCCCCCCACAAAACACCCTCACAACACCTCCCCCAAGGGAATGCCAGCATTGGGGGACAAGGGCACCTATAAAACGCAGGCTAATGCACACACAGAAACAATAACCATTCCCTCTTACCCCATGCAGGACCCGAACGACAACACACAGGTCAGGAGGGACCAGAAATGTCCATCCCACCCCCGGAACAGGCCACTAGTGATGACAGCAGCTCTGTCGACCTGGAACCTGATGACCAGCCCGGACCATCGGGGACCTCTGGGCAGTCGGTTCCCCTCACCCAGACACAGGCCACTGCAGACCCAACCCCCTCTGGGAACAACCGCACAGCTCCCACCCAGCGGGCCCATTCCTCTGTCTCTAGGACAGGTCAAGCAGCGGTGTGTCTACCACTACAGGGCCCCCAGGGTAACCCACCAACCCAACAACAGCAGGGACCTGGGGGCAGTGGGAGTGGGCACACCGTCCAGGGGACAGAGGCCCAGGGAAACAGGGCAACTCGGAGGGCTGCTGTGCGACGGGGGGGGAGGAGAGGCCCAGGGAACCCACTCTCCAAGAGGCCCTCACCACCATCATGGCTGCCTACCACCACTCACAAGAGACGATGGCGACGGTACTGGCCAGGTTCCAGGAGATCCAGGCACAGCAGGAGCAACGCTACATGGGGTTCAGCGACCAACTAACCAACATCTCAACCGCTATGGGGAGCATAGTCCAGGCCCTGAACCGCATAGAGGACACGTTTCGGGACCATGTGGCATCACACCGGGCCCCTGTCACTACCCAGGAACAGGAACAGCCTACCACCTCCGCCGGCGCTAGTGGACAGGAGGCCCCACCACAACGACAGCCCCCCAGAACCCCACCTCCTGCTGAACAACAACCGCCCCGCAAAAGGAGCCTGAGATAAAAAAAAACGACAGAGTAGGATGTCAAGTCCCCCGCCAGCATCACATACCCCCTGAAGTCCTCCCACTGTCCCACATGGCCACCCTGTCAAACCTTGAACTGCCCCTGCTCCATCCTGCCACAGGCGTATGGACAATGCACCTGTGAGACTGAGAACTGGACTCCGCCATGGACATTACTCCACCCCCACCCATCACTGTTTCACCATCATGTACCAATATCTATGCACTAATAATAAATCACACATTGCACTGAAATCAATCAGGACTCTGGCTGTCTTATTTACAAAAGTATGACACATTACATATCAATTACGTATTGTGAACATTGTGAATTACACATACCGAGGTAACTTAGCATTAGTCCATGGGCCAACCAAGCCGAGGTCACGCAGTGGCTCATACAGCACAGAAAAGGCAAGGGAAATTCAAACATCATGTCCATAGGTCTGGGGGGAAACCGACAAAGTTGAGATGCAGGAGGCTTTCAGGAAATGTAAAATGGCATGGGTGATCATTACCTGTGTGCTACTGGAAATACTGTGCTATTACTCTGTCCCTGTTGTCTGTGTCATCCTCTGAGTCTTCCTCCTCTTCACTCTCCGCAGGCTCCACAGCTACTTCAACACCACCATCTGCACCATCCTCCTCCAGGAAAGGGACCTGACGTCGCAATGCCAGATTGTGAAGCATACAGCAGGCCACGATGATCTGGCACACCTTCTTTGGTGAGTACATCAGGGATCCCCCAGTCATATGCAGGCACCTAAACCTGGCCTTCAGGAGGCCAAAGGTCCTTTCGATGATCCTCCTAGTTCGCACATGGGCCTCATTGTACCGTTCCTCTGCCCTGGTCCGGGGATTCCTTACTGGGGTCAGTAGCCAAGGCAGGTTGGGGTAACCAGAGTCACCTATTAGCCACACACGTTGTCTCTGTAGCTGCTCCATCACATAGGGGATGCTGCTATTTCGCATCACATACGAGTCATGCACTGACCCTGGGAACTTGGCATTTACATGGGAGATGTACTGGTCAGCCAAACAGACCACCTGGACATTCATTGAATGATAACTTTTTCTGTTTCGGTACACCTGCTCATCGTCTTTTGGGGGTACCAAAGCCACATGTGTCCCATCAATGGCACCAATGATGTTGGGGATATGTCCAAGGGCATAGAAATCACCCTTCACTGTAGGCAAGTCACCCTCCTCTGGGAAAATGATGTAGCTCCGCATGAGTTTCATCAGGGCAGACAACACTCTACTCAAAATCTTTGAAAACATAGGCTGAGACATTCCAGATGACATGGCCACTGTGGTCTGGAATGACCCACTCGCCAAAAAATGGAGGACTGACAAAACCTGCACCAGAGGGGGAATCCCTGTGGGTTGGCGGATGGGGGACATCAGGGCTGGCTCCAGCTGGGCACACAGTTCATGGATAGTGGCTCGGTCAAGTCGGTATCGTAGTATGATGTGGCGTTCTTCCATTGTCGACAGGTCCACCAGCGGGCGGTACACGCGAGGATTCCTCCTTCTCATCGCAAGTCCCAGCGGACGGTGCCTAGGAAGGACAACATGGAGCACAGAGTCAGCCAAACCACAGGTACGTACAGACAGCTTGCACAGTTAAAGAATGGCAATGGGTTGAAAGGCGTGTATGTGTGGCAATGCAAGGCCTAGGCCTGTGTGTCGCAGTCAAAATTTAAGCCATGTAGGCCCTTGAAATGGCGGCTGCCTGACCTGTGAAGTGGGACAATGGGATGTGAGGTCAATGCGCTGGCGGGGCACACCGTGGCGGTAGGCGGTCGAAGCCCGCGGCGCAAAGCCGCATTGGTTAACATTGAGGCCTATGGGTTTCAGGAGCGAATGACGAAATGCGCCGGCGGTCGCGGTACGCACCGCCGCGGTACGCACCGCCGCGGGCGTGACCGCCATTTTCTATCTGCTTAATCACTCGAGACCTGATCATCCACAGGAGAGGACCTATACTGCAAGTGCTGCTGTGACCTCGGTCTGGAAGATACAATGGCTGCTGCGACTGGGGAAAGGGCCCCTGCCTTCACGTCTGAAGAGTTGGAGAAGCTCGTGGATGGGGTCCTCCCCCAGTATGCGCTACTCTACGGTCCTCCAGACCAACAAGTGAGTACACCGGGTGCACATGGAATGGGCTATGCCTGTGTGGATTGGGGTGGATTTAAGTTGGTGGGGTGGGG
Organism: Pleurodeles waltl; assembly: GCF_031143425.1. Taxonomy (NCBI): domain Eukaryota; kingdom Metazoa; phylum Chordata; class Amphibia; order Caudata; family Salamandridae; genus Pleurodeles; species Pleurodeles waltl. The sequence goes on from NC_090444.1 coordinate 1,530,895,303, forward strand.
GGCGAATGAGGAGTGCAACACCCGACACATGAGAGCATGTGCCATATGGCAAAGTTGGTGGGGGGGGCCAATCACATCTAACATGCAGGTCATTGATGAATTCCTCCTTTCCACCCTGTACATGTCAAATAGGTCAGCGCCCATCAGAAGATCGAGATTTGGCGTGCCATCGCCAAGGAAGTTCGGAACTTGGGGGTCCACAACAGACGGGGCACCCACTGCCGCAAGAGGTGGGAGGACATCTGCCGCGGAACAAGGAAGACCGCAGAAACACTGCTGGGGATGGCCTCCCAACCTAGGAGGGGTGCCAGTCGCACCATGACCCCCCTGATGTCCCGGATCCTGGCGGTGGCTTACCCAGAATTGGATGGGTGCTTTAAGACATCACAGCAGACACAAGGGGGTGAGTATCAGCACATTCTCCTATCTTTCTGCGCAGTGGAGGCGTCTGGGTGGGGGAGGAGGGCTGTGGGTGACATTAGGCCAGGGCGCTTTCAGTAGTGTAGTCCTCTCCCTTAGGCATGGCCCTGTGCCCCCGGCCCCCACCTCGGTAGGGTGACAAGTACAGCCATTGAAGGTCCTGCATCTCCCATGTGCGCGTTTGACGTCTCTTGGCCTGTTGTCCTAGTCAGTAGTACTGAGTAGTGTACCCCGAATGCGCGGCTTAGTGCATTAGGCTCCTGTGTCTGTCCTCTCCGCCAACGGTGTTGACATTGCATGCACTCAACCTGGTCTTCTTTTTTCTCCCCCCACCCTTTCTCTTCATCTTCTTGTGCATGTGTGCATTAGCATCATCAGGTGGAGGAGACTTGGCATCGGAGCACGAGGGAGCTGCAGGACACAAGGCCCCGGTGGGCCCAGGAACAGACACCGAGGGCACCAGTGATCCGGAGGGCGAGGGGAGCACCACGACGGGGACCGCTGGTGAGAGCAGCGAAAGCGAAACGTGATCGGACGGGAGCTCCCGAGCGGGGGCGGCAACATCCGTGCCCCCCGCCTCTACAGGTACAGCCGCCACCCAGCGCACCAGCACCGCCCTCCCAGCAGCCCCTCAGTCTTCGCTCCGTGCCGGTTCGCCCAGGAAGGCGCGCGTCTCCTTCGCCCCAGGCACCTCAGCCCCTGCCCCTGTTGCCCCTGCTGTCCTCAGTGCGGAGCTCATTGACCTGGTAAGGACGCTCATTGTTGGGCAGACAACCCTTTTGAATGCCATCCAGGGTGAGCAAAGGGAGGTGCAACAGAGCAATGTGTACCTGGAGGGCATTCATTCGGATCAGGCTGCCCATCAACGAGCGTTCACTGCTCTGGCCTCAGCACTGACGGCAGCCATTGTCCCTGTTTCCAGCCTCCCTCTTCTTATTGCCTCCAGCCTTTCTCTGTCTCCTGTCCCTCAGCCTATCCCATCCACACCATCAGACCAGCCTGCACACACCTCAACACCCAAGAGCAGCTCATCCAAACACAAGCACCACAGATCCCACAAACACTCACCCAAGCAACACCCAGATGCAGACATGCCAACAGCCACTCCCACCCCTGTATCCCCCTCCTCCTCGTCTCCCTCCTCCCTCCCTGTGACGTCTACACTCACACCTGCATGCACCCCAACATCAGCCAGTGCTTCCATCACCACCTCACCCTCCAGTACAGTCCACACTCGTGCAGTCACACCCCCACTGCCATTTACACGTCCCCTGTGTCCTCTCCCACTGTGTCTGTCACCCCCTCTTCCAAGACACACAAACGCAGGCAGCCACCCACCCAACAGCCATCCACCTCACGACAGCCTACAGCACCAGCACCTTCACCCAATGACAGCACACCTGACTCTCCTACAACCACCTCCTCTACCTCCACTTCCATCTCCACTTCTCCTCCCTTTTACCTTGGCCCTAAAAAACTTTTCCTGGCTAACCTTGACCTCTTTCCCCCCGATGAGCTCCCCCATCCATCTTCAAAGAGTCCCAAGAGCACCGCAGCCACCACCAGCCCAGCTTCGGGTGTCACTGTTGTGCATGGGTTCTGGAGCCCACCCTTTGCCAGCAGTGACACATCGATCACCAGCAAGGACACGTCCAGCCCCCCCCCGGCAAGAGGACCCGCAAAAACAAGGGCCGCCGTGCGAGGACCGACAGGGCTGCCCCCAAGGAGCAATGTGCGGCCACTTCACCACCCACACCATCTAGGGGAGGCAAGGGCCCGAGAGCCCAATCAAAGGAGCGGAAGGGCAGCAGGAGCGCGGAGAAGGTGGACCCCGCATGCCACATCCCAGCTGGGAAGGAGGACACTATGGAGGCCAGGAGTCCGTCCCCGAAGGGTCCAGAAACGTCACGGTCCGAGGGCGACTGAGACGGGAGTCCAGGCCAGGTCTGGCTCCCTTGACCTGCTGGATGAGCACCGCTGAACAGGTCCCGCAGTGCAGAAGAGCACCGCTGAACAGGGCCCCGCCGTGGAGATAGGCACCGCTGAACAGGGCCCGCGGTGCAGAAGAGCACCGCTGAACAGGGCCCCGCCGTGGAGATAGGCACCGCTGAACAGGGCCCCGCCGTGGAGATAGGCACCGCTGAACAGGGCCCGCGGTGCAGAAGAGCACTGCTGAACAGGGCCCCGCCGTGGAGATAGGCACCGCTGAACAGGGCCCCGCCGTGGAGATAGGCACTGCTGAACAGGGCCCGCGGTGCAGAAGAGCACCGCTGAACAGGGCCCCGCCGTGGAGATAGGCACCGCTGAACAGGGCCCCGCCATCTCAAGCACCGCTCCGCTGGGCCCTTCATCTCAAGCACCGCTCCGCTGGGCACCGCCGTCTCAAGCACCGCTCCGCTGGGCCCTTCATCTCAAGCACCGCTCCGCTGGGCACCGCCGTCTCAAGCACCGCTCCGCTGGGCCCTTCCTGTCATGCACCGCTCCGCTGGGCCCCGCCGTCTCAAGCGCCGCTCCGCTGGGCACCGCCTTCTCAAGCACCGATCCGCTGGGCCCTTCATCTCAAGCACCGCTCCGCTGGGCACCGCCGTCTCAAGCACCGCTCCGCTGGGCCCTTCATCTCAAGCACCGCTCCGCTGGGCACCGCCGTCTCAAGCACCGCTCCGCTGGGCCCTTCCTGTCATGCACCGCTCCGCTGGGCACCGCCGTCTCAAGCACCGCTCCGCTGGGCCCTTCCTGTCATGCACCGCTCCGCTGGGCACCGCCGTCTCAAGCACCGCTCCGCTGGGCCCTTTATCTCAAGCACCGCTCCGCTGGGCACCGCCGTCTCAAGCACCGCTCCGCTGGGCCCTTCATCTCAAGCACCGCTCCGCTGGGCACCGCCGTCTCAAGCACCGCTCCGCTGGGCCCTTCCTGTCATGCACCGCTCCGCTGGGCACCGCCGTCTCAAGCACCGCTCCGCTGGGCCCTTCATCTCAAGCACCGCTCCGCTGGGCACCGCCGTCTCAAGCACCGCTCCGCTGGGCCCTTCATCTCAAGCACCGCTCCGCTGGGCACAGCCGTCTCAAGCACCGCTCCGCTGGGCCCTTCCTGTCAAGCACCGCTCTGCTGGGCACCGCCGTCTCAAGCACCGCTCCGCTGGGCCCTTCCTGTCATGCACCGCTCCGCTGGGCACCGCCGTCTCAAGCACCGCTCCGCTGGGCCCTTCCTGTCATGCACCGCTCCGCTGGGCACCGCCGTCTCAAGCACCGCTCCGCTGGGCCCTTCCTGTCATGCACCGCTCCGCTGGGCACCGCCGTCTCAAGCACCGCTCCGCTGGGCCCTTCCTGTCATGCACCGCTCCGCTGGGCACCGCCGTCTCAAGCACCGCTCCGCTGGGCCCTTCATCTCAAGCACCGCTCCGCTGGGCACCGCTGTCTCAATCACTGTTTATGGTTCACTGTGCCCACCATGCCTCCTCCTTGACCAGTGGAGACTGTCATCCACCTGATGGACTGTGGCTTTGCACTCCCCAGGATGGTCCAGTGGGCAGCCCACCCACTGTAGAGACATTGAGAGACTGTGGCTTTGCACTCCCCAGGATGGTCCAGTGGGCAGCCCACCCACTGTAGAGACATTGAGAGACTGTGGCTTTGCACTCCCCAGGATGGTCCAGTGGGCAGCCCACCCACTGTAGAGACATTGAGAGACTGTGGCTTTGCACTCCCCAGGATGGTACAGTGGGCATGGTGGCTCCTCGTGGATCTGGCGTCGTGGACTCATGTGGCTGTGGTGCCCCCCCCTTCCCTTCCCCCTGAGGTGCCTGTAGTTTTTACATCTGATGCCCCTGCAGTGTTCTCTCCAAAGGACTCAGGTCTCCTGTGTGGGCTTTGCCCTTATTTCTCAAGACTTTGGCCCACGGACATGATGAATTCGTAGGATGTGCAGGACTTGTTACTTCAGTTATACACTGATGTGTATGTCATTAGTTTTCTTGTGAATATCTTTCATGGTTGTACGATAATTTTCTGGAGCTTTTTGGTACATAAATATTTATTCCAAATTTGATTATGTCCTAGCAATTTTCAGGGGTGTTTGGGTGGTGTCACTGTGACTTGTTGCTCTGCATTGGTGTGTACATAGTTGGGGGGGGGGTCGCATATGTGTGTGCCCGTAACCTTTCGTCCTCCCCCTCCCGTGTGTCGTAGGTGCAGTACTCACCGTTGTCATCTGCGCCGGACTTCGTACTCGTGGTAGATGAGAAGGTAGACGAGAGCAGGTAGGATGTTTAATTCGGGTTCCATGCTGTCCTCCTTCCTCCTGGAGTGCGTAGTGGTGAGCGTTTTCCCGTCCGTAGTCTGTTTCCGCCGTGTTTTTATCGGCGGTGCTCCCGCCCCGGAAAAGGTGGCGGATTGGTGAGTTGGAATAGTGTGGGCGGTACATTGGCTGCCGCCTGGCTGTTGGCGGTGACCGCCGCGCTGTTTGTTTGTACCGCCGTGGCGGTCGGAGTGCTAAAGTGGCTGTCTGTGTTGGCGGTTCCCGCCAGGCTCAGAATCCCATATTTTTTAACGCCAGCCTGTTGGCGGGTTGGCCGCCGCTTTAACACCGACCGCCAGAGTTAGAATCACCCCCATAGTGCCTAATTAGAGGCCTTGGTGGATGGGATACTCTGTCACAAACATAACAGATAGCCCGCCCACTGTTTTACAACTGCCTTAGAATATAATGGAACTTGTAAAACAGTTGTTAGAAATGGGGTCTTTGGTTTTCAGTCAGGTTAGCCCACTGTCCAAGCAAGGACCCTCACTCTAGTCAGGGTAAGTCACACACAATCCAAATTATCCTGTGCCCACCCTTTGGTAGCTTGGCACTGAGCAGTCAGGTTTAACTTAGAAGGCAATGTGAAAAGTATTTGTGCAATAAATCATGCTATAACACAGTAGAACTCCACAAAAAATAGACGCCGCAGTGTTTAGAAAAATACAACATTTATCTGATAAGATGCAGGTCAAAACGATCAAGATGCAATAAGTATATGTTGAAATATCACTATAAATATATGTCTTTAATCTCTTAAAAGCAACAAATGTCTCTTGCAAGCACAAAGTACTTGGTTTGTGTTCAAAATCTCCACAAGGGACCGCAGAGTAGGAGATGTGTGGAAAACAGGGAGGTGTCCGTCGATTTCTCCAGGTGCACACAGACGATGTGTTGTTATTTTTCACGCAGGGAAGGCTTTGCGTCAACTTCTGGTGCGCGGTCTTGGATCCTCTTCAGGTGGCACAGTTTTCGGATGCCCCGGGGACGATGCATTGAAATCTGGCACTTGCAGGACGAAATCACAGGGTCTGCTTCGATGCAGTTGGTGATGTGTGGAAATTTCTACTGCACGGCACGCACTGCGTCCATTCCTCTCAGGAAGTCGGGCTGTGTCGTTCAGGCTCAGCTTTGCATTGATCCATTGGGCCGTTTGTCGAAGTTCCGGTAGCAAAGCTGGCGCTGCATCGATCTTCTCCTTGCAAAGTCAGGCTGCGTTGTTCCGGTTCGGCGTATGGTGATTTTCTCACTGTGATGCAGGCTGTGCGTCGTTTCTTGCAGGCTGTGAGGCAATTTTTGACACACAAGGAGTTCTTTTGCAGGAATGAAGTCTTTTTGGTCCTAAGACTACAGGGAACAGGAGGCAAGCTCTATCCAAGCCCTTGGAGAACACTTCTCAGCACAACCAGACTGCAGCAAGGCAACAGGGCAACAGCAAGGCAGTAGTCCTTCTCAGAAAAGCAGCCAGGTGAGTTCTTTGGGCATCCAGGCAGTTCTTCTTGGCAGGTTGCAGGTTGCAGCTTCTGATTCAGGGTTTCTTCTCCAGGAAGTGTCTGATGAAGTAGAAGTGTCTACCTCAGAAGTGTCTAAGTTGGTAGGGTCAGAGACCCTGCTAAAATACCCAAATGTGTCTTTGAAGTGGGGGAGACTTCAAAGAGTGGCATAGAAGTGCATAAGATCTGCTTTCAGTTCCATCCTGTCTGCCAGGGCCCTAGTATGGGGTGTGGCAGTCCTTTGTGTGAGGGCAGGATACTGTCCTTTGAAATGTAAGTGCCAGGCCCTCCACCCTCCAAGCCCAGAAAGACACATTCAATATGCAGATGTGTGCAAGTGTGACTGGGCATCCTGTTTTAGGGGTTGTCTGAGTGAATGCACCAGGGAGCTGTCAACGAAATCTAGCCAGACATGGATTGAAAGGCACAGAAGGATTTAAGTATAGAGAAATGCTCACTTTTTAAAAGTAGCATTTCTAAAATGGTAATATAAAATCCAACTTCACCATTAAGCAGGATTTTGTATCACCATTCTAGCCATATTAAGTATAACCTGGCTACTCCTTTCAGATCAGGATCTACTGCTCAAACAGTCTATGAGGGTAGCCCTAATGCTATCCTCTGAAAGGAGCAGGTCTCACAGCAGTGTAAAACAAATGTAGGAGTTTTACACTACCAGGACATATAGAACACACATGTTCATGTCCTGCCTTTTACCTATATAGCACCTGCCCTATGGGCCACCTAGGGCCTACCGTAAGGGTGACTGACATGTAGAAAAAGGGTAGTTTAAGGTTTGGCAAGTACTTTCAAATGCTGAGTCGAAGTGGCATTGAAACTGCACACACAGGCCTGAGACATGGTTAGGGGGCTAATTATGTGGGTGGCACAACCAGTGCTACAGCCCACTAGTAGCATTTAATTTACAGGCCCTGGGAACATGTAGTGCACTTGACTAGGGACTTACAAGTAAATTAAATAAGCCAATTGGGTATGAGCCAATGTCACCATGTTTTAAGGAGAGAGCATATACACTTTTGTGTGCAGAGTCTTAACACCAGCAAAAATGATGTCAGAAAAAGAGAAGGAGGAAGGCAAAAAGTTTGGGGGTGACCCTGCTGAAAAGTCATTTCCAACCACAGTGGACAGGATATCTGTCACATTTGTGAGGGAGTATTCGACCCACCAAGGTCGTAATCAGGCCCTTAATCATTACACATGGGGAGTTGAAGAGTCCTAGGGTATATTCTATAATGTGTGTGTGAGTTAGTCATTGTTGCCCCAGTTCACTTCTGTTTAGGAATGAGGATTATTGAGAGACTGGTACATATTACTTATAGCCCCCATTGTAAGTTAAAGACACTAAGCAATATGGTGTCATTTGATATAATTTTCCGTGGTAAAATTAAGAAAAATTAAACACAACTGCGCTTGCGATATTGTGCGTCAAAAAGATCAGCTCCTCATAACGACATTCCTTAGTGCCAGCCATGCACCATATTTTTAAAACAGTGCACATTGGCTCTAAGGAAATTTTAGTGTAAAAAACAAGGACGCTAACCATTGCGACATATCGTAAAGAAGAATGACTCGATTGCTGCACAAGTGGTGTTAGCATGATTAGCGGCAAGTTTTTAATTAATGCTAATCATGTTATCACAATTTTTGCTTCAAAAGCCTAAAAAAGCTGGTGATATTACTAAAAAAGCCACAAGGATCAAAGATGGAGAATACAGGAAAGGAGAGACCACAGAGAGAGCCCAATCAGCCCAGTACAAGCTAGGATGGACAAGCAAAATCACAGGAGAAGGGGAAAGGAAGAAGAAGTGTTGCTTCAGTGAGGAGGAGAATACCATCTTGGTTAGAGAGATGACAGAGCACCAACACCAGCTCTATGTCACGTCTAAATTGCCAAGAGGTAGGAAAGAGGCCATATGGCTGTCAATTGTCAACAGTGTGGCAGTAGTGAAGAGGACTGTCGCTGATTGTAATAAGCACTGGCACAATTGCAAGCACAGAACTAAAGAGAAATTGAACAGAAACTGAAAGGAAGCACTGCAGAATAGAGGTGGAAGTCCCACTCCCCAGCAGGACCTGGATGAGCTGGAGGAGATATTGACAGTGGTCATCCCGGAAGAGCTGGTCACTGGAATCTCAGGACAGGACAGTGCAGACTTCCAAGACCTACCACAAACGCTGGGTAAGTTTCAGTGGGGCCAGTCTTGAAACTTACAAATGGCAGAAAAGGGACACACATAGGACACACTAAATGCATTCAAAAGGTTTGCTTGGGGTCACAATAATGGCCAAATGCCTCTAATGCACTCAAGCCTTTCCCCATTATATGCACAGTCCATTTCTCAACCCTCACAATAATCCCTTTACTGTTGCAAATGAACCCCCTGCCCGTGTGTAACACGCATTGGGCAACATGTACTACGCTTGTTGCACAGGGTGGGCCAATAAAAACTGTAAGACACGTCCATGAGCTATTGGGAATGGGCACAAAAGTTATCATACCCAACATATGGGGCATGTCTGTGATTATCATCTGTGCTTCTGTAGAAGTAGCTTCAATATCACCATGTAGCAAGGTTGCCGGTGTAGTGGGAATGGTTGGTGTTGTGCACAAAGGGACACTTTCATGCATAACATCAGCTGCAAGTGGTCTCACTGTCTCACTAGGGGCCCATATTTACAATCCCTTTTTGCAATATTAGCATCATATCTATTGACTTAAGCCACCCATTCCCCTTCTGCGACATTGACAAAGTCATACAATGTATGCAAAGATCCACCTTCTACATCCTTGCACCACAACATCCCTGTACCAGATATTATGTATGCAAGGAAATATTTTTTACTCACAGGGAAGAACAAATGGCGCAGACAATCCATAAAGATTGCACTGTGCTATCTGTTAACCTCGTTTGTGAGGCCTGCCAAAGGCAGATGTGAAAGTGATGCAAGCATTGTAAACAATTGACCTCCCTGTGCTTTGCTGCACGTCGGCCATCATTATGGTGCTAATGCAGTTAAGCACCACTATAGTGCCAAAACTCATGAGCCTAATGTGGAAATGTCCACCATGATGACCAATAATGTGAATATGGTGCTTCCATGGTGTTATTGGCTGGGGCAAGGGGTCTGCAATGAAAATGGTGGCTTGTGATTAATGCACCAAATACATAGAAAGTTTGACTAATGTGTGACCAACCAAATTCTTTGGAAATACAAACTTGTCTCACATGAACTTGCCACTCCCACACCACCCTTGAGTTCTTGAACTACACTGAACCAAATCAAGATGTGCATAGTTTTAAAGGCATCAAAAGCTGGGTGGGACACATATGTTGCATAAGAAGATTCCAACTATACACATGGGATGCCAGCTACATTCAGTTTCAGGTGTGAGAGGGGCACATGAAAATTAGGCCAGGATAAGGTTTACAATGTGCCTTACCTTGACATGGAAATTATGAGCTACTACAATCCATTACTGGAGTGCACGTTGAAACAAAACTGCATTGCTAGTTCACTATGAAGTCTATGTCTGGGCATTGTGGCACATATTTAGTCATTTAGGAAGAAAGACTCAGTGCAACAGCTCAGCTTGCTGTGCTTTGGAGCATTATTTCAAATGCGGAGAGATGTTTAGTTGTCACAGATAGTCAATGCATCCCTCTATTATCTTTGGTTATGGGAAAAGAAATGATGGACAATGCTAACTTTGCCACACAATCTGCATGGTGTAGGGGTGCCCCTTTCGCTGGTCCACATGCACATGTGCAAAAAGGTACACATCCTGCAAATTCAGCTAACAGGAATGCTGTCTGCCATTTACTATGATTGATGATGATTGCAACACACATTGAAAGAAGTCCACAATAGTACCACAACAATGTCAGTCCTTAGTACCAGGACTACAATGCCATCCCTGAAGTGGAGTACCAACATGATGCATCCACACATCAACAAGCCTCAAAATATGTCAGGTCCTCATGCCACCCCACATGTGTTGTCACAGAGTTGGAAGTGGGTGGGCTTTCCACATTCATTCTCCTAGCCACTTTGAGTCATGCGTTCAGCATCCTGCACCACACATTGTAATAATGAACCACCTTGTGTGTACGTGTGCAAATAGGAATGTCTAATTTCCAGCAAAACAACAACCAGTCCAGAAATGCAGGCATCCTTGCAGCTATGCAACAAGGAAACCTGTGATGCATGAATGAGTGGTCTTCTGCAGGAAGGTGGAAATTCCTATTTGCACACATACACATGAGGTGGTTGAATCTCACAATGGGTGGTGCAGGATGCTGGACAGATGACTCAAAGTGGTTAGGAGGATGCATGTGGAAAGCTCACTTCCTTCCATCACTCTAACAATACACATAGGGTGGCAGAGGAGTCAGTTACGTATGCATACATATGTAAAGCCAAATGCAAATTATTCTGTACATCTCCATTTGTGATGTGTGCACAAATCCCTAAAAACGCCCATGGCATTCATATGTGTTAGAAATGGGGTTTCTCGTTGGCTAGGGTATCACCCAAGCCAGGCAGAACCCACCCACTCTAGTCAGGGTGAAAGAGTTACACACCCAAGATAACCCCTGCTCACCCCCTTGGTAGCTTTGCAAGAGCAGTCAAACCTCTCCCAGAAGCCAAGTGTAAAGGGTTTGCACAACACACAACACATGTGATGCACTATTACCACCACAAAGGAATCACAACACCAAGTTATATGAAAATAAACTGTATTGTACAGACACAACACACAACACATGTGATGGACTATTACCACCACAAAAGAATCACAACACCAAGTTATATGAAAATAAACTGTATTGTACAGAACATAATTATTAAACCAACTAGAACATGTCAGTAATACCCTGCTACTCAGGTAGTTGCAAGAACGTTACACCATAGTTACTCTGCAGAGCCAGCAGTATTCACACATAACACACAGATTACGTATTATTATGTAACATAAGCAGTAGTCAGGAATCACATTACTAAATAAATGCACTAGTCATTAAAGTATTATAAATGCCTATACCAAGAGCATTATAAACCATATGGCAAGTCAAGAAAACATATCAGCACATATATCTTACATTATACCAAACAAACAGGTTAGCAGACCAGTCCCTAATGTCCATACTAGGCACATTTAGAAAATATATGTGCACTAAAGAGTACCTGTTTTTGGTGAGAAGGGCACTGCCAGTGCTAAGAAGTAGCTTCCCGCTAATGTCATGGGGGGCAGCACGCGCCCCCTACGGTTTATATATCGGGCCCCTCCTGTGGCCCACAATCTCTGGGGGCCTCCCCTTTACAGCAACTGGCTCTCCAGAGGGGGGCACCACAGCCAGCACAACAATTGGGACCAAACGGGGGACCTGGTAGCAGGGGGCCTCCGGTGAAGCTTCTGCCCCTCCCACTGTTCCCAGAAACACAATTAGGGCTCTGGTGAGGTCCGGGGGCTTCGATGAGGCTTCCATCCCCCACCTGACTTCTGCAGTGATCAAAAGGGCTCCAAGGGGGGAGGTGTAGTCTCCGATGAGGCTTCCTTCCCCCTGCCTGTCCACCATCACAGCTAGGGGCCCAGTGGGATGGGGGGCCTCCAATGAAGCTTACTTCCCCACCTGGCTCCCAACAACATAAAGAAGCCTGTCTGGCCCACAGCAGAGGGCAGGCACCAGAGTGGGTGCCTGCTTGTGCCCCAAGGGTGCTCCTCGAAGCGTGCTCCGCCCCGGAGGCACAATAGGAGTGTGCTCACTCCTTTCTTCTCTTTAATGGTGCCCCAGGGATAGGGCGTCTCTGACGCGCTTAAAATAGATAATGCCCGGGTTGCGGCAGTGATTCTCAGAATCGGCAAAACGCTTTCAAGAGCAGGGGGCAATTAGAAGCACTCAGGTTGCCGTGGTCATCCTCCACAGCAACGCACTCCTCAAAGCGCGCAATGACCCCACAAGCGATTTCAAGGTGCTTTAAGCTAAATAAGCAGAGCACTCCTCAGGCGCTACATATATGCACAGCCAATCACCCTCCAGGTGCTATATGAGGAAATGGAGCACTCTTCATGCTTGATGCAGTTGCAGGGGTCAGGGGCCACAGCACCCTGCCCCTGGGGGACAAAGTACAATGGAGCACAGGTTGGCAGGACCCAGCAGCAGGCCAGCACAAAGTGAATGAAGGCAGTTGGCAGTTCCTCCACATGACTAAGCAGGTCACAGGTCAGCACTACAGCAACAGTCCATGGTGGTTCCTGGTGAGTCCCTCCAGCAGCATTGTGTACAGTACCAAAATGCCACCGGAGTCTTCAAATTAAGGGCAAATCTCCCCTGTACTTATACTCAGTGTTACAGTGTGTTAATAAAGAAGGAGAGAGGAGGTTTCAACCAGTTACAACTGGCTCTGGGAGTGCCCCCTCTCTCCTCCCACACAGGCTCCAAACAGCAGGTGGGGGTAAATTATCCTTTTGTGTGAGGCCAGAGCACAGCCTTTACAAGGGCATGTGTGCCCCACCTCTCATTTCTCTCAGCCCAGTAAGACTATTCAAAATGTAGATGCAACTGTGTAACACCTCCACCCTCCCTTTGTACTGGCTGTCTGAAAAGTATGCACACTACCTAACTGTCACTCTGCCCAGATGTGGATAGGAGTCAAGCTGCAAAACACCAAAATCATAAGCACAGAGAAGTGCTTACTTTCTAGAAGTGGCATTTCTATAATAGTAAAAATCCACTTACCCCAGTAATCAGCATTTCTCACTACCATTACAACCATACCAAACATGCCTACGCTACCCCTCATAAATCAGACAATATCGCCTACAGATAAGGCAGGGCATTTCCAATGCAATCATATGAGAAGACAGCACTCACAGTAGTGAGAAAACAAAATAGGCTGTTTGTCACTACCAGGACCTGCCACGCTACCAGGCACATGTCCTTTCTTCTACATACATAGCACGCTGCCCATTGGGCTAGCTAGGGCCTACCTTAGGGGTGACTTACATGTAGTAAAAGGGGAGATCTGGGCCTGGCAAATAAAGTTAGATGTGAGGACCCCGTGGTAGAAAACTGTTCATGCCGGCCCTATGCTAGCAGGCCTGAGACAGGTTTGAAATGCTACTTCAGTGGGTGGTGCAAGCAGCGCTGCATGCCAACTAGTAGCATTTAATTTACAGGCACTAGGTATAGAGATACCACTGTACAAGGGTCATATAGGTAAATTAAATATGCCTATTGGGTATAAGCCAATCATACCAACTTTAGAAGGGAGAGCACCTGCACTTTAGCACTGATCAGCAGTGATAAAGTGCTCAGAGTCCTACGGCCAACAGCAAGAGGTCAGAAAAAATAGGAGGAAGGTGGCAAAAAGTCACGGGATGAACCTGCCAAAAGGGCCAGGTCCAACAATATGTAACACAGTCAAATCAATGAAAGAGGGACATATGCAGAAGATCATGATAAGTAATTCAAGGTGGGTGGAACACTCTGGGAAATGTGGACTGGCAGATTGTGCCAATGGTGATTCCACAGAAATGATGCTCTGGTGGTACAGTGTGCCACTAGGGGTGCATAAATGTTTGCCTTGATGTTTGGGTCACTACATCACCAGTAGCAAGTAAATGAGGACTCCTGTCAATAGTCTCTAAAGTCCCATTTCAGAGGATGAAGTCTTACCTGCTGCGGAGCGGCCTGTCATGCATTTCTCTGATGATCTGGAGGACCAGCTGCCTACCATCAATGCTGAGGATGTCCTGGATTCATTCCAGACACCATGTCCAGTCACAGGGAGGACACATAGCATTGCAGGGTCTCCACATGAAGCACCCAACAACCAACACACAGCACTGACCAGTATAGACAGAGCCCTGTACTCTGAGGACCCAGACATTACCTTTCAGAGGACAGCGGTAGGAGTTCAGCGAAAGCTGGCACAGCAGGTGTGGGTGGTGATGGAGTCCATGGCAGGCAGCCAAGAGGGAGTCTGAATAAGGACAACTCTTCTGCCATCAGAGGCACCCACTCTCTGCTATGTGGAACACCATTCAGCAGTCCCTGGCCAACATAGCTGCTGTTCTGAGGCAGAGGCTAGGACAATTGCCCTCCCAAAGTGGCAGCAGCATGATTGACAACAGGCTCGGGACTATCCAAAATGTCCTAGAGTCCATGCAGCGGAATCTAACCACCCAACTGGAAAATATGGCTGCCTACCACAGTGATGTAGCTGCTGTGTTGCGAAACCAGCAGTTCCTCCTTGCTGCAATGCTGTCTTTTGCTTTCCCACAAATAGTAGCTGTCAGGACCTTTGAATCCACATCTTTATACACTGATGTGTGTGCCCTCCACAACTTTAACAACAGCAACACCCATGGCATCAGATAATGACAATGTGGACGGAACAACATTCACCAGAAAAAACAACCAGTAGGTACAGTCTGTGCCACATGGACAGTATCTCTTTAGTTCAGTACTTAAGATCATGCCAGTGTAGTGACAGCTGGCAACATGCCCTCTTCACTCTACCACTGTTGACTTATTATGCATGGACTGTCATAGTCTCAATTCCTACCTATTGCAAATTTGGACACCTCTTCACTGATGCACACCTACACATGTCTCATGACATGTCTCACACCCTTGGACTCTGACTGGACTTCAATGGCTTGGGATCTCTCATGGGATCAATGAACAGTACATTGTACATAATTTGAAACAAAACGTGCACGTATAAATAAATTACCACAGTCACATATGTTCTGTTTTTTCAGTGATCCATCAACTGTTTCAAATATATGTATTGTGTGACGCTATGACAATCAGTAATCAACAAAAGGACATATGTGGCTTTCTGTCAGACTCAAAGCCCCACACATAGACTTAAACATGATTAAGGTGACTGATAGCATTTCTGAGCCTTCAACGAATCTGTTAAACAGGTACCATGCAATTTTACATATGGCATGTTTGGTTCAGAACACATGTCTGGAAATATCTCTGATGATTGTACCAGTGCAACATTGAGGTGACAAACAAAATAGGCGTATGTGAGACTTTGAGGGGCAGCCATTAGTGTGCCAGCAACCATTCCCCAAATGAGGTGGAGTGCAATGTTCTAAACGTTTGAACAATGAATCTGACATTAATCACCAAAAACAATAGATGGTGTTTGATTATCTGTCTTAGACTTTGTATTCATGCACAGAGTGTCAGAAACTACACCAAATAGTGTATTGAGTAGCTGATGTCATACTGCTGCCAATCAGAAAGGTACTTGGCCATAGGGGATACACATAGTTATACAATCTTAATCAATACTGAATGCATCCCAAAGGCAATTGTCTAATGTGGCCAGTACAGACATGTTAACACCCAGACCGGCAATCATCATGGAGACCATATTGTAGGAAACTAACATGATGTATTAATATTGAAAATGGCCACCTATCAAAAACCTCAACTACACATTTACCTTCACTAACCTAAGCTATACTAACTAATCTTAACTTATCCCCACAGCTAACTATCCTTATCTAAACTTATCTGATACATGTAACGCCACACAATAAACATTGCTCCCCCACCCCCTTAAGAGACAATAGACGAGATGGACAACATGAACTAAAGCTAAACATAGGCTAACTAAACCTATTCCCCAAACAAATATATATTTTTTGTTTTATTATATTTTTTAAATAGTTGTATTAACATATACCCTTTTACATAACCCTGAACACCCCCCCAAAACAGAAAAGAACCCTAAACCCACCTCCAATTATACCAACTGTGCCCTAAAATGAACTTACTCTGTGCTAGCTTTCCTATGCCTACATAACTATAGCCCAATAAAACTATTCACAATTAAAACTAGGGGAAGGGATGGGAATGGGAAGAAGAAAGAGTCCAAAGTCAGTGCATCTTCATCTTCTTTTAGACGTATTTTAATAGTATATAATTCCTCTCATTTGCCTCCTCCAATTTGGTCAACCTCAACTTGATCTCAGCCATGTCCTTCCTCATTTCGTCCTCAAATTTGGAGGTAGTGGAAGCTGGTCTTGGCTATGGCTGGGATGATGGTATGGTATGGTAGGGGCAGCTGATGTTGAGTGGGCGGAACCTCAGTAGTGTGTGTGGTAGAAGCAGGCTGTTTACCTGGTCCTCCATGAGGAAAAGCCTGCCATGACCCCAATGTTTTCTCATGTCTATATTGTCTGGTCATCCTGCGGTATTCTCCCGGAACCTCTCTACCCTTTTCTTAAAGGCATGCTTGTATGCTGGAGTCAATGAAGCCACTAAAACATGAGGGGAACATGTCACCAAAAACTACATTGGCCAGAGAAAGTAAAAACTTGATATGTCAAGCCCAAAGTTCACACCAATCTGCCTCCCAAGCATCTACAATATTTTGTTCTTGTAAAAGCGATAACAGTTATTCAATGTTGCACACTATCTGTACACAAGCTTGTAACATCTCCTAAGTACCAGGCAAACACTCAGCATGAACATCTCATACACACATGATGTGACCATGCTTGCTCGCACTCATCGTGATGGGTAGATCATGTAGGTTCACCTGCACACATCTTTTTTACTTCAATCCATAGACATGTACCACCATCATCAGAACAAGAGCTGAAATCTCAATGTGTACTCAGCTAACTGTTGGCCTTCTCAAAAAGCTCTTTGTGTGGCCGGTGTATCACTTCACTTCTGAAGAGTAGTGAAGCACCGGTGGTGCAAGCATCTCACTAATAAGCCCCTTAGGGACCTCTCACATGGACATAAATTGTACTTTGTCCAGAGTAGCTTTGTGCTACGTGTGGCACAAAGTGCAGTAACATGTGCTGTGACAAATATGTTGCCAACATACATACATTTCTGAAAGACAGCACCTCTGACACATATCTTGTCTGACATCCCTGTGTTTCTGCACACATTTACCTATTCAAAAGACTCCCAAATCTATTGCAGCACACGCTGACACCTGTGCATTATTTTGTTGTATTCCACATCTTCAACATAATATTCGACATACGGTCAATACCCAAGGATCGACTGTAGTGTCTTAATTGACACACACACCCTTTTAGCATGACATGACACACATCATACTACCTCACACACATGCCTTGATCCACACATTTGACATACAAGGTAACACTTACTGGCTGCATCGGGGTCCTCAAATCTTGAAACCTCACCAATGGTGTAGGGTGCAGGTGCACCTGCAAGACATGACAGGAAAACATAGCTTTGTGATAGTAGAACAAAGAAAAGAATGGACAACTGTTACACATTCCACTTGTTTAGCTAATTGACCTAGTTAACCTAGGTTTAGGAATGACCTACTGGCATCTATAACATGTCAATTAGACAGGCAGTGTTAGCCCACTAAAACATGTACAATTATGGGTTCCACCCATAAGTACGTCTCAAATACATGTGTAACAATTTCTAGGGCACAGGACACTGTCAACTGTCAGAAGCTTAGGACTGTGTTGAAAATCTGTGAGTAAATGGAGCATCAACTCAGAGGCTCCACTTGTGCTGCGGCCTCCTAACATCACCTAACTCCACCATGTTTGCACCATATTTGACACATGGCGCACCATGGCACATGTTAGGACACTAGTATTGTAAACTATGACATTATGTAGGCACTTTGCATGCTTTGAAAAAAGGTGCCAAACTTGCTAAGTGAAATTAGGCAAATTGAAAACAATAGGAGTGTCATTTTACCAATCTGCCTTAGGTATGAATTCAAGTAAACTCCAAAATTGACACAGTGGAATCTAGTAGATTTAAATGCTCAATGTTTGTGTGCCTCCTACCGCCGGAACACATCCCTTACATTCATCATGCCTGGCGATGGCATTATGTGACGCCAGAGATTAAAAGTGCCACAATGCATGCATTGCACAACTTTTGACATACGATGTGACAATACTTGCCTCCATCAGCCACATTACCTTAACATATATGACACTTATATTGCAGTAGGAGCTGCTAAGCCCTTATTGCATTTGGGTCCTTGTTGTGTCATTGTACACATACATGACTCAAGGAACACACATCCTTGGCTACCTATATTCCCGCATTATGTTTGTCATCACTTAAAAATTGCTATGCAAATTGCACCATTACACATGTGTTTTGGTTACTGCATTTGAACATGTATATGCAATACACAAAGTACAAAGAGAAGAATGTGTAAATTGCAAGAAATCAGTGCATTGCTGACCTCTCATGACATGCTAAAGTAATCATTATGTCCCACTGTCATGAAAATTCAAATAATGATGTAGCTACGTTCAAGGGGTACTCACCAACAGTTTAGCCAACCTGAATAACCAGATGATCCAGGAGATCCCTTTCACAACATATGAGGTATGCCCAGTGGTGCTTCAACTGGTGGTCAGTACCCTGGACCGTGAAGATGCAGGTGAGTTGGTACAGCACCTTGCCCCAGTGCAGCTTATGTGCCTCCATCTGTTAGCCCATATCATATGGCCCCATGTTAGGGAGATAGTGGCAGACCAACCAGATTGAGCCTCCCAGTTCCTCCCCAGTCATTCTCTGTACCCTTCCCTTCCCTGACGTGTTGCAGTACATCTCCACTAAAACATAAATACCCAGGAAAATAATGAAAATACTATTCCCCAAATAACCCCAACAAACTTATCAACTTATCTGTACCTAAGACAAACACCTGACAATACTGACACAATAACAGGACAAAAACCTACAAATACAGTGACACAAATTACAAGGTGAACAAGGCAAAGACAGCACACAACACAAAATACTCCAAATCCACCACTCCTCACAAAAGAACAAGCAGCACACAACCTCTCCCAAGCACAGACTACAAGACTATAAAGTAAAAGTGAAAGTAAATTCAGTTTTCAATGTGAGCAGCAAGGAAGTCCTATTCCATCATCCTGATCACATTTTCTGATATGCATGTTTTTTTTATGCATGACAGCCATGTGTGAAAATTTGTATGAAGGCTGACAAAGAATAATGATTTAATTTAGACTTGCAGATGCGAGGTATTGTTTTCAGTATTTGTGATGTTTGAAGAACTACCATATTTGTTATTTTTTTTGATGCAGGGTGGCCATGCATGAATTTTTTAATGAAAGCTGTCAAGGCATGATGATTTAGTTTAAATGCACAGGTGCAAAGCATCATTTTTGGTATTTGTGATGTATTAAGTACTACCGTATGCATAAATTGTTTTGACGCATGACGGGCATGCATGGATTTTAGAGGGAAGCTGACAGCGCAACCAGATTCACACTTCTAGTTACATGTGCTATGCATATTGTTTGTATGCTAGGGCAACATATGTATGCATAAATATTTCACTGTATACCGGTAACAATGGAATGTGTTTCCAAATGTTTGTAGGTGTGTGTGTTGCATGGGAGGACTGAAACTGTTTGTAAATGTGCATGTGTATGAAGAATTTTTCCACATACATGTTTCCACATGTGCACAATGTGTGTACTGTGAGTGTAAAAATGTGATGGAGCTCATATTGTAGGTATAACACATTGTTATGTCAGAATTCCCACTATTTGTTTCACAACACAGTGTAACATAAGTGAGCCATGCGCAAAATATGTGCATGCATATGAGAGCCTTGACAAATGTTTAGCTAAGGATGCTGTTGACTAAGGCTGCATTATAATCTGGTAACCCATGACAAAGTAAGTGTGTGTCACACTCTGGTGTTTTCTAAGGGCCAGAATTCATGATGCAATCCAACACGTGTAACGTATATAGTTACCGATTCATGCAAATTCCTGAATATGGCTTGCTGATATGTGTCATGGTTATTATGTATGTGACATGTTTGTGTGTGAAGTGACATATTTCATGTATGATAAGTAATGGATACTACTGTGATATATTTATGGATATGACAACTACTAATTCTCTATTCCAGCAATGACATCTGTAGACCATTATACACAGTTGTGTACTGATATCTGTGTTTACTATGGCCCTCATTATGACATTGGCGGTAAGTCCTGCTTACCGCTATGCCGTCTGCCACCAAAATAATGCTGCCACGGTAGATAACCGCCAAGCATATTATGACACACACATACCAATCCGTCACTATACAGCCACATACACACACCTCCGCCAACCCAAAGGTCAGTGATAAACTGGTGGTAACAAAACCCACACCCTTACGCCAACAGAACTACGCCCACAGCATTATGACCCACGAATCACCGTGGCAGACATTCAATGGTGGTAAACCATTGGCGGTACATACAAAATACACACACTCAAACAAAACTGCACCACATTGGACAATTCAAACTACACTCACCTGACACACATACACACACCACACACCACACACTCACACTACTATAAAACACACACCCACACTACCCACAACCCTTTACGACTAGAAAGAATTGCCACAGGAGAGAGACAGCAAGAGCACACACACAACCAGAGCCACATAACATCATTACCAATTCACCATCCACATACCTTACATCACACACCCCAACACATCACCCCATGCACCCTCACCCACACCACTCACACTACACCCATGGCACCACAACAACACCCCAGATTCTCTGAGAGGAGCTGTGGGTCATGGAGGAGGAAATCATCCATGTAGAGCCACAGCTATTTGGAGCACAGGTGCAGCAGACATCCATTGCTAGGAATGTGGAGCTATGGCCGAGAATCGTGGACAGGATCAACGGATGGGAAAGAACCCCAGAACAAGGGACAACTTCAGGAAGATGTGGAATGACCTACGGGGGAAGTTACATTCCACAACACCAAGACACCAACTAGCTGTACAGAGGTCTGGCGGTGGACCCCCACCTCCTCCCTAACAACTAACAACATGGGAGGAGTAAATCGTGACAATCATGCATCCTGAGGGCCTGGCAGGAGTAGGAGGAGGACTGGACTCTGGTAAGTCAAATCTCTATTACTACCAACCCCCTACCTGCATGCCATCACAAACCCCCACCCGTACCCTCACTCCCATTACTCCACCACCTCCCACATTCCACACCATTACAACCCACTCATCCCAATACCAAGCCCTGCATGTAACACCAATGCATGGACACCCCTCATAGACCTGCATTGACACCTATCACCACTGCATGTACACTGGAGAGAACCACCTAGCCCACCAAATAGCTACTCACTCAAAGGCAAATCTGCCAGGGCAACAACAACCATAGAGGGCAATACACCCATGTCACACACAGAAACAATAACACTGCATTTTCATCCCCACAGGTCCCCAGGCCAAAATCACTGGAGAAGAGGTGCCAGCATCATCCAGCCCACCCCCCCAGAAGAGTCCCACAGTGATGACAGCAGCTCTAGGCACCTGGATCTCGATGACCAACCTGGCCATCAGGGATCTCCGGACAGTCGGTTACCCAGGCACACTCTGACACCACCACAGAGCCTTCCCCCTCAGGAAACATCACCACAGCACCCACCCAGCGGGCCCATACCTCTTTCCCCAGGACACATCAATCAGCAGTGTGTCCACCACTACAGGGACCCAAGGCCACCCCTCAAACACAGGACGATCAGGGACCTGGGGTCAGTGGCAGTGGGCACACGGTTCAGGGGAAAGAGGCAAAGGACAACAGGGAAGCTGGGAGGACCGCTTTGTGACAGGGGGAGGACAGGCCCTGGGAACCGACTCTCCAGGAGGTACTCACCGTGATCCTGGGACCATGCCACCATTCCCAGAAGACAATGGGCCAGATACCGGACAAGTTGCAGGAGAACATGTGGCTGCAGGAAGGACAGTACCTGGGGATCATGGAGGACTTGAAGGACATCAACACCAGCCTGGTCTCCATTGTAGGGTTGCTGGCAGACATGTCCAACACTATGAGGGAGGCAGTGGCACCCCACCCGGCCTCTGCCACTAGCCAAACTAATGAACAGCCCTCCACTTCCACTGCCACTAGTGGACAGGAGGCCCCACCACAGGACCAATAGGGCACCAGCACCCCCCCTCCTGCAGAAGGTGAACCACTCTGCAAACATTCCCTGCGATCCAGGCAGAAGTCAGAGACTATTGCCAAGACCCACCCCTGGAAATAAGGCTCTCTTGATTGTCACTCTTGTGTCCCACTCTGTCACCCTGTCCACCTTGAACTGCCATTGCTCCCCTTCCCTTGCCCCCTTGTACAATGCACCTGTGATACAAATAGACTGGACTCCAACCTGGACTTTCCTCCATCATCCCCCCAGCCCATTGCACATCCCCCTCTACCTCTTAGCACTTAAATAAACACCCTTCGAAAAAATACAAGTATGGAGTATGTCAAATGATTTAACTATGTATTTGTTTAACAAGGTTTAAACATTGAAAATCAACTGTAAAGAAATGTATACTTAGGAATGACCTGTAGTTGGCTGCAGTCAACACACCAGAAGCGGTAGTGGGGCACAAATATCTGCAACTAGAGATGCCAAAGGCTACAGAGAGTGGCCATAGATGTGAGAAAATCAGCCTGCCAGTGACAACGTCAATCACAAAACGGTCAATTAAATGTGAAGTTACACTGTCTTACCTGTGTGTCATTAGAAGTATTGACAAATTATTGCACTTATCTTGGCCACATCCTCATCATCTGCCTCCTCATCTTCACTGTCTACAGGGTCCCCTCCTGCCACACGGCCATTTCCAGCCTCATCCTTCTGCAGAAAAGGCACCTGGCAACGTAAGGCAAGGTTGTGCAACATACACTGTGCCACGATGATCTGGCACACCTTCTTGGGTGAGTAGTACAGCGATCCACCTGCTAGATGGAGGCAAGGAACCCTGGCCTTCAGGAGGCCAAAGGACCTCTATAATTCTTGTTAGCCCATGTGCCTCATTGTAACATTTGTCTGCCCTTGTCCTGGGATTCCTTACAGGGGTCAGTAGCCATGAGAGGTTGGGGTAACCAAAGTCACCTTCAAATATCGAGGGACAACTGTTAGCCACACACCAACCCTTAGGGCCCACACCATACCCAAACACCAACATCCACTGGGTGAGAACCAGGGCTCACCTATTAGCAACACCCTGTGCCTCTGGAGTAGAGCCATCACATATGGGATGCTGCTATTCCTCAAGATAAAGGCATCATGCACAGACCTAGGATACTTTGCATTGACGTGGGAGATGTAGTGGTCGGCCAGGCACACAATCTGCTCATTCATCGAATGAAAACTCTTTGGATTTCTGAACACCTGTTCATTTCGCCGGGGGTGGGACAAATGCTATATGTGTACCATCAAGTGCCCCAATGATGTTGGGGATATGTCCCATTGCATAGAAATCAGCTTTCACTGTGGCCAAATCCTCCACCTGGGGGAAAACAATGTAGCTGTGCATGTGTTTAATCAGGGCAGACAACACTCTGGTCAGCACTATTGAGAACATTGGTTGAGACATTCCTGCTGCCAAGCCCACTGTCACTTGGAAGGAGCCAGTTGCCAGCAAATCAATCAATCAATCAATCAATAAATTTATTGAGCGTGGTACTTAACCGGTAGGGTCTGAAGGCACTGGGATGGAGGTGAGGGAAGTGCTACTGCTCGAAGAGCCTGGTCTTGAGATGCTTTCTGAAGGACTGGAGGTCCTGGGTCTTGCGTAGGTTGGTGGGGAGGGAGTTCCAGGTTTTGGCGGCGAGGTGGGAGAAGGACCTGTCGCCAGAGGTGGTACGGTGAATGCAAGGGACTATGGCAAGGGCGAGGGCGGCGGAGCAGAGCTGGCATGTCGGGATGTGGAAATTAAGTTGATTGTTGAGGTCGGCCGGTCTGGTGTCGTGGAGGACTTTGTGAGCATAGATTAGGATTTCGAGGACGATCTTTTTGTTGACGGGTAGCCAGTATAGGGATCTGAGGTGGGAGGAGATGTGTTCGTGGTGAGGGAGGTTGAGGATGAGATGTGCTGAGGCGTTCTGGATGCGCTGGAGTTTTTTTTGGAGCTTGCCAGTAGTACCCGCGTAGAACCCTGACCCCCTGATGGCTCGCATACTGGTGATGGCCTATCCGGAGCTGGATGGGCGCTTGGGGGCATCACAGCAGCCACAAGGGGGTGAGTACAGTGCCTAATATACAACTTGC
Source organism: Pleurodeles waltl (assembly GCF_031143425.1). Classification (NCBI taxonomy): domain Eukaryota; kingdom Metazoa; phylum Chordata; class Amphibia; order Caudata; family Salamandridae; genus Pleurodeles; species Pleurodeles waltl. The sequence goes on from NC_090444.1 coordinate 1,530,919,670, forward strand.
GCCTGGTGGGGTGGTATCCGGGTGGGGGATGTGGGCCTGTGGGTGCCTCTAGGCCAGGCCTGATATTGTAGAGTAGGTTCCATGTTGGGCAGGATTCTGATGTAAAAAACCTCCAACCAAGCTAGTATGCATCCACTACTGGGCAGAGTTCTGTGGGTCTCAGGTATGCTGCAATTGGCATTAGGTGTCCCTATCCATGGGCTGGTGACTACCATTGTGACTGGTAGCGCATTGCCTAGTGCGTAGGGCTATCCCTGGGTGTGTGTGTGTCATGTACGCCAACAGTGGTGTTGTTGCCACCTTTGTCTCTCCCCCTTTTTGTTTTGTCATCCTGTCCTTGTGTGCATTAGCATATTCTGGCAGAGGAGCTGAGGCACCGGTGATGGACGGAGCTGTATCCCACAGGGCCCAGGAGGCTGAATCCACTGACGATGAGGGCACCAGTGGGACGGAGTGCGAGGGGAGCACCACGTGGGAGACAAGAGGTGAAAGTTCGGAAACAGATTTCTCCTCCGATGCAAGCTTCCTGTTGGTGGCAGACAACTCTGTGCCCTCCCCAGCTACAGGTACATCCGTCACCCCGTACCAGCACCCCTCAGCATTTTTCCCATGCCCGCTCACCCAGGAGGGTGGGCATCTCCTTTGCCCCAGGAACCTTAGGCCCTTTCCCACTAAGCCCTGCTGCCCTGAGTGAGGAGGCTATTGACCTCCTGTGATCCATCTTTATTGGGCAGTCAACCATTGTGAATGCCATCCAGGGGCTGGCAGCTCAAATGCAACAGACAAATGCATTCCTGGAGGGCATGCGCACTGGCATGGGACCCAACAGAGATCAATCCAGGGTCTGCCCTCCTCTATGATGGCAGCCATTGCCCCTGTTTCTAGCCTCCCCCATCTAACTTCCTCTACCTAATCCCATTCCCCTCAAACCCAATCTATCCAAGCACACAGTTAGACGAGCAGGCACCCCGGACAACACACGAGTGGACATGACAAACACAAGCACCACACTTTATCCCACAGGCACTCACAGAAACACCATCCAGATGCAGACATACCAACATCCACTGCCTCCACTGTGGCCCCCTCCTCCTCATCCTCCACCTCACTCCCATTTGCATCTACACTCACACTTGCATGCACTACATCCTTATCCACTACCCCCATCACCAGCACACCTATCAGCACACGCCCCTCACTGGCAGTCACCACCACCACTTTCATGCACATGTCCCCTGTGTCCTCTCCCACTGTGTCTGTGCCCCCTCCTCCCAAAGTACACAAATGCAAGCACTCAGACACCCAACAGCCATTCACCTCACAACAGCATCCAGCCCATGCACCTGCACCCACACACAGCAGACAGACACCTCCTGCAACCACTACCCCTACCTCCATTCCCAAACCATCTCCCTCTTCCTGCCCCAATGTCCCTAAGAAGCTTTTCCACTCCACCTTTGACCTCCTCCCTAGCCCTTCCCCCATCTCTCACGTCAGGCCAGGGTGGTCAGAATCCAGACAAGCACCTCAGCCACCCAGTTCAGGGGCACAGTAGTGTCCACCGCTATACCAGGTGGGAGAGCATCCTGGGCACCAGGCAGCCACACTGATAGGGTGCCTGCACCAAGTGCTGTAAGGAAGGGCAAGGAGGCACACCCAGCTGCTGCAAGGAAGGGCAAGGAGGCATCCCCAGCTGGTAAAAGGAAGGGCAAGGAGCAATCCCCGGCTGCTGGGAGGAAGGGCAAGTAGCAGTTCCCAGTTGCTGCCAAAAGGAGCAAGGAGCCATCCCAAGCTGCTGGCACAAAGGGCAAGGGGCCTGCACCAGCAGGCAAAAAAGACAAAAGGCCTGGTGCTGGGTCTCAGTCGGAGCCCCCACCACCAACCATGGTGGTTCAGCCTTCCGAGGCTGCAGGGGATGTGTTGGAGCCTCCCCCACCACTGCTAGCACCATTACCAGCGCCACCACCAGCACCACCACCAGCACCACTGACAGCCTCAGCAGCACCAGTGGGCAGCCGTCCAAGGCTGCAGGGGAAGGGCTGGAGCCTCCCCCCACCACTGCCAGCACCGCTACCAGCACCACTGCCAGCAGCAGCAGCCCCAGTGGGTAGCTGTTCGAGACTGCAGGGGAACTGCTGGAGAGTCCCCCAACTACTGCCAGTAACACCACCTGCACGACCACTGCCACCACTGAACAGCCATCACCGCTGGCAGACAGTGTGTAGTCCTGCGTCCATGGGCTGTTGTGCAGCCTGGCCCTTGCAAATCCTGTGGGTCTGACACCCAGGTGAGAGACTGTGACCTTGCACTCCACAAGATCTGCATCACATGGCACAATGCCCCCTACAGAACCAGTGGCGAAGCCATCCACTTACCCCATCATTCTCAGGATGAAGCACACTGGGCACAATGCCCCCTCCAGAACCAGTGGAAAAGCTATCCACTCACCCCATCCTTCCCAGGTGAAGCACAATGGGCACAATGCCCCCTCCAGAACCAGTGGAAGTAGTCACCCATGAGAGAGACTGTGGCCTTGCACTCCCCAGGACCAGGCAGTGGGCAAATCACACACTTGAGATACTCTGGCCTTGCACTCCCCAAGACCAAGCACAGGGCATGTTGCCCCCTCCAGAGCATGTGGGCAAGTCACCCACTTGAGAGACTGTGGCCTTGCTCTCCCCAGGACAGAGTGATGGACATTTTACCCCCCCAGGACCAATGGTGTTCCATCTTACGGCTGAGGTGCCCCCCCCCAATTCCCTGTCCCCCTTAGGTGCCTGTCTGTTTCTGACCTGTTGCCCCTGCAGTGTTCTCTCCGTGTTGTTGCAAGAGTGAGGTTTGGCCTTGGACTTTGTGATGTGGCCCTGTGGCCCATGGACATTGAGGAATGGCCAGTATCCCTTGCATTGTAAATATGCATATACTTTTTGCTTTGGATGCACAAATTTCACCTATATTTTATTTATTACAGCCTTTTTGCACTATAGTAGTTGTCCTTGCATTATTCCTGAGGGGTACGGGGTGTATATGTTATGTTACTGCATCTGGTTGTGTGTGTGGTGTTGGGGGTGGGGGTGTTGCATGTTGCGTGTGTCACTCTCTTTTTCCTCCCACCCTCCCCTGTGTGCTAGGCAGCTGTAGTCAATGTGGTCTTCTTCACCGGCATTGGTGTTCGTAATGGAGTAGAAGGTAGAAGAGCATGGGGAAGACATTCAACTCGGGCTCCATGGCGGCGTGGTTCTTCCTTGAGTGTCCAGAGGTGAGTCGTTTCCCTTCTGTGCAGGGTTTCCACCAGGCTTTTGATGTTGTTGGTACCGCCCCAAAAATGGTGGCAGATAGGTGTGTCATATTACTGTGGGCGGTACATTGTCTTCCACCTGGCTGTTGGCGGTTACCGCTGTGGTGCCTGTTGGTTTTGCCCTGGCGGTCGGTGTGTTAAAATGGCTGTCTGTCTGAGCGGTTTCTGCCGTGGTCATAATTTGATATTTATTACCGCCGGCCTGTTGGCGGTATCCTGACACTTTATCACCGGCTGCCAGGGTTGTAATGAGGGCCTATGTTTCCCTATGTAGAAACATATGTACTTGCCATATTAATTTGTAAGTAAATATTTGGCACATACACATTTTGAAATGTAAATTGTTCACTTTTGTCCAAATGCAAATAGACAGCACCAATCCTGGCCCACCTAGGAGGGACATGTGTGCTAAAATTTAGGAATTATATGATTGACACATACACTTGGAAAGTACGATGACTCAGCCTTGTTTTTATAGACAGATTTCCCGTTTAGCATACAATCTGTATGGCAGGGCCATTCTCAGACAACGATGACAGTTCATCAGTGCTCCCATGGCACTTTATATGCCGACACAGGCACATTATTGCATGTAATACTACAGTTTGACTGTGGTCACCTCAGCACAGTCCCCTGTGCACAGGCTGCAGGCCCCTGACTGTGTCAACAGTCAATGTAGCCTCCTCTGGGATTGGGAGGGGTGCGATCCTCAAAATCAATCATCAGCACTGCAATGCACAGTCACCTACAGACATGCAACCTCACATTTGGGGTCTCATGGCGAACTATATTTTGTTGACTTTGAGATTTGTGATGTCAGGCTTGCATTATTATTTACTAGGGGCTAACAGCTTGTTTGTGTTGGACATGTCTCATCATTTGAAATGGTTGGACATGACTTTACGTGCATAGGTGAGATTATTCCTATAATGTTCGGTTAGGTCATTGTTAGATTGTGGAACTGAGTTATATCTGCAGACCCAGGGTACAGATACTGCTATTTGTCACTTGCTCCTGTCACACTGGTTTGTGCTGGCCAATCACATAGTTGTAGTTGTTGCTAATGTGACTGGAATATATACAGACCTACAAAATCTCTGTGAATATGTGTCTGGTGTTACATGGAAACATAGTTGTGTTGTACAGTGAATATTAGTCCATGTGTGTTCCTTCACACACATTGCTGGCATATTTTGTCAGGTATGCTTCCAGTTTAACATTGCAGGCATACTTTGTGCAGACTACCCTTAGTACCCATCTTTGCCATCAACAATGTTCATTCTTGTATGCACAGCATACTAAGTCAGACTTGTGAACTTTGTAGATTGGCATAGCTTGTTCTACAGGCTAAATAATATTTGCCCTTGCATTTCCAGGCTTTGTAAGATTACATGACTGATTACAGAACACCAGCCACAGCACTTTTGTAGTGTCTGTGTGACCACCACATATTGGGCCATATTTATACTTTTTGACGCACAACTGCGCCAACGCAGTTGTGCATCAAAAAATGTAACGCCGGCTAACGCCATTCTGAAGCGCCATGCGGGTGCCGTATTTATTCAATGACGTTAGCCGGCGTTAGCCGGCGGAGCTGCCTGGTGTGCGTAAAAAAAAATGACTTACACCAGGCAGCGCCGGCGTAGGGGAATATGGAGCTTGGGCGTCAAAAAATGGGGCAACTCAGGCTGAGGCAAAATTTTCGCCTCAACCCGAATTGCGCCGTTTTTTTTACTCCCAACCCCCATTGAAATGACTCCTGTCTTAGCAAAGACAGGAGTCATGCCCCCTTGCCCAATGGCCATGCCCAGGGGACTTATGTCCCCTGGGCATGGCCATTGGGCATAGTGGCATGTAGGGGGGCACAAATCAGGCCCCCCTATGCCACAAAAAATATTTAAAAAATTACTTACCTGAACTTACCGTAAGTTCCCTGGGATGGGTCCCTCCATCCTTGGGCGTCCTCCTGGGGTGGGCAAGGGTGGCAGGGGGTGTCCCTGGGGGCATGGGAGGGCACCTCTGGGCTCCTTCCGAGCCCACAGGTCCCTTAACGCCTGCCCTGAGCAGGCGTTAAAAAATGACGCTAACGAGGGTAGACGTCATTTTTTTTGACCCGCCCACTCCCGGGCATCATTTTTACCCGGGAGTATAAATACGACGCACATGCCTCGGAGTCATTTTTTAGTAGGGAACGCCTCCCTTGCATATCATTAACGCAAGGAAGGTGTCCAAGCTAAAAAATGACGCAAACTCCAAGATCTTTGGCGCTCGACGCGTCTAACGCCAAAGTATAAATATGGAGTTAGTATTGCGTCGGATTTGCGTAAAAAAAAACTACGCAAATCCTGCGCAAACAGAGTATAAATATGCCCATTGGATCTCAAAGTGAAGAAAAAGAGTTTCTCAGCTGTCCTTCCACATACTGTATTTGACATGGGCACTCACTCACATCTGCATTCTACAACCATTGTGACATTCACTATGAGTGTATTTAGAGAGTGCGATTACTCTTGACAGCTATGTGTATAGAAGATGTGCTATTCAACCTATCTGTGTCCTTCATCACACGTAGAATTTGACAATGGTTTATGACTTGTTTAGACAATGATTGACTTACATGCACATTCCAAACTGGAGTGAGTCTGACAGACCTAGATATTTAGGTGTTTTGGTCCCTCTATGTTACTCTCTCTTGGTCAAACATGTGAGTGCCACTGAGGAATATGTTTTCAGTTGTCACCTATGATAGTGACATTCAGACATTTCATGGTTACATAGCAGACACAAACCTTCTGTTGTAGGTAACGGCTACTAATTTCCTACCTAGGCCAGACATCGTTACAGCAGGCTTTACATGAATTTCCAGGATTGCTGCATGCATATGTCAACCCTTCACATTTTTGTGATATGTGTCTGATAATGTAAAGTATTGGTACTACAGACTATGCCAACATTTCACCCACACATTCATGTGGTAGTGCATTGTTTTTATTTGTTTTTACTTCCTGACTATGTTCCTAAGTCATTTACATATTTTGTAGTGTAATCATGCTCTCTGAGATGTGTGCAAGTTAAATAGGTGTAGGATGATGAAAAGGAGTACGCCATGAGAAATCAGATTTAATGTGATTTATTTACAAATTTGTATATATTGATGCTTGGAGTACTGTTTCCAAGTGAAAACGTTCTGCACTATTCTCTTCTGCATGCTCCAGCAGCAAAGTTTGGTTGTTTCCCATCCTCCTGTTGTGCATCATTGTCCTCACCCTTCTCACTGGGGACATCTAACTGTTCGTCCCAGGGGACACTGGTGAGTACACAGATTTTGTGCAAAATTGCACAGACAAGTATTATTTTGCACACAAGGGGTGGTGTATATAACAGGCTTCCTCCTGTTAGATATAGGCACCTGAACCTGGATTTCAGCATGCCAAATGTCCTCTCCCCCATGTTCCTGGTCCTTTTGTGTACTTCATTGTCAGCCTGCTCAGCATCAGTTAGTGGGTTTCGATATGGGGTAATGACCCATGGATTGATGCCATAACCTTGGTTGGCTTCAATGGAACGTGAGAAAATGTGTCAGCCATGCTTAGTTGTTAATTGCTATGTGCCATGACACATATTTGTTTTCAGGAGAGAGGTGAGTCAGACTTGCACCAAGTGTTGTGTATGTTTCTGTTTGAATGCATTGCTGTATTGGTGTGTGGTGGTGCACTTTCCAGCCATGGGTTGTGCTTCAGGAACCTGGTGATTGTTGATTAATTTCTGGTCTGACAGTTCACCACTGCAGAATATGTGTGGTGTTGTATATATTTGTCCCATAACTTTAGACCTGCAACAGAGTGAAGTTTGCTAATTTTGTACCTAGTTTGTGTGTTGTGTACCATGAGACAGATGTTGTGCCCTGTGTGTTGCATGTGACTCTTACCCCTTTGGCCTTGAATTACCTCCCTTACACAAAGTGTTGTTGTTGCAAATTGCTGGCTAGCATGCACATGTGTATGTAGCTCATATGCACAGTGTGGCACAGTTGATGTATTGCGATGTTTGCAATGAGTTTGCAGACACTTGTGGGTCAGGACAGGGCATGAGGGGCTTTTCTTCACTGCCCTGCATCACCAGTCCAGTCCTTCAAAGTCCCATGTCTTCTTAATATTATGCGTTTCTGGCCTCTACCAGTGCACTGACAGTAGTTCAGCTGCCATGGTCCACCGTTGGCACCCTTGTATGATGCTAGGGACATGTGAGATTTACATTTATGATTGTTGGTGTGCTGGGATGTGTCCATTCCTACACATGATCTATCAATGATGGCGATGTTCTATTTCAATGTCTGCCGCACTATGCACCACACAAGGGAAGTGTGAACACAGTGAGTATATCAGGTATATTTTGATAAGTAAATGGTGATGCCACCACTAGGGTGGCATTAATTGTTGGTGCTGCCTCAGGTTTCTACAACATGGTAAATGTGGGGCACTGCCAATTTGTGAGTTGTTTGACAGTGGCATGGCCAATGAAATACACATAGCTGAGCTATTCCGTGCTAAGTGTTATGTATGAAGAATCTGTATTTTGTGAGAAACACGTGGACACATGTAGTGGTTTGACCCAAGCTTTTTAATGCAGAGGGGACATTAATCCACCAATACATCATGTACACTGTCACTCAGGAGACACTACGAACTTGTACATATGGGTGTATTTGAGGGTGATGTTGTAGGAGGCTGGCCTGGCCTATAGTGGGTACCTTGTGGTACTTACACCTTGTGCCAGGTCCAGTTATCCCTTATTAGTAGATTAGAGATGTTCTAGCAGCTTAAGCTGATAGAGGTAGCTATGGCAGAGCAGCTTAGGCTGAACTGGGAGACATGCAAAGCTCCTACTATGGGAAGTGCATGGGCAGTGCAGGGACCCCAGGGGGGCTATGGTCCACCTCTTCCGCCAGACTTTCCCTGGCGGGGAAACCTGCCAGGGAAAGGCTGGGAGAATTGGGATCATTATCTGAGGGGCAGTAGCGATGCCCTGTTGGATAATGATCCTGTCCACCGCCAGGCTGCCTGTCGGAGGCAGCCTGGTGGTGGGTGAGGGTCACCAGGTGGCCCTACCTGGCTTCATTATGTGGTGGTGTGGGCCGCCATGCCAGATGGCGACCGCCGGCATGGGGGCCCACACCACCAGGTTCATAATGAGAGCCATAGTGCTGGCCTAAGCAAGAACAGCTAAATTGAAAGAAATAAAACAAGACCGCAAAAGTGGCTATTGTTAAAATAATAAACGAAGCTGAATAAAATATATCTAGGTTAAACTGCATAGCAGCAGGCCTAGTGTGGTAAAATAACGTGCATGAAGCTATTACAAAAATGGCTACACAACACACCTACCTTCCATATCATTTTTGTTAAAAGACGCAAGGTGAGGAGGCGCTCCTAAGAAATGACGCTAAGCCTGTAAATTTGTTGCTAGACTGCTCTAGCTACACTATCTAAATACAGCGCTGGGTTTGTGCTGATTTTGCATTTAAAAAATGGTGCAAAGGCTGTTTTTAGGGCCTTAATAAGTTGTTCCAGGAACTTTGAACTCCAGGTGGTTTCAGACTATGGGGGTCATTACAACATCGGCGGTAAAAGCGGATTACCGCCGTGCAGAAGACCGACAATACTCCGCCGCGGCCGTGGAATTCCGCCGCAGCTATTATGACACACATCACGGAATCCGCCGAAATTCAGACACCCACACAAGTTCGCCACACCGAAGGTCAGTGATAAACTGGCGATAACAAATCCTCCACCGTCACTCCAACAGAAACATGCCCATGCTATTACGACCCACAAACCCACGCAGCGGTCTTTCAACCGCGGTATTCCATTGGCGGTACACACCGCCGTGCTCAAAATACACACACATCTCCAAAACACCGCCACATTGGACAATTCAAAATACACACACCTGATACACATACAAACACCACTCCCACACACCCAACACAATATAAAGCACACACCCACATCACCCACAAACCCCGACGACCAAAAAATAGAGACGAAGGTGACAGAGAGAGCACAGCAATAGACAACCCCACCACACAGAGGCACACAACACCATCACCCACACAACATCCACGCACAAAACACCCCACACCACTACACATCACCACACTCATCATCACATACACCACCCCACACATCACCTACACCACCCAATGGCACGCCAAAGACACCCCAGGTTTTCGGAAGAGGAGCTCAGGGTCATGGTGGAGGAAATCGTATGGGTAGAGCCACAGCTATTTGGATCACAGGTGCAGCACACCTCTATAGCTAAGAAGATGGAGCTATGGCGAAGAATCGTGGACAGGGTCAACGCAGTAGGACAGCACCCAAGAAATTGGGAGGACATCAGGAAGAGGTGGAACGACCTACGGGTGAAGGTGCGTTCCGTGGTCTCCAGCCACAACATCGCGGTTCAGAGGACTGGCGGTGGACCCCCACCTCCTCCCCCACAACTAACAACATGGGAGGAGCAGGTCTTGACCATTATGCATCCTGAGGGCCTCGGAGGAGTCAGCGGAGGAATGGACACTGGTAAGTCAAATCTTAACCATCATATCCCCCACCCTACCTGCATGCTATCACACACCCCCACCCTCACCCCCTCCCCTATCACTCCAACTCCTCACTAATGTACTAATAACACAAACTACCCATCCCAACACCAAGCCCTGCATGACACAACAAAGCATGGACACCCATCACTAAAGCATGCCCACTGCACATCCCCATAACAACCCCTAACCATCATCACACAAGTCCCCACACATGAATGCTAGCACTGGGGTACACGCTCACCCACCCATTGCACACCATGACACACACAGATGCAATAATCATGCTTTTATACCCCTGCAGGACCACTACCTAATGTCACCAGACAGGAGGGTCCAGACATCTCTACCCCACCCAGAGAAGAGGCCCACAGTGATGTTAGCAGCTCTGGCCAATTGGATCCAGATGACCAGACCGGATCATCGTGGGCCTCGGGACAGTCGGTTCCCCTCGCACAGGCACAGCCCAACACTGACCTTCCACCCTCTGGAAACACCAGTACAGCATCCACCCAGCGGGCCCATACCTCCGTCCCCAGGACAAGTCAATCAGCTGTGTGTCCACCACTACAGGGAACCCAGGATAACCCACCACCCCAACAACAACAGGGACCTGGGGGCAGTGGCAGTGGGCACACAGTCCAGGGGACGGAGGCCCAGGAACAAAGGGGAACTGGGAGGGCTGCTGTGCGACAGGGGCGGACATGCCAAGGGAACCCACTCTCCACGAGGCCCTCTCCTCCATCATGGGAGCATACCACCACTCCCAGGAGACGATTGCGACGGTCCTGGCCAAGTTTCAGGAGACCCAGCGCATGCAGGAGGAACAGTATTTGGGCTTCAGGGAGGAACTCAGAACCATCAGCTCCGCCCTGGGCACCATCGTAGGGGTGCTGAAGGACATACAGAACACCATGAGGGACACCGTGGCACTACAAGGGGCCCCTGACAGTAGCATGGATGATGAACTGCCCACCACCTCCGCCGGCGCTAGTGGACAGGACGCCCCGCCACAGGACCACCACACCAGCACCCCACCCCCTGCAGATGGAGAACCACCCCGCAAGCAGTCCCTGAGATCCAGGAACAGGACAGAGCATGATGGCAAGACCCCGCCAAAAAATGGGACCACCCTGATTGTCATCCCACTGTCCCACTTTGTAACCCTGTCCATATTGGAACTGCCCCAGCTCCACTTCCTATGCCCATATAGGCAGTGCACCTGTGGGACTAATAGACTGGACTCTGCCATGGACATTCCTCCACCATCAACCATCACCATTTTACCACCACCTCCAATAATTAGCACTTCAATAAACACCCTTGAACCATAAAACAATCTGGAGTCAGTCTCTGATTTTGAAAAGGTGTATTAGCTATGACAATGACAAAATCAGTTCTCAATAGTAATGTCAACATACCTATGTCACATATCACAAGTCCATGAAGGATGCAAGCAGATGACACACGTTGGTAACCACACCTGCGAAAACGTAATGGAAATGTACAACTCAGTTACCAAATACTGCTTGAAATTGACAGACAGGATAGAGGTAGAAGTGTATGACTGAGTCCCTGTTGTCAATGTCTTCTTCCTCTTCTTCCTCCTCATCACTGTCCACAGGCTCCACAGCTGCCACAACACCGTCATCTTGACCATCCTCCTGCAGAAAAGGCACCTGGCGTCGCAAAGCAAGATTGTGAAGCATAGAGCAGGCGATGATGATCTGGCACACCTTCCTTGGTGAGTAGAATAGGGAACCACCTGTCATATGGAGGCACCTGACCCTGGCCTTCAGGAGGCTGAAGGTGTGTTCGATCACCCTCCTAGTCCGCCCATGGGCCTCATTGTAGCGTTCCTCTGCCCTGGTCCTGGGATTCCTCACTGGGGTCAATAGCCATGACAGGTTGGGGTAACCAGAGTCCCCTAATAGCCACACCAGATGCCTCTGGAGTTGACCCATCACATAAGGGATGCTGCTATTCCGCAGGATGTAGGGGTCATGCACTGAGCCAGGGAACATAGCATTTACCTGCGAGATGTACTGGTCTATCAAACATACCATCTGTACATTCATCAAATGATAACTCTTCCGGTTCCTGTAAACCTGTTCACTCCTGTGGGGGGGGGACCAGAGATACATGGGTCCCATCAATGGCACCTATGATGTTAGGGATATGTCACAGGGAATAGAAGTCACGTTTAACTGTAGCCAAATCCTCCACCTGAGGGAAAACGATGTAGCTCCTCATGTGTTTCAGCAGGGCAGACAACACTCTTGATAATACGTTGGAAAACATAGGCTGGGACATCCCTGATGCCAGGGCCACTGTTGTTTGAAATGACCCACTTGCTAGGAAATGGAGCACTGATAGCACCTGCACTTGAGGGGGGATTCCTGTGGGATGGTGGATTGGTGACATAAGGTCAGGTTCCTACAGGGTACACAGTTCCTGGATTGTGGCACGGTCAAACCTGTAGGTGATGATTAAATGTCGCTCCTCCATTGTCAACAGGTCCACCAGCGGTCAGTACACCAGAGGATTCCGCCATCTCCTCACATGTCCCAGCAGACGGTGCCTAGGAAGAACAACAGCGACCACAGAGTCAAGCAATTCAGAGGTATGTACCCACATCTACACAGAACACGAAACAAACTCCAAAAAGTTGTCTGTATGTGTGTTGAGTCCAGGCCTAGGTATGGGTGACGCAGTTGAAAATGAAGCCATGTGGGCCCCTAAAATGGTGGCTGCCTGACCTCTAAACTGGGACAATGGGATGTGAGATAACTGCGCTGGCGTTGTACACCGTCGCGGTAGGCAGTCGTAGACCGCTGCGCAATGCTGCATTGATTAACATTGGACCTTATGGGTCCCAGGAGCCAATGACGCAATGCTCCGGCGGTGATGATACGCACCGCCGCGGACGTCACCGCTGCGGATGTGACCGCCATTTTCTATCTGTTCAATCACTCGATACCTGAGCTTCGACAGGAGAGGACCTACACTACAAGTGCTGCAGTGACCTCGGTCTGGAAGAGACAATGGCTCGTGCGTCTGGGGAAAGGGCCCCTGCCTTCACTGCACAGGAGTTGGAGAAGCTTGTGGACGGGGTCCTCCCCCAGTACACGCTACTCCACGGTCCTCCAGACCAACAGGTGAGTACATAGGGTGCAAGTTGGATGGGATATGCCTCTGTGGAGAGGGCTGGATGTAAGAAGGAAGGGGGCTGAATTCTGCGAGCATGAAGGAGTGTGAATGCATGTGCCACATGGCAAGGACAGGATGTGGGCCACTCACTTCGACGGTGCAGTTGTTAATGACTTCTCTTCTTCCCCTGTACATGTCATGTAGGTCAGAGCCCACCAGAAGAAGGATATTTGGCGTGCCATCGCCAAGGACGTCCGGACCCTGGGGGTCCACCAGAGACGGAGCACCCACTGCCGTAAAAGATGGGAGGACATTCGCCGCTGGAGCAAGAAGACGGCGGAGGCTCAGCTGGGAATGGCCTCCCAATGTGGGAGGGGTGCCCGTCGCACCATGACCCCCCTGATGTTCCAGATCCTGGCGGTGGCCTACCCTGAGTTGGATGGGCGCATGAGGGCATCACAGCAGCCACAAGGGGGTGAGTACACTCTCATTCTGCTGACTTTGCGCGCAGTGGAGGTGTCTGGGTGGGGGAGGAGGGCTGTGGGTTTCCCTAGGCCAGGGCGAGTTCCGTAGGCTAGGCCCCTCCGTAATGCAGGCCATGTGCCACTTCACCCCACCTCTGAAGAGTGCCAAGTACAGGTATACATGCCCCCGTGTCATCTATGTGGCAGGTGTCCACCATAGCCATGTAGGCCATATCCCAGGAACTGCATCTGTAGAGCCCAAGAGCTTGGCGTAGTGCAGGGGGCTGCTGTGTCTGTATTGTCCGCCAACTGTAGCGGTAAGGCATGCACTCAACCTGTCTTTCTTCTGTTTCCCAACCCCTTTTTGTGCTCTCCCCGTTCTTTTGTGCATCAGCATCATCAGGCGGAGGTACAGTGGCACCGGAGCACGAGGGGGCTGCATCCCACATGGCCATGGAGTGCCACACCACGGACTCCGAATACACCAGTGGGACGGAGGGCGAGGGGAGCTTCACGGCGGTCACCGGATCAGCAACCACCGACACGGACTCGTCCTGCGATGGGAGCTCCCTTGTGGTGGCGGCACCATCTTTGCCCCCCACTTCTACAGGTACAGCCGCCACCCCCTCCTACCAGCACCGCCCTCCCAGCAGCCCCTCAGCATTCGCCCCGTGCCCGCTCACCCAGGAGGGTGGGCATCACCTTTGCCCCAGGCACCTCAGCCCCTGCCCCTGTCACCTCTGCTGCCCTCAGTGAGGAGACCATTGACCTCCTCAGGTCACTCACTGTTGGGCAGTCTACCATTGTGAATGCCATCCAGGGTGTAGAAAGGGATTTGCAACACACTAATGCATTCCTGGAGGGCATTCATTCTGGTCAGGCTGCCTATCATCGAACCCTGCAATCTCTGGCCTCAGCACTGATGGCAGCCATTGTCCCTGTGTCTAGCCCCCCCCTCCAACTTCCTCCACCCAGACGCAATTCTCTCTACCTCAGCCTATCCCAAGCACACCTACAGACCAGCCTGCACACACCTCAACACACAAGGGCAGCTCAGGCAAACATAGGCACCACACATCCCACAGGCACTCACACAAGCATCACCCACATACAGACACAGCAACATCCACTGCCTCCACTGTGTCCTCCTCCTCGTCGTCTCCCTCCTCCCTCCCAGTGTTGTCTACACTCTCACCTGCATGCACTACCACTACAGCCACTGGGACTCGCACAAGAACACCCAGCACCACACCCGCTCACCTGCACTCACCACCCCCACTACCATTTACACATCCTCTGTGTCCTCTCCCAGTGTGTCTGTGACGCCCCCTCCCAAAGTACACAAACGCGGGCACACACACACACAACATCCATCCACCTCACGGCAGCCTCCAGAACATGCACCTGCACCCAAATCATCAAAAGCTACACCTCCTACAACCACCTCCAGCTACCCGTCCCAGTGTTCGTCAGAAACATTTCCTAAACAATGTTGACCTCTTTCCCACCACCCCTACCTGCAATTCATAGGTCCCGTAGTAGCACCTCAGCCAAAAAATGTCCGGTACCAGTGGTGCCTGTTAGAGGTATGTGGAGTGCACCGGGCAGCAGGGCAGCCAGTGTGACACAGAGCCAAAGCACAGCCAGTCCCCCCACCCCCCCCTGTGAAGCACCATAAGTTGGACAGTGCTCGACGGGAGAGGGTGAAGACTCCTGCAGGCAAAGCCACTCACAAGGGCTCCGGTGGGAGTGTCGAGTCAGCTGTTACTCCTCCCAAGGTGGGGAAGGGGCAGAAGAAAGCACCAAAGTATGGGAAGAGCAGCACAGCGGAGAAGGCCGCCATCATCCCTGATGCCCAGGAGGCCAACGCCAGCCCCATCGTCACTGGTCAGGAGACCACCGCCAGAGTCAGTGCCCAGGAGGGCAGCACAATCGTCACTGGTCAGGAGACCTCTGCCAGAGTCAGTGCCCAGGAGGGCCCCGGCAGCCACAGATCCGCTGGGCAATGAGGGACCACCGTGGCACACACCGCTGCACAGGTCAGAGACAGCAAAGTCAAGCACCGCTGAACAGGGCAAAGACCGCCATGGCAAGCACCGCTGAACAGGGCAAGCACTGCTGAACAGGGCAAGCACCGCCAACGCAAGCACCGCTAGCCCATGTGGGGCAGGGCAGTGTCAGAACTGGGACCGTCACGTGGAGAGTGCTGCACTCTGGGCACCAGTCCCCCTCCAGAACCAGTGGAGACCTGCATCCACTCCATCTGTCCTGCACAGGATGAAGCACTCTGGGCACCAGTCCCCCTCCAGAACCAGTGGAGACCTGCATCCAATCCGTCTGTCCTGCACAGGATGAAGCGCTCTGGGCACCAGTCCCCCTCCAGAACCAGTGGAGACCTGCATCCACTCTGTCTGTCCTGCACAGGATGAAGCGCTCTGGGCACCAGTCCCCCTCCAGAACCAGTGGAGACCTGCATCCACTCCGTCTGTCCTGCACAGGATGAAGCGCTCTGGGCACCAGTCCCCCTCCAGAACCAGTGGAGACCTGTATCCACTCCGTCTGTCCTGCACAGGATGAAGCGCTTTGGGCACCAGTCCCCCTGCAGAACCAGTGGAGACATGCATCCACTCCGTCTATCCTTCACAGGATGAAGCACTCTGGGCACCAGTCCCCCTCCAGAACCAGTGGAGACTGTTATCCACTTGAGAGACTGTGGCTTTGCACTCCCCAGGATGGTACAGTGGGCAAACCACCCACTGTAGAGACTTGAGAGACTGTGGCTTTGCACTCCCCAGGATGGGAAAGTGGGCAACCCACCCACTGTAGAGACTTGAGAGACTGTGGCTTTGCACTCCCCAGGATGGTACAGTGGGCAACCCACCCACTGTAGAGACTTGAGAGACTGTGGCTTTGCACTCCCCAGGATGGTACAGTGGGCAACCCACCCATTGTAGAGACTTGAGAGACTGTGGCTTTGCACTCCCCAGGATACATCAATGGGCATGGAGCCCCGTCGTGGATCTGGCGTGGTGCTGTCATCCGGCTGAGGTGCCCCCCTTCCCTTCCCCCTGAGGTGCCTGTTATATTTGTATCTGATGCCCCTGCAGTGTTCTCTCCGTTTCTGGACAGGTATCTTGTGTGGGCCTCGCCCATGCATTTTGGGCCCAGTGGTCCAGGGACATTGAATGGTGCATACCTGCACTACTAATCGTGATGTATATTTGTGGAATGTGTATATATTTCTGTATATATTAGCTTACTGTATTTTGATACATTACAATGGTTGCACTAATTTCCTTTTGTCTTTGCATTCTTCCGGGGGGTTTGGGGGTTGTTACTGTGATGTTTGGAAACGCATTGGTATGTGTGTTGTAGTGTGCGAAGGTCGGGTGGGGGTGTTGCATGTGTGTGTCCCTGACTTTTGCCTCCCCTATGTTGTAGGTGCAGTACTCACCGTTGTCTTCGGCGCCGGCGTTGCTGATGTTCGTAGAGGAGCAGGAGTATTTGGAGTTCCGGCTCCATGGTGTCCTCCTTCCTCGTGGAGTGTGTTAAGGTGAGCGTTTTCCCATTGAAATGGCTGTTTCCGCCGTGTTTTTATCCACGGTGAATCCGCCCCAGAAAAGGTGGCGGATTGGCCTGTTGTAATACTGTGAGCGGTACTTTGTCTTCTGCCTGTCTGTTGGCGGTGACCGGCGCTGCTTGTCAGTACCGCCGTGGCGGTCGGAGTGTTAAAGTGGCTGTCTATGTTGGCGGTTTCCGCCACGGTCATAATTCCCTTTTTTTTTTCGCCAGCCTGTTTGCGGTATTACCGCCGCTTTAACACTGTCCGCCAGGGTTGTAATGACCCCCTATTTGCATTTTTATGCAGATGGCATCCTCTGTCTTCATTTCTACAATAGGTGTTGGAATTAGGGAAACTGATCATTATTTAGTTTCTAGTATAATATTTGATCTCTATGAATCACTGTGACACCTCCACCTACTTTTTCACTTCTGTAGAGTTGGATGATTGAGAATTAATGTGGTCTGCCCATCATTGGCAGAGAACCCTCTTTCAGCTATCTCATAGTTAGGAACAGAAGATCTAAGTGGTTAGTATTGATTAGGTCTGCAATTTCTAGGTGAGGCTTGGCTGCTGGCATTCAGGTGTGTGATATACATTTAAAGATAATTGCTTTGATAACTCAAAGGGGGTAGGCGTGGTCTTAATTTTGATCAGATTGTCTCAGTAGATACCTTTTTCCTAGGATTTTCTTGCTGTTCCCTGCCATTTAACGATGGTCAAGCTGCTATACGTGGCATAGGTTTTTCATGAACTAAGCAGTTCCTCAATGACTTGTGTTGAGAGGGACCTTCTTGGGCAATATCTTATCTATTGCTCATTCTGTAACAATCTGGACAAGTGAGTTGCATTACATCTGATGTGACTGTTGACTACGATTTTGGGGTTGGAAAAAGAAGTACATGTTTACTGCAGTTAAAAGGAATCTGAATGAATTAAAGTTGATTTATAAAGAAAGAACAGTTGTCAAAAGGGGATCCTCATGCGTGTGAATAGGGACCAGAACCTGCAGATGATCAATGATCAAGGATGAAAGAATAGCCTGTCCCTTTCATAGGTTAACATGGGGGCTACCTTTAAATCTGATTAAAGTGTAGATTCCCTTTGGGAATGGATGGACATGTGGAGTTTGGGGTCTCTGGGCTCACAATTTAAAAACACATCCTTTAGAAAAGTTGATTTTAAGATTGTGTGTTTGAAAATGCCACTTTTAGAAAGTGGGCATTTTTTTGCTATACCATTTTTGTGACTCTGCCTGTTTGTGGATTCCATGTCTGGGTCAGTTTGACAGTTGGGCTGATTGCACCTCACACTGGACAGCAACACAAAGGGAGCTGGGGTGTAGTCTGCATTTCCTGATGAGCCATCTGTGCTAGGAGGGCGGGGAGGAATGGTCACTTACACCTGAAAGGGCTGTGCCTGTCCTCACACAATGCAGTGTCCAACCCCCTGGTATGTGTCTGGGGCCTGACCTGGGCAAGGCAGGATTTCACATTCAAAAGAGACTCTACTTTGAAGTAGGCCTACTTCAAAGGAGAAATTGGGTATTAGAAAGGCACCAAAAACCACAGACTTTAGAAAAACTTCTGGAAACAAGAGGAACCTCTGTCTGGAGAAGAGCTAAAGAACTGAGGAAGAAGAGCTGCCCTGCCTGTGACTGTGCTTTGTGGAGCTATCCTGCAGTTGCTGCTTCTGCCAGAGTAAGAGGGCAAAGACTGGACTTTGTGTGCCTTTCATCTTGAGAAGAAATCTCCAAGGGCTTGATTTAGAGCTTGCCCCCTGTTGTTTGAAGTTTCAGGGATAGCAAAGACTTCTCTCTGCCAGCACCTGTAGTCTCTGGAGAGACTCCTACTCTGCCCTGTGGTGCCCATCCAGTTTCTAGGACCCTGAAAGGAGAAGCTGACAGCCTAAAGAAAACGAAATCCACACACAGAGCGTCGTGCGGGGAAAAGATCGACACAACTCCGATCTGCGGCTGAAGAATCGACGCACCCCCGGCTCCGCAGCTGAAGATTGACACTTGATGGAAATGCGACTGAAGAATTAATGCACGGAGCAGGGGAAACGACGTGTAACATCGCTCATGGAGGCTGGGAGATTGCAACCCACGCTGCGTGGTTTTAAGGATCATCGTGCGGCTGAATTTTCAACTCAAGTACCACTGGGCATGTAAAAACAATGCAAGGTCTACCTGGACCTGAGAGTGCTGACCGGATCGACGCATAGTTCTCCTGCAGAGAGAAGAAACGAGGCACCCGGCCCGGCAAAAGGAAAAACGACGCAGGGTCCCGCTCATCATTGGAATCAACTCATCGCAAGCCGTTTTTGATACACACTCACCTGTGCGGGGTTATTTTTGATGCACCCAAGGTACATTTTCACGCTAACAGCATTAGTGTGTGTTTAAATCTACTCATAGTCTCTTTTTTGCATTTTTATTAATAACTTAACTGGTGTATTGTGGATTTTTATCGTTTTGGTCTTGTTTTGTTTAGATAAATATTTCCTATTTTTCTAAACCTGTGTTGTGTCATTTTGTAGTGTTTTCATTAAGTTACTGTGTGTGTTGGTACAGATACTTTACCCCTAGCACTCTGAAGTTAAGCCTACTGCTCTGCCCAGCTACCAAGGGGAGTAAGCAGGGGTTAGCTGAGGGTGATTCTCTTGTACCCTGACTAGAGTGAGTCCTTGCTTGAAAAGGGGGTAACCTGACTGTCAACCAAAGACACCATTTCTAACATGGTGATAGAAGGTTTTGCTTACTTCATTATGGTATGTCATTTTGGAATGCTTTTGAGGGAGCTCATTGTGCAGGCTTGATTAGCTCTGCACATGTTTCTTTCATGACTCATCAGCATGCTGTGAAACTGATCTAGCAGGTGCACTAGGATCAAACAATGGCAGGTATAATTGTGCTCTGGAAAACAAACTCCAAGTGTCAAACATAATTCAAACAGGGGTTCCATGTAAGACTGTATTCTGGTTATTGATGTGCACCATTAGCTTTTGAGAAAATGTTCAAGCATCATTCCTGACAGTACCCCTCTATTAGAAGCTTCCCTAACACTATGTCAGTGGGCTTGGGTTTTTCAAGATGATTCCGATTAAAATGTTGAATGAAACAGGAGGCATGTGTCATGTGAGAAAGTAGCTCCTAGGACCTCTTTTCAGATCCAACACCTAGCCAATCTAGTTATTAATGCTTTTTCCCACTAATGTGCTTGGAATCAAATATTTTCCAGACTTCATATTCATTATGACCTTCTATTGAAAGAGGTGGTGGAGTGGTGTACTTGGTATACTTTTAATTTAGATTTAATGTCAAGTTCATCTCTACGCGGTTAAGGACCTGACTAATGGTAAATGAACCAATGTAGATTGGTAATAGTCATTTTGTCTCTGTTAACAGCAGGGTTTTGTAGCCAACCTCAATTTAACTCCCATTTTACATGTTGGTGCCTTCTTTGCAGTGTTTATTTGCAGGCTATTTGTATGTTTCCTTGGCTTGTGCTAGTTGCTGTTGGGCTGTGCGCATAAGTTTCTTAATTTGCTCATGATACTCAGCAACTGCTGGCACTGCACTGTGTGTTGCGTTCAACCATGGAGTCATGCGTGGGTATCGCCAGTGAAGCAATAGAATGTTGACATGCTTGTGGAACTATGACTGGAATTATTGTAGGCAAATTCTCCTACCCATAATAAGTCTGACCAATCCTGATCGCTAGTGAGTAGAAGGCAATGTAAAAAGTGCTCATGTTCTGGTTCAGGTGCTCTGCCTGACCATCTATTTGTGGCTGATAGCTTGATGATAGTCGTGGTTCTATGCATAGTGATGTACACATTGCTGACCAAAATGTAGCTATGAAATGGGAGCCCTGATCTGTAATAATTACCAAAGGTAAACCATGTAACCATACTACATTTTGCATGAATATTTTTGCACATTCCTGAGCTGTGGGGAGTTTTTCCTAAGGGACTAGGTGTGCAGCCTTGGAGAGGTGGTCTAAAATAGTAGAATGACCTGAGGTAGTCTTTGGGAGTTCTATAACGAAATCCATTAATATGGTATGTCAAGGTTTGGGAGGGACTGGAATAAGGTGTAATAGCCTGCTAGGGGGATTAATTTCCCTCTTTCCTTCGGCACATGTCCCACAGGCATCTATATATTGATACAAATCATTGGGCAAGGTTGGCCACCACATGTGTCTTCTAATTCGTTGTAAAGTTTTCTGTTTCCCTGGATCCCCTGCCAATGTGGATTTGTGAAATAAATGGAGAGTCTGTTCTTGAACACTTTTGTTTGGTACAAATATCTTGTCCTCGTAAAACAGTAACCTATCTTCTGATACTGACTTGGGTTTTACTGGAATCCATTCCTGTGTTGGCTTTGTTTTGATTTCTTGTTTAATGTCTTCAATAAGCTTAGAGAATACTAAAGTTCTTTGAAAGTGTTCAGCAACAATTATGGGTTTCCTTTCTTCTTGTACTGGAGAGTGTTCCTCGTCTCTAAGTAGGGACAAGACATCTGCCTTGGCGTTTTCGATACCTAGCCGGTACTTTATTATGAAATCATAATCAATAAAGAATTGAGTCCACCTTAACTGTATAGCTGTGAGGGCCCGGACGGAGTGCAAAAATGTTACGTTTCTATGATCTGTGTATATTGTTACTGGCTGTCGGGCTCCTAATAATTATTGACGTCATTACTCAAAAGCTGCCTTTATTGCCTATAGTCCTCTTGCTGCAATTGGATAGTTTGCTCCCTGGGCAACATTTTACAAAAGTAGTAAACTACTGGGTGCATTTGGCCTGTGATATTATTTCTTTGTGACAATATCCCCCCTATGGCATTTTGAGGATCATCTGCTTCCACTATACAATGCTCGCTAGTACTGTATCAGGGTGGGCTAGAATAGGAGCCCCTGTGAATTTCTTTTTTAACTGCTGAAAGTCTTCTTCAGCATCTTTGTTCCAGTGGAACGTTGTAGTTTTATGCAAAAGATGTGTGATTGGGTAGACTATCTCAGAGAAATTGTGGATGAAGCAACAACAAAAGTTTTCAAATTCAAGGAAGCTTTGGACCTGTGTTAGGTTAGATGGAGCTGGGCAGTTTATTACATCTTCCACCTTCTTGTCATCCATTTTTACACCTCCTGATCCTAGAATGTACCCTAAGAAACTCACTTTTTACTAGTGTGACAAATAATTCATGTTTTTGTAGTAGCTGGAGAAAGTCTTGTACTTGTTTTTCATCTTCTGCCTCACTCTTGGAGTAAATGAGAATATCGTCAATATAGACAATACACCAAGGTGGTCTTTACAACCCTGGCGGACGGTGATAAAGCGGCGGTAAGACCGCCAACAGGCCGGCGAAAAAAAAATTCTATTCCAACCGCGGGGGAACCGCCAACAAAGACAGACACTTTAACACTCTGACCGCCACGGCGGTACAACTAAACAGCATAGCGGTCACCGCCAACAGACAGGCGGAGCACAATGTACCGCCCACACTATTATGACAGGCCATTCCGCCACCTTTTCCGGAGCGGATTCACCGCAGATAAAAACACAGCAGAAACAGGAATTCCGAAGGAAAAACGCTCACCTCTACACACCCCACGAGGAACGAGGACACCATGGACCCGGAACTCCAAATTCTACCTGCAATAGTCTTCCTGTTCCTCTACCAGGAGCACGAACGCCGGCGGTGAAGACCACGGTGAGTACTGCACCTACGACACAGGGGAGGGGGAGGGAAAAAACAGGGACACACACACGCAACACGCAACACCCCCACCCCCACCCACTACAACACACATACTAATGCATATCAACACATCACAGTTACACCCCACCCAGCCCCCTGGAAGAATGCAAAAACAATAGAAAATGAGTGTACCCATTGTAATATATTAAAAGTAAGTAGGCAGAAATATATATATATATACACCATGTACAAAATATATACCAAGCATAGTAGTCAAGGTAGTGCTCTAATTAAGTCAGTGGAACACTGGGACCACACGGTATGGGCGAGGCCCACACAAGATCCCCGACCATGATGGAGGAAACACTGCAGGGGCATCAGAGAGCAACTTAACAGGCACCTCAAGGGGAGGGAAAGGGGGGGCACCTCAGCCCCTTGAGTGCACAATGCCAAATCCACGATGGGGCCACATGTCCACTGTTCCATCCTGGGGAGTGCAAAGCCACGGTCTCTCAAGTCTATACAGTGGGTGGGTTGCCCACTGTTCCATCCTGGGGAGTGCAAAGCCACAGTCTCTCAAGTCTCTACAGTGGGTGGCTTGCCCACTGTTACATCCTAAGGACAGAGGTAGTGGATGCATCTCTCCACTGGTTCTGAAATGGGCATGGTGCCCAGAGTGCTTCATCCTGCTAAAGACAGAGGTAGTGGATGACAGTCTCCACTGGTTCTGGAGGGGGCCTTGTGCCCAGAGTGCTTCATCCTGCTAAGGACAGAGGTAGTGGTTGGATTTCTCCACTGGTTCTGGAGGGGCATGGTGCCCAGAGTGCTTCATCCACCCCGTGACGGACTCAGTAGCGTCAGTGCCCTTGCCGCTCATGGGCCAGCGGTGCTTGATACGGCGGTGCCCTGTTCTTTGGTGCTTGAGACGGCGGTGCCCTGTTTAGTGGTGCTTGAGACGGCGGTGCCCTGTTCAGCGGTGCTAGAGACGGTGATGCCCTGTTCAGCGGTGCTTGAGACGGCGGTGCCCTGTTCAGTGGTGCTTGAGGCGGCGGTCTCCATTGCAGAGACTCAGCTGCTGGCAGTCCTTCATAGCCCAGCAGGGCTTTTGCTGGCGGTCCTTCATGGCCCAGCGGGGCTTTTGCTGGTGGTCCTTCATGGCCCAGCTGGGCTTTTGCTGGTGGTCCTTCATGGCCCAGCGTGGCTTTTGCTGGCAGTCCTTCATGGCCCAGCGGGGCTTGTGCTGGCGGTCCTTCATGGCCCAGCGGGGCTGTTGCTGGCGGTGGCCTCCTGGGCAGCTGGGCTGGTGCTGGCCTCCTGGGCATCTGGGATTATGCTGGCAGTGGCCTCCTGGGCAGCTGGGCTGGTGCTGGCAGTGGCCTCCTGGGGAGGTGGGCTTGTGCTGGCTGTCCTGTCCTGGGCAGCGGGCAGCTGGGCTGGTGCTGGCGGTCCTGTCCTGGGCAGCTGGGCTGGTGCTGGCGGTCCTGTCCTGGGCAGGTGGGCTGGCGGTCGTGTCCTGGGCAGCTGGGCTGGTGCTGGCAGTCCTGTCCTGGGCAGGTGGGCTGGTACTGGCGGTCCTGTCCTGGGCAGCTGGGCTGGTGCTGGCGGTCCTGTCCTGGGCAGCTGGGCTGGTGCTGGAGGTGGCCTCCTTGGCAGCGGGGATGATGGCGGTCTTCTCCGCCGTGCTGCTCTTCCCAGACTTGCCGGGTTTCTTGTGGCCCTTCCCCACCTTGGAAGGTGTCACAGCTGACTCCACACTCCCACGGGACCCCTGGGAGCGGCTTTGGTGGCTGGAGTCTTCCCCCTCTCCCGCCGGGCACTGGCCAACTTCTGATGCTTGACAGGTGGGGGACTGTCTGTGCTGTGGCTCCATGCCACGCTGGCTGCCCTGGTGGCCGATGCACTCCAGATTCCGGTGACTACAGGCACCACTGGTCCGGGAGATGTTGTGGCTGAGGTGCAAGTTCGGGACCTAGGAGACGGACGGGGTGGGGGAGGTGTGGGAAAGAGGTCAAGGTTGGACAGGAAAAGTTTTTGGGACACACTGGGATGGGTAGCTGGAGGGGGTTTGGGACTGGAGGAAGAGGTGGTGGTTGTAGGAGGTGTTCGTTTGCTGACTTTGGGTGAAGGTGAATGCGCTGGAGGCTGTCGTGAGGTGGATGGCTGTTGGTTGGGTGTGTGCCTGCGTTTGTGTATCTTGGGAGGGGGCGTCACAGACACACTGGGAGAGGACACAGGGGACGTGTGAATGGTAGTGGGGGTGGTGACTTCACGTGAGCGGGGTATGGTGGTGGGTGTGCTGGAGAGGGAAGTAGTGGCTGTAGAGGCAGTGCATGCAGGTGTGAGTGTAGACGAGACAGGAAGGGAGGAGGGGACACAGTGGGGGCAGTGGATGTTGGTGTGTCTGCATGTGTGTGATGCTTGCGTGAGTGCCTGTGGGATGTGTGGTGCTTATGTTTGCCTGAGCTTCCCTTGTGTGTTCACGTGTGTGCATGCTGGTCTGTAGGTGTGCTTGGGATAGGCTGAGGTAGAGGGAATTGGGTCTGGGTGGAGGAAGTTGGAGAGGGAGGCTAGAGACAGGGACGATGGCTGCCATCAGTGCTGAGGCCAGAGTCTGAAAAGCTTGCTGAAGGGCCGCCTGACCAGAATGAATGCCCTCCAGGAATGCATTGGTTTGTTGCAACTGCCTTTCTACACTCTGGATGGCATTCAAAATGGTAGACTGCCCAACAGTGAGGGAACAGAGGAGGTCAATGGCCTCCTCACTGAGGGCAGCAGGGGTGACTGGGGCAGGGCCTGAGGTGCCTGGGGCGAAGGTGATGCTCTCCCTCTCGGGTGAGTGGTACCGGGGCGAAGGCTGAGGGGCTGCTGGCAGGGCGGTGCTGGAAGGGGGGGTGGTGGCTGTATCTGTAGATGGGGGTGGCACAGATGTTGCCGCCACCACTAGGGAGCTCCCATCAGAGGAGGAGTCCGTTTCACTGGTGTCAGCTCCTGTCCCCGCCGTGAATCTCCCCTCGCCCTCTGTCCCACTGGTGAACTCCCAGTCCGTAGTGTGGCCCTCCATGGCCATGTGGGATGCAGCCCCCTGGTGCTCCAGTGCCACTGCTCCTCCGCCTGATGATGCTAATGCACACAAGAACAGGGAGACCACAAAAAGGGGACGACGACAGAAGAAAGACATGTTGAATGCATGCATTATCGCTACCGTTGGCGGACACAACAAACACAGAAGCCCCCTGCACTACGCCGTGCTCTTGGGCTCCACTGTTCAATTCCTGGGAAATGGCCTACAAGGCTATGGACGACATCTGCACACATGGATGACACAGGGGCATGACTAGGTGTACTTGGCACTCTACAGAGGTGGGGTGGGGTGCCACATGGCCTGCCTTATTGAGGGACCTTGCCTACGGAACTCGCCCTAGCCTAGGGAAACCAACAGCCCACCACCCTGACCCCTCCACTGCGTGAAAATTCGGCAGAATGAGAGTGTACTCACCCCCTTGTTGCTGCTGTGATGCCCTCAAGCACCCATCCAACTCCAGGTAGGCCACCGCCAGGATCCTGAACATCAGGGGGGTCATGGTGGGCCGGGCACCCCTCCCATGTTGGGAGACCATCCCCAGCTGAGCCTCCGCCGTCTTCTTGCTCCAGCAGCGAATGTCCTCCCATCTTTTCCAGCAGTGGGGGCTCCTTCTTTGGTAGACCCCCAGGGTCCGGACGTCCTTGGCAATGGCACGCCAAATATGTTTTTTCTGGTGGGCGCTGACCTACATGAATTGTACAGGGGGAAGAGAAAGTTATTACCAACTGCACCGTCAAAGTGATTGGCCCCCATCCCTACCCTTGCCATGTGGCACATGCATTCACCGTCGTTTCATGCACGTCACACTCTCCCCCCTTCCTTCTTACATCCAGCCCTCTCCACACAGGCATAGCCCATACATCATGCTCCCAGTATACTTACCTGTTTGTCTGGAGGACCGCAGAGTAGCGTGTACTGGGGGAGGACCCCATCCACGAGATTCTCCAACTCCTCCGATGTAAAGGCAGGGACCCTTTCCCCAGACACTCGAGCCATTGTCTCTTCCAGACCGAGGTCACAGCAGCACTTGCAGTGTAGGTCCTCTCCTGTCGAAGATCAGGTATTGAGTGACTGAACAGATAGAAAATGGCGGTCACGTCCTGGGCGGTGCGTACCGTCACTGCCGGCGTACATCGTCATTGGCTCCTGGGACCCATAGGGTCCAATGTTAACCAATGCAGCATTGCGCTGCGGTCTTCGACCGCCTACCGCGACGGTGTGCAACACCAGCGCAGTTACCTCACATCCCATTGTCCCACTTTAGAGGTCAGGCAACTGCCATTTCAGGGGCCCACATGGCTTCATTTTCAACTGTGTCACACATACCTAGGCCTAAACTCAACACACATACAGGCCACTTTTTGAGTATGAATGGTGTTCTGTGTAAACTGTGGGTACGTACCGCTGAGTTGTTTGACTCTGTGCTCGCTGTTGTCCTTCATAGGCACTGTCCGCTGGGACATGTGAGGAGATGGCGGCATCCTCCGGTGTACCGACCATTGGTGGACCTGTCGACAATGGAGGAAAGACATGTGATTATCACATACAGGCTTGACCGTGCCACAATCCAGGAACTGTGTACCCAGTTGGAGCCAGACCTGATGTCAGCTATCCGCCATCCCACAGGAATCCCCCCTCAAGTGCAGGTGCTGTCAGTGCTCCATTTCCTTGCAAGTGGGTCATTTCAAACAACAGTGGCCATAGCATCAGGGATATCCCAGCCTATGTTTTCCAATGTGTTGTCCAGAGTGTTGTCTGCCCTTCTGAAACACATGCGCATCTACATCATTTTCCCTCAGGTGGAGGATTTGCCTACAGTGAAAGGTGATTTCTATGCCCTGGGACATATCCCCAACATCATAGGTGCCATTGATGGGACCCATGTGACTTTGGTCCCCCCCACAGGAGTGAACATGTGTACAGAAACCGGAAGAGTTATCATTCGATGAATGTACAGATGGTATGTTTGGCAGACCATTACATCTCCCATGTGAATGCCATGTTCCCTGGCTCAGTGCATGACGCCTACATCCTGCGGAATGGTGAGGAATCCCAGGACAAGGGCAGAGGAACGCTACAATGAGGCCCATGGGCGAACTAGGAGTGTGATCGAGCGGACCTTCGGCCTCCTGAAGGCCAGGTTCCGGTGCCTTCATATGACAGGTGGATCCCTATTCTACTCACCAAAGAAGGTGTGCCAGATCATCGTGGCCTGCTGTATGCTTCACAACTTGGCTTTGCGACGACAGGTGCCTTTTCTGCAGGAGGATGGTCCAGATGGAGGTGTTGTGGCAGCTGTGGAGCCTGTGGACAGTGAAGACAAGGAAGCAGAGGAAGAAGACATGAACAACAGGGACTCAGTGATCCAGCAATATTTCCAGTGAGACACAGGTAAGAGTACAGACCTGCCTACTACATGTATTTAAACACTACTGCCTCTCTACTGTCTATCCTTTTCACCCAGTGTATGGTCACTGAGTTGTCACCTTCCCTTACGATTTCACAGATGTGGGTCCCACTGTGTGACATCTGCTTTGATTCTTCATGGACTAGAGCTGTGTGACATAGGTATGTTGACATTACATTTGAATGAACATTTTGCCACTGTAATTGCTAATACACTATTTCGAAATCACAGACAGACTCCAGATTGTTTTGTGCTTTAAGTGTGTTTATTTAAGTGCTCAATATTGGAGGGGGTAGTAAAATGGTGAGGGGTGATGGTGGAGGAATGTCCATGGTAGAGTCCAGTCTATTAGTCTCACAGGTGCATTGTCCAAAGGGGCATAGGAAGTGGAGCTGGGGCAGTTTAAGTATGGACAGGGTGACAAAGTGGGACAGTAGGATAACAATCAGGTTGGTCTCATTTCTTGGCGGGGGTCTTGGCATCATTCTCTGTCTTGGTCCTGGATCTCAGGGACCGTTTTCAAGCTGTTTCTCCCTCTGCAGGGGGTGGGGTGCTGGTGTCGTGGTCCTGTGGCGGGCGTCCTGTCCACTACCGCCGGCACTTCATCGTCCAGGCTAGTGTCAGGGGACCCTTATAGTGCCACAGCGTCCCTCCTGGTGTTGAGTACTTCCTTCAGCACCCCTACGATGGTGCCCAGGGTGGAGTTGATGGTTCTGAGTTCCTCCCTGAAGCCCATATACTGTTCCTCCTGCAGGCGCTGGGTCTCCTGAAACTTGGCCAGTACTATTGCCATCGTCTCCTGGGAGTGGTGGTAGGTTCCCATGATGGAGGAGAGGTCCTCGTGGAGAGTGGGTTCCCTTGACCTGTCCGCCCCCTGTTGCACAGAAGCACTCCCAGTTCCCCTGTGTTACTGGGCCTCCGTCCCCTGGACCGTGTGCCCACTACCACTGCCGCCAGGTCCCTGTTGTTGTTGGGGTGGTGGGTTAGCCTGGGTTCCCTGTAGTGGTGGACACACAGCTGATTGACGTGTCCTGGGGACGGAGGTATGGGCCCGCTGGGTAGGTGCTGTGCTGGTGTTTCCAGAGGGGGGAAGGTCTGTAGTGGCTAGTGACTGTGTCAGGGGAACCGACTGTCCAGAGGTCCCCGATGGGCCGGGCTGGTCATCTAGATCCAGTTGGACAGAGGTGCTGTCATCACTGTGGCCCTCTTCTGTTGGTGGTGTGGACATGTGTGGACCCTCCTGTCCGGTGACGTTGGGTAGGGGTCCTTGGGGGGTATAAAAGGATGGTTATTACATCTGTGTGTGCAATGGGTGGGTGACCGTGTACCCCAGTGCTTGCATTCCTCTGTGGGACCTCTTGTGATTATGGTTTGGGGGGTGTATGGGTATGTGCAGTGGGCATGCTTTAGTGATGGGTGCCCATGCTTTGTTGTTGCATGCAGGGCTTGGTGTTGGGATGTGTGGTTTGTGATGTTGGGACATTTGTGAGGAGTTGGAGTGCTGGGGGTGAGGGTGAGGGTGGGAGTATGTGCTGGCATGCAGGTAGGGTGGGGGATGTAATAGTTAACATTTGTCTTACCAGAGTCCATTCCTCCACCTACTCCTGCGAGGCACTCAGGATGCATAATCGTCAAGACCTGCTCCTCCTATGTTGTTAGTTGTGGGGGAGGAGGTGGGAGTCCGCCGCCAGTCCGCTGAACCGCCAGGTGGTGTCTTGAGACCATGGAACGCACCTTCCCCCGTAGGTCGTTCCACCTCTTCCTGATGTTCTCCCGATTTCTTGGGTGCTGTCCCACTGCGTTGACCCTGTCCACTATTCTCCGCCATAGCTCCATCTTCCTTGCAATGGAGGTGTGCTGCACCTGTGATCCGAATAGCTGTGGCTCTACCCGGACGATTTCCTCCACCATGACCCTGAGCTCCTCCTCCGAGAACCTGGGGTGTCTTTGCCGTGCCATGGGGTGGTGTAGGTGATGTGTGGGGTGATAAGTGTGCTGATATGCAGTGGGATGTTGTGTGAGGTGTGTGGAAGTTCTGTGGGTGATGGTGTTGTGTGCCTGTGGATGCTGTTGTTCTTGCTGGTGCTGTCTCTTTCTGGCTTTCATTCGTGAATTGTTGTCGTAAGGGTTTGTGGGTGATGTGGGTGTGTGTTTTATATTGTATTCGGTGTGTGGGAGTGGTGTGTGTATGTGTATCAGGTGTGTGTATTTGTAATTGTCCAATGTGGCAGTGTTTTGTATGTGTGTGTGTATTTTGAGCTCAGCGATGTGTACCGCCAATGGAATACTGTGACGGTGTCGGTTTTGTTTTCGCCAGTTTATCACTGACCTTTGGTGTGGCGGACTTGTGTGGGTGTCTAGATTTTGGGGGATTCCGTGCTGTGGGTCATAATAGCTGTGGCGGAATTCCTTGGCCGCGGCGGTGTGTTGGCGGTCTTCTGCACAGCGGTAAGCAGGATTTACCGCCAATGTTGTAATGAGGGCCCAAATGTCTATGAGTTCTCATAGGACATCACCTATAAAGAATTGCAAAGCAGCCGGGGCATTATAAAGTCCGAAGAGCATTACTTATTATTCAAATAACCCAAATTTTGTCAGGAAGGCTGCTTTCCATTCTTGTCCTATCATGACTCGTACCAAGTGGTGAGCCCCCCTCCGAGGTCCAATTTGGTATATATTATCGCATCTTTGACCTTGTCCAGTAATTCTGGAATGAGTGGAAGGGGGTACCTGTTCTTTATAGTAATGTCATTCAATGCACGGTAGTCAATGCACGTTCTCAAGTTTCCCCCCTTTTTGGGACAAATAAGAGATGAGAAAACACTGGTAACTTAGACTGACGGATAAACTCATTAGCAAGGTACTCATCCAAATATTGGTGCAGAGGCTCTTTCTCTCATTCTGTTAGGGCATATTTTCTGCTGTATGGCAGTTGGCTCCCGGGACAAGATCAATTCTACAGTCAAATTCCTGATGGGGAGGTAAGCTTTTCGCCTTCTTTTTATGGAATACATCTGCCCGATCAGCCCATCTATTGTGGAAATGTTTGATTCTACTCTGAGATTTTTCTAAGCCTGAAGGCTAGGAAATGGCTGTTCCATTAAAGCACAGCAGTTGCTAGTACAGAAGGGGGACTCTAGTTGGACTACTTGTTTTTGCAAAATCAATTTTTGGGTTGTGTTTTACCAACCAAGGTAATACTAAAATGAGTCTGAATTGTAGCACATCTATTATATCCAAACCTATCTCTTCTTCATGTTTATTGTAGCACTTCATAGTGAATGTCTCTGTTTGAAACGTTACTGACCTGAGGTGAGTTCCTTACCATCTACCACCCACACAATCTGTGGTTGTGGCTTTGATAATACTTGTATACCAAAACATTTGGTAAATTGGGTATCTATGAAGTTTCCAGTGGCACCACAACCTATGAGTGCCTCTGTCTTTCATTCTTGGCCTGAGAAAGAAGTTAGTACGACAGTTATATTTAAATGGTGGTAAGCTGAGCATGGATGGGAGTATGAGTCGTCCTTGCTGTCCTTGATAAGCGGGCCTCATCGCCTATCA
The DNA here is from genome assembly GCF_031143425.1 of Pleurodeles waltl. NCBI lineage: Eukaryota > Metazoa > Chordata > Amphibia > Caudata > Salamandridae > Pleurodeles > Pleurodeles waltl. The sequence continues at coordinate 1,530,951,508 of NC_090444.1, forward strand.
AGTTTCCTTGTTTTGCAACTGCTCTGGAACTTGGGTCAAACTTGCCTAAGAAATGTCCGCAGTGACCTGGAGTTTTTGGGAAAGAGTCACAATATAAACAACGTCTTCCCTCAATATAAACACAGATTTAGTTTCCTACATTTTTCTTTCTCATTTTTGTACAAAGGGCCCCTAATTTTTCCTACTTGCATAGGTTCGCCCAGATCAGGAGGTGGCTTTGTAAGGGCTTTATTTTTATGTTTGTTCTGGCAAACAATTACTCTGTGGTCTGAAGTCTTGCCTTTCTCTGATTTCCTTTCTTAAAGCCTATGGTTGAGCTAAGCCTCAGATCTATGAAGTCTGAACATTCTTCTGGAAGTTCTACTAGTTGTGGCAGTAGATCTTTCAATTCATCTTTTAAAACCCAGTAGAAAAGGGACACCCTTTTGTCTTCAGGCCAATTTGCTTTGATAACTTATTGGTTAAAGGTAGTTATATAATGCAATAGATCAGACGACCCTTGTTTAAGGTTTAACAATTCATTCTTCGCTGCCTGCAAGAAGGCATGCTGGGTGAACAGCCTTCACATTGTTTCCATAAATAGTCCATAATTGTACAGCAGTGGGTCATCCTTCTCAGCCTGAGGTATTGAACATAGGACTGCGTCTCCCCCTTAATTGGAAAGGATAAATACTATCTTGAAAGCATCATCTGGAAATGCTGTAGGTTTTGCCAATAAGTGTAGGTGAATTGATTCATAAAAATGTCTGTAAAATCGTTCAGGGGGGCCAGTGGTACGGTACTGGGGTAATGACTTGAAGATGTTTGGAAGATTGGTAAGTTGAAGCACCTTGTGAACTTACATTACAGTCTATGTGAAGATTCTACCTTTTTGTGCTAATTGAGACTGAATAGAGGCCATTTCGTGTTACATGGCAGAATTCTCAGCCTGTATAGCAGACATCATGGCTGCAAAATTCTGAAGGGTGATTTGTTAATCCATATTGTCCAGGCAACCTTTTTATTTGTGTGCTTCACGTTCTGTCAAGATCAATGGAACACTCTTTCCCGAGCCGTTCCTTTTGTGTTTTGCAGGGACAATAGGGACCCACCTCTTATGTCCTTGTTCTTTAATTGGCCCTGTTTCCAGCTGAAGATTTTCTTATAGGGAGCAAGATGAAAACTTGTTTGGTATTGTGGGTGTGAAAGGAAGAGTTGTGAAGGTAGTCGTGAGGATGAGTTGTTTCTAGGGATGGATACAGAATTCTGTTTTCATACAAGAACTTATTATTCAAAGTATGTCTCAGTAAACTGACTATGCATGCAAGTACACTTTCCCACTACTAACTTACTGGAACGCTTTGAAAAGAATCTAATCTTTTGGCTTAACGTACCTCCTCATTAGACATGTATAAGTAAATTGTGACTGAGACCATCTGGTCGTGGGGTATTGTTGGCGAAATAGTTAAATTTGTCAAATTGGTTTCTTTCTGGAAGGCACAGTGTACCTGATGCGGCCCTGATGCTAGTGCAATCCAACGGGGGGGCATGCTTGTGCTGATGTTTGTTTCTTATCACTGCATGCTTCGTAGCGCTGTGGTAAGCATTTACCTTTTAATCTTGTATTTTCTTGTTTCCTACAGCTGTCTGGGAGTCAAGGAAGAAGGTTCTGGTCTTTGGAAGAAACCACTCGCAGTAAGTACATTCTCTGAACTTAGGTTCTTTAGGGGTCTGAGGAGACTTGAACAGACTCTGGATTCTCAACGCGAAGCACTGGTTAAATGTTGGAATGGGTTTGACTTTGGTCTGTGATGAGTCATTTAGAATGTTCATAATTACTGAATATGTTTATCATTTGGTCCTAGAGACACTGCACCACTCGGGGCGTGGTCTGGTGCCTCATGATGGCGGATGGAACTTAGAAGAGCTTCCAGTGCCTGACTCCCAGCCCGGGAAACTATGCAACTCCCTGGACACGAACGTGGGGGAGAGCGAAGGTGCTAAATGGCCAAGACTAAAGGGCATGCAAAGCACCTTGAAGCAGCCAGGGGGCCTCATGGAGGGTGCCACTGGCCGCGGCCTACTGTCTGGTCTGCTGCGCACCATGATGTGAGGAGGGAGAGGTGATCCGAGTACAGCACAGCAAGAGGGCCTCTCATCTAAAGTGAGGAGTGGGGGCTGAGGTGAGACCTGTGGGAGGTGCCCACCTTCTGCCCCCACTTTATACTGTCTCCTTACCTGACCCTGCAGCTGATGAGATAGGCCGCTCCCTAGATGCGATCATTGAGGAGAGCGACAGAGCTGAGTGACCGATGTGCAGGAGTCCTTGAAGGGGCCGGACGGCTTCGCAAGAGTGCAGCACTGCGGCTGGTTGTTGTGTCAGCCGTGCACCATGGTAACGAGAAGAAGCAACAGTCTGGCCTGAGCGCACAGAGAAGAATCTTGGACACCGCGAGAAGGGGGTGGCTTTGGTGAGGCCTACAGAAGATGCATCCACTGCCTCCCTCGCTGTCTTTGCTTCTTGGGACTGTGCTGCCTTATAGAACACACGGCTGGCTGCCGCTGATATTTAAGCCGGCCTTGCACCACAACGTGTAAAAGAGGAGGCGGACTGGACTGGGGTGTGCCGAGTGTGCCCTTGATTGTGGTGAGGAGGAGGGGGGCCATGGAGACACCTAGGCGAGTAGCTCCCCCCACTGATCTCTTACCTATCTTGCTGATATTCCCTGTGGCCTCCCATAGCACCTGGAGGAGGGGAACAGCTGCAGTGTGCCACTACAATGAGCGCTACCACTGCTTGGGCAGTGACAGCCCGTGGCCAGGGTGAGCATGGGGCGAGAGTGCTTTCAGGCAAGGGTGCGGCATCACATGGAGGAGTTCCCCCCTGCTGGTCCTAAACTGCTGGGGATGTGGCAGATGACTGTCACCACTGATGAGCCATGGATTCCCATGATGAGAGATGCCAGGACTGTGGTGTTCTAATGAGACTACTAGATTATGAGCAGCAAGATCGTCCACAGTGTGGGAGACTGGGTCTGACCCACTGTGGGTGACACCTGTCGCTCCAAATCCGGGTTTAGCTCCAGCTAACTTGCAGTGCCTCATCTCTACCAGAGGATAGGGATGATTGGGCAGCTGAGCGCATGACATATTAGGCTTCTCAGGGAAGTCGTGGTAACTCAGATCACATCTGATTCTCTCATCCATAATCCAGTCTCATATATAAATGACAAACAGAAGCAGTATAAGTTTCAATAACCAGGACGACACAACATGACAGTATTAAAATGGTGACGAGGAGAGTGAAGCATAAGAATAACGCTATCATATTGTCACTAGGATTGATGGACTATTTCCTATCTAAGTCATAATCTGAGCACAGCATGTTTAGCTCTAATTCTGCCTTTCAGGTTCCCAAGGAAGGACATCAACCCTCATACCTGAGCAAAGGCCTGTAGTCTGCGTTAGCATCTGCAGCGAAGCATTCCGCAATCAGCATACAGTTGTGGTTCCATGGATGGAATCTCCCTCTTAACGTGTCATGGGACTAGGAAGTGTTTTTATAATAACACAGCTGATGTTCTGAGAAAATGTCCCTACGTAAGAATATGTATTTTCTACGAATGTTGGAGACTAAACTTCTACCACATTCACCAGCAATGTACCCAACTGTAGCCTTGGATGAAGCACAGAGTGATCAAGAATGTCTTGTTTGAGAACACAGTGCTGGGCTAAGCAAAAACAATTAGATAGATAGAAATAAAACAAGACCGTAAAACTGGTTATTGTAAAAATGACAATGTGAAGCCGAATAAAATATATCTAGGTTAAAGTGCACAGAGGCCTAGTGTGTTAAACTAACATGCATGGAGCTATAACTAAAATGGCTACACAACACCCTGTATGGCACAGCATTGAATTATAGTGTAAAACTGGCCTGGAGGGACGCAGATGACACAGGCAGGCAGGAGTGGGCTGCTGGAGTGCTACATGGACAGACAGCCCTGTCACATACTGTGGCACTGAAGTGGGAACCTGCTCTGATGTTGCAGTGATCCAAGTACATACAGGTCAGTGGTGAGGTGCTCAGGCCCTCTTGACCCCCCCTCAACCAGAAGCAGCACCTGGCAAGTCATAAAAGACAGCAACAAGCAATGCATTGGTGGCATACTGCTTCACTGGTGGTGAGGCACTGTTTAGGGGGAACTGAGTCCCCAACTACAAGATTGGCATTATGGGGAAGAGAGGAGGTTCCATTGCAACCACACAGGAATGGAGGGTGGCCGTGTCTCTGAGCCTCCCGGGACCGAAGAGTACAGAGATGGATCTGTCTCCCAGCCTTCATGATGAAAAATTAGATAGAATCCTAGAAGCCATAGACACCACTGGACAAGACTTGCATAATAAAGTGGATGCTGTGGATGTTGAGGTAGGCTTGCTACGAGAACACCAGAGGAAACTATCTGCAAGAATGGCAAGCACAGAAAGCAAACTAAAAGACTTACGACCGCTGATGGAGCTGGAGGAGAAAAAGTTAGTTCCCTAACTCGCAAGGTTAGGGAATTGGAGCGCTGAGCAGAGGATTCAGAAGGCTGATCCCACTGGAAAATTATTCAAATAGTGGGGTTCCTTAAGGGGGCGTGTAGGAAAGTGCCATCTTACCTGGCATGTTACCCCCATTTTTACATGTAAGTCAGTTTGTTTTTGACTGTCTCACCGGGATCCTGCTAGCCTGGACCCCAGTGCCAATAGTCTGTGGCCTGAATGTGAATACCTATGTAGTGACTAACTGTGTCACTGAGGCTCTGCTAACCAGAACCTCAGTGCTTATGCTCTCTCTGCCTTTAAATTTGTCACTATAGGCTAGTGACAACTTTTACCAATATCAATTGGCACACTGGAACAGTCTTATAATTCCCTAGTATATGGGACCTTGGTACCCAGGGTATTGGGGTTCCAGGAGATCTCTATGGGCTGCAGCATTTCTTTTGCCACCCATAGGGAGCTCAGACAAATCTTTACACAGGACTGCCACTGCAGCCTGAGTGAAATAACTCACACGTTATTTCACAACCATTTTCACTGCATTTAAGTAACTTATAAGTCACATTAATGTCTAACCTTCACTTGCTGAAGGTTAGGTGCAAAGTTACTAAGGGCCAGATGTAGGAAGGTCCGAATTTGCGATTCGGAAATTGCGAGTCGGTGCGACTCACAATTTCCAAATCGCAAATTTGGATGCAGAACGGTGTCTCAGACACCGTTTGCGACTCGCTATGGGGTCGCAAAGACCCACCTCATCATTATTAATGAGGTGGGTCGCATTTTGCGACCCCATAGCGAGTCCCTGTACTCACAGGGATGGTGGCCTGCTGAAGTCAGCAGACCTCCATGTATGTAACTGCTTTTTCAATAAAGCAGTTTTTTTTTTTTTTCATTTTGCTGCCCGTTTTCCTTAAAGGAAAACGAGTTGCAAAATGAAACAAATACGAAACCATTTGGTTTTGTTTTTTCAGTGAAGGCAGTGGTCCAATGGACCACTGCCTGCTCTGAAAAAACCTTTATGCCCACATTCACAAAGGGGAAGAGGTCCCATGGGGACCCTTCCCTTTTGCGAATGAGTTATCACCAGTGTGACACTGGTGGTAACTTCGAGTTGCTTTGCAACCGCATTTGCGGTCACAAAGCAATTCTGAATTGCGATGTGAGTCGCAAATAGGAAGAGAACACCCCTTCCTATTTGCGAGTCACATTCACAAATTGCGAGTCGGTACTGACTCGCAATTTGTGAATGAGCATTGCATAAGCCTGTTTGCATGGCGCAAACTGCGATTTTCGCAGTTTGCACCATGCAAACGGCTTCCTACATCTGGCCCTAAGTGTAAGGGCACCCTTGCACTAGCAAAGGTGCCCCCACATAGTTCAGGGCCATTTCCCCGGACTTTGTGAGTGCGGGGACACCATTACACGGGTGCACTACATATAGGTCAATACCTATATGTAGCTTTACAATGGTAACTCCGAATATGGCCATGTAACATGTCTAAGATCATGGAATTGTCCCCCCATTCCAAATCTGGTGTTAGGGAGCCAATTCCATGCATCCTTGGGCTCCACTATGGACCCCGGGCACTGCAAACCAGTTCTCTGGGGTTTTCTCTGCAGCTATTGCTGCTGCCACCCCACAGACAGGGTTCTGCCCCCCTGGGGTCTGGGTAGCTCAGTCCCAGGAAGGCAGAACAAAAAAATGTCTCTGAGAGAGGGTGTTACTCCCTCTCCCTTTGGAAATAGGTGTTAAAGGCCAGGGAGAGGTAGCCTCTCCCAGCCTCTGGAAATGCTTTGAAGGGCACAGATGGTGCCCTCCTAGCATAGCCAGTCTACACTGGTTTAGGGAACCCCCAGTCCCTGCTCTGGCGTGAAACTGGACAAAGGAAAGGGGTTTGACCACTCCCCGTCCATCCCCACCCCAGGGGTGGTGCCCAGAGCTCCTCCAGTGTGTCCAAGACCTCTGCCATCTTGAGTCCAGTGGTGTGAGGACACTCTGGAGGCCTCTGAGTGGCCAGTGCCAGCAAGTGACATCAGAGACCCTTTCTGATAGGTGCTTACCTGACTAGGTGGCCAATCCTCCTCTGAGGGCTATTTAGGGTCTCTCCAGGGGGCTTTTCCTCAGATAACGACTTGCAAGAATTCACCAGGGTTCCTCTGCACCTCTCTCTTCAGCTTCTGCCAAGGATCGACCGCTGAATGCTCCAGGACGCCTGCAAAACTGCAACAAAGTAGCAAGAAGAATAGCAGCGACATTGTAGCGCCTTATCCTGCCAGCCTTCTCAACTGTTTCCTGGTGGTGCATGCTTTGGGGGCTGCCTGCCTTCATCCTGCATTGGAAGCCACAAAGAAATCTCCTGTGGGTCGACGGAATCTTCCCCCTGTTTCAGCAGGCACCAAACTTCAGCATCAGTGGTACTCTGGGACCTCTCTCATCCTGACGAGCATGGCCCCTGAAAAACAGGTGATGGACCCAAGTGACCCAGATTGTCCAGTGCTGCAACTGTTCACATTTGGAGGGGGTAAGTCCTTGCCTCCCCTCTCCAGACAGTAATCCTGTGCACCGCATAAACTACAGCTGCAAGGGCTTCTGTACAAATTTCCACAAAATCCTGCATGCACAGCCATGCCTAGGTCCCCAGCACTCTGTCCTGTGATGCTCAGCTCCCTGAGATGATCTCCGGTGTCGTGGGACCCTCTTTTGTAGTGTTGAGGCGACCACCTTGTTCAGACTTCTTGAACCTGTGTTCTAGGACTTCGGCGGATGTTTCCTGCTTGTGCATGGGTTCTCTACATTGCTGAGGGCCCCCTCTGACTCTTCTCCCAAGTGGCAACGTCCTGGTCCATCCTGGGCTCGGGCAGCCCCCTTTTTCTCCAACCGCGACTCTTGCAGCTAGCAAGGCTTGGTTGCAGTATCATGCCAAGGAAACAACTCTGCATCCTACAGCACTCCGTGGGACATCTTCTACATGAAGGAGAAAATCCTAGCACCTTTCGTTGTTGCAGAATTTTCAACTTCTTCCATTCGGAGGCAGCCATTTTGCACCTTCATCCAGGGTTTAGTGGGCTCCTGCCCCCCGGACACTTTCGCAACTCTTGGGCTTGTCCCCCTTCCTTTGTAGGTCCTCAGGTGCAGGAATCTATCTTCAGTGCTTTGCAGTATGTTGTGGTCTTTGCAAAATCCTTTATCACATAGTTAGTGTGTTTCTGGGGAAATAGTAGTACTTTACTCCTACTTTCCAGGGTCTTGGGGTGGGATATCTTGGTGCAAGTACCATTGGTACCCACAATAAGCCAGGCCAGCCTCTTACAGGGCGGCAGGACTAGATTCCATTAAGTATTTTGATATCTGGTTGACCCAGAAGGTGGGAACAGAGGCATTGTCTCCACACTACATCTTAGAACAACCACACATAGTACTGGCCAGCAGACCACCTGCTGGAACACCACCCAGGCTGGTGCTGATCCACCTTCTTAATTATAGGGATGAAGAAACAGTGCTACAGAAGATATGCACAACGTCACCACTTCAATATGAGAACTCCCACGTCTACTTGTTTCCAGATTACACAACTGCAGTCCCGTGTCAATGGGCCTCGTTCGTGGGGCAAAGAAGCACCTGCGCCTGGCTGGCCTAACATACTCCCTGTTATTTCCAGCCAGGTTCAAGGTAATAGCCAGTGGTATTAGTTTCTTTTTTATGGAACCTGTCTCTAAGTCATCATCACGGAATATACCCTGGACCAGCCGCAGAAAGGCAAGCACAACAGGAAAGCTCCCCAAGAGCCTGGCCTGGACAGAGTGAAAGGAGCACCTACCCCGACCCAGGCATGACTCGAACAGAAACAGGCACTGACCGCTGCAACTGCATGATGGATGGACACAGGACTGACCATGTCACAGATAGGTCATCGAGGCCTCGGCCAGTGAGACTCCATCTGGCACAGTGCCAAAGGTAACCCCGCAAACAGCAGACATGCTACTCTAGGAACACACTGACTGACAATGTAAGAGTCAGAGGTAAGTTCAATCCCCACATTCTGCTAGGTCACCAGCACTGTTTCAAAAGATTTATGGGATTGAATGTCCGAACTATGATGCTGCATTAAGTTACTTAATATGTTACTGTGAGTCAGGCGGCATGGACACTGGAAGTCATGCTGATACTGTGACACAGGCCAACTAACCTCCAGTCCTGATCCTTGGTGCCCACAGGTCGCACTGCTGGGCAAAATGGAGGCCCCATTATTTGGGTTTGTATGTTTATGGTTGAGCGTACCTAATTGTTCAAGATAGCCCTGGGATGGTGTAGGAAAGTACCATCTTTCTTGGCATGTTACCTGCAATTTTTACCTGTAGGTCAGTATGTTTTTGCCTGTCTCACTGGGATCCTACTCGTCCGGACCCCAGTGCTCATAATTTATAGCCTAATATGTGTCCTGTCAGTGGCGCTTGACTGTGTCACTGAGGCTCTGCTAACCAGAACTTCAGTCCTTATGGTCTCTCTGCTTTTAAATCTGTCACTATAGGCTAGTGACTTCATTTACCAATTTCAATAGGCACACTGGACCCCCCTCATAAATCCCTAGTATATGGTACCTAGGTACCCAGGGCACTGGGGTTCCAGGAGATCCTTATGGGCTGCAGCATTTCTTTTCCCCACCCATAATGAGCTCAGACAAACCCTTCAACAGGCCTCCCATTGCAGCCTGAGTGAAATAGTGCACACACTATTTCACAGCCATTTTCACTGCACTTCAGAAACTTATAAGTCACCTATATGTCTAACATTCATTTACTGAAGGTTAGGTGGAAGGTTACTATGTGTGAGGGCACCCTTGCACTAGCAAAGGGCCCCCCACATAGTTTAGGGCCAATTCCTAGGGCTTTGTGAGTGTGGGGACACCATTACATGCACCACATATAGGACAATACCTATATGTAGCTTCACAATGGTAACTCCGAATATGGCCATGTAAGGTTTCTAAGATCATGGAATTCTGCCCCCATTCCAAATCTGGTATTGGGGAGCCAATTCCATGCATCCTGGGGGCTCCACCATGGACCCCCAGTACTGCCAAACCAGCTCTCTGAGGCCTGCACTGCAGCTACAACTGCAGCCACCTCACAGACAGGGTTCTGCCCTCCTGGGGTCTGAGCAGCTCAGTTCCAGGAAGGCAGAACAAAGCATTTCCTTTGGGAGGAGGGTGTTACACCCTCTCCCTTTGGAAATAGGTGTAACAGGCTGGGGAGGGGTAGCCTCCCCCAGCCTCTGGAAATGCTTTGAAGGGCACAGATGGTGCCCTCTTTGCATAAGCCATTGTACACCGGTTCAGGGACCACCAGTCCCTGCTCTGGCACGAAACTGGACAAAGGAAAGGGGAGTGACCACTCCCCTGTCCATTACCACCCTAGCGGTGGTGCCCAGAGCTCCTCCAATGTGTCCTAAACATCCACCATTTTGTTTTCCAAGGTGTGGGAACACTCTGGAGGCCTCTGAGTGGCCAGTGCACATGCTCTCTGATTTGGGACATTTTGACGTGTATGACATCTTACTGCCTTTAGTTGTTTCAGTTATCTCATCTAGATACTTGGCTATTGTACCCTCAGGCATGATGTTGCTCACACTACATTAGCATTTCTTGCCGTAATAAGGTACTGGAACATCAACTACAAGAAACTGGGCAAAAGAAAGGGGAGTGACCACTCCCATGTCCATCACTACCTCAGGGGTGGAGCCCAGGGCTCCTCCAGTGTGTCCCCGAATTCAGCCATCTTGTTTTCCAAGGTGTGGGGATGCTCTAGAGGCCTCTGAATGGCCAGTGCCAGCAGGTGACATCAGAGACCCCTCCTGATAGGTCCATACCTGATAAGGTAGCCAATCCCCCTCTCAGGGCTATTTAGGGTCTCTCCTGTGGGTTTCTCTTCAGATTCTACTTGCAAGTTTCCAGCAGGAATCCTCTGCAACTGCTACTTCATCCACTGACGTCGGATCGACCGCAGACTGCTCCAGGAACCACTGTAACAGCATCAATGTATCCAGAAGGGCTACTTTTCCTCTGCAACATCAGCTGCAGCCAGCAACTGCAACAGTTTCCATGGTGTGCACGCTCTAGGGACTCCCTGTCTTCACCCTGCACCAGAAGGACCGCAGAAATCTCCCGTGGAGTGATGGAGTCACTTCCCTGCTCATGCAGGCACCTTCTAAGTCGCTGACCGGTTCTCAGGGACTCCTCTCCTGGTGACGAGCATGCTCCTTGGAACATAGGTGGTGGACCCCTTTGACACAGACTGTGCTGAGGTCCTGCTGTCCCAATTTGGAGGAGGTAAGACCTGGCCTTCCCCGAGTATGACAGTACCCTTGTGCACCATGTCTTCTTCACCTCCTGAGGCCTCTGTGTACTATTTGCAAAATTGCTTTATTACTTTATTGTTTTATTACTCTATCGCTGAGTTGACCTCCGGCGGCGTGGAACCTTCCTTTGTAGTGCTGCAACAACCGCATTTTGCACCTCCTTTGGCCTCATGTCCTGGGATTCCCGCGGGTACTGTCTGGTGTTCTGAGGGCTCTCTAAAGTGCTGAGAGCCCCCTCTTCCTCCTCACACAGATTTGAGGCCCCCAGGTCTCTCCTGGGTCCAGACAGCACCATTTGGATGCAAAGCGCAACTTTGCTGGAACCAAGGCTTGTTGGATGAATCCAGTGTCAAAACTCACCTTCATCCAACATGCCTTCGTGGGACATCCATTGAATCATGCACGAACCCCCTGACATCTTCCTTGGGTGCATTTCTGAAGTCTTCGTCCAAACAGGGACTATTCTTTTGCACCCTCATCTGGGTTGGCAGGGGCTCCTGTCCTTCCTGGAACTTTTTCCGACTTCTGGACTTGGTCTCCTTCCTTTCCAGGTCTTCAGGTCCAGGAATCCACCATTTGTTGTTTATAGTCTTGCTTGGTTCTTGCAATAACTCTAATCATGACTTGTAGTGTGTCCTAAGAAAACTTGCATTACTTTACTTCTACTTTCCTGGGCTCTGGGGTGGGGTAATGTACTTACTGTTACTGTATTCTTACTGTCCCAGTAATTGTATACACACTACACTTGTCTAGAGGGAATTTGTGGTTCGCATTACACTTTCTTAATATATGGGTTGTGTTGCCTCTAGACCTATTTTCTCCCATTGCATTCTATAGCATTGCCTAGTGTTTGCACTATGCTATGTCTAATTACTTACCTTATTTTGGTGTCTAGTGTATATATTGTGTATTATACTTACCTCCAGAAGGAGTATTGTCTTTAAGACATTTTTGGCCTACTGTCACCCAAATAAACTACCTTTATTTAAGGCAACACTGAGTATTGTCTTTACTTGCGTATCAGTACTGCATAACTATAAGCGGTATTGCATGAGTTTTGCATGTCTCCTAGTTCAGCCTAAGCTTCTCTGCTATAGCTACCTCTATCAGCCTAAGCTACTAGAACACTGCTACATTTCACTAATAAGGTATACCTGGACCTGGTGTAAGGTGTATGTACCCAAGATAAGGGGACCCCTGGCAGGGTGACTGTTAGACTTTTCATCCTTGGCGTGGTCTCCCTTAACTTTTTGCCTCTGTTCCCCAGGTTGTTGATGTGTGCTGGACTCTGATTTTGCGGTTTTTGTTACTCTGGGCACTTTACCACTGCTAACCAGTGCTAAAGTGCAAGTGCTCCTGTTTAAATTGTATGTAAGTGGTTCATCCATGATTGGCATATTTGAATTACTAGTAAGTCCCTAGTAAGGTGCACTAGAGGTGCCAGGGCCTGTAAATCAAATGCTACTAGTGGGCCTGCAGCACTGGTTGTGCCACCCACATAAGTAGCTCTGTGATCATGTCTCAGACCTGCCACTGCAGTGTCTGTATGTGTATTTTTACACTGTAAATTCGACTTGGCAAGTGTACCCACTTGCCAGGCCTAAACCTTCCCTTTCCTTACATGTAAGGCACCCCTAAGGTAGGCCCTAGGTAGCCCCAAGGGCAGGGTGCAGTGTATGGATAAGGTAGGACATATAGTAATGTGGTTTATATGTCCTGACAGTGAAAATACTGCCAATTTCGTTTTCACTGTTGCAAGGTCTGTCTCTCTCCCATAGGATAATATGGGGGCTACCTTTAAATATGATTAAAGTGTAGATTCCCCTAGAGAGTAGATGGACATGTGGAGTTTGGGATCCCTGAACTCACAATTTAAAAATACATCTTTTAGTAAAGTTGATTTTAAGATTGTGCGTGTGGAAATGCCACTTTTAGAAAGTGAGCATTTTCTTGCTTAAACCATTCTGTGACTCTGCCTTGTTTGTGGATTCCCTGTCTGGGTCAGTTTGACAGTTGGGTTGTTTTTCACCTCACACCAGACAGTGACACAAAGGGAGCTGGGGTGTGATCTGCATTTCCTGATTAGCTATCTCTGCTAGGAGGGAGGGGTGGAGTGGTCACTCTCATCTGAAAGGACTGTGCCTGCCTCTGACAATGCTGTCTCCAGCCCCCTGGTGTGTGTCTGAGGCCTTGCCTGGGCAAGGCAGGATTTCACAAGAAGGTGTGAGTCCCCTTTGAAGAAAGGTGACTTCAAAGACTAAAATGGGTATAAGAAGGGCACCCAAACTTACAAACTTTAGAAACACTTCTGGAATCAAGAGGAACCTCTGCCTGGAGAAGAGCTGATCGCTGAGGAACAAGTGCTGCCCTGCCTGTGACTGTGCTTTGTGGAGCTTTCCTGCAGTGCTGCTTCTGCCAGAGTAAGAGGGCAAAGACTGGACTTTGTGTGCCTTCCATCTTGAAGAAGAAATCTCCAAGGGCTTGATGTAGAGCTTGCCTCCTGTTGTTGAAGTCTCAGGGATAGCAAAGACTTCCTCCTGCCAGCACCTGGAGTCTCTGGAGAGACCCCTACTCTGCTCTGTGGTGCCCTTCCAGTTCCTGGGACCCTGAAAGGAGAGGCTGGCAGCCTAAGGACAAAAATACACGCACCGAGCACCGTGCGGAGAAAAGATCGACGCGAATCCGATCGCGGCTGAGAAAACGACGCGACGCCGGTTCCGCAGCTGAGAAACGACGCCGCAGGAAACGCGACCGAAAAACCGACGCCCGGAGCAGGAGAAACGACGCGCAGCATCGCTGACGGAGGCTGAGAGATCGCACCCTGCGCCGCGGGACTTTCGGATCGTCGTGTGGCTGGCTTTTTCAACACGCACCGCCGTGCCGAGTTGTTTTCGACGCACACAGCCGTGCAGGGTTACTTTCGACGCACACCGCCCGTGCGGGGTTATTTTTGACGCAAACCAGGTACATTTTCACGCTAGCAGCGCTAGTGTGGTGTTACAACTACCTAAAGACTCTTTTTATTTTAAACCTTTAAAAAAATCATAACTTGACTTGTGTATGTGGGATTTTTGTCGTTTTGGTCTTGTTTTGTCTAGATAAATATTTCCTATTTTTCTAAACTGGTGTTGTGTCATTTTGTAGTGTTTTCATTAAGTTACTGTGTGTGTTGGTACAAATACTTTACACCTAGCACTCTGAGGTTAAGCCTACTGCTCTGCCAAGCTACCAAGGGGGTAAGCAGGGGTTAGCTGAGGGTGATTCTCTTTTATCCTAACTAGAGTGAGGGTCCTTGCTTGAACAGGGGGTAACCAGACTGTCAACCAAAGACCCCATTTCTAACAGTGACCAAATAGGAGTTAAAAGGGGCTGTAGCTCACTCCTTTTGGGGGTACCTCCCTGGAGGGGAAAAGGAGGCATGGCAAGAGGACATCCCATCTCCTTCTGACTTTCTCATAGAGTCCCATGATCATGCCTTTGAGAGTTTTATTAAACCTCTCAATCAATGCATGATTGATGATAAAGGGTGGTGAACTTGTAGGTAACACCACACTCCTTCCACATTGCCTTGAGGTATGCATACATGAAGTTACTACCTCTGTCTAATACGACTTCTTTAGGGAAACATACTCTGGAAAAGATTCACAGGAGTGCTTTTGCCACTGCAGGAGCTTTAGTGGTCCTTAAGGGGATAGCTTTTGGATGCCTTGTGGCATGGTCCACCACCACAAGCGTGAATCTATTGCCAGAAGCTGTTGAAGGGTTAAAGGGGCCAACAATGTCACCAGCTAACCTTCTTTCAAAGGGCACCCCAACCACTGGCAGTGGGATTAAGGGGGCCTTTAGGATGCCACCAGTCTTGCCACTGGCTTGGTAGGTGGCACAGGAAAGACACAACTCCTTTGTGTCTTCTGACATATGGGGCCAGTGAAAATGTGGAACAAGTCTGTCCCATGTTTTACTCTGGCCTAAATGCCCAACCAAGGCAATGTCATGAGCTAGAGTTAAGAGGAATTCCCTGTGGCACCAGGTTTATGGTCCCTTGCTTCAGTATAGAGGAGATTATTCTCCCAGTAAACTCTGTGGCTGTCATTGACATCCCCATTCTGCTGTTTGACAGCTTGTTGTCTAAGAGCCTCAAGTATGGGACAGGTCTGCAGTGCCACACTCAGTTCCTCCCCGGCAGGCCACCCTGCACCCAAAAGCTCAGCTGACAGCAGACAGTGTTGTGTAGCCATTTTAGTTATAGCTCCATGCACGTTATTTTAACGCACTAGGCCGCTGTGCACTTTAACCTAGATATATTTTATTCAGCTTCACTTTATTATTATTACAATAACCATTTTTACGGTCTTGTTTATTTTCACCTATTTAACTGTTTTTGCCTAGGCCAGCACTCTGTTCTTAAACAAGACATTCTTGATCACTCTGTGCTTCATTCAAGGCTGCAGTTCGGTACATTGCAGGTGAACATTGTAGAAGTTTAGTCTCCAACATTCGTAGAAAATACACATCCTTACGTAGGGACATTTTCTCAGAACATCAGCTGTGTTATTATAATAACAATTCCTTGTCCCTTACACGTTAGAGGGAGATTCCATCCAGGGAACCACGACTATATGCTGATTGCTGAATGCTTTGCTACAGATACTAACACATACCACAGGCCTTTGCTCAGGTATGGGGTTGATGTCTTCCCAGGGTAACCTGAAAGGCAGAATAGAGATTAACATGCTGTGCTCAAATTACAACCTAGATAGGAAATAGTCCAACGATTATAGTGACAATATGATAGCGTTGTTTTTATGCTTCACTCTTCTCGTCACAATTTTAATACTGTCATGTTGTGTCATCCTGGTTATTGCAGCTCACGCTCTGCTATCTAAGATGCAGTCGTTTTTATTAAACTCATCATTGAAACATATATTGCTTCTATTTGTCATTTATATATGAGACCAAGTTGTAAATGAGAGAACCGGATACAACCTGAGTGACCACGACTTCCCTGAGAATCCTAGTATGTCATGCGCTCGGCTGCCCAATCATCACTATCCTTTGGTAGGGATGAGGCACTGCTAGTTGCCAGGAGCAAAACCCGGATTGGAGCAACAGGTGTCATCCGCAGTGGGTTAGACTCAGTCTCCCACACAGAAGGCGATTCTGCTGCTCAAAATCCAGTAGTCTCATTAGAATAATGAGAGCCTACATGGCAACAGCACTCATGGGAGTCCCAGGACATTGTGACAAAGGAGGTGCAAAATGCAGTTGGTGCAGCACTACAAAGGAAGGTCCCACGCCGTCGAAGGTCAACTCAGCGAGTTGAGCATCGCAGGATAAAGTGCTGGTGTCAAGGGCCACACTGTTCATGAAGGAATTTTGCAAATAGTGCACAGAGGCCTCAGGAGGTAAAGAAGATGCAGTGCACAGGCATACTGTCATACTTGGGGAAGGCAAGGTCTTACCTCCTCCAAATTGGGACAGCTGGACCTCAGGACAGTCTGTGTCGAAGGGGTCCACCACCTGTGTTCCAAGGAGCAGGTTCTTTGTCAGGAGAGGAGTCCAAGAGAACCAGTCATCGACCTAGAAGGTGCCTGCGAGAGCAGGGAAGTGATTCTGTCACTCCACAGGAGATTTGTTCGGTCCTTCTGGTGCAGGGTGAAGACAGGAAGTCCCCAGAGCGTGCATACTGTGGAAACTGTTGCAGTTGCTGGCTGAAGCTGAAGTTGCAGAGGAAAAGTAGCCCTTCTGGATACATTGATGCTGTTACAGGGGTTCCTGGAGCAGTCTGCAGTTGATCCGAGGATGACGTAGTAGTTGCAGAGGATTTCTGATGGAAACTTGGAAGTAGAATCTGAAGAGAAACCCACAGGAGAGACCCTAAATAGCCCTGAGAGGAGGATTGGCTACCTTATCAGGTATGGACCTATCAGGAGGGGTCTCTGATGTCACCTGCTGGCACTGGCTACTTAGAGACCTCCAGAGCATCCCCACACCTTGGAAAAAGATGGCTGAATTCTGGGACACACTGGAGTAGCCCTGGGCACCACCCCTGAGATAGTGATGGACATGGGAGTGGCCACTCCCCTTTCCTTTGTCCAGTTTCTTGTAGTTGATGTTCCATATGGTAAGAAACGCTGATGTAGTGTGAGCAACATCATGCCTGAGGGTACAATAGCCAAGTATCTAGATGAGATAAATGAAACAACTAAAGGCAGTAAGATGTCATACACTTTCAAAAGGTCCCAAATTAGAAAGTATGTGCACGTAAGCACCAAGGTACCCGCCTTAGTATTACCAAATAATGGTGATCAGTTGTAGAAAACTGGTCGATATTCAGTTATCCAGTTCTGTAATAGTGCATGATGGTTTTTTACGTTCAATTTTTGGGAGATTTTTCATTGTCAATTGCATTGATGGGGATTTAGCGATTGTGAACAGGACCCTGAATTCTCAATTACCATCACCCCAATGTCTAGATAAAAGGATTAGTCTAAGAACCCATGAGCACTACAATATTTCTGGGACCTGAATACATTAGAAGTCTCATTTGTAATGTATTTTGCAGGAAGCAACATTTGGAGGATTCCCTGCATTTCTTTATCCTCATCTGTAGTATGTATTCACTTTCTTGGTTCTCTGTTTTGTTCATACTGAACTTCACACTGGAATCTCCTAATGGAAATTGCATCACTTAATTCACCTGCCTACTACCTCTTACATTGCCTTTTAAAGTCCTTTGAGCTTTTCAATGCCTCCTCAATGCCCAACTCCTCTCATGCCTATTCACTGTCCATTGATGCCTGGCTCCAGGATAGTGTCCTCCAGGGCTTTTATATTAGTCCCAGGTGTTTTTACTGTTTTTGGTAAGAGTAGAGTTTCAAATATCTGTAGGAAACACTTCACAGTAGTGACATTAAAACGCCTATGTCTCTTCCAAAGGTTCTGGAATGAGGTGGGACAAGTCCAGCTACATAATGGTAACTCCAAACAAAGGCATGTTTGGTATCAAACACATTGGAGTCATACCCCAATGCTTTTGCAAGTTTTGGTTGCATGATTCCATGCACTCTGGGGTCTCCTTCGAGGACCCACAGTATTGCCATTCCACCCTTCTGAGGTTTTCCAGGCAGCCCCAGATGCTGCCCCCTCTCAGATAGGTTTATGCTCCCCTGTTACTTGGGCAGCTCAAGCCCAGGAAGACAGAACAAATGATTTCCTTTGGGAGAGGGGTGACACACCCTCTCCCTTTGAAAATAGGTATTACAGGCTTGGGAGGGGTGGCCTCCCCAAGCCTCTGAAAATGCTTTGAAGGGCACAGATTGTGCACTCCTTGCATAATCCAGTGTACATTGGTTCGGGGACCCCCAGTCCCTGCTCTGGTGTGAAACTGGACAAAGAAAAGGGAAGTGACCACTCTCCTGTCCATCAAAACCCCATAGGTGGTGTTCAGAGCCCCTCCAGAGTGTCCCTGTGTTTTGCCATATTGGATTCCAAGGTAGTGGGGAACTCTGGGAGCATCTGAGTGGCCAGTGCCAGCAGGTAACGTCAGAGCCCTGCCCTGATAGGTGCTTATCTGTTTAGCTGACCAATCAGGTCTCTCTTTCTTGGGTGATTCTTCAGATTCGAATTGCAAGACTCCAGCAGAAATCCTCAACATCCTTTACTTCACCCTCCTACTGACGAAACTGCATCTGGACCCTCCAGGAACTCTACAAACTGCAACAAAGAAGCAAAGACAACTTCTGCAACATTGTTTCTTCAGCTCCTGCCAGCAACTGCAACTGTTTCCTCGTTGTGCATCCTCCGAGGACTGCCTTTCTTCAGCCAGCACCAGAAGAACAAAGGAATCTCCCTTGGAGTGAAGGAGTCTCTCCCCTGCTTCAGAAGGCACCCCTCTGCAACAAATACCGGTGGCATGGACCACCTCTCCTGACAAAGTGCGTGGATCCAGCATCACAGGTGGTGGTCTGAAGTGATCCTGATGGTCCTGATGTCCTACTGTCCAAATTTGGTGGAGGTAAGAGCTTGCCTCCCCACCCAAGACAGTACCATCATGCACCACATATTTTGCAGTTGCCAAGGTTTGTTGGCATCCCTCCACAAAGTTCTTCATGCACCGTACAGCCCCAGATCCAGCAATCCTTCCTATGATGCACAGTTTCTTGAGTGGTTCTCCTGCAACGTGGGATCCCTTTGTGTAGTGCTGCATGGGCCTCCTTTTGCACCTCCTTTGTTCCCATGCTGTGGGACTCCTGTGTGCACTGCCTGGTCTTCTGATGGCTCTCTGAATTGCTGAGAGCCCCCTCTGATGTCCTCTCCAAGGTAGAGACCACCAGATCCCGGGCAGCTCTATT
Source organism: Pleurodeles waltl (assembly GCF_031143425.1). Classification (NCBI taxonomy): domain Eukaryota; kingdom Metazoa; phylum Chordata; class Amphibia; order Caudata; family Salamandridae; genus Pleurodeles; species Pleurodeles waltl. Next base: position 1,530,970,741 of record NC_090444.1, read on the forward strand.
TCCTGCTAACCGCAAGATTTGCGTGTGCCAAGCCTTGTTGGCGGAATCCAGTGACACAAACCAGACTACAATCATCCATTCAGTGTGGGACATCTGCACCAGCCAGGAACCCACATCTGTCTTCTTGGTTGTAGTACTGAGTGCTGGTCCTCACCAGTTGTTCTTGTTTTGCACTTTATCGAGTTAACAGGGGCGTCTGTTCGCCCTGGACTCTCCAGTGCTTCCTGGACTTGGTCCCCTTCTTCCACAGGTCTTCAAGTCCAGAAATCCATCATTGGGGACTAGCAGTCTCTTCTGGTTCTTGCATAATCTTCTTTCTCGTGTTCTTGTGTGTTCTGTGATCTACTCCTGCTTTCCTGGGGGTGGGCTCTATTACTTACCGTTGGTGTTTTCTAATACTCCCAGCGTCCCTCTACACACTGCACTTGCCTAGGTGGGAAACCGACTTTCGCATTCCACTTTCTTAGTATATGGTTTGTGTTCCCCCAGGCCCATTTCTAACTATTGTGATTTTCACCATTTGCACTGTTTTCTAACTGTTTTTACAGCTATTTGTGCATACTAGTGTATATCATTTGTGTATTACTTACCTCCTAAGGTAGTATAGTCTTTCTGATATTTTTGGCATTTGTGTCACTAAAATAAAGTACCTTTATTTTTGGAACATTGAGTATTTTCTTTCATATGTGTGAGTACTGTGTCACTACAGTGGTATTGCATGAGCTTTGCATGTCTCCTAGTTAGGCCTTGGCTGCCCATCCACACTACTCTTAGACAGCCTGGCTTCTATACACTATATACATTTCAGTAAAAGGGGATAACTGGACCTGGTATAAGGTGTAAGCACCTTAGGTACCCACTACAAACCAGGCCAGCCTCCTGCAATGTTGCATATCATCATAATAGGTCATGAAGGAAATACTATAACGGTATGTGAGAGCAGAAAGAGGGAACATTGTAGGAAAGTACCATCTTGCCTGGCATGTTACCCCGATTTTCACTGTATGCATGTTTGTTTTTGCCTATGTGTCACTGGGATCCTGCCAGGCAGGACCCCAATGCTCATAATGTATGCCCTGTATGTGTTCCCTGTGTGGTGCCTAACTGTATCACTGAGGCTCTGCTAACCAGAACCTCAGTGTTTATGCTCTCTCTTTGCTTTAAAATTGTCACTGCAGGCTAGAGACTAATTTTACCAATTCTCATTGGCACACTGGAACACCCTTATAATTCCCTTGTATATGGTACCTAGGTAATCCTGGGTAATGGGGATTCCAGGAGATCCTGCTCTCCTGCTCCAGCATTTCTTTTGCCACCCATAGGGAACTCAGACAATTCTTACACAGGACTGCCACTGCAGCCTGAGTGAAATAACGTCACGTTATTTCACAGCCATTTTTCACTGCACATAAGTAACTTTTAAGTCATCTATATGTCAACCCTCACTTGTTGAAGGTTAGGTGCCAAGTTACGTAGTGTGTGGGCACCCTGGCACTAGCCAAGGTGCTCCCACATTTTTCAGGGCAAATTCGCCGGACTTTGTGAGTGCGGGGACACCATTACACGTGTGTACAACATATAGGTCACTACCTATATGTAGCGTCACAATGGTAACTTCAAACATGGCCATGTAACTTGTCTAGGATCATGGAAAAGTCACCCTAATACCATTCTGGTATTGGGGGGACAATTCCATGCATCCCTGGGTCTTTAGCACAGAACCCGGGTACTGCCAAACTGCCTTTCAGGGGTCTCCACTGCAGCTGCTGCTGCTGCCAACCCCTCAGACAGGTTTCTGCCCCCCTGGGGCGTGGGCAGGTTGGTCCCAGGAAGACAGAACAAAGGATTTCCTCTGAGAGAGGGTGTTGCATCCTCTCCCTTTGGAAATAGGTGTGAAGGGCTGGGGAGGAGTAGCCTCCCCCAGCCTCTGGAAATGCTTTGATGGGCACAGATGGTGCCCATCTCTGTATAAGCCAGTCTACACCAGTTCAGGGATCCCCCAGCCCTGCTCTGGCGCAAAACTGGACAAAGGAAAGGGGAGTGACCACTCCCCTGACCAGTACCTCCCAGGGGAGGTGCCCAGAGCTCCTCCAGTGTGTCCCAGACCTCTGCCATCTTGGATTCAGAGGTGTTGGGGCACAATGGACAGCTCTGACTGGCCAGTGCCAGCAGGTGACATCTGAGAACCCTCCTGAAAGGTGCTTACCTCTCTCGGTAGCCAAGCCTCCTGTCTCTGGAGCCAAACCTCCTTTTTGGGCTATTTAGGGTCTCTCCTCTGGGCTCTGCCTCAGATAAGGAATGCAAGAGCTCACCAGAGTTCCTCTGCACTTCTTTCTTTGACTTCTTCCAAAGATCGACCGCTGACTGCTCCAGGACGCATACACAACCTCAAGTAGCAAGACGACTACTAGCAACATTGTAGCGCCTCATCCTGCTGTCTTTCTCAACTGTTTCCTGGTGGCACATGGTCTGAGGGCTGTCTGCCTTCACCCTGCACTGGAAGCCAAGAAGAAATCTCCCGTGGGTCGACAGAATCTTCCCCCTGCCAACGCAGGCACCAAACCTCTGCATCACCGGTCCTCTTGGTCCCCTCTCATCCTGACGAGCGTGGGCCCTGGGACACAGGAGCTGGGTCCAAGTGTCTCCCACAGTCCAGTGGCCCTTCTGTCCAAATTTGGTGGAGGTAAGTCCTTGCCTCCCCACGCCAGACAGCAGACCTGTGTATTGCGTGATTTGCAGCTGCTCTGGCTTCTGTGCACTTTTCCAGGACTTCCTTTGTGCACAGCCTAGCCTGGGTCCCCAGCACTCTGTCCTGCGTTGCCTAACTCGCTGAGTTGGACTCCAACATCGTGGCCCCCTCCTTTGTGACTCTGAGTCAACTGATGTCCTCAGGTCTTCTAAGAGCCTGTTCTGGTACTTCCGCGGGTGCTGCCTGCTTCTGAGGGGGCTCTCTTAGTTGCTGAGTGCCCCCTCTGTCTCCTCCTCCAAGGGACGACATCCTGGTCCTTCCTGTGCCCCAGCAGCACCCAAAATCCTCAATCGCAACGCCCCTATCCCAGTGGAAAGGCAGTTTGGCAGTACCCTGGTACTGTACTAGAGACCCGGGGGATCATGGAATTGTCCCCTCAATACCAGAATGGTATTGGGGTGACAATTCCATGATCTTAGACATGTTACATGGCCATGTTCGGAGTTTCCATTGTGACGCTACACATAGGTAGTGACCTATGTGTAGTGCACACGTGTAGTGGTGTCCCCGCACTCACAAAGTCCGGGGAATTTGCCCTGAACGATGTGGGGGCACCTTGGCTAGTGCCAGGGTGCCCACACACTAAGTAACTTTGCACCCAACCTTCACCAGGTGAAGGGTAGACATATAGGTGACTTATAAGTTACTTAAGTGCAGTAGTAAATGACTGTGAAATAACGTGGACGTTATTTCACTCAGGCTGCACTGGAAAGCCTGTGTAAGAATTGTCAGAGCTCCCTATGGGTGGCAAAAGAAATGCTGCAGCCCATAGAGATCTCCTGAAACCCCAATACGCTGGGTACCTCAGTACCATATACTAGGGAATTATATGGGTGTGCCAGTATGCCAATGTGAATTGGTAAATTTAGTCACTACGCTGTTAGTGACAAATTTGGAAAGCAGAGAGGGCATAACCACTGAGGTTCTGGTTAGCAGAGCCTCAGTGAGACAGTTAGGCATCACACAGGGAACACATACAGGGCACACACTTATGAGGACTGGGGCCCTGCCTGGCAGGGTCCCAGTAACGCATAGACTAAAACAACATATATACAGTGAAATATGAGGGTAACATGCCAGACAAGATGGTACTTTCCTACAAAACCCCCCACCAAACGAAGGACAATAAGACTAGCCATGACCTGATGAGTCTTCATTGTCTAAGTGGAAATATCTGGAGAGTCCATCTGCATTGGAGTGGGTACTCCCAGGTCTATGTTTCACTGTATAGTCCATTCCCTGTAGGGATATGGACCACCTCAACAATTTAGGATTTTCACCTTTCATGTGTTTTAGCCAAAGTAGAGGTTTGTGGTCTGTCTGAATAATAAAGTGAGTGCCAAACAGGTATGGCCTCAACTTTTTCAGTGCCCAGACCACAGCAAAGGCCTCCCTCTCTACGGGAGACCAACGCTTTTCTCTAGGGGTCAACCTTCTGCTGATAAAAGCAACTGGTTGATCCTGGCCCTCAGAATTCAGTTGTGATAAGACTGCCCCTACCCCTAATTCAGATGCATCAGTTTGAAAAATGAATTTCTTGGAGTAACATGGGCTTTTTAGGACAGGTGCAGAGCACATGGCCTGTTTGAGCTCCTCAAAAGCTTTCTGACAGCTAGCTGTCCATAATACCTTTTTAGGCATCTTCTTACTTGTGAGATCATTAAGAGGGGCTCCTATGGAGCCATAGTTTTTAATGAATCTCCTGTAATACCCAGTGAGGCCTAAGAAGGCTCTCACCTGGGTCTGTGTTGTAGGGGGAACCCAATCCATGATTGTCTGGATTGTCCCCTGAAGTGGTGCAATCTGTTCTCCACCTACCAGGTGTCACAGATAAACCACCTTTCCCTGCCCTGTGCCCCTGCCCTTGAGGCCTTGATAGGGAGCCCTGCCTTGTGCAGGGCCTCCAAAACTTTCCAAAGGTGGACCAGGTGCTCATCCCAGGTGGAGCTAAAGACAGCTATATCATCTAGATATGCTGCACTAAAAGCCTCCAACCCTTGCAGGACTGTGTCCACCAACCTCTGAAAAGTGGCAGGTGCATTTTTCGAACCAATGGGAATCACTGTAAATTGGTAGTGCCCTCCTATAGTTGAAAATGAAGTTTTAGGTTTAGCATCCTCAGCCAATTTGATCTGCCAATACCCTGCAGTCAAATCAAAGGTGCTTAGATACTTGGCAGATGCCAGTGTATCAATGAGCTCATCTGCCCTGGGTATAGGGTGAGCATCAGTTTTTCTTACCTGATTGAGACCTCTGTAGTCTACACAAAGCCTCATCTCCCTTTTTCCATCTTTTGAGTGAGGCTTTGGTAGAAGCACCACAGGACCCGCCCATGGGCTTTCAGAAGGTTTAACCACTCCTAGATCAAACATTTTCTGCACCTCTTGTTTTATGCAGTCCCTGACATGGTCAGGCTGCTTATAAATTTTACTTTTGACAGGCAAGCTGTCTCCAGTAAAAATTGTGTGTTCACACCAGGATGTTGTACCCGGTACAGTTGAAAAGAGGTCAGAGAATTGTCCAAGGAGATTTATGCAGTTGTCTTTCTGTTCTGCAGTAAGACAGTCTGCCAAAACTACTCCCTCCACTAAAGCATCAGATTCAGTGGTGGAAAAGAGATCAGGGATAGGGTCACTCTCTTCTTCCTGTCCCACATCTGTTGCCATGATCAGGATGAGATCAGCCCTGGCATAGTAGGGTTTTAGGCAGTTGACATAAATCATGCTAAGGGGAGTCCTGGCAGTGCCCAGGTCTACAAGACAGGTAACCTCACCCTTCTTTTCAACAATGAGATGGGGTCCTCTCCATTTGTCCTGGAGTGCTCTTGGGGCCACAGGCTCCAATACCCACACCTTCTGTCCTGGTTGGTAGTGAATCAGAACAGCTTTCTGGTCATGCCATTGCTTCTGGAGCTCTTGGCTGGCCTGAAGGTTTTTACTGGCCTTCTTCATGTACTCGGCCATTCTGGATCTTAGGCCAAGTACATAATCCACTATGTCCCGTTTGGGAGCTTTTAAATGTTGTTCCCAACCCTCCTTCACAAAAGTGAGTGGAGCTCTTACAGGGTGTCCAAATAGGAGTTCAAAGGGGCTGAAGCCCACTCTTTTTTGGGGTACCTCCCAGTAAGCAAAAAGGAGGCAAGGTAACAGGACATCCCATCTCCTCCTGAGTTTTTCAGGGAGTCCCATTATCATACCTTTGAGTGTTTTATTAAACCTCTCTACCAGTCCATTAGTCTGTGGATGATAAGGAGTGGTGAATTTGTAGGTTACACCAATTCCTTCCACAAGTGTGTAGGCATGAAGTTGCTACCCCTGTCTGATACAACCTCTTTAGGGAAACCCACCCTGGAAAAGATTCCCAGGAGGGCTTTTGCCACTGCTGGAGCTGTAGTGGTCCTTAGAGGAATTGCTTCAGGATATCTTGTGGCATGGTCCACAACCACCAAGATAAACCTATTGCCTGAAGCAGTAGGAGGGCCAAGGGGGCCAACTATGTCAACCCCTACCCTTTCAAAGGGAACCCCAACCACAGGTAGTAGAATAAGGGGAGCCTTTGGAGTGCCACCAGTCTTGCCACTGGCTTGGCAGGTCACACAAGACTTGCAAAAATCTTTTGTGTCCTCTGACATCCTAGGCCATCGAAACAGGGGGGCAAGCCTTTCCCATGTTTTGATCTGGCCCAAATGCCCAGCCAAAGGAATGTCATGTGCAAGAGTTAGGAGGAACTCTCTGTACTGCAGGGGAATGACCAATCTCCTGGCTGCTCCAGGTTTTGGGTCCCTTTCCTCGGTGTACAAGAGGTTGTCCTCCAGTAAACTCTATGTGAGTCACTGACATCCCCATTTTGCTGCTTGACAGCTTCCTGTCTGAGACCCTCTAATGTGGGACAGGTTTGCTGTGCCACACTCAGCTCTTCCCTGGCAGGCCCCCCTCGACCCAAAAGCTCAGCAGTGTCTGCTGCCAGCTCATCTGGTGACGGTTCTGCACAGGGAGGAAATTCGTCTTCCTCTGAAGGAGAATCATCTGTACAGGGAGGGATAGTGGGTAGGGATTTACCCTTGCTACCCCTAGCTTTAGGGAGCACTTGGTGGAGAAGTGTGGCTCAATGGTTAGAGCGGCAGACCCTGAAGCAGAGATCTGGCTCAAGACCAGGGTTCAAGTCCCGCTTCGGCAGGTCTTGGGCTTAATTCCCCTTGACCAGATAATTCTCGCCTCGGTGCATAATCTAATTCATGGGTCCCACTCTGCAACTCTGGGCAATAGCTTGCTTAATCTCCACAACGGCCCCAACAGTGCTTGGATGTCTGGCTTCACCCTGGGGGTGCTCAGGAGTGGGTGCCTCACAGGGAAAAGCCAGGAGGGGTTCCATAGCGGTATGAGTACAGCGCCTTGAGACCCTAACGGGTGAGTAGTGCGCTATACAAGTGCTAATTTACATTTACATTTTTTACATTGTTCCAGGATCCAAGTTACCCTGTCCTTTTTGCTTTCTGGCCTGAGCCCTTGTCAAAGCAAAAATATACCCAGGAATGCCCAGCATTGCTGCATGAGCCTCCAACTCCAATTCTGTCCAAGCTGATGTCTCTAAATCGTTCCCTAGTAGACAGTCTACAGGTAAATCTGAGGCAACCACAGCTTGATTTGTACCAGTAACCCCCCCCCCCAGTTGAGATTCACAACAGCCATGGGGTGGTTAAGAGTGTTGTTATGAGCGTCTGTCACTTGGTACTGCTGACCAAGTAGATGTTGTTCAGGGTGGACCAGTTTCTCTATCACCATGGTAACACTGGCACCTGTGTCCCTGTTTGCCTGAACCTCAACACCATTTATTAGGGGAAGTTGCTTGTACTTATCCATATTAAGGGGGCAAGCAACCAAGGTGGCCAAATCAATGGCACCTTCAGAGACTAACACAGCCTCTGTGGTCTCCCTAACAAGACCAACCCCAACTACATTACCAATAGCGAGCCCAGCTACTCCCTTGGATTCGCTTTTTTTAGGTTTGCTCCCACCACCATTGCTATTACTAGGGGCACTAGAATTTGCAGCAGGGGTTGTGGGAGTGGGAGGTTTGGTGTTTTTCTTTGGACAACTGGCATCAGTTGTCCAATGGCCTTTGACTTTACACAAATAACGCCAAGGCTTTTTAGGTTGATTATTGGAAAAGGATTTGGACCCACCACCCCCACCAGAGGATTTTTGTGGGCCTGATGAAGACTCAGTTTTACTTTTGTCCCCACCCTTGTCAGAATACTTACCATCCTTCTTCTTGCCATCCTTGTCACCCCCTGTATGAACTTTTCTGGTCACTCTTGTTATGAACCATTTGCCTGTCTTCTTTCCCAATTCTTGGGGAGAGGTCAGATCTGTGTCCACTAGATATTGGTGTAACAAGTCAGACACACAGTTATTCAGAATATGCTCTCTCAAAATAAGATTATGCAGGCTTTCATAGTCAGAAACTCTACTGCCATGTAACCAACCCTCCGAGGCCTTCATTGAACAGTCTACAAAGTCTGTCCAGTCTTGTGAGGACTCTTTTCTGGTGTCTCTGAACTTAATCCTGTATTGTTCAGTGGTTAAGCCAAATCCATCCAAGAGTGCATCCTTCAAAACTGCAAAATTGTTAGCATCACTTTCTCTAACAGTAAGGAGCCTAGCCATACCCTTTCCAGTGAAAGATAGCCACAATATAGCAGCCCACTGCCTTTGAGGGACCCCCTGTACCATATAGGCCCTCTCAAGTGCAGCAAACCACTTGTTGATGTCATCTCCCTCCTTGTAAGGGGGGACTATCTTGTGCCTAGCCAGCTGTTGCTGTTTAAGCGTCAGTCTGGTCTCTTCAACCCTCAACTTTTTGAGTTCCCTTTCTAACAAGTTATCCTCAGGGTGGGTGGGTTGGGAATGCTTGGTCACAGAAGACAAGTTTGAAACAACAGAGGGGGACCTGTCTCTAACTGACTGGTCCCTAGCAACTTGGCCTCTAGGAATAAAGACTTCCCTACTGTGATGGGAACCTCCATTACTACCAACATTAGTGGGTGTCCTGCTAGGGGGCAGATCCTGTTCAGAACCCTCCCCACCTCCCTGAAGGAGATCCCCTGAGTCAGAATGGGAACCTTCTATTAACCTCTCATTTGATGTGCCTGCTTGGGACTCATCATTTACCATAAGCATGTTAAATAGAAACTCTTTTGTAGGGTTCTTTCCTATCACTAAACCTCTATCTAAGCAGAGACTCCTTAGGCTCTTGTAATTCAAATTGTCATAAGTTGTATTGACCATTTTAAGAGCTGACTCTACTACAGACATGACAGCAAGAGGTTTAGAAATAGTGCGAAGGAAGAAAAAGTTTCAGAACATTTTAAAGAACAGAGAAAAAAACGTTTTCTAACTTTTAGAAAACTTTTAGAAGTTTAGAGAAACATTTCAGAATTTAGTAAAAAGTTTAAGAGGAGAAAAGCAAAACATTTTGGTTAGGTGTACATACACTGAACTGTTTTGTATATTATTCTCTTATGAAAAGTACACAATGACAAAGTGGTAAGTAGTTACAAGTACTTATCCTACCGCTGCACAACCAATGTAGGAGGCTGGCCCGGCTTGTAGTGGGTACCAGAGGTACTTACACCTTGTGCCAGGTCCAGTTATCCCTTATTAGTGTAGAAGAGGTGTTTCTAGCAGCTTAGGCTCATAGAAGGTAGCTATGGCAAAGGAGCTTAGGTTGAACTAGGAGACATGTAAAAACTCCTACTATACCACTGGTGTCATAGGCACAATATCATAAGAAAACACAATACACAGAGTAACTAAAAATTAAGGTACCCTCAGTATGAAGATAAGTTAGATACACAAGATATATGTACACAAAGCAAAATTAGGTAAGTAATAGCAAGAAAAGTAATGCAAACAGTGTAGAATTACAATAGATTGCAATAGGAGCACATAGGTATAGGGGCAACACAAACCATATACTCCAAAAGTGGAATGCGAAGCACTAATGGACCCCAAACCTATGCGAGCTTTTAGAGGGTCGCTGGGACTGTAAGAAAACAGTGAGGGTTAGAAAAATAGCCCACCCCAAGACCCTGAAAAGGAGGTGTAAAGTGCACCTACTACCCCCAGAGAGCACAGAAGTCATGATAGGGGGATTCTGCAGGAAGAACAAACACCAGCAATGCAACAACAGTGGATTTCCAGAACTGAGTACCTGTAAGACAAAGGGACCAAGTCCATTAGTTGTGACAGTGTCGAGAGTGGGCAGGAGCCCAGGAAATGCCAGCTGAGGGTGCAAGAAAGCTGCCACCTGTTGGAAGAAGCTTGGAGTTCTGCAAGAAAGAAGAGGACTAGGAACTTCTCCTTTGGAGGATGGATGTCCCATGTCGCGATGAAGCTTGCAGAGGTGTTCCTACATAGAAAGACCACAAACAAGCCTTGGTAGCTGCAAGGGTTGCAGTAGAGTTTTCTGGGTGCTGCTGTGGCGCAGGAGGGACCAGGATGTCGCCTCTTGGAAGATGAGACAGAGGGGGTACCCAGTAACTCAGGGAGCCCTCACAGAAGCAGGCAGCACCCACATAAGTACCTGAAGGAGGCACTTAAAAGAAAAGTGAACCGGAGTCCATGCAAAGTCACAAAAGGGAGTCCCACAACGCCGGAGGACAACGCAGAAGGTTGTGCACTGCAGGAAGGAGTGTCGGGGACCCAGGCTTGGCTGTGCACGAAGGAAATCCTGGAAGAGTGCACAGGAGCTGGAGCAGCTACAAATCACGAGGTACCCAGCAATGCAGTCTAGCGTGGGGAGGCAAGGACTTACCTCCACCAAACTTGGACTGAAGAGTCACTGGACTGTGGGAGTTTGTTGTACACTTACTGTTATTTGTTGTGATTTTCTCAACCTTGAAGAAGTCCATTCAGGACGAAACACGTGTCGGCTGATCGCCTTCCATTCTTTTTTTTTATATGTTTGATGTATATATGTATATATTTATGTGTTTAAGAAAATTTATATATATTTTTTTGTATGACAATTTCTATTTGTATGAATATATCCTCGGATTGGATAGAAATATTCTTGTGTTACGTCTCGTTTTTCTTTGGTCAGTATTGTCGATTTTCCACACCATTTTAGAAAAAGAGAGGACTCAAATAATTGTTTAGCTAAATGTACCATGATCCTTATATTTATTGTGACATTACACTATCTCTGAAGTACAGATTTAGATTTATTGGTGTGCCCCACTGGTTTCTTTCATTGTTATTGGAACGGGTTCATTATTATGAACCCTTCTTTACACATCAAGGCAATGAGCACCCATAATTTTCCTTGTTGATTACTTATTTGAATGTGCATTTATTTCAATCAATGAGTTGCCATTTGTTGTTAATTGGACTGTGGGAGTCACTTGGACAGAGTTGCTGCGTTCCAGGGACCACGCTCGTCAGGATGAGAGGGGACCCAGAGGACCAGTGTTGCAGTCTTTTGGTGCCTGGGTTAGCAGGGGGAAGATTCCGTCGACCCACGGGAGATTTCTTTGGAGCTTCTGGTGCAGGGTGAAGGCAGGCTACCCCCAGAGCATGCACCACCTGGAAACAGTCGAGAAAGCCGGCAGGATGAGGTGCTACAATCTTGCTAGTAGTCGTCTTGCTACTTTGTTGCGGTTTTGCAGGCATCCTGAGCAGTCAGCGGTCGATCCTTTGGTAGAAGGTGAAGAGGGAGATGCAGAGGAACTCTGGTGAGCTCTTGCATTCGTTATCTGAAGAATTCCCCAAAGCAGAGACCCTAAATAGCCAGAAAATGAGGTTTGGCTACCAGGTTAGGAGGATTGGCTACCAAGAGAGGTAAGAGCCTATCAGAAGGAGCCTCTGACGTCACCTGCTGGCACTGGCCACTCAGAGCAGTCCAGTGTGCCCCCACACCTCTGTTTCCAAGATGGCAGAGGTCTGGGACACACTGGAGGAGCTCTGGGCACCTCCCCTGGGAGGTGCAGGTCAGGGGAGTGGTCACTCCCCTTTCCTTTGTCCAGTTTTGCACCAGAGCAGGGCTGGGGATCCCTAAACCGGTGTAGACTGGCTTATGCAGAGATGGGCACCATCTGTGCCCATCAAAGCATTTCCAGAGGCTGGGGGAGGCTACTCCTCCCCAGCCTTCCCACCTATTTCCAAAGGGAGAGGGTGTAACACCCTCTCTCAGAGGAGATCCTTTGTTCTGCCTTCCTGGGCCAGGGCTGCCTGGACCCCAGGAGGGCAGAAACCTTTCTGAGGGGTTGGCAGCAGCTGCAGTGGAGACCCCGGAAAGGCAGTTTGGCAGTACCCTGGTACTGTGCTAGAGACCCGGGGGATCATGGAATTGTCACCCCAATACCATTCTGGTATTGGGGTGACAATTCCATGATCTTAGACATGTTACATGGCCATGTTCGGAGTTACCATTGTGACGCTACACATAGGTAGTGACCTATGTGTAGTGCACGCGTGCAATGGTGCCTCCGCACTCACAAAGTCCGGGGAATTTGCCCTGAACAATGTGGGGGCACCTTAGCTAGTGCCAGGGTGCCCACACACTAAGTAACTTTGCACCCAACCTTCACCAGGTGAAAGTTAGACATATAGGTGACTTATAAGTTACTTAAGTGCACTGGCAGGCCTGTGTAAGAATTGTCAGAGCTCCCTATTTGTGGCAAAATAAATGCTGCATCCCATAGGGATCTCCTGGGCCCCCAATACCCTGGGTACCTCAGTACCATATACTAGGGAATTATATGGGTATACCAGTATGCCAATGTGAATTGGTAAATTTAGTCACTAGCCTGTTAGTGACAAACTTGGAAAGCAGAGAGAGCATAACCATTGAGGTTCTGGTTAGCAGAGCCTCAGTGAGACAGTTAGGCATCACACAGGGAACACATACAGGGCACATACTTATGAGCACTGTGGTTCTAAAAATTCTGGACCCATGTAATTTACTTTGCCACAGCAGTACGATTTTAGTATCAAAAGACCGATAATGACTAGTACACTAAGCATGAGCATTTTCGCTCAATTCCAGCAGCGTTTTCACCTCGAAATCGCCATTTTCGTCCTGCACTCATGGCTCCCATTTTTAAAAGTTGCCCTCACATAGGCTTATAATACAGTCAGGTTTGATTCCAAGGACACGTACACCTTGATTGACTTTTCTCTGACCTGGGCAAGCTGGAACCATTGCCTCAGGCCAAACCTGTTTGGTCAGTCCCTCTCCCAGTGGCCGAATCAGATAGCATCAAGGCACACCATGCCATAAAACCCTTATTATCGCTCACACACCCTGCCTAATCTTGCTCACACCTGCACCTGCTCTTTTCTTCTTCTTACTTTACGAGGGGGAGGTGCCCGTTTGTATTGGGGGTCCACACTTATCTGATGTAAAATACTAGGCCTTGCCGGGTAATTTATTATGGGTTGGATGACATGAAATATGAGGTTTCATCATGACACTGTTTTTTCCTTTGTAGTGAAAACATGTGAATGACCAACCAAAATGTCAAGAATGTTTGCCTGAAGCTTAAAAAACTGTATATAAGGAAACCTGATTTTGCATTGACACACAGTCTCCTGAGTACATACAAACCGTGCTGTTGTACTTCTAGGACGCTTGTTACTTGGTTGCAGCCAATAAATTCGATCTTTGACTTCACCTAGAAGACTCTGAGTTTCTGTGGTCTGAATCAGGAAAGTACCCGAGGTCTTTGGGTGTACCCTGGCACCGCTGGGTTACCGGATCAGTACCGGTTCTGAAAAACCCAGTACCTCAGTTGGCGCCCAACGTGGGGCGATACCAGCGGTACCGGTCCAAGCCTGAGGTCCGTGAGGAGCTTCGTGTGAAAATTTTGGAGGAAGGCCGCCACTTCATCGACCCCTGCATGTCGACGTGGTCCGAAAGTCTTTGCTGCGAGGTTACCCGCTTCCCGACGGCTACGAAGGACTGCTGCCCTGGCTATCGCCCTGATTTGGACCCTTGATGTTTGGTAGAGCGAAACGATAAGACGAGTCTTCTGGTGACGTCATCAATATTTTCAGTTAAGTATCAGTGGAGCGTCTCCCAGTCCTTAGTTGGACACTTGGTTTGGTCCTTAGTAGGACATTTGGTTTGGTATCCCTTCGGGATCACTTTGATTTGGAACTTGCAAGTACCAAAGCCGAAGGACTCGTGTATTCACAAGACTATCGTAAACGATAATCCTTTGAAGTTTGAAGCTAGACTAATGAGCGAAGATGCCTGGTCTTAGCAGACTTGGAAATTTGTTTTGTCTTGGTTGTAAAAGGGACTCCCGGTTGGAGGACTCATGTCCGGTTCCTCCGATTGGAACTCCAACCTCTGAACTATATGTGAAGCACGGAGTAGGCCCCATCACATATAATGAAGTATGGATCCGTTACACCAGAAAAGATGGTGTTTTAAAATGGCCCCAAAATGGTAGCTTTGACACAGAAATCTTAGATAACCTCAAGTTAGACTTTTTAAGAAGAAAGCCCGGCCGGCAATGTTTGATTCTTTCCGCTTATGGCGTAAGGAAGCCAAGCAAAAGGAAATTAAATTAGCTAACAAAAATAAGAGAGAAAAAGGTATTTCGATTATGCAAGCTGCTATACAGTTTAAAGATAACGAAGTAGAACAGTTGAATGAGCAGTTGCATAGGCGACATAAAATGACAGTAGATAAATGCTATCCAGTTTTGCCGCCTCTTCAGCAAGATGCAGCAAAAGACTCTGAAAAAGATCCCCTAATGTCGCATTTGCTAAGTTCGCCACCACCCTATGCGCAGAATGCAACGGCACCTCTGCAACCTCTAGTTGCACAACCAGTGGTTGCATTGCCTCCTGCTCCTCCCCAGCACCCACCAGCTATTCTTCAGTTGGTTCCTATTCCTCCGGTGCACCCTCCTCAAGGGCCACCGGCTTTGACATCTGCTCTGCCTTTACTTCCTACAACTTTGACTACTATAGCGACTACCACTCCTGGTATTGTTTCTGACACTGCTTCTGTCTCTGCCTTGTCTCATTCTGTTTTTCCTCCTGTTCATTTGTCAACCTCTCCCTCTATCCGTCAGAGAATGACAAACACTGTGACTAGTCTTTTATCCCCTCTCTTTGGGTCATTAGCTACGACCCCAGTTTCAGAGCGTAAACAATTGCGTAGCCAATTGCCTGATGGTATGGAGAAAGAGACACTGAATTATTTGGCGCATAAATGGGTTACTGAACCAGCGAGATATGAACTAGAGTCTGTTATGGATGTCTTCCATCAGTGGGAAGAACCGAAACAGAGATACGTTTTTGAGAAAATGTGTACTTTTCTTTCTGAGGATTTAGAGGAAATTGGTTTGGAGCCCAATCCGCCTAAGTTGTGTCGTGTACGGTTCGATTTTGCGACAGGTTTGATTGTGGGTTCAGATGTCGAGAAAGCAGTTGCGATGTTATTGTCGTTTAGGACTGAAGGTGTTTCCAGGTTATTGTTTAAATATGATTCTTCTGCTAAAAAGAAAGGTAAACAGTACCCCATGAGAGAAGTTCCCCCACAGTGGAGGGAAGGGGACCCAAATGCTAATCCACCTGTCCTGCCTCATTTCCAGCGTGTTTGGGTACACGTTCCATGGAAGCGAGCTGAAGTTTTAGCCCTTAAGCAGACATTGCCTGATCCCCGTAAGAATCCTACAGGGTATTACAAGGAATTGTCACAGACTGCGGGGTCTTGCATTATGAATTTAGCTGACATAGACATGTTGTTTGGGAATGTTGTTCCACAGCCTTTATGGGGAAAGATTCGCCATACAGACCATGCTCAAGAGTTAGGTGACACATGGGCTAATATTGCTGCTGCAGATGCCCGACAAATTGGTGGTGCTAAACCTGAGCCTTTAGTGACAGAGCTTCCTGGTAGGATTATTGATTACATGAAAACTATAATGCCTGCGATGCGTGTAAACTGGGATAAATTGTCTGCATGTAAGCAAAAGAAAGAAGAAACGGTATCAGATTTCTTCACCAGGTTTGAAGAAACGTTTGTGGACCACAGTGGTCAAGATATGAGCACGGAAGGTGGTCAACGTTTGTTCGTCGATAAATTTGTGCATAATCTGCTTCCTGAGTTGTGTAAAAAGTTAAAAGACTCAGAAAGTTCTTGGGCAGTTTCCTCTTCAGCACAGATATTGGCTACTGCACAGTACTACGAAAATAGAGATAAAGATGAGAGAGATAGAGTAGAGAAGAAAACAAAAGAATTGAAAACGAAGGTTCTGTTACAACAAGCGTACCCGCCACGTGGTGGTCAGAATAGTGGTGCACAGAACAACTATCAGAATAACTATCAGCCCCAACCATTTCAGAGAAACTCGCAAAGAGCCGAGTATGCTCAACCACGTATCCCAGTAGGTCCCAATCAGTGTTCATATTGCAAGGAAGAGGGTCATTTCAAGTATAGTTGCCCTGCTTTGCTACAGAGCGCAAATGGTACTTCCGGTTTAAGAGGTCAAGGTGTTCCACAAGCACCTAGAGGAAGAGGACGTGGATATGTTCCCCAGAGCGTGCGCCCATTCCTCCCTCAAAACTCAATGAACAGATTTGATCAACAGGTTAATGCATCTGGTAGGACGGCTCAGTACTATACTGATGATTACTATACAGAGGATGAGCATTTGGACAGTAATGATTGCTAGGACAGCCATAGACAAAGAGAGGGAGTTGTTTCAGTTCCAGTAGATCAGAGTGGGCCTTATGTTAAGGTGATTGCATCAGGTGTGTCAGAACCTTTTCTGTTGGATACTGGTGCTAACAAGAGTTCTATTATGCACTCAAAACTCCCTGGCGCACCTTTGTCTGGCGAAACAAATATATCAGTAGGGTTTTCCGGCGCCCCAGTTAGAAATCCGATTTCTAACCCTATATCTCTTTCTGTTGGACCTTGTAAATTTGAAACACCCCTTATTTTGACGACAGGTTGTGGCAGAACTTGTTAGGATTAGATCTGTTAAAGAGATTGTATGCGACATTGTATTGCTCTCCTTCTGGAGTGCAACTCACATTGGGTAAGAAAGTGGTTTCACCAATGTATTTGTCAAAGGACAGATTTCCACCAGAATTTTCGTCTCTTCCTAATACTCTTTGGGCTACTGGACCTAATGATGTAGGTCTTTTGGAAATTCAGCCATATGTGATAACATTAAAAGCCAATGTTAAAATGCCACGTATTCCCCAATACAAGATCTCTAGTGAAGGGGAAAAAGCGTTGTTGGCAATTATTCGTGATCTGATTGAGAAGGATGTAATTGAAGAGACAAGAGGCAACGTTTGCAATAGTCCTGTTTTGCCTGTCTTGAAGCATACTGACCCTACTCAGCCACCTGTTTATAGGTTTGTAATTGATCTTAGAGAGGTGAACAAAATAGTTGTGCCACAGTTTCCAGTCGTCCCCAATATCACTGCATTGTTGACAATGATTCCAGCTTCAGCCACTTGGTTTTCAGTGATAGACCTGAAAAATGCTTTCTTCAGCATCCCTATTGCAGAAGAGAGCAGGGACATTTTTGGCTTCAATTTGGGAGGACGAAGCTTCAGATTTAAGAGAGCTCCTCAAGGCTATTGTGAAAGTCCATCTATCTATAGTCAGGCTTTGAAAGCACAACTTGACACTCTTATGTTACCTGATGGCGCCACTCTCATTCAATATGTCGATGATTTGCTAGTTGCCGCAGATACTAAGGAGATCTGCAAAGAAGCAACATTGTCATTATTGCATCATTTGTCTGATTTACACCACAAAGTGTCCCTTTCAAAGTTACAGTATTTTCAAAAAGAAGTGACCTATTTAGGTCATCTCTTTTCGAAGGAGGGAAGGCAACTGACCCCAGAGAGAATCAGGGCTGTTGCAGCAATGAGTGTTCCAAGAACACAAAGAGAAGTGCGTGCTTTTTTGGGTATTACATCATATTGCAGACAATGGATACCTAATTTTTCGTTAATAGCCAAACCCTTGGTGGCATTAACTTGTAAAGATATACCAAATCCCGTCCCATGGTCTGAAGATTGTCAGAAAAGTTTTGTCGAATTACGTGATGCATTATGTTCAGCTCCTGTGTTGGGTACCCCCAACTACAGCAAGCCTTTTACATTGTATGTCCATGAGAAAGAAGGTTGTGCGTTAGCAGTTTTGACACAACAGTTTGGAGACAGGGAGCGTCCATGCGCCTATTTCTCTTCAACCTTAGACCCAGTAGCTAAGGCACTACCGAGCTGCTTAAGAGCGGCAGCGGCAGCTGCTGTTTCTATCCGACAGTCTGCTGGTTTAGTGATGAATAACACATTAATCGTAATGGTTCCACATGCAGTGGACACGTTGTTAAACAGAACCAAGACACAGCATTTAACTAGTGCTCGATTGTCAGGTTACGAGTTGACATTGTTAGCAAGCCATGTACATATAAAAAGATGCACTACACTTAACCCAGCTACGTTATTGCCAATTGTGACGGAGTTAGATACTTCTGAACAACATGATTGTCTCCATAGAACAGAAGAAGAAACGAAAGGGAGAATAGACCTTCTGGACACTCCCATTGCAAAGAGTGATGGTACTTTGTGGGTGGATGGTTCATGCTTTAAGCTCCCGAATGGTGACACGACTGCGGCGTATGCTGTGACAACTTTGTGTACGATTGTTGAAGCTGCACGTATCCCACATAATTCAGCCCAAGCAGCTGAGTTAATAGCCCTAACAAGAGCATGTACAGTATCAAAAGGAATGAAAGTGACTATCTATACCGATAGCCAATATGCGTTTGGTGTGGCCCATAGTTTTGGGCGTTTGTGGAAGGAACGTGGGTTCCTGACCTCGCATGGAACTAAAATACAGCATGGTCAGTTGGTAAATGAGCTCCTTGATTCACTTACTTTACCGTTGCAATTTGCGATTGTGAAGTGTAGCGCACATAAAAAGGTGACTGATGATGTTGGTCGTGGGAATGCATTTGCTGACGAGGTCGCAAAAGAAACGGCAAGGAATGTGATGAGCCGAATGTATGTTGCGGGCCCTGCAAGATGGATTGGTGATGTTGGAATGTGTGAAGACACGATAGAAAGCGTGAAATCGATTCAAGCTGAAGCCACAGAGAGAGAAATGAGTGTGTGGAGAGAAAGTACGGGTAAATTGGATGCGAATGGTTGTTGGGTCGAGTTGTCAGAACATCAAAGATGGTTG
The DNA here is from genome assembly GCF_031143425.1 of Pleurodeles waltl. Taxonomy (NCBI): domain Eukaryota; kingdom Metazoa; phylum Chordata; class Amphibia; order Caudata; family Salamandridae; genus Pleurodeles; species Pleurodeles waltl. The sequence goes on from NC_090444.1 coordinate 1,530,989,720, forward strand.
CTACCCGATGCGTATGTGCTTGCAGTAGTTACAATGGCTCATGGAATGGCTCACATCAGTGTGAAAGGGATTTGTAAGTTGTTGGCCCCAGTATGGCAAAATGCAGGAATTCCCAAGTGCGCAGAAAATGTGGTTAAAAATTGCATGGTATGCCTGAAACACAACCCTGGTAGAGGAACCCCAACTCCAGCTGGTCATTTTGCACCTCCTACGTATCCGTTTGAGGTTTTGCAGCTAGATTTCATCCACATGGAGAGGTGCAACAACTTAAAATACGTACTCGTTGTTGTTTGTGCCTTTTTCAAGATGGGTGGAAGCCTATCCCCTAAAAGACAATACTGCGCTATCCACAGCCAAAGCCCTTGTGAAAGAGTTCTTCCCTAGATTCGGAATGCCGAGAATGATCTGGAGTGACAATGGAAGTGAATTTGTGGGTCATGTGATGAAGAAAGTATGCGAAGGGCTAGGCATAAACCAAAAGTTTCACGCGGCAAATCACCCCCAATCAGCTGGATTAGTGGAGTGCTATAATGGCACTCTAAGGCTAAAATTGGCCAAGATACAAGCGAGCTCTGGTCTCAAATGGCCTGACGCTCTACCCTTAGCACTCCTATCAACCAGAATTACTGTGCATTCATGAGTGAAACTTAGTCCTTATGAAATAGTCTTCGGCCGCCCGGCCAATATATGGGGAGTGCCTAGGCCCAAGAAGTTTAGCGAGATAGAGCATCCTGTTTTGCTTGACTATCTGTATGAATTGACGGCTAAATTGCGTGTCTTACATCAACAGGTCCACGACACCCTGCCTCCGGTCTCTGAATCTCCAGGTCATCCCATTGAGCCTGGATCCTGGGTTTTAATTAAGAATTTTCAGCAAACCAAAAACGAGCAGCCCAGGTGGACCGGACCGCACCTCGTTCTTCTCTCCACAAGATCAGCTGTTCGAGTAGAAGGGAAGAAACACTGGATCCATGGGACCCATTGCAAAAGGGTACCCCTACCTCTGCCATATGACCGGTGGGTCCAGGAAGGTGTCGCCGACTCAGAGACTGAAACCGTGCCACGTTTTCTGCCTTTCAGCGATGCACGAATAAAAGGAACACGCACTGAGAAAGAAAATTATGACATTTTACAATCAGCAGTATCACCGTCAGTTCGATTGGACACTACAGAAGCTGAACTCCTTTTTCAGGACCACACGATACCTGGGACTAAGCGTTATAATCTACGACCAAGAATAAAGGACAAATAAAACAGTTTACTTTTCTTCCCTTTAGCAAAGTTCTTCAATATGGAAAATTATTTTTGAATGACTTTTTGCTTTTTTGTGTTTTTTGAACCTCCATCCGGGTTCAGCTGTAGGATCGTGGCTGAAAAGACTTAAGGGGGTAGCCTGTGGACACAAGGTCTACAGGTCTGGTTTGTTCTAGGGCGGCCTGGAACATTCAGAACACTCCTAAGTGAAGTAAACCAACCGCCACGAACGGCAACGGTTAGAGGATGGAATCTTTCCAAAATGGCATATATTTTATTCTGTTTTAACGTGATATTGGCACCCACTACCTCGTCTACACCTCCTCCTTCCACTGTTTCCCCACATTCTTTTCAACTCCTCCCTAAACATGAATCTGCTAGGAGACTAGAGTTCATTAATAACTCCTTCATCCAGCTTTTGCACCAACACCAACTAGTGATAAATACAACTAACTGTTGGGTGTGTGGCCTTATGCCTCACACAGCAGATAAAGGTATCCCTTATCTGATCCTGCCTTTCAGCCACAATGGTTCCGTGTGGGCATTCAGAACGATATTCATCTATGCACACTAGCCCCTACGTTTTGCGGAAGACAACCCTAAGAAAAATGCTTTAGTTAAAGGTATCATAGACATGATGAAGGACAATATCTTCTACGAGACTATCCCCAGAGATGAGACAATAGCATATATAGGATGGAACATGAACTGATATGAAGCCACAATGAGTGAGAAACAGCAAGCTAAGATATCTTCCCTGATTTGGGTTGTACCCCATCAGGGTCACCTGTGTCTGCAAGGTACTGGCAAGAATCCCAGAGCTCAGCTAGGGGAAAGCGTCTACACTGAGACATATGTCTTCGCATCTCAGACCTCCCCTCCGCTCTTGGCAGCTAAGGGTACCTATTTCATCTGCCATGATAGAGCCTTTACATGGTTGCCCCCTGATTTTTCGGGCACATGCTTCGTTTCGTTCCTGTTGCCCCCTACCTACACAGCAGCGGCAGATTACCACAAGACAAGGATAGTTAGAGGCGTCTTCAGTGAAGAAGATACTGCAGGACAAGAATTTGGGGACTTCGTAAAGGGTTTTCTGCCGTTCTGGGGACAAATAAGTAACAGCAGGAGCATAAGGCAATTGATAAGAGTGGTTGAATCCACCGTGGCTGAAACCGCTGGTGCCCTTGGTAACTTGACTGCTGAGCTCCAGTCGGATCGTCTTATGACCCTTCAGAACAGGGTCGCATTAGATGTCATACTTGCAGACCGGGGTGGAGTATGTACATTGATCCAATCGAGTTGCTGTGTTTTTGTCCCAGATAACGCTCCAACAGTATACCAGGCCATCTCCAAACTGCATAGAATTTCCGAATCTATTCATTTAGATAAAGGAGATTGGTCATTAATGGGATGGTTCTGGGAACTGATATCAGCATGGGGATGGAAGATTCTGATGGTCATTGGGATGATCTTGGCCATTCTTTTCCTGTTCTGTCTATGCGTGCAGTGTGCTCCTGCAATATGTGGTTTCTGTGTTACATCATGCATAAGGAAACCTGCACCAAGAGACGAGCTAAATACTAGGATGATGTTACAGCAACATCTCAACGACTTTAGAAACATAGACCTGGACTCAGATTAGCATGAGAATAGGTTTATTGCCTATGTAAGGGCAAAAGGAGGGTTTGTGGTTCTAAAAATTCTGGACCCATGTAATTTACTTTGCCACAGCAGTACGATTTTAGTATCAAAAGACCGATAATGACTAGTACACTAAGCATGAGCATTTTCGCTCAATTCCAGCAGCATTTTCACCTCGAAATCGCCATTTTCGTCCTGCACTCGTGGTTCCCATTTTTAAAAGTTGCCCTCACATAGGCTTATAATACAGTCAGATTTGATTCCAAGGACACGTACACCTTGATTGACTTTTCTCTGACCTGGGCAAGCTGGAACCATTGCCTCAGGCCAAACCTGTTTGGTCAGTCCCTCTCCCAGTGGCCGAATCAGATAGCATCAAGGCACACCATGCCATAAAACCCTTATTATCGCTCACACACCCTGCCTAATCTTGCTCACACCTGCACCTGCTCTTTTCTTCTTCTTACTTTACGAGGGGGAGGTGCCCGTTTTTATTGGGGGTCCACACTTATCTGATGTAAAATACTAGGCCTTGCCGGGTAATTTATTATGGGTTGGATGACATGAAATATGAGGTTTCATCATGACACTGTTTTTTCCTTTGTAGTGAAAACATGTGAATGACCAACCAAAATGTCAAGAATGTTTGCCTGAAGCTTAAAAAACTGTATATAAGGAAACCTGATTTTGCATTGACACACAGTCTCCTGAGAACATACAAACCGTGCTGTTGTACTTCTAGGACGCTGGTTACTTGGTTGCAGCCAATAAATTCGATCTTTGACTTCACCTAGAAGACTCTGAGTTTCTGTGGTCTGAATCAGGAAAGTACCCGAGGTCTTTGGGTGTACCCTGGCACCGCTGGGTTACCGGATCAGTACCGTTTCTGAAAAACCCAGTACCTCAGCACTGGGGCCCTGCCTGGCAGGGTCCCAGTGACACATAGACTAAAACAACATAGACCCTAAATAGCCCAAAAAGGAGGTTTGGCTACTGAGACAGGAGGCTTGGCTACTGAGAGAGGTAAGCACTTATCAGGAGGGGTCTCTGACGTCACCTGCTGGCACTGGCCAGTCAGAGCTGTCCATTGTGCCCCAACACCTCTGAATCCAAGATGGCAGAGGTCTGGGACACACTGGAGGAGCTCTGGGCACCTCCCCTGGGATGTGCTGGTCAGGGGAGTGGTCACTCCCCTTTCCTTTGTCCAGTTTCACGCCAGAGCAGGGCTGGGGGATCCCTGAACCGGTGTAGACTGGCTCCTACTTTTCAAGGTCTTGGGGTGGGGTATTTCGGACACCCTTACTGTTTTCTCACAGTCCCAGTGACCCCCTACAACCTACCATAGGCCTGGGGTCCCTTCGTGATTCGCATTCCACTTTTGGAGTATATGGTTTGTGTTGCCCCTAGGCCTATGTCTACCTATTGCATCCTATTGTGATTATAAATTGTTTGCACTACTTTTCTTACTGTATCTTACCTGATTTTGGTTTGTGTATATATAATTCGTGTATATTACTTACCTCCAAAGTGAGGGTATCCTCTGAGATACTTTTGGCATATTGTCACTAAAATAAAGTACCTTTATTTTTGGTAACTCTGAGTATTGTGTTTTCTAATGACATTGAGCTATATGATATAAGTGGGATAGTAGGAGCTTTGCATGTCTCCTAGTTCAGCCTAAGCTGCTTTGCCATAGCTACCTCTAACAGACTAAGCTGCTAGAAACACCTCTATTCTACTAATAAGGGATAACTGGACCTGGCACAAGGTGTAAGTACCACAAGGTACCCACTAAAAGCCAGGCCAGCGTCCTACAAACATGTATATCTTTAAAAGTGTTGGGATCAGGTCCCTGTGCAGTGGTACCTCACAAGTGATTTTTCAGAAAGGAGAGTATTGTACCTGGCATCCTTGGTGTGGTTTTCCTCCAACTATTTGCCTACTATCCTCTAGTTTTGCTTACCTCCTTTTTGCTGACTTTAGGATTCTGCACACTTTATCACTGCTTACCAGTGCTGACCCAATTAGCATATTTAATTTACTTGTAAGTGCCTAATAAAGTGGCACTACATGTCTGAGGCCTGCCATTGCAGCCTGTATTTGTAGTGTTTAAACTGCCTCTTCTACCTAGCAAAATAAACCTTCTGCCAGGACAAAACCTTCCTTTTTAATACAAATAAGCCATGGCTATGGTAGACCCTGAATAGCCCAATGGGCAGGGTGCTCTGTATTTTTAAAGTTGGACATGCACTTCTAAGTCCTACATTTCCTGGTAGTGAAAAACTCCTAGCTATGTTTTTACTTACTTTCAATTGTGAACAAGTAGACGGGTCGAGACTGGTATCCAAAGAATTTTAATTAAAAACCCTGTTTAAAGGTAAAGTCTGATTTTTAGTCCCAATTTTCAGAATTCCACTTTTAGAAAGTTGCCATTTTCTTATCTCGTTTAGGCCCTCATTACAACCCTGGCGGTCAAAGACCGCTAGGGTTGAATTGGGAATCGTACTGCATATCGCCTCCGCTGCCCACCTAGGTTGTAATGAGGGCCTTAGTGTCTGCAACCTGTTCCTGGATCATATGGCTCGATGTAGCTGGTAGTTGCTCTTTGTATATTGCTTCCAGACAGTAAGACAACGGGAAGCTAATTGTTGACAGAATGGGCTGCTCTGAATTGATGAGGTTGAAAAGCTGTCACATGCTATATTTTCACATCACAGAGCCTCTGCCAGAGCACTCTCATGAGCCTTTTGTAACTCCAGAAAATCTCGGACCAGGACAGGGAGGAAGGGGATACCTGATTCCTCAGAGGGATAAAAACCACTTGAAACTTCCTTTAATTCAAAGTGAGCACCAGGTATGAATGTTGGACCTTTAGACCCAACTTTCGAATACACATCTGGACTGATGGGAGAACTCAGAAGAAGGACTGATGAGCTTCTCTACGAGAAGGATTACCATTCTGCTGCCTTGCTTCCTCCTGCCTGAACAATGGACTTCTTGAATACAGGACCAGCAGAGTGACTCCAAGAGCTAATTGACTGCCCTCCTCACCAGAGCCTAAGAGTCAGATGGCTTCAATTGTGTTGAACCTAGGACCTGGACTCTGCCTGCTGTGAGTCCTATCCTCCAAAAGGATGCCATCTCACTGCCTGAACCTTGAAAGTGGGCTGGAAAGTGCTCAGCCAGCCCAAAGTGGCCCCAGCAGAACTGACACATGAGAGCCATAGTGTGATGCATCGCCAACCAACTACTCTGCATCAGAGGCGCTAGGCAGCACATCACCTCACCAGACTCCACAGCAGTCCTGCTGCCTGATGCATCCTCAAAGCAGGCCTTCACAAAGCAAACCTCTTGTCAACGGCATCTTCAATGATGATGCAGGACTCTGCATAACAAGCCCTCCAGCTCCTTCAGAACCATCTCATGCGCAACTCATCTTTATGTAGGACATCACATCGCAAGCCACTCATCGACTGCATCCTCAACAATGATGCAGGACCTGGCATTGCAGCTTTGCAGCTCCTAGGAACTTATAGTTCGCAATACATCCTTGAAATGCAGCTCTGCAAAGCTTGCCATCCAGGATTTAACATACTCATGTTCAGGGGCCTAACCGGGTCCCTCACATGATTTGTAAGAAATTAAGTGAACCAGACAAGAGTGGAGCCAGGTATGTCAAGCAGGAAGAGTCATTGAATAAGTGTGTAACTGTGTGATGGGTCTCTTTGGGAAAGATTGCACTGAGGTAAGGAAGAATGAGTTTATCTATTTTCAATCACAGATTTTCTACCATGGCAAGCAGTGCAGATTCAGTTCTGTTATTGCAACGAAGCAACACAGGACGCGGATTGCTATTATGCAGACGTTACGAGGACACAGGACCAACTATAAGCTGATGAACTAAAATTATATTATAAAAAAAAATGTTTGTTTGTACAATGAACGAGCTTAGTGCGGACAATACCAAGAGATTTGAATATCATTTGGAGATACAAGTGGTAAATGGAGAGATTAAGCCTTGAAGAAGTCCAATGTGTGGACGAAACACGTGTCGGCTGATGTTACATGTGGATTTGACAAACTATCATCCGGTCCTTTGACTCATAGTTCATTTCTGTATTAGATTTTGGATTTTTATTGCATCTATTTACATTATGGGGGTTATTACAACTTTGGAGGAGGTGTTAATCTGTCCCAAAAGTGACGGTAAAGTGACGGATATACCACCAGCCGTATTACGAGTCCATTATATCCTATGTAACTCGTAATACGGCTGGTGGTATATCCGTCACTTTACCGTCACTTTTGGGACGGATTAACACCTCCTCCAAAGTTGTAATAACCCCCTATGTCTTTTATGTTGGTTGGTTTTCTACTGTAGGGGTTTAGTGTTGTATGTTATTTATTATTGTCACCAATTTTTGAAATAAATATTTTCATTATATAAAGTTATGAGAACCTACATTGTTTAAGGATAATAATATATGAATGTATATGGATTGTGGACAGTCTATCACAATTTACTAATTATATAGTCATATTTGACTTTTTGACTTTTTGATTATCAATACTTTAGAAAAAAGAAAGAAAGGAAAAAAATTGTTGTGCTCCGCTAGTACATTTTGTTTGGTTCTATTGTTACGGTCTTTTCTTTGAAAAACCAGAAAGCACATCAGGGCAACGATGTGCATTAGTGTATGAGCACTACCTAACAGCATTTATACTTGGGTAAATTAGGAAATGTGCATTGATACTGTTGCTTAGTGTTGTCAAATTTGTTTTTCAGATTCAGTTCTTTGCAAAGGGTGAATGACTCACTGTGACCATCTAAGTTTCTATCTTCTATAGTCAGCTAGAAAAGCTGTTTCTCTGCATCAACTGCCAGAATAATGATTATCTTAAGAGGCCTTGCTATGCTGACTGTCTTGGCTGCCTGCCGTCCTCCATTGGATCTCAGTCCTGATGAAGGCCAACCACCCTGAGTGGTGGTAGACAGGTCAAAACATGTTGACAAGAGGAGAGATGAAAGGGCAATAACCACCCAAGTTCAGCACATGATAGACCATTACATGGAGAGAGATACCCTTAAGCCCCTAATTACGTTTTATTGGGATAATGCATGGTGGATCCCTTTAAGTACTTGTTTGCAATTATTAAAAAACTCATTGCTCCACCCCTAGTGTTGACCTGCACAGGGGTGTTGCATCTCACCCAATGATGAAGAATGCCGCAATTAGTGGGTGAGGGCACTTTTAAACCATTTATGTTTTCTCACAGAGGGTATTAACAATATTGCATCTTGCCTCCTCATCCCCTTTGTTTTATGTGAGAGGTTCATGGATAGGGAGGACGGTTGAGGAGTTGGACCTCATGTCCCTTTTTCTTCTGTTTATAGATGGATCGTCTCCCTGCAAAATTTGCAGTGAACATCCTGATAGTTCAAATGTGTGCTCACAATTAGTATTCCCACCAGGTCTCTCTCTATTTTGAATTCTTCTATACATACATTTCTCCTTATGTCTCTTGTCTAACTTTAATTTTGGATAAAACAGTATTCCAAACTTTCTTCAAAACATCTTCATTTTGATTTGTACTGCATGCAAAGTGTGTTCTTCTTTCTTCTAACACCATGATGCATGTTTTCTCTAGTGTGCTTATTAAGCAGGTTACTTTATTTTTGTATTCCTTCACAGTGTCTATAGGAAGAAAAAGTCTAAAATAATGCAAAACTTTACTTATTGTTTTGCCTGTGGATGTAAATTCATACTCTTCCCTAAAAGCCCTTTTGAGAGAAATATGTCAAAGTTAGAATAATAATATTCAAAATGTTGTTGCCTATAAACTAAACTAAGTAAAATACTCAATGTAGTAGCATATGAAAGAGGAATATCAGCCAATGGAGGTAAATTTGCTCACACATAACAATCCTTTGCATCTAAAGCTTGTGTATACTCTTGAACAAACCTAGAATAAACATCTGTTAAATAATCTTCTTTCATGTAATCTACAAATGAGATTTCAACTCATCATCATCTATGCCAGGAGCAGATGTTGCTAAAGTAAATGAAAGTACAGAGTTCTCTCTCTCTGTTAAAAATATATTACTAATAATCATGCTACAGCTAATACAACTACTAATAAAAAAGTAATACCCATAATAATCTTGTATCTATCACTGGTTAGATCACATGTTTTTCTAAAGTCAGATCTTTTAAAACAAGAAGTGTAGCAGCAAGTGTTAAATGTTTTGCTTTCAGCTACTTACTTGCATGAGCAGTCTTTATATTTCTTTATCATTGAGTTTGTTTTGCAGCTATATTTGCAGCAATCTTCGTATAGACTTCCTAAACACTACTCTGTGTTCTTCTAAATGTTATCCCTACTTGTCTACTGAAGCTTTTTCCCTAGGTAAATTGCCTCAACTCATTTTGCCTAGCAACTTATCAGTTCTATTGCAGTCCATTAGCAAAGTTCAACTAATGTTTTTTTAAGCAACATTTCCTAAACTAAATTCAAAACGGTTTAAGGTGGGTCAGGTAATTCTTTACTCTAGACAAGCAAATCTGATATTGGGATATTTAGCACTTGGCTCGTGTAGTGAATCCAAATAGGTGCTGAATACATCTGATAAGGTAATCTTGCCCTTTTGGATGTTCTGAGCATTTGTTGATCGCCTTCGTTGTCACTTATATCACTTGACGGTGTATTTTCAGCACTTGTTAGTGATATAGATACAATTGACACTCTTGATTTCAATTTCTATCGACTATAGGTTCTTGGCCATTTAGCATTGTGGGCATCTGTCTTGGCCTCGATTCAGTACTTGTTTCTTTCCCTGGAACTTCTTGCTACCTTGAAGGCATCTCAATTATCACATCAGTCTATGTTCCTGCTTTTCCTCCTTCAATGCCAAGAGCTTCAATGCCGCTCTGTGAGATATCCAAGCATTGGATTTATTCACCTGTCTGCATTCTTCATCCGTTTCTTCTTGTTGTTATGTCACTTGCTGTTTTGTCCTTGCTCTTCTGTGGACTTGTACAGTTTGTGGTGGCACAGTCACCAGTGTTCTCAGTTCTGGCCCATAGAAAAACCGATTGCTTGTTCTCTGGGTATGTGACACATGCACCCAGTTTGGTGCACTAGCTCCTTCAACTGCAGTGTTTGTGATAAAAAGCAGCTGGTAGGGGCCTTCTTTCTTTGGCTTCAGACAGGACTTTCTCAGGTCTTTGTTAATGAGTACCCAGTCCACTTGGTCTACGGCATAGCACTGCTGTTGATGTGGATTTGAATTGACAGCATCAACCTGTTGGGAACAGAATGCACCACATAAGCCAATCCTTGGCAGCAATCGAGTACCATGTCATCTGTATTTACAGGTACAGCAGGAGGTCTCATGGCTCTTCCCATTAAGATCTTGTGGTGAGATAAACCTTTCTGTAAGGTGCACTTCGAAAACTCATCAACACCAAAGGCAAAGCATTAGGATGAAAAGAAAGTCAAATCTGCATTAGGTGATTTTGTCAGCAGTAGAGTAAGCAGGGATCATTTGCATTCATCAAGAACTAAGTCAGAGTTAAAAAAAAGTCATTCATATGCTTGGAGCACCACCTGGCTTTTTCCATGTTATGGACATCCACCTATTAATGTGGCCTTGCTACACTGACTACATTGGCCCCTTGCCACCCTCCATTGGATCTCAGGCCTGATAAAAGCCAACAACCCTGAGTTGTGGTAAACAGAACGAAACATAGTGACAGCAGAAGAGATGAAGAGTAGACACCACCCAGATTTAGCACATGATACCTTTTTAATCTTGCCGAGGGGGCCTCGAATTAAATAGAGAGGGATACACTTAAGGTAGCTTTATTGACTACAGACTGCACAGTGGATCTCTTTCAGTGCTTGTTTGCAACCATAAATAAACTCATTGTTCCACCTCTAGTGCTGGCCTGTGCTGGGGTGTTTTAGCATACCTATTGTTGAAGCATGCCACTGTTAGTGGGTGAGGGCACTTTTAAACCATTTATTGCTTTCCATAGAGGTTATTAACATTTGTTCATCATACCACCCCATCCTCTTTGTTATTTGTGCTGGGTTAATGGATAAGGGGCTCAGGAGAGGAACTGTACCTCTTGATTCATTTTCTTGTGTGTATAGTTGGATCATCCACCTGCAAAATTTGCCTTGACTCTCCTGATAATTCAAATACGTGCTCCCAATTACTATTCCCTATAGGTTTCTTTCTATTTGATCCTTTTTCTAAAAACACATACTTTCTTTATATCGCCAGTCTATGTTTAATTTTGGATAAAACATTTTTCTTCTGCATTTGTCTTCCTCCTTTATCCAAACATTCTTGAAAACATCTTCATTTTGATTAGTACTTATTTGCAAAGTGAAGTGGATGAACAGACTTTTGCCAATTGGGACTTTATTGTTCCATTAACTTTCTCAACTACACCCGAAGCCTTGGGTCAAAATCTGCAATGCAACCTCTGCTCCTCTTGTAATGCTGCACACAGCATCTTAAGGATCCTAATATTAAAGTGAGTTGCTTGATCTGACTCCAGAGAGACCAGCATTCCATACCTCTGTACCAGCTCTCTCAACAGCAGTTTAGCTACAGTGAGACTGTCATTTATCCCGTCACGAGAAAATGCATACTATAACAAGAACAAAGCTCAGCCCATTCCAAACAGGCATTTCCATGACATCCATCTGCATCCTATTAAAGGGACTACGTGATCTACATGCATCTGCTGGCATGTAACACAGCAGTGACATATATTTTCTTCATGCATCCTAAATCTGGGATTTATCCAATTCTGTCTAAAGCACCTCATCATTACATCCCTACATAAATCTGTTGAACTATGGAACTCAAAACCAGAGAACTTCCACAATGTCTTGGATTGTGCAGAGAGCATAAACGTCTGTCAGGAAACCATAATTTGTTCTTAAACATGAGCCGTCAACAAAAGACACATAGGTGGTCATTCTGACCTCGGCGGTAAAAGGCGCCTACCGCCGGTCAGAAATCCTCCATAATTCCGCTGTGGTCGCGGTAATCCGCCACGGTCATTCTGACCCGCAGCAGCCAAACCTCCGAAAATCCGACAGCCACAACAGACCGCCAGACCAGCGGTCGGCGGAAAAGTGGAGGTGACCAAACCTCCACCGTCACAACAACGTCACGCCCATGCCATTACGACCCACGAATCCACGCGGCGGTCTTTCAAACGCGGTTTTCCATTGGCGGTACACACCGCCGCGGTCAGAATACACACAAACGAACAAAACTCAGCCACATTGGACGATTTGAATTCCACACACCTGATACACATACACACACCACTCCCACACAGACAATCCAATATAAAACACACACCCACATCACCCACAAACCCCTTCGACCAAAATCCAAAAAGAAGCACTGAGAGACACAGCAGCGATCACAGAACACCATCACACAGAGGCACACTAAACCATCACCCACACAATATCCACACACAAAACAACACACACCACCACACTCAACACACTTAACTACACATACTCCACCCCACACATCATACACACCACTCCATGGCACCCCAAAGACACCCCCGCTTCTCAGACGAAGAACTCAGGGTCATGGTGGAGGAAATCGTTCGGGTAGAGCCCCAGCTCTTCGGCACACAGGTCCAATACACCAGCATTGCCCGGAGGACGGAGCTATGGCAGAGGATTGTCGACAGGGTCAACGCTGTGGGACAGCACCCCAGAAAACGCTAAGACATCAGGAAGCGATGGAACGACCTACGGGGGAAGGTGCGTTCCATGGTATCCAGGCACAACATCGCCGTGCAGAAGACTGGCGGAGGACCCCCACCTCAACCCCCACAATTTACAACATGGGAGGAGGAAGTCTTGAACATCCTGCATCCTGACGGCCTCGCAGGAGTCGGCGGAGGAATGGATTCTGGTAAGTTGAAGCTTCAATACTGCTTCCCCCCCACCTGCATGCCAAATCATACCCCAACCCTCACCCCCATCCTCGAACCCCACCCTCACCCCCACCCCCATCCTCACCCCCACCCTCACCCCCACCACCATCCTCACCCCCACCACCATCCTCACCCCCACACCCAGCACACCTATTCCCTGCCAATGTCTCACCATCACAACCCACACATCCCAAAACCTAGGCCTGCATGCGTCCACTAAGCATGGACACCCATCACCAAAGCATGCCCAATGCATATACACATCCCCCCCACAAGCCACCCTCACCAAAGCCCCCACACACAAATGCCAGCACTTGGGGACACGGGAACCCACAGATACACCCATATGGCACACATTGAAACTATAACCATACCTCTATACCCCTGCAGGACCCGACCGCCAACACACCGCCACGGAGGGCCCAGAATTCTCCACACCCCCCACCCAAGAGGCCGTCAGCGATGACAGCAGCTCTGTCGACCTGGACACTGATGACCAGCCCGGACCATCGGGGACCTCTGGACAGTCGGTTCCCCTCAGACAGCCACAGGCCACTACAGACCCAAACCCCTCTGGGAACACCAGCACAGCTCCCACCCAGTGGGCCCATGCCTCTGTCTCCAGGGCGCGTCAATCAGCGGTGTGTCTACCACTACAGGGCACCCAGGATAACCCACCACCCCAACAACAACAGGGACCTGGGGGCAGTGGTAGTGGGCACACCGGCCAGGGGGCAGAGGCCCTGGGAAACAGGGGAACTGGGAGGGCAGCTGTGCGACAGGGGGGGGGACGGGCCCAGGGAACCCACTCTCCACGAGGCCCTCACCACCATCATGGGAGCATACAACCGCTCCCAGGAGACGATGGCGACGGTACTGGCCAGGCTCCAGGAGATCCAGGTACTGCAGGAGGAACACTATCGGGGGTACAGGGAGGACATCAGAGCCCTCACCTCCACCCTGGTTACCATGGTAGGGCTGCTGCAGGAACTCATCAACACCAGGACGGACACTCAACAACAACAAAGGGCCCCTGCCACTAGCCTGGACCAAGAACAGCCAACCACCTCCGCCGGCGCTAGTGGACAGGAGGCCCCCGCACAACAGCAGCCCACCAGACCCCCACCTCCTGCAGGAGAAGAACCACCCCGCAAGAGGGCCCTGAGATCTCGCAAGAAGACAGAGTAGGATGTCAAGACCCCCGCCAGCAAAGGATACCACCTGATGTCATCCCACTGTCCCACATTGTCACCCTGTCCATCCTTGAACTGCCCATGCTCCATCTCTCCACAGGCCTATGGACAATGCACCTGTGTGACTGTTACTCTGGACCCTGCCATGGACATTCCTTCACCATAGCCCCCACCCACTTGAAACCACCCATCCCATTTTGAGCACTGAAATAAACACCTATTTTGCACAAAACTATCTGGAGTCTGGCTGTGATTTCAAAATATTGTAATTGACATGACAGTGCAAATGTGTCCTTGTACATAGTGAAGTCAACAACCCGCTGCCACAAAGCTGTAGTCCATGGGGAAACGAAGCACAGGACTCGTAGTGGGGACCCCAGATCTGAAATAGGGAGGGAAAAGCCACAACTCAGTCATCATACACTGGGGCAAATAGACAGGCAGCAGAGATGCAGGAGAGTAGTTTACATTTACTAAATTATGTTTGAATTGTTACCTGTGTCCTATTGGAAGTACTGTGCAATGATTCTGTCCCTGTTGTCTGTTTCAGCCCCGTCGTCTTCCTCCTCGTCACTCTCCACAGGTTCCACAGCTGCCACAACACCACCGTCTCGACCATCCTCCTGCAGGAAAGGCACCTGGCGGCGCAAAGCCAGGTTGTGAAGCATGCAGCAGGCCACGATGATGTGACACACCTTCTTAGGTGAGTACATTAGGGATCCACCTGTCATATGCAGGCACCGAAACCTGGCCTTTAGGAGGCCGAAGGTGCGTTCGATCACCCTCCTAGTACGCCCATGGGCCTCATTGTACTGTTCCTCTGCCCTGGTCCGGGGATTCCTTACTGGGGTCAGTAGCCACGACAGGTTGGGGTACCCAGAGTCCCCCAATAGCCATACACGGTGTCTCTCTAGCTGTTCCATCACGTAAGGGATGCTGCTATTCCTTAGGATGTAGGCGTCATGCACTGACCCAGGGAACTTGGCATTGACATGGGAGATGTACTGGTCAGCCAAACACACCACCTGGATGTTCATAGAATGGTAACTTTTCCTGTTCCTGTACACCTGCTCACTTCCTTGGGGGGGAACCAAAGCCACATGGGTCCCATCAATGGCACCAATGACTTTGGGAATATGTCCAAGGGCATAGAAATCACCCTTCACTGTAGCCAATTCGCCCACCTCAGGGAAAAGGATGTAGCTCCTCATGTATTTCATCAGGGCAGACAACACTCTGGATAACACCTTCGAAAACATGGGCTGAGACATCCCAGAAGCAATTCCCACTGTTGTCTGAAATGACCCACTTGCCAAGAAATGGAGTACTGACAGGACCTGCACCAGAGGGGGAATCCCTGTGGGTTGGCGGATGGGGGACATCAGGTCGGGCTCCAGCTGGGCACACAGTTCATGTATAGTGGCACGGTCAAGCCGGTAGGTCAGGATAATGTGGCGTGCTTCCATTGTCGACAGGTCCACCAGCGGTCTGTACACGGGAGGATTCCTCCTTCTCCTCGCCAAACCCAGCGGACGGTGCCTAGGAAGGACAACATGGAGCACACAGTCAAGCAACCCACAGGTACGTACTCACAGCTTGCACAGTAAACGATTCTCTATGCAGTGAATGGCGTGTATGAGTGGCTATGCAAGGCCTAGGCCTGTGTGACGCAGTTGAAATTGAGCCATGTGGACCCTCGAAATGGCGGCTGCCTGACCTGTGAAGTGTGACAATGGGATGTGAGGTCAATGCGCTGGCGTGGCACACCGTGGCGGTAGGCGGTCGAAGACCGCGGCGCGAAGCCGCATTGGATAACATTGAAGCCTATGGGTATCAGGAGCCAATGGCGAAGTGCGCCGGCGGTGGCGGACCTATACTGCAAGTGTTGCTGTGACCTCGGTCTGGAAGGGACAATGGCTCATGTGTCTGGGGAAAGGGCCCCTGCCTTCACTGGAGAAGAGTTGGAGAAACTTGTGGATGGGGTCCTCCCCCAGTATGCGCTACTCTACGGTCCTCCAGACCAACAAGTGAGTTTAATTCAATATGGATTTGGGGCCACTGGCTGGCCTGGGGGCCTGGCGGGGGGCATGTTGGGCCTGGCGGGGGGCATGGCGGGGATGGGGGGCATGTTGGGCCTGGCGGGGGGCCTGGTGGGGATGGGGGGCATGTTGGGCCTGGCGGGGGGCATGGCGGGGGGCCTGGCGGGGATGGGGGGCATGTTGGGCCTGGCGGGGGGTATGGCGGGGGGCCTGGCGGGGATGGGGGGCATGTTGGGCCTGGCGGGGGCATGGCGGGGGGCCTGGCGGGGATGGGGGGCATGTTGGGCCTGGCGGGGGGGCATGGCGGGGGGCCTGGCGGGGATGGGGGGCATGTTGGGCCTGGCGGGGGGCCTGGCGGGGATGGGGGGCATGTTGGGCCTGGCGGGGGGCATGGCTGGGGGCCTGGCGGGGATGGGGGGCATGTTGGGCCTGGCGGGGGGCATGGCGGGGGGCCTGGCGGGGATGGGGGGCATGTTGGGCCTGGCGGGGGCATGGCGGAGGGCCTGGCGGGGATGGGGGGCATGTTGGGCCTGGCGGGGGGGCATGGCGGGGGGCCTGGCGGGGATGGGGGGCATGTTGGGCCTGGCGGGGGGCCTGGCGGGGGGCCTGGCGGGGATGGGGGGCATGTTGGGCCTGGCGGGGGGCATGGCGGGGATGGGGGGCATATTGGGCCTGGCGGGGGGGCATGGCGGGGGCCTGGCGGGGATGGGGGGCATGTTGGGCCTGGCGGGGGGCCTGGCGGGGATGGGGGGCATGTTGGGCCTGGCGGGGGGCATGGCGGGGATGGGGGGCATGTTGGGCCTGACGGGGGGGCATGGCGGGGGGCCTGGCGGGGGGCCTGGTGGGGGGCATGGCGGGGGGCCTGGCGGGGATAGGGGGCATGTTGGGCCTGGCGGGGGGCCTGGCGGGGGGCATGGCGGGGGGCCTGGCGGGGATGGGGGGCGTTGGGCCACTGCCAACGAAAATGCAGACAAACTTGAACGTGGTATTTCTCCCTCCCTGTACGTGTCACATAGGTCCGCGCCCATGATAAGATCGGGATTTGGCGTGCCATCGCCAAGGAAGTCCGGACCCTGGGGGTCCACCATCGACGGGGCACCCACTGC
The DNA here is from genome assembly GCF_031143425.1 of Pleurodeles waltl. NCBI lineage: Eukaryota > Metazoa > Chordata > Amphibia > Caudata > Salamandridae > Pleurodeles > Pleurodeles waltl. The sequence continues at coordinate 1,531,006,939 of NC_090444.1, forward strand.
CGCAAGAGGTGGGAGGACATCTGCCGCGGGACCAAGAAGACCGCCGAGTCTCTGCTGGGGATGGCCTCCCAACGTAGGCGGGGTGCCTGCCGTCAACTGACCCCCCTGATGTTCCGGATCCTGGCGGTGGCCTACCCTGATTTGGATGGGCGCGTGAGGGCAGCACAGCAGACACAAGGGGGTGAGTACAAGCATAATCTACTCTGTTGTCGCGCAGTGGAGGTGTCTGGGTGGGGGAGGAGGGCTGTGGGTCCCCCTAGGCCAGGGCGATATCTGTAGGCTGGGCACCCCCGTAAGCCCCTGTGTCCCCAGCCACCACCCTCAGTAGTGTGCCAGTACAGCCATCCCTGGGCCGTGTCATCCATGGGTGCAGTTGTCAACTCTAGGCGTGTAGGGCATGTTCCACGGAATGCGTAGCGGACCCCAAGTGCGCAACTTAGTGCAGGGGGCATCTGTGTCTGTCATGTCCGCTAACTGTACCGGTGATCCATGTACTCAAAATCTCTTTATTTCTCTCTCCCCCCCCTTTTTGTTTGTCTTTCTGTGCTTGTGTGCATCAGCATCATCAGGCGGAGGAGAAGTGGCATCGGGGCAGGAGGTAGCTGCATCTCACATGGCCCAGGAGGGCCATGCCACAGAGTCTGACTGGACCAGTGAGACGGAGGGCGAGGGGAGCTCTACAACGGGGACGACTGGACCCTGCAGCGACACGGACACGTCCTCGGAAGGGAGCTCCCTTGCGGGGGGGGCAACATCCGTGCCCCCCGCCATTACAGGTACAGCCGCCACCCAGCGCACCATCTCCGCCCTCCCAGCAGCCCCTCAGCGTTCGCCCCGTGCCCGCTCTGCCAGGAAGCCGGGCATCTCCTTCGCCCCAGGCACCTCAGGCCCTGCCCCTGTTACCACCGCTGCCCTCAGTGAGGAGGTCATTGACCTCCTCCGAATGCTCATTGTTGGGCAGACTACCCTTTTGAATGCCATCCAGGGGGTGGAGAGGGAGGTTCATCGCAGCAATGCGTACCTGGAGGGCATTCATTCGGGTCAGGCTGCCCATCAACGATTGTTCCAGGCTCTGGCCTCAGCACTGACGGCAGCCATTGTCCCTGTCTCCTGCCTCCCTCTACTAACTCCCTCCTCCCAGTCTCCTGTTCCTCTGCCTGTCCCACCCACACCATCAGACCACCCTGCACACACCTCAACACCCAAGAGCAGCTCATCCAAACATAAGCACCACAGATCACGCAGACATTCACACAAGCAACATTCCGATGCAGACATGCCAACAGTCACTTCCACCTCTGTGACCCCCACCTCCTCGTCTCCCTCCTCCCTCCCTGTGACGTCTACACTCACACCTTCATTCACCTCACCATCAGCCAGTGTTTCCATCACCAGCACACCCTCCAGTACAGTCCGCACACGTGCAGTCACCACCCCCACTGCCATGTACACGTCCCCTGTGTCCTCTCCCACTGTGTCTGTCACCCCCTCTTCCACACCACACAAACGCAGCCACCCACCCACCCAACAGCCATCCACCTCACGACAGCCTATCCCTCCTGCACCTGCACCCAAAGACAGCAAACGTCACTCACCTACAACCACATCCTCTCCCTCCACTCCCATTCCCACTGTACCTATCACTCTCCATCGTCCCAAAAAAATCTATCTCTCTACTGCTACCTTCTTTCCTGACCCTGAGCCCCCCCTCCTTCTCGTCGGGGTAAAAAGAGCACCTCAGCCACCACCAGCCCTGCAGCCCCCTTGACAAGGGTGCAGGGGTATTGGAGCCCGCCAGCCCGCATGTCTGGATCTTCGCCCAGCAGCAAGGGGACAGGCAGCCCACCCCCTGGGAAGAGCAGCAGAAGGCGGAAGGGCCGCCGCAGGAGCCCGGGTTCTATATCCCCCCAGGACACTAGCCAGCCACCGTCAACAGCCACAGCTCCAAAGGGAGGAAAGGGCCACAGACTCCCGACTAAGGAGGGCAAGGGCAGCAAGGCGGAGAAGTCAGGCAGCAGGCCTGCTGCCCATGGAGGACCCGTCACAGCTGCCCAGGAGGAGCCCACAACCCCCATAGCCGCTGCCCAGGGAGGAACCGTCACAGCTGCCCAGGAGGAGCCCACCACCCCCATAGCCGCTGCCCAGGGAGGACCCAGCCCAGCTGGCCAGGAGGGCCCCACCACCCACAGCCCAGGTGGGCATTGAAGGAGCACCATCCCCGCTGCCCAGGAGGGCACCACCAGGCAATGAGCAGTTGGCCATAGAATGGCCGCCGTCTCCAGCACCGCTCCGCTGGGGACCGCCGTCTCAAGAACCGCTGAACTGGGCCCTTCAAGGCAAGAACCGCTGAACTGGGCCCTTCAAGGCAAGAACCGCTGAACTGGGCCCTTCAAGGCAAGAACCGCTGAACTGGGCCCCGCCGTCTCCAGCACCGCTCCGCTGGGGACCGCCGTCTCAAGAACCGCTGAACTGGGCCCTTCAAGGCAAGAACCGCTGAACTGGGCCCTTCAAGGCAAGAACCGCTGAACTGGGCCCCGTCGTCTCCAGCACCGCTCCGCTGGGGACCGCCGTCTCAAGAACCGCTGAACTGGGCCCTTCAAGGCAAGAACCGCTGAACTGGGCCCTTCAAGGCAAGAACCGCTGAACCGGGCCCCGCCGTCTCCAGCACCGCTCCGCTGGGGACCGCCGTCTCAAGAACCGCTGAACTGGGCCCTTCAAGGCAAGAACCGCTGAACTGGGCCCTTCAAGGCAAGAACCTCTGAACTGGGCCCTGCCGTCTCCAGCACCGCTCCGCTGGGGACCGCTGTCTCAGGAACCGCTGAACTGGGCCCCGCCGTCTCCAGCACCGCTCCGCTGGGGACCGCCGTCTCAAGAACCGCTGAACTGGGCCCTTCAAGGCAAGAACCGCTGAACTGGGCCCTTCCAGGCAAGAACCGCTGGCCCTTTGGCAGACGTGGCAGGGCAGGATCTGTCTCGGGCAGGGCTGCAGGATGTCCTCTGGCCAACATGCCTCCTCCAGTGGCAGTGGAGTCTGTTATGGACTGTTTGGACTGTGGCTTTGCACTCCCCAGGATGGCCCAGTGGGCAGGCCACCCACTGTATGGACTGTATGGACTGTGGCTTTGCACTCCCCAGGATGGCCCAGTGGGCAGGCCACCCACTGTATGGACTGTATGGACTGTGGCTTTGCACTCCCCAGGATGGCCCAGTGGGCAGGCCACCCACTGTATGGACTGTATGGACTGTGGCTTTGCTCTCCCCAGGATGGCCCAGTGGGCAGGCCACCCACTGTATGGACTGTATGGACTGTGGCTTTGCACTCCCCAGGATGGCCCAGTGGGCAGGCCACCCACTGTATGGACTGCATGGACTGTGGCTTTGCACTCCCCAGGATGGCCCAGTGGGCAGGCCACCCACTGTATGGACTGCATGGACTGTGGCTTTGCACTCCCCAGGATGGCCCAGTGGGCAGGCCACCCACTGTATGGACTGCATGGACTGTGGCTTTGCACTCCCCAGGATGGCCCAGTGGGCAGGCCACCCACTGTATGGACTGCATGGACTGTGGCTTTGCACTCCCCAGGATGGCCCAGTGGGCAGGCCACCCACTGTATGGACTGTATGGACTGTGGCTTTGCACTCCCCAGGATGGGCCAGTGGTCATGGAGTCCCCTCGTGGATCTGGCGTCGTGTACTCAAGTGGCTGAGGTGCCCCCCCTTCCCTTCCCCCTGAGGTGCCTGTCCTTTTTTCTTTCTGATGCCCCTGCAGTGTTCTCTCCGTGGAGTTCTTGTTGTGGGACTGGGCCTTGCCCCTTTGCTCAGGACCCCTGTGGTCCACGGACAGTGGTTGGACTACATATAGTAGATGTATATATTTTGTACATAGTTTATTTATTTATTTGGATTACTGCTGTCCATTTTTCAATATATCTGCCCGTTTAAGATCTCTTCTTTTGGTCTTTGCATTATTTCGGAGGGGGGGGTTTGTGGGTTGTGACAGTGATCTGTGGGAATGCATTGATGTGTGTGTTGTAGTGGGTGTGGGTGGGTGGGTGTGTGCCGGTAATCTTTTCCCTCCCCTGTGTCGTAGGTGCAGTACTCACCGATGTCTTCCGCGCCACCGGGCGTGCTCCTGGTACAGGAGCAGGTATAGGAGTGCGGGGATGACCTGTAACTCGGGTTCCATACTGCCGGAATCTCGCGTGGTGTATGTGGAGGTGAGCGTTTTCCCGTTCGTAGTCTGTTTCCGCCGTGTTTTTATCGGCGGTGCTCCCGCCCCGGAAAAGGTGGCGGATTGGTGGGTCGTGATAGGGTGGGCGGTACATTGTCTGCCGCCTGGCTGTTGGCGGTGACCGCCGCGCTGTTTGTTTGTTCCGCCGTGGCGGTCGGAGTGTTAATGCGGCGGGCTGTGTTGGCGGTTCCCGCCAGGGTCAGAATTGCATATTTTGGACCGCCGGCCTGTTGGCGGGTTGGCCGCCGCTTTATCACCGACCGCCAGGGTCAGAATGACCCCCATAATCATGTCTAATGAAAGGTTAATCATTTATGTTGACTCTTGGTTTGGTGCATGAAACCACAACATCGAGACAGTCATTTTAAAAATCATCAGATACATCACTTTCAAGCAGGGAGAGCAAGGTACTGGAATTCAGGACCTGATACCTCTTAAGTGTCACATTGTCAGATGCAAGAGTTTGTTGCTCATATTTAGTAAGACATGGACTTGTCATGTATTCGTTTTTGGTTTTGGCAAGCAAAATTTCAACCAAGTGTGTGACCATAACAGTTAAAGGCTGTCCCATCACTATGCTTTCACTCCTATCAAAGGCGAAACTCACTGCTACTACTGATTTCAGACAACCATCCAGCCATGTGGAGATGGGTTCAAGAGTAATTGAAAAGTAGGCCACATGCCTTCTTGTCTCACCATGTAATTGAGTGAGCACACAGCCATCACTTTCACTGCAAATAAGGTAAACATGTTGGTATAATCTGACATTCCTATAGACTTTATCATAGCTCTTGGAAAGATTTAATGCGTTCCTTGTCCTATTGAAGTGGATGAAGCTGATCTCTGTGTATCAGCTTCAGGAAAGGCTTACCCACTAGGCAAAGGTATCCACTGTCTACAGTAGCCAACCATTCTTAAAATATTCTGGGGGTTATTACAACTTTGGAGGAGGTGTTAATCCGTCCCAAAAGTGACGGTAAAGTGACGGATATACCACAGCCGTATTACGAGTTCCATAGGATATAATGGACTCGTAATACGGCTGGTGGTATATCCGTCACTTTACCATCACTTTTGGGACAGATTAACACCTCCTCCAAAGTTGTAATAACCCCCTTTGTCTTCTATTTGTGTTTATGGAGGACCCATCATTAGGATAGCCCTTACTCCCTTTCGTGATAATTTTCTCGTTCCTTTTTTAATGTAATGCTCCAAATATTGGACTTCTTTTTGACAGTACTGCAGTTTACTTAAGGACACTATGGCCATTCTCAGCTAGACGTTTTAGGAGTAAAATGGTTCACTGTTTGAAGCTTTTCTTGTGCTTGATGACACAAACAGACCATCAATGTATTACACAAGGATTGAATTACAAGGCATCTGCAATGTTTCAACATTTTCTTCATTATCTGATTAAAGAATCAGGGACTCTCCTTAAATCCTTATAGGAGTCAGCACCATGTAAAAACCCTCTCTTAAAGCACAAATGAGAATAGGAACTGGCAAGTCTCATGCAATGGAACTGAAAAAAAAGCCTGCAAAAGGTTTGCAGCAGTGAGCCACTTTGTTGTGCACAGAAATTCATAAACATAGTGGCTGGATTCAGTACCACCGGACAACATGGGATTATGATTGCATTAATCTTTCTCAATCCTGCATTATTCCAGACTTTCCATTGGGCTTCTGTAAGCCCATAATCAGTGAGTTACAAGGAGTCCCGACTAGTTCCCATTAAGATCCCTTCTTCAACATGCCCTCAAATATTGGTGGTATTCCTACCAAAATTCTGGGGTCAACCAATATGGTGGTGTTTTTGGAAAAATTGCATTTGGCTTAACTGTAATATGGACGGGTTCTACATCTTTCGTAGTCTGATGTCTTTTCCTGTGAAATTCCATACTTCTGGATTCACAGTTCCTTTCAAATTAGGGGGAAATTCCTTCATTGTTCTCATTGGGTAAAGCCTTACAGCATCTTGTTGAGCTAGCTTGAACCCAACATCCTCATCATGAGTTCGGAAATCATTTTCATTAGGGGTGCAAAGTGTTGTGCAATTTAAATTTCACTATGACTCAAATACTAAAAGGTTTTACATGACTCAGGTCACACATAACAAACTGGTGGCCTTCTTCAATTTAGCCCATTTTTACAGGCAATTCTTCTGAAACTGGATTTGTAATCTCTTTATTTGCAATGCAGTGGAATGAGTAGCTTCGGTGTTAAAAAAAAAAGGACACTTGGTGGCTCTTTACCTCACCTTCTACATATGGTCCACTATGGTCTACCTCTGAGGCTGTGCCAAACACGTAATCTGCCTTCCCTTTCAGGTGCCATCATTGTGAAGTATCAGAATCAAATCTCTAACTTTCAATCACGGGAAATTGCTAAAATGTGTTCAGGTTTAGTGTCTGAAAAGGGTTTTAATTTTACTCGAGGCATCTGATTCATGTTAATTTTAGGACTGCCCACATTCTGTTGAACCATATGGGCTTATGGGACCTGCATCATATGAACCTATGTTTGATTTGGCACTTGAATTTATTGAACGGGTGTACTTTGCATTTGCATCTGATTTCCTCCTAACATTTCATTATTTGCAGTCATTCTATTTGGATTCAGCCTACGTTCCCGCTCCCAATGTATCATCTTGTTACAATGTTGCAACATCTACACCTGAAAAAGGGCACTTGGTGGCTCTTTACCTATCCTTCTACATATGGTCCACTTTGGTCTACCTCTAAGACTGTGCCAAGCATGCACTCTGCCTCAGGCACCATCATTGTGACATATATGAGTCAAATCTCTAACTTTCAATCACAGGAAATTGCTGAATGAGTTCTGTTTTGGTGTCTGAAAAGGGTTTTTATTTACTTGAGGCTTCTGATTCATGTTAATTTTAGGATTGCCCACATTCTGTTGAACCATTTGGGCTTGTGGGACATTCATTACTGGAACCTATGCTTGCATTTGCACTTGTATGTGTCGACAGGTACATTTTGCATTTGCATCTGATTTCCTCCTTACTTACATTATTTGCCTTCATTCTATCTGGATTCAGCCTATACTTCCTCTCCCAATGTATTATCTTGTTACAGAAGTGAAAATGAGTCATTTTCTTGAATGTTGCAACACCTACACCTGAATTTGGATCCATAGAATTCCTCAGCCTTTACCCTGTAAAGCATCCATATCTCCTTGAACACCTTGTAATCCAGCTTAAAACCCCAATCCATGCATGCCTTTATGAAATATGACACTTTGCACTGCACAATCATTGCCTGCAAACAACTGATTCTGAAAACTTTTCTATGGCAATTTTCGCTTGTGCCAGTATTGGACCTTACCTTAAGCTTTTTCTGCTTCATCTCCTGTTCATCACTACATTACACGGTATATTTCAGAATCGTATTCAGCAACTTTGTCTTCCAACAAAACACATTCTGGTATAAATGCTGACGAAGCTCAGGTCTCAGTCGAATAACAAACTGTGAAATAAAGAATCCCATATCATTCAGCTCAAGATGCATTTGAGCTGTATACTGCTGAAATGCTTTCAACAAATTCTCGTAATTCTCAAGCTCAAACTCTTTCTCCTCCTGCTGAATCCTGTTAAACCACACATAGGGGGTCATTCTGACCTCGGCGGTAAAAGGCGCTTACCGCCGGTCAGAAGACCGCCATAACACCGCCGCGGCAAACCGCCACGGTCATTCTGACCCGCAACTGGCAAACCTCCAAAAACCCAACATCAACAAAAGTCCGCCACACCAAAGGTCAGCGAAAAACTAGCGATGACCAAACCTCCACCGTCACGCCAACAGAAATATGCCCATGCCATTCCAACCCACGAATCCTCGCGGCGGTCTTCCAACCGCGGTATTCCATTGGCGGTACACTCCGCCGCAGTCAAAATACACACACCCTTACAAAACACAACCACATTGGACAATTTGAAATACACACACCTGATACACATACAAACAACACACCCACACACCCAATACAATATAAAACACACACCCACATCACCCACAAACCCCTACGACAAAAAAAAATGACAGAAAGCCAGAGATAGACAGCCCTGCTTAGACAGCACCATCACACAGAGGCAAACCACACCATCACCCACACAATATCCACGCACAAAACACCACACATCACCACACTCACCACACTCTATAACACATACACCACCACACACTTCATCCACACCACCCTATGGCACCCCAAAGACACCCCCAGTTCTCAGACGCCGAACTCTGGGTCATGGTGGAGGAAATAGTTCGGGTAGAGCCCCAGCTCTTCGGGACACAGGTGCAGCACACCAGCATTTACAGGAAGATGGAGCTATGGCAAAGGATAGTCGACAGGGTCAACGCTGTGGGACAGCATCCACAAAATCGGGATGACATCAGGAAGCGGTGGAACGACCTACGGTGGAAGGTGCGTTCCATGGTATCAAGGCACAACATCGCAGTGCAGAAGACTGGCGGCGGACCCCCAACTACTCCCCCAGAATTTACAGCATGGGAGGAGGAAGTCTTGCACATCCTGCATCCTGAGGGTTTCGCAGGAGTATCTGGAGGAATGGACTCTGGTAAGTCAAATCTTAACTACTTCTTCCCACCCCCACCCCACCTGCATCCCAAATCATACCCCCACCCTCACCCCTTACCCCCATCACACCTACTCCTTGCAAATGGCTCACCATCACAACCCACCCATCCCAACACCTAGACCTGCATGCGTCCACAAAGCATGGACACCCATCACCAAAGCATGCCCACTGCACATACACATCTCCCCCACAAGCCACCGTCACAAATGCCCACACACAGGAATGCCAGCCCTGGGGTACACGGGCACCCACCCAGTGACCGATATGGCATACACTGAAGCAATAACCATACCTCTATACCCCGGAAGGAACCAAACGCCACCACACCGCCCAGGAGGGTCAAGAAATGTCCATCCCTCCCCCAGAAGAGGCCACCAGTGATGACAGCAGCTCTGTCTCCCTGGACCCAGATGACCAGCCCGGACCATCGGGGACCTCTGGACAGTCGGTTCCCCTCACACAGCCACTGGCCACAGCAGACCCAACCCCCTCTGGGAACACCAGCACAGCTCCCACCCAGCGGGCCCATGCCTCTGTCTCCAGGACACGTCAATCAACGGTGTGTCCACCACTACAGGGCACCTAGGTTAACCCACCACCCCAACAAAAACAGGGACCTGGGGGCAGTGGTAGTGGGCACACGGTCCAGGGGACAGAGGCCCAGGGAAACAGGGGAACTGGGAGGGCTGCTGTGCGACAGGGGGGGGACAGGCCTAGGGAACCCACTCTCCACGAGGCCCTCAACTCCATCATGGGAGCATACCACCACTCCCAGGAGACGATGGCGACGGTACTGGCCAGGTTCCAGGAGATCGAGGTCATGCAGGAGCAACAGTACATGGGGTTCAGGGAAGAACTTCGAACCATCAGTTCCGCAATGGGCACCATCGTAGGGGCACTCAACCAGATTGTCACCACATTGCGGGACCATGTGGCACCACAAAGGGCCCCTGTCACTAGAATGGACCAAGAACAGGCTACCACCTCCGCCGGCGCTAGTGGACAGGAGGCCCCCACACAACAACAGGCCACCAGAACCCCACCTCCTGCAGAAGAAGAACCACCCCGCAAGCGGGGCCTGAGATCTTGTAAGAAGACAGAGTAGGATGTCAAGACCCCCACCAGCAAAGGATACCCCCTGATGTTATCCCACTGTCCTACATTGTCACCCTGTCCAACCTTTAACTGCCCCTGCTCCACCTTCCACAGGCATATGGACAATGCACCTGTGAGACTGAAAAGCTGGACTCTGCCATGGACATTCCTCCACCATCACCCATCACCGATTTCCCACCATGTCCCTAAATTCAGCTTTTTAATGAAAACACGTATTGCACAAAAACAATCTGGAGTCTGCCTGTATTGTGAACAAATGTATTAAACATAATGCTGCCAAAATGTCCAGTTACACAGTGATGAAAACATACCACTGTCACACAGCTGTAGTCCATGGGGAAACAAAGCAGAGGTCACGCAGTGGGGGCCACATCTCTGAAATTTGAAGGGAAAGTCACAACTCAGTTAACATACACTGGGGGAATAGGACAGACAGTAGAGAGGCAGGAGACTGTAAGTAATTGTAAAATGCCGGTGTTGATTCTTACCAGTGTGTTATTGAAAATACTGTAGTATCACTGTGTCCCTGTTGTCTGTGTCGTCCCCGTCGTCTTCCTCCTCTTCACTCTCCACAGGTTCCACAGCTGCCACAAAACCACCATTTTGACCATCCTCCTGCAGGAAAGGCACCTGGCGTCGCAAAGCCAGGTTGTGAAGCATACAGCAGGCCACGATGATATGACACACCTTCTTTGGTGAGTACATTAGGGATCCACCTGTCATATGCAGGCACCTAAACCTGGCCTTCAAGAGGCCGAAGGTCCGCTCGATCACCCTCCTAGTACGCCCATGGGCCTCATTGTACCGTTCCTCTGCCCTGGTCCTGGGATTCCTCACTGGGGTCAGTAGCCATGACAGGCTGGGGTAACCAGAGTCACCTATTAGCCACACACGGTGTCTCTGTAGCTGTCCCATCACATAAGGGATGCTGCTATTTCGCATGATGTACGCGTCATGCACTGACCCAGGGAACTTGCCATTTACATGGGAGATGTACTGGTCAGCCAAACAGACCACCTGGACATTCATCGAATGATAACTTTTTCTGTTCCTGTACACCTGTTCACTTCCTCTGGGGGGTACCAAAGCCACATGGGTCCCATCAATGGCACCAATGATGTTGGGAATATGTCCAAGGGTATAGAAATCACCCTTCACTGTAGCCAAATCCTCCACCTCAGGGAAAACAATGTAGCTCCGCATGTATTTCATCAGGGCAGACAACGCTCTGGACAAAACCTTAGAAAACATAGGCTGAGACATCCCAGATGAAATAGCCACTGTTGTTTGGAATGATCCACTTGCCAAAAAATGGAGTACTGACAGAACCTGCACTAGAGGGGGAATCCCTGTGGGTTGGCGGATGGGTGACATCAGGTCTGGCTCCAGCTGGGCACACAGTTCCTGTATAGTGGCACGGTCAAGTCTGCAGGTGAATATGACATGTCGTTCTTCCATTGTCGACAGGTCCACCAGCGGTCTGTACACGGGAACAGCCCTCCATCTCCTCACAAGTCCCTGCGGACGGTACCTAGGAAGGACAATATGGAGCACAGAGTCAATCAACCCACAGGTACGTTCACACAGCTTGCACTGTACACGATTCTCTATGCATTGAATGGCTTGTATGAGTGGCAATGCAAGGCCTAGGCCTGTGTGACGCAGCAGAAATTAAGCCATATGGGCCTTTGAAATGGCGGCTGCCTGACCTGTGAAGTGTGACAATGGGATGTGAGCTCATTGCTATGACGTGGCACACCGTGGCGGTAGGCGGTCGAAGAACGCGGTGCAAAGCCGCATTGGTTAACATTGAACTCTATGGGTTTCAGGAGCCAATGAGGATGTGCGCCGGCGGTCGCGTGACCGCCATTTTCTATCTGCTTAATCACTCAAGACCTGATCATCCACAGGAGAGGACCTATACTGCAAGTGCTGCTGTGACCTCGGTCTGGAAGTGACAATGGATGCTGCGACTGGGGAAAGGGCCCCTGCCTTCACTTCAGAAGAGTTGGAGACACTCGTGGATGGGGTCCTCCCCCAGTATGCGCTACTCTACGGTCCTCCAGACCAACAGGTGAGTACACTGGGACCATGCTTAGTGAGCAATGCCTGGGTTGAGGGGGGTGAATGAACGATGGTGGGGAGGGGAGCAAATGAGAAATGCATCGCACGACAGATGAGAGCATGTGCCACATGGCAAGGGTGGGGAGGGGGCGCCACTCACATCGACCATGCAGAGAAGTGATGATGTTTTTTTTCCTACCCTGTACATGTCACATAGGTCAGCGCCCATCAGAAGATCGACATTTGGCGTGCCATCGCCAAGGACGTCCGGGCCCTGGGTGTCCACAACAGACGGGGCACCCACTGCCGCAAGAGGTGGGAGGACATCCGCCGCGGGAGCAGAAAGACCGCCGAGGCTCTGCTGGGGATGGCCTCCCAACCTAGGAGGGGTGCCACACTGCAATTGACCCCCCTGATGTCCCGGATCCTGGCGGTGGCCTACCCCGATTTGGATGGGCGCGTGAGGACATCACAGCAGACACAAGGGGGTGAGTATCAGCACATTCTGCTATATTAGCGCACAGTGGAGGTGTCTGGGTGGGGGAGGAGGGCTGTGGCTATCTCTAGGCCAGGGCGGTTTCTGTAGGCTAGGCCCCTCCGTAAGGCATGGCCCTGTGCCCCCGCCTCCCACCTCTGTAGGGTGCTAAGTACAGCTATCCATGGCCCGGACTCACCTATGTGTGCATTTGTCGTCCATAGACTTGTAGGCCAAGTCACAATAATTGAGTAGTGTACCCCGAGTGCGCGGCGTAGTGCAGGGGGCTTCTGTGTCTGTCCTCTCTGCCAACGGTGTCGCCAATGCATGCACTCAACATGTCTTTCTTTCTTCTCCCCCCCCCCTTTTTTTTGGTTTTCCTGTTCATGTGTGCATTAGCATCATCAGGCGGAGGAGAAGTGGCATCGGCGCACGAGGGAGCTGCATCTCACATGGCCCCGGAGAGCCATGCAACCGACTCCGAGTTCACCAGTGAGACGGAGGGCGAGGGGAGCTCCACAATGGGGACCCGTGGAGACGTCAGCGACACCGACACGTCCTCGGAAGGGAGCTCCCTTGTGGTGGCGGCAACATCCGTGCCCACCGCTACAACAGGTACAGCCGCCACCCAGCGTACCAGCTCCGCCCTCCCAGCAGCCCCTCAGCGTTCGCCCCGTGCCCGCTCGGAAAGGAAGCCGGGCATCTCCTTCGCCCCAGGCACCTCAGACCCTGCCCCAGTTACCCCTGCTGCCCTCAGTGCGGAGATCATTGACCTTCTCCAGATGCTCATTGTTGGGCAGTCTACCCTTTTGAATGCCATCCAGGGGGTAGAAAGGGAGGTGCATCGGAGCAATGCATACCTGGAGGGCATTCATTCGGGTCAGGCTGCCCATCAGTGATCATTCAACGCTCTGGCCTCAGCACTGACGGCAGCCATTGTCCCTGTTTCCAGACTCCCTCCTCCAACTCCCTCCACCCAGTCCCACTCCCCTGTTCCTCTGCCTATCTCAGCCACACCTACAGACCAGCCTGCACACACCTCAACACCCAAGGGCAGCTCATCCAGACATAAGCACCACAGATCACACAAGCATTCACCCAAGCAACATCCACATGCAGACATGCCAACAGCCACTGCCTCCTCTGTGTCCCCTTCCTCCTCGTCTCCCTCCTCCCTCCCTGTGACGTCTCCACTCACACCTGCATGCACACCACCATCAGCCAGTACGTCCATCACCAGCACACCCACCAGAACACTCCGCACACGTGCAGACACCACCCCCACTGCCATTTACACGTCCCCTGTGTCCTCTCCCACTGTGTCTGTCACCCCCTCTTCCAAACCACACAAACGCAGGCAGCCACCCACCCAACAGCCATCCACCTCACGACAGCCTCTGTCACAAGCACCTGCACCCAAAGACAGCACACTTGACTCTCCTACAACCACATCCTCTTCCTCCACTCCCATACCCACTGCACCTACCCTTCCCATTGCTCCTAAAAAACTTTTCCTCTCCAAAATTAACCTCTTTGCATCACCTGACCCACCCCCTCCATCTGGTAAGAGTCCAAACAGCACCTCAGCCACCACAAGCTCTGCACCTACTAGGACCATAGTTCAGGGCTATTGGAGTCCATCAGCTCCTAGGGCAGGAACATCGGCCAGCAGCAAGGGGACAGCCAGCCCACCCCCTGGGAAAAGAACCAAAAAAGGGAAGGGCCGGCGCGACAGGCCTGAGACGGCTGCCCCCAAGGACACTACCCTTGCACCGTCACCTGGCACATCCACAAAGGGAGGCAAGGGCCCCAGAGATTCGGCGAAGGAGGGCAAGGGCAGCAGGGCGGACAAGTCCGGCAGCAGGCGAGCTGCCCAGGAGGTCCCCACCAGCCCCATTTCGGGTGTGACGGAGGACACCCACGGGCCCAGGACTCCAGCACAGGAGGGCCCCGCAAGCGAAAGTTCGGATGGCGACTGAGTGGGAAATATTGGCCAGATCTGGTTCCCTAGGAACACAAGACAAGCACCGCTGAACTGGGCCCCGCCGTGACAAGCACCGCTGAACAGGCCCCGCCGTGCCAAGCACCGCTGAACAGGGCCCCGCCGTGACAAGCACCGCTGAACAGGGCCCCGCCGTGCCAAGCACCGCTGAACAGGGCCCTTCAAGACAAGCACCGCTGAACAGGGCCCCGCCGTGACAAGCACCGCTGAACAGGCCCCGCCGTGACAAGCACCGCTGAACAGGCCCCGCCGTGACAAGCACCGCTGAACAGGGCCCCGCCGTGACAAGCACCGCTGAACAGGGCCCCGCCGTGACAAGCACCGCTGAACAGGGCCCTTCAAGACAAGCACCGCTGAACAGGGCCCCGCCGTGACAAGCACCGCTGAACAGAGCCCCGCCGTGACAAGCACCGCTGAACGGGGCCCTTCAAGACAAGCACCGCTGAACAGGGCCCCGCCGTGACAAGCACCGCTGAACAGGGCCCCGTCGTGACAAGCACCGCTGAACAGGCCCCGCCGTGACAAGCACCGCTGAACAGGGCCCTTCAAGACAAGCACTGCTGAACAGGGCCCGCCAAGACAGGTACTGCTGAACAGGCCCCGCCGTGACAAGCACCGCTGAACAGGGCCCCGTCGTGACAAGCACCGCTGAACAGGGCCCTTCAAGACAAGCACTGCTGAACAGGGCCCCGCCGTGACAAGCACCGCTGAACAGGGCCCCGCCGTGACAAGCACCGCTGAACAGGGCCCTTCAAGACAAGCACCGCTGAACAGGGCCCCGCCGTGACAAGCACCGCTGAACAGGGCCCTGTCGTGACAAGCACCGCTGAACAGGCCCCGCCGTGACAAGCACCGCTGAACAGGGCCCTTCAAGACAAGCACTGCTGAACAGGGCCCGCCAAGACAGGCACCGCTGAACAGGCCCCGCCGTGACAAGCACCGCTGAACAGGGCCCCGCCGTGACAAGCACAGCTGAACAGGGCCCTTCAAGACAAGCACCGCTGAACAGGGCCCCGCCGTGACAAGCACAGCTGAACTGGGCCCTTCAAGACAAGCACCGCTGAACAGGGCCCGCCAAGACAGGCACCGCTGAACAGGGCCCTTCCTGTCAAGCACCGCTCCGCTGGGCACCGCCGTCTCTGAACTGCTCCGCTGGGCCCTTCCTGTCAAGCACCACTCCGCTGGGCCCTTCATCTCAAGCACCGCTCCGCTGGGCCATTCATCTCAAGCACCGCTCCGCTGGGCCCTTCCTGTCAAGCATCGCTCCGCTGGGCACTGCCGTCTCTGAACTGCTCCGCTGGGCCCTTCAACTCAAGCACTGCTCCACTGGGCCCTTCATCTCAAGCACCGCTCCGCTGGGCCCTTCCTGTCAAGCACCGCTCCCCTGGGCACCGCCGTCTCTGAACTGATCCGCTGGGCCCTTCCTGTCAAGCACCGCTCCGCTGGGCCCTTCATCTCAAGCACCGCTCCGCTGGGCCCTTCCTGTCAAGCACCGCTCCGCTGGGCACTGCCGTCTCTGATCTGCTCCGCTGGGCACTTCCTGTCAAGCACCGCTCTGCTGGGCCCTTCATCTCAAGCACCGCTCCGCTGGGCTCTTCATCTCAAGCACCGCTCCGCTGGGCCCTTCCTGTCAAGCACCGCTCCCCTGGGCACTGTCGTCTCTGAACTGCTCCGCTGGGCCCTTCCTGTCAAGCACCGCTCCGCTGGGCACCGCCGTCTCTGAACTGCTCTGCTGGGCCCTTCATCTCAAGCACCGCTGGCCCATTGGCAGGGCTGGATCTGTGTCGGGCAGGGCTTCACGAAGCACTCTGGCCAACATGCCTCCTCCATAACCAGTGGAGTCTGTAATCCACCTGATGGACTGTGGCTTTGCACTTCCCAGGATGTAACAGTGGTCAACCAACCCACTGTATAGACAAGAGAGACTGTGGCTTTGCACTCCCCAGGATAAAGCAGTGGGCAACCCATCCACTGCAGAGACTTGAGAGACTGTGGCGTTGCACTCCCCAGGATAAAGTAGTGGGCAATCCACCCACTTGGGAGACTTGAGAGACTGTGGCTTTGCACTCCCCAGGATAAAGCAGTGGGCAATCCACCCACTGTAGAGACTTGAGAGATTGTGGCTTTGCACTCCCCAGGATGGTACAGTGGGCATGGAGGCCCCTCGTGGATCTGGCGTCGTGGACTCATGTGGCTGAGGTGCCCCCCCTTCCCTTCCCCCTGAGGTGCCTGTAGTTTTATTATCTGATGCCCCAGCAGTGTTCTCTCCAATGGAATCGGGTCTCGTGTGTGGGCTTTGCCCATGTGTTTATGCACATTGGCCCACGAACAATGGAAGGTTGCCAAAATGTGCCGGACTTTTGGCCTATGTATATATTGTTCATGTTGTTATTTATTTTATTTATATATTTATTATTTCACTCAACTTCAAATGTGCTATAATATACTTCAATTTTAATTATCATTTTATTTTGTCTTTGCATTATTCCGTGGGGTTTGGGGGGTGTCACTCTGACTTGTTGCTCTGCATTGGTGTGTAGGGAATTGGGGGTGGGGGGTGTGTCGCGTATGTGTGTGCCCGTAACCTTTTCTCCTCCCCTGTGTCGTAGGTGCAGTACTCACCGTTGTCGTCTGTGCGGGCATTCGTGCTCCTGGTAGAGGAGCAGGTAGACAATAGCTGGTAGGATGTTTAATTCGGGTTCCATGCTGTCCAGATTCCCCGTGGAGTGTTTAGAGGTGAGCGTTTTCCTGTTCGTTGTCTGTTTCCGCAGTGTTTTTATCGGCGGGGCTCCCGCCCCGGAAAAGGTGGCGGATTGGTGAGTTGTGATAGGGTGGGCGGTACATTGTCTGCCACCTGTCTGTTGGCGGTGACCGCCGCGCTGTTTGTTTGTCCCGCCGTGGCGGTCGGAGTGTTAAAGTGGCGGGCTGTGTTGGCGGTTCCCGCCAGGGTCAGAATTCCATTTTTTTTACCGCCTGCCTGTTGGCGGGTTGGCCGCCGCTTTAACACCGACCGCCAGGGTTGGAATGACCCCCATAGTCTAAATCCTTTGGAAGAACTATGGCTTTCAGGAAAATAATCACCTCATTGCATTGATCCATCACAGTAGGTGTGAGAATCTCTCAGTGACTCTGAACTTGGCCAGTATGCAGGAATCCTATATTCAGACTGCAAATTATAACAATGTCAAAGAATATATTGAAACCAGTCAACAACACTTTGGCATATGTATACCACTGCATGGGCTTTTCTATCAACAATGAAACATTGTAAATGATGCAAGATCTCCCCTACTCCAAGACACATGAACATACCCTCCACCTGGTATTTCGTTGGTTTCATTTTCTTTTCATGTTTCTTTGTCCATTGCTTTCTAATTTCTCAAACTCACTCCATGTGTTGATGCATTTTACTAATTGAAGAATGTGCAATTTCATTCCTGAAGAACGCATTGTCTCAACAGATTCATCATCCAAGATTAATTCTATTTTTACTCTTGGTACATTTATGATTTCTTTCTCTACGCACTCTGAGTAGTACCTGGACTTTCTGCGTGATCTGTTTTTGCACTTCTCCTGGCAGCTTACTGAATCCATGATGGAAAATCCCATGTTTAAACAAATGTGTGTTGGTGTCATAAAAATACGATTTTCCTTCCTTCCCCTGTTGATTGAATAGTCAGTGGTGGTGTCCATACAACAATCTGTGAATTCTGTGAATTCTGTGAATTCTCCACCAGCTGTTACATTTGGGACAATATTAATCAAAGCGTTTTGTGTGCATATCTCTACTGACTGTGCTGTGGTAATTCTTGGAACAGGTGCTGGTACAAGCATAATGGAAACAGTAACTTGTGTAGGCATTACTGCCTTTATGGTCTCAACTTAGATAGGCACATTATTTGGTATCACAGAAAGGCTGTAGGCACTGCCACATTGTTAGTTGTTGCCCATCAGTATTTGGCACAGGACCAACATAGGGTGGTGAACGTGCAGCCAATAACTTTTCAGTATCAGTGTCTGATTTTGTTTCATCTTTTGTCTCTTTCTCCTCTTTAATCATTTTCTTTTTGGGTTTCTTGTGTTTTTCAGATTGCTCATTAATCACATTTGTAATTACAAAGTATATTCTAGCTCTCTCCAATATTGCTCTTCGTCATCTGTGCTGTTGTTTATCCCATACTATATCTGAATAATTTCTCATAGTTGTTTTGTCCATCTTTGGCATTTCTCTATATCCCTAGTGAGATCCATCTTATCCATAGCACAAAGTGCATAGGTCTAGGAGGAGGCTTCATGTCACAAAGTATTTCTCGTAGTCTGTCTATAATTTTCAAATTAGGGGGCATATTTAAGAGTGCCTAGCGCCACCAGAGCGTCACCTTTCGTGATGCCCTGTGCCATATTTATAAGGATGCGTTAAGCCACTTTTTGTGACTTAACGCCACCTTGTAAAAATGCCCCCTTCACATGCAGCACTTTGCGTGGAAGGGGCGTGCAATGGGTGTTGCTGCGGGCATGCTTGATACTGCCTCAGATATACGAGTTTTTGTAAACCTGAGGTAGCGCCAAAACCTAACGCTACCCGAGGGGTGGCATTAGAGTGGCACAACGAGGAAAAATGCTTTAATTGCTCCTTATTTTTTGCTCTTTCTATGTGTGCTGCATTTTGCATTCAACAATATTCACTTACTATAAGATGACTACATTCCATGGTTAGGGGTCTGCATTACATATATTATAAGCTCTTAAGGTTCTTGCCCATTCTAAACTAACTTTACTATTGTTCATATGAAACATTCTACTGAAATTAAACTAAACATTTGAATCCATTATTATATTCTATGAAGCCTAATCCTAGGGGATGGTTGAAACCTAACATTTTCTATTGAGTCATGCTCTTCTCAGCACGTTTGTTTCATTGAAAGTTTAACCTCTCACATTCCTCGCCTAGGTCAGGTGTGGTAAAAAAGTGCTTTTGCTAAATGTAAATGCTCTCTTGCATTTTTTAAGAGGAAAAAGTTCCTGCATTACATGGATGGCAAACACCCTGGCATTGTTCTTCTTTAGGAGACTCATATGTCACCAGTAGAATGGAGAAAAATTAAACAGGACTGGATAGACTGGGTGACGAGTAGCAGTTATGATGCACCCCCTGTGGGAGCTCTTTGTACCTCTTGCCATAGTACCAAGAGATGTGCAATAGTGATATTCCCTCCACAAAACACTTTAAACCTGGATGGACTAAGTTCAGGTACATCTTAATTCTTTGATGATCATAGGTCATCAAATGCACCAAACCAAGATAGGTTTTCTTTGCTTTTCACTTTTTTTAGAATGCTTATGGAATTTGGCATGACTAAAGATGTCAGCGGAGGTGTCAAAACCCAGGGTGCTAACTTGGTTACTCTCCTGTGGGAGCGACACGAGTGTCCAGCAGGCACCTAACATAGATTATAGTTTTGCAGGCTGTAGCCACAATGAGTGATTGGAGAAGTTGGGTCTATATCATATAAAATGTGCTGTGATTCTGCCCTTGAGGAAAACTTCCAGAGTGTTTATACCTTCCCTCCTTGTCACTGTATGGTTGAGTCCTGCTAGAGGATGAAATCACAGCAAAAGAGATTGTGAAGGTTAGATTGGAGATGTCAGTAGGCAAGCCACTATGTGAACATGGTTTCCTGATGTATTGTATTAAACCTGCAAGCCTATGATTTCACACCCTGTACAAGCAAGATCCAATTGGTAAAAACAAATATCCCTACTGTGCTCCCACATGTCTTCTGATAAAAATGGAAACTCACTTGTGCGGGTAGGCCTAGTGCCTGTGACAGGAAACCGCCAAAAACATAACATGGATACACCATATTTTCCCAATCAAACCTGACCCGATTTTTGCAAAGTGGGTATCTGTGGATTTTGAGCCCTAGCTCAGCCATCACCTAGGGAAACCTAGCATACCTGTATATTTTTTTTAACTAGTCACCTAGGGGAATCCAGAATGAGGTAACCCTCGTGGCTCTCATCAGGTTGTTTTATCTATAATTCCTACAAGCCTCAAACTTTGACAAAATAATACATTTTCCTCATATTTTTCTAATGGAGGTTCCGAAATCTGTGGGGAGCCACAGACTTCCTTCCATCAAGCATTCCACAAAATCTTCCCATAAAAGTGGTACCTCTCTTGTGCGTGTAGGCCTAGTGCCTGCAACAGGAAATGGCCAAAAACACAAACAATTTTCACTCAAAACTGACTCCCTTTTTGTACAATGTGGTTAGCTGTGGATTTTGGGCCCTAACTCAGCTGAAAGCTAGCAACAGCTAGGGAATCCTAGAAAACCTGTACATTTTTTAAAACTAAATATCCAGAGGTATCCATCATGGGGTGACTTGCACGATTCTCACCAGGTTATATTTCATCCATTGACAACCTCAAACCTTGACTAAAAAACACATATTCATCACCTTTCCAGTGATGTAAAGCTCTGGAATCTGTGAGCAGGCCTTCTGCCTGCAACATAAAACAGCGAAAAACACAACATTGACATATCATATTTTTCCACTGAAACCTGACTTGTTTTGTGCAAAGTGTGAAGCTTGTGTGGCTGTGCCTACAGACTGTGACAGGAAAGGGTCAAACCAAGCCAAGCCAGTGTGTGGAGACTCCTGTTCACTTTGGTTTGATCCATTCCTGGCATTGGCAAGAGGTCCAGCCACACAAGTGGCACAGCGTTTTTATCAGCACAAGTGGAGCAATACTGGTGTTAGGAGTTCTGTGGATTCCTATGGGTTCTGGAATTTACCATCACAAAAATGTAAGGAAAATTAGTGATTTCAGTCAAACTTTGAGGTTTTCAGGGCATTGTAGATATGGAAACCTCATGCAATACACACAAGACCCACCACTCTGGAATCCCAGAGCTGTCTACTTTTTATAAATGTATGTGGTTGGTAGGTTTCCATATGTGGTGGCCGACCATGGCCCAAAATTCTACAGCTACTCCTATTGCTAAAGTAGCACTTTGGAGCTTTCTTGTCAAAGTGTCTTCACAAATATGTTTTTATCTGGAGAGTTGGGGGAATACTGTGTGATAGGAAATATTGTGGCTCCCATCAGATTCCAGAAGATTTCCTTACAAACGTGTGAGGCAAATGTGTGTTTTTTTCACCATTTGAGGTTTGCAAGGCAGTGTGGATAAGAAAATTGAAGCACACAATCCAAGACTTCCCCCAATGTCTAGTTTTCAGACCTGTTTGGGTCTGCTAGGACTTTCCCGGTGGCACCCTACCCAGGCCCAAAAAAGTGTAGCCATTAGCCATTACAAGTGGGATGGAACTGGGAGCTAACCAAACTCTTCTTACCCATATGTAAAAACATCAAAAACAATCAAATGTCCTCTTGCTTGCCATCTGGGTGGGGTGCTTTAGTCTGCAGGAGAGAAGAAAAAGGTGAGGGTGTGGCCTGATGTTAGGATGAGAAAGACCCATCCAATTATTTTCTTAAAAATATATATTGCTGTCATACACTGGGCTTTCTGCCCGCTAGGGGGCAGATCAGAAATAATTAGCCCATCTACCCCAAAGGGTGAAAAGACTGCTGCCATATTTACTTGGGGGACTATCCATACCCATGTAGGGTAGCCTCCACCCCTATATTTAAAATAAAATCCATTATATCTAGAGCTTTCTGCCCCCCTGAGGGGCAGATTGGAGGTAAATACTCCAATCTGCCCCCCAAGTGGGTCAGAAAGACTGCTGCCCCCTTTAGTTGGAGCAGAGCACAACCATGCCTACAGCAGGAAGCCCACCATCTCTATATTTAACAACAAAAAAAAACTTTCCCTAGAGGCTTTCTGTACTCCTCGGGGGAAGATATGGGGTAATTACCCCATCTGTCCCACAGGGGCAGGAAGCCCCTTTAGTTGGGTGGAGGCACAGCCATACCCATGATGGGCAGCCCCACCCCTATTTATTCCTGGCATCTAGGGGGCTTTCTGCCAGCGTAATTACACCATCCACCCCAGAGGAGGGAGAAGAACTTTTCCCATTTACTTGGGGTGGGTAATAGCCATGCTCATGCTAAGAAGCCCCCACCCATCTATACATAAAAATACTATTCCCTGACTTCTAGTGAGCTTTTGGCCCCCAGCAGGGCAAACTCTAGATAACTACCCCAATCACCCACCAGGTGATCCATGGTGTCTTGTGGGTAAATCCCCAATGGAGGATCTCTCCTGTGGTGATCCCCAAGCAGTGATCCACTGGGCAGAGGTACCATTGAAAAGGGGATATTCTCCTCTTTCCAATGATACCTCTCCCATTAGACTCATTAGTTTTGATGGGGGGTGAAAAATACTGATTCAATGAAAGTAAAACAAGCCATTGGCTTGTTTTACTTTCACTTTCACTGCAATGATGTCAGTGCTCCCTGCCTGCTGATCGTCATTGCAGTAAAAAAAAAGAAATCACACTGATCAGGAAGCTCTTTCTAAACAGCCTGCTGATGCAGCACACCAAACAGCCCTTTAATTACCTCTGCAGTGTAAGCCAATGGCCCACACATGCACAGGGGCATAGTGCGCTTAAAAAGCTAATGGTTTCTGGTCTAGAATATATGGCTGAAATTACAGGCGTGTGAAAGGCCTTCACATGGTATATGGTTTTAACATATTCCCAGAGCGTGAGCAGAACAAAATCAAGACATTTTCCCAAGAGCTGTTTTTAATCCACAACCAAGCCTTCATTCACTACAATACTAAGGACACTCATAAAACATGTATCAGATAGACAACTGATAATGCCATATTTTGTATTTAAAAATAGGGATAGCCCAGGAGTCCATACTGCTCATGTTTACAAAAGGAAGAATTGTTAGTGAGTACAGCTGCAAACACAGAATAGGGCTGTCCTCTTTCTGCACAAGGTAGAGTACAGATGATAAGAAACCATACGTCCCTATCTTAACAAATGTGGCAATCACATTGGTATGATTCAGAGGCTATATGCTGTGCTTATTGATCTATTTTACATGTCAACTAAGGCCACAAACAAGGGCTTTTGGCTAAATGTCCTGTTGCATTATTTCTCAGAGGACAGTGGGGTGTCCTACATTTCACCAGAAAAAATATGTCTGAGAAGTGGTACTCAAATTGTAAATTTCAAATTCCTTCAAAACTGATGCAGGCTATCTCTTGCGCATAGGTGGCCTCCTTCCTCACTCAGGTAGTTGGAGGGGTGTTGAATGTGCAGGTGACCTGTTGCATGTTACATGGGTCTGTCCATGACTCAATGACTGTTGGTGTGATATCTGGGATAATTTAATACTGTCTAGTTGACTTGTGATCCTGACTTTTGCTTTTCTGGCCTTGCTACATAATATATCTAATCTTTGAGTTTGCCCAGCCACAGGAAGAGATTACTGTCAATGGTGATGTCTGTGGCCAAGATGTGTATCTTGCACCATAGCATGAAACTTATCACCCCTGTTCTGTCCAAATGCTTGGCTGAAAGGATGAAGCTTGCTATTTATGAACACACGTTTTGTAAAGTCCAAGACAAATTGCTTGTTTCCTTTCAAATTTTGGGTCCTTTCCTGCATGCTCCACCATAACTGTATTGGTACTTGTTGACACTCCTATAAATTACACACCAAGATATACCTGCTCAGATATGCCCTGTTGGTTAGGTATATGTTGGTCAACGATGGAGGTCCTGTCAACTGGGATTTGTGTATTAGGCAACTGCTAGAATGATGTTAAGAGTGTGACTCTCATACCCCACATTCTCCTGAAAAGCATGATAGCGGTGCAGTCTTTAATGTAGCTTTATATAAGTTAATGCAGCTGAATTCCACACCCAATTGACTAAAGAGCATGTAGTGCTGTGATCCCTGGTAACCCCTAAATGACATCCACGCAGATATCCCATCTACCAAGTTCCATAGGCTACAACTGAACTGTAAAACCACAGATGGGATATCCGTCATGTTTGTGACGGAGTAACTCACTCCTCCAAACTCTAAATCGGGCCCTTGTTTTGATAAATGTAATTATTATTATCCTAGATTAGGAAATAAGTACAATACTGGTGTCAATTAGTGCAGTTGACACCAATTTTTGATTTGTATATGTTAGAGTTTCTGGCTGGCATGTCATGCATTCTGCAGCAAAAAGCAACCAAATTGAAATATCCATACCCTTTTACTATAAACGTGTCCACATTGTGCCTCTGACAATGATGAGTGCAGATTGTCAAAGGCAGTTGCACAGATCTTGACATAATTTCATGATCTTATCAGTGGTGTCAACATAACCACAGTTAAATTACGTTTCTGGACATAAATAAACAAGTGTTTTGAAGTTAATGGTTCTCACAGAGTCACACCAAATATGCAGACATATAGATCTATATGAGGGTGCTCCTGGTGGGGAAGATCCACCCAACTCCCCCCAACAACCAAGAGGATACATGCCTATGGTTAAAATCTCATCTTTAAGGAGAATACATTCTGCTGATGCTTACATGAGAGGAAGCACATTTTTATTCATTACGTTTTTCTTTTTGTGCTAAAACGTAAAAATAATATCAAGTAACAATGAAACTGCCAGTCTTAATAAACAACTATAATATATTCTTAGGCTATTACAGAAAAAAACCCGATACAATATAAAAAATGACTTACAATGAAGTATAAATTGACACATATTTAATGAGTTTGGTATATAACTATGTTAGGTAAAACAACATTGATATACAAGCAATAAAAATATAATAACATGGACTATGCAGTAAACGTGCCATCAAAATGATCATTAATGTTTGATAATATATAATAACAAATTGGAAATAAAGATGTTTCATACCTGTAAAGTGACATTGGTAAAGGGATAGAATACTATAAATCAGCTCCTTTTCTGGAAAAACATATAAATCACTCAGTACTTTATTCAATGTTTATAAAAACATAAAAGCATTCGATAAATTACAATTTCGATGCATTATCAATAAACAATACAAATATTAGCATTGCATTAAATATGGGCTATGACGGTATTGCAAGAAGTCGAGAAAGCCACCTCTTTCTTAAGGTGAATCACATACCACAAATAACTAACTACCATGCAACAAAGATGTTGATTTATGCAAAAAGAATAGGGTTTGGTGACATTGTTTATAATTATGGTAACGTAAAATGGGCAGAATACAATGTTTCGTAGGTATCCTATAAAATGTGCAAAACAAATTGCATGCAAAGTGGTTTGGTCAGACAAGTTGTCACACGGATATTTAGATAAAGCAACAGATTAGTCATTAGTTTTAGGACATGTTACTAATCCATTAAAAATAGCAAGACTGAAAAACTTGTCAAAACCAACCTATGCTGGTGACTGTAAACTGCAACGAGATAAGGTTAAATACCATCAGTAACAAGCAGTAATTAATTTTTAAGAGGACTAGGTTTAGCTAATTCCACTAATAACCTACATTCTTCATAGATAAACATTGTTTTGTTAACTGCTTCCTACTAATGCAGTGCTGCATTTTCGGGATCTGTCTGAAACAGAAATAATTGTTAATAATGTTTTGGTTTAAAATTGAGTCTTTGCACATTCAACTCTTACTCCATAATACAATTGATTGAATTCTGATCAAATCAGCTAAAAATGTGGCTCCAATTTCCATGTCACACACAAACGAGGAACAGCTCTTGGGAACAGAAAAGCTGTTACGGTAATCCTGCACAGCACATTGAGCCTCCTTTTAACACCTGCTCTGTGCAGGCCTTAAAAATGCCACAAAGAATGGTGCAAAGAAATCTTGTAGATTTCTTTGCACCATTTTTTGCCCCCCCCTAATGGGGGAGCACCCCCCTTGCATACATTATGCCTGGCGCAGGTATAATGTGGCGCAAGGGATTACAACGTGGAGCAATGCATGCATTGCACCACTTTCCAAATCTGGAGCAGCAATTTTGGCCTTGTAGGGTCACATTAGTGTACAAAAATTATGCTAATGTGGTGCAAGCACGCACTAGGCCCTCTTAAATCTGGGCCTCAGTATTATCATACCCTACCTTTATGTGTGAGATGAGGATTTTTATTGCTTCAATGGGGAAAATGCTTGTACTAACTGGAATGATCATCGAGCTAGGTCATTATAGCCATAAGATCCTGCCTAGGGCTTGCTTTTATATGGCAGTGGTGTAGAATGTGCTAGCACCTGTTTTGTTTGGGTTTTACCAGAGCATTATATTAGGGATGAACTTGTTCAAGTACATCTGCTTCAATTACACCAAATTATCTGATGCATATGCACAGTCACCGCTTACGGCCCCTTTATTACTAAAATGATTGCCCCATTGAAGTCCAAGCTCCTTTATAGCAAGGATTATGGCCCTCATAAACTAGTTTGGCAGTCTTGGGACTGCCATGTTGGTGGCAGCGGTCGTGCCGCCTACAGGCCGTCGGAGAAGACCACCAAATATGACCATGGTGGTCTTCCCAGCACAATATAACCAATCCACTGCAGGCCAAGCCAGTGCGGTCAGGCCACCACAGATGGCGGTAGCCACCTTCAGGCCGGCGGAAACCATGTTCCTGCTGCACAGATTATGAGCCTGCACGGCACCAAGGTTTCTGTCACAGTCGTACCACCATGGAAACCCTGGAGGAAACCATCTCTTTAAAAGGAGACACTCACCATTTGGAACACATACCCATCCGGAGCTGCCATGGAACCTGAACTGCACGTCCTCCCACTGCTCCTGTTCGCACAACAACTCTTGAACCAGCGACAGTGATGACAACAACAACCGTGAGTACACACACCTACCTGACACTGTAGGGAAAAGCCAAAGCACCCACGCACACACAACATACAGATCTCGGGATAGGTGGCGAGTGTGAAACACACACAATAACTCACACTGATATGCACATTCACAGACAGCCACATACACACACACACACACACACACACATATCATGGCCAACACACAAGTACAATACACACACCAAACCGCAGACTCAGAACACCGGCACAGTCCGAACACAACAATACACAACACTACTAATTCATACAACTACTCCACAATCGCAACAACACAAAGACCTCAGCAAGCAAATACAATTCACACCTCCACCTGATACTACATACAACATGTAACAACACTTGACAACCAATATACACAATCACACAGCCATACAACAAAGCAAATGTCATACCACACTAACACACCACGCAACACTTCTGATATACCCATTACCACACACATGCACACTACCACCATACAAGGACACGCAACACCCCCATTACACATGTCAACACAAACAATACACAAAATATCAACATAAATGGAAGTTCCAAACACAAACATTTCCTACACACAATACACTGCAATCACAGCAGAACAAATGCCAGGGCCACACCTACACATGCTGCCCAGACACAACAGCTAGCACAACCAACACAAACACACACACATGTCACTGACACACAAACCAAAGCAGGCATGACCTAAACAGCCATGTGGAAAGAAAGGCAGGACAAATATGTGATCATGGAACCAACAACTGGTTGGCCTAGATATATTAAAAATATAAATATGGCAATAAATAAATAACTATGTACAATATAAAAGGCCTTAGGCCAGTCCAAACTGCAAAGTGCATAATGCACAAATGGCACTTCTGAGTGCCTCTACAAGACTCCTGACTACTATATGACCTCCACAGGGTAGGGGCATGAAGAGGGCAGGCACCTAAGGGATTGGGGTGGTATACTGGGTTTGGGCGTGGGTTGGGAGGGGGATCATTGGGCTTGGGCTTGGGATGGGAACCTTGGGTTAATTTTAGGCGAGGGCTGAGAACAAATGGGAGGGGTTGACTTTTTGGCAGGGAGAGGGGCATGGATACTAGCAGGGGTTCAGGGGAGCACTTGGAGTTGGAAGGGCTGGACTTGGCGGAGGGACACAGACAATTTAAGGGTATCACAGTGAGGGAGAGTAGTAGGGAAAAGGGATAACTTTGAGAGGAGATCCATTTTAGACACACTAGATGGTCATGGCAAAAGGGATTGGGAGTGGAGGGAGAGGGAGTAGTTGTGGAGATGTCTTAGTGGATGTCTTGGGATGCATGTGTGTGCGAGGAATGCTTGTTGATGCTGGGCGTGTGTTGGGTTGGTGAGTGTGGGTGTTTATGTGTCTTGGGAGGAGGTGCTGGATTGGTGACTTTTGAGGTGGTGTCTGCAGATATGGACAATGGGCTGCATGTGGGTGTGTCAGTGATTGTGTTGCCTGCAGATGGTATTGAATCCATGTGAGGCAGCCATTCCAGTTCCACCACAGATATGGCTGTATAGTACTTAGGTTATGGCTTGGTAGTTGTATATATTATCTTCATCTTCTATCTATGAGGTATGTGACGGTTGCAACAGTAGGATTAATTAATGTTTGTGTTTGATTTGGTATGATTGCAATCATCATTCATGGTGCGACACTTGTGGGGATATGACCTTGAACCCAATGCGATAGTACCAAAGGTGGTAAGTGCCTTTCACAGACATCGTCTTTGACAATATGTAATATAAATTTCCAGTGTCAGGTCAGCCATGTTATGTGACAGGCAAGTGCTGTATGGTGTATGAGTGGAGCTGTTTTCACTATATTGGAACTTTAAAAGGACATGGACTGATCAGGTGTTGTCACTGTACAAGCCTTATGTGTTTTGTTCAGTCACCAGCACTTCCAATAGGTGATAAGAGAATGGAGAGGTATGATGAGGATTCTGGTAGTCATCTGTACTTCAGCCAGGGCATGATGTGCAAGCAAACATGGCTTCGGTGGTAATCATGTTGTTGACTCTATTCATGCTGATTTACTTGGATTTAGATGTGCTTGTGAGGCTTACCATACAGGGGTGGTACCAGTACCAGTACCATCAAGTACCAGTACTTGATGTCTATAGTCCCTGTGCAAAAACGAGAGTCACCCAGATGCAAATAGTGGTGAGCAATACAGATGGGAGTGGACTTTCACCTTAGAGCCAATAATGCTCAAATGTTGATGGATGAACCAGGTCATACAAATGCATACGGTGAAACACATGCTCACATCCATAGAAAAGGCAGGATGGAGTCACAAATGTGCCAATGTCATTTTCCCAGCTCCACATGCAGACATGGAGATGTCTTGATACAGGAGATGAATATCTACTGACAGCAAACCATGAAGACACATCTACAAATAATAGTCAGCCAGGTGGGTACTGTCCACTAGTCCACATATATGTTGCTCAAACTACATTGTCATAGAAGCTACAGTGAAGCACCTAACACCACACAACCAGAGCCAAGTCCAAAGATACAGTCAGTACTCACCCCATTGTGGCTGCTGTGCTGCCCTCAAATGCCCAGGATAGGCCACCACAAAAATGTGGGCCATTAGGGAGGTCATGGTCCAACGGGTATCCCTCCTTAGTTGGGAGGATATCCCCAGCTGGGCCGCCGCGGTCTTCCAGGCCCAGCATCTCAGGTCTTTCCCATCGTTTGCGACAATAGGTTCTCCACCGGCTGTGGACTCCCAGGACCTGCACTTGCTTGGCGATAGCATGCCAGATTCCTTTCTTCTGATGGGCTTTCACCTGTATGGATTACACAGACAGAAGGAGAAAGTCATGTGTATTGGTTTCATACCAACAGCAGTGGGTAATACACATCTGTCTTAGCAAGGATCCACACATACCCATCATCTCTGCTCACACGCCTTCACTCTATGCCCTCTACATGCATATACTCCCTCACCGGTTCCCTTGCACAATTCACCATCACACGCAACCTCTATCACACATGACTATGGCTTTGGACTCATCTGTTCCTCTGGTTTCCCATATAGCTGCCAATTCAGGGGTAGGATCTCCTCCACAAGCTTCTCCAGCTCTTCTGGGGTGAAGTCTAGGGCCCTGTCACCTCCAGGATAGATGTGGCATGATGGCTCCCAGAGACTCCTTTCAGAATACAGTGAGCTAAACTGCAGGGATGTCTCAGCCCATATTCAATCTGGTGTTGAAGGATGTACTGTGTGCTTTTTTAAAGAACCTGGATAGCTACATCTGGTTCCCCCAACGTGCAGACTTAGTCTATGTGAAGGCAGATCTTTATGATATGTGACACATTCCTCATGTGGTAGGGGCCATTTATGATACCCATATAGCCCTGGTCCCTCCCAGTGCCAATGAACAGGTGTATAGAAACAGGTAGAACTACCACTCCATAAATGTTCAAGGGGTGTGTCTGGCAGACCAGTACATCTCACAAGTCACAGCCAAGTATCCTGGAACTGTGCATGACTCCTACATTTTGAGGAACAGCAATGTCCCACACATGATGGCAAGACTACACACAGAGAGGGTCTAGCTCCTTGGTATGTATACATTATAAGGGGTTTCACTATTATGACACCCATCATCACTATCTGCCTTGTCACTGTACCTGTAATTTAATTGGTCCTACATTTGTGCACACAGGTGACTCTGGCTATCATAAACTTCCTTGCCTGTTGACACCAGTGAGGTACCCTGCCACAGAAAGTGAACTCTTTTCAATGAGGACCACAGGAGGAAATACGTGTAATCAAAAGAACATTTGGCCTCCTGAAGGCCAGATTCAGGTGCCTGGACTATCTGGAGGTGCCCTCAACAACTCGCCCCAAAAGGTATGCCAGATAAATATTGCCTCCTGCATGATCCACAATCTAGCCCTGAGATGTCAGATACCCTTGCTAGCTGATGAAGGTGAGACGGCAGGACCAGTAGCAGGAAATGCTGAAATGGCAAGTGATGAGGAGACAGAGGAGGAAGGTGCAGCTGACTCCAGGACTGAGCTCATCGATTAGTACTTCCAGTGACACACAGGTATGTTAAGTGGGGATTTCAAGTCTTGTATGTCCACAATCATTGGTGACAATTGTGCTCCTGACCTGGTTCATAGTTGGGGGTGTTATGTGATCATATCCCAATGTGTGCTAAGTGGCAGCTGACTGATAGAATGTAAGGTGCACAGTAAAAATCTTTCAGCTCTAACAAGTGTTTTCACTGCAGTTTCCTACATTCACATTTCAGATGGGCAGACCAGTATAGAGGTATGTTGGCTGCATTCTCCTGTTCTTATATCATTGACTGTAGTATCTTACTCAGTACCTCTGATACCTATGGTTTGAGGCATTCATTGTCATGAGCCATTGGTAAGTGATAGCAGAAAAGCTAGTTGAACATGACAGTTGGCAGGCAAAGTGATTAGTGTGTATAATTTGTGACTAGAGATGTACAGGTGTATCTGGGGGCCCCTGCTTAGTAGGTATGCTGGAGTGGGTGTAGGAGGCTGGCCTTGTATGCAGTGGGTACCTATGTACTTACACCTTATACCAGGTCCAATTATCCCTTAGTAGTGTAGTGTAGGCAGTGTCTAGAAGCCAGGCTCTCTAGAAGTGGTTGTGAATGAGCAGCCAAGGCTTATTTAAGAGACATGCAAAGCTCATGCAAGACCACTGTAGTCATACAGTACTCACACACATGAAAGAAAACACCCAGGACTGCCACCAACATACCGCCACGGTGGCAGATATCCACTTAACAAATTATGACACACACACACCAATCCGTCATTATTCAGCCACACACACCAATCCGCCACACCTAAGGTCAGTGATAAACTGGCGGTAGAAAAACCCTCACCATTATGCCAACAGAACAACGCCCACAACATTATGACCCATAAATCACAACAGCGGACTTTCAATGGCGGTAAACCATTGGCGGCACATACCACTTCGCTCAAAATACACACACTCAAACAAAACAACACTGTATCGGAAAATTCAAACTATACACACCTGACACCCATAAACACACCACACCCACACCCCTATAAGACATACACCCACCTTACTCACAACCCTTTACCACTACAAACAATTGCCACCAGAGAGAGACAACAAGACCAGAGACAAGACCAGAGACACACACCACTATCACCTATATACCACCCATATACATCACACACCCGATACATCACACACCCGATACATCACCCTACACACTCTCACCCACACCACTCCCACTACACCCATGGCACCACAACGACACCCCAGATTCTCTGAGGAGGAGGTATGGATCATGGTGGAGGAAATCATCCGGGTGGAACACAGCTATTTGGATCACAGGTGCAGTAGATATCCATTGCTAGGAAGATAAAGCTATGGCGGAGGATTGTGGACAGGGTCAACGCCGCTGTACAGAGGACTGGCGGTGGACCCCAACCTCCTCCCCCACAACTAACAACATGGGAGGAGCAAGTCTTGGCAATCATGCATCCTGAGGGCCTGGCAGGAGTGGGAGGAGGACTGGACTCTGGTAAGTCAACTCTGTACTACTACAACCCCCCTACCAGCATGCCATCACGTACCTCCACCCTCACTCTCACTCCCATCACTCCACCACCTCCTGCACACCCCACCATCACAACCCACCCATCCCAATGCCAAGCCCTGCATGCACCACCAATGCATGGACACCACTCACAGACCTGCATGGAGACCTGTCACTAAAGCATGCACACTAGAGACAATCAGCTAGCCCACCAAATAACAACTCGCACAAGGCAAAGCTGGCAGGACAATAACAACCATAGAGGGCAACCCACTCATGCACAGTATGTCACACACAGAAACAATAACACTGTTTTTACATCCCCACAGGTATCCCAGCCAATGTCACTGGAGAAGAGGTGCCAGCTACATCCAGTCCCCCAACTGAAAAGGCCCACAGTGATGACAGCAGCTCAAGTCGCCTGGATCTGAATGACCAACCGGGCCCATCAGGGACCTCCGGACAGTTGGTTACCCAGGCACAGTCTCATACTACCACAGAGCCTTCCCCCTCAGGAAATACCACCACAGCACCCACCCAGCGGGGCCATACCTCTGTCCCTAGGACACATCAATCAGGAGTGTGTCCACCACTACAGGGACCCCAGGCCACCCCACAGACCCAGGACAATCAGGGACCTGGGGTCAGTGGCAGTGGGCGCACAGTTCAGGGGACAGAGGCACAGGACAACAGGGAAGCTGGGAGGACTGCTGTGTGCCAGGGGGAGGAGAGGCCCAGCAAACAGACTCTCCAGGAGGCACTCACCGCAAACCTAGGAGCATACCAACATTTCCAGAATACACTGGGTCAGATCATGGACAAGATGCACAAGAACATGTGGCTGCAGGAGGGACAGTACCTGGGGATCAGGGAGTTCTTGAAGACCATCAACACCACCCTGGTCTCCATTGCAGGGGTGCTGGCAGACATGGCTAACAGTATGAGGGAGGCAGTGGCACAACAGCGGGCCCCTGACACTAGCTAGAGTACTGAACAGCCCTCCACCTCCGCCGCTCTCTAGTGGACAGGAGGCCCCACCACAGGACCAACAGCCCACCAGCACCCCTCCCCTTGCAGAAGGAGAATCACCCCACAAACCTTCCCTGCGATCCAGGCAGAAGCCAGAGACTATTGCCAAGACCCCTGCCAGGAAATAAGACTCTCATGACTGTCACCCTTGTGTCCCACTCTGTCACCCTGTCCATCTTGAATTGCCATTGCTCCCCTTCCTATGCCCCCTTGGACATTACACCTGTACTACAAATAGACTGGACTGCAACCTGGACTTTCCTCCATCATCACCCCAGCCCATTGCACTTCCCCCTTTTCGTCAGAGCAGTGCAATAAACACACTTTGAAAAAATACAAGTATGGAGTATGTCAAATGATTTAAATATGTATTCGTTTAACAAGCTTTAAACATTGCAGTTCAACTGCATAGTAATATATACATAGGAAAGACCTGTAGTTGGCTGCAGTGAACAGTCCAGGAGCAATAGTGGGGCACCAACATCTGCAAAAAGAGATGCCAAAGGGTACAGTGAGTGGGCATAGAAGTAGGAATTCACACCCTGCCAGTGACAATGTCAAACATGAAATTGTCAATGAAATGTGAAATAACACTGTCTTACCTGTGTGTCATTGGAAGTATTGACGAATCACTGCAGTTCTGTTGTCCTCAACCTCATGCGCTGCCTCCTCATCATCTCTGTCCACAGTGTCCACTGCTGCCACACGTCCATCTCCAGCCTCTTCCTGGCGTCTCAAGGCAAGGTTGTGCAACATACAGCATGCTATGATGATCTGACACACCTTCTTGGGTGAGTAGCACAGGTATCCAACTGTTAGATGGAGGCACCAAAACCTGGCCTTCAGGAGGCCAAAGGTACATTCAATAAGACTTTTTGTTTGCCCATGTGTCTCATTGTAACGTTCCTCTGTCCTTGTCCTCGCATTCCTCACAGGGGTCAGTAGCCATGCAAGGTTGGGATAACCTGAGTAACCTGCAAATATCGAGGGATAACTGTTAGCCACACACTTACCCTTATGGCCCACACCATACCCACACACCAACATCTACTGGGTGGGAACCAGGGCTGACCTATTAGCCACACCCTATGCCTCTGTAGTTGGGCCATCACATTTGTGATGCTGCTATTACTCAGGATAAAAGCATCATGCACTGACCCAGGATACTTCACATTGCCATGGGAGATGTACTGGTCCGCCAAACACACCATCTGCACATTCATCGAGTGGAAACTTTTTCGATTTTGGAAGACCTGTTCATTTTGCTGGGGGGGACAAATACAATATGTGTTCCATCAATCGCCCCAATGATGTTGGGGATATGTCCAATTGCATAGAAGTCAGCTTTCACTGTGGCCAAATCCTCCACCTGGGGGAAAACGATGTAGCTACACGTGTTTTATCAGGGCAGACAACACTCTGGTCAGCACTATTGAGAACATTGGCTGTGACATTCCAGCTGCCAAGCCAACTGTCACTTGGAAAGAACCAGTTGCCAAGAAATGGAGTACTGACAGCACTTGCACAAGAGGGGGTATCGCAGTTGGGTGACGAATAGTAGATATCAGGTCAAGCTCCAATTGGGCACACAGCTTGGTGATTGTAGCCCTGTCAAGTCTATAGGTGAGGATAATGTGCCTGTCCTCCATTGTTGCCAAGTCCACCAGGGGTCTGTACATAGGGGGATGTCTCCATCTCCTATTCATCCGCAGCAGTTGCAATCTATGTAGCAAAAGAGTGAGCAGCTGGTCATAATCTGTACATTGAAACCACTAAAGTTCAATGCATATTGTGACTTTTACAATTTATTGGTGGCATATGTCCAGAATGTGAAATTGTGAACTGTGATGCAGTTAGGATCCATGGGCACCCCCCCAACCCCCCTGAAATAGCATCCGCCTGTCCTGTATGGAGGGACAGGTGGAAGTGAGGTAATTCCGCTGACGTTTTGCGCCGTTGCGGGAGGCGGTCGGGAACCTTCATGCAACTCCTCATTGGTTATCATTGGGCCCTATGGGGTACAATGGCCAATGGTGATGTACACCGGTGGTGACGGTATGCACCGCCGTGGACGTCACTGCCATTTTCTATATGTTCACTCACTTGCTACCTGAGAGGACCTGCACTGCATGTGCTGCTGTGACCTGTGTCTGGAACCTACCATTGGTCGTGTGACTGGGAAAAGGGCCTCTGCATTCACCTCGGCGGAGTTGGAGAGACTGGTGGATGGAGTCCTACCCCAGTACTGACTGCTGTATGTGCCTCCAGACCATCAGGTAAGTACACTGTGAGTAGGATGCATGGGGCATGAATGCATGGAGTGGTGTATGTGAAGGCCTCGTGTGGGTGGTGTTGGGGCCTGGGCCCTGGGCAGCGTGCTGCATGTATGTTGGGATATGTCTGTGAAAATGGGGATGGGAAGGGGTATGGTGGGCCATGAGTGTAACAGGCAGGATGGTCTGAACAGACACCTCCTACAAACATTCCCTCTTCCTCCACTCCCTTTTCCCAGCCCAATGCCCCAAAGAAGCTTTTCCTTTCCACTGTTGACCTCTTCCCTACCCCTCCTCCCCCCGTCCTTTAAGTCAGGCCAGGGTGGTCAATACCCAGGCAAGCAGTTCAGCCACCTAGTCCACGGGCATAGTAGTGTCCCCAGCAACTCAGGGTGGAAAAGGATCCCGGGCACCAGGCAGCCATACGGAATGGGTGTTTTCCCCAAGTGCGGCATGCAAGGGCAAGGAGCCACCCCAACTGCTGCCAAAAGGAGCAAGGAGCCACCCCCAGCTACTGCCAAGAAAGTTGCAGAAGAGGCCCATGCAGCATTACGACAAAGACTTCCACGCCGCCAGAGAACCACTCTGGAAGCTGTGGGTAACAGGATGGAGTGCAGGGGGCCGGAGCTTCAAGATGCATGAAGATCTTGGAGGAAGAATGCCAACAAGCCTTGGCAGCTGCAAAAGATGCAGTTCATGGGGGTACTGTCTTGCGTGGGGAGGCAAGGTCTTACCTCC
The DNA here is from genome assembly GCF_031143425.1 of Pleurodeles waltl. Lineage (NCBI taxonomy): Eukaryota > Metazoa > Chordata > Amphibia > Caudata > Salamandridae > Pleurodeles > Pleurodeles waltl. The sequence goes on from NC_090444.1 coordinate 1,531,043,901, forward strand.
ACCAAAGTTGGAAAGCTGGAAGAGAGGACAGTCTGAAACACTTCATTTTACCACCTGTGATGCAGTATCCACGCAGCTCAGTGGGAGAAGGGATCCACGTAGCCAGTCATAATTGCAGTTGGTGCCTGCAGAAGCAGGGGAGTGACTCCTTCACCCCAAGGGAGATTTCTACTTCCTTCTGATGCAGGCTAAAGACAAGCAGTCCTCAGAGGATACCCGACCAGGAAACTGTTGCACTTGCTGGCAGTAGCCAGAGATACAATGTTGCAGGAGGCGTCTTGCTTCTTTGTTGCAGCTTTTAGGGTCCTGAAGAGTCCAGATGCAGTTTCTTCAGTCAGAAGTCGAAGTGGAGCATGCAGAGCATTCCTGCTGGAGTCTTGCAATCCGAATTTGAGGAACCACCCAAAGAAGAGACCCTTAATAGCCCTGAAAGTCGGATTGGTCACCTAACTAGGTAAGCAACTATTAGGGAGGGGGTCTCTGACATCACCTGCTGGCACTGGCCACTCTGATGCTCCCAGAGTTCCTTTTCAACCTTGAATCCAAGATGACAAATCCCAGGGACCCTTTGGAGGAGCTCTGAGTACCATACCTGGGACGGTGATGGATTGGGGAGTGGTCACTCCCCTTTCCTTTGTCTAGGTTCATGCCAGAGCAAGGACTGGGGGGGCCCTGAGCCAGTGTATACTTGCTTATGCAAGGAGGGCACCAAATGTGCCCTTCAAAGCATTTCCAGTGGCTTGGCAAGTCTACCCTAAGGAAATCCTTTGTTCTGCCTTCCTGGGCTTGAGCTTCTCAAGCAAATGGAGGACAGAACCCTGTCTGGGAGGTAGCAGCAGTTTGAGCTGCCTGGAAACCCTCAGAAAGCTAAAAAGGCAATACTGAAGGTCCTCTAATGAGCCCCCGGAGTGCATGGAATCATGCAACCAATGCTTGCAAAAACCTTGAGGTATAATTTCAACTTGTTTGATACCAAATGGCAATGTTCAGAGTAACCATTATGTAGCTGGACATAGGTAGTGACCTATATCCAGTACACAAATAAAATGGCATCTCCACACTCACAAAGTCCAGGAAAATGGGCCTGGAGTTCGTGGGGGCAACTCTGCTAGTGCAGGGGTGCCCTCACACACAGGTACTTTGCACCCTGCCCTCTGGGCTAGAAGGCCTGCCATAGGGGTGACTTATAAGTGACCTGAAGTAGTGAAAAATGGCAGTGAAAGGGTACTTGAATTTTTTCACGCAGGCTGCATTGACAGTCCTGCAGAAACCTTTGCATGGGCTCCCTATGGGTGGCAAAATATATGCTGCAGTCCATAGGGATCCCATGGAACTCAATGCTCTGGGTACCTAGGTACAACATACTTATAAGGGGGCACCAGTGTGCCAATTGTGGGTGAAATACAGACTTTTAGGAAAGAGAGCAGAATCACTGGGGCCCTGGTTAGCAGTATCCCAATGAACACAGTCAAACACACTGACAACAGGCAGAAAAAGGGAGTAACCATCCCAAGAAAGAGGATACTTTCCTACAGGCGGCACGGCATCTATGACCTGCACATACGGTATGTGTGGTATCATGCTTAGCTTCCTGATGGTACTCTCTATCATGGTATTTTTGCAGGTTGGAATACTGACTACACCCTTGTCTCACCCAGGATTTATACCTCTCTGACATCTGTCCTGGGACATATCTGATCTCCTGCTGAGAAAGCCTCCCTCTGATGTCCATTACACTGCCTACTGGATGTAAGGGGGCATTACCAGACCACATTTGTCATATGTGACATTATTTGATGTTTAATTACAGACACATATAGAGTAGCTGTGTTCAATGGTGTTTATTGTGCACATTATGATATTGTAAGGCAAAGCAAAGTTGCATACGTTGTTCAATAGGTGATGAGTTATGTCATGGTAGATGGAATCATCAGTGTATGTGCTACAGCAGTTGTTTGCACAGGTCCAGTGTCTATGTGCCTTTGATGTTCACTTACTGGCAGAGGGTTTGGTCATGGCATCGGCTCCAGTAGGATGTCTAGGTGGAAGTCCATGTTTGCGGGAGGGGAGTCTGAGGCCTGTGGTTCCCCTGGCACTAGCTGTTGCTGATGTAGATAGATCAGATGGTTGGTTTGCAGCAGAAGGGGCCTGCTGGTGGGTGGAGGAAGTACTCAGGGAGGTGTTGATGTCCCTCAGCACCATTGCAATGGAGGCCGTGGTGGCATTGTGGGCCTGCCACTGCTGCATGACCTCCTGGTGGTATTCCCTCTGCAGCCTTTGATTTTTCCCCAACATGATGCTAATGTGGCCCATCCTGTCCTGGGATTTTTAGTATGATCCCAGGACTTGGGAAATGGTTTCCTGTCAGTGGAGTCCTTTGGGCGCCCCTCCTCTGGCCAACATCTTCCTTTCCAAGCCCCCTGCCCCCAGGTGTGCGTGCCTCAGGTCCCTGTACTGTGGGGCACACAGCAGTTTGACCAGTCCTTGGGACACAGGTTTGTGGACGAAGAGTTGGTTGTGATGTTGATGCCACAGGACTGGGGGGGAATGGTGTGGGCAGGTTGAGGCAGGGAGTCGTAGTATGACCAGGTGTCCCAGATGAGCTAGGAAGGTCATCAGTGTCCAGATATCCAGGCATGTTGTCCTCACTGGGGCCTCCATCCTGATGAGGCCTGGCAGTCTCTGGTATCCTCTCCATGGTGGCACTGGCAGGGTTACCTGTGGATGAAGTGAGAGACAGAGTTACATAGAAAGTGTGTTTGGGTATCTGATTATCAGATGTATACAGTGGCTTAACATGATTCCCAGCAATGACAATGACTGATGCTGCACAGCATACCATTGGTGGTAGATAGTAGTCTGTGACATATGTGCCATACTCCATGTTGTTTGGTGTCAATCAGGTGTGGTAACTATATCTCTGTGAATGTGTTCAGGTATCTACTGATAGTTCACACGAGTGTTCAGCACTGTTACCTAGTAACTAATCAATATTGCTAGATGTGACACGAAAAGGCTGGACATTGCAGCATGGGGTCCCAGTGATAGAACAGTATGTGAGAATGCAAGGTTAAATGTCCAGTCTGTGCATGTTGAGTATGTGCATGGAGTCTTCCATCTTACATTTCATCCCATGGGGAGACCATTTCAGGGGTGGTGATCTGGATAAGTGGGCAATTGGATTAGTCACAGAGCTGTAGCTGTGTTTGGCCCTGTTTGCCATTGTGGTCTGTTATTGTATTGCTGTCATTGCCATGTAGTGGCCCTCAGTCGTACAATCTAGTTGGTGTAGCTAGTACAATAGTCATACATGCATGCATGGGATGTGAGGTGATGTGCACACTCCAGGTTTTCACGTAGATGGGCTAGTGCATTGTGAGGGTCATAGTAATAGAATTTGCCAATGCTATTCTTGCCTTTGGAAAGGGCTGCGCGGCCAGTTGGTTTGGGTGAAGGTGTCGCATGCAGAAGGGGGCATAATCTAAATAGGTGGGAGTTGTAGTGAGACACAGTGAATTGGGGAGTATTTGAGTGGTGAGTAAGCATGCAAGACATGACAACTGTGTGACATGGAAGTTGTGGGTACTTACCAGAGTCCAATCCACCCGGTATACCAGTCAGGCCCTCTGGATGCAGAATGTCCAAGACCTTCTCCTCCCAAGATGTGAACTGTGGGGAAGGAGGTGGGGGCCCTCCAGCAGTCTTGTGAAAGGCGATCTGGTGTTATGATGCAATGGAAGGTACCTTCCCCTGTAGGTCATTCTACTTCTTTCTGATGTCCTCCCTCTTGTGTGCATGGATACCTACTCAGTAGACCCAGTCCAATATTCTCTGCCACAACTCTATTTTCCTGGCAATCAAGGTTTGCTAGACCTGTGCTCCAAACAGTTGTGACTCTACCCTGACAGTTTCATCCACCATGACCCTCAACTCATCATCTGTGAATTGTGGGTGCTTTTCTGGGGACATGGTAGTGGTTGTGTTGAGGGAGGTGGGGTGTTGTGTGTGCAAGGGTGCAGTGTTGTGTGATTGAAGGGGCCGTGGGTGGTGCATTGTGAGTGATGGACGCGTGTGGTGCTTGTGTGTACTCATTATGTGTGTATTGTGTTGGTAGTGCAGTTGTGTGGTGTGTGCTAAGTGAGATGTGTTTGTGAGCCTGCAGTGTACAGGTGCTATATTAGTGTATTAACCTGCTCTCGGTATCTCTATATGTGGTACTAGTTTCAAAGGATTGCAAAGTGTGTGGGGGGGGTGTTATATGGTGTGGTGAGTAGGTGTGCCTGGTGTGTGTATTTGTGTCAGGTGTAGGGTAATAAAACTGTCCAATCTGATGTTCTGTTCTGAGAGGAGTGTGTAATGAGCGCAGCAGTTCAGACCGCAAATGGTTTTCCACCATTTAAGAACCACTGTGGTGATTTGTGGCTTGTAATGTGGTCGGTGGAATTGTGTCAGGCTGGCGGCGCTGGTGGTGAAACCGCCTCTCTCCCTCCCTCCAGCGTCCTGATGGTGTCAGAATTTTGGCAGTTTTTTGGCAGCCTTCACAGTATGACTCTTAATACAGTGTTAGGGTTACGACCAACATGGTGGTCTTATGGCAGCCGCTTCCGTGGCGGTCTTGCCAAATGACTGCCAAAGACGTAATGAGGACTTACATGTCTTTCATACTCGATGACAGCTTTTAGTGGCTTTCTGAAAGCAAAATTCAAGTAGAACGGCACATAAGGAAGTGTCTCTGGGAACTTGAAAAGACAACATGGTTGTTTGTATACTGACTTTCAGTCAAAGGTTTGAGTTACTTGACTTGTACTAAAATTTTAAAATCCGGTAAATGTTGCCCACAGGTTTCACTAACACCCAGCATCACACACACACACTCTTCCCCCCTTCACGCAATGTATGTAAGGTAGTTTTCTCTGGTCAAACATGCTCATCTATCATGGATTTCTTTCACCCACCACACAGTGAATTATAATTCTAGAACACATCTACTTTCGCTAGCTAAACAAAACAGTCATTTTCACTGCCAAAGGATTATTTGCATAGCAAAAATAAGTTGGCAAGTTCTACTTTCGCAATGCCTTGGTGAATCGGATTTTCTGTGTTAGTCTTCTGATCTGAAGCCAGAAAAAAAGCATATTCATCAGTGACCTACTTTCTGTTCAAACGTTCCGATGAGAAGCATAACGCAAAGTTAATAATATATTTGCTTATTTCCAGTTTCCATGAATTTCAAATATTCATTCTTCATTGTCAAAAGATATTAGCACCTTAAATTATAATAACATAGATAATAAAGTGCAAATTGGCAAAGAGAATCCAACATTAATTCCTTCTGCTTTCCTCCTAAAGTGTGTTATTATTTTGTTTTGGATTTGATGCAAGCAACAGTGGGGTATTTATGCTTCAGCATGGGGCAGATAAACAAATTATTTCTATAGTTATGTGACAGCAGAAATTGCAGACAGCAAGAAAGGCTCTATACTTACAATATGATGAAATTAATATATTGCATAAAATAAAGGATATCATGGTGATTATGCTCTAGCAACTTTACGAATGCATGAGTGAATGTATATTATAAGGACATACATGTGCATGTGTGCTTTACAGCTTTTTTAACCTATTGTTTCTCCTGAAAGTATTCTGAATTTGAAATGTGGAGGTACAAAATATGGAATGAGGACACTACAGTACTTTTTCGCACTAAGGCTCAGATTTAAGAAAAGTGGTGCTTCACATCATGAAGTACCACTTTTCTTTCACCCCCCTGCACCCTCTAACGCCACCATGTGTGTGCCGTATTTAAGATATGGCGCACCATGGCAGTATTAGGAACAATAGAATCAACATTTTTGATGCTATTGTGGTGCTTTGCTTCACTAGTGTCAAAAATTCAGATGCTAGTGGAGCAAAGTGCAAGGAGGCCCATAGATTACAATGAGTGTGTCCTTTAACACCTGATGATAAAAAAGGTGCAGTAAATATTGTAGATTTCATTGTACCATTTTTGCGGGTCTCCTTGTTTCAAAATGCCCCCTTTGTATACATTATGCATGGTACATGCATGATGTGGTGGAAAGGGGCGCAAAGTGGCACAATGCATGCATTGCGCACTTTGTAGGTATGGCGTGACGTTTTTGACAATCTAACACCACATTAGCATCAGAAAAATGACGCTAATGTGGCATTAAATGGCGCAAGGGCATCCTTAAATTTGGGCCTAATTTTTTTTCAATCTACTTTAACACTTTATAAATGTAATCTTCTTGAATTTCCATTGTGAACAACTTAAATGTGCTTTATCTAAGTCAACAACCAAGCTCACACTGCTGAAGGGTTTCAGTGTTTTGATGTACAATGGTGGAAATAGAAAAAAATTGAAATATAGCAAATCTATCACATGTATGGATTTTTTTAACAACACATAGATAGCTGTCAGCAATCATGCCGCCACTAGAAGCATTGATTGTTTCCTTTTACAAAATGAGTAGCATCATGCGTAGTTTGAACATAGCAAAGTTCACCCTTTGGACCATCCTCGGTCCTCAAACAGCCTCCCGTTTCCTGTACAAACGATAGGGACAGGAAAACATCAAAAACTACAGACAATAAATAGCGGTTCTTTGAGCCCCTTTAATTTTCAATTTATGTGATACTTCCATGACTCTTAAGACCAGTGATAATAAAACCAACGCAAGAGAAACAAAAGGGTTAAACCACTGAAACAGATTCTACAAATGGTTTACCCAACTGACATCTATGCTTGAGAAACGTGAATGTTGGAAACTGTATGGTTCTGCATATCTGTCTTTCATGGTGAAAGAGAGGGATTGTGGGGTGTGTGTGCACGGGGGTGTATGTAAGTGTGTGTTTGTGTAGGAGGGGATGGGTTCACAGGATAGGTGCTTCCTAAGCTAGCTTCTGTATCTAGGTACCCTTTTCTGCAATTCTTTTTTTCATTGTCCATATGTAGGACTAATTGAGAGGCCCGTCCCTTCCTCCTCTGCCAATGTTCTGTCATCCAAAGTGTATATTAACCAAAGGGTTTGAGTCACAAACTGCATTTTGGAGTACTCAAAGTAGTACTTGAGTATAACAGTAATACAAAATGCAATAGTCTAGATTTCCACCCCTATTATTATTCTATTGGGGAGATCCTCACACCTGTAAGTTTACTTCTTAGCAGTAAATGCAAGAGGGCCGGGGCAGTGTCTGGAAAAATAGGAATTCCTACTTCTAAATTGTGAAGGGATTTAGGCAGGAATAAGTATGAGGTTAGGGAGGGTTAAGAAGGGAGTAAGTATATTGCTATTCACAAACTGACCCATAAAAGTAGCAAATGTACTCAAGCGTAGACCTGAAGTAAGGTCATGCATGTAAAACAAACAAGTACTGAAACACCAAACGAAAAAAATAACAAACCTCAATAGATAATAATGATAAAATACGTTCATTTATTTCCACTGTATGGCGATTGAATAAAAAAAAAAAATGTTTATGTTATGATATATTTTAGAAATATTTGAATGTAAAAATAAATGTAACTTTTTTGTTAAGAAAATAATTATTGAAAATGTATGCAATGCATAATATTTTGTAATATATAGTACTTAATATGTACGTATTTACATTTTGCTTAAGGTATTTTTTTAATAAAATGTAAAATACAATTAAAAACAAATAATGTCTTTATTGTTTTCTTTATCATAACAAATACAATAACATAACACTTCATACACCATCCACCATGGTCACATTCTACGTAGTGCTTTCAGTTTATTTACTACTTATTAATCCACTTCATCCATTCGTCTCTCGTCGTGCCCTTTTCCCCCACTTACTAGGTATCCTCTGATTATTTAGTTCCCTTCCTGTATGTTAGATAAGTCTTGATTCTCTTTTCTCAACCCCCTTGCACGACCCAACCTCCCCATATTTTCTCATTTTTTTCATTTTCCCTCTATCGTTGTATATTTATTTTTCCATTATTCTCCAGGCGCCAATGCCCATTCCACAGTTCTGAGATGTTGGAAGGTTCCCTGATCCTCATCTGTGTGTAATATCTCATTTGGCTATCATGCATCCCAGGTTTATTAACAGCTTGTGATATGGGGTATGGTCTGTTTGGTCCCATATTCCTAAGATCACTAGTTTGGGCTGGAGGTCCAGCAGCATCCCTGTCCCCTTTTCTAATGATTTTCTTGTACTTTCCCAGTACTATTGTATGTGTGGGCAACTCCACGGTGTATGTATGATAAGACCCCCCTCTCCGCATCCCCTTAAATAGTACACATCTCTCGATCTACCAATTTTGTAGAGTATGGTACATGTATAGTATTCCCTGTGTAAAATCCTAAATTGAATTAAATTAAGGCTATCGTTTATGGCCCCTAATGACAGGAATGCTATAGCACCTTCCCACTCTTCTTCAGCCAGTTCAACCAGGTCTTGTACCCATTAGTCCTGTATCTTCTTCAATGGGGCCTGTGTGTTCCTCATTATTGTTTTTTTTTCTAGCTTGCTTTCTAAGAGTCTAGTTTCTAATGGGGAGTCCTCCTGCATTTTGTCTTCTAGGGATATGTATTCCCTGAGTCAGTGTATCAATTAGCACCCCCTACGTCTGCCAGTGTGGATATTCCAATCTTGTACCATCGGTAAAATCCCTTCATGTTTCTCACTGGTTCCATTCTAGATCCCTCTCATAATGGCATTCTTGGGATCAAGCAATCTCTCCATCCCATTTCCCTAGTAATTTTTTTCTAGGCTTCCACCACCACCTGTGTCCCTTGGAATGTGGCTGGTGGCAGTCCCCAGGTATAGTGCATGGCTATAACTATTTCTCTCCATTTCTTCTCTGTCTCGTTGGAACGCCAGATCCTCCCAGTCTTCGTATGCCCATTTATTCACTATGCTGACTTGTGTTGCTTAGTAATATTTCCGTATGTTTGGTAATACAATGCTCCCTTCATATTTTGATCTCTGGAGAACTCTCATCGCTATCCTGAGATGTTTCACTTCGCACAGTTATGGTCACACCAGCGCCTCAGTCGTGGTAAAGACTCCCTCATTATTTGTGTATGAACTGTTCTTAAGTAAGTATAGAAAGCTTGAGAGTGCTCCAATTTTAAACAGTGCAGCTTTTCCTAACAGGGAGAGTGGTAATGTCTGCCAGTGTCTTATGTCTCGCTCTAAGCGCTGAAGTAAAGGTACAAGGTTTACCTCATAGAACAAGTCTGCGTGGTTTGTTATACAGAGTCATAAGTATTTAAAATTTGTTTCCTCAATTCTGAGATGTAGTGCTGCATTATTTCCATGTTTGTATCCACCTATTGGGAATATTAAGGACTTGTCCCAGTTTATGGCAAATCCTGAATGTTCACCCAATACATGAAAAATGTCCCTCAATGTATCCAGTGATTGGTCTACATTATATAGGTGTAACAGGATATCACTTCACTTGGCCGTCCCCACACCTGTGCATCTACCCTCACCTACGTCCCTAGTACCCCTATTGCCACAGCAAATAGCATTGGTGAGAGTGGGCATCTTTGTCAGGTATCTCTGTTGATATCAAAGTCCCTTGAAGTGCAGCCATTGACTCGTACCTTTGCCTTAGGTTGGTGGTATAACAGTTTACCGAGTCAAATGCTTTATTTGCATCTAGGGCTGCAATCACTTTCCCCACTGGCACTTTCCATGCTGTTGCCAAGTTATTATGTAGTCTTCGTAGATTTAAGTTGGTCGAGTGGCCTGGTATAAACCCATTCTAAGCTGGGAGTATTAACTCTCCCTTTATTGTCCTTTACCTGATTGCTAGATTTTCGCCATTATCTTGAGATCTACGTATAGTTGTGAACAGGGTCTATATGAGTCACATCTCTCTGAGGATTTGCCCTCTTTTGGGATTAATATGATTCTCACGGTGCGCAGGTCTTCTGGTAGTTCCCCCTCCTGGAGTGCTCTGGTATATGCCTTGTGTAGTAGAGATATCGGCCATCTCCTCAGTATTCTGAAAACCTCTATCGGGAAAGCCTTTTGGCCCTGGGGCTTTCCCAGATTGCATTTGACTCATAGAACAGGAGATTTCTTCCACTAGTATATCTCTGTCTAGTTCTTCCCTTTGTTCTCTCACTAGGTTTTTCACTGGGCAATCATTTATAAACTCTAATATCTCTTGGTTAGGGATTCTTATTCGGGTGCCATAGAACTGCTCTAAGTGTTTAGAAAATTACATTGCTATTTCCATACTGCCTCTCGTTACATCTCCATTTTCTGTTTTCAATTCCATAATTGTCATTTTTTTCCCTCTCTTTGCTGCTTAGGCATGCAAGTAGTTTGCTTGTTCTATTCCTGCTTCCATAAATGTATTTCTGTTTTGCTAGGTATAGTGTTCATGCCTTATGCTTAGTCACTGTTTTGTAGTCTGTTCTTATTAGATCCATGGCCGTTTTACCCAGTCAGGTGGGGTTATTTGTGTGTTCCTTCTGTAGCTGGGTTAATTCCCTCTCTAGTGTATTCATTCTTTCACACCTCTTCCTTTTGTCTCCAATCTCACCTGAGATAATAACTCTTCTGAGTGTGGGCGTATATGCCTCACACAGTGTCACAGGGCTCTTCTCTGAATCTTTATTTTCTGCAAAATTGTTTTTTGTTGCTTCCTCTAGACATTGTGGGCCTGATTTATGCTTTTTTAGTACTACATTTGCGTCATTTTTTATGCAAAAGCAGCACAAACGTACATAATATAATTGAATTTTGTAAGTTTGTGCTGCTTTTGCGTAAAAACAATACGCAAATGCAGTGCCAAAAAAGTATAAATCAGGCCCTGTGTTTCTTTCTTGTTTGCCAATCTCCACATTTCCATCATCCAGAGCCCCTTTGGTTTCAATGTTGTAATGTATGTAATGTTACCATGAGTGGAGAGTGGTCGCTAATAACCCTGGCTAAATATTTCACTTATGTGAATCTTTGGATTGTGTCCCTTGAGGTAAAGACATAGCTAAGTCTTGAGTGCATATCATGTGCCCAGAGTAGAAGGAGTATCCACGTTCTCCCAGGTGATGGGCCTTCCATATATCACATAATCCCGGTGTTTGTGTGGTGTGCTAATTTACCCTTTGTGGCCTCCACTTCAGTCCTTGGGCTCCTCCTGTCCTTTACGGTGTCTAATACCAGGTTAAATTTGCCCCCAAGCATCATCAACACTGGCGGGCCTCAATCAGTAACCTACCCACTTTTCTCAGTGTTTCAGTTTGGGTCCCTGGGGGCACATATACATTAACCAACATAATCGCTTCTCCCTCATATTCTTCAAGGATTGCCATATAGCACCCATTACATCTGTCCACTTATGCTAAGTATGGAATGGGAGTGTTTTTCTGAATTAGTCTCATTACCCCTCTGGTGCCCAATGTGTATTATGCATGGCCTACTAGTTCATATCTTCACCTCCCCATACTACAGGGCTGCGTATCTATTAGGTGTGTCTTCTGTACGAATCTTTGGTTTTCTTCTATTAATTGCTCTTTGTCCAGGGCTCCTGCTTATCTTACTGCCCAGGCCATTAATAACCACAATAAAAGTGTCAATATATGGGGGGGGTGTTCTGGTGGATATTGTCTGTTCTCCCTTAGTGAGATCAAGATCACCCTGATCAGCTTGGTGCAGAGTATATTTACTGTAAGGCGAGTCTGGGTATCGTAAAGTTCCTTTAAACTTACCCACCACCCTAACTTACCATGCAGTGATTGTAGAACTAACCTCCCCAATTCACAGTACATATACTTCCTGAACCCAGACATTAACAAACTTTCTATGCAATTGTCGCTGGGACATGACTACTGATTCCTCGTAGAAGGTTGTTCTCTAGTCAATGTCTCACTTTTAATTGTCTTGTTAGTCAAATAGGTTCCGGCCACTTCCGAGTCCCCCATCCCTTGCTTACCAGACCCCGCCCCTCATTGGGTACCTCTTATACTGAGTGTTCTGATGTGATTGGAGTGACCTTCGGCAGCTGTTCTTCTTCTGTGTCTTGTTTTGTTCCTGTCCTGTCGGAGTCACTGCCTTCTTCCACTAAAACTAGTGATTTCCATCTGTTGTTGCTAAGGGTGCCTATATTCTTTTGCAGGTCCTTTATAGTTTGTATTTGTGCCTTCTTTATCTGTTCCTTAGTCGGGGACGGCTCTGTGTTTGCAGTGATCATTTTGCCTTCTTGACTGTGCTGGCTTCTATTCGCTCCCTCCTGGCAGTGCTTCCGCCCATGAATCTCTGGTTTCAAGCCATGTCCAAGCTTCTTGTATGTTCTGAAAGAAATGTGTCTTCCCATCATATTCTACTCTGAGCTTTGTGGGGTAGAGAAATGGATATTTCAGTTCTAATTGTCTAATTATTTTTTGGTGCGAAAGCCCAGCTCTGTCTCTCTACAAAAATGTTATAGTCTTGATACTGGTGGATTTCATTCCCCTCTATTGCCCAAGGTCCATTCCTTCTTGCCATTTGAAGGATTCCATCTGAGTCCCTGAAGTTCATTAAGCATGCAGTTATGGGTCGCCCCCAGTTTCGGCAGGTATGCTGGTAGCTAATGTGTTCACTCAGCAGAAAAGAATCAGGGTATTTTCCCCTGCAGTAATGTTTTTCTCAGCCATTGTTCTACAAATAGTTTGATGTTGGGTCTCTCTGCCTTTTCGGGGACTCCCACCAATCGAACTTTGTGTTGTGGTATCTTCCCTCTGCGTCTTCCATTCTGTTCATCATTTCTTTCTCTATGTCAGCACATTTCCTTATTATAGTTTGCATTTGTGGCTGGGTTATACTCAGTTGGTCTTCCGTTTCCTTTACTCGGTCTGTGACCTTTCTATCATTGTCCTTTAGCAACCCCACTTCGTTAGTCACCACTGATATTTGTGTTGCTAAGGATAATTTGGTATCCTTTATTGCTTGAGTATACTTGCTGTGTGTAGCGCTAGTGATGGGCTGTCTTAATGTTTCTCTTTTATCTCCACCTCAGTGTCTGTGTTTCCACTTGTGTGGTGGGTCCATGGACGCACCATGATATTTGCTTTCCTTGTCCGCTTTCACCATTTTCAAGTAGTGTTGTGTGATTAGCACGGTTTACCATGGCGCTCCATCTTCTTCTACCCAGGCACTGGTACCAATAGTCTATATTCAGTATTCCATTGGGAGCATGGTTTACAATGTTCTTTTGGTGTTTTCCTTTTGTGCATTTTTTTCTCCTACCTTTCTTTTTCTGTTCCTCATTTCCCAATTGTTTACTGCTGATATATTTCTTTTTAGTACAATAGTTCACCTGCTCTTTCCTTCTTTGTTACCTAGTGCATGCCGGGGAGGATCTGGTCTCATTTAGCATTAGACCACCCTGTTTCTTTCATTTCTCACTCTATCTATGAGCTGTTGGGACGCGGTATTCTTTCAAAGGGTTTACTCCTCTGCCTCCAGCTTCTCGCCCCCAGCTTCCCACTGCCACACTGTTCCCAATTTCAGTCATCCTGCACCTTCATGTACTCCTTCTGTGGTCCCACCCAGTGGCGCAGTTCAGGGCCTTCTCCTTTTTTCCCCTCATCGCTCGCTTACCGCTAATTATAGGCATCAGTGTTTTGGTCCTTCTCCTCTTCCCCCCTCGTGCTGGTTCACCTGCCAGCATTAGTTCATTTCTGGTTGCTGCTGTCCAGGTCTATGTAGCATGATGGTGCGGGTGCGTCTTATCGTCCACAAGGGGGTTGTTTCATGTATTTACTTCCCTAAGCTCTGCACCTTCAAATTAAACACAGTCTGTGAGCTGTCTCAGTGAAGGGCTCCAGTCGGAGCGGGTGCCATTTTGTCCTCATGTCCAAGTGCGGCTGCAGCCTTTGTCTCTCCTGTACATCGTCTCCTGGCTCCATGTGAGTCCTAAGATATTGTTCACCACTCGCTCTATGCTCACGTCCCTGTCTGCGAGGTCCGATAATTTTATTTCAGGATCTTAGGGCCCCAGGGCTCTGGGTCCTCTGGAGCTCTGACAAAATACATCCGACTATATTGATGACTAGGCCACACCCCCCAAAAACAATTTTGATTTAATTTATTATAATTAATTTAATTAAATAGATGCATAATAAAAAATGTTATTCTAGTTTATATAAATCAATAAAATAAATCTGTTAAGTTAATTTAGATAAATACCTCAATAAACATTTTACAATGTCCCTATAATTTGCCAGAGTGAGATCTTAGCCCTGGAGATAGAGAAATCTGCATACATGTGAAAAATTACAAGCAGTAATTTACCCTAGTATCTTACTATTGAATGAAATACTTACATTTTTAAAATATATTAAATATATTAACTTAAATTAAATTAAAAATTAATCTTTAAATATTTTAAAATCCCACCTAAAGTAACATGTTTTTATTTAAATATTATGTGTTAACAATTACAAAAAATATGTAGAGATGTGAGAAAGCGAATTATTAATTGGGGTGTAAGGTAGTTTACCACAAATAAAACAGCTAAAAACTGGTTAGGTTCAGTCAATGGTGTTCAGTAATTTAAGCCTAAACTCAACCCCTAGTAGGTATGGCACAGAGCAGACAGGCTTAGCATAAGGAAATACATGGAGCTTTTTAAAGTATCCAAAAAGTTAAAATAAAATTCCCACTCTATTTTTCAAAACTAGAGAAAAAGTTAAGAAGCAAAATAATACCATAATTGCAAAAATCCAATATGGAGTTCCAAAGATGTTTTTTTTCTAAAAGTGAAAATAGCACAAAAAAAATGAAAGTACTAATGTTAGGTAAAAGCCACTGTAGACCAAGGCACAATCTGAGGCTCACTGTGATATGGTGGCCCGGCTAGAACATGGAATTAAGGAAGGCCCACAAACATTCTTAGTGCCAATTTGAAAAGGCACTCTGTCATTTTTTTTTAACAAAACCTCTTCTTCATGTGGGGCAAACCTGAAATCCAGTCTGACTCCATGGATCTGCAAGCTGAATACTTTTCACTGTTTGTAGCCTTGAAGCTATGTAGCAAAAGTTGTGATAACTCCTTTTGATGCCCAAAGAACCAATGAGCACACATTTAAGGTCCCCATTACCCCAGGGGGTGCACTTAAGAAACTCTAAGGGCTTTAGGAAGAAGCCAACAGCAAAGTCCAGCCAGGTCAGTTAGGATGCTTAAGACAAATATCCTCTTCATCTTCTCTTATGTTCCTGAAGCCATCCAGAGAATGAGCTTTATGATCCTTGGAGATCTTTCTGTCCTTGGATTTTAAGTAGTGAGGATCCAATCTCCTCAGGTCCTGTGCACTGGTCACAGATGCCAAGTGAAGTAGGTTCAATCCCTCAGTATACTTTGGTAAGCCCAGTATCATTCTCAGGGGTTGCCTTGCAGTGCCACCTACAAACTATGGCTGGGCTGACGTTTCAAAGTTTCACTCCACAGAATTCTTGAAAGTTGAATGAAAACTCTGCAAGATTCAGCACAGTTCTGCAAAAGGGCATGTTGTGCTACCCCTGCTGGTTTTTAGTACCAGGAGCTCAATCCATGCTGAAAAATCAGATCAAACGTCACCATGCTGAGCATCAGAGGGCACGACTTTTTCTATATGAGTAGTAGCTTTTGCAGAGTGACCTCCTAGCGACCAAAAATTGCAGTAGGGAATGTCAAATCTCTCTCACACTTGCACAACAAAAAATTACTCAATGTGGCGGTTGGCGGAATTTGGCTGGAACTCCCTTTTACATGTGTAACGGGGAGTGGCCAAAACTCCGTCAACTCCACCGGTGGAGCGGACTCTATTACCCACCCCTAACTTATACTTGACACTAGCTAGAGGTTGGGAATGACTGCTGGGTAATCCCAAACTGGGTAAGAGTTCCCTTGGGTAACCACTAGTGTCCTCTCACAACTGTCATTCAGCAACCTGACAGGCATCCTGTGTTCTTCCTTTCAAGAGCACCACAAGTGTTACGTGTGGCTACTCAGACCTGTCAAGCAAGATTTAACGGTGTGGTGTCAAAAGGATGCTCACAACCTCCACTAAGAAAAGTGCATAGTAAACATTTTCTCCAGTGCATGCCTGAACTGTCAGAGTTATTTTTAAAACCCCTGAAGAGTTTGTGAACATCTGTCTTTAGGCTCAGTAAGACATCCATTCTTGGGCTAACTTCAAAAATCCTTAAAAATCCAGATCACGAAGAAGAAAAGATGTCAATTAATGACAAGTACTTCACCATCCTCAACAAAGATTGAGAGGCAATGCCATGTTAGTGATTGACATAAAGTTGTGGAATGCACTACCTCTGCCAATAAGGATGACGACCGGGGTCAAATAATTTAAAAAGCACCTAAAACGAATTTATCTCTGGATTGTTAATTAGCCGTTTTATGTAAGCAGACTGCAATTTCTCTGATACCTTTGTGTTTAGGGGAGTTTTAAAATGAAATAGAACCAAATGGAAAATAGCAGTTGTTCATCTCCCTTGCTAGATTAAAAGATTTGAGAGGTTTCATGAGTGATGCAGCAAAAGTGTGCCTGGCAGTTATTTAGTGCTGCACACGGGGTCTGCAAGGGCATATGGCCTATGTGAGGCTCTGCAGCACAATCACCATGGGCCAGATGTAAGTAGAGATGATTTTGCGACTCGTAAATTGTGAGTCGGAGCGATTCGCAATTTGCGAGTCGCAAAATCATATGCAGAATGGTGTCCATGACACCATCTGCAAATCGCAAGGGGGTAGCAAAGACCCACCTCATTAATATTAATGAGGTGGGTCGCAATTTGCGACCCCCTTGTGATTCCCTGCACTCACAGGGATGGTGGCCTGCTGGAGACAGCAGACCTCCATGTCTGTGACTGCTTTTTTAATAAAGCAGTTTTTTTGTATTGCAGCCCGTTTTCCTTAAAGGAAAACTAGTTGCAATACAAAAGAAAAAATGAAACCATTTGGTTTCATTTTTTCAGAGTAGGCAGTGGTCCATTGGACCACTGCCTGCTCTGAAAAAATAGTTTTGGCGACATTCACAAAGGGGAAGGGGTCCCAGTGGGACCCCTTCCCTTTTGCGAATGAGTTAGCACCTACTTGACATGGTTGCTAACTGTGAATTGCTTTGCGACCGCGTTAGCGGTCACAAAGCAAATCTGCATCGTGGTGCGAATCGCAAATAGGAAGGGAACACCCCTTCCTATTTGCGAGTCACATTCCCATTTTGCGAGTCGGTACCAACACGCAAAACTGGAATGTGCATCGCGATGCCCGTTTTGCATGGCGCAAACTGCGAATTTCGCAGTTTGCGCCATGCAAAACGGTTGCTACATCTGGCCCCATGTCCCTGACCTGGGAAATATATATTGTTTAGTGCTAGATGAAACACTGCAGTCTTATTATGCCTGCTACCAGGTGACACGGACACAGTAGGTGTGGGTTACATAACTGGCTAAGGGCACGTGCGCCCAGCCCTTTTTAATAGCAGGGTCTCCTGACTGGTGATGCCTGTGATGGATGGGTATGGGGTGAGTGTGGAAGCCAGGGTTCAGCGGAGTGACTGGTGGAAACTCTAGAACATGTCCAGCAGGACACTACATCCATCCCAAACTTTATTGAACAGCAAACAAAGTCCAACCTGTGGGAGAGAGAACATCAACTATAAACAATAATTGAGGCCCTCGTTACGACAGCAATATGCTTGGCCCCCTATAATGACTTTTCCGCTGGGCCAGCGGAAAAGTCACATCAACATTGAAGACGGCTCATAATCAACGCGCATTTCACTGCCTGTAATTCTGCAGTGAAATGCGTGATGGGGCTGTGCCTGGGGGCCCCTGCACTGCCCATACCAAGTGTATGGGCAGTGCAAAGTGTATGGGCAGTGCAGGGTCCCCCATGGGCACCTCGAGTCCCCCTTACCACCAGCCTTTCCATGGCAGTGTTTACCGACATGGGCAGGCTGGCGGTTGGGGATTATGACTGCCTGGCTGAAGCCTGGCTGAAGCCTGGCAGTATACTGGCGGGACCGGTGGTATGACCGTGGCGAATGCTCCATAGTCATAATACGCTGGAGGAACACCGCCAGCCTGTTGGCGGTATTACCGCAGGTGTTCTGCCGACCGCCGGAGTCATAACCCCCTGAGTCTCTTAAGGGAGTCCGCCAGACATGCTGCATTGAACAGGTACAGCTGGGCACTCGGCATCACGGCACACCTCCGTTGTTTAACCAGAATGCTCGGGACACGAATACCAGTGCAGATGAAGTCCGGAAACTTCAGTCGCCTTTCCACGGCATCACAGTTTGTTTTGGGTATTGTTGGTCCTGTCCTGCCTTGGCTCACGGTGTCAGACTCTATGTACACAGTTTGATGCTGGTGCATCAAGAGCAGTGGGGAGTTCACTTTAAGGATTTCTGGAGGGCATTCCGTCTCCAGCGATGGTACACGTCCAAATACTGTGGATGACCTGGATTAAGAAAGCATTGTTGGTGAAAACCTTGGTGCAGGTTACGTCCATTGGTGAATCAGCGTCAGGATCCCTTTTGTGCCAGAACCTATTGGACAGGAGTCTCTTTGAGGCCTTTGGCAGGCTGCCATGGGACCATGTGGACTGTGCCGGGACTATCACAGGCCAAGCTAAGGCATCCCTGAGGACTGCCCACAGGACCACATCCAAGTTACGCATGAAGCCACAAGGGTTGATGTCGCAGGCTTGGCGCTATTGGGCCGTCAGGACTCAGCTGCACTGGCTACTTGTGCATTAGTCTTTGAGTGACCAGTCTCTGTCTCTGACCTCCGTGCTTGCTGGTGCCTCTCGTGGAGCTGCCTCAGACACATTTCTCGTCGCTGGATTCTCTCACCGGAATTCCTTGAGGCCCTTGCCCCTGGATTGCCACTGGACCACGTCCGAGCCTCGTGCAACCCCAAGGGTGGATGATCCGAATGGTCTGGTCTGCTCTTATCAGCAGGTGTCCGGTTCATGCGGGTTCATTGAAGGTGTTCGGATGGTCAGTCTCACATGGTGCTGGGGATGCTTGTCTAATTCAGATCTTACCGCTGACTTTGGCTCCATTCAGGTGGTGTTGTGCTCCTCAGGTGTTTTGGGTGATGCACATCATAAAGATGATTATCTTGTTACATATTGCTAAAGATCAACAAGTGGCAGTATCTTCTCCGTCAACAGGGATGCCATTGTGGTCAAGCAGCTGGTGACAGGTGGCAGGACAGTTCAGCTGGGAAGCATGGGACCCGAATGTGGTTCACACATGCTGGCAGCTTACAGGTGGTAGACCCGCTGAGCTGTCTCTAGTGATGTCTTATCACCCCAGTGGCTGGCATGTGGTGATGGATGCCCTCTTGTCTGCTGGCACGAGTCCTCAGTCCTGTTGCTCTTCTCCTTTTGCATGTGCACCTGTGGTGGTGGTGTTGGTCTTCTGTGTGACCAGTCTGTCACACCCTTCTTTCTTCAACCATTCACATCATGGAGTCATGCCACATCCTTCTCTCCTCTTTCCTTCTCGATGTGGCATCGCACCACAGGTCACATGTTGTGACATATGGACCTCTAGCTGGCTTGTGCTGCACCTCTGCCGGTGCAATATGCTCTGTCACAGCCTATAGCAGGCCTGCCAGTAGGACTTGATCCGCTGTCTCGCAGACCTCTCACAGGTCTGGTCCCTTCTGGGATCTTCTTGGTGATCTGCTCCATGAAAGGAGGGTCACGGTTCTCCTCTTGTTGTCTTTGCTCGAGGGCGCCACTCTTGTGCCTCGAGACTGCGCTGTAGCAGCGCTAGCTCCTGCATCTGTCTGCTTGGCAGAGCTGGTCAGCTCTGTTGACCAGCTAAACAATGGGCCAATGGTGGCCATCTTGTGTGGTGGTGTGGCCAGCTGGCATCTTCTCCCTGGTGTTGCATCATGCTCATTGGTGGCTTCTGTCTCTTGGTCTTCTGCACATGTTGTTAGGTTCCCCGGCGTGGCCCTCTGCATGCCTCTGACATTGTGTGTTTCCTTCAGGGGCATGCTATTGCTGCTGCCTTACATGCTGGCTGTTTCCTTGGTGTCCGTTTATCACAGGGGCTTGAGGTGCCATTTTCTCGACTGTGGTTGCAGCGGGCAACCAGTAGGGCAGTGTGTGCACTGTGCACCTTGCTCTTCCCTGTTCGCGGTGTCCTGGGCCGGAGGATGTGTTTTTCTGGGCGTTTGACAGGTTTCGTTTCATGGCAGGTTTGCACCTTTGCGATATTTCTTTGCACCGTCATCAGTCTCTCTGTGCATCAAGCAATATCTGTGGTGCTACTGCCACTTCAACTGTGGGCATGACAGCCTTCTTTGTGCTGCAGTCAGTTTGGTTTGGCTAATGCCTAGGGTGCACTGACTCTGTCTGGGCACTAGATGTCACTGTGATGCTGTTTTCAGGCCGAGGCAGTCATTCCTCAGCTGTGGGCCTCTATGGTAGAGACTGATACCGGTGAGGAGCCATGCTGCCTTGGAGTAGCTCGACAGCTGGTGGGTACCTTTTATTCCAGATGTCTGGGGCTTCAGCTCACCTGTCTGGTCAGTTCAGTGTTTCACTTCCTCTTTTCTTTTCTTTAGCCTTGTGCTGGGGAGGTAGGACACATGCTTTGGAGGGTCGACAGTATTACGGGGCGATCTCCGGTCTGGCGCTTGTGGCGAGGCCGGGGTGTCCCTGGGCACTTCACATATTCTTTGGTGCCCGGAAGCACTGTTGCACCTCCATCCTCATGGTCGCAGCAGTTCTTTCAGCGCTGCAGGCCGCAATGTTGCATGCTGCTCACTGTTCACTATCTGGCAACGGTGTGGTGGCACACTGCAGGAGCAGCCCTATTCGCTACTGCAGACTTTTCTCTCCAAGCGGCAGTGGTTTCTCTGCTCCCTCAGACTGCGCTGGGACTCGAGCTGCAGACGGGGCCTCACACGTGGCCTCTTCTCAGCATTCTTTCTGGGGGGCACCTCCGTTGCGATGCTCCTTCTCTGAGGCCTTCTTTACGGCCACGGAGGCACCCAAGTCGAGTGCAGGAAGGGGCCACAGCCTTGAGGACATCTGGACATTCTTTCCCCATGTGCCGTAGGGCTAGTGTTGCAACGCACTTTCCTCCTTTTCGACGGTGGCAGTCTTTTAAGGGGGGCATGCGATGCTGGGAGGACACCTTCCTTCTACCCCTAGGTTCACCTCATGCCCAGCAGGGTGTTGGGCAGAGCTCCTGGTCTTTACTGGCTTTTGTGGCCATGGCGGGTGGGCGGCTGCCGGGCACCTCTCCAGGAACGTTGGTGCCCTCGGTGGGTGGCCATCATGCTGTACCATCTCAATTGCCTTCACGCTGTCCGTGGGTGCTGAGTGACTTAGGCAAAGGCCATGCTTCCCCTCATGAACAACGAAGTGGTTGTTAGCATGCATGTGAGGTCAGACCCACGAGTTGTCACTGTAGTGTTGGGGGCCCTTGCTCCTCAAACTACTTAATAAGGTGAAAAAGACACAGTAGTAGTGGGTTACATAACTGACCTTGGACACATGCGCCTGGCCTTTTTTATTAGAAGGGACAAATGACTGGTGAATCCTGTGATGGATTGGTGTGGGGTGAGCGTGGAAGCCAGCCCTCAGCAGAGTGGTTGGTACAAACACTAGAATGTGTCCAACTGGACTCTACAGTGCATGAATGTTAGACCCGACTGCCTTAGGGTGGTCATCCCCCAAGTTTTTGCATGCCTCCCTACACTTTTCCTACACTGTTTTTGATGAATTAGGACTCTGTGCACTTTACCACTGCTAACCAGTGCTAAAGTGCATATGCTCTCTCCCTTAAAACAAGGTAACATTGGTTCTTTCCCAATTGGCATATTTGATCTACTTTTAATTCCCTAGTAAAGTGCACTACAAGTGCCCAGGGCCTTTCGATTGAATGCTATTACTGGGCCTACAGCACTGGTTGTGCCACCCACATAAGTAGCCCCTTATCCATGTCTCAGGCCTGCCATTGCAAAGCGTGTGTGTGCAGTTTCACTGTCACTTCGACTTGGCATTTAAAAGCACTTGCAAAGCCCTAAACTCCCCTTTTTCTATATATAAGTCACCCCTAAGGTGTGCCCTAGGTAACCCATAGGGCAGGGTGCTATGTAGGTAAAAGGCAGGACATGTACATGTATGTTTTATATGTCCTGGTAGTGGAAAACTCCTAAAATCTTTTTCTATTACTGTGCGGCCTATTCCTTTCATAGACTAGCATTGGGGCTACCCTCATATACTTTTTGAGTGGTAGATTCCGATCTGAAAGGGGTAACCAGGTCATATTTAGTATGGACAGAATGGTAATAGAAAATCCTACTTATTGGTGAGGTTGGATTTTGTATTACTATTTTAGAAATGCCACTTTTAGAAAGTGAGCATTTCTCTGCACTTAAAATCCAGCTGTGCCTTACAGCCCGGCTCTAATCAACATCTGGGCTGGGCTGTTTGACAGCTCCCGTGTGCATTTCACCCAGACAACCATAAACACAGGACACTCAGTCACACTTGCACTCATCTGCATATTCAGTGGGTCTTCCTGAGCTGGAAGGGTGGATGGCCTGACACATTTCAAAGGCTAGTGGCCTGCCCTCACACAATGGACTGCAAAACCACCTACTCGGACCCTGGCTGGAAGACCTGTACTGAAAGGGGAACTTGTCTACTTCAAAACCCCTCTTTGAAGTCTCCCCCACTTCAAAGGCATTTTTGGGTATATTAACTTGGCCTCTGACCCCACCAACTAAGACACTTCTGGACCTGAACCTGCAACTTGTCAAGAGGAACTGACTGGCTGCCCAGAGGACTCATCTGGACTGCCTTGCTGAGAACGACTGGTGCCCTGCTTTTGCCCTGCTGCCATGCTGCCCTCTGACTTTGCTGAGAAGTCTTGGGCCAAATAGACTTAGGGGGTCATTCCTACATTGGCGGGAGGCGGTCGCCGCCCGCCAAGCGGGAACCGCCGAATGACCGCACCGCGGTCAGACGGCCATTCTGGCTTTCCCGCTGGGCCGGCGGGCAACCGCCAGAAGGCCGCCCACCGGCCCAGCGGGAAACCCCCTTCTACGATGAAGCCGGCTCCGAATGGAGCCGGCGGAGTCGAAGGGGTGCGACGGATGCAGTGGCAGCCGTCGCGATTTTCAGTGTCTGCAAAGCAGACACTGAAAATCTTTATGGGGCCCTGTCGGGGGCCCCTGCACTGCCCATGCCAGTGGCATGGGCAGTGCAGGGGCCCCCAGGGGCCCCACAACATCCGTTACCGCCATCCTGTTCCTGGCGGTAAAAGCCGCCAGGAACAGGATGGCGGTAAGGGGGTTGGAATCCCCATGGCGGCGCTGGGAGGATTCCCTGGGCCAGGGGTAAACCGGCGGGAAACCGCCGGTTGCCCTTTTCTGACCGCAGCTTTACCGCCGCGGTCAGAATGGCCCAGGAAGCACCGCCAGCCTGTTGGTGGTGCTTCCGTCATTTTAGCCCTGGCGGTCGCCGACCGCCAGGGTTAGAATGACCCCCTTAATCTCTTCAGGAAACCCCTTGTGTGCTGAAAATCGACGCACTTCATGCCGGAAAGGACGCACAAACTTTTTGCAACAAAGAAGTCGACGCACAGCTGAACCGGAATGACAAAGCCCGACTTCCCAAGTCAAGATTCGATGCATTGCCTGCCTTGTGACGGAAAATTCAACACACAGCCCTACCAGATTGACGCACAGGTGAACCAAAATTATGCAACTGACCTGCCAAGTGGTAAATGGACACAGCGCCTGCCATGTGACAGATAATTTGATACATCGCTGTTAGATTTTCATCCTTGGCGTGGTCTCCCTTAAATTTTGCCTCTGTTTCCTAGGTTGTTAATGTGTGCTGTACTCTGTTTTTGCTGTTTTTGTTACTCTGGGCAGTTCAGTGCTAAAGTGCAAGGGCTCCTTTACAAAATGTGTATGTAATTGGTTTATCCACGATTGGCATATTTAATTTACTAGTAAGTCCCTAGTAATGTGCATTGGAGGTACCCAGGGCCTGTAAACCAAATGCTACTAGTGGGCCTGCAGCACTAGTTGTGCCACCCACATAAGTAGCTCCGTAATCATGTCTCAGACCTGCTACTGCAGTGTCTGTGTGTGCAGTTTTAACTGTAAATTCGACTTGGCAAGTGTACCCACTTGCCGGGTCTAAACCTTCCCTTTTCTTACATGTAAGACACCGCTAAGGTAGGCCCTAGGTAGCCCCAAGGGCAGGGTGCAGTGTATGGTTAAGGTAGGCCATATAGTACTGTGTTTTATATATTCTGACAGTGAAATATTGCTAAATTTGTTTTTCACTGTTGCAAGGCCTGTTCCTCTCATAGCTGAACATGGGGGCTACCTTTAAATCTGATTAAAATGTAGATTCCCTTTGAGAGCAGATAGACAAGTGGAGTTTGGGGTCTCTGAACTCACAATTTAAAAATACCTCTTTTAGTAAAGTTGATTTTAAGATTGTGTGTTTGAAAATGCCACTTTAAGAAAAAGCATTTTCTTGCTTAAACCATTTCTTTGACTCTACCTGTTTGTGTATTCCCTGCCTGGGTCAGTTTAACAGTTGGGCTGATTGCACCTCTCACTAGAGAGTGACACAAAGGGAGTTGGGGTGTCGTCTGCATTTCCTGATGAGCCATCTGTGCTAGGAGGGAGGGGAGGAGAGGTCACTCACACCTAAATAGGCTGTGCCTGCCCTCACACAATGCAGTCTCCAACCCCCTGGTGTGTGTCCGGGGCCTGGCCTGGGCAAGGCAGGATTTCACAATTAAGAGAGATTTTCCTTTAAATAGGCCTACTTCAAACTGCAAAATGGGTATAAGAAGGACACCCAAAACCACAGACTTTAGAACACTTCTGGAAACCAAGAGGAACCTCTGCCTGGAGAAGAGCTGAAGAGCTGTGGAAGAAGAGCTACCCTGCCTGTGACTGTGCTTTGTGGAGCTATACTGCAGTTTCTGCTTCTGCCTGGTCTAGAGGACAAAGACTGGACTTTGTGTTGCCTTCCTTCTTGTAAAGAACTCTCCAAGGGCTTGATTTAGAGCTTGCCTCCTGTTGTTGAAGTCTCAGGGACAGCAAAGACTTTTCTCTGCCAGCACCTGGAGTCTCTGGAGAGATTCATACTATGCCAAGTGGTGCCCATCCATACCTGGGACCGTGAAAGGAGACGCTGGCAGGCAAAGAGTAAGAAATCCATGCACTGACTGCCGTGTGGGGAAACGCAACTCCAATCTGTGGCTGAAAATAGACGCTCGCCTGCAACGCGACCGGAAGATCTATGAATTTTTGTCGTTTTGGTCTTATTTTGTTTAGATAAATATTTTCTATTTTTCTAAACCTGTGTTGTGTCATTTTGTAGTGTTTTCAATAAGTTTCTGTGTGTGTTGGTACAAATACTTTACACACAGCAATCTGAAGTTAAGCCTACTGCTCATGCGAAGCTACCAAGTGGGTAGGCATGGATTAGCTGAGGGTGATTCTCTTTTAAGTACGAGACAAATGGGGATCCCTGATCTGATACAGTAGCTCACCAGGGAAAAGCAAACTGAAATGACTATAAAAATTAAGAGCTACTCTCAAATAATATCAATAAGATATAGATAGAAGACAACACCCAAATATATTAGAAATACAAAATAATCCTGTATGTCTACTAATATATATATATATATAGATATACATATACATATTTAATAACTATATGTCCAGTCTAGGGCAACATTCGAATCCTAATTTTGATTAATAAAAATATAACATTATCACTTCTTAAAGTATTTTATTCTCCAATATATGATTTATACAAAAACACTAATATGATAAATAGAAGCCACAACACTAACTCAATCACACCACATTCATACTGAAATAAGATATACTTATACATAGAAAAAAAGTAGATATTCTTAATTACAAAAGATTCCTAAAAGACTCACATACAATAGAAATACATATCCATATACATGTACATATTGATAAAATACAATATCTAGCATTACTCCAATCTAGAATAGTGATGTAGTAGGAACCCGAAGCTTACGCGTGTTTCAGTGATCTTCTCTTAATGAGGCCACCTTCATCAGGACAGTTCCCAACAATGTAATCTAATATTGTAGTAGGCCCAAGGATAGGACAATCAGACAACACTGTAGATTATGTTCTGGACTCACATCACATTGATAGGTGATATCTAGTATAAACAAACATATGAATAACATATAAATAGCAGTCTTAAAATGTGGGAGTCCTATGATCCATGGCCTAGAAACATATAAGCTTGAATAATAGTATGAACACTATAGCCAAAGTTAAATAGATAAAATCAAATGTGTCAATAAATATAGATAGAACACCCTTAAGTGACTCATGCTATCATAAAGGTGAAAAAAAACAACCAACCAGAGTGGTGACGAAAAAAACACATTCGAAATAACGATTAGAAATGAAAAATAAACAAAATAGGTGCAAATAACACCCACAGGGACCATGTGACCCGTCCTATCTGATACCCATGCACTTAGACCTTACTGGTGGCCTGTATTGTCTTCAGATCCATATTAGGCCATGCGTTCCAATGTGATTGACCAACCGCATCACACTAATAATTTATAACTTATTCCTTTGTGAGGAATTAGTTCCAATATGTTTAATTACCATTACAAATACCTGCAAGGTAACGGGTGTATAATCTCCCCCAGATGGAAAACCATCTCTAATGGAAGGATGGAAAGCCTACCCTTCATAAGGCAAGAGATAAACGTCAATAGAAGTATCTATATATTGGCTATGAAACAAAACCAAAGTGTGGTTAGGAAGAACTGGTTAGTGAACAATGATTTGAAACCAAAGATCCCCTTTCTCCTCTTATACCTTAAATGTGCAGAGGGACTCCTCTGCTTGGACCACTCCTCAGAAAGATATTGATTGCCACATGCCTGTATAAGAGTATTCGGTGTAAAAGCTATTAGAGAAAAAGACATAAAGACGGAGATTCCCTTGATACTTTGAATAAGCGTATATATTGCCCCAGTATCATTGACATTGGCATACTTCTAGCCGAATAAAATTATGAGCCGGAATGGGCTCCTTTCCTTAATACCCGATAGTATGAATTCGCTTCATTCCTAGTAAGACCGCCGGTTGAACGCAGTCTGCTTTATTCTTCATGAATAACACAGTAGGTGTCCAGGAACACGGTGTCCCAGTGTGTACCGCACCTTTGTACAGCACCTTTGTAAATGCAGCGAGGACCCGAAAGTGGGACTTTTGACAATTGTATGGTTATGTAACTACAACACAGACTACAGTGCTCATTTTGCAAGGTACAGACAGATGATGATCAAGGATGCAGTCAGTCGACTGCACACAGAAACAAAAGCAACTAATACAGCAGTCAGGACAACTACTCAATTTACCATGAACAACTGTATCTGATTTGGATCCTGAAAATTCCACTGAAAAATAATTGCCATATGTGGCACCCATCACTAAATTTGAATTCAAAGAAAAATATTTAATAGACTGCATTGGTGGTGTGTGTGCCTACCATGCAATAAGAAAGGATTGGAAACTAAGCTCAGCTAAAAAAAATCATTGAGGGAACATGCTTCTACATTTCTGTGAGTGACACTTGATTTCCCTTCAGTTCACTATATTCCAGTAATGCTGCTCAATTTGTCAACTCTGTTGTGCTTCCAAGACCTCTTCATTCACACTGACTCATATTGCAAATTCTTCCTTTCTGCAGTGTCACCGTGAATTGTTAGCCTTTTTACTAAATCCCATTTTTGCCAGTCATACACCTGCTAGGCCATGGTAAGGTGCTTGGGCTCCTCCTTACAACATGATGAAATTGTCCTACCCCTAATTGACATTGTTAAGCTATGTCCAAGTCCTTAGTATATGGTACCCAATGTATATGGTGCCCAGAGTGAAATGTCAGCAGTGGGCTACAGCACCCATTATTTCAATCACTGCAGTGGCAATGCAAAACTGTGTCTGCTGCCAGTAGCCAAGCTGTGCAGGTTTAAACTGCAAATCAAACTTTTCAAAATACTTCCTTTTGACAAGCTTAAAACCTTATTTTTAAATATTTAAAAGACACCTCTAAGTAAGCCTTGCTTCCCATGAAGGCATGGTACATGGTACTTAGAAGTGGGACATGTAAAGGTTAATGTTAAAAATGCCCTTACAGTGACTAGCACCTCAAAGTTGTTTTCATTGTAGCAGGGTTGGCTGCTCCGTAGGAAAGCATTGAAATACAATATTAATTTTAATAAGTGTTATCTCTAGCCATGAAATAGCTACAAATTTATTTTTTTAACTTTTGGAAATATTTATTACAAGCCCTATTCACTGGCCAAGCTTGATATTTAATAGACATTTAGGAACAGCGACTTTCAAAAAGTCATCTTTACCATTCCTGAAGTCCCTGTAATTTAAATTAGCATTTTGGTTTCTCTGTTCCATCAGTAATTAATAACCGAAGGTATGAATGAGATGTGAGCTTGCTCTGAGGACACAGACAAAAGATCTTGGGTGTGGGGAGGTATTATTGTGCCCTTGACAGGATGGCCTGGGGGCTGGTCCCACAAATTTGATTACAGTCAAATAGGTATACCTTGTCACAGGTAGGTGTAGGTAACACCCAGGTCAACATCCTTCTTTTATCTCTCCAGCCAAAGCAGTATCTATCACTGTGGGACTGCTGTTGACATAGTGTCAGATCATACTATAGTGCAAGACCTGCTTGATAGGACTCCTAGGGTTTTTCATATTACTTTGGGGGTGTCTGGTTGAGAAAAGCTCAGCTTTATCATACCAGACTCCTACCATACTTCTGTCTCTGCATTTTTTGGGGGTAGGAGGACTGCCTAAAACTATGTTTTAATGTTTGATGTGGGATTATCATATTAAACTCCTCACACAAACACAGCAGTCAGAGTCCAGGTTTAGTGTGGATAAAGACTTCGGCCATCTTCAAAACACACGCAATCGCTAGGGTTAGCCGCAGTAACTTTCACCCCGATTGGATAGGACAGTGGTTCCCAACCTTTTGACTTCTGTTGACCCCCACTTTATCATTACTGGAATCTGGGGACCCCCGACTGACTCATTATTATAATCCAGGGACCCCCAAATGAGTCACTAATGAAAACTGTGAACCTTATCTGTTAATATTATTTGATTTACTAAGCAGTCACGGACCCCCTGAAGAGGCGTTGAGGTCCCCAGACCACAGGTTGGAAACCACTGGGTTAGGGCATCTCCCTCGGTCATTCCTACATACTAGCTCATGCCAGGCATAAAAGAGGCATCTTCGGGTAACCATTTTAAAATAATTCTGAACCTTAGGAAGATGAGAGGAAGTACCAAACTTGCTTTCTGCAACCTGAGAAAATGCCTAGCGTGTTGGAACTGCTCTCTCTCTCTGTCTCTCTCTCTCTCTCTCTCTCATACTCGTGACAAAGAATCAGATTCCAAGGGTCATATGGCTGACCTCCTGTTCAAGCTACAGGGAAACAACAAGTTACAGCAAGTTTTTTCCTGTAACTGCTAAGCTGAATAGTGGCAATTGAACCTAGACAGGACTGTCCTGTTGGCCTCTTCCTGCCATCCTGGGAGTCTCTGTGCCTCCACAGAGGTTCTGGGGGATGTTGAAATATACCTCTGTGCTGGATTGGGATGTAAAGGACTAGCATCAGAAGGCAGACTTTTTGACAAGGGTGAACCTAGTTAATGTATCTGACCCATGCTCCATTGCAGTCAGCTTCCAATTGGTCTTGGGTCCCATTCTACCATGAGCATCCCTTATTCATAAAATATTGTGCGTTTTGGTGCTATTCCTGCTTAAAACTTTTAAAATGTATATCTTCGGATTCACATATTGAATTTTTGTAATTTTGTGCCATTTGGTTTATTAAATTTTACTCATTTTTTCTATGTTGTTTTGGATTTTTATTGTTTGCAGTCTCTTGCATTTTAACTTTATTTTAATGTTATTACTGCATAAATACTTTACATATTGCCTCTAAGTTAAGCCTGTCTCCTCTGTGCCATAGCTGCCAGGGGGTGGAGCTCTACCTGCCCAGTAAGGATGGGGGCATCAGGGGTACGCCAGGAAGGATGCTGCCCTGGGACAGATTTCAATTTGCACATGCCCCAAAAACACAATTTTCACAGGAACTGGCCCTTTATGTATCTCCGGGACAACCAATAGTAAAGCCAAGTGACATGCCAATCTGCATAATGTATTAGAGCATATACAACAGCAACACCATGGGTCACACATGTAGATGAAGTATCTACAAGGCAGACATATCAAAATGGACACAATGCAGGTTATTATGACCCTGGCAGTCCTGCCCCAACACGCCGACAGCGGGGCGGTGCATGACTGCCAAATTATGACATTGCAAGTAGTTCCCCACCTGTAGTGTCGGGGAGGGGTGGGACCGACCAGTCGAAGGCAGTAGTTTGAGTATCCTTACTGCCAGGGATTCCGTGGCGGCAGCCCAACCACAAAATCCCTGGCAGTAAGGATACTGGCAACAGGAATACTCATTCCTGTTGCCACTACCGGACTCCCCAACCCCTCCTTCATGTAAGAGCCCCGACCCCATCAGGAGTCCCCCACGCTCAAGCAGCGATGCCCCCTCCCCTGATCCCTGTTCTGTACCCCATGCCCTGATCCCTGTTCTGTACCGCCCACACCCCTATCCACACATGCACATACCACACTTGCATACATGCATGCACAAATCCATGCTCACTCATTCACATAGACATGCAAATACTGCAATGACACCCCCCACCCCGGCATACACGCACACATACTCTCCCCCACCCCCTGCATACATGCATACACACAAGCACACAGAGACTTGCACAAATGCACACAAACACACACAACACCCTCCCACCCCCCAAAATTCACACACACACTTCCCCATTCACGCACACAACACTCAACACCCCCCCTCCCCTGTCGGTCAATCACCTTACCTAGTGGTCGTGGTAGTCATCCGGGAAGGTATGGGGTCCATGGCGCTAGCTCCGCTGCCAGCGCCCCAGCAACACAACACCGCCACGCCGTCTACGATGTAGTAATACAGCAGGCAGTTTTGTGGTGACATAGCAGTGATGACAGAGCAAGCTCCACTAGACCACCGACAGCCAGTATGGCACCACAGGGATCATTCTTTGGTGTGGTGGGGTCAGATTTGGGATGGGGTTGGGCCTTGGGTAGGGGGCTTTTTCTTAGGAGAGGTCAACTTCTCCCTAGGAAGAGTGGGCTTCTTCTTTAGGAGGAAGGGGTACGTGAGCTTGCAGGGTGGGCAGGTTTGACCTGGGAGAACTTGGATGTGGAGTAGAGGTCACAGGGGAAAGGGAATGGTCAAAAAGGAAACTTTTCTTAGGAAAACAGGTAGGGTCTTCAGAAGAGATTGGGGTTTTGGAGGTTGAGGGAGTGATTATCTTGCCAGTGCATGTTGATACTGCTAGTGTGTGTATGTCTGAGGCATGCTTAGGTTTGGGTGATGTCAGTTGCATGTGTGAGTATGGGTGATTGTGCTTTTTGGGGGCTGTGAGGTGGAGGTGCAGGCTAATATGGGAGTGGTTCCTGTGTTTGTATGTGTTGGGATGGTATCATGTGGTATGGTGGATGGTGTGTCTGAGTTTGTGGGTGTTGGGGTGGTATCCAGGGGTAGAGTGGAAGTGGTGGTTGTGTTTGTGGGTGTTGCAGTAGTGTCTGGGGTTATGGTGGATGTGGTAGATGTGGTGGCTTTGACTGTGTCTGTGTGTGTTTTGGGGTGATCTCTGGAAGGATAGTGTCTGGGCTGTTTGGGATTTGAGGTGGTGTCTAAGAGTATGTTGGAAGTGGTGGATGTGTCACTGGGTGTTGTGGTGTTGCCTGTGGGTATGGTGGTTGTGGTGTGTTGGTTGGTGGGGGTGGTGTCTGTAGGAATGGTGGCTGTCCTGTTCTGTGTGAGTGACTGTTGAGTGACTATGGGTCTTGTGATGCTTGTGTTATGTGTGCTGTTGAGGTGGGTGTGTGTGGATGTGTCTGTGTGTTTGGGACAGGTAGGGGAATAGGGAATTTGGATTGGGAAGAGTTAGGTGGTGGGGGAGGATTGTGGGGAGGTGGTCGGCTACTGTTGGTGAGGAGGCCAGAGCCTTAAAATATTTCTGTAGGTCAGACATGGCACTCAGAATGCCTTCCAGGTACGCAACCATCTGCTGGAGCTGGCTGCCCTTCACCTGGTTGGCATTCAGAGTGGCAGTCTGGTCCACAGAGAAACTCCCCCTGGGGTCAATAGTGTCCACATTCAGGGAAGCAGGGTGACACTGGCAGAGGGTGAGGTGTGTGGGATGAAGAAAATGACCAACCTCTTGGGTGAACGGGCACAGCCAACTGGGAGGGGAGCAACAGGGAGGGTGGAGATGGAACGGGCGGTGGCAGACAAGGATGGAACAGGAGCACGTCTTGATTGGTCCACCACCAATAGGGAGTGGCCACTGAAGGAAGAATCAGATGATGATGAGGTCGATCATGTGGCCTCCATGGCACTCCCCTCACCCTCTGGGCTACTGGGTCCCTCTGTGCCGGTCGCCACAACACTGGAAGTACCATGGCCAGCTGCTGCCCCACGTGGTTCCACCTTGTTTCCTCTGCTTACCTGGGATGATGCTGAAATTACAAAGACAAATAGGGTCACCACATGTTCCTGGTCATACGTGAACAATAGCTGTGACTAGTAAACATTAACATGACGTACAGTAGCCATCAGCTACAGCAAAGTGGCTCCAGCATTTGCCACACCATATGCATGCATGTTACACAAACTTTCAGCAGTTGGCCACAGTGAATTCTGAATCACAGACAACTCCAGTTGCATTGATGAAGTTGTGCAATCACATTACCCACTGGACAAGTAGGAGACCTCATCACCTTCAATGGTTTGCCTCATGTTGCATCCCTCAATTAGCTTTAGCCATACAATAGTAGGGTAATGCCAAGTTCATTTACACAGACCCCACACAAGGTCATGCATCAAGCTAATCTTCATATACCCAATGTCACATCAATAAGAAATAAAGGTACAAAAATGTTAAACCATGTTACCGGCAGAAATACATTAGCCTGAAGAAGGTGACATGGAAACACCCATATCACACTGGAAACAAATCAACAATGGTCACTTCAGTATTTGTACATTGTCTAAATGGACTCATGGAGGCTGTACTAATGTTGCTCAGATAGATAACACATCTTGCAAAGAAACATACATGTGAGACTAGTTGGGGGAAATGTCAGGGAGACATTTCGACAAAATCCACCCAACAATTAATCAGCTAGCCCCTGGGATAACCCCTCTCTTGATAGGCACTTCTAACAATACCAAACTCTATTTGCATCAGTAGAAGCTAATAGTCCTTTGAATGTTGCAGAGGCCCAGGGATTCCCACGTACCTGTAGAAGGCACTTAGCATGTTGCCAAATGGGAAGCCATGTCACTGTCTCTTTTTGTCATGCAAACAGATTTCCTTGGATGAATGGTTGTACACAACCACACATGCCTTGAGACCCTTGCAGGTGAGTAGCGGCGTGTTACAAAAACTGATTGATTAATTGATTGACACATGATTCCCAAAAAACTACAAGTCAATCCATGCTGTAAGTCAAAGGTTAGCTAACAAACCTTCTCCATTTCACATCTGCAAAGTAATTTGCCACATGATTTTACCTCAATGGCATTGAACTGCTCAATGTTGGTAACAACTGTAGTCCTACCTGTCATGTCCTTCATTGATTTTGCAGTTGTACCTGCCAAATTACATGCAATGACATGTGAGGGTAAGTGCGAACCACCATTCAATGCTGACACATTCACATGAAGCCCCATCATATATGTCCAGTTCCAAACACATGTTGGCATGCGCATGAGGGAGGTCAGACATCATTCCATGAAGACAGGTAGAACATACATGAAGCAGCAGTAACAATAAGTTGGCAAAAATGGAGCGATCACAGGCTATCATGTAGGAACAAGGAATGCTGTTATACAATTCATGTCAATTGACATTCACCACTTACCAAGGGAAAGTATTGCTCTGTAACAGCACCCAAAGAGCACTGTATGCTCTGTCACATGTGTGATGGTCACCTTCACATGACAGACAGTACGGAGGCACAGCTCTCATGACACACTGAAGATAAGTAGCCTGTGGGGGACAGATGTCAATATACTCACACGAGTAAACACATGGCTGATGACAGTGTTCTATTATTTGATGTTGTTTGGGCTGTCACACTGAAGAGTAGTGGACTGTTGTGTACAAATTATCCCACAACAAACAACATGACCTGTTTGATCACTCTACCTGGTAATCTGTTGACCCTGGAGAGTAAATTGGTTATAGGCTGTACTATGTTGTTCCCTAGATCACTTGGCTAAAAGGCTAAGCACATCAGCATGCACCATCTTCCATATCTACACAAACAGCTGTCACACATGGCCCATCCCTAATCTTCAGGGGGAGATAACAGAACATAACACATCAACTTGGCAATACTACAGGCAGGAAGATGCCCTGGCCTCACCGCCTTGTAGCTGCTTTGCTCCCCTCAAATGCCCATCAACCTCTGGGTAGGTCATCATCAGAATGCGGGCCATTAAGAGGGTCATGCTCTGACTTGCGCCCCACCCAAGATGGGAAGACTCCCACCTCATGCGACAGTGGGTGCTCCAATGGCTATGGAACCCCAGAGTCTAAACCTTCCAGGCAATGGATTACCAAATCCCCTTCTTCTGATGGGCGTTGACATGTATGGATACAAGAGACAAATCAAAAGTTTACAAACACAAGTTTTTGCCCAAATGGTTGTGACACACACATGTCAGAAACACCAATCCAAAAAAACCTTTAACTTGTCAGTACACCACAAATTGTATAGCACTCATACATGACTAAATACTTTTGGAGTCATCCGCAGACTAACCCACTACCCTGCTCATGGCTTGCACTGACTAAGCAGGACTACTGACATCACGTAGCAC
This sequence comes from Pleurodeles waltl, assembly GCF_031143425.1. Taxonomy (NCBI): domain Eukaryota; kingdom Metazoa; phylum Chordata; class Amphibia; order Caudata; family Salamandridae; genus Pleurodeles; species Pleurodeles waltl. The sequence goes on from NC_090444.1 coordinate 1,531,078,976, forward strand.
AGGCTCAAGCAAAATGTACTGTGATGTCAACCACAATGACACACAACACGCAATTGTAGCCTTGTGAAGGGTAAATTTCATGAGCCTGACAGGACAGACAAATTTACACTCTGCAGCACTGAATCACTGCATACAGTCCCTACAGGCAGCTACCATAGTACAGACTACACCCTAACATTTGAGTGACAATGAAAGGGCTACCTAGTGGGCACAGAAAGTCTCTTCCCTGTGTATATGTGGACATGTGGCTTACCTAATGTAGGTTCATGCCACTTCAGGGTGGGTGTGTGTGGCATATACTTGTACCATAGAACACACTTTTGACCATATGTGTCTAGTTTTAAAATATAGAAGATTGAATGTAACCAACCCACTTCTAAAAATTATGATTGTTAAAAGGAAAAAGATATTGTATTGCCAAATTGGGTAATGCATCTCCATTCTTCTCGGAATATACTGTCACTCTTGTGCCTGTCTGAATCTGTTTGTTAGGTAAGCTGGAGTCTTGAGCTTTCCAAGTTCTGTTCATGCAAGAGAGGACTATGAGAAGGCCTCTGAATTGAAAGAAAACAATAGCTGTATTAAGAAGTAAAGGAAAAGGACAAAAGAAACTTTCTACTTTCTAGCTGTCGAGGCAGTCCCACCCAGGGTTCTTCAATCATCCTACTCCAAATTCAGTGTGACTCTGTCCCAGTCCCAATCAGAGCAAGTGCACTGCTGTTGAAAAACAAATAAAGTAAAAGAACTGGAGCATTTTATTGTGTAGATTTCTGTTTGGTATCTAAAGTGGTTAGTTTGTTATGGGGAACCACAAAAAAGGGGTAGACCCTGCAAGTAAATTTTACTGCTTTGGAAAGGCCATTCACTTTCAGGAAAAAATGATCATCCATCAGCCCCTCAACTTTGTAAGTCATTGGAACAAAGTTTACAATTTTGTTGAACTCCCCCCCTCACTGTCACCCACCACATATCACCACCATTGGTGCAATAGTTACTTAGTTATCTTTTCCAATCCAAGCTTGGTGATTGAACAAAACAAAATACATCCTCTTTTATAGTATCCACTCATTGGAATTAGACATCAGAATTGGCAGTCTTTTAATCAGTGATCTTCTAGGGCAGCCCTGCTAGGTGATGTAAAAATAGGACAGGCAATGGCATGTGAGGGAGGCAGAAATCATCTCTAATGTCCTGAAGGGAATGTGGGGGCTTTTTCACTGCACACAGGTCCAACTCCAACCCCGGCTTGTATGTGACTACAAAATCAGTGGTGGAACAGCATAAATCCAACACAAATATAATGTGGCACCAGCATATCTTTTTGTAAACAAAGAAAGAGAAAAAGAAACTGAACAAGAAATAATTAAAATGTTCTGTGGTGGTACTGGCATGCTCAATCCGGAAAGCAGAGTTTGTCCTCAAACTCTAGTGGTTCACCCACAAGTTCGGCAGCTAACACGCTTGATTCTGACCAATCATCCTCTTCCTCCTCTTGTAGTGTTTCAGGAACCGTGTAATTAGGTGGTATAAAATGATGGTTCATTTTGATCATGGTCAATCTCTCCACGTTTTGAGGAGAGAGACTGGTTATTCTTACTGTAACAACTGCACCAGCTGCACCGAACACACATTCAGAAGACATGCTGGGTACAGGGCAAGGCAGAAACTTTATTGTCAGCCTGCTGAATTCTGGACATTGGTGCATCTTCCCATAGTAATACACCAATAGGTTTTGATCCACATTCACCTCTTTTGGATAATCCAGATACTCCTGGAACATCCTCTGAATAGTCATTGGTGCCACCTGCTCAACCGCTTTTTCTTTCGCCTCTGCACTGTACTTAGGACCTGCCACTTGAAGCCAAGCAAATGCAGAGGTTGGGTTGAATTCCTATGTTGCTGTTTTCACTGGTTTTCTTGTTGGTGGGTTTGGCGGATGTGAGACAAGACTGCCCTCTCTGGAAGTTGGAGGCAGCACCCCGGAACTGCAGAGTGGGACTCTAACTTCTGAGCGTTCTTATTCCAGTTCTTCTGCTTGCTCAACAATTCCCCTCTTGTATTGTGAAACATCGTCTTCAGAAAAGAGAATGGTAGGAGACAGAATTTTTGTAGTGTGGATCAAGTAGGCTGGCAAAGACTTACTCTTTGGACAAGATGATGCCATTTTGTAGCCTTGCATTACAAGTCAAGCAATAGCTTAGACGAATAATCAAGGCGTGCGCTTCGGGGGTTTCTTTTGCACCCCCATATGTGAACCTTTCAGACATCTTATTCAGCTGCTCCTGTATCAGATGCAATTATGGGATAGCTTGGCTCATTGTATTGTCCTCCTTGCTAACTTCCTGGGTGAAAACCTCGAAAGGGAGCAGCATCTGTGTGAGACATTACACTATACCCCATTTGTCCGCATCCATGGTTATAACTTTCTCAATTGCATCAGCTCCTCTTTGAATGAAATAGTACTTGATCTGTTTGTACTGTTCAAACAGACGTTGCAACATATAATAGGTAGTGTTCCAACATGTTGGCATTTCCTTTATCAGGGCCTTAACTGGTACTCTGTTATCATGCTGAATAATCAACAACTATTTCCGCACATTTACAAAAATGACTGAAATAAGGGCAGATGCGTCTGCATGTGGTCAGTATGTTGGTGACTATGGCCCTCATTACAACCCTGGCGGTCAGTGTTAAAGCGGCAGTAATACTGCAAACAATGCTGGCAGGAAAAAAAATGGGATTACAACCGTGGCGGAAACTGGCAACATAGACAGCCACTTTAACACTCCGACCGCCACGGTGGTATAAACAAACAGCGCGGCGGTCACCGCCAACAGACAGGCAGGAGATAAAGTACTGCCCACCTTATTACAAAAGGCCTATCCGCCACCTTTTCTGGGGCGGAACCAACACTATCAAAAGCACGGCGGAAACAGTACACAGAAGGGAAAACACTCACCTCTCGACACCCAACGAGGAACCAGGACGCCATGGAGCCCGCACTTCATGTGTCACCCATGTTGGTTTACCTCCTCTTCCATGAGGAGTACGAATGGCGGCGGCGGCGACCACGGTGAGTACTGTGCCTACAACACAGGGGAATGACACACACACACAACACCCCCACCCTCCCCACCAAACGCAACAACAGACACACAAATACATGCAGCAACATTACATATACAACCCCCACCCCCTGGAAGAATGCAAGGACAAAAGAAAATTCCAGTATTCAAAAGTCAAAATTCAGTATATACAAATATGTACACCAGCTACACAAGTCCGGATAGTGTACTAATCATTGTCCGTGGACCACTGGGCCCAAAATGCATGGGCGAGGCCCACACATGATACCTGACTCGAAATGGAGAGAACACTGATGGGGCATCAGATTGAAAATATACAGGCACCTCATGGGGAGGGAGAGGGGGCACCTCACCCTGATAAACGCACGGCACCACTGCTGCATGAGGGGGCTCCATGCCCATTGATGTATCCTGGGGAGTGCAAAGCCACAGTCTCGCAAGTCTCTCCAGTGGGTGGGTTGACCACTGCTTTATCCTGGGGAGTGCAAAGCCGCAGTCTCTCAAGTTTCTCAAGTGGGTGGTTTGCCCACTGCTGCATCCTGGGGAGTGCAAAGCCACAGTCTCGCAAGTCTCTCCAGTGGGTGGTTTGCCCACTGCTTTATCCTGGGGAGTGCAAAGCCACAGTCTCTGAAGTCTCTCCAGTGGGTGGGTTGCCCACTGCCGCATCCTGGGGAATGCAAAGCCACAGTCTCCCAAGTCTTTCCAGTGGGTGGTTTGCCCACTGTTTATCCTGGTGAGTGCAAAGCCACAGTCTCTCAAGTCTCTCCAGTGGATGGGTTGCCCACTGCTGCATCGTGGGGAGTGCCATTCTCCACTGGTTCTGGAGGGGGCCTGGTGCCCAGAGTGCTTCATCCTGCCAAGACAGAGGTAGTGGATATATCTCTCAACTGGTTCTGGATGGGGCCTGGTACCCAGAGTTTTTCATCCTGCCAAGGACAGAGGTAGTGGATGTCATTCTCCACTGGTTCTGGAGGGGGCCTGGTGCCCAGAGTGCTTCATCCTGCCAAGGACAGAGGTAGTGGATCTCATTCTCCACTGGTTCTGGAGGGGGCCTGGTGCCCAGAGTGCTCCACGTGCAGTGTGGCCGGTACAAGTCCCTCATCTGGGTGTGCGTGCCATGAGATTTGTGAGGTTCAGGTAGCATGATACGCCTTGGAGGCAGCAACATACCCTACACCGCTGTGGCTGCGCCTTCCACCTGCAGGTGTAAACAGTGATGGAAGTAATGCCTCCTGGAAGGTGCCCAGGGTCCAGGATCTCTCCTCCAGCCTCAGACGACTGACCACTGGGGATGGTATGTTAGTGGTGGTGCCTGTGTCCGAGGACGCCGCGGGCCGGTGGCGGTGCTTGCGGCGGGGTCTGTTGCGGCGGTGCTTGCAGGGGTGTCTGTTGCGGTGGTGCTTACGGCAGTGCTTGCGGCGATGCTCACGGCGCTGCATGGTTCAGCACCTGCAGAGGGACACAGCAGGTCGTTCCCTGCAGCCTCGGACGGCTGCCCACTGGGGAAGATGCTGGGGACTGTCACTGAGGCTGTAGACGTGCTGGGCAGTGCAGGTGACGGTGCAGGTGGCGGTTGTGGTGGCAGTTGTGGTGGCAGGGCAGCTAGCTGTATTCGCCGCCATACAGGTTGGCTTGGTCGTGGACAGAAAGTTTGACACTGGTCCCTCAGTCGGTGCCACCATGCCCTCTCTGCTCTTCAGCTTATGGCCCTTCCCCAGCTTTGATGGTGCTGCAGTTGTCTTGCCACTATCCCCTTTGGTTTTTGCTGAGCCCTTGGTGACTGGTACTTTCAGCTTCTCCCTCCAGGATGTGGGCACCTTTTTCACCTTGGCAGGTGGTGGAATGTCCTTGCCCTCGCTACGTGGCACACTGGCAGCTCTGATGAGTGGCGCACTCCATGACCCCGGATTTGCTGGCACCACTGTGCCCGGGGATTTGGTGGCTGAGGTGCTGGGCTGGGACCTGGAAAGCCTGGCCCTAGGGGAAGGATGTGGGGAAGGGGTAGGGTACAGGTCAATGTTAGCCAGGAAGAGTTTCTTAGACACACTGGGACGGGAAGATGGAGGGGGTTTGGGAGTGGAGGTAGAGGTAGTGGTTATAGGAGGTGTACGTCTGCTGAATTTGAATGAAGGTGCATGGGCCGGAGGCTGTTGTGAGGTGGATGGCTGTTGGGTGGGTGTGTGCCTGCGTTTGTGTACTTTGGGAGGCGGGCTCACAGACACACTGGGAGAGGACACTGGGTATGTGTGCATGGTAGTGCGGGTGGTGAGTGTACGTGAGCGATGTGTGGTGATGGGCGTGCTGCTGATGGAGGCAGTGGCTGAGGATGTAGTGCATGCAGGTGTGAGTAGAGACGAGACTGGGAGGGAGGAGGAGGACGTGAAGGAGGGGGACACAGTGGAGGCTGTGGATGTTGCTGTGTCTGCATGGGGATGGTGCTTGTGTGAGTGCCTGTGAGATGTGTGGTGCTTATGTTTGCCTGAGCCACTCTTGTATGTTGATGAGTGCGCATACTGGTCTGATGGTGTGCTTGGGATAGGTTGAGGTACAGGGGATTGGGTCTGGGTGGAGGAAGTTGGAGGGGGAGGCTGGACACAGGAGAATGGCTGCCATCAGTGCTGAGGCCAGAGCCTGAAATACTCTCTGTTAGGCCGCCTGCTCAGAACGAATGCCCTCCAGGTATGCATTTATTTGTTGCAAATGCCTCTCGACACCCTGGATGGCATTCACAATGGTAGATTGCCCAACAGTGAAGGATCTCAGGAGGTCATAGCCTCCTCCCTGAGGGCAGCAGGGCTGACTGGGGCAGGGCCTGAGTTGCCTGTGGCGATGGAGATGCCCACACTCCTGGGTGAGCAGGCACAGGACACATGCTGAGGGGCTGCTGGGAGGGCAGTGGTGGTGGGGGGGTGGCGGCTGTACCTGTTGCAGCGTTGGGCACAGAGGTGCCTGCCATCGCAAGGGAGCTCCCATCAGAGGAGGAGTCGCTGTCACTGCTGTCTGCTCCTGTCCCTGCCGTGGAGCTCCCCTCGCCCTCCATCCCACTGGTGGCTTCAGAGTCCATTGTTTCACCCTCCAGGGCCAAGTGGGTTGCCGCTCCCTCCTGCTCCGGTGCCAATGCTCCTCCGCCTGATTATGCTATTGCACACAAGAACAGGGAGAATACAAAAAGGGGTAGAAGGCAATAGAAAGACATGTTCAGTGCATGCCACACCACTACCTTTGGTGGACACAACACACATGGAGCAGCCCTCTGCACTACACCATGCACTAACAGTTCCTAGACATTTCAGCTGACCATGGCGTACGAGGCCTAAGACCAATTGCTGCATACCTGGAAGTCACGGGATCCTGACTAGATGTAGATGGCTCTTACCACTGGTGGGTTTGGGGTGCCACATAGCCTGCCTCACAAAGGACCTTGCCTACAAACTTTGACCTGGCCTAGGGGAACCCACTGCCCACCTCCACCACCCAGACACCTCTTATGCGTGCAGAGTCAGCTGAATGAGAGTGTACTGACCCCCTTGTGGCTGCTGTGATGCCCTCTAGCGCCCATCCAACTCCGGATACCGCCAGGATACCGCCAGGATCCGGAACATCAGGGGGGCCATGGTGCGACGGGAACCCCTCCCACATTGGGAGGCCATCCCCAGCTGGGCCTCCGCCGTCTTCTTGCTCCAGCGGCGCAGGTCCTCCCATCTTTTACGGCAGTGGGTGCTCCGTCTGTGGTAGACCCCCAGGGTCCAGACGTCTTTGGCGATGGCACACCAAATACCCTTCTTCTGGTGGGCGCTGACCTAGAGGAATGGTACAGGGGGAAAAGGTAATTACCTACCCGTCTGGACCGTCATACTCATTGCCCCCCAATTCCCACCCTTGCCCTCACGCACATACACTCCCGATCCGCACATGCAGGCCTCAGCCCCCCCCATGTATCTTCCATCCACACCACTCAAATCAGGCATTGCCAATGCAGCATGCCCACAGTGTACTCACCTGTTTGTCTGGAGGACCTTACAGTTGCCTGTACTAGGAGAGGACCCCATCCACTAGTTTCTCCAACTCCTCTGAAGTGAAGGCAGGGGCCCTTTCCCCAGACACATGAGCCATCGTCGTTATTGGCTCCTGGGACCCAAAGGGCACAGTGTTAACCAATGATGAATTGCACCGCTGTCTTTGACCGCCCACCGCGACGGTGTAAAACGCTAGCACAGTTACCTCATATTCCCTTGTCCCACATTACAGGTCATGCAGTTGCCATTTCAGGAGGCCACATGGGATAGATGTTAACTGCGTCACACCTATCTAGGCCGGGAATATAGACAGATACCGGTACATTGCGTATTAATTACGTTTCTGAAAATAAAACATTGTGATACCTCAGTGTTGGATGACTCTCTGCTCGCTGTTCTCCTCCATAGGGCACGTCCGTTGGGGCAGGTGATGAGATGGCGGCATCCTCCGGTGTACAGACCCCTGGTGGACCTGTCGACAATGAAAGAGAGACACATCCCGGTCACATACAGACTTGATCGTGCAACAATCCAGGAACTGTGTGCCCAGTTAGAGCCGGACCTGATGTCAGCTATCCGCCATCCCACAGGAATCCCCCCTCTAGTGGTCCTGTCTGTACTCCATTTCCTGGCCAGTGGGTCTTTCCAAAAAACAGTGGCCATGGCATCAGGGATGTCCCAGCCTATGTTCTCAAACGTGTTGTCCAGAGTGTTATCTGCCCTGCTGAAACACATGTACAGCTACATCGTTTTCCCTCAGGTGGAGGATTTGCCCACAGTGAAAGGTGACTTCTATGCCCTGGGACATATGCACAACATCATTGGTGCGATTGATGGGACACATGTGGCATTTGTCCCCGCCGCAGAAATGAACAGGTGTACAGAAACCGGAAGAGCTACCATTCGATGAATGTGCAGATTGTGTGTTTGGCAGACAAGTACATCTCCCATGTCAATGCCAAGTATCCTGGCTCTGTGCATGATGCTTACATTTTGAGGAATAGCAGCATCCCTTATGTGATGGGCCAACTCCAGTGTGTGGTTAATAGGTGAGGTCAAGGTCCCAATACAGTTGACATAGGTGTCTGGGTATGGGGTTGTCCCTAAGGGTGAGTGTGTGTCTAACAGTTGTCCCTCAACATTTTCAGGTGACTCTGGTTACCCCAAACTGTCATGGCTACGTACCCCAGTGAGGAATCCCAGGACTAGGGCAGAGGAATGCTACCATGAGGCACATGGGCGAACTAGGAGGGTGATCGAACGCACCTTCGGCCTCCTGAAGGCCAGATTCCGGTGCCTCCATCTGACAGGTGGATCCCTCTACTACTCACCGAAGAAGGTGTGCCAGATCATCGTGCCCTGCTGTATGCCGTACAACCTGGCTTTGTGACACCAGGTGCCTTTTCTGCAGGAGGATGGGCCAGATGGTGGTCTTTGGGCAGCTGTGGAGTCTGTGGACAGTGAAGAAGAGGAGGGAGAAGAAGAGGATATCGACAACCGAAACAACATCATCAGGCAATACTTCCAATGAGACAGAGGTAAGAAGATGCCACTGCTTCCCACATCTCATTCTATTGTTGGAACTAGCATAAGTGTGTCATTTTCATTTAGTGTATGGACCCTGACTTGTCACTTTGACTTTCCATTTCACAGATTTGGGTCCCACTTTGTGCCCTCTGCTATGTTTACTGCTGGCCTACAGCTGTGTTACATTGGTATGTGAACAAGTAAATTGACATTGCTATATTCCATAGTTATTGCAATTATACATTCGTGAAAGCAGAGAGTGACTCCAGATTGTTTTGTGATTGAAGTGTGTTTATTCCTGTACTAATAAGTGGAGCGGGTTGTAAAATGGGCTGGGGTGATGGTGGTGGAATGTCTATGGCAGAGTCCAGTCTATTTGTTTCACAGGTGCATTGTCCAGTGGGGCATAGGAAGTGGAGCAATGGCAGTTTACAGATGGACAGGGTGACATAGCGGGACAGAAGGGTGACATTCAGGGGGGTTTCATTTCCAGGCTGGGGTCTTGGCAATGTTCTCTGTCTTGTTCCTGGATCTCAGGGACTGTTTGCGGGTGGTTCTCCATCTGCAGGGGGTGGGGTGCTGGTGTCCTGTTGTTCCTATGGCGGTGCCTCCTGTCCACTAGCGCCGGTGGAGGTGGTGGGCTGTTCATCGTCCAGGATAGTGTCAGGGGCCCCTTGTTTTACCACTGTGTCCCTCCTGGTGTTGGAGAGGTCTGCCAGCACCACTGCAATGGTGACAACGGTGGTGTTAATGGACTTCAAGTCCTCCCTGATCCAAAGGTAGTGTTCCTCCTGCAGCTGCTGGGTCTCCTGAAACTTGGCCAGTACCGTTGCCATCGTCTCCTGGGAATGATGGTAAGCTCCCATGATGTTGAAGAGTGCCACATGGATAGTGGGTTCCCTAGGCCTGTCCTCCCCCTGTCGCACAGCAGTCCTCCCAGTTTCCATGTTATCCTGTGCCTCTATCACCTGAACCGTGTGCCCACTGCCACTGACCCCAGGTCCCTGGTTTTCTTGGGTTGGTGAGTTTGCCTGGGTTCCCTGTAGTGGTGGACACACTGCTAATTGACGTATCTTGGGGACATAGGGATGGGCCTGCTGGGTGGGTGCTGTGCTGGTGTTTCCTGAGGGGGGAGGCTCTGTGGTGGCTTGTGACAGTGTGAGGGGAAGCGACTGTCCCGAGGTCCCAGATGGGCTGGGCTGGTCATCTTGATCCAGTAGTGCAGAGCTGCTGTCATCACTGTGGGCCTCTTCTGTGGGGGATTGGATTTGTCTGGCACCTCCTGTCCGTTGATGTTGGGTAGGGGTCCTGTTGGGTGTAAATGCATAATTATTGTATGTGGGTGTGCCATTGTGTGCAATGGGTGGTTAACCCTGTACTCCAGTGCATGCATTATTGGCTTGGTCCTTGTCTGATTGGTGATTTTGGGGCATCAGTGAGTCTCTGTAGTGGAAATGCTTGGGTGATGGGTGTCCATGCATTGGTGTCACATGCAGGGCTTGGTTGTGGGGTGTGTGGGTTGTGTTGGTGGGGTATCTGTGGGTTGTTGTGGTGATGAGTGTGAGGGTAATGGTGGGAGTATGTGATATGCAGGTAAGGGGGTGATATAGTAGTAAAGATTTGCCTTAACAGAGTCCAGAGTCCAGTCCTCCTGCTACTCCTGCGAGGCCCTCAGGATGCAGTATACCCAAGACTTGCTCCTCCCATGTTGTTAGTTGTGGGGGAGGAGGTGGGTGTCCACCGCCAGTCCTCTGTAGAGCAATCTGGTGTCTGGAGACCACGGAACGCACCTTGCCCGTAGGTCGTTCCACCTCTTTCTAATGTCATCCCTAGTTTTTGGATGCTGTCCCACTGCGTTGACCCTGTCGATGATTCTGCGCCATAGCTCCATCTTACTTGCAATGGATGTCTGCTGCACCTGTGATCCGAATAGCTGTGGCTCTACCTGGACGATTTCCTCCACCATGACCCTGAGCTCCTCCTCAGAGAACCTGGGGTGTCGTTGAGGTGTCATGATGTGGTGTGGGTAATGTGTGAGGTGGTGTCTGTTGTGATGTGTGAGGGAGTGTGTTGGTGTGTGTTGTTTGAGGTGCGTGGATGTTGTGTAAGTGATGGTGTTGTGTGTCTGTGGATGCTGGTGTTGTTTTTGGTAGTGTATCTCTCTGGCGTGGTTATAGAATTCTGGTAGTAAGTGTTTTTGTTTGATGTGGGTGTGTGCTTTATATTGGATTGGGTGTGTGGGTGTGGTGTGTGTATGTGTATCAGGTGTGTGTATTTCGAATTGTCCAATGTGGTTGTGTTTTGTATATGTGTGTGTATTTTGAGCGCGTGGGTCGTGATAGTGTGGGCGTATTCCTGTTGGCGTGACGGTGTCGGTTTTGTTATTGCCAGTTTATCACTGACCTTTGATGTGGCGGACTTGTGTGGGTGTATGTATTGTGGGGGATTCCGGGCTGTGGGTCGTAATACCTGTAGTGGAATTGTGCGGCTGCAGCGGTATGTTGGCGATCTTCTGCACGGCGGCAAGCGGGATTTACCACCAGGTTTATAATGAGGGTCTATGTCTTCTTTTTAATGAAAACCTTGCACAGCCCGGTTGATGCAGTGTGCCAAACACAGGACCCTAAAAAATGCATCATCTGTTATTGTCTTGACTATGCTAATGCTATTGTTTGTGGCATCAAATCCTACTTGACGACCTCTGGGCTGCAGCCATTTAGACACTTTGCTATTATATTCCTCCAAGATGTTTGCAGCTGTGTGTGACGTCTGTATAGCGAACATGACTACTGCTGCATGCCGCCAAACACATTTCTTCAGGGCCAAGACATGTAGGAAGCTGTTGCTTTATCCCTACAAAAGAGGTCCTGTGTGCAGTTATGTACATGTAATTAGTCCCCTGACAACTGGTCCACATGTCTGTCATCAGGTGGATAGTGTGGACAACACTTTGCTACAAAGCTTGTCCAACCAATTGTAGCACATTATGATGCAGCACTGAAACAACTTTTCGGGCAAAATATGTCGAGCTTGGAACCTTTCATTTCGGGCAGAGGGCTGCAACAAACTCTAAGAATCCCACTCCTTCCACAAAAGAAAAAAGAGGAGGTCCAGCTCTAACATTTTTGCCAGTTTCCCATTCTAGAAACGTGCCATTGGGTGGTTGTTGATTGTAGGGCCCCCCCTGCCTAAACTTATCCACAATTGTAGCCTGGATTTTCTGTTTTTGTTGGGCCATTGACATAGGTTACTTTTCAGATATAGGTGATGGTAGACTCAATGCGTGTTGTGGTGCAGTCACTGTATACTGTGGTGCCTCCGTCTGACTCTGAGTCTTCTTGTGCCACTTCGAGGTTGCTGAGGTGAGTGATTCTGTTGCACTGCTGGGGACAGGGCTGCTTTACATGAGGATGATGTGATCCTTTCATTCATCACCTTCCACCATGATTTCACCAGTTGTAGCTGCTGTTTCCTCGCTCTCCTCAGCTTCCTAACTGAGACCACATTGAGACTTTTTTTAGGTGCTCCTCCCACTGGATTGCATGATCTTTTTCATATGGATCGCCTGGCCTCCAGTACAATAATGTGAACCTGGCTTACCTCAATGAACTCTTGTGTGGCAAATGAAGCATATGGCAATGTTAACCTCCTGTTTGCTAATCGTAATAAAAGCCCAAAACTGGGGAGGAGTACTTTCTTATTGGGCCACTGCCAATGTCTGAAGAAGAACTGGAGGTAGGTGGGTGTTTAGATTGCCTCTCTTCAGTGCATACTTCTTCTTAGGTACGGGTTGGTTCATGTCTCTGCTGGGGCCTTACAAATATGGGATCTAGCAGTGCTGCCTGTGCCACATCCCTCAGAGCAGGTTGGATAGTAATGGACTCCTCTGTGCCAGCTTCCACAATGACTGGCTTATCATCATCATCCTCATCATCACCTTCCATGATTCTAAGGCTTTCTGGAACTTTTCTTTACCCTTGCCTCTCCTGCCGTCTCCCAGACTCTACCGGGGTCTACTCCATGTCCCTATCATCTTTGTCAGAAGAGGTGCTCGGAGAAGATGGTGGAGTAGTACCCTTTTTTTTCTTGCTGGAGATCTGGGAACCATTGATTCTTAAAGAGGAGGTTCTTGTTCGACTGAAAGCTCAACCTCCTGTTCTGCTCCAAATTCAGTAAGATCTGGCTGTGGCTGCTGTCCACTTTCCTCTGTTTCCTGAAATGATTGATTACTACTTTATCAAAGGGACAAATCCAATTCAACATCACTGCTCATCGGCATCACCATGATTGCAGAGGTTGCCTCACTGACAGATATGTCTTGGGCTTGGGTTGGGATGGTGCTGTTGATGCAGGAGTGCTGCTCCCAGGCACCTACCCGGAGGCCGGTGTGGCAGGCACATGTCTTCCATAAAAGGTTGTGATTGGCATGCTACTGGCGGAAAGCTGCTTCTTCTCTCTGTCCACTTTTCTGGGAGTAACTTTCTTTGGGTTGGCAGTGGCACTAAGATGCACACGCCAAAGAGTTTGGTGCCTGTGGATCGAACTAACTCTCTCTTTGGCAGCACTGTGGGTGATTTGGGGTCTCTTTTCTTGTGCAGCTAAAGACAGCCAAGCAAGAAACATATGTAATTAGTAAAACATGATAGGATGAAAACAATGCAGATAAATTCAATCTCAGTGTGGTTGGTTACTTATGTAATGTACCTATTTAATCAAACATTGTAAAGGCAAACCACACCATAAAAAAATTACATTTCAAATCAGACAGCACAACAGGTAGATCAGGCTCTTCACTTTATCTCCATCTCTTTTAAAGGGGACACCTTGGGTAGTCAGAGAGAGTTACATGGCTAAATGGAATAATCCTTTAAATAACTTATGACGGCAAGATGGTCCAGAGGAAATAGAAAAATCATTAACAACATAAATGATGCTGTTTATTTGTCTGCTGTCCCTTCAGTCAGGGTGTCCTGGAGGAAATGGAATAACATCTACGAAACAGAATGCTGTAGTGCAGCTGTGAGTTTTTGGTGGATGGATGGATGGATGGGTGGATGGATGGATGGATGGATGATTGGAATGGCAAAATATGTAATTAAATACAAATTAAAATAAAAAATATTGAAGAAACAAAAGAAAATATAAAAATTAAAAGAAAAAGAAAAGAAAAAATGTAAAATTAAAAAACAAAAAAGTAAAAAGGTATTAAAAAATAAAAAAATAAATTATAATTAAAATTAAAAGAAATTAAACAATTAGGATTAAAAACCAATATACAAAATAACAAAGTAAAAAAACATAAAAAACTAAAATATGAAAATTAAAATAAAAAAGAAGTTGAAAAAATAAAATAAATGGCTAAAAATTAAAATAAAAAAAATGTAAATATTGAAATAGAAAAATACAAGTAGAAACAAATGATCGCTTATTAACGATGTTTGTATGTAAGCCTAGGTCAACGACACACTGGCTGTACAGTGCACGCATAACATGGCTGCCAGCCAGCCACATGGTCAAACAATAACAACAAGGTGCAAGGAGGAAGCATGGAGAAAAAAGAAGAGATGCAGGTCTATGGCAATAAACACTGGCTGGATGGATAAAAATGGCTGCCAGCCAGCCACATGGCCAAACAAAAACAACAAGGAGCGAGGAGGCACGGCAAACAAAGAACACATGCAAGCCTATTGCAATGGACACTGGCTGGATAGACAAAATGGCTGCCAACAAGCCACATGGTCAAACAGCAACAACAATGAGCAAGGAAGCATAGCAAACAAATAGCACATGGAAGCCTATGGCAAAGGGAGCGACACTGGCTGGACAAAATGGCTGCCAGCCACATGATCAATAACAGCAACAAAGAACAAAGAGGCAAACAAAGAGCACATGCAAACCTATGGCAAGGGACAGTGGCTGATTAGACAAAAAAGCTGCTAGACAACCACAAGGTCAAACAACAACAACAAGGAGCAAGGATGCATGGCAAACAAAGAACACATGCACATCTATGGCAAATGCACACTGGCTACATGCACAATATGGCTGCCAACCACATGGTCAAACAACATCCTCCTATGCCATCAAATATTATTATCCCAGGATATATACACCTTTTGCAAAATAAATTAAATACAAACAATATCCATCATTTTAAATGTATTCCAATGCCATCCCTGCCCCAAATGAAGTCTTAAAAACATATATCCCTGATGACTACTATTACTGGCATGACTGGCTAGATCACCCTTTAGAAATCTAGGCCAGATACTAAAACAATATTGCAAATGTTGCAAGCATGTAGAAAAGGTACTGAGCTGTGCAACAATTTTAATTTAAAAAGGTGAAAAATCAATGAAACACAAAATAAATAATAACTAGGCCCATACTTAACATCCAGGCCACCCACCACTATACATTTTTAAAATCAAATTAAAGTACAAAAAGATACTGGTCCATGACCAAGTCCATGACCAAGTAAACAAACAATAATGCCCCTATTCAATACTTCTGAAAGTACTTGTGTGATTTCACAAAACTAAAATCCTTAAATTCAAAGGAATAGCCAGGAGACAAAGCGAGTGATCCATCCACCTTGAAATCCACGTGAAAAGTGACCAGGGCATGGAGAAAGCACTGAGAGGAGCCTGCTGGACAGGAACAGGAAGTTGGAATCTCTGACACACTTCCTTCCTGTTTGAAAAATACAAGGCTTCTCAGTCTGAAAAATAAACTGTAGGGTTCGTTGGAGAAGAAAAGTTAGTCAAAAAATGTCTACTTCAGATGTGAGTTCACACTTGCGAGTGGGCCACTTTGGCTGCTGGCATGGCTGGAAGCAATGTTAGAGAATGCAAAGTGTTGCAAGCATGCACTAGTGGCCCAGGAGTATTGTTGAGAGAGCTCCAAAACCCAATCTTGTGAGCAAAGGCAAACTCCACTCATGCCAGAGTGCGTAATTCAGGAACTCCACCTTACTCCACTTAGTGCAAAGTGCCCGAATTCCTCAAACTCTGCCAGTGGAGCGGACATCTATGCCCATGCCTAGTCACTGGTTGCAACCCTCAAAGGTGAGGGTGTACTCAAAGCAGTGCTGCCTTCAACCTCATGCAATATCACTGAACTGGCACCTCTGTTTGCGTGATGAGATAGGTCTGGTGCAGCTCGAGTCATTGTGCACCAGACATTGTGCCTCATTCCAGGGAGGAACAGAACGGGAACTAAATGTGTGTTCAGAAGTACCTGCTGAGACTCAAGTCATCACACTCCAGGCATGGCATCTCATTTCCTGGAGGCGTTGCAGTGGAAACCTTTTGTGTGCAAGCAGGATTATCTGTTGTGATCATGCACCAGACTTTGTGCCTCATTCGAGGAAGGCATGGCATTGGAACTTGCTGTGTGCAAGCGGGATTGTCTGGTGTGACTCAAGTCATAGAGCACCAGATGTTGTTCCTCATTCCAGAAAGGTACGGCATCCGAACTTGTTGTGTGCAAGCAAGATTGCCTGGTGAAACTAAAGTTATCATGAAACAGATGTTGCACCTCATTCCAGAGAGGCACTGCATTGGTATCTTTTTGTGTGCAAGCTGAATTGCATGGTCCAACTTAAGTCATCACACACCAGATATTGTGCCGCATTCCTGGGAGGCACAGCATTGGTAACTTATTGTGTGTTCACAAGTGCCTGGTGCAACTCAAATCATCATGCACCAGATGTTGTGCTTCTGTCCAGGGAGACATGGCATTGACGACCTTTCGTGTATGAGTGAAATTGTCTGGGGTGAGTCAAGTCATCATGCACCAGTCCTTGGGTCTCATCCCAAGGAGTCCTTGCATTGAGCACCTTACGTGTGCATTTGGAAGAGTCTTGTGTGACTAAGGTCATCGCACACCAGACCTTGTGCCCATACCAGAAGAGAACAGAATTTGGTAAACTCTTTGGGACAGATCTATCATCCTTCTCAGGAAAGCAGCGCGGCAACCAGAAAATCTGTGCTGTGTCGCGCGAGAAGGAGGAAGCAGGCGAGCACAATATCTGCAGAGATATGTCTCTCTCCTCTCTTTTCCCTAATGCCGGCAATGATTTGAGCTGCCGCGCGCCACACCCACACCTTTGTGCCATAGCGAAAGGGTGTGTGCGAGAGTCAATCATAGGTTTTTTACAAAATACTGGGCCTAGACAACTTCTAAAACTTTTCCTACTTTGTATGTGTGCTGCACAGTGCAGCACACATGCAAATTAGGAAAAGAAAGGAGAAATTGCAACATTTCTACTTTTTATGCCTAGTTTTAAATTATGAAAGGCGTAACATTTTGACACAAAAGGCTGTCTCACATTTTTGGTAGATACAATTTTGCATCAAAAAATGTGGGTGGTTGCATGGGAATGACCATGTAAGGCCCCTTAATGCAAAGTAATGCAAAGCTGCACCTCCCACTACTTTGTGTTGGTTTTAGTCATTTCCCAGTGCAAAACAAATTTTGGGCTGGAAAGTAAATAAAAGAAAAAAACATTCTGTACTTGTTTGTGTCACATTCATGATGCAAACCCAGTGCAAAATGTTGATATAGCTGCCCCTTTGTGTGCCACTGGGATGCTTAGGGTGGTCCAAGTGATCAACTCCCCGACATGGTGCCTCCTGTCCTGGGAGGTGCTGGATTGCTAACTATCTGTGGAGTGTCTGGCTTGGCTGGGCACCACTGTGAATAGCATATCCCAAGGTGATGCTCCCCTGGGTGTATTTCCCTAGAGGGGACCTAAACCTCAATTTGTTGGCTGTTGCCTGATCAGCCATTCAATCTTTCTTCCCCTGTACCATTGCCCCAGGATCCTGACTAAGTGTATGCGAACAGCCTAGCATCTGGGGAAAGGGTGCACCATCTCTAACTTGAAAGGGCTGGAATTGGTTAGAAGGTGGAGAAAGGTTTGGGTCCAGAAGGGGTCTGCGAGTTCATTACACTTCACCTGCCGGCTTTCAGAGCACTGCATTGAGGTGCTGGAAGCGAGTGTGTGTGTGAGTGCGTGCATGCTAGAGTGACTGATATCCGTGGGACTGCATTGCATGCAGAGTGAGAGTGTGGGAGCGAGTGTATGGGCTTGACTTCACCACACTAGTGTTGCAGTGCATGTTGTGTACACTAGTAATTGGCAATGAAGTCTGCCCAGGCCATGGAGCAATTTTAAAAGCGCTACAGTTCTCTGTATTGATACACTGCTGCTATTGTTGAGAACCAGGATGTATCATATGACTGTTTTATATTAAATTGGGGTGATCAAGGAGGTGGGCTTCATGCTGTCAATGAAGTAGTACTACATGTGGGTGCACGGAGGGAAAGTATTGTTTTTCTCATATGTACATACTGCAGATGTTGTAATAACACTGTTGGGCCTTGTACTGTTAGTGGTCTTTCTGAATGTGATTTATGCTCAGATTTACATGATGTTCATGTGGGGTTAATTCATGTGTGTTGAATACAAACTTTATTCACATACACCTCTTTTGAAGTGTCGTTTGTGATGCTCAGTGTACTGATTGTGTGGACGTGCTGTGCCAATGCTTTAACACATTGCCTCTGTAATAAGCCTAACTGACCTGTGCCAAGCTACCCAAGGTGGGTGCAGGTTATATAGTGAGTGTAATCATCCACCCCTCACAGGAGTGGCAGGTTCTGTCTTGCTAGGGTCATGCCTCAGCCAACCAGAAAGTGCCTACTCTAGCAGGTATACTTACAAAGCATGGTCTAATGAGGGATTAGGTTCAGTTAATAAACTGTTAGAATATGCTTCTAAAGCCATTCTAGTGGGGCTTTATTAAGCGGAACTCTTTAAGAAACCGCTTTTCCGCAGTATTTTGTATTATAGCAACTAAGCTATTGATTTCGGCTTCATTAGGTTTTGGAACAGGAATGTCATTTAGGAACAGGAAGGCTAGTAGGAAAACTCTTGCAATAAATCTTTGCCAGAAACATGTGTTTCTCCATAAAATGCCTTTTAAAATTTAGGAAAAGCGTAAGACACTTTTACTAGCCCGTTAACCAGCTTTTCAGTCTTGGGGGCATTTTTGTACCTGTTTTGCGCCAAATTTGTATAATTTTTTTGACGCGGTGCAAAACTATCTCCATAGTTATACTTTGGCGCTAGACCTGTCTAGCGCCACGTTTATGGTGTTAAAGTAATTTGTTGGACATGGCAACCCACTTTGAGTCAATGAGATGCACATTAGGCGTTCCTGTACAAAAAATGACTCTATGGCCTTAGCGCCATATTTATCCCCCCTTTCTGAAATCATGTACAGGGGGAGGAAGGGTCAAAATTATGGTGGAAAGCTTGCATTACACCATTATTTAGTGCCTGGGTCAGGGCAGGCGTTAGGGGACCTGTGCGCCTATTTCCATGGTGGAACACCATGGAATAAGCCCACCCACACCAGAGGGACAGCGGAGGATGGGGGGACCGCATCCCAGGTAAGTACAGGTAAGTATTTTTTTTTAAGTGCCATTGGGCGCTCTGAAGTGGGCCCCCCTACATGGCACAGGGTGCAGTGGCCATGCCCAGGAGACCCTGACCCCCTGTGTTGGCCATGACTCCTGTCTTTCCTAAGACAGGAGTCATGTGGTATGGATGCTTTTGCATCAGAAAATGACACTAGGCTGGTTAAAGTCATTTTATTTCTACCATAACCTGCCTAACATCATTTTTTTGGTGCAAACCCCCATCTTCCCTACCGCCAGCCCCACCCGGCTAATGCCATTTTTTTTACGCTAGTTTCCCCTTTGCACCGGCTTGCACCATTCCAAAAATATGGTGCCCAGCTGATACTCAGAAGTGGTGCAAGTTAGTGCTAAACATTTTGGTGCAAAACTGTGTTGGTGCAGTTTTGCACCAAAAAGTAGAATCTTATATAATGACTGAGTGCCTTATTTGAGCTTGGTAGACTGTAGGACATCTGCCCAAATAGTTCTAAGTGTTCTTCCCACCATATGTAGAGTGACATTGACATAAATGTATTCTAATAAAGCAGATGGGACAGGGCTACCTCCTTCCTTACAGACCCACTTCTAGCCCACCATATAAACAATTTTACTATGGTGATACTCTCCTTATAATGTTTGTCCTTGCACTATTTGTTGTTTACTACTTTTATTCATCATATAGAGTTGAATCCCTCTGCATAATTTATCATCATCTTCCAGAGACTTCTTTCATTTCGTGAAATAGACAAACCATTGTTTTTTCGCTGGTGTGCAGTCTTGAGCGATAGTGGTCCCACAGAGCAAAACCTTAAAAAAAATCTCTCAATGTATTCTCACCTACCACTTAATTCAAATATTTCTGGAATATATACATTTTTTAGTTAAGGATTAAAGCAGATATCTAGCTCTCAAAAAAATCATTATATAGTCAGTGATTGGACGTAATTTCATTAGACCGTTCTCACCCAAGCAAAATCTCATACCATTTAATGTATGTTGACAAAAATATGACAGTTTCAGTTTCAGCCTTTTTTTACCAAGTGTCCCAAATGAAGACAGGAAGAAATGCATTTTGGCCTGGGGACATATTATCTCCAGATCCAATAGAAGTTTTGTTGCATATGATTGAACAGAATATCTGGCATCTGGAAGCTGGTGGGCCCACATCAATTTCAAGCCATCACTGCAGCTTGTCTAAAATATTGACCCATTCAATTAAGTACTTCATATGGGCAACTAAAAAGTCACAGATGCAGAGACAAGTTGTATAGAGTTTTGTTTCTTTGGAGGGTGGGCTGTCTCTCATATGGATGCATATTGTGTCTCAAATGACTGCTGTACCAACAGATCACATGTTAGAAATGGGGTCTTTGGTTGGCAGTCACCCCCTGTCCAAGCAAGGACCCTGTCTCTAGTCAAGGTAACAGGGAATCAGCCTCAACTAACCCCTGCTCACCCCTTTAGTAGCTTGGCACGAGCAGTAGGTTTTACTTCAGGGTGTTAGGTGTTAAATATTTGTACCAACACACACAGTAATTCAATGAAAACACTACAAAATGACACAATACAGGTTTAGATAAAATAGAAAATATTTATCTAAACAAAATAGGACCAAAATGAGAAACACCCACAATACACAAGTCATCAATTAAAAACAAAAAAGAGTCTTCATAATTTTAAACACAACGCTAACGCTGTTAGCGTGGAAATGTATCTGGGTGCGTCAAAAATAACACTGCATGTGCGAGTGTGCATCAAAAAGGACTTGCGAGACTCATGAGTGAGACTGTGCGTCGTTTCTCCTTCAATCGAGTTGGCGTGCGTCACTTCTTCTCTCCGCAGGAGAGTGATGCGTCGATTCAAACCGCACTATCGGGTCCATGCAGGCCTTCTGTCGTTTTTACATGCCCAGTGATATTTGCATCGGAAATTCTGCCACACGATGATCCAAAAACCACACAGAGCGGGTTGCGATCCCACCAGCCTCTGTCAACGATGCTGCACGTCATTTCTCCTGCCACGTGCATCAATCTTCCAGGCACACTGCAGGCGAGTGTCGATCTGTAGTCGTTAAGATGGCGATGCATTGATTTTTCAGTTGCTGATCGGAGTTGTGTCGCTCTTTTCCCCGCAGGACGGTCAGTGCATGGATTTCTCACTCTTGGCCTGACAGCTTCTCCCTTTAGGGTCCCAGCAACTGGATGGGCACCATTTGGCAGAGTAGGAGTCTCAGCAGAGGCTCCAGCTGCTGGCAGAGAGAAGTCTACGCTGTCCTTTAGACTTCAAACAACAGGAGGCAAGCTCTAAATCAAGCCCTTGGAGAGTTCTTCACAAGGAGGAAGGCACACAAAGTCCATTCTTTGTCCTCTAGCACAGGCAGAAGCAGAAACTGCAGGATAGCTACACAAAGCACAGTCACAGGCAGGGCAGCTCTTGTTCCTCAGCTCTTCATCTCTTCTCCAGGCAGAGGTTCCTCTTGGTTTCCAGAAGTGATCTAAAGTCTGTGGTTTTTGGTGCCCTTCATATACCCATTTTCCCTTTGAAGTAGGCTTACTTCAAAGAAAAGTCTCTCTTGTTTGCGAAATCCTGCCTTGCCCATGCCAGGCCCCAGACACAAACCAGGGGGTTGGAGACTGCTTTGGGTGAGGGCAGACACAGCCCTTTCAGGTGTGAGTGACCACTCTTCCCCTCCCTTCTATCACAGATGGCCCATCAGGAAATGCAGACTACACCCTCTCTCCCTTTTTGTCACTGTCTAGTGAGAGGTACAACCAGCCCAACTATCAAACTGACCCAGACAGGGAATCCACAAACCGGCACAGAAATGGTTTAAGCAAAAAAATGTTCACTTTCTAAAAGTGGCATTTTCGAACACACAATCTTAAAATCATCTTTTCTGAAAGATGTATTTTTAAATTGTGAGCGTAGAGACCCAAAACTCCTCATGTCTATCCGCTTCCAAAGGTAATCTACACTTTAATCATATTTAAAGGTAACCCCCATGTTAACCTATGAGAGGGACAGGCCTTGCAACAGTGAAGAACAAATTTAGCAGTATTTCACTGTCAGGACCTAGAAAACACATTACTTTATGTCCTACCTTAACCATACACTGCACCGTACCCTTGGGGCTACCTAGGGCCTACCTTAGGGGTGTCTTACATGTAAAGAAAGGGATGATTTAGGCCTGGAAATTGGGTACACTTGCCATGTTGAATTTGCAGTTTACAACTGCACACACAGACACTGCAGTGGCCGGTCTGAGCCATGTTCATAGAGTTAGTAATATGTGTGGCACAACCAGTGCTGCAGGCCCACTAGTAACATTTGATTTACAGGCCCTGGGCACCTCTAGCGCACTGTACTAGGGACTTAATAGTAAATCAAATATGCCAATCGTGGATGAACCAATTACATACACGTTTTGTATAGGAACACTTGCACTTTAGCACTGGTTAGCAGTGGTAAAGTACCTATAGTCACAAGAACAGCAAAAATAGAGTCCAGCACACATCAACAGCCTGGGAAACAGAGACAAAATTTTAAGGGAGACCACTCCAAGGATGAAAAGTCTAACAACAACTAATAAGGATGTGTGAATGTTTTAAATGATGTCCTTCCTCAAAAATCTAAAACACAATCACTTTCTGCTTGGACATCACATTCTTTTCAAAATTACTTTCCAGTAATGGAACATTTGCTTGGAATTTCTCTTTTGGCAATTAGACCCTGGATGTACATTACTCCGTTCTACTCCTTACCTGCTCACTAAATAATCAACAAGGATGAAGCTTTGGTCAAGCAAGTAACATAAATATTTAAAAATGTGTCACCAGGCCTTTGATTTTCGAGATGCCATAGGCGATATTATGAGACAGGCTGAACTGTATAATTTGGTCGGAAGGGAGAGAATGGCCATAGTGTACGGGGAAAGTAGACAGAGTTGGTACTTCATTGCCATCAAATTTTCTTCAAGCACCACAGACATTTCCCTTTGAAAAAAAACTATGTATTGCATGGAAGATCACTATATTTTTCTACAATGAGGTGATATTATACCCCAGCCAAAATACATAGGTGTCACAAGCAGTGCACTTACAACTGACCTGGCTATATAGTGGCAGAAAAGTAAACTAAGCCTTTGTGGCCAGGTACATTATAATGGATCATACCAGTGCAATTGTCTAATGGAGCAATGGAGGCAGGGTAAGATTCATTTCGGGTAGACAGGCTTTTGCAATTTAACAAGAACGTCTCAAAACAGCAAGACTGAGGCCCTCATTACAACCCTGGTGGTCGGGTTTAAAGTGGCGGTAATACCGCCAGCAGGCCGGCAGTAAATAAAATGGGTTTTGGACCCTGGCAATTACCAGCATCCAAGGCCGCCACATTAACACACCGACCACCAGGGTGGTAACGGGAGCTTGGCTGGAGACTTCAGTCTCCAACCCAGTGGCCGTCACAATCCCACCCTCGGGATTATGACTCTGCCTACCGCCATGGTTTTTGTGCTAAACTTACCACCATGAAAACCAAGGCGGTAGGTACTATCAGTGCCAGGGAATCCCTTCCCTGGCACTGATAGGGGTCTCCCCCACCTCTTCCCCCTCCCAGAGTCCTCACCCACCCTACCCCCACCTGCTCCTGCCTCCCCACGCATATGCACACCCACATGCGCACCCATATACACTCATGCACACACGCATACCCACCACCACCCACGCATGCACACATACATACCCACACACCACAACACAAACCAACATAGCTTGTCATATACATGCATCCACAACATACAACACTCACAATCACTTATTCACGCATGCATCCAACGCGACTAACACCTGCACGCATGCATTCCAAAACATACACCCCTCCACATACACACAACAACTCCCACCCCCCTCTCCAGTCGGAGAACCCGACTTACGTGCTTGTAGGGGGTCCTCTGGCTGGAGACGGTCTGCGGCACTGCTGTCAGCAGCAGCATCCACTAGAAAAACACCGCCAGCCCATATCATTGCTCATGATACGGTCGGCGGTGTTTTGCTGGCATGGCGGGGAAGCCTTACCACCATCCGCCACCATGAGCGTTGGTGGTGTTCTGCCAGCATTCTGGCAGAATACCATTGGCAGTCATAATAGGCATTGACGGCTGCTAGCCACGGCGGAGGAATGTTGGCGCCAATGTTGTAATGAGGCCCTGAATCTTGGCATCCATTGTTTTTGCATGGCTTTAAATATAGAAGACAGACTCAACCCGAACTGCTTGGTATTCAGTGTTCAACATCAAACGGTTGGCCGTTTTCTCAATCTTGTGACTTTCCTAACAATAACAATAACAGGTTCTGGGCTGGTGATTCAGAGACTGAGAGTATGCTACATTTTAATCATAGATGGTAAGCCATGTCCAGTCGTAATAAAAAAGCTCCATATAAGAGAATTCCTAATTATTTTTCACACCTTTCCCCATCTTTTATTGTGGTATGCGTTCATTCCAGACACAGTACGAATCTTTTTGACATTAAGCAAATTTTGAGTAAAAAAAACAATGTCCTTGTGGTTTAGCTGAATAGTTGATTTGCAAGATTCTCTGGAGAAATACAAAGCATTGTGGTGGTCATTATGACCCCGGCTGTCAGTGTAAATGTGGCGGTACGACCGCCAACAGGTCATTTCACCTGCTCTCCCCCTATTCTTGCTAAGATTCCTGCCTGTTTTCCCACCTAAAGTGGGGGTATAACCATTGTGCTAGCAACAGAGGCAGAGGTCAAATTTCAAAGGCAGCAAGTCCTTTGAGGCTGACCGCTGGAGCAGGGTGCCTGCATGGAGGAGGAGGTTTGTCACCTCTGCCCAGGAAAGGCTTTGTCTTCCGGCTCTTGAGAGCAAAGGCTCTCACTCCAGGAGTCCAGAATCATGTCTGGTGGTGGCAGGCTGGTTGAGACCAGTCAGCAACTATGCCAGGGATATTAGCTTTTGCAGGGGGCACCTCTAAGGTTTCCTCTGGGTACATTTTATAATAAATCCCACACTGGTATCAGTGTGGATTTGTTATTCTGAGTTATTTGATACCAAACAACCCATGGTTCAGAGAGCCATCATGTAGCTTGGGATCGCGTAGTGTCCAGCACATACATTTGCTATGGCTTCCTTGTACACTAACTATGTCTCAGAATTAGCAGACACAATAAGGGCATATCTTCTCAAGAACACATGCCCTCACATGCATTATAGTGCACCCTGCATTAGGGCCTGCCAGACGGGTGACTTGCATACATTGCATGGAGTATTGTTGGACATGGCACCCATGGTGAGTGACATGTCAAGTTTTCAATTTTGGGTACACCTTGGCATGCACTTGCAATGACAGTTTGCATGAGGCTGGTATAGGGCCTCTCAGAGTGGCAAAATTGGTGCTGAAGCTCTGGGGGACCCTCTTCAGTACCCATGCCATAGATACCAGGGGTACCACTTACTAGGGACTTACAAGGGTGGCTGAAGTGCCAGTCACAGTACAGTTTTGGGAAAGAGCTCTAGCCCTGGGAATCTGTTTAGCAAGGGCCCAGGATACTTACACTTAGAAACTACATCATGTTCCAGGCAAAAAAGGGGGAGTAACCATGTCAAAAGAGGTACTTTCTCACTCTACCCTCCTCAGCGGAAAGGTGATGAAGCTACACTTCCCCTGGGGAGTCTTCATCCTCTAAGAGGAAGAACTTGGAATTGCCATCTGCATTGGCATTGGCAGTCACAGGTCTGTGTTCCTCTTTAAAGTCTATTTCCTGTAGCGATATGGGCCATTTAAGCAGTTTGGGGTTTCCACCTTTCATTTGTTGTAGCCACCTGAGAGACATGTTGTCTGCCTGAACTCTGAAGTAGGAGCCAAACAAGTATGGCCTCAGCTTCTTCAAGACCCAGACCACTGCAAAGGCTTCTCTCTCTATGGCACTCCCTTTTTGTTCTCTGGGGAGTAATCTTCTGCTTATAAAGGCAACAATCTGTTCATGTCCCTCATTATTTGTCTGAGCTAGGACTTCTCCTATCCCATGCTCAGAGGCATCTGTTTGGATAATAAACTGCCTGGAGTAATCTGGAGCTTTCAGGACTGGGGCAGAGCACATTGCATCTTTCATGGTGTCAAAAGCGTTTTTTACAACTCACAGTCCAGTTAACCTTTTCGGGCAACTTCTTGGAGCTAAAATCTGTGAAGGGCCACTGCACTGCCATAATCCTTACTAAACCTCTTATAGCACCCGGTCAAGCCAAGGAATCCCCTTACTTGAATCTGGGTTGTTGGAGCCTCCCAAGCCAGGATTGTCTGGATCTTGGGCTGTAGTGGTTGAACCTTGCCTCCACCTACCAGGTGGCCTAAGTATACAACATTTCCAAGCCTAATCTGGCAGTTACAGGCCTTGATAGTGAGCTTTAAGGACCCTCCCAAGGTGAATCAGTTGATCCTGCCAGGTGGAGCTATAGACAGCAATATCATCCAGATAGGCTGCACTAAAGGATTCCAACCCAACCAGGACCTGGTTCACCAACCTTTGTAAGGTGGCAGTGGCATTCTTTAATCCAAAAGGCATAACAGTAAACTGGTAGTGCCCTCTTCGAGTGGAGAATGCAGATCTTTCTTACGCCTCAAGGGTCAGGCCTATCTGCCAGTACCCAGGTGCAAGATCAAAGTTACACATATATTTGGCTGCCCCTAGTCTGTCAACAAGCTTATCTGCTCTCTGAGTTAGGTGTGCATCAGTTACTGTTAATGCATTGAAGCCCCTATATTCCACACAGAAGCTAATTTATCTTTTTTTACCCTTGTTAAGACACTTTGGGATGAAAACTACTGGGTACCCCACAGGCTTTCAGAGGGTCCAATGACACCCAAATCCAGCATCTTGCTTACTTGAGCTTAGATGCTCTCTCTGACCTGTCTGACTATCTTTAAGTTTTGCCTTTGACAGATAAGCTGTCTCTTGTGTCCACATCATGGGTACTCCAGCTAGCCCTACAGTGGTCAGAGAAAAGAGTTCAGCATACTGGTTGAGGACCTGTCTGCAATCAGCCTGCTGTTGCTCAGAACCATCTTTTGGATTGCTGGAGAGGAGATCAGGGAGAGTTTCACTCTCTTCTTCCTGCCCCTCATCTGTAACTAGGAACATGGTCACAGGTGGTTGACATGAATGATCCTCTTGGGGTTCTTGCAACTGTCAAGGTCAACTAAGTAGGTGACTTCTCCTTTTTTTTTCAAGGATATGGTAGGGTCCAGACCACTTATCCTAGAGAGCCCAGGCTTAAACACTCATACCTTCTGCCCTGGTTGGAATTCCACCATAGCAGCCTTCTGGTCATACCAGTACTTCTGGAGCTCCTGGCTGGCCTGAAGGTTTTGCTTGCATTTTCCATGTACTCAGCCATCCTGAAAAACCTGGAACGAAGGCCAAGCACATAATTTAAAATGTCTAAAAACCTTACTCCCTTTTGTTGCACTTACTTGTAGGCGAAAAAGCAGACATGGAAGTAAGCCATCCCACATCCTTCTGAGTTTTTCTGGGAGTCCTTCAACCATGCCTTTCAATGTTTGGTTAAACCTTTCCACCAATCCATTTGTCTGTGAATGGTATGGGGTAGTGAAAGTATAAGTCACACCACATACCTGCCATATGTGTTTTACGTATGCATGCATAAGGTTTGAACCCCTGTCTGATACTACCTCTTTAAGAAAGCCAACCGTATTAAAAATACCCAGAAGAGCAATGGCCACTGCCGGGGCAGTGATGGTGAAATGAGAAATAGCTTCAGGATATCTAGTGACATTGTTGGGTTGGCTCTCATTGTTCCAATGAGACTGCTGGATTCGGGCATCAGAACCACCAGGTTGTGGAGAACTGAGTCCAATTTCACATCTTGTGACAACTGTCAGCCAAACCCTTCAGGCCAGCTAGAAGTTCCTCACCAGAACCTGAAAGTGGCACTGATTTGAGGCAGCCGTGCACTTGACATTCTGATGTCTCAGGGAAATCATGGTCTAACAGATCTCATCCTTTTCTCTCAGTTACATTCATCTTACTTATGCAAAGACAAACAGAAGCAAGAATTGGTTCAATGCATTTTATTGAATCAACTGCACTGTAGATAAGATGGCATGTTCTGCAACAATTAGGATGATAAAACATAATAATAGCAATGTGGTGACAAGGAAAGAAAAGCATAAGAAAAGTCCCACCATATACTAGAGATTGGAGTTTCTACCTATGCTACTAAGGTACGACTAGAGCACAGCAGTGTTAGCCCTAATCAGCTCTTCAGGATGCATAGGAAGACACCATCCCCCATGCCTGAATGTGGTAGTAGCGAAGAGGGCTGTTGATCTACTGAGAGCCCTTTCCCATGTAGGCAGGAAAGATGTCAAGTTTCAGCAGACAGCTGCAGTGGAGTGAAAGCATGCAGTGGCAATTCTTCTGGATGTAATTTTCACTCTAACACATAGGGAACAGACGGATGTTTTATAATAAAACAGCTGTGGTCTAAGAAAACAGCCGTAACATAAGAATACATATGTTTCTCATGAAGTGGCAAAGATTATGGTGTTATACTTTGCACTGAAAGCAATATCGGGTGCAGCTCTGAACAGAGCACAGAACGAGAATGCCCTACTAAGAACAATGAAAACAGTTCCTAGGCTAAAACTTTATGAGATAAAAGAAATAAAACATCATCAAAAAATGAAGCTTCTGCTAAGGAATTGAAATGAATGAAATAAATTGTTATTAGGCTAAAAGACACAAGCGGCAGGCCTATGGCTAAAGTAACGTGTCCATTAAAAGCTCACTAAAATAACCTTAGCACACCCTTCCCTTGTCGCCTCAAAGCATAGAGGAAAACCCAATTAATATTCTATTAAAAATAAACTAAAATATGTAAATGTTCAATTTGACAAGCATAGCACACTGAAGCAGGCCGGATTAAAACGATCAATTTAAAACAGAATCATTTTGTTGTTAAAGCCAGTATCATATTTAAAAGTCAATGTCATTTTGAAAAGTGCCAATTAAATCCAGGACAAGAGAATCAAGGAAAGATCCCACTTCAACAGATGTTAATGTAATCATATCGGTGCCAAGGAAAAACCAAAGAGCTCTAGTATTCCAAGACCTCAGCTCCAGGCAAGGTGGCAGCATTCTGTGTAGTGCCAGATGTTAAAGTACCAAGAGCCACTTGATCCACAAAGGACAGCTCATAGAAGGCTTCCTGTAGCAAATGGACCCTCAGCTCACATGTCTGGTAATGAGCCCTCATCAAGAACATCAACATAGCAGCGTCCAGTGAAAGTAAGCACCACATGGAAAGGCACAGTACTGCACATTTAAAGAGGCACTAGAGGTAACAAAAAATGGGCTGCGTATAATTCAGAACCAGTCTAAATGATAGAGAACAGTGGCACTCTAGTTCTTCAAGCAGTGGTGCTCTGAAATACTGCATCAAGCATTCATTATACAGTACTGTTGCGCTGGTGGATGCACCATCAGTCCTCCTTGTGGAGATGAGACCGGCCATTGTGAATGAAAAATGGCAACAGCAAAATGCCACCAATTAAGGCCAAAGTAATTGGGAATTCATCAAAAATTCCTGAAAATATAGTGTATGGCTGAAGGTATTATGCCAAATATAGATGAAAAGGTGCTGACAAACTCAGAACCAACATCCTTAAAGAAAAGCATAATCCCAGCAGTATTGGACACATTAAATTTTCATCCCACGAGCTCACCAAAGTTTCACACAAAGTTTGTTTCTAAAAGGAACTGCATTTCTGTGGATGACCTTCCTAATTGGAGCATTTAAGTCTTGCGAGCAGATGTCAGTGCAACATTTTTCTGAAACGAAAGAGCTTTTATCCTACTCAGCTTGTCAAAATTTGCATTAGAAATAGAAATGTGAGGACAGATGTCTGCTACTTTCATCTGTTGCATTGGGAAAAAAAGGATGGTACGGCAGCAAGTTACAATTTGAGAGATTGAAACTATGTCAGCAAATTGGGCTTGCATTCCACAATAGCTCTCGCTGTTTAGATGTACCTAACTACTTTTGTTTTAGCACCTCGAACACTGTTAGAATCAAAGGGACAGGAAATCCCTCTAGATAGCAGGACAAGTTCGCTGCAGAAGGGTTACAAGCTCTGCACAAGGAAAGCTGTTTACAAACCATCAAATGGCTCACCGAGGTCTTGCATTCACTGCCGCTACAAAAGACCTCTTTCATGCCATTGAAACATTTGTATGAAAAGGGTAGCTCCCACACCTCATGAATATAACTATCTTGCAGCCTTTCATATCTGCCTACAAGAATATGTTTCAAGCAGACTGAAGTGCAGAAATAGGCAAGTTGATTACCCCATTCAAGAGGTATAGGAAATGTTA
The DNA here is from genome assembly GCF_031143425.1 of Pleurodeles waltl. Taxonomy (NCBI): domain Eukaryota; kingdom Metazoa; phylum Chordata; class Amphibia; order Caudata; family Salamandridae; genus Pleurodeles; species Pleurodeles waltl. Next base: position 1,531,109,489 of record NC_090444.1, read on the forward strand.
GATCTGGGAGTTATTGAACCTTCTGAAAGTCCCTGGGCTAGCCCAGTGGTACTTGTCCTCAAACCTCACAGTAAAGATGGTAAAAAGGAAATTAGGTTTTGTGTGGACTACGGAGGTCTCAATCAAGTAACCAAAACTGACCTATACCCAAGGCAGATGAGCTGATAGATACACTGGCTTCTGCCAAGTATGTACGCATGTTTGACTTAACTGCAGGGTATTGGCAGATTAAGTTGTCAGAAGATGCTAAACCTAAAACAGCATTTTCAACCGTTGGAGGGCACTATCAGTTCACTGTTATGCCCTTTGGATTGAAAAATGCATTTGTCACTTTTTAGAGGTTGGTGAATACAGTCCTCCAAGGATTGGAAGCCTTTAGTGCAGCATATCTAGATGATGATATAGCTGTCTTTAGCTGCACCTGGAATGTTCACCTGGTCCACCTGCGGAAAGTTTTGGAGGCCATACAAAAGGCAGGCCTCACTATCAAAGTTTCAAAGTGCCAGGTAGGGCAGGGGAAAGAGGTTTATCTTGGCCACCTGGTAGGTGGGGAACAGATTGCACCACTGCAGGGGAAGATCCAAACCATTATGGAATGGGCTCCCCCTACATCTCAAACCCAGGTGAGAGCCTTCCTAGGCCTCACAGGGTAATATAGGAGATTCATTAAGAACTATGGCACCATAGCTGCCCCTCTTAATGCCCTCACATCAAAGAAAATGCCTAAAAAGGTATTACAAACAGCTAGCTGTCAAAAGGCTTTTGATGAGCTCAAACAGGCCATGTGCTCTGCACCTGCCCTAAAAAGCCCTTGTTACTCCAAAAAAGTCATAGTCCAAACTGATGCTTCTGAATTAGGGGTAGGGGCAGTTCTATCACAGCTTAACACTGAGAGCCAGGATCAACCTGTAGCTTTTATCAGCAGGAGGTTGACCCCTAGAGAAAAGCGTTGGTCTGCCTTAGAGAGTGAGGCCTTTGCTGTCATCTGGGCCCTGAAAAAGTTGAGACCATATCTCTTTGGTACTGACTTTATTGTTCAGACTGACCTCAAACCTCTAATATGGCTTAAACAAATGAAAGGTGATAACCCTAAATTGTTGAGGTGGTCCATCTCCCTACAGGGAGTGGACTATACAGTGGAACATAGACCTGGGAGTACCCACTCCAATGCAGATGGACTCTCCATATATTTCCACTTAGACAATGAAGACTTATCTCGGCAAAGTTAGCCTTATTGTCCCTCGTCTGGGGGGGGGAGGGTGTTGTGTAGGAAAGTACCATCTTGCCTGGCATGTTATCCCCATTTTTCCATGTATGTAAGTTTGTTTTTGCCTGTCTCACTGGGATCCTGCTAGCCAGGACCCCAGTGCCCATAGTTTGTGGCCTAGATGTGTATACCTGTGTAGTGCCTAACTGTGTCACTGAGGCTCTGCTAACCAGAACCTCAGTGCTCATGCTCTTTCTGCCTTTAAATTTGTCACTATAGGCTAGTGACCACTTTTACAAATTTCAATTGGCACACTTGTTGTGTAGCCATTTTAGTTGTAGCTCCATGCACGTTATTTTAACACACTAGGCCGCTGTGCACGTTAACCCAGATATATTTTATTCCATGTCATTTTGTTATTGTTACAATAACCATTTTTAGGGTCTTGTTTTATTTTCTGTTTATCTAACTGTTTTTGCCTAGACCAGCACTCTCTTCTCAAACAAGACATTCTTGATCACTCTGCGCTTCTTCCAAGGCTACAGCACAGTACATTGCCGGTGAACGTGGTAGAAGTTTAGTCTCCAACATTCGTAGAAAATACACATCCTGACGTAGGGACATTTTCTCAGAATATCAGCTGTGTTGTTATAAAAACACTCCATTGTCCCTTACACGTTAGAGGGAGATTCCAGCCAGGGAACCACAACAGTATGCTGATTGCTGAATGCTTGACTACAGGTGCTAACGCAGACCGCGGGCCTTTGCTCAGGTAGGGGGTTGATGTCCTCCCAGGGGAACTTGAAGGGCAGAATTAGAGCTTAACATGCTGTGCTCTATCCTAGCCTAGGTAGGAACTAGTCGATTGACTATATTGACAATATGATAGCGTTATTCTTATGCTTCACTCTTCTAGTCACAATTTGAATACATGTTGTGTCATCCTGGTTATTGCAGTTCACGCTTTGCTATCTAAGATGCAGTTGTTTTATTAAACCCATTATTGAAACATATACTGCCTCTGTTTGTCATTTATAGATGAGACTGAATTGTAAATGAGAGAAACGGACGAGACCTGAGTGACCACGACTTCCCTGCGAAGCGAAGTATGTCATGCGCTCAGCTGCCCAGTCATCCCTACCCTTGGGTGGAGATGAGGCGCTGCTAGTTAGCTGGAGCAAAACCCAGATTGGAACAACAGGTGTCACCTGCAGTGGGTTAGACTTAGGGGGTCATTACAACCCTGGCGGACGGTGTTAAAGCTGCGGTGATACCGCATACAGGCCAGCGAAAAAAAAGGGAATTATGACTGTGGGGGAAACCGCCAACATAGACAGCCACTTTAACACTCCGACCGCCACGGCGGTACAGACAAGCAGCGCGGCGGTCACCGCCAACAGACAGGCAGAAGACAAAGTACTGCCCACAGTACTACAACAGGCCAATCCGCCACCTTTTCCGGGGCGGATTCACCATAGATAAAAACATGGCGGAAACAGCTTTTGCAATGGGAAAACGCTCACCTTAACACACTCCACGAGGAAGGAGGGCACCTTGGAGCCTGAACTACAAATACTCCCTGCGCTTGTCTTCCTGCTCCTCTACGAACATCAGCAACGGCGGCGCCGAAGACAACGGTGAGTACTGCACCTACGACATAGGGGAGGCAAAAGTCAGGGACACACACACGCAACACCCCCACCCCCACCCCGACCCTCACCCACTACAACACACACACCAATGCATTTCCAGACATCACAGTAACAACCCCCAACCCCCCCGGAAGAATGCAAAGACAAAAGGAAATGAGTACAACCATTGTAATGTATCAAAATAGAGTATGCTCAAATATACATAAATATATGCACATTCCAAATATATACATCACGATTAGTAGTGCAGGTATGCACAATTCAATGTCCGTGGACCACTGGGCCCAAAATGCATGGGCGAGGCCCACACACGATACCTGTCCAGAAACGGAGAGAACACTGCAGGGGCATCAGATAGAAATACAACAGGCACCTCAGGGGGAAGGCAAGGGGGGGGCACCTCAGCCGGATGACAGCACCACGTCAGATCCACGACGGGGCTCCATGCCCATTGATGTATCCTGGGGAGTGCAAAGCAAGAGTCTCTCAAGTCTCTCCATTGGGTGGTTTGCCCACTGCTTTATCCTGGGGAGTGCAAAGCCACAGTCTCTCCAGTGGGTGGTTTGCCCACTGTACCATCCTGGGGAGTGCAAAGCCACAGTCTCTCAAGTCTCTCCAGTGGGTGGTTTGCCCACTGTACCATCCTGGGGAGTGCAAAGCCACAATCTCTCAAGTCTCTCCAGTGGGTGGTTTGCCAACTGATTGATCCTGGGGAGTGCAAAGCCACAGACTCTCAAGTGGATAACAGTCTCCACTGGTTCTGGAGGGGGACTGGTGCCCAGAATGCTTCATCCTGTTAAGGATTCGTGTAGTGGATGCTGTTCTACACTGGTTCTGCAGGGGGACTGGTGCCCAGAGTGCTTCATCCTGTTAAGGATTCGGGTAGTGGATGCTGTTCTCCACTGGTTCTGGAGGGGGACTGGTGCCCAGATTGCTTCATTCTGTTAAGGTTCGTGTAGTGGATGCTGTTTTCCACTAGTTCCGTCACTGTCACAGCCGCTCATGGGCTAAGGATGCTTGAGTTGGCGGTGCTTGCCCTGTTCAGCGGTGCTTGCCATGGCGGTCTTTGCCCTGTTCAGCAGTGCTTGACTTTGCAGTTTTTTACCTGTTCAGCGGTGCTTGCCCTGTTCAGCGGTGCTTGCCATGGTGGTCTTTGCCCTGTTCAGTGGTATTTGCCCTGTTCAGCGGTGCTTGCCATGGCGGTCTTTGCCCTCTTCAGCGGTGCTTGACTTTGCAGTTTTTTACCTGTTCAGCGGTGCTTGCCCTGTTCAGCGGTGCTTGCCTTGGCGGTCTTTGCCCTGTTCAGCGGTGCTTGCCCTGTTCAGCGGTGCTTGCCATGGCGGTCTTTGCCCTGTTCAGCGGTCTTTGCCCTGTTCAGCGGTGCTTGCCATGGCGGTCTTTGCCCTGTTCAGCGGTGCTTGACTTTGCAGTTTTTGACCTGTTCAGCGGTGCTTGCCCTGTTCAGCGGTCCTTGCCATGGCGGTCTTTGCCCTGTTCAGTGGTCTTTGCCCTGTTCAGCGGTGCTTGCCATGGCTGTCTTTGCCCTGTTCAGCGGTGCTTGACTTTGCAGTTTTTGAGCTGTTCAGCGGTGCTTTCCCTGTTCAGCGGTGCTTGCCATGGCGGTCTTTGCCCTGTTCAGCGGTGCTTGCCATGGCGGTCTTTGCCCTGTTCAGCGGTGCTTGCCATGGCGGTCTTTGCCCTGTTCAGCGGTGCTTGACTTTGCAGTTTTTGACCTGTTCAGCGGTGCTTGCCCTGTTCAGCGGTCCTTGCCATGGTGGTCTTTGCCCTGTTCAGTGGTCTTTGCCCTGTTCAGCGGTGCTTGCCGTGGCGGTCTTTGCCCTGTTCAGCGGTGCTTGACTTTGCAGTTTTTGACCTTTTCAGCTGTGCTTTCCCTGTTCAGCGGTGTTTGCCATGGCGGTCTTTGACCTGTTCAGCGGTGCTTGCCCTGTTCAGCGGTGCTTGCCATGGCGGTCTTTGCCTTGTTCAGCGGTCTTTGCCCTGTTCAGCGGTGCTTGCCATGGCGGTCTTTGCCCTGTTCAGCGGTGCTTGACTTTGCAGTTTTTGACCTGTTCAGCGGTGCTTGCCCTGTTCAGCAGTCCTTGCCATGGCGGTCTTTGCCCTGTTCAGCGGTGCTTGCCCTGTTCAGCGGAGCTTGACTTTGCTGTCTCTGACCTGTGCAGCGGTGTGTGGCATAACGGTCCCTCAGTGCCCAGCGGGGCTGTGGCTGCCGGGGCCCTCCTCGGCACTGACGCTGGCGGTGGTCTCCGGACCAGTGACGATAGTGCTGCCCTCCAGGGCACTGACTATGGCGGTGGTGTCCGGACCAGTACCGATAGTGCTGCCCTCCAGGGCACTGACTCTGGCGGTGGTCTCCAGACCAGTGACGATAGTGCTGCCCTCCAGGGCATTGACTCTCCGGACCAGTGACGATAGTGTGGTCTCCCGACCAGTGACGATAGTGCTGCCCTCCAGGGCACTGACTCTGGCGGTGGTCTCCCGACCAGTGACGATAGTGCTGCCCTCCAGGGCACTGACTCTGGCGGTGGTCTCCGGACCAGTGACGATAGTGCTCTCCTCCTGGGCACTGACTCTGGCGGTGGTCTCCGGACCAGTGACGATAGTGCTGCCCTCCAGGGCACTGACTCTGGCGGTGGTCTCCGGACCAGTGACGATAGTGCTGCCCTCCTGGGCACTGACTCTGGCGGTGGTCTCCGGACCAGTGACGATAGTGCTGCCCTCCAGGGTACTGACGCTGTCGGTGGTCTCCGGACCAGTGACAATGGGGCTGGCGGTGGCGTCCTAGCCAGCGGGGAGGATGGCGGCCTTCTCCGCCGTGCTGCTCTTCCCAGACTTTGGCGAATTCTTCTGCCCCTTCCCCACCTTGAGAGGAGTCCCAGCTGACTCGACACTCCCCCCGGGACCCTTGTGAGCGGCTTTGCCGGCAGGAGTCTTCCCCCTCTCCCGTCGGGCACTGTCCAACTTCTGGTGCTTTAAAGTGTGTGGATTGGCAGTGCTTTGGCTCCGTGTCACACTGGCTGCCCTGTTGCCCGGTGCACTCCACATACCTCTAACAGGCACAACTGGTACCGGACTTTTTTTGGCTGAGGTGCTAGTACGGGACCTATGAATTGGAGGGGGGGTGGGACAGAAGTCAAAGTTGCTCAGGAAAAGTTTCTGACGAACACTGGGACGGGTAGCTGGAGGGGGTCTGGGAGTGGAGGAAGAGGAGGTGGTTGTAGGAGGTGTAACTTTAGATGATTTGGGTGCAGGTGCATGTTCTGGAGGCTGTCGTGAGGTGGATGTATGTTGGGTGTGTGTGTGCCCGCGTTTGTGTACTTTGGGAGGGGGCGTCACAGACACACTGGGAGAGGACACAGGGGACGTGTAAATCGTAGCGGGGGTGGTGAGTGCAGGTGAGCGGGGTTTGGTGCTGGGTGTTCTGGTGCGAGTCCTAGTGGCTGTAGTGATAGTGCATGCAGGTGAGAGTGTAGACGACACTGGGAGGGAGGAGGGAGACGACGACGAGGGGGACACAGTGGAGGCAGTGGATGTTGCTGTGTCTGTATGTGGGTGATGCTTGTGTGAGTGCCTGTGGGATGTGTGGTGCCTATGTTTGCCTGAGCTGCCCTTGTGTGTTGACGTGTGTGCAGGCTGGTCTGATGGTGTGCTTGGGATAGGCTGTGGTACAGGGATTGGGTCTGGGTGGAGGAAGTTGGAGGGGGGAGGCTAGACACAGGGACAATGCATGCTATCAGTGCTGAGGTCAGAGATTGCAGGGTTCGATGATGGGCAGCCTGACCAGAATAAATGCCTTCCAGGAAGGCATTTGTGTGTTGCAACTCCCTTTCTACACCCTGGATGGCATTCACAATGGTAGACTGCCCAACAGTGAGTGACCTGAGGAGGTCAATGGCCTCCTCACTGAGGGCAGCAGGGGTGATAGGGGCAGGGGCTGAGGTGCCTGGGGCGAAGGTGATGCCCACCCTCCTGGATGAGCGGGCACGTAGCGAAGGCTGAGGGGCTGCTGGGAGGGCGGTGCTGGTAGGGGGGGTGGTGGCTGTACCTGTAGAAGTGGGGGACACAGATGGTTCCGCCACCACAAGGGAGCTCCCATCGGAGGACGAGTCCGTGTCGCTGGTTGCAGATCCGGTGACTGACGTGAAGCTCCCCTCGCCCTCCGTCCCACTGGTGTATTCTGAGTCCGTGGTGTGGCCCTCCATGGCCATGTGGGATGCAGCCCCCTCGTGCTCCGGTGCCGCTGTACCTCCGCCTGATGGTGCTGATGCACAAAAGAACAGGGAGAGCACAAAAAGGGGTGGGAAAACAGAAGAAAGACAGGTTGAGTGCATGGCTTACCGCTACCGTTGGCGGACAATACAGACACAGCAGCCCCCTGCACTACGACGTGCTCTTGTCCTCTACAGATGCAGTTCCTGGGATATGGCCTACATGGCTATGAGTGTCATCTGCCCACATAGATGACACAGGGGCATGTATACCTGTACTTGGCACTCTACAGAGGTGGGGTGGAGTGGCACATAGCCTGCATTCCGGAGGATCCTAGCCTACGGAACTCGCCCTGGCCTAGGGAAACCCACAGCCCTCCTCCCCCACCCAGACCCCTCCACTGCACGCAAAGTCAGCAGAATGAGAGTGTACTCACTCCCTTGTGTCTGCTGTGATGCCCTCATGCGCCCATCCAACTCAGGGTAGGCCACGCCAGGATCCGGAACATCAGGGGGGTCATGGTGCGACGGGCACCCTTCCCACATTGGGAGTCCATCCCCAGTTGAGCCTCCGCCGTCTTCTTGCTCCAGCGGCGAATGTCATCCCATCTTTTACAGCAGTGGGTGCTCCGTCTCTGGTGGACCCCCAGGGTCCGGATGTCCTTGGCGATGACACGCCAAATATCCTTCTTCTGGTGGGCGCTGACCTACATTACATGTACAGGGGAAGAAGAGAAGTCATTAGCAACTGCACCGTCGAAGTGAGTGGCCCACATCCCTGCCCTTGCCATGTGGCACATGCAATCACACTCCTTCATGCACGCAGAACTCTGCCCCCTTCCTACTGACATCCAGCCCTCCCCGCCCAAGCATAGCCCATACAACTTGCACCCTATGTACTCACCTGTTGGTCTGGAGGACCGTAGAGTAGCGTGTACTGGGGGAGAGCTTTTCCAACTCCTGTGCAGTGAAGGCAGAGGCCCTTTCCCCAGACGAACGTGCCATTGTCTCTTCCAGACTGAGGTCACAGCAGCACTTGCAGTGTAGGTCCTCTCCTGTTGAAGATCAGGTATCGAGTGATTGAACAGATAGAAAATGGCGGTCACGTCTGTGGCGGTGACGTCCGCGGCGGTGCGTATCATCACTGCTGGCGCACTTTGTCATTTTCTCCTGGGACCCATAGGGTCCAATGTTAACCGATGCAGCATTGCGCCACGGTCTACGACCGCCTACCGCGACAGTGTACAACGCCAGCTCAGTTACCTCATATCCCATTGTCCCACTTTAGAGGTCAGGCATCCGCCATTTCAGGGGCCCACATGGCTTCATTTCCAACTGCGTCACACATACCTAGGCCTGCACTCAACACACATACATGAAGAATTTTGTATTTTTTGTTGTGTTCTGTGTAGCTGTCGGTACATACCTCAGAACTGGTTGACTCTGTGGTCGCTGTTGTCCTTCCTAGGCACCGTCAGCTGGGACATGTGAGGAGATGGCGGAATCCTCTGGTGTACCGACCGCTGGTGGACCTGTTGACAATGGAGGAGCGACATTTAATCATCACCTACAGGTTTGACCGTGCCACATTCAGGAACTGTGTACCCAGTTGGAGCCAGACCTCATGTCACCAATCCGCCATCCCACAGGAATCCCCCTCAAGTGCAGGTGCTGTCATTGCTCCATTTCCTAGCAAGTGGGTGATTTCAAACAACAGTGGCCATGGCATCAGGGATGTCGCAGCCTATGTTTTCCAACGTGCTGTCCAGAGTGTTGTCTGCCCTGCTGAAACACGTGAGGAGCTACATCGTTTTCCCTCAGGTGGAGGATTTGGCTACAGTGAAAGGTGACTTCTATGCCCTGGGACATATCCCTAACATCATAGGTGCCATTGATGGGACCCATGTGGCTTTGGTCCCCCCCCCACAGGAGTGAACAGGTGTACAGGAACCGGAAGAGTTATCATTCGATGAATGTACAGATGGTATGTTTGGCAGACCAGTACATCTTGCAGGTAAATGCTATATTCCCTGGCTCAATGCATGACGCCTAAATCCTGCGGAATAGCAGCATCCCTTATGTGATGGGTCAACTCCAGAGGCACTGTGTGTGGCTAATAGGGGACTCTGGTTACCCCAACCTGTCATGGCTATTGACCCCAGTGAGGAATCCCAGGACCAGGGCAGAGGAACGCTACAATGAGGCCCATGGGTGGGCTAGGAGGGTGATTGAATGTACCTTCGGCCTCCTGAAGGCCAGGTTCAGGTGCCTCCATATGACAGGTGGTTCCCTATTCTACTCACCAAGGAAGGTGTGCCAGATCATCATCGCCTGCTCTATGCTTCACAATCTTGCTTTGCGACGCCAGGTGCCTTTTCTGCAGGAGGATGGTCCAGATGACGGTGTTGTGGCAGCTGTGGAGCCTGTGCACAGTGATGAGGAGGAAGCAGAGGATGAAGACATTGACAACAGGGACTCTGTCATACAGCAATATTTCCAGTGACACACAGGTGTGAACAATTTGTTTACTATTACATTACTTTCACACTTCTACCTCTATCCTGTCTGTCAACTTTAAGTAGTATTTGCTGACTGATTGGTACATTTCCATTACGGTTTCACAGGTGTGGTTACCAACGTGTGTCATCTGCTTGCATCCTTCATGGGCTTGTGATGTGTAACATAGATATGTTGACATTACATTTTCGAACGGATTTTGTCATTGTCATAGATAATACACATTTTCAAAATCACAGACTGACTCCAGGTTGTTTTGTGGTTCAAGGGTGTTTATTGAAGTGCTAATTATTGGAGGGGGTGGCAAAATGGTGATGGGTGATGGTGGAGGAATGTCCATGGCAGAGTCCAGTCTATTAGTCTCACAGGTGCATTGCCCATATGGGCATAGGAAGTGGAGCTGGGGCAGTTCCAATCTGGACAGGGTAACAAAGTGGGACAGTGGGATGACAATCAGGGTGGTCTCATTTCCTGGCGGAGGTCTTGCCATCTTGCTCTGTCCTGTTCCTGGATCTCAGGGACCGCTTGCGGGGTGGTTCTCCGTCTGCAGTGGGTGGGGTGCTGATGTGGTGGTCCTTTGGCGGGGCATCCTGTCCACTAGGGCTGGCGGAGGTGTTGGGCAGTTCATCGTCCAGGCTAGTGTCAGGGGCCCCTTGGAGTGCCACGGTGTCCCTCATGGTCTTCTGTATGTCCTTCAGCACCCCTACGATGGTGCCCAGGGCGGAGCTGATGGTTCTGAGCTCCTCCGTGAACCCCAAATACTGTTCCTCCTGCATGCACTGGGTATCCTGAAACTTGGCCAGGACCGTAGCCATCGTCTCCTGGGAGTGGTGGTATGCTCCCATGATGGAGGAGAGGGCCTCGTGGAGAGTGGGTTCCCTTGGCCTGTCTGCCCCCTGTCGCACAGCAGCCCTCCCAGTTCCCCTGTGTTCCTGTGCCTCCTTCCCCTGGACCGTGTGCCCACTACCACTGCCCCCAGGTCCCTGTTGTTGTTGGGATGGTAGGTTATCCTGGGTTCCCTGTAGTGGTGGACACACAGCTGATTGATGTGTCCTGGGTATGGAGGTATGGGCCCGCTGGGAGGGTGCTGGTGTTACCAGAGGGTGGAAGGTCAGTGTTGGGCTGTGCCTGTGCAAGGGGAACCGACTGTCCCGAGGCCCACGATGGTCTGGGCTGGTCATCTGGATCCAGTTGGCCAGAGCTGCTGTCATCACTATGGGCCTCTTCTGTGGGTGGGGTAGAGATGTCTGGACCCTCCTGTCTGGTGACGTTATGTAGTGGTCCTGCAGGGGTATAAAAGCATGATTATTGCATCTGTGTGTGTCATGGTGTGCAATGGGTGGGTGAGCGTGTACCCCAGTGCAAGCATTCCTGTGTGGGGGCTTGTGTGATGATGGTTCGGGGGTGTTATGGGTATGTGCAGTGGGCATGCTTTAGTGATGGGTGTCCATGCTTTGTTGTGTCATGCAGGGCTTGGTGTTGGGATGGGTGGTTTGTGTTATTATTACATTAGTGAGGAGTTGGAGTGATAGGGTAGGGGGTGAGAGTGGGGGTGTGTGATAGCATTCAGGTAGGGTGGGGGATATGATAGTTAAGATTTGACTTACCAGTGTCCATTCCTCCACCGACTCCTCCGAGGTCCTCAGGATGCATAATGGTCAAGACCTGCTCCTCCCATGTTGTTAGTTGTGGGGGAAGAGGTGGGGGTCTGCCGCCAGTCCGCTGAATCGCGATGTTGTGCCTGGAGACCACGGAACGCACCTTCCCCCGTAGATTGTTCCACCTCTTCCTGATGTCCTCCCGATTTCTTGGGTGCTGTCCCACTGCGTTGACCCTGTCCACAATTCTTCGTCATAGCTCCATCTTCCTAGCTATAGAGGTGTGCTGCACCTGTGATCCAAATAGCTGTGGCTCTACCCGTACGATTTCCTCCACCATAACCCTGAGCTCCTCCTCCGAAAACCTGGGGTGTCTTTGGCGTGCCATGGGGTGGTGTAAGTGATGTGTGGGGTGGTGTATGTGGTGATGAGTGTGGTGATGTGTAGTGGTGTGGGGTGTTTTCTGCATGGATGTTGTGTGGGTGATGGTGTTGTGTGCCTCTGTGTGGTGGGGTTGTCTATTGCTGTGCTCTCTCTCTGTTGCCTTTGTCTCTAATTTTGGGCCGTAGGGGTTTGTGGGTGTGTGTTTTATATTGAATTGGGTGTGTGGGAGTGGTGCTTGTATGTGTATCAGGTGTGCGTATTTTGAATTGTCCAATGCGGTGGTGTTTTGGAGATGTGTGTGTATTTTGAGCGCGGCGGTGTGTACCGCCAATGGAATACCACGGTTGAAAAACCACTGCGTGGATTCGTGGGTCGTAATAGCATGGGCATGTTTCTGTTGGCGTGACGGTGGAGGATTTGTTTTCGCCAGTTTATCACTGAACTTTGGTGTGGCGGACTTGTGTGGGTGTCTGAATTTTGGCGGATGCCGAGATGTGGGTCATAATAGCTGTGGCGGAATTCCGCGGCCGTGGCGGTGTATTGGTGGTCTTCTGCACGGCGGTAAGTGGCTTTTACCGCCAATCTTGTAATGACCCCCTTAGTCTCCCACGCTGCGGCGATTCTGCTGCTCAAAATCCAGTAGTCTCATTAGAATAATGAGAACCTACACGACATGGCGCCCAACGTTTGGTCAGGCTCTAATTTTCCGGTCCTCCGGAGTATCTCTGTCTCATTATATACAATGACACCTCAATACCGTATACGGAGATGTCTGTGGTACTGAGGATTTCCACCCTAGCTACTTAGGCTATCCTATCTGAAGCTGGAGGTTGTTCAATCTTGAACTTTAAAAGGAAAAAAAAGTATTTTGGTGTGCCTTCTCTGAACATATAGTACATCTATGATGGTGAATCCACAGCAGATACAAATAGCAGTTAATATGAGACAACCTCTGACTGCACATTTATTAGCAAATGGCCTAACGCCCCAGTGGGTCCAGTCACATTTGTGGTGGATGCCGTTGCAGCTTATAGATCAGAACTTTTTTATTCTTGGCTCACATTTCCAGCAGTTGATGGGAACACAAATAAATGTCATCATTATACACTTGCAAATGCACCTGGACAATACAGAGCATACGCATATTTAGAAATACCATTATCTTATCAAGGACATAATAATTGGCTTGATGGCGCCCTACCCCACACAATTTTACCAGTAAGGTTAGGTCCTTTAAGTAACGATAGTCCTACCTGGCCTTTATTGGCCATCTATACACCACATCCTGCAGTTGCAAATTTAGCGGTAGCCGAGGTTCGTCGCTTGTATATAGAATTAACAGCGATATATAAATGATTAGTACAATTCGGAATGCAAACATTAAATACAAACCCAGCACATGCTGCTCCAGCACATCCACATGCAGTAACACCATGTATAAACCCTGCAACTGTACATTTGATCATGGGTAAAGTACCTGCCAAATGGCAGGAAACTCCTTTTTGGTTAGCACAAAAAATTAATGCGCTGGAGGCAGTACTTCCCCATACGGGACCTCAGGAAAACCATAGAATATTAACAATGTGCTTGCCTTTTGAGATGGTCCCTACAGTGGATAACTGTAATACCTAGGGCCAAGTATTTGCCGCGCTCTATACAACCGCACACGGTACACCAACATTTGCCAATTTGCCTTAGGTGTTGAAGCAAATTCAGGATGAATATGGGGCTGCCCCGTCTCTAGATTTGGGGAAGCAATTGATGGGTAATTTTGCCACAGTATCCTCAATCATTTTAAGTAACCCTAAAGAGGAAGCGGTCACACTTGTAGTGCGCATGCGGCTCCGTGAAGTTCCACAACAGTATCAGGAACGCGAGCTCCCTAATATAACTGCAGAGACCTATTCTAGCATTGGTCAAGACAGTTTAGGGGCCAGACCAACTAAACCACAATTTCAGGGCAAATCGATTAAAGATTTTCCCAAGCAAGCACCTGAGGGTAATAAGAAACGCTTAGATAAAAAACAACAAACTCCTAAAAAAGAGAGGGGGGAATCTCCGCGTGCGGAGACCCCACAGAACAGATATAGGGGGTCATTACAACATTGGTGGTAAAAGCCGCATACTGCCGTGCAAAAGACCACCAACACACCGCCGCGACCGTGGAATTCCGCCACGGTCATTATGACCCAAAGGCTAGAATCCGGCAAAATCTAGACACCCACACAAGTCCGCCACACCAAAGGTCAGTGATAAACTGGCGATAACAAAACCTCCACCGTCACGGCAACAGGAATACTCCCACACTATCACGACCCACAAATCCTCGCTGCGGTCTTTCAACCGCGGGATTCCATTGGTGGTACACACTGCTGCGCTCAAAATACACACACATATACAAAACAGTACCACATTGGACAATTCAAAATAAGCACACCTGAGACACATACACACACTACTCCAACACACCCAATACAATATAAAACACACACCCACATCACCCACAAACCCCTATGACCACAATTGCGACTGTAGGCCACAGAGAGACACAACCATCTACAAACCAGCATCCACAGGCACTCAACAACATCACTCACACAACATCCACGCACCTCACACAAAACACCACTAAATATCACCGCACACATCACAACACACACCACCCCACACATCACCCACACCACCCCATGGCACGGCAAAGACACCCCAGGTTCTCTGAGGAGGAGCTCAGGGTCATGGTGGAGGAAATCATCCGGGTATAGCCACAGCTATTTGGATCACAGGTGCAGCACACCTCCATAGCTAGGAAGATGGAGCTATGGCGAAGAATCGCGGACAGGGTCAATGCAGTGGGACAGCACCCAAGAAATAGGGATGACATCAGGAAGAGGTGGAACGACCTACGGGGGAAGGTGCGTTCCATGGTCTCAAGACACTAAATTGCGGTACAGAATACTGGCGGCGGACCCCCACCTCAACATGGGAGGAGCAAGTCCTGGTTATTCTGCATCCTGAGGGCCTCGCAGGAGTAGCTGGAGGAATGGACTCTGGTAAAACAAATCTTTACTATTACATCCCCCACCATACCTGCATGCCATCACATACCCCCACCCTCGCCCTCACCCCCATCACTCCTACTCCTCACACATGTCCCAATATCACAAACCACCCATCCCAAAATCAAGCCCTACATGTAACACCAAAGCATGGACACCCATCACCAAAGCATGGCCACTGCACATACCCATACACCCCACTAAACCATCATCACACAAGGTTCTACACAGGAATGCAAGCACTTGGGTTCACGGTCACCCACCCATTGCACACCATGGCACACACAGATGTAATAATCATGCTTTTACACCCTTACAGGACCCCTACCCAACGTCACTGGACAGGATGGTCTAGACATGTCCACTCCACCCACAGAAGAGTCCCACAGTGATGACAGCAGCTCTGTCCAACTGGATCTAGACAACCAGCCCGGCCCGGCTGGGACCTCTGGACAGTCGGTTCCCCACACACAGCCACTAGGCCACTACAGAGCTTCCCCCCTCTGGAAAAGCCAGCACAGCACCCACCCAGTGGCCCATACCTCTGTCACCAGGACCCGTCAAGAAGCAGTGTGTCCACCACTACAGAGACAGAGGAACACAGTGAAATTGGGAGGGCTGCTGTGCAACAGGGGGAGGACAGGCCCAGGGAACCCACTCTCCACAAGGCCCTCTCCAACATCATGGGAGCCTACCACCATTCCCAGGAGACGATGGCAACGGTACTGGCCAAGTTTCAGGAGACCCAGCGGCTGCAGGAGGAACAGTATTTGGGCTTCAGGGAGGAACTCAAATCCATCAATTCCACCCTGGGCACCATTATAGGGGTGCTGAAGGAACTCATGAACACCAGGAGGGACACTGTGGCACTACAAGGGGCCCCTGACACTAGCATGGACGATGAACTGCCCACCACCTCCGCCGGCGCTAGTGGACAGGAGGCACCACCACAGGACCACCACACCAGCACCCCACCCCCTGCAGAGGGAGAACCACACCGCAAACGGTCCCTGAGATCCAGGACAAAGACAGAGAACGATGCCAAGACCCCCACCAAGAAATGAGACCACCCTGATTGTTATCCTTCTGTCCCACCTTGTCACCCTGTCCATACTTAAACTGCCCCAGCTCCACTTCCTATGCCCCTTTGGACAATGCACCTGTGAGACTAATAGACTGGACTCTGCCATGGACATTCCTCCACCATCACCCCTCATCATTTTACAACCCCCTCCAATATTGAGCACTTAAATAAACACCCTTACAGCACAAAACAATCTGGAGTCTGTCTGTGATTTTGAAATATTGTATTGGCAATTACAGTGCCAAAATGCTCTTTCAAATGTAATGTCAACATACCTATGTCACACAGCTCTAGTCCATGAGGAAACAAAGCAGATGTCACACAGTGGGACCCACATCTGTGAAATCATAAGGGAAAGTGTCAACTCAGTGACCATACACTGGGTGAAAATGACAGACATTAGAGAGGTAGTAGACTAAAATTAGATGTAGCAGGTAGGTTTGTCTTCTTACCTGTGTCTTTCTGGAAGTATTGCAGGATCACCGTGTTCCTGTTGTCGATGTCCTCTTCTTCTGCTTTCTCGTTTTCACTGTCCACAGGCTCCACAGCTGCCACAACACTCCATCTGGACCATCCTCCTGCAGAAAAGGCACCTGTTGTTGCAAAGCCAAGTTGTGAAGCATACAGCAGGCCACGATGATCTGGCACACCTTCTTTGGTGAGTAGAATAGGGAACCACCTGTCATATGGAGGCACCTGAACATGGCCTTCAGGAGGCCGAAGGTCCGGTCTATAATCCTCCTAGTTCGCCCATGGGCCTCATTGTAGCATCCTCTGCCCTTGTCCTGGGATTCCTCACTGGGGTCAGTATCCATGACAGGTTGGGGTAACCAGAGTCACCTGCAAATGGCGAGGGACAACTGTTAGACACACACTAACACATAAGGACATCCACAGACCCTGACAACTATTCCCACTGATTTGGGTACAGGGGCTTACCTAATAGCCACACCCGGGGCCTCTGGAGTTGCCCCATCACATAAGGGATGCTGCTATTCCGCAGGATGTATGCGTCATGCACTGAGCCAGGGAATTTGGCATTAACATGGGAGATGTACTGGTCTGCCAAACACACCATCTGCACATTCATCGAATGGTAACTCTTCCAGTTTCTGTACACCTGTTCACTCCTGCGGGGGGTACCAAGGCCACATGTGTCCCATCAATTGCACCTATGATGTTGGGGATATGTCCCAGGGCATAAAAGTCACCTTTCACTGTAGGCAATTCCTTCACCTGAGGGAAAACGATATAGCTCCGCATGTGTTTCAGCAGGGCAGACAACACTCTGGACAACACGTTTGAGAACATAGGCTTTGACATCCCTGATGCACTAGAGGGGGGATTCCTGTGGCATGGTGGATAGCTGACATCAGGTCTGGCTCCAACTGGGCACACAGTTCCTGGATTGTGGCACGATCAAGCCTGTAGGTGATGATCACATGTCTTTCCTCCATTGTCGATAGGTCCACCAGCGGTCTGTCCCCCGGAGGATGCCGCCAACTCCTCACATGCCCCAGCGGATGGTGTCTAGGGAGGAGAACAGCGAGCACAGAGTCAACCAAATCAGAGGTACGGAACTCCAGCTTACTCTGAACATATTCATAAATTGAAATTTGCCTGTATGAGTGGTGAGGCAAGGCCTAGGTATGTGTGACGCAGTAAAAAATAAAGCCATGTGGGCCCCTGAAATGGCAGCTGCCTGACCTGTAAGGAGGGACAAGGGGATATGAGGTAACTGCGCTGGCGTTGTACACCGTCGCGGTAGGTGGTCGAAGACCGGCGGCGTAATCCTGCATTGGTTAACATTGGACCCTATGGGTCCCAGGAGCCAATGACGATGTACGCCGGCGGTGACGGTACTCACCGCTGCGGACGTGACCACCATTTTCTCTCTGTTCAATCACTCGATACCTGATCTTCGACAGGAGAGGACCTACACTGCAAGTGCTGCTGTGACCTCAGTCTGGAAGAGACAATGGCTCGTGTGTCTGGGGAAAGGGCCCATGCTTTGGAGAAACTAGTGGATGGGGTCCTCCCCAAGTACACGCTACTCTACGATCCTCCAGACAAACAGGTAAGTACACTGTAAGCATGTTGTATGGGCAATGCCTGTGTGGAGTGGTGTGGATGAAAGATAGGGGTGGGTGAGAATGAGGCGTACATGAACCGACGGTGAGTGCATGTGCGGCATGGCAAGGGTATGGATGCGGGCCAATGACTGTGATAGTGCAGTTGCTAATTACTACTCTTTTTCACCTGTACAATTCCTGTAGGTCAGCACCCACCAGAAGAATGACATCGGGCGTGCTATCGCCAAGGAAGTCCGGACCCTGGGGTCTACCACAGACGGAGCACCCACTGCCGGAAAAGATGGGAGGACATTTGCCGCTGGAGCAAGATGCCGGCGGAGGCCCAGCTGGGGATGGCCTCCCAACGTGGGAGGGGTGCCCGTCGCACCATGACCCCCCGGATGTTCAGGATCCTGGTGGTGGCATACCCGGAGTTGGATGGGCACTTGAGGGCATCACAGCAGCCACAAGGGGGTGTGTACACTCTCATTTTGCTGATTCAGCGCTCATTGGAGTTGTCTGGGTGGGGGAGGTGGGCTGTGGGTTCCCTTAGGCCAGGGCGAGTTTGGTAGTTAAGTTCCTTTCTTCATCCAGGCCCTGTGGTACCTCACCCCACCTGTGTACAGTGCCAACTACACCTAGTCAGGCTCCTGTGACATCCATGTGTGCAGAAATCGGTTATAGCCTTGTAAGCCATGTCCCAGGGATTGAATAGTGGCCCCCAAGTGTGCAGCGTAGTGTAGGGGGCTTCTGTGTATGTCGTGTCCGCCAACGGTAGCGGTATTGCATGCACTGAACATGTCTTTCTTCTGTCTCCCCCCCTTTTTGTGGTCTCCCTGTTCTTGTGTGCATTAGGACCATTAGGCGGAGGAGCAGTCGCACCAGAGCAGGAGGGAGCTGCATCCCACATGGCCCTGGAGGTTGAGACTACGGACTCCGAATTCACCAGTGGGACGGAGGGCAAGGGGAGCTTGACGGCGGGGACAGGAGCTGACACCAGTGAAACGGACTCCTCCTCTGATGGGAGCTCCCTTGAGGTAGCGGGCCCATCTGTGCCCCTGCATCTACAAGTACAGCCACCATCCCCCCTACCAGCACCGCCCTCCCAGCAGCCCCTCAGCTTTTGACCCGTGCCTGCTCACCCAGTAGGGTGGGCATCACCTTCGCCCCAGGCACCTCAGGCCCTACTGCCCTCAGTGAGGAGGCCATTGACCTCCTCAGGTGCCTCACTGTTGGGCAGTCTACCATTTTGAATGCCATCCAGGGTGTAGAGAGGCAGTTGCAACAAACCAATGCATTCCTGGAGGGCATTCACTCTGGTCAGGCAGCCCTTCAGCGAGCTTTTCAGACTCAGGCCTCAGCACTGATGGCAGGTATTGTCCCTGTCTCTAGCCTCCCCCCTCCAACTTCCTCCACCCAGACCCACACCACTGTACCTCAGCCTATCCCAAGAACACCATCAGACCAGCATGCACACACCTAAACACACAAGGGAAGCTCTGGCAAACATAAGCACCACACATCCCACAGGCACTCACGCAAGCATCACACACATGCAGACACACCAACATTCACTGCCTCTACTGTGTCCCCCTCCTCCTTGTCTCCCTTCTCCCTCCCAGTCTCGTCTCCACTCACACCTGCATGCACTACATACTCAGCCACTACGTCCATCACCAGCACACACACCACCACACCCCGCTCACGTGCAGTCACCACCTCCACCACCATTCACACGTCCCCTGTGTTCCCTCCCAGTGTGTCTGTGAGGCCACCTCCCAAGGTACACAAACGCAGCCACACACCCACCCAACAGCCATCCTCCTCACGAGAGCCTACAGTCCATGCACCTTCACCCAAAGTCACCAAACGAACACCTCCTACAACCACTACCTCTTCCTCCACTCCCAAACCCCCTCCAGCTACCCGTCCCAGTGTGTCCCAAAAACTTTTCTTGTCTAACCTTGACCTCGTTCCCTCACCTCCCCCACCCCTTCAGTCTCCTAGGGCCCCACTCTCCAGGTCCCAACCTAGCACCTCAGCCACAACATCGGCGGGACCAGTAGTGCCCGTAGTCACCGGATTATGGAGTGCACGAGGCAGCAGGGCAGCCAGTGTGACAAGGCGCCAGAGCACGTACAGTGCCCCACCTGTCAAGCATCAAAAGTTGGCCAGTGCCCGGCGGGAGAGTGGGAAGACTCCAGCCACCAAAGCCACTCCCAGAGGTACAGGTGGGAGTGTGGAGTCAGCTGTGACACCTTCCAAGGTGGGGAAGGGCCACAAGAAAGTCAGCAGGTCTCGGAAGAACAGCACGGCGGAGAAGACCGCCATCATCCCCGCTGCCCAGGAGCCCACCGCCATCATCCCCGCTGCCCAGGAGCCCACTGCCATCATCCCCGCTGCCCAAGAGGCCACCGCCAGCACCTGCCCTGCTGCCCAGGAGCCCAACGCCATCATCCCCGCTGCCCAAGAGGCCACAGCCAGCACCTGACCTGCTGCCCAAGAGGCCACTGCCAGCACCTGCCAGCACCTGCCCTGCTGCCCAAGAGGCCACCACCAGCACCTGCCCTGCTGCCCAAGAGGCCACCGCCAGCACCTGCCCTGCTGCCCAAGAGGCCACCGCCAGCACCTGCCCTGCTTGGCCAGAGAGGACCGCCAGCACCAGCCTCGCCTGGCCAGAGAGGACCGTCAGCACCAGCCACGCTGGGCCAGACAGGACTGCCAGCACCAGCCCCGCTGGGCCAGACAGGACCGCCAGCACCAGCCCGCTGGGCCAGAGAGGAGCGCCAGCACCAGCCCCGCTGGGCCAGACAGGACCGCCAGCACCAGCCCCGCTGGGTCAGATAGGACCGCCAGCAACTGAGTCACTGCAAAGGACACCGCCACCACAAGCACCGCTGAACAGGGCACCGCCGCCACAAGCACCGCTGGCCCATGAGCGCCAAGGGCCCTGATGCTACTGAGTCCGTCACAAGCAGTTTGAAGCACTCTGGGCACCATGCCCCCTCCAGAACCAGTGGAGAGATCCATCCACTACTTCAGTCCTTAGCAGGATAAAGCACTCTGGGCACCATGCCCCCTCCAGAACCAGTGGAGACTGTCATCCACTTGAGAGACTGTGGCTTTGCACTCCCAAGGATTGAACAGTGGGCAACCCACCCACTGTAGAGACTTGTGAGACTGTGGCTTTGCACTCCCCAGGATGGAACAGTGGGCAACCCACTCACTGTAGAGACTTGTGTGACTGTGGGATTAATACCTTTGTCCGACCGGATATATACTTTAAATAATATTGTCTCTTCTGCTATAGACCTTATACAAACAGATATGTCTTCTTTACACCATGGACAGAGTCAGCTAAGGTCCATTATGCAGTTGGGTTGGACACTTCAAACATTGAAGGCGTGTCGTGTTCCATGGCAGCATGTCAGTGTGAGGGACATATTTTCTTCCTTTAATTTAACGCGACAACAACAACTAATGGCTAAGAAGGAAGCAACTTATGTCATGCTTAATATTGAGAAATTAGAAAAGTTGCCTTTTACTGTGGCTGAAATACCATCTGCTGAGTGACTAATACACGGGGTCATTAATCTGCCTATTCCTACACTTCTATTCACCTCCTGTTTAAAACACATTCCGGTAGGCAGATATGAAAGGCTGGGAGATAGTTACATCCATGAGGTGTGGGACCTTCCCTTTTCGTACAAATGTCTCAGTGGCATGAAAGAAATCTTTCTTAGCGGTAGTGAATGCAAGACTTCAGTCAGCCATTCGATGGTTTGTAAACAGCTGTCCTTGCACGGGGCATGTAACGCCTCTGCTGCAAACTTAGCTTGTTATCTGAAGTAAGTTCCAGTCCCCTTGATTAGACATACGTTCCAGGTGCTTTCAAACGGCAGCTACATCCTTCTCAATGGTGAAGACTGTTGTGGTATGTGAGCCAGAATAGTTTACGTCGTTTTGGTCTCTAAGGTTGTTACATGCCACGGGAACGTATAATTTCCCACCACTAAAATTAAAGAGGTAGCTGACATTTGGCCTCACATTGCTCCTTCAAATGTGAATTTTGGCAAGTTGAGCAGACTCAAGGCTTTACTGTTTCAAAAGCATGCAGCCCTTTCATCTGCGTGCAAGACCTACACACTTCAGGTGGCAAGATCGTCGGCAGAAATACAGTCCCTTTTTAATACAAACTTTCCTAGACATTTTGGTGAACTCGTGGGACGAATACTTAATGTGTCCAGTACAACTGGAATCACAAATTTTTTCAAAGCTGTTGGTTCTGGTTTAATTCACACCTTCTCCTCTGTATTTGGTTTGATACCATCAGCAATCCAATCAATCTTTTCTAGTATTTTCAGGGGATTTCCGATAACTTTGGCTTTATTAGCTGCCATTTTGCTGCTGCCAATTTTTATGTGCAATGGCTGTCCCGCCGCAACAAGGAGGAATGAAGGCTCTCCCATCAGCGCAGCTGTGTCGTGAACGCATGATGCAGTATTTTGGAGCAACACTCCTGGAGCAACTGGAGTGTGGCTGATCTTTGTCATTCAGACTGGCCTTGCATTGTGTGCAGCCCGTCTTTCGGTGCCTCTGGTGCTCTTTCGAACACGCACTGGAAGTCGGTCTTTCAACACAGCGCTTGCCTACATTGAACGCTGATCTGTTGATGTTCTCGCTGAGGGTTCATTACCGGACCTGCGCATTGAGGTTGCGTCTGCTACGAGAAGCTACTTATGAGTTACCCTTCTTGGAGAATGTAGCTCGTGACTCATCACTGGGCAAACTACAGAATGACGCCTTGGCTGAGGCTGGGGCTACGGAACACAACTGCTCCTTGATCCTTCTTGCCACATGCTCATGTTTTAAACTGTCACGTTAGATGCTCATGTGTCCCTTCGACTTGTCATCATTGATATTGCTTTTATATATGTATCGTAGGTTGAGCTTTTTAGGAGTACTTTTATATATCTTTGGCTTTGAACCACTTTCAGCTGACAAGGGGAGGGTGTTGTGTAGCCATATTAGTTATAGCTCCATGCCCGTTATTTTAACACACTAGGCATGTGCACTTTAACCTAGATATATTTTATTCCATGACATTTTATTATTGTTACAATAACCATTTTTACAGACTTGTTTCATTGTCCGTTTATCTAACTGTTTTTGCCTAGGCCAGCACTCTGTTCTCAAACAAGGCATTTTTTTATCACTCTGTGCTTCTTCCAAGGCTACAGCACGGTACATTGCCTGTGAACGTGGTAGAAGTTTAGTCTCCAACATTCGTAGAAAATACACATCCTTACGTAGGGACATTTTCTCAGAATATCAGCTGTGTTGTTATAAAAACACTCCATTGTCCCTTGTGCATTAGAGGGAGATTCCAGCCAGGGAACCACAACTGTATGCTGATTGTTGAATGCTTCGCTAAAGATGCTAACGCAGACCGCGGGTCTTTGCTCAGGTATAGGGGTTGATGTCTTCCCAGGGGAACCTGAAGGGCAGAATTAGAGCTTAACATGCTGTGCTCTATCTTAGTCTAGGTAGGAACTAGTCCATTGACTATAGTGACAATATGATAGCGTAATTCTTATGCTTCACTCTTCTAGTCACAATTTTAATACTGTCATGTTGTGTCGTCCTGGTTATTGCAGCTCACGCTTTGTTATCTAAGATGCAGTTGTTTTATTAAACCCATTATTGAAACATATACCGCCTCTGTGTCATTTATATATGAGACTGAATTGTAAATGAGAGAAATGGATGAGACCTAAGTGACCACGACTTCCCTGGGAAGCCAAGTATGTCATGCACTGGGCTGCCCAGTCATCCCTACCCTTGGGTGGAGATGAGGTGCTCATAGTTAGCCAGAGCAAAACCTGGATTGGAATGACAGGTGTCACCTGCAGTTGGTTAGACTTAGGCCCTCATTACAACCCTGGCGGTTGGTGTTTTAATGCAGCGGTAATACCACCAACAGGCCGCGGCAAAAAAATTGGAATCACGACCATGGTGGAAACCGCCAACATGGACAGCCACTTTAAAACACTGACTGCCACGGCGGTAGAAACAAACACTGCGGCGGTCACCACCAACAGACAGGCGGAAGACAAAGTACTGCCCACTGTATTTCAAGATGCCTATCCCCCACCTTTTCCGGGGCGGAACCAACGCGATCAAAAGCACAGCGGAAACAGTACACAGAAGGGAAAACACTCACCTCTCGACACCCAACGAGGAACCAGGACGCCATTGAGCCCGAACTACACGTCCTGCCCATGCAGGTGTATCTTCTCATCTACCAGGAGTATGAATGGCGGCGGCAATGACCACGGTGAGTACTGCACCTACAACATGGGGGGAGAGTGACACCCACACGCAACACCCCCACCCCCACCCTCACCCACAGCAACATACACACAAATAAATGCAGCAACATTACATATACACCCCCTCACCCCCTGGAAGAACGCAAGGACAAAAAGAAATGATTGTAACCAGTGTATTCATGAAAAAGTTGATAGTCAAATATCAAAAGTCAGTATATACAAACATGTGCACCAACTGCACAAGTCCAGATAGTGTACCAATCATTGTCCGTGGACCACTGGGCCCAAAATGCATGTGCGAAGCCCACACTAGATACGTGACGTGAGATGGGGAGAACACTGCAGGGGCATCAGTTCGAAAATATACAGGCACCTTAGGGGGAGTGTGAGGGGGGGCAACTCAGGCAGATGAACGCACGACGCCACTGCTGCACGAGGGGACTCCATGCCCATTGCTGTATCCTGGCTAGAGTGCAAAGCCACAGTCTCTTAAGTGGGTGGTTTGCCCACTGCTGTATCCTAGGGAGTGCAAAGCCACAGTCTCTCAAGTCTTTCCAGTGGGTGGTTTGCCCACTGCTGTGTCCTGGGAGTGCAAAGCCACAGTATTTCAAGTCTCTCAAGTGGGTGGTTTGCCCACTGCTGTATCCTGAGGAGTGCAAAGCCACAGTCTCTCAGGACTTTCCAGTGGGTGGTTTGCCCACTGCTTTATCCTAGGGAGTGCAAAGCCACAGTCTCTCAAGTGGGTGGTTTGCCCACTGCTCCATCCTGGGGAGTACAAAGCCACAGTCTCTCAAGTGGATGCCTTTCTCCACTGGTTCTGGAGGGGGCATTGTGCCCAGAGTGCTTCATCCTGGCAAGGACTGAGGTAGTGGATGTCATTCTCCACTGGTTCTGGAGGGGTCTTTGTGCCCAGAGTGCTCCACGTGCAGTGTGGTCGATACAATTCCCTCACTTGGTTGTGTGTGCCACGAGATTGGTGAGGTACAGGTAGCATGATACACCATGGAGGCAGAGACATACCCCACACTGCTGCGGCTTCACCTTCTACCTGCAGGTGCAAACAGTGATGGAAGTCATGCCTCATGGAAGCTGCCCAGGAACTCTCCTCCAGCCTCGGACAACTGACCACTGGGGATGGTAGACATGTCAGCGGATTGTGCCACTGTCCAAATACGCTGCAGGGCCGGTGGCGGTGCTCACGGCGGTGTCTGTGGCCGCGGTGCTTGCGGCGGTGTCTGTGGTGGCGGTGCTGGTGGCGGTGCATGGGTCAGCACCCGCAGAGGGACACAGCAGGACATCTCCTGCAGCCTCGGATGGCTGCCCACTGGGAAGAGACTGGGGACTATCGCTGAGGCTGTAGACGTGCCAGTGGTGGTGCAGGTGGCGGTTGTAGTGGCGGGGCAGCTAGCTGTGTTCTCTGCCGTACAGGTTGGTGTGGTTGTGGACAGAAGTTGTGATACTGGTCCCTCAGTTGGTGCCACCATGCCCTCTCCTGACCTGCTCTTCTGCTTTTGGCCCTTCCCCACCTTTGATGGTGCCGCAGTTGTCTTGCAGCTATCCCCTTTTATTTTTGCTGAGCCCTTGGTGGCTGGTAGTTTCGGCTTCTCCCTCTGGGATGTGAGCACCCTTTTCACCTTGGCAGGTGGCGGAATGTTCTTGCCCTCACTACGTGGCACACTGACAGCCCTGATGGGTGGCGCACTCCATGACCCCGCAGTTGCTGGCAACACTGTGCCTGGGGATTTGGTCGCTGAGGTGCTAGGCTGGGACCTGGAAAGCCTGGCCCTAAGGGAAGGACGAGAGGGGGTGAAGGGAAGAGGTCAATGTTAGCCAGGAAAAGCTTCTTAGACACACTAGGACGTGAAGATGGAGGGGGTTTGAGAGTGGAGGAACAGGTAGTGGTTGTAGGAGGTGTACGTCTGCTGAATTTGGGTGAAGGTGCATGGACCGGAGGCTGTTGTTATGTGGATGGCTGTTGGGTGGGTGTGTGCCTGCGTTTGTGTACTTTAGGAGGAGGGCTCACAGACACAATGGGAGACGAAAGAGGGGATATCTGAATGGTAGTGGGGGTGGTGAGTGCACGTGAGCGGTGTGTGGTGATGGGCATGCTGGTGATGGAGGTAGTGGCTGAGGAAGTAGTGCATGCAGGTGTGATAGGAGATGAGACAGGGAGGGAGGAGGAGGACAATGGAGGAGGGGGACACAGTGGAGGCAATGGATGTTGCTGTGTCTGCATGGGGATGGTGCTTGTGTGAGTGCCTGTGGGATGTGTGGTGCTTATGTTTGCCATGTCCACTCTTGTGTGTTGATGAGTTTACATGCTGGTCTGATGGTGTGCTTGGGATAGGCTGAGGTACAGGTGATTGGGTCTGGGTGGAGGAAGTTGGAGGAGGGAGGCTGGACACAGGGAAAATGGCTGCCATCAGTGCTGAGGCCAGAGCCTGAAATGCTCTCTGTTGGGCCGCCTGCCCAGAATGAATGCCCTCCAGGTATGCATTTGTTTGTTGCAAATGCCTCTCAACACCCGGGATGGCATTCACAATGGTAGATTGCCCAACAGTGAGGGATCTCAGGAGGTCAATAGCCTCCTCACTGAGGGCAGCAGGGCTGACAGGGGCAGGGCCTGAGGTGCCTGGGGCGAAGGAGATGCCCACCCTCCTGGGTGAGTGGGCAAGGGACACATGCTGAGGGGCTGCTGGGAGGGCGGTGGTAGTGGGGGGGTGGTGGCTGTACCTGTTGATGCAGTGGGCACAGAGGTGCCCGCCACCGCAAGGGAGCTCCCATCAGAGGAGGAGCTGCTGTCACTGGTGTATGCTCCTGTCCCCGTCGTGGAGCTCCCCTTGCCCTCCATCCCACTGGTGGCTTCAGACTCCGTTGCTCCACCCTCCAGGGTGAAGTGGGTTGCAGCTCCCTCCTGCTACGGTGCCAATGCTCCTCCGCCTGATGATGCTATTGTACACAAGAACAAGGTGACCACAAAAAGGGGGGGGAAGACAAAATAAAAACATGTTCAGTGCATGCAACACCACTACCGTTGGCGGACACAACACACATGGAGTAGCCCTCTGGACTACGCCATGCACTAACAGTTCCCAGAATTTTCACCTGACCATGGGTATGAGACCTAAGCCCAATTGCTGCACACCTGGAAGTCACAGGAGCCTGACTAGGTGTAGATGGCTATTACCACTAGAGGGGTTGGGGTGCCACATAGCCTGCCTCACAAGGGACCTTTCCTACCAACTTCGCCCTGGCCTAGGGGAACCCACTGCCCACCTCCCCAACCCAGACACCTCGTTATGCACGCAGAGCCAGCTGAATGAGAATGTACTCACCCCCTTGTGGCTTCTGTGATGCCCTAAAGGGACCATCCAACTCCGGATACTCCACCGCCAGGATCGAGTACATCAGAGGGGTCATGGTGCGACGGGCACCCCTTCCACGTTGGGAGGCCATACCCAGCTGGGCCTCCGCCGTCTTCTAACTCCAGCTGCACAGGTCCTCCCATCTTTTACGGCAGTGGGTGCCGGACGTCCTTGGTGATGGCACGCCAAATACCCTTTTTCTGGTGGGCGCTGACCTAGAGAAATTGGTACTGGGGAAAAGGAAATTACTCACCCGTCCGGACTGTCATAGTCATTGCCCACCAGTTCCCACCCATGCCCTGATGCACATACACTCACCATCCGCACATGCAGGCCTCAGCCGCCCCATGTATCTTCCATCCACACCACTCAAAGCAGGCATTGCCCATGCAGCATGCTCACAGAGTACTCACCTGTTTGTGTGGAGGACCGCACAGTTGCGTGTACTGGGGGAGGGCCCCATCCACCAGTTTCTCCAACTCCTCCGAAGTGAAGGCAAGGGCCCTTTCCCCTGACACTGTAGCCATCGTCGCTTCCAGACACAGGTCACAGCAGCACTTGCAGAGTAGGTCCTCTCCTGTTGAAGATCAGGTATCAAGTGAGGGAAGAGACATAAAATGGCGGTCACGTCCATGGCAGTGCGTACCATCACGCCGACGTACATTGTCATTGGCTCCTGGGACCCATAGGGCCCAATGTTAACCAATGCAGAATTGTGACGCGGTCTTCAACCGCCCACAGTGATGGTGTACAATGCCAGTGCAGTTACCTCATATCCCCTTGTCCCAACTTACAGGTCAGGTAGCTGCCATTTCAGGGGGCCACATGGGATGGATAAAAACTGCATCACACCTATCTAGTCTGGGAATACAGACAGATACCAATACATTGCAGATTAATAACGTTTCTGCAAATAACACATTGTGATACCTCAGTGTTGGATGACTCTCTGCTCACTGTTCTCCTCCATAGGGCACGTCCGCTGGGGCAGGTGATGAGATGGCGGCATCCTCCAGTGTACAGACCCCTGGTGGACCTGTCGACAATGGAGGAGAGACACATCATAATCACATACAGACTTGATCGTGCAACAATCCTGGAACTGTGTGTCCAGTTGGAGCCAGACTTGATGTCAGCTATCCGCCATCCCACAGGGATACCCCCTCTAGTGCAGTTCCTATCTGTACTCCATTTCCTGGCAATTGGGTCCTTTCAAACAACAGTGGCCATGGCATCAGGGATGTCCCAGCCAATGTTCTCTAACGTGTTGTCCAGAGTGTTGTCTGCCCTGCTGAAACACATGTGCAGCTACATCGTTTTCCCTCAAGTGGAGGATTTGCCCACAGTGAAAGGTAACTTCTATGCCCTGGGACATATCCCCAACATCATTGGTGCCAGTGATGGTACACATGTGGCATTTGGAGCCCCCCCCGCAGGAATGAACAGGTGTACAGAAACCGGAAGAGCTACCATTCGATGAATGTGCAGATGGTGTGTTTGGCAGACCAGTGCATCTCGCATGTCAATGCAAGTATCCCGGTCTGTGCATGACGCTTACATTTTGAGAAATAGCAGTATCCCTTATATGATGCGGGAACTATTGAGGCACCGTGTGTGGCTAATAGGTGAGGCCAAGGTCCCCATACAGTTGACATAGGTGTCAGGGTTTGGGGCTGTCCCTAAGGGTTAGTGTGTGTCTAACAGTTGTCCCTCGACATTTGCAGGTGACTCTGGTTACCTGGCTACTGACCCAGTGAGGAATCCCAGGGCAGAGGAATGCTTCAGTGCGGCACATAGGCAAACTAGGAGGATCATTGAACACACCTTTGGCCTCCTGAAGGGCCGATTCCGGGTCCTCCATATGACAGGTGTCTATACTACACACCGAAGAAGGTGTGCCAATCGTCATGGCCTGCTGTATGCTGCACAACCTAGCTTTGCGACACCAGGTACCTTTTCTGCAAGTGGATGGGCCAGATGGTGGTCTTGTGGCAGCTGTGGAGCCTGCGGACAGTGAAGAAGAGGAGGCAGAAGAAGAGGATATCGACAACTGAAACAACATCATCATGCAATATTTCCAGTGAGACACAGGTAAAAAGATGTAACTGCTTCCCACATCTCATACTATTGTTAGAGCTCGCATAGGTCTGTCAGTGTATGGACCCTGGCTTGCACTTTGACTTTCCATTTCACAGATCTGGGTCCCACTCTGTGCCCTCTGCTATGTTTACTCCTGGCCTACAGCTCTGTTACATTGGTATGTGAACAAGTACATTGACATTGCTATATTCCATAGATATTGCAATTACACATCTGTGAAAGCACAGACTGACTCCAGATTATTTTTGATTGAAGTGTGTTTATTCCAGTGCAAATAAGAGGAGGGGGTTGTAAAACAGGCTGGGTGATGGTGGAGGTATGTCCATGGCAAAGTCCAGTCTATTTGTTTCACAGGTGCATTGTCCAAAGTGGCATAGGAATTGGAGCAATGGCAATTTAAGGATGGACAGGGTGACATAGTGGGACAGAAGGGTGACATTAAGGGGGTTCCTATTTCCTGGCAGCGGTCTTGGCAATGTTCTCTGTCTTGTTCCTGGATCTCAGGGACCATTTGCGGGGTGGTTCTCTATCTGCAGGGGGTGGGGTGCTGGTGTCCTGTTGTTCCTGTGGCGGTGCCTCCTGTCCACTAGCGCCGGTGGAGGTGAAGGGCTGTTCATCATCCAGGCTAGTGTCAGGGGCCCGTTGGTGTGCCACTGTGTCCCTCCTGGTGTTGAGAAGCTCTGCCAGCACCCCTGCAATGGTGACCAGGGTAGTGTTGATGGACTTCGAGTCCTTCCTGATCCCCAGGTAATGTTCCTCCTGCAGCCGCTGGGTCTCCTGAAACTTGGCCAGTACTGTGCCCATGGTCTTCTGGGAATGGTGGTAAGTTCCCATGATGTTGGAGAGTGCCTTGTGGAGAGTGGGTTCCCTAGGCCTGTCCTCCCCCTGTTGCACAGCAGTCCTCCCAGCTTCCCTATTATCCTGTCCGTCTGTCCCCTGAACCGTGTGCCCACTGCAACTGCCCCCAGGTTCCTAATCATCCTGTGTTAATGGGGTTGACTAGGTTCCCTGTAGTGGTGGACACACTGCTGATTGACGTGTCCTGGGGACAGAGGGATGGGCCCGCTGGGTGGGTGCTGTGGTGGTGTTTCCTGGAGGGGGAGGTTAAATGGTGGTTTTGTGACTGTGTCAGGGGAACCGACTGTCCCGAGGTCCCTGATGGGCCGGGCTGGTCATCTCGATCCAGGCGTTCAGAGCTGTGGTCATCACTGTGGGTCTCTTCTGTGGGGGGACTGGTTATGTCTCGCACCTCCTGTCCGGTGACGTTGGGTATGGGTCCTAGTGGGGTGTAAATGCATAGTTATTGTATCTGTGTGTGCCATCTTGTGCAATGGGTGAGTGGCCCTCTACTCTTGTGCTTGCATTATTGGCTTGGTCCTTGTGTGATTGTTGATTTTGGGGCATGAGTGAGTCTCTGTACTGGACATGCTTTGATGATGGGTGTCCATGCATTGGTGTTACATGCAGGGCTTGATTTTGGGATGTGTGGGTTGTGTTAGTGGGGTATCTGTGGGTTGTTGTGGTGATGGGTGTGAGGGTAAGGATGGCGGTATGTGATGGCATGCAGATGGGGGGTCGGGATTAGATAGTAAAGATTTGACTTACCAGAGTCCAGTCCTCCTGTTAAGCCCTCAGGATGCATAACTGACAAGACTTGCTCCTCCCATGTTGTTAGTTGTATGGGAGGAGGTGGGGGTCCACCGCCAGTCCTCTGTACAGCTATCTGGTGTCTGGATGCCATGGAACGCACCTTCCCCCGTAGGTCTTTCCACCTCTTCCTGATGTCATCCCGTGTTCTTGGATGCTGTCCCACTGCGTTAACCCTGTCGACAATTCTGCACCATAGATCCATCTTCCTTGCAACGGATGTCTAATGCACCTGTGATCCGATAGCTGTGGCTCTACCAGGATGATTTCCTCCACCATGACTTGGAGCTCCTCCTCAGAGAACCTGGGGTGTCTTTGAGGTGCCAGGATGTGGTCTGGGTGATGTGTGAGGTGGTGTCTGTTGTGATGTGTGAGGAGATGTGTTGGTGTGTGTTGTTTGAGGTGCGTGGATGTTGTGTAAGTGATGGTGTTGTGTGTCTGTGGATGCTGGTGTTGTTTTAGGTAGTCTCCCTCTCTGGCCTTCTTTCAAAATGTTGGTAGTAAGGTTTTGTGGGTGATGTGGCTGTGTGCTTTATATTAGATTGGGTGTGTGGGAGTGGTGTGTTTATGTGTATCAGGTGTGTGTATTTCGAATTGTCCAATGTGGTTGTGTTTTGTAAATGTGTGTGTATTTTGAGTGCGGTGGTGTGTACCACCAACAGAATACCGCAGTTGAAAGACCGCCGAGTTGATTCGTGGGTCGTGATAGTGTGGGTGTATTTTTGTTGGCGTGACTGTTTTGGTATCAGCAGTTTATCACTTTTGGTGTGGTGGACTTGTGTGGGTGTCTGTATATTGGCAGATTCTGACATGTGGGTCGTAATACCTGTAGCGTAATTCCGCGGGCGCAGCGGTATGTTGCCGGTCTTCAGCATGGCGGAAAGCGGGATTTACCGCCAGGGTTGGAATGAGGGCCTTATTCTCCCACGCAGCGGGTGATTCTGCTGCTCAAAATCCAGTAGTCTCATTAGAATAATGAGAGCCTACGTGACAACTGGAACACCCTTATAATTCCATAGTATATGATACCTAGGTACCCAGGGTATTAGGGTTCCAGGAGATCTCTATGGGCTGCATCATTTCTTTTGCCACCCATAGGGAGCTCAGACAAACCTTTACACAGGACTGCCACTGCAGCCTGCGTGAAATAACGCACACCTTATTTCACAGCCATTTTCACTGCACTTAAGTAACTTATTAGTCACCTATATGTCTAACCTTCACTTGCTGAAGTTTAGGTGCAAAGTTACTAAGAGTGAGGGCACCCTTGCCCTAGCAAAGGTGCCCCCACATAGTTCAGGGCCATTTCCCCGGACTTTGTGAGTGCGGAGACACGCGTGCACTACATATAGGTCAATACCTATATGTAGCTTCACAATGGTAACTCCAAATATGGCCATGTAACATGTCTAAGATCAAAGAATTGTCCCCCCATGCCAATTCTGGTATTGGGGTGCCAATTCCATGCATCCCCGGGGCTTCACTATCCAGCTCTCTGGGGTTTTCTCTGCAGCTACCCCACAGATAGAGTTCTGCCCTCCTGGGGTCTGGGCAGCCCAGTCCCAGGAAGGCAGAACAAAGAATTTCCTCTGACAGAGGGTTTTACACCCTCTCCCTTTGGAAATAGGTGTTAAAGGCTGGGGAGGGGTAGCCTCTCCCAGCCTCTGGAAATGCTTTGAAGGGCACAGATGGTGCCCTCCTTGCATAAGCCAGTATACACCGGTTTAGGGAACCCCCAGTCCCTGATCTGGTGCGACACTGGAAAAAGGAAAGGGGAGTGACCACTCTCCTGTCCATCACCACCCCAGGGGTGGTGCCCAGAGCTCCTCCAGTGTGTCCCAGACCTCTGCCATCTTGGATCCAGAGGTGTGAGGGCACTCTGGAGGCCTCTGAGTGGCCAGTGCCAGCAGGTGATGTCAGAGACCCCTCCTGATAGGTGCTTACCTGACTAGGTGGCCAATCCTCCTCTGAGGGCTATTTAGGGTCTCTCCTGTGGTCTTTTCCTCAGATAACGACATGCAAGAATTCACCAGGGTTCCTCTGCACGTCTCTCTTTGACTTCTGCCAAGGATCGACCAGTGACTGCTCCAGGACACCTGCAAAACTGTAACAAAGAAGACTACCAGCGACAGTGTAGCACCTAATCCTGCTGGCTTTCTTGACTGTTTCCTGGTGGTGCAGGCTTTGGGGGCTGCCTTCCTTCATCCTGCACTGGAAGCCATGCAGAAATCTCCTGTGGGTCGACAGAATCTTCCCCCTGGGACCCCTCTCATCCTGACGAGCGTGGCCCCTGGAACACAGGTGGTGGACCCAAGTGACCCAGACTGTCCAGTGGTCCAACTGTCCCAATTTGGAGGAGGTGAGTCCCCCGGCCTCCCCTCTCCAGACAGTAATCCTGTGCACCATGTGAACTGCAGCTACTAAGGCTTCTTTGCACATTTCACAAAATCCATCATGCACTGCCAAGCCTACGTCCCCAGCACTCTGTCCTGCATTGCTCAACTCCCTGAGTTGATCTCTGGCTTCGTGGGACCCTCTTTTATAGTATTGAGATGACCGCCATGTTCAGACATCTTGAACCCATGTTCAAGGACTTCTGCGGGTGCTACCTTCTTGTGCATGAGTTCTCTACATTGCTGAGGGCCCCCTCTGTCTCCTCTCCCAAGTGGTGACATTGTGGTCCTTCATGGGCCCAGGCAGCACCCTTTTTCTTTCACTGCAACTCTTGCAGCTAGCAAGGCTTGATTACAGTCTTTTGCCAAGGAAAAAACTCTGCGTCCTCCAGCACTCCGTGGGCCATCTTCTGCATGAAGGAGAACTTCCGGGCACTTATCGTTGTTGCAGAATCTTTATCTTTTTTCATCCAGAGGCAGCCATTTTGCACCTTCATTTCTGCCCCCCTGGACACTTTCGCGACTCTTGGACTTGGTCCCCTTCCTTTGCAGGTCCTTAGGTCCAGGAATCCATCTTTAGTGCTTTGCAGTCGGTTGTGGTCTTTGCAAAATCCTCTATCACAACTCTAGTGTGTTTCTGAGGAAATAGTATTACTTTACTCCTACTTTCCAGTGTCTTGGACAACCTTAGTGTTTTCTTACACTCCCAGCGACCCTCCACACACTACACTAGCTTAGGGGTCCACTCATGGTTCTCATTCCACTTTCTTAGTATATGGTTTGTGTTGCCCCTAGGCCTATTGCATCCTATTGTATTCTACAGTGTTTACACTACTTTCTGACTATTTTGCTTACCTGATTTTGGTTTGTTTGTATATTTTGTGTATTTTACTTACCTCCTAAGGGAGTATATCCTCTGAGAGATTTTTGGCACATTGTCACTAAAATAAAGTACCTTTATTTTGTATTTATTATGAGTATTGTCTTTCTTTTTTTCCCAAAAATCTGTTTATTATGATTTTCAGCGTATTATAATATTGTGATTTATATCAACTGTAAGATAACAAATTTGTTCAATTACTCATTAATGGTATACGCACAACGGAAGAAGGTAAGCGCAAACCAGCTGATAACTGAACCACCAGTTAGAGTGTTTAACCACAATTTGCCCGATCTCACATAACTCAGGATTAACTGGCACACAAAGTCTAAAGAGAGGATACATATATTAGAGTCCTGAAGCCTACAAAGAATTTGAAGGACGAAAAATATCTCCCTATCTCTTCAGGGCATACCTGAGGATCAGCGTGTTCATACAATGTTTTGCTGGCAGGTATATAGCTTAAGCAAATCACAGATAACAATAAGAACATGAATAACCGTTGGAGTGCTATTTATACAGTCAATAGTTTGTAGTTAAAGCGTGCCGCCGTAGGTGCGTGAACCTCCCTGTACTATCCATTCGCACCGGTGTAGGACGGGAGCACGTACAAGCCATAAACATCTGCCGCCCTGATAACATCCAGCCCCGTCCCCAAAACTGAGACCGGACCGGCCACCCAGGCACCAGCACCTCCCCCCTCACATTCCCTCGCCGTTAGAAAATGCGTGCCCATCTCAGCAGTCAGACTGATTCCTCCGCATCAGTGCCCTGTCCCATAACCCGAAGACATGACAACATCTCTTCCCAGTTGTCCGACAACGGATACTTGCACAGCCCTAGCGCGTCTTCTCTTCCCAACGCCACTCCCTCCGCATTTGCCCACAACTCAAATGAATATTTCCAGGCCTGCTCAGCTGGTGGGCCGGCTGATTTCCACCTATGGGTTATCAGCCGCTTAGCCGTTACAAGGCCCAGATCCAGAAATCGCGCCGCAGGTCTATGCTGCGTGCCCCTGGGAAAGAGGCCCAGCACACAAACC
Source organism: Pleurodeles waltl (assembly GCF_031143425.1). Taxonomy (NCBI): domain Eukaryota; kingdom Metazoa; phylum Chordata; class Amphibia; order Caudata; family Salamandridae; genus Pleurodeles; species Pleurodeles waltl. The sequence goes on from NC_090444.1 coordinate 1,531,145,044, forward strand.
TCCCAGGTGAATTGAACCGGACGCGACGTGCACTCCGATAGGGAGCCTACCACTGCCCTCCAGAAGCAATGCAAGGATAGGCAGGACCATAGCATGTGTATTCAGTCTGCGTCTATATAAGAACAACGGGGACAGGCTGCATCTTGACGAGTAAAATATCTGTTCACCCGGGCTGGAGTGAGCTAGGCACTGTGAATGATATAGAATTGGATCAAGCAAAATTTAGAGTTGCGGGGTACATTAACGTGGCCAGAGAGAGCTGATTTCCACTGCGCATCTGTGATTGAAGTGGTTGCATCCCTGTCCCAGGCCGCACGCAGTGCATTACATTCCAGGGCTGTGTGTATGTGCAACGCGTCAGTGAACCATCTAACCACGTGCCGTCCCTGCCCCATCAAATGTATCTACTGTACCAGCAAATGCGTGGAAGGGGCTACCGACACGTCACCCCACCTAGATGTTAAAGACCTCAACAGTGAATTATATAACAGGAACTGTCCTGCAGGCAGCCCAGACTCCTGGACCAGTGTAGGAAACGGAATCAACATACCATCATCATAGAGGTCACCCAGTGTATATAACTCCGCCGCATGCCACGCAGGTAGCTCGGGACCTGACGTAATCTTAGGGCTATGAGGAGTACCTAGAAATGCCAAGGCTGGAGCAAATGGGACTACCCCCTGGTAAGGCGCAGGGACCTAGGATAACAGCTATAAGCCACCTTAAGGAATATTTGTCCTGACAATGCCATGCGAGCGAGTGGGTGAAATATGTGCAACACTTGCACGAGGGACCAAGGGCCTTCTGCGGTCGCCTTGTCTGCGAGATGAAGACCCGCCAGCCACTTAGACAACCACTGGAGTTGAGAGGCCAGATAGTAGCACTCCAGATTAGGGACAGCCAGGCCGCCTCTCTCGAGCGGCAAATACAGTTTTTTCAGCACAACTCTGCAGCGACCTCCATTCCAAATGAATTCCCGCAACGTAGTCTCCAGACTCCTGAAGAAGCTGGGGGGATATAGTGCGGGAGGTTAGAAAAGTAATATAATAGGCACAGTAACACTATCATTTTTAGCAGCGCTATCCTACCTGCCACCGACAGCGGCAGCGGCTGCCAAAAAGCCATCTGGGATTTGATCGAAGACACCGCTCTCTTAAGATTTCCATCAACTAGGTCTCCCTCACGGTGATAAATACAGATGCCTAGGTACCTGAATGCATACGGTTGCCATGAGACAATGCTCCCAGCAAGACAAAGCTCTGGGTTCGAAAGCGTAGAGTCAAAAGGGAAGAGGCATGATTTGGACCAATTGACCTTGAGGCCAGATAACGAAGCAAATTGTTGTAACAGTGTCCCAATCTCTGAGGGGATTTGCGTAATATCCCTAAAATACAACAAAAGATCATCAGCGTACAGCAATGCCACGTGCATGCTGTCCCCCAGGGTAATACCCCAACCAGAACCCCTGTCGCGCAAAACCGCCGCTAGTGGCTGCATGGCAAGGGAAAACAGCAGCGGGGAAAGGGGGCAACCTTCCAGTCCCATTCTCCTCAACCCCAAACCATCCCAAGCACACAGACAGATGGGGGTGTACACAAGGCAACACACAAGAATGGCACAGGCAAACACAAGCACCACACTTCATCCCACAGGCACAGCCTCCACTGTCTCCCCCTCCTCCTCCTCCTCCACCTCCCTCACAGTTACGTCCACACTCACACCTGCATGCACTACATCTACATCCACTATCAGCATCAACACACCAAACAGAACACACAATACACTGGCAGACACCTCCACAACATCAATGCACTCGTCCCCTGTGTCCTCTCCCACCATGCCTGTCCCCCCCAGGACACAAATGCAAGCACCCAGACACCCAACACCCAACACCCAACACCCATCCATCTCACATCAGCATACAGCCTATGCACCTGCACTCCACAGACATACACCTCCAACAACCACTCCCTCATCCTCCACTCCCATTACTCCTCCCTCCTCCCGCCCTAACGTCCCTAAAAAGCTTTTCCTTGCCCAACTTGAGCTCTTCCCTACCCCTTTCCCCTGTCCTGCATGTATGGGAAGGGTTCCAAGGACACAGGCCAGTACCTCAGCCAAACAGTCCACGGGGACAGTGGTAGCACCACCTACTCGTGCTGGTAAGGATACCAGACCTATGACACTGAAGGGGAAGGAGCCAGCACCATCAGGGATGAAAGGGAAGAGTCCTGCACCAGCTGTGAGGATGGGGAAGGAGCCTGCACCAGGTGTGAGGAAGGGGAAGGAGCCAGCACCAGCTGTGAGGAAGGGGAGGGAGCCAGCACCAGCTGTAAGGAAAGGAAAGGAGTCTGCACCACCAGGCTGAGAGAGGAAGAACCCATCCACCCCTGCCAGGAAGGGTAAGGGATCCCCAACCCATGAACAGGAGGAGACGAGGCACTCTACGCCAGCGGAAGCTGTCAGGCAAACACCTCCACCACCGCAAGCTGTCACAGGGCCCCCACCCCCAGCTGTGGATGTGCCGCCATCACTAAGTGAAGGGGCTGCCCATAACCCTTCTCCAATAACCACCACCATGCAGCCATCAGTGAGTGAAGGGACTGCCCAGGAGCCTCCTCAAACCACCACCACAGTGCAACCATCACCGCTGTCTGACACCATGTAGTCTACCCTCCAGGGGCTACTATGCGGGCTGCCCCTCCAGAACCAGTGGGCAAGACACCCAGTAGAGAGACTGCAACCTTGCACTCCCCAGGACAAAGCAATGGGCATGTTGCCCCCTCCAGAACTAGTGGCAAAGACACCCTCTAGAGAGACTGTGGCCTTGCCCTTCCAAGGACAAAGCAATGGGCATGTTGCCCCCTCCAGAACCAGTGGGCTTGTTCCCGCATCTGTCTGAGGTGCCCCCCCTGCCCCTGAGATGCCTGCCTATTTGCAAACTGATGCCCCTGCAGTGTACTATCCAGATGTGGTCAGGACCCGAGTTAGGCCTTAGACTGTGCCCTGTGGCCAAGTGGCCCTTTGAACTATGGACTGGCAGTGTCCCTTTGTGTACATGTGTACATATCTGTTTCATTGACAAATCAAATGTTTAATTTTGATGTTGATCAGATTACAATCACTTTAGTCAATTCCTGCAGTCCTTACATTATTCTGCTGTTTTTCAGGGACACATTTATTTTCGTGTGCAGCTGGTTATGTGTATAGTGTGTGCGTCGAATGTGTGTGGTGCGCGTGTATATCACTATTGTTTTCCTCCCACCCTCTCTTGTTTGCTATACTCACTGGCGTCATCATTGTCATCATTGGTGATCCCGGTGGAGCATAACGTAGAAGATCATCGGGAAAACATAAAGTTCGGGTTCCATGGTGGCATGGTTCTTCCCTGTGTCTCCAAAGATGAGTCCCTTCACTTCTGAGCTCTGCTTCCGCCAGGCTTCTATTGGTGCTGGCACCGAAAAGGTGGCCATTTCCTGTGTCTTTATATGGTGAGCGGTACTTTGTCTTCCGTCTGGCTGCTGGTGGCTACCATCGTGGTGGCTGTTGTTTCCCCCGTGGTGGTTGGTGTGGTACATTGGCTGTCTATGGGAGTTATCACCGCCAGGGTCATTATTTGCTGGTACTTACCGTCAGCCTGTTGGCGGTTTTACCGCCACTTTATCACCCACTGCCAAGGTCGTAATGAGGGCCTAGCCTTTGAAGTTCAAGCTTGAACAACCTTCAGTATAAAATAGGTGATACCCATCTAGCTAAGGAGGAAATCTTCAATACCACAGATGTCTCCGTATATAGTAATGGGGTGCTTTTAGCATGTAGTAAGGCAGAGATAATCAGAAAGATCAGTTTTTCAGTGACTGGTTAAAAACTGGTGGTGCCATGTTGTGTTGGTCCTCATTGTACTAATCAGACTGCTGGACTCGGGTGGCAGCACCACCAGGTTTTGGATAACTTAGTCAAATTCCACACCGTGTGACAACTGTCAGCCCAACCCTTCTGGCCAGCTAGCAGTCCCTCACAAAACACCTGTAAGTGGCAGTGATTTGTGGCAGCCTTGTGCACGACATTTTGATTTATCAGGGAAATTATGGTCTAACAGATCTCATCCTTTTCTCTCAGTTACATTTGTCTCACACATGCAAAGACAAACAGAAGCAGGCATTGGTTCAATATATTTTATTGAATCAACTGTGTTTTAGATAAAATGGCTTGTACTGCAACGGTTAGGATGATAAAACATAATAAGGGCAATGTGGTGACAAGGAACAGAAAGCATAAGAAAAATCCAACCATAGTGTCAGAATTCTGATGATTTGGGTTCCTACCTATGCTACTTAGGTATGACTAGAGCACATCAGTAGTAGCCCTAATTAGCCCTTCAGTATGCCAAGGAAGACACCATACCCCATACCTGAATGTGGCAGTAGTGAAAAGGTCTGTTGGTCTACTGAGAGACCTTTCCCATGTAGGCAGGAACAAAGTCAAGTCTAAGCAGTCAGCTGCAGTGGAGCGAGAGCATGCAGTGGCAATTCTTCTGGCTGAAACTCTCCCTCTAACATATAGGGGGTAGAGGGATGTTTTATAATAAAACAGCTGGTGTTCTGAGAAACTGCCCTTTAGTTAGAATGCGTATGTTTCTCACGAAGTGGCAAAGATTTTGGTGTTACACTTTGTACTGATAGCAATATCAAGTACAGCCTTGAACAGATCACAGAACGGAAATGTCCTACTAAGAAGAATGAAAACAGTCTCTGGGCTAAATGTGTAGAAGGTAAAAGAAATAAAACATCACAACAGAATGAAGCTTCTAAACAGAAATTAAAATGAGGAAAATACATTGTTATTAGACTAAAGGGCTTAAGCGGCAGGCCTATGGTTAAAATAACAAGCCCATAAAAAGCTCACTAAAATAACCTCAAGACAACATGAGATATCTAGGTTATATCTATTTCCTGAGGTAGGTTGAAGGAGCCAAAAATATCAACCCCTACCATTTCAAAGAGCACCCCTACCGCAAGTAGTGGAATTACAGAAACACAGAACTTGCATACGTCCTTCACCTTTTGGGACATCCCAGGCCAGAAAAAGTGATTCACTAACCCACTCTAGGTTTTGTTTTGGCCCAGGTTCTCAGCTAGGGGAAAGTCATGGGCAAGAGAGAGAAGAAAATCTCTGTATTGCTGAGCTACAACCAACTTCCTGTTTGCACCAGTGCTGTATATCTTGTCTCAGTATATAGGAGTCCATCCTCTCAATAAACCTTGTGGATACCACTGACATCACCCTGCTCTTCCTGTTCAGCTTGATCCCTCAAACTTTCAAGAGTGGGAGAAGCTTTTTACCAGGCACAGATGATCCCTAGAGGGTCCCCCTGGTCCCAAGAGCTCTGCTGTGTTACGATCAAGCTCTTCAAGCTCAGTTCCATCTGGGGGTAGCAAGTCCTCTTCCTGGGAATAGGGGTTCTGACTTGGCATCTGTTTAGAAACTGGTCCACAACTCTTCTTGCCTTTACTCTTGGAGGGTTGGTTGATTCTTCCAGGATCCAGCACCTCTTGTTCAATTTGGAGTTTGTTCTGGGCCCTGGTTTTAGCACAACCCCATTCTGGAATCGCAAGCATTGCTGCATGGATCCTCTGTTCTACTTCAGCCCTGGGAGAATTCTCCAGATCATTTCCAAGCAGACCATCTACACGGATGGATGGGGGCACAGCCACCTCCTTGTGTCCAAGTACATTCCCCAGTCCAAAGAAACAAAAGCCATAGGATGGATCTTTGTGACATTGTCAGCATTCATGACAGAATACGTTTTCCCTAGCAGGTACTGATCTGAGTGAACCATGGTGACACTAGCCCCTGTGTCCCTCAAGGATTCTACCTTTGTCCCATTAATCAAAGGGTGCTGCCTGTATTTGTGCATATTATTGGGCCAGGCAGCACAGGATAAGTCTACCCCTCACCAGTGACTAAAGTTGCCTCTGTGGGTTCACTGACATGGTCAGGCCACAGCTGAAATGCCATCTGGAGATTAGCAACTACATTCACTGTAGGTGGACTAGAGGTATTCTTTTTATTTTTACAGCTAGGGTTTCCCATTTGGTGTCCTGTTGTTTTACAGTTATGGCACCAAGCCTTCTTTGGATCAAAGTGCTTCCTTTTGTACCCACCCTTCAACTACGTGGAGTCTCGGGGCCTACACTCCTGAGCAGGTTTTTTGGGGCCTGATGAAGACTCTTTGTTTTTGTTTTGGTTCCCATGTTTTCTTTGGGGGGCTTTTGGCCTCTTTCTTGTGGTCTCCCCCACCCGTGGTAATTTTGGTTGACCTTGTTTTAACCTGGAGATCTGTCTTATTCCCAAACTCAAGAGGAGAAAGTGACCCTAGGTCTACCATAAACTGATGTGGTTTCTCATTGTAACAATTACTTGATTGATGCTCATTCACAATTAAATTGTAAAGGCCATTATAATCATGTACCTTGTTACCTTCTAACCATTACCGGCAGAGATGGGTCCTAGGCCCAACTCTCTTCTTTTTTTTTTCTCATTTTTTCGCTATTTCCAAAAGTTGATTTTCTAAAGCCATTTTTGTTCATTCTTTCTAGAGCCAGGTCCTCCTATGAGGAGGCTCCCAGTTCTGAAACTTAGGATCCCAACTCATCCTCAGCTTCATTTGAGTTTTCTTGATAGTCGGAGGATATCCTTCTTCCACTAGATTTTTCGTCTCATATTCTGCCACCAGCCTTCTAAGTTTCTCTATGGTGGCATGAGAACCAATGTGAATTTGGTATGCTTTCTAGAGAGCCCTTAGCTGGGTATAGTTATACTCTATCCAAGGGGTCACATTGAGCTCCTGAACCGGGTTCTCTGCATCAGATATTTAATCTTACTAATGCTGGGGCCTTTATAGCAACTTTTAAAAGTCCTAACTAAAGTAAAGTATTTTAAATCTCTAATTACTATTTCAGGGACCTAACCAGGGCCCCAGGAATTAATGTAAACATTTTTGAAAAATAGTCAAATTTAAAAAAATGTGCAATTAGGTTAAGGACACTTTTTTAGAGTTAGGGCCTGATTACAACCTTGGAGGAAGTGTTAATCCGTCCCAAAAGTGACGGTAAAGTGACGGATATACCACCAGCCGTATTACGAGTCCATTATATCCTATGGAACTCGTAATACGGCTGGTGGTATATCCGTCACATTTGGGACGGATTAACACCTCCTCCAAAGTTGTAATCAGGCCCTAAGTCATGTGATCACTTACTGACAAAGTGGTATCAGCAAATGCAATGTCTTAAATCCTACCGCTGATCCACCAAATGTAGGAGGCTATCTCTCTATAAGGTGTACAAAAATGACATGCAGTGTTCAGAGAGTCCAAGCAATCCCACTTTGGTATCAAGAGGTAAAACGCAGACTACCTAGTGTGCTGTTTTTGTGGTAGTGTGGGCAGGTAGTTAGGCTAATCCAGGAGATGTGCTAAGCATTTGTTGTACTCACAGTATCAATAAATGAAGACACACACTCAAAAGAATAACACAAGACCAATTTACAAAAATACTTCAGATTTTAATAACAGTTTTAAGATCAAGATTGTCATTCTAGAGTAAGTACTTTTTTAGCTATGATTTTTCAAGTTTAGAAAATGTACTGTTTTTGTGCATAATTAAGCACCATAGGAATCAAAAGGAGAAATTGGAAAAATGCACATAAAGTCAGGCAGTGCTCTCACAAGTGTTACTTTCTGTTCTTAGGTCAAGGTCTTGGACAGGTCCAACGGTCCAGCAAGAGAAGCTAGGGCAGTTGAAGGTTAGAGCGGGAGCAGCGGCTGAAGGTCTTCGAGCTGGTGAAAGAGGCGAAGAGGGTCACTTGGAAACACACTGCGCAGAGGAACTTTCAGGTAAGTCTGCTGGTCCCCTTCGAGGGGTGAGGTCACAAGGGCTTAGGGACCATGAGAGCACAGCTGGTCAGTGGGTGCCGGGGCCAGGCAGGCCGGGTGCAGTGCAGATATGTCAGTCAGTCATTGTGCATTTGGAGTCCTCGCAGTCAGGGACAGGCAGCTTTGAGGGTAAATTGCAGGTCATCAGGGCCACTCAGGGTGTGGAAGTCAGGTGTCATGAATTCCCTTGACTGATGCTTGCTCCTGTGCTTTTGGAGCAGACTCTGCTTCTTGGTGTCTGATGTTGTGGGTCCCGTAGACCAGGTACTGGTACACCACAGCCGTAGAAAGTTGTAGTGCCACTCAACTTGGCACGGTGGCAGGTCTGGTCCTCTGGAGATGTACAGTTTTTGGCTGGAGTGCTAAGTCCGAGTTGTTGATTAGCAGAATGTCAGTAAATCAGTCTTCATGGGTGCCTTGCTTGCAGGGTGCAAGAGAGTGATACCTTTCCTCTGAGGAAGGTTATCAACAATTTTTAGAAGGCTGGAGATGCTTTGGGGTTTTGTAGAGTCCTTCCAGGTTCCAGGTGACACTTCAGCAGTGATGGTTGGGTCCTTGGAGTAGCAGGCAGGGTTTGGCACCCTTTCTTTGTGTAGCAGGACTTCAATTCTCTTGCCTTTGGTCTTCTTTGTCCTCATCTTCTTGTGTCCATCGAATCTGAGATCTTGGTCAGGTAATTCCATCTTAATACTGCATTTAGGGGCATTAGGGAGAGCACCTGGTACGGGCCAATGGGCCACTTATCTTAGGGTGGCTACACCCAATAAGCAACCACTTTCTGTGGGAAGGGGACACATTCCTGACCCGGATTGGTTATTTTTCCTACCATCCAAGATGAAGGAAATTGAATTAGAGTGGTCACCTCGCTTGCCACACCTGAGGGGTGGGGCAGGCTGAGGGTGGCCGCTCCTCTTATTGTTGTAAATTTTCCCACTGGTTTTTCCTGCCTAAAGTGAGGGTAGAACCATTGTGCTGCCTTCTGTTGGTAGCAAAAGAGGTGGGGGGCAGATTTTAAAGGCGGAAAGGTATTTGAAGTTGACTGCTGGAGCAGGGTGTCTGGCTGGAGGAGGAGGTGTGTCATCTGCACCAAGGAAATGTTTTGTCTTCCGGCTCCTGAGGGCAATGGCTCCTACCCATGGAGTCCAGAATCACATCTATTGGTGATAGCGTGGTGGAGTCCAGTCAGCAGCCATGCCAGGACTGTTCAGTTTTGCAGGGGGCACCTCTAAGGTACATTGTATGATAAATCTTACACTGGCATCAGTGTGGATTTATTGTTCTGAGCTGTTTGATACAACCCAGGGCTCGGAGAGGTCATCATGTCGCTGTGGGACTCGTAGTGACGTGTGTCCAGCACATGCATTTGCTATGGCTCCCCTGTACACTTACCAAACCTAAGAATTGTCAAAGACACAGTAGGGTCATATCTGCTTACGCACGTATGCCCTCACATGCATTATAGTGCACCCTACCTAATGGCTGTAAGGCAGTGTCAGTCAACATGGCACTCAGGACGAAACTAGAAGATAGAATTGCTCTTCAGAAAGCCCAAAACCCTCTGAAGAGGTAAATGGAAAAACCCCTTCTTGGTGATGACTTCTTTTACTATCATGTTTACTGTCAGCACAATGACCCCTTTTGGTTCCTGTGCGCCATTATAAATGGCTGCTAAACAAGAAGATCAACTCCCGTAAAGTAGCTGCTAAAGATCCAAGACCGGCTAGCGTGATGCCTGATTGTTACAGCAGCCAGAAGGAACACAATCAGGGAAACCCTCCAAAAAGCACAGCAAGAAAATTGCCAGGACCCCTGATCCGAGTGATATAAGCTAACATAGCCCATACACAATTTCTGAACCAGAAAAAAAAAATATATTCCCTAAACAGCTCATAACACAAGGGCAAGGGCCCGAGACAAATACAAAAGGTGTGTGCCAGAAGCTCTGGAACCTCGACAGGAGGAAGTAACCTGACCCTGCCCATAGCCTGTGGTGATGCCAAGTCCAGGACTGTACCTGCTCATCTCTACCAGGTTAGCTTATTGCCCACTTGCTGCTGCCCATTGCCCACCTCCAAGCTCCCAACAACCGCAGAGGCTGAAGTGGACCAGTGCACTCTGCAAGAGACCCCCAGGAAACAAGCTGCATGGAGGCAGCAGATGGGACTAACCCACACCTGCAACACAGCCAGAGGGAAAATGAATGTATGTGGCTGCACGGAAATGGCCTCACAAGCCGGGACTTGGGGGAGGATGCTGACATAAAGACTGCACGCTTACTGGACACACTTTCCTGAAGCGTGAGGTCAACTGGAGTTCCTGAACAGGGCCAAAAACACGGTTCAGAAGCTTAAGCGGGTGGCAGTATTAACTATACAAAGTGACCCAGTCTTCCAAAGTGCTGAAAGCAAAAATATGGCCCCAGGGTAACCAAAGGGCCCCGCCTTTCAGTAACTGGAAGCATGTAGACAAAAATTAATCTCCTATAGCCCTGGCCTTAAGCCAGCAAAGCATCACCTTACCAGGAGTAAGTGGGGAATAACCTGGAACCCACTTCCCTGAAAGGCCCCGCATCTCAAGGCTCAACTTAAACAGGGTTTTCACAGGCTATAAGGTTCAAAGGGCACCGATGAGCAGAAAAGAGGAAGTGTTGTGGGCTCCATCCCCTTTTATCACCAGATTAGTGGGAGGGGTTTGGAGAAGGGGGGGTGGATGGTGTTAAATATTTCTGATTGGTTTTAGCTAGGTCACATGGTTAAACACCTCATAATAGAAAGTATTAGTATGAGATAAAGGGTTGAGGAGGTAATGTGTATTCCCAAGCAAGCAATTAATAACTCTACACTACATATCTTGGGTTTTGTAAACAACCGATGGGTGTAGGAACTTTAGATCAGCCTTCAGAGCAAGAAATGCAGATGAAAATAATATCACTTCTTTTCAAATTTTCCTGCTTATTTTTATTAGATTTTATTTCAATAACTCATTTCTTTGGAGAAGTCAAGCATAATTTCCAGCAGTGACATCTTGCTGGTTTCATTATTTCATCAACTTCTCAAAAAGGTATAGATTTTCAGGTTCACCCATGGGTTTCACACCACTTTCTCCTTCAAACTTCAAGGAGGTAGGAAAACAGAAATAGAAAGTATAGACGACACCGAGGAAACTGCAAAAACTATGGGGCATATTTATACTCCGTCTGCGCCGATTGTGTGTCAAACATTTTGACGCACAATCAGCACAAATGTTGCCCCGTATTTAAACTTTGACGCCCGAGCCCGCAGACGACAAAATTCCACCGTGTGCGTCATTTTTTGGATGCGGCAACCCACCATGCATTAATTATATGCAAGGTAGGCGATCCCGTCCACAAAAATGGCTTAAACGGCCGTGCGCCGTATTTATGCTTTTGGGCAAAAATGACGCACGGCCGGGAGGCGGAGCCAGAAAATTACACACAGCCCGATTTGTGTAAAAAATTAACGCCTGGGCCAGGGCAGGCGTTAAAATGGGGCAAACACACCTGTATTTAATCAGAACCCACAGAACAAACAGCAGAGCAGCAACAGGGAGCCATGGAGGTGATACTAATCCAGCGCGCACGCAGAGCCCAGCAGCAACAACAGCAGCTACAACAACACCAGCAGGGACCCCAAAGGCAGTGCAGAAAACAGGAGAGGATATTCTGCCCCAGACCCACCCTTCAGGGCCTCAGGGAACACGACATCATCCAGAGGTACCGGTTGAACTGGCAGGCCATTCAGCAGCTGCTGCGCAACATTGAACAGCAGTTGGTCCCCACTTTGGTGACACCCCGCACCATCCCAACAGAAACCAAGCTGTTTGCAGTACTTCATATGCTGGCAAGTGGCTCTTTCAAACAACTGGTGCCCTGGTTGGTGGAATATCACAACCATCATTCTCAGCCTTTTTGCCCAAAGTACTGGATGCCATCATTGGACTGACACCCCGCCACATCTGCTTCCCTAACACACTGCAGAAGCAGCAGGAAACAAAACAGGGGTTCTACCTCATCAGTGGCTTTCCACACGTCCTTCGTGCAATCGACTGCACACATGTACGCCTTGTGCCACCTGCTGCAACTGAACATCTCTATCGCAACAGGAAGCACACACATTCCATCAATGTGCAGGCCATAGTCGATCACCAGGGATTGATCACCAACATCGTGGCTAAATATCCTGGGAGTGTACATGACTCATACATCTTCCGTCACTGCACCATCAATGAACACTTCCAGGATGGACGGTATGGCAATGGACTACTTGTTGGTAAGTACAAAAACCTACTTATATACACACTGCACAGCAACCCTCTAGGAAACACAACACATACACCACAACAGCAACATGTGAACAGGAACACACTGAGTTCGTGACATCGCTAGCCATGTTTCTTAGGTCACCATTGAACCTGTCACACATCGGAAATTAGTGTACAGTCTAATTTTAAGACGTCAAAGATCACAACGTGTGGAGTGGGTTGCCCAAATGTCACCTTACAAAATGTAAGTGTCCCAATGACCTTTACATTAATCCATCGCCTAAGTCTAAAAGTATGGGATGACCAGGGTACATTGATATGAACGTGTTAACAACACTGTCAATTTTAACTGTGCATGGAACTATCATCTCACCGCCAGTGAAGACACACGGACACCTGTATCACAAGTCACAATGATAGGGAGGGCACACTGTACTGCAAATCCCAAAACATACTGCTGACAAACGGTTAGCAGACAAACACTTGTTCTGCCAAGGAAACAACACAATGCAGATGGTACATCCTACAAGCATAGGATGCCACATTATTACACAAAAGAGTCACAGACAACACAAGACAACTACTGCCATTAAAGGTCATTTCAATAGTGCCAGCTACATCAACATGATCCAAATCATTGTCTTTTGCAGCTGATCAGGGATATGGCATCCAGCCATGGATTATGACACTATTTGGCAACCCAAGTACTGCTGCAGAGCGTGCCTACAATGACGCCCATAGGAGGACACGCAGCATTGTCGAGAGGACCTTCGGCATCCTCAAGTCAAGGTTCCGGTGCCTCGACATCACTGGTGGTAGCCTCCTATATTCCCCGGAGATGGTCTGTAGGATCATCCTCACGTGCAATATTGCACAACATTTGTATCAAAAGAAACATTCCCCTCCTGGAACCAGAGCCACACATGCCTGAAGAGGAGGAAGAGGAGGATGCTGGCCTGCAACAGGAGGGGGAACTACAGAACACAGCTGCTGGTATACGCAGGCGGCAACAGATCGTCAACAATTTCTTTTGAATATGATCACCTTCACCACTTTAGTTAACTAATTTAAATAAAGACCTATTCTAATCACCATATCATGGTCTGGCTATTCTTTTTTGCACACCTTCATCTCTACTTATCAGAATAAGAGTGTTGCCTCATGGAGCATTGCTGAGATACTGAGTAGGACACAGAACACCCCAGAGCTAATGTGATGCCTAACATACAATGGTCACATACACACACACTCTTAATGACATATATCATGAACATTTCTCCTTTGAAGGCCAATAGCTGAGGACCACAACTATTTCACACATACGTGTTGAAATCAAGGTCCAACGCAGCGTATGGCACACAGCTAAGACACCATCACTCAATAAGGGGAAAATAAGCCTCATTCATGAGGCAGTCAATGTGCTTTGGCATCAGTAACAGGAATGCCTGACCAGACCCTTGACAGCAGTAAGTCCAACTGCATCCAATATTTGCAAAGAATATCTGTGACCAGAGTCCCATACAAGCAGAACAGAGACAGCAAAAGTGCCACACATATGAGCAGCATTGCACACATGACATTCCATGTACATGTCAGCCCATTTCCTAACTCCGGACACACCCATGCACCTGGTCACAACCCACCTGTCGGAAGAGGTCCCTGGAATACTTAGATGTGTACCCTGATATTCCCTCCTCTACACACACAGACCAACATTAGCAAACCAGTGTGCTACACCCTTTCCTATGGTATGCCATTGTCATAGAACATCTGACTGCAAGGACGTCAGGTCAATTTATACACTGTCTTCTAGTTTCAAAGCCCTGTTAGCACATGTAGATTGCTTCCCCTGGGAAAATGTCTGTTGGCCCTTAGAATGCAAGTCTCACCTACAGGACTGGTGAGAAACAGATGCAGCCCACACCTGTGATCACCTCCATGCACACCACCCATTTAAAAAAGCACTGCCCCTGATGATGCCTGGAACAGCATAGGAGTTGCCATTATGTCAAATACACCGTTAAGCATTGATACTAATTAAGCCTTGTAACAAAGCCACTGGGTTCATTTGTCACCTTAAAAAACACAGGACATACACAGTTTTACATGCCAACGGTCTAGTTTGTCCTCCAAACAGTCTCAGTCAGACCACTGATTAAGTAACTTGTCAAGTAGCTGGATCCTGAATCACCTTGCATTCTGTCAGCCTGACTGGCAACTGTCTGTGCGTCACAATAAAGTATCCCTGTGACTACATATGTACCACACTTGCGTTAGCAAACCTCTCATTCATCATGGGGCATTGGGCATGGGCTTCTTCCATGCATACACAAACACATTGTATAGCATCATCTGCCTTTTAACTGTACCATTTGAGTTACATCCTCTTAGAAAAGCAAAATTCATGGCCCATCCCTTGTCTGGGTTGCATTTATGCATGAATGACAAAGTGTGACAGTGTCCCAGGGCCGTAGGCAGGGATTGGGTACGGGGCTTTCAGCACAACCAGCAACCTCTGATAATGTCCATGAATAATACACAAATGTCAGGACCATGACAGTTTACACACAGAATCACAGTGCGCACAACATAGTGATGGACCGAGTGTGGTGAATAGCTGCGAGAATAATCAGCATAGAGGCTATGATGTTCCCAGATGCAGTGGGAAGTTCAGAGGCCAACCTGTGTACAATTGTTGTAATGACACCTGCCGGAACATGACACCTGAGACACTATCTCACTCAGCACACCAAGGTTGCCCTGTTGACTGTCTCATTACACGTCTTTAGTGACAGGGTGGGACCATCCACATGTTGGTTCACATGTCCACATCCACTTTACTCATATTGATCAACCAAGGATACTCAGTAGATACAGGAATAGCTGCCACTGACTCATGATGAGTTCTGGACCGAACTGTGACAAATTACACCCCAAAAAATATACAGGATCATCATTGGACCACACACATGAACAAGACACCTATGTTCAATTGATCACTGGAAATAAGTGGACACGTGCTGTCTTGTATGCTGGTCCACCACAGCCACTTGATAGTTGGGGCTAACTTCTATGACCTCAACTGTGGAGTCATCATACATTTGAGATTCACCCTTGTCTGTCTGTGCAAACAACATGGTACCCACTTCCTCAATGCATGTGTATGACTCACTGTGGGATTCACCAACTAGTGCCTAGGAAGCTCTTACCAATACTGTAGGACATAGATGTAGAAAATGTGGACCATTGACATGAACAAGCGTCTGCCATCCATCTGGTGCATGCCATGTCACATGTGGTGTCTACGTGACCCTAAAACTTGGAAGTACACTTTACGGGTGTTGTTACATGTATGACTAACACATGCCCTCGCTCATTTCCAATATGACTTGCATCTAAGGATTGGACACATGGACGTCACATTTATACAACCGTATGTACAATTATGCTTCATGTGATACACACACACTTGGTCAACAAACACATTAGTTGCCAAAGCACACAATTTGAGCCAAAGGCATTTAGGTATTGTACATATGTGCGTCATATTGCTATCCCCTCCTTATGCCAAACATGCCCAATTTGTGCAACACATATATGTAGGCCACACTTATGGCCATCTATTGCGTCAGCCAACCGTAAAAATACTGTGAAGGGAGTAGTGGATCATGTTCCGCTGCAGTATGATGTCACACATGTGAACATACACCATCAACACCATACTGTCTTCAATCAGCCTATCTCTGATGTGTCCCAAATGTAACATAACCAAAAAACAAGTAAAAATGCCCAAAACCAGTTAATGCACTGTAATTTTGACGTCCCTACCGTTATGCGTCATTTGTTGACTACCAAACTGTATTTGCGTCATTTTTTTTGACGCACAGGAGTGAAATTTAGCCCGCATCCAGATATTTGTACAGTCCATTTACTATTATGTGGATGCGGGTTAATTTTCACTTCTGTGCGTCCAAAAAAATGACGCAAATACAGTTTTGGTAAACAAAAAATGACGCATAATGCGAAAAAGGCGGGACTTTTCTTACAGGAAGTGATGTAATAGGATATCCTGTTTGCATATCATGTACAGTGGTTGTACTTTCACTTTCACTTTGCAGTCTATGATCCTTCTAGACTATGTGGCTGTGTAGAGAGTGTTGTCCTGAGATTTTGTGCTGTTTTTGTCCTGTGTGCTATCTGTATTGTCAATTTGTGAAATAAATATTGTTGGTGTATACTGTACTACTGTGTTTTGTCTACATTTGTCCATTTATCTTGTGTTTTTGTTGTTTGTGGGAGTCTGTTGTGTGTAGTGTTAGTTTGGGGATAGTTGGGCTCTTTTAGTGTTTAGGTTTACTTTTTTTCTGTCTTTGTACCCCTACTTTCCCCCTTTTCCCCTTTCTATTACTTTTACCCCTATTCCATTTCACTTCCAAGTATGTCTGGTAGGCCACGTCTTGGCAGGATGGGGGAAGAGGAGTTGCGGGGGTTCATCTGGCTTGTGACGCATTTCTTGCCGCTCATGAGCCAGGCAGGGTGATACAGGGGTATCCAACAGAGGCGCGCAGAATCCAGTGGGGAAAGGTGCTGCATCACCTGCAGCGTGTGTATGCCAGACAGAGGAGTGACCACCAGCTGAAGCACCGGTGGGCTGACCTCATCACCAGGGAGCAGGATCTCTTGGACCACCTGAGAATCATGATTGGTGGCACTGTTAGTGAGAATGAATCATGTTAATGTGCACAAATAAATGCTTTGTAGTGACATAAGAGGATTAGTACAATGTCTGCCAGCTAACTTGCTGACTGTGTGTAATGCTGGGGAAAAGAAAGGGATTATTGATGCACTATGGCAAGGATCACAATTTCTAGCTGTCAGGTAGCACGTGCTCAGCAAACTTACAGGTTACTTTTCTATGAAGGAAATTGGTGTGGCCTTTTTGTCAGAAAAGCTAACAAAATAGGAGCCAATCATGTCTATATAGGGTACTATTGACAGAGAAGTACAGATGTACCAACATTTAGGCCAACTTTGTTCACGCAATTGCTAGACTGACTTTAGAATCACTACATGATGCAGAAAATGAGTGCTGCCTTCACGTCAATTGATAATAGCAAAGTGGCTCAGACATATGTCTCATGTGAGTCTGGTGAGTGTGGAAGGAAAGCGTTCACGGAAGTACTATGAATGTGTGGGATTATTGTGTTCCTTGATCTTTTTTGATACATGTCAGTTCTGGATTTGAAAACATCGTGAAAAGGTGTAAGGTGCCCTCAGCTAACTTCTTAAAATGTTTGTTGGAGTTAGTTGTGCCACAATCCAAATATGGATGGCATTCCAAGTGTATGCACATGGCCTCACATCTCCATGGTTGGTGCAAATCACCATAGCTGGGCCAAATCAATTGAATAAACTGTAACAACAGGATGGCTTACAAAAGTCCCTGCCCATACCTCTGTACATTGGGCCTATGTGCAATAAATGAGTCATGGCCACAAGGCATGTTTGACTGGTAATGCAGTCCTCAAGTAACCAGGCTTTGGATGTCTCTCTTGGATGCCCATGATGAGACGATTACACTCCATGTTTCTTAGTGCTCACCAATTATGGGGCATGTTTGCAACCACATGACAGTTAGGGCCAATGTATGTGTGCAGATATGTGTGTAACTGTCACAGGAGACCCATGCTATGTACAAGTTGGCCGTGATATATCAGATGCTGTACCATCATGTCTGAATGGCTGCCATTTCCTTATTCAGCCTACACATTGTATATGTTTATGAAATTGTTGCGCTGTGCACAGATTTTGAGCACATTTCTTCCTTCCATACCTTACAGGTGGACCAGCACCCTACACTGTGGGAGAGGTGGTGACATTTGAGGACCCCGACCACTCCAGTAAGTGTTGATATGTCTGTTATGTGTTGTGTTTACTGGTTTTGGACTCATTTGAGTTGGACGCATAGCAAGGTGTGATGCGTTGGGCAAGCTTTTCTCTTGTTCCATGAGTGGGAATGCAGTTCTCACATGTTTTGAGTTGGCCAATGCGTATCCAATGGTATCATTTAGGGATTGTAGGACATTCCTGTAGGCCCCACTGTGAGTACAGGGGTTAGTCATGTGTATGACACTTGTATCACCAAGAGTCGCAATGGAAGTCAGCCCCGATTTAGTCAGCCTGTCAGACCCACATTCTATAAGATTGGTACAGCAAATAGCTTTCCAATAGACATCTGCTTCCCTATTTACCTACGTTATTTTGAAACAGTAGGTAGAACCTCCTAGCAGCATGTACTTCCACATGTAGTGCTACAAGTATGTGGAACTTGAGTGCAATGGCCTAGGTGTGCATGCAATTCATGATCATGGGTGTTCTAGCAACTATGGGGGTTATTCTAACTTTGGAGGAGGTGTTAATCCGTCCCAAAAGTGACGGAAAAGTGACGGATTTACCACCAGCCGTATTACGAGTCCATTATATCCTAGGGAACTCGTAATACGGCTGGTGGTATATCCGTCACTTTACCGTCACTTTTGGGACGGATTAACACTCCTCCAAAGTTAGAATAACCCCCTATGTGTCTGATGTAAGTCAGGCCTCACTGGAAGTATATGTTGTGTACCAAGTTCTGCATTTCCTGACATGTCTGACCCTATGAGTGCTCTAGGGTTTGCTGACTCCTAATTGTAGATAGACCTTACCTGTGGTGTGTCTGTAGAGACAAACATCTGTGGAGTTTCCTATACACTCCTCTGTGTACATGTTGTTGGCAAATTATAGTTGTGTATCCACCCCCCCTCAAACACGGACATGGGTTTGTGAATGGGGTACCTAGTACTGATGCTACCAGTATGTGACGGTTTGGTTGCAAACTAGTATACACACCTAGGTTTGGCACTTGGTACTATACTGGCAAGTCCAGTTACAACTTGCAGACCATGTGGCTTTAGTTTTGCTTTCCGTACACTGACATTTGTATCCCAGGTCTTGGCAGAGGATATGCAGCATGATTCTTAGCTGATAACTGGCAGAACTCAGATTGCAAGTCAAAGCCAGTTGTTAACCATCTTGTAGGTTATGGATGTGCTTTGTGTGATGTGACCTTTGTAGTCTGGCCTGCCATGTACTTCCTCAGGGACATTCAATGATCTGTATTGTGATATGAGCTGTTACAAGTACAGAAGATGTAATGTCTGATAAACTTGCTGTGCCACACAATGCAGTTACTAATGTAGAATATCTGCATTTGCCTTCACAGCTGCTAACATGACTCCAGACCAGGTCCATGAATTTCAGCGCCAGGCCATGCGATATCAGCATATCCTGCTGGTGGAGTCGGGGTTCCGGAGGATGGCCCGGCGATATCGCCATGAACGGGCCTCCGGGGCATGGAGAGCCTTCCCACAGGGTGGGCCTACTTTGCCCACAACAGCCACCACCAGCACAACCACCAATCCGAGACAGGTGGCCCCACCCACAGCTGCCACTGTTGGTCCGACATCTGTTGGACTTCCAGGCCCCAGCATTGCCACCGGTGCAGGACAGCCCACTAGGCCTGGCACCACACCCACATAGACCCTATGATACACAATGACAATCTCTGCACAGGCCTATCATCAAGGACAGAGGCCTACAAATGTAATTCTCTACTGCTAGAAACGCATTACGTTGCAAGGCTTGCTCTCGGAACAGCCAACATGAAATATAACCATTGTTGCATGCTAGCTGAAGCAATCTTCCTTCTGGAAAGTACCAGTCTGCGTACGTGATGTTCTCAAGTTCTGTAATAAGATGGACCATGTGATATTAGGCACGTAGGCCATATTATGTAAGTTCCTTGTCTATGCTTGTTATTACTATATATGGTGCGACAGGAAGAACCACCTTTAGCCATAATGGAGAAATGATCATACGTCAATGTCAAGGACCAATGAAATGTCGAATTATGTTTGTGGTTTTACACTATAAAAGATCATGTATTACTTCCTTTAGGCAGGCTGTCCGTGTACAACTAGTACCGGGAATCCTCCATGTACATGTATTTCTATTTCTAATAAACCTTTTATGTTTACCTAGAAGAGCTGGCTAACGGTCGTTTATATCCTAAGATGGATGCTGTAAAAGGTGGCTTCTACACAACCAAATGGATCGTAAGATGGACAAAGTGCTGCGCAAGTTGAGCCACCTGAGCCGGGATGTGCGGCACATTAACCGGCGGGTTAAGTCCATTAAGAGGACCCTCCGGAGGGCCAACCTCTAGACTTTTTGCTATGGACATGATTCCCTCCCCTCCCTCCTCTTTCCTTGTTCTTATAGTTAGTGGGCTTAGGGGTCTTAGTGTTAGGTTAGTATAGGCTGTTAGTTTAGTTAGTGTTAGTGGGTGGGGGGTGAGGGGTCCTGCTTGTTTCTATTTTTACTTATTACATGTGTGGGTGGGTGGCTATGTTGGGGCTCTTGTGTGTTTAAAAAATAAAAAATAAAAATCCAAAAATACAAAAAAATATATATATATTTGTATAGGATAGTATAGTATGTGTTTAGGTTAGTATGTGTTGTCCTCCATGTGTCCTGTCTCATAAGGTGGGTGGGGGGGTAGATGTTTAGAACGTTTTGTTACATGTGATAAGTAAGTGTAGCTTAGGTTAGTTAGGGACAGTTGTGGGTAATGAGTAATCAGGGTAGATTAGAGTAGGTAAGATTTTTCCCTCAATTTCCTCCTCTGTGATTAGCATTTAATAAATATTTGGTTAACCCTTAATAGTATGTTTTGAATGGTACTTGATCGTGGGTTTGGATTCAGTGTACATCAATTTTGTACTATAACATCTGTGTCCTATGCTACAAACAAATCCCACTGAGCTGTACGATTGGCAGCTAGCCCAGAGCTACCTTGCAAAGTGTCAACCCTTCGTTGCAACCACCAATCACAGTTTAATATGGATCCCAATGTGTTTCTGTTGATAAGTGTGTTTTGAAAGTCACAAACAGTGCATCCAGACTTGATATTGGGGAAACAGTTTTAGGGTTGACTGCAGTGTTATGATCATGCACACCCTTATAAGATGAGGTCTCATTGGCAATCTTGTTTTCTTGTCTCCATGACCCTCATACATCATTTGTGGCACAGTTCGGCATGATTACCTATTTGTATGTTAACTCAGACACCTTCATTTATGCAGTTTTTTTAGTTTTTACTTAGATTAGTGTGGCATGTTTATTGTGTTATTTTTGCATGTTGACAACATTTTGCGGCCACTATTTGATGACTTAGTTGTCCCCTGAGGAAGCATTCTACTGTCCAACACAGTATGGTGGTGTATGTATTCCTGAATTCCCACTTCATCAGATTTGTCCCTCAGGATGGGCAGAGTATGATGCAATCATGGGCACTGTGCAGAATTCTCTGACTACATATTATCAGGACGGTTGTATTGACAAGCTACGTAATTTGACAGTAGGCATTTTTCAGTTATCTACTTCACAGTTGATATGTCACCTTACCCAGAGACAGATTTGTTGTGTAAGTGCTATTTATTGAAACGTGTTGTAGTGCTATCTGTACATTGTCCATGATTGTGAGTCCATTATAGTGACATCTTACATTGTGATCCAACACATAGGGTTACGGAAATGCTTTTGACATGCTGGGGTTGATGTTTCAGACAGTGCAGAGGGACAGGATTTGGCAATGAGTAGGAGAGAGACAATCACTGGGCTGGGTGACAAGATATACAGTGGTTTGCAGAACAGTGCTTGAGTAAAGTTGTGGCAAGTTATAAAGCGCAGGACCGTGGTAAATGTGGGCCATGTGGCAGGGACTAGTGCTTCCGGGTCATTTTCCTTGTGAATGTGATCTGTTCTATGTCTCCTTCTTCTGATGTGCATGTTGCCTGCTCTTTCCTTGTTGTTGTTGGTTTTGAAGGGGCAACACACACCTCAGTGTTAGAAGACGTGGAGTCAGACATCCTGGTCGCTGCTCCCTGTGAAGGTCTTACGGGCAGTACTGCAGCTAGGAGGGTCTGCTGGTTCTTGAGAATAGCAGCCACATCACGATGGTAGGCAGCCAGGTCGGCCCTGAGGGAGTCATGATTGCATTCGTTCATGCAGTGGAAGGTTTGGGGTGCGAGGTGTTGTGGCAACTCCCTTACTGCAGTGATGAATTCCTTGACAGTTTCTTGTAGTCCTTACATGTATGTTATTGAGTTATCAGACTTGTCAGCCTCATCGCCTCTAGGTGTAGGTTTATGCCAAATAGAGAATTACTACCTTCTTTTCCTACTCAACCCTCCGTGTACATCCATTCTCATGGTGAGACCTTTCACTGGCTGTGGGTGTACTGATGGCCCTGGCAGCACATTTAACAATCTGGACCTGCCCCAATCTCTGATCTTTCACATCCACTTAAATGTAATTGACATGTGGCATATCCTATGCATGGCAAAGTTATGATCCGATATGGATGTTGACATTGGTAATGTGTCCTGCTGATGTTGGGGAATGTGTGTTACATTGGATTGCCCTGATAATTGTATCAGTGTCCTATTTCCTCCTCTGACTGTGCAGGTGTATTTCAGTGACCAGTTACATGCGTCCCCCCCTCAATGCTGTTGTCTGAGCAGTATGACATTTGGGATGTTGCATTGTTACCTAGGCACAGGATGGACCCTGACATATGCAGCATGGACGTGTCCTTAGTGCTGTGTAGCTCCTATTGTTGTTTACATTGGCTGATGTTTGCGACAACTATGGGCATTGACATTTGAGAGTACTGGGGCCTTTGTCTTGTTTCTGGGGATTGTTGCAGTTGTCATCCTCACCCCCTAATTTACGTGTGCATGATCCGTGGGGAGGTTACTGCCATTGGCTACTTGAGCTGCACACAGAGCAGAGGTGGTGATGGCAACTGTTGTCGCAGTACATTCCAGTTGTCAGGATGGCTAGAGGTTGTTAATAGGGCCCTAGTTAATGTAGGGGGTATGGTGGCTGACGTGTGCCAGGATGTCAGTTTGACGTTGAGGCCTTCCCTCCTGGCGTGGCTTTCCCTTTGCTCCATCGTTGACAGCATGCCCCCATGGGACTGTTGTTTGTGTTGTGTAATGGTGTGCCCCAGGTCTTCTCAGAACGGGCCATGCCCCCCTGCCGTGCCCCTTTACCCATGCCACTCCATGTATTAGATGACTTCCATGCATTTAGTGGTCGGTATCCCCCCCCCTGCTCAGAGTTGACATTAGTGCATTTTACTTCCCCATGCAACTTACCCTGCATATGCGTTGTCTCCTGGTAGTCTGCGCTGTCCTGTCCTTGAATCCCTGTGACGATCTCCTCAGGGATGACGGCTGCGACCATCTCCTCCATGTGGTCCAGGGCCTCCTGGTGTGCTGGACTCCCCCCTCCAGTCTGCAGTGCTGCCTTCCTGTTCCTGGCCATCTTTTCCTTGGTCCTGCGCTTGCAGTCATGCCAGCGTTTCTTGCACTCGATGACAGTTCTGCGTACTTCAGCCACACTGTTAATCTTGTCGACAATTTGTTGCCATATAGCCTCTCTCCTACTGATTGGCAACTTTGAGGTGACAAACAGTTGGTGCTGGTGTTCCGTTACCTCTTTAACCAGAATTTCCTGCTCCTCTGCACTAAAGCAACACTTTCTTTTCTTCTTAAAAGTGTCCTGGTTCTTGTGTGGGTCATCCTGACTGGTTCCTGGTCTGCTGTCATCTTCCTGGGGTCTGTAGTGGCATCTGGGATCCATTTGCACTCTCCTCTGGTGAAATGGCAGTGTTCGCTGGCTTTTTTATGCTATTGCGTAAAAAAAAACAGCGCATATACGGTTTGCGGTGTCGTAAATCGACCCACAGTCATTTCCGCCGCATTAACGTCATTTTGCTTTATGACTTGACGCTGCGGTGTGCGTCAAAAATAATGAATCCCACCTGTGGTTTGCGCCGCCATGTGTCAAAGTATAAATGTGACGCCCGTACGGCGCACCAAAATGGCGTTAGCCGGCGGTAACATTTTTGACGCAAAACCGGTGCAGTTTTCCTTCAAAAAGTATAAATATGGGCCTATGTTTTTTTTACAAACACTGACATTTCTTGAAAGTTGGTAAGAGTGTGATGTTATCACAGCAAACATTTTGTTTATGGCTTTGCAAAACATATTCTTACTTAAACACATTTTTCCCATGGGTTTCAAATAAGAAACTATACTTGCTATCATTTAGATATTTTCTCAGTTCCTTTGTTGGAAATCCACAACCACTGGCACCTTTGGAATGCACAACAAGTGTCAAAGGGCCAAACTGGCTTGGCTATCTCGTATGGAAAAAAACTAGCTATGAAGGCTTAATTGCAAACTGACCCAAATATAAACGGCAATGGGGCTGGGGTACCTAGCACTTAATGAATTAAGTAAAATAAAGGAAGAACCAAAACCGTGGAGAATTGTCTAAAATGTATAATTTATGAGGAAACTAGCTTTGTAGAATGGTACTCATATTGTGTTGTTTCTTCTTTTTTTGTTTTAGTTATTTCGATATCCATAATGGAGATTGGTCTTGATGCTGGAATGATCGTATAATAATTGTATCGTGTTATAATTTCCACTAATATATTTTGCCAAAGACAGAACGATATAGGATTAATGAGAGACATTACCACCTGTAAATCATGCGCCTGCCTGTGTGGGAAAAATCTTTAATTTCTCAGAACAACCCCCACACTGTGTGTGTGCTGCAGTACACATCACATCTCTAATGAGTGGGATGTTTCAGAGTTTGCCTAGGCATAGGAAAGTGGACTAAAATGGTATGATTCCATTACAGAGCCCACTTCCTATTCACCTCGATGAAAGTGAAATTGCAGAGGAGATGACAGCACCACTAGGTTACTTTCAATAAAAGTTATACTTCATTGATGTGTCCCCCTTGCACAAAGCAGCCCAGTGACTTTGGTTTCTGTGCACCAAAAAATACATTTGGACCTTAGTCTTTCCTTATGTTCTGAGTTACACCCATGTTCTGCCACAGTTACAGAATCAACAAACAGCAATGACGTTTTTTTGGTTTCACCTGCCCCTCTTAGTCTTCTCCTTCAATGTAGAGTACCAACTGGTAATTACAGAGATGTGCATCTTCACTGACTGCATTATTTATTAGATCATCTTGGTAAATGTATGTGCAATACTATGAGTGCCATTTACTAATCTTACACTTCTGCTCAATCATAAGATATGTCTGGTGGAAGATGTGTGCCTGCTTCATACTTGATTAATCATGGCGAACCTCCAGCACTTTACAAGGTGGAATAAAATAAAAAAGATATTTTCATGATGAAGGATACATTTCCCTCAGCATTGAAGAATGCATTCCATTGCAAATATTTGATGTTC
The DNA here is from genome assembly GCF_031143425.1 of Pleurodeles waltl. NCBI lineage: Eukaryota > Metazoa > Chordata > Amphibia > Caudata > Salamandridae > Pleurodeles > Pleurodeles waltl. Next base: position 1,531,170,646 of record NC_090444.1, read on the forward strand.
ACATTGTAACATACATAGTACACATGCATAACATTCAAAGCCCAAATCCTGAAAATCCTGAAAATGTACACCTGGTAAGCTTAAGCTCTTGGCAAGCTATTCAAAGTCCACACACATATATTTTAACAACCTTTACCTTTGAGAAGAATATTTTAGGATACTACATTATGTACCGACAGGGCTCACATTCCAGTTTCACATCCTCCATTTATTCTTATTGAGTGAATAAGAATCTGATCGACTGAAGTCTCTTATAAGACGCACATCCACCACTAGATTTCATCTTGTAAAGCTGGATCAGTCAAAGGACAGGAATTCATAGCATCAGCATCACAAAAATCTATGGGGGTCATTCCGACCCCGGCGGTCAAGGACCGCCGGGGCCGGGGATGCGGGAGCAACGCCAACAGGCTGGCGGTGCCCCGCAGGGCATTCTGCCGCGGTCAGACCAGGAAAACCGTGCGCGGTCAGACCAGGAAAACCGGCGGTCTCCCGCCGGTTTTCCGCTGCCCTGGGAATCCCCCATGGCGGCGCAGCTTGCTGCGCCGCCATGGGGGATTCCGACCCCCTCACCGCCATCCTGTTCCTGGTGGCTCCGACCGCCGGGAACAGGATGGCGGTGAGGGGTGTCGTGGGGCCCCTGGGGGCCCCTGCAGTGCCCATGCCAGTGGCATGGGCACTGCAGGGGCCCCCGTAAGAGGGCCCCACTTTGTATTTCAGTGTCTGCTTTGCAGACACTGAAATACGCGACGGGTGCCACTGCACCCGTCGCACATACCCACTCCGCCGGCTCCATTCGGAGCCGGCTTCCTCGTGGGGAGGGGTTTCCCGCTGGGCTGGCGGGCGGCCTTCTGGCAGTCGCCCGCCAGCCCAGCGGGAAAGCCAGAATGGCCTCCGCGGTCTTTCGACCGCGGAGCGGCCATATGGCGGCTCCCTCCAGGCGGGCGGCTCCCGCCGCCCGCGGGGGTCAGAATTACCCCCTATGTCTTTGTAGCTCTAGAAAAAAGGTAAAACTTCAGAAATCATGACCAGGTGTCATATGAGAGATTTCTGGAGCTTGGGTCCAAATACCTGGAGTGTCCATTTTCCAGAATGGGCTCCCTTAAAATGGGGCACTTTCATTAATAGCTTGAACTCAAATGCTGTCTGGCACATGAACTTGTAAAATCTCATCATGTAATGAATACCTTGTGGTGTAAAAAAGCCTAGTAAACAATCAGTGCTGAAAGAGAATTCATGATGAGAGTCAGCGTAATGTCTAGTGGGTCTCGGTGATGTGCCCAAAGGGTATGAGAATGATAAAACAACTGCACATATTGCATCCAGTACATACACCTTACCTTGATGCTGACATGTGTTGCTCGCATGAGGATTTACCTTAAAAAACAAGAGACAAGACTGCCTGGCTAAACAGGAAACAGTTCATACAATTAAACATTACACCCAGGAGAGCAGTTATAGCACCAGGGCTGGAGGACTGTCTCTCATAGAACTTCGAAATGACCCAAGTTTTATTCATTTTTCTAGGAGAAAAAACACATAACATATTCTTTCCCTGGTAAAATATGTGAGCTGTTGACAAGGAGTCATAGATACAATTTTCAGATAGAAATGCAGATGGGCCTCGACCTGGAGTGAACACTATGTCGGCCAGCCCGAGGGACGCGTGGTCACTGCATGTGCTGTTTGTGCTATGTCCTGATTGGCCAAGTGTACCTAACTACATGTGGCATTTAATTTTAATTGCGGTTTGGGAATGCATGGTCCCTCTGGATCATTTGTGCTTTATTGAGGCAAATCACCAGGGACCAGTAGTATTGCTGCCTATCTGTGGGATCTATTCAAAGCTTGTGTGTGTGGCTGTTGGCTAAGAGTTTCCCCACCTGTGACCTGTCAGTCACTAACCTTCAGGTCTGGGACACAGAGCCTGCCTGCCCACATACCTGCTGGGGTTAACAGAAAGCTCATGATGTTGGAATTCAACGGGGTGAAGTGACTTTGTTCATGTATGAAAATGTATTTTTTGTGTAGAAAGGTGTCTTCTTGTCATGTGCATCAATTGATCCAATATTAACACTCCCCCCAGTTGAATTTTCAACAACACAATAAAACCCATAAATCATTACAGTCACAGTGTTAGCACTTTTTTGTCTCACCCTTCAATATTTGCACCCTACCAAATCTGGGGACTGTATGTTTACAGCAGGTAACCCCCAATTGTAGGAAACCACACTAAAACAGTAACATGATGAAAATGGGCAACAATGATGTGCAGAAACTAGTGAGCCACCAGGGGAGTCAGGAAAACCAGCTCGTGAACTGCTCCTGCTCAGGGGCAACTCCGTCCTCCTCAGTACTGTTCATCATTTTGAGCATCTCCCACCATGTTATCTGCAACCAACGGGCATTTGCTTTTGTCTGCAAGGTGAAGAAGGGCTTAAACCACACCGCTGATCCTTGAGCATCGGTGAACAGTCTAAACTCCTCAGGAATGTCCTTGTACTGATCCCAACCAAAATAATCATCAGCTTTTCTCCTTCAAGCCTGATGCAACAATGTTGTTTTCTTCCTCAATGGTGGCTGGTACAGTTCAGACAGATCATCTATGGGGATGACCAGGGCTGGTGTGTGTACGGTGATGAGAGAGCAGAGGCCACACCATCAAGGGACAAGCTGGGTGTAAGCAAACTCGCTGCTCTGCCAGTCGGTGTCCATCAGCATGGAGGTGCCCCATTGCAGATCTGGAATGTGTAGTATTGTGCCACAATTCTCGTTCATGTCCAGTAGAATGGTTCCTTTTCCATCTGAAACATAAGGAATACAATGTGAGTTTACATACAATTAGGGGTTGCCCCTTCCCTTCAATCCACGTGTAGCTCTATAACTTGGAGTCCCAGATCTCCTGACACCAGGTGCCTATGCTTTCATTTAATCCACCCCTGCATTGAAACTCCATGTCTGAGGTCCATTTGTTGCTAACGAAGACAGTCCCAGACATGCTAACGGTCACCCTGGGACCACAGGCGGAAGTGGGAGTGTACATGTTTGTGCACCAGATATGTGGTTTAGCTACCTCCAAGAATCTCTTCTCATGAAAATCCTGGGGCCAAATGGTGTCCTCCCCTATAACTTCCTTCCTAAGCATCCTCTCCAGCTTATTTTGGATTTCACTAGGCTCGGTGAGAAGGTATAATGCTGTAGGTTTGGTCTTGTAGCGGGTCATATTTATTACTATGCTATGGGGGTCTACTGTAGTAGATTGCATTGTAGACCTTATTCTACACAGGTACAGATGGAGGAGGCATTTTGCTTTTTCATGGGCTAACTCTTGGTATAAGTACAAACTATCTGTGCCTACTGCATGTGGTATCAGCGAGTGGACATAACATGAGGTAGCTGATGTCTTAGTGCCCACGGCGGTCATGTGCTTATACCACATGTTGTTTTAAAGGGTGCTGTGTAGTGTGTGTGGGATGCTAGTGTTAGGTGCAGTATAATTAAATATAATGTGAATGAGGTCTTGCATATATGTGACAACTCTCAAATAGACTCTATTAGACCAGATTGTTCATTGGAAATACATGGATGCGGTAGCTAGTAACCAGAGAATGTATAAATACAACACTATACATAACTTAGGCATCATTGTAGTTCTTGAGGTGTTTCCGGCTGAGAAGTCTTGTGATTTCCTCAGTGACAAGGGTAAATGGTCAGAAAAGAGCTTGGAAAGTGTCCCTGGGGAAAGGTGTGGTGCAGGATCCCACTGGGTGTATGGATGTGAAAAAAGTCCTTAAAGTGTGTTGTGGTTCTTGATCCTCCTGGGTATTCTGGGTGACTGCTGAGGAGATGATGGTCCACTATAGAGACAGTACGCTTAACGGTTTGACCAGCAGACGTGTTGGTTGTTATAAAAGAAAAACATTGTATATCTGTATGTTGCCAATTAATCCTTAAGAATTTCTGTACGATCTGTGTATTTTCGTGCGGCACTGTTTGGGGGGGGTTGAACTCAATTGAGATACCTTTCTCTGCTTGAGATAGTTTATTTATAAACATTTCATTTTTACACATCGTCGGCTCTCCCCCTTCTCTGTGCTTAACTAAGTATATGATTAGATGATATGTTTAATGGGGATATTCTCATGTAACAGCTTGTTTTTAATGTTCTGATTGGTGCTATGTTGGGATTTCCTGCCATTAGGTGCCCTGGTGTGTGCAGGGGGATGTGTAAGCTGAACTAGATGGTGTTTCTAGCCTACACGTGTGCAGGGAATGCAAGAGGGGAGTCATCTCACACTGAACATTGATCAGCGAACACTGCGTGCCCTTAGGTCACGTGTGCACTCCTCTGGTCTCAGCATGTGGTGTGCCTTCCAGTTGGCGCCATGTGTCCTAACTATGCCCTTTTTCTAGAGGCTTCCTTTGGGCTAACTTTTCTTCTTAGTTTTTTTCTTGAGCGTTTCTGGAGGCCTCTGAACTTTATTGTCATGTACCGGTGGGGGTTGGAGTGTCTCTGATTTGCAGGGCACAATATTGGAATTGTTGCTCACTTTGAGAAGTATGAAGCCTTGCGTGCCACCCTATTGCTAAACTTGTGTGCGTTCTGCTCTGCTTGGGGCTGCAGTGGACATTTTGGAGTCCCCTCCATAGCACCCCCTTCTCCCTCAGCCCATATCTCTTTGGGCCTACTGTTCCTGACTGCTACTAGGAAGCCCTGAGGGTAAGGAGGAGGCAGAAGGCATCACTGTGCAGGGAGTCTGGTGCAAGGCCAGAAACTCATTAGAGATTTTGCTCGCATTATGGTGATGGACGGCTAAATGTCCTAGTGAATCACCTATCTACTGACTCCATGCCGTGTGGTGCCTCATTGAAACTCATGCATTTGTTATGTGTGTTATGTGGTCATGCTACCTCGAATGCATGGAAGGTCTGGCTCCCAGCACTAGAGGACAGCTTTATTTTGGAACAAACATGTAGGCCCCAATTTTGCTGAAGGCCATTGAGGACACTATTTCTGCTGGAGCTACACGCCAAAGATAATTTTGGTACTGGCTGGGGGGCTGGAGAAATTTGATTTGGTAATAGGAACCCGTCCCACTTTGCTTATGGGTTCCAGGACCTGGGGGGCCTGCACTTTAAGTGGTGGTTAGGAAGCCACCCTGCCCTTCACAGTCAGACAACCCTCCCCCTGGGGTGTGGCCGGCTAGACCTGTCCTGGGGACCAGCAGCAGAGTGGGACCCAGGCTGTGGTGGGCACCACAAATGAAGAACTCTGATGTGGATTCCCAGTTGACAGCCACACAAACCTGAATGTCCAAAGTACAAGTAAAAGTTTGAAATCCCTAATGTTATTCTCATTTGCCTTTTATTTTGAATTCCACAGCAGTGAATTTTAAGGTGTGCTCAAAACATATATTTGCTTTTGGGTTCTATGTCTGTTTAAAAGTATTGCTTCTCCAAACGGCTACCCCTTCCTGTTGTGGCTGTGGCCCTATTCCATGATTGGCCTGGTTTTCTAGTTGCAGTTGCTGATGCCATGTGCTGGTCCAACTACGTGACCCCTGCTGTGGTGGTGTGGTAGAGAACTCATTTTCATGCGGATGAGTATAAGATGCTGCTACATTTCCCTGGGCCTGATTCTGTTGATGGGAGTTCTGCAGGGCCTGGCCTCGGCTTATTGACTTCTGCATGTGATGTGACCTTAGCTGGCATCTGTTGGCCATATGGCCCATTCTATTGCAATAGTAGCGTGGTATGGGGCTTAGCTGCTGCCAGCCACCCTGGTTTTGACCTTTTTGGCCCTGTCGAGAGCGGCTCTGCAGGGCCTGGCCTCGGCTTATTGACTTCTGCATGTGGTGTGACCTTAGCTGGCATCTGTTGGCCATGTGGCCCATTCTATGGCAATAGTAGCGTGGTATGGGGCTTAGCTGCTGCCAGCCACCCTGGTTTTGACCATTGTGGCCCCGTCGAGAGCGGTGTTCCATAGGTTATGTTGGACAAACTTAGCGTTGTCCCTCTGGGCCTGCTTCACCTTATATCTCTCTTGTGTCTTTTTGTGAAAGTTAAGTATGTGTGCTTGTATTTCATTCTAGGGTTTAGTTTCTAGCCTTACTATGCTGTACAAACCCACCTTATACGCTGGAGGGCAGCCCCTTCTTGAGTATGTTATTAAAAAAAAAAATTCTTGAGGGCCTTTATCTGCCCATGGTTCTCCTGTCTACTGTCCCCACCATTCTCTTAACCCATCTAGGAAATCTGTTATGGTCTCCCTAAGTCTCATGGTTTTCTGTCATTTACTCAGCTATGTCTACGCAGTCAGAGAATATGTTCCTTGGAGTCATCCATATCTGGTACCTGTAGGAATTAAATGCAGCCCGTCTACTCTGAGTTGGTCAATGTGACCATTGGGATGTCAGCACGAACGAACACTGTGTTGGTCAGCTCACTGACAACTCTTAACATCACCTATTGATAGACTGATCTCTGCTGTGTTTTTCTCAAAGGATGAGATCCATTTCCCAGCCCAATCCAACAATGGCAGCAGCTTGGCTCTTAGCCCCTCCTTATCTGGGCTATGGCACATAGATGGTCCCTGACGTGTCCTTCTGTAGTAACGGGCATATTCTCTCCCCAGATATCTCTTCTGGTTTCCCTAATCAAAGCATTATCATCTCCTCAGACACTCCTGTATGTAAGGAAAGTTCCATTTGGGATCTCCCTCTCTATGTAGATGAAGTCTTCAGCAATCGGTATGTCCCCTGGTTCAAATGATCCCTCCTCCAGCCAGGCCCTATCGTATTGATCACTTCTCTTGGTCCAGCAGGCTAGTAGGTGACAAATGGATAGGGTGAATATTTTGCCTTCCTCCAGAGCCACTATGTTTGTTGGCATTGGTTTGCCTGTCCTGAACGTTCAGGGCAAGTATCAGACATCCTCGTCACTGTTCTCCTCATGTGCACAAATGGTGCCATTTTAGTCCTGTGTCTAAGCTGGGCACGCACCTGTCTGCCTTGACCCCTAATCCCTTGGTCATCCCCTCTCCTTCGTTAGAGTTCTGGTGAAGTACAGACCCCCATCAATAGTTTCCCTTCTGACTCTATTTCAGATTCTTCTGTGAACAGGGCTCCATACCTGCGCCCGCTCTTCTCAGGTGTGGGACGCGCTACTCTGTTCTCATGCTGGACATACAGGGTGCTCTCTCTCTCTCTCTCCTTCATTCCTGCTTTTCCTCTGATACCCATCTAAATTGCCACCTTCGCTTGGAGCTATGTGTTGTCCTTCTAAGTTGGTACCTGCTCTAATGCTCACTGTCTGTGGTTTCCTCAGCTACCTGAGCATACCCTGTGGCTCCCTCCTCACTGACATATCTTGGAGGGCTGGGTCCTCTTCCCTCATTCTCACTAGCTATCGCATTATTCAAGAGGGCTATGTATCTTCCCTTCACTTGTGTTTGCTACCCGAAACCACTGCGTGCTCCCTGTGCCACTGAGGCTTGGTTTGCCAACCGTAGCAGACGGAGAGACGAGCTTTGGGGCACACTAGTGCTGGACGAGGGTGTGCATGAAGCTAAGGGACCTGTGGGTCTGATGATCCTCCATGCCTAGACCTAACAGCCTGCTGTTCTGTAGGGGCCCCTTGATCTCCCTCGATTGGCCTGTTAGTGTATCCCAATGTGGGCAGAGCAGGCATCGAAGACCTCCATACCTACATATGTTGGGGGTGGTCCGGACTCCTGGTTTACTGGTGTTGGGTCAAGGTCATTGGTCTGTACTTACTCAACAATGGCCTAGAGCTCTAGAAGTGCCTCCTTTTGTCCTTCTTTTGCCTTGTATACTTTGTTTGTATGTATGCCCTTGTTTGTGTAATTATATTAGTATTGAAGGTTCCTCTTTAGGCCATGGGAACGTGTGAGTCTTGGTATGTGCATGTAACTCGTGGCAGAGTTCGCTTAGCTTTTTGACCTGATTAGGGAATTTACTCTGCATGTATTCTAGAGGTGATTCCATGCTGCTATTTGGGTAGTCTTTTCAGGGGACAGTTACTCTACTAGGTTTCGTGTTCTTTAGGGAATTTTTAAGGTAGACGAGTTCTAGCTTTCTCTGTTTTTCATATGGTTTTCTCTCTTAAGTTGCTAACCTTTCTCTTTCTATAGTTTATTTTCTTAATTTTACTCTGGCAATAGGATGTATATACACAGGAACTATAGACATAAGAGGTTTACCAAACCTAATCTGGTGGGGGAGGATATACACACGGGGATTCTTAGATTTAACAAGCTCAATTTTATTCACAGATGCATCAAAAACATGTAACAAACAAGTGAATTAAGGGACACAATCCTAGGAAAAAGTGCAATTGTTAGTTCAAAACAGCCTGCAATTTGGCAACAAAATAGTGAGCCTTACTTTGGCATCAAACAACAAATTGTGCAAATCAAAAATGTCCTCATGTGTAGATTAAACATTGACAACAACACAACATTCAACATTTCAGGCAAACATTATCACATTGGTCTACCAGCATCATAATATCAAAAGACTGGCAACTGGCAAGGAAGATGCTGACTAGGGCCCACAAAATCAGGGTAACAGCCTGTGTGTAATTCCTTAGCTCTGCCCATTCCCAGCGAAGGTTATCCTGTGACCAAAGGAAGCTCTGTGCTACATGAAGCAGCGAAGCCAAATAATCTTGTTGATACCAGCTTGGGGGAGAGGATTGTAACAATTTATATGGAGAAAGAAAGGACTTATATCAGTGACCATAGATCTTTCTTGACAAACACAGCTATGCCTAATCTCTGAGATCCCAATTGAAGTAGTACCCTAGCATCCAAATTCTCCCTATGTCACACCCAGGGGTCCTGCGTACCAGGTGTGTCATGACCAATGGTCCAAGCAAAGCACACCTCTCACTTCTTTCGATTACCACCAGTGTTAAGACACTGGTGGCACTGAAATATCCAGGATAGCCTAATAAGATCAAGGTGTGGGCCAAATGTCACACCCAGAGCCTATGCACACTGACCACATCACTCCCAGCAGTCCAAGCGAATGCACCTCTTAAAACAGAGCTGGTCCTCTGTCACATCCACAGACTTATGCAAATCACCTGTACCACATCCAGCAGTTCAAGCAGCCAGCAAACCAAAAACCCTGTATTAAACCTAGGGGTCAAGCGTACCAGCTGTGTTATGCCCAGTGGTGCAAGTAGTCACTCTTCCCAATGCTGACAATCAAGAAAGTGACTGCCAGGGATTCAGATTTTTCTCAGTTTGCCATGCACCAAATGCAAGGACTAAGGCTTTGATGTCATCTCTTACCCTTGTGACTGTGGCTTCAGGATGGATCTCCGCATCACAGTTTCAGCAGAACTTTCAATCCATTGTGGCTTCTGCTCACCTTTCTTGTTTGTACAAAATGTGAATCTGTCCGGACACGGTCACAGTCGAGTTTGAAGAACCATTCATCTACTCTTGAGCTCACAAAATGTTGCTTGAATGAGGATTTACCTTAAAAAAAAGAAGAGATCAGAGGCCCCTGGGAAAACAGGAAGCTGTTAGTTTAATTAAACTTTATGGCCGGGAGAACAGTTACAGCACAAGCGCCTGAGGACTGTCTCTCATAAAACATAGTAATGACTAATGTTTTATATATTTCTCTGGGAGCAATAAACATATAAAATATTCTTTCCCTCGTAAAATATGCAAGTTGTTGACAAGGAGTCGAAGATACAGGCAGTCGTTTCGAACATGGCAGTTCGGCCCACCATGCCGGCAGTGGCAGCTAAAGCCGCCAGCTGGCATGGCGGGCCAAACCGGCATATAAAGAACAGGGTGATGGCTGCCAGCGGCAGCCGTCACCCACTGCCATCTTCCTGCCGCCACCCTGCGCTACCCTGCGGATAATGTTTCAAATGCCGACAGCCTTTTCCTGATGGGAAATCCCACCAGGAAAAGGCTCGCGGAGGGGGTGCCCCGGGGCACCCCTGGGGGCCCCTGTGCTGCCCATGCACTTTGCATGGGCAGTGCAGGGGCCCCCGTGCAGGCACCCGTCGCGCATGTCACTGCCCGATTTACGGGCAGTGACATGCGCGATGGGTGCTGCTGCACCCGCCACACAACAACATTGGCCGTGGCTCCTCATGGAGCCGCCCTCAATGTTGCGGCTGTGTTCCCCACCAGGCCGGTGGGTGGAGACACTGTCTCCGCCCCCGGCCTTGCAGGGAGATCATTATACGGCCGGCGGGTTTTCCAGGAGGCTGGCGGTCAATGGAAAGACCGCCAGCCCGAACACGGCAGGAATTCCCACCGTGTTCGAAATGAGGGCCACAATTTCCAGATAGGGAAGGCCAGTGGACATCGACCTGGCATGGCCAGCAAGTACGTGTCCAGATGTCCAGCCTAAGGGGAATGTGGTCGATACATGTGCTGTGTGTGCTGTGTCCTGATTGGATAAGTATACCTAACTACATGGGCCATCTAACTTTGTGGTGTTTTGGGAATGCATGGTTCCTCTGGCCATTTGTGCTTTATTGGAGCCAACGTCCAGGGACCATTGTAGTGTTGCTACCTATATGTGAGATCTGATCTGAGCTTGTGTGTTTGGGTGTCAGCTAAGTGTTACCTCACATGTGACCTGTTAGTCATGAACCTTCAGGCCTGGGCTGCAGAGCCTGTCTGACCAGTACCAATGTGACAGAGAGTTCTTGATGTGGGAATCCAACAGGGGTGATGTGACTTCGTTCATGTATGAGGATGTATCATTTGTGTACGAAGATGTCTTTTTGTCATATGCATTGACTGATTCGGAATTAAACGTCTCTTAATGCTACTGTTTCTTCACCTTTTAACAGATTGTATAGAGATCCCAACATTGCAACACAAAAAGATGCTGGACAGAGTGCTAAAACTTTTCAAAAACTCACCCTTGTCACAGATCTAGTTTAAATTGGTTGTTCCTCTGCTCACCATGCCATTCCAGTTCGGACCCCGACATATGCAAATCAGTCTTGACCTTATTTGATTCAAAGTAGCCTGGCTGATGAGGAGTGATACCCCAACACCGGTCCCAGGATGCTTCTGCCTGGTCCAGAGAGGACCTGGAGTGGCAGTTCTGGTGGGACTGTTCACATGGGGAGTAGGGTCAAGACTGATTTGCATATAGCTGGGTCCAAACTGGAATGGCATGGGAGCAATAAAACTGATAGATTAAACCCAGATCTGTGACCAGGGGTGAATGTTTGATTTGCTCCCTATTCTGTCCATCCTCTGTTCTTTTTGCATTTGTAATCCTAACATTGGACATATAGCAGGAAATGGACTTTGGGAGCATGCACATCAGAGAAAAATAGCTGTTCAAGTTCTTAAAATCTTTGTAATTCATCATCACTTGGGCCTCCATTGGATTCACTACTCCTCGAATAATAAATAGGGAAGACTCACACTGTGCCATCATGTGACACACAGTTTCGGCACTCATGGTAAGGCCACCAGTATAGAGACAATATCACATGCTGAATGGTAAATTGAGCTAGAAACCATTGCAAGGTCTGATAGAGGTCCTGGGCTTGTCCTGATCAAAGCGTTACCTTGTTTTCTTAGAAATAGTTCTGGACATCAACAGGTCGTCTATGGGTTTGTCGGCGTAAACAACAGCAGGTGAATGCTAAAGCAGGGCTTGATGATGGTGGGTCACAGGAGGACAGACTCCTGATGCAGTCATTGATGAAGGGGTGAGAAGTTGAGGTTTCTGCACACTGATGGTCGTTAGCATCAATCGGATGCTCGTTGCCAGTGGCATCATGAAAACTTCAGGATGAAGTGGAAGAAGCCTAAGCATTGATGGATTCTGACATGAAGTGAAGAAGAAAGTAGGAGCTAAAGTGAAGTCAGGCTCATCAGGGTTACCCATTCAGTGGATCAGCTGGAACATTGTTCTGGGTCTGCCGATGTTTCTTCAGGGACAAATTTAGCAAAAACCAAGGTTTTAGGGTTACTCAGGAGGAGTACCTCTGACACAAGCCAATGGCGCTAGGATCTCATAAATATCACTTGAGGACCAAACCTCAATCTAATAGAAGCACCAGTAGGGTCCAGGGCGTGTCCACTTGAAACTGGTTAGGTTGGCACTTCCAGGAAAGTGGGGTTCTGAAGCTTTCATGTCCATTTACTTTAGCATTTTTTTTTGCAATAGGTCAGCCAACTGTCCGTGTCTTAGTTGTAGGTGCAAGTGGGAGCAGGTCCAGCCCTTAGAAATTCTCCTCACAGGCCTCAAGAGTAGGTGCAGTTCTTTTCTGTCTTCCAGTGATCCAGTAGTGTTCGGAGAAACGTACAAAAAAGTATCACATTTATGCCATGCACTAACTTGTGGGTGGGGATGTCTACTGGCCACTCCCTAGCCAATCAAAAAAAGGTTCCTGGGGACAGCCCTATCCATATTTGCAATGGTTTCTGGAAGCAGATAATCTCACACAGCACTGTGTCCAAGAACCAACCTTGTAGAAACTTTTGTTCCTTTTGGAGAGCTCATGTGCCCACCACAGATGTGTGTCCAAGGAATTGCGCACACCCTTCCCTGTGGTCACTCAAAAACAATTCTGGGGCAGCTCCCCTTCCACTGGGTTTGAATCCAGCCTGGCTGGGAAGACAAAAGAATGCAGGCACAGGTGTGAGCTACATCTGCCGGTGATGTGTTAGGCATCTTTGAAGTTCAGAAATGGGCTGGGCCCAGCCCCAGGTCATCCTATTCAAGGACAAAATACAACTCCCCACATCCAAACCCTTTTGTCCATTATCTAGGTGCAATCCACATCTCACTCCAGGGGATCAATTGAGATCTGGGCACTGACAGTAAAGGCTTTTTGCGCTGAGCAGGAAACAGACAACATTCTAAACATAAAACTAATATAAAATCCAACGTAAACTTTGTCTTGTTTTTTCAAATTATTTTTAAATTAGTTAGTGTTTTTTTCCATTTCCATTTCCATTTTTCCATCTATTCCAAACTGAATTTAATACTAATTAAATATAATAGGGTAGACCAATGTTAGTCTATGGAAGGACCAGCCTTGCGAAAATGGAAAGCAACTTTAGACATTTTTTCTCTGTTAGGGCATGTACAATATTAAACATACATGACCATACTTTCTAAATACCATGCAACCTGTCCTGTAGACCTTTAAGTCCTAGCCTATGGTGACTTATAAGTGAGGTAAATATGCCAATCAGACATTAAAGCCATTTCAATTTTGGGCCCAGAGCACCTGCAGTAGAACCTCGTTAGCAGGTTCTCAGTGAAGCAAATCACAAAACCAGCTGCATCAGTCCAAAATGTTGGGAGAGAACATGACAAATGAGGCATTTTCTTACACAAGTAATTTTGTAAGTTGGTGTAACCTACTTAGGAATTTGTGATATAGGGATTTAAGGTTACAGATATCTTTCATTCAGCAGTGGGTTATCCTAGCAAAAGATTGAGACTGTTCGGAATATTACAAACATGGGCTGTCCCTTGTGCAGGTCTATGCTTCCATCTGCACTTGGAATAGCACACCACTGAATGATGATGAGGCAGTTTCAAATGGCCATGCTGCCTTTGAACTGGAGGGGACCAACTTTCTGTTGAAGACTGGATAATAATACCTACACAATAGCTGGAAGTGTATGACTGCAACCACCTGCGGAAGGATGCCATTGGGGTCCCGGGAACCCCTGTGCTCCTCCTAAAAGATATTATTGGAGAGTGCAGTAACTGTGTGGTATACCCTAGATTGTGCTTTTTCTGGCCTGTATTTCCATTTGCTCACGTGGGAAATATGGTTCAGTTGAAACTGCTTTCATTAATTGCATGTCACCAGACTCCTATGAAAATGAAGCAATGTCCCTTTGTGATTCCACTAGTGTGAAATGCATGCCAGCGTTATTGATAACAAAGAAGGCGGGGCAACCATCGGTGACATATTTCCAATAGAGAAGAACCTTGGGTGCACACAAAATAGTGAAAATACCTGTTCTACCCAGCCACACCACACCCATTAGGCTGAAAGGGCTTCAGCCCCTCCAAGGCTATGTGTTCCATTTGCAGCTGTGTGGTTGTTTGTCCCAGGGAAATCCTTTGCAAATTACAGCAGGATAGCAGAGCGTCAGAACACTCTATTTCCTCTGACTGGGAACTTCAGGTTAACTTATTTTTTAAAGTGTACTCAAAGGAAAGGGGTCGTATATGACTCATAGCATCAAGGACAAAAACCTCAAAGTAGGGGTTCAAATTGTACAAGGCAAGGTGCTTTACTGATCACCATAGTTTTAAAGAGAGACAGTGCTTGCCCACGCATACTGGTAGCTGGTATGAGAGACCGCACCTGCATTTCAAAGACAATCTCTGCCATCTTACTGTGCTTTCAAGAAACAAGGCAACAATCTCAAACTGCCTTGATTTGCAATTGCATTTATATTTTGCTTACCACCCATGTGATGGGCAAAAAGCACTAAATAAATGCTAAAATATGAAGAATTAGTTTTTGTTTTTGTTTTTTAAAATGCAGTGATCAGACATTTCTAGCACTAGCAATTTTCATGGGGGGTGGGTGCTTCACACGAGCACCAGATTATGTTACACAAAATCATTTTTATTTTTAGGCACTGGGAAATTAAATGATTTGCCGAGGATCACAGGATGTTGAGCTGACTCTGGGATTCAAATCTTATTCCCCAGTTCCAAAGTCAGCAGCTCAGGCTGTTGGGCCACCTCCTGTCAGCAAGTATTTGCATTAGTGGTTGTCTATGAAAGTGGTGGGGCGTAATACCACCCAGGAGTTCACCCTATTTTTTTTAACAAAATTTCACTCACTCATGCTTACTCCTTCCCCATTTAGGCCCAGATTAACAAGCATTTTGTGCTGGGTGTGCATCACAAAAGTGACACAAACCTGTGCAAAATGTGTTTTTTAATATACTTTCCAGCTCAAAACCTGTCCTGCCCTGAACAATTGCCTGAAAATAATGCAAAGCAGCACAAAGCACTTCTTTGTGTTACTCTCTGTAAAGGGGTTGTTCCATGGGTGAACATTTGGTGTTCCCATGCAACTATCTGTTTTTTTTTAATGCAAATGCTATCTACTAACAATAGCAGACTGGCTTTTCTGCCAAAAAATAAACATCACTTGAAGAAAGGTGTTAAAAAGGATAAATATTTTTATTGCTCCTAATGTTTCCCACTTTGCATGTGTACTACACAGGACAGAACACAACTGACATAGGACCAGTTTTAAAGTTAGATAAATCATAGTATCTGTGCTAGAAGGGCACCCTTCTGGTATAAACCTATGCTAGACTCACACAAACATCTTTGCACTATGGTGTAAAAGTGTCTCCATGGTGCTTGGCAGCCTAATTGTGCACCAGCACCACTGGTAGCAGGATAGTACCATGTCTTTGTAGACATGGCCTTTTTTTGGCTCTCTCCCTCTCACACAATGCAGCAACTTGGGGTGCTGTGTTGCACTGTGTGAAAGGTTTGATAATCTAGGCCTTATACTCTTTCCCCTCACTTACCCTAACTCACATTCTCTGACTTGCTCATTCTCACTACCTACTTGTTCCCACTTACTGTTACTTATACACAAATGTACTCATACTCACTACACACTTAAACACACTAACTCTAAACCCTGGGGCACCTGCACCTGCTGCAACATTGATAGGTACACCCACAACTCACTTCCACTCCCTCTCACAAGCTCCAATCAATCACTCGTTCAATCATTCAAACACACTCATTCCCCTTCACTTACTCCCTCTGGCTCACTTTCATGCATTTATACACAGTCTCAGACTCAGGCTCTCACTTTCACTCTCATTGAAACAAGGGGCCTCATTTACAAGGTTCTGATGCAGGGCAGCTCAGCAAGGATTCTTGCTGCACTGTCTGCATCAAAAGTAAAGGGCAGGTATGTACTGTATCTATGAGAGGCAGCGCATTACTGCACTGGCACAAAATAGGCTGTCATGTACCAATGCAGGGACCCTTGCGTCAAGAGTGCCTGTGTTGTAGTAATGATTGTTTTTGGGAAGGAAGGGATGCTTTCCTAAACCAAAAACAATCACTGGAGATGATTTTCTCATACTGTGTGTACTGCAGAATGGAGCAAACACAAAAAAGGGAAAAATAGCACAAATAAGCATTTTCCTTGCTGCTCCTCCCCTACACCTTCCCTGTGGAGGCGTAGGCTGTTGATCTGTCCCAGGTTTACTAAATCTTGTAAATCTGGAAATTTGTCAAAATCCCTGGGTGTTGCAGTGGGACCTCCCACCACAACTACCATGGAATGCCTCTGATGCAAAGTAAGGCAATGCCGCGACGTGCACTGTGTTGCTCCATATCTACCAGGCCATGAAACGTGGCTTTGCATGGCCTTGTAGATAAGGGCCTGCAGCCTGCACCACCAGTACATCACAAAAAGTGATGTGCCGGTGATGCAAGTCTTTTGTAAAGAAGCCTCACTGTATATATAGAGAGAGGAGTAGGTTCTTGTGCATACAGAGACAGTGGAGCTCTGCCACAAACAGACCTCATCATCTTGTAGAGCTGATAGAGCAGATAGAGGTGAGCTCCAGCCCAGATGCACATAATTCCTTGCATACATTGTGATGAACCCATGCACAGACAGAGCAGAGATTGTGAACCCATAGGCAATTTATTTCTTTGAGTTGAAGCTGAGTTCCTGCATGCACAGCACTGTGGCCCTGGACAGATAGAGCTGAGCTCTTCCAAGAATGCAGCTGAGCTCCATTGCAGACAGGGCTGAGCCCCTGCACAGACACAGATCGACTTGAGCCCGTTCATAGCCAAGTTTGAGCTCTTTCAGTCTTCATTCCTCTAATATCAATACTGAGTTTCTGTGGGAACTGAGAAACTGGGGACAGTTTATACTCTGTGGAGGTAGCACATGCCTCTTACCCAGGTAAAACTTCCACATGGCCTGTTTGTGATAGGGAGTGAGGAGGAGGCAAAGGTGGGAGGGAGGATGACAGTAAGAGAAAAAGGATTGAGAGAAGCGTTCAAAGAGAGAGAGATAGAAAAGGAGAGAGACAAGGTAGAGAGGACTGAAAGAAAACTAAGCAAGCATGTGGGAGAATATGAACAGAAAGGTGGGAAAAAGAGAAGGAAATTAAATGGGAGTGTGAATGAGATGGAAAAGAATAGTCTACGTGGGACACCGGAGACACCAGAAAGACATTTGAAAAACAGCACAACAATATTGTTCAAGCAATCTTTATTTTATTTTATGCTAAGGGCATTTGTGAACTGCACAGCTCACACTGTAGAGTATCCTATTGCTGAGAAAGCAGGGGCAGTGAATTGGCCTTGTCCAGGTGGAGACAAGTTTTCAGTTTCTTGTGCAGCTCAAGTACTAACAAAGTAGTTCTAATGTGTAGGGGCAGGTCGTTCCAGGATTTGGGCATGAGGTAGGAGAAAGCAAGAAGGCTGACGCTAGTTCTGTGTGAGTAGGGGATGTGTGCAAGAAGGAGTCTGGATGAGCAGAGGTGTCTGGTGGGTGGGTTAAAGATGAAGAAGCTAATGTGGTAGGTGGGGCAACGGTTGTACAGGACTTCGCATATGTATGTGACCAATGTTAAGAATATTGGTTAGTTAATAGAAAGCCAGTGGATGTCTTTGAGGTGTGGAGTGATGTGAATGCGGGGGAAAGCCTGAGTGTGTTTCTGCCTGCTGGGGTTTGTATGGTCTGAAGTCTTCTAGCAGTTAGAGAGTGATTGCAGCAGCAAGCTGGACTATTAACATAGTCCAGCTTACTGATGATGATGGCAAGGGTAGCTATTCCACATGAGTTAAAAGGTAACCATTTGAAGATTTCATTGAGCACTTTGAGGGTGTGGAGGCAAGAGGTGTGACTACGCTGACTAAAGTAAATTTACAGCACATTTCCTCCATTCTTTTGCTCCCTTCATCAGAAGTTTACTTTTCACTGTGTAACTGGACAGTGCTGCTGCTGGCTGTGGATGGTACCAGTGCCAATCTCCAAAGAAACATTTTGGTCACCAGTACACTTTTTATAAGGTAAATTAAGCACTGGGTTTGAGTGAAGGTGTCGCACATGTGACAGATCCTCTTGGAAGCTAAGTTTTTAAATTGTAAAAGGTGATCTAGTCCAATTCAAAGTTTTTTTATGTGGAATATCAAAGGTACACCCTTCACACATTGAATGAGTTTAGCATTTTGTGTATTCACTTCCCTGGCTTGGTTGAAGCAAGAAAACTTCAAAGGGAGTGGATGGAGCAGTAAGTCATAAAGCTTGTGAAGACAGCTCAACTTCAAGGGTGCAAAAGGATGGATTTCCTGCAGGATCCTCTGGTAGTGCATGAATGATAGTCATTAATGTTTGGCTTGATGTCATTACAAAAAAGGGAAGAGATCCACTCATAGTGCCCTCAAATCATGGTCTCCTCAGCAGACAAAAGGTCTGTATGCCCCTTTGTACTATTAGGTGTACCTTCCGTCTTTCTGCAAGAGAGCACTAGGCATCTGTTAAGGTGAAGGAACATGAGCTCTACACTGCCTGAGGCTGCAGGTGATGTGCAAAGGCGGAACTACTGCAGCCCACTAAAAGGAGCACAGCAGGGTTAAAGGGATGCACACACTTCCTCAAATTCCTCAAATGGATGGGCTTACTCAAAGGTGTCCTGGCTTTCTCAGTCTAATTCTACAGAAGTGTCTTACGCTGCTGATGCTCAACATAAAAATAATAACTTTAATTTTTACATGGATTCAGCTCCTTTGCTAATGTGGGTGCCAACTCTACTTCCCATAATGAATTTCTGTTGTTGCCTGCACACACTTAAATTTGTGCATCT
Source organism: Pleurodeles waltl (assembly GCF_031143425.1). Taxonomy (NCBI): domain Eukaryota; kingdom Metazoa; phylum Chordata; class Amphibia; order Caudata; family Salamandridae; genus Pleurodeles; species Pleurodeles waltl. Next base: position 1,531,189,514 of record NC_090444.1, read on the forward strand.
TTGTCCAACCTTCTTTCTTTTGGATAGAAAGAAACAAGTGTGACTTGAGCATAAGTGTGTATTTTTATAATAAATTAGAGCAAACAAAATAGGAACTGGCTGTATTGGTGTAATGTATGATGTTGCCTTACTCCTCTCACAACAGTGCATAGTCATTTTATGTTTATTGAGAAGGCATTATATTCTTTGAGTAAAAATGCTTGTATTTCATTATTTTGGTGCTTGTATCACACAGAAAGCAGTAGCATAAAACCCATGCAGTACAAGGAACCGTGAAAAATGGAAAATATTTCACGATTACGTGGGAAATACACATTTTGTGATCATAGTGGTAGTCCCCAATCCATTGCTCATAGGTTTTACATTGTACAGGCTAATAGGAATATGCAGCTTGGCAGACCAAGGTTATCAAAAACATGTGGCACTACTTTGAATAAAACAGCTTGTAATATAAGAAATACATAATGCATACCTTGCCATTGACATTTCTGGCGTCTGGTGTTATTTGTAAACCACAGATCCAAAGATATCTCCAGAACCCCTCAATGATAATATGAGATCTAATAACACAGTTACCTATTAAGTATCCTCTGAATGTAGTTAACTTTAAACCATTTTGTAGATGCAAATGGATAAAACTCAACGTTAAACAAAAAACAACTCATTTATAACAAATAAAAGACTAAATAATATGCATTCGGTCGACTCACTAGACAGCACGAAGAATATGGACTAATGGCTATGTTCAAACATCAACAGAACACGAGTGAGAACTAAGAGTGGCAAAATCAAATGTTTGAAGCTGTTTTTTTTTATTTCTATCACTTCAACTAAGGAAGGAGGTATGGTCTAGTTGCTAAGCTGTCGATCTGAGAACCTTCGGATTGTCATTGACTGAAAATTTTGCAGTTGTGGCAAATCACTTAATCACAATTTGCCTAAACTTGAAATGTGTGCTATACTATTGTAAGTGTGCATACAGAAAAGGTTTAAGCCACCACTTGATAAATTTGATAGTAAGTAAAATACTATAACTATATGACCCAATTCAATCAGTGAATCGCCTGGTAAACATGCACATTTTCCATGACCTCACATAATGTGCAAGACTCTGTTGGTCTTGGGCTTGGTCTTGCTTTAGAAATACCAATACATGCATGCTTCTAGATGATTGTGAACAGGTTTTCCAGCTTAATAGTCTCTGAGGAAACAACATTCCTTTGGAGCTGTTGGTGAACCACCATCATTTTGTGGCAGCCAGATAGAAACTTCCCATAGTTTTCTCTATATCTGTTTACTCTTCACACCTCAAGTTTACTTCTCAAAGTTTCTGTGAGCACTTTTATGGGCACTTCGGGAGATTTCTCCAACACACATCCTCTTTTGCCTTGGAAGCATTTTATCATTATGCGGTTCATGCTACTTTTAATCAGATAAGACATTTTTCCAGTAAACGTACAGTGCTTTATTTTCTGTGCGTCAGGCCAGGGGCGTACCAACCATTGGTGGACAGGTGCAGTGGCACCAGAGCCCTGAGGAGCCCATTGAAACCTGATAATTGCTGTATTTACTAACAAATCAGTATTAAAAGTAGCCATTTCCTCTGCTTGCACCATGGCACACGGCATCTTTGCTACCCTACTTCTTCAAACATGCACAGGACTCACCTGGTACCAACCATCTTGCAGACATCCAATGCTTGCAGGTCCGGTGTACACTCTCTGAGTTCAAGCAGTGCTCAGTGTCTCAGAGGAATTCATTGGCAAAGGTAAAATATCTGGTTTTAATGTGCTAAAGCAGTAAAGAGCCAGCAAGCCCATATGCCTTTTCCATGCATTAGCATATTAAAGCCTGACCTATTGCCCTTCTAAAAGTGCCCGGCCATCCACTCTTTAATAGTAGCCCCCACCCGCCGAAATTTGGGTCTAGTTGTGCGACTTCGTTCTACCTCAGGTTACTTTAGTACTACAGCTATAGGTAGTTTAGTAGTAGTAGTAGAACCCACTACTCAGACCTTCTAAGAACTGGAATCACAACTTCCAAATGCCTGAAGGGTAATTTTTCTGATGACTTCGTGTACATTATAATATGACTGCTAAGGGCCTGTAGTTTGGAAGTGGAAAAGTGGCAGTATAGATGGCTCGAAGTGCTCACTTACTGTCACTTGTATATCAATCAATCAATCAGTCGCATTTATAAAGCGCGCTACTCACCCGTAAGGGTCTCAAGGCGCTGTGGGGGGGGGGTTCAATGCTCGAAGAGCCAGGTCTTGAGCTGCCGTCTGAAGTGAAGGTGGTCTTGTATGGCGCGAAGGTGGCTGGGAAGGGAGTTCCAGGTCTTCGCTGCTAGGTAAGAGAAGGACCTGCCTCCGGCAGTGGCTTTGCGAATGCGTGGTACGGCTGCCAGGGCTTGTCCGGTCGAGCGTAGGGTGCGAGGAGGAGTGTAGAAGGAGATGCAGTGGTTGATGAGTTCTGGTCCGCGGTTGTGCAGGGCTTTGTGTGCGTGGGTGAGGAGTCTGAAGGTTATCCTCTTGTTGACTGGGAGCCAGTGGAGTTTCCTCAGGTGTCCGGAGATGTGGTTGTGGCGGGGTATGTTCAGGATAAGTCGTGCAGCAGCGTTCTGGATTCGTTGTAGTTTCCTCTGTAGCTTGATGGTGATGCCGGCATACAGAGCGTTCCCATAGTCCAAGCGACTGGTGACGAGGGCGTGGGTGACGGTCTTCCTGGTGTCGGTGGGGATCCAGCGGAAGATCTTGCGGAGCATGCGGAGGGTGTTGAAGCATGCTGAGGTCACCGAGTTGACCTGTCTGGTCATGGAGAGGGAAGAGTCCAGGATGAAACCGAGGTTGCGTGCGTGGTCGGTGGGTTGGGGAGTGCTGCCTAGGGCAGGAGGCCACCAGGAGTCGTCCCAGGCGGTAGGTGTAGGGCCGAGGATGAGGACCTCCGTTTTCTCTGTATTCAGTTTAAGCCGGCTGTCTGTCATCCAGTTCGCTACTTCCTTCATGCCTTCGTGTAGTCTGGTTCTTGCTGAGGTGGGGTCGTTGGTGAGGGATAGGATGAGCTGGGTGTCGTCTGCGTAGGATATGAGGTTGAGTCCGTGTTTGCGTGCGATTTTCGCCAGGGGGGTCATGTAGATGTTGAAGAGGGTGGGGCTGAGGGAGGATCCCTGGGGGACGCCGCAGATGATCTCCGTAGCCGTGGATCTGAAGGGGGGGAGGCGGACTCTCTGAGTTCTTCCGGAGAGGAAGGAGGTGATCCATTCCAGGGCCTTGCCTCTGATGCCGGCGTTGCTTAGGCGACGTATCAGGGTGCGGTGGCAGACCGTGTCGAATGCTGCAGAAAGGTCCAGGAGTATGAGGGCCACGGTTTCTCCTTTGTCGGTCAGGGATCTGATGTCGTCCGTGGCTGCGATGAGGGCGGTCTCGGTGCTGTGGTTAGCTCTGAAGCCGAACTGTGAGGGGTCGAGTGAGTCGTTGGTTTCCAGGGCGGTGGTGAGTTGAGCGTTGATGATTTTCTCGATCACTTTGGCGGGGAACGGTAGGAGCGAGATGGGCCGGAAGTTTTTGAGTTCGGTGGGGTCTGCTGTTGGTTTCTTTAGGAGGGCGTTCAGTTCAGCGTGCTTCCAGTTCTCCGGGAAGGTGGCGGTGGAAAAAGATGTGTTGATGACGTCTCGGAGGTGGGGTGCGATGATGTTGTCGGCTTTGTTGAAGATGTGGTGCGGACAGGGGTCGGATGGTGATCCTGAGTGGATGGAGTTCATGACGCGGGTGGTTTCCTCAGTGGAGGTTGAGTTCCAGGTGTGGATGGTGGTGTTGTCGGTGGCGGGTTCCGGTGGAGGGTTCGAGTTGGTTGTGGTGAAGCTGTTGTAGATGTCGGTGATCTTGTGGTGGAAGAAAGCTGCGAGGGAGTCACAGAGGTCCTGTGAGGGAGGGATGGAGTTGTTTTCGGCGTCGGGGTTGGAGAGCTCTTTGACGATGCCAAATAGTTCCTTGCTGTTGTGGGCGTTGCTGTCTAGTCTGTTCTGGAAGGCTGATTTTCGTGCTGCGCGGAGGAGTTGGTGGTGTTTGCGGGTGGCGTTTTTGAGAGCAGACATGTTTTCGTCGGTCTGGTTGAGGCGCCAAGTCTTCTCGAGGGTGCGGCATTCTTTTTTGGAGTCCTTGAGGTCGGGGGTAAACCAGGAATTTTTCTTGTGGCTGTTTCTGTTTGCTTGGGTCTTCAGGGGGGCCAGGAGGTTGGCGCAGTCTGAGATCCAGCTCGTGAGGTTGTTGGCGGCTTCGTTGGGGTCTGTAGTGCTGGTGGGTGGGTTCTGAGAGAGGGTCGATATGAGTTGTTCTGAGGAGATTCGGTTCCACTGTCTTCTTGGTGGTTGTTGGGCGTGGTGGTGTACGTTGGTTTTCTTGAAGCTGAAGTGGATACAGCTGTGGTCTGTCCAGGAGAGTACAGTGGTGTGGCTGAAAGAGATGTGTTTGCTGGAGGAGAAGATGGGGTCCAGCGTGTGTCCGGCGTAGTGGGTGGGGGTGTTGACTAGTTGTTTCAGTCCCAGGTTGGCGAGGTTGTCCAATAAGGCGGTGGTGTTGTTGTCGGTGCGATTCTCCAGGTGGAAGTTGAGGTCCCCTAGGAGGATGTAGTTGGTGGACGGGAGTGCGTGTGGGCTGATGAAGTCTGCGATGTCTTCGCTGAACTTTGTGCGTGGTCCTGGTGGTCTGTATATCAGGGTGCCTCTGAGGGTGGTCTTGGGGTCGCTGTTGATTGAGAAGTGGAGGTGCTCGGCGTCGGGCAGTGAGTTGTCGGTGTAGGTTGAGATGCGGATGGAGCTCTTGTGGGCGATGGCGATGCCTCCTCCGGTGCGGTTGGTGCGGTCTTTCCTGATGATTTTGTAGCCGTCGGGGATGGCTATGGCGATGTCGGGTGCCGAGGAGGGGTTCATCCATGCCGTATAGGGCCTTTTGAATGGCAAACTCTCTGATAAATCTTACAGAAATGTCCACCTCCCAAGCATGACTGTTGATCATTATATTAGTAAAAGGAACCTTATAGCCAAAATGCCTGGGGTAGCGGAAGTGACATCACAGACCCTTTGAACTTCAGTTTCACTCCTATGCTTAGATATGCACACATTTACACTTACACACACATTCGCACGTACACGCACTCTCGTCTAAACCACACTAACCCCAAAGCACGCACTCAGCGTACTTTTAAAAACTTAGCTCAGCTGCCAGGGAAGGTCATATTCCAGCTAATTGTACGTCATTTTTATTATACTAATACTGAATTCTGCAACATTAGACACTATTAGTGTATTTAAAAAAATCCAGAAAACAGAGTGGAGCCCCAGCCGACAGCAGCCATAAGGACTAAGGACAATCTGTCTACGTGTTCATGCCGCTGATTGAGACCCGGGATCGCAAAATTAGTGCCGGGGTCGTAAGGGGCAAGCCAGGGATCACATGTGACCTCTGATGACCCCTAAGTGACGCCCATGATCGGTTTATTGCGCTTCTCTGGTCGCTTCAGTTTCAATAAGTGTACTCTGACAACAGAAATGCCTTTGCAACCGAAATAGCTACATTGGCCCAGAAAAGCAGGAAGTGACCATTTGTTTCAGAAAATGAAGAGATATTTCTGAAAACTGAAATAATCATAATCTTATATAAAAGACCTTGAAGACAGTGTACGATAACAACATTAGAGGTATTTCTTTAATTATGATTTTCTTTTTAAATTTGCTTGGATGGTAGACACAGTATTTACTAAACAAGACCCGAGGGTTAGATGGAAAACGAATGTGCATCTTAGATCTCTATAACTGGTTGTGTCAATGGCGTTTGTGCAGATCACAAAAGTCAACTGACAGAACTGAAATTGCGAGGAAGGAATTTTTAAATAATAAGCATGTAGAGCAGACGTGAAATAGAAGGTAGATCTTCCCTATATGTTTAACCTACCTAGCTGCAACATGGTGTGGTAGAGTCTGGTGGAGTATTGGTCCACGGGCACATTTTATCCTTGTCCCCACTACATCTCAGTAAGCTGTAAGAGTGGATGAAAATGTGATGATGTTTGTATCAATACTGATGAAGGTATATTGATAGACTGGTGGTGTGCATGCCCTTTCTATTAACATCATGGGGCACATTCATTAAAAAGCCATACAGCCAGCGCAGCCACCTTACTTGTGCTGCATGACAGGGAAGGGTCATGAATGTGCTGTGTCTAACATTATATGGCACATTCCTGCCTTTTCCTAGTGCTGGTGCACAATGTGCTTCCTAACGCCAATGCAGGCACCCTTGCACCATAGTGCAAGGGTGCCTGCATTGTAAGCAGGATTGTTTTTTATGCAGAAAGGGGCACCTTTCTGCACAAAACCAACCCACTGAGGCGTTTTCCTCTTTCTATATGTGCTGCAGCACTCATGGAAAGAGGAAAGAATGAGGAGAAATAATCATATGCTCCTCACCTCAAATATGGCAAATCTGGGAATGTGTCACAATCAATGGGTGTTCCATGGGAATTCCTCCCTAAGACAGAGTAATGCAACGCAGCAATATGTGCTGCATTGTATTTTTCTGGATGTATCAAGTCACTAGGGCCTCGCAAGGTCGCCTTGTCTGGCTTAATAAATTGCAATTTAAAGATTGCATCGATTTGGCACCTTGTTGCATGGTAGAAAAGCGATACAACCCTTGATAAAATGTGCCCCTAAATGTTCTGGGAACATGAATACTTTTAAACAAAAAAGTAAGCAAAGCATATTCTGTCATGTAGGTTTTAAAACAAAGCACAGAGATAGCAGGAAAATACCACTCTAGCTTTAGGGTGAATAGGAGTCAACTTGCCAGATGAAAAATCTGCATGTCGCAACATAAGAAGGAAGGAAAACACTGAAAACAAATTGACAGCAAATTTACAGCCGCCCCATAACCTTTCCAGGCTGATGGATGGTACTCTGAAAGAAATCACTATGGAAATGTGCGAAGCTTTCATGAAAGTATTACAAAAGCACGGAATGACCTAACACATTACTTGCAAATTGTATAAGGTCATAGGACAGTTTTTCACTGAACCAACATAATTTTGCAAGCAGAGCAATCATAATAAAATTACATCAGTATTGGATTTTACAACCATTTTGCAGTTGTTAATGTGTTCTTCTATGATTGTATGTAGGCCAGGTGAACTCAAGGAAGTTTAAAAAATGCAATTAAATACATGCACTGTTTCTAATCATAAAACCAGAAATCTAATGCAAGAGAAGGTCCATCTAGTTGCAAACGATTTTGTTGAATTTAATAAATTACAAATGAGATGAACTTAGGGCTAACATAAACAATCAACATCACTGGACTGTTGTAAATGGCTTGAGAAAATGAAACAGTATCGGTAGTCATATCTGTGAGAGACATAAAAGAAAATGTTTTGTGCAAATTGAATCCAGACATAGTTTCATAGTTTCAGTGCGAAAATGAAAAGGCCAAGTACAAATTCTGGCGGAGTAATAATACACTGTACGATTAAATAATCTTTACCTTCTTTAGTCATTATAAAAATCTTATGCTTTGCATTTACAAAAGAACACAGCAAACAAGAACAAAGTTTATTGATGAATTGTGTTTACTATTTATAAATAACACAAGCAAAACGATTCAGAATCAAAACAAGTGTGCAGCTAATGAGTCTTTTATACATGATCACACCAGATTTTTGCTTTTTTCAGGACACTAGTGTGACACTGCTATGCTATACAGTGTCCTTATGTAGAGATGGAGAAGCTAGTGAAGGCTCGAATCAGGGTCCTGCCAGATGCCTGGCTCTAGGTCAGCTTGAGCCCAAAAGAAGCTGAGCTTCATGTGGCTTCTCCATCCCAATCACGCTCTAGCAAGATGCACCAATAATAAAAATAAAAGCATAAATCTTTCACATTAAAACTAAGAAAAAGTGATAGTCATCTATTGGCTAAATTGTATGATGTGAAACCGGAAAAGCTAGGATCAGTCCTGGCTGTGAGCCTCTGCAATTATTTTATTCCCCCAAACCTCCTTTTTCTTTGTCATTTCAGTGTACCATCGAAGACATTAATTCAGCACGTACACTGTACAAAAATGTTGCTTCATCTTTAATAATATTGTAGCATAGAGTACAGATAACAATTACTTTGCCTTTTAGCTCACTGATGAAATTATAGTCAGGGCGGGAGCAGAAGTGTTTGTAAGTTCACGTTTTAAAGATATCACTTTTAATACTTTTCAATTCAATGTACAATTAGATGTCCCACGGTGAAACGCTTCTGCATATTAAAGAAATTCACGTTTTGAAAGTTGAAGAGACATATAACATGTTTACCTGGTGTTTGTTGGATGATTTACATGCCAAATATTTTCAAGGCTAGGCTCATGCATGAACTGTTAGAGCAAAGCCAGACCCTTGGTTTTGGTAGCTCACCTACCCTTACCACAATGCCGGTGTTCAAGCCAGAAGTGTGGTTGGTAACATCTATTTCACTTTCTTCTAAGGCCATGGTAGATCTCATATAAAATGCACCAGAGACGTGGGACATAAGGGCCAGATTATCAAAACTTTCACACAGTGCAGCTCAGCACCGAAATTGCTGCACTGTATTTCGTGAGAGAGAGAGTTCAGGAAGCATCATATCTACAAAAATATGACACTACCCTGTGCTCTCCATAGTGCCAGAACACAATTAGGCAGCCAAACACCACACACAACTTTCTGCCATAGTTCAAAGAGGCCTTAGTCTCAAAGGTGACTCACATTTTTGGTGTAAATTTCCTATTTATTTGCTAGCCACAAACTAAAATGTAGTTCCATGTGTAATATCATTATGACTGCAGAGTACTTTGCACATAAAAAAATAAGAAAGTTAGCTAGGACAGTCGCTGCAGTCGTAAATATTCTACATACACTCCTAGATTGTGAATAGCAAAATACATAACAAACTTACACCAAAAGTGAACTTTTACCTTTGTGAATAAGGCCCAATGTGTCTTTGTGAACTTAGCATACGTTTGTACTGAAAGGGTGCCCTTTCAGTACAAAATATTATACTTGGACAAACCTTACACATTTTTTGACTTTGGATGTGTACATTAGTATGTAGCACACATGCACATTGGGAAAATGCAGGAGAAATAAAAGCATTACTTCTTTCAACAATTGCTTCAAGTTCTGTTATTCTGTAACCACAAAGGCCTGTCTACTATTATTAGTGGGTATGATTTTGCAACAAAAAACATGGGTGGTTGCACAGGAAAACCCATGTACCACCTATGGAATGCCCCCTTGATGCACAGTAACACTTTTTTTACTGTCAGGCAATTTTCAATGCAACCATGTTTCGCACTGGAAAGTAAATCCCCAAAAACATTCTACAAGTTTGCAAACCCAGCACAAAATATTTGATAATCTGGGCTTAAATGTGACGTGAGGGCAGCAGTATACATTTACACCACCTGCATATGTAAAAAGAATTATATGGCTCCCAGGAGCGCAAACATGCTTTAGTTGTGCGTTAGTTACCAGGCATTGCATTGGCATATGGCAAGGAAACGTGCCTTTCTCATGTAGGAAAATGTATTTTTCTATATTAAGAAGACACTCCTAAAGTGTACTTTGTAAGAACACAGGGTAGCCTGTTAAATAAAATAGTGGCACATCATATATTTTAAAAGGCTGCCCGTACAATGACTGAAGGCCTACAAGCCTTTTCTCTATGTATGTTCAGATACATTCTTCCAAAGGACAGACCTAGGTATTAAAATATTAACTCAGTGACTCCATCTCAAAAATTGTTTTCAAAATCATTCAAAGCTGGATATGTAGGTTTAAATTATACATGCTCTTGTAGTGAAAAACTTCTAGCAGCTTAGGCTGATAGAGGTAGCTATAGCAGAGCAGCTTAGGCTGAACTAGGAGACATGCAAAACTCCTACTATACCACTTATATCATATAACACTATATCATAAGAAAACACAATACTAAGAGTTACTAAAAATAAAGGTACTTTATTTTAGTGACAATATGCCAAACATATCTCAGAGGATATACTCCCTTAGGAGGTAAGTAAAATACACAAAATATACACACACCAACCCAAAACAGGTAAGTAACAGTTAGAAAAGTAGTGCAAACAATATAGAACACAATAGAATGCAATAGGGAGAAATAGGCCTTGGGGCAACACAACATATACAAAAGTGGAATGCGTACCACGAATGGACCCCAGGCCTAGTGTAGTGTGTAGACGGTCACTGGGAGTGTAAGAAAACACTAAGGGTGTCCAAGATACCCCACCCCAAGACCCTGAAAAATAGGAGTAAATTTACCCTACTACCCTAGAAAGACAGTAAAGTTGAGATAGGGGATTCTGCAAGGAGAACAACTGACTGCGAAGCACTGAAGATGGATTCCTGGACCTGAGGACCTGTAAATGAAGGGGACCAAGTCCAAGAGTCACGCAAGTGTCCAGAGGGGGCAGGAGGCCACTAAATCCCAGATGAAGGTGCAAAAGGGCTGCCTCCAGGTGGAAGAAGCCGAAGATTCTGCAACAACGGAAGGTGCCAGGAGCTTCTCCTTTGGTCAGGATATGTCCCACGGGGTGCTGGTGGTTGCAGAGTTGTTTCCACGCAGAAATACTGCAAACAAGCCTTGCTAGCTGCAAGAGTCATGGTAGAGGATATTGGGTGCTGCCAGGGCCAGGAGGTTGCCCCTTGGAGGAGAAGACAGAGGGGGCACTTAGCAACACAGAGAGCCCATGCAGAAGCAGGCAGCACCTGCAAAAGCATCTAACCAGGCACTTAGAAGATCTGAGGACAACGGTTGACTCAGAACAACAAAAGAGGGTCCCACAACATCAGAGTCCAACTCAGCGAGTTGGGCAATGCAGGAAGGAGTTCTGGGGACCTGGGCTAGGCTGTGCACAAAGGAAGTCTTGCAGAAGTGGACAGAAGCCCTAGCAGCTGCAGTTAACGCATTACACAGGATTACTGTCTGGCGTGGGGAGGAAAGGACTTACCTCCACCAAATTTGAACAGAAGGGTCACTGGACTGTCGGGGACACTTGGACCCAGCTCCTGTGTTTCAGGGACCACACTCGTCAGGATGAGAGGGGACCCAGAGGACCAGTGATGCAGAAGTTTGGTGCCTGCGTTGGCAGGGGGAAGATTCTGTCGACCCACAGGAGATTTCTTCTTGGCTTCTAGTGCAGGGTGAAGGCAGACCGCCCTCAGAGCATGCACCACCAGGAAACAGTTGAGAAAACCGGCAGGTTGAGGCACTACAATGTTGCTGGTAGTCTTCTTGCTACTTTGTTGCGGTTTTGCAGGCGTCCTGGAGCAGTCAGCGATCGGTTCTTGGCAGAAGTCAAAGAGGGAAGAGCAGAGGAACTCTGGTGAGCTCTTTCATTCGTTGTCTGGTGAGATACCCACAGGAGAGACCCTAAATAGCCCACAGAGGAGGATTGGCTACAGAGAAAGGTAAGCACCTATCAGGAGGGGTCTCTGACGTCACCTGCTGGCACTGGCCACTCAGAGCTGTCCACTGTGCCCTCACACCTCTACATCCAAGATGGCAGAGGTCTGGGACACACTGGAGGAGCTCTGGGAACCTCCCCTCGGAGGTTCTGGTCAGGGGAGTGGTCACTCCCCTTTCCTTTGTCCAGTTTCACACCAGAGCACGGCTGGGGTAATCCCTGCACTGGTGTAGACTGGCTTATGCAAGGAGGGCACTATCTGTGCCCTTCAAAGCATTTCCAGAGGCCAGGAGAGGCTACTCCTCCCAGGCCCTTCACACCTATTTCCAAAGCGAGAGGGTGTAACACACTCTCTCAGAGGAAATCCTTTGTTCTGCTTTCCTGGGACCAGGCTGACCAGGCCCCAGGGGGGCAGAAGCCTGTCTGAGGGGTTGGCAGCACCGCTAGCTGCAGAGGAGACCCCTGAAAGCTAGTTTGGCAGTACCTGGGGTCTATGCTGGAGACCCAGGGATGCATGGAATTGTCATCCCAATACCAGAATGGTATTGGGGGGACAATTCCATGATCCTAGACATGTTACATGGCCATGTTGGGAGTTACCATGGTGACACTACATATAGGTATTGACCTATATGTAGTGCACACGTGTAATGGTGTCCCCACACTCATAAAGTCCGTGGAATTTGCCCTGAACAATGTGGGGGCACCTTGGCTAGTGTCAGGGTGCCCACACACTACTTAACTTTGCACCTAACCTTCACTAAGTGAGGATTAGACATATAGGTGAATTATAAGTTACTTAAGTGCAGTGTAAAATGGCTGTGAAATAACGTGGAGGTTATTTCACTCAGGCTGCAGTGGCAGTCCTGTGTAAGAATTGTATGAGCTCCCTATGGGCGGCAAAAGAAATGCTGCAGCCAATAGGGATCTCCTGGAACCCCAATACCCTGGGTACCTAGGTACCATATACTAGGAAATTATAAGGGTGTTCCAGTGTGCCAATCAGAATTGGTAAAATTAGTCACTAGCCTGCAGTGACAATTTTAAAAGCAGAGAGCATAAAGACTGAGGTTCTGGTTAGCAGAGCCTCAGTGATACAGTTAGGCACCACACAGGGAACACATAGAGGGCATATTTTATGAGCACTGGGGTCCTGGTTAGCAGGATCTCAGTGACACGTAGGCAAAAACAAACATACATATAGTAAAAATGGGGGTAACATGCCAGGCAAGATGGTACTTTCCTACAGATCATAATTTAAAATGTGTTAGTTTTAGAAAGTTGGCATTTTTCTGCCCTTATCCCCTTTATCCCTGCAGCTTGGTCTGGGTTACATGACTGGGTATAACTGACAGCCTTTGTGAATTTCTCTCAGACAGTCACATAATAGAGGGATTAGAGTGTCTGAATGGGCCATCTGCTGAGTACAGCCCTGCTTGCAACTAAATAGCCTGTGTTCTGCCTTCACAGAAAGGGGTGAATATCTACCCAGTGTCACTGCAGACAGCTTAGAACCATGGCTGGGAACTCAGGAAAATCTATGCACTTCAAATCCACTGTCTAGAAGCTTCTACCTCTTTCCGAGGAACAAAGCACCAGGGTATAAAAGTAACACTCCAGACAACAACTCTTCAGTACACCTCTGGACCTGTGGTTGCTTTGCAAGGAAAAAAGGACTGATGTGCTGCTGGAAAGACTGACACTCTGTTTAACTGCTGTTCTGGGAGACTGATACCATAATGCCCTGCTGCTCTGCTTCTTTCTGCCTGGGTAAGAACTTGATCTTCATTTCACCGAGAACCTCCAGAGTGACTTATAAGGACTAGTTTTCTGGCCTCCTGATCTAAGCCTTAGGTATACCAAAGACTCCCTTCATCTTGAACCCACACCTGGACCCTGCCCGAGTGAGTGCTGATCGTCCAAGTGGTTCCCCTCCAGATCTGGATGCTTGAATCTGGTGCTATAGGTGCCCAGATAGCCAAAGTCCCAAAATAGTGACTTTTCCGGCTAACAACTGCTCTGAGAACCAGGAAGAGAACGGGGCTAACCTGCTTGCCTATCTGCCTGAGGTTTATCAGCAGTTATATTCACTTTGTGGCTTCTCCCACTATGTTCTTCTCTGCAGAAGCAAATCCTTTTCAGTTGCACTTCACCAAAGGGGTATCCAGGCTTGTGGCATGCACAGTCTTCAGCTACAACCCTTTGCCTCATCATGCTTATCATGCTCAGGCAATCCACTTCTTGTCTCCAAACTGTGCTCCATTGTGGTAGCCCATATTTTTCCTTTTTGAGCAATTCTCACGCTGCTAAATGTCTGAGGTTGGCACTTTGATCTTTTAGGTGCTAGTTTTTACTTAACAGCTGTAAAAATTCATAACTCCAGTTCTACTGATTGTATTTTTGCTTTTTGGGTGTGAAATGATCTATCAAATTTTGCTCTTTATTTCTAAATTGGGCTGGAATTTTTCATGCATCGTGTTTTTACTTTATTGACTTTTGTTTGGTAGATAAGTGCTCAACACTTTGGACCTCATTATGATTTTGGCGGTGTTTTTGGAAGACTGCTGTGGTGGCGGCTGATAAAAAAAACCAATGTTGGAGGTAATCTGACTGCTGTCAAAAAACAGACACAAATCATACACCACCAAAAGTCAGGAGTGCGGGAAAGGAGGCGGGAATCTGACCGCTGTAGTACAATCCTCACAGTGAAGGCCGCCAAAAAACAGCCACAAATCAGACACCACCAAAAGTCAGGAGGGCCGGAAAGAGACAGTTCCACCACCAGCACTGCCACTCACCCCAAATTATGAGCCATAAATCACCACAGTGTTTCTTTCATGGTGGAAAACCATTGGCGGCACGAACCACTGCGTTCAGAAACCCCTACTGTCCGAACACAACGCCACATTGGACAGGTTGAATACCTCACACCTGACACACATACACACTCCAGACACACATACTAACTGCACTATATAACACACCTCCACACACCCCACAATCCTTTGCTACGAAATCGATGTACACATAAACAGAGAGCAATCAAATACACTTATATAGCACCATTACACCATGGGCACATATACACATTTCACTCAGCACAAACCACACAACTGCACTACCAACACAAAACACACATAACAACCATGTACACACACCACAAGCGTCCATCACTCACCAAGCATCACACACACTCCATCAATCACCCTACACTGCACCCTTACACAAACAACACCCCCCACACTCTACACAAGCACTACCATGTCCCCACAAAAGCACCCACAGTTCACAGATGACAAGTTGAGTGTCATAGTGGATGACATTGTCAGGGAAACATCGATTGCCAGTAAAACAAAGTTGTGGCAGAGAATAGTCGACAGCATAGAAGGCACCCATCCAAGCACAAGGGAGGACATCAGGAAGAGGTGGAATGACTTTTAGGGGGAAGGTGAGTTCCATGGCATCACAACACCAGATCTCCGTCCACAAGACTGGCGGTGGGCCCTCACCTTCTACTCCACACTTCACATCATGGGAGAAGAAGGTCTTGTACATTCTGCATCCAGAGGGCCTGACTGGAATAACTGGGGAGCTGGACTCTGGTAAGTACCCACAACTTCCATGTCACACAATTGTCATCTCCTGCATGCTACCTCACCACTTAAATACTCCCCAATTCACTGAATGTCTCCCTACACCTCGCATCTATACACCTATGCCCCTCTCCTGCATGCCACACCTCCACCCACCCCAAAGGCCCACACAGCCTTTGGCAAAGGCACAGCTAGCATTGGCTAATTCTAGCACTACAGCTCCCACAATGCACTAGCCTATCTACGTGAATACCTAGAATGTTCACATCACTTCCCTTGCATGTATGACCATTGTACTAACTATACCAACTAGTTACCAACTAGATGCTACGACTGGTAATGACAGCATTGCAATGACACAACTCTATGCCAAACAAATCTAAACACAGCTACAACACTGCCACTAATCCAATTGGCCACTAATCAGGATCCACAACACAGAACGTGACCCACCATGGTATGGAATGTAAGATGGCAGACTCCATGCACAAGCACAACATGCACAGACAGGACAATTAACCTTGCAGACACACATACCCTCCTCCCACTGGAACACCATGCTGCAATATATAGCCATTACCTCTCACAACTAGCAAGCCTGAATAGTCACTAGCTAACAGCTCAGAACAGTCATATGAACTATCAGACTGTACCAGAAACCATCCACAGTGTCAAAGTT
Source organism: Pleurodeles waltl (assembly GCF_031143425.1). Lineage (NCBI taxonomy): Eukaryota > Metazoa > Chordata > Amphibia > Caudata > Salamandridae > Pleurodeles > Pleurodeles waltl. The sequence continues at coordinate 1,531,205,277 of NC_090444.1, forward strand.
ACCAAACCTGAATGATACCAACCAAAATGGAGTATGGTACACATCACAGACCCCTAAAAACCACCAATGGTATGCTGTGCAGCATCTGTCATTGTCATTGCTGAAAATCATGTCTAGGCACTGTATGCCTGTGATTAAAAGAAAACCAAACACACGTTTAACATTCAACTCATTCTTTCACTCCAATTAGAGGTACCCCTACCAGTGCCACTATGGAGAGAATACCAGATACTGCAGCCCTCCTCAGGATGAAGGTCCCAGTGAGGAAAACACACCTGGATGTCAGGACACTGATGACCTACGTGGCCCATCTGGGACACCTGGCTAGTCTACAAATCCCTGCCTCACCCTGCCCATATCTATCCCCCCAACCTTGTGACATCTACATCAGAGCCAACGCTTTATCCCCAAACCTGTGTCCCAAGGACTGTTCCAACTATTCCAGATTGTCACCATGTTAGGGGAAAACCAAAGGCTGTAGAGGGTGTGCCACCAGGAGGCCATGTAGCAGTGGCAGACACACAGTGCCACCATGGCATCCATTGCAGTGGCGCTGAGGGATATTAACACCACCCTGTGTGCTTCCTCCACCCACCAGCAGGCTCCTTCTGCTAGCAACATGACATCAGAGCCATCCACATCAGGGGAAGTTAGCTGCCAGGTGAACCACAGCCCTCAGACATCCCTCCCCCTGTGGCAGAAGACCCCCCCCCTGCAAAAAGGCTGGAGCAGATGCCAACACCAAACCCACTGCCAGGAAGTGAACCTCAGCTGATGTGTCCCCCTTGTGTGGCACTGAGACACACTATTGACTGTTCAGTGTCATAACTCCATCTTCCCATTGGCACATGGACACAGGAACTGAGCAACCAACTGCTGTACCACCTACTCTGAATATTCACTCATCACCTGTTGGACAACATCTGCACCACACGTTTTGTAGTCACAAATTCACTATGTGCTCAATAAACACCACTGGAACACAGCAACTGTATATGTGCCTTCATTAAAACATCAACAAATGTAATGAACGAAAATTGTGATGTGCTAATGCCTCCCCGCATCCAATAGGCAGTGTACAGGACAGCAGAGGGAGGCACCCTCAGCAGGAGACACAGTACAACAGTAATGTACCATGACAGATGTCAGAGACTCAAACATTCAGGACCACGCAAAAGTTAAGTCAGTATTTCAGCCTGCAAAAAGACAATGACAGATAATACCATCAGGATGGAAGGCATGGAGCCACACAAAGCACATATGCAGCTCATATATGTTGTGCCAAGTGTAGAATACCTCCTAAGGAGGGCCCCCAGAGACTACCTATACATCCCCTGTCACAGGATGTTATTCAAACATCACTTTAGCTGCCATCTGTCATGTACAATCCCAATCCTGAATTCATGTAGCAATGGCTAATGACTATAAATGACCCAAGACATAGGTAGCAGAAGCACATATTTCAATACCACAGCCAGTGGGTGGAATGAAATGAGAACAGGAGGTTGCAGCAAACATGATTCAATAGTGGTCTGCCCAGTGTTCACTTCAGTCAAAAAAACTTGTACAGTGCAACTTACAGACAACCAGTCAGCTCCCTCAACACACACATAGGGAGAGGACCAGATTACACCCCCACTGCTGAGTCAACTCAAGAGGAGTATTCACAGCAATTCATATGTATGTACATGATTTGAACACCCACCATGCCTCTATGTCACTGAAAGTAATGATTGATAAACTTAATCAAAGAGTCAGCTGCACCTTCCTTCTCTGCCTCCTCATCATTTGCCATGTCAGCATTACCTGCCACTGGTCCAGCTGCATCACCCTCTTCAGCTAGCAATGGTAGCTGATGTCTTAGGGCAAGGTTGTGGAGCATGCAGCAGGCTAATATTATCTGGCATACCTTTCGGGGCGAGTAGAGAACACCTCCAGGTAGGTCCAGGCACCTGAATCTTGCCTTCAGGAGGTCAAATGTCCTTTCGATTACACGCCTCGTCCTTCTATCGGCCTCATTGAAACTGAGTTCCCCATCCGTGACAGGGCCCCTCACTGGTGTCAACAGCCAGGGAAGGTTAGGATGGTGAGAGTCACCTGTGTTACAAAATGTAGATTGAGTGAACATACAGGTACAGTGACAGGGGAGAATGTGAAGACAGGTTCCATAACAGTAAACACCTTTATATGCATACATACCATGGAGCCAGGCCCTCTCTGTGTGTGGTCATTCCAACATGTGTGGGACATTGCTGTTCCTCAAAATGTGGGAGCTATGCACAGATCCAGGAAACTTTGCTATGCTCTGTGTGATATACTGGTCTGCCAGACACACCACCTCAACATATATGGAGTTGTAGTTCTTCCTGTTCCTGTACACCTGTTCATTGGCACTGGGAGGGACCAGGGCCATATGGGTGCCATCAATGGCCCCTATCACATGAGTTATGTGTGCCATATCATAAAAGTCTGCCTTCACATATGCCAAATTTGCGCTTTGGGGGAACCTGCTGTAGCTGTCTGAGTGTTTCAACAATGCACACAAAACATCCTTCAACACAAGACTGAACATGGGCTCTGCAGCCAAGCCCACTGTATTCCTGTATTCTGAAAGGAGCCTGTGGCAAGAAAGTGTAGCACTGAAAGGACTTGTACCGTGGGAGGGATGCTATTAGGATTGCAGGTAAGAGATCAGACTCCAACTGTGCACATAGATCCATGATGGTCTGACGATTAAGACAATAAGTCTGGATGATATGCCTGTCCTCCATGGTTGCACGTTTAACTAGTGGATGGTACACTAGTGTCTCCTTAAGGCAGGATATCTAGGTATAAAAGAGAGAAGGTACACTGACAAAGGCACTTGACACATGTAAGCAGAGCATATAAATATCACACACACTTAACACTGTGGGAAATGCGTAGATCTGCTGGCACATACTATTCTAGGCATGCTGAAGGCCCTTGGACACCATCCTTGCAGCACATTGCAGAACCTGCAATTTGGATGGGGCAAATATCACATGTAAAATGTACCATATCTGGCATACTGAGCTGTCCCGCACTGATCAAATGGGCTGTAATGGGATATACCAATACAGTTCCACCGCCTATGTTCCTCCCAGTAAACATGCCTATCATGAGTTATACTGCCACATCAGGCCACTGTGTCATGCATGTCACATGTCATTGCACTACTATGATGGCACAATATAGGCTTAATCCATCCTTTGAGTGAATATGTGTATGGGGCATTTATTTAGGCACATTAAAGCTTGATATGTTCACAAAACGGCAACCACTTTGCCCTGCTGCACTGGACAGCTAGAAGTGACCAAAGTCCACCGGTGTATGTCGTCATGGCAGAAGGGAGTCACAACAGCTGTTCAACTTGTCATTGGATAACATTGCTGCCTGTGGCTGACTGGCAACAATGGCGATGACAGCCGGGGATGACAGTCCTGTATGTGGCGGCCATAACTACCATTTTCTGCAGCCATGCTCACTTGGCTCCTGACACTGTTGCTACCAAGACCTCCACGATGTGAGCTGCAGTGTACTGTCTCTGGGAGCCATCATGCCAAGCCCTGCAGGTGATAGGGCATAGCCTTCAGCCCAGAAGAGATGAATATGCTTGTGGAGGAGGTCCTGCCCCTGTATGGACAGCTATATGGGGCCCCAGGAACGGATAAGTCCAATGCCATAGTCATGTGTGATAGGGGTTGTGTGTGACAGCGAATCGTGCAAGTGAAGCGGTGATGGAGTATATGCATGCAGAGGGCATAAATTGAAGGCGTGTGGGCAGAGAGGATAGGTATGTGTGGGTCCTTGCTAAGACAGATGTGTATTGCCCACTGCTGTTGGTATGATGCCAGTGTACATGACTTTCTAACTCTGTCTGTGTCATCCATACAGGTGAACACCCATCAGAAGAAAGGGATCTGGCATACCATTGCCAAACAAGTCTGTGGAGCACCCATTGATGCAAGCAATGGGAGGACCTGAGACGCTGGGACCTGAAAACTGTGGAGGGCCAGCTAGGGATGTCTCCCAATAAAGGAGGGGTGCCCATCAGACCCTGAGCACCCTAGTGGCCTGCAGTTTGGTGGTGGCCTACCCTGAAGTGGATGGGCATTTGAGGGCAGCACAGCAGCTACAAGGGAGTGAGTACTGACTGTATCCTGAAACTTGGCTCTAGTTGGATAGGATTAGCTGCCTCAGTGTAGCTTATCTGACTTTGTGGTCAATGCAACAAGTATGTAGACTAGTGGGAATGGGTACTAACCACCCAGGCTGGGTATAAGTTGTAGATGTATCTATGATGTTTTACTGTCAGTGGATGCACATCTCCCACATCAAGAAATCTCCATGTCTGGATTGTGGAGATGGTCAAATGACATTGGCACATGTGTGACTGCATCCTGCATATACAATGATTGTGACCTAGTGTATCACCCTGACCATGGAATATGACATGCTCCCTCCATCTGCATTTGTGGTTCTAAGGTGTCAGTCTACTCCCATCTGTATAGCTTACCTGTACATGCAACTGTGTGACTCTCAATTGTGACATATGTGTTCAGTGTCTTCCTCTGTGATTGGGTCAGACTAATCACCTGGCTATGCTCCAGACTTGTATTGTGCACATCATATGTCACCTGTATGGGTGTCTAATTTGTACTGACAAAATCAGTTGTTAGAACTATATTGGCATTGCTGTACAGAGTGTTAGGTCTTTCATGTAATGTGAAAGGCAGATGGTGTCGTGTGAGTGGAGTATTCTACTACTGTCATGGATATTTACCAGGGGACACGGATTGATCAGCTGTTGTAACTGTAGAGGCCTGATGTGTTTTGTTAAGTAATTTGTATTTCCAATGGGTGATATAGGTATGGAGAGGTATGATGTGAAATCAGAGAGTAATATGTACTTCATTCAGGGCATGATGTGAATGCAAACATGGCTTTGGTTGTGATCATGTCGATGACTCCAGTCGTGCTGACCTACTTGGACTTAGATGTAGGTGTAAGAGTTGGCAGACAGGGGTGGGTAGTAGTGACATGATGTAGGAAATATGCATTGGCACCTGAGATAGCCTAGCTAGGATGTGTAGTCTCACATATGTGCATGTTTATACGTGTTTATGTGAGGTATATATTAATCCTCTCTCTCCTTATCTCTCTCTCTCCCACCATCTCTCTCTATTTGTGTGCATCAGCATTGGCAGGTGATGGGGAAGGGGCACAGTCAAGTGGGGATGCTGCAGGCTACAGGACCCAGGCTACTGCTACCAGCAACAGTGAGTGAGCCAGTGGCACAGAGGGCGAGGGGAGTGCCACAGAGAGACCAGATCTTATACATCATCTTAGGAATCCTCCTCCAGTGGACAATCCCTGGCTGTGGAAGACCCATCTTGGACCACCCCAGGACCATCTTTGTCTGCCACCCACCTTACTATCACCACCCTCCCTGTAGCTCTCCACCCAGTTGCCCATGCTCGCTCACCCAAGTGGTTGGGTGTCTCCTTTACCTGCTGCCCTGAGTGAGGAGGCTATTGACCTCATGAGGTCAATCTCCGTGGGTCAGTCAACCATTATGAATGCCATCCAGGGAATGGAAGCTCAAGTCCAGCAGAGCAATCCATTCATGGAGGGCATTCATGGTGCACTGGCTGGCCTACAGAAATCCTTTCAGGCTCTCGGCTCCTCACTGATGGCAGCCAGTCACCCTTTGTCTTCCGTCCCCCCTCCACCTACCTCTTCCCAATCCCAAACACCTCTTCCCAAACCCAGTCAAAGCAGACAGACATACAAGCATGCATCCACCTCAACATCCAAGGGTAGTGCAGACAAACACAAGCACCACAAGACCAACCATTTGCATACACACAAACAACACCCACCTGCAGACACACCTACACTCACTACCTGTACAGACTCCCCCACCTTCACAGACACTGCATCAGAAATGCCTATTTGCACCACACCAACATTCAATGCTCCAGCCACAAGTCCTATCTTAACCACAGTCAGCACAATATCAGACTCACAGACATCCACCCCAATTACCACATCTGCAGACACCACAAGCACTGATACACCCACATGCAGCGTATCTTCTATACCTGCAGATGCCATCCAAACAGACAGTCAAGCATCCAGCATGGCATCTCCCAACACCTCCTCCCAAGACACAAAAATGCCATCACTCACCCACCCAACAGACACCCAGCACACACAAGCATTCCTTGCACGTACATGCACCCAAGATATCCACCAAGATACCTCCTACAACCACTACATCTACGTCCACTCCCAAACCTTTTTGTCATGACTGCCTGCGTGTCTAAGAAGGTGTTCCACTCAGAGTTTTTCTTGTTCTCTACTCCTCTCCCACCCAGTGATACCCCCCATATGGTCAGTCTCTCTCACCCAAGTCGTTCCCTTCCAACTCAAAGTCCTCCCCTGTCTCCCTGCTAGTACCCATGCCCCTTCCCCTGCCAAGAAGTCAAACCCTTTCAAGCCCAAGTCCAAAGACCCCTCCTCCCAAGCCCCAGGCCAAGCTCAGAGACCCCCCTCCCAAACCTAAGCACCCCCCAGTCTCCCCCAATCCCCAGGGTGCCTGCCTGCCTCCTATCAGTCAGGAGTCATGTAGGGGCACACAGAAGTGGCATTTGTGCCTTGTGCACTTTGGACTGGCCAATGGCCTTATATTTGTGCATGGTTATTTATTTATTATCATATTTTTATATTTCTATTTATTATATGTGGTCCTCCCAGTTGTTGCTTCAATGGTAACATACTTGTCCTGCCTTTCTTTCCACATGGCTGATTCGGTCTTGCCTGCTTTGGTTTGTGTGTGAGTGACATGTATGTGTGTGTTGGTTGTGCTAGTTGTTGTGTCTGGGCTGCATGTGTGGGTGTTGCCCTGCCACTTGTCCCGCTGCGGCTGCTGTGTGTTGTGTGTAGGACATGTTTGTGTTCGGAACATGCATGTATGTTGATAAATTGTGTATTGTTTGTCTTGACATGTGTAATGGTGGTGTTGTGTCCCCCTGTGTAGTTGTTATGTGTGTGTACGTGCATGTGGTGATGTGTATGTCACAAGCTTTGTGTGTTGTGTTAGCAAAGTTTGATTTATGCCTCGTTGAATGGCTGTGTGATTGTGTATATTGGTTGGCAGGTGTTGTAATGTGTTGTTCTATGTGTGTAGTTTCATGTTATGCTTGTGTAAATGTGTTAGCTTGCCATAGCATGTGTGTTGTTGCACTTGTAATTTAGTTGTGTGAATCGGTGGTGTTGTGCATTGTTGTGTTGGACTAAGCCGGTGCCGTGTGTGCAGTTTGGTTTGTGTATTCTTCATGTGTGTTGGCCGTGGTGTGTGTAGTATGGGTGTGCATGTGGGTGTGTGTGTATGTGTGCGTGAGTGTGTGTGTGTGTGCTTGTGTATGGGTGTGTGGTTACATGTGTGTGTCTCTGCCGCCTGCCGCCTGCCGTCCAAGATGTGTATGTTATGTGTGCATGTGTGTTAGAAATGGCAAACCCTGGGACTGTGCACCAGTGAGAGCCGGTGTATTCTTGGGGCACTTGGGGCCCTCCCTTACATGACCCACCTGGTCACATGCATAAAACGTATGTAGGGGACCCCCTGGCACAGGTTTCCCTTTGGAGAATCATGGCTATTTCTCACTGGGGGGCTGGGAATAGTTAACCTGAGAATCAGATTGGGGCCCTTTAGAAAACTCCCCCTGTTCACCCTTACCCCCCTTTCTTCTGAGAGGGACCCTGCCCAACCTTGGCGTGGTCTCCCCATACATCTTGAGGACCCTGGTGCGCTCCAAGCGGTCCACTTCCTAGGCAACCTTGCGGGGGTCAGTCAGCTTGCTGTCAATCAGGTGTTGGTGCAGCTCTGGAAAACATAAACTGTACTAGTGCTCCCAAGCAATTAAACTGTAAAGCCCCTGATACGTTGTTACCTTACTGCCCTTCACCCAACCATCCAGTGACCTGCAAAGGAATCCACACACTCCAACCAGGTTTGAGGACCTAAACTTGTCCTTGTACTGCTCAGGGGCCAGACCATATCTTGTGGGTATAGCATCTTTCATAATAGTGTAGGTGAGTCCCTAAGGTTGTGGAGGTGTCCCTCCCTCTACCTCAAAGTGCTTTTACAGACCAGTCCCCAATGTGCTTCTGGGACCAGGTTCATATGGAGATCAGAATCATACCCCTTAAACCACAAGAATATGTAATTGTAGGAGGCTGACCTGGCTTATAGTGGGTACCCAATTGCACTTACACCTTGTACCAGGTCCAGCTATTCCTTATTAGTAGATTAGTAGTGTTCTAGCAGCTTAGGCTGATAGAGGTAGCCATAGCAGAGCAGCTTAGGCTGAACTAGGAGACATGCAAAACTCCTACTATACCACTTATATCACATAGCACTATATCATAAGAATCACAACACTCAGAGTTACTAAAAATAAAGGTATTTTATTTTAGTGACAATGTGGCAAAGATATCTCAGAGGATATACTCCCTTAGGAGGTAAGTAAAATACACAAAATATACACACAAACCAAAATCAGGTAAGTAAACAGTTAAAAAAGTAGTGCAAACACTGTAGAATACAATAGGATGCAATGGGCTACAATAGGCCTAGGGGCAATACAAACCATATACTCCAAAAGTGGAATGCGAACCACAAATGGATCCCAGGCCTAGTGTAGTGTGTAGAGGGTCGCTGGGAGTGTAAGAAAACACTAATGGTATCCAAGATACCCCACCCCAAGACCCTACTACCCCAGAAACACACTAAAGTCATGATGGGGGATTCTGAAAAGGCAACAACTGACTGCAAAGCACTGAATCTGGATTCCTGGACCTGAGGACCTGTAAAGGAAGGGGACCAAGTCCAAGAGTCATGCAAGTGTCCGGGGGGGCCAGAGCCCACTAATCCCTGGATGAAGGTGCAAAAGGCTGCCTCTGGGTGGAAGAAGCTGAACATTCTGCAACAACGGAAGATGCCAGGAACCTCTCCTTTGCACAGAAGATGTCCCATGGCGTGCTGGACGATGCAGAGTTGTTTCAACGCAGAAAGTCTACAAACAAGCCTTACTAGAAAATGGGTGCTGCCCGGGCCCAGGAAAGTCCAGGAGGTCGCCCCTTGGAGGAGGAGACAGAGGGTGGTCTCAGCAGCACAGAGAGCTCACGCTGAAGCAGGCAGCTCCCACAGAAGCACTTGAATAGGTATTCAAGAAATCTGAGCATGGTGGTTGTCTCAACACTAAAAAAAGAGGGTGCCATGAAGTTGGTGGTCAACTCAGCGAGTTAAGCAATGCAGGATGGAGTGCTGGGGATCTGGGCTATGCTGTGCATGAAAGATTCAGTGCAAAAGTGCACAGAAGCCCTAGCAGCTGCAGTTCATGCAGTACACAGGATTGCTGTCTGGCGTGGGGAGGCAAGGACTTACCTCCACCAAATTTGGACAGAAGGAACACTGGACGGTCTGGGTCACTTTGATCCAGCTCCTGTGTTCCAGGGACCACGCTCGTTGGGATGAGAGGGTACCCAGAGGACCGGTGAAGCCGAACCTTGGTGCTTGTGTTAGCAGGGGGAAGATTCCATCCACGTGAGATTTCTTCTTGCCTTCCAGTGCAGGGTGAAGGCAGACAGCCCACAGAGCATGCACCACCAGGAAACAGTCGAGAAAGCCGGCATGGATTAGGCGCTACAATGTTGCTGGTAGTCGTCTTGCTACTTTGTTGCAGTTTTGCAGGCGTCCTGGAGCAGTCAGCTGTTGGTCCTTGGCAGAAGTTTAAGAGAGAGATGCAGAGGAACTCTGTTGAGCTCTTGCATTTGTTATCTGATGAGAAACCCACAGGAGAGACCATAAATAGCCCTTAGAGGAGGATTGGCCATCTAACCAGGTAAGCACCTATCAGGAGGGGTCTCTGATGTCACCTGCTGGAACTGGCCACTCAGAGGCCTCCATTGTGCCCTCACACCTCTGCATTCAAGATGGCAGAAGTCTGGGACACACTGGAGGAGCTCTCAGCACCACCCCTGGGGTGGTGATGGACAGGGGAGTGGTCACTCCCTTTTCCTTTGTCCAGTTTCGCACCAGAGCTGGGGCTGGGGATCCCTGAACCGGTGTAGACTGGTTAATGCAAGGAGGGCACCATCTGTGCCCTTCAAAGCATTTCCAGAGGCTGGGGGAAGCTACTCCTCCCCAGCCCTTAACACTATTTCCAAAGGGAGAGGGTGTAACACCCTCTCTCAGAGGAAATCCTTTGTTCTGCCTTACTGGGACTGGGCTACCCAGGCCCCAGGAGGGCAGAAGCCTGTCTGTGGGTTGGCAGCAGTGGTAGCTGCGGTGAAAACCGCAGAGAGCTGGTATGGCAGTACCCGGGTCCATGCGGGAGCCCCGGGGATGCATGGGATTGGCATCCCAATACCATGATCTTAGACATGTTACATGGCCATATTCGGAGTTACCATTGTGAAGCTACATATAGGTATTGACCTATATGTAGTTCACGTGTGTAATGGTGTCCCGCACTCAAAAAGTCCAGGGAAATTGCCCTGAACTATGTGGAAGCACCTTGGCTAGTGCCACGGTGCCCTCACACTTAGTAACTTTGCACCTAACCTTCACTAAGTGAGGGTTAGACATATAGGTGACTTATAAGTTACTTAAGTGCAGTGTAAAATAGCTGTGAAATAACGTGGATGTTATTTCACTCAGGCTGCAATGGCAGTCCTGTGTAAGAATTGTCTGAGCTCCCTTTGGGTGGCAAAAGAAATGCTGCAGCCCATAGGGATCTCCTGGAACCCCATTACCCAGTGTACCTAGGCACCATATACTAGGGAATTTTAAAGGTGTTCCAATGTGCCAATCAGAATTGGTGAAAATAGTCATTAGCCTGCAGTGACAATTTTAAAAGCAGAGAGAGTATAAACACTGGGGTTCTGGTTAGCAGAGCCTCAGTGATACAGTTAGGCACCACACAGGGAACACATATAGGCCACAAACTATGAGCACTGTGGTCCAGGCTAGCAGGCTCCCAGTGACACAGGCAAAAAGAAACGTACACACAAGTAAAAATGGGGGTAACATGCCAGGCAAGATGGTACTTTCCTACAGTCATCCTCCCTTTTGTAGTCTTTCACTAGGTCTTTTTGAATGTGCACTGTTAGAAATGGGGTGTTTGGTTGGCAGTTAGGTTACCCCCTGTCCAAGCAAAAGACCTCACTCTAGTCAGGGTAAGTCACACACAATCCAAGATTATCCTGTGCCCACCCTCTGGTAGCTTGGCACGAGCAGTCAGGCTTAACTTAGAAGGCAATGTGTAAAGTATTTGTGCAATAAATCATACAATACCACCATATAGCACCACAAAAATACACCACACAGTGTTTAGAAAAATATATAATATTTATCAGGATAATTGTAGGTCAAAAAGAATAAAGTTGCAATGGGAAATTGTAGAGATATCACTGAAAAGTGATATAAAGTGTCTTAAGTCTTTAGAATATAAACAAAGTCTCTTTCAAGCACAAGTACCTGGTTTAGCGTGGAAAAATCTCCTCAGAGGGCCACAAAGGAAGAGGTGCGTGGAAAAAGGGTGTGTGCGTCGATTTCTCCCCAGCACACACGGACTTGCGTCGTTATTTTCCACGCGGGGAAGCCGTGCGTCGTTTTCCGGCGCGCGGACAGTCTCTTTCTGTGGATCGCGGGGATTACCAGATATCCCGGGTCTGTGCGTGGATTTTCCTGCTCGTTTTCCGGCTGCGTGTCGGTCTGCGGGGCTGCGCGTCGAAATTACGATCTCACGGCAGGCGCTGCGTCGATTTCTCCTCTAGAGGTCGGGCGGCATTGTCCTTGCGAAGCCGTGCGTCGGATTTTCGGTCGTCCCAAGAGCGTCGCGTCGGTCAGCGTCGGTGTGGGGCGTTTTTCTCGCTGCGGAACAAGCTGTGCGTCGAAATATTCGGCGCACGGAGCGTCCAAGTGAAAAAGAGAAGTCTTTTTGGTCCTGAGACTTCAGGGAACAGGAGGCAAGCTCTATCCAAGCCCTTGGAGAGCACTTTCACAGCCAGACAAGAGTTCAGCAAGGCAGCAGGGCAACAGCAAGGCAGCAGTCCTTTGGAGAAAGCAGGCAGGTGAGTCCTTTGAGCAGCCAGGCAGTTCTTCTTGGCAGGATGTAGTTTCTGGTTCAGGTTTCTTCTCCAGCAAGTGTCTGATGAGGTAGGGCAGAGGCCCTGTTTTATACCCAAATGTGCCTTTGAAGTGGGGGAGACTTCAAAGAGTTTCTAAGAAGTGCACCAGGTCCCCTTTCAGTTCAATCCTGTCTGCCAGGGTCCCAGTAGGGGGTGTGGCAGTCCTTTGTGTGAGAGCAGGCCCTCCACCCTCCCAGCCCAGGAAGACCCATTCAAAATGCAGATGTATGCAAGTGAGGCTGAGTACCCTGTGTTTGGGGTGTGTCTGAGTGAATGCACAAGGAGCTGTCAACCAAGCCCAGCCAGACGTGGATTGTAAGGCACAGAAAGATTTAAGTGCAAAGAAATGCTCACTTTCTAAAAGTGGCATTTCTAGAATAGTAATATTAAATCCGACTTCACCAGTCAGCAGGATTTTGTATTACCATTCCGGCCATACTAAATATGACCTTCCTGCTCCTTTCAGATCAGCAGCTGCCACTTCAACAGTGTATGAGGGCAGCCCCAATGTTAGCCTATGAAGGGAGCAGGCCTCACAGTAGTGTAAAAACGAATTTAGGAGCTTTACACTACCAGGGCATATAACTACACAGGTACATGTCCTGCCTTTTACCTACACAGCACCCTGCTCTAGGGGTTACCTAGGGCACACATTAAGGGTGACTTATATGTAGAAAAAGGGGAGTTCTAGGCTTGGCAAGTACGTTTAAATGCCAAGTTGAGGTGGCAGTGAAACTGCACACACAGGCCTTGCAATGGCAAGCCTTAGACAAGGTTAAGGGGGCTACTTAAGTGGGTGGCACAACCAGTGCTGCAGGTCCACTAGTAGCATTTAATCTACAGGCCCTAGGCACATGTAGTGCACATTACTAGGGACTTATAAGTAGATTAAATAGTCCAATCAGGTATGATCCAGAGTTACCATGTTTAAAGGGAGAGAGCATGTGCACTTTAGCACTGGTTAGCAGTGGTAAAGTGCGCAGAGTCTAAAAACCAGCAAAAACAGTGTCCACAAAGTGGAGGGAGGCAGGCAAAAAGTTAGGGGTGACTACCCTAAGGCTGTCAGGTCTAACATGTGTCCCCCCCAGCTGAAAGTGGGGGAGAGCTACCCGACCTCCTGGGAGCTCTCATCACTAAGGCGGAAGTACCTGGAGAGACCATCAGCATTGGCGTGGTCAACCCCTGGGCGATGTTCCACCGTAAAGTCCATCCCCTGTAGGGAAATGGACCACCTCAAGAGTTTTGGATTCTCACCCCTCATCTGCATGAGCCATCTGAGGGGCCTGTGGTCTGTCTGAACCCGGAAGTGAGTCCCAAACAGGTAGGGTCTTAGCTTCTTCAGTGCCCAGACCACAGCAAAAGCTTCTCTCTCAATAGCACTCCACCTCTGTTCCCGTGGTAATAGCCTTCTGCTAATAAAGACTACCGGTTGGTCTAGGCCCTCCTCATTTAGCTGTGCTAGAACTGCCCCTATGCCATGCTCTGAAGCGTCTGTCTGCACGATAAATTCCTGGGAGTAGTCAGGGGCCTTGAGCACGGGGGCCGTGCACATGGCTTCCTTTAGGGCATCAAAGGCTTTCTGACAAGCCTCTGTCCAATTCACCAACCTAGGTTGTTTCTTGGAAGTGAGTTCTGTCAAGGGTGACACAATGGTACCATAGCCCTTGACAAATCTGCAGTAGTATCCTGTGAGGCCTAAAAAGGCTCTCACCTCAGTCTGCGTTCGGGGTGGTTGCCAGGCCTTGATAGTTTCAATCTTGGCCTGGAGTGGCTGCACCTTGCCACCACCCACTAGGTGTCCCAAGTACACCACGGAACCCTGCCCAATCTGGCACTTACTAGCCTTGATGGTCAGGCCTGCCTGTTGCAGGGCCTGAAGCACCTCCTTGAAGCAGGTGTTCCTCCCAGCTGGAACTGTAGACAGCTATGTCATCCAGGTAGGCTGCACAGAAGGCATCCTTGCCAGCTAGGACCCCGTTAACCAACCGTTGGAAGGTAGCGGGGGCATTTTTCAATCCAAACGGCATCACCCGGAACTGGTAATGGCCATCAGGGGTTGAAAATGCGGATCTTTCCTTAACCCCCTCAGTCAGGGCGATCTGCCAGTACCCTGAAGTAAGAGCAAACGTACTCAGGAACTTGGAAGCGCCCAGCCTGTCAACGAGCTCATCCGCTCGGGGGATGGGGTGAGCATCAGTCCGTGTGACTGAGTTGAGACCCAAGTAGTCCACAAAGAACTGGAGTTCTGGCTTCGCACCTGGGGCAGTAGCCTTAGGGACCAACACCACTGGGCTGGCCCAGGGACTACTGGATTTTTCGATGACCCCTAGAGTCAACATCTTGGAGACCTCCTACTTGATGCTGGCCTTCACCTTATCCGACAACCTGTAAATTTTGTTCTTCACAGGGAGACTGTCACCGGTGTCAATATCATGAACACAGAGGTGGGTCAGTCCAGGAGTAAGGAAGAACAGGGGGGAGAACTGCTCCAACAGCTCATAGCAGTCTCCTTTCTGGTTTAGAGTCAGGGAGTCAGAAAGAATGACCCCGCTTACTGACCCATCACCTTCTTGGGCAGAGAGGAGGTCGGGGAGAGGTTCACTCTCCTCTTCCATTCCTTCATCTGTGACCAGAAGCATGTTGATCTCCGACCTCTCAAAATGAGCCTTTAGTCGGTTCACATGGAGCACCCTTATGGGATTCCTAGGGGTTTGGAGGTCCACTAGGTAAGTGGCCTCCCCTTTCCGCTCCTTTATTTCAAATGGGCCAGACCAGCGGTCCTGGAGAGCTCTGGGCTCTACTGGCTCCATTACCCACACTTTGTCTCCAGGTTGAAACTCTACCAGGGTGGCCTTCTGGTCATACCAGTGTTTCATTACCTCTTGACTGGCCTCAAAGTTACTTTTGGCCTCTTTCCAGAAGCGGGTCATCTGTTTGCGGAGGGCCAACATGTAGCTGACCACGTCCTGAGGGGGTGCCTTTGGAGATTTCTCCAATCCCTCTTTGACAATGCTTAAGGGTCCCCTGACAGGGTACCCATAGAGAAGCTCAAAGGGACTGAACCCTACCCCCCTCTGGGGGACCTCTCTGTAAGCAAAGAGAAGGCATGGTAAGAGGACATCCCACTTACGCCTCATTGCCTCAGGGAGGCCACCAATCATGCCTTTCAGGGTCTTGTTGAATCTCTCCACAAGACCATTAGACTGGGGGTGATAGGGTGTGGTGAACTTGTAGGTTACACCATACGCATCCCACAGAGACTTCATGTATGCAGACATGAAGTTAGTGCCTCTGTCAGACACTATCTCCTTGGGGAACCCCACATGGGTAAATATCCCCATCAGAGTTCTGGTCACCACCGGTGCAGTTACGGTCCTCAGAGGGATTGCCTCTGGGTAACGGGTGGCATGGTCCACCAAAACCAGGATGAACCTGTTGCCTAAGGCCGTTTTGGGATCCAAGGGACCAACAATGTCGATGCCCACCCTCTCTAAGAGGGGGCCAACAACAGGAAGTGGAATCAGGGGGGTTTTAACCCTTTTTCCTGCTTTACCACTGGCCTGGCAGGTAGGACAAGATCTGCAGAACTTATCTGAGTGTGTCCTCATTTTGGGCCAATAAAAGTGGGTGACAAGCCTGTTAAAGGTCTTGCCTTGCCCCAAATGTCCTGCCAGGGGAATGTCGTGAGCCAGACCCAGTAGGAAGGTTCGGTAACATTGGGGGACCACCAGCGTACGTGCTGCCCCAAAGGCCGGAACCTTAGGCTCACTGTAGAGGAGATCTTTCTCCCAATATAGGTGGTGATTGCCAGAGGCGTCACCCGCTGCCTGGTTTGAGGCTTGTTTCCTCAGACCTTCCAGAGTGGGGCATTCTTTCTGCGCCTTGCAGAATTCCTCCCTGGTGGGTCCACCCTCAACTTGCCAGCCAGCAAGCTCAGGTAAGTCACCTAGGGTGGCAATGTCTTCCCCAGTTGGCTCGGGAGCCTCCTCCTCAGGGGCCCCGTCAGCCACTGCGGGAACTTCTGGGGCCGGTTTCCCGTGCCCCTTGTCCCTTCTCTTGGCAGCTCTCTGGGCCATCGTTCCAGGCTCCAGACGCCCTTGACTTCCCTCTCGGTCAGCCATGGACCGTGTGGTCATGCAGACCTACTCAGGTAACCCTAACATCTCCAGGTGAGACTTGAGCTCCACTTCTTTCCAAGCAGTATGCTCAAGATCATTGCCTAACAGACAATCTACAGGCATGGCAGGACTCACAGCTACTTTCAGAGTACCAGAGACCACCCCCCACTCAAAGGGAACCAGAGCCACCGGTAGGTGACTCTCGCGATTGTCAGCGACTATGACCTGGTGGAATGTATTAGGTACTATCTGCTCTGCTGACACCAGCTGACTCTTGATAGTAGTCATACTGGCTACTGTGTCACGCAGAGCCTCCACCTTCTGCCCATCAATGGTGACCCACTGCCGTACTTGGAAGTATTTTTGGGCATGTGGACCTTGGGCACCATTTCTCCTTCTCCCAGGGACACTAGGGAAAACTCTACCAGTTCCCCAAAGCTATCTGGGTCCATCTCCCCCCGAGCGCTACACTAGTCAACCCAGGTGCCTGTCCGGTAGTGGACGGTGCCCTCTTGGGGCACTGGGGATCGCCTTTATAGTGACCATACTGGTAACACTCCATGCATTTGGGGTTAGATTTCCCTGACCTGTCATATGTCCCTGGCTTTTTCCCAAATTTGGAAAAGGAAGGGTTGCCACCCCCTCCCTGGGAATTCTTTTGGGGGCCTTTGGAGAGTTCCTTATCTGCAAGTTTATCTCCCCCCTCTTTCTTCTGTTGGGAACCCTGACCACCTTTGTGGGAGTCCCCCCCAGGTACCTTCTTGGACACTCTGGTGCTAACCCAGAGGTCCGCCTCCTCAGCAAGCTTCCTGGGATCAGTCAGCTTGCTATCCACTAAGTGCTGGCGCAACTCTGTATAAGTAGTATTAAGCATATGCTCTCTTAGAATCAAGTCATATAAACCTTTATAATCAGCTACTTTGTTGCCCTGCATCCATCCATTCAGTGCCTTACTGGAGAAGTCAAAGAAATCTACCCATGTTTGTGTGGTTTGTTTGGTGCTGTCCCTGAACCTCTGACGGTATCCCTCAGGGGTCAGCCCAAACTTGGCAAGTAAAGTGGCTTTCTGAAGTGGGTATGTGTTTTGATCAGGTTGATCCAATGTGAGGAGTTTATCCCTCCCCAATGGCGGTACATAACCCCACATAGCTACCCCCCATTGCCCTTCAGGAACCTCATGAGCCCTTAGTGCAACTTCATAAGCAGCTAACCATTTATCTATGTCATCTCCCACCACAAAACTGGGCACCACATTTTTGGGTATACAAACCTTCTTTTCTCCAGCAGGTCCTGTCAGTATGCTGCCACCATTATTGCTGGATTCAGACTGTCTTGCCTTGATCTCCAGCTCCTTGAGACTCAGTTCATGAGCCAAAAATAGTTTCTTTTCAGCCAAAGCTCTCTCAGCCTCCACCTGTTTGGTTTCTCTTTCGGATTCAATTTGTTTGGCTGCTCTTTCAGCCTCAGCTTGCTTGGCTTCTCTTTCTGCCCTTCTCTCCTCCTGTTGAGCCTCAATTTTCAGTTTTGCCATTTGCAATTGGAACTCCCTTTCTTCTCTCCTTTCCTCTGCGGTCAGGCTTTGCACAGAGACACTGCTCCCTGGTCTGAAAGGGGGCACAATTACAGTGGTAACACCATCCACAGATAGTGAAAATTCCTCTGAGGGGCCATTTTCTAGCTCCTCTTCATCATCATCCTCTAAATGGGCTTCTGCCCAGGCCCTCAGCGCCACTTGAAAGTCCTCCTTTCTGGAGGCCCCTTGGGTGGGTACCCTCAATGCCCTGCAGAATCCTCTTAGTTGTTTGACTGTATACGTATCCAACTGGACTAGGCCAAAGTCCCCTGTCTGAGACCCAGTCAGAGACATGTTGAGTGAGGATTTAGTTTTTGAAAATTGTCAGGAAAAAAAAACGGATTTGCAAAAAGAGATAAAAACCAAGTTGACCTTCAACTGTGGGTAGGTAGTGAAATACTTAGCTACTGTATGTCACTGCACAAATACAAGTCCTATCCTCACCGCTGATCACCAATGTTAGAAATGGGGTTTTTGGTTGGCAGTTAGGTTACCCCCTGTCCAAGCAAAAGCCCTCACTCTAGTCAGGGTAAGTCACACACAATCCAAGATTATCCTGTGCCCACCCTCTGGTAGCTTGGCACGAGCAGTCAGGCTTAACTTAGAAGGCAATGTGTAAAGTATTTGTGCAATAATCATACAATACCACCATATAGCACCACAAAAATACACCACACAGTGTTTAGAAAAATATATAATATTTATCAGGATAATTGTAGGTCAAAAAGAATAAAGTTGCAATGGGAAATTGTAGAGATATCACTGAAAAGTGATATAAAGTGTCTTAAGTATTTAGAATATAAACAAAGTCTCTTTCAAGCACAAGTACCTGGTTTAGCGTGGAAAAATCTCCTCAGAGGGCCACAAAGGAAGAGGTGCGTGGAAAAAGGGTGTGTGCGTCGATTTCTCCCCAGCACACACGGACTTGCGTCGTTATTTTCCACGCGGGGAAGCCGTGCGTCGTTTTCCGGCGCGCGGACAGTCTCTTTCTATGGATCGCGGGGATTACCAGATATCCCAGGTCTGTGCGTGGATTTTCCTGCTCGTTCTCCGGCTGCGCGTCGGTCTGCGGGGCTGCGTGTCGAAATTACGATCTCACGGCAGGCGTCGCGTCGATTTCTCCTCTAGACGTCGGTCTGCGGGGCTGCGCGTTGAAATTACGATCTCACGGCAGGCGTCGCGTCGATTTCTCCTCTAGAGGTCGGGCGGCGTTGTCCTTGCGAAGCCGTGCGTCGGATTTTCGGTCGTCCCAAGAGCGCTGCGTTGGTCAGCGTCGGTGTGCGGCGTTTTTCAAGCCGCAGAACAAGCTGTGCGTCTAAATATTCAGCGCACGGAGCGTCCAAGTGAAAAAGAGAAGTCTTTTTGGTCCTGAGACTTCAGGGAACAGGAGGCAAGCTCTATCCAAGCCCTTGGAGAGCACTTTCACAGCCAGTCAAGAGTTCAGCAAGGCAGCAGGGCAACAGCAAGGCAGCAGTCCTTTGGAGAAAGCAGGCAGGTGAGTCCTTTGAGCAGCCAGGCAGTTCTTCTTGGCAGGATGTAGTTTCTGGTTCAGGTTTCTTCTCCAGCAAGTGTCTGATGAGGTAGGGCAGAGGCCCTGTTTTATACCCAAATGTGCCTTTGAAGTGGGGGAGACTTCAAAGAGTGGCTAAGAAGTGCACCAGGTCCCCTTTCAGTTCAATCCTGTCTGCCAGGGTCCCAGTAGGGGGTGTGGCAGTCCTTTGTGTAAGAGCAGGCCCTCCACCCTCCCAGCCCAGGAAGACCCATTCAAAATGCAGATGTATGCAAGTGAAGCTGAGTACCCTGTGTTTGGGGTGTGTCTGAGTGAATGCACAAGGAGCTGTCAACCAAGCCCAGCCAGACGTGGATTGTAAGGCACAGAAAGATTTAAGTGCAAAGAAATGCTCACTTTCTAAAAGTGGCATTTCTAGAATAGTAATATTAAATCCGACTTCACCAGTCAGCAGGATCTTGTATTACCATTCCGGCCATACTAAATATGACCTTCCTGCTCCTTTCAGATCAGCAGCTGCCACTTCAACAGTGTATGAGGGCAGCCCCAATGTTAGCCTATGAAGGGAGCAGGCCTTACAGTAGTGTAAAAACGAATTTAGGAGCTTTACACTACCAGGACATATAAATACACAGGTACATGTCCTACCTTTTACCTACACGGCACCCTGCTCTAGGGGTTACCTAGGGCACACATTAAGGGTGACTTATATGTAGAAAAAGGGGAGTTCTAGGCTTGGCAAGTACGTTTAAATGCCAAGTCGAGGTGGCAGTGAAACTGCACACACAGGCCTTGCAATGGCAAGCCTGAGACAAGGTTAAGGGGGCTACTTAAGTGGGTGGCACAACCAGTGCTGCAGGTCCACTAGTAGCATTTAATCTACAGGCCCTAGGCACATGTAGTGCACATTACTAGGGACTTATAAGTAGATTAAATAGTCCAATCAGGTATGATCCAGAGTTACCATGTTTAAAGGGAGAGAGCATATGCACTTTAGCACTGGTTAGCAGTGGTAAAGTGCGCAGAGTCTAAAAACCAGCAAAAACAGTGTCCACAAAGTGGAGGGAGGCAGGCAAAAAGTTAGGGGTGACTACCCTAAGGCTGTCAGGTCTAACATGCACCCTTCTCTCAGGCTGCACTGTGCTGTTGCTGCCACCATCTCTACTAGCCTGGCTCCTCTGATCCAGATCCCTAAGCTGAGCTTATGAGCCTTTTTCTCGTCCATGGCCATCCTCATTTTCTCCAACTCTAACTGGTGAGCTCTCTCTGCCTGTCTGTCCTGCAACTCATCAGGAGTCAAACCCTTAGATGTGACAATGCTACCTGCCAGTGGGGACCCTCTCCCTGTACATAACAAGCCCACCCACAATACAATTGTGTATGGAATGCTCTTCCTCCTCTTCATCCTCTGTGTGCCCTTCAGTTTTCTTGGCTGTCACCCAGGCCCTCAGTGCCTTCTGCAGCTCCTCCTTCCTGGGGGAACCCTTAATAGGACAGGCAAGATTTTTACAGAACTACTTCAACTGATCCACTGTATAGCTCTCCAGTTTCCCTAGGTCAAAAGCAGCTCCAACTAATGCATCTCCAGACGAAACATGATTAAGAGCTATTGAGGAAGTGCAAAGTTCCAAAGCCAAAACAAGTTCCCAATGAAGTTGAAAGAAAAGTCAATCAAAATATGAAAGTAGAAAAAAAGTCCAAAAATAGAGCAAAAAGAAAACTGTACGTGGTCACATAATGGTCTGCACTGAAAACATTTGTGTGCACTTAATCACTGTGGCCCTCATTACAACCCTGGCGGTCAGTGATAAAGCGGCGGTAATACTGCCAACAGGTCGGCAGTCAAGAAAAATGTAATGATAACCATGGCGGAAACCGCCAAAACAGACAGCCACTTTAACACTCCGACAACTACGGTAACCGCCAACAGGCAGGCGGAAGACAATTTACCACCCACAGTAATATGAGAGGCAAATCCGCCAGCTTTTCTGGGGTGATACCAACTCCATCAAAAGCACACTAGAAACAGTACACAGAAGCGAAACAACTCACCTCTCGACACTCAGGGAAGAAGCATGACGCCAGGGAGCCCGATCTACAAATTTTTCCAATGCTGGTCTACCTCCTCATACACCAAGAACACGAACGGCGACAAAGATGACCACCGTGAGTACCGCACCTAGCACACAAGGGAGGGGGTGAGGAAAAAGAGAGCGACACATACGCAACATGCAATACCCCCAACCCCACCCCCACCCGAAACACCATACACACAAACAGTACAACAACAGTACATACACACCCCATAACCCTCAGGAATAACACAAGGATAAAGTGGATTGATTAAATCGAGTATAATAGTACAATACTAGATAAATACATCCTTAAAGCAATAAATACGTCCTTTAAGCAATGTACAATATATGCAAATGGAGGGACAATGCCCATTCCAAAATGTCCGTGGCCCACGGGGCCATAACACGTAGGCCAAAGCCACACTTGACTCCTGCCTCAATATGGAGAGAACACTGCAGGGGCATAAGGTCAAAAACACGAACGCACCTCAGGGGGACAGGGAATGGGGGGGAACCTCAGCCAGAAGATGGTACAACGCCACTGCGGCTGGAGGGGGCTACATGCCCACTGCTTGGTCCTGGGGAGTGCAAAACCACAGTCTCTCAAGTGGATACCTTCTTCCACTGGTTCTGGAGGGGGCTTTGTGCCCAGTGTGCTTCATCCTGGCAAGGCGGGGTGAGTGGATGCCTTCTTTCACTGGTTCTGGAGGGGGCTTTGTGCCCAGTGTGTTTCATCCTGGCAAGGGAGTGTGAGTGGATGCCTTTTTCCACTGGTTCTGGAGGGGGATGTGTCCAGTGTGCTTCATCTTGGAGTGTGCAAGGTCACAGTCTCTCACCTTGGTGTCACACCTGCAGGTGTTGCAGGGGCCAGGATGCACTGTAGCCCATGTAGTCACAACTACACACTGCTCGCTGGTGGTGACGGCTGCTCAGTGGATGGCAGCTGCGGTGCAGGTGGCGGTGCTGTCATTGGTGGGGGCGGCTCCTCCCCTTCCCCTGCAGCCTCGGACGGCTGCCCAATGGGGCTGCTGCTGGCAGTGGTGCTGGTTGCGGTGCAGTTTGTGGTGCTGGCCGTGGTCCAGGTGGTGGTACTGGCCGCGGTGCAGGTGGCGGTGCAGTCGGTGGTGGGGGGGAGGCTCCAGCCCTTCCCCTGCAGCAGCGGATGGCTGAAGTGCCATGGCTGGTGTTGTATGCCCCTTCCTGCCCTTGGCAGATGGTGGTGCCTCCTTGCTTTTGCCAGCTCTTGTTCCCTTCCTGCCCTTGCTGGCTGGTGGTGCCTCCTTACCCTTGCTGGCTGGTGTCCCCTTCTTGCCCTTGCTAGGTGGCGGCCCTTTCTTTCCCTTACCAGGTGGTGCAGGCACACTGGCTGTGCTGTCGGGTGCTTCATTGGAGCCTCTCACACCTGCAGTAGCTCCAGAAACTACTGTGGCCGTGGACTGTATGGCTGAGGTGCTGGGCAGGGTTTTGGCCTCCCTGGCCCGAAGTGAAGGATGGGGGGGAAGGGTAGGGAATAGGTTAAGGCTGGCAAAGAAAAGCTTATTAGGGACACTGGGGCGGGAAGTGGGTGAAGGTTTGGGAGTGGAGGAAGATGGAGTGGTTGTAGGAGGTGTCTGTCTGCTGTGTTTGGGTGTAGGTGCATGGGCTGTTGTGAGGTGGATGGCTGTTGGGAGTCTGAGTGCTTGCGTTTGTGTACTTTGGAAGGAGGGGTCACAGACACACTGGGAGAGGACACAGGGGACGTGTGTATGAATGTGAGGGTGGTGACTGCCAGTTTGGGGCGTGTAGTG
The DNA here is from genome assembly GCF_031143425.1 of Pleurodeles waltl. Taxonomy (NCBI): domain Eukaryota; kingdom Metazoa; phylum Chordata; class Amphibia; order Caudata; family Salamandridae; genus Pleurodeles; species Pleurodeles waltl. Next base: position 1,531,228,559 of record NC_090444.1, read on the forward strand.
ATAGGTGTGCTGGTGATCGAAGTAGTGGATGAGAATATAGTGGATGCAGGTGTGAGTGGAGACGCTACTGGGAGGGAGGTGGATGAGGAGGAGGAGGACACAGTAGAGGCAGTGGATATTGGTGTGTCTGAATCTGGATGATGCTTGTGTTAGTGCCTGTGGGATGAAGTGTGGTGTTTGTGTTTGCCTGAACTACTTCTGTGTGTTGATTTGGGTGAATGCTGGTCTGATGGTGTGCTTGGAATAGGCTGGGGTTGAGGGAATTGGGACTGGGTAGAGGAAGTTGGAGGGGGGAGCCTGGAGACAGCAACAATGGCTGCCATCAGTGAGTTGGCCAGATCCTGGAATGCTCTCTGTTGGGCCGCCACGCCAGAGTGAATGCCCTCCAGGTATGCATTTGTTTGTTGCAAATGCCCTGCTAGACCCTGGATGGCATTCAGTATGGTTGACTTCCCAACAGAGAGGGATCTCAGAAAGTCAATAGCCTCCTCACTGAGGGCAGCAGGGCTGATTGGGGCATGGCCTGAGGTGCCTGGGGCGAAGGAGATGCCCACCGTCCTGGGTGAGTGAGCACAGGAAACATGCTGAGGGGCTGCTGGGAGGGTGGTGCTGGTACACGGGGTGGCAGCTGTACCTGTAGTTGGGGTGGGCAGAGAGGTGTCCACCACCGCCATGATGCTTCCATCAGAGGAGGAGTCGCTGTCGGTGCTGTCCCCTCCTGTCTCCGTCGTGGTGCTCCTCTCGCCCTCCATCCCACTGGTGCCCTCACCGTCAGTGGATTCGGCCTCAAGGCCCATATGGGATGCAGCTCCCTCTGTTGCAGGTGCCTCTGCTGCAGGTGCCTCTGCTCCTCCGCCAGATGATGCTGATGCACACAAGGACAGGGTGACAAAACAGAAAGGTGGGGAAAAAGACAGAGACACATGGTCAATGCCGGCAACAACACTACAGTTGGTGTACATGTTTACAACTCACAGGGAACAGCCCTCTGCCTAGGCCTCGCACTATAAGTTACAATGCTAGTCACCAGGCCATGGGGTACGATGCCTAATGCCATTCGCTGCACACCTGAAACCCACAGGACCCCGCTCAGTAGTAGATGCCCACTACCATAATTGGGGTTGGAGTGCATCTGAGCTTTCCCATCATGGAACCTACCCTGCCATGTTCTCCCTGGCCTAGAGGCTCCCACAGCCCACATCCCCCACCCAGGTAACATCTTTACGCACACAAAGTCATAATTCTGAATCTGTACTCACCCCCTTCTGGCTGCTGTGAAGCCTTCAAGCGCCCATCCAACTCCGGATAGGCCACCACCAGGATGCGGAACATCAGGGGGGGTCAGGTTATGAACCAGCTGGGTCTCCGCTGTCTTCCTTGCCCAGCGGCGCAGGTCCTCCCACCGTTTGTGGTAGTGGGTGCTCTGCCTGTCAAAGACCCCCAGGGTCCGCACCTCCTTGGAGATGGAGGGAAAAATACCCTTTTTCTGATGGGTGCTGACCTGCAGAAAAAGATACAGCAGAAAAGCTATTATTCATACCGTCCGGACTGTCATACTCATGGCCCAACATATCCCTCCAATCCCCTTACGCACATACATTGACCACCATACATGCAGCACTCTGCCCAGGACCCCCTTGCCCCCCCTACACGAGGCTTACACACACAGCACTCCATACATTCATGCCCCACGCATCATGCTCACAGTGTACTCGCCTGTTGGTCTGGAGGACCATAAATAATTAGTACTGGGGAATGACCCCATCCACCAGTCTCTCCAACTCCTCTGAAGTGAGGGCGGTGGCCCTTTCCCCAGACACTCGAGCCATGGTCGCTTCCAGACACAGGTCACAGCAGCACTTGCAGGGTAGGCCCTCTCCTGTTGAAGGTCAAGTAGCAAGCGAATGAACAAATAGAAAATGGCGGTCACACCATTGAACCTGGAACCCATTGGTCCCAATGATAACCAATGCAGTGTTGCACGGCAGTCATCGGCCGCCGCCTGCAACAGCACACAACGCCAGTGGAATTACCTCATTTTCACTTGTACCTCCTCACAGGTCAGGCGGCCGCCATTTCAGGGGGTGACAGGCCATGGCACCTAACTGTGACATCAATGGACTTACAAGTTCACATACTGTCTCTGTAAAACAAAAATATGATATTAATCAGAGTACATGTTTGAATAGGACCATCTGCTCACCGCTTTTCACCCTAGAGTTCAACCGCTGAGGATGAATAGGAGATGTGGACATACCCCGTGTACAGACCCCTGGTGGATCTGGTGACAATGGAGGACAGGCACATTATCCTAACCTACAGACTTGATAAGGCCACAATCTAAGAGCTGTGCGCCCGATTGGAGCCAGGCCTGATTTCAGATATCCGCCACCCCACAGGTATCGCCCCTCTAATGCAGGTCCTGTCAGTGCTCCATTTCTTGGCGAGTGGTTCCTTCCAAGCCACAGTGGCCATGGCATCAGGGATGTCACAGCCTATGATGCTGACCAGAGTGTTGTCTGCCCTGATGAAACACATGCGCAGCTACATCGTATTCCCCAAGGTGGATGATTTGGCCACAGTGAACTTTTACTCTATGAATGTGCAGATGGTGTGTTTGGCGGACCAGTACATATCTCATGTGAATGCAAAGTATCCTGGCTCTGTGCATGACACCTTTATCTTGAGGAATAGCAGCATCCCATATGTGATGTCCCAACTCCAGAGGCACAGGGTGTGGCTAATAGGTGAGCCCATGGTCCACACCCAGTTGATGTAGGTATATGGGTTTGGCCCTAAGGGTGAGAGGTATCCCTCGATATTTTCATGTGACTCTGGTTATCCCAACCTCTCATGGCTACTGACCCCAGTGAGGAATGCCAGGACAAGGGCAGAGGAACGTTACAATGAGGCTCATGGGCAAACAAGGAGGATCATTGAGTGCACCTTTGGCCTCCTGAAGGCCAGATTCCGGTGCCTTCATCTGACAGGTGGATCCCTGTACTACTCACCCAAGAAGGTGTGCCAGATCATCGTTGCTTGCTGCATGTTGCACAACCTTGCCTTGAGACACCAGGTGCCTTTTCTGCAGGAGGCTGGAGATGGTCATGTGGCAGTGGTGGAGCCTGTGGACAGTGACAAAGAGGAGGCAGAGGAAGTAGTTGTGGACAACAGAACTACTATAATTCAACAGTACGCCCAGCAACACACAGGTAAGACACTGTAACTTCACCTGCCATTGCAATTTTGTGTTGGACATTGTACATGGCAGCCTGAATTTCCGATTTCTATGGCCACTTACTGTACCCTTTTCATATATCTGTGCCCCACTCTGGCTCTGGGTGTGTTTACTGCTACCCACTAAAGGTCATACCTATGTATATGTAACTGTACATTTGAGTTGGAATGTTTACATCTTGTTCAACTAATACATTTTTTAATCAATTGACAGACTCCATACTTGTATTAGTTCCAAGGCTGTTTATTTCTGTGACAATAAGTGTAGGAGGTATCGCAATGGGCTGGGCTCATGTTGGAGGAATGTCCAGGTTAAAGTTCCAGTCTATTTGTATCACAGGTGCATTGTCCAAGAGGGCATAGGAAGTGGAGCAATGGCAGTTGAAGGTGGACAGGGTGAGTAGACACAAGGGTGACATTGAGGGGAGTCTTATTTCCTGGCGGGGGTCTTGGCAATGTTCTCTGGCTTCTGTCTGGATTGCAGGGACGCATTTTGGGGTTGGTTCTCCTTCTGTAGGGGGTGGGGTGCTGGTGGCTTGTTGTTCCAGTGGCGGGGCCTCCTGTCCACTAGTGTCAGTGGAGGTGGAGGGCTGTTCATCGCTGTGGCTAGTGTTAGGGGTCCATTGGTGTGCTACTGCCTCCCTCATGGTGTTGGCCATGTCTACCAGCACCCCTGCAATGGTGACCAGGGTGGTGTGGATGTCTCTCAGGTCCTCCCTGATCCCCAGGTACTGTCCCTCCTGCAGTTGCTGGTTCTCCTGCAGCTTGGCCAGTATCTGGCCCACGGTCTCCTGGGAATGGTGGTATGCTCCCAGGATGTTGGTGAGTGCCTTGTGGAGAGTCGGTTACCTGGGCCTGTCCTCCCACTGTCACACAGCAGTCCTCCCATCTTCCCTGTTGTCCTGTGCCTCTGTCCCTTGAACAGTGTGCCCACTGCCACTGACCCCAGGTCCCTGATCCTCCTGTGTTTGTGGGGTTGCCTGGGGTCCCTGTATTGGTGAACACACTGCTGATTGACGTGTCCTGGAGACAGAGGGATGGGCCCACTGGGTGGGTGTTATGGTTGTGTTTCCTGAGGGGGGAGGCTCTGAGGTGGTTTGAGAATGTGGCTGGGTCACCGACTGTCTAGAGGTCACTGATTGGCCAGGTTGGTCATCGAGATGCAGGCTTACAGAGCTGCTGTCATCACCGTGGGCCTCTTCTGTGGGGGGACTGGATGTTGCTGGCACTTCCTCTACGTTGACGTTGCGTGGGGGTCCTGTGGGGATGTAAATGCAGTGTTATTGTTTCTGCGTGTGACATCTTGTGCATGGGTATGTTCCCCTCTATGGTTGTTATTACCAAGGCAGCTTTGGCATGTGTTGTGGTTTGGTTGGCTAAGTGATTGTCACTAGTGTGCATGCTGTGGTGATGGGTGTCCATGCAGGTCTGTGATGGGGGTCCTTGCATTGGTATTGCATGCAGGGCTTGGTATTGGGATGGGTGGGTTGTGATGGTGGGGTGTGTGGGAAGTGGTGGAGTGATGGGAGTGAAGGTGGGGGTATGTGATGGCAAGCAGGTAGGGCGGTAGTAAAGATTTGACTTACCAGAGTCCAGTCTTCCTGCTACTCTTGCCAGGCCCTCAGGATGCATTATCACCAAGACTTGCTCCTCCCATGTTGTTAGTTGTAGTGGAGGAGGTGGTGGTCCACCGCCAGTCCTCTGTACAGCTATCTGGTGTCTTGCTACCACGGAACTCACCTTCCCCCATAGGTTGTTCCACCGCTTCCTGATGTTCTGGGGTGCTGTCCCACGGCATTGACCCAGCTATGACTTTTGCCATAGCTCCATCTTCCTAGCAATGGACGTCTGCTGCACCTTTGATCCGAATAGCTGTGGCTCTAGCTGGATGATTTCCTCCACCATGACCCTTAGCACCTCCTTTGAGAACCTGGGGTGTCTTTGTGGTGCCATGGATTTATTGTGTGTGGTGTGTGTGAGGGTGTGTGGGGTTATGTGTTGGGGTGTGTGCTGTGAGGTGTGTGGATGGTATATGGGTGATGGTGTTTTGTAGCTCTGATTCAGTGGGTGCTCCTAGCTTGTCTCTCTCTCTAAGTTGTCAATTTTTTGGTCGTAAAGGGTTGTGGGTAATGTGTGCATGTGTTTTATATTGGTGGGGGTGTGTGAGTGTGGTATGTGTATGTGTATCAGGTGTGTGTAGTTTGAATAGTCCAATGTGGTGTTGTTTTGTTAGTGTGTGTGTATTTTTAGCGTGGCGGTCCGTACCGCCAATGGTTTACCACGGCTGAATGTACGCCGCAGTGCTTCGTGGGTCATGATGCTGTGGGCATATTTCTGTTGGCGTAATAGTGTGGGTTTTGGTACTGTCATTTTATCACTGACCTTTGGGCTGGCGGACTTGTGTGTGTGCCTTTATGGTGGCGGATTTCTATTTGTGGATCATAATAAGCGTAGGTGGTAGACCGCAATAGTTGCGGTATGTTGGCAGCAGTCAGCATGGTGGTAAGTGGCACTTACCGCCAATGCCATAATGAGAGCCTGTATGTCAAGTATAAACACCAGTTCAAATCCCACCGCTGCCCCCAAAGTTAGAAATGGGGTCTTTGGTGGGCAGTCAGGTTACTCCCTATCCAAGCAAGGACCCTCACTTTAGTCAGGGTAAAGGAGAATCACTCTCAGGTAATCCCCACTCACTTCCCCTTGGTAGCTTGGCACGAGCAGGTAGGCTTCACTTCAGAGACAAGGTGTAAAGTATTTGAACCAACACACATAGTAATTCAGTAAAAACACCACAAAATGACTCAACACAGGTTTAGAAAAATAGTTGGCTATTTTTAGAAAAATAGCCAACATTCGTCTAAACCAATCAAGACCAAAACAACAAAAATCCAACATACACAAGTCAATTTATGAATTTTTAAAGCTGAAACTAAAAAAAATAATGCTTAGAAACACAAAATGCTTAGATGAGGTGTTAATACGGCATTGTGACGGAGTCGTTCCCAACAATCTGACTCCAACGGCGCCCGGCACGGAGTCACGCAGACCCCCAGGTACAGTATTGAAGTGTGAAAGCAAGCTGGTGCGTGAAATCAGGGATCACAGCGTCACTGGATCCGAGGTGGTGAAGGTGGGGCGGTGTTGGTGCAAAGCATTAAATCTGCGTACTTTGGGTGGCGTCGCTCATGACGTGGTGTAGCGACTTCCAGTGAGTCGTGGACTTTGGCGGGGCTGCAGCGGTGTGAGGCCTTTGAGGGATGTCACATTCCAGCGAGGACCACAGAGTCGGTTGTAGGCGGCGTCACCGGATTCAGCAGCAGTGTCGGTCAGGGGTTGTCCTAAGTTGTTTTTCTTGGATTTTGAACAGCTTCTCCTTTCAAGGGCCCAGGGACTAGATGGGCATCCGATACAGGTGACATGTCATCACCTATGGGACGGAAACTTCACAGGATCATTTTACCAAGCCACTAACAGTACAAGCCACACAATCTACACCTGTGCAGTTACAAATTGAGCACACATGCATACAGGCATCCGCCACCATCACACACATCCATGCAAGACAACTGCCAACTCACCTGTTCCTCTGGTCACCCATATAACGTGGCATACAGGGGTAGGACCCCGTCAACCAGCTTCTCCAGCTCCTCCATACTGAAGGCCAGGGCCCTTTTCCCTGTGACTCGTGCCATTGGATTAACCAGAGTAAGGACACAGCAGCACACTCAGTGGAGTATTTGCATGCACAGGATTTGGGAGTCAAGTGAAATTGGGGTGACGACATGGCGTACGCTATGCGGCGGTGTGCACCGTCACTGCCGGCGGAGATCATGATAGGCCCAGTTTCCCCATTGACAAGCATGTAACCAATGACTGGGTGCACGGCGGTGAACACCGCTTTCCGCCATTACAACTACCGCCAGCAGATTAGTGTAATTTGATTTAAATATGAATGACAATGAAATACGCCAGCCTCAACCTTTGGGCCTTTGTCAGGCCAGTGTGCTTGGTGGGTACATTTTTGTCCACATGCACTGTAGAATGCAGCCCATTTTGAAACGGCAAGCATAAGACCACATTTATAGTTTCAGGTATGTTTGTTAGAAGAAATTGAGACTTACAAATTAATAAAACCATTGAATATGCTCACAAATATTAGACAGTGTCACAGTACAGTGCAAATAGGCTTGAAATAACTAAAAGAAAAGCAATACACAAATGTTAAATTACCCAAACCACTGCTGGAGAAAAGTTTGAAGACATGATGTTTATGATGGCTAGTTGTGCAGAAAGAACTGGGGTCTCTGGGTTATTTGGTGCATTAATAGAGGCTTTTATTGATGTTTCATGACCCAGTACAGTTCTTTTGGGTAGGCAATCCTAGTTTACCATCATTTGCATCCTCTTATTCATCAGAAAGGATAGATGGTTCGGAAAGTGTACATTCTTCCCCTATTCTATCATAAGAATGAAGGTTACATGTCTTTCAATGTGGTTAGGGTTCTTGGCTTGTGATTTTTGTCTACTTGGTTTCCAGGTCTAGATAGCCATTCTGCGTCTCCCTCCCGGCTTCAGTTTTTCTACTGCAATCCTTAGTTTATTCCACCTTCCTCCCCTAGATACCTTGCTTTCCGGTAAGGAAGAATATGCAATTTCACAGCAAGGGCCAGCTAGCCAATCTGTGTCTTACCCGGCGGGAACATGGGCTGATTGGTCTAGGGTGCGCTGGTGTGTCAGTGCCACCACTCAGGTCCATTGCATCTTCCAGCAGCTGACGCACCACTGGGCGGATATAATTGGCCGCAGACAGGACCTGCTAGGCATTGAGATTCCAGTGCTTGGTAAATAATATATTTCTATTATGTTTGTGGTCTACAATGCTAACTTTTTTTCTGCAGCTTCCACTCAGAGGTAAATTACGCTTAGTTTATATTAAGAATATTATTCATTATGTGATCCAGTTAGAGCTCGGCAGGTGATTGGCTCCACATCATTGTACTCGTAGGCACGCGCTTTGGCAGATTAGTTAGGAAGCCATTGCAAAGCAGACTCCTCTCTTCTCCTGTCTCCATAGTAAATTAGTGATATCCGTGAATTAAAGTTCTCAATGACTTTATGTAGCTCATACAGTCCCAAGCAATTTCCCAGTGATGCGAGTATCCACGCATTGCAAAAAAGGGAGACTGAGTTGGCCTATCAAGGGGGTTGAAAAATGAGAACAGATTGAAAGATCATTCTTTGTGACACATTAGTTCCAAATGTAGTTTTTCTTAAGGAAATTTGAAATAGGGATTCTAGAAGTATAGCCAACTCAATGATAGTTTATCATACTAGTACCATAGGAGATCTGAGTTAAGTACAATGTTATTGCATTTGCCTATTATACAATATTTTTGTGGATATTAATAGTACAACAAACGTATTTTTGTTATCTTCTTTAGTTCTTACATCAGCACCCAAGGGCAAGAAGAGGGGTATTACACAGACGGGTCAGGCAGGATCTGGGGACGTGCCAACCACCAGGGTCAATGCTGATGGCTCTGTTCATTCCAGTAAGTCTTGTTTTTTTATAGTATTTTTTTATTATTTCACTAACTTATAACCCTCCCCACTTTTGTACTACTTTTAATTTTGCCTTGTTTACCTTTTTTATATGGTTTCGTTTTTTTCTAACTCATCCATACTGTTATCCCTGCATTATCTTTTTTCTGTCTTTCATTAACCATTTTGTATTCCACCCCTTCATTGCTCTTCAATAATTCCAAGTCATCATCAATTGCAAGGTATAGCTCTGCTCCTCCCTTTCTCATAGCTTTTGGTTGGCTTGAGTATCTGGTTTTTCTAACATTCCAACAAAATGCCCAGTGTTATTTTTTTATAGAAGATTCTGCAGTACTAACCGAACTGCAACAATGCAATGCAGTTGCATTTGTATGATTTAAAAAAATTAAGAAGAGGAGTTGTACCTGGCATCTAAAAACTGTATACTGTTTTTGTTTGGCAGTGTGACCAGTCGAGCTCATGGAGCAGTGCGAGACATGGTGGAATAGATGTGCGATGGTAAGTTACATTGCTTGCATGTTGACAATTGCTATTTCTTACTAGCTATGAGGGTGTTGTCGTGCTCGGATTTGTGAACTCCCGCATTACAGCTATAGCAGTGGTTGGGTTACTGCCTCTTCTATCTGCAACTCAGCAAAAGTACACATAATGTACACTAAAAACGATTGCTTGATGGAGACATGAAAGAACAGAAGGTGAAAAGAAAGAATGGGTGAAAAGAATGGAAGCAAAGGATGCAAGGGTGGATGAAAAAGGAAGCATGGGTGGGTATTGGTAAATAGATGGATGGATGAAAGGATGATTGAAAGAAAGTGTGGCTACTTGGTACTGATGGATGGAAAAAGGATTGTGAATTTGGGTGAAAGACTGGATGAGAGAAAGTAAAGCTTAAATCATGTTGGCTGTGGGTGAATATAGTAGGAAGAATCAAAGGATGATTGAATAATTGCTTGGATGAATAAGAAGGGAGCTCCTGCGTAGTGGGGCATGCTTAGTTCTCACCTAATTCGCTTGCTTTTTGTGTTTTATCATTTATGGTTATCAGAGGTATGGTGAACAGTGAATGGTATTTAAATTTATGTTCTAATCCCTTGACTCACTGTATTTGCTAAATGAGGCAGATATGTATCCCATCATCTTTTACCAACCCCCTCCCTGGCCATAGCATTTCACCACCCATGACTAAATTATTTTATACCTGTTCATATTTTTCCATTTTGACTTTCACTATTCAGTGACTGAATAAGGCAAATATTAGGCACACGATTAATTGATGATCAGTGACATCCCTCTCTTCTTTAGTAGCAAAAGCTCTACCTACCTGCCTAATCCCTCTGCCTTAATCTGCAGTAGAGTACGAAAAATGTATTTCCTTTCCTTACTGCCCAGTGAATGAATTTGTTGTAAAGAATTTGTGATGGAAGGGAGCCAAGTGGGTAAAGTGGGACTAGAAAGTTCCTGATTTGATTTCAAGTTTGGCGTAAGGGATACTCTGGGATACTCTGTGATGAACATGCCAAATACAACCTATATAGCCCATTCCTTTCCCTGTAGTGCAGGACATTGTTTTCCCCACCATCTACGTACAGTAGATAGGATAGATAATTGTTAGCTATAGCTGCCTGAGCTGTAGACAGTAGACAGTAGCAAAGTACTCAATGCGCTGGCTAGCATGCTTCAAATTATTTGGCATAACATGTGGTACTCCATAGTGCAGAATGCCCTACTCATCATAAATGAGAGGTAATTAAATCCTACTTTTTCACCAAATGTGTCTGTTTAGTTACTAGAGAAGCCTTTAAAAGGTCTGGTCTTATTCTCCCTTAATTCTTTTCTATCAGACAGTCACTGCTTTTTATTTGAGGCATGTGTAAGTAAATGAAAAAACGTGGCCCTGTGAATCTCCCTAATCATAATCACATTTGGGTACGGGGTTATTTGTTTAGGGAGAGGTGTAGGACTCTCGTGGGTGGAAAGGGAGGGTTTTATATTTGTAAATAATTAAAGGGGCTATTTTTTACTTAGTTTCTGCCTCAAATTTGGTGTTTTAGACTTTTAGTTTGCACTGCTGTCTTTTAGTGTGGCCTGTCTTTTTAACCTGCTAAAAAAAGTGTATGTCATTTACTTATATCCTTGCTCTATTGCCCTCCGCAACTATATACTGACCACTAGGCGATGTTTGCCCTTGCCTAATTTGCCTGCAAAAAACTAGTACACACAGACAAAAACTTCTTCAGTAGAAGAAGTTCACTTCAATCCATATTTCTTCTGTTACCTGAATAGATGAAGTGAGGGAGTCTTCTTACTGCAGGGTTTTTCCTATGGTGGCATCTTAAGGGAGTAGTAGAGGTAGTAGCAGTAGGCAAGCACACCAACAGGAAAGTCAGAAGGTGCCACTCCCACCTATGCCAACTTCAACTGCTGGATTAATTAAAGGGTCCGTCAACTCGATTGAAAGAAAACAGTGAGTTAGTGGGTCATATATCATAACTTTAGGAAGACTGAAAACAACTACCACAATGACAGCATTAGACACATAAGAAGAAAGACCATATGATAAAAAAATCTAGCAATATCAATGTCTTCTGAGCAATAATGAAAAGCTATAAAACCAAAGAAATGAAAAGATGGAGTCAGGTGAAGTCGGCTCAGACTCAAGAGTGGTTGGAACAGGTTACACATTTATGGAACACACACACAAGGTATAAATGGTGATTTTGATGGGGATGGTGTACAATATTGCTCTGGTAATGGAAGGCTAGAAGGTCATGCAGTGAGTTGGTGTTGCTTTTGCCACATCCACCCTAACAAGTGGGTGATTCAATAATCACACAGCCCGGGGGAAGAAGGTTAGGGGCTCGATGAATGGATGGGAAAGGAGATTTGGAAAAAGGTGTGACAAAGACAAACACTACACAAAAGAAACCACAACAGTATTCATTGAGGTGCTGAGCAGCACATCATCCTCAATTTGTTGTGGAAGGAAACAAAGGGATAAGTATGACACAGTTCAGTTAAATACATTACAAACAGTCCTTCTGCCCCAGGGTGACCTCAGATAGTATATCCTAAAAGTTATGTATTCTAGTTTTGAAACATGGAAGATTGAATTTAACACATCCAGTTCTAAAAATTATGGCCCTCATTACAACCCTGGCAGTAAAGGCCGCGGACCGCTGTGCTGACGGCTGCCAACATACCGTGGCCGCGGCGGGAATCCGTTACAGGTATTATGACCCACATCTAGAAATCCGCCACAATACAGATACCCACACAAGTCCGCCATGCCAAAGGTCAGTGAGAAACTGGCGACAGCAAAACCCACACCATTATGCAAACTACGCCCTCAGTTTCACAACCCACGAATCAATGCAGCGGTCTTTCAACAATTCAAAATACACACACCTGACACACATACACACACCACAACCACACACCAACACCACTATAAAACACCCACCCACATTACCCACAACCCCTTACAACAACATTTTTGGAAGAAGCAGAGAGAGAGAAAAGCAAAGACAACACCAGCATCCAGAGGCACACAACACCATCACTCAGACACCATCCACGCACCTCAAAAAACACACCCCAACACATCACAACACACATCATATCAACCATCGCCTCACACATCACCCACACCACATCATGGCACCTCAAAGACACCCCAGGTTTTCAGGGGAGGAGCTCAGGGTCATGGTGGAGGAAATCATCCAGGTAGAGCCACAGCTATTCAGATCACAGGTACAGCAGACATCCATTGCAAGGAAGATGGAGCTATGGCGGAGAATTGTTGACAGGGTCAACGCAGTGGGCAGCATCCAAGAACACGGGATGAGATCAGGAAGAGGTGGAATGACCTACGGGGGAAGGTGCGTTGCGTGGTATCCAGACACCAGGTAGCAGTACAGAGGACTGATGGTGGACCCCCACCTCCTCACCCACAACTAACAACATGGGAGGAGCAAGTCTTGCAATAATGCATCCTGAGGACCTTGCAGGAGTAGCAGGAGGACTGGACGCTGGTAAGTCAAATCTTTACTACAGTATCCCCCCACCCTACCTGCATGCCATCCCAAACACCTACCCCTGCCCTCACACACATCACCCCAACACCTCACAGATACCGCACTATCACAACCCACACATTCCATTACCAAGCCCTGCATGTCACAACAATGCATGGACACCCTTCACAGACCTGCATGGACACCGATCACCAAAGCATGTCGAGTAGAGAGACTCAGCCAGGGCACACAATCACCACTCACACAAGGGCAAAGGCGATAATGCAAGCACAAGAGTAAAGGGAAACTCACCCATTGCAAAAGATGGCACACACAGATACAATAACTATGCATTTACACCCCAACAGGACTCCTACCCAACGTCACTGGACAGGAGGTGCCAACCATATACAGTCCCCCCACAAAAGAGGCCCACAGTGACGACAGCAGCCCTGCACGCCTGGATCAAGATGACCAGCCTGGCCCATCAGGGACCTCTGGACAGTCGGTTCCCCTGCCACAGTCCCAAACCATCACTGAACCTCCCCCCTCAGGAAACACCACCACATCACCCACCCAGCGGGCCCATGCCACAGTCTCCAGGACACGTCAATCAGCAGTGTGTCCACCACTACAGTGACCCCAGCCAACCCCACTAACCCAGGATGATCAGGGACCTGGGGTCAGTGGCAGTGGGTACACGGTTCAGGGGACAGAGGCACAGGACAACAGGGAAGCTGGGAGGACTGTTGCGCAACAGGGGGAGGAGAGGCCCAGGGAACCCACTTTCCACAAGGCACTCTCCAACATCATGGGAGCATATCACCATTCCCAGGAGACCATGGGCACAGTACTGGCCAAGTTGCAGGAGACCCAGCGGCTGCAGGAGGAACAGTACATGGGGATCAGGGAGGACTTGAAGTCCATTAACACCACCCTGTTCACCATAGCAAGGGTGCTGGCAGACATGGCCAACACCATGAGGGAGACAGTGGCCTACCACCGGGCCAGCCTGAACGATGAACAGCCCTCGACGTCCGCCGGCGCTAGTGGACAGGAGGTCCCACCACAGGACCAACAGACCACCAGCCCCCCACACCCTGCAGAAGGAGAACCACCCCGCAAACGGTCCCTGCTATCCAGGCACAAGACAGAGAACATTGTCAAGACCCCCCCCAGGAAATAAGACTCTCCTGATTGTCACCCTTCTGTCCCACTATGTCACCCTGACCACTTTGAACTGCCATTGCTCCACTTCCTATGCCCCCTTGGACAATGCACCTGTTATCCAAAGAGACTGGACTCTACCATGGATATTCCTCCGCCATCACCCCAGCCCATTGCACATCCCCCTCCACTTATTAGCACTTAAATAAACACCCTTGAATCACAAAACAATCTGGAGTCAGTCTGTACTTTCACAAATGTGTCACTATAACCTCTTTGACAAATATCAATGTTAATGTTCATTTGCGCATACCAAAGCATGACAGTTGTTTGGCAGCAGTGAATATAGCAGAAGGCAGAATGTGGTACCCAGATCTGTGAAAAGGAAAGCCAAAGTGAACTGTCAGGGTCCATACACAGAGGTAAAAAGGCAGACTTATACAATGTCCTCCAGAAGTCTGATATGAAAGGAGCAATGCCAGTCTCTTAGCTGTGCCTCACTGGAAGTACTGCATGATGATGTTGTTTCGGTTGTCAATATTTTCTTCATCCGCCTCCTCTTCTTCACTGTCCACAGGCTCCACAGCTGCCACAAGACCAACATCAAGCCCATTCTTCTACAGAAAAGGCACCTGGCATCGCAAAGCCAAGTTGTGCAACACACAGCATGTCACAATTAACTGGCACACCTTCTTCGGTGAGTAGTACAGGGAGCCACCTGTTAAATGGAGGCACCGGAATCTGGCCTTCAGGAGGCCGAAGGTCCACCCTATAATCCTCCTAGTTCACCCATGTGCCTCATTGTAGCATTCCTCTGCCCTTGTCCTGGGATTCCTCACTGGGGTCAGTAGCCATGACAGGTTGGGGTAACCAGAGTCACCTGCAAATGTCGAGGGATATCTGTTAGACATACACCAACCCTTAGGGACTATCCCATACCCAGACACCTATTCATTCTGTGTAAGGACCTTGGGCTTACCTATTAGCCACATACGGTGCCTCTGGAGTTGCCCCATCACATAAGGGATGCTGTTTTTCCTCACAATGTAAGCATCATGCACAGAGCCAGGATACTTGGCATTCACATGAGAGATGTACTGGTCTGCCAAACACAGCTTCTGCACATTCATGGAATGGTAGCTTTTACGATTTCTGTACACCTATTCATTCCTGCGGGGGGGACAAATGCCACATGTGTACCATCAGTGGCACCAATGATGTTGGGGATATGTCCCAGGGCATTTCACTGTGGGCAAATGCTCCACCTGGGGGAAAACGACATAGCTGCTCATGTGTTTCTGCAGGGCAGACAACACTCTGGTCAACACGTTAGAGAACATTGGCTGTGACATCCCTGATGCCATGGCCACTGTTGTTTGAAAGGAACCACTGGCCAGGAAATGGAGCACTGACAGGACCTGCACTAAAGCGGGGATACCTGCGGGTTGGGGGATAGTTGACATCAGGTCAGGCTCCAATTGGGCACACAGTTCTTGGATTTTGGCACAATCAAGTCTGTAGGTGATAATGATGTGTCTGTCTTCCATTGTCGACAGGTCCACCAGGGGTCTGTACACCGGAGGATGATGCCATCTCATCATCTGCCCCAGCGGATGCGCCCTATGGAGGAGAATGGTGAGCAGAGGGTCTTGTACCACATAGGTTGCACATGGGTGTTTTGCACTATTGTGATTTAATCGGTGTGTGGAGCTGTCTGTCCGTATTCCTGCCCAAATGTGCAGTGATGCAGTTAGGTGCCCTGCCATGTGCCCCCTTGAAATGGCAGCTGCCTGACTTGTAAAAAGGCTCAAGGGGAAATGAGGTAACCGCGCTAGCGTTGTGCAACGTTGCGGTAGGCAGTCGAAGACCGCTGCGCAATTCAGCATTGGTTGTCTTTGGGCCCTATGGGTTCCAGGAGCAAATGATGATGTACACGGCGGTAACGGTACGCACGACCGCGGATGTGACTGCCATTTTCTATCTGTTCACTCACTTGATACCTGACCTTTAACAGGAGAGGCCATGCACTGCAAGTGCCGCCTTTGAACTCCATCTGGAAGCAACAATGGCTCATGTGTCTGGAGAAAGGGCCCCTGCCTTTACCGTGGAGGAGTTGGACAAACTGGTGGATGGGGTCCTCCCCCAGTACCCGCTAATCTATGGTCCTCCAGACAAACAGGTGAGTACACTGTCAGCATGATGGATGGGACACAAATGTATGGAGTGGTCTGGATGGAAGATACATGTTGGAGGGGTCTGTGGCCTGCATGTGAGGATGGTCAGTGTATGTGTTTCAGGGCATGGGTGAGAACTGGTGGGCAATGAGTAAGAAGAACTGGATGGGGGAATAATTTCCATTCTTACTTTACCTTTCCTCTAGGTCAGCGCCCACCAGAAGAAAGGTATTTGGCGTGCCATCGCCAAGGAAGTGCAGACCCTGGGGTCTATCATAGGCGGAGCACCCACTGCCCCAAGAGATGGGAGGACCTGTGCCGCTGGATCAAGAAGACGGCGGAGGCCCAGCTGGGAATGGCCTCCCAACGTGGAATGGGTGCCCGTTGAACCATGATCCCCCTGATGTTCCGGATCCTGACGGTGGCCTATCTGGAGTTGGATGGGCACTTGAGGGCATCACAGCAGCCACAAGGGGGTGAGTACAGTTTCATTCAGCTGACTCTGCACGCTTTACTAGGTGTCTGGGTGGGGGATGTGGGCTGTGGGTTTCCCTAGGCCAGGGCCAACCTGGTAGGGGAGGTCCCTTGTTAGGTAGGGTCTGTGCCACTCCAACCCCAATAGCGGTAGTGGCCATCTACAATTAATTGGGCTCCTGTGGGTTCCAGGTGTGCAGCAAATGGGGTTAGGCATCATCCCTCATGGGCAGGTGATTTTCCAAAGAACTGTTAGTGCATGGCCTAGTGCATAGGGCTGCTCCCTGTGTGTTGTGTCTGCCAACGGTAGTGGTTTTGCTGGCATTCACCATGTGCCTCCTCTGTCTTTCCCCCCCTTTTAGTTTTGTCACCCTGTCCTTGTGTGCATTAGAATCATCTGGCGGAGGAGCAGTGGCACCGGAGCAGAAGGGGGCTGCAACCCACATGGCCCAGGAGGGTGAATGTACGGAGTCTGAAGGCACCAGTGGGACAGAGGGTGAGGGGAAGTCCACGACTGGGACAGAAGGGGGGCACCAGCGACAGCGACTCCTCCTCTGATGGGAGCTCCCTTGCGGTGGCAGGCACATCTGTGCCCACCGCAACAACAGGTACAGCCACCACCCCTCCTACCAGCACCGCCCTCCCAGCAGCCCCTCAGCATGTTTCCCATGCCCGCTCACCCAGGAGGGTGGGCAGCTCCTTCACCCCAGGCACCTCAGGCCCTTCCCCAGTCAGCCCTGCTACCCTCAATGAGGAGGCTATTGACCTTCTGAGATCCCTCAATGTTGGGCAGTCAACCATTTTGAATGCCATCCAGGGTGTAGAGAGGCATTTGCAGCAAACAAATGCATACCTGGAGGGCATTCATTCTGGCGTGGCGGCCCAACAGAGAGCAGGCTCTGGCCTCAGCACTGACGGCAGCCATTGTCCCTGTGTCCAGCCTCCCCCCTCCAACCTCCACTATCCAGACCCAATCCCCTCTACGTCAGCCTATCCCAGCGTGCACACACATCAACACGCAAAAGTGGATCAGGCAAACATAAGCACCATACATCCCACCGGCACTGACACAAGCACCATACCCATGCAGACACACCAACATCCACTGCCTCCACTGTGTCCCCCTCCTCCAAGTCCTCCACCTCCCTCCCAGTCTCATCTCCACTCACACCTGCATTCACTACATCCTCAGCCACTACCTCCATCACCAGCACGCCCATCACCACCCACCGCTCACATGCAATTACCACCCCCACTACCATTCACACTTCCCCTGTGTCCTCTCCCAATGTGTCTGTGAGCCCTCCTTCCAAAGTACACAAATGCCGGCACACACCCACTGAACAGCCATCCACTTCACAACAGCCTCCAACCCATGCACCTTCACCCAAACTCAGCAGACATACACCTCCTACAACCACTACCTCTTACTCCACTCCCAAACCCCCTCCATCTTCCCGTACCAGTGTGTCTAAAAAACGTTTCCAGGCTACCATTTACCTCTTCCCTACACCTCCCCCCTGTCCTTCCCTTAGGGCCAGGTTGTCTAGAGGCCTGACCAGCACCTCAGCCCCCAAATCCTCATCCAGTGTGGTCCTTGCAAGTCCAGGAACATCGAAGGGGGCACCCATCAGGGCTGCCAATGTGCCATCTGGTGAAGCCAAGGACCACCCTATTCCACCACCTACCAAGGTAAAGAAGGGGCCAGCATGCAGAAAAGAAAAGCCACACCAACCACTCAGCAAGGCCTCTTCCAGAACCAAAGAGGACAGTGCCAAGGTCCCAGCAGAGACTTCCAAGGTGGGGAAGGGATACAAGAGCAAAGGTAAGTCAGCTCAGGGCACAGAGCCTCAGGGTGAGGGACTGGTGTCACCCCTTTCGCAAGACAGCCTAGAAACCTGTACCGCGTTGGGCACCGCCACAATGACCGCCACCTACACTGCTGCCTGCATCGCCATCTGCGCCGCCATCTCTACAGCCACCTGCACGGCAGCTGCCTCATTTACAGTCAGCAGCATCATCCCAAGTGGGCAGCCTTCCAAGGCTGCAGGAGACGGCCTGGTGTCTCCCTCCACAAGTGCAGACACCTGCACCACCGGCAGCATTTCTGCCGCAGACACCTCCGCAGCAACCGCCGCCTGTCCCGCAAGGTGCCCAGCCAGTGCTGCTACAGCGGACATCAGCAGCATCCCCAGTGGGCAGGCGTCAGAGCCTGCAGGAGATGTCCTGGACCCGGCACACACTAAATGAGGCACCACCACCAGCGCTGGCACTTCCAGCAGTTTGCAGCCTTAGTCGTCTCAAGGAGGAGTGTGGCTCTGCCTCCATGGAGTATCATGCTACCTGTTACCGGTAAATCTCGTGGCTCAGACACCCATGTGAGGCAATGGGAATTGCCAGACCGCTGGTGCAGCATCAGTGGGCACCATGCCCCCTCCTGAACCAGTGTAGAACAGCATCCAGTACCCCAGTCCTCGGCAGGATGAAGCACTCTGGGCACCAGGCCCCCTCCAGAACCAGTGGATAACAGCATCCACTACCCCAGTCCTTGGCAGGATGAAGCACTCTGGGCACCGGGCCCCCTCCAGAACCAGTGGAGAACAGCATCCGCTAGAGAGCCTGTGGCTTTGCACTCCCCAGGACCAAGCAGTGGGCAGACCACCCACTTGAGAGACTGTGGCTTTGCACTCCCCAGGACCAAGCAGTGGACATGGAGCCCCCTCGAGGAGCAGTGGCCTCATCTCATCATCCGGCTGAGGTGCCCCTCCCCTTCCCCCTGAGGTGCCTGTGTTTTTTTCGACCTGATGCTCCTGCAGTATTCTCTCCGTTTTGAGGCAGGTGTCATGTGTGGGCTTCGCCCATGCTTTTTGGGACCACTGGTCTACGGACATTTTCTGGGACAGTGTACGGACTTGTGTACTTGCTGTAAATATTTGTATATACTGACGATTTGAAGTTATCTTGGGCTACCTGATTGTTCGATTATTACACTTGTTAAACTCATTTCATTTGGTCCTTGCGTTCTTCCAGGGAGTGACGGGGTGTATCCGTGATGTAATTAGATGTGTGTGTGTGTGTGTGTGTATGTTGTTGTGGGTGGGGGGATGGGGTGTTGCGTGTGTGTGTCACTCTCTTTTTCTTCCCCCCTCCCCTGTGTACTAGGTGCAGTACTCACCATTGTCGTCACCACCGTCTTTGATGTTCCTGGTAGATGAGGAGGTAAACCAACATTGGTAACACCTGTAACTCGGGCTCCATGGCATCCTGGTTCCTCGTTGGGTGACGAGAGGTGAGTGGTTTCCCTTCTGTGTACTGTTTCCGCCGTGCTTTTGATGGCATTGGTACCACCCCGGAAAAGCTGGTGCATTGTTGCCTTGTAATAGTGTGGGGGATACATTGTCTTCTACCTGTCTGTTGGCTGCTACGGCCGCGGTGTTTGTTTCTACCGCCGTGGTGGTCGGAGTGTTAAAGTGGCTGTCTGTGTTGGCAGTTTCCACAACGGTCGTGATTCCATTTTTTTAACCGCTGGCCTGTTGGCGGTATTACCGCTGCTTTATCACTGACCACAAGGGTTGTAATGAGGGCCTATGATTGTTAAAAGGAAAATGATACTGTATTGCCAAATTGGGCGATGCATCTCCATTCTCATTGGAATGTCTGTCACTCTTGGGTGCCTATCTGAACCTGTTCAGTAGGTAAGCTGGAGTCTTGAGCTTTCCCCAACTCTTGTTGCATGAGAGGACTAGGAGAAGGCTTGCACATTGAAAAAACTGTAGCTGTATTTTAAAATAAAGGAGAAGAACGGTAGAGAGTAAGGTAAGCTTCATGAGGAGTCAGGAGTGTACCAAAAAGACTCGGAGGCAGACCAAGAACATAAGAGGAGTTTCACGTTTTGGCCAGCAATGCAGCAAACACATACTCAGCAGCATTTTCAAATCAGTGTACCTCTCTCCAGTTCACAGAGCTGAGTGAGTACTAGGCCTCAGAGTCTTCGCCATCATCATGGGTTCTCTTTGAAGTTGATAACTTTCTTGTTCTAGCTGTTGAGGTAGTCCTTCTCTGTGTCTTTCCACCCTCCTCCTTGAGATTCTGAGTAACTCCTTCCCAGTCTCAAACCAAGCAAGGTAGACCTGTGAAGTGCACTGCTGGTAAAGAACAAATAGAGAAACAGAACTGGAGTATTTTGTGGAGATTTTTGCTTGGTAACTAAAGTGGCTAGTCTGTTCCAAGGAACCAGAAATACGGAGGGGACCCTGCTGGCAAATCTCACTAAGTTTAAAAGGCCAATCACTTTCAGGAAAAAATTATCCCCCACCCGCCCCCAAACGTTGCAAATCTTCGGAAACAAGTGTACAAATTTGTTGAACTCCCCCCTCACTGTCAGGCACCACATACATCAGTCATCACTTAAAAATTAAAAATCATTCATTATATCACCACTCATTGGTGCAATATTTACTTAGTGGTTACATCTTCCAATCCAAGCACAGTGATTGAACAAAGTATCCCCTCTTTGATGGCATCAACACATTTGAATTTGGCATTGGCAGTCTTTTAGTCAATGATCTTCTATTGCAGCCCTCCTAGATGATGTGAAAAATAGGATAGGCAATGACATGTGAGGGAGGGAGGCATTGTTTCCAACATCCAGAAGGGTGTGTGGGGCTCCTTCACTGCACACGGGTCCAAGTCCAAACCGGGCTTATACATGACTATAAAATGATGGGCAGCTTAAATCCAACACAAACATAATGCTCCACTAGCATTTGTTTGTTTTCTTTTGCAAGGAAAGAAAGAAAAAAAAAAGTTCAATGAGAAATAATTAAAATGTTCTATGGTGGCACTGGCATACTAAGTCCAGGAAGTACAGCCTGCCCTCAAACTCTTGAGGATTGTCCCAGAAGTTGGTCAAGCTAACATGTTCGATTCTGACCAATCATCCTCTTCCTCCTCCTTTGGAGTTTCGGGAAAGGTGAAATCAGGTGGTATAATCTGCTGCTTCATTTTGATCATGGTAATTCTCTCCACGTTTTGAGGCAAGAGACAGGTCCTTCTGCACCAGCTGCACTGAATACACATTCATCAGACATGCTGGCTACAGGACAAGCCAGAAACTTTACTGCTGAGCTCTGGCCAGTAGCACATCTTCCCATATCTATACATCAATAGGTTTTGATCCACTTATACCTTTTTTACCAGATATTCCTGGAACATTCTCTGAATCGTAATTGGTGCTGCTTTTTCCTTCCCCACTGCACTGGACGTAAGACCTGATAATTGAAACCAAGCCAATGCAGAGTTTGGGTCTGATCCTTCTGTTGCTATTGTTGCCCGTTTTATTGTTGGTGGGGTTGTTGGATCTGAGACAAGACTGTCCTCTCCAGAAGTTAAAGGCGACACCCCTGAACTGCAGAGTGGGACTCTAAGTTCCACCCTTTCATCTTCCAGTTCTCTTGCTTGCTCAACAATCCACCTCTTGTATTGTGAAATATCCCCTTCAGGAAAAGGAATAAAAGTGGAAAGAATTTTTTTGTAGTGTGGGCCAAATAGGGTGGCAGAGATGTACTCTTTGGTAGAGATAATATAATTTTTCAGCCTTGCATTTCAAGCCAAACAATATCT
This sequence comes from Pleurodeles waltl, assembly GCF_031143425.1. Classification (NCBI taxonomy): domain Eukaryota; kingdom Metazoa; phylum Chordata; class Amphibia; order Caudata; family Salamandridae; genus Pleurodeles; species Pleurodeles waltl. Next base: position 1,531,250,808 of record NC_090444.1, read on the forward strand.
TAGGCTCTCACCAAGGCATGCCTTCTGGATTTTCATTCTCACCCCCGAATGCAAACCTTTCAGAAACCTTCTTTATCTGCTCCAGTAGCAGGTGCAATAACGGGATAGCTTGGCCCATTGTACTGTCCTCCTTGCTAACTTCCCATGTGAAAACCTCGAAAAGGAGCAGCATCTGTGTGAGGCATTTGACTGGGGCCCATTTTTCCTCATCCATAGTCAAAGCATTTCCAATAACATCAGCTCCTCTTTGAATGACATAGTCATTGATCTGTTTGTATTGGTCAAACAGATGTTTCAACATATAATAGGCTAAGTTTCAATGTGTTGGCACTCCTGTATCAGGGCTTTAACTGGTTCTCTGTTACCATACCGAATAATCCCCAACTGCTTATGGGCTTTAAAGGAATGGCTGAAATGAGTACAGATGCATCTGCAGGTGGTCAGTATGTTGCTATGTCTTCTTTTTTTAAGTAAGTGATGCAGTACGCCAAACACACGATCCTGAAATTTGCCATGGCTTTAACTGGGTTATTGCCATTGTCCATGGCAACAAATTCAATTCAAAGATCTGTGGGTGGCAGCCATTCAGACACCTTGCTATTAAAATCATCAAAGATCTTTGCAGCTGTGTGTGGTTTTTCATTGGTGAACACGGCTGCTGGCACAGAAGGCTCTTAAAAACATTTTTGGGGCCAAGGCCTGTAGATAGCTTTTGCTTCACTCCCACAAAAGAGATCCATTATGCAGTGATGTACGTGTAATCAGTCGCCTGAAAACTGGTCCACATGTCTGTCATCAGGAGGATAGTGTGAACAATCCAACCAATTGCAGCATTAGGAGATGCAGCACTGGAACAGTAATTCTGGCAACATAGATCCCACTTGGATCCTTCCATTTCGGGCAGATGGCTGCCACAAACTTTAAGAATCCCACTCATTCCACAAAAGAAACAGGGAGGAGGTCCAGCACTAAACTTTTTTGCGAGCTTTCCATCTTACAAATGTGCCATTGAAAACATGCCCATAATTGTATACTGGATTTTCTTCTTCTGTGGGGCTACTGACGCAGGTGACCTTTCAGATGTAGGTGGTGGTAGACTAATTTCATGTCATGGTGTAATCACCATATGCCGTAGTATCTCCATTTGACTCTGAGTCTTCCTATGCCATTTCAGGTTCCTGAGGCGAGTGATTCTGGCTCACTGCTGGGGCAGGGATGCTTTGCGTGAGGATGTCACCCTCTTCTTCCTCACCTACCATCATGATTTGACCAGATGTAGCTGATGTAGCTGATGTTTCCTGGCTCTCCTCACCTTCACCACTGTGACTATATTTAGCCATTTTTAAGGTGCTCCTCCCACCAGATTGTATGATGTTTTTCATATACCAGTATTATAATATGAACCAGGATTACCTCGGTGAACACTAGTGTGGCAAATGGAGCATATGGCAATGTTCTCCTCCTGTTTGTTAATCATAAAAATGTCCCAAACTGGTGAGGAGGACTTTCTTATTGGGCCACTGCTTGAAGAAGAACTGGAGTTAGGTGGATGTGTCAATTGCCTCTCTACAGTGCATACTTGTACTGAGGTACGGGTTGGTGCAGGTCCCTGCTGGGGCCTTACGAATATGGGTGCTGGTGGTGCTGCCTGTGCCACACTCCTCAGAGCAGGTTGTATAGTAATGTCGGACTCCTCTGTACCAGCTTCCACAATGATTTGCTTATCATCATCATTCTCCTCATCATCACCCCCTTCCATGATTCTAAGACTTTCCAGAACTTTGCTTTTCCCTCGCCTCTCCTGGCATCTCCCAGACTCTGCTGGGGTACATTCCATGTCCCTATCATCATCATCAGAAGTGGTGCTTGAAGAAGATGGCGGAGTACTACCCTTTTTTTTTCTTGCTTTTAGATCTGGGAGCCATTGATTCTAAAAAGAGGTTCTTGCTCCGCAGGAAGCCTGACCTCCTGTTCTGCTCCAACTTCAGGAAGATCTGGCTATGGTTGCTGTCCACTTTGCTCTGTTTCCTGAAATGATTGGGTACTATTTTGAGAAAAGGACAAATCCAGTTCAATATCACTGCTCGTCTGCGTCACCATAATTGCAGTAGCAGCCTCACTGACAGACATGGTCTCGGGCTTAGGTTGGGGTGTTGCAATGGATGTGGGAGTGCTGCTCCCAGGTTCCTCCCAGGAGGCTAGTGTGGCAGGCACATGTCTCCCAAAAAGGTTTCCTTTGGCACGCCACTAGTAGAAAGGTGCTTCTTTTTCTTACTGGCCACTTTCTTGAGAGGAACTTTCTTTGGGGCCATCTCAAGCTCTAGGTTAGCAGTGGCACTAAGATACTTAAGTGAAAGAGTTTGGAGGACCGAAGTAATTGTAAGGCCTTCTTTTTGGCAGGGCTCATGGTGATGTGGGGTTTCTTCTCGTTTGCAGTTAAAAGCAACTAAGCAAGAAAAACATGTAGTTAGTGAAATATGACATTTTTGAAGGTTGAAATAGTACAGACAAATGCAATTTTAGTGTGGTTGGTTATTTAAGTAGTAAGTACCAATATAATCAAACATTGTAAAGGCAAACCACACCACCACATCATAAAAAAATCGCATTTCAAATCAAGCAGCACAACAGGCAGATTTAGCTCTTTGCTTTATCTCCATCTGTTTTAAAGGAGACACCTGGAGAAGTCAGAGAGAGGTGCATGAGTAAATGGAATAACCCTTTAAATAACCTATGGCGGCAAGGTGGTCATGGGGAAGTGGAATGGTAATTAACCAAATAAATTATGCTGTTGATTTGTCTGCAGTGCTCTGCAGCCCGTGAAGTCCTGGAGGAAATAGAATTACACCTAAAGAAACTGAATGCCGTAGTGCAGCTGTGTATCTTTGTTGGATGGATGAGTGGAGGAATGGATGGATAAGGATGGATGAATAAAGGCAAAATGTAGAATTAAATCAAACTTACCATAAAAATAAAACATTAAAAAAAATTCAACAAACTAAAATATAAAAAATAAAAAAATGAAGAAAATGTTTTAACTCAAAATAAAAAGTAAAAGTAAAAAACAATAAAAACTAATACAAAAATTAAGCACTAAAATATGAAAATGTAAATACAGAAATTAAAAACATTAAACATCAAATTAAAAAAATGCAATTAAAAATGAAATACAAAATGAAAATAAAAAATAAAATAGAAAATAAAAATACAATTTTAAAATAGAAAAAATAACACATAAAAACAGAAACTTAAAAAAAAAAAAGATCAATAATTAACCATGTTTATATGTAATCCTATGTCAAAGACACACTGGCTGTATGCACATAATGGCTGCCCACCAGCCACATAGACAAACAACAAAGAGCAAGGAGACATAGCAAACAAAGGACACATGCAAGCCTATGGCAAGGGCCACTGGCTGGATGGGCAAAATGGCTGCATGCTAACCACATGGTCAAACAACAACAAGGAGCAATGAGTCCTGGTGAACAAAAGACACATGCAAGCTTATGGCAAGGGACACTGGCTGCATTCACAAAATAGCTTCCAGCCAGCCACATGATAAAACAATAACAACAAGGAGCAAGGAGGCATAGCAAACAAATAACATGTGCAAGCTTATGGCAAGTGACACTGGCAGCATGCACAAAATGGCTGCCAACCAGCAACATGATCAAACAACAATGGCAAGGAACAAGGAGGTATGGCAAACAAAGGACACATGCACACCTATGACAAGGGGCACTGGCTACATGCACAAAATGGCTGCCAGCTAGCCACATTGTCAAACAACAACGAGGAGAAAAGAGGCATTACAAACATAGGACACATGCACGTCTATGGCAAGGGGCACTGGCTGGATGGACAAAATGGGTGCCAGCTACATGGTCAAACAACAACAACAAGTAGCAAGGAGGCATGGCAAACAAAGGATATATGCAGGCCTATGGCAAGAGACACTGGCTACATGCACAAAATGGCTACCAGCCAGCCACATGGTCATACAACAAGAAGGAGCAAGGAGGCATGTCAAACAAAGGACACATGCAAGCCTATGTCAAGGGACACTTGTTGCATGCACAAAATGGCTTCCAGCCACATGGTCAAGCAACAACTACAAGGAGCAAGGATAATATAGAAGAACACATACAAGTCAAACAACAACTGAGAACACGGAGGCAAGGGCAACAAAAAAAAATGCAAGCCTAAGGCAAAAGGACACTGGCTGGAAGGACAAAGTGGCCGCCAGCCACATGGTCAAGCAACAACTGCAAACAAGGAGGCATGGAGAACAAACAATGCAATCAATCAAAGTATTTGTAGAGCACAGCTATCCACTCGTAAGGGCCTCAAGGCACTGGGGGGCAGTAAGTGAAGATCAAAGGGGATCAGGTGAAGAACCAAGTTTTGAGGTCCTTTCTGAACTGTGATAGGGTGGGAGATCTTCTGAGATGAATAGGAAGGGAGTTCCACATTTGGCAGCATGGTGGGATAAGGACCTTCCTCTGGCTGTGGCCTTCCAGATGCTTGGGATAGCTGTGAGGGTGAGGATGGCAGAGCGGAGTTGCCTGGTGGATGTGTAGAAGTGGACTGGCATTGTGGAGGGCTTTGTATGCATGCGTGAGAAGTTTGAATGTGATTCGCTTGTCTATTGGGAGCCAGAGCAGGTCTCTCAGTAGGGCAGAGGTGTGGCTGTGTTTGGGGGCATTCTTGATGAGATGGGCAGATGGGTTCTGGATGTGTTGTAGTCTTTTCCGTACTTTGGTGGTGGTTCTGGTGTAGAGTGCGTTGCCGTAGTTCAAGCGACGGCTGACGAGGGCCTGGGTGACTGTTCTTTTGGATTCGGTTGGGATCCATTTGAAGATCTTCCAGAGCATGTGCATGGTGTTGAAACAGGTGGAGGAGACCGCGGCTGACTTGACAGTTCATCAAGAGTGCTGAGCTCAGAATAAAACCAAGGTTGCGGGTATGGTCGGTGGGGGCTGGAGCGCTTCCAAAGGCAGTGGGCCACCAGGAGATGTCCCAGGCTGAGGGGTTGTTGCAGATGACGAAGACTTCTGTTTTTTCTGTAATTCGCTTGAGGCAGCTCTCCTTCATCCAGGCTGCGACTGCCCTCATTCTGTAGTGGAAGTTGGCTTTGGCTGTGAGTGGGTCATTGGTAAGGGAGATGATTAGTTGAATGTCGTCGGAGTATGAGACGATGTTGAGTGTGTGGTGTCTGGCGATGGTGGCTAGGGGTGCGATGTAGAGGTTGAAGAGAGTGGAGCTCAGAGAAGAGCCTTGCAGGATGCCACAGATGATCTTTGTGGCCTCTGAGTAGAAGGGGGAAATAGACTTTTTGGGTCCTGTCAGAGAGGAAGGAGGTTATCCATTTAAGTGTCTCGTCTTGGATGCCAGCGTTGTGGAGACGAGTCCGTAGGGTGCGGTGGGAGATGGTGTTGAAGGTAGCAGACAGGTTGAGGAGGATGAGAGCCATGATCTCACCCCTGTCTAGGAGGATGCTAATGTCAGCTGAGGCGGTGAGGAGGAGGGTCTCGGTTCTGTGGTTGCTCCAGAAGCCTGACTGAGAGGGGTCAAAGATGTTGTAGAGTTCGCTGTGTTCAGTGAGTTGTCTGTTGACAGCCTTTTTGATGACCTTGGCTGAGAAGGGGAATTGAGAGATGGGCCAGCAGTTCTTGAGGTCATCTGGGTCTGCGGTTGGTTTCTTCAGTAAGGGCTTGATTTTGGAGTGTTTCCAGATTCCTGGAAAGGTGGCATTTTCAAAGAAGTGGTTGATGATATACCGGAGCTTGGGTGCTATGGTGCTGCTTGCTTTGTTGAAGATGTGGTGTAGGCAGGGATCGGAGGGAGAGCCGGAGTGGCTGGAGTGCATGATGTTGAGGGTTTCCTCATCGGAGATGTTGGTCCAGCAGAGTAGGTGGTGTGGTTTGGAAGAGCTTCGGTGGTGGCTATGACGGTGTTGGGCTTGGGATGTTCCTAGGTAGGGAAACTGTTGTAGATGTCTGCCATTTTGTGGTAGAAGTAGGTGGAGATGTTTTTGCAGAGGACTTGTGAGGGGAGGATGTCCGTGGAATTTGCTCTGGGGTGAGTCAGTTCGCTGATGATCACGAAGAGCTCTTCTGCCTTGTGGTTGATGCATTACTGGAAGGCGTTTCTCTTGGTGGTCCTGATGAGTTGGTGGTGTGTGTTTAAGGCTTTTTTGAAGACTTTGTGGTTGGTGGGGGTCTTGTTGGTGCGCCATTTCCCTTTGAGGCATCTGCAGTTTTGTTTGGACTCCCTGAGGACTAGGGTGAACCAGTTGGCTTTCATTGATGAGCATCTGGTGTAGGGTTTGTTGATGGGGGCTAAGGTGTTGGCGCAGTCTGAGATCCAGTTGATGAGGTCCAAGTCAGCTGAGTTAGTGTCAAGGTCATCTGGGGGGGTGAGTTGTTGAGGCTCGTGAGTATCTGGTCCTTGGTGATCTTGTTCCAGCTCTTGTGAGGTGATAGGTGAGAGAGGTGTTGGTTGGGGGATTTGCTGAAGGTAAAGTTGGTACAGTGGTGGTCGGTCCATTGGAGTTCGGTGATGTGGCTAATGGAGATGTGGTTGTTGGTGGTGAACATGGGGTCGAGTGTGTGTCCGGCGGAGTCGGTGGGAGAGGTTATGAGTTGCTTGAGTCCGAGGTTGGCGAGGTGTTCGAGCAGTGTTGTGGAGTTGTTCTTATTGGCATTCTCCAGGTGGTAATTGAGGTCCCTGAGGAGTATGTAGTCCTTGGAATCGAGCGCGTGGGTGGTGGTGTCAGCAATCGTGCCACAAAATGCGAGGTGGAGGCCCGGCAGCCTGTAAATGAGGGTGCCTTGCAGAGTGGTGTTAGGGTTGGTTCCGATCTGGAAGATTAGGAGTTCCATGTTGGTTGTGGAGTCTTCGGTGCTGGTGGAGAGACGTAGGGACTCTTTGGGGACGATGGCGATGCCTCCCCCGGGGCAGTTTGCGCAGTCTTTGTGGGTGATTTTGTAGCTGTCTGGTATGGCAATGGGGATGTCTGAAGCCGAAGAGGGGATAAGTCAGGTTTCTGTGAGGAAGGCGATGTCCGGGGATGTGGTGTTGATAAGGTTCCAGAGTTCAATGGTGTGCCTGTGGATGGAGCCAGTGTTGATCAGGATACATCTGAGGTTGTGTTCTGTTTTGTGGGTCTTCAGGGGTGGGCTTGAGTGACGGAGGCTGGTGAATTTGCAGTGGCGACAGGTGAAGGGTCCGTTGGTGTTCCTGGGTGATGCCTGCTCACAGTTGTCGTGTCCTGAGTTGAGTGCGATGAGTGCTACTGATGAGTAGCGGTGGTGGGCAAGAGGTCCAGGTGTCCTGGTGCTGGTCGCAGTCGGGTCACGGACGGGCACACATGGGCTTGCCTTTGGCATGCCTTCGGTGTGCCAAAGGCACATACAAGCCTATGGACAGATAATGGCCCCTGGTCAAACTGCATGGAGAACAAAGAGAAATGGTGGATGATGACAAACATGCACACACACATACACACATACTGGCCATAAGGAGGTATGGTGGTGGTAAAACTGAAGAAAAGTGACTAACATGAATTCAGCAATGCAAAACATTAGAAAATTAATTGAGTTATAAACATTTCACAACAACACTCATCCTCGTATACCCTCAAATATTACTCCACAACATATAGACATTTGCAAAAAAATGAAATGCACGCAATAGCCAACAATTGTTATTAATCCATTGTCATCCCTGTCCTAAATAAAGTTTTGAAAAAATATATCACTGATACATTTATTCCGTACACTGGTGACTACTAGTGCTGGCTCCTACTGGCTAGGTGGTTCTTTGGGATTCTAGGCCTCATACTAAAATAATCAATGTAAATGTTACAAACATGTAGATAAGGTACTAGGCTGTGGAACAATTTTCTTTTACAAAAGGTGAAAAATCTATGATATGCAAAAAAAATATTAGCTAACTCCAAGCTAACCACTGCATATAAAATGTACAAATGTAATTAAAATACAAAGAAATACAGGTGCATGCCAAAGCAAACAAACAACACCCTTATACAATAAGTTCTGAACTTATTTGCCTGATTCAATGAAAACAAAGGGGGTCATTACAACATTGATGGTAAAAGCCGCTTACTGCCGTGCAGAAGACCGCCAATACACCGCTGCGGCCGCGGAATTCCGCCACAGCTATTATGACACACATCTCGGAATCCGCCGAAATTCAGACACCAACACAAGTCCGCCACACCAAAGGTCAGTGATAAACTGGTGAAAAAAAATCCTCCGCCGTCACGCCAACAGAAACACGCCCATGCTATTGCGACCCACAAATCCTTTCAACCACGGTAGTCTATTAGCAGTACACACCGCCGCGCTCAAAATACACACACATCTCCAAAACACCGCCACATTGGACAATTCAAAATACACACACCTGATACACATACAAACACCACTCCCACACACCCAACACAATATAAAACACACACCCACAAACCCCTACGACCAAAAATTAGAGACGAAGGCGACAGAGAGAGCACAGCAATAGACAACCCCACCACACAGAGGCACACAACACCATCACCCACACAACATCCACGCACAAAACACCCCACACCACTACACATCACCACACTTATCACCACATACACCACCCCACACATCACCTACACCACCCAATGGCATGCCAAAGACACCCCAGGTTTTCGGAGGAGGAGCTCAGGGTCATAGTGGAGGAAATCGTACGGGTAGAGCCACAGCTATTTGGATCACAGGTGCAGCACACCTCTATAGCTAGGAAGATGGAGCTATGGCGAAGAATTGTGGACAGGGTCAACACAGTGGGACAGCACCCAAGAAATCGGGAGGACATCAGGAAGAGGTGGAACGACCTACAGGGGAAGGTGCGTTCTCCAGGCACAACATCGCAGTTCAGCGGACTGGCGACGGACCCCCACCTCCTCCCCCACAACTAACAACATGGGAGGAGCAGGTCTTGACCATTATGCATCCTGAGGGCCTCAGAGGAGTCGGTGGAGGAATGGACACTGGTAAGTCAAATCTTAACTATCATATCCCCCACTCTACCTGCATGCTATCACACCCCCCACCCTCAACCCCTCCCCTATCACTCCAACTCCTCACTAATGTACCAATAACACAAACCACCCATCCCAACACCAAGCCCTGCATGACACAACAAAGCATGGACACCCATCACTAAAGCATGCCCACTGCACATACCCATAACAACCCCTAACCATCATCACACAAGCCCCCACACAGGAATACTAGCACTGGGGTACACGCTCATCCACCCATTGCACACCATGACACACACAGATGCAATAATCATGCTTTTATACCCCTGCAGGACCACTACCTAACGTCACCAGACAGGAGGGGCCAGACATCTCTACCCCACCCACAGAAGAGGCCCACAGTGATGACAGCTGCTCTGGCCAACTGGATCCAGATGACCAGCCCGGACCATCGTGAGCCTTGGGACAGTTGGTTCCCCTCCCACAGGCACAGCCCAACACTGACCTTCCACCCTATGGAAACACCAGTACAGCACCCACCCAGCGGGCCCATACCTCCGTCCCCAGGACACGTCAATCAGCTGTGTGTCCACCACTACAGGGAACCCAGAATAACCCACCACCCCAACAACAACAGGGACCTGTGGGCAGTGGTAGTGGGCACATGGTCCAGGGGATGGAGGCCCAGGAACACAGGGGAACTGGGAGGGCTGCTGTGCGACAGGGGGCGGACAGGCCAAGGGAATCCACTCTCCACGGGATCCTCTCCTCCATCATGGGAGCATACCACCACTCCCAGGAGACGATGGCTGCGGTCCTGACCAAGTTTCAGGAGACCCAGCGCCTGCAAGAGGAACAGTATTTGGGCTTCAGCGAGGAACTCAGAACCATCAGCTCCGCCCTGGGCACCATCGTAGGGGTGCTGAAGGACATACAGAACACCATAAGGGACACCGTGGCATCCAAGGGGCCCCTGACACTAGCCTGGACGAATGAACTGCCCACCACCTCCGCCGGCGCTAGTGGACAGGACGCCCCGCCACAGGACCAGAGAACCAGCACCCCACCCCCTGCAGACGGAGAACCACCCCGCAAGCGGTCCCTGAGACCCAGGAACAGGACAGAGCACGATGGCAAGGCTCATCCCACTGTCCCACTTTGTAACCCTGTCCAGATTGGAACTGCCCCAGCTCCACTTCCTATGCCCATATGGTCAGTGCACCTGTGAGACTAAGGGGCATATTTATACTCTGTTTGCGCCAAATGTGCGTCAAAAATTTTGACGCACAATCGGCGCAAACCCTGCCCCATATTTATACTTTGACGTCCGACCCCGCGGGCGTCAAAATTCCACCATGATCGTCATTTTTTGGAAGGGGGAACCAGCCGTGCGTTAATTATATGCAAGGTAGGCGTTCCCTTCCAAAAAATGACTTTAAGGTCTGTGCCCCATATTTATACTCTGACATCATTTTGACGCACAGGAGGGGGTGGGCCTTAAAAACTGACGCACAGCCGGATGGGCGCCGTTTTTTAACGCCTGGGTCAGGGCAGGCGTTAAGGGACCTGTGGGCTGCGAAGGAGCCCAGAGGTGCCCTTCGCTGCCCCCAAGGACACCCCCTGCCACCCTTGCCCACCCCAGGAGGACACCCAAGGATGGAGGGACACATCCCAGGGAAGTAAAGGTAAGTTCGGGTAAGTATTGTTTTCAGATTTTTTTTGTGGCATAGGGGGGCCTGATTTGGGCCCCCCTACATGCCACTATGCCCAATGACCATGCCCAGGGGACAGAAGTCCCCTGGGCATGGCCTTTGGGCAAGGGGGCATGACTCCTGTCTTTGCTAAGACAGGAGTCATGTAAATTTTTCTTTGGGCGTCAAAAGAAATGGCGCAAATCCGGTTTGAGGCCTGAATTTTGCCTCAGACCTGACTTGCCCCATTTTTTTACGCAAAACCCCCATTTTCCCATACGCCGGCGCTGCCTATCACTCCATAAATAAGGCGCCCGCATGGTGCATTGGAATGGCGTTAGCCGGCGGTAAAATGTTTGACTCACAACTGCATTGGCGCAGTTGTGCGTCAAAAAGTATAAATATGGGCCTAATAGACTGGACTCTGCCATGGACATTCCTCCACCATCACCCATCACCATTTTACCACCCCCTCCAATAATTATCACTTCAATAAACACCCTTGAACCACAAAACAATCAGTCTGTGATTTTCGAAAATGTGTATTAGCTATGACAATGACAAAATCCGTTCTCAATAGTAATGTCAACATACCTTTGTCACACATCACAAGTCCATGAAGGATGCAAGCAGATGACACACGTTGGTAACCACACCTGTGAAACCGTAATGGAAATGTACAACTCAGTTACCAAATACTGCTTAAAATTGACAGACAGGTTAGAGGGAGAAGTGTGAAAGTAAATGTATTAGTAAAGAAAGTGTTGTCACCTGTGTGTCACTGGAAATATTGCTGTATGACTGAGTCCCTGTTGTCAATGTCTTCTTCCTCTGCTTCCTCCTCATCACTGTCCACAGGCTACACAGCTGCCACAACACCGTCATCTGGACCATCCTCCTGCAGAAAAGGCACCTGGCGTCGCAAAGCAAGATTGTGAAGCATACAGCAGGCGATGATAATCTGGCACACCTTCCTTGGTGAGTAGAATAGGGAACCACCTGTCATATGGAGGCACCTGAACCGGGCCTTCAGGAGGCCGAAGGTGCGTTCGATCACCCTCCTAGTCTGCCCATGGGCCTCATTGTAGCGTTCCTCTGCCCTGGTCCTGGGATTCCTCACTGGGATCAATAGCCATGACAGATTGGGGTAACCAGAGTCCCCTAATAGCCACACCCAGTGCCTCTGGAGTTGACCCATCATATAAGGGATGCTGCTATTCCGCAGGATGTAGGCATCATGCACTGAGCCAGGGAACATAGCATTTACCTGCGAGATGTACTGGTCTGGCAAACATACCATCTGTACATTCATCGAATGATAACTCTTCTGGTTCCTGTACACCTGTTCACTCCTGTGGGGGGGCGAACCAGAGCTACATGGGACATGAGCTCAATGGCACCTATGATGTTAGGGATAATTCCCAGGGCATAGATGTCACCTTTAACAGTAGCCAAATCCTCCACCTGAGGGAAAACGATGTAGCTCCTCATGTGTTTCAGCAGGGCAGACAACACTCTGGACAACATGTTGGAAAACATAGGCTGGGACATGGCCACTGTTGTTTGAAATTACCCACTTGCTAGGAAATGGAGCACTGATAGCACCTGCACTTGAGGGGGGATTCCTGTGGGATGGCGGATTGGTGACATAAGGTCTGGCTCCAACTGGGTACACAGTTCCTGGATTGTGGCATGGTCAAACCTGTAGGTGATGATTAATGTCGCTCCTCCATTGTCAACAGGTCCACCAACGGTCGTTACACCGGAGGATTCCTCCATCTCCTCACACGTCCCAGCTGACGGTGCCTAGGAAGGACAACAGCGACCACAGAGTCAAGCAATTCAGAGGTATGTACCGACAGCTACACAGAACACGATACAAAATCCAAAAAGTTGTCTGTATGTGTGTTGAGACCAGGCCTAGGTATGTGTGATGCACTTGAAAATGAAGCCATGTGGTCCCCTGAAATGGCGGCTGCCTGACCTCTAAAGTGGGACAATGGGATGTGAGGTAACTGCGCTGGAGTTGTACACCATCGCGGTAGGCGGTCGAAGACCGCGCCGCAATGCTGCATTGGTTAACATTGGACCCTATGGGTCCCAGGAGCCAATGACGAAGTGCGCCGGCGGTGATGATACGCACCGACGCGGACGTCACCGCCATTTTCTATCTGTTCAATCACTCGATACCTGATCTTCGACAGAAGAGGACCTACACTACAAGTGCTGCTGTGACCTCGGTCTGGAAGAGACAATGGCACTTACGTCTGGGGAAAGGGCCCCTGCCTTCACTGCACAGGAGTTGGAGAAGCTCGTGGACGGGGTCCTCCCCCAGTACACGCTACTCTACGGTCCTCCAGACCAACAGGTGAGTACATAGGGTGCAAGTTGTATGGGCTATGCCTGGGTGGAGAGGGCTGGATGTAAGAAGGAAGGGGGCAGAGTTCTGCGAGCATGAAGGAGTGTGAATGCATGTGCAGCATGGCAAGGGCAGGGATGTGGGCCACTCACTTCAACGGTGCAGTTGGTAATGACTTCTCTTCTTCCCATGTACATGTCATGTAGGTCAGCGCCAACCAGAAGAAGGATATTTGGCGTGCCATTGCCAAGGACGTCCGGACCCTGGGGGTCCACCAGAGACGGAGCACCCACTGCCGTAAAAGATGGGAGGACATTCGCCGCTGCAGCAAGAAGACGGCGGAGGGTCAGCTGGGGATGGCCTCCCAACGTGGGAGGGGTGCCCGTCACACCATGACCCCCCTGATGTTCCGGATCCTGGCAGTGGCCTACCCTGAGTTGGATGAGCGCATGAGGGCATCACAGCAGACACAAGGGGGTGAGTACATTTTCATTCTTCTGACTTTGCGCGCAGTGGAGGGGTCTGGGTGGGGGAGGAGGGCTGTGGGTTTCCCTAGGCCAGGGCGAGTTCCGTAGGCTAGGCCCCTCCGTAATGCAGGCCATGTGCCACTCCACCCCACCTCTGTAGAGTGCCAAGTACAGGTATACATGACCCTGTGTCATCTATGTGTGCAGATGTCCACCATAGCCATGTAGGCCATATCCCAGGAACTGCATCTGTAGAGCCCAAGAGCGCGGCGTAGTGCAGGGGGCTGCTGTGTCTGTATTGTCCGCCAACGGTAGCGGTAAGACATACACTGAACCTGTCTTTCTTCTGTTTCCCCACCCCTTTTTGTGCTCTCCCAGGTCTTTTGTGCATCATCAGGCGGAGGTACAGTGGCACCGGAGCACGAGGGGGCTGCATCCCACATGGCCATGGAGGGCCACACCATGGACTCAGAATACACCAGTGGGACGGAGGGCGAGGGGAGCTTCACGGCGGTCACCGGATCAGCAACCAGCGACACGGACTCGTCCTCCTATGGGAGCTCCCTTGTGGTGGCGGCAACATCTGTGCCCCCCACTTCTACAGGTAAAGCCGCCACCCCCCCTACCAGCACCGCCCTCCCAGCAGCCCCTCAGCCTTCGCCCCATGCTCGCTCACCCAGGAGGGTGGGCATCACCTTCGCCCCAGGCACCTCAGCCCCTGCTCCTGTCACCCCTGCTGCCCTCAGTGAGGAGTCCATTGACCTCCTCAGGTCACTCACTGTTGGGCAGTCTACCATTGTGAATGCCATCCAGGGTGTAGAAAGGGAGTTGCAACACACTAATGCATTCCTGGAGGCCATTCATTCTGGTCAGGCTGCCCATCATCGAACCCTGTAATCTCTGGCCTCAGCACTGATGGCAGCCATTATCCCTGTGTCTAGCCTCCCCCCTCCAACTTCCTCCACCCAGACCAAATCCCCTGTACCTCAGCCTATCCCAAGCACACCATCAGACCAGCCTGCACACACCTCAACACATAAGGGCAGCTCAGGCAAATATAGGCACCACACATCCCACAAGCACTCACACAAGCATCACCCACATACAGACACAGCAACATCCACTGCCTCCACTGTGTCCCCATCCTCGTTGTCTCCCTCCTCCCTCCCACTCTCGTCTACACTCTCACCTGCATGCACTACCACTACAGCCACTAGGACTCGCACCAGAACACCCAGCACCACACCCCACTCACCTGCACTCACCACCCCCACTACCATTTACACGTCCCCTGTGTCCTCTCCCAGTGTGTCTGTGACGCCCCCTCCCAAAGTACACAAACGCGGGCACACACACACCCAACATCCATCCACCTCACGACAGCCTCCAGAACATGCACCTGCACCCAAATCACCTAAAGTTACATCTCCTACAACCACCTCCTCTTCCTCCACTCCCAGACCCCCTCCAGCTACCCGTCCCAGTGTTCATCAGAATCTTTTCCTGAGCAACGTTGACCTCTTTCCCACCACCCTCCCTCCAATTCATAGGTCCCGTAGAAGCACCTCAGCCAAAAAAATGTCCGGTACCAGTGGTGCCTGTTAGAGGTATGTGGAGTGCACCGGGCACCAGGGCAGCCAGTGTGACACGGAGCCAAAGCACAGCCAGTCCCCCCCTGTGAAGCACCAGAAGTTGGACAGTGCCCGACGGGAGAGGGTGTAGACTCCTGCGGGCAAAGTCGCTCACAAGGGTCCCGGGGGGAGTGTCGAGTCAGCTGTGACTCCTCCCAAGGTGGGGAAGGGGCAGAAGAAAGCGTCAAAGTTTGGTAAGAGCAGCCATCATCCCCGCTGCCAAGGATGCCACCGCCAGCCCCATCGTCACTGGTCAGGAGACCACCGCCAGAGTCAGTGCCCAGGAGGGCAGCCCAATTGTCACTGGTCAGGAGACCACCGCCAGAGTCAGTGCCCAGGAGGGCAGCACAACCGTCACTGGTCAGGAGACCACCACCAGAGTCAGTGCCCAGGAGGGCCCCGGCAGCCACAGTCCTGCTGGGCAATGAGGGACAGACATGGCACACACCGCTGCACAGGTCAGAGACAGCAAAGTCAAGCACCGCTGAACAGGGCAAAGACCGCCATGGCAAGCACCGCTGAACAGGGCAAGCACCGCTGAACAGGGCAAGCACCGCTGAACAGGGCAAGCACTGCTGAACAGGGCAAAGACCACCATGGCAAGCACCGCTGAACAGGGCAAGCACTGCTGAACAGGGCAAGCACCGCTGAACAGGGCAAAGACCGTCATGGCAAGCACCGCTGACCGCCAACTCAAGCATCGCTAGCCCATGTGCGGCAGGGGCAGTGACGGAACTGGGACCATCACGGGGAGAGTGATGCACTCTGGGCACCAGACCCCCTCCAGAACCAGTGGAGAAGAGCATCCACTACCTCAGTCCTTAACAGGAAAAAGCACTCTGGGCACCAGTCCCCCTCCAGAACCAGTGGAGAACAGCATCCACTACCTCAGTCCTTAACAGGATGAAGCACTCTGGGCACCAGTCCCCCTCCAGAACCAGTGGAGACTGTTATCCACTTGAGAGTCTGTGTCTTGGCACTCCCCAGGATGGTACAGTGGGCAAACCACCCACTGTAGAGACTTGAGAGACTGTGGCTTTGCACTCCCCAGGATGGTATGGTGGGCAAACCACCCACTGTAGAGACTTGAGAGACTGTGGCTTGGCACTCCCCAGGATGGTACAGTGGGCAAACCACCCACTGCAAAGACTTGTGAGACTGTGGCTTTGCACTCCCCAAGATGGTACAGTGGGCAAACCACCCACTGCAAAGACTTGTGAGACTGTGGCTTTGCACTCCCCAGGATACATCAATGGGAATGGAGCCCCGTCGTGGATCTGGCGTGGTGCTGTCATCCGGCTGAGGTGCCCCCCCTACCCCTCCCCCTGAGGTGCCTGCAGTATTTCTATCTGATTCTCCGGCAGTGTTCTCTCCGTTTCTGGACAGGTATCGTGTGTGGGCCTCGCCCATGCATTTTGGGCCCAGTGGTCCACGGACATTGAATGGTGCATACCTGCACTACTAATCGTGATGTATATTTTTGGAATGTGTATATATTTCTGTATATATTATCTTACTGTATTTTGATACATTACAATGGTTGTACTCATTTCCTTTTGTCTTTGCATTCTTCCGGGGGGATTGGGGGTTGTTACTGTGATGTTTGGAAATGCATTGGTGTGTGTGTTGTAGTGTGCGAGGGTCGGGTGGGGGTGGGGGTGTTGCGTGTGTGTGTCCCTGACTTTTGCCTCCCTCCTCCCCTATGTCGTAGGTGCAGTACTCACTGTTTTCTTTGGCGCCGGCGTTGCTGATGTTCGTAGAGGAGCAGGAACACTATCGCAGGGAGTATTTGGAGTTCCAGCTCCATGGTGCCCTCTTTCCTCGTGGAGTGTGTTAAGGTGAGCGTTTCCCATTGAAATGGCTGTTTCCGCCGTGTTTTTATCCACAGTGAATCCGCCCCGGAAAAGGTGGCGGATTGGTCTGTTGTAATACTGTGGGTGGTACTTTGTCTTCCGCCTGTCTGTTGGCGGTGACCGCCGCGCTACTTGTCTGTACCGCAGTGGCGGTCGGAGTGTTAAAGTGGCTGTCTATGTTGGTGGTTTCCGCCACGGTCATAATTCCCTTTTTTTTCCACCGGCCTGTTTGCGGTATTACCGCCGCTTTAACACCGTCCGCCAGGGTTGTAATGACCCCCAAAGTCTTTAAATCCAAAGGTATATCCAGGACATAAAAGTGACCCGGAGAGGGACCAAGCACTGGGAGAAGCCTGCTGGGCAGGAACAGGAAGCTGGAATCTTTGACACACTTCCTTCCTGTTTGGAAAAAAAGGCTTCTCATTCAGAAAAACTATTTGCAGGGTCCATTGGAGAAGGAAATGTAGTAAAAATATTTTTTTACTAGATTTAGTGGCATCTGGAGTAGTAAATCTTCTCCAGAAATGAGTTTGCACTCACAAGAGGTACTATGCAAGTGAATGTGAAGACTCATGCGTGCTTGATAGCAGCCCCGGAGTACCGTGGTGCGCACAAGAGAGCGCCATAACTCAATCCAGTGAGCGCAATTGAACTCTGCGTTGCACCAGAATACGGAATATATTAACTCGGTGCTACTCTGCGTAGTGTGAAGTGCCCAAATTCTGCACAGTCTGCCGGTGGAGCAGAGTTCTACACCCAGGCCCAATGATTTTGAGAATTTCACATAATGTTTGCTATGCAAAAGTCCTGATATTACGCCATTGGATCACATGGCTAAACTCAAGTTTTGTATTTCACAAAATGTTTATATGATTTAGCATATTTTTTGTTCAATGTCGCAGAATTACACAAAAGCAAATTAAGTGAACTTGTCACAGCCCCTAATGAAGACCTTGCAGCCCTAAGAGTGAAGCCAGTTGGTAGGGTTTCCTCTAAGAAGTGGTCAGTTGTTCTGGTAGCAACTCATCTATGGTTCATTGGGAATCATGTTCTGTGCGTAATAAAAAGAGTCCCAAGGCCAAATAAAGCAGAAGTTTATTCAATGGGTTTAGGGTCAGCTCCTGTATACAGTGAATTTTTATCTTTACATAAGATTGGCTGATGTTTGTGCCTATCTCCAGACTCTCTCCTCTATCCCTCTTATACAAGGAGACTTTCTGCTTGTAGATGAATTTTACCTTTATTTTAGCCATCAAGGCTTGGTTCTTTTGAGGGATGGGGAGGAGGAAACACACCTGACTCCTGTTATACCTCAGAGGTACAGTTCCTAGGCTGAGTGACCAGACTCAGGATACTACCCCTGAACCGGTGGGAGAGAGGAGAAAGGGAATAAAACACCTAGGCTTCTGCCCCCCACTCTGAGAAACCACAGAGGTCAGAGACTCTTGGATGGCCTAGGGCCTGGTTGTTGACACTGACAGCTGTCAGTGGCCTTTGTTCATTGTTGTCCTTGTGGACAGAGTTTTCCTTGGTTTGGGGACAGAAATCTGATCCAAGGCATAGAATGGGCCACATCACTTTGTTGGCCATTATCTGCCTACGGGGATGGAACTGTGAGCAAGTTAAGGTTACGTGCTTCACAGATGGGTTCCACAGGGGATGAAAAGGGATCCTCTTGGTTCAGTCCAGTGGCTCAGGAGAGTAGGGAGAGCGAGGGGTCCAACTGAGTTTAGAGAGAAGCAAGGAACTGGCATGTGCCCCTGCAGTAGAGGGCCATTGTCTATGTTCTATCACCTAAACAGGGAAGACCATTAAGATATCAATTAGTCTCTTCTGATTTTAGGCTGGAGGGAGTTTGTGTTGGATATGGTCCTCTCTACATGGTCACCCCCAACCTTGTTGCCCTTCTCATCCTGTTTTTCCTGGATTTTGCTCTTGTTGGCCTTAAGACTCTGTGGCCCATATTTATACTTTTCTTGCACTGCATTTGTGTAATTTTTTTACGCAAAAGCGGCACAAATGTACAAAATATAATTGTAATTTCTATGTTTGCGCAACTTTTGCATCAACAAATGACGCAAATGTGGCGCGTAAAAAAGTATAAATATGGGCCTGTGTCCTTTACACTGCTAGCCAGTGCTAAAGTGTTTGTGCTCTCTCCCCAAATCATGGTTTAATTGGTTTATGCTCATTTGGAATGTTTAATTCACTTGTAAATCCCTTGTAGAATGATATATCAAATACCCAGGACCAGTAAATTAAATGGCACCAATGGCTCTGTAGCACTCCCACCCACCTAAGCAGCCCTCTAAAACGTATTCCAGGCCTGCCATTTTAGCCTTAATGCAGTGCCACACTTCCATGTCCAGTTAGCATTTAAAACTGCTTTCAAAGCCTTAAACACCCCTTTTATTGCACAAACGTCACCCCTAAGGTAGGCCCTAGGTAGCCCATAGGGCTAGAAGTTGTGTATTTAAAAGGTTGGACATATACTTTTAACTTTTACATGTCCTATTAGTGAACAACTTCCACATTTGTTTTTCACTGCTGTGAGCCCCCATAGGATAACAATGGAGATTTCCTATTACTTTTACTACTCTGTAATTCTTAAATGAGAGAAGGTATATATGTTATGTTTGTTGCCTATGGAGTGGTAATGATGAACCCTCTTTAATGGCAAAGTTACATTTTTTTCCAATTTTGAAAATGCTACTTCCAGAATGTTGGCATTTTCCTGTCCTTAGCCCTTTGTGCCTGCAACCTTTTTTGGATAACATGACTGGGTGTAGCCATCAGATTTTGTGAATTCCTCCCAGACAGTCACATAATAGTGTGATTAGCTGAGCTAGGTATTGATTTAGTGCTGGGAGCAGGTTCTATGCTGACAAACACATGATTTGCTAGAGGGTATAACTACTCAATTTGATTTTGCTGTCGCTCTAGTAGATTTTTGACTTAGGTGGTAGCCTTCTGATCGTGAATGTTCGCGACAGCCCTGAATGCCTGCATTGGAAAAATCTCACTAGGGTGTCCCAAATGTCACACATACTCACCAACTTACCATTTTGGAGCCACGTACAAGAATAAATTCTGCCACGCAATGATCGGCAGACGTTTGCCAGAACTCCGAGTATACGTTTAACGTGGAGTCAACAAAATTCTACCAATTCCACCAGCGGAATGGAATAGTTCACCCACCCCTAGGGGAGAGTATATCATCAGTTTAGTAGGCCTTGGGAGAGCTGCAGGAAACTGATGTTGCTGCCAGGGAGAATGGCTGTCGTTTCACTTGCTCCTAAAACAAAACCAGAGGCAGTTTCTGGCAACAACTTGCTCTTAATTTGTATAAAGATCATGTAGCACACAATAAGTGGCACCTCATAACTTGAGTGAAGCAACAAAGAGATAAGCCGAAAGCAGCATTAGTAGCATGAAACATTTTACAGTAATTCCAGGGATGTGAACCCCTTTCTTTACAATTGCCAGGCACCGCAAAAATATAAACAACTGCAAAATGCTGTAGGCTGATCTAAAACATGAAAAGCATATATGACAAGAACTGGCTCAAGTAAGGGGACAGAAAGAAGACAGTGGCTGAAAGGATGATCCAAACTGGATATGGACTATTTGTGAATGGAATAATGCATAGGCTATATCAAACGTAAGAAATATTGGCAAGAACAAAAGATCATAAATTTTGGAATAGAAGCATGAACATTATATTTGCATACTTTCATGGCTTTAAAAAGCTGAAATCAGGACTTCTCGATGCAAGGTATTTTAATGTAAGCCCTTGTGGTAGCAGGCTGAAGTACCTTGGGCCTTTAGAAGAGGTCCCATGGGCTTCCACTACTTTCTCTTCTATTTTAAGATATCAGAGAATTATGAACAGATGAGATATCCATAAACACCTTGACCATGCACAATAGCTTATATATATAAACTCCCTAATCAAGAAAAAAGCACTTGTAGATAGAAACCAGGCCTGCATTCTTTGCTGTTTGTCAGTGAGGGTGTATGAGAGTTCTTCTTGTAGAGTATCGTGATTGAGTGCAGGTGACAGTATAAGAATGCTACCTTGAGGGCTGTGAGAGAGCTCTCACTAATGGACAGCAGGTATTCTGTAAGGGAGTGAGAGTGTTACAAGTATTTGAGATTTCTCATCTGAAAGAAGTGCTTCCGATAGTGTGTGACAGAATCAACGGGCAGTCCGTGAGGAGCGTAAGAGTGCTGTCAGATGTGTGTGATGTGTGTGAATGTTAATTTGTGAGGGGTGTCAGAGTGCTGTCAGCAGTGTAAGATTGCATATCCTTGAGGGTTGCCAGAGTGATGTTGTTAGATAACCTGTGAAATGTGTGAGTGCTGCCTGCAGTGCTGAACTACTTGTCTATGATGGGTAGACCAATGTTACAATAGCTTATGCCAGCTACACACTATTGGATCTTTTATGAAGGTAACCATGCAAGCGTTCCCTCCACTTCTTTGGCAGCCTTCTGTAGCATTGCACATGGAACTCTCCTTCACAATTTACAAAATAGAACCTCAATGGCATCTCCGTTATGTAATGCATTAATAAAATGTACACACAGATGCTTTTACTATTTAAATCTACATGCACATAATATAGTAAACAATATTGCACATTCTAGCGGCAGGAGCTCTGACCAGCATACAGCAATGGCAGTTTGCAGCCTTGATAAAATAACGCGGCACTAACCAGCAGGAGCCAGCTGCTTTGAACAGCTCTAAAAAAACAGCAGAATAAATAACTGCTACAGAGGATTGGGAAACAATTATGCAGTGTGGCCAAAGATACACACAACCTCAAAATGCAGTTGGTTTCTGTATCTTGTTTATCTGACAAGCTGCACTGTAAATATGTTATGCTTGTAAGGCTTTACCTCTTTCAGTGCGCTGGATGCCAGAGATCCGTCTGACGCTACAGTGCTCATGTGTTTTCTGATGTCTCTTGTCCATCCGTGCACATGGCACTTTAAATCTCTCTGCTGCAGGCAGCAGAGGGATTTCTTCTAGAAATAAACAGCCTCAGGAGATGGGGAGAGCTTCCCATCCCTCAGGTTGTTTCTTTTGTTTCAGTGAAAGACAATCATGGTGCACAGCGCTTACGTCATTTCACTGAAACTGAAAGTGAAATGAACCAAATGGCTCATTTCACTTTCACTGACTTAGTGCTCAGGGGGCTATCTCAGCCCCTTCAGCTGACGGGAGAGGCACTACTGGAGAGGGGAGACTCTCCCCTTTCCAATGGAACCCTTACCTAGGGGTTCCCTGCATGGAGAGTGCCCAGGGAGGCTAATCCCCAACCAGGAATCCACCAACTAGACACCAGGGAGGGGGAGCGGCCCCTGGGCAAGGGCTTTTGCCCTCCTTGTATTTTCCGGTGCATTTTCAGGCTTTCTGCTCCCCTTGGGGGAGTTGGGGGCAGTACCCCATGATCTGGCACCCCAGAGGGAGGGCAGAAAGCCAAGTAGGAACCACAGAGTTTTTTGTATATGCATCTAGGGGTGGGGCTGCCCTAAATGGGCATTGTAATGCTCCCACCCCTCCCAAAGGTGGCACAGTCTTTCTGACCCCTGGGGGCAAAAGCCCACTAGGCACTGGGGATTTTATTATTTTATTAATCTTGGGGTAAGGGCTGTCCAGAATGGGCATTGCAATGCCCTACCCCCAACAAAAAAAATCAGCAGTCATTCTGCCCTCCGAAGACAGATGGGAACAATACCAATCTTCCCCTGGGGGTGGGGGTAGAAAGTCCACTAGGCACCAGTGATTTCATTTTTTATTCATCTTGTGGTAGGGGCTGCCCGGAATAGACATTGCAATACTACCATCCCTGCTCCCAAAACAATCAGCTCAGTCTTTGTGCCTCCCCAGGAGGTAGATGGAGGCAATAGATGCCAATGTGCCCCCAGGGGACAAAAAGCTAATTAGGCACCAGTGGTATTTTTGTATTAATCTAGGGGTGGGGGCTGCCCAGAATGGGCATTGCAATGCAACCGCTCCCAAAAAGGAAATCAGCACAGTCTTTCTGCCCCATGGGGGGCAGGCGGGGAAACTAGGGAGCTGGGGGGGCAGAAAAGACCACTAGGCACCAGGGATTATTTTTGGTAATGTAGGGGTCAGGGATGCCCAGAATGTCCTGGAAATGCCCCACCATCCCCCCAAAATGGGCACAGTTTTCCTGCCCCCTGGGGGCAGATGGGGATTATTAACCACAATCTTTACCCCCCCAATGGACAAAACACCCACTAGATAATAACAAAGAGGCATTTTTTTAAATAGAGACGTGGGGGCTGGCCACAACCATCGTCATGGTTATGCCCCTCGCCCTAAATGAAGGGGGCAACAGTCTTTCTGCCCACCCTATGGACTAAAGCATCTCATCCCAATGGCAAGCAAGAGGGCATTTTGGGGCAGATGTATCAAGAATGCATTTTGCAAGTTGGAAATAGCGATTTTTAAGAAATTGCTATTTCTGATTCGTAAAATGCAATGTATCATATTTGCGATTCGGTAATAGCGATTTCTTGAAAATCGCAAATGCTATTACTGAGTCGCAATTGCAAAACAGCCCCCATTCGCATCTATGGGCCTTCCTAACTGGAATTTGCAATGTTTGGAAATGCAAAGTCCAGGGTGCTGGGGGCCTTAGGCCCCCCTCTGCTGTACCCCAAAATATTTTTACAACATGTAAGGTGCACACATGCCAAAGGGCATGTGTGCTTTACACGTAAATTTAAAAAATGCATTATAAATTACCACCTTGGTGGTAAAAAGCGATTCCTTAATGCCCAATTCGCATTAAAGAATTGCTTCTTACATGTGCTTTAGTAATCGCAAATAAGGATTCCTTATTTGCGATTACTATATTTGAAGAGTCGCAATTTGCGACTCTCTAAACAGGGTCGCAATTTTAAGGAATCGCTATTTTAGCGATTCCTTAAAATTGCATTCAGAATGTCTTTGATACATTCTGAAATGGCTTTTTGCATTCATAACCTGGCATTCGCACTGTTTGCGAATACAAATAGCTTTGATACATCTGGCCCTTTAACTCTTTTGGGTTTCGATTTTACATTTGAGCCAAAAGAGCTTAGCTAGCTCCCAATATCGTCATACTTGCAATGGTGATGGGCTGCACATTTTGGACTTCGGTATGCTGTCACCTGGGAAAACCTACTAGACTCAGACACTTCTAAAAACTAAACATCTGGGGCCGTCCAGGGTGGTGTGCTTCACATGCACACCATACCCTTTTTGTACCCACAATGCCCTGAAAACATCCAGCTGTGCCTGAAATCATGCATTTTCACCACATTTCTGTGATGGAAACTTGCCTAATCCATAGGTATCCACAAAATTCCTACCGTCCAGCATTGCCTTATCTGTACTAATAAAAACTCCTGTCACAGGCACTAGACCTACCCACACAAGTAAGGTGCCATTTTTATTGAGAGATTTGTCTACTTGGGGAAACACAGAATAGCAGAACAAGTGTTATTACCAATTGTCTTTTTCTGCATTTTGCCTTACAAATGAGAAATTATCTCTATTTCACTTGCTGGTATGAGTACCCACAAATTCAGAATGTGGAAATAACCACTGCTTCTAAACTTGATGTCTTGTGCCCATTTTGGAAATACATAGGTTTCCTTGATACCTATTTTTCACTCATATTTTCACCAAATGATATGCTGTGTACCCGGTACACAATGAAAACTCACTGCAAGGTGCAGCTCATTTATTGGCTCTGGATACCTTGGGTTCTTGGTGAATCTACAAGCCCTATATATCCCTCCAACCAAAAGGGTAGAGTGGACATAACAGTGTATTGCTTTTGAGAATGTGACATCGCTGGAAAAAGTTACAGATGAAAACGTAACTGTTACTTTCTGTAGGCAAACGTTAAGGGTCTACACAGATACATTTTTGTCAACTTTGGAGAACTGTATAGCTTTCCTGGATCCACCATTGTTTTCACACCCTATTCTGTCACTAACGGGAAGGAGGTTGAAAGCACAAATAATAGGAAAAATGGGTGCTTTCCCAATGAAATGTCAAAACTGTGTTGAAAAATGTGGTTTTCTGATTCTAGTCTGCCTGTTCCTGAAAGCTAAGAAGATGGTGATTTTAGCAAAGCAAACCCTTTGTTAATGCCATTTGCAGGTAAAAAACAGATGTTTTCTTCTGCAGCACTTTTTTCCCATTTATCCCCAAACCTCAAAATGTTGCTGTATTTTGGCTAATTTCTCTTTCCCCTCCAGGGGACTCCACAAACCCTGGATACCTTACAATCCCCATGATGTTTGAAAAAACAGGACGGGAAGTTGGCATGGGTAGCTTACCTGGTCAATACTTTATGGGGGCCTCAGTGCAAACTACCTCAAATAGCCACAAAAAGACTTAGCACAGGAGGGAAACAGGCTTACCACGGAAACGATTAAAAAACAAGACTTAATCATAGAACTGCTTTAATTGTCTAAGAAAACACACACGGAGGCCCTGGTCTTTGCTGGACTTGGTTGTAACATATTGTGAAGCGATGAATTCATAATTACTTTTACTGAGGAATGTCTTTTGACTATCTCGTATATTTGATATTTGATTTAATTTTCTTCATTTTAGTAACATATGAACATTTCCTGAGTACTCTTTCTTCATTTGCACGTTAATTTTTTGAAGATATATTTAGGGATTGGTGTTTGCTCAAACCTAAAATACTATGCAGTTGATTATGTTGCATGCTTTTCTAAAAAAGGTTTTCCCATTTTCGAATCATTTGGTAATTACTATAGAAAATGTAGAAAATGCATACATTGTTCCTCGGGTCCCACTTTACAGCAGTCATTGTTGGACGAATACCTCGTGCTTCCATGTCATACAGGACTTCAAATATCCGCATTTGGTATGCAGAAATTAACAAGTGAACAATAGGATCAGCAGTTCACTACAAGAGAAGATGCAGTACACCTGTAGAGCTGCGGTCTGCACGATTATTAGCACTGAAAGACAGTGTCTACATCCAGTATTATAGCTGAGCAAGTCGTGAAACTGTAGCTCTGGGATAAGTAGTCAGTGCTAGACTTTCTAGACTGGAACAAGTCTAAATTGGAAGCATGCATACATGTCCATCAAGTACTGCTGAAGTTACTACCTGTTCTTCATTTCTGCGCAAGTGGTTCTTACAAGGGAATGTTGCTGTCGTTACTGAAATTTAACAATTTAACAAACAACCTTATCCACGATCTTTAACCAAGTTCCCAAAAGCATTTTACAGGACATGTCTTACAGTCTCCTACTTCATAGCACAGTGTAGTTGATCTTTGTCAAAACAGTATTCAGTTGCCTCCCATCATGACCTCATATAGATGGTGATATTGCTAGTGCACACGTAGGGATCACCCCTCCAAAAATAAAGGAACCCATGATTTGCAAACAGAAAATGCCGTTCTCTCTGGATGTGCAAAGGACTTGCGACGCAGACTTAATTATCCCACACTGCTATGTCGATTTTTCAGCATTCTTCCATATATCTTGTGGAGTATCAGCATTTCGCGCATCATGCTAGACATGCAGCAACAGATCAGTTGGTTACTGGATGAAAACCACCTATTTGCCCAGTATGTAAAACTGTTGCATGAATGTGAGATTAAAAACTTAAATCCATATCTGTCTAAAATATGTTATATGTTCTCCATTGCATTGGTGTATCATGTTATGGTTCCTTAGTGCCATACATGTGGCTTCAGAATGTACTAACCCTATTATGTTAATGTTCATTTGGAAAGTGCACTACCACTCGCAAGTGCATTCTGGCACTGAGCAGATGTGTGGGCCTGGACCTGCCTATGGCAAATTGGTTAGTTGAAAAATCAGTTCTTCACGTTCTTGCAAAAGTAAAGAAGAGAGGGGAAGCTCTGATGTGGAGTAGGAGGTCATTCTGCACTGCAATGTCAGAGAATGCCCA
This sequence comes from Pleurodeles waltl, assembly GCF_031143425.1. NCBI lineage: Eukaryota > Metazoa > Chordata > Amphibia > Caudata > Salamandridae > Pleurodeles > Pleurodeles waltl. The sequence goes on from NC_090444.1 coordinate 1,531,277,837, forward strand.
TTTTCCTGATCTGGGTCTGTGTATGTATGGTATGTGTGCAAATAGGAGTCCTGCGGAGCGGATTGGTTAGGTTTTTGGTGGAAGTACATGTGATTGTTCAAGTTAGGTGGGCCCTGAGTTATATAGTGGCTTGAATGTGTGTGTGAGGAGTTTGAATTGAGTGGGTTTGTGTATCGGGAACCAGTATGGTTCCTTGAGTGTGTGGAATGATGTCTGCTCTGCGTGGAAGATTTGGGATGAGTCTGGCTGCCGAGTTCTGGATGCTTTGTAGTCTTATAGTGAGTTGCATTGTGATCCAGACTTAGAAAGTGTTCGCATAGTTCAACTTGCTGGTAAATAGGGAAGGAGTGGCAGTGTTCCTAGTGTTACTTGAGAGCCAATTGGAGAGCTTCCTTAGCATCCTCAGAGTAAGAAAGCAGGATGCAGTAATTGCAGCGAATTTTGCAGTCATGTGCAGTTTGCTGTTGATGATTCTTTTGAGGTTACTGGTGTGGCTTCTGGGTGTGGATGTGAGTCTGAGTTCGGCTGGCCACCAACTGAAGTCCCATGGTGAATTCTTCTTGCAGAAGGTTACTACATCTATCTTGGCTTTCCTCTAATTAGCAACTTCAGTCATGCAGGTGGTGAACTTGTGTCTTGTGTTGAGGGTCTTCTCTGAGAGGGAGAGTATGGGTTGCGTATAGTGCGTAGGAGAGGATTTTTATGTCTTGTACACAGATGATGTTGGGCAGAGGGATCATGTATGTTTTGAAGAGGGTAGGGCTGAACAATGAGCCTTCAGACACTCCACAGATGAGATCATGAGCTTTTTAAAGAGTAAGGTGCTAGCCTGAAAGCTTGTGCTCTTTCATGAATAAAGAGATCCAATGGAGAACGAGTCCTTGGGTGTCACTCTCATGCAGGTGCCTAATGAAGATGGGGTTTGAGATCTTGTCAAATGCTGCAGAGATGTCCAGGAGAAAGAGCACTGCTATCCCTTCTCATCAAGGAGCATGAGAATGTCACCTGTGGTAGTGATGAGTGCTGTTTCTGTACTGTGATTGGGCCTGAATCCTGATTGTGTGGCATTGAGGAGTGTAATAGTTGCAGAGGTGGCTGGTGAGGCAACAGGTTAATTGGCTTCTCTAAGACATTTGGAGGGTATGGTAGAAGGGAGATAAGTCTGTAGTTAAATAGCATGACTGGGCGAGCGGATGATTTCTTAAGTTGTAGAATGGCAGTGCAGGTTTCCAGGTGTCTTGAAAAGTGGCAAAGTAGATGGAGGCATTGAGAATAGGTGATAGTGCTTCACTAATTGATAGGAGTTCTTTTTTGAAGGCATGGTGGTGACAGGGTCAGACGGAGGCTCCGAATGGATGGTTTCCATGGTACCAGCAATTTTGGTGGTGGTGAAGGCAGGCAACATTTTCAAGGTTTGTTCATTGACTCTGATAGGAATATCAGTTGAGATGGTGATGGAGTCTTGTTGAGGGTCGAATTTGCCATATATAGATGTGATTTAGTTACAGAAGAAGTCTGATAGCTTTTTGCAAAGATTTATTGAGGGGTTGATGTTGCTAGAGGCAGCAGGAGGAATGGTGAAATCTTCCATGATGGCAAATATTTCCTTGCTGCTGCTAGAGCTGCATTAATGCAATCTGCAAGAGCTCAGATTGCTGTTCCATTTCTGCTGGTAGGAGCATCTTATGGCTGATTTGAAGATGTCTTTATCTGTGGTGTCTCGACTTTTTTCCATTTGTGCTCCAGTTGCTTGCAGTGGCATTTTGTAAGCCTTAATTCCTCTATCTACCAGCTGGCCTGCAGTCAGGCTTTTACCATTGGATTGCATTTGAGGGGAGATATGCTGTCAGTGCAAGCAGTGACCCTTCTGTTGAGGTTTTTGATGGCTTTCAACAAGATACTCAGGCCAGTGCTCAGAGGGGATGGAAACCTACTTCTCTTCTGAAATGCTTTTCCATCTGTGGTGAGCATTTCCAGTGGTGGTACTGAGGAGTGTGATAGTCTGTGATGGTGTTGCATGGCTATGCTGAAATTGACAAGGGCATGAGCTGTCCAAGTCTAGGTTGTTGTTGCTGGCTTGTCAACTGTGATGTTGCTAATTGAGGAAAAAAGTAGGGTCCAACAGGTGTCTGGTGACGTGGGTGCATTTAGGTAACATGCTGGGTGAGGTCAAGTTTCTGAGGTTATTTATCAGTTTTCAGGAAAGGCCGTAGAGTTGTGGTTGGTACAGTCTTCTAGTTGAAAGTTAAAATTCCTAAGGAGGATAGAAGTTTTGCATTGATTATAAGGGGTTCAACAGAGTCTGGGATGTCACTGGCAAAATTTGTGTTGAGTCCTGTTGGTCTGTATATAAGTGTCATGCCCAGAGAGAAGTTGGCTGTGATGCATATGTTGAAAAGAAAATGTTCCATGTAGGTGGTTGGAGTGTCCATATAGGAGGTGCAGCTGATGGTATCTTTGAATATGATGGCAAATCCTCCTCAGTGTTTCTCCTGATAATCTTGTATAATGATCTTGTAGACAGAGAGGATTACTGTAGCAATGTCCGGTGCCGAGGTTGGTGTTTGCCATGTTTCCATAAGAAGGAGGAGGCCTGGAACCAGGTCACGCAGTAGGTCCCATATCTTTTTGGCGTTTGATCCTTTTAAGAACCTTGTTAAGCATTACCTGTCTGTCCCATACTACTGGCTGTGTCTTGCACATTGAATCAATAGTTGTTATCCCTAATCTGCATCCCAAAATCATATCATATTGGTGAACACTATTGAAAGAACTTTCTGACTAAAATTGTTAGGTGGGAACCACATGTACACTCTACATAAAACTTATTTCATTATTTTCTTGTGCTGCAAATTGCCCAATGTCACAACCAGCTACAACTTGACTCCAATAATGGACAACTCACTGGTCAAAAGCAATGAAGGTAGTGGTGAGTAGGTGACCTGCAAACAGAGAATGATCACAGATCAAATATAGGAGTTATTTCAGCACATTTTCTATGGAAAACATATGCATCTTATTTGTACACATCAAAGATTCCTACATGAGTAACAATTGTTGAACTTGACAATGTATGAAAAACAGTATTTATAGCTAGTGTATTTCTCAATTTTAGTCATCAGCAAAGTATATAGCCAATTCATGTTTTTTAAAGGTTTTTTTTTGCTTTTTGAAAACATATATTTCTTCTGTTAACATTCTAAGAAGAAAACACAGTAGAAAGTTCAAACAGAGAAAGTGCAGAAATTCAATTAAAGTGCAAGTGAATCTCTGTCATCAATGTACTGCTGTTTCACCAGTGCAAAACAAAATAATAAACAAGGTGCGATGGAAAAACCTACTTTGTCCATTGTGAAGGCTATCTGGCTGTGGAGTTAAGACACACAACAAGTACTTCACTTTGATGGAGCAGTCTACTTGATCTATGGAGAAAGAGTAGGTAGCTACTGAGCATACATCTTACATGTTAAAATTCCACAATCAATGCCTGTACAGATTCATGCTGACTCTTGCTGGTATCCATAGGTGTCCATTGTTCTGTTTAAGCCTTCTCTATGCAGTTTATACAAGTGCACTCCTTTATTATTTCACTCTTAGTATTAAATATCTTTTTTTCTCAACAGTTTGTGTTGATTTGGTGTAGCTGAGGACTTCTTCCTCATTATCTGACATTTTTGTCTGAGTCAATCTTATTAGCAATTTCCCCGCACCATGGTAATACATTAACCTCTTTGTAATTGGTGCCCTAAATAGTAATAGTATTGTTGGCACATCCAGTGGAACACATATGACAGTGTCAGCCTCAAGTTGGGTTCCACCTTCAGGTGCATTCTCAGTGGGGTATTGTTCATAAGTAAAAGTGCTGCACTTGAGAGACTAGGGAAATATAGTGTAAGTACATTATTGATAATATTACCAGTGCTGTAATAATGAGTTCCACCTGCTTAGTCCTCACAGGTTTCCATGCCTTAGACATCCTCTGTACTGCTGAAGTCCATGGTAATTAATAGTCTTCCCTCAAAATGACTGAGGTTTAGATGGATGAGGAAGGTATTGCCTGTCTCAAGCATGGTCTTTTGCTTGTATTCTCTTCTCCTTAATCCTACATTGAAGAACATACTGTCTTTTCATACAGTCCATTGCATCTGGTTTTGTCATCCCAACCACATTTCATACTTTGAGCCATGTATCATACAAAGTAGTGTATAGTGGTGTTTGGATTCAGAGAGATTGGCTTAAAAGACAAGATAGCTTCAAAAATACTTTTAGTTCTTTGCTGGAACACGTTGCCTTGCAGTTTTGGTAATTTTGGATTCTTTGTCTGCAACAAAATAACAAAATTATCAAGAAAATGTTCATATGGTTGACATTTTTGTGAGCAGCACATTATTAATTGACAAAATATCAAATGTAGTCAGTCAAGGAAGAACATTTTAGGAAAACATGACTGCAACATGCAGGTTTTTTGAGCGAGAGGCGATGAACAATAACTCAGGGGCTGTGAATGACATACACTTAAAATGTCAATGCTTCCCACACAAATGCCACAACATGGCTTTGAAGGAAGTTGTAAGCAGGATAGAAAAATAATAGAATACACTTTTTGACAGCAATGACATGCCATCTAGAGAGCTCTCACCTCTTAAACTTCTTAAACACAAAGGGCCTCATTACGAGTTTGGTGGATGGGAAGAGTCTTCTGCTGTACTTCCAACGGGGAGAGTGCCACCTTACTGGCGACCTCCCCGCAGGCCCTATTATGACATTCCAGCTAGGCTGATGGGTGGAAATCAGGGTTTCCACCTGTCAGCCTAACAGCAAAGTGACGGCAACATTGTAGCCGGAAGCAATGCTGATGCCCGCAGGGGGCACCATGCCCATGATTGGCAGTAGGCATTACAGGGGCCAACCTATTGCCCTCTGAACCTGTTCTCCGCCAGCCTTTTCATAGTGGTGAAACCGCCATGAAAAGGATGGTGGAGAACAAGGTCATAATCAGCAGGTCAGTTCTGACTTCAGCACCGCCCTGGCTGATTACGACCTGCACCACCATCAGCCCGTTGGGAACATAGTTCCCGGCAGAGATGGCGGTCATTTGGCGCTCGGACCGCCAAACTCTTACTTTGGCAGTCAGACTGCCAAACTGGTAGGCGACATGACCGAAGTCTGGTGGTCTGTTGACTACCATACTCATAATAAGGCCCAAAGACACCACTCTACCCAAAGTCATCTCACATTACAAAGTGTAAAATATTACAAACAAGCACATATCCCACTAATTTCTTATTTTTTTCCTCTTGTTTTTTTGGCACCGGGACATGTTTATTGACAAGGGAGCAGAAGGTCTCCTCCGATGTGTCCTAGGAGCAGATATGTGAACATTGCAAATTTGGAGAGCTAAAATTGCAAGCAAAACCATAAATGGAACTTTTAAGAAATCCGTACTGTACCAGATACCACATTGACCCAAAATGTTATGAATCAAGTTTATTTAAAGTCTCAGTATTTTCACTAATTCATGTCTGTTGGACTTTTGGCCTTACGCAGGGTCATCCCCGGTCTTTTTGCCTCCTTCTCCTGGTTTTAATGACCTCTCGCTGTTGGCTCTAGGACTCTGAGCACTTTATCACTGCTGACCAGTGCTAAAGTGCAGGTGCTCTCCCATCTAAACTTGGTATGATTGGCTTATACCTAATGGCATATTTAATTTACCTATAAGTCCCTTGTACAGTGGTATCTCTGTACCCATGGCCTGTAAATTAAATACTACTGGTGGGCCTGCAGTGCTGCTTGCGCCACCCACTGAAGTAGACTTTCAAAACCTGTTTCAGGCCTGCTAGCGCAGGGCCTGTGTGCACAATTTTCTGCCACAGGGACCTGGCATCTAAACTTACTTGCCAGGCCCAGAACTCCACTTTTACTACATGTAAGTCACCCCTAAGGTACGCCCTAGCTAGCCTTATGGGCAGGGTGCCATGTATGTAGAAAGGCAGGCCATGTGCCATATTGCATGGCCTGTCCTGGTAGTGACAAACAGCCTAACTTGGTGTCTCACTGCTGTGAGTGCTGCTTTCTCATAGGATTGCATTAGAAATACCCTGCCTTATGTGTAAAGGGTATTGTCTGATTTATGAGGGGTAGCGTAGGAGTGTTTGGTATGGTTGTGATGGTTACTGCTTACTGGTGTGGGTGTATTTTGTATTACTATCACAGAAATGCCACTTCTAGAAAGTGCGCATTTATCTGTGCTTATGACTCTGGTGTTTTGCAGCTTGACTCCAATCCACGTCTGGGCAGAGTGACAGTTGGGGCTTTCTGCATACTTTTCAGACAGCCTGTACACAGGGAGGGTGGAGGTGTCTCCGAGGTGCATCTACATACTGAATAGTCTTCCTGGGCTGGGAGAAGGGAGAGGCGGGGCACACCTACATTTGTAAAGGCTGTGCCCTGGCCTCACACAATAGGGTTGTTAACCCCCCACTGATGTTTGGAGCCTGTGCTGAAAGGAGAGAGGGGGCACTCCCAGAACCAGTTGTAACTGGCTGGAATCTCCTCTCCCTACCATGGTAAAACACTGTAAGAACTGACTATAAGTACAGGGGAATTTTCCCCACAATTTGGAGGCTCTTTGAACATCATGGAACTGGACACAGAGATGCTGGAAGGACTTACCAGGGACCGCCATGGACTGCTGCTGATGTGCTGACCTGTGACCTGCTTGGTCACAATAAAGGACTTGCCACTTGCTGCCTTTCCCTTGTGCTGGCCTCTTGCTAGGGCCCCACCACCTGTGGGCCTTTTCCGGAACTTTGACTCCCCAGGGGCAGGGTGCTGTGGCCTCTGACCCCAGCAGTGACCCTGAAGCATGAGAGGTGCTTTGCCTGATGCCTAAATCTAGCACTTAGGAAACCGCTCCTTTGGGGATTCCCCTAGCGCTTGAAAGTGCTTCCCCTTAGGCAGTGATTCTGGCTGAAGAAATCACCGCCGTAGCCCGGGGAAGTTGTGGCCCCAAGCGCGAGTGAGCACGCTGCTTTGTGCCCCCGGGGCACCAGAAGAATCTATTTCTTTTTGGAGCACTAGCGCTCCTGTCGTGCCCCCGGGGCGAAGCACGCTCCGTAAAGCGCCCCCGGGGCACTGACAGGCACCGACTTTGGTGCCTGCCTCCTTTCCAGCGACCGGACGAGCCACCGAGTGCTGCGGGAGCCTTGGGCAGGGAAGGAAGCCCCATCGGAGGCTCCCTCGCCACCAGGCTCCTTAGGATTCCTGCCGACAAGGAAGGGAGGCCTCACCGGAGGCTCCCCCTGCTCCTCCGACACTCTGGAGGGGCTGAAGGAGGCCGCAGGCGGGGTGGGAACCCCGCTGGAGGTTTCCCCGCGCCGCCAGCTTCCTTGCGTGGCCCGTGCGGGCCAGCATTGTGAATTGTTGACTCCCCCACTACCAAGGGCCAGGACAGGCCTGGGGGAGACTCTCAGAACTCCCGGGCCCCTGGAGGGGTCTGTTACAGAATCGGAGTGGGTGCATGGTGCCCCCCTCCTTCTGCCCTAGTCTCGTGGACATTGGCCCCCCCCTTCCTGAGGGCCATTTGAGGCCCAAGGGGGCCCCCAATGATCACAGGTCCCAGGAGGGGCCTGTCAGGAATACTGAGAGGGTGCGTGCCGCCGCTCTTGGTACCAAATGCTCCCAGGAGGCCCCGGTTTTGCGCAGCGGAGCGCCGGGGGCCCCAATTATCATTCAATAGGCACTGGAGGTGCCTTCATCTACCAGATATTTCAAAGGGACAATATCTATCAGACGTTCTTATTAGAGACTTTATTGCATCATATATTGCCTACCTGTTTTATGATGTTTTTGTGTGCATATGCAAAAGTTCCTTTTATGGGCATGACTTGCTAATATGTTTCCCTAACTTGCCATATGTTTTCTAATGTTCCTACTATGGGTGTTTTATGATATTCTTATGACAAGTGTTCTAATGTGATAACGTGTTTCCTGACTACTACTTATGTTGCAGAATACTGAGTAACCTGTGTGCTATGTGTGACTACTGCTAATTTGCAGAGTAACTAATGTGTAACATTCTGACAACTGCTAAGGTAGCAGGATAGTACTGATATGTGATGTTTGGTCTGATAATTGCGTTGTGTACAATACAGTATATTTTCATATAATCTGGTGTTGTGTTTCCTTTGTGGTGGGGATATTGCGTCACATGTGTTGTGTGTGTTGTGCAGATGCTTTACACATTGCCTCCAGGTTAAGCCTGACTGCTCGTGCCAAGCTACCAAGGGGGTGAGCAGGGGTCATCTTGGACGTGTAACTCCCCTGCCCTGACTAGAGTGGGTAAGTTCTGCCTGGCTGAGGTGCATACCCTAGCCAACCAGAAACCCCATTTCTAACAATGTCCAACCTAATAGACTTTTTTTTTTTTTTGGGTGGACAGTCTGTGTAAAACATGGACATATGATCCTTTTTTGACTTTCCAAATGATATACTCTTTAGGAAATGTGTGCCTGTGAAAAATAGAGGAAATGGTTGTTACTGTTCATAAAACAAATATGGAGATTGACAATGGAATCAGCATGCTTAAAACAATATACATACTATGAATAGGTGTGCTGGAATAATGAGGAACTTTCAGGCAAGAGAATCAGAAAACATCAAATACTTCAAAATAAGCACCACATCTTCAAAATAAATATCCAAAGTGATTAGGTTGAATGCACCTAGTTGAAAAAGAACTGGAATAATTCCAATAATAACCTTACTAAACTTACTAGTTACTTATGAGTTAGAGTCCACTGTCAAACAAGTTGCCCTACTGAGTGCATCAATTAAAGGTCAATACACCCGAAGGAATAATAATTGTGCATTCAGAATCTGAAATATGATGCTAAACTATAGGACGATGCACCAAGGTCAGACTTCTACATAATGAAACTGATGAGCATTGATCAAGGTACAGACTTCCTTTCAAGAGAAAATGGATGCAACCATCAAGTCCATGCAGTTGACATGTTGCTACTGAAGGTGACATCATGTGGTGGCATGCACCACTAGCAGAGACTTGGAAACAGAAGCTTTTCACATACCTGGAAAGTTGATATTGACCTCTCCATATCAGACATGTACTGACACAAAGTATGGTATGTATGGAACCACAAAGGTCTTGTCGCTTCTTTGTTTTGTGGATTGATTGGTGCTTGTCAATAATGTGGTTACATTATGAAAACACTTGAATTTGAGCCCTAAATTAGGCAACACTTTCCCTAAATTTAAATACAAAACAACTACAGTGAAAACACCAACCAACAAGACGCTACCCCTGGTTAGAAAAATAGCCTAGCCGCTTAGGACGCACATAGCAACATCACAAAATAAACCAGTCCCAGGATGCTTGTTTCTGGTCCAGGAGGACCTAGCTTACAGTTCGGGTAGGACTGTTCCAGCTCCTCCAGCAGGGTCAAGCCTGTTTGCATATGCCTGTGTCCAAACTGGGGTGATGTAGCGAGCAAACTAATGATGGGTTAAACCCAGATCTGTGACTGGGGGTGAGAGTTTGAAAAGTTTCAACATTCCATCCATCAATTTATTTTGTGTTGTTGCTATGTCCACCCTAAGTGGCCAGGGTATGCCCAGGCATGGGTCGTTGCTCCACTGGATTCAAGCTAGCCTGGCTGAGGAGGAGTGGTAGCCTGAAACTGGTCCCAGGATGCTTCTTTGCAATCCAGGGAGAACCTGGCTTGGTCAAGACTGATTTGCATATGGCTTAGTCAAAACTTGGGTGGCATGGCAAACAAAATAATGATGGAGTAAGCCCAGATCTGTAACTGGGTGTAAATGTTTGAAACGTTTCCATAGTCTGGCCACAATTTGATTTTGTGTTGTTGCAAGTAAGAACGTGCCAACTTTCTAAAGTGGCATTTTCACAGTTACAATTTAAAAATCTAACTTTATCATAAGTTGTGATTTTAAATTGTGATTCCAGAGATATCAGACTTCAGGGTGCCATCTCTTTCCAATTGGAAATTACACTTCTAAAATGTAATATGGTATTCCCAATGTTATCTTATGAGAGATGGTAGGCCTTGCAACAGAGAAAAACGAAGTTAAGAGTTTTTCACTACTAGTACATGGAAACCATGGAAACCATAGCACATGTCCTAAATTTTAAATTCACCATATCCTGACCTTGGGCTGTGTAGGGCCTACCTGAGGGTTGGCATATGTAATAAAAAGAAAGGTTTGGGCCTGGCAAGAGGATTAACTTGGCAGGTCGACATGGCAGTTTAAAATTACACACACAGAATGCGCAATGCAGGCCTGAGACATTTTTGATGTGCTACTGAAGTTGGTGGCACAATCAGAGGTGCAGGTACACCAGTACCATTTAATTTACAGTCCCAAGGCATAGGTAGTGCACTTTACTAGGGACTTATACATAAAATAACTATAATGATTTTGGATAAGCCAATGTTGCAACCTTTTAAGCTAAGAGCACATACACAAAAGTCAGAGGAATTAATTCCAAAGATGCCACACTTCATAGTGAACGTGATCTATAGCAGGATTTCTAACCAGCATACTATTATATAACTTAATAGCAAGCGGACATGGGAGTTGTGGGAGTTCGAAGGTGCATATTGTAATAAACTATTTTAAATTACACTGCACATTGTCCTGGACAGAAGTGCAGGATCTCATATAAATATTGGGAGTTAGACTGACCATTGTCTTCAGACCGTGCTTTGAACCTGAGAGAAGACCGAGTGAGGAATCATTACCATGGAGTAAAGAACGATGCTACTGATGCAACAATAGGAATCTTTTACCAACATGTTCTGGTTTGCTGCTTAACCCATTATCGCATTCTCCTCCTACTGCATTCTTTAAGCATTAGGCATCACATTTAGTTTTGCCTCATGTACTGCTTTTGCAAAAAAAAATAAAAAAATGCTGTGTTGTAATGGCTATTTTGCCTAGCAATAAAAACTGGTAATATTGTGTTTGGTTCCATGAGAACCTAAAACACTGTTTACAATACTTGGAACAGTCCCAGACAATGCAGCAAATATTCGCAGCTGCAGAAAATATGAATGTGTGTTCTATTTAGGAAATGGCATATCCGTACACACACAATTATGTTTGAAGGAGTTTGCAGTAGTTAATTATTTTAAATTTTCGTGAAGGTGAACTGAGTGGGAGTTGTGAGCTGAAAAGCGCAAGTCATTTACAGAAAAGCTGAGATTACTGATTTCTTTTTATGTCAGTAGATTGGAAAAAGAAAGAATGATATATATTGATATAAAAACGTACTTGAAATTAGTCTATAATCATTATCATGGAATATTACTGTAGTCAAAATTTGCGAAATTTTGAAAAATCGCTAGATTAAACTCTGACATGATTTAACTTATGTGCATGTTTTAGATGTTAAATAGTCTGCCCCATTTCCTATTAAACCATTTTCTTCGAGACTTACCTTTAACAAATTGTAGCGCAGCCTCTAGTTTATAAATAAACAATTGCAGATTCTACCATTTCTCTATACTTGGCGAATTAAAGTTAATCCAATTTAATTTAATGCATGATCTGGCTACTAAATCAGCATTAAATACTAGTCCCCAGGTTTACAAAGGGCTTGCATTGACCTTGCAACATGAAAGGTGATGCAAGGCAACACAAGCCCTTTAGTGGGATTTACTAAACCAAGCAAATCCACCTTGCTTGGCTCTGGTGGGTTAGTAAATCCAGAGTAATGCAAGGTAGAGCATATCACTGCCTTGTGTTACTCTGCATTGGAAAAGTGTTCCATGGGTGGAGCATAGGCATTCCCATGCATCTACCATTGATTCTGACGCAACCCCAGATCCACTAAGGTTAGTAAACCAGAGATTGCATCAAAGTGTACGCCTTCCCAACAGAGGTGTAACAAGGAGAAATATCTTTATCCTAGTTATTTACTCTTTTTCCATGTGCTGCATTCTGCAGCACACGTAGAAAGTGGAACATGCCTCAAAAGATTGCTTTTGTGCACGGTGTCCCTTTCTGCATAAAAACAATCCTGCCTGTTACGCAGGTAGCCTTGCACCATGGCACAAGGGTGCATGTATTGGGGGTAGGCAGCACTTAGTCCACCAGCTCAGGGAGAGAGTAGGAATGCATTGTATCTTAGTAGATATGACACAATTTGCTGTCTCCCTGACATGCAACCAGGTGCGGCTCCTCCGCTATGGCGGAGGAATGTCGCCCCCGCCAGCAGCAGGAGCTGCAAAATGAAAAATAAAAACAATAGTAATCAGTGTTTATTATCGTTTTTATTTTTCAGGGGGCGGAGCCACAGGCGATGATAGGGACAGAGGGGGCGTGCACAGCGCTTCCCTCAGTTCGCATGTATGTTTGGCCGGCACGAGGCACATGCACTGGGCTCTGTTCAACCCAGCACTGTGTTGCCGGGTTGGAGAGAGCAGGCAGAGGTTTCCACTCTGCCTCGGAGTACCAAGCCAGGGCGCTCCATTCAATCCTAATGCTGTTCTCATGCGAGAGCTGCATTAGAATTGGTCACAAGGCAGACTGGGAGCCTGTGTCTGCAGCGAGTGGAACAGGAGCTAAAAGAGCGGCAAGGCAGCAGCAGAGGCAGAGGTAAGTTTCCATTTGTTAAATTTCTTTATATTGTTGCACCCATGCCCTACTGCTTTGCCCCTAAAGCAGCTACTCCAGCATGGAGCACAGCACAACAAGTTTTCTTGCTGTGTTGCGTTCCTAACTTTTTGACTAATCTGCTCCAAAGAGGATATTCTTAAGAGATATTACAGCAGCTGTATGGAACAAAATTCTCTTTGTAATTAAAACTATGGGACCGGTTAAGAGTCTGGTGGTTGTACTGTCAGACTGCCATGAGGGAGGTCAGGAGGATGCCACCAAACCTTTGGCCTCCCGACCGCTGTATTAAGATGCAGTCAGTGCACCAGGCACTGGTGCCGGCTGCAGGAGTCTGCCGACTCCAAAGCCAGATGCACTGACTGCACAGCCAGGAGGTTGGGCGCACTGTTGCCATGCACAACTGTTGCCATGCACCATGTTGTGTGCTTTGACAATGCTGGCAGGGGACCCGTGCAATGCCAACAACATTAGAAATTGCCTTCCTGGGTCCTCCCAGTGGCCCCATCCCTGTCTTTGTGCCAACATTTTTGCAGCTGTGTCCCCACCATGAATAGGTCTGCGGAAAAGCAGGTCAGAATGTAGACAGCGATGCCACTGCCAGCACTGCCTCCATTTTCCGCAGCTCTCCCAACCGCTGCTGCTGCAGTGAGGCACGAGTTGGCATTGTGATGGTCTTGTGGTGGTCCGACTGCCACCAACCAAATAGGGTGGTCAGACCACCAAGAATGCAGTGGTCATGCCTTCAAAGTCGGTGTAGCTATCTTGGGACTGCCATACTAATAATCGGCTCCCATATCTTGCTGTAGTAACTGCGAAATAGCAGCCTTAACCTTTATCTAACATTCTCACATAGTCTACAAACATATGTAAATCATTGGCGTCTACATGAAAAATCTAGATCATTTCGAATTATATCTACCTTTCCATTTGAAACACTTTAAAATGTATTAAAACCCATATCAGATGCTACGATGATCTCTTCCTTATGTAAATCACTGCATTCACTGCATGCAATATATAAATTATACAAATCATCTTCCGCAGTATTAACAAAATTATTATAAAACCAATGAATCTTTATGACTTTGTATGTTTTATTCAATAATTCAATTAATTCAATTCTGTCTAACCTAATGTTGAATATTTAAAGAAATGAGCCCCGTAGATGCCAAAACTGATAGCTCATTTACAAGTCCAATGGCGCAGGGTGGTGCAGCATGTGCCTTGCTGCGCTGCCCTGTGCCACTGGGAAAATGCAGAAATGCACCAAATCTGCAAGATAGGGTTCATTTCTGTCCTCTCCCCCCATGCTAGTGCACAAATTGTTGCCATGTCCTAAAGCAGTCACCCTTGCACTGTGATGCAAGTTTACCTGCATTGAGGAAATAATTATTTTGTGCAGGAAGGGCCAACTTTCTATGTATGCTGCAGAATAAAGATAGTTCTCCCCATTGCATCACTCTTACACCACCCCTTAGGTGGTGTAGGAATCAGGCGCATTCCCAAACTTGTGTCAGATTCCTTCAGGTCACATTGGTGTTGCATGGGAACACCCCAAGCTTCACCCATGGAGCGCCCCTTTCACACAATGTTATATGTGAAAGGGGTCCATATTTACAAGGTCATGAAAAGTCATGAAAGATGGCTTTGTATGGCCTTGTAAATGTGGGCTGGCACACTGCACCACGGAAGAATCAAAACATTATGTTCTGGTAGCGCAGTGTGCCACTATAGGCCCTCAGTTTGTCAATCACTCTCATGTCTCTGATCAACTACTGTGAGATCGGATCATAACCTTATGATGTGATCTTGAAATATACTGAGAATGGATGAGTTGCTCCACAGTGGTGAATAGCGATTAAAGTATAAAATACCAAAAAGATGCATCCATTTATGTCAAATAATCAGGGACGCTTTTATAGCTTTCAAACTCGTTTGAGGTAATTCTAGTCAACATGTACAAGTATCTCTTTACATTAACGCCAAGCCCCAACTGAAACGTAATTGAAAATTAGTAACACAAGTTGTTAAGTAATACAGCTATTCATTTAGCATCATTGGCCCAGGACTAGAACTTAAAATCTGGGAGTGCTAGCCCCCCTCTAGGGATGGGCATATTCATAAATTGCAAAACTTTTATAACCTAATAATAAGTACATATGAATCTACCGATTTCCGACTCTAAAACTGAAAGAAAGACGTTTAGGGGAATGAACCGAAATAAATTCAAAATTTGAATAGAATGCTCATTTTTATAATACTACACCCCTCCATGAAAGTGATTCCAGTTACGAAAGCATACAACATATTTTTCATAGTTTACTTTGATAATTTTACATGTATTTCTACAGATCTTAATCTCCAGGTATTGTTGCTTCATTCACCACCCGTGGGCTATTGCCTTCTAATGTCTGATTATAAATAATGTGTTTTTTAAATTAGTTTGTAGTGACTTTTCAAAATGTATCTGCTTCATAGTCAATTACGCAAATTGCAGCAAATATGTCATCGGAACTAAATGCAACATCATCCGTGTATGTTGAGATCTTCATATAAATATTAATATTAATAGAAACTATTTTTGTATCCCTCTTGAGGGCTTGTAAGTACGGTTCCAGATATAACATACACAGTAATGCAGAACCAGGGCATCCTTGTATTGTCTCCCGAGTTATAGGGAATCTATCAAAATGTTTTACCATGGTATCCACCATAGCCACTGGTTGTGCATATGTTGCCTGAATTCTGATAACATCTTTTTTTACCAAACTCCATGTGAGTCATAACCAACCATCAACACTGCCATACAATCTAGTCAAAAAAATGTAGGCATCAAGAAGGATCATACCTGCTTGTTTATGTAAGATTTGTGTGGCACCGAACATAGCTATAGCGTTGGAAAGTGGATTATGGGTAAGGGCAGGTCAGTACCTACACTTAGCAATAGGCCACTAACCCACACTAGGTCCAGTCAGGTCTCAATAAATTAATCCCTCCTCAACCCTTGGTAGCGGTGAAGCAGACATGTTAATTAGGAATTATTAATGAGAGTTTATGCATTTTGATTAACATGAAATTGATAGAAAATTAAACGTAGAAAAATGAATGTGCACGTTTGAAAATGTGCCCACGAAGAGTGACAGCCAACTTATAGGAACTTGTACTAAAATGATTAAAAATGCATGAAATATTGAAAATGTGCAATTATAATGTAGTAGTATGTCATATTAAGATGTATAACCTATGTTTCTCATTATGTTGTAGAGTTAACTGAGACGAAGTTGTGGCCTAGTTTTGCCGGGCCTCGTGCAGCAGCAGAATAACCACATACTGTAGAAAAGCAAATGTGTTGAACAGTCCCTGAACCGCTTATAAAGTCTGCTTAGCTAGAATTTTCTACAATGTACCGACGGACAGGAGATGATAGAAATAGGCATGTAACAAATTTGGTGTAAGACAGACGCAATGTACTTTCCCAGGTCTCAAACAATAGAGACACTAACTAGAGAAGAAGATGCAACATTTTCGATACCTGATGAGCTGGATGATGAGGACATCGTACAGTGAACCAATCAACGAACTGAGAACGGTGTAATATTAAAATTCATAGATTTGCAAAATTCATATTATTTGGTAGAGTCATATCTGGAGACTAATTGACCAGTTATGAATTAGGGGGATGAACTGGGTATCAGTCATGACAAGGGGCAAAAACTTCAGGATTTGAGGCAAATGCGAGGGGAGAATTGATGCAGATGTTAGATGTCGGATGATGCGATTCGAGATTCTGTCATTGGGCTCATGCTCTGAAAAACTGATGCGTTGCTGATCGATTGATGACCTGAAGACGAAGACTGTCTTTGCTGCTGATCCATTCCGTGGCTAGGTAGCTATGACAATGTGACTGATTAACTTTGTGCCTTTCTTTCTAGGTACCAACTGTGCTGTCTAAATAGTTTTTCTCTTAGCTAGATGTTTTCCAAATTCATGTTCTAAAATTGTTTTCGCATGAAGTCCCACATGCTGATGCTAATCTGGGTAAGGTAAGGTTCCTTTGGGTGACATTGACAGTAACAAATGATTGACAAACTGATTGCTGAACTCTGCTATTAATGTTGATATATTCACCTTTGTTAGCTGATGCAAAGCATAAGAGCATATGTTTTCTTAAGTTCTGATTAGGTTATGTTATTGCTGGTCACTAATGAACTAATTCTGAGCTGATTGAATAAAGTTTGAATTAACCTTATGCATTAGAATTGTAACTAATAGGGAAATAAAATGTGTTAAATCGTATATTGAGTTGTGGTTATTCATGGAATGTTGATATAATTGTCCATTGGTTAATGATTCTCTTAGTGGTTATTGATGGGTTATATTGAATATTGATAACATTGGTCACTACATGGCTAGGATACTCCATGCGATCTAAAAGGTTAATCGTCCTACATGCGTCCCCTTGTAAGTTTACTTACAAAGGACCAGGCGCACTAGCAGTAGCTTGGCAATGAGAGACAAGGCTTAACTTAGGAGACAAGTGTGTAAAGCATTTAAAATTCACAAAACAGTAAGTAGGTAAAACACAAAACACAAGACTATTTCAGCATTGATTTATAAGCATAGATTATATTTATATCTTTAAAATGACACCAAAACAATTAAAATCAGATGAGGGGAACCGGAGACATGAATTTGTAAAGAATTAATGTTTTCTAGCACTTAGAAGCAACTAGTGCTCAAAGGGTTAAAAAAGGTCACATTGGAGAAGGACAAAGTCCAGAGTTCAGGCCATCCATGAGGTAACACTGCTACACTTACTGTCAGAAGTGTTCTTTGATTCAGGAAAGTGTCCCACAGTACAAGTCAAGGGTTCAAAGGCTCTGGTTTGCCTCTTGGAGTCTGGGACTACAACTCCCACAATGCTCCTAGTCAACTTATGGAGTTGCTCCAAACATCTCAAAACTTCTAGGTCTTCTTCCAGAGGTCCTTTTTGGGTACTTGAAGAGTAGTCTACAACTTGATCCAAGTTTCCTAAAGCTCGGAGTTGCTCCTTAGGAGTTGGGACTACAATTTCCAGAATGCACCTGGTCAGAATCCTCAAATGGTCACTGGATGCTGGTCAGCAGTGCTCTTCTTGTAGGACTTGATGTAGGGGACTCTGGGCAGCTCCTTTGTACCTGTAGTAGCTTACAGGAAGTCCACTCCTGGAGTTGCAATAGCAAGGCAAAGTCTGATTCTTGTTGAGGCCCAAAGTGTGCAGCTGGTGTAGTCCTAAGGAATGCAGTGTCCAGGTGCAGTCCAGGGGTCCAGCAGGGCAGTCCTTTTTCACCAGTATCTTCCTCCAGCAGGGATGTGAGGTGTGGGTGCAGCACTTCCATGTTTATCCTTGCCCCTGGGGTGAAAAGCAAGGGGCGGGGGACTGTCCAGTCACAGGCAGGCCACTTCACCCTTGGATGACCACTTCCTGAGAAGTGTGGCAAAAATCAATCCCATGGAGCAACATTCATGGCTGAAACTGAATTTCAGAGGTTAGGTCTGGTTGAGCCCACCCACTGGTGTGGCTCAAAATCCTAAACACACCCCTCCCCTGCACTAGCCTAATCTAATCAAGAAGGCACCTGGTTTTTTGGTTTTGCAAGAAATGGGGGGGAGGGTCCTGAGCTGTTCCAAATGTCTTTCCCTCCTTTGAAGACCAGTTTGGCTGCTCTCACCTCATCCTGTTTCACGATCTGCTGAGGCAGATCTCCTCCCCCAGTCACAGCCTTTGTATTCAGCCCCGGCCACTTCACACCTCATCAAGGCACTTTGCCCAGGCCGCCAGAGGTTGACCAATCAGAAAAGAGCACTACAGAACTGAAACTGGTAACTTTTAGGAAGAGTTTTAAAACTCTTTCCCTGAACTTAAATTAAATCCAACAATGGCAAGTTGTGGGATGTATTATAACAATTAATTTGAGACCAAACTTGCCATATCGTGCTCCTTTTGAGACTGTATTAATTAAAATAAAGTCTCCCCATTTTAGCATATGGAGCCTATTCACTACAGTGAGGGAAAAACAAATGTGGATATTTTACCTCACCAGGGCTTATTAAACAATTTGTATAAGGTCCCTCCTTATAGTTAAATGGCACCCAACCCTAGGGGCACTTAGGGCACACCTTAGGGGTGACATATGTAAAAACAAGATAGTTCAAGACTTTGAAAGTACTTTTAATTCCAAAGTTGAATTTTCATATAACTTTCATTTAAAAACAGCCAGCATGGCAGGCCTGCCTTTAAAATGACCCTGGGCACCTCAGCAGTTTACCTATGGGTGCACCACCTATACTGGGGTCCCTTAACCTACATATACTAGGGACTAATAGGTAGGTTGACATAGCCAATTATAATTAGCCAAATTTGCATACTCATTTTACAAATAGCACAGGTCCTGGGACTGGTTAGCAGTACCTTGGGCACCATCAGAGTTAGGAAAACACCAGTAAAAAGTGTAAAATGGGGGCAAAAATGTAGGGGACCTCTGCAATCAGCCCTGTTTTCCCACATATAGCATTATTAATTTGTGAAGCAGTACGAAATCTGAAAATGAAAGCATGTTGTAATAGACTCCAATTGTCCAATTATGAGTGTTAAACGTTTATATTTGCACAGTACTGTTAATGATAACACTCAATAAGACTGACAATCATCCAGTTGTTTAGTATACTTTAGAGATGCAGCTATATCTCTATTATTCCCTGAGGCTGGTACTTTGATTTCAATTTCCCTTTGCACTATCTGCATAAAGGGTACGTAACACCTGGAAAAGATATTATGAAGTACCAAGCTATCAGCATTTACCCCTCTTCTTTGCCAATTAGAAGTGCTTGCATTACATCAATAATCTGGACCAAAGTGATTTTGTTACCTAGTGTATCATTCTGATCTAGATGTGGCAAATCTGTATCTCTTATGTAAGTATATAGTTTAAAAATATCTGGCTGAATATCTATGTTGTATGGTGATTGATAGTAAGTTTGAAGTGTTTCCAAGATGGAATGGGCATTTCACATAACATGACTACTCTGATCCTTAGTTGCATCTTTAACTGAAGCATTTCACCATTCATTCATTTGTTAAGCGTTTATACACCAAGTTAACTCACCATATACCACTGTGTGATCTCTGGTATCCACATATGCTGAAGCAGCTTTCTTCCTAAGACTCACCCAATTTTATGCCGACAGGCTATCATATATCTATATATTTCCAATATATTATGATCAGCATTCCTAGTGGAAGAAGCAGGTAATATATCCAATGCTGGATTAAATCTATTCTGGCATTCTCTGTTCTGGCCGATTTACGGATACTGATATATTGAATAGTCATCCAGTAAAAGTGTGCTTTGAGTGTGTCCCAATTCAGTCTTATGGAACCACTATTTAGGTTGTTGGTAAAAAGTATACAATGAGGGTAGCATCTGTTTTTAGAAAGGTTACATCGCCATTTCACCTAATACTATAAAACCATCAGTGTGGCCTCTCATGTTTGTCTGCACAAATAGGGAGCTATTACTGAATGCAGTAGTAGGGCATATCAATCGTTAGGTTTATCAGTCAGGCTAGTTTATGCAAATACCATATCAATTCAGGAGTATTGCCAATGAGCAGATGAAAAATTAGTAAATTTATTTTCTACCCTGTGTAGGGACCTTCAGAGGTCTCTAAGGCTGTGTACATGTATACGATGCAGAATGGAGCTAGGAACCCAAATAATTCTAGAAACAACTCATCTAGTTTGTAATCCCTAATAAACTTAAAACTCTCTATTATTATCACTTCTTCTACCCATATGGCTAGCTCTATTGCAAAACTATTAAATATATCTGGGTTATATATCTTCCTTCATATACCCAACAAATAGTATACAGCTGATGTTTTTGTATACCTTCAATAATAGCCCAATGCCCATGCATATCAGTTACACTACTGAAATGTTGCACACAACCACTTTTAACCCATTCGCTGCCAGGCCTTTTCCCCCTCAGGTGCCAAGCCTTTTTTTTGTCTGTTTGGGGCAGTTCATGCTTAGGCCCTCATAACTTTTTGTCCACAAAAGCTACCCATGCCAAATTTGTGTTTTTTTTCCCTGAAGGAGACCAAGAAATTAGCTAAAATACAGCAATAAATTAGTTTTTTTCAAAAAAATGGGAAAAAAGGGCTGCAGAAGAAGGCTTGTATGTTTTCCCTGAAAATTGCATCAACAAAGAGTTTGCAGTGCTAAAATTTCCATACTCTCAGCTTTCAGGAACAGGCAGACTTGAATCAGAAAACCCAAATTTTCAACACAATTTTGGCATTTTACTGGGACATACCCCATTTTTTTCTGCTTTCAGCCTCCTTCCAGTTAGTGAAAGAAATGGGTGTGAAACCCAGAAAGATAAACATTTCTAAAAAAGAGACAAAATTCTGAATTGAGCAAGGGCTCATTTGTGTGGATGCTACAAGGGTTTCCTACAGGAAATAACAGCTGAAATAAAAAAAATATTGAAATTGAGGTGAAAAAACAGCCATTTTTCTCCACCTTTTACTCTGTAACTTTTTCCTGTCAGATTTTTTAAAGCAATATACTGTAACGTCTGCTGGACTCTTCTAGCTGCAGGGATATATAGGGCTTGTAGGTTAATCAAGAACCCTAGGTACCCAGAGCCAATAAATGAGCTGCACCTTGCAATGGATTTTCATTCTATACCGGGTATACAGCAATTTATCTGCTGAAATATAAAGAGTGAAAAATTGGTGTCAAGAAAACCTTTGTATTTCCAAAATGGGCACAACATAAGGTGTTGAGAAGCGGTGGTTATTTGCACATCTCTGAACTCCGGGGTGCCCGTAGTAGCATGTGAATTATAGGGCATTTCTCAAATAGATGTCTTTTCTACACACTGTCCTATATTTGGAAGGAAAAATGTAGGGAAGGATAAGGGGCAATAACACTTGTTTTGCTATTCTGTATTTCCCCAAGTCTTCCGATACAAATGGTACCTCACTTGCGTGGGTAGGCCTAATGCTTGCAACAGGAAATGCAACATGGACACATCACATTTTTACATTGAAATCTGATGTGTTTTTTGCAAAGTACCTAGCTGTAGATTTTGGCCTCTAGCTCAGCCGGCACCATGGGAAACCTACCAAACCTGCAATTTTTTTAAAACTAGACACGTACAGGAATCCAAAATGGGGTGACGTGTTGGGCTGTCAACAAGTCCTGTTACCCAGAATCCTTTGCAAACCTCAAAAGTTGACAAAATAACACTTTTTACTCACATTTCGGTAACAGAAGGTTCAGGAATCTGAGAGGAACCACCACTTTCCTGTAGGGAGTCCAGGGAGGTGTGACTTGTGTGGATCCCCCAATGTTTTGTTACCCAGAGTCCTCAGCAAACCTCAAATTTAGCTAAAAAAAAACCCCAATTTTTTCCCACATTTCAGCGTGGGATCACCGCACCGGGACATATTTCCTACCACCCAACGTTCCCCTCAGTCTCCTGGTAAAAATGATACCTCACTTGTGTAGGTGGGCCAACTGCCTGTGACAGGGAAGAGTCAAAAACATGTCGAAATTGAGTGGTAACCAAAGCGAGTCCAAAAGGGCAGTTTGAAAAAAAAAACAGTTTTAGGCTGACAAGTGGAGCAGAATTTTTATCCTTATAGATGAGACAATGCTGGGTGGTAGGAATTTTGTATATTCCTGCAGATTCCGGAAGGTTCCATCACAAAAATGTGGGAAAAATGTGTGATTTCCAGCAAAGTTGGAGGTTTGCAGGGCATTGTGGTTAAGAAAATGGTGCGGGTGCATGTGAAGCACACCACCCTCAAATCACCCAGATTTCTAGTTTTCAAATGTGTTCAGGTCTTGTGGATTTTTCTACATGGCAGCATCCCAAAGTCCAAAAAGTGCAGCCCTCACCGTTCCAAGTGGGACGATTTTGAGAGTTAGCCAAGCTCTCATGGCCCAAATGTAAAACCAAAACCCAAAATAATCAAATGTCCTCTTGCTTGCCATGGGATAAGATGTTTTAGTGTGCGGAGGAGAGCTGAAAGACTGTTACCCCCTTCAATTGTGGTGGGGGCATAACCAGGCCCATCCTGGTTGGTAGCCACCACCCCACTATTTTTGTTTTTAATTCCCTGGCATCTAGTAGACTTTCTGCCCTCCGCCGGGTGTGGATCTGGGGTAATTGCCCCATCTGCCTACTGGTGGGCGGAATAACCTTGGCCCCATTTATTTGGGGGTGGGGATATGACCATACCCCCACCTTCTTATTCTGGACACTTAATTTGTCCAGCCTTACAAAAATAGGCTGATCTGCTCCCCCAAGTGGAGCAGAAATGGCCTAAAATAATTTTGCCCCCCCAGGGGAGTGACCCTTGCCTAAGGGGTTGCTCCCCTTGTGTGCAATTGGTGCAAAAAAAATCCCCAGTGCCTAGCAGTTTCTGCCCCCCTAGGAGGTAGATCGGTAGACCCCTGCCTAATGGGTTGTTCCCCTTGCGTGAAATTGACACGAAGAAAATAAAATCCCTGTTGTCTAGTGGTTTTGCGGCAGATTGGCCTAACAAAAATACAATTTTCCCCCATGGGAGCCACCCTTGCCTAAGGGGTCGCTCCCACGTATAAAAAACAAATCCCTGGTGTTTAGTGGTTTCTGCCCTCCTTTGGGGGCAGATTGGCCTAATAAAAATCAACGGGCAGAAATGGCCTAAATACAATTTGCCCCCCAAAGGGCAGCTCCCCTTATGCGTAAGTATATAAAAAAAAAATCCCTGGTATCTAGTGGTTTCTGCTCGTGGCAGAAATGGCCTAAAAAGAATTTGGCTCCCTGGGAAGCGACCATCAAATAAAATAAAAAATAAACAAAAAAAATAAATAGCCCTGGTGTCTAGGGGCCGAATTGTCCTAAAAATATTTCCACCCCCTGGGGAGTGGCCCTTGCCAAAGGGGTGGCTCCCCTTCTGCGTAATTATATATATATATAAAAAAAAACACTTTTGGCACCTTGGGGAGCGGCCCTTGCCCAAGTGGCTGCTCCACTTATGTGTCAGTACCAAAAAAAAAAAAAAATCCCTGGTGTCCAGAGGGCATTTTTGCTGCTCGATCGCATTGCGTTCTGGCAGCAGAAATGGCTGCAGAGACATGAAAGGGAAGGAAAGGCCTTTCATGCCTCTGCTGGCCCCCTCCTCCCGAGCGGAAGAGAAATGCTGAGCATTTCTCTTCCTTAGCAATGATGGGAGGTGACCTCTGATGAGGTCAGCACGCGGTTGAGTGCTGACGTCATCAGAGGTCAACAGGGGGGTTCGTGGAGGGTCGGGGTGGAAGGAGAAGCGATTCCCCTTCCAGCCCTGCCCCTTTGGCCCTCAGGGGGAGCGCTAGCACTTCCCCCGATGGCCTGTACCAGGACATAATGGTTACGTCCATGGTGCCTTAGCGCTGCAGCTACGGATGTAACCATTACGTCCACGGCAGGGAGGGGTTTAAGACCTTCCCTGATAGACATCTTTTTGGTAGTGCAAACCAGTAAATAGAAGCCCATTTGTTTGTGTGTGCTATTTTTTTATGCAATCGGTGTATCTAACAGATATACTATTAGGAGTTTATAGATAATCAATTTTTTTTTTTAACCAGCCTACATTAGTGTGATCACAGCATAACACAGACAATGTTTTTGAACTCATTGTAACAATGCAGTATTTTCTTTCTAGAATGCATCTGTTTCAGTGCAAAGAGTAATTATATCTTCCACTTCTCTGTTCATTCTCTATCATCCATCAATTTTGTCTTTTGCCACCCTTCCACCCGGGCACCACCATTGTAAATTCTACTTCTATATCTAAATATGTGCTGACTATACTCAACTCAAACCTCCCAGGGAAAATCAGCCCGTTATTTACTGTTGTTGCAAGACAACACTACAAGGCCATAACATTTTAGCACTTTTGTCATGCAAGAAAATTTCCCATTCCTGACTCAGATACATATCTGTACTATATTCCTTGCCAGGATTATTTATGTAAAGCTTGTAAAGCTTATGTGTTCAGACTTAATCTTTGTTACCTTCCCGATAGGCATTACATAGTCATACCATGCCATTCTGTATAACTTACAGTATGATTTAACTGCTATCTGACTAAGCAAGTGCATCTGGACTGCATTTTGATTTGTTAGACCAATATCTTATCTTTGGCTGTGTGTTCTTCTTTACATATATATGTTTTACCATGCCACATTATTTTCAGCTGTGCTGGTTCCTGCAAATAAATATGTGCCCCTAGCTCCCAGATATTGGTGTACCCTTTCCACAGCTATCATCAAAGTTCAACTGTAGACAACTTTGGTTGGTGTTGTTATATCTTATGGTGAAGAACTGAATTACCTACATAGATCAATATTGTAGATGTTTCCAAAAAACAAAAGTGACCTGGATGCTGAATTGGTAACTTCCAGTGTGATGAGCCCAAAAATGCTTTGCAGAGCAAGTTCAACATAATGGTGTGTGTCTTTGTCCTCTATACCTCAAACTGCACAAATACCTGCCCTCCATACCAGGAATTCATTGATAACTGCACCGTTGGTTGTCAAAATCTTCAGTTTTCCCCTTTGAGTCCAGCAGTATGTGACCATATTCTTCCTTGCAGTCTTGAATTGTAACTGTCTCTTAAGGCACCACTAATCTTTGCTCAAGTTCTGTAATTTGATCATCAATTGAAGCACCATTATCAACAGTGATCTGTATACTATTTTAGAATGGTTAAGTTTCACCTCACCATAATGAGATTCTGTTACTTCTCCATGTCTTTGTATGAAGTGATAAATTTCAGCAAGTGCTGGCTCTTGATTCTTAAAGCTACGCCCAATGTATTTGGTTGAGAAATTATTCACTCACAACAAACCCACTTCTATTATTCCTGCACTCAGCAGAATCTCCTGATTGATTGCAGTATGCTCATCGACCCCAAATGTTTTGCATCATCAATTCTTCCCATGATGGTCATCTGCATGGGTGGGGTGAGAAAGTAGTGTATTAGTTGGGGTAAACGGTCTCAATTACAAGTAAATGTCATTATAGTGTTAGGTCCAGTCAAAGGTTTCAATTATAGAAACAGAGTGACAGGCTTAACTTAGCAACAATTTGCAAAGCACTTAGAAGTACCAATACTGTTGAAAAGTTGAAAACACAATAGAATAAATATCCTACTCTTACTTAAAAAAAAGAAACATTTAATAAGCAAAATTACACCAACATAAAAAAGCCCATAAGGGGAGATGGAGATATTAATTTATAAACATTCAATTTGAAAAAGTGCTAAGAAGTGCAAAACACCAGTGGTAGTCAATAGTCACAGTAGTTGGAGACCTAGGTGCATTTTGTGGCCACCCGCAATGGAGAGAGAGTCAGATACGCCAAGTAGATTGGCCCGCTGGACTTTTAAGTAGAGAAGTTCAAAAAAGTTTCTAACATCCCAATCTTAAAAGGGACTATTGATTTTATGAGGAATAATTTTCCTCATGTGGAACAAACCAGAAATTCAATCCAGTGCCATGGAACCACAAGCCAGACTCCTTTCGCAGTTGGTCTCCTTGAAGCTCTAGAGTAAAAGTTTAGAAAAAGTTACTGAACTTCTTCTGGTGCCCAAGCAACCACAGAAGTACATTGGCAAGGACCCCAGGACTTAGAGACTTTCAGGGTCTCAGGCAGAGGACAACAGCAAAGTCAAGGCCAGGTCAACTGGCCACAGGTCATCTGGAATTCCTTAATGGGATCAGCTCTTCAGAATTTTTACATTGCTAGAGCCCCACAGAGATCAGATTTTTGATCCTTGGAAATCTTTCTGTCCTTGGATTTCAAGTGAAAGGGGATCCAACCCCCTTCGATCCTATTCACGGGTCATGGGATCAAGTTCAGCAGGTTCAGTCCATCTAGCATACTTTCTCAAAGTATCTTTTTCTTAAAATTCTTTAAGCATCCAAATTTACTATTGCATTAGATTGGAAATAGTTATTAAAATTAGTGATTTAATTATTGTTCTAGTGTGTGCCATTCCCAAGATAGCAGTATTAGTATTTGAGTTTGTACTCTGGTTTTCTACATAGGACTGGTAGGCTTGCCATGGTGAAAGTAGCTTTTAGGGCCTTGTCACTGTAGGGACATTGTG
Organism: Pleurodeles waltl; assembly: GCF_031143425.1. NCBI lineage: Eukaryota > Metazoa > Chordata > Amphibia > Caudata > Salamandridae > Pleurodeles > Pleurodeles waltl. Next base: position 1,531,304,690 of record NC_090444.1, read on the forward strand.
ACATTCATTTTAAATGTCCCACTTTTCAAAACCATGCACTCTACCTTTTGGCCTACTAGGCTCATGAGGGTCTGACTTACTGATAATTAAAGGGAGCTTTTTAATTCCTTCAAAGGGTTATTTTAACAGGTGGTAATGCACTTTTTACAGTGCATCAGGGAGGCTTCCATGGTGAGACTGAAGCTGGTTTTCTTTTGCCATACAAGTGAAAGGCACACTAAGAACAGCAGTCCACAGGTGACCCTTACGTTTTCTTATTGTGGGTGACTTTCTGCTCAATTTACCTTGGCTTTATAGAAAAGTTAAATAGGCCAAACAGGAATTCACTAATTTAGGGACCAAAGCACATACACTGAAAATGAGACAGTAGTGTCCCCTTGTGCAGAGTCTAATAACTAACAATAAAATTCAGCCAAATAATGTGGATGGCTATCAGAAGGGGCATTGTTCACAGTGGGGACTGTCTTTACTAACATTATTTTGTGGCACTGATTTAAATCTTTCAGCATGTTCGCTGTTTTGTTTACTGCGGCTATAGTTCAGATGTTTGTAATGCTATTGACTAAGGGCACCCTTCTTTTTACCAATCTTTGACCATATCGCTTGAGCAACCTGTATGATGAAAGCAGTTGGAATGTGGGCTGGTTTACAGGTTTTGTTACCTTTTGGATGTTTCTATTCTCTGTCATTGCTTTTATCACATTCTTTGATGATTTCTTTGGCAGACAATCTTTTATCAGCACCACTTGCAGGTGTATAATCCGTATTTTGACAAATGTACATGATAATTGCATTTCTATTTAGGTTTATTGGTTCACCGCTATTACTAGGAGCTATTGATGTCACATACATATATGTATGTTGCATGTTTTGAAGATTCATCTTGAATGCTCTGTTCCCAATATTGTGACTTAGACCCTGATTATGACATTGGTGGTGTACTGACCACCACTGTTAAAGTGGCAGTAATACCTCCAACAAGCTGGCGGTAGTTACCGTCAAATTATGACCATGGCGGTGAGACCTCCCATAGACAGCCAATGTACCACACCAACCGCCAGGGAGTTAACACCACCGACCACGGCGTTAGCCACCTACAGCGAGGTACTGCCCACCATATTATGACATAGCAAACCAAGAGCATTTCTGGGGTGTTAGCAACGCCTTCAAAAGCCTGGCGGAAACACATCACAGAAAAGGAAAGACTAACCTTCAGGGACACAGAGGACTCCGCGGCCTCCAGAGAACCGGAACACTATGTCTTCCTGATGCTCTACCACACCAACGGTGAGTACAGCCGCATAGCACACAAGGGAGGGAGTGAGGAAAAGGAGAGTGACACACACATGCACAACACACACCATACACACACACACACAGCCTGCTGTACAGTACATCAACAGTTACAGCACCCAGGAGCAAAGAATGCAAGGACACATACCTGTAGTACAACCACTGCAATCTGCTTCCAACAGCCACATGGCCAGTCCCAAGTACTAAAGGGCCACATGGCCACAGGGCATTGTCAAAGCCCCAACTTGACTCCTAACATCATCCGGACTCCACTGTTCAGGGGCATCATGTTGAAAATGGGCATGTACCTCAGCTGGAGTGGGTATCATGCCCACTGGTTCTGGAGGGGTCTTCTTGCCCACTGTCCCTGGAGGGGAGTCTTAGGCCACAGTCTCTGGAGTGAGTATTATGCCCACTGGTTATGGAGTGGGCTCATTGCTCATTGGCTCTGGAGGGGGCTTCTTGCCCAGTGTCCCTGGAGGGGAGTCTTAGGCCACAGTCCCTGGAAGAGGGGCAACATGGCCTCTGGTAGTGGAGGGTGATCATTGCCCTCAGGTGATGGATGGGGATCCTTGCCCTCAGGTGGTGGAAAGGGATCCTTGCCTTCAGGTGGTAGATGGGGATCATTGGGTTCATTCTTTGAGGGGCCACCTTGGCCTTTGTCATGTGAATTGTGTCCTTGCCTCCAGGTTTAGGAGGTGCCTCCACTGACCCCGTCCTTAATATCTTAGGTTCTGCCAACCTAGACATCTGATTTTTGAGGCAGAGGTGTGTCCTTGATGGGAATGGCCTCTGTCCCACCCAGGGGCCCCTTAGTGCCAGCAGCAGATTTTTGGGTGGAAGCAGTGGCAGACTGGTTGGCTGAGGTGCTGGGCTGTGTGGTTGGGACTTTGCACTTATGGACAGGAGGGGGTTAGGAGTAGGGAAGAGGTCAAGATGGGCAAGGAAAACCTTCTTATGGACTTTGGGGTGGGATGTGGGGGGTGGGAATGGAGGTAGAGGAAGGTGTTAAAGGAGAAATAGGTGTGCTGGACTTGGGTGCAGATGCATGGACAGTGTGCATGTGTGAGGTGGATGGCTGTTGGGTGTCTGAGTGCGAGCGTTTGTCTTTCTTTGGAGTGGGTCAGACAGTGTGGGAGAGGACAAGCAGGACGTGTGGATGGATGTTGTGGTAGTGTCTGCAGGTGAGGTGGATGTGCTGCATGAGGTGGTGATTGTGGTGGTGACTGCGCATGTGTTGTGTGGGGTGCATGTCTACGAGTCTGCTCTTGTGGTGTTTGTGGGCAACGGTGTACAGGTGGCAGGGTCTGGGACTGTTGACACAGTGCATACAGGTGTGAGTGCTGATGTGACTGTGAGGGAGGAGGAGGGGGAGACAGTGGAGGCAGTGGATGTTGTTGTGTGTGCATCTGTCTGTTGTTTATGTAAGTGCTTGTGGCTTGAGGTATGGTGCCTGTGTTTGTCTATGCCACTCTTGTGTGATGTTTTATGTCCATCCTTGTCTGTATGTGTGCATGGATGGGTTGGGGTTGAGGAGACTGGGATAGGGAAGTGTTAGTTGGAGGGGGGCATTAGGACAAAGGGCACTGGCTGCCATCAGAGAGGAGGCTAGAGCCTGAAATGATCTCTGTAGGGCCACCAAGCCACCATGAATGCCCTCCAGGAAGGCATTGCATTGCTGCATATGTGATGCCAGTCCCAGATGGCATTCACTATGGTTGACTGCCCTTCATAGATGGATCTCAGGAGGTCAATAGCCTCCTCACTGACGGCAGCAGGGCTCACTGGGGCAGGGCCTAGGGCAAAGGAAATGCCCCCCCTCCTGGGTGAGCAGGCACGGGCAACCTGGAGCGGGGCTACTGGGAGGGCAGTGCTGGTACGGGGGTGGCGGCTGTACCTGTAGGTGGGGTGGTTCCAGAAGTGTCTGCCACCACCAAGGAGCTCCCATCGGAGGAGGTTTCAGAGTCAGTGTTGTCACCTCCAGTCCGCACCATGGTGCTCCCCTCACCCTCTGTCCCACTGGTCCCCTCAGCATCGGTGGACTCTGCCTCCTGGATTCCCATGGGCTGCAGCTCCCTCACTCGCCTGTGTCCCTGCTCCTTCATCAGATGATGCTAATGCACACATGGGCAGGATGAAAGAAGAAAAAAGCTGGGGCAGAAAGAAATGGAGCACTGGGTCAATCACAGCACCAACACCACAGATGGCATACACATCACCAACACACACAGGGACCAAGATTGAGCAGTATGCACCTCACTGGCATACCATTGGCTAGGTACCACAGCAGGATAAGAGCCAAACACTGCCATCTGCACCCCTTCTGGGACCCACTAAGCCCTGTCTGACATGGAAAGCCACCTAGCTAGCTAACCAGAATTGGCTGTTCACCCAATAACCTTGAGCTGGACCACGCAGCAATGTATGAGCAGGCATAAAGGAGCATCCACTGACTAAAACCCACCACCAGAATCCCATGCAAGGCAAAAAAGATGGTTGTCACATACATTAGTCTTACCCCCCTGTGGCTGCTGTGATTCCCTCAAGCGCCCACCCAGCTCTGGATAGACCAGTATGCAGGCCTTTTAGTGGGTCAGGTTCCAGCTGGCACCACTTCCTTATTGGGAGGCCACCCCCAGTTGGGCCTCCACAGTCTTCCGGGCCCAGCGTCTCAGGTCCTCCCAACGTTTCTTGCAGTGAGTGCTCTGCCGGCTATAAACCCCCAGGGTCCGCACCTGCTTGGCGATGGCACACCACAAACCCTTCTTCTGAAGGGCGCTAACCTGAAGGGAAAATACGAACAGAGGTACACCATAAATCTGAATATTCAGCCTGTCACACATACGGCATTCAGACATCATTTGCTCCTCAAATGGCACACACATCACCCGGAGCCCTGCATGTACACTACCACCAGCCATACTCCCTATCCAAATGACACACTGCCAGCACACACAGACATCTCCATGTAGCCTTGTTGCATGCAATGTCGACATGGTGTACTCACTTGTTGGTCTGGAGGCCCATACAGCGGTCCATACTGGGATAGGACCCCATCCACCAGTCTCTCCAACTCCTCCGAAGTGAAGGCTGGGGCCCTTTCCCCAGTCACACGGGCCATGGTAGGTTCCAGACACAGGTTACAGCAGCACATGCAGTGTAGGTCCTCTCCTATGGAAAGTCAGGTAGCAAGTGAGGAATCAGATGGAAAATGACGGTCACGTCTGCGGCGGTGCATACCGTCACCGCCGGCGTAGATCACCATTGGCCACTGTACCCCATGAGGCCCAATTTTAACCAGTGAGGTATTGCACAGCCGTTCCCGATGCATCCCTCCATGGCACGCAACATCAGCACAATTACCTCACTTCTACCTTTCCCTCTACACAGGACAAGTGGACACCATTTCATGGGGGGGGCAGCCCTATGGAATCATGCTGCATCACAGGAGAAATAGGCACACACTGGACAAATCACACTGACACATTACATGTTTATAGAATTCAAACTACTGTTGTGGCTCCAATATTTAGTTTGTGACAGCCTCCTCACTCTTGTGTCCCTTAGATACCTACTTCTGTGGATGGATAGGAGATGGAGACATACTCTCGTGTACAGACCCCTGGTGGACTTGGCTACACTGAAGGACAGGGTGATTATCCTCACCTATCGACTTGACAGGGCCACAATCACAGAGGTGTGTGCTCAATTGGAGCCTGACCTGATATCTGCTATCCGTCACCCCAAAGGGATCCCCTCTCTTGTGCAAGTGCTATCTGTACTCCATTTCCTGGCAACTGGTTCTTTCCAAGTGACAGTGGGCTTGGCAGCAGGAACGTCACAGCCAATGTTCTCAATAGTGCTGACAAGAGTGTTGTTGGCCCTGATAAAACACATGTGCAGCTACATTGCTTTCCCCAGGTTGAGGATTTGGCCACAGTGAAGGCTGAGTTTTCTGCAATGGGACATATTCCCAACATAATTGGGGCGATTGATGGTACACATATTGCATTTGTTCCCCCCCCACAGAATGAACAGGTTTTTAGGAATCATAAGAGTTTCCACTCCATGAATGTTGAGATGGTGTGCTTTGTGACCAGTACATCTCCCACGCCAATGCTAAGTATCCAGGGTTGGTGCATGATGCCTTTGTCGACGGAATAGCAGCATCCCAAATATGATGGGCCAACTACAGAGGCACAGGGTGTGGCTAATAGGTGAGCCCTAGTTCCCACCAAGTATATGTTGGTGTATGCCTGTGGTGTTGGCAATATATGATAGTGTGTGGCTAAATGTTGTGCCTCAATATTTGCAGGTCACTCTGGTTACACAAACCTATCACGGCTGCAGAACCCTGTGAGGAATGCCAGGACAAGAGCAGAAGAACGTTATAATGGGTACATGGGCAAACCAGAATGATAAATGAGAGAACCTTTGGCCTCCTGAAGGCCAGGTTCCGGTGCCTCCATCGAACAGGTGGATCCCTGTGCTACTCACCCAAGAAGGTCTGCCAGATAGTGGTGGCATGCTGCATATTGCACAACCTGGCCCTCAGACGCCATATACCTTTTCTGCAGGAGGAGGAGACTGGAGATGCCACTGTGGCAGCAGTAGACCACGTAGACAGTGAGAATGAGAAGGCAGAGGATGAGAACAATAGAACATCTGTGATCGGTCAATACTTCCAATGACACACAGGTAAGACAGTGTAACTTTACAATGACTTTGGTTGTAATCTGTGTGGCAATGGCATGCTGATATTTCCCACTTCTATGCCCACTTACTGTTCCTTTTGGCAATTCATTTTGCAGATGTTGGTGATTTGACAAATACTCCTGGTGTGATCACTGCAGCCAGCTATAGGTCATTAATCTATGCTCATTCTATGTACAGTTCATTTGCAATGTTTGTACCTGATTAAAAAAAAACATATTTGATACACATAACATACTCCAAATTGATTTTTTTCAAAGGGTGTTTATTGAAGTGCTAACACATGGGGAAAGTGCAATGGGATTGTGTGATGATGGAGGAAAGTCCAGGGTCTTGTTCCAGTCTATTTGTAGCGAAGTTGCATTGTCCAAGGGGACATAGGAAGGGGAGCAATGGCAGTCCAAGGTGGAGAAGGTGACTGAGTGGTACACAAGGGGGACAATCAGGAGAGTCTCATTTCCTGGCGGTGGTCTTGGCAGGTGTCTCTGGCTTCTGTCTGGATCGCAGAGAACATTTCTAGGGTGGTTCACCTTCTGCAGGGGTGTTGGTGGCCTGTGAGTCCTGTGGCAGGGCCTCCTGGCCAAAAGCGGCAGCGGAAGTGGGAGGCTGTTCAGATGTTTGACTAGTGGCAGGGGCCCAATGGTGTGAGACTGCCACCCTCATAATGTTGGCCATGTCTGCCAGCACCCCTGCTATGGAGATCAGAGTGTTGTTGATGGCCTGCAAGTCCTCCCTGATCCCCTGGTACAGTCCCTCCTGCAGCCGCCTGTTCTCCTGCACGTTGTCCATGATCTGGCCCATTGTGTCCTGGGAATGTTGGTAGGCTCCCAGTATCTCTGCAAGTGCCTCCTGGAGAGTTGGGTCCCAGGGCCTGTCCTCCACCTGGCACACAGCACTCCTCCCAGTTTCCCTCTTGGCCTGTGCCTCTGTCCCCTGAACCATGTGCCCACTGCCACTGACCCCAGATCTCTGATTGTCTTGGGGGCAAGGTGTGGACTGGGGTCCCTGTAGAGGTGGAAATACTGCTGATTGACGTGTCCTGGGGACAGAGGTGTTCGTACCCTGGGTGGGTGCTGTGGTGTTGTTTCCTGATGGGGGAGGCTCTGTGGTGGTCTGTGCCAGGGCTTCGGTAACCCGCTGTCCAGTGGTCCCTGATAGGCCAGGTAGATCATCCAGATCCTGAAGACCAGAGTTACTGTCATCATTGTGGGTCTCTTCTGTTGGTGTACTGGATAATGCTGGCACCTCCTCTCTGGTGACATTGGCTGGAGTACCTGTGCGATGTAAATGATGTGTTATGGTTGATGTGTATGACATATTGTACATCCCTGGCTTCCCCTCTATGGTTTAATTTGCCTCACAGCTTTCACTTTTGTATGTTAGTGTATGGTGGGATTGTTAGTTCTCTATGCTTTGCATGCTTTAGTGATGAGTGTCCATGCAGGGCTGTGAGGGGTTACCATGCATTGGTACAGCATGCAGGGCTTGACATTGGGATAAGTGAGATGTGATGGTGGAGTGTGTGGGATGTAGTGGAGTGATGGGAGTCAGGGTATGTGATGGCATGCAGATAGGGGAGTGATAATAGTAGAGAGTTGACTTACCAGAGTCCAGTCCTCCTCCGACTCCGGCCAGACCCTCAGGGTGCAGTATTGCCAAGACTTGTTCCTCCCATGCTCTTAGTTGTGGGGGAGGAGGTGGGGGTCCACCGCCAGTCCTTTGGATAGCAAGCTGGGGTCTTGCTGCTATGGAAAGTACCTTCCCCCGTAGCTCGTTCCACCTCTTCCTGATGTCATCCCTAGTTCTGGGGGGGCTGTCCCACGGCATTGACCCTGTCCACGATTCTCCGCCATAGCGCCACCTTCCTGGCTTTTGATATCTGCTGCACCTGTGCTCCAAATAGCTGTGAGTCTACCCTTACAATTTCCTCCTCCATGACCCTTAGCTCCTCCCTTGTTAAACAGGGGCGTCTTTGTGGTGCCATGGGTGTTATGTGAGGTGTGCTGGTGAGGGTGTGTTGGGTATTGTGTTGGGGTGTGTGATGTGGAGTGCATGAATGGTGTACAGGTGTCAGTAGTGTGTGGCTCTAGTTGTCTCAGGGGTCTTGGTGTCTCCCTGGTGGCAATGATTTGTAATCATAAAGGGTTGTGGGTAATGTGGGTGGGTGTTTTATAGTGGTGTGGGTGTGGGGGTGTGGTGTGTGTATGGGTGTCAGGTGTGTGTTGTTTGAATTGTCCAATGTGGTGTTGTTTTGTCTGTGGGTGTCCATTGTGAGCGCGGTTGTGTGTACCACCAATGGTTTACCGCCACTGGAAGTCCGCTGTGGTGATTTGTGGGTCATATTGTGATGGGCGCTGTCCTGTTGCTTTAACGGTGTGGGTTTTGATACTGCCAGTTTATCACTGACCTTTGCTCTGGCGGATTTCTGCATGTGGCTGAATTCTGTCGGATTGGTGTGTGTGTGTCATAACATGGTGAATGGATATCCGCCACCTCGGTGATAAGTTAATGGCCGTCAGCGTGGCGGTAAGCAGGATTTACCGCCAATGTCATTATGAGTGCCTTAATGTCTTACATGTAAGATTGGGGCCACCATCATAAATTCCATCTTCAAGATCTGTAAGCAGCATTTATGTCTGGTGTGTTGATCTCAACTCTACCTGTCTCAAGGATTCTTCTAGAAAGGCAATGTTTGTCTTTAGTCCTTTTGTTATAACACCATCAAAGTGGTGCAATGTAGCTCAAGTATATAGTTTATGATGGATTTGTCACTCCTCAGAATGAAACCTCCAATGGATACTTATTTGCACTCGCTACACCCATAATAGCCATCTGCTCATATGTAGAAAGGGAGACAGGCTCAAGAGCTGCAGGAGTGAAAGTGTTCCATCCATCGTGCGTGTTGTGGCTTCCAGCCTCAACCTGAAGTGGAAGTATCACTTGTCAGAATACTGGACATCTTCATCATTGTGTTAAGTCAACTTTAATTCCTGCAGACATTTAACCAGAGGCAGCTCCTTTACAATGGTAAAGGAGTGTTACCCCCCTCCCCCGGATAAGCCAGGAGATGAAAGATAAAATTATATTTCTTATTGTTTAATCTGTCAGCTGCTGGCTCAACCAGCAGCATGTGAAGGGATGGTGGGGGCTGGTCCACGGGAGGGGACAGAGGGAAGGGGTGGGAGTAGATAGTGCACCTAAGTGCCCAGGAGTGTTTTGCTGGCCTTCTTAAGCTGGCCAAACACACATGCATACTTAGATTTCTCCAGCCTTGCTGTGTTGAACAGCCATGCTGGAGAAACTGCACAGACCACAAGGCAGTGTCTGAGCAGCAGGCTAAGCCACTCAGACCAATCCTGACCCTGCTTTCATGCTAACTTTAGCATGAAACCAATGCCAGGGTAGCTGGGGAGCCTGCTCTGGTGTCCTTGTGAATGCTGGATAGCCAGAAAAAGAGTGAGGCAGCAAGAGGCGGCAGCGGCCACGGCAAGAGGTAGGTTTTTTAAAAAAAAAAAAATATTTCCCCCTGTCTCCGTCCCGCCCCTTGAGAGTTGCAGTGCTGCAGCTGCATCTAACCACCCATGGCAGACACCAGCAATCCTGGCTGCCTGCTCAAAGCAGTCTGTCACTGTCTGGGGATGTGGCTCCATAGCGGACTGAGGAATTCGCTTTACTGGACAGTTGCCTTCACGTTGCCAGTTCCTCTGCAGAGAGTTGTGACAGACCCAGCGCCAGTGGTCGGGCATCCTCCAGGAGTACATGCGGTGACCATCAGTAGTGAGAAGTGAGCACTACAATAAGTTTGTTCAAAACGAGGGGATAGTATAATTGATCTAATCTGCCCCATGAGTAATTTGTTACAGCAAATTCTTTTTTGTCTTGATGATTCCAGTCCTTCTATCAAGAGACAGCTAAGGAAAGGAGGTTGAGGTGAATAGGCCCCTGCAGTCGCCAGTGGCGCTTCCGTCTATTTGCTTTTAGCAAGTCTGAGATTACATGTTACTTGTTCGATGTGTCTTGAAATTTCATAATAGATATAACTTCAATTTGAGTCAAAGGTACCAGTTCTCAAAGGCATTTATGAATATGTGAAGAAGTGATACTTCACTTACTCATAAATGCCTTTGTGAATTTGTCCTACCAACTTTAAATTTCAATTCTGGTTGCATCATTTTTCAAGGATGACTCTTTTGGCACACATAGGAGGAATTTATAAGTGGTTGAAGTCGTACAGCAGGAGTACTTTCTCTTGTATGCCTAAAGGGCCTAAGGGCCACATGTATGAAACATTTTTGCATTCACAAACGGTTCCAATCGCAAAATTCTTCCGTTTGTGAATGAAAAAACACCTTTCACAATGTATGAAAGGCATTCACAGTGCAATTTTAAGGAATCACAAAAATAGCGATTCCTTAAAATTGTGACCCCATTTAGAGAATCGCAAACTGCGATTCTCTAAATAGGAAATCGCAAATAGAGAATTCTTATTTGTGATTTCCAGAGCACATGTATCAAGCATTTCCTAGATGCGAATTGGGCATTTAGGAAATGCAATTACCACAAGTAAAAGTTTGGTGGTAAGCATGTGCAAATTTTAAAAATGCACTATAAATTCATTTTTAATATTGACATGTAGCGCACACATGCCCCTAAGGCATATATTTGCTGCACATGTCCACAAATATGCTTTGTCCCCTAGCACCCTGGGGTTTGCATTACCTAATTTGCGAATTCCTAACTGGAATTTGCAAATTGGGAAATGCAAAACCATTCGCACATATGGGCCTATAGCGTTGAATGGAGTCCCATTCTCTATTTGCAATTCGGTAACAGCGTTTGTGAATTTTACGAAATCTCTATTACCGAATCGCAAAATACATACATCCCATTTTGCATTTCTTAAAAAGTGATTTCTTAAAATTCGCTATTTAAGAAATGCAAATAGGAATTTTGATACATCTGGCCCTTAGTGAATTAGCCCGTTAAGTTTCATGTATTTACAAATACCTTCTAACATGGCATTAGTGCTACTAAGCATTTACCCTACAGAATCTTCTACAGCATGCATACTCTGCTGGGTATAATATTTAGTTAATAGTGTTGGCCAGTTAACATTGATAGGTGTGAGATGTAACACCCTGTTGGCAGCCTATGTCTGTGCACATTCCTACTTTGCAAATAATTTCTATGAGTGCACAAATATAATTAGGCCGATCTGCCCCCAGGGGGGGCAGAAATGCCCACTAGACACCAGGGATTTTTGATACTTTGTGTTTTGTGATAAAGGGAGCGGCCCCTTGGGCAAGGGTCGCTCCCTAGGGGGACAAATCAATTTTAGGTCATTTATGCCCCCGGGGGGGGGGGCAGAAATGCCCACTAGACACCAGGGAATTTTTTTGTTGTTATTTTTTTCTTTTATGTGCAGGGAGCGACCCCTTAGGTAAGGCTTGATCCCTGGGGGGCCAAATTGTGCTTAGGCCATTTCTGCCCCCCGGGGGCAGATTAGCCCAATATTATTAGGCCGATCTGCCCCCGGGGGGCAGAAATGCCCACTAGACACCAGGGATTTGTTTTTTTTGTTTTTTTTCTTTTATGTGCAGGGAGCGACCCCTTATGCAAAAACAAGATATCCAGAAGGAAAAAATAATAATAGCCCAACTATCCAAGCGAAAACCTCAATTTTTCACTGAAAAATAATTTCTTTATTATAGTTGAAGTAATTTAATCATAGTGTCAACAAATTACCTGTGCACCTCAAAAACTAATACACAGAATAAAATCTAAGTATATACAAAACCTATACATAAAGAAAACAACCAACAATTCTGTTAGGGCACCGTAATACATAAAACATAGGCTGCTTAGCCATCCAGTGGCAAGCAGACACAAGGAAAGGTAGTGACCGTAGTCCAAAGAAAGTATCCAGCCTCAGTGAGAGAAACCAATCACTGAAAAATTGTCCGATACAGTGCGCCAACAATTCAAGAATTCCAATAGTCACTCCTTTGAAATAAGTCGACACGTTTTGGCCTTAAAGAATCCTGCCTCCTCAGGACAATGGAAACAGTGCCTGTATATACAACAACAACAAATTACCTAAAACCAATATGACATACAACCACTCAATACACTACCAGATGCAGAAAACCTGCATCTGTTCACCATAAAAACCCCAGTGATCATGAAACATGAGTGAATAGAATATAAGTGAAAGCAATTATTAATCAAACTGAATGGCATAGAGAACCCTTTAAGTTAAAAGTAGAGATGTAGTTAAAGTTAACTCAGAACAGAGCCAGAGATATAACAATCAAAAATAAAAATAAATGTGAACTTAAAGTGCCCATGAAAGGCAATATTAACACACAGCCCTTTAAAAGAAATTAATTCATCATTGTCTTATAATGTATCTGGAAATACAAGGAGAGCGTAGAGAGAAGGACTGACCTTAAGGCAATAGATGCATGAACCCATAAACTGCAGAGGCGGTGAGAAATAAATCGCAACCTGTGTGCTACTGTATAAAGCACAAAAAACTAAAAGTATTGCTAAGGGTTACAGATTTTACTCAAAACAAAACAAAGCGCTAACAAAGACGAGCGCATAACTAACGGGAGCCCATACCTCTTGAAAAACCGCTACCCGGCTGACTACATTCACAGGAAGCAGCTTGACATTCATGTCGCGCTGACCGAGAGCGCGTATAAATAAACCAGCATGCCGACGGCAGGAGCCTCTCACTATGCGTCCCCATAATGGAAAGAGAAAAGGTGACTTCCAAAAATGGCTCCCTCCATAACATTAATGAGGGGGCCATTTTGAAGTGTCAAAGCAATATAAGCCTGTGCTTCAAAACAAAAACCAATGGGCCATGTTGGACATAACAAAATAACAATTTGTTGAATTACACAAAACAACTTTTAAATAACACAAGTAATGCACAAATAGAGACTGACACTAATGAATTAGTAAAAATACATGAACCCAAACAAAAATAGAAGATACATTGAAAAACTTAATACAGACACAAAATCTAAACAAACTTCACATGTATTAACATAGCCTATCACAACAATATCTATCCAAATGTGATGTATATATATATTTTTACAATATTTACAAATATTATAATAAATATATAAGCTAAGCAGACAACTGCACATGTCCAAAACCCCACTACAATACATATAACATAAACAATACCTGTCTCAAAAATAACCCATATATTTATTTGAAGAAGACACCAACAATAAACAACAAAATAATACAAAATACATCTCTGGGGCTGAAAGCAACCATCATCTTCTACTGAAGAAAAGCTGTACAGAGTAATTCAATATTTAGCCAATTACAATTAAATTAGGGCCCACATTGCTGACACATCACTTAAGCCCCTCCGGGCCGTCTCAAATCTTTCTAAAAGGCGTGCTTCCATTCTGTCCAGAACGGAAGATGTTGAACTTCCTGTTTTAATTTTATCAACTACATACAGGATCGACCAAGGTTGGTTGATCCCTGGGGGGCCAAATTGTGCCTAGGCCATTTCTGCCCCCCAATATAATTAGGCCGATCTGCCCACTAGACAACAGGGATTTTTTATTTTTTATTTTCTAATAAAGGGAGCGGCCCCTTGGGCAAGGGTCGCTCCCTAGGTGGCCCTTTCATTTTTAGGCCCTTTCTGCCCCCCCTGGGGGTCAGAAATGCCCACTAGACACCAGGGATTTTTTTTTCTTCTTTTTTGTGCAGGGAGCGACCCCTTAACAAGGGTCACTTCCTGGGGGCCAAATTGTGCTTAGGCCATTTCTTCCCCCCCTGGGGGCAGATCGGTATAATATAATTAGGCTGAACTGCCCCTGGGGGGGCAGAAATGCCCACTAGACACAAGGGATTGTTTTTCTTTATGTTGTCTGATAAAGGGAATGGCCCCTTGGGCAAGGGTCGCTCTCTAGGGGGGCAAATCATTTTTAGGTCCTTTCTGAGCCCCATGGGGGCAGATCGGCCTAATATAATTAGGCTGATCTGCCCCCGGGGGGCAGAAATGCCCACTAGACACTAGGGATTTTTTTTTCTTTTGTTTTTTTTCTTTTATGTGCAGGTAGAGACCACCTAGCAAGGGTCGCACCCTGGGGGGCCAAATTGTGCTTAGGTCATGTCTGCCCACTAGACACCAGGGATTTTTTTTGTTGTTGTTTTTTTCTTTTATGTGCAGGGAGTGACCCTTTAGGCAAGGGTCGCTCGCTGGGGGGCCAAATAGTGCTAAGGCCATTTCTGCCCCCCCGGGGGCAGAGCGGCCCAATATAATTAGGCCAATCTGCCCCCGGGGGGCAGAAATGCCCACTAGACAACAGGGATTTTTTTTCTTTGTGTTTTCTGATAAAGGGAGCTGTCCCTTGGGCAAGGGTCGCTCCCTAGGGGGGAAAATAATTTTTAGGTAATTTCTGCCCCCCTGGGGGCAGATCAGCCTAGTATATTTAGACTGATCTGCCCCCGGGGGGGGGGGACAGAAATGCCCACTAGACACCAGGGAATTATTTTTTGTTGTTGTTTTTTTCATTTATGTGCAGGGAGCAACCCCTTAGGCAAGGGTCGCTCCCTGATGGGCCAAATTGTGTTTAGGTCATTTCTGCCCCCCCTGGGGGCAGATCAGCCTAATACAATTGGGCCGATCTGCCCCCAGGGGGTACATAAATGCCTACTAGACACCAGGGATTTTTTTTTCTTTGTGTTTTCTAATAAAGGGAGCGGCCCCTTGGGCAAGGGTCGCTCCCTAGGGGGCCATATTATTTTTAGGCCATTTCTGCCCTCCCCGAAGCAGATAGACCGATCTGCCTTCTGGGGGGACAGAAACCTCTAGTCAACAGGGATAAATTTATAATTGTATTGACTTTAAGTTTTTATGTATGGGGAGTGACCCCTGAGGCAAGAGTCGCTCCCCTGGGGTGCAAATTGTATTTAGGCCATTTCTGCCCCCCATAGGGGCAGATCAGCCTATTTTTGTTAGGCCAATCAGAAACCACTGGACACCAGGGATTGGTGTGTGTGTATGTGTGTGTTTTGTTTGGGGGCAGCCCCTTGGGCAAGGGTCGCTCCCCATGGGGACAAGTTAATGTTGGCCATATCTGCCCCCGTTGAGGTCAGATTGGCCTATTTTTGGAAGGCCCATCTGAAGAAAGCTCACCAGAGACCGGGGAAGAGTTTTTTTTCAAAATGAGAGGGTGGGGTTATGCCCATACCCCCATCCCAAATAAATGGGGCCAAAGTTGTTCTGCCCACCAGTGGGCAGATGGGGCAATTACCCCAATCCACACCCAGGGGAGGGCAGAAAGTCTACTAGATGCCATGAAATTACCAAACAAAAAAAATAGTGGAGTGGTGACTACTAACCAGTATGGGCCTGGTTATGCCCTCATCCAAACTGAAGGGGCTAACATTGATTCAGCTCTCCCCCACACAGTAAAACATCTTATCCCATGGCAAGCAAGAGGACATTTGATTTTTTTGTTTTTTGTTTCACATTTGGGCCATGACAGCTTGGTAACTCTCAAAATCGTCCCACTTGGAACGGTGAGGGCTACACTTTTTTTTACTTTGGGACGCTGCCATGTAGAAAAATTCACAAGACCTAGACACATCTGAAAACTAAACATCTAGTTGATTCCAGGGTGGTGTGCTTCACATGGACCCCGCACCATTTCCTTACCCACAATGCCATGCAAACCTGCAACTTTGCAGGAAAGCACACATTTTTCCCACATTTTTGTGATGGAACCGTCCGGAATCTGCAGGAATCCACAAAATTCCTACCACCCAGCATTGTCTCATCTATACAGATAATATTTCTGCTGACCTTGTCAGCCTAAAAATGTTTTGTTTCAAACTGGCCTTTTGGACACACTGTGGTTCCCCCTCAATTTCAACGTGTTTTTGGCTCTTACTTGTCACAAACGCTTGGCCCACCTACACAAGTGAGGTATCATTTTTACCGGGAGACTAAGGGGAACGTTGGGTGGTAGGAAATTTGTCCCCGTGCGGAGATCCCACACAGAAATGTGGGAAAATTTGATTTTCTTAGCTAAATTTGAGGTTTGCTGTGGATTCTGGGTAAGAAAACATTGGGGGATCCATGCAAGTCACACCTCCCTTGAATTCCTCGGGTGTCTAGTTATCAGGAATGTCTGGGTTTGGTAGGTTTCCCTATATGGCTGCTGCGCCCAGGACCAAAAACGCAGGTGCCCCCTCTGCAAAAACAGGTAGTTTTCTATTTGATAATTTTGATGTGTCCAGATAGTGTTTTGGGGCATTTCCCGTCACGGGCACTAGACCTACCCACACAAGTGAGGTACCATTTTTATTGGGAGACTTGGGGGAACGCTGGGTGGAAGGAAATTTGTGTCTCCCCTAGGTCTCTAGTTTTCTTTGAGAAAATGTGATGTGTCCACTTTGTGTTTTGGGCCATTTCCTGTCGCGGGCCCTATGCTTACCCACAGAAGTGAGGTACCATTTTTATCGGGAGACTTGGGGGAATATTGGGTGAAAGGATATTTGTGGCTTCTCTCAGATTCCAGCACTTCCTGTCACGGAAATGTGAGGAAAAAGTGTTTTTGTCAGTCACATTTTGAGGTTTGCAAGGGATTCTGGGTAACAGAACCTGGTGAGAGCCCCACAAGTCACCCCATCTTGGATTCCCCTAGGTCTCTAGTTTTAAAAAATGCATAGGTTTTGTAGGTTTCCCTAGGTGGCGGCTGAGCTAGTGGCCAAAATCCACAGGTAGGCATTTTGCAAAAAAACACCTCTGTTTTCTTTGAGAAAATGTGATGTGTCCACTTTGTGTTTTGGGGCATTTCCTGTCACGGGCACTAGGCCTACCAACACAAGTGAGGTATCATTTTTATCTGGAGACTTGGGGGAACGCTGGGTGGAAGGAAATTTGTGGCTCCTCTCAGATTCCAGAACTTTGTGTCACCAAAATGTGAGGAAAAACTGTTTTTTTAGCCACATTTTGAGGTTTGCAAAAAATTCACGGATAACAGAACCTGTTGAGAGCCCCACAAGTCACCCCATCTTGGATTCCCCTAGGTCTCTAGTTTTCACAAATGCACAGGTTTGGTAGGTTTCCCTAGGTGGCAGCTGAGCTAGAGGCAAAAATCCTCAGTTACGCAGTTTGCAAAAAAACACCTCTGTTTTCTTTGAGAATTGAGAAAATGTGATGTGTCCACTTTGTGTTTTGGGGCGTTTCCTGTCGTGGGGACTAGGCCTACCCACACAAGTGAGGTACCATTTTTATTTTGAGACGTGGGGGAATGCTGTGTCGAAGGAAATTTGTGGCTCCTCTTGGATTCCAGATCTTTCTGTCACCGAAATGTGAGGAGAAACAGTTTTTCTAGCCACATTTTGAGGTTTGCAAAGGATTATGGGTAGCAGAACCTGGTGAGAGCCCCACAAGTCACCCCATCTTGGATTCCCCTAGGTCTATAGTTTTCAGAAATGCACAGGTTTGGTAGGTTTCCCTAGGTGGCGGCTGAGCTAGAGGCCACAATCCACAGGTAGGCACTTTGGAAAAAACTGCTGTTTTCTTTGGGAAAATGTAATGTATCCACATTGTGTTTTGGGGCATTTTCTGTCGCGGGCACTAGGCTTACCAAAGAAGTGAGGTACCATTTTTATCGGGAGACTTGAGGGAATGCTGGGTGAAAGGAAATTTGTGGCTCCTCTCAGATTCCAGAACTTTCTGTCACCGAAATGTGAGGAAAAAGTGTTTTTTTTTAGCCACATTTTGAGGTTTGCAAAGGGTTCTGGGTAACAGAACCTGGTGAGAGCCCCACAAGTCACCCTATCTTGGATTCCTCTAGGTCTCTAGTTTTCAGAAATGCACAGGCTTGGTAGGTTTCCCTAGGTGGCAGCTGAGCTAGAGGCAAAAATCCACAGTTAGGCATTTTGCAAAAAAACACCTCTGTTTTCTTTGAGAAAATGTGATGTGTCCACTTTGTGTTTTGGGGCATTTCCTGTCATGGGCACTAGGCCTACCCACACAAGTGAGGTACCATTTTTATCGGGAGACTTGGGGAAACGCTGAGTGGAAGGAAATTTGTGGCGGCTCCTCTCAGATTCCAGAACTTTGTGTCACTAAAATGTGAGGAAAAACTGTTTTTTAGACACATTTTGAGGTTTGCAAAGGATTCTGGGCAACATAACCTGGTGAGCGCCCCACAAGTCACCCCATCCTGGATTCCCCTAGGTCTCTAGTTTTCAAAAATGTACAGGTTTGGTAGGTTTCCCTAGGTGGCTGCTGAGCTAGAGGCCAAAATCCACAGGTAGGTACTTTGCAAAAAACACCTCTGTTTTCTTTGAGAAAATGTAATGTGTCCACTTTGTGTTTTGGGGCATTTCCTGTCGCGGCCACTATGCTTACCCACAGAAGTGAGGTAGCATTTTTATCAAGAGACTTGGGGGAATGCTGGGTGAAAGGAAATTTGTGGCTCCTCTCAGATTCCAGCACTTTCTGTCAC
Organism: Pleurodeles waltl; assembly: GCF_031143425.1. Lineage (NCBI taxonomy): Eukaryota > Metazoa > Chordata > Amphibia > Caudata > Salamandridae > Pleurodeles > Pleurodeles waltl. The sequence continues at coordinate 1,531,323,202 of NC_090444.1, forward strand.
AGAAATATGAGGAAAAAGTGTTCTTTTTAGTCACATTTTGAGGTTTGCAAGGGATTCTGGGTAACAGAACCTGGTGAGAGCCCCACAAGTCACCCCATCTTAGATTCCCCTAGGTCTCTAGTTTTAAAAAAATGCACAGGTTTTGTAGATTTCCCTAGGTGGCGGCTGAGCTAGAGGCCAAAATCCACAGGTAGGCACTTTGGAAAAAACAGCTGTGTTTTCTTTGAGAAAATGTAATGTGTCCACATTGTGTTTTGGGGCATTTCCTGTCGCGGCCACTATGCTTACCCACAAAAGTGAGGTATCATTTTTATCAGGAGACTTGGGGGAATGCTGGGTGAAAGGAAATTTGTGGCTCCTCTCGGATTCCAGAACTTTCTGTCACCGAAATGTGAGGAAAAAGTGTTCTTTTTAGTCACATTTTGAGGTTTGCAAGGGGTTCTGGGTAACAGAACCTGGTGAGCGCCCCACAAGTCACCCCATCTTGGATTCCCCTAGGTCTCTAGTTTTCACAAATGCACAAGTTTGGTAGGTTTCCCTAGGTGGCAGCTGAGCTAGAGGCAAAAATCCACAGTTAGGCAGTTTGCACAAAAACACCTCTGTTTTCTTTGAGAAAATGTGATGTGTCCACTTTGTGTTTTGGGGCGTTTCCTGTCGCGGGCACTAGGCCTACCCACTCAAGTGAGGTACCATTTTTATTGGGAGACGTGCGGGAATGCTGAATGGAAGCAAATTTGTGGTTCCTCTCGGATTCCAGAACTTTCTGTCACCGAAATGTGAGGAAACACAGTTTTTTTAGCCACATTTTGAGGTTTGCAAAGGATTCTGGGTAGCAGAACCTGGTGAGAGCCCCACAAGTCACCCCATCTTGGATTCCCCTATGTCTCTAGTTTTCAGAAATGCATAGATTTTGTAGGTTTCCCTAGGTGGCGGCTGAGCTAGAGGCCAAAATCCAGAGGTAGGCACTTTGGAAAAAACAGCTGTGTTTTCTTTGGGAAAATGTAATGTGTCCACATTGTGTTTTGGGGCATTTTCTGTCGCGGGCACTAGGCTTACCAAAGAAGTGAGGTACCATTTTTATCAGGAGACTTGAGGGAATGCTGGGTGAAAGGAAATTCGTGGCTCCTCTCAGATTCCAGAACTTTCTGTCACCGAAATGTGAGGAAAAAGTGTTTTTTGTAGCCACATTTTGAGGTTTGCAAAGGATTCTGGGAAACAGAACCTAGAGAGAGCCCCACAAGTCACCCCATCTTGGATTCCCCTAGGTCTCTAGTTATCAAAAATGCACAGGTTTGGTAGGTTTCCCTAGGTGGCAGCTGAGCTAGAGGCAAAAATCCACAGTTAGACAGTTTGCACAAAAACACCTCTGTTTTCTTTGAGAAAATGTGATGTGTCCACTTTGTGTTTTGGGGCATTTCCTGTCACGGGCACTATGCCTACCCACACAAGTGAGGTACCATTTTTATCGGGAGACTTGGGGGAACGCTGAGTGGAAGGAAATTTGTGGCGGCTCCTCTCAGATTCCAGAACTTTGTGTCACCAAAATGTGAGGAAAAACTGTTTTTTAGACACATTTTGAGGTTTGCAAAGGATTCTGGGTAACAGAACCTGGGGAGCGCCCCACAAGTCACCCCATCCTGGATTCCCCTAGGTCTCTAGTTTAAAAAAATGCACAGGTTTGGTAGGTTTCCCTAGGTGGCTGCTGAGCTAGAGGCCAAAATCCACAGGTAGGTACTTTGCAAAAAACACCTCTATTTTCTTTGAGAAAATGTAATGTGTCCACTTTGTGTTTTGGGGCATTTCCTGTCACGGCCACTATGCTTACCCACAGAAGTGAGGTAGCATTTTTATCAGGAGACTTAGGGGAATGCTGGGTGAAAGGACATTTGTGGCTCCTCTCAGATTCCAGCACTTTCTGTCACAGAAATATGAGGAAAAAGTGTTCTTTTTAGTCACATTTTGAGGTTTCCAAGGGATTCTGGGTAACAGAACCTGGTGAGAGCCCCGCAAGTCACCCCATCTTAGATTCCCCTAGGTCTCTAGCTTTCAAAAATGCACAGGTTTTGTAGGTTTCCCTAGGTGGCGGCTGAGCTAGTGGCCAAAATCCACAGGTAAGTACTTTGCAAAAAACACCTCTGTTTTCTTTGAGAAAATGTGATGTGTCCACTTTGTGTTTTGGGGCATTTCCTGTTGCAGGCCCTATGCTTACCCACAGAATGAGGTACCATTTTTATCGGGAGACTTGGGGGATTCTGGGTAGCAGAACCTGGTGAGAGCCCCACAAGTCACCCCATCTTGGATTCCCCTAAGTCTATAGTTTTCAGAAATGCACAGGTTTGGTAGGTTTCCCTAGGTGGCGGCTGAGCTAGAGGCCAAAATCCACAGGTAGGCACTTTGGAAAAAACAGCTGTGTTTTCTTTGGGAAAATGTAATGTGTCCACATTGTGTTTTGGGGCATTTCCTGTCGCGGCCACTATGCTTACCCACAGAAGTGAGGTACCATTTTTAATGGGAGACGAGGGGGAATGCTGGGTCGAACGAAATTTGTGGCTCCTCTCGGATTCCAGAACTTTCTGTCACAGAAATGTGAGGAAAAAGTGTTCTTTTTAGTCACATTTTGAGGTTTGCAAGGGATTCTGGGTAACAGAACCTGGTGAGAGCCCCACAAGTCACCCCATCTTAGATTCCCCTAGGTCTCTAGTTTTAAAAAATGCACAGGTTTTGTAGGTTTCCCTAGGTGGCGGCTGAGCTAGTGGCCAAAATCCACAGGTAGGCATTTTGCAAAAAAACACCTCTGTTTTCTTTGAGAAAATGTGATGTGTCCACTTTGTGTTTTAGGGCATTTCCTGTAACGGGCACTAGGCCTACCACACAAGTGATGTACCATTTTTATCTGGAGACTTGGGGGAACGCTGGGTGGAAGGAAATTTGTGGCTCCTCTCAGATTCCAGAACTTTGTTTCACCAAAATGTGAGGAAAAACTGTTTTTTTAGCCACATTTTGAGGTTTGCAAGGGATTCTGGGTAACAGAACCTGGTGAGAGCCCCACAAGTCACCCCATCTTAGATTCCCCTAGGTCTCTAGTTTAAAAAAATGCACAGGTTTTGTAGGTTTCCCTAGGTGGCGGCTGAGCTAGTGGCCAAAATCCACAGATAGGCATTTTGCAAAAAAACACCTCTGTTTTCTTTGAGAAAATGTGATGTGTCCACTTTGTGTTTTAGGGCATTTCCTGTAACGGGCACTAGGCCTACCACACAAGTGATGTACCATTTTTATCTGGAGACTTGGGGGAACGCTGGGTGGAAGGAAATTTGTGGCTCCTCTCAGATTCCAGAACTTTGTTTCACCAAAATGTGAGGAAAAACTGTTTTTTTAGCCACATTTTGAGGTTTGCAAGGGATTCTGGGTAACAGAACCTGGTGAGAGCCCCACAAGTCACCCCATCTTAGATTCCCCTAGGTCTCTAGTTTAAAAAAATGCACAGGTTTTGTAGGTTTCCCTAGGTGGCGGCTGAGCTAGTGGCCAAAATCCACAGATAGGCATTTTGCAAAAAAACACCTCTGTTTTCTTTGAGAAAATGTGATGTGTCCACTTTGTGTTTTGGGGCATTTCCTGTCACGGGCACTAGGCCTACCCACACAAGTGAGGTACCATTTTTATCTGGAGACTTGGGGGAACGCTGGGTGGAAGGAAATTTGTGGCTCCTCTCAGATTCCAGAACTTTGTGTCACCAAAATGTGAGGAAAAACTGTTTTTTTAGCCACATTTTGAGGTTTACAAAAAATTCACGGATAACAGAACCTGTTGAGAGCCCCACAAGTCACCCCATCTTGGATTCCCCTAGGTCTCTAGTTTTCACAAATGCACAGGTTTGGTAGGTTTCCCTAGGTGGCGGCTGAGCTAGTGGCAAAAATCCACAGTTAGGCAGTTTGCAAAAAAAACCTCTGTTTTCTATGAGAAAATTTGATGGTCCACTTTGTGTTTTGGGGCGTTTCCTGTCGCGGGCAATAGGCCAACCCACACAAGTGAGGTACTATTTTTAATGGGAGACATGGGGGAATGCTGGGTCGAATGAAATTTGTGGCTCCTCTCAGATTCCAGAACTTTCTGTCACCGAAATGTGAGGAAAAACTGTTTTTTAGACACATTTTTAGGTTTGCAAAGGATTCTGGGTAACAGAACCTGGTGAGCGCCCCACAAGTCACCCCATCTTGGATTCCCCTAGGTCTCTAGTTTTCACAAATGCACAAGTTTGGTAGGTTTCCCTAGGTGGCAGCTGAGCTAGAGGCAAAAATCCACAGTTAGGCAGTTTGCACAAAAACACCTCTGTTTTCTTTGAGAAAATGTGATGTGTCCACTTTGTGATTTGGGGCGTTTCCTGTCGCGGGCACTAGGCCTACCCACACAAGTGAGGTACCATTTTTAATGGGAGACGTGCGGGAATGCTGGGTGGAAGGAAATTTGTGGCTCCTCTCGGATTCCAGAACTTTCTGTCACCGAAATGTGAGGAAAAACAGTTTTTTTAGCCGCATTTGGAGGTTTGCAAAGGATTCTGGGTAGCAGAACCTGGTGAGAGCCCCACAAGTCACCCCATCTTGGATTTCCCTAGGTCTCTAGTTTTCAGAAATGCACAGGTTTGGTATGTTTCCCTAGGTGGCGGCTGAGCTAGAGGCCAAAATCCACAGGTAGTCACTTTGGAAAAAACAGCTGTGTTTTCTTTGGGAAAATGTAATGTGTCCACATTGTGTTTTGGGGCATTTTCTGTCGCGGGGACTAGGCTTACCAAAGAAGTGAGGTACCATTTTTATCAGGAGACTTGAGGGAATGCTGAGTGAAAGGAAATTCATGGCTCCTCTCAGATTCCAGAACTTTCTGTCACCGAAATGTGAGGAAAAAGTGTTTTTTGTAGGCACATTTTGAGGTTTGCAAAGGATTCTGGGTAACAGAACCTGGAGAGAGCCCCACAAGTCACCCCATCTTGGATTCCCCTAGGTCTCTAGTTTTCAAAAATGCACAGGGTTGGTAGGTTTCCCTAGGTGGCAACTGAGCTAGAGGCAAAAATCCACAGTTAGGCATTTTGCACAAAAACACCTCTGTTTTCTTTGAGAAAATGTGATGTGTCCACTTTGTGTTTTGGGGCATTTCCTGTCACGGGCACTATGCCTACCCACACAAGTGAGGTACCATTTTTATCGGGAGACTTGGGGGAACGCTGAGTGGAAGGAAATTTGTGGCGGCTCCTCCCAGATTCCAGAACTTTGTGTCACCAAAATGTGAGGAAAAACAGTTTTTTAGACACATTTTGAGGTTTGCAAAGGATTCTGGGTAACAGAACCTGGTGAGCGCCCCACAAGTTACTCCATCCTGGATTCCCCTAGGTCTCTAGTTTTAAAAAATGCACAGGTTTGGTAGGTTTCCCTAGGTGGCTGCTAAGCTAGAGGCAAAAATCCACAGTTAGACAGTTTGCACAAAAACACCTCTGTTTTCTTTGAGAAAATGTGATGTGTCCACTTTGTCTTTTGGGGCGTATCCTGTCGCGGGCACTAGACCTACCCACACAAGTGAGGTACCATTTTTCTTGTGAGACGTGGGGGAATGCTGGGTGGAAGACATTTGTGGCTCCTCTCGGATTCCAGAACTTTCTGTCACCGAAATGTGAGGAAAAACAGTTTTTTAGCCACATTTTGAGGTTTGCAAAGGATTCTGGGTAGCAGAACCTGGTGAGAGCCCCACAAGTCACCCCATCTTGAATTCCCCTAGGTCTATAGTTTACAGAAATGCACAGGTTTGGTAGGTTTCCCTAAGTACCGGCTGAGCTAGAGGCCAAAATCCACAGGTAGGCACTTTGGAAAAAACAGCTGTGTTTTCTTTGGGAAAATGTAATGTGTCCACATTGTGTTATGGGGCATTTTCTGTCGCGGGCACTAAGCTTACCAAAGAAGTAAGGTACCATTTTTATCGGGAGACTTGAAGGAATGCTGGGTGAAAGGAAATTTGTGGCTCCTCTCAGATTCCAGAACTTTCTGTCACCGAAATGTGAGGAAAAAGTGTTTTTTTTAACCACATTTTGAGGTTTGCAAAATCCACAGGTAGGTACTTTGCAAAAAACACCTCTGTTTTCTTTGAGAAAATGTAATGTGTCCACTTTGTGTTTTGGGGCATTTCCTGTCGCGGCCGCTATGCTTACCCACAGAAGTGAGGTAGCATTTTTATCAGGAGACTTGGGGGAATGCTGGGTGAAAGAACATTTGTGGCTCCTCTCAGGTTCCAGCACTTTCTGTCACAGAACTATGAGGAAAAAGTGTTCTTTTTAGTCACATTTTGAGGTTTGCAAGGGATTCTGGGTAACAGAACCTGGTGAGAGCCCCACAAGTCACCCCATCTTAGATTCCCCTAGGTCTCTAGCTTACAAAAATGCACAGGTTTTGTAGGTTTCCCTAGGTGGCGGCTGAGCTAGTGGCCAAAATCCACAGGTAGGCACTTTGGAAAAAACAGCTGTGTTTTCTTTGGGAAAATGTAATGTGTCCACATTGTGTTTTGGGGCATTTTCTGTCGCGGGCACTAGGCTTACCAAAGAAGTGAGGTACCATTTTTATCGGGAGACTTTGGGGAATGCTTGGTGAAAGGAAATTTGTGGCTCCTCTCGGATTCCAGAACTTTCTGTCACCGAAATGTGAGGAAAAAGTGTTTTTTTTAACCACATTTTGAGGTTTGCAAAGGGTTCTGGGTAACAGAACATGGTCCGAGCCACACAAGTCACCCCATCTTGGATTCCCCTAGGTCTCTAGTTTTAAAAAATGCACAGGTTTGGTAGGTTTCCCTAGGTGGCAGCTGAGCTAGAGGCAAAAATCCACAGTTAGGCAGTTTGCAAAAAAAACCTCTCTTTTCTTTGAGAAAATGCGATGTTTCCACTTTGTGTTTTGGGGCTTTTCCTGTCGCAGGCACTAGGACTACCCACACAAGTGAGGTACCATTTTTATCGGGAGACTTGAGGGAACATAGAATAGCAAACAAGTGTTATTGCCCCTTGTCTTTCTCTACATTTGTTCCTTCCAAATATAAGACAGTGTGTAAAAAAGACGTCTATTTGAGAAATGCCCTGTAATTCACATGCTAGTATGGGCACCCCAGAATTCAGAGATGTGCAAATAACCACTGCTCCTCAACAATTATCTTGTTCCCATTATCGAAATACAAAGGTTTTCTTGATACCTATTTTTCCCTTTTTATATTTCAGCAAATGAAGTGCTGTACACCTGGTATGGAATGAAAACCCATTGCAAGGTGCAGCTCATTTATTGATTCTGGGTACCTAGGGTACTTGATGAACCTACAAGCCCTATATATCCCCGCAACCAGAAGAGTCCAGCAGACATAACGGCATATTGCTTTCAAAAATATGACATTGCAGGAAAAAGTTACAGAGTAAAACGTAGAGAAAAATGGCTGTTTTTTTACCTCAATTTCAATATTTTTTTATTTTAGTTGTTATTTTCTAATTATTGTTGAATTCAGAATTGTATCTACTTTTCATAAATGTTTAGGTTTCTGGGTTCCAGCATTGGTTTCACACCCATTTAGGTGACTGACTGGAAAGAGGCTGAAAGCACAAAAAATCGTAAAAATGGGGTATGTCCCAGTAAAATGCCAAAATTGTGTTGCAAAATTAGGTTTTCTGATTCAAGTCTGCCTGTTCAAGAACGCTGGGAAGCGGGTGATTTTAGCACTGCAAACCCTTTCTTGAGCCAATTTCAATTTCAGGGGAATAAACACAAACCTTCTTCTGCAGCCCATTTTTCCTTTTTTTTTTTTTTTAACAAAATTTTTAAAGTATTTTGACTAATTTCATGGTCTCCTTCAGCGGAGCCCACAAAGTCTGGGTACCTCTAAAATCCCTATGATGTTGGAAAAAAAGGACTCAAATTTGGCGTGGGTAGCTTATGTGGACAAAAAGTTATGAGGGCCTAAGTACGCCCTGCCCTAAATAGCCCAAAAAAAGGCCTGGCACCTGAGGGGAAAAATGCCTGGCAGCGAAGGGGTTAAGCGTAATTATGTGGAGTAACACATAAATATGCACTATTACATGTAATTACTTAAAATGCGTCTCCTGCACTTTGCCTTAATAAAAGACACTGCATACCCACTTTGCATACATAATAGCAGAGAATGCATCTTCGTTGTGAAAGCGTGCAACCATCTTGTTTACTTCAGCCTGCTTCTTTTTAGTATTTCCCTGTCTTCAAGGCCCATCCATTTCAATTCACCCCATCCACACTTTTCTATTACAACTCCTACCTTTATTGTAGTTTGTTTTCACTTTTTGTCTCCCATATACTGCTCTTGTGCTTTTATTTTTCAATTTTATAGTTTTTGTCTCCTATATTTTTTTGGTAAGTCCCCACCACATATTTAGCTATGGCAGAGGAATACAGACCAACACCTACGCGATCACGGACTCCCTTTGGTCATTTGCATGTGATGGAGTAACTCCCCACCACATTTTTTTGGGAGGAAGAAAGTAGCAGCCCTTATATTTTTGGTGCAGTGCCCCCTCCCCCTAATTTTGGCGGCAGGCAGAAGGCCTGGAATGGTCTATTTATTTGTAGAGTGCAAGAGATGCTCGGGGAAACTGTGCCATGTCAATGGCGAGGCACACAAGCAGCAGCAGGTCGTGCGGTGCTGGGCTGATTTTGTAGACCATCAGCAGGACTGACCTTGGAGTCGAGCTTGTGGCACCAACAGGTAAGTGACAATTACAATGTTTTAATGTTATTTTTATTACCTTTCAGGAAGGATCATATATAGAGCTACATTTAATTGTGCCTATATATTTCACCACTTCTTTGCAACACAAATAGTGGCCGCAGGGATCCTGGTGTGGAAAATGCATCCCTGGATCCACCCTCATTGTTGCGAAGGATTGGTGAAAAATATATAGCTTTCCTTTTTACAGCAAGAAACCACAGGTAATAAATTCAGTCTGGTGTTATGATACCATTGCGCCTCTTATGTAAAAATATATTCAGTCCTCTCCTTTGTAACACAAAGAGAATGGCACTCAGGAAAGCATTTCTGTATTATATAATATTTAATGTCAAGGTAAGGCATTGGCACGTTTCTGTCAGAAAAGCCTCGTTCAAAATAAAACAGATAACAGAATTACATCAAAGATGACAGAAAGCCAGACTTTTACCCAGTAAGTCTGCTTTTTGTGATTTAGTGTAATTCTATTCAGTCATTTTTGATAATTTAAGATTTATAATTCATAGATTGTTGGACTGTTGGGCTGACATTCAAAAGTCAAGCCTTCTGATTTGCTAAGGAGGCTTTTTTGGAGTGAATGAAAGTCACAAAATAAAATGTTGGATAGAGTGTTAAAACTTTTAAAACACTTACCCCCAGTCACAGATCTGTCTTTAATCCATTGTTACTTTGCTTGCAACGTCACCACAGTTTGCACCCAGCCAATGCAAATCAATATTGACTCTGCTCCCTATGGGAACAGTCCAGCCCAAACTGCCAAGCCAGGTCCTTCTTGGATCAGAAACAAGCATCCTTGGATTAGTTTTGGGACATCACTTAGGTATGAGCCAGGCTAGTTTGATTCCAGTGGCACAACGAGCAAGGGACCCATGGCTGGGCATAGCCATAGCCACTTAGGGTGCACATAACAACATCACAAAACTAAAAGATGAACGGAGTGCTGAAACTTATCAAACACTCATCCCCAGATCTGGGTTTAATCTACCATTATTTTGCTCACCACAACACCTCAGTTTGGACCCAGCCATATGCAAATTAGTCATGACCCTGCTCCCCATGGGAACAGTACAGCCTGAACTGCCAAGCCAGGAACTCTACGAACCAGATACAAGCATCCTGGGACCGGATTCAGGGTATCACCCATCTTCACCCAGGTTAGCGTGAATCCAGTGGTGCAGTGAGCAAGGGACCCACATCTGGACATACCTCTAGCCACTTAGGGTGTACATAGCAACATCACAATATAAAATGATGGACGGAGGGCCTTATTACGACTTTGTCGGTCTTTCCACAAGTCCGCAGCGGTAGCGGGTGTGGGAGGCTGGCCTGGTTTGTAGTGAGTACCAAGGGGTACTTACACTCTGCACCAGGTCCAGGTATCCCTTATTAGTGTAGAAGAGGTGTCTAGCAGCTTAGGCTGATAGAAAAGGTAGCTTAGCAGAGCAGCTTAGGCTGAACTAGGAGACATGCAAAGCTCCTACTATACCACTGGTGCAATATGCACAATATCATAAGAAAACACAATACACAGATATACTAAAAATAAAGGTACTTTATTTTTATGACAATATGCCAAAAGTATCTCAGTGAGTACCCTCAGTATGAGGATAGCAAATATACACAAGATATATGTACACAATACCAAAAATATGCAGTAATAGCAATAGAAAGCAATGCAAGCAATGTACAGTCACAATAGATTGCAATGAGAGCACATAGGAATAGGGGCAACACAAACCATATACTCCAAAAGTGGAATGTGAACCACGAATGGACCCCAAACCTATGTGAGCTTGTAGAGGGTCGCTGGGACTGTAAGAAAACAGTGAGGGTTAGAAAAATAGCCCACACCAAGACCCTGAAAAGTAGGTGTAAAGTGCACCTAAGTTCCCCAGAGAGCACAGAAGTCGTGATAGGGGAATTCTGCAAGGAAGACCAACACCAGCAATGCAACAACAATGGATTTCCAGACGAGAGTACCTGTGGAACAAGGGGACCAAGTCCAAGAGTCACACTCAAGTCGTGAGTGGGCAGAAGCCCAAGAAATGCCAGCTAAGGGTGCAAAGAAGCTGCCACCGGATGGTAGAAGCTGTGGATTCTGCAAGAACGAAGAGGATTAGGAACTTCCCCTTTGGAGGATGGGTGTCCCACGTCGTGAAGAAGCTTGCAGAGGCATTTCCACACAGAAAGACCGCAAGCAAGCCTTGCTACCTGCAAGGGTCGCGGTTAGGGTTTTTGGATGCTGCTGTGGCCCAGGAGGGATCAGGATGTCGCCAATTGCGTGAGAAGACAGAGGGGGCGCCCAGCAAGAAAAAAAGCCCTCTCAGAAGCAGGCAGCACCCGCAGAAGGGCCAGAACAGGCACTACGAAGAATAGTGAACCGGAGCTCACCCGAAGTCACAAAAGAAGGTCCCACTACACCGGAGGACAACTCAGGAGGTCGTGCACTGCAGGTTAGAGTGTCAGGGAACCAGGCTAGGCTGTGCACAAAGGAAATCCTGGAACAGTGCACAGGAGCCGGAGCAGCTGCAAATCACGCGGTACCCAGCAATGCAGTCTAGCGTGGTGAGGCAAGGACTTACCTCCACCAAACTTGGACTGAAGAGTCACTGGACTGTGGGAGTCACTTGGACAGAGTTACTGAGTTCCAGGGACCACGCTCGTCGTGCTGAGAGGGGACCCAGAGGACCGGTGATGCAGTCTTTTGGTGCCTGCGGTTGCAGGGGGAAGATTCCGTCGACCCACGGGAGATTTCTTTGGAGCTTCTAGTGCAGAGAGGAGGCAGACTACCCCCACAGCATGCACCACCAGGAAAACAGACGAGAAGGCGGCCGGATCAGCAATACAAGGTTGCGGTAGTCGTCTTTGCTACTTTGTTGCGGTTTTGCAGGCATCCAGAGCAGTCAGCGGTCGATTCCTTGGCAGAAGGTGAAGAGAGAGATGCAGAGGAACTCTGATGAGCTCTTGCATTCGTTATCTAAATAATTCCCCAAAGCAGAGACCCTAAATAGCCAAAAAAGGAGGTTTGGCTACTTAGGAAGGAGGATAGGCTAGCAACACAGGTAAGAGCCTATCAGAAGGAGTCTCTGACGTCACCTGCTGGCCCTGGCCACTCAGAGCAGTCCAGTGTGCCAGCAGCACCTCTGTTTCCAAGATGGCAGAGGTCTGGAGCACACTGGAGGAGCTCTGGGCACCTCCCAGGGGAGGTGCAGGTCAGGGGAGTGGTCACTCCCCTTTCCTTTGTCCAGTTCCGCACCAGAGCAGGGCTGGAGGATCCCTGAACCGGTGTAGACTGGCTTATGCAGAGATGGGCACCATCTGTGCCCATCAAAGCATTTCCAGAGGCTGGGGGAGGCTACTCCTCCCCAGCCCTGACACCTTTTTCCAAAGGGAGAGGGTGTAACACCCTCTCTCTGAGGAAGTCCTTTGTTCTGCCTTCCTGGGCCAAGCCTGGCTGGACCCCAGGAGGGCAGAAACCTGTCTGAAGGGTTGGCAGCAGCAGCAGCTGCAGTGAAACCCCGGGAAAGGTAGTTTGGCAGTACCCAGGTCTGTGCTAGAGACTCGGGGATCATGGAATTGTCTCCCCAAAGCCAGAATGGCATTGGGGTGACAATTCCATGATCTTAGACATGTTACATGGCCATGTTCGGAGTTACCATTGTGACGCTGTACATAGGTAGTGACCTATGTACAGTGCACGCGTGTAATGGTGTCCCCGCACTCACAAAGTACGGGGAATTTGCCCTGAACAATGTGGGGTCACCTTGGCTAGTGCCAGGGTGCCCACACACTAAGTAACTTAGCACCCAACCTTTACCAGGTAAAGGTTAGACATATAGGTGACTTATAAGTTACTTAAGTGCAGTGGTAAATGGCTCTGAAATAACATGGACGGTATTTCACTCAGGCTGCAGTGTCAGGCCTGTGTAAGAACTGTCAGAGCTCCCTATGGGTGGCAAAAGAAATGCTGCAGCCCGTAGGGATCTCCTGGAACCCCAATACCCTGGGTACCTCAGTACCATATACTAGGGAATTATAAGGGTGTTCCAGTATGCCAATGTGAATTGGTGAAATTGGTCACTAGCCTGTTAGTGACAATTTGGAAAGTAATGAGAGAGCATAACCACTGAGGTTCTGGTTAGCAGAGCCTCAGTGAGACAGTTAGTCATCACACAGGGAACACATACAGGGCACACTTATGAGCACTGGGGCACTGACTGGCAGGGTCCCAGTGACACATACAACTAAAACAACATATATACAGTGAAATATTGGGGTGACATGCCAGGCAAGATGGTACTTTCCTACAGCGGGCACCGAAAGATTGCATATTGGCGGTATTCCAACCGCAGTATTAAGAGTAAAATACTGGAGGCCGCCAAAAAGCAGCCACAAATCCGACACTGCCAGGACTGCTGGAGGGCAGTAAATATGAGGTTCCACCACCAGATTGCAACCCACAAATCAGCACAACGGTTCTTCCATGGCGGAAAACCATGGACGGTCTAAACCACTGCGCTCAAAAACTTACTTCAGACAGAACACAACACCACATTTGACAATACAAATACCCCACACCTGATACACATACACACACCAGACACACCTACACACCTACTCACTGCACTATATAACACACCCCCACACAACCCACAATCCTTTGTGACAAAAACCACATTTAGAGACAACGAGGACCTGCAAACATATAACTTAGCACTTATACACCAAATGCACATATACACTTGACACTCAGCACCTGATACACATACACACACCAGACACACCTACTCACTGCACTATATAACAACCCCCCACACAACCCACAATCCTTTGTGCAAACACCACATATAGAGACAACAAGGACCTACAAACATATAAATTAGCGCTTAAACACCAAATGTACATATACACTTCACACTCAGCACACACCGCACAACGGCACGATCAACACTATACACACATCACTAGTGCACACAAACACCACAACCAACCAGCACATAAAACCAAACACACCCACCCCACCAAGCATCCTATACTGCAGCCTACACATACAACACCCACCCCCACCCACAACATAATCACCATGTCCCGTCAAAAGCACCCACATTTCACAGACGATGAGTTGAGGGTCACAGTTGATGAAATTGTCAGGGTAGAGCCGGAACTGATTGGAGCACAGGTACAGCAAACCTCCATTGCCAGGAAAATGAAGTTATGGCACAGAATTGTCGACAGGGTCAACACAGTGGGTGACCATCCACACACAAGGGAGGACATCAGGAAGAGGTGGAACGACCTACAGGGAAGGTGCATTCAATGGCATCATGCTACCAAATTGCTGTGCTGAAGACTGGCGGTGCCTCCCTCCTCCTCCAGAGTTCACATTATGGGAGGAGAAGGTCTTGGACATCTTGCATGCAGAGAGCCTGACTGGAGGACTGGACTCTGGTGAGTAACTAACACTCCTCTGGCAAAAAACTGTCTGGTCCAGCATGCTTCCAAACCACCCAATCACTCCCCAATTCACCCTATCTTCCACTACACCTCCCACCTTATCACCTAATGCCCCTCCCCTGCATGCCACACCACCAACCAGCCCCAATGCCCACACAGTCCCCGCCAAGTGCACAGATGTCACTGCCAATCACAATCACTAAGGCTCCCACAATGCACTTGCCCATCACCATCAAAAGCTGCAATGTGCACATCACATCACCTCTCTTGCATGTATGACTATTTCACCAGCTATATCAACTGGATGCTTTGACTGAGGACCACTACATGGCAATTACACCAATGCTGTGGCACAACACAATGCCAAACAATACCAAACACACACACAGCACCGTCACCAAACCTAAGGGCGGCCTATACAGATCAACACCCCTGAAATGGACTGAGCATGGGCATGAAAGTAAAAACATATACTCCATACACCATGTACACAGTCAGGACAAGCAATCCTGCATACACAGATACCCTCCTCCATCTTGAACACCATATTGCAATGTACAGCCACACCCACTCACATCTAGCAAGCCTGAATTGCCATCTGCTAACAGGACACATCTATCATGTGAACCATCACACGAGAATGGAACCCACCCACCAATCAAATAATACCAAGCTTGATCAACCACAACCCCTATGGAGCATGGTACATATGTCACAATATACTATCCATAAACTGTGTTAGCAGTGCTGCACCTATCATTGCCATTGCTGGTAATCAAGTCAAGCCAGTGCAAGCATCAGACAAAGAGGCAACCATTCACGTCTCCACCATTTAACCCTCTTGCATTCCATCCACGGGTACCCTTGCCAGTGCCAACATGGAGAGGATACCAGAGACTGCTAGCCCTCCTCTGGATGAATGCCCCAGTGAGGACAACGCCGCTGGATGTCTGGACAGTGACGACCTACCTGGCCCATCTGGGACCCTCGGTCATTCTACCACTCCCTGCCTCAACCTGCCCACCTTAAACCCCCGCCTTGTGGCACCGACATCAAAGCCAAACCTTTGTTTCCAAACCTGTGTCCCAAGGACTGTTTAATTAATAGTGTGCCCCGCAGTACAGGGACCTGAGTCGACCCCTCACACCCAAGATAATAAAGGTTGTGGTGAGACTGGGAGCAGGCAGACCATGCTAGGGGATAGGCACATGGGGGCAGGGGGCATGGGAAGGAGCCGGTAGGCCAGAGGACAGGGAACCCAAGGCAGTCACCTGACCAGGAAGCCATCTTCCAAGTCCTGGGAGCATACCGTCAATCCCAGGACAGAATGGGCCAGATTATCAACATGTTGGGGGAAAACTGAAGGTTGCAGAGGGAATACCACCAGGAGGTCATGCAGCAGCGGCAGGCCCACAATGACACCATGGCCTCCATTGAAAGGGGGCTCAGGGACATTGACACCACACTGTGTGCTTCCTCCACCCACCAGCAGGACCCTTCCACTAGTCACATCACATCTGAACCTTCAACATCTGCAACAGCTAGTGGAATGGAGGCCTCTGGTATCCCCCCGTCTGTAGCTGAAGACCCCCCCACAAATGTGGAAGTCCATCCAGACATCCGGCTGGATCAGATGTCAAGACCAAACCCACTGCCAGGAAGTGACCTTCTCCTGATTTCTCTCCCTTGTGTGCCACTGAGACCCCCTGTTGACTGCTCAATGACATTACTCCATTTTCCCATGGCCCTTGGACACTGGACCTGTGCTATCTACAGCTGTGCCACCTACTCTGATGATTTCATCCACCATGACCCCACTCATTACCTGTTTGTCACTGTATGCACGATAAACACTGTAGATAACAGCAACTGCATATGCATTTATTTATACATATACATAAATAGGAGCAACAAACTATGTTAGTATGACCCCTTAAACCAACAGGCAGTGTAATGGACAGCAGAGGGAGGCATCTTCTGCGGGAGATACAGTACAACAGACATGTCCCACAGCAGATGTTAGGGAGTCACAAGCCCAGGCATACACCAGAGTATGTCCACTTATACAACTTGCAAAAAGACTATGACAGCGACTCCATAAGGATAGTAGGCATGGTGGGTACATAAAACACATATGCAGTTCATAGTTGTTGTGTCGAGTGTAGATTGCCAGCTAAACAGGGCACCACAGATATCACTTATTCATCACCAGTCTCAGGAAATGCATCACAAAACACTGTAGCTGGCATCTGTCATGGGCAAACCTCTACTCTGTAAACAGTTACCAAAGGCGAATGAACATGAATGCCTCAAACAATAGGTAGCAGAAGCAAAAACTCACAGTACACTGTTACTCACTAGAATGACATGAGAACAGGAGAATGCAGGACACGTAGCACAGTAAAGGCCTGTCCATAGGAGATGTGACTCATCAAACCTGATTGCGTACACATGTTAGAGATGAGATATTTGAGCTCTGCACCTTACATGCAATCAGTCACCTTCCACAAAACACACATAGGGATAGGCACACATCACACCACCACTAATTATCCAAATCAGGATGACCATTGACACCCATTAATGTGGAAATACAACACTTGCAAATACCCATACAAAATATCTGTATGTTACTGGAAGTACTGATTGATGAGCTCAGTCCTAAAGTCAGCTGCACCTTCCTCATCTGCCTCCTCATCACTTTCCGTGTCTGCATCACCATCTACTGGTCCACCTGCCTCCCCATCATCAGCTAGCAATGGTATCTGACGGTTCAGGGCTAGTTTGTGGAGAATACAGCAGGCACCAATGGTCTGGTATACCATTTGGGGAGTGTGTAGGATGACACCTCTAGAGTCATCCAGGCACCTGAATATGGCCTTCAGTACGCCAAATGTCTTTTCAATTACACACCTCGTCCTACCATGGGCCTCATTGAAACAGAACAGGGTACCTCAATGGTGTCAACAAACAAGAAAGGTTAGGATAGCTAGAGTTACCTGTGTGCACAGAGGTAGGACCTGTTACAATACAGGTACAGCCACAGGGTAGATAGTGATGACAGGTGCCATAATAGAAACACACACTTCCAAATGCAAACATACCAACGGCCCAAGACCTCGCCCTGTATAGTGGTGCCATCATGTGGGGACATTGCTATTCCTCAGGATATAGGAGTCATGCACAGATCCTGGAAACTTGGCTGTCACTTGGGAGATGTACTGGTCTGCCTCACACACCATATGAACATTGATAGAGTGGTAGTTTTTCCTGTTCCTATACACCTTTTTATTGGCACTGGAAGGGACCAAAGCAATATGGGTGCCATCTATGGCCCCTATCACATGAGGGATGTGCCCAATATCACAGAAGTCTGCCTTTACATAGACCAAATCCACACATTGGGGGAACCTGATCTAGTTGTCCAAGTGTTTCAAGAAAGCACAAAGTACATTCTTCAACACAAGACTGAACATAGACTGTGACATGCCTTCTGCCAAGCCCACTGTATTCTAAACAGAAAGTGTAGCACTGACAGGACTTGTACCGTGGGAGGGGTGGAATAGGGATTAGGCATGGCAGGCAATACATCTGGCTCCAACTAGGTACATAGATCCATGATGGTCAGATGATTCAGATGACAGGTCATAATGATATGCCTGTCCTCCAGGGTAGCAAGGTCAACTAACGGATAGTACACTGATGCATGTCTCAATCTCCTCATGACAGGGTATCTAGGATAGAGAGGAAAGAATGTACAATGTGACAAGCAGTCCACAATGAAGACATGCCTACACTGCTGACATATACTATATTGAGCATGCTGAAGCTGCATGGGCACCATCCTTGCTGCACATTGCTGACCCTGATCAACAGTTTGTGACACAAATCACACGTGTAATGTTCAATATGTTGTACGAAGACCTGTCCTGCACTGACCATTTATGTAGTTATGCTATATACCAATACGGATAACTCCCTATGAAACTCCAAGTATCTGGACATGCACTTCATCAGACAACCAACCATATAACATCATGGTGTCATGCATGTCACATGTATTAGCCTAATCATGATGGCATAACATAGTCCTGCTCCACATTCTGGACAAAAAACGTGTACAGTGCACTTATTTTGCTGCAGCAAGGTATGTTTTGTGCATAAAATGGCAGCTGCCTGTCCTGCATGCACTGGGCAGATGGAAGTGACCTAAGTCAGCCTGCATATGTCATCGGACAGTAGACTGTTGCAACTGCCGTGCAACTTCTCATTGGTTAAAATTGCTGCCTATGGGGGACTGAAGCCAATGGCGATGACTGCCGGTGGTGATAGTCCTGTATTCAGCAGCTGTGACTGCCATTTTCAGAAGCCTTGCTCACTTGACTCCTAGCACTCTTGCAAGCAAAACCTCCATGACGTGAGCTGCCATGTCTCTGAGAGCCATGATGCCACATCCTGCAGGTGATATGGCCCCAGCTTTCACCCAAGAAGAGCTGGAGAAGCTTATGGAAGGGGTCTTTCCCATGAATGGTCAGCTGTATGGGGCACCAGAGGAGCAAGTGAGCCCAATGCTATAGTCATGTGTGATAGGAATGTGTATGAGGGTGAAAAACATAAGTGTACCAGTCATAGAGTACATGCATGCAGGGGGTGTGGAGTTAAGGCATGTGAACTCTGACGATGGGCATGTGTGGGCATTTTGTGAGTCTGATGTTTAAAGTCTAGTGCTGTTGGTATGGTGCCAGTCTACATGAATTTCTCCTTCTGTCTGTCACCCATGAGGATAAACATCCATCAGAAGAAGAGGATATGGAGTGCCATTGCAAAGCAAGTGCAGACCGTGGGGGCCCATAGCCAGAGGAGTACCCATTGCCCACAAGACAGCAGAGGCCCAGCTGGGAATGTCCTCCTAGCTGTGCCCGTTACACCCTGACCCCCCTAATGGCAGTATTTTGGCAGTGGCCTACCCTGAGGTGAATGGGCATTTCCGGGAAGCAGAGTAAAGTGCTTTTAAAGTGACATTGTCGTTATGCTACATGTTTCTCTAGAATTGGAAGTGGATATTAGGCACCCTGGCAAAGCATCTGTTGTAGGTGTGTGTCCATGCTTTACTGTCAGTGGATGTGCATCCCCCATTTCCATACCTCTCCATGTCTGTAATGTGGAGATGCACTAATAACAGAGGCACATGTGTGACTCCTACCTGGCCATTAAATGGATGTGAGTGTTTGTATCACTTGAAGCATTGTGAATGACCAGCGCCATCCATCTACATTAGTTGCTCTGAGGTGTCAGTCCATTCCCATCTGTGTAAACTACCTGTTTATGCTAATGTGTGACTCTCCTTTTATCACTGGACCATATACATCATGTACTGTAGCTGGTATTGAATTGTGGGAGTGGCATTACAGTTCCACCACATGAATGCTCTTCATGGAACGGAAGTATTGGTTGCTGGCTAGGCATAAGTAGGTGATCTGCTGACTGTAGGGTATGTGTAGGTAGCCAAGCTGGGATACTGAAACATGATTGCATTGGTAATGCATTCCTAAAACTATACTTGTGGGGATGTGGCATTTAAACATATGGGATGGTACTAGAGGTGGTAAATGCCCTGGGAGATCCCTATTGTATCACCATGCTGTGTATGTGGCATATATGACAAAGGCCTAGCAGTTCCCATGCTGCAATGCTGAGTAACTGCCAAAATCATGCCATAACGGAAATTTGTGGGCACATCTGATGGCCTATGACTATTACAGCTTGACTTGGGTAATAGGTGGTGGCGGAATAGGAGTGGTTTTAACACAGTATGACATATGGTGTGTAGATGTGATTTACATTTTGTATTCAGTTTCCTCAGGCTGCCTTATGTGGTAGTGGGATGTATAATTGGTGTACAGCCAGTGGTGTCTGTCCATGTGTGCCTCATGAATGTGCATATTTCCCCTCTGAGATGTGTGTTGTCTTGAGTGACAAGTTTTGCCTTTTGTAGAATGGTGTATGTGAGGTTGGAGTTATTATGGTGCGCAGAACAACTGGTGTACCTGCATATATGGTGGTATTGGTAGTGGTCCATGATGTGATATGTGTTTTCCAGAGGTATATCTGTTGCGACAACACTGCACTCAGTGGATGTATGATATGGGGTACATGGCTCATTGTAGATGCACTCAGCCGTATGCTAAATACTGATATATGTGTTGGGTGTCAGATGCTCTAGCTATGTGATAGGATCTGACTGATTGCATGGCTATACAACAGATTCACATTGTACACATCAAATGCGAACTGTTTGGGTGTCTGACTTGTATTGGCTAAATCCGAGTTGCTCTCCATAATGGCACCACTGTACTGAGTGGCCAGCCATGTAATATGACAGGTAGGTGCCGTGTGGTCTGTGAGTGGAGTTGTCTTCACTGTAGTAGACATATTATTGAGGACATGGACTAATTAGGTGTTGTTCCTATAGAGACCTGAAGTGTTGTGTTCAGTCAGCTGAACATCCAGTGGGTGAAAGGGGTATGGTGAGGTAAGATGTGCATTCAGGCATACTATTGATACAGCATCTAGGGCATGCTGTATCAAGTAAAATGGCTTTGGTTGGCATCATGGGAAAGACTCTAGTAGTGGAGTCCTACTTAGGTATTGATGTAGGTGTGGAGGGTTGGCATACATGTGTAGGTAGTAGTTACATGCATTGACATGATGTAGGTAATGTGTATTGGCAAATGCAATTGCCCAGCCATGATATGTTTTGTCACAGATAAACATGTTTAGCTATGTCTACGGGAGGTATATGTTGACTCTTTCCCGCCCATCTGTCTCTCTCCCCCTCCCTCTCTCTCTCTCTTTGTGTGCATCAGCATCGTCTGACAAAGGAGAAGGAACACAGGCAAGTGGAGAAGCAGCAGCCCCCCCAGGAAGCTGGAACCAGTGAGGCCAAGTGGGATGGAGGGTGAGGGGGGGTGTCACGGGGGAGACCGTATCTATCACCTCTTCTTTGAAATCTTCCTCCGGTAAACACTCCGTGGTGGACCCATCTAGGACCACCCCAGCACCATGTTTGTCCATTGCAACCCTTACTAGCACCGCCCTTCCTGTAGCTCCTCACCCAGTTGCCCGTGCTTTCTCACCCAGGAGGGTGGGCATCTACTTCGCCACAGGCACTTCTGCCCCATTCAGCCCTGCTGCCCTCAGTAAGGAGGCTATTGATCTCCTAAGGTCCCTCTCTGTGGTCAATCTACCATCATGCATGCCATCCAGGGATTGGCAGCTCAACCACAACAGAGCAAAGTGTTCCTGGAGGGCATTCACGGTGCCATGGCTGGCTTACAGAGATCCTTTCAGACTCTGGCCTCCACTCTGATGGCAGCCAGTGTACCTTTGTCTCCCGTCCCCTCTCCACCTACCTCTTCCCAATCCCAAACACCTCTCCCCATACCTATCCAAAGCATACCTACACATAGGCAAGCATCCACTCAACAAACAAGGATAGCTCAGACAAACACAAGCACTACAAAACCCACCACCAGCACGCACACAAGCAACATCCACCTGCAGGCACACCAGCATCCCCTCCCTTCACTGACTCTCCTGCCACCCCCTACTTCACAGACACTACACCAGACACACCTGTCACCACCACACCATCATTCACAGATCCAGCCACCAGTCCTATCTTACCCACAGTCAGCACAATGGCAGACCCACAGATAGCCACCCTAGTCATTACATCTGCAGCCACCACCACCACTGACAACCCCACATGCAGTACATGTACCATACCTGCAGACACCACCCCAACAGACCCATCCACCATGGCATCTCTCAGCATCTCCTCCCCCTCCTCTGAAAACACCTAAACGCCCACCACTCACTCACTCACCCAACAGACACCCAGCACCCACAAGCATTCCACGCACACACTTGCACCGAAGACATCCACTAAGACACATCTTACAACCACTTCCTCTCACTCCACTCCCAAACCCTTTTGCCATGACTGCTCCTATGTATCTAAGAAGCATTTCCTCTCAGTTTTCCCTGTTCCCTAGCCCTCTCCCGCCTGTGATACCCCCAAGCACTCTGTGTCCCTCTCCAAGTCCAACCTTTCCACCTCCAATTTCTCCCTTGCCCCCTGGTAGTGCTCATGCCCCTGCCAAGAAGTCTACCCCTCCGAAGCCCAGGCCCAAGGACCTCCCTCCCAAACCCAAGGCTAAGGACCCCCTTCCAAACCCAAGCCCAAGGACCCTCCTCCCTAACTCAACAACCCCCACACCCCCCTCATCCCTGAGATACCTGAATGCCCTCTTGATGCCCCTAACCTGTGGAGGTCATTTTGCGGTCAGGAGTCAAGAAGGGGCACAGTGAAGTTCCATATGTGCCTTTGGCAACATGAACATTGAACTGGCCAATGGCCTTATGTTTGTAAATAGTTATTTATTTTAATTCCATATCACCTTCATAATACATCTGGGCCAACCTGGTGTTGGATTAGATAGAAACATACTTGTCCTGCCTTTCTTTCTAATTGTCGGTTTAGTGTTTGTAAGCTTTAGTTTGTGGGTGTGTGACATGTGTATGTGTGTTTCAAGAACAGGGTCAAGACTGATTTGCATATAGCTGGGTTCAAGCTAGGGTGGCAGTGGTGAGCAAAAGAACAATTAATTAAACACAGATCTGTACCCGCTGGTGAATGTTTGAAAAGTTTCCGCACTCTGTCCATCATCCTTTCGTATTGCTAAAATCATCCTAAGTGGCCAGGGTATGCCCAGACGGGGGTTCCTTGCACACTCTGCCACTGAATTCAAGCTAGCCTGGCTGATGAGGGGTGATACCCCAAAACTGTCACCAGATTGCTTCTTTCCAGTCTAGGAAGGGCAAGGCCTGGCACTTTGGGCTGCTTTGCTCCACTGGCAACAAGGTCAAGACTTATTTGCATATTGGGTGGCATGGTGAGCAAAAGAACGATGAAATAAACCCAGATCTGAGACAGGGGGTGAGTGTTTGAAAAGTTTCAGCACTCTGTCCATCTTCCTTTTGTGTTTCTATAATCACTTTATGTGGCAAGATTATGCCCAGATGTAGGTTATTTGCTCACTGCGCTACTGGATTCAAGCTACTCTGGCAGGTGAGGGGTGATACCCCAAAACCAGTCCCAGGATGCTTATTTACTGTCCAGGGAGGATCTGCCCGGCAGTTCAGGCTGGAGTGTTCCCATGGGGAGGAAGGTCTAGACTGATTTGCATATGGCTGAGTCCAAACTGGGGTGGCATGGTGGACAAAAGAATGATGGAATAAACTTGTGACTGGAGGTGAGTCTTTGAAATGTTTCAGCACTCCATCCACTATCCTTTTGTGCTGTTAAAATCACCCTAAGTGGCTAGGATATGCCCAGACATGGATCCCTTGCTTACTGTGCCACTGGATTCAAGCTAGTCTGGCTGATGAGCGTGATACCTGAAACTGGTCACAGGATGCTTGTTTCTGATCCATACAGGATCTAGCCTGGCAGTTGGGGCTTGACTGTTCCTAAGGGGAACAGGGTGAAGACAGATTTGCATAAAGCTCTCTTCCAAACTGGGGTGGCATGGTGAGCAAAATAACAATGGATTAAACCCAGGTCTGTGACTAGGGGGTGAGTCTTTCAAATGTTTCAGCACTCTGTCCATCATCCGTTTGTGTTACTAAAGTTGCCCTAAGTGGCCAGCATATGCCTAGACATGGATCCCTTGCTCACTGTGCCACTGGATTCAAGCTAGCCTGGCTGATGAGGGTTGATTCCCTGAAACCCGTACCAGGATGCTTGTTTCCAGTCCAGGGCTGGACTGTTCCTAGGTGGAACAGGGTCAGGACTGATTTGCATATGGCTTCATCTAAACTAGGGTGGCATGGTAAGCAAAATAATAATATATTAAACCCTGATCTGGGACTGGGAGTGAGTATTTGAAAAGTTTCAGCACTCTGTCCATCCTCCTTTTGTGTTGCTATTTTTCTGACTGCGGCCCATATTTATGGGAAAATGACAACATTTTCACAGTGCAGGGATGCGCCGTACTTCATTGAATATGGTGCACCCATGTGTTGTCTCCTACGCTAGTGCTTAATTTAGCTGCCAGAGCCAACCCAGGCATCCTTGCACCATCTTGTAAGGATGTCTGCATTAAGGGGTGGGATTGTTTATCTGCGGGCACCTTCCCACACATAAACAAATATTTCTGGCATTTTGCTCTTTCTATGCATGCTGCAGAATGCAGCAAACATAGAAAAACAAAAACAGGAGGAACAAAAGTATCCTTCCTGGTTGCACCATGCTAATGCACCCCTGAGGTGGTCTTAGATTTTGATGCTGTCTCAGGTTCACAAAAAAGTGTAAATCTGGGGCAGCTTCAAAATGCAATAGGTGTTGCAGTGGCACGCCCACAGCAACACCCATTGCACGCCCCTCCACGCAAAGTGCTGCATGTGAGGGGCCGTATTTACAAGGTAGTGTTAAGCCACTAAAAGTGGTTTAACGCCACCCTGTAAATACGTCGCAGGGCATAGCGCCACTAGAGTGTCACGTAAAGTGCTGTGATTGGCTGGCCACAACATGAACCGAAATGTTGCAGTGGCCATTACAGGAGTTGAAAAGGACATAACGAGGCCGGTTAGAGACACCCTGACTCCATTACCCCTGTGGAGAATCCCTGAGTGCCCACCCCATTGCAAAAATTCACTTTTTTTAATTGTCACTCTGTAGAAATAGTTCTATGGGACAGACCCAAATTTGTTTTTCAAAAATGTGGGGTGCCACATTTTTTTTTAATACCCACTGGGTGTGTGAGGGGCATGGGTCAGTGCATCTTCAGTTTTTTTTCAATTATCATAGGGGCATGTGTAGCCCCACTTCCTGAGCTGACGTTTGGCCTCTGGGGACCCATCTCCTGAGGCCCAATACAATGTTGTCCTGGAGACCTATCCCCAGGAACAGAGTGAGTTATGAATTTTCTGTCCATAGAGTAGGCAGGGTAAATAGTGCAGGTCCCCTGCCAGCAGGAGCTAAGAAAATTGCTACTCCTGCCCGGTGGGAGCCACGGGACAGGGGCTACATCCAGTTAGTTGGGGAGGCCACAGATGTCTTGGATGTTCCCCAGCTGCCAGCAACAATGAGATATGTACTAGGAATCCCTGATGGGACCATGCACCCAAAAAAATTAAAGGCTTACTTTAAACAATAATAAATGAGCAGCTAGAGTCTCTCATTTATTATTTGCTGCTCTTAGCGAGGAGCACTGCATAATGCTTTTCTGGGCTAATTTGTGTATTGTCTGCTGCTTTGTGGTGCCTCAATCTGGGCAGGGACACCACAATCATGCTCTTCAAAAGGGTTATGAGGTGCTGCAGGGCAAGCAGCAGCCCCTCAGAAATAGTTTATTTAAATACTGTGTTTCCTGGGGTTTTAATAATGTGGACCCAGCAAGTGTTTATAGTGTTTCTAAACAGTTCCAGAGCTGGAGCTGGATATGCAAGGATCCCTAGTGGTTTGTCTTAGAGCTGTATTGTTGGACTGGGGAGCATAAAATAATTATTTTAAAGTGTTTAATATTGTTGATAAATCCATTAGTGTTGTATTCAAATAATGATGTGATGACCCCTTAGCAGTAGGCTTGTCTTGAATACTAAGTTGATCTCCCCTTGACAAAGCCAATAGGCTAGTCTTGAATAATGGCGTAGTCACTTCTTGACAAAGCCTATATGCGTGTCTTCATATAATGGTGTTGTGAACCCTTGACAGTGCCAATAGGCTTGCCTTGTATATGTATCTGGTCACCCCTTGACAAAGCCAATCAGCTTGCCTTCATATAATGATATACTGACCCCTTGAGGAAGCCAATATACCTACGTTGTATATTGATGTGGTCACACCTTGACAAAGCCAATAGACCTGGCTTTTACATATTGATTTGGTGACACCTTCAGAAAGCTAGTAGACTTGCATTGTTTAAAATGACACCCCCTTAAATTGTGATGAGCTATCTCATTGGATGCATAGGCAGGCTGGAAGTTGGCTGCTCTCAGTGGGGTCAGGTGCAGGGCTTGCGTTAAGAAAAGCCCTAGAAATTCACTGAAAAAAAGCAAAGGCTAATAAAGTTATAGGTAGGTGAATTTGGCAATCTATTAATACAATTTTAAACTAAAAAAATGTAATTCTCCAGCTATGGTTTACTTAGTTAGCTATAAACTACAGTCCTCAATGGACTGCTTATGACCTCACCTATTAGACATATTACATCACACATGATATGTTCAATTATAACATTGATGACATCACTGATTACATGATTCTTGAATCTTCAGTCTAATTTATGGTATGAAGCAGTACAGCTTTTTTAAATACATAAAGAAGTACTAAATGTGGCAGAGTCATGTAAATCATTAATTACATAAACATATGTCCCTATATAAAAAAAGGGTTATGATAGTGCACTTCCTCCAGTCCCATTAGCCCCATTAGGGAGCCAAGCCCCTAGTATGCACATCCTTCACCATATGCACAAGCTTTCATGGAGACTCCCCTACCTCCAAACTCTCTATGTTCATCAGGTGCCAATGCTCGTACTAAATATTACTGTCGTACTGTGGACAGTTCTTAAGAGAGAGCCCACTCCTTCTAGACATCCAAGCCACATGAGGTAGCTAACCTCTACTGCCTTCACCCAAGCACAGATCATTATGGAGAGGCCACTCAGTCCAGT
Organism: Pleurodeles waltl; assembly: GCF_031143425.1. Taxonomy (NCBI): domain Eukaryota; kingdom Metazoa; phylum Chordata; class Amphibia; order Caudata; family Salamandridae; genus Pleurodeles; species Pleurodeles waltl. The sequence continues at coordinate 1,531,350,159 of NC_090444.1, forward strand.
CACCCAAGCCCCATTAGGCCACCTAGTAACCAATGGATAGACCATTCACCCTGTGCACAGCTTTTCATGGAAAGCCTGTTACAAACAGATCCTGAAACAATTTTAGGTGGTGAAGTCTCAACTTTACACGACCTCTACACACAGGCTTCCTCCTGTGACCACCTCTTCACAGAAAGCCCTGATCCTCCACAAACACAAGTCTTATTAGGAGCCCAAGAATGTTGCAAATGCATGTACTCATTAACAGTGCAGCCTTTATAACAAATATTCTCTAGATGTAGCTCACTAAATACCCTTCAGTGCCACAAACATATAGCAAACTGTCACACTTTTTGGATGTTGAAATCAGTGAAGTCATCAGTGATGTCATCAATAATGTAATGTAATTTAATATTTATATATGTATATATATTTTCTGTTGGTCTCTTAATTATTAGTCAGGAAAGTAGAAGATGTCCCCTTACTAAAGGGAGGAGGTCATCTGTAGGATGGTCATTCATCACCCTTGTGATGTCATACTTATTCCTCTTCCAATGTTTTGTCTTGAGGAGCAGTCTCATTTTTTGCTATGAAGTATTTGTTAATTTTATTCACTGTCAATTTCTCCATGGTTTGAGATGATAGCCTGGTCATTCTGAATGTTACCATTGGGCCAGATACACTGAAATAATGCTCCGAAGACAGACTGGCTACCAGATATGATAGATATGATTTCTGACCACTGTTCCTTCTTTCTGATAGACCTGGTAGCTCTTCGAGTGGTGTCCCCTGTACTTTTTGCTTCTTTGCTTCAGAGACCTCATGGCAACAAAGACAAATTCAGAAAAACTGTGGGGAGGTTTGAAAGCAAAGGTTTAGGAAATACCATGCCATGGATTCCAGGTATAACAATCCTGCAGCAAATGCAACAACAGGATCCCTTGGCTCATTGTACTGTCATCCTTGCTGATGTCATGAGACATAATTTCATAACGAAGCATCATTTGTAACAGGGACTCCATTAGCCCCCATGTTCACACCTCCATCTCCATGACTTTGGTAGTTACATACCCCCTCCTTTGGATCACAAAATCGTTGCAAGAGAAGTATTGCTGAAACAGGTGTTGCTGTAGGTGGTATGATTGAGTTCCAACATGTTGGCACAGCCTCTATGAGGGCTTTGACAGGTAGTTTATTAGCAAGCTGAATGTTCTTCAACTGCTTTGATTGAAGGATTAAAATGAGTGTCTATTTTCAGCAGATGACTCATATGTTGCTGACTATTTCTTGAGGAGGAACTCCTGCACAATTAGGTTTAAGCAATGTGCTAAACATAGGACTCTGAAGTGTCCTCAGTCAGCCATGGCTTTGACACTATTACTGCCATGGTCAGTGGCAGCAAAGTCAATGCTGAGAGATTTGGGTTGAATCAATTTTTAGTATTAGTTTAATCCAAAGAGTTTGACAGCTGTATGCAGTTTCTCCAGTGTAACATGTGAGAAGATGGCCTGGTTTGTAGTGGGTACCAGAGGTACTTACACCTTATACCAGGTCCAGTGATCCACCTTAGTGAAATGTAGGCTGTGTCTAGTAGCTTAGCCTGTCAAGAGGTAGCTGTATCAGAGCAGCCAAGGCTGAACTAGGAGACATGCAAACCTCTTGCAATACAACTATAGTCACAGAGTAGTTGTACACAAAAAGACAATACTCAGGGGGTCATTCTGACCCTGGCGGCCGGTGACCGCCAGGGTCACCGACCACGGGAGCACCGCCAACAGGCTGGCGGTGCTCCCGAGGGCATTCTGACCGCGGCGGTTCAGCCGCGGTCAGAAAGGGTAAACCGGCGGTCTCCCGCCGGTTTACCGCTGCCCCAATGAATCCTCCATGGCGTCGGAGCGCGCTCCGCCGCCATGGGGATTCAGACACCCCCTACCGCCATCCTGTTCATGGCGGGAAACCCGCCATGAACAGGATGGCGGTAGGGGGTGCCGCGGGGCCCCTGGGGGCCCCTGCAGTGCCCATGCCAATGGCATGGGCACTGCAGGGGCCCCCGTAAGAGGGCCCCGCAAAGTATTTCAGTGTCTGCTTTGCAGACACTGAAATACGCGACGGGTGCAACTGCACCCGTCGCACCCCTGCAACTACGCCGGCTCAATTCTGAGCCGGCGTCCTCGTTGCAGGAGCATTTCTGCTGGGCCGGCGGGCGCGGTGCGGTCATTCGGCCTCCGCCGTCCGCCAAGGTCTGAATCACCCCCTCAGTGTTAACAAAAATAGAGGTAATTATTTTAGGGGCACAAGGCCAAACATATCTCAGAGGTAATACTCCTTCTGGAGGTAAGTATTATACACAATATATACCGTGGTAACCAAAATCAGGTAAGTAAACAGTCATAAAATAGTGCAAACTATGAAAAACACAATAGATTGCCAAGGGCCTAGGGGCAACACAAACCATATACCAAAATAGTGGAATGCGAACGTTGGTTTCCCCCCTAAGCAAGTGTAGTGTGTAGAGGGGCACTGGGAGTGTAAGACAACACCAAAGGTAAGTAAAATACCCCACCGCAGAGCCCAGGAAAACAGGAGTAAAGTAAAGCAAGTTTCCTCACAACATACTAGGAGTTGCGATAAAGGATTATGCAAAAACCAAGTAAGACTGCAAGACACCAGTTATGGATTCCTGGACCTGAAGACCTGTGGAGAGAGGAGAACAAGTCCAGAAGTCGATGAAGAGTCCAGGAAGAACAGGAGCCCCTGTTAACCCAGGTGCAAAAGTATATTCTCCGGTTAGAAGAAAAGAGCAGAAATATACCAAAGAAGATAGCTGCGGGTTCCTGCTTGGTGCAGGAGATGTCCCACGTCGAGTCATTGGATACAGGCTGGTTTTCATCATTGGAACAAGCCTTGGCTCATACAAATTTCACAGTTGGTGGGAAAAGGCGCTACCTGGGCCTAGGAGGGACCAGGGTGCCTCATCTCAGATTGAGGAAACAGAGGGGGCTGTCAGCACTTTAGAGAGCCCTCACAAGACCAGGCAGCACCCACAGGAGTCCCAGAACAGGGACAAAGGAGTTGCAGAATGCGGTTGTCACAGCATTACACAAAGGGATCACACGCCACCGGAGAACAAGTCAGGGAGCTGAGCATCACAGGAAACAGTGCTGGGGACCTGGGCTACGCGGTGCATGACGGATTTCTGGAAGAAGTGCACAGAAGCTAAAGAATCTGCAAAACACATGGTGCACAGAATACTGTCTGGCATGGGGAGGCAAGCCTTACCTCCACCAAATTTGGACAGCTGGACCTTTGGACAGTCAGGATCACTTGGTTCCACCACCTAGGTTCCAGGGATCACATTCGTCGACAGAAGAGGATTCCCAGAGTACTGTTGTCGTTGCAGAGAGGTGCCTGCTAAAGCAGGGAAGTGATTCTGTCACTCCGCAGGAGATTCCTTCAGTCCTTCTGGTGCAGAATGAAGACAGGCAGTCCTCAGAGTGTGCACAACCCGGAAACTTTTGCAGTTGCTGGCTGGAGCTGAAATTGCACGGTCACAGTAGCCTTCTTGGATACTTTGTTGCAGTTACAGTGTTCCTGGAGCAGTCTGAGGTTGATCAAACAGTCAGAAGCTGAAGCAGATGATGTAGAGGAGCCTGGTGGAGTCTTACAAAGTGAATCTGAGAAAACATCCAGAGGAAAGACCCTAAATACCCTGAGAGGGGGATTAGCTACCTAACTAGGTATGTACCTATCAGGAGGGGTCTCTGAGGTCACCTTCTGTCACTGGCCACTCAGATGCTCCCAGAGGGTCCCCACACCTTGGAATCCAAGATGGCTAATGCCAGAGATACTCTGGAGGAGCTCTGGGCACCACCCCTCAGGTGTTGATGGACAGGGGAGTGGTCACTCCCCTTTCCTTTGTCCATTTTTGCACCAGAGCAGGGACTGGGGGTCCCTGAACTGGTGTAGACTGGATTATGCAAGGAAAGCACCCTTTGTGCCTTTCAAAGCATTTCCAGAGGCTTTTGGAGGATACCCCTCCCATGTCTGTAACACCTACTTCCAATGGGAAGGTGTAACAGCCCTCTCCTAAAGGAAATGCATTGTTCTGCCTTCATGGGATTGAGTTGCTCAATCCCCAGGATGGCAGAAACCTGTCTGTGAGGCGGCATCAGCTGTGGCTTCACTGGAAACCTCAGAGAACTGGTTTAGCAGTACTCGGGGTCCATGGTGGACCCCCAGGGTGCAGTTAATTGGACCCCCAATACCATAATTGGAATGGGGTACAATATCTCAATCTTAGACACCTCACATGGCCATATTCAGGTTTACCATTGTGAAGCTACATATATGTATTTACATATATGTAGTGTCGGCTTATAACGGTGTCCCCGCACTCACGAAGTCTGGGAAATTGGTCCTGGACAACGTGGGGGCACCTTTGCTTGTGCAAGGGAGCTCTTACACACAGTAACTTTGCACCTAGCCTTCTGAAGGTTAGACATATTGGTGACTTATAAGTTGCCTGGTGCAGTGAAAATGGCTGTGAAATAGTGTGTGCACTGTTTCACTCAGTCTGCAGTGGCAGTCCTGAAGGAGTGTTTGTATGAGCTCCTTATGTGTAACAAAAGAAATGCTGCAGCCCATAAGGATCTCCTGGAACCCCTGGGTACTGAGGTACCATATACTAGGAACAAATTTGGAAACAGATAGAGCATAAGCTCTGGAGTTCTGGTTAGCAGAACTCCGGTGACACAGTCAAGCATACTGACAACACAGTAAAACACGCTGACATATAGGCCACACACTATGAGCACTGTGGTCCTGACTAGCAGGATCCTAGTGAGACAGTACAAACACACTGACAAACAGGCCAAAAATGGGGGTAACCATGCCAGAAGAAAGCCACATTCCTACACAACCTTCTTACCTATTGCATTCCATTGAATACCTTGGAAAGCACCAGCACTGATGAGAGCAGCAGTTAGCTGAATACAGGTAATGTATTTGCCGTAACTGGGTATTTTAGTTCATATTGCAAAAAATTTTGAGTTTGTAACTTTGGGTCAAAAATATAGTCAACATCATTGGTTGTCACAAACGTAGCCCATTGGATCCAACGTGGATGTAATGCTTTAGCATTTGGAATGCTGGCTTTGGTAACAGCCTCAAGGGCTGGAATTGGAGATACAACAATAATGCATTTCCCCTGGGCTTGCGGTCTCTCTTAAATGACAGCCATCTGAACAGCAGTGAGAATTTTCTCAGTGGGTGCAAAGCTTTGTTCTGCTGTTGATTACAAATTTGATTTGTATGCAATTGGGACTGTCTCATCCTCATTGAATGTTATATAGGCGAAACCAATGGCATCAGCAATTACTCTGATGACCAGATGTTTTTTACTGCCCCTTGTGTGTAAGTGTTGTGCTGTAAGCATGTCTTGTTGCAATGCTCTGAGGATGCGTGTGTGTTTGACTGTCCAGAAAATACTGGAAAAGTCAGGACGTATCAATTCATATAAGGGTTTGATGTGTGATGCATAATCTGGAATGTATGTTCTGTCAAACTTTAGAAAACCCAATAGTGATTGATATTTGTAGGTTTTAACTGTTCGCATTTTTCTAAGAATTGTGGTGCTAGGCTCTTTCCATCACTTGATCATTTGTATCCCAGAAACAGGACACTATGGAAGGCTATTTTTGTTTTTTTGAAGTTGAATTTATAGCCGAATTCGGCAAATCCTACAACAATGCGGGCTATCCGTTTTAGATGTTGCAGTAATTCATCGTCCGCAAGGTAGATATCATAATTTTTTCTCTGAACCTCGTGCACTGAAACTTGTAAGGTCTTGTGAGACATTGTATCCTTGGTGTGGTCTCCCTTAACTTTTTGCCTTTGTCTCCCTGGTTGTTAATGTATGCTGTTTTTGCTGTTTTTGTTACTCTGGACACTTTACTACTGGTGACCAGTGCTAAAGTGCAGGTGTTCCTATACAAAATGTGTATGTAATTGGTTCATCCATGATTGGCATATTTGATTTACTGGTAAGTCCCTAGTACAGTGCACTAGAGGTGCCCGGGGTCTGTAAATCACTGGTTGTGCCACCCACATGAGTAGCTCTGTAAACATGGCTCAGACCTGCCACTGCAGTTTTAAACTGCCAGTTTCACTTGGCAAGTGTACCCACTTGCCAGGCATAAACCTTCCCTTTTCTTACATGTGAGACACCACTAAGGTAGTCCCTAGGTAGCCAGATGGGCAGGGTGCAATGTATGTTTAAGGTAGGACATATACTAATGTGATTTATATGTCCTAACAGTGAAATACTGCTAAATTCGTTTTTCACTGTTGCAAGGCCTATCCCTCCAATAGGTTAACATGGGACTACCTTTAAATATGATTAAAGTGTGGATTCCCTTTAAGAGCAGATACTGAGCTCACAATTTAAAAATACATCTTTTAGTAAAGTTGATTTTAAGATTGTGGCCCTCATTACAACCCTGGCGGTCAGTGTTAAATCGGCCGTAAGACCACCAACAGTCCGGCGGTAAAAAAAATTGAATCACGACCATGGCGGAAACCGCCAACATAGACAGCCACTTTCACAACCCCGACCGCCACGACGGTAGCAACAAAAACTGCGGCGGTCACCGTCAACAGACAGGCGGAAGACAATGTTCCGCCCACTCTATCACAAGATGCCAATCCGCCACCTTTTCCGGGGCGGAACCAATGCGAACAAAAACACGGCGGAAACAGGACTTGAAAGGGAAAACACTCACCTCTCCACACCCCACGAGGAACCAGGACTCCATGGAGCCAGAACTCCAGATACTCCCTGAGATGGTCTTCCTGCTCCTCTATCAGGAGCACCAAAGACGGCAGCTACGACCATGGTGAGTACTGCACCTACAACACAGGGGAGGGGGGAGGGAAAAGAGATTGACACAAACACGCAACACCCCCACTCCCACCCTCACCCACTACAACATACACACAAATACATGGCGCAACATTACATATACACCCTCCCACCCCCCTGGAAGAACGCAAAGACAATAGGAAATAAGTTGAACGATTGTAAAAATGAAAAAACGAGTAGTCAAAACTCGAAATACAGTATATACAATTATATACACCAACTATACAAGTCCAGATAGTGCACCAATCATTGTCCGTGGACCACTGGGCCCAAAATGCATGGGCGAGGCCCACACATGATACCAGACTTCAAACGGAGAGAACACTGCAGGGGCATCAGATCGAAATGAAACAGGCACTTCAGGGGGAGGGGGAGGGGGAGGGGGAGGAGGGCACCTCAGCCTGATGAATGCACAACGCTACTGCTCCACGAGGGGGCTCCATGCCCACTGCTGTATCCTGTGGAGTACAAAGCCACAGTCTCTCAATTCTCTCCAGTATATTCCAATAACCATGGAATATAGCAATGTCAATTTTATTGTCAACATACCGATGTAACACAGTTCCAGTCCATGAGGTGATATAGCAAAGGTCACACAGTGGGACCCACATCTGTTAAATGAAAAGGCAAAGTGACAAATCAGGGTCCATACACTGGGTGAAAGTGACAGACTTATGATCGGTCAAACAATTGTATGAGATGTGTGAGGCAGTAATATCTTCTTACCTGTGTCTCACTGGGAGTATTGCTGGATAGTGTTGTTTCTGTTGTCGATATCCTCTTCTTCTGCCTCCTCTTCTTCACTGTCCACAGGCTCCATAGCTGCCACAACACCTGCATCTGGATCATCCTCCTGCAGAAAAGGCCCCTGGCGTCGCAAAGCCAGGTTGTGCAGCATACAGCAGGCCACAATTATCTGGCACACCTTCTTTGGTGAGTAGTAGATAGAACCACCTGTCATATGTAGGCACCGGAACCTGGCCTTCAGGAGGCCGAAGGTCCGTTCGATCACCCTCCTAATTCCCCCATGTACCTCATTGTAGCATTCCTCTGCCCTTGTCGTGGGATTTCTCACTGGGGTCAGTAGCCATGACAGGTTGGGGTACCCAGAGTCACCTGCAAATGTTGAGGGACAACTGTGAGACCCACACTAACCTGCTGGGACAACCCCAGACCCAGACAACTATTCACAGGGTATAGGGTCCTTGTCCTCACCTATTAGCCACACACGGTGCCCATGGAGTTGCCCCATCACATAAGGGATGCTGCTACTCCTCAGAATGTAAGCATCATGCACTGAGCCAGGAAACTTGCCATTCACATGGGAGATGTACTGGTCAGTCAAACACACCATCTGCACATTCATACAGTAGCTTTTCTGGTTTCTGTACACCTGTTCACTCCTGTGGGGGGTACCAAGGCCACATGTGTCCCATCAATGGCACCTATGATGTTGGGGATATGCCCCAGGGCATAGAAGTCACCTTTCACTGTAGGCAAATCCTCCACCTGAGGGAAAACGATGTAGCTGCGCATGTGTTTCAGGAGGGCAGACAACACTCTGGACAACACGTTTGAGAACATTGGCTGGGATATCCCTGATGCAATGGCCACTGTAGTTTGAAAAGACCCACTTTCCAGGAAATGGAGTACTGACAGGACCTGCACTAGAGTGAATATCCCTGAGGGATGGCAGATTGCCAACATCAGGTCTGGCTCCAACTGGGCACACAGTTCAACGATTGTTGCACGATCAAGTTTGTAGGTGACTATTATGTGTCTCTCTTCCATTGTCGACAGGTCCACCAGTGGTCTGTACACCGGAGGATGCTGCCATCTCATTACCTGCCCCAGCGGACGTGCCCTATGGAGGAGAACAGCGATCAGAGTCAGCCAACACTGAGGTATTGCAAAATGTCATTTGCAAACATTTGTTAATCCGCAATGTGCCTGTTACTGTGTGTATGCAAGTCCTAGATAGGTGTGACGCAGTTATTATTAATGCCATGTGGCCCCCTAAAATGGTGGCTGCCTGACCTGTAAGGTGGGACAAGGGGATATGAGGTAACTGCACTGGCGTTCTACACCGTTGCCGCAATCCTGCATTAGTTATCATTGGACCCTATGGGTCCCAGGAGCCAATGACGATGTATGCCGGTGGTGACAGTATGCACCGCCGTGGATGTGACCGCCATTTTCTATCTGTACACTCACTTGATACCTGACCTTCAACAGGAGAGTACCTACACTGCAAGTGCTGCTGTGACCTCAGTTTGGAAGCGACGATGGCGCATGTGTCTGGGGAAAGGGCCCCTGCCTTTACTTCGGAGCAGTTGGAAAAGTTAGTGGATGGGGTCCTCCCCCAGTACACACTACTCTACGGTCCTCTAGACAAACAGGTGAGTACACTGTGAGCATGCTTAATGGGCAATGCCTGCTTTGAATGGTGTGGCTGGAAGATACATGCGGGGGGACTGAGCCCTGCATGAGTGGACGGTGAGTGTATGTGCGTCAGGGCAAGGGTGGTAACGTGGGCCAATGACTGTGACGGTCCGGACGGTTAAAGTTTTTCCTTTTCCTCTGTACTTTTCCTGTAGGTCAGCGCCCACCAGAAGAAGGATCTTTGGCGTTCCATCGCCAAGGACGTCCGGACCCTGGGGGTCCACCACAGATGGAGCACCCACTGCTGGAAAAGATGGGAGAACATTCTCAGCTGGAGCAAGAAGACGGCGGAGGCCCAGCTAGGGATGGCCTCCCAATGTGGTAGGGGTGCCTATCACACCATGACCCACCTGATGTTCCGGATCCTGGTGGTGGCGTATGCGGAGTTGGATGGGTGCTTGAGGGCATCACAGCAGCCACAAGGGGGTGAGTACAGTCACATCCATCTAACTCTGCGTGCATTACGAGGTGTCTGAGTGGGGGAGGTGGGCAGTGGGTTACCCTAGGCCAAGGCAAGCTTTGTAGGCAAGGTCCCTTTGTGAGACAGGCTATGTGGCACCCCAACCCCACTAGTGGTAAGTGCCATCTACACCTAGTCAGGCTCCTGTGACTTCCATGTGTGCAGCAATCGGGCATAGGCCTTGTACCCCATGGCCCTGTGAATAATCTATGAACTCTAAGTGCATGGTGTAGTGCAGAGGGGTGCTGTGTCTGTAGTGTCCGCCAACGGTAGTTGCATGCACTGAACATGTCTTTCTTCTGTCTCCCCCCCCCTTTTTGTGGTCTCCCTGTTCTTGTGTGCAATAGCATCATCAGGCGGAGGAGCAGTGGCACCGGAGCAGGAGGGAGCTGCATCACACTTGGCCCTGGAGGGCGAGGCAACAGAGTCTGAAGCCACCAGTGGGACAGAGGGCGAGGGGAGCTCCACGGCAGGGACAGGAGGAGACAGCAGTGACAGCGACTCCTCCTCTGATGGGAGCTCCCTTGTGGTGGCGGGCCCCTCTGTGCCCCACGCATCAACAGGTACAGCCGCCACCCTCCCTACCAGCACCGCCCTCCCTGCAGCCCCTCAGCGTGTGTCCCGTGCCCGCTCACCCAGGAAGGTGGGCATCTCCTTCGCCCCAGGCACCTCAGGCCCTGCCCCAGTCAGCCCTGCAGCCCTCAGTGAGGAGACTATTGACCTCCTGAGATCCCTCACTGTTGGGCAATCTACCATTGTGAATACCATCCAGGGTGTTGAGAGGAATTTGCAACAAACAAATGCATACCTGGAGGGCATTCATTCTGGTCAGGCAGCCCAACAGAGAGCATTTCAGGCTCTGGCCTCAGCACTGATGGCAGCGATTGTCCCTGTGTCCAGCCTCCCCCCTCCAACTTCCTCCACCCAGACCTAATCCCCTGTAGCTCAGTCTATCCCAAGCACACCATCAGACCAGCATGCACACAACTCAACACACAAGGGTGGCTCAGGCAAACATAAGCACCACACATCCCACAGGCACTCACACAAGCATCATACCCATGCAGACATACCAACATCCACTGCCTCCAGTGTGTCCCCCTACCATTACTCCACGTCCTCCTCCTCCCTCCCTGTCTCGTCTCCACTCACACCTGCATCCACTACATCTTCAGCCACTACCTCTATCACCAGCATGCCCATCACCACACACGCTCACGTGCACTCACCACCCCCACAACCATTCACACATCCTCGTGTCCTCTCCCAGTGTGTCTGTGAGCCCTCCTCCCAAAGTACACAAACGCAGGCACACACCCACCCAACAGCCATCCACCTCACAACAGCCTCCAGCCCATGAACCTTCACCCAAATTCAGCAAACGGTCACCTCCTACAACCACTCCCAAACCCACTCCATCTACCTGTCCCAGTGTGTCTAAAAAACTTTTCCTGGCTAATATTGACCTCTTCCCTACACCTCCCCCCCGTCCGCCCCCTAGCGCCAGGCTTTCCAGGTCCCAACCCAGCACCTCAGCCACCACACGACCAGGCACAGTGGTGCTAGCAACTGCGGGCTATTGGAGTGCGCCAACCAACAGGTCTGCCAGTGTGCCACAGAACGAGGGCAAGGACATTCCGCCACCTGCAAAAGTTAAAAAGTTGCCCACATCCCGGAGGGAGAAGCAGAAAACACCTGTCACCAAGGGCTCAGAGAAAACGAAAAGGGATAGTGGCAAGACAGCTGCGCCACCATCCAAGGTGGGGAACGGCCAGAAAATAAAGGGCAGGTCAGGAGATGGCATGGTGGCACCGTCAATGGGACCAGTGTCACACCTTCTGTCCACGTTGACGCCCACCTGTATGGCGGAGAAGACCGTCACCTGCACCGCCACCAGCACCGCTGTCATTGAGGCCGCCACCGCTGTCACAGAGCCCGCCACCAGCACCGCAGTCACTGAGCCCGCCACCAGCACTGCCACCACAGAGCCCACCACCAGCACCGCCACCACACAGCCCGCCACCCGCATCACCACCACAGAGCCCGCCACCAGCACCACAGTCAGTAAGCCTGCCACCAGCACCGCCGCCACAGAGCCTGCCACCAGGACCGCCACCACAGAGCCCGACCCCAGCACCGATGCAACAGAGGCCGCTGCCAGCACCGCCACGACTGACTCCGCTGCAAGCACCGCCAGCGGCCCCTCGACATCCTGAGCCAGTGGCACCACCGCAGACATGGCTGCCATCCCCAGTGGTGAGTCATCCGAGGCTGGTGGTCATTTCCAGGAGCCTGGGCAGCTTCCATGATGCACCACTTTCAGTGGAGAAAGGCATCCATTACCTCAGTCCTTGGCAGGATGAAGCACTCTGGGCACAAAGTCCCCTCCAGAACCAGTGGAGTATCCCATCCACTACCTCAGTCCTTGGCAGGATGAAGCACTCTGGCCACAAAGCCCCCTCCAGAACCAGTGGAGTATCACATCCACTACCTCAGTCCTTGGCAGGATGAATCACTCTGGGCACAAAGCCCCCTCGAGAACCCGTGGAGACTGTTATCCACTTGAGAGACTGTGGCTTTGCACTCCCCAGGATAAAGCAGTGGGCAAACCACCTACTGGAGAGACTTGAGAGACTGTGGCTTTGCACTCCCCAGGACAAAGCAGTGGGCAACCCACCCACTGGAGAGACTTGAGAGGGTGTGGCTCTGCACTCCCCAGGATAAAGCAGTGGGAAAGCACAGACTGACTCCAGATTGTTTTGTGATTCAAGGTTGTTTGTTTCTGTGCAAATAAGTTGACGGGGTTGTAAAATGGGCAGGGGTGATGGCAGAGGAATGTCCATGGCAGAGTCCAGTCTATTGTTTTCAGAGGTGCATTGTCCAAAGGGGCATAGGAAGTGGAGCAAGGGCAGTTTAAGGATGGACAGGGTGGCAAAGTGGGCCAGAAGGATGACATTCAGGGGGGGGTCTCATTTCCTGGCACGGGTCTTGGCATTGTTCTCTGTCTTGTTCCTGGATCTCAGGGACCGTTTGCGGGGTGGTTCTCCATCTGAAGGGGGTGGGGTGCTGGTGTCGTGGTCCTATGGTGGTGCCTCCTGTCCACTAGCGCCGGCAGGGGTGGTGGGCTGTTCATCATCCAGGCTAGTGTCAGGGGCCCCTTGTTGTGCCACAGTGTCCCTCCTGGTGTTGACAAGGTCCTTCAGCACCCCTGTAATGGTGACCAGGGTGGTGTTGATGGGCTTGAGTTCCTCCCTGATCCCCAGATAGTGTTCCTCTTGCAGCCGCTGGGTCTCCTGAAAGTTGGCCAGTACCGTTGCCATCGTCTCCTGGGAATGATGGTACGATCCCATGATCTTGGAGAGTGCCACGTGGAGAGTGGGTTCCCTGGGCCTGTCTTCCCCCTGTCGCACAGCTGTCCTCCCAGTTCCCCTGTTTTCCTGTGCCTCTGTCCCCTGAACCGTGTGCCCACTGCCACTGCCCCCAGGTCCCTGATTTTCTTGGGGTGGTGGGTTTGCCTGGGTTCCCTGCAGTGGTGGACACACTGCTGCTTGACGTGTCCTGGGGACAGGGGGATGGACCCGCTGGGTGGGTGCTGTGCTGGTGTTTCCTGAGGGGGGAGGCTCTGTAGTGGCATGTGCCAGTGTCAGGGGAACCGACTGTCCCGAGGTCCCAGATGGGCCGGGCTGGTCATCTTGATCCAGTTGGACAGAGCTGCTGTCATCACTGTGGGCCTCTTCTGTGGGGGGAGTGAACATGTCTGGAACCTCCTGTCCGGTGGCGTTGGGTAGGGGTCCTGCAGGGGTGTAAAGGCATGATTATTGCATCTGTGTGTGCCATCGTGTGCAATGGGAGAGTGACCCTGTACTCCAGTGCTTGCATTCTTGTGTAGGACCTTGTGTGATAATTGGTTTGGGATCTGTGTGGGTATCTGTTGTGGACATGCTTTGGTGATGGGTGTCCATGCGTTGGTATTGCATGCAGGGCTTGGTGTTGGGATGGGTGGGTTGTGATAGTGGGACATTTGTGAGGTGTTGGAGTGATGGGGGTGACGGCGAGGGTGGGGGTATGTGATGGCATGCAGGTAGGGTGGGGGATGTAATAGTTAAGATGTGACTTACCAGTGTCCATTCCTCCTGCTACTCCTGCGAGGCCCTCAGGATACAGTATAGCCAAGACTTGCACCTCCCATGTTGTTAGTTGTGGGGCAGGAGGTGGGGGTCCGCCGACAGTCCTCTGTACTGCAATCTGGTGTCTGGAGACCACGGAACGCACCTTCCCCCGTAGGTCGTTCCACCTCTTCGTGATGTCATCCCGTGTTCTTGGATGCTGTCCCACTGCGTTAACCCTGTTGACGATTCTGCGCCATAGGTCCATCTTCCTAGCAATGGAAGTGTGCTGCACCTGCGATCTGAGTAGCTGTGGCTCTACCCGGATGATTTCCTCCACCATGACCCTGAGCTCCTCCTCAGAGAACCAGGTGTGTCGTTGAGGTGCCATGATGTGGTGTGGGTGATGTGTGAGGTGGTGTCGCTTGTGATGTGTGAGGGGATGTGTTTGTGTGTGTTGTCTGAGGTGCGTGGATGGTGTGTGAGTAATGGTACTGTGTGCCTGTAGATGCTAGTGTTGTTTATGGTGGTGTCTCTCTCTGATCTTCTTTCTTAATTTTGGTAGTAAGGGTTTGTGGGTGATGTGGGTGTGTGTTTTATATTGGATTGGGTGTGTGGGAGTTGTGTGTGTATGTGTATCAGGTGTGTGTATTTCGATTTGTCCAATGTGGTTGTGTTTTGTAAATGTGTGTGTATTTTGGGCGCGGCGGTGTGTACCGCCAATGGAATACCGAGGTTGAAAGACCGCCACATGGATTCGTGGGTCGTGATAGTGTGGGCGTATTCCTGTTGGCGTGACGGTGTCAATTTTGTTATCGCCAGTTTATCACTGACCTTTGGTGTGGCGGACTTGTGTGGATGTCTGGATTTTGGCGGATTCCGAGCTGTGGGTCGTAATAGCTGTAGCGGAATTCCACCGCCGCAGCTGTGTGTTGGCGGTCTTCTGCGTGGCAGGACGCAGGATTTACCGCCAATGTTGTAATTAGGGCCTGTATGTTTAAAAATGCCACTTTTAGAAAGTGAGCATTTTTATTGCTTACACCATTCTGTGACTCTGCCTGTTTGTGGATTCCTGGGCAAGTTTGACAGTTGAGCTGTTTGCACCTCTCTCTAGACAGTGACACAAAGAGAGCTGGGGTGTAGCCTGCATTTCCTGATGAGCCATCTGTGCTAGGAGGGAGGGGAGAAGTGGTCACTCATATCTGAAAGTACTGTACCTGCCATCACACAATGCAGTCTCCAACCCCCTGGTGTGTGTCTGGGGCCTGGCCTGGGCATGGCAGGATTTCACTAACAAGAGAGACTTTTCTTTGAAGTAAGCCTACTTCAAAGAGCAATACTCATTGCCCACCAGTTCCCTCCCATACCCTGTCGCACATAAACTGACTACCTCTCATGCAGCATTCAGGCCAGAACGTCTTATCATCCCCCAACATGTGGCTTACATCCACACCACTCCAAACAGGCATTGCCCACACATCATGCTCACAGTGTACTCACCTGTTTGTCTGGAGGACCGTAGAGTAACGTGTACAGGGGGAGGACCCCATCCACCAGTTTCTCTAACTCCTCCGCGGTAAAGGCAGGGGCCCTTTCCCCAGACACTCTAGCCATTGTCGCTTCTAGACTCAGGTCACAGCAGCACTTGCAGTGTAGGTCCTCTCCTGTTGATGGTCAGGTAGCAAGTGAGTGAATTGGTAGAAAATGGTGGTGACATCTGCGGCGGTAGTTACCATCACCGCCAGCGTACATCGCCATTGGCTCCTGGAACCCATAGGGCCCAATGATAACGAATGCAGAGTCGTGCGGCGGTCTTCGACCACCTACTGCGACGCTGCAGAACGCCAGCGCAGTTACCTCATTTCCCCTTGTCCCTCCTCACAGGTCAGGAAGATGCCAGTTCAGGGGGGCACATGGCATGGCACCTAACTGCGTCACAGCACATATTGGCACATATACTGACTCTAGATTGAACACACTGCTTCTGTGACATTAATGCAAACACAGTTGTGCTATCTATGTGGTAAATGACCTTCTGCTCACCGTTCTACTCCATAGGCTACAACCGCTGAGGCAGCATATGAGATGGCGGCATCCTCTGGTGTACAGATCCCTGGTGGACCTGTCGACAATGGATGGCAGACACATTACAATCACATACAGACTTGATCGTGCCACAATCCAAGAACTGTGTGCTCAATTGGAGCCAGACCGGATGTGAGCTATCTGCCGCCCCACCGGAATCCCCCCTCTAGTGCCGGTTCTGTCAGTGCTCCATTTCCTGGCAAGTGGCTCCTTTCAAACTACAGTGGCCATGGCATCAGGGATGTCTCAGCTAATGTTCTCTAACATGCTGACCAGAGTGTTGTCTGCCCTGCTGAAACACATGCACAGCTAAATCGTGTTCCCCAGATGGAGGATTTGGCCACAGTGAAAGCTGACTTCTATGCCCTGGGACATATCCCAACATCATTGGTGCCATTGATGGTACACATGTGGCATTTGTCCCCCCAGCAGAAATGAACAGGTCTACAGGAATAGAAAAAGCTATCATTCGATGAATGTGCAGATGCTGTGTTTGGCGGACCAGTACATCTCCCATGTGAATGCCAAATATCCTGGCTCTGTGCATGACGCCTATATCTTGAGAAATAGCAGCATCCCTTATGTGACGGTCAAACTCCAGAGGCACCAGGTGTGGCTGATAGGTGAGCCCAAGGTCCCCACACAGTACATGTAGGAGTCAGGGTATGGGGTTGTCCCTAAGGGTTAGTGTGTGTCTCACAATTGTCCCTCGATATTTACAGGTGACTCTGGTTACCCCAACCTGTCATGGCTACCGGCCCCAGTGAGGAATCCCAGGTCAATGGCAGAGGAACATTACAATGAGGCACATGGGCGAACAAGGAGGATTATTGAAAGGACCTTCGGCCTCCTGAAGGCCAGGTTCCGGTGCCTCCATCTGACAGGTGTATCCCTGTACTACTCACCCAAGAAGGTGTGCCAGATCATTGTGGCATGCTGTATGTTGCACAACCTGGCATTGAAATTCCAGGTGCCTTTCCTGCTGGAGGATGAGCCTGGTGATGGTCTTGTGGCAGCGGTGGAGCCTTTGGACAGTGAAGAAGAGGAGGCAGATGAAGAAGATGTGGAGAACAGAACAAACATTATCCAGCAGTACTTCCAGTGACACACAGGTAAGAGACTGTAATTCTTCTTCACATTTCAGTATACTTTAGGACATTGTACGTGGCAGCCTCTTACCCTCTGTGTATGGCTACTGTCTGTTCCCTTTGGGTTTCCTTTTTTCAGATCAGTGTACCCCATTCTGGATGTGTACTGCTGCCCACCAACTGTCATACATTGCTATAATTCAACAAACATGGACTTTGCAATGCTTTGAGAATTTTGGAAGAATACATCTTCCAGATCATTACACTGACTCCAGTCTGGTTTATATTTCAATTGTGTTTATTTTTTGTGCAAAATAGTATGAGGGTACGTGCACGGGGCTGGGGTGATGGTGGAGGAAGGTCCATGGTAGAGTCCAGTCTCTTGGTATCACAGGTGCATTGTATAATAGGGCATAGGAAGGGGAGTGATGGCAGTTCAAGGTGGACAGGGTGACATAGGGGGACAGAAGGGTGACAATCAGGAGAGTCCTATTTCCTGGTGGGGCTCTTGGCAATGTTCTCTGTCTTCTGCCTGGATCACAGGGACAGTTTGCGGGGTGGTTCTCCTTCTTCAGACGGTGGGGTGCTGGTGGCCTGTTTGTCCTCTGGCGGGGCCTCCTGTCCACTGGCGCTGGCGGAGGTGAAATGCTGTTCATCGGTTTGGCCAGTGTCAGGGGCCCTTTGTTGTGCTGCTGCCTCCCTCATGGTCTTGTTCATGTCTGCCAGCCTACCTGCTATGGTGACCAGGATGGTGTAGATTTTTGTGAGGTCCTCCCTTATCCCAAGGTACTGTCCCTCCTGCAGCCACTGGGCCTCCTGTAAGTTGGCCAGTACCGTGCCCATGGTCTCCTGGGAATGGTAGTATGCTCCCATGATGTTTGAGAGTGCCTAGTAGAGGGTCAATTCCCTTGGCCTATCTTCCCCCTGTCACACAGCAGTCCTCCCAGCTTCCTTGTTGTCCTGTGCCTCTGTCCCCTGAACTGTGTGCCCACTGCCACTGACCTCAGGTCTCTGATCGTCCTGTGTTTGTGGGGTTGCCTGGGGTCACACTGTAGTGGTGGACACACTGCTGACTGACGTGTCCTAGGGACAGTGGCATGGGCCCACTGGGTGGGTACTGTGGTGGTGTTTCCGGAGGGGGAAGGCTCTGTGGTGGGTTCGGACTGTGGCAGGATAACCAACTGTCCAGAGGTCCCTGATGGGCCAGGTTGGGATCGTGATCCAGGCGTCCAGGACTGCTGTCATTGCTGTGGACCTCTTCTGGGGGGGAACTGGATGTAGCTGTCACCTCCTCTCCATTGGGTAGGGGTCCTGTTGGGATGCAAATGTATTTTAATTGTATCTGTGTGTGCCATCTTGTGCAATGGGTGTGTTTCCCTTATATAATAGTGGTTTCCCGGTCGCATTGACCTTGTGTGATTGCTGATTGTGTGGGCTGGGTGAGTCTCTCCACTGGGCATGCTGTGGTGATGGGTGTTCATGCATTAGTGTTGCATGCATACCTTGGTATTGGGATGTGTGGGTTGTGATGGTGGGGTAGATGTGAGGTGATGGAGTGATGGGAGTGAGGGTACAAGTGGGGATATGTGATGGCATGCAGGTGGGGGGGATATAGTAGTAAAGATTTGCCTCACCAGAGTCCAGTCTTCCTGCTACTCCTGCGAGGCCCTCAGCATACATGATCACCAAGACTTGCTCCTCTGATGTTGTTAGTTGTGGGGGAGGAGGTGGGGGTCCACCACCAGTCCTCTGTACAGCAATCTTGGGTCTTGAAACCACGGAACGCTCCTTCCCCCATAGGTCATTTCACCTCTTCATGATGTCATCCCTGGTTCTTGGATGTTGTCCCACGGCGTTGACCCTGTCCACTATTCTCCACCATAGCTCCATCTTCCTTGCAATGGACGTCTGCTGCACCTGTGATCTGAATAACTGTGGCTCTACCCGGATGATTTCCTCCACCCTGACCCTTAGCTCCTCCTCAGAAAACCGGGGGTGTCTTTGAGGTGTCATGGATGTGCTGTGAGTGATGTGTGTGAGGTGATGTGTGTGGTGCTGTGTTGGGATGCATACTGTAATGTGCGTGGATGGTGAATGAGTGATAGTGTTCTGTGCCTCTGTTGGGTGTGTGCTTGTCTTTCTGTGCTTGGTCTCTTTTTTGTTGTTGAAAGGGTTGTGGGTAATGTGGGTGTGTGTTTTATAGTGTTGTGAGTGTGTGGATGTGGTGTGTGTATGTGTGTCAGGTGTGTGTATTTTGAATTGTTCAATGTGGTGTATTTTGTTTTTGAGTGTGTGTATTTTGAGCGTGGCCGGGAGGTTTATGGTCCAGTGTACAATCTCGCAATGCTAATTCTAAGAAAAAAGGGTACACTGTTCCAATGAAAAAAGAAAAAGAAAGGGGACCTAATTCTACAGGAGCGAGAACCCTCATGCATCACACTGGATGACTGGCTTCATCATTGGGAAAGCTCCTCGTCAGGCCGGTGCTGCAATGCCTAACGGGCTCCCCGAGGGGGGCTCTTAACCTTATTGCTCTGAAAGTAGCGAATGGAATCAGATCATATAGATAAGGTACCTAGGTTCAAGTACCTGAGCAAAATGGAGAGAAAGAAAGAGTAAAATTGGTTATCCATCATGAGCATTCATCATAAATTTAATCAGTGTTGATGTTGATAGGATGGAAACCAAGATTAAAAGCAAGATGGTAGTAAATGGGTGAGTAATAATGCTCACATACTCTCAACAAAAACACGAGAGGACTAAACCAATTACGGTGCCTCTAGTCGTGAGGTCTACATGTTTCGCGTCTAGTGGTCCAGCCGGATCCATAGACGCTTCATCAGGACCAAGAAAAATAAACAACTTCTCCAAACTATGAATTGGTGAAAACCCTAATAGGGAGGAGGATTCAAAAAACAAAAAGCAGTCACTTACTTTTAGTCTACTTGTTATGTCAAAAAAGGTCGCCCTAAAAAATAAAGAAAACAACTATAGAAATAATGCCCAAAATAGAGTGCCCTTGTGAATATATTGGTTTGGTGCATAATTCGCATAACAGTATAAACAGTATAAATAAATTAAGCTTACCATCCCCGGTCTCAGGATAGAGCTCCTAGGAATCACATGTCAGGAACTGGAACTGACATTCTATGTTTGTGGTAGTCATGAGAAGAATAATGTTATCAACAATATATTACAATAGTAGTGTAAAATGCCAACCAATACTATAGTGTCATATACAGCCATTACATACGCTTATGAGAGCTGAAGTTCCCATGTAGTGGCAGTTCTATCACTACATGATGGGTTAAATGTCAAAATACTTAAATAATATATATCAAAATGTTGGCAAAATCGCTATTGTCCGGTTTGAGGGCAGAAAGGCCCCCCGTTGTAATGCTGAGATCTATTGCTCTTCAACTTTGCAGTGGGGAAATATGCTCTCAATTGAGCTTATCAAGGGTGTTAGTGTGGGGCTATTATCAAAATCAAGTGCCAAATGAGTCAGTATTAGGGGCACATAAGTATATCATTGGATCAATGAAGCAGGAATCCAGAAAGTATATATATAAAAAAATATGCCAAAAATTACAACCCATGGTGAAAAGTAAAGTTGCGTTGACCCGCTGATCCCAGTAATATACAAAAAGTGAAAAGCACTTACATTTGTGCCTCGTTCGTAGGTCTGTAAACCTACCCTCCTGACAGCGTCCCCGATCCAAAGTGGCTGGGCGCTCAACGTAGTGATAAATAAGTGCAGCGTGAACCCAGAAGAGAATACTGGCTCGCGCGAGTATCGGCAGTCATAAAAATAAAAGACGGACTTGGTCTTGGTTAAAGGGCCGGTGTCTCCTATTATGCCTGAAATGCCAGTGCTACGGAATTGATCGAGGCAGACTCGTAATCAAAGAGTTTGGTTTCTTTGAAAATTCTTATCACCTGGGATAAATATTAGAAAAATATGAACAATGAAAAAAATTATTTATAATAGAGAAAGTGTTGAGCTCTCTAACTTAATTATATTGAGAATGAAAATATATATTTATAGAGGCTCTTTCCAGGTTAACAGTGACTTAAAGATACATTCTTAAACTAGGAGGGCCCTGGAGAGTGTCAGCTACGATGAAAGTGTGGTCCATGGTATTTAATCGTTGAATCCCCGTATAGAGGTCCCTAGTTTGAAAATCCAGCGCTGTTCAGTTCAAAAAAGGAAGTTCGGGTCATTTGATCGGACTCTAGGGGCTTCCAAGATCACCAACCAAAGGTCATCTGGGGTATGGGAGGTGTCTATAAAATACGCACAAAGTTTAGTGGTCACCCAGCGACATCTAATATTACTCCTGTGTTCATTAATGTGTATCTTAACTGGTCGTGTGGTCATCCCAATATAGCGTAATCCACAGGAACAAGTAAACATATAGATGCAATTCTTAGAGTTACAATTAGTATGTTTTCTTAGATGCCACCTACCAATAGGGTCAAGGTCTAGTGACCTTGTTTGTCTAGTTAATGTACATACATTGCAATTACCACAGGGATAATGGCCTTCAACTGGAGGGAGGTCCCACAGTTTTTTTGTGTTGGAGTATCATGGGAGACACGTGGGCGAGTGTGAACTACTATGGTGGTCATTCTGACCTTGGCGGTAAAAGGCGCCTACCGCCGGTCAGAAATCCTCCATAATTCCGCCGCGGTCGCGGTAACCCGCCACGGTCATTCTGACCCGCAGCAGCCAAACCTCCGAAAATCCGACAGCCACAACAGACCGCCAGACCAGCGGTCGGCGGAAAAGTGGAGGTGACAAAACCTCCACCGTCACGCCAACAGAAATACGCCCATGCCATTACGACCCACGAATCCACGCGGCGGTCTTTCAAACGCGGTTTTCCATTGGCGGTACACCCCGCCGCGGTCAGAATACACACAAACGAACAAAACTCAGCCACATTGGCCGATTTGAATTCCACACACCTGATACACATACACACACCACTCCCACACACACAATACAATATAAAACACACACCCACATCACCCACAAACCCCTTCGACCAAAATCCAAAAAGAAGCACTGAGAGACACAGCAGCGATCACAGAACACCATCACACAGAGGCACACTACACCATCACCCACACAATATCCGCACACAAAACAACACACACCACCACACTCAACACACTTAACTACACATACTCCACCCCACACATCATACACACCACTCCATGGCACCCCAAAGACACCCCCGCTTCTCAGACGAAGAACTCAGGGTCATGGTGGAGGAAATCGTTCGGGTAGAGCCCCAGCTCTTCGGCACACAGATCCAATACACCAGCATTGCCCGGAGGACGGAGCTATGGCAGAGGATTGTCGACAGGGTCAACGCTGTGGGACAGCACCCCAGAAATCGGGAAGACATCAGGAAGCGATGGAACGACCTACGGGGGAAGGTGCGTTCCATGGTATCCAGGCACAACATCGCCGTGCAGAAGACTGGCGGAGGACCCCCACCTCAACCCCCACAATTTACAACATGGGAGGAGGAAGTCTTGAACATCCTGCATCCTGACGGCCTCGCAGGAGTCGGCGGAGGAATGGATTCTGGTAAGTTGAAGCTTCACTACTGCTTCCCCCCCACCTGCATGCCAAATCATACCCCAACCCTCACCCCCATCCTCGAACCCCACCCTCACCCCCACCCCCATCCTCACCCCCACCCTCACCCCCACCACCATCCTCACCCCCACCACCATCCTCACCCCCACCCCCAGCACACCTATTCCCTGCCAATGTCTCACCATCACAACCCACACATCCCAAAACCTAGGCCTGCATGCGTCCACTAAGCATGGACACCCATCACCAAAGCATGCCCAATGCATATACACATCCCCCCCACAAGCCACCCTCACCAAAGCCCCCACACACGAATGCCAGCACTTGGGGACACAGGAACCCACAGATACACCCATATGGCACACATTGAAACTATAACCATACCTCTATACCCCTGCAGGACCCGACCGCCAACACACCGCCACGGAGGGCCCAGAATTCTCCACACCCCCCACCCAAGAGGCCGTCAGCGATGACAGCAGCTCTGTCGACCTGGACACTGATGACCAGCCCGGACCATCGGGGACCTCTGGCCAGTCGGTTCCCCTCACACAGGCACAGGCCACTACAGACCCAAACCCCTCTAGGAACGCCAGCACAGCTCCCACCCAGCGGGCCCATGCCTCTGTCTCCAGGGCGCGTCAATCTGCGGTGTGTCTACCACTACAGGGCACCCAGGATAACCCACCACCCCAACAACAACAGGGACCTGGGGGCAGTGGTAGTGGGCACACCGGCCAGGGGGCAGAGGCCCAGGGAAACAGGGCAACTCGGAGGGCAGCTGTACGACAGGGGGGGGACGGGCCCAGGGAACCCACTCTCCACGAGGCCCTCACCACCATCATGGGAGCATACAACCGCTCCCAGGAGACGATGGCGACGGTACTGGCCCGGTTCCAGGAGATGCAGGTACTGCAGGAGGAACACTATCGGGGGTACAGGGAGGACATCAGAGCCCTCACCTCCACCCTGGTTACCATGGTAGGGCTGCTGCAGGAACTCATCAACACCAGGACGGACACTCAACAACAACAAAGGGCCCCTGCCACTAGCCTGGACCAAGAACAGCCAACCACCTCCGCCGGCGCTAGTGGACAGGAGGCCCCCGCACAACAGCAGCCCACCAGACCCCCACCTCCTGCAGGAGAAGAACCACCCCGCAAGAGGGCCCTGAGATCTCGCAAGAAGACAGAGTAGGATGTCAAGACCCCCGCCAGCAAAGGATACCACCTGATGTCATCCCACTGTCCCACATTGTCACCCTGTCCATCCTTGAACTGCCCATGCTCCATCTCTCCACAGGCCTATGGACAATGCACCTGTGTGACTGTTACTCTGGACTCTGCCATGGACATTCCTTCACCATAGCCCCCACCCACTTGAAACCACCCATCCCATTTTGAGCACTGAAATAAACACCTATTTTGCACAAAACTATCTGGAGTCTGGCTGTGAATTCAAAATATTGTAATTGACATGACAGTGCAAATATGTCCTTGTATATAGTGAAGTCAACAAACAGCTGCCACAAAGCTGTAGTCCATGGGGAAACGAAGCACAGGACTCGTAGTGGGGACCCCAGATCTGAAATAGGGAGGGAAAAGCCACAACTCAGTCATCATACACTGCGGCAAATAGACAGGCAGCAGAGATGCAGGAGAGTAGTTTACATTAACAAAATTATGTTTGAATTGTTACCTGTGTCCTATTGGAAGTACTGTGCAATGATTCTGTCCCTGTTGTCTGTTTCATCCCCGTCGTCTTCCTCCTCTTCACTCTCCACAGGTTTCACAGCTGCCACAACACCACCATCTGGACCATCCTCCTGCAGGAAAGGCACCTGGCGGCGCAAAGCCAGGTTGTGAAGCATGCAGCAGGCCACGATGATGTGACACACCTTCTTAGGTGAGTACATTAGGGATCCACCTGTCATATGCAGGCACCGAAACCTGGCCTTTAGGAGGCCGAAGGTGCGTTCGATCACCCTCCTAGTACGCCCATGGGCCTCATTGTACCGTTCCTCTGCCCTGGTCCGGGGATTCCTTACTGGGGTCAGTAGCCACGACAGGTTGGGGTACCCAGAGTCCCCCAATAGCCATACACGGTGTCTCTCTAGCTGTTCCATCACGTAAGGGATGCTGCTATTCCTTAGGATGTAGGCGTCATGCACTGACCCAGGGAATTTGGCATTTACATGCGAGATGTACTGGTCAGCCAAACACACCACCTGGATGTTCATGGAATGGTAACTTTTTCTGTTCCTGTACACCTGCTCCCTGTCTCTTGGGGGAACCAAAGCCACATGGGTCCCATCAATGGCACCAATGACATTGGGAATATGTCCAAGGGCATAGAAATCACCCTTCACTGCAGCCAATTCGCCCACCTCAGGGAAAAGGATGTAGCTCCTCATGTATTTCATCAGGGCCGACAACACTCTGGATAACACCTTCGAAAACATGGGCTGAGACATCCCAGAAGCAATTCCCACTGTTGTCTGAAATGACCCACTTGCCAAGAAGTGGAGTACTGACAGGACCTGCACCAGAGGGGGAATCCCTGTGGGTTGGCGGATGGGGGACATCAGGTCGGGCTCCAGCTGGGCACACAGTTCATGTATAGTGGCACGGTCAAGCCGGTAGGTCAGGATAATGTGGCGTGCTTCCATTGTCGACAGGTCCACCAGCGGCCTGTACACGGGAGGATTCATCCGTCTCCTCGCCAAACCCAGCGGACGGTGCCTAGGAAGGACAACATGGAGCACACAGTCAAGCAACCCACAGGTACGTACTCACAGCTTGCACAGTAAACGATTCTCTATGCAGTGAATGGCGTGTCTGAGTGGCTATGCAAGGCCTAGGCCTGTGTGACACAGTTGAAATTGAGCCATGTGGACCCTCGAAATGGCGGCTGCCTGACCTGTGAAGTGTGACAATGGGATGTGAGGTCAATGCGCTGGCGTGGCACACCGTGGCGGTAGGCGGTCGAAGACCGCGGCGCGAAGCCGCATTGGTTAACATTGAAGCCTATGGGTTTCAGGAGCCAATGGCGAAGGGCGCCGGCGGTGGCGGTACGCACCGCCGCGGTACGCACCGCCGCGGACGTGACCGCCATTTTCTATCTACTTATTCACTTGCGACTTGAACCTTCACAGGAGAGGGCCTATACTGCAAGTGTTGCTGTGACCTCGGTCTGGAAGGGACAATGGCTGCTGCGCCTGGGGAAAGGGCCCCTGCCTTCACTGGAGAAGAGTTGGAGAAACTTGTGGATGGGGTTCTCCCCCAGTATGCGCTACTCTACGGTCCTCCAGACCAACAAGTGAGTTTAATTCAATATGGATTTGGGGCCGCTGGCTGGCTTGGGGGCCTGGCGGGGGGCCTGGCGGGGATGGGGGGCATGTTGGGCCTGGCGGGGGGCCTGGCGGGGATGGGGGGCATGTTGGGCCTGGCGGGGGGCATGGCGGGGGGCCTGGCGGGGATGGGGGGCATGTTGGGCCTGGCGGGGGGCATGGCGGGGGGCCTGGCGGGGATGGGGGGCATGTTGGGTCTGGCGGGGGGCCTGGTGGGGATGGGGGGCATGTTGGGCCTGGCGGGGGGCCTGGCGGGGGGCCTGGCGGGGATGGGGGGCATGTTGGGCCTGGCAGGGGGCCTGGCGGGGATGGGGGGCATGTTGGGCCTGGCGGGGGGCCTGGCGGGGATGGGGGGCGTTGGGCCACTGGCAACGATAATGCAGACAAACTTGAATGTGGTATTTCTCCCTCCCTGTACGTGTCACATAGGTCCGCGCCCATGAGAAGATCGGGATTTGGCGTGCCATCGCCAAGGAAGTCCGGACCCTGGGGGTCCACCATCGACGGGGCACCCACTGCCGCAAGAGGTGGGAGGACATCCGCCGCGGGACCAAGAAGACCGCCGAGTCTCTGCTGGGGATGGCCTCCCAACGTAGGCGGGGTGCCTGCCGTCAACTGACCCCCCTGATGTTCCGGATCCTGGCGGTGGCCTACCCTGATTTGGATGGGCGCGTGAGGGCAGCACAGCAGACACAAGGGGGTGAGTACAAGCATAATCTACTCTGTTGTCGCGCAGTGGAGGTGTCTGGGTGGGGGAGGAGGGCTGTGGGTCCCCCTAGGCCAGGGCGATATCTGTAGGCTGGGCACCCCCGTAAGCCCCTGTGTCCCCAGCCACCACCCTCAGTAGTGTGCCAATACAGCCATCCCTGGGCCGTGTCATCCATGGGTGCAGTTGTCAACTCTAGGTGTGTAGGGCATGTTCCACGGAATGCGTAGGGGACCCCAAGTGCGCAACTTAGTGCAGGGGGCATCTGTGTCTGTCATGTCCGCTAACTGTACCGGTGATCCATGTACTCAAAATCTCTTTATTTCTCTCGCACCCCCCTTTTTGTTTGTCTTTCTGTGCTTGTGTGCATCAGCATCATCAGGCGGAGGAGAAGTGGCATCGGGGCAGGAGGGAGCTGCATCTCACATGGCCCAGGAGGGCCATGCCACAGAGTCTGACTGGACCACTGAGACGGAGGGCGAGGGGAGCTCCACAACGGGGACGACTGGACCCTGCAGCGACACGGACACGTCCTCGGAAGGGAGCTCCCTTGCGGGGGTGGCACCATCCGTGCCCCCCGCCATTACAGGTACAGCCGCCACCCAGCGCACCATCTCCGCCCTCCCAGCAGCCCCTCAGCGTTCGCCCCGTGCCCGCTCTGCCAAGAAGCCGGGCATCTCCTTCGCCCCAGGCACCTCAGGCCCTGCCCCTGTTACCCCCGCTGCCCTCAGTGAGGAGGTCATTGACCTCCTCCGAACGCTCATTGTTGGGCAGACTACCCTTTTGAATGCCATCCAGGGGGTGGAGAGGGAGGTTCATCGCAGCAATGCGTACCTGGAGGGCATTCATTCGGGTCAGGCTGCCCATCAGCGATCGTTCCAGGCTCTGGCCTCAGCACTGACGGCAGCCATTGTCCCTGTCTCCTGCCTCCCTCTACTAACTCCCTCCTCCCAGTCTCCTGTTCCTCTGCCTGTCCCACCCACACCATCAGACCAGCCTGCACACACCTCAACACCCAAGAGCAGCTCATCCAAACATAAGCACCACAGATCACGCAGACATTCACACAAGCAACATTCCGATGAAAACATGCCAACAGTCACTACCACCTCTGTGACCCCCACCTCCTCGTCTCCCTCCTCCCTCCCTGTGACGTCTACACTCACACCTTCATTCACCTCACCATCAGCCAGTGTTACCATCACCAGCACACCCTCCAGTACAGTCCGCACACGTGCAGTCACCACCCCACTGCCATTTACACGTCCCCTGTGTCCTTTCCCACTGTGTCTGTCACCCCCTCTTCCACACCACACAAACGCAGCCACCCACCCACCCAACAGCCATCCACCTCACGACAGCCTCCCGCTCCTGCAGCTGCACCCAAAGACAGCAAACTTGTCTCGCCTACAACCACATCCTCTCCCTCCACTCCCATACCCACTGTACCTACCACTATCCATTGTCCCAGGAAAATCTATCTCTCTAGTGCTACCTTCTTTCCTGACCCTGAGCCCCCCCCCTCCTTCTCGTCGGGGTAAGAAGAGCACCTCAGCCACCACCAGCCCTGCAGCCCCCTTGACAAGGGTGCAGGGGTATTGGAGCCCACCAGCCCGCAGGTCTGGATCTTCGCCCACCAGCAAGGGGACAGCCAGCCCACCCCCTGGGAAGAGGAGCAGAAGGCGGAAGGGGCGACGCAGGAGCCCGGGTTCTATATCCCCCCAGGACACTAGCCAGCCACCGTCAACAGCCACAGCTCCAAAGGGAGGAAAGGGCCACAGACTCCCGACTAAGGAGGGCAAGGGCAGCAAGGCGGAGAAGTCAGGCAGCAGGCCTGCTGCCCATGGAGGACCCGTCACAGCTGCCCAGGAGGAGCCCGCAACCCCCATAGCCGCTGCCCAGGGAGGAACCGGCACAGCTGCCCCGGGAGAGCCCACCACCCCCATAGCCGCTGCCCAGGGAGGACCCAGCCCAGCTGGCCAGGAGGGCCCCACCACCCACAGCCCAGGTGGGCATTGAAGGAGCACCATCCCCGCTGCCCAGGAGGGCACCACCAGGCAATGAGCAGTTGGCCATAGAATGGCCGCCGTCTCCAGCACTGCTCCGCTGGGGACCGCCGTCTCAAGAACCGCTGAACTGGGCCCCGCCGAATCCAGCACCGCTCCGCTGGGTACTGCCGTCTCAGGAACCGCTGAACTGGGCCCTTCAAGGCAAGAACCGCTGAACTGGGCCCTTCAAGGCAAGAACCGCTGAACTGGGCCCCGCCGTCTCCAGCACCGCTCCGCTGGGGACCGCCGTCTCAAGAACTGCTGAACTGGGACCTTCAAGGAAAGAACCGCTGAACTGGGCCCTTCAAGGCAAGAACCGCTGAACTGGGCCCTTCCAGGCAAGAACCGCTGAACTGGGCCCCGCCGTCTCCAGCACCGCTCCGCTGGGGACCGCCGTCTCAAGAACCGCTGAACTGGGCCCTTCAAGGCAAGAACCGCTGAACTGGGCCCTTCAAGGCAAGAACCGCTGAACTGGGCCCTTCCAGGCAAGAACCGCTGAACTGGGCCCCGCCGTCTCCAGCACCGTTCCGCTGGGGACCGCCGTCTCAAGAACCGCTGAACTGGGCCCTTCAAGGCAAGAACCGCTGAACTGGGCCCTTCAAGGCAAGAACCGCTGAACTGGGCCCTTCCAGGCAAGAACCGCTGAACTGGGCCCCGCAGTCTCCAGCACCGCTCCGCTGGGGACCGGCGTCTCAAGAACCGCTGAACTGGGCCCTTCCAGGCAAGAACCGATGGCCCTTTGGCAGACGTGGCAGGGCAGGATCTGTCTCGGGCAGGGCTGCAGGATGTCCTCTGGCCAACATGCCTCCTCCAGTGGCAGTGGAGTCTGTTATGGACTGTTTGGACTGTGGCTTTGCACTCCCCAGGATGGCCCAGTGGGCAGGCCAACCACTGTATGGACTGTATGGACTGTGGCTTTGCACTCCCCAGGATGGCCCAGTGGGCAGGCCACCCACTGTATGGACTGTATGGACTGTGGCTTTGCTCTCCCCAGGATGGCCCAGTGGGCAGGCCACCCACTGTATGGACTGTATGGACTGTGGCTTTGCTCTCCCCAGGATGGCCCAGTGGGCAGGCCACCCACTGTATGGACTGTATGGACTGTGGCTTTGCTCTCCCCAGGATGGCCCAGTGGGCAGGCCAACCACTGTATGGA
The DNA here is from genome assembly GCF_031143425.1 of Pleurodeles waltl. Classification (NCBI taxonomy): domain Eukaryota; kingdom Metazoa; phylum Chordata; class Amphibia; order Caudata; family Salamandridae; genus Pleurodeles; species Pleurodeles waltl. The sequence goes on from NC_090444.1 coordinate 1,531,380,111, forward strand.
CTGTATGGACTGTGGCTTTGCTCTCCCCAGGATGGCCCAGTGGGCAGGCCACCCACTGTATGGACTGTATGGACTGTGGCTTTGCTCTCCCCAGGATGGCCCAGTGGGCAGGCCACCCACTGTATGGACTGTATGGACTGTGGCTTTGCTCTCCCCAGGATGGCCCAGTGGGCAGGCCACCCACTGTATGGACTGTATGGGCTGTGGCTTTGCTCTCCCCAGGATGGCCCAGTGGGCAGGCCACCCACTGTATGGACTGTATGGGCTGTGGCTTTGCTCTCCCCAGGATGGGCCAGTGGTCATGGAGTCCCCTCGTGGATCTGGCGTCGTGTACTCAAGTGGCTGAGGTGCCCCCCCTTCCCTTCCCCCTGAGGTGCCTGTCCTTTTTTCTTTCTGATGCCCCTGCAGTGTTCTCTCCGTGGAGTTCTTGTCGTGGGACTGGGCCTTGCCCCTTTGCTCAGGACCCCTGTGGTCCACGGACAGTGGTTGGACTACATATAGTAGATGTATATATTTTGTACATAGTTTATTTATTTATTTGGATTACTGCTGTCCATTTTTCAATATATCTGCCCGTTTAAGATCTCTTCTTTTGGTCTTTGCATTATTTCGGAGGGGGGGTTTGTGGGTTGTGACAGTGATCTGTGGGAATGCATTGATGTGTGTGTTGTAGTGGGTGTGGGTGGGTGGGTGTGTGCCGGTAATCTTTTCCCTCCCCTGTGTCGTAGGTGCAGTACTCACCGATGTCTTCCGCGCCGCCGGGCGTGCTCCTGGTACAGGAGCAGGTATAGGAGTGCGGGGATGACCTATAACTCGGGTTCCATACTGCCGGAATCTCGCGTGGAGTATGTGGAGGTGAGCGTTTTCCCGTTCGTAGTCTGTTTCCGCCGTGTTTTTATCGGCGGTGCTCCCGCCCCGGAAAAGGTGGCGGATTGGTGGGTCGTGATAGGGTGGGCGGTACATTGTCTGCCGCCTGGCTGTTGGCGGGGACCGCCGCGCTGTTTGTTTGTTCCGCCGTGGCGGGCGGAGTGTTAATGCGGCGGGCTGTGTTGGCGGTTCCCGCCAGGGTCAGAATTGCATATTTTGGACCGCCGGCCTGTTGGCGGGTTGGCCGCCGCTTTATCACCGACCGCCAGGGTCAGAATGAGGGCCTATGTCTTTAATATTAGAAGTACGTTTAAAGGCAAATAGTGGTTTTGGTATTTCAGTTCCCCCACTCCCCAATATCGACCAACGTTTGTTAACCAATTTTTTAATGTTGTTGGACAATGGAGTGAATGTAGAGACACAAGTTGTTCGTGTCTGTGGAGCCTTTTCCTTAGTTGCCAATAAACATTCCCTATAATTGCTTTTGGCTCTCTTACGGGCCAGATTTACAATCTTGGTTGGGTAGTGTCGTTCATAAAGTTCTTGCTTGTCGGTCGAATTCTCGTGGGGAGCTACAGTTCCATCTGAGCCATAGGAACTGGTCCACAGGTAAACTGTCTCTTAAAGCCTTAGGATGGTGGCTCTCATACAACAGAAGGCTGTTAAGATCTGTTGGTTTTTGGTATGTACTGGTTGACAGCTCGCCATTATCAATAGTAATCATCAAATCTAGAAAAGGTAAGTGAGTGGAAGATACTGTAGCCGTGAATCACAGGTAAGGATCAAGGGTGTTGATCCAAGTTGTAAATTCATCTGCTATTGATAGGGGTCCTTAGCATATGACCAAGATGTCGTCTATATAGCGCCTCCATAGTTGAATGTCATATTGAAAGGGGTGAGTTTGTGACAAAATATTTTTTTTTTCCAAAGTCATACATATACAAGCAGGCTAGGCTCGGCGCAAACGTGCTGCTCATCGATGTCCCCCTAATCTGATGGAAGAATTGATCCTCAAATTGAAAATAATTCTCTGTGAGGGCCAAAGCGGCACATTGCATAATAAAAGCTATAGGTGTGGAAAGGGAAATAGAGTCATTCTGAAGTGCTGATTCCACAACCTGCAAAGTGGCTTCTTGGGGGATATTTGTGTATAGAGTTTCTACATCTAAGGTAATAATGCCTTGTATCTCCCCGGTATGACTGATAGATTCGATCAAGTTGAGGACATCCTTAGTATCCTGTAGATAAGTGGAAGAGTTTCTCACTAAGGGCTGCAAAAAGTGGTCACAAAAAATTGACAATGGTTCCAGGACGGAACCTATACCTAATACAATCGGTCATCCTGGAGGGGGTTTTAAGCCCTTATGAATCTTGGGGTAGATAATAAAAATATGGGGTTCTAGGATGAACCGTGTCAAGAAAATCAGCCTCCTAAGAGGAAATCCATGACTTATTTCTAGCTTCCTCCAAGAGGCATCTAATCTGAGTCTGTAGTCTCTTGGTTGGATCACTGGTAATCTTAACGTAGTAGGTGGTGTCACTCAAAAGACGTAAACATTTACGTCTGTAATCAACTGTGTCCATAATCACAATTGCACCACCTTTGTCAGCCTGTTTAATAACAAATTATGATCAGTTGCTAGATGATGTAAAGCCTGCTTCTCTCTCTTGGGAATACTGATGTAAGGGTGTTTAGGGCCCAAATGAGTCATGTCGGCTAATACTGCGTTTTCAAAGGTCAACACTTCACTAGGCATCATAGTTGACGGCGGGACAAAGGTTGAAGATTTCTTTAAGCCTGAGTCTTGTGCCTGTGGTTCAGCTGGTTTATCTTTAAAGAAAAAATGGAGACGGATCTTTAAAAAAAACTGAGCTAGTTCAATATGTAAACAAAAGAAATCCCCGTTAAAGAGTTGGGACAAAGCCAAGACCTCTATTAAGGACATTGGACTCATCCACTGAGAGTTCACTCTTGGACAAATTGACAACTAAGTTCTCGGCATGGGGTTCTTTGTTTGACTCCTGGTTACCATTTGTGGTTCTTCCCTTGACCATTGAACATGCCACCCTCTTCCTCTTCTTCTGCCTTTGCCTCTATCCCGGCCGCGGCCTAAAAAACTCACAAATGGTATCAGAGGGCGAGGTTGAAAAAATGGTTAGGGTAGTTGCCAAGGCACAGAATGACTGACGGGGTAAGGAGGGTAGTTATAGAAGAGTTGTGGTGTATTCTCATCAGTGCTCCAGCCATCTGATGATGAGTCACTACTAACATTTCTTGGCTTTTTGTACGAGGAGGTTGATTCATCAGATGAACGTGACTGAGTATTTACGTCGTAGTCATCCTTAATGTAAGGGTAAACCTTCTCTCTGCTGAACTTAACTATATCCTTCTGAAGTTTAGTGATCTTTTACTGAGTTAAAAACTCTTTTGTCTCATTAAGTTCAGAAGTGATATCCGCGAGGCGGCTTTTAAAGGCTGTCAATGTGACAGTAGTCTTCAGGGTGTTCTCAATGGCACTGATTTGAATGGTGATAGAGTCAGCAATGCGTTTGGAAGTGTTGATGATCAGCACCAGCCAATCCCTAGTACACTTCCATGCTATCTGTGCCCAATCTTTTCTAAAGGCTAGGTCTTGTAAGAAAATTCTCAGTATATTGGCCAGCATGCCAGGAGAGGCGTACCCACACCAGTGTACCCAGAGCACAGACTGGTGGAACACAACTACAGAGACCACAGTCTCCCACTCCCAACATGCAGGAAGACTAGGGCCCCAGTACAACTGGCATGTCCAGACCTGTGCAGGGGGCACAGGCACAGGGGGCTAGGGCAAGTTCAAGTGTCCCAGTGGGCCAGGGTGGAGGCCACAGGATGGATGTAGCAGCCCAGGACAATATTGCAAAGGTATTGGGGGCCTACCAACACACCCAAGACAGGTTGGCACAGATTGTGTCCACCCTGGAGCAAAGTCAGAGGATGCAGCAGCAACAACACCAACAGGCCATGGAGCAGTGGAAAGAGCACAATGCCACAATGGACGCCATTGCTGGAACACTGTCACAGTTGGTAAAAAAAACCAGTCTGACACCCACACCGGACAAGAGGCCCCCCACAACAGCCCTGGACAACCAGCATCTGATGACCCAAGCAGCAGAAACATCCCAGGAAATACCCTCCCAGGAAACCCAAGAGCCAACCATGCCACCCCAAGAAGCTCCACAGCAGGCACCCAAACGTACGCTTAGGCCAAGATATGGCACTGGAAACCCAGCTAAGAACAAGGCCCCCTCCAACAATTGACTCTGCTACTAATACAAAGCAACCATCCCACCAATTCACCTACAACACTTAGCAGAGGGCAATATAAAGTACTGTTTGACAAAATGGACCCATCTAAACCATCCAACAAAGTTGCCACTAAGTTGGTTTTGAAGACACCCAACCCTTAAGACTCCCATCACTGTATATAGCACAATTCACTCAATTCTACCAATAAAACACATTTCACACCTGTAACACTGCCCCTGTCTTAAATTGTGAACAAAGTGGAGTATTGATGCAACTGGCAGAGAACAACTTTATTGTCAATTTGTGCTTGATGGTGGTACTGTGTGCCCAAATGGTGGAAAGGAGGGGATGCATATATTTTCTGTCAGTACCATGCAGAAGTGGTCTATGTATCGCCTATCATGACTAATCCCCCCTATATAACAGAGCACACTGACAGTTTTAGTCACTAACCCCACTGACAGGCTTAAGTCCCACACAGTTATTGGAAGTAGAGTTGTATGAGTTTCTCATCCTCACCATCTATCTCCTCACCTCTCTGAGGTAGCTGATTAGGACCTATAGCACCTTCCACCTCCAAGAGGGGGATAGAATGTCTCACTGCTACGTTGTGCAGCATGTAGCAGGCCACCACTATTCTACACAACTTATCAGGCCCATAGGCCAAGGAACCCCCAGATATATGTAGACACTGGAATCTAGCCTTCAGGAGACCTATAGTATGCTCTATTACTCTCCTAGTATGTCCATGGGCCTCATTGTATTTCCTCTTTGCATCCATCCTGGGATTCCTCACTGGTGTCAGGAGCCAATGCAAGTTTGGATAGCCAGAATCACCTACAAAATGGTTCAATACAGACTCGTCATTGTTATGTCCCTTAGTCAGACAGGCTGGTTTTCTGCAATGTGTCAGTTATTGACAGGCAAACTTACCTATGATCCACCCTCTGTCTTCTTGTTGTCGCGGTTCTCAACGGTCTTACCCTCGCAGCGGAGAGGCGTAGGGGAACGGTCCTTGTTCCGACGGGTTCTGCTCTGGCCGAGGTAGGGGCGACCCCTTCCGGTAGCCACGGTGCTATTTGGTATGAGCGAACCACTACAGTCCGTGCCCTCCAGAAGGAGTCCCAGAGGAAAAACCCCAGTAGGGTAAAAAACCTCCACAGGAACTCCCTGAAACGAAAAGGAGGACACCAGGGTATTAGGACCGCAGTTCAGGAAGGCAGGAAAAGAAAGCAATCAGGAACAGACAGGATTCGCAGAAGGATATCAAATAGGAGCGTGACTATCACCAAGGAGTGTTGCAACGCAATGAACAGGCAGTTGGAATCCCCTTAAATACCCCTGGACAGGAAACAGGAAACAGGAAGTAGAACACCGCCATCTTGGATTGGGGAAAAGAAAACAGTAATGAATTAGGTATGTGTGTTAAACAATGCATGCTGGGTAGAGAGGAAGTGGTAAGCATGCTGGGAAGAGAAAAAAGGCAAGTATAAAGAACCCCCAGTGTAAGGGTTCGGTTTGTCCTAGGAACATCGGTAAGTGGTGGTGGGCAGGTGAATACATGCAAGAAAAATAAATGTTAAGCGCATAATGCGCTGTGTGCGGCCATGCCTGAAACCCCCTCGGGGTTTCAGGCTCTGCCGCGTCTGCCTTTAAGGCAGAACTTGAAAAAGGGGGAGCGGCGAGCGCCGTGACCCCCAGACCGGCTCCCTGGAGCCTTCATGGCCCTCGCCGGAGCCGCGGCGACCCCCGCGACCTGGGTGTCTGCCTCGGCGTCTACCGCGGCCCGGGCGTCGGCCGCGGCAAAATTAACGTGCCGCACCGCGGCAACCTGAGCCCGCGGCCGCGGCAAGCGCCGCGGTGTAACAGTATGCCCCCTCCCCGAGGCCCCGGGTTTGTGAGGGAAGAGCCGAAAAAAGCGGCGGATTAAAAGAGGAGCATGGACTGAAGAGGCATCCTCCCAGGAACACTCACTCAAAGGGTATCCCTTCCAATGAATAAGGTATTGGAGGCGCCCATGGAAAAATCGAGAGTCACAGACCTCCTGCACTTCGTATTCAGGCACATTGTCAACCAACAAAGGAGGGGGACAGGGCAACTGCCTATGAAAGAGATCAGGACGGTAAGGTTTCAGTTGCGAGACATGGAATACTGGGTGGATCTTCCATGTCCGAGGTAGGCGAAGACGCATGGACACTGGGTTGATCTTCTTGAGAATGAGAAAGGGACCATAAAAGCGGGGCTTGAACTTGTTTTGGGTGAGTCGGAGAGGTAGGAATCTAGAGGAGAGCCAGACCTTATCATGGACTTGATATAGAGGAGCCGCACAGCGTCTCCTATCTGCTATTGTCTTCATGCGGGACTTGGCGGACACAAGGTTAGAATGGATAATTCGCTGTATACCCCGTAGCTGTCGAACGAAAGAGGAGATGGCGGGAAGGTTGGAGTTGTCTCTCAGGGGAGTTGGGAAGGCCCTGGGATGGAAACCATAGGAGCCATAGAAAGGAGAGACTTTAGAGGCACTGTGTAGAGAGTTATTATAGGAGAATTCGGCAAGCGGTAAGTAGGGAGCCCAATTACTTTGTGTAGCGTTACAGAAGCTACGTAAGTACTGCTCGAGACCCTGATTGAGTCGTTCTGTTTGTCCATTGGTTTGAGGGTGGAACCCGGATGACAAGGCCACCTGGATCCCCAAGATCTTGCAGAATTGGTTCCAGAAACGGGAGATATATTGGGGACCTCTGTCTGATATAATAACTTGGGGTAGCCCATGTAGCCTGAAAATTTCTTGAGTAAAGACCTGACTTAACTCCTTTGCCGTGGGTAACTTTCTCAAGGCAGTTAAGTGGGCCATCTTGGTGAAGGAGTCCACAGTTACCATTATGACGTGGTTTCCCATTGAGGAAGGTAAGGCGCACATAAAATCGGTGGATATGGTAAGCCATGGGCCTGGGGGAACAGGTAATGGGCGGAGTAAGCCCACAGGTCTGGTTCGGGGTGTCTTGGCTTGAGCACATGTAGGACAGGATAACACATATGCCTCAGTGTCAGCCTTGAGAGTTGGCCACCAGAAAGAGCAAAGCAAAAGATCTTGAGTCGCTTTCACTCCTCGATGACCCGCAATAGGAGAATCATGGCACATGTGTAAGGCTTCGATTTGCACTGTTTTAGTGGGTAAAAACAGGGCCTTATCATGATAATAGTAGTCATGATCTATGTGCAGCTGTGGACGTAACCTCTTTAGTTCTGTTTCGTGTAGACGGGCATATTCAGACTTAACTTGATCTAAAAAGGTCTGTGCTACCCCTATGATTTTATTGTTGTCGAATAAGTTTTGAACCGCGGAATCACCGCACCCAGGATAACGTCGGGACAGGGCATCCGCCAGGATGTTCTGAGAACCAGGGATGTAGGTGATATAGAAATCATACTGGCTGAAGAAGAAGGCCCATCGAGCTTGCAGGCTATTTTGGCACTGGAAATTTCTTAAACACTGTAGATTTCTATGATCGGTCCGGGCTTCGAAGGGCTCCTTTGATCCCATCAAAAAGTGTCTCCATTCAGTGCACGCGACCTTTAAGGCGAGTAATTCGCGTTCTAGCACGGAATAGTTTCGCTCAGAATCAGATAGAATGTGGGATAGATAGAATACAGGGTGTTCTAGGTCATCATCGTCTTGTCTTTGTAACAAGGCAGCCCCAATGGCTCTTTCTGAGGCGTCTGTGACAACAATGAATTGTTTGCTAGTGTCTGGGTGTCGAAGAATAGGGGCTTGACTAAAGGCTTTCTTTAAGTCCTGAAAAGCTGACTCAGCGCCTGGTGTCCAACAAAAACCTTTCTTTAGGTGTTCCTTTTTGAGGGTTTGAGTAATGAAGCTGGTTCTCTGGGCAAAGTCTGCTATGAACTGCCGGTAGAAGTTGGCTAGTCCCAGAAAACATTGAGTCTCCTTGATGGAAGAAGGAGATGGCCAGTTCAATATAGCCTGTACTTTGTCTGAGTCCATGGCAATTCCGGTTTGGTCTATACAGTATCCCAAATATTTCACTTCTATCTGATCAAATTCGCATTTTTCAGGCTTACAGAACAAATGATGTTGTCGGAGTCTTTCTAAGACTTGGCGGACGTGTTTGGAATGTTCCTCTGGATGAACCGAATAAATTAGGATATCGTCAAGATACACTACCACTGTTTGTTGCAAAAGATCAGAAAAGATAGAATCCATGAATCTTTGAAAGATGGACGGGGCATTAGTGAGTCCGAAGGGCATTACTCTATATTCGTAGTGACCAAAAGGTGTTCTAAAGGCGGTCTTCCACTCATCACCTTCTCTGACTCTTAGCAGATGATAGGCTCCTCGGAGATCCAGCTTAGTGAACCTCTTGGCTCCTCTGACTGCTTCTAAGATGTCTTTGATAAGGGGTAGCGGATACCGGTCTTTGATAGTGATCCTGTTTAACCCTCTGAAGTCGATACAGGGACGCAGGTCTTTGGTTTTCTTTGGTACAAAGAAAAGAGGAGCCCCGGCGGGTGAAGAGGAGGGAGTTATTAACCCACTTTGTAGATTCTCATCTAAGTACTCCTTCAGAATTTGTTTCTCTGGTTCGGTGAGGGAGTACATCCGCCCAAAAGGAACTACAGTGTCTGGCTCTAAAGAAATGGCACAGTCGTATTCTCTGTGGGGTGGCAATTCAGGTCTTTCTGGCTTCTGGAATACATCGATATAGTCCTGATACTGTCTGGGAACTCCCTGTAGAACATTAATGGATCCTCCCACCTGGGCAGGTGCTGTTGAGAGACTTTTTGGGGACCAATAATCCCCGGCCGGATAGCAATGGTGTTGACAAAAATGGGAGGATAACGAAATGGTTTTTGTTTCCCAGTTGATGTAAGGATTGTGCCGTGTAAGCCATGGAATTCCCAGGATCATGACATGGTGTGGTGATGAGATTAAGTCAAACGAGAGAATTTCCTGATGTTTACCGAACTGTAAACAGAAAGTAGGGGTGGTGTATTGTACCGGTCCAGAGGCCAAGAGTGACCCATCAACAGTATGTACCTGTTCTGGTATTTCTTTGGGTATTTGTGTTATTTGTTGTTCTTTGGCCCAGGTTTCATCTAAATATAGGCCACTGGCTCCGCAATCCAATAAAGCCAAAGTTCTTGCTTCACGGCCATCAGTTAAATGGAGGGTAACTGGTAAGAGAAAAAGAGCAGTTCCTTCCTCCCTGGAAGAGCAAATAGAAGGTATATCACGATATCCCGTCCTCACCCTTCTTACTGGGGACGGGAGTTGGCGTTTCCCAAGGGCTTGGTTGGACGAATGGGGCAGGCGCGAATTAGGTGACCAGCTGCACCACAATATAGGCAAAGCCCCTTCCTTCGTCTATGTTCCCTTTCGCTGGCGGATAGAGGTCCGCGAGCTGTGTCAATCTGCATGGGCTCTTCCTCGGTATTCCCTTTGGATTCAGGGCGGGCTTCCTCGGAACGATGGGCGAAGGGACGAGATGGTACTGAGTGAAAAGGCAAACGACTCTTCTTTTTCTCCATTCGTCGTTCATTTAACCGATACTCTATAGTTAGTGCTTGGTCCATCAACCCTTTGAGGTTTTCTATCCTGGCAGAATGTACTAGTTCATCTTTGATGTCCTCTCTTAGACCTCTACGGAAGAGTGTCAACAAGGTACGTTCCACCCAGGTTGTTTCTGCAGCTAATTGTCTGAAACGGGTGAAGTATTGTAATACATCCTGACTCCCTTGTTGGACTTCGCAAAGAGCCTCTTCTGCTGACGCCTCGAGTCCAGGGCGTTCAAACATCTGTTTAAAAGTAGTGATAAAGGTAGAATAATTAGATAGACAGGGATCGTTTCTGGTTACTAGAGGTGTGGCCCAGGCCAAGGCTGGTCCTGATAAGGCACTAATCAAATACCCCACCTTGGTCTTATCTTGTACAAATTGCGAGGGGCGAAAGGCAAAGTACACCGTTAAGGCATCCAGGAATTCTTTTAATATGGTGGGATCCCCAGAAAATCGAGGTGTAGAGGCGGCTACTGCAGGGACATCTGTGGTCCTGGAGGCAAAGGCTTGTCAATAAACAGTATTCTCAGTACGTAATTGCTGGAGTTCTTGAGCCTGTTGTTGTATCGTCGCCAGTAGGTCCTGGTTAGTAGGTTCTGTGTTTACCACTGGGTTATCCATAGTTCCGGACTGCAACACTTGTAGTTGTTCCATCTTCTGTGGCACACTACTGTTCCTCAACACAAAAGAATCATGGACTGAACCTGGAAACATGGAATTCACATGTGAAATGTACTAGTCTGCAGTACACACCAATTGGATGTTCATGGAGTGAAAGTTCTTCCTGTTTCTGTATGCTTGTTCACTGACTCTTGGAGGGATGATGGGTATGTGTGTGCCATCAATGGCACCTATTACATGGGCAATGTTTGCAAAGGCATAGAAGTCAGACTTGATGGCAGGCAGACCATGCCCACTGTCACTTGAAATGAGCCTGCGGCCGGGAAATGGAGTGCGGAGAGCACCTGCACCTCAGTTGGAATGGCATGCTGATTACGATTTCCAGAGTTAGTGCAGGATCCAGTAATGCACAAAGGTCCTGAATAGTTGCACGTGAGAGTCTGTAAGTGATTATGATCTGACGCTCCACCATGGTCCCCATGTCCACAAGTGGTCTGTACACTGATGGTGCCATTCCTCGCCACAAAAGTCGGTACCTGCGAGGTGTCACAAAAAGAAGTGATGAAGACACATACATTAGCACACTTCTCAACATTTCTGCACTGCATTGTTCATTGTATTGTCTCTACAATAACTGCTACCTGACAGATATACATGTACATCACTAGGAGGGAACAGAGTAATTGATGTGTGCTACTATAAGGGATGCGTAGAGGCCTAGGTGCTTCATGTGGCTAGTAGGCCCTGAATTGTGAGTAGTAGGAAATTCAAGATGCATAGGTGATGGCAAAATGTCTGCCCACTGCAGATCTGACCCTTCGTTGTGGAAGTGACCTCATACCGCTAGTGGTTGACGTCACAGCGTAAGGTGGAGTTGACCGCTGTTCGCACCCTCATTGGCTAACATGGATGACAATGGGGAATCCTGGCGTATCATGAACGCCGCCGCCGGTGACAGTGCATACCACTGCAGAACGTACGTGCGTTCGTCATCGTTTGATCACTTGACTCCCTGATCTCATAAGGACAGGTACTCCACTCTGTGTACTGCTGCGGCCTGCCTCTGGCTATGGATGTGCCACATGGTGCAGGTGAAAGGGCCCCGGCCTTCACCCAGGAAGAACTGGAGAAGCTAGTGGATGGGGTCCTGCCCCTGAATGGCAAACTCTACGGACAGCCAGAGGTACAGGTGAGTCTCGGTTTGGAGGGCACTGTGTGTGTAATGGATGGTGTGTATTGGACATATGTTTACTCCTCTGAGCCTGCATGGGCAATGGTGCATGGAATGCTGCGTGCGACTGTCCTGTATGTCTGAGAGTACTGTCCGTCCCATGTTGGACAATTTGCCAGCTGTTCCTATCGTGCAAGTGCCTGACCTCTGTGTTCCATTTCTGTGTCGCCCTTCTAGGTCAGCGCCCACCAGAAGAGGGTGCTTGAGGGCTGCACAGCAGTCACAAGGAGGTGAGTACTCATTGACCATACTTCAGTCTGGAAGGATGACTGGGTGTGCAATAGGGCTCATGCTGCTTAGAGCAGGGAATTTGACTGGTGTCCATCTACTGTATGTTCCCCAAAGGGTGTAGGGGTGTCCCTGTCAGGTTTCACCTACCTCAGCTCCAAATGTATTTCAGGGGATGGGTGTAGAGCAGTATTCTGGTCAGTAGTCAGTGTACAGTGCTGCCTGTTGGGTGTGTTTGCTGGGTGGTTTAATGTCTGGCCATTCTGTATCTGCATTCAGCATTTACCAATGTCTCTCTTGTTTTGTCTCCCCATCCCTGTTTTCTTGTGTTGGTTTGGTACAGCATCACCATCAGGCGAGGGAGCTGAGGCACCGGCAAGTGGGGAGGCAGTGGCCCACGGATCCTCTGAGACAGAGACAACAGATGCCCAGGGGACCAGTGGGTGGGAGGGCGAGAGGACGTCCACAGGGGAGGCTACTACCACAGGAGGTAGTGACTCTGAGACCTGCTCCGATGGGGGTCTCCCGGCAGTGGCAGACCCTAGTGCACACACCACTACTGTGAGATCTTCCGCCACCCCCATACCATCACCGCCCTCCCTTCTGCTACCCACCGAGTTGCCTGTGCCTACCCACCCAGAAAGGTGGGCGTCTCCTTCGCCCAAGGCACCTCCTCCACTGCCCCAGTCAGCCCTACTGCCCTCACAGAGGAGGCTATTGACCTCCTGAGAACCATCTCTGTAGGGCAGACAACCATCGTCAATGCCATCCGGGGGCTAGCATCAGAGGTGCAGCAGACCAATGCCTATCTAGATGGCATTCACGGTTCCGTGAATGCCCTACAGAGATCTTTTCAGGATCTGGTCTCCTCTCGGGTGGCATTCAGTCCCCCCTCCAACCTCCTCTACCCCTTCCATCACCCCACTCCCTTCACCTGTCCAAAACACACAATCAGACCCGCTGACAGGCACATCAACACACAAGAAGCACACTTCAAAAAACAAGCACCACACCTCCCACCACAAGCATTCACGCAGCCAACAGACACCTGCACACTCAACAATGTCCACTTCCCCTAATGTGCCCACCTCCTCCGCCACCCTGTCTGTCCCCCTAAATCCACACCCTCATGCACTGCACCTTCACTCACTGTTACTGCTCCTCTTCCTGCACTCACCACAATAGCAGACACCCATACATGCACCCCATACACCACACTTGCACTCACAACCTCTACTGTCGTTGACTAATGCAGCACACTCACCAGACTTGCAGACACCCACCCAACATACATCCACACTAGCTGTCAGTCTTCTCCCACTGCGTCTACCCCCACCTCCCAAGACACACAAACGCACCAAGACACCCACCCATGAGACATCCACCACATGACAGCATACTGAGCAGTCACCTGCACCCACTACACGCACCCCTACACCCCATACATCCACTCCCTCTGCCTCCACTCCCACCCTAATTGCTCTCAAGAAACTTTTCCTCTCCCGTACCGACCTCTTCAAACCCACTGGCCCACCCCATCTTGTCCCCAAACGTGCCCACCTCCTTGCCCTTTCCACTCTTTCCACATCACAGCCCACCCCAGTCCACCGTTCACATTCCCGTGCCCCTTCCCCTGAGAAGAAGAAGGCCCGGTCTGAGCCTAGGCCATCCAGCTCCACCCGAGCCAAACAGCCCCCACCCCATTCAAAGGAGAAGCCCACCCCCCTCCACCCTCCACAAGAAAGTCAAAGGCCCACCCCTATCGAAAATCCCCATCCCCACCACCCCCTGCCCCCTTCTGTGAGGTGCCTGGATCCCCATATGGTGCCCCGTTCTGTGGAGTACCCAGCACTTGTGGGAGTCGGGTGGGGCCAGTTGTGGCCCGTGACAAATTGGGATTTTATGGACTGGCCATTGGCCCTGTTTGCACTGTTTAGCTCAGTGAGCTTCTTATTAAAGTTTCTGTGTGGCCTGTGTTTGGGCTGCATGCAGTTACACCCTGGTGTTTGTTTTGATTTTTTATGGGTGTGGGGCTTTTGTATATACTATGGTCAAGTTGCATTAGCCTTCGATCAGGTATGTACCTCTTGGTGTTGGGTGTATGACTTGTGCTGCTGAGAAGGGTTGGGGGGGCGTTGCCTGATGGGTGGAGTGGGTGGGTATGTAACTGTGCCCTTTCCTCCCTTGTGTCATAGGTTGCGGTACTTACCGTTGTCGTCTTCGTCAGTGGTCTCGCTCGTGTAGGTATATGGCAAGGAGCAGGGCTGGCATGATCTGCAGTTCTCTATCCATGGCTGCCGCTGCACGTTCTGTGGGACTCCGGTACGTGGTTCCTTATATTTGGGTCATTTCCACCTGGCTTTGTATGGCTGTATTTCCCGTCCCGGAACTGGCGGCGGAATGGTGGTTCACTATTTGATGGGCGGGTTGGGCCTTTCTAACAGCCTGTGGGTGGACTCTGCCGTCGTCAGCGGGACTCCTCTCCTGGCGGTGGGTGGTTCGCGGAATGTGTGTGTTACATTTGGATCATTATTTGGCGGTCCGGACCCCTCCTCTGTTGGCGGTTTCTACCGTCACTGCCGGCGTAGCGGAACAGACCGCCATGTTCGTAATGAGGGTCTATATCTATTCTGAGGGGTCTCTGATTACGGATATTCTCCCCTTTCTTTCTTAGGTGTTTGTTGTTTTTTATCCCAGCATTTTTAGAACCTTGAGGTGCTTGCTTGGTAGAATCTTTATTAGATTTACTCGAAAACTGTGGTTTTATGGTTCTGGCCCCCAGACTATTTCGACTGGAATAGGTCTCCACGATAATCTTTGGCAGCTCACGTTCTTGATCTTGTGCAGGAACGTCCCGGAGCGGCATACGCTCTGCTAGTGCTACTGCTTCCCCTTTAAGGTTACTTAATATAATGGACAATACAGTGGCAAAATTGCCCATAAGTTGTATCCCCAGGTCCAGGACTGGGGCAGCCCCATATGCATCTTGAATTTGTTTCAACACTTCCGGAAGATTGGCAAGAACATGGCAAATACCTTGCCCCAAGTATTGGAGTTATCTACTGTGGGAACCATCCCAAATGGCAAGCACCTAGTTAATATTCTATGCTTAGCCTGAGGTTCTGTATGGAGAAATACTGCTTCCAGTACATTTATTTTTGAGCTAACCAAAACAGATATCTGTTCCTGTTTGGCGGGTACCTTACCCATGATTGACTGTGCAGTCGCAGGGTTAATGCCTGGTGTTGCTATATGTGGTTGCACCTGGGCAGAACGTGCTGGGTTTGTATTTAATGTTTGCATTACAAACTGTAGTAATAGTCTGTGTATTGCTGTACCCTCAGTATATAAGCGGCGAACCTCAGCTACCACCACGGTTGCTGAATCAGTGTGCAGTGCATATGTGGCCAACAAAGACCAAGTAGGACCATCATTTCTTAGAGGACCTAACCTCACATGTAGGATTCTATGTGCTATCAAGTCAATTATTACGGTCTTGATAAGATAGAGGTATTTCTAAATATACATAACCTCTACATTGTGCAAGTATGTATGCCGGTGTATAGTGGTGAAACGTAATTGTGTTCTAGTCAACTGCTGGAAATGTGACCGAGGAATAGAAAATTTCTATAGGCTGCATGAGCTTCAACAACAAATGTACCTGGACCCCCCCGGGCCGATAGCCCATGTGCCAATAAATGTGTAGTAAGGGGTGGTCGCGTATTGACTGCAATTGCTACCCATTGTAGGTTCGCCATGGTAAATGGTAAATTTTGTTCAGAGATAAGCATACCAAATGGGGATTATCCTTTTGTTAAAACTTGAACAACCGGCAGTGTTAGTTAGGTACTCCCTATTTAGCCGAGGAGGAAAAAATCCTTATTACCATGGACATCTCCGTATATAGTACTGAGGTGTTTTTCGCAGATAGTGAGACAGAGATACTCAGGAGTGACTTACCAAACACTGGTGGCCATGTCACATAGGTTCTTTATCCTAATGAGACTACTGGATTCGAGCGGCAGAATCACCTGTGCTGTGGGGGACTGAGTCTGGTCCCGCACCATGTGACACCTGTCCGCCTAATTCTGGTTTGTTCCGGCTAACTAGCAGTGCCTCATTTCCACCCAAGGGCAGGGATGATTTGGGCAACCGGGCGCATGACATATATGACTCCTCAGGGGAATCGTCGTCTCTCAGATCTCATCTGTTTTTCTCAGTTACATAAGTTTCACATGTGCATGGACAATCAGAGGCAGAGTATAGTTCAATGAGAAGAAGTTAGATGAGAACAAATGAGCAAGTCTGAATTCCAGACCCCAGCCTGCCCACGCCTACCCATCAATAGGCACACGGAGACAAAAAATAGCATACATTTTGCATTTAATACAAGGCCATCCACAAGCCATAAAAATGATTAAAGCCAAGTAGCACAGCATCAGTGAGAATTTAAACATACATTAAAACTGCATCCAAGATCTTTTGCAGGGCAGGCTAGGTTGTGAGCAGTAAAATAACAACGTAGTAAAATGATTAACAAATATGTTCAAAAATCACACAAAAAATGCAAGAAAATGCAAAAAAATGATTTAAGACACCAGGCCTCGACTATCCCAAAGATGTGAAAACATTATCCCTTAAAACCACTTAATTCCACAAAGTCTCCTACTACTAACTGCAAACAATACAAAAACAAACAAACAAAAATGAAAAAAATGAAAAAGACCAACATGCCTGTGCCTGCTTTCCTTCAAACGACAAATGTTTTGCAAAGTACGGCATTGAACTCACTTGATTCTTCCCAAAAGGTAAACAATCCAGTGGTGTGGATGTGGCAGAGATGGCAGACAAACAATCCAAACTCCATAATCCAAATCCAAAATGACCAAGGCCTGGACAAAGCAGTAGGTGAAGTCTCAGGATAGGAAGAATAATTTGCTTCTATATGTACAGTAGGGTCCCAGGGACTATGGCACTGTCTCCCTGTTTAAGAAAGAAATTGAAAACACTGCCACTTGTGTTCAGACTTTTAATTTTGTACAAAAAAATTACCCTAATGGCTATTTTGGGTAAACAAATCTTATCTTGAACATCTATGATAAAGGAACTGCCACTAGTATTGGGAAGTTGCTTCTCAAGTTCTGAGTTGTAGTTTCAAACTCATAAATTAACAGCATGGTCCACACAGGTAAAACAAAAAAAACTACCTGAAACTTTTGTTAACCACCCACATTAAATAAATTGTCACTTGCGCTTTGGAAAGATGCTGCTCATGCTTGTACTGGCCTGTTTCCCTAGATCTGGTGTTATGGTTTCTCCTCAAACTAGATTTTAGTTATGCAACATGGCATAGTGACATAATCTTTGTAACTATGCATACGTTGCTTTACACAAAACTACACCAGGGTAAATACATTTTTGCCTAGACTTAATGCAGAATAAAGGTTAATGCCTGCATCTTCTCTAAATATATGACCTGAAAGGGGCTTACTAATAAAACATAAAGGGCCTAATTAGGACTTTTGGCTGATGGGCTACGCCGTCACAAAAGTGAAGGCTATCCCGTCCACCGTATTACAAGTTCCATTATATCCTATGGAACTTGAAGAACGACGGCGGAATATACGTCACTTTTGTGACAGAGTAGTCCATCTGCCAAGGTTGTAATCAGACCCATAGACATTTTCTCTCTTTAAATGTCTTGAAGTGCGTGGTAACCTGTGTTTGATTGAAATCTACCTTTTAATTGTTTTTTATTGCTGTAATCTCATGACTGTGTTAAGTACTTTACAACTTTGCAAGTTGAAAGGATCATGTGCAGATTGCAGACATTCAGTGTAGCAAGTTATCACAATGAGATTTTCAAAGCCAAACATCTGTACACTGACAAATGATGGCTTTTATGATTTTGCTGGACATGTGCCCCCTGCCTGTGGTGGCACAATACAAAGAAGAATACTGTGTCTTCATGCAATCATATTTATGAAGGATTCTAAACCCCTAAATATGGCCAGATAGGTATTTGTAATTAATTTCAGTCCTAGGGGCGAAGGGGAAGACATATAACATTCTTGATGTGAGCTTTAAGTAATAACCTAATTTCTCCAAGAAAACCTTTGCTCTGCTTCAGGGCATGGACACAACTGCAAGGCATCCACAGATAATATGTGAGTGGTCTGTGCATAACATAAGTTAAAAAGCGATACAATTATTTAAAAAGGTTTAACAAAGCAAAACAAAGTGAGGTTAACATAGGTAAAAATTTAGAACAAGGTATATTAGATAAAGTGTAAAAAAAACATATTTTAGGCCACAAATACACCAAAATTGCTGTCATTTCCAATTCAGTTTGAATTCCTTGATTTCACTTCAGATTCTTTGCTTTCATACGAAGCGTATCCATGGTCTGATGGTAATTTGATTGGATAGTCCACATGCCACTCGATGTGAAGGTAGCTCTATGGTTTAAATTGCAGAATGTGCCTATCTCACGACACAACAGTTCTTGTTCCTCAGGACAAGATCTTCTCAGCATAGTCCAGTCGCGGCTCGCTTCGATTACAAAGGGTAGGTGTGGCACGCCGGGGTGGGAAGGGTGGGGTGGAGGAGGTAAAATTTTATAAGAATGATAAAACATTTAAAATAATAACATACCAGATCAGCTGAGCCGCTCCTCTTTCTCCCATCACTGCAGGCAGGCACAGGCTCCCAGCCTGCCCTGCAGCCAATTCTGACACTGCTCAGAGCATTGTCAGGATTGGCTGGAAGCACCCAGCCAAGGCACTCCAAGGCAGACTGGGAGCCTGTCCATGCTCTCTCCAGCCCAGCAACTGTGTTGCTGTGCTGGAGAGAAGCTACTGTGCATGTGTGTTTGGCCAGCCCAAGACGGCCAAACAAACATACATGCGTGGTGAGGGGAGTGCTCTGTGCACTCCCCTCAGTGCACATCACCCCGTGTCCCAGCCCCTTTAACAAACAAAACATTAATAAACATGGTTCATTATTGTTTCATTTGTTAACCCTTTCCCCACCACAGACGTAATGGCTACGTCCGTGGTTGCGCCTCTCATAGCGCATGGGATAATGTATGTGTGTGTGTGTGCTTTGTGTCGGGGGGCCCTTGGGAAAGGGTCGCCCCCCAAAGGGGGCAATGTGATGTAGGCCATTGGGGGCAGATTGGCCTAGTTTATGGAGGCCCTTCTGCCCCCAGTGGGGGCAGAAACCATGAAGAAGCCATGGATTTTGTTTTGTGTTGGGGGGTGCCCCCTTGGGCAATGGTCGCCCCCAAGGGGAAAGAAGTACTATTGGGCAGTTCTGCCCCCCTTGGGGGCAGATCAGCCTATTTTATTTAGGCCTTTCTGCCCCCAAGGGGGGCAGAATCCACTTAGCGGCAGGGATCGTGTGTGTGTGTGTGTGTGTGCTTAGTGTGGGGGGGTGGCCCCTTGGGCAAGGGTCACCCCCCAAAGGGGGCAATGTAATCCGGGTGATTTTTGCCCCCCTTGGGGGCAGATTGGCCTATGTTTTGTAGGCCCTTCTGTCCCCGGGGGCAGAAACCATGAAGACGTCAGGGATTTTTATCTTTTTTCTTTCTTTTGTTTTTTTTGTGTTGGGGGTGCCCCCTTGGGCAAGGGTCGTCCCAAGGGCCAAAAAGCACTATTGGGCAGTGCTGCCTCCCTTGGGGGCAGATCAGCCTTTTTTTTTTTTTTTTTAGGCCCATCTGCCCCCAAAGGATGGCAGAATCCACTTAGCGCCAGGAATCATGTGTGTGCTATGTGTGGGGGCGTGGCCCCTTGGGCAAGGGTCGCCCCCAAAGGGGGCAATGTATTCTATGGCATTGGGGGCAGATTGGCCTATTTTTTTTTAGGCCCATCTGCCCCCAAGCAGAGAACACTAGACACAAGGGAAAATTTAAAAATGGTTGGTGGCGAGGTGTTTGTCAACTGGCGAAGTATTTGCATTTATGATAATAACAGTTTATATCTCCTTTTTGTTCTAGTTCAAAGCTTTTGCTGACTTTGCTGTGGCTTGTTGAAGTTTTGGCAGTGGTTGTCCTGCGGTTTGCGTAGTTGCATGTTTTAGGTAAGTAAATAAATTTACTCCAATGGAGTACTGTTGCCATGCATGAATGAAAAGTTTGTAGATGGTGTACTGAATGCAGGATTGTGTGTGAAATTGTCCTTAAATCAAATCAAATCAAATCATTAACCTTTATAAAGCGCGCTACTCACCCGTGCGGGTCTCAAGGTGCTAGGGGATAGAGGGGGTTACTGCTGCTCGAAAAGCCAGGTTTTTAGGAGTCTCCGGAAAGCGGAGTGGTCTTGGGTGGTCCTGAGGCTGGTGGGGAGGGAGTTCCAGGTCTTGGCCGCCAGGAAGGAGAAAGATCTCCCACCCGCCGTGGAGCGGCGGATGCGAGGGACGGCAGCGAGTTCGAGGCCAGAGGAACGGAGGTGGCGGGTGGGGACGTAGAAGCTGAGGCGTCGGTTGAGGTATTCCGGTCCCTTGTTGTGGAGGGCTTTGTGTGCGTGGGTGAGAAGTCGAAAGGTGATCCTTTTGCTGACTGGGAGCCAATGCAGGTGTCTCAGGTGTGCAGAGATGTGGCTGTTGCGGGGTACGTCGAGGATGAGGCGGGCCGAGGCGCTTTGAATGTGTTGCAGGCGATTTTGGAGTTTGGCTGTGGTCCCAGCGTAGTGGGTGTTGCCGTGGTCCAGGCGGCTCGTGACGAGGGCGTGGGTCACGGTTTTTCTAGTGTCAGCGGGGATCCAGCGGAAGATCTTGCGGAGCATGCGGAGGGTGAGGAAGCAGGCAGAGGACACGGTGTTGACTTGCTTGGTCATGGTGAGGGGAGGGTCAAAGATGAAGCCGAGGTTGCGGGCGTGGTCTGTGGGGGTCGGTGCGGTGCCGAGGGCCGTGGGCCACCAGGAGTCGTCCCAGGTGGACGGGGTGTTGCCGAGGATGAGGACTTCCGTTTTTTCAGAGTTCAGCTTTAGGCGGCTGAGCCTCATCCAATCTGCGACGTCCTTCATACCCTCTTGTAGGTTGGTCTTGGCGCTGGCGGGGTCCTTGGTGAGGGAGAGTATAAGTTGGGTGTCGTCGGCGTAGGAGGTGATGATGATGTCGTGCTTGCGTACAATGTTGGCGAGGGGGCTCATGTAGACATTGAAGAGTGTCGGGCTGAGTGATGAGCCTTGAGGTACGCCGCAGATGATCTCGGTGGGTTCTGAGCGAAACGGAGGGAGGTAAACTCTTTGGGAACGGTTTGAGAGGAAGGAGGCGATCCAGTCGAGGGACTGGCCTTGGATCCCGGTGGAGCGGAGGCGGGTGATTAGGGTGCGGTGACAGACGGTGTCGAAGGCAGCCGAGAGGTCGAGGAGAATGAGGGCGACTGTTTCACCGTTGTCCATCAGGGTTCTGACGTCGTCTGTGACTGAGATGAGGGCGGTTTCCGTGCTGTGGTTGGTTCGGAATCCGGTTTGTGAGGGGTCGAGCAGGTTGTTGTTTTCCAGGAAGGAGGTCAACTGTTTGTTGACAGTCTTCTCTATAACCTTGTCTGGGAAAGGCAGGAGAGAGATGGGGCGGAAGTTTTTCAGGTCGCTCGGGTCAGCCGTAGGTTTCTTTAGTAGGGCGTTGACTTCGGCGTGTTTCCAGCATTCGGGGAAGGTAGCAGAAGAGAAAGAAGAGTTGATGACGGCCTGGAGGTGCGGGCGATGATGTCGTCGGCTTTGTTAAAGATGAAGTGAGGGCAGGGGTCCGAAGGGGCGCCGGAGTGGATAGAGTTCATGGTGGATTTGGTTTCTTCAGTGTTGATGTGGGTCCAGTTGTTGAGGGTGATGGCCGGGGGTGCGGGTTCGGTGGTGTTTGGTTGGGTCAGGTGTCCGAAGTTGTCGTGGAGGTTGCTGATCTTGTGATGGAAGAAGGTGGCGAGGGATTCGCACAAATCCTGTGAGGGCGTGACGGCGTTGGCATTGGCGTTGGGGTTGGAGAATTCCTTGACGATGCTGAAGAGTTCTCTGCTGTTGTGGCTGTTTCTGTCCAGTCTGTCGGTGAAAAAGTTCCTTTTAGCAGCGCGGATCAGGTGGTGGTGTTCGCGGGTAGCGTTCTTGAGGGCGGTCATGTTGTCAGCAGTGTGGTCCTTGCGCCAGGCCTTCTCGAGGGCGCAACAAGTTTTCTTTGATTCTTTGAGGGTGTCAGAGAACCAGAGAGGTTTTTTGGTGTTGGTCTGTCGATGCGTGCGTTTGAGGGGAGCAAGGTTGTCTGCGCAGTTGGAGACCCAGTTTGTGAGGCTGAGGGCTGCGTCGTTGGGGTCGGTGGTGAGGGTGGGTTGGTTGGCGGCGAGTGCGGAGAAGAGTTGCTCTTCGGGGATCTTGTTCCACTGTCGACGAGGGATGGGTTGAGTGCGGAGGTGGCGGGTCTCGCGTCGGAATGTGAAGTGGACACAGCTGTGGTCGGTCCAGTGTAGTGCGGAGGAGTGGCTGAAGAAGATGTGTTTGCTGGCGGAGAAGATAGGGTCGAGCGTGTGTCCGGCGATGTGGGTGGCGGTGTTCACCAGTTGTTTGAGGCCGAGGTTGGCGAGGTTGTCGAGCAGGGTGGTGGTGTTGGGGGTCGTTGTTTTGTTCCAGATGAAAGTTGAGGTCGCCTAGGAGGATGTAGTCCGGTGAGGCGAGGGCATGCGGGGAGATGAAGTCGGCGATGGCGTCGCTGAAAGGGGCGCGCGGTCCGGGAGAACGGTAGACGAGGGATCCTCTGAGGGTGGTCCTCGGGTCGGTGCGAATCTGAAAATGCAGGTGTTCAGCGGCGAGAGGGGTGTCTTCGGTGGAGGTGGTGACGCTGATAGAGTCTTTGAAGACGATGGCGAAACCTCCTCCTACTTGGTTGGTGCGGTCTTTTCTGGAGATCTTGTAGCCTTCGGGGATGGCGGTGGAGATGTCTGGAGCAGAGGAGGCGTTCATCCAGGTCTCCGTGATGAAGGCGACGTCCAGTGCTGTGGAGTCCAGGAGGTCCCAGAGTTCAACGGCGTGCTTGTGGACGGAACGAGCGTTGACCAGGATGCACTTGAGGTGGTTGATGGCGCGTGGGCTTGTGGTCGAGGTAGTTGTGTGGTGGAAGATGCGTTTGCAGGAGTTGCAGGCGAAGGGTCCATGGGTGCGTTTGGGGTGAGCTTGGAAGCAGGTGTTGGAGCGCCCTTAGAGCGTCCTTATATTTATGCACAATGATTATTGGGTTGTTTTATGTCTAATTTGCTTTTTTTCTCTTTTTAGTGGGATATCATTGGTGATTGCTGTGGCTGTGCAGAGTAGTTGCTGGTGAGTCAAGCTTTTTCAGGCAAGTGAGCAGTATAGTTTCTGAGTTTATAACTCTTAGTGATAAAGTTACACTTTGTCTGTTACTTGTCTTACACAGTGCTGGTTGTTGGAGGTGCATTTGTCCAGTTAATTTTTGTAGGAAGGATCATGGCTAGCCGTAGGATGACCGCTCAGCAGGTTGTTAGTGCGCTTTTTGAGTCGTCTTCTGACTTTGATTTAGAGAGTGACTCTGCATCTGAGGCAGAGGAGGAAGTGCATGATTCTGGAAATGAATTTTCTGTCAGAGAGGAATCATCTGATGATGAAGCCACTCTCAGTGCTGATGAAAGGCCTGTTTTAGAGGAGAACACTGATGTGCCGATGGTGCAGGAGCCAGCGGCTGAAAGGCTTCCTATTGGAAGACCTGACACGTGGGTTGCACCAAACATGGAGCAGCCACAGTTGCCTGCGTTTACTGGTTTCCCAGGGCGTCGAGTTAATACGGAAACCTTTTTGCCCATCAACCTTTTTGAGTTGTTTATGGACAATATATTTTTGGAAGAGATTGTTGAGCAGACTTACTTGTATGCAGAGCAGTTTTTGAGGGACAACGCTGCCAGACTTAGGCCACACTCTAGAGCTAGCCAGTGGATTCCCACAAATCTGGAAGAGTTGAAAAAGTTCTTGGGTTTAACTTTTTTGATGGGGCTGATAAGGAAGCCATCACTGTCTTCATATTGGTCTACTAGTCCCTTGATGGTAACTGCTATATTTCCTGCCATCATGAGTCGTAACCGGTATGAGCTTCTTCTTCGGATGTTGCATTTTGTAGATGATGCTTTAGCCTTGTCACAAGATCACTCTGATTCTGACCGTCTTTTTAAGATTAGACCTGTCCTTGATCATTTGGTGGATCGTTTTTTAGAGATCTATGTTCCAGGCAAAGAAATATCTGTAGATGAATCTTTGGTCCTGTTAAAGGGTCGTTTGTTTTTTAGGTAGCACATTCCTAGCAAGAGGGCATGGTATGGAATTAAGGTGTATATGCTGTCTGAAAGTAGTACAGGATATGTTTATAATTTCAGGGTCTACACTGGTAGGGATTCCAATATTGACCCCCCTGGTTGTCCACCCATTTTTGGACTTAGTGAGAAAATTTTGTGGGAACTTGGTAGATGGCTGTATAACAAAGGTCACCATTTATATGTTGATAACTTCTACACTGGAGTTCAGTTGTTCAAGGAGTTGTTCAGAGTGGACACTGTTGCTTGTGGCACAATCCGCTCTAATCGGAAATGCTATCCAAGAGAGCTTGTCTGTAAAAAACTTGAGAAGGGACAGTGCAGTGCCTTGCTGAATGATGAGATGCTAGCTCTCAAATTTATAGACAAGAGGGATGTATACTGTGAGAAAGTAGCCTCTTTCTAGCCTTGTTACCCCCACTTTTGGCCTGTTTGTGAGTATATGTCAGGGTGTTTTCACTGTCTCACTAGGATCCTGCTAGCCAGGGCCCAGTGCTCATAGTGAAAACACTATGTTGTCAGTATGTTTGTTATGTGTCACTGGGACCCTGCTAGCCAGGACATGTATTTTGTTTTATACGTGTTAATAGTCAACGTTTTATAATTGCAGGATTTTTCGAATGCCAATGGGCCATATATAGGTCAATCTGAGACAGAAGTACTGCATTTTTGGCAAATAGCAATTTGAAAAGATTAACTCCTCCCAGGTTGGGGACGCCTAAATCCTTATTATCAATGAGCAATTTGCAAATGTCATTTATGAATAGGATAAAAAGCGTAGGCACAAGAGCACAGCCTCGCTGAACTCTTTGCCCTGCATTGAACACCAGAGTGCACTCGCCTCATGGGTGATACAAGCGATTGCAGTATTTTCCTGATATTGGACACAAAGAGCCAACAATAACTTTTCTGGAACATCAATTGCTCTTGGTGTTGCCCATAATAATGACCCACTGACTGAATCAAACGCATTGATAAAGACCAGAATTTAGGAAGATTTTTCATTACTGTATACTTTACACACGTAAAGTATAGCCTACTGGCCTAGTCAACTGTCCCCACTCCCTTTCTGAAGATTGCATGAAAGTCTGACAGTATCTTCATTTTTCATCTACCCCATCCTGTGAACGGCTTAG
Source organism: Pleurodeles waltl (assembly GCF_031143425.1). NCBI lineage: Eukaryota > Metazoa > Chordata > Amphibia > Caudata > Salamandridae > Pleurodeles > Pleurodeles waltl. The sequence continues at coordinate 1,531,405,355 of NC_090444.1, forward strand.
CAGGAGTTTCCTATAGATTTTCCACGAGGGTTCAGCAAATGTTAAAATGGCCTGCATGTTAACCCATCTATATTTATTTCTGGGATACCTTTGTTTAATCAAAAACAAGGTAGTATATATGGTGCCTAAAAATTACCTTGGTGTCAAATTATGAAAATATTTCCACTGCTGGTTGGTGTGAATGGTATTGATACATATCGCTCTTACCTCCACACTCTCTTACATCGCCCTAGATTCTGAGGAACAATGCCTCAGGAAGCATAGTCACTACAAGGGCATTAAATTCTCGAGTTGGGATTGATTTACCCCATAGAAAGTTGCAGGCAGGGTTGTCTCGTGTTGCACAAACATCAGAGGTCCTCTGATTTGGTATCCTTATTCGGTCTCACAACATCTTCATGTTGAACATTGCACTTGTTGCATTTGTTGTTTCATACATGTTATATATGTTGAATAGGTCCCCATGAGATGGGATTTAGGAATAAAGAAGAACAAAGAGAATAGTGGGGGTCAAATACTTCTCCTTTCAAGGGTACAGCATTACTATTTCAACAGGTTTATTTTGCAGTATGAGTACCTGGCAGTAGTTAAGCTGACCTTAATCATGATGAATAGCAGGATGACTGATAGCAGTGTTGGGGGCCCTTATGTCTGTATTGAAGAAGACAGACCGCTTACTGGTTTGGTTAGAGCCCAGCTCTCGTATTTTCTGCTGGTAGAGATCTTTTTTTGTTGTTATAGGATTACCCTCTGGGAAATCATCTGGATCACTTCTCCTTGGTGATGGGTCCAAGAACATTGTGATGGTGGTGCATTGACTTGATTCTGATGTATTCCAGTGGGATATCTTCCTATATACTTTTTATAGCGTTTATTCAGTATTTGAGGGTTTCATTTTCTGAATGGCACTACTCACTTTTTTAACTTTGATACAGACTTTGCTTTTGGTTGATCAACATCATATGGGATCATTTATCTTGAGATCTTCCTATTCACAAGATACTTTGGAGCTGTTGTTGGTTTGGCTAATCCCCAGTTTCTAAAAGCCAGGCACCATATATATTGGTTCTTAGGGAATACATTTGTGAGATGCTTGAGTCCTTTAACAGTCTGTTATTATTGTGATAATCATATGGGGGGCCTCTCCTAACTTCTCTAGTATGGCAGAACAATTACAGGAATGAATAATGGACCCACTCCACTACATTTTATTTCCTCCAATCGTTTTCCAGATAGAGCCACTAAGTATGATTTTTTAGCATGAGCATTGTTTCATTATCCAGTTTGGTGACCTGTGAGGTTAGAACCCCTGAGATTATATCTATGGTCCTACACATAGTTTTCATGACAGCTAGTGCTGGCTGGGCTTGAGATGTTTGTGGAATTACTCATGGTAGTTGCATAGTAAGACTCAGGCTCCTGTCTATCAACATCTCATTAGCAGGAGCATTTGTGGTACTATTCAATGTGCCAGTAGATACAATTGTCCCACTGTGTGACATAAACTGAAATCTATTAGGGCTATGTTCTCCCCATTAAGTTTGCATTTGTTAATTTGTCTAAAACTTTCCTCCTTCTAAGGGATGTATTTTTGCTTGCCCTATAGGCTTATCTTCATAATCTTACTTCAGGGAGAGTAAGCTACCCTCATTGGGTCTGGTGAGTTTGAGCAATTTTCCATTTTGAATCTTTGTTAGTAAAGCAATTGGCGCAGTTTAATTACTCAGTAGCAGCTCACACATTGCCTAGAAATGAATGTACAGAAAGGTGATTCTCGTCAGCATCTTGTGATTCTTCAGTGATTATAGAAGTCATGCTCTAATGACTGGCGGTTTGGGGGAAGGGTAGGATTCTTCATAGATAGATTTTTTAGAATTCCCAAACACCCTTTTTCTGGTTTGCATTTTGGGTACCAAAATAATTCGGAATTGTGCTACTTGTGCACTTCTTATGTTTACTGGGATTGAAGGCTCCTGGCCTTGTTTTGACATTTTAGAAGGAGCCTCATTTTTGGAAAGTCAATGAAAATAGAGATAATTCCTTCTGAAGGCATGGGGTTCTAGTTGCTAGTCGAACAAAAAGATTCAAAGGGAGAAAACATAGTGGTAGCAGAAGGGAAAAATGATCAATGATTAATGATCCGCACCCACAAGGGAAAAACTCCCTGTTGTCAGGGCCATTGATATGTTTCCACATGCTTTGAGGTTGTTTCTGCTAAAACAGAAAGTGGCCACCTTTACTGTTTTAATGAAAGTGCAATCTTTGCAGTCACAGAAGGGACATTTAAATATGTCAGGCATTTCTTAGCCGGGTGTGCAATGTGAGTTTTCAATGGCACTGGCAGGCTGGTAAGTGACTTGCTGAGGTCTAAATGACCAGTTGCTATTTCATCCTCCTTGATACCTGATTGGCCACTGCAACTGAAGCAATGGGTACATTTCAGCAATGCATCAGTTTACAGATAATGGGACCAGGACTGGAACAATGCCACTTTTTAGCATGATTTAAGCTATTTACTCTATCTAACCTTTTTGTTGTTGTTCATACTTTGTGATATTCTCTTCTAAGAAGGAAAAAGAAGAAGAGAAGGCATTTGGATATTTGGTTAAACATGTAGACAAATCTCAAAGTGTGAAGACGTTCTAGTGAAAAACCTTCAATGCCCTACTGTAGAAAGGTCCTCAACAATCAGCAAGCCCCAAGTCTATGAAGGAGGGAGCTGCCTTCTTGTTATAGTCAATTAAACATTTCATTGTTAGTGCATATCAAAGCATCCCATTCTATTAGATGCATAATATAAGTTCAAGGGAGTTCTGGAGACCAAAAAGCAGCTTTGCAACCTATATTTAATTGTACATAAGTACATTCTGGCTCAAAGGGGTGCAATACATGTGGGGTTTCCTATCCTGAGCAGCTACCATGATAATAGAGGGTAACTATGTCCTGTTCTGAGAAACATGGTTTTAGAGGATAAGGTAATAGATTTCCTTTGATGAATCCAATGCATAGATACTTGTCTGCCATGGTAAAATACTGTCCCAAGAAAATGCAGTCTGTCAGAGAAGTGAAACAAAGGTGGGCACCCGTTCCCCTGCTCTTCTTTCTGTACACCTACAATTTTGAAATGGAATTGTGAGATAGATGTCAGGGCTTCCTTATGATACAGACAAGTTCCTTCCAACGCATGCTCTATGCCCAGAATGGTGTGTTCATTGCAAGACTCGGTAATGGACTCAAATGTCTAATTAATCAGAATATGACATTTATGATAATAATTATTCTCTTGACCTGCTTAATAATGCCCTAAAGTATGCATCAAAATATGAAAGGAGTGATAACACTGCTTTTATGAGTATTAAATGAAACAATGAGGCAATTACCATCATGACCAGGGTAATAAAATGCGTATAGAATGAAAGGTCAAAAAAGGGGGGAGTAACCTAGACTTCCACAGTAAAATAGATAACTTAAGAAATGTCCGTGTACAAATAATGTAACATCAAAAGAAATTTACTACATCATATATTTCTTTTAACATGTTATTCCAGAACTCTGCATGTAAATTTATTTTAAACATGTCATTCTGTATATCCAAATAGCATTCATCTAGATAGGTGCTCCTATTAAAAAACAGTGAAGGTGCTGAGGTGCAGGTGAGTGAAGGTGATATATACAGTATGTGCAAGAAATTGCCAGAAGAAAATTATGGAATTGCAGTGGCTCCTGTGGTCCAGGAAGCCCTGAAGTCTCACAAAGAATTTTTTTGTATTCGTATAATCCACATTTTGACAAATATTATGAAATCCAGTTTGAGCTAACCAGGTGCTCAACGATACCTAATCATACTCATTAGCGTCCCAATCACAATCTCCTAGTGATGTGTAGTATGCATCTATTCATTGAAAAGGGAGACTGAGTTGGCCCATCAAAAATGTTTGAGAAGCAAAGATCATTCATTGCAATGAATTTGTAGTACCAAATGCTGTTTGGATTTTGTACATGTGTAATAAGGCTTAGGTTTTGGAAATGAACAATAGGTCTGCTCGATACTAATATATAGACAATCTGATAAACAAAAGTAAAATTTTACTGCATTTGACCTTGACTGTCAACATGTTTTTGGGGTGAGTGCCTGTACCACTGATCTATGTTTTCTTTTCTTTATTTCTTACCCAAGGGCAAGAAGAGGGCAAGTTACGAAGCAGGTCAGAGAGACAGGGGTTCTATCACCTGTGCCACAGCGGGTGGATCTGCCGGCCCGTGATCTCCTGGAAAGTTATTATTATTTCCTTAACTTTTACCTCTCCTCATTGAGAATAATGTTCCTTTTTTTATACTGTGTCCGTCTCCTTTTTCCTACTCATCCTCATTCTAACTAAGATTTGTTAAATTCTTGTTATCCCTGCATTATTGTATTTGTTCTATATTTAATGCTTCTGTAGCTGACTTCCTCCTGTCTGAACTAGTCTGTATATTTATTTTGCTTTATTAGTAAGCTTCCCTCTCCCCTTATTTATCTTGTGGACTGGTACTTTAAGACTAAGAGAACAGATTTGAGGACAGGAACTTTACCATGAAATTTGCATGCCCAAGTAAGCTTTTCTACACATGTGTCAATCAATCAATTGCCATTTATATAGTGCAGCTTATCATCCAGAGGGTATCAAGATGCTAGTTGGAGGATGTGGGTCAGTCGAAGAGCCAGGTCTTGAGGTCCATCCTGAACTGAGCGAGCGATGGAGACTGCCTGAGGTAGAGTGACATTGTGTTCCAGGCCTGCGCAGTGAGGTAGGAGAAGGATATTCCTCCAGCTGTGCTCTTCCAGATCTTGGGTATGGTGGTGAGGGCCAGTTGCGCACAGCGGAGTTGCTTGAAGAGGGTGTGGAAGGAGAGTTGGTGGGTGAGGTATGCTGGTCCGATGTTGTGGAGGGCCTTGTATGCGTGGGTCAGGAGTTTGAAGGTGATGTTTTTGTTGATGGGGAGCCAGTCTAGGTCTTTCAGGTGGGGAAAGATGTGGCTGTGGTGGGGGATGTCCAGGATCAGTCTGGCCACAGTGTTCTGCATTCTCTGGAGTCTTATTAGGAGTTACTTGTGGATTCTGTCATAGATTGCATTTCCGTAGTCGAGTTTACCGCTGACAAGTGCCTAGATGACCATTTTTCTTGCATCAATGGGGATCAAGAGGCTGGACAGGCCCAGAGGGCAAAGGGCAGCAGTAGCATCAGGTGAAGCTGCACCGGGTGGAGCGGATGTAACGTTGATCAGAGGTCAGTGAAGTCTCTCCTTTCACTGCTCAGTGACTGCCATTAAGAAGGGAAGGGATATGAGAGGGGTTGCTCAGCTGGGAGGTGGGAGAACGGGAAACATGGTGCTTGAAGGTGGTGGACTGCAGGGGCAGTAGTAGCAGGAGATGCATGTGGATCAGAGAAACAGAGAAAAAAGGCAAAAAGGTGTAAAAAGAGTAAAAAGACAGAAAGAAAGGAAAAAGAGCAAAAAGACAGAGAAAGGTACAGAAAAGGCAGAAGGCAGCGGTGAAAGAGACAGAAGGCAACCGCTAGGCCACCAGAGATGAGTTACAGACAGGAGCCTGCAGGTGGAGGAGGGCCTCGAACACAATGAGCCAAGCAGGCTAAGAGGGCAAAGGGCAGCAGCAGAAACAGGTGTAGCTGTGCAGGGGAGCAAATCTAATGCTGACCAGAGGTCAGTGAAGTGGGTTGAAAAGGCTTTCTTTATTTTGCTAATGCTCAAACAGTAAAATGATAGAGTGGCCATGGTGGACCCCCCACTCAATGTTGTGTTGTATATATTATCATTCATTTATACAGTAGTAAATCATACCAGCAGTTTCGATGATAGGGCAGTATGGCTGGAAAGTAGTACAAGGGCGGGCCCATTGCATTAGCCAACTAACACCTCATCATATGTCCTTCATTAACCAATTATACCACCCCCTCATTTCGCTTCAGTGGCTTAGCCCTGCCCTTCCTTTACAAAACATTTGTAGTTGGCTTTACTTGACTCCATGGCTTTTCTAACATAGTTAGCCAACAAAATTCCTAAAATGAATGATAGAAGAAGATAGGACTGCAGTGATTATGTTTTGTTGAATTTCTTCTTAAAAATAATAAGGGGAGGCATATCTTGCATCTGAAATGTATTATGTCTTTTCCAGCCATACCAACCACTAGTGCTGTGGCAAGGGGCAGTGCCAATGTGCCACATGTGGCAGCAATTGAAGGGGGAGAACCAGCAGCAGCAGGGGCAGGTGATAGTAAGTCACATTGCTTGCCTATTGACAATTACTAGTAAACTCATTGCAAGTGCATTTTGAACCCCCACTTTAGCAGTTACAGCAGGGGTTGAGTTCTTAAGGTCTCTTCTGTCTGCAACTCAGTAGACAAAAGCGCTTGATGAATGCTACAATTCATGAGTTGATGGAAAAGGGAAAGAAGGGTGGACGTTAAAAGAATCAATGGGTAAAATGGTATATGAGTGATAGGATCTGTGGGTGAGTTAAAGGGTGCATACGTGGGTGATAGGCAATGCATGGGTGGGTGAAAGGATATATAAAATGTTATATGGGTGAAGGAATGCCTGGTGGGTGAAGGATAGCTAGACAAAAGGATGTCCAGGTGTGTTAAAGGATGGGTGGATAGGTACAGATGCGTGGGTGAATGGACGGATAGGTGAAAGGATAGTTGAGAGGGTAGATAGGTGAGGGTGGAATGGTGAAAGACTGGATGAGAGAATGTAAAGCTTGAAAAGTGGGTATGAAAGGTTGAATAGAACAATGAAAGGATGAATGGAATATTTCTTGAATGATGAAATAAGGGAGCTTTTTCTGGAGAGGGACATGTTCACCTACTTCCCTGGCTTTGCTTGGTTGTCAAAGATTTTGTTCAAAGTGGGGGATATTTTAACGTTCTGCCTACTATCTTAAATTTCTGTATTTGTTAAGCAAGACAAATATGTATCCTCCTATCCATCATCATTCATCACCTCCCAGCCCATGGCATTCAGTCACCCATGCCATGACCTAATTGCAGAATGGTTAAATTCCGTAGTACAATAGAGTTGTCTGTGCAATGTGTGCCTGATTCAGTTAATGCAGCATTAACAAAGTTTTCAATGCATTGCAAACTGAAAATAAGGTGTTTATCCCTTTCCTCAAGTACCAAGTCAGTCCCCTCATAGTATTTCACTCCTTTATTCTTTCTTAAGTTCTGTCCCAGCATACCAAAAAAAAAGAAAAATCTATTTTTGGATGTACCATATTTTTCTGGATAAGTGGGTCCTATATTTTAAGACTTCCATAATGGATTCATGCATGTTTAGAATTTTCCTTTCACCATTTGTCAACTACAGTGAGGCATGTGTGGGTAAACAATTGCCCTGTGACTCATTGTCAGTCACAACAAATTCCGGTGGTCCTACGGGACCAGCGATGTACTGCTACTGTGGTAATGTAATTTTAAACAAGTGTTAGAGCACAGCTCAGTTTACAATTTGTCTTTTATACTTTTGTTCTTTCTTGAGATAGTTACATATGGTGGTCCACCTACATGCCAGGAGATAGCAGCCCCGCTGTGGCGGCTGATGTTGGAGGCCATCCGTTTGGAATATCAGCATCTGGTGGATCTGCAGGGGAAGGAGGATGAGGCAGATGCCTTAACCCCTGGCCCCAGTTCCTCTAGACAGCTGCCAGAGCCTCCAGCCTCTCAGTTGCAACACAATTGGCAGTGTCGCCCCCACCTGACAGTCACCCATCCATGTCGGATTACTGCTGCCCTCCTCCTGCTCAGACAGCATTTTCTAATGCCCCATCCTGCAACATCTGGAGTGCCTTGTCTGCAGGGGGGCACACATCGAGGGAAGCCTTGACGATCTCCAGATCCATGTGTTGAATGCCCTCTTTTAGTCCTTTATTAAATTTTTGTTTTGGTGAAGGGACATTTTTTGTGGGTGGAGAGAAATGTAATTGTATTAAAAAAAGTATAAATCTGGGCCTAAATTTTTCTTTGGACATTGCTTTGGGATGCAGTGGTTTGTTTCTGGAAAGGGATGGCCTGTTGTGGGTGGAAAAGATGGGTTTTATAATTGCTAAAAAAATAAAAGGAAAAACACTTATTTTTCTTTATTTATACCTCAAATCAATTTAATATTTTACTTTGCACTGCTATGTGTTAGAGTAGCCTGCTTTTAAAAATATCTGCCTAAAAAAGTACATACCAGTTAATTAGACCCTTGTCCTACTACCTTTCATAACTATATTGAACACTAGGGGGAATGTCATTGCCTATTTTGCCAACAACAATCTAGATAAACACATCTTCAGTAAAAGTTAGTTACCAACTAAACTAGTTCACTTCACTCCATAGTTTTCCCACCTGAATAGATAAAGGGGGGTCTGCTACCTCTCTCAATCTTCTTACTGCAGGTTTCCAAAGGTGTCAGCTTATGAGAGTGGTAGTGACATGTAGGCTCTCATTCTTCTAAGGGACTACTGGATTTGAGCGGCAGAATCACCTGTGGTGTGGGAGACTGAGTCTAACTCACTACAGGTGACACCTGTAGCCCCAATCTGGGTTTTGTGCTCCGGCTAACTAGAAGTGCCTCATCTCCAACCAAGAGCAGGGAAGATTGGGCAGCCGAGCGCATGACGCAAGTGACTCCTCAGGGAAATCGTGGTCACTCAGATTGCATCCTTTTCTCTCAGTTACATTAGTCTCACATATACAAAGACAAGCAGAGCCAGTATATGCTTCAATAAGGTTTTAATGAGGTAACTGCATCTTAGATAATAAAGCATGTACTGCAAAAACAAGGACGATAAAGCATGACAGAATTAAAATTGTGACAAGAGTGAGAAGCATAGAAATAATGCTACCATATTGTCACTAGAGTTAATAGACTAACTCCTAACTATTTTATATTAGAGCACAGCATGTTAAGCTCTAATTCTGCCCTTCAGGTTCCCCTATACCTGAGCAAAGGCCTGAAGTCTGCATAAGCATCTGTAGCCAAGCATTCAGCAATCAGCATACAGTTGTGGTCATCTGGCTGGAGTTTCCCTCTAACGTGTGTGGGACAGGGAAGTGTTTTTATAATAAAACAGCTGATGTTCTGAGAAAATGTCCCTATGTAAGGATGTGTATATTTTTATGACTACCAGAGACAAAGCGTTACCACGTTTACTGGCAACCTATCTTACTGCAGCCTAGAGAGAAGCACAAAGTGAAATAAATGTCTTGTTTGAGAGCACAGTGCTGACCTAGGCAAAGAACAGCTAGGTAGAGAGAAATAAAACAAGACTGTAAATGTGGCTATTGTTAAAATAGTAAACAAAGCTGAATAAAATATAGCTAGGTACAGTTCACAGCTGCCGGCCTACTGAGTTAAAATAACGTGTATGGAGCTATGGCAAAAATGGCTACACAACAGTAGTAGTAGTAGGCTAGCTCACTAAGAGGGAAGGAAAAGAGTCACAAGTAGTGTCACACTCCAACCTAGGTAAACTCCAACTGTAATATTAATCAAAGGATTATTCATAACAGGCAACTAGTTTGAAAGAAAATACAGGATTAGTTGGTTACATTATTTATATTATAACTTTAGAAAGACTGAGATCAGACTACCACCATGACACAACAAAATGGACTTGATATGGCAACACAAATTAGCAATTGTAATTTCTTCTGAGTATTGCAGAGCTAGTGTTTAATTAAAACCAAACTTATGAAATCCTCGAATCAGGAGAAGTGGACTCAGAGTCTGGAGTGGACAAGGTTAAGCTTTTACACAACACAGCACAAGGCCTGAATGATAATGTTGATGACTGATGCATGGGTGGGTGAATGGGGCCAGGGTGGGATATTGCTCAGGTGTTAGAAGATTACGTAGTGGGTTTGTTGTTGCTTTCACCACATCCATCCCACCAGTAGTATGTTGCTGACATAGGGCCTGATTGAAATCTTGGCCATCCTGATCCCTCTGTCATTTTTCTGTTTGGAAACCCTCCTACTGCCTTGACGGTCTGCCCACCCTATTTAGATGTTATCACGCCCATAGGTGAAAGAGCCCAGATGGTCTGCTGTCACCGCCAAGAATCACAGCCTGTGTCAGCAGCGCCATAGGCAGAAGTGTCTGACATTGGGACTCCAGCCCCTTTTCCCGCTGAGCCAATCACGATGTGCATTCCTGCTGACTCAAATGTGGTGGCTAAACCTCCACACCTCAGTTGGTGGGCTGAGTGGGATATACGCACAAAACTCACCTTTTTTCCACTGCTGTTACTGGACCAAGATGAAAACCAATGCTGTTGTTGCTGTAACAGAAGGTATGCCATTCTTCTATCTGTCATTGTTGGAACAGCCTCTGTACAGTAGCTCTGGACTCAAGCTTGTTTACCAAAAGTTTGAAAACAACAGTACAATAACTTTCAATGCATATGTCTGTGTGTCATACTTAATAAAAATAAAAAAAAACACCTCAAGATATCAGTAGTATCCACCAATTTAGCGCTAACTATCTTCACAGCAATGGACACCTACACCTTAAATCACAGCAATCCCAAATAAAAATGTTTCCATACAGGTGTTTGCAAGAATGTCCCCTAACAAATAGATCTAATACATCAATAGTATGATCAATAGCAACTACTCAATTCCATGGTACTGTAGCGATTGTAATACAAAATGCTACAAATGGGGTGTGCAAAGAATGTACAACCAATCTTACCTCTAAACTACAAACATGTCAGAGAGCTATCAAGGTCACATGTCCTCTTGGTGTCTGCAATTTGTGACAAACCATGGATGACATTTAACCCTAAAGTGTCATGTTCCCCTTGTAACAAATATGTGCATCTTATTGACACAGCACGACAAAATAAACACACATGCATTCTCAAGTCATAATATCAGAAACACATATAAGTGTGGTGTAAGTGTCCAGTAACAAAATTAAAGTTTGCACCAAAATTAAAATATGTCCATCACTAATGTGCAACACTAACGTATGCATGTAGCAAAAAAACAACTAAAATATACAAACTGTGTTTGTCAGTGTCATAAAAGAGAGAAAGTACATGGCTCAAACATGAACAAAAATAACATCATCAGCAAACAATTAACAATTAAAAATGAGGCCAGGACAAAGGTATTCTCAACATAATCCCCCTTACATGTGAATGAGATGTCTCTCAATGCTAATTCTGAAAAGTCAATCAGAATAAATACAGAAATGCATTAGCCCACGTGGGCCACAATGGCTTTCAGGCCCACCACTTGCCTCTTACATTCACTGCCAGAATGAAACTCCTCTGAAAGGGGCAACTATGGGGCAGGGAACAGGCACCTCAGTGATGTTACCTGAGGGGAGGACCTTTGGTTTGGAATGTGTGGTTTTGGGAGGGGTGATGTTGGGTTTGGGAAGGGTGGACTGGATTTGGTAGAGGGGTTTTGGGAGGGGTAGTTTTGGGTTTGGGAGCAGTAGGTTGGGGTTTGGAGTGTGTTGGGATTGGGAAGGGGTGGGTTGGGATGTGGAAAGGGTGGGTTGATGAGAGGAAGGGGTAGGGCAGGTGTGGAAGGGGGGTGAAAACATTTGGGTGGGGTGTTCATGGATGAGGGCAGACATAAGGTCCTCTTTGGGAAAACAGTAGGCTGACTAGTAGGGAGTTTGGGTTGGGAGGTAGAGGGAGCAGCTGTGTCTATTCTGCATGTGTCTGCTAAATGTGTGGATGCCTGAGGGTCTAGTGTATGTGCTGTTTGTTTTGTTTTATGTTTCTTACTGGGTGTCTGTTAAGTGTGTGAGTGTGGCCATTTGTGTTCAGTATGTGTTGTGTGGATGTGTCTATTGTAGAGGTGGTATGTGTTGTGGTGTCTGTGGGTATGCTGATGCATATATGTGTCATGGTGGGTATGTTGCTGGTATGTGTGGGTGTTGGTGTAGTGGTGGGTGTTGTGTCTGTGAGTGTGCTGGTAATGTGTATGGGTGTTGGTGTAGTGGTTGGTATAGTGTTTGCAGGTATGCTGTTGGTGAGTATGGATGTCAGTGTCATGGCAGGCACGGTGTCTGCAGGTGTGCTGGTAGTAGGTGTGTGTGTTTGTGTCATGGTGGGTGGTGTGCCTGTGGGTACACTTGTGGCGGTGGGCTGTATGGAGTCTACAAGTGTGTGTCTGTGTTTCTTGGTATGACGGTGGAGGATGTGCTGCTTGTTGTCATTGTAGTGGGTACTTGCAAATGTTTGAGTGTTCTTGGGATAGGGCTCGGTGGAGGGATTTTGGATGGGGAAGGGGTGGGAGTCTGTGCACAAGGTTCGGGCAAGTGAGAGGCTGCATTCAATGAAGAGAACGGATCTTGGAATGACCACTGTAGGCTAGACAGGGCTTAGTGAATGCCATCCAGGTAAGTCAACATCTGGATATTCTGGCTGGCCATTCCCTGCATAGAATTCTTATTGCGGTCAGGCCTACAGCAATAGTCCTCATAAGATCCTAATTGAGCACAGCCTGGGACACTGGGGAGGGGGGAAGTGCCTGCTGTGAAGGTGATGTCACCCCTTTTAGGGGTGGCTCTGTCCAACCGGGGTGGAGCAAGATGGAGGGTGGAGATTGGACCATGGGTGTCAGACAGCCATGCATGTGTAACAGTCACTCCAGGGTCTGCCACCACTAGGTAAAGGTGCTCATTGAAGACCTCTGAAGAAAATGTAGAGTCACTTGTGGTCTCTGTGCTAGTACCCTCACCCTCTGTGTCCAGGGTACCTCGGTATCTGTGGTGTCCACAGCGAGCCACACTGGCTAGCTTCTTCCCCACCGACATGGCCGCCATCACCTTCACCTTGCCCAGATGATGCTGAAAAGACAGGTACAACAGTTTGAGGGTACATGTGCAAATGCAATTGTACATGATTTTTTTATCACACACCATTTACCAAAAGTCTAGAAATTCCCCATGCCAGCTCCTATCTCATGCATGCCTTTCTTTCTTATCCACACATGGACCTTGATACATGTCTAATCCATTGCAGTACATATTTCCAAAAGAGCCATGTGTTGGGCTGGAAATTGACTTCCCAAGATGGGATACTACATCCATGTGATGTAACCTTCCATCTGCAAATGTCACTTTAAGTATCACATTTCTCTCCATCATTTCTCATTTTCACAAATCTAAGAATACCAAAATGTTGTTTGTGGGGCGTGTAACTCGCCAATTTGGACATACAATTTCACATTGTTTGACACAGACTGGCTTACATGCACATTTGTGAAGGAATAAGGCATTATGCCAACCTGCCACTGTCACAAGAAACAGTGTTCACATGAAACTCATTTAGTTACAAATGAATAAATAATGACAGTAAGTGCTGCATTGAATTAATCATGCCAATGTTGATTCCTTTAGGACAGTAATTATTCTGTCAGACATAAATCAAAATTAAGTACAAGCAACTAGTACATGAAGTAAAAAAAATCTAACAAAATGTATTCATAAAGGCATAAACAGATCAATGTTGTTGCAAAAAGAACAAATAGCGATAAGTGCAACCCCACTGAAGTGTACCAAAACCAAGGAAGACAAAATATCCAAAATTGTGAAATGGTGGTATATTGGTACACAATATTTGTACAGCCATAGTATTTTAGTACAAAATATGAAAAGAGGGTAATTCCTATGTGAGGCAAAATAATGCAGAGATCTGTCTTCATATACTGTTGATGACATTTTGATACTTTTATCAGTACCAGGGTCATAATTATGATTACAATGAATTAGGAGTATATCCAAATAAAAGTCCTGTGAGGATAGTCAAGAGGGGATACATACTGGTTGCCAGTCTGAAGGAGTCAATATATGGATACCAGATGGAATGCAATAATACGCGGATATCTGTGGGTAAAAGGCTGCATTGAAATTGAGTAACATCAGGGCACTATAGGACATATTTTTAAAAAGTGGCACTGCGCACAGTGCAGCATCATTTTTCTGGTGCCCTTTATTGCCCCCTTACTGCCACCATGTGTGCGTCATATTTAAAATACAGCACACCATGGTGCAGGGTAGGGGGCAATAGTATAATTCTTCTTGACGCAATTGATGCACTCTACAGGAGTAGCACCAAAAGTTTGTCCCTAGTCCTGCAGAGTACCTAAGGGCCCGTTGAATTCAATGGCATGTCCCCTTTTAACTCCTGCTCTGAGCAGGCGTTGAAAGTGCCGAAAAGATTGATGCAAGGAAAACTGTTAGATTTCATTGCACCATATTTTAGGCCCCTCCTAATGGTGGAATGCCACCTTTGCCTACATCATGCCTGGAGCAGATATAGGGCCTGATTACAACTTTGGAGGAGGTGTTAATCCGTCCCAAAAGTGACAGTAAAGTGACGGATATACCACCAGCCGTATTATGAGTCCATTATATCCTATGGAACTCGTAATACGGCTGGTGGTATTTCCGTCACATTTGGGACGGATTAACACCTCCTCCAAAGTTGTAATCAGGCCCATAGTGTAGTTCTTTGGTTTACAAAGTGGCACAATGCATGCATTGCACCACTTTGTAAATATGGCGCAGCGTTTTTGGCCTTCTAACCTCACATAAACGTGTACAAATTATGCTAATGTGGTGTTTGAGTGGCACTAGGGTCTCCTAATTATGCCCCTATGTGTTTAATCAAAAAAGATAAAAAAGGGGAATGCCTCTTACCTAAGTGTAAAAGAAAAACAACCAATGTGTCTAAATATCAAAAGAGTAGCCATGGAATGCCTGACGAAACATCAGATTGCAGAGAAAAATAACAGAATACATGAGTCTGAGACAGGTACTGATTGACAAATGTGAGAAAGGAAAGAAGCAGCAGCTGCAGAAGGAGCTACAGGCTTACATGCTTACAGAGTATCTAAAGGCATGTAGTTCCCCATTTGGGTTGCAGGTCTGGAACATGCTTGGAATTTTCCATGAGGATAAGAATTTTAAAGGGGCTTCCTACCAGATCGCTACTAAATGCTCTAGGCACTGGATGGTGCTAGGCATTGAATCTGCACTGGAAAATAGTAAAGGAGAAATAACCAAGTTAGAGAAGGAACCGTGAGGCTTTTACCTCATGGAAGAAGTTAAAGCAGCATCAGAAAAGCTGAATAAAACCCTCTGCATGCCATGTCAACACACCAAGCTAAAGGTAGGGGGGGGGGGTGAGGGTTTGGTGCAGTGTGGTTCAGATGGGAGGGGATTGAGGGATAGGAGGGAGCTTGGGACGGGTCGGGCTCCAGGGCTCAAAGGGGTAAGACATGGAGGTGGGTGACAATCAAAGGGGCTGAACGGGGAAAAACAATAGGACAATTTGCAGCAGAGGGAGGGGAAAAGAAAGATAATTTGTAATGTCTTGTTGTAAGCTTATAAGAGAATTATGTCATGCAATGTGAATGGCTCAAATAATAGAGTAAAATGTCAAGACGTTTTAGCTTAGTTTAGATCCTTAAAAGCAGACATAATATTTCTGCAGGAGACACAGCTAAAGAAGGATAGTAGTTTCCTCCCTCGCATGCCTTCAAATACACAACACACATTTTTTGCCTCTTCACAGGCCTCACACCGTGGGGTGGCAATTTTAATCACAATCATAGCCCAATTAGAGGTTCTTAAGGTACTTTGCGATCCAGTGGCTAGATGGATTTTTGTTAAAATGTGTATAGGAAATTAATTACATAAACTTATAAGCCATTATGGTCCCATAGAGGACATACCCTCCCCACTGTATGATCTTTATTATTCTCTTTTACAACAAGAGATGGGAAATGTAATAATAGGTGGGGATTTTAATTTAATTCAGGATTTGCTGTTGTGGACACTTCACGGGCAAATAAACATCAAATTAAGCCCAAATCTGCTTGTCCATTACAAATTTCTTCAGGACTTTGCTCTTATCGAACCATGGTCATTCAAAACGGTATGGCACTGCTTCATGGATAGATTTCTTTTTAATATCACACTCGGTTTCCTGGGGAGAAACTGCTATATTAAACAATCCATTCTCTGATCACTTAATTATTAATTTCACTGTAAAGCATGCAGCAGCATTCACACAAAAAACAAGATGGTGTTTTAATAAAACACTTCCTACAGAGGATATTTGGCGCGCAGATGAATAGTAATTTGGACAAATTTCTAAGGGTTAAAGCAGACACGGCTTCCGACGTCTCAGTATGGCTGGCTCTAAAGGTGTATTTAGAGGTCAGGCAATTTATTTTTAGGCAGCTCAAAGACAGGAGGAGAAAAGATAGTGTACAGAGCTTTCTAAGAGTTTAGATGAAGGTGTAAAAACACATGCCCTGACCCCTAACAAGGACACACAGGTGGCTTTAGATAATGCTAAATTTAAATTTGGAGCTTGTTTTTACTGCTAAGGAAATAATCACACATCCCACCTCCAGAAAAGTTATGAGGAAAATGAATTTATAGGTAAATATTTGGCCTGGTCTTTGAAACGAAGAACCAATGGCAACATCATCAAAACAACGATGATCCTGAGGCCAAAACAGTTTATGTGCAATCATCTGAGATTGCTCAGATATTTTTACAACATTATGCTAAAATATATTCCAAACCCAAAGTAGATTGAGCTCCGTTATCAAGAGCTGGTTAGAGATAATTCACATTCCTACATTGACCTCAGAACAAGCGGATTTCATAACAGCACCATAACTCTTAAAGAGGTGCAGCTAGCAATCACGTTTACAGCTACTGTAAAAGCCTGTGGGAAGGACAGATTACTGGCCAGTCGATAGGTTATTTTTGCAGCAATTAGCTCTGTTCCACATTTGACCTTTTAACAACATTCTTGAGGGATGCCCTATACCTGGCTCCTTTACAGACTTGGTGGCAGTGAGCTCCATCAAAAAGGATAAACCAGAGGCTGAGCCGAATTCTTCCCACCCCATAAGCCTCTTAAATAGTGACTTTAAGCTGTTTACTAAAATATTGGCAAACAGGATTTCTTCTGTAACATCTTTGATTATTCATGGTGATCAAAATGGGTTTTACCCAGGAGGTTAATGTCTACAAATCTTTTGGTGCAAGCTATAGACTTTTTTCAATTCAGAATGTGACAGCCGCTGCTATAATGCTTGATGCAGAAAAAACATCAAATTTAGTTGAATGGGAAGTATAATTTTCTATTCTTCATAAATTTGCATTTCCGGTGGAGTTTCTCAGCTTGCTAAGAAAGTTATATACCGGGACCGAAGCTTCCATAATTATAAATAACCCCAGGCTGAGAAGATACTTATCAAGCACAGTACTCGTCAAGGGTGCCCAATGTCTCCTATCTTAGCTACGCTATTTATAGAACCACTAGCTTTTGTCATGCGTCAGTATCAGTCCATCTGCCTGCCTATTGCAGGAGCTCCTAAGTTTAAGCTGTATGTAAATGACATTGTACTCTATTTAGCTGCAAACAAGGCAAACGTTCAGCGTGCTTTTGATAAAATTGCAGAATTCTCTGTTATCGGTGGTTATAAAATTAATCAGACTACTTTGAAAGCCTTACTGTTTAATATCTCTTCAGAGATTCTTCCAGTAACTATGCACAAGATATTTGAAACCGGACGTCCCATTAGATCTGGGGGTTAAAGTCACTTCTAATTATGCTAATTTGTATAGTTTTAACTGTAAGTTTTTATTAGTTAAAACGCTGAATCTATTACACAGCTGGGATAGTCTTCCTCTAAGGATCATAGGGCGTATTTCCCTTTTAAAGGTAAATCTATTGAAGCTGTCCTTCGTTTTTGCTAATATTATGATAAAAATAATGAATTCATTTTTGAAAGCATTAATACTGACATCCACGCATTTATTTATCAAATGAAACCTCCAAGGGTTAAGCTCTCAATTATTCACTGAACTCAGGAAGAGTGAGGCTTATCTCTTTCATGTTTTAAAAATTGCTATCAAGTGGCCCTACTAAGCTAGCTAACCTCTGCTCCAATAAATAAAGCCGGTGAAGGTAATTTTTATTTGAACATAATGTTAAAAGTTGCCGGGACCGACCGTGCCTCTTTCACATAGATTCCCAAGCACCCTAAGAGGACTCGTTATAAAACACCTCAAATTATAGTGGATCGTTTTAATCTCATCTGGCAACAATATAACGTCTCATATTTCCATCCAGGGTTAAAACTTGAATGCTGCTCAGGGTTTAGTTCAAGTTTCGGTCATTGTACGATTAATAGAAAGGCAGCTCTTGGATTTCGGTGGCTGAGAGATTCTTTTCGCAATAATGATTTGGTCTCATGTAAAACACTTAGGGTCAGATGTCTGAAAAGTTTTTGCACTCGCAAACGGTGCGAATCGCAAAAATCAGCCTTTTGCGAGTGCAAAAACGTGGTCTGCGATACATGAAAAGCATTTGCAGACCAAAAATAAGAAATCGCAAAAATTTCGATTTTTTGCGTTGTGACCTGGTTTTGCCAGTCGCATTTTGCGATTCGGTATTTCCAGTAGGAAATTGCAAGGCGCAAAATGCGATTCGCAAATTCCAAGTCGCAAAGAGATGGATAAAAAAATCGCAATTTGTGAATTTTCGCAGAATGGCATTTTGCACATGCGAAATACCACTAAGTGAAACCAGGTGGTATACAGGTGCAACCTATATAAAGAGGCCCAGAATGCCTCAGACTCTTTTCCACAATGGCTGCACTCTACGTCATGGCGAGGAGGATGAGGATCTTGGCAGGTTTGAGGAGAGGGAGGAGGAGACAGGAGCGCATTTTCAGAGTGCGCATTACACTTTTTGACCTGACAGAGGAGGAAACATTTGAGAGGTATAGGTTGAACTCAGCCATGATACTTGATCTGATAGCTGAGCTACAACCCATACTGCAGCGCAGAACACTAAGGACCCACAGCATATCCACCCATGTACAGGTATTATGCTCCCTACATCTACTTGCCTCAGGGAGCTATTAAGGGGTCATAGCAGCAGCTGGAGGGGTTTCACAGAGTACCTTCTCCAGATTTTTCAATGCATTTATCAACGCCATGCTAAGCAAACTCCAACAGTACATCAGATTTCCCCACCCCACATAGGAAATACAGCAGACAAAAATAGAGTTTTACCAGATAGCACAGTTCCCCCACGTCCTAGGTGCCATAGATGGCACACATGTGGCAATCTGTCCACCATCAGCCACAGAGTATGTGTACCGAAACCGTAATGCCTCCTATATCATAACTGATCTCGTGGCCAGGTCCCAAGTGAGCACACATGATTCGTACATCTTTCGCCACAGTGGCATTCACATGAGACTGCTAGCTGGGGAGTTTGGTGAAGGATATCTACTAGGTAATGTCACTCTGTAAACTGGTGCATAGATGGCAAACCCATGTCAGATGGCTCAGTTACTCATCACACCTTCTGTCCCTTCCAGGAGACAGTGCCTACGCAGTGCGCACCTACATGATGACGCCCTACCTCAATCCCACAACACCAGCAGAACGGAGATACAATGCAGCACACAGGGCAACCCGCAACGTGGTGGAGTTCACATTTGGACTGCTGAAGAGTCGCTTCCGTTGCCTCCACAAAAGTGGAGGGGCACTAGAGTACAGTCCAGAGACCACATGTAGAATAGTGGCTACTTGTGCAATCTTGCACAATATAGCTACAACCAGAGGCATACCTATAGAAATCAGTGACACTAAATCAGATGAGGATGACCATCCCATACCACCCCTACAGCCAGCAGACAGGACCAGTGCAGCAGAGGAAAGGCAAAGGCGTGCCGACATCACACACAACCATTTCAGACGTGAGTATGAATGACAAAAATCCACTGACAACTGTACCTGTAGTGATATAAATGTATTACCTTACGTCAGGTAATGAATGATTGATAAATAAATTAAACAGGTGATGTTAGAAACGCAAAATAACTAATTAACAGAGTCACGCACTATTCCCTCATAGTGGCAACAGCAGTGTAATGGCAGCAAGAGTCACTTTCTCCTCCCACGCACACCACTTGGCTGCCCAGTTAAGTCACTGGCACATTGATTGTCACCTTCAGTGGCAGTGCTGCGCCTGGCACTGCGCCGTCTGGTGTCTGCTGCTGGCACGGCAACACTACTGAGGCTTGAACTGTCCTCAGTGTCCCCCAAGGCTACCTCACTGGGAGTGGCAGATCTCTGTCCCATTACGTGTTCAATCACATTTGTGATGTGCACTAGTCTCTGGACAACATCCCTGCTGGTATGTGCAGCCTCCACTTGTGCCGCCACTGCGTGACGGGTGATTAGTGCAGTGGAATTCGCCATCCTGTTGGAGGACCTGCAGTAGCTGCCAAACATTGTCCGGAATCTGTGTTCCTGTCTGCGCCGGCTAACCCTTTCATGGTGCATCTCCTGGCAGAGGTCACGGACAGCACTAGTTAGGTCCCTGGTGTCCTCAGAAGCCTGCATCTGTCCCTCACGCAGCTGTGAAATGTTGCTAGTTAGTGTGTCCAGTTGCCGATGCAGGCCCATCATGTGTCGGTTGTGCACTCGCAGGTTCCAGTCCAAACTAAGTATGCACTTGTTTTGCAGGCGCTGCTGCTGCAACATAGCAGCCTCAAGGCCACCGAATAAGGACGGACCCTTACCTGCCTCATGAGGTTGCTGCTGGGACTCTGTTGCAATCCTGCGTGGTGCTGGCTGACCCCTGCCCTCCTGAATCTGGCTGCGCCTGTCAGTTGCAGACGGTGTGCTTGGCCCTTCCAAGTGCTCATCCGAGTCGCTGCTGAACTCTGGCAGTGGTAGTGCCCTGGGCCTGCGGAGGACAGTGGATATGTGGAGGGACCCACTGGTGTTGGTGTCCGAGGGCTGATGGGTGTCCGCAATTTGTTACATGGCCAATTGCGACTCGGAAATAGCGATTTCTTAAAAATCGCTATTTGCGATTCGCAAGCTCATGTTTTCATACATCTGGCCCTTAGTCTAGAAAATAAAATGTGACCCCAAATCTGTATATTGGCTTCATTTAAATACAGCATCTATGTAGGAGTTATCTGACAGATATACCCTAGGTGACCCAGAAAATATGTCAGGCCTTTTTCATTTCTCGGCTAACCGGAAATTGGAAACTGGTATAGGGTACTATTTCAGAATGTAGGAATAAATCTAGTGCCGAACCATTTGAGTAAAATAACAACTACCATGGGTTGTGAAGTAACTAGAGCACACTGGAAGTACTATAATCAGATTACAGGAAAAAACATATGGACAGTGATCTTTAAAATTTTGGCCCTTTACGGTAAATGGATCCAGAAAAAATCAAATGGATGTATGATGGAGCCAAGGTGATGTGGGTCGGAATCTGGGGGCTGGCTACATAACATTTTCACGTGTCCTGAATTAAGCACATTTTCGACTAATATCTTAAATGAGATAGGGGAGTGGCTTGAACCGGTAATTGTCCCTGATCCTTTAGGGACTCCTTTTGGAACCCCACCTATGGCAAACAATCTCTCGATTGAGCTTAACCAGCATTGCCTCACTACTATTTTATTAACCAAATCCTTAATCTTAGCCAACCTGAAATCCAGAAACATACCTACTATTACTCAATGTTATACAAAAGTGGTGAAGGTAATAAATCATGAGAATTTGTACGTGAAGAGATTTGGGGCTAAAAAGCGATCTAATAAAATTTGGTCAAATTGGGAAGGCAAAGGAGAGAAATATTTGTGATAATCAGGTAACTGTGGGAAATATGGAAAGCTTTCTTTAATTGTTGACAAGACGTATAATTTAACCTCCATGATTATGGTACTTGATTAATTAATCCATGGCTAATCCTATTTCACAAATGGTATAAAATGTTATAAGTGTCCGTGTACTTTCCAATGTTTCAAATTTATTGTATTGATGTTTACATTTGATTAGCTTATGATGTGAAATGTTATTTAGGAGCAGCATGGTACTCTGTCTGGTGCATTATTATAAATAAAAAATAATAAATACATAAATACTGTTCTTGAATTTAATACAATTGAACTTAGAAAAAAAGGCAGATAGGTTTCAAAAGGACATTAAGAATTTCCACAAAGAGAAGGCATATCCTTATCTATTAGATGGCTACCATACTCAGACACAGCTTCCAATAGGAACATCACTGATATTTTTTTTCCATACATGTAGACATTTGAACCCAGGTATGGGTAGGAGATGAAGACCTAAGGCCTTCAGGCTATCTCTAGACCTTGCAACCATAGAGAAAAGGGATGCTATAAAAAAAAAAAAAGATTCTGCTAAATAGGCAAACATTTCTGGATTTGTGTCACCAACTGTAGCCTGATTTGCCTCACAATATGAATACAACAGCAATAACACCAATAATGAAACTCAGGACAGTACTTCATTGTGTGGTCACTGGATCTTTTCCATACACTGTGGCAATAACTAAAGGCATGTCCCAGCCAACTTTCAGTGGTATGCTACAAGTGGTCCTTTCTTCAATTCTGGAGACACATCAACAGCTACATTCAGTTCCCATGACAACAGGATTTGGCCACTGCAAAGGGAGAATGTTATGCTTTGGGTGGACTACCACACTCAAGGGAACAGGTCTACCCCAGTTGGAACTACTTCCATTCCATAAATGTACAAGTTGTTTTCTTAGAAGAGTTGTACATCTCAAAGATGTCACAACTTGGACCTGAGAGGGACTGGCTTACTGGTGAGTACAATACGACTTGAGGATCATTTGCTTGAATCCTAGTTGAGGAAGGTGCAATGGATTGATATGATATTAATCTATTGATATGATGCTGACATGTCGGAGACTCAGTGTATTCTAACTGACCAGGGTTGTTGGCACTGCTGAGGAATCCAACAACCCCAGGGGATGTCTGCTTTAATGGAAGAACACAGAGACCAGTGGAGCAGGCTTTTAGGCTCCTCAAGGCTAGGTTTAGGTGCCTGGACAAGACCGGTGGTTCCTTCATCTACTCACTCGATAAAGTATGCCATATCACAGTTGCCAGCTAAATGTTACACAACATTTCCCTGCGATGGAACATCCCAATCATTGCAGAGGTGGGAGACCATGAAAAGCCACCAAGATGTTGAAAAGCTCAATAAAGATGACATTGGTGAAGAAGAAGGAACTGATGTACATCAGAGAGGATGTTGAAATACCAAAGAAGATGACAGTGGTGAAGAAGAAGAAATTGACCTATGTCAAGATGTCATTGACTACTTCTTCACCTGAGTGTACCTTTACATACTGTAATCTCCAATGTTAGTACAACTTGTGACATAGGGAACATATCAGTCTGCAATGGTAATTTGGTAGGAATGGTCAGTTCAGGAATGTCCAAGACAAAGATGTTAATGGATCAGAGTTTCCTTACATTGACTATTGTGATCGTTGCCATGGATTAACTTTGCTTTTACTAAGTATATGTTTGCTCCTAACTTGTTATTTGAGTTAGGTTTGATAGATGGAATCATTAATTATCCCTTGTTATGCTGGTTCAGGCTCCATCACCATGTAATCTTCGTTTGGCCATTTCAAAGTTATGACATTTGTAGCTTTATGTTGCTGTTGGAAAGTACAAAGTGAACATGGGTTGATCATGTGACAGACACCCGCTTGGGATGGACGGATCTTGTACAGAGACAACTTGCACTGTGATTGAATGTAAGCTCAGGAGATTGGATAAGACCTGTGTTCTGTGTTGTGTGGCCATCAAGGTAATATCTGCCACTTAACTCGCTCAATCCACATGTGTATGTCTTGCCATAGCATACTGTTCTTCCTTGTTATTCATGTTTCTCCTAATTATTGATAGAACATTTTTTAGGATACCCCTGAATGGTGATTGTAACATTGCACCAAGTACTGCTACAGTATCCTGTAATGGTCATGTGTTCTCAAATTGTTATACTGCCATGATGTAGACTATTGGTGTTATGGATGTACAATTCCTATTGTGATATAGCTCCAGCTGAGGTCATGCATCAATGATAGTTTGCCAATTTAATCTGATCCCATGTAATATTCTCTTTCTTCCATGTTACCAAGGTCTAGGAGTGTCCACCTCTAAATGGCAGTCTATTGGAGTTATGCAGGTTTGGTGAAATTCAGCTCTGAATTTGTCTAAGGCGAGTTATGTATGACACCAATATATTTGGATTTTGAATTCTTGCATTAGAATGAAATAGGTAACACATTACATCTTTGTTATTTCTAATTTTCCTTTGCAAATAATTGTTCAATAGAAATGACAAAATGACGATGGAAGACAGACATGAAAAATGAAAAGCTACGATAAATCCAATAAGAGTCTTGTAGTTTGTGTCCATATCATTTATTTCCTTGACACAAAAGGACAGAAAGGAGATTCAAAGAATGAGAAAAAGAACAACAAATCTATTAGTGTGGATAAAAGTAAAGCAATAAAGCCAAAAACAGTTTGAAGTCCAATATATAATATACAACTGTCCTGAAAAACAGTAAATGTGTCCCTGAAATAGTCCACAGAGTGAATGGTGGACACACTGAAGGAGATTAGGATCTGTGTCACTTGGAGGTCTTGCCATTCTTTCCTAGTGGTACGGATGACTGTCCCCTCCAGGGGGGGTGGCATGGGTCCATGGACTGGGGTGGGAGGAGCATGCTCCTCATGTGGCAGGCCTTTCTGTCTGTGGCTGGCAGTGGTGTTCTAAGTCCAGATTGAGAAGGACCACATACAGGGGCAGATGGTATGGGAAAGTCCTGCATATGTAGTGATACATGTCAAGATGCATCCCATTCAGAGAGCTCATTTTGTCATTGTGGTTTTGTACTTCCAACATGAGCTCCCTGTGCACCTTCTGGATCTCTCAGAGCTCAGTTACAACCTGGCCCATCACATCTTGAGACTGTTGTACTATTCCCAAGACTAGGTCAATGGTGGCCTGGTTGACAAATATACTGGTGACCTCACTTTTCTGGCCCACAGATTCCCTTCTATTACCCCTATTCCCACTACCCCCACTACCATGTGCTCTTGTGGCAGTGTGCCTCATCCCATTGGGTCCTAGCACAACTGGTGGTGGATTGGTGTTGTCTCAACAGCAGCCAGGACTGGGGGGCACAAGATCAGTGTGTAGTTCCTCGGTACACAGGAAGCAGAGATATCCTGAGATGTTTTTGCAAGTGGGATGGGAGGTGTAAGTGTGTGGGGTGAGTCAGACTCACTGGAGCTGTCTGGCCAGACAAACCAGATGGACCAGGTTGCTCCTGATCATTTGGACTTGCAGGACTGGAGTCCTCACTGAAGGATTGATCCTGGTCTGGATTGGAGGTGTCTTGTGTGGCAGATGGTGGTGAACTGACCCAGAGATTGGACCTGAGAAGAAAGCAGGCAAAATGGAATTTGAATCTGGTTTGTACCTCATGTGTCTTTAGCTATAAATGTGGCAATGTAAAAAAGTAAACTGGCTAGGTTACACAAATTCAAACTCCAGTGATGATGTTGTAGAGTTGTCCTGAAATGTAAAATATTATTTCGGAATTGAACATTACATGAAACAGAAATTCCATCCAACACAGTGGTGAGAAGATTAGAGTACTGGACCTTTCCAAAGCCTAGAAGGCCAAAAAGCATTAGACAAAATGTGATTCAATTTAATATTTAAACTGACAATGGTCATCAAATGAACAGTGCATAGTAAATTGTGTGTTGCTACTACTTCTCTTCAGCATGCCATATCACATGGTAGGAAATCTTGGATTCAACAGACTATGAATTATGTGAGCATTTAAATGTCTTTTATGTAGGAGAAGGTGTCAACATGCTTGGGATACAAATACATCCATAGCATGAAAAGATGACTGTCACTGTAAAATTACTTTTTTTAGGTAATTGACCATGAAAGTCACAGTTAAAAAAACAATACTTAAGGCCAGTTGTTAATACAGAAGCATTTAAGATACGATGTGGGCTCACTAAAATGACAACACAACACTCTCCTATAACTCCTTCCCCGCCATGGACGTAATGGTTACGTCCATGGCATCGCCCGTGTGGCGCCATGGACGTAACCATTACGTCCTGCTACCGGCCCTCTGGGGAAGCGCTAGCGCTCCCCCCGAGGGCCACCCCCCACCCCCCCAGGCCAGGGCAGAAAGGGGAATCCCTCCCCCTTCAACCCCTGACCCCCATCCCCCCTGTGACGTCAGCGTGCAATCGCGCGCTGACAATCACAGAGCCTCCCCCATCGCACTGGATTCTTTTGATCACGTGGGGGAGGCAAGGAGAGGCATTAAAGGGAAGGAAATGTATTTCCTTCCCTTTGAAGTCTCTCCCAGGATTTCAAAAGCCAGACTGCTTGCAATCCGGCTTTTGAAACCCCACTAGATACCAGGGATGTTTTTTTTGCTTTTTTAAAGTGACATAAGGGAGCGACCCCAGATTCCAGAACTTTCTGTCACCGAAATGTAATGAAAATTTGTTTTTTTAGCCAAATTTTGAGGTTTGCAAAGGATTCTGGGTAACAGAACCTGGTCAGAGCCCCACAAGTCACCCAATCTTGGATTACCCTAGGTCTCTAGTTTTAAAAAATGCACAGGTTTGGTAGGTTTCCCTAGGTGCCGGCTGAGCTAGAGGCCAAAATCTACAGGTAGGCACTTTGCAAAAAACACCTCTGTTTTCTTTCAAACAATGTGATGTGTCCACGTTGTGTTTTGTGGCATTTCCTTTCACGGGCGCTAGGCCTACCCACACAAGTGAGGTATCATTTGTATCGGGAGACTTGGGGGAACGCTGGGTGGAAGGAAATTTGTGGCTCCTCTCAGATTCCAGAACTTTCTGTTACCGAAATGTGAGGAAAACTTGTTTTTTTAGCCAAATTTTGAGGTTTGCAAAGGATTCTGGGTAACAGAACCTGGTCAGAGCCCCACAAGTCACCCCATCCTGGATTCCCCTAGGTCTCTAGTTTTAAAAAATGCACAGGTTTGCAGGTTTCCCTAGGTGCCGGCTGAGCTAGAGGCCAAAATCTAAAGGTAGGCACTTTTCAAAAAACACCTCTGTTTTCTTTCAAAAAATGTGATGTGTCCACGTTGCGTTTTGGGGCATTTCCTGTCGCGGGCCCTAGGCATACCCACACAAGTGAGGTATCATTTTTATCGGGAGATTTGGGGGAACGCTGGGTGGAAGGAAATTCGTGGCTCCTCTCTGATTCCAGAACTTTCTGTCACCAAAATATGAGGATTTTTTTTTTTTAGCCCAATTTTGAGGTTTGCAAATGATTCTGGGTACCAGAACCTGGTCAGAGCCCCACCAGTCACCCCATCTTGGATTCCTCTAGGTCTCTGGTTTTCAAAAATGCACAGGTTTGGTAGGTTTCCCTAGGTGGCGGCTGAACTAGAGGACAAAATCTACAGGTAGGCACTTTGCAAAAAACACCTCTGTTTTCTTTAAAAAAATGTGATGTGTCCACGTTGCGTTTTGGGGCGTTTCCTGTCGCGGGCGCTAGGCCTACCCACACAAGTGAGGTATCATTTTTATCGGGAGACTTGGGGGAACATAGATTAGCAAAACAAGTGTTATTGCCCCTTGTCTTTCTCTCTATTTTTTCCTTCCAAATCTAAGAGAGTGTGTAAAAAGACATCTATTTGAGAAATGCCCTGTAATTCACATGCTAGTATGGTCACCCTGGAATTCAGAGATGTGCAGATAACCACTGCTCCTCACCACCTTATCCTGTGCCCTTTTTGGAAATACAAAGGTTTTCTTGATAGCTATTTTTCACTCTTTATATTTCAGCAAAAGAATTGCTGTATACCCAGTATAGAATGAAAATGCACTGCAGGGTGCAGCTCATTTATTGGCTCTGGGTACCTAGGGTTCTTGATGAACCTACAATCCGTATATATCCCCGCAACCAGAAGAGTCCAGCAGTAACAGTATATTGCTTTCAAACATCTGACATTGCAGGAAAAAGTTACAGAGTAAAACATAGAGAAAAATTGCAGATTTTTTCATCTCAATTTCAATATTTTGTTTTTTCAGTTGTTATTTTATGTAGGAAACCCTTGTAGGATCTACACAAATTACCCCTTGCTGAATTCAGAATTTTGTCTACTTTTCAGAAATGTTGCGGTTTCTGGGATCCAGCATTGGTTTCATGCCCATTTCTGTCACTGACTGGAAGGAGGCTGAAAGCAAAAAAAAACGTAAAAATTGGGTATTTCCCAGTAAAATGCCAAAATTGTGTTGAAAAATTGAGTTTTCTGATTCAAGTCTGCCTGTTCCTGAAAGCTACGAAGCTGGTGATTCTAGCACCGCAAACCCTTTGTTGATGCCATTTGGTAACTTAAAAATATACTCAAGTTTAGAAAAACACATTGAATGTGCATTAGTGCTATAATAAGGTGTACTATATAAAACAATGCATAGTTGTAGGAACG
Organism: Pleurodeles waltl; assembly: GCF_031143425.1. Lineage (NCBI taxonomy): Eukaryota > Metazoa > Chordata > Amphibia > Caudata > Salamandridae > Pleurodeles > Pleurodeles waltl. The sequence goes on from NC_090444.1 coordinate 1,531,433,787, forward strand.
TGGCCTCTTTCTAGCATGGTTACCCCCACTTTTGGCTTGTTTGTCAGTGTGTTTGACAGTGTCTATTGGGATCCTGCTTATCAGGACCCAGTACTTATGCTCTCTTCATTAAATTATGGTTTTAGGATACTGGTAATCCAGTATTTCACCCACAATTGGCATACTGGTGCCCCCTTATAAGTCCCTGGTATATGGTACCTATGTACCCAGGGCATTGGGTTTCCAGGGGGATCCCTATGGGCTGCAGCGTTTTTTTTACCACCCATAGGGAGCCCATGCAAAGACTTCTCCAGGACTGCCAATGCAGACTGCGTGAAGGGGTGAAGGCACTTTTTCACTGCCATTTACACTGCACAAGCTCACTTATAAGTCACCCCCATAACAGGCCCTGTAGCCCTGAGGGCAGGGTGAAGAACACCTGGGTAAGAGGTGACCCCTGCACAACCTCTAGGATTATTTTCCCAGACTTCCTGAGTGTGTGGATGCCATTTTACGTGTGTACTGGACGTAGGTCACTACCTATGTCCAGCTACATAATGGTAACTCCGAACATAGGCATGTTTTGAATCAAACATGTTGGAATCATACCCCAATGCGTTTGCAAGCATTGGTTGTATGATTCCATGCACTCCGGGGGCTCCTTAGAGGACGCCCAGTATTACCTTCCCAGCCTTATGAGGTTTTCCAGGCAGCCCCAGCTGCTGCCACCTCTCAGACAGGTGCCTGCCCAAATATTGCTTGAGCAGCTCAACATCAGGAAGGCAGAACAAAGGATTTCCTTTCCTGTCCCTTAGGAAATAGGTGTTACAGGCTTGGGAGGGGTAGCCTCCCCAAGCCTCTGGAAGTGCTTTGAAGGGCTCAGAGGGTGTCCTCCTTACATAATACAGTCTACACTGGTTCAGGGATCCTGTCCCTGCTCTGGCTGGAAACTGGACAAAAGAAAGGGGAGTGACCACTCCCCTGTCCATCACCACTCCAGGGGTGATGCTCAGAGACCCTCCACAGGGTCCCTGGGTTTTGCCATCTTGGATTCCAAGTTTGCAGGGCACTCTGTGAGCATCTGAGTGGCCAGTGCCGGTAGGTGATGTCAGAGCCCTCCCCCAATAGGTGCTCACCTGTTCAGCTGACCAATCCCCCTTTCAGGGTTCTTTAGGGTCTCTCTCTTTGGTGGTTCTTCAGATTTGGATTGCAAGACTCCAGCAGGAATCCCCTACATCTTTTACTTCACCTTCTTACAGAAGAAACTGCATCTGGACCCTGCATGAACTCTACAACTGCAACAAAGTAGCAAAGACGACTTCTGCAACATTGTATCTTCAGCTCCTGCCAGCAATTGTAATTGTTTCCTGGTTGTGCATCCTCAGAGGACAGCCTGTCTTTAGCCTGCACCAGAAGAACGAAGGAATCTCCCTTGGAGTGAAGGAGACACTCCCCTGCTTCAGCAGGCACCTCTCTGCAATGATGACCAGTTGGGTGGGACCCCTCTTCTGATGAGCTACGTGGATCCTGCATCACGAGTGGTAGAATGAAGTGGTCCCAATGGTCCTGATGTGCAACAGTCCAACTTTGGTGGAGGTAAGAGCTTGCCTCCCCATGCAAGACAGTACCCCCACGCAATGTGTGTTTTGCAGTTGCCAAAGCTTGTTGGCATCCTTCCATGAAGTTCTTCATGTACGGTACAGCTCCGGCCCCCAGCACTCTCTCCTGTGATGCACAGCTTTCTGTGTGGTTCTCTGGCAGCGTGGGACCCGTTGTTGTAGTGCGGCATGAGCCTCCTTTTGCACCTTCTTTGTCCCTGTGCTGTGGGACGCCTGAGCCCACTGCCTGGTCTTCTGAGGGCTGAGAGCCCCCTATGACTCCCCCTCCTGGTTAGAGGCTGCCAGGTCCCTCATGGTCCTGAGCTGCACCATTTTCCACTAACAGCGAGCTTTGCGTGTGCCAAGGTTTGTTGGCAGAATCCAGCGACACAAACCAGACTGCAATCATCCATCCGGCGTGGGACATCATCTGCACCAACCAGGAACCTGCATCCGTCTTCTTGGGTACAGTACTGACTGTTGTTCTTCACCAGTGGTTCTTCTCTTGCACCTTCATCTGGGTTAGCCAGAGCTCCTGTTCTCACTGGACTCTGCTTTGCTTTTTGGACTTGATCCCCTTCTTCCACAGGTCTTCAGGTCCAGTATTCCATTGTTGGTGTCTTGCAGTATCTTCTGGACCTTGCAATATCTTCTTTCTCATGTTCTACGAAAGTTACTGTGATTTACTCCTGCTTTCCTTGGTTCTGGGGTTGTTTCTATTACTTACCTTTGGTGTTTTCTTATATTCCTAGTGCCCCTCTACACACTACACTTACCTAAGTGGGAAAGTGACATTGGCATTCCACTTTCTTAGTATATGGTTTGTGTTCTCCCAGGCCCATTTCTAACTATTGTGATTTTCACTATTTGCACTGATTTCTAACTGTTTTTACAGCTATTTCTGCATTCTAGTGTGTATAATGTGTGTATTACTTACCTCCAAAGGGAGTATAGTCTTTGTGGTTTTGTTGGCATTTGTGTCACCAAAATAAAGTACCTTTATATTTGTAACACTGAGTATTTTCTTTCATGTGTGTGAATACTGTGTGACTACAGTGTATTGCACGAGCTTTGCATGTCTCCTAGTTAGGCCTTGGCTGCTCATCCACACTATCCCTAGAGAGCCTGGCTTCTATAAACTGTCTAAATATCACTAATAAAGGATGACTGGACCTAATATAACGTGTAAGTACCTTAGGTACACACTACAAACCAGGCCAGCCTCCTACAAGCCCCAACTGAGGCTTATAGGTCATTTCCTAGGAGACAGTCTACAGGTAAGCTAGGTGACACCACCACCTGCTGAGGGCCAGTGACTCCACCCCAACCAAGTTGCACCACAACTAAGGGGAGAGACTGAGTGGAGTTATTGACATCAGTAACTTGGTACCTCTGTCCAAGAGGTGTTGTGCAGGTGACACCAAGTGATACTGGCACCTGTGCCCCTGTAGGCTTGGCCTCAACACCATTTATGTGAATAGACTGTCTGTACTTATCCATGTTAAGAGGACAAGCAGCCAAGGTGACAAGGCCAATGCCACCAGGTGATACAGAAACTCTCTTTGGGGTTTCTACACCTATTTCGGTGACACAAATGCCAAAAATACCTTAGAGACTATACTCCCTTAGGAGGTAAGTAATATACACAGTATATACCCTAGAATACAGTAATAACTGTAACAACAGTTAGAAAACAGTGCAAATAGTGAAAATCACAATAGTTAGAAATGGGCCTAAAGGAGACAAACCATGTACTAAAATAGTGGAATGTGAATGTTGGTTTCCCACAGAGGTGTGTAAAGGGGTGCTGTGAGTATTAGAACACACCAAAGGTAAGTAATAGAACCCATTCCAGAGCCCAGGAAAGCAGGAGTAAATCACAGTAACTTTCCTAGAAAACACAAGAACATGAGAAAGAAGAAATCTCTCAGGCCTGCCTTATAATATGACAGCTCAGGAAAGGACCAGACACGGAACCAGTAATAAAGAGGTTTAAGCCGTGCCAAGGGAATAATGGAGCGGATACCTAGATTTTGCTTAAAGGTCAAGGGTGTGCTTTGGGGTAACTTAAGGGCCATCCTCAAGTATTTATTTTCAGCTGTACCCAAAGCATCTATATTACTATGCCCCCAGTGTTCTGTGCTATAGACAACAACTGCCACTGCCTTGCCTCTCCAGACTTTTAGAAGCTGGGAAATGGGGTGGTAGAAAGTTCTGCCAGCAAATCATAAGATAGCAGCGGCCCTGTGGTTTAGCATGAGCCTGCTCTTGGAAACCTGGCCAGTCCAGGTGTTAGGGATAGATAGCCAGATTCCAAGATAAAGGAAATCACTATCTCTCTCCAGTTTGAACCCCTCTAAGGTTAGTGTCCCTCTGTAACCCTTATGAGGATTTATTGCTATGACATGGTGACTGTCAAATGCAAAAGTTTTTAAGATGTGTGCACATTTAGAACTAAAGGGAGGAACGTTACATTGCACTATTGTTTTGTAGATACAAGAACAGGGCATCATGGTAGCTGTAGTCAGCTGTTGAAAGCATAGATAATACTGGCTTTAAAAACAGGTTATTCAGATACTACTGCAATACTTATAGCAGATATGAACACACATTTACAACATATACACATACATATAAGTGTGATGTGAATAGGAGAAAATACCACTTACAATTACTATACCTTCATGTTGAAATCAATGGAGTTTTGGACCTGTTTTTGATGAACAACATCATACATTGAAGGAAAGCAAGGGACTAAATAAATGCAAGGGATGATCAATGGGAAACAACTCACAATCTGATTAAAACATATTGCACATTGTTAAAAGTATAGATATACCCGGTTTGATAAGGCTGTTAAACCATTCTAAAGGTCTAAAAAGGGTAGGGCTCTATTTGTGATTATTGAGACATTGCTAAATGCAATTTACCAGACTCCACTCGAGCAGGGATTCCAGTCAAGCCTTTAGGATGTAGGATCTGCGAAACCTTATCCTCCCAGGTAAAGAGTTGTAATGGGCTGCTGGGAGAATAACCATCAGTCCTCTGGGCCTCCAGGTGACACTTGGTGGTCAGGGAATGCACTCACTCTTACATGTCATTCCACCTCTTGCTAATCTCCTCCTGTGTGCGCAGGTTGTTTGCTACAGCATTCACTGTCAACTGTTATGGACCACATTTGCCTTTTCTGAGATGGTTGTATTTTGTACTTGGGCTCCAAACAATTGTGGCTATACTGTAATTATTTCATCCACCATGACAGGCAACTATCCCTTTGTGAAATAGGGATTTCTCCTCCCTGCCACTGTGAATATTTGTTAAAAAGATATAGGGCTTGATTATGACCTTGCCGGATGGGATACTCAGTCACAAACGTGACAGACGTCCAGACGTTTTACAAGTTCAATAGAATGCAATGGAACTGGTAATACGGCGGATGGGCTATCCGTCACATTTCAGATGCAGTAGCCCATCAGCCAACATTGTAATCAGGCCCATAGTGTCGAAAGAAATACAGGATATTGAAAAAAACGCAAAAACCACAGAGGGAGAGGAGCACAGAAATTCTGCTGTCTGAAAGGTATCCTGCAGAATGATGGCAAAGGTTCATTGTTTGAAATGGAGTGTGTTTTTATAGCGTGTTTTGCTGGTGTTGTGTTCATAATTGTCCAATTTACAACAGGTGTGGGGTACTGGCAGCCAACCAATTGCCACAGCCATAGTAATATACTGTACAGGTTCCGCAACAGACTCCGCTGCTTCTGCTGCAAAATGCAGCTTGTGCAATGGAGTGCACTCCATTGTTGCAATCCTCAGGTCAGCTACAAATAAATACGGCAGGCGGAACTCCATCGTCTTGATGGTCTTTTCAGGTCAGATGCGGCTTGGCCGTAACACCATCAAGATCTAAATCATGCTCTACGTCTAATTTTTTCAAGAAAGTCCTGCACAACCGGGTTGATGCAATGCACTAAACACTGGATACTGAAATAGCTATCATGTGCCATGTCATAGACTATATTACTGCCATTGTAAATGGCAACAAATCCTATTCTGAGACCTCTGGGTCACAGCCATTTACACACCTTGCTATTAAAGTCTTCCAAGATGTTTGCAGCTGTCTGGGATTTCTCCAAGACGAACATGACTACTTTTGCATGCCGCCAAACACCCTTAAAAGTATCTTCATTACTGAGACCTGTGGAAAGCTTTTACTTAACCCTTGCAAAAGAGATTAAGTGCAGCACATGATGATGGAGCACTGGAAGAGCAACCCTGGCAAAATGGGTCCGACTTGAAACCTGTTGTTTTGAGCATATGGCCACCACAAATTCTAAAAATCCCACTCCTTCCACAAAAGAAAAAGGGAGGAGGGCCTGACCTAATATTTTAGCCATTTTTCCATTGTACAAATGGGTCATTGGGTGGTTGGTCCCTTCTGCCTAAACCTTCCCATAATAGCAGACTGGATTTTCTTCTTTTTTGGGGCCACTGATGCAGGTTACTTCCAAGAAGTAGTAGGTGAGAGAGGCAATGCACATATTGGGGCAGTCCCTGTAAGCCATGGTGTCTCCACCTGACTCTTGTACCATTTCGAGGTTGTTGAAGTGGGGGATGCTGGTGCACTGCTGGGGACATGGCTGCTTTCCATAAACATGTCACCCTCTTCTACTCATCATCTCCCACTGAGATTGGAGCTGATAATTCCCTGTTCTCCTACAATTCACCACCATTGTAGGAAAGTGCCATCTTTCCAGGCATGTTTCCCATATTTGTACATGTATGTAAGTTTGTTTTTGCCTGTCTCATTGGGATCCTGCTAGCCAGGACCCCAGTACTCATAATTTGTGACCTGAATGTGTGTACCTGTGTAGTGACTAACTGTGTCACTGAGGCTTTGCTATCCAGACCCTCAGTGCTTAAGCTATCTTTGCCTTTAAAATTGGCACTAGAGGCTAGTGACCATTTTCACCAATTCTAATTGGCACACTGGAACACCCTTATAATTCCATAGTATATGGTACCTAGGCACCCAGGGTATTGGGGTTCCAGGTGATTCCTATGGGCTGCAGCATTTCTTTTGCCACCGATAGGGAGTTCAGACAAATCTTACACAGGACTGCTACTGCAGACTGAGTGAAATAACGCACACGTTATTTCACAGCCATTTTATACTGCACTCAAGTAACTTATAAGTCATCTATATGTCTAACCTTCACTTAGGGAAGGTTAGGTGCAAAGTTATTAAGTGTGAGGGCACCCTTGCACCAGCAAAGGTGCCCCCACATAGTTCAGGGCAATCTCCACGGACTTTGTGAGTACAGGGACACCATTACACGTGTGCACTACATATAGGTCAATACCTATATGCAGCTTCACAATGGTAACTCCGAACATGGCCATGTAACATGTCTAAGATCATGGAATTGTCCCTTCATGCCAAATCTGGAATTGGGGTGCCAATCCCATGCGTCCCCGGGGCTCCACCATGGACCCCGGGTACTGCCAAACCAGCTCTCTTGGGTTTTCTCTGCAGCTACGGCTGCTCCCAACCCACAGACAGGGTTTGGCCCTCCTGGGGTCTGGGCTGCCCAGTCCTAGGAAGGCAGAACAAATAATTTCCTCTGAGAGAGGGTGTTACACCCACTCCCTTTAGAAATAGGTGTTAAGGGCTGGAGAGGAGTAGCCTCCCCCAGCCTCTGAAAATGCTTTGCAGGGCACAGATGGTGTCCTCCTTGCATAAGCTAGTCTACACCCGTTCAGGGAACCCCCAGTCCTTGCTCTGGCGCGAAACTGGACAAAGGAAAGGGGAGTGACCACTCCCCTGTACATCAGCACTCCAGGGGTGGTACCCAGAGCTCCTCCAGTGTGTCCCAGATCTCTGCCAACTTGGATACAGAGGTGTGCGGGCACAATGGAGGCCTCTGAGTGGCCAGTGCCGGCAGGTGACATCAGAGACCCCTCCTGATAGGTGGCCAATCCTGCTCTGAGGGCTATTTAGGGTCTCTCCAGTGGGCTTTTCCTCAGATAACGACTTGCAAGATTTCACCAGAACTCCTTGGGACCTCTCTCTTCGACTTCTGCCAAGGATCAATCCCTGACTGCTCCAGGACACCTGCAAAACTGTAACAAAGTAGCAAGAAGACTACCAGCGACATTGTAGTGCCTAATCCTGCCGGCTTTCTTGACTGTTTACTGGTGGTGCATGCTTTGGGGGCTGCCTGCCTTCATCCTGCAATGGAAGCCACGAAGAAATCTCCTGTGGGTCAATGAAATCTTCCCCCTGCTCCAGCAGGCACCAAACTTCAGCACTACCGGTACTCTAGAACCCCTCTCATCCTGATGAGCGTGGCCCCTGGAACACAGGTGGTGGACCCAAGTGACCGAGACTGTCCAGTGTTCCAACTGTCCAAATTTGGAGAAGGTAAGTCCTTGCCTCCCCTCTACAGACAGTAATCCTGTGCACCATGTGAACAGCAGCTGCTAGGGCTTCTGTGCACTTTTGCAGGAATCCTTTGTGCACAGCGAAGCCCAGGCCCCCAGCACTCCGTCCTGCATTGCTCAGCTCCCTGAGTTGACCTCCGGCTTCGTGAGACCCTCTTTTGCAGGGTTGAGACGATTGCCTTGTTCAGTCTTCTTGAACCTGTGTTCAAGGACCTCTGTGGGTGCTGCCTTCTTTTGCGTGGACACCCTACGTTGCTGAGGGCCCCCTCTGTCTCCTCTCCAAAGTGGCGACATCCTTGTCCTTCCTGGGGCCGGGCAACACCCTTTTTCTTCAACCACGACCATTGCAGCTAGCAAGGCTTGTTTACGGTCTTTTGCCAAAGAGACACGTCTGTTTGCTCCAGCTCTCCGTGGGACCTCTTCAGCACAAAGGAGAAGTTCCTAGCACCTTTCGTTGTTGCAGAATCTTCAGCTTCTTCCATCCGGAGGCAGCCATTTTGCACCTTCATACAGGGTTTAGTGGGCTCCTGCCCCCTCCGGACACTTTCATGACTCGCACACTTGGTCCCCTTCCTTTGCAGGTCCTCAGGTCCAGGAATCAGTCTTCAGTGCTTTGCAGTCTGTTGTGGTCTTTGCACAATCCTCTATCACAAGTTTAGTGTGTTTCTGGGGAAGTAGTAGCACTTTCCCCCTACTTTTCAGGGTCTTGGGGAGGGGTATCTTGGACACCCTTAGTGTTTTCTTAAACTCCCAGTGACCCTTTACACACTACATTAGCCTAGGGGTCCATTTGGGTTTGCATTCCACTTTCTTAGTATATAGTTTGTGTTGCTTCTAGGCCTTTTGCATCCTATTGTGTTCTACAGTGTTTGCACTACTTTCTGACTGTTTTACTTACCTGATTTTGTTTTGTGTGTATATTTTGTGTATTTTACTTACCTCCTGAGATATTTTTGGCACATTGTCACTAAAATAAAGTACCTTTATTTTTAGTAACCTAGAGTATTGTGTTTCTTATGATATAGTACCTACATGATATAAGTGGTATAGTAGGAGCTTTGCATGTCTCCTAATTCAGCCTAATGTGCTCTGCTATAGCTACCTCTATCAGCCTAAGCTGCTAGAACACTACTAATTTACTAATAAGGGATAACTGGACCTGGCACAAGGTGGAAGTACCATCAGGTACCCACTATAAGCCAGACTAGCCTCCTACAACCATCACATACAGCAATTTATTTAAGGTGCTCTTCCCATCAGATTGCATGATGTTTTTTCTTAAAGGTCATTTGACTGTCAAAACCAGTGTGTGAACCAGACTTACCTTGATGAACAATTACGAGGCAAATAAAGCATATTGAAATGAATAGGAAAGTACCATCTTGCCTTGCATATTACCCCCATTTTTACTTGTGTGTTAGTTTGTTTTCGCCTGTGTCACTGGGATCCTGCTAGCCATGATCCCAGTGCTCATAGTTTGTGGCTTATATGTGTTCCCTTTGTGGTGCCTAAATGTATCACTGAGGCTCTGCTAACCAGAACCTCACTGCTTATGCTCTCTCTGCATTTAAAATTGTCACTGCAGGCTAGTGACCATTTTCACCAATTCTGATTGGCACACCGGAACACCCTTATAATTCCCTAGTATAGGGGACCTAGATACCCAGGGTATTGGGGTGCCAGGAGATCCCTATGGGCTGCAGCATTTCTTTTGCCACCCACAGGGAGCTCAGACAATTCTTACACAGGACTGCCTCTGCAGCCTGAGTGAAATAACGTCCATGTTATTTCACAGCCATTTTACACTGCACTTAAATAACTTATAAGTCACCTATATGTCTAACCCTCACCTGGTGAAGGTTAGGTGCAAAGTTACGAAGTGTGAGAGCACCCTGGCACTAGCCAAGGTGCCCCCACATAGTTCAGGGCAATTTCCCCAGACTTTGTGAGTGCGGGGACACCATTACACGTGTGCACTATATATAGCTCAATACCTATATGTAGCTTCACAATGGTAACTCCGAACATGGCCATGTAACATGTCTAAGACCATAGAATTGTCCCCCCAAGCCAAACCTGGTATTGGGGTGCAAATTCCCTGCATCCCCGGGGCTCCAGCATGGACCCCGGGTACTGCCAAACTAGCTCTCTGGGGTTTTCACTGCAGCTACCGCTGCTGCCAACCCACAGACAGGCTTCAGCCCTCCTGGGGTCTGGGCAGCCCAGTCCCAGGAAGGCAGAACAAAGGGTTTCCTCTGAGAGAGGGTGTTACTCCCTCTTCCTTTGGAAATAGGTGTTAAGGGCCTGAGAAGAGTAGCCTCTTCTGGCCTCTGGGAATGCTTTGAAGGGCACGGATGGTGCCCTCCTTTGCATAAACCAGTCTAAACCGGTTCAGGGATTCCCCAGCCACTGCTCTAGCATGAAAGTTGAAAAAGGAAAGGGGAGTGACCACTCCACTGTCCATCACCACCCCAGGGGTGGTGCCCAGAGCTCCTCCAGTGTGTCCCAGACCTCTGCCATCTTGAATGCAGAGGTGTGAGGGCACAATGGAGGCCTCTGAGTGGCCAGTGCCAGCAGGTGACGTCAGAGACCCCTCCTGATAGGTGCTTACCTGCTTAGGTGGCCAGTCCTCCTCTGAGGGCTATTTAAGGTCTCTACTGTGGGTTTCTCTTCAGATAACGAATGCAAGAGCTCACCAGAGTTCCTCTGCATCTCACTCTTTAACTTCTGCCAAGGATCGACCGCTGACTGTTCCAGGACACCTGCAAAGCCGCAACAAAGTGGGAAGACGACTACCAGCAACATTGTAGCCCCTGATCCTGCCATCTTTCTAGACTGTTTCCTGGTGGTGCATGCTCTGAGGGCTGTCTGCCTTCACCCTGCACTGGAAGCCAAGAAGAAATCTCCAGTGGGTCGACGGAATCTTCCTCCTGTTAACGCAGGCACCAAACTTCTGCATCACCGGTCCTCTGGGTCCCCTCTCATCTTGGCGATCGTGGTACCTGAAACACAGGAGCTGGATCCAAGAGACCCCAACAGTCCAGTGGTCCTTCTGTCCAAATTTGGTGGAGGTAAGTCCTTGCCTCCCCACGCCAGACAGTAATCCTATATACTGGTGATCTGCAGCTGCTATGGCTTCTGTGCACTTCTGCAAGGAATCCTTCGTGCACAGCATAGCATAGCCCAGGTCCCCAGCACTCCGTCCTGCATTGCTCAACACGCTGAGTTGACCAACAACTTTGTGGGACCCTTCCTTGTAGTGTTGAGAAGACCACCGTGCTCAGATTTCTTGAACGTCTGTTCAAGTGCTTCTGCGGGTGCTGCCTGCTTCTGCATGGGCTCTCTGTGCTGCTGAGCAACCCCTCTGTCTCCTCCTCCAAGGGGCGGCCTCCTGGTCCTTCCTGGGCCCAGGCAGCACCCATTTTCTTCAACCACAACTCTTGCAGCTAGTAAGGCTTGTTTGCAGTCTTTCTGCATGGAAACAACTCTGCATCCTCCAGCACGCTGTGGGACAGCTTCTGTGCAAAGGAAAAGTTCCTGGCATCTTTGGTTGTTGCAGAATCTTCAGCTTCTTCCACCCGGAGGCAGCCCTTTTGCACCTTCATCCGGGTTTTAGTGGGCTCCTGCCCCCTGGACACTTGCGTGACTCTTGGACTTGGTCCCCTTCCTTTACAGGTCCTCAGGTCCAGGAATCTGTTTTCAATGCTTTGCAGTCAGTTGTTGTCCTTGCAGAATCCCCTATCACGACTTTAATGTGCTTCTGGGGTAGTAGGGTAACTTTACTCTTACTTTCCAGTGTCTTGGGGTGGGTATGTTGGACACCCTTAGTGTTTTCTTACACTCCCAGTGACCCTCTACACACTACACTAGGCCTAGGGTCCATTCGTGGTTTGCATTCCACTTTTGGAGTATATGGTTTGTGTTGCCCCTAGGCCTATTGCATCCTATTGTATTCTAGTGTTTGCACTACTTTTCTAACTGATTACTTACCTGATTTTGGTTTGTGTGTATATTTTGTGTATTTTACTTACCTCCTAATGGTGTATATCCTCTGAGATATTTTTGGCACATTGTCACTAAAATAAAGTGCCTTTATTTTTAGTAACTCTGAGTATAGTGTTTCTTATGATATTGTGCTATATGATATAAGTGGTATAGTAGGAGTTTTGCATGTCTCCTAGTTCAGCCTAAGCTGCTCTGCTATAGCTACCTCTATCAGCCTAGGCTGCTAAGACACTACTAATATACTAATAAGGGATAACTGGACCTAGCACAAGGTGTAAGTACCATCAGGTACCCACTATAAGCCAGGCCAGCCTCCTACATTTGTGGTGCAGCGGTGGGATAAGTACATGTAACTGCTTTATCACTTTGTCATTGGTGCTTTTCATAAGAAAAACATATACCAAATACTTCAGAATATACACAGTTAACCTAAACAGTTTAACTTTCCTTCTCTAAACTTTCTACAAAGTTTCAGAAAAGTTTTCATAAGCTTTGAAAAGTTTGAAAAAGTTTTGAAAAGTTTGAAAACGTTTTTCTCTTTTCTCTAAAAGTTTCTAAACTTTTTTCTCTCTGTCCTAAACCCTTTCTAACAATCATGACTGCAGTAGAACATATTCCCACAGTTGTCCAGGCAACCTATGGTAGTTTAAACTTTAAAGGTTTGAAGGGTCTCTGCATTGAAAGAGGTTTAAGCATTGGATTAAAATCCTACCAAAGATCTTCTCCTTAGCCTTCTCCTAGAAAGTGACCAGAACCAGTCTGGCCCATCCCAGGATTAGGAGGTAGAGGATGGGGGTACCCAGCAAGACTCAGAGGAGTCCCCTGAGGATGCTGGGGTGGGTTCTTCCAAAGACCTGTCATCTAACAGGCCATCTAGTGACACTGGTAGTGGGAGGGGGAGGTCACACATTAGTAGGGCACCTTTCACTCCTAAAGGCCAGGTTACTAGAGTCCAACCAGTTAGGGACAGGTCTCACTCTGCCAATTCCCACATTTCTTCTTTGTCTCACACTTCCCAAGCCTCCCACCCTGAGGATAACATTATGGAAAGGGAACTCAGAAAGCTGAGGTTGGAAGAGGCCGGGCTGAAGCTAATACAGCAGCAGCTGGCCTTAGACAGGGAATCTATGGATGTAGAGAGGGAAAGGCAGAGGTTGGGGTTAGTTCCCCATGGTGGCAGCAGCAGTGTTTTTGATAGCAATCCTGTGAGAGAACAAGATTCCAGAAACCTGCATAAGACAGTCCCCCTTACAAGGAGGGGAGTGACATTAACAAGTGGTTTGCTGCACTTGAGAGGGCCTGTATGGTACAGCTGGTCCCTCAAAGGGAGTGGGCTGCTATCTTGTGGCTATCTTTCACTGGTAAGGGTAGGGGTAGGCTCCTTGCTGTCAGAGAAAGTGATGCTAATGATTACAAAGTTTTGAAAAATGCACTCTTGGATGGATTTGGCTTAACCACTGAACAATAAAGGATTAAGTTCAGAGAGATCCTCTGGGGGTGGTGGGTCCAAATCCTCTTCCCACAATCAGAAAAAGCCATGGTGTTATTTATGTAGAATAAAAGGCCATTGGGCAAGTGATTCCACTTGTCCAAAGGAAAACACCAAGGCTCCCACTACCACAACCCCAACTGCAACATCTAGTGCCCCTAGTAAAAACAGTGGTAGTGGGAAGTCTACTACATATAGCCACTCTAAGGGTGTAGCTGGGCTCACCATTGGTAGTGTAGTTGGGGTTGGTCTTGTTAGGGAGACCACAGAGGCTGTTTTAGTCTCTAATGGTGGTATTGACGTTGGTTGCTTGGCCCCTTAATATGGGTAAGTACAAGCAACTTCCTCTAATAAATGGTGTTGAGGTTGAGGGCTGCAGGGAACAGGCACCAGTGTAACTATGGTGATAGAGAAACTGGTTCACCCTGATCAACACCTACTTGGTCAGCAGTACCAAATGACTGATGCTCACAATAACCCACTTAGCCACTCCATGGCTATTGTGAATCTCAACTGGGGGGGTTACTGGTCCAAAGAAAGTTGTGGTAGCCACTGAATTACCTATAGATTGCTTACCAGGTAATGATTTGGAGACATCAGCTTGGGCTGAAGTGGAGTTGGAGGCTCATGCAGCAATGCTGGGCATTTCTGGGCATATTTTTGCTTTGACAAGGGTTCAGGCCAATAAGCAAAAAGGACAGGGAAACTTGGATCCTTGAACAATGGACCAGGGGGCATATTTATACTCTGTTTGCACCGAATTAGCGTAATTTTTTTTTTTACTCTAATTCGGGGCAAAACTAATTCCATATTTATACTTTGGTGCTAGACCCGTATAGCGCCAAATTTATGGAATTAAAGTCATTTTTTGGAAGTGGAGACCTACCTTGCCTTAATCAGATGCAAGGTAGGTGTTCCCGTGCAAAAAATGACTCTATGGCCTAAACGCCATATTTAGGGGCATATTTATACTCTGGGGCATATTTATACTCTGTTTGCACCGAATTAGCGTCATTTTTTTTTTTTACTCTAATTCGGTGCAAAACTAACTCCATGTTTATACTTTGGTACTAGACCCGTCTAGCCCCAAGGCCCTGATTTATACTTTTTTTGCGCCACATTAACGTCATTTTTTTATGCAAAAGTGGCATAAACTTACAAAATATTGGCCCTTATTTATACTTTTTGGTGCAAAACTGCACTAACTCAGTTTTGCACCAAAAAGTTTAGCACCGGCTTGCACCATTTCTATGCACCAGCCAGGCACCATATTTATGGGATGGTGCAAGCCGGTGCAAAGGATATGCTAGAGTAAAATAATTGACTTTAGTCGGGTGGGGCTGGCAGTATAGAAGAAGGGGGTTTAGCAGCAAAAAATGACTTTAGGCCGGATAGAGTAAAAAAAATGACTCTAACCAGTTTAGCGTTATTTCATGGTGCTAAAACTACCATGCCACATGACTCCTGCCATAGAAAAAGCAGGAGTCATGCCCACCACCCCAATGGCCAGCACAGGGGACAAGGGTCCCCTGGGCATGGCCATTGCACCCTGTGCCATGTATGGGGCCCATTTCAGGGCCCCCATGGTGCTTTAAAAAATAAAATGCAATACCTACCCGTACTTATCTGTACTTACCTGGGATGGGGTCCCCCATCCTTTGCCTTCCCTCTGGTGTGGGTGGGGGTGCCCCTGGGGCTTGGGGAGGACACCTGTGGGCTTATTCCATGGTGTTGAACGCCTGCCCTGACCCAGGCTTTAAAAAATGGGGCAAAGCAAGCTTTGCACCATTTTTTGACCCCTCCTCCCTCCCTTACACCATTTTTGCATGGGAGTATAAATATGGCGTTAAGGCCATAGAGTCATTTTTTGCACAGGAACGCCTACCTCGAATCTCATTAAGGCAAATTAGGTTTCCCTTTCCAAAAAATAACTTTAACTCCATAAATTTGGCGCTAGACGGGTTTAGCACCAAAGTAAAAATATGGAGTTAGTTTTGCACCGAATTAGAGTAAAACAAAATGATGCTAATTCAGTGCAAACAGAGTACAACTATGCCCCTTAGTGTAAAAAAATGACGCTAATCTGGTTAGAGTAATTTATTTTGACTCTAACCTGCCTAATATAATTTTTTTTTTTACGCTAGCCTACCCTTTGCACTGGCTTGCACCATTCCATAAATATGGTGCCCAGCTGGTGCTAAAAAATGGTGCAAGCCGGTGCAAAACTTTTTGGTGCAAAACTGTGTTAGTGCAGTTTTGCACCAAAAAGTATAAATCAGGCCCCAAGTCCTCCCAAAATCTAGGGGTAGTAAGGCTAAATCCTTGCCCACTATCCCTCCCTCTCCAGAAGATTCCCCTTTTGAGGAAGAGGAATCCTCTCCCTGTACAGAACCTACACCAGATGAGCTGGCAGCAGACATTGCTGAGCTTTTGGGCACCTGCTAGGGAAGAGCTGAGTGTGGCACGGCAGACTTGTCCCACACTAGAGGTTTTGAGACAGCAAGCTGTCAAACAGTAGAATGGGGATGTCAGTGATAGCCATAAGGTGTATTGGGAAGACAACCTCCTGTATACTGAGTCAAGGGACCCTAAACCTGGAGCTGCCAGGAGATTGGTCATCCCTTTGCAGTATAGGGAGTTTCTTCTTACCTTGGCACATTAAAATTCCTTTGGCTGGGCATTTGGGCCAGAGTAAAACTTGGGACAGGATTGTTCCATTGTTTCACTGGCCTCATATGTCAGAGGACACTAAAGAGTTTTGTCGCTCTTGTGGGACCTGCCTAGCCAGTGGCAAGACTGGTGGCACAACAAAAAGGCCCCCTTAATTCCACTTCCTGTGGTTGGGGTGCCCTTTGAAAGGGTAGGGGTTGACATAGTTGGCCCCCTTGACCCTCCAACAGCTTCAGGCAATAGGTTTATCCTTCTGGCAGTGGACCATGCCACTAGGTATCCTGAAGTAATCCCCTTAAGGACCACTACAGCTCCTGCAGTAGATAAGGCCCTCCTGGGAATCTTTTCCAGAGTGTGTTTCCCTAAGGAAGTGGTGTCAGACAGAGGTAGTAACTGTCTACATACCTCAAAGCTATGTGGAAGGAGTGTGGTATAACATACAAGTTCACAACTCTTTACCATCCACAAACAAGTGGTCTGGTTGAGATGTTTAGTAAATCTCTCAAAGGTATGATAATGGGACTCCCTGAATAACTCAGAAGGAGATGGGATGTACTGTTGCCATGCCTCCTTTTAGCTTACAGGGGGGGGACCCAAAAAGGAGTGGTCTTTAGCCCCTTTGAACTCCTCTTTGGGCACCCTGTGAGAGGTCCTATTGCACTTGTGAAGAAGGGTTGGGAACAACCTTTAAAAACTCCTAAACAGGACATTGTGGACTACGTACTTGGCCTAAGATCAAGAATGGCTGAGTACATGAAGAAGGCCAGTAAAAACCTTCAGGCCAGCCAAGAGCTCCAAAAGCAATGGCATGACCAGAAGGCTGTCCTGACCCAGTACCACCAGGACAGAAGGTGTGGGTATTGGAGCCTGTGGCCCCAAGAGCACTCCAGGACAAATGGAGTGGACCCCATCTCATTTTTTAGAAAAAGGGTGAGGTTACCTACTTGGTAGACCTAGGCACTGCCAGGAGTCCCCTTAGGGTGCTCCATGTCAACCGCCTAAAACCCTACTATGACAGGGCTAACTTAACCCTGCTCATGGCAACTGATGAGGGACAGGAAGAAGAGAGTGACCCTCACCCTGATCTCTTCTCCACCACTGAAGCTGATGGCTTAGTGGAGGGAGTGGTGCTTGCAGATTGCCTTACTGCTTAGCAGAAAGACCACTGTGTAAATCTCCTAAGCCAATTTTCTGAACTATTCTCACTGGTACTAGGTACAACTACCTGGTGTGAGCACACAATCAATACTGGAGACAGTTTACCTGTCAAAAGTAAGATTTATAGGCAGCCTGATCATGTCAGGGATTGCATAAAACAAGAGGTACAGAAGATTTATAGGCATCCTGATCATGTCAGGGATTGCATAAAACAAGAGGTACAGAAGATGCTGGACTTAGGAGTGATTGAGCCTTCATAAAGCCCATGGGCTAGAGGAGGTAAGTGGGTGTATCATCAATTGCCCCTCTGTAGTGCATACTGTTACTGAGTTAGGGGTTGATGCAAGTCTCTGCAGGGGGCCTTACAAATATGGGAGCTGGGGCTGATGGTGGTACCTATACCACATCTCTCGGGGTGGGTTGAATAGAAGGGGTAATGTCGGCCTCTCCTGGCATGATCTTGGACTTTTCCAGACTCCAATTTATGTCCAGATCATCATCAGAAGGGTTGCTTAGAAAAAATGATGGAGTACCCTTCCCTTTTCTTGTTGGAGATCTGGGAACCAATTATTTTAAAGGAGGAGGTTCTTGCTCAGAAGGAAGCTCAACCTCCTGGTTGGCTCCAACTTCAGGAAGATCTACTATTGCTGGCTGCAGCTGCTATCCACTTTGCCCTGTTTCTTGAAATAATTTGGTACTACTTTGTGAAAGGGACACACCCAATTCAATGACACTGCTTGTTGGCATTATTGCAGTAGTTGTCTCGCTGGCAGGCATGGGCTTGGGTTTAGGTTGGGGTGGTGCCGTTGATGCAAAAATGCTGCTCCCAGCTTCCTTCCAGAGGCCGGTGTGGCAGGCACAAGTCTCTGGGTAAAGGTTATGATCTACACACCAGTTGTGGAAAGCTGCTTCTTCTCCCTTTCTTGGCAACACCTTTCTTTGGGGCCATCCAAAATCTATCAGTTGGCAGTGGCACTGAGGTGCACAAGTGGAAGAGACTGGAATACTGACTTCACATGTGTTTGTACAGGCTTTTGTCTGGCAGTATTGTGGGTGATGTCCTTTCTCTTGTGCACCTAAAAACAAACAAGTAAGAAAAACATTTTGTGAAATGTTACATTGTTGTAATTAAATAAGTACAGACAAAGACAATATAATTTAGGGCTGAATTGTGAGTTTGGCAGTCCGAGGACCCCCAATGCTATGGTGGAGGTCGGACAGATGCACTCTAGGTGGTCTGACTGCGACATTATGACCCTGATGGTCAGACTGCCAGGAGACCACTGTCCCCTCCACGAACACAGTTCCCTACGGGTTGACAGCCGGCAGAGTCATGGACAGCCACAGCAGCACTGAGTTCAGTGCTACCTCGCTGATCATGAGTTCTGTTTCTTCCAGCCTTTTCATGGAAGGGACCCCATCACAAAAAAGGGTTTCAGAAACACAATGCAGGGGCCTCCCTGCCCAGCACCCTTGAAAGGTGTAGTGTCTGCTACGGCAGACAGTATGCATTCTGAGGGTGACTGGGGCAACCTCAGGGCGGCAGCATTGTTCCCGACTCCATGAGGATGCATGGTTTCAACTGGGCTGATTGGCAGAAACCTAATGTTTCTGAGGTTTCCACCAGATAGCCCAGTGGAAACCTCATAATGGGCCCAGGAGGAGACCTCCAAGTCTGCATCAGTCTCCTCTCCATGGGGCTGATAGTTGGCCCAATAGCCTCCTAATGAGGCCTTTGATGTGGTTGGTTTCTTAAGTTATTATCCTAAGTAATAAATAAATAATATATCCAACAATTATAAAGTCAGACTAGACCACCATAACATAAAATTGCACTTCCAATCAGGATAACAACATGCAGATGAAACTAATTGCTTTAGGTGCATATATTCAAAGAGAGACACCTGTTTCAGTCAATGATGTGAATCCAAAAATGCAATATTCCTTTAAAAAATAAGGCTGGTGTGTGCCTATGGCAGGCAAAGGGTCCAGGGGGGAATGGAATAATCAATTCAAAATCAGTGATGCTGGTGTATGTATAGTCCATCTACTATGCAGGCAGTAGGTCCAGGAAAAAAAAAATACATTGAAAAAAAACAAATACTCATAAAATAATAACATAAAATTATAAAATTAGGAACATAGAATAAAAAATGAAAATAAAAATCATAAAAAGAAAATTAATTGTCAATGTTTGTACTGTGGAGTATGAGAAACTTATTGGGAGACAAGGGGGTGCAGGTGAAAAATGCAAACATATACATGTAGCACAAAGCACTGTCTTTCATAATCATATTATTAAACTGATATCAGGGAGAGGTAAAAAAATTAACAAAAACAAAAAGCCACATAAATCACACTGAAAAATGGCTTTGAAAGATAGCCACATGGTGAACCATGAGACTTGGAGAACAAAGAGCACATGAAAGCCTATGTGAAAAGCACACTGACTATCTGCACAAAATCGCCACAGGCCACATGGTCAAAGTGCAACAGTGAGCAAGGAGGCATGGAGAACAGAAAAAACATGAAAGCCTATGGAAAAACCATACTGACTGACTGCACAAAATGGCTACCAGCCATTTTGTCAAACAACAACAGAGGGCAAGGAGGCATGGAGAACAAAGGACACATGCAAGCCTATGATAGAGCACACTGGCTGGCAAAAGAAAATAGATGCTGGCAAAATGGTAAAATCGACAACAGCAAGAAAGGAGGCATGGAGGTCAAAGAACTCATGTAAGTCTATTGCAAAATCACACTGGCTGGATGCACAAAATGACCTCCGGCCTCATGGTGAAACCAACAACAGCGACCAAGGAGGCATTGAGAACAAAGAACACATGCAATCCTGTGGCAACAACACACTGGCTAGCTACACAAAATGGCCACCAGCCACATGGTAAACCACAAGCAAGGAGGCATGAGAAACAAAAATCACATTCATGCCTTTAGACACAGACTACACAAAATTGCCCCTGAACACATGGCATAGAAAATAAAGACATATTATGGCCTATGGTAAACACACTCACACACACTGGTCAGAGAAAGGAGGAATGACAACACTGAAGAAAACACTATAATTAGTTCACCAATGCCAAACACAGAAATTAACTGAGTTATAAATGTTTTACAACACTCATCCTCCTATGACATCAAATAGTACCCCCCATATGTACTTTTTAGATATAAATGTGAACTACAAACAATAACCCACATTGTTTATTTGATCCAATGCCATTCCTGTCCTAAATAATTGTTTTATTCAAACAACATTGTTAGACCTGACAGCCTTAGGATGGTCATTCCCAACTTTTTGCCTGCCTCCCTCTATTTTTCTGCCACTGTTTCTGCTGGGTTTAGGACTGTGAGGCTTGCTCCTCTCAAAGGCCAGCCTTTTATATACGTTTAAGTGGTAAATTCAGATCTGAAAGGATTGGCCCTCTCATGTTTACTATGGCAAATATGGTGATAGAAAATAGAAATTCCTGCTTACTGGTGAAGTTGGATTTAATATTACTATTTTAGAAATGCCACTTTTAGAAAGTGGGCATTTCTTTGCACTTACTGCCATCTGTGCTTCACAGCCTGTCTCTAATCCATATCTGGTGTGTGCGGGTTGACAGCTCCCCTTGTGCATTCCACCCAGACAGTTATAAACACAGGGCACTCAGTCATATCTGCATTGACCGGCAAACTGAATGAGTATCCCTGGGCAGGAAGGGTGGAGGGGCTCTCTTTCACTACAAAGGGCAGTGGCCTGCCCTCACACAAAAGACTGATAACTCCCCACAGGGATTCTGGCAGACAGGACTGGGCTGAATCGGGAGCTTGTGCACTTCAAAACCACTCCTTGAAATTTCCCCCACTTCAAATGCACTTTTGGGTAAATATACTGGATCTCTGACTTCACCAAATCAGACACTTCTGGATTTACACCTGGACTCTGTCAGAGTGACTTCCTGGCTGCCTAAAGGTCTCATCTGGACTGCTTTGCTGAGAAGGACTGCTGCCCTGCTTGTTGCCCTGCTTCCTGCTTGCCTTTCACTCTGCTGGAAGGACTCTGCCATCCCCACAAGTGCACTCCAAGGGCTTGGATTGAATTTGCCTCTTGTTCTGAATTTTCAGGGCGATATAGACTTCACCCCCAGAGAAGAAAATCCCTGTGAGTCAGAAAATTGACGCAATGCCTGCAGAAATCGACGCAGTGCCTGCCTCGCTGCTGAAAATTTGCTTCACCTCCTACTGGATCAATGCAGCACCTGCTCCTTCTTACCAGTACATCAAGGATTTTCAATGCACTGTCCCTGGGCATAAACATATCCATAAACCAAGGCTGTGCTCCTGGAAATAGATGCATCACCTTGCAGCATGGAAAGAAACTAAGCATTGTCTGTGCCAAACCGGAAAATCCAACACAGTGCCTTATTTTTCACTGCATCACCTCCTCTGTGGCCCTTGTGCATCGTTATTTTTGATGCATCCCAGGTACTGTGTGTTACAAGGTTACAACCACTGATTTTTAAGGAATAAGACTCATTTAAACCTTTAAAGGGTGATATTTAAAATTGTGCATATTGGACTTTTGTCATTTGTGATCTTATTCTATTCAGATAAATATCTTCTATTTTCCTAAACTGGTATGGATTACTTTTTATAGTGTTTTAACTGTGTTACTCTATGAATTATTGCACAAATACTTTACACATTGCCTTCTAAGGTAAGCCTGCCTGCTCTGTGCCAAGCTACCAGAGGGTGAGCATAGTATAATTTGGATTGTGTTGTTACTTATCCTGACTAGGATTGTGGTCTCTACCTGGACAAGAGTGTTTACCTCTGCCAAATAGAGACCCAATTTCAAATAAACATATACCAGAGAAAAGTTATTTCATTCATTAGTAGTACTGGGCCTCCTTTTGTAGCCAGAAGGTGCGCTAGCAAGTGCAAAATATTACATGTGCACGCAAGTGGCCTGATAGTATCATGGCGCTCACCAGAGCAAGACAAAAGCATGTCTTACATGTGCTAACAGAAAACAAGTCCTGCCATGTGCCTGGTGGGGGAGTACAGGGAACTCTGCGTTACTCCTTATAGCGTGGATTGCCTAATTCCCAAAACTCCGAGACCGGAGCGAATTTTACCGCTATGACATGTCGCCCTCATGAAAGTATTTCTTTGATCTCTAGTGAACTCTAACCCCCACTTGAAGTCTTAGATAAAAGAGAAGCCTACACACCCACATGATCACACTAAGGTCCACAGATCGTATGAGGACAGGCTAAATCTTTCTTTGATGAATGTCCCTAATTAGTGAGTGGTGAGCTGAGTTTGGCCACAGCTTTCTGCAATGTGATGATCTAGTAGTCTGTACACCGTGTCTGGAGGAATTCCAGATTATTTTATCTATGCACATTGGCTTCTCAAGCCCTACTTTTCTTAGGAGACAGAAGTTAATTTTTACACACACTGTACAGGACAAATCAAAAATAACACCCACGGCCTTATATGCTTTATTTCAGTATATTTTAGAGTTAGAGTAAATTCAGATTTTAAGAACAAATGTCAAAATCCAGTTGCATTACCTCTTTAGATTTCACAAGATGTGACATCTGAACACTGTGTTTTCATTAGAGTCTGTTTACCCAAGTACAGGAACAAAAAGATCATCAAGGAAGAAGTACTATTTTTGTAAAATATTTTCAAAATTAAAGACCAATACATTGTTTTTCTTTTTGTTTTGGGAGAGGACTACAGCTGAGTCATTGTTGATTGTTCTTGCGAAGAGCTGATCAATTCTAGGGATGCACATAGGGAAACCCCTGCCCAATTGTGATAGGAAATCCATTTTGCAGAAGTGAAATTACAAAAAAATAGACCTTTGAACTATCAATGCACCTATAGAATTGTTGCCCTTCTCATGCGCAAGCATGGAGGACATTTATATATGGAACTAAAGAGGCCCCAATAGATTATTTTAAATTGAAGGTTAAACATAAATATAGATGCCTGCATTTTTCAGGTGATTCCTTTAGGTTGAAGTGACTATAAATGTTTAACTTCTTGGAGGAACGTGTTTCTGCCCAAGAAGCTATTCAAACCAAGCCTAAAATCAGAGTAGATAATCTAGAACAAAAGAAAAGATAAATATGTAGGTGCCTAAATGGGTCCTTTGGGAAATGCTAACAACTATCTCAAAAGGCCCAGACAATGAATAGCACTTCTCCCTTGAAAGCAGAAAAGAGTAAAATGAAACATCCAGAAGTCAATAACATTGAAATTGAAGCTGAGACTGCAATTATATGCCAATCATGCTACAATAAAGATCTTTTCCAGTTAAGTGAAGTCCACCAGACCTTTAAGTCATATTTTCTCATGTTTCACACAAGCAAGCAAACAGTAAGCAACATTGCTCCCCTCTGTTGCTGTTATGCCATTAATTGTGTTGACCACTGACTTTGTGTTTCACCACTGCGCATATTAGTTATTCCATGTTCACCAGTAGCACATTACATGTTGTATTCAGTTTAGCTGGCTATTGGCTTTAACGTGGCATTAGACATTACATTGTGTATTTAGGTTAGCTTCCTACTGGCTTTAACGTGGCATTAGACATTACATTTTGTAATCAGTTTAGCCGCCTATGGGCTTTATCGTGGAGGTCAACATTGCAGTTGAGACATTGCAGATGAGCAGTGTTTTTCCACATGGTAGACCAAGCATATTTTGTTCACACCGAACCCTAGCGTGATAAGAGAGCGTATATTTTGTGTTTTCCTCTACTCAGCTTTGGAAAGGAGCGAGGTTTAGGAGATCTGGCCAATCTCCAATGGCTTGTTTTCTTCCCAACTCTGCATGTTTTGACTGTTAGAGGAAAGGTCCTATTAGCAGGCTTTTTCATTATAAAACGGTGTCCCTGGGCAGCAGCAAGGGGGAATTTTCCAAGACTTCAGTCAGGAGTGGGCGTCAGCTGCCTGACCTTCCGTTTGGATGGAAAATCTCTTTCTCGCAGTTGAACAGAAGTCATCAACTTGCAGGCATAAGAGAGATGAAGAGCAGTGCCCTACGGTGATGAATTTTGACTTTTATTCTTTGCTTTGAAGTTATGCTATAATATAATCGCATGTATTTGCTGTGTACTTTGCAATTGAGAACCCTTTCATTGCTGTGACTACTTTTAAACATGTGCTTCCAACCTACTAATCTTGTCTCTCAGGAACCTCGTGGTGAAGTAATAATAATAAATGTATTCTTTAAACTAAGAAGTGCATTCCAGAGAAGTTTTGTCAGCTCAGTCATAGGATTGGGAAAGCAAAACAGTTGCCTGAATAGAGAAAGCAGAAAAGTGCTTATCTAATAAGATATAGCATACAACTTCCCCCTCCTAGTCCTAACATAGTGTGTGCTGCCTAGCACCTTTGCAGGCAACCTTGTGCCATACTGGAAGGGTTCCTGCATTACGGCCAGGATTGCTTTTGTGCAGGAAGGCAGGCCTTCCTTCACAGAAACAATCCTGGGAGGCAATTTCCTCATTCTATGTGTGCTGCAAAATGCAGGACACAAGGAAAGGGGAACTAACATGTTTCTCCTCCTTACGCCATGATCAAGGTGGCGTACCAGTTTTGTTTCAATCCCAGGTTTACTGATTTCAGTACATTCGGTACTGTATAAAATTCCATTGGTGGATGCACTGGAACTCCCATGCTCCACCAAAGAAATGCCTATCACTATGAAAGTAACACAACCCAGCTCCAGCTGCTGCATCGCATTTCTTTACAAGGTTACTCAAGGTAGCTCAAATCATTTCCTAGGTGACTTTGAAATTCTTACTAAAGCCTTTTCATTGCTAATGCATCATCTTGTACAATGCTAAGGCAAATCAAAGCATTAGTAAATCTGAGCCTTAGTTCAGAACTGTTTACATTGTTTGGAAAGAATATTGAAAAAATATTGTGTACAAAGATAGTTATAGGATGTTACACCTGTCAGCCATATAATGGCCTTCCCTCAAACCTTTTCTGTTCGCCCTCCTGTTTTTTCAAAATTTTGTTTTTGCTGGCTTTACGACACTGTGCACTTTACCGCTGCTAACCAGTACTAAAGTGCTTGTACTCACTCCCTAAAATATGATAAAATTGACTTACACCTGATTGCCATTTTTAATTTATGTATATGTCACTAGTAAAGTGGAATAACATATGGCCAGGGCCTGTAAATGAAATGCTAATAGTGGGGCTGCAGCAGTTATTGTGTCATCCACTCATATAACACTTTAAAATATGTCCCAGGTCTGTCATTGCAGACTCTATATAGTTTTAAAGTGCCAATTTGACTTGGCAAAATGCCTTAAACGTCTTAAACTCCCTATTTATAACTTATAAATCACCTCTAAGGTAGACCATATAGAACCGTGCATTGTACTTACAAGGTGATACTTTCAGGTTTTACATGTCCTGGTGAAGAAAAACTCACAAATTTGTTTTTCAATAAAGTGAATCCCCCTCCCCTTTTGGATAACATAGGTTTGCCTTCTTACACTTAATAGGTGCTAACGTTTGATTGGGAACAGGTAGGAAAGTCATGTTTGGTGTCTGAGAAAATATAATTTAAAATCTTTTTTAATGCTAAAGTCAAATTTTAAGTCACAATCTTTAAAATGCTACATTTAGAACGTTTTGACAACAACAGGGGCAGTCCTACTGACCCAGAACCTGGCACAATTAAACCATGTAGTGAAAACAATGGTCCCAGGAGAAAATATTAAACATAAACTTAAATTATACAAAATCCCCCCAATCTAAGAAATGGTGCAAAAACTCATAAATGTGCAAAAAAGTCAAAAGGGTATTCAGTAGTGATATACAAACATACAATAATGCCTCCCCACTTTACACTAGACAAACACATAAACACAAGTTACAGTGTAAACAAAGAATCAGAGGCAAAGGGTCTCACAATCAATTAGATGGTCCACAAATAGCAGCACCTAACACAGTCAATGTCACCACAATCTGCCAATCTGTCCATTTCTGATTTAGGGATTATGTTATACTTGAAAATTGTTCTTGGAACCTTTGTTGTTACAACAACATTTAGAATGGTGGCATTTTCCTGCCCTAACTATTTGGTGTCTGCAGCATGTTCTTGGGTGACATGATTGGGTGCAGTTGGCAGTTGTACTTTGCATATTTCTCCCAGGTAGCCACACAATAGAGGAATTAGTTGTGCCTAAATGGACCATCACCACAGGATGTGGGGCAGGGCATATCCCCACTTACAAATCCATAGCCTGTGACCTTCTATAATACTACAAACTTCACACTAGTCACCAGGTAGAAAGATAGGACCCTCAGACTCACTCTTTAGTTCACCTCTGGATCAGCGGAACAACACTCATAGGACTGCATGCAAGTGTGACCTACTGTGTATTCCAAAAGACTGCTTTGCATCACCAAGAAGGACTGCTCTGCTTGCTAAAGCCTATCTTGAACCCACCGCTTGAGCCCTGTTCCACTGCTTGAAATCAGGACCACCAGAGTGACTCTTAGGGATAATCTGCTGGCCTTCTCATAAAAGCCTTAGGGACACAAAAGGCTACAACCATCTTGAATCCACACCTGGCCTTAGCCTGAGTTAGTCCTGGCTCTCCCAGTGGTGCTTTTCCAGCCCTGGATCCTTTTTGGTGGTGCAAACGGTTCCTAGATTGTCCAAATAACCAAATTTGAAAACTTGGGACTTGACATATTTTTGGCAAAAACTGCTCTGAGAACCTAGAGTAGACCAGGACCTACCTTCTCATCTATCCACCAAAGAAGCATTGCTAGTCAGCCTGGCTTCCCATCAACTTCTGCTACATTCTTCTCCACAGCAGCAGATCCTGTTCAGCAGTAATTCGAAGAAGAGGTATCCAGCCTTGTGAAGCCCTCATCACCTGCAGCTTTATTCGAGAACATAGAAATCTTCACCTCAACTTCATCCAGTAGCTCCACGATGACAACAACACCTGCTCCTTTGACACTGACTGCAGCTTTTCCTGCTGAGCAGACATTTTTTGATGAAAGTTTGAAAGTAGGTGCCAACCAGGGCCAATCCATTTCTTTTATCTGGCCCACGGTCCATCAGGGTCAGCCATATTTTTTTGATTTTCACCTGGTCTTGTGTGACTAGATGTCCCCAGATGGAAATGTGATCTTTTAGATGCTAGTTTTTACCTTAAATTTAAGAAATTTATAACTACAGTTCTACTGATTGGATTTTGTCATTTTGGTATCAAATATTCTTTTTTTAGTGTACTCATTTGTTTCTAAATTATTGTGGGATTTTTCAAGAGTTGTGTTTTCACTTTATTACTGTTTGTTTGCTACATAAATACTTCACACATTGTGTCTACATTAATTCTGTCTTCTTTTGTGCACAAGTTACTTCAGTGACCTTAGTGGTAAACCCTGACAGGAAATGTTGTTGGTGCCTGAGCACCTCACCCATCAACTAATTTTCTCCCATAGGAATATTGTCATGTTAAAACTATTGTAGACATACAGATCAGAGGTAAGTTTATTATGTTCAGTCTGGTACTTAATATCATTGTAATATATATATATATATATATATATATATATATATATATATATCATTTACTAAAATATTGTTGTATATAACATTGATTTTATGATATTTTAAAAATGTATTTTATGCATTTAATTTTAAAATAGCTTGATGTTATTTGTCTTTATTTTAAAAAGTATTTGGACATTGTATTATAGTAATTTTCAAATGTATTTATTGAAAATGTGTTAAATAAAATGTATGTTTAGTAAAACATTGAGTTGTTTCATTGCTCGATGTCAAATTAACGAAAAAGGGTGGGGAGGTTGTTGAAATATGTTTTTGAAAATCATTTTCCTTTTTTAATTTTTTTTTAATACTTTTATACCTTTGAATTTTTGCATTCTGCCAGAAGTATGGGATCTCTGATCCTGCCGGTGCTGGTGATCTGACCGTGTCACGACTGCCATGATCATAATGAGGCTCGGACCACCACATTGGTGAAGGTCTGACTTCCTCCGCGAGTCTAGTGGTCAAGTGATTGCTAGACTCGTAATGACCCCCCCTTATCTGTTGCTCTAAACAACAGTGTAAGGCAGGAAGTTGAAATAATGGAACAAAATGCTTCCTACATTGTAACTTTAACCTTGAGGGTCTAATAGTGTAAATGTGCAGAACTTGAATGAAAATTTCGCATGTAGGCGAACTGTGATCTACATGTTCTGACAGTGCCTCATTTGTATTTTGTAAGGGGCACTTCTGGATAGATTTCTTAGTCAGTCTGTGAGTGTTACAATTTGTTTAGACATTTCAAACAGAGGCATTCCTATGCAGGCTACTAGTATCTCCTCTTTGAGGTAAATGAATGAGCTATATACGTTCAAATCAAAGGAGCTGACTCATGAAGGGAATACGTTATCAGTTTCACAAGTGATACTGCCATTAATTGCAGGTGTTAAATATTGATACGTTGTATCTTAAGTAATGTTTAATAAGATAAAACAGAAGAAACTACACATACTCATATATTCAAATTGGTAAACGTGGTGCGTCTTTGAGCTAATATTTGGGTATTAACTAACAATGCTGTAAATTAGGTTGATAAATTGGCACAAACCGGACAGAAATGCCGCATTTGCCTTGTGTGGTGATGTGGCACTAATTGTAACTAACTGGACCTAAGTGGAGGTAAACATGAAGGTTTAACCAAGAACAGAGATATGATTGAACCCTAATCCCTGGGGATGCTGACAGATAACAAAGGAGGCACCAGGGGGATTCCTGACACCTGCCAAGACAAAGGCCCCCTCTAAGAAGTGACTCTGACAAGAAATGTCCCCCAAGTATGCCACTGAACCACCATTCCCACCGTGCAATAGCAACCAAAAAACTTGAAAGTAACAGATGAACGTATTACTGCTGTCCACAATCACTGAGACCATGGAGCCAATATGGACATCCACCAGTAGCCCTCTTCTATCACTGTAAAGAACACCATGGCATCCCTGACACCAAATAAAATACATGTCACCAATGTTAATGTCCCCTGTCACTTTTTTTAATCAAATCGAAGTGTGCATGTAATTGTCATTGAAATTATTTATTCATACCTTTATTGCATGAATGGCACCCCACGCATAACATGGGGTGGTGTCAACAGAAATGTCTAACAAGTTGTCCATCATGTCACATGCAAACCTGGTCAAAGTGACAATGTCTATAGACAATGTCTAAAGACCAAACACCTCTATAGAGGATAAGGTATAGCGACAGTATGCAGCACAGACAACAACACCATCAAATAGTACCTCTTAGTCACTGGAAGTACAGTTGGATCAGTTGGCTCCTGGAGTATACATCTTCCCCCTCCTCATCATCACAATCACTCAGGTCTGGCTATACAGCACCCTCCTCCTCCAAAAGGGGAATAGATTTAATCACAGCCACGTTGTGCAGCATCGCAGCAGGCCACCACTATTCTACACACCTTCTCAGGGTCATAGGTCAGGGATCCCCCAGAGATATGGAGGCAACGGAATCTAGCCTTCAGGAGACCTATAGTGAGCTTTATCACCCTCCTAATACGTCCATGAGCCTCATTGTAACTCCTCTCTGCATCTGTCCTAGGATTCCTCACTGGTGTCAGGAGCCAACGCATGTTGGGGTAGCCAGAATCACCTGCAAAAGTGGTCGAAACAGGACTGTAACAAACTACTATCAGTTGCAGACAGCCTGGCTGTCAACCATGTACAGAAAAAGTGTCAAACACACTCCCCTATGAGTCATCCACTGTCCCCTTGTAGTTGTTCCATCGTGTATGGCACACTGCTGTTCCTCAGAACAAAAGAATCACGGGCTGACCCAGGGAACATGGCATTCACATGTGAAATGTATTGGTCTGCAGTACACACCAATTGTATGTTCATTGAGTGGAAGTTCTTCCTGTTTCTGTACACCTGTTCAATTACTCTTGGGGGGCTGAGAGCTATGTGGTCCATCAATGGCACCTATCACATGGGGAATGTTGGCAAAGGCATAAAAGTCTGACCTGAAGGCAGGGAGTTCAGCACTTTGGGGAAACCTCACATAGAACCTCACTTAGGAATCCAGGAATGCATTCAGGAATCTGGACAGTATGAGGCTAAACATTGGCTGTGAAAAACCTGCACCCATGCCCACAATCACCTGAAATGAGCCCATGGTCAGGAAATGGAGTGCGGAGAGCACTTGCTCTTCAGTAGGGATGGCATGCTCACTCCGATTAGCCGGGTAGAGTGCTGGATCCAGCAATGCACAAAGTTCATGAATAGCAGCACGAGTGAGTCTGTAATTGATAATTATGTGATGCTCCACCATGGTCCCCAAATCAACAAGTGGTCTGTACACTGATGGGGCCCTCCCTCGTCACATGGGTCTGTGCCTAATAGGAGTGGAGAACATATGTGAGGAACACACATTCATCTGCTCAACATGTTGAATATTCAGCACTGCTGGCATAAAAGTTGATGACACATACGCATAGTAGGATGTTAAACTGGAGTGACATGTCCTCAATGATACATCTGGACGGTTGTGGTGATTACATTTATAATTGTTAATGTCTTTGGGGGCTGGGGACAATAGGGCCTGCATGAGGCCAATAAGAAATTAATAACTGCGTAGTAATGTATAAAATGTCTGTCCCTGTAATCAATATGTGTTGTAGTGGAAGTGACCTCATAGTGCTAGCGGTTGTAGTAATGGTGTAAGGCAGTGTTCACCGCCATGCAACCATTCATTGGTTTACATGCTTGTCAATGGGGAGTATGAGCCTATCATGATTGCCGCGAGCGGTGACGGTGCACACCGCGCAGAGCGTACGCCATCTCGTCACCCCAACTTCACTTGACTCCTGGTTTACATGCATGCAGGTACTCCACTGAGTGTGCTGCTGTGTCCTGACTCTGGTCCTGGAAATGACACAAGTGGCAGGGGAAAGGGCCCTGGCCTTTACCACGGAGTAACTGTAGAAGATGGTGGACAGGGTCCTACCCCTGTACGCCAAGCTCTATTGTCGATCAGAGGTAGAGGTGAGTAGGCGGTTTGGGGGGCCTGGATGTATGTAATGGAGGTAGATGGCTGTAAACGTTTGCACGATTTGACACTGTACAGTCGTGGAGTTAATGACATGCTGCTTGTTTGAGGTCCTGTTATGAGGTTGTGAGTGTCCGTTCCATAGGGGACGTATAGCCAGCTGTATCTAATGGGCATTGTCTGACTTGGGGGTCTACAACCGGCATAGCATCTACTGCAGGAAGCTGTGGGAGGACCTGCAGCGCTGGGCCATGAAGACCTACGAGGCCCAGTTGGGGAAGTCCTCCCACCGAGGAAGGGGTGCCCATTGGCCACTGCACCCCCCTAATGTGCTGCATTCTGGTGGGGGCGTATCCAGACTTGGATGGGCATTTGAAGGCTGCACAGCAGACACAAGGGGGTGAGTACAGAATCCTTCATGTGCTTCCTTGATGGATGTGTGAGGGTGCTATAGTATGTATGCTGTCTAGTGGCAGGGACTCTGACTGTTGTTGTTTACATATTGGCCCCCATGGAAAGTTAGATTGTAAGGAACAGGTCTGCAGTACTTCAGGTCCTCCTGTTATGTTGTAAATGGCTGTAGAGCAGGGTTGTGGCCACTAGTAAGGAGCATAGCTATGTGTGTAGCAGTAGGTGCTGCATGGCGGTATATTTGCAGGGTGGGAGTATGTGTGAACCAGTTATGTACCTCCATTCAGCTATTTACAAGTGTCTCTCCTGTTTTGTCTCCCCATCCCTGTTCTCTTGTGTTGTCTGGATACATCAGAATCATCTGGCGAGGGAGCAAGGCACCGGCGAGTGGGGATGCAGCGGCCCATGGTTCCATGGAGGCAGAGTCGAGTGACGCCAAGGGGACTAGGGGGTTGGCAGGTGAGGGGAGTACCACAGGGGAGGCAACGACGACTGGAGGTGGTGACTCTGATACCTCCTCCGATGGGAGCTCCCTGGTGGTGGCAGACCCTAATGGGCCCACCCATTCTGTGTCATCTTCTGCCACCCCTATACCATCACCGCCCTCCCAGCTGCTCCCCACCCAGTTGCCCATGCCCGCTCACCCTGAAGGGTGGGCGTCTCCTTCACCCCAGGCATCTCATCACCTGCCCCAGTCAGCCCTGCTGCCCTCATGGAGGAGGCTATTGACCTCCTGAGGGCCATCTCTGTAGGGCAGACAACCACCGTTAGTGCCATGGATGGCATTCACTGTGCTGTGTCTGGCCTACAGAGATCTTTTCAGGAACTGGCCTCCTCTTTGACAGCAGCCAGTGTCCCTGGCCATTCTGTCCCCCCTCCAACCAACTCTATGCCTTCCAGCACCCCACTCCCTTCACCCTTTCCAAGCACACATTCTGACAGCCATGCACACACCTCAACACATTAAAACAACACTGAAAAAAACAAGCACCACACTTCCCACCACAGGCATACACACAGCCAACATACAAAGCCACACACACCAACATCCACTTCCCCCAGTGTGCCCATATCTTCCGCCTTCCTGTCTGTCACCTCTACATGCACACTCACAAGCACTGGCAGTTACCACAACATCAGACATCCAGTCATGCACCCCAGACACCACACCTGCACTCACCACAACTACTCTGAGTAACACATGCAGCACACTCACCAAACTTGCAGACACACAGACAACATACATTTACACTGGCAGCCTGTCTTGTCCCACTGTGTCCACCCCCTCTCCTCCCAAGACACTGAAACGTTCCCAGACACCAACCCAACATACATCCACCACACCTCAGCATACCGTACAGTCACCTGCATCCACGTCACACACACCTACACCAGTCACGACCACTCCCTCTACCTCCACTCCCACACCTCCCTCCAGGTCCACCCCGACTGCCCCTAAAAAACTTTTCCTATCCCGTGTTGACCTACTTGAACTCACTGGCCCACCCCGTCTCATCCCTAAACGTGCCCACCTCCTTGCCCTGTCTACTCCTCCCACGTCAGAACCCGCCTCGTCCACCCGTCTCACTCCCGTGCTACCTCCCCATAAGCAAGAGACCCTGTGCTGGCCCAGGTACATCTGCAGCACCCCAGTCCAAGGCCACTCCACTACCTTCCAAGGCCAGATCCAAGCCCCCTCCACCTCCCAAAAGTAAACCCAAACCCCTCCCTCCCAGACATAAGTCCCCACCCCCACCACCCTCTGCCCCTGTTCCCTGAGGTGCCTGGATGGCCCATTGATGCCCCTTCACAATGGAGTACCATTTGCACTTGTGGGAGTCATGTTGGGGCCATTTGGGCCCATCGGACTTTGGACTATGGACTGGCCATTGGCCTTCTGTTGGACTTCTGCTGCTCCTGGATCTTAATAAATGTTTGTGTGGCCAATGTTGGTTTTAGCACACTCTGGATCCGTGGTTCATCATTTATTTGTGGAGGGGTGTTGTACACATGTGTGTACTTTGGGCTTGTTGTCTTGGCCTTGTGTTGGGTAAGTACCTCTTCTTCAGGTGTGTATGGCTTGTGCTGTTATGAGGGGTTGTGGGTGCATTGCAGAGAGGGTGGAGATGGTGAGTATGTAACTGTGTCCTTTCTTCCCTTGTTTAGTAGGTTGCGGATCTTACTGTCGTTGTCTTTGTCGGCGGTCTCAGTCGTTGAGGTTTATGGCAAGGAGCAGGACTGGCTTGATTTGAAACTTTCTCTCCATGTCTGCTTCAGCGTGTTGTGTGAGGCTCCGGTGATTGTTTCCTTTTATTTGGGTCGTTTCCGTCTGGCGTTGCGTGGTGGTGGTTCCCGCCCCGGAAATGACGGCGGTCTCGTGCTTCATTATTTGATGGGTAGGTAGGGCCTTTCCGTCGACCTGTGGGCAGCCTCTTCCATCGTTATCGGCACTCCTCTTCTGGGTTTTCAGGGTGTCTATTTTTCATGTGCTTCATTATTTGGCGATGCAGACCGGCTGACTGTTGGCAGTAGTTACCGCCACCGCCGGCGGTGAAATCTTTACGGCCATGTTTATAATGAGGACCTTAGTGTTTTTTAGCTCCTAGGAACAAAAAGTGCCAATCTGATCATCTGGTCACACCTTGACCAGGGCAAAGTCAAAGTTTAAGGCTGACCGCAATGGAGTTCTGCTCAGCTATGGCAAGAGGAGGCTTCGGTTTACCTTTGGACTTAGTTGTCTTCTGAAGATTTTGTTCAGCAGGACAAAGTCGCCAGTCCGATCCACCCTCCCTAGAGCCCTCTTCGGATATGCTGCACGGGAAGTCCCGGTCAACTTTATACGTTCGGACTAAGTCACTTTCTTGGAGCTTTTCTTCAGCGGGACGAACCTACAAGTCAGGCCGGGTCACGGTTTAGGTAAGCTGGCTAGACTCATCTCAGCGGGTGAGTCCCTCGTGGAGTTTTTTCCCAAAATTCACCAATTTTTTCCAAACTTCTGGATTTTCTTCCAGAAGGTCTTTGAAGGTCTTTTAGGAGTCCACAGCTCACCCCAAGGTTCCAGAAGCTCTGAGAGGCTCCTCGAGGGTGCAGACTCTAACTCACAAAATGGCTCAAACTCCAAAATGGACATTGGACAGTAGTCAGCTGGTCGGTTTCTTCAGGATTTGATGCAGGGGACTCTGGTTAGCTATTTTTCACTTGTAGAAAACAGGGAGTCCTTTCTGGAACCAGTTAAAGCCAGGGAAAGTCCTTCTTGTGGTGAAACCCAATTGTGCAGCTGGTGCAGACCTACAGAGTGCAGTGTCAGGTGCAGGTCAGGGGTCCAGCAGGGCAAACCTTCTTCTTCTGATGTTCTTCCTTGTAGGGATCTGAGGTGTGGGTCCAGCTCTGCAATATTTATACTTGCTCCTGGGTGGAAAGTAGGGTGGTCCCTG
The DNA here is from genome assembly GCF_031143425.1 of Pleurodeles waltl. Lineage (NCBI taxonomy): Eukaryota > Metazoa > Chordata > Amphibia > Caudata > Salamandridae > Pleurodeles > Pleurodeles waltl. Next base: position 1,531,469,093 of record NC_090444.1, read on the forward strand.
GTATCCAATCACAGACAAGCTCCTTCCCCCTTTAATGAACACTTCTTGGAAATGGTGGCAAAAATCAATCCAGGAAGCAACATTCCTCAAAAATCCAACATGGCTGAAAGTAATTTTTGGAGGTTAGATCTGGCTGAGCCAACCCACTGGTGTGGCTAAAAATCATAAACACACCCCTCTCCTGCCTTCTCCTAATCTAATTAAGAGGGCACCTAATTGTCTGAGGTTGCAGGATGTGAGGGAGGTGCTGGGTTACTCCAAATATCATTCCCTGTCTTTGAAGACCAGTTTGGCTGCTCTTCCCCCTATCCTGTTTGCCCAACAGCTGAGGCAGATCTCCTTCACCAGCCACTTCCTTTCTGTTCAGCCCAAGCCACTTCACACCTCATCAAGGCAGCCTGGCCAGGCTGCCAGAGGCTGGCCAATCAGAGAAAGGCACTACAGAGCTGAAGTTGGCAACTTTCAGTTAGAGTATTAAAACTCCTTACCTGAACTAGTTATATCAAATCCAACAATTGCAAGTTGTGGGATGTATTATATTAATTAATTTGATACCAAGCTCAAGGTATTTGGCACTTAAGGGGACTTTGTTAATTAAAATAAAGTCTCCCCATTTTAGCCTATCCAGGCCATTCACTACAGTGAGGAAAAAAGAATTTGGCTATTTTACCTCACCAGGGCTTGTAAAACAATTTCTATAAGTTGCATGCTTATAGTTACACGGCACCCAAACCTAGGGACACATAGGGCACACCTTAGGGGTGATTTGCATGTAAACATAATGTAGTTTAAGACTTTGGAAGTACTTTTAATTCCAAAGTCATGTTTTCATATAACATTAGTTTAAAAGCATCCAGAAAGGTGAGCCTGCCTTTAAAATGACACTGGGAACCCCAGCAGTGCATCTATGGGTGCACGACCTATGCTTGGGTGCCTAAACCTACATGCCCTACCATATGCTAGGGACTAATAGGTAGGTTGATACTGCCAATTATAAATAGCCTAACTTGCATCCATTTTACACAGAGCACTGGCCCTGGGACTGGTAAGAAGTACCCAGTACACAACCAAGAGTCAGTAACCAATAGTATCTGCCAAAGAGTTTGGTGGGCAAAAAGGAGGACTTTTTTACACTGCCCCCACCAGATGAAAGGCGATGGGTACTAACTTATACCCTGGTAGTCCTCATCAGCTAAGTGGAAAAATCTGGAAAGGTCGTCTGTGTTGGCATGGGCACTCCCAGGTCTATGTTCAACTGCGAAGTGCATCCCCTGTAAGGAAATGGACCACCTTAACAGTTTTGACCCCCTCATTTGCATTAACCAACTAAAAGGTCTGTGGTCAGTTTGAACACAGAAGTGAGTACCAAACAGGTATGGCCTCAACTTATTCAGGGACCAGACCATAGCAAACGCCTCCCTCTCAATGTCACTCCATCTTTTCTCTCTGGGGAGGAGTCGCCTGCTGATGAAGGCAGCTGGGTGATCCTGGCCCTCTTCATTAACTTGGGCTAACACTGCCCCAGTCCCTTCTTCTGAGGCATCTGTTTGCACTATACAATCCTTGCTATAGTTAGGGGCCAGTGACAGTGGTGCTGAACACATAGCCTGTTCCAGAGTGCCAAAGGTTGTTTGACACTCTGTAGTCCAAATGACTTTCTTTAGTTTCTTTGAAGCGGGTTCTGTTAGAGGAGCCGCTAGGGCCCCATAATTTTGAACAAACCTCCTGTAGTAACCAGTCAGTCCAAGAAAGGCCCAGACCTGAGTCTAGGGTGTAGGAGCCTCCCAATCCAGGATAGTCTGGATCTTGGACTGGAAAGGCTATACATGGCCGCCACCAACAATGTAGCCCAGGTACACCACTGAACTCTGCCCTATCTGGCCCTTGCTTGCCTTGATAGTCAAGCCTGCTTAAAGCAGGGCCTAAAGCACTTCCTTCAGGTGGACCAGATGGTCCTCCCGGGTGGAACTGAATTTAACTATATCATCTAGAGAAGCTGTACTGAAAGATTCCAACCCAGTCAGGTCTCTGTTCACCAACTGTTAGAATGTGGCAGGAATATTTTTCAGGGCAAAGGGCATCACTTTGAACTGAAAGTAGCCCTCTGGTGAGGAAAATGCTGACCTCTTCTTAGCTCCTGGACTTATGGCACTCTGCTTGTATACTGATGTCAGGTCAAATGTACTCAGGAACTTGAAAACCCCCAACCTATCAATGACCTCATCAGCTCTAGGGATGGGGTGAGCATTAGTCTTGGTGACTGCATTTAGACCTCTGTAGTCTATACAGAATCCTAATTCCTTTTTCCAGCCTTGGGAATTGGGATTGGTATCAGTACCACTGGGCTGGCCCAACGACTATCCAACATCTTAGCCACCTCAGCTTTGATGTTGGCCTTGACCTGGTGAAAGAGCCTGTAGAGCTTGTTCTTGACAGGTAAGCTGTCACCAGTGTCAATAGCATAGATACACCAATTGGTGAGCGCAGGGGCAAAGAGAACAGGCCGGCAAACTGCTCCAAAACTTTTCTACAGTCCTTTTACTGCTGGTCTGTCAACCTGGGAGAGAGTACCACTCCTTCAACAGACCCATCCTGTTGATTTGTGGAAGGGAGGCCTGGCAAAGGTTCACTCTCCTCCTGCTTCCCTTCATCAGTGACCATCACCATGGTCATGTCTGACCTATCCTAGTGGAGTTTCAGTCTGTTGACATGCAGGATCCTATGACGATTCCTGGAAGTGGCAAGATCCACCAGGTAAGTGACCTCACCCTTCTTTTCCAAACGTGTATAGGGCCCAGTCCATTTGGCCTAAAGTTCCCTAGGAGCCAAAGGCTCCAAAACCCACACCGGCTGACCTGGGAGACACTCAGACATGGTAGCCTTCTGTTCAGCCCAGAGCTTCATGAGCTCTTGGCAGGCCTCCTGGTTGATACTTCATGTACTCAGCCATCCAGGCCCAGCACATAATACAGCACATTCTGCTTGGACTCTTTGATAGGTTTCTCCCAAGACTCTCTCACCAAGCACAATGGGCCTCTTACCGAGTGCCCAAACAGTAACTCAAAGGGGTTAAATCCAACCATTTTTGTGGCACCTATCGGTATGCAAACAGTCGTGGGAGGAGAACATCCCATCTCCTCCTGGGTTTGTCAGACAACCCCATGATCATGCCCTTCAGGGCCTTGTTAAATCTTTCCACCAGACCATTGGTCTGGGGACGATAGGGGGTGGCGAATTTATATGTAACACCATACTTATTCCTCATTGCTTTTAGATAGACTGACATAAAATGTGCGCCCCTATCGGGGGCCACCTCCTTTGGGAATCACACTCTGGTGAACACACCAAGAAGGGCACTATCCACTGTGGGAGCAGTGACAGTTCTGAGGGCTATTTAACCAGGATACCTGGTGGCATAGCCCACAACCACCAAAATGTACCTGTTGCCTGTGGCAGTTGTTGGGTCTAGGGGACCAACAATATCAAGTCCCACCCTGTCAAGGGGAGTTCCTACCACTGGCAGTGGTATCAAGGAAGCCTTTGGCTTTCCCCCTATCTTGCAACTGGTCTGGCAGGTGACACAGGAGCTGTAAAACTCCTTGACTTTCTCTGACATGTGAGGCCAATAGAAGTAGTTGACCAGCCTGTTCCGAGTCTTGGTCTGCCCCAAATGTCCAACTAAGGGAATATCATGGCTCAATGTTAGGAGGAATTCTCTATACTTTTGGGGGACCACCACTCTCCTGGTTGCCCCTGGTTTGAGGTCCCTTGCTTCCGTGGAGAGAACTCCATCGACCCAATAAACCTTGTGGGTCCCACTGTTATCCCCTTGTTCTTGCCTGGCAGCAGTCTGCCTCAGGCCCTCAAGAGTAGGACACTCTCCTTGTCCCTGGCACGATTCTTTTCTGGTGGGCCCACCTGCCCCTTGTAGTTCTGCCAAGTCAGGCAGAGCTTGCAGGGGAAGGGGTCCTCCTTCAGAGGTCAGATCCTCCCCCTCAGGTTTCGATTCCTCCTGACTCTCTGTACTTGGTGGGGCTGGCAAGCCAGACCCAGTGCCCTTTCTCTTCTTCTTGGAGGCTTGGCCCATTGTTCCAGGGTCCAAGTGCCAGCACACACCCATTCAGGGAGGTCCGGCCTCTGTGCATGGTCCCTTTTTCCCACCTCTGACCATTCAGATGCTTCCAGATCATTTCCCAGCAGACATTCTACTGGGAGGAGCCATGGGATGGAGTTATGTTCTGCTATCTGCATAAGTTACTTGGTGGAAGATACCAGGTAAAACCTGCTCTGGAGAAAACAGCTTTTCTGTGACCATTGTCACTCTGGCTCCTGCATCTCTTCCACCTCAGTCCCATTGTTGCAATGTCCCCCCCACCCACAGATACTAAGGTGACTTCTGCGTACCCTGATCCCAGCCCTGGGCCAACTTCCACCTCCACCTCCATACCTATACTAGCAATCCCATGGGACTGCCCACCAGTGGGGAGGGGGAGCTTCTTGGAGCAGATAGCATCCCCTCTTTTGAAAATTGCAAATGTAACAAACATGGAGAAAAGGTACTGAGCTGTGCAACATATTTCATTTACAAAAAGCAAAAAATGAAATGCAAAAAAAAATAACTAAGCCCCTACCGAAACTCCAGGCCACGCACAACAATGAAATTTAAAAATAAAATAAAAGTGCAAAGAAATGCTGGTGCATGCCCCATCAAACAAACAACAAACTTATACAATATATTTTTTAATTTACTTGTGTGATACCACAAAAATAAACTGCCTCATTATGACATTGGTAGTCCTAGGACAAACAATGCTGCAGTGGCAGCTGGGCCACGGCACTCCAGGTGGTCCCAAGGCCACATTACAACATTGAAAATTGGACCGGAAGGGGACCATTGTGCCTGCCAGGAACATGGTTCCTGATGGGCTGACAGCAGTTGGAGTTGTATTCAGCCATAGTGGCACAGAGTTCAGCACCACCGCCATGATCAAAATTCCAGTTTCTGCCAACCATGGAAAGGCTGGCAGAACCACAGTACAGGGGGCCACATGGAGGCACCTGCACTGCCCATGGGGAACTCCTGTCCAGCACCCTCAGAATGCAAGCTGTCTGCTTTTCTGACAATGAGCATTCCTAGGGTGCTGGCAGTGTAGGAAAGTACCATCTTGCCTGGCATGTTACCCCCATTTTCACTTTATGTATGTTGTTTTTGCCCTTGTGTCACTGGGATCCTGCTAGGCAGGACCCCAGTGCTCATGATGTATGCCCTGTATGTGTTCCCTGTGTGGTGCCTGGATGCCCCATTGTTGCCCCTACTGTATCACTGAGGCTCTGCTAACCAGAACCTCAGTGTTTATGTTCTCTCTGCTTTCTAAAATTTTCACTGCAGGCTAGTGACTAATTTTACCAATTCTCATTGGCACACTGGTACACCCATATGATTCCCTTGTATATGGTACCTAGGTACCCAGGGTATTGGGGTTCCAGGAGATCTTTATGGGCTGCAGCATTTCTTTTGCCACCCATAGGGAGCTCAGGCAATTCTTACACATGCCTGCCACTGCAGCCTGAGTGAAATAACGTCCACGTTATTTCACAGCCATTTTTCACTGCACATAAGTAACTTATAAGTCACCTATATGTCTAACCCTCACTTGGTGAAGGTTAGGTGCCAAGTTACTTAGTGTGTGGGCACCCTGGCACTAGCCAAGGTGCCCCCACATTGTTAAGGGCAAATTCCCTGAACTTTGTGATTGCGGGGACACCATTACACGTGTGCACTATACATAAGTCACTACCTATGGATAGCGTCACAATGGTAACTCTGAACATGGCCATGTAACATGTCTAAGATCATGGAATTGTCACCCCAATACCATTCTGGTCTCTCTAGCACAGAACCCGAGTGCTGCCAAACTGCCTTTCTGGGGTTTCCACTGCAGCTGCTGCTGCTGCCAACCCCTCAGACAGGAACACAGGAGCTAGATCCAAGTAACCCTCACAGTCCAGTGATCCTTCAGTCCAAGTTTGGTGGAGGTAAGTCCTTGCCTCCCCACGCTAGACTGCAAACCTGTTTACAGTGTGATTTGCAGCTGCTCCTGCTTCTGTGCGCTTCTCCAAGGATTCCTTTGTGCACAGCCTAGCCTGGGTCCCCAGCACTCCGTCCTGCAGTGCTCAACCCTCTGAGTTGGACTCCGACATCGTGGGACCCTGCTTTTGTGACTCTGGTTTCACAAATCTTCTAAGTGCCTGCTCTGGTACCTCTGCGGGTGCTGCCTGCTTCTGCTGGGGCTCTCTGAGTTGCTGAGTGCCCCCTCTGTCTCCTCCTCAAAGGGACAACATCCTGGTCCTTCCTGGTCCCCAGCAGCACCCCAAAACCTCTACTGCAACCCTTGCAGCTAGCAAGGCTTGTTTGTGGTATTTCTGTATGGAAACACTTCTGCAACATCCATCACGCCGTGGGACATCTTCCTTCCAAAGGAAACGTTCCTAGCCCTTTTCGTTGTTGCAGAATCTTCAGCTTCTTCCACCCGGAGGCAGCCCTTTTGCACCTTCATCTGAGGTTTCCAGGGCTCCTGCCCCCCCTGGACACTATCGCGACTCTTGGACTTGGTCCCCTTGCCTTGCAAGTCCTCACGTCCAGGAATCCGTCTTCAATGTTTTGCTGGTGCTTGTGGTTCTTGCAGAATCTCCCTATCACGACTATTGTGCCCTTTTGGGGTAGTAGGGTAACTTTACTCCTACTTTTCAGGGTCTTGTGGTGGGGTTTCTTGGACACCCTGACTGTTTTCGTACAATCCCAGCGACCCTCTACAAGTTCCCATAGGTCTGGGGTCCATTCGTGATTCGCATTCAACTTTTGGAGTATGTGGTTTGTGTTACCTCTAGACCTATGTTCACCTATTGCATCCTATTGTGATTCTACAGTGTTTGCACTACTTTTCTAACTGTCACTTACCTGTTTTGGGTGCATATAACTTGTGTATATTACTTACCTTCTAAGTGAGGGTATTCTTGGGGATACTTTTGGCATATTGTCATTAAAATAAAGTACCTTTATTTTTAGTAACTCTGAGTATTGTGTTTTCTTATGATATTGTGGTATATGACAAAAGTGATACAGTAGGAGCTTAGCATGACTCCTAGTTCAGCCTAAGCTTCTTTGCCATAGCTACCTTCTATCAGCCTAAGATGCTAGAAACACCTCTATTCTACTAATAAGGGATAACTGGACCTGGCACAGGGTGTAAGTATCACAAGGTGCCCACTATAAGCCAGGCCAGCCTCCTACACCAAGGTACTGGCCTCAGCTCCTTTAAGGGAGCCAAGACCAATACGGTAGCACTCTTCCCTTCAGACTGACTGGAAGGAACGTTGTAATACAATGTTCCCACCAGTAAGTCTGGGTTGACTGCCACCTCATCTCTGCAGGTTTGGCAGGTTTGGCAGTCGGCTCATCCGACTGCCGAACTTATAATGAGCCACAAATTCCTTAAATTAAATGGTTTTTATTCAGCAGACAGAGAATTTTCTGACCACCTCAACCCAAGTGAAAATTGACCAGAAGAAGAAAAAAGCACTTAGAGGAGTCTACTGGACAGGAACAGGAAGTTGGAGTCTCTGGGGCCCTTCCTTCCTGTTGGAAAAAACGTGGAATAAAGCTTCTTGCACTAAAAAACAACTTGAGTAGACAATCTATTCAAGGCGCAGTCGCTTACAGACATTAGGGTCACTATAAAGACACTGTTGTAGCCAAAAGGTGTGCTAGCAAGTGCAAAATATTACAGGTGCTCGCAAGTGGCCTGACAGTATCATGGCGCTCACCAGAGCATGACAAAAGTGTTTCTAACATGTGCTAACAAAAAAAAAGTCCTGCCATGTGCCTGATGGTGGAATACAGGAAACTCTGCGTTACTCCTTATAGTGTGGATTGCCCAAATTCCCAAAACTCTGAGAGCAGAGCAAATTTCACCTCTAAGACATGTCGCCCTCATAAAAGTATTTCTTTGATCTCTGGTGAACTCTAACCCCCACTTGAAGTCTTAGATACGAGAGAAGCCTATAACACCCACGTGTTCACACTAAGGTCCACAGATAGTATGAGGACAGGCTAAATCTTTCTTTGCTGAATGTCCCTAATCAGTGAGTGGTGTGCTTTTATTAGCTGAGTTTGGCCACAGCTGTCTGCAATGTGATGATCTAGTAGTCTGTATACCGTGTTTGGAGGAATTCCAGATTGTTTTATCTATGCACATTGGCTTTTCAAGTCCTACTTTTCTTATGAGACAGAAGGTAATTTTTACACATACTGTACGGGACAAATCAAAAATAACACCCACAGCCTTATCTGTTTATTTCAGTGTCTTTTAGAGTTAGAGTACATTCAGAGTTTAAGAACAAATGTCAAAATCCAGTGGTATTAACTCGTAAGATTTCGCAAGTTGTTAGATCTGAACATTGTGTCTTCATTAAAGTCTGTTTACCCAAGTACAGGAACAAAAAGATAATCATGGAAGAAGTACTATTTTTGGAAAATATTTTTACAATAAAAGAACAATACATTTTGGTTCTTTTTGTTTTGGGAGAGGACTACAGCAGAGTCATTGTTGATTGTTCTTGCGAAGAACTGATAAATTCTAGAGATGCACATAGGGAAACCCCTGCCTAATTGTGATAGGAAATACATTTTGCAGAAGTGAAATTACAAACAAATTGACCATTGAACTACAAATGCACCTATAGAATGGTTGCCCCTCTTCATGCGCCAGCATGGAGGACATTTATATATAGAGCTAAAGAGGCCCCAATAAATTATTTTAAAGTGAAGGTTAAACATAAATGTAAAGACCTGCATTTTTCAGGTGATTCCCTTTGGTTGAAGTTACTATAAATGTTTAACTTCTTGGAGGGAAGTGTTTCTGCCCAAGAAGTTATTCAAACCAAACCTAACATTAGAGTAGATAATCTAGAACAAAAGAAAAAATAAATATGTAGGTGCCTAAATGGGTCCTTTGGGAAATGCTAACAACTACCTCAAAAGGCCCAGGCAATGAATAGCACTTCTCCCTTGAAAGCAGTTAAGAATAAAATAAAACATCCAGAAGTCAATGACATTTAAATTGAAGCTGAGACTGCTATTATGTGCCATTCATGCTACAATAAAGATCTCTTCCAGTTAAGAGAAGTCCACCAGAACAGGCATATTGTCTCATGTTTCACACAAGCAAGCAAACAGTAAACAAAGTTGCTCCCTTGTGTTGCCTGAATAGGGGGAGCAGAAAAGCGCTTATCTACTAAGATATAGCATACATCTGCCCCCCTCCTAGTGCTAGCCCACTGTGTGCTGACTAGCACCATTGCAGGCAACCTTGTGCCATACTGGAAGGGTGCCTGCATTACGGCCAGGATTGCTTTTGTGCAGGAAGGCGGACCTTCCTGTACAGAAACAATCCTTAGAGGCAATTTCCTCATTCTATGTGTGTTGCAGAATGCAGGACACAATGAAATAGGAACTAACATATTTCTCCTCCTTACGCCATGATCAAGGTGGCGTACCAGTTTTGTTTCAATCCCAGGTTTACTGTTTTCAGTAAATTTGGTACTGTATCAAATTCCACTGCTAGATGCACAGGAACTCCCATGCTCCACCAAAGAAATACCTATCACTATGAAAGTAACACAACCCAGCTCCAGCTGCTGCATCGTATCTCTTTACAAGATTACTCAAGGTAGCTCAAATAATTTCTTGGGTGACTTTAGAATTCTTACTAAAGCCTTTTCATTGCCCATGCATCATCTTGTACAATGCTAAGACAAATCAAAGCCTTAGTAAATATGAGCCTTAGTTCAGAACTGTTTACATTGTTTGGAAAGAATATTGAAAAAATATTGTGTGCAAAGATAGTGTTATAGGATGTTACACCTGTCAGCCATATGATGGCCTTTCCTCCAACCTTTTCCCTTCACTGGCTTTAGGACCCTGTGCACTTTACCACTGCTAACCAGTACTAAAGTGCTTGTACTCACTCCCTAAAATATGATAAAATTGGCTTACACCTGATTGCCATCTTTAATTTACCTATATGTCACTAGTAAAGTGGTATCACATATACCCAGGGCCTGTAAATGAAATGCTAATAGTGGGTCTGCAGCACTTAATGTGCCATCCACTTATATAACACTTTAAAATATGTCCCAGGTCTGCCATTGAAGACTCTATGTATTTTTAAAGTGCCAATTCACCTTGGCAAAATGCCTTAACCTTCCTAAACTCCATGTTTATTACTTATAAATCATCTCTAAGGTAGTCCATGGGTAGACCACATGGAATGGTGCATTGTACTTACAAGGTGATACTTTTAAGTTTTACATGTCCTGGTGAAGAAAAACTCACAAATGTGTGTTTCAATAAAGTGAGCCCCCCTCCCCTATTGGATAACATAGGGTTGCCTTATTACACTTAATAAGTGCTAACGTTTGATTGGGAACAGGTAGGATATTCATGTTTGGTGTCTGAGAAAATATAATTTAAAACCTTCTTTAATGATAAAGTCAAATTTTAAGTCACAATTTTTAAAATGCCACATTTAGAATGTTTTGACAACAACAGGGGCAGTCCGACCAACCCAGAACCTGGCACAATTAAACCATGTAGTGAAAACAATGGTTCCAAGAGAAAATATTTAAAATAAACATACATTATACAACATCCCAAATTAAGAAATGGTGCAAAAACACATAAATGTGCAAAAAAGTCAAAATGGTATTCAGTAGTGATATACAAACATACAATAATGGCTCCCCACTTTACACTAGACAAACATATAAAGACAAGCTACAGTGTAAACAAAGAAACAGAGGCAAAGGGTCTCACAATCAATTAGATGGTCCACAAATAGCAGCGCCTAACACAGTCAATGTCATCCCAATCTGCCAATCTGTCAATTTCTGATTTAGGGATTTTGTTATACTTGAATATTTTTCCTGGAATCCATTATTGTTGCAACAACATTAATAATGTTGCATTTTACTGCCCTAACTATTTGGTGCCTGCAGCATGTTCTTGGGTGACATGATTGGGTGCAGTTGGCAGTTGTACTTTGCATATTTCTCCCAGGCAGCCACACAATAGAGGGATTAGGTGTGCCTAAATGGACCATCACTGCAGGATGTGGGGCAGAGCAGGGCACATCCCCACTTACAAATCCATAGCCTGTGACCTGCCATACCACAAAAAACTTCACACTAGGCACCAGGTAGAAAGATAGGACCCTCAGACTCACTCTTTAGTTCACCTTTGGACCAGCGGAACAATTCTCATAGAACTGCTTGCTGGTGTGACCTGCTGTGTACTTCAGAAGACTGCTTTGCATCACCTAGAAGGACTGCTCTGTTTGCTAAAGGCTATCTTGAACCCACTGCTTAAGCCCCGTTTTGCTGTTTGAAATCAGGACAACCAGAGTGACCCTTAGGGCTAATCTGCTGGCCTTCTCATAAAAGCCTTAGGGACACAAACGTCTACTACCATCTTGAATCCACACCTGGCCTCAGCCTGAGTTAGTCCTGGCTCTCCCAGTGGTGCTATTCCAGTCCTGGATTCTTGGTGGTTTCGCAAACTGTACCTAGATTGTCAATATAACCAAATTTCAAAACTTGGGACTTGACACATTATTGGCTAAAACTGCTCTGAGAACCTAGAGTAGACTGGGACCTACCTTCTTATCTATCCACCAAAGAAGCATTGCTTGTCGGCCTGACTTCCCGTCAACTTCTGCTTCATTCTTCTCCACAACAGCAGATCCTGTTCAGCAGTCATTCAAAGAAGGGGTATCCAGCCTTGTGAAGCTCTCGTCACCTGCAGCTTCATTTCAGAACATAGAAATCTTCACCTCAACATCATCCAATAGCTCTACGATGACAACAACACCTGCTCCATTGACACTGGCTGAAACCTTTCCCTGCTGAGCAGAATTTTTTTGATGAAAATTTGAAAGTAGGTTCCCACCGGGGCCAATCCATTTCTTGTATCTGACCCACGCTCCATTAGGGTCAGCCATATTTTTTGATTTTCACCTGGTCTTGTGTGACTAGATATCCCCAGATGGAACTGTGATCTTTTAGATGCTAGTTTTTACCTTAAGTTTAGGAAATTCATTACTCCGCTTCTACTGATTGGATTTTGTCATTTTGGTATAAAAAAAAATTTAATGTACTCATTTTTTTTCTAAATTGGTGTGGGATTTTTCAAGAGTTGTGTTTTCACTTTATTACTGTTTGTTTTCTGCATAAATACTTCACACATTGTGTCTAAATTAATTCTGTCTTCTTTTGTGCACAGGCTACTTCAGTGACCTTAGTGGTAAATCCTGACAGTAACTGTGGTTGGTGCCTGAGCACCTCAACCATCTACTCAGTTTCTCCCATAGGAATATTGTCATGTTAAAACTATTGTAGACATAAAGATCGAAGGTAATTATGTTCAGTCTTGTACTTAATATCACTGTATATATACATATATATATATATAATGCTGAATAGTCGCATGTCAGTCAGCGTCCTACACAGCAGGCTGCAACAAGGGTCACGAACCCTTAGAAATTATCAATAATACTTCTTCAAAAAGAAGACAATATCGCAGGCACTTACTTGCTACAGTCCAGATATCTTTAATCAGGCAGACAAACAGAAATGGCAAAAAAATCCTCCAACGCGTTTCAGGAGACTCTGCTCCCTTGCTCACAGAGATATTCTAAACCCCTTTTCCCTTTCCATTATAACTAACACCATAAACGTAAACACAAAAGACGGACTACATTACTTCAGAAAACAATGGCAGCCATCTTACAGTGCGTTACTACTGCTAACCATTACAACATAATTTTTTTATTTTCTATGATTTGCTACATTCTATTTAATGCACCTATACTTACTTTTAGTATCTCCAATCTTCCTCCTGTTTATGCATTTCTAAGTAGTCCAAAAATGTCTTAAAGATGTAATAGCTCCTTTGCTTCTTATTTAGGCATTCCTGCCTCCTGCCAACAATGGAAACAAAGAAAGGAGAAACATTTAAACAATATAACCTTAAGCAAATACTATAATAGTTTCAAACAAATTTCAAAACATATTAATGTTTCACGACTAGTCAATATAAATGCACAGATAGTTCTTCAGCCTTATTCATTCTAATAGGTTCTATTGTGTTACATTAAATAATCAACATGATTCCAATTTTCTTAAATCCAACGTCCTATTGCCACCTCTCATTTTCATTATGACCCTGTCAAGGACAATAAATTGTAATTTACTCTCATTTTTATCATGGTATTCCTTAAAATGTCTACCACTGGGTATGATTTATCTTCATTTCTGATTGCTCTCATATGTTCCAATATGCGTTTTTTTGCCATATGTATTGTGCTGCCAATATAAAATTTGTTACATGGGCATTTTAAAGCATAAATACAATAATCTGATAAACATGAAACATGTTTCCTTATTACAAAAGGTTTTTTTTGTCCCCGGAAAGCGTACCTCCTTACATTTGGAACTATGTTTACATGCTTTGCATTTACCACAGGTGAAAAAACCTTTAATATGTTTTGCCTTTTCATTACTAGATATTAAACTATGACTTATCATATCTTTCAAAGACCGACTCCTTCTAAAAGTAAAGGCCGGATACTCGTCCAATAATTTACCTATATTTTCATCTGTTTTAAGGGCTGGCCAAAATTTTAAGAAAGCTTTCTTAATTCCTTTAACTCTATCATGATTTGAAGTTATAAATCTTATCTTTATAATTTCCTTCTTAGTGTCATCCATCTTCTCGACCAGAAGATCATCCCTTTTAATCTGTCTAACTCTCCTCACAGCTTCTTCTATTACAGCTTGTGAATAACCTCTTTCACTAAATCTTTTCGTCATTACTTTAACCTCTTTCTCAAATGTGGCATCCAAACTGCAATTCCCTCTAGCCCTTAGTAGTTCCCCGTAAGGAATACTGTGAATCAGATTTTTTGGGTGACTACTCATAGCATGAATTAGGTTGTTCCCTGCAGTATCTTTCCTATATAATTCACATTCCAGTTTGTGTTTGATAACCTTAATTCTCACATCCAAAAATTCCAACTCAGCTGAATTCATTGTGCAGCTGAACTTAAGATTCAATTGATTGTCATTCAATTCCTCGATAAAGTTCAGAGCTGATTCCTTATTACCTTTACAAATAAAAAAAATGTCATCAATATACCTCACCCACAGGACTGCTTGGTCTTCAAAACCTGTGATATTCCAGACCACCTGTTCCTCCCACCAGCCCATGTATAAACCCGCATAGCTGGGGGCAAAACAGGTCCCCATCGCAGTCCCCTGACAATGACGGTATAGAGTATTGTTGAAAATGAAAAAATTATAAGTCAGACACATCTGCACCATATATATATATATATATATATATATATATATATATATAATATTTAGTAAAATATTGTTGTATATAATATGTGTGTTATGATATTTTTGTAATGTATTTAATTTTAAAATAGCTTGATGTTATTTGTCTTTATTTTAAAAAGTATTTGGAAATTGTATTATAGTAATTTTCAAATGTATTTATTGAAAATGTGTTAAATAAAATGTATGTTTAGTAAAACATTGAGTTGTTTCATTGCTGGATGTCAAAGTAAGGAAAAACGGTGGGGAGGTTGTTAAAATATGTTTTTGAAAATCATTTTCCTTTTCGTATTTTAAATTTTTTATACTTTTGTACCTTTGAATTTTTGCATTCTGCCAGAAGTCTGGGATCTCTGATCCTGCCGGTGCTGGTGATCTGACCGCGGCACGACTGCCGTGATCATAATGATGCTCGAACCACCACATTGGTGGCGGTTCGACTGCTTCTGCGAGTCTAGCGGTCAAGTGACCGTTAGACTCGCAATGACCCCCCGTATCTGTTGCCCTAATCAACAGTGTAAGGCAGGAGGATGAAATAATTGTACAAAATGCTTTCTGCGTTGCAACTTTAACCTTGAGGGTCTAATAATGTATATGGCAGAACTTGAATGAAAATTTAACATGTAGGCAAAATTTGCTCTACATTTTCTGACAGTGCCTCATTTGTATTTTGTAAGGTGCACTTCTGGATAGATTTCTTAGTCTGTGAGCATTAACAATTTGTTTAGACATTTCAAACAGAGGCATTCCTGCGCAGGCCACTTGCATCTCCTCTTTGAGGTAAATGAATGGGCTATATACGTTCAAGTCAAAGGAGCTGACTCATGAAGGGTATACGTTATCATTTTCACAAGTTATACTGCCATTATTTGCTGGTGTGAAAATATTGATAAGTTGTACCTTAAGTAATGTTTAATAAGCTAAAACAGAAGAAACTGCACAAACTCATATATTCAAAATGGTAAACGTGGTGCGTCTTTGAGCTAATATTTGGGTATTAACTAGCAATGCTGTAAATTAGGTTGACAAATTGGCACAAACCAGACAGAAATGGCACAATTGCCTTGTGTGGTGATGTGGCACTAATTCCACACATGAAAAAAATGAACTAAAATACAAACTCAGCTCCCAAACTGACATACGTTTCCTTTCGTAGGAAGTTTGCATTCGTCATAATCTGGAAACAACCACAAACAAAACCGCATCACACAAACACATTAATTTCTGCAAACTATAAATCTAAACCATTCTGCAGGTATGAGAACAACAAGTCCCATTTTACAAAATCCTGCTACTTCCTCTACAAAATTAATAATATTGAGGTTCTTTTTTGGAAGGCACTGGCAATTAAGTTAATCATTCCTTGACAAACATGCAGGGGCTGCTTTGTAATATTCATCATATTTTTCAGAAGCAATATATTCTGCCTAAAATAGCAGTAGCTAGGTTGCAGGCAAGATGGCCCTTGACTAACATGAGTGGAGAGTATACACTAAAATATCCTCAGTTTAGTATGCTGACAATAGGAGTTTTGCGCTAGATCTCTTAAAATTAACAGTGCATAATGAAAGCATACAATGAAAATGGGGAACATAGCAGTACACTCTTATATATATACTTAAGGCCTGATTTAGAGTTTGGCTTATGGGTTAATCAGTCACAGATGTGCCCGTCCACCTTATTACGATCTCCATAGGCTATCATGGGATCGTAACATGCCGGACAAAATATCTGTCTGAATGGGGTCTCAATGGCAACACAGTATATGAATTTACAATGGACATTGACTTGTTTATGGATGTACTGCATGTGCATCCACTCAGCAATCTGACTTTCCAAACCAGGTTAGTATGTTTCTAGCTTAGATCTTTGATCTGTGGCCATTATGTATGGGCACTCAGCTATAGCTGTGTTTTGGTTAGGATGTTAGTGTGAGTGAGCCATTGCATTGCTGTCATTGATATGTACTGTTCCACACTAGTACAATCAAGATGGGTTAAATGGCATATTGCCTTGACATGCATGACAAGTTATATCTGGTGCAGTATACTGTTGTTGGCAATTTTGTGATTTACCATTCTGGGAGCTGTAGTGCTATGATTAGCCACTGCTTAACATGCCATTTCCAAGGGCTGTGGGGCCATATGTGTTAAGTGGACACATGGCATGCTAAGGAGGGGTATTATGTGACCACAGACAGGTAGACTGAGGATCATCTGCACCTTCGCTGTGCAGACACAGCTAGCACCATAGATTTCCCACTACAAAGGAAAAATATAAAAAATTACACAAGACACCACAATACACAAATCCAAACATGAATTTGAAACACAATAAAACATAAGCTAAATATTCTACAATTATTGCAACTGTTGATAAAACATCCAAACAGGGCAATGAGTTGAAGTGAACATTACAAAAAAAGTTTCCCTGACAAACACATGCAACTACATGAACTGCAGATCTACCAATGTTGAAATGGCAAGCAGGATTTACCACAAAGCACTTTGAAAGCTTTTAACTACAATAAAAAGGAGAAATAAGATAATAAGGGCCTTTTTTAGAACTTGGCAGACAGGTTACTCTGTCACATCAGTGACGGATATCCCGTACGCAGAAATCTAAATCACATTATATTCACTGGGATTTAGATTTCGGCAGATGAGATATCAGTTACCGCTGTGACGGAGTAACCCATCAGTCAAGTTCCGAATTAAGGGCCAGATGTAGCAAAGGTTTTTACCCATTCTGTGTCTATGGGAAAATGTGTTTGTACATATGGCCCTAAGTCCTTAGTTCATAAATGCAAATTATGATAAGAAATAAAACAGTTGATATTATTTTAAGATATAAAGAAGTGTGCCCCAGGAAACAGATCAACATCACAAACACCTGATCAGTCCCCATAGGTGGCACAAAGGAAAGGTAAAGAAGTGGCACCCCAGAGGGAAGGGACCCTTACCCTTTCTGCCAGCCAAAAGCCAGTTCACATACACTGCCAGCCAAAGGCCAGCCTCACATACTGCCAGCTAGATAGCAGTCCACATACTCTGCCAATCAAATTCCAGTCTACACACACCACCAGCAGAATGCCAGCAACACAGCAATGCACACACACTGACAACAAATGCTAGTTCAAACCTAATGATGGCCAAATACCAGTTCTCATAACCTGCCAGACAAATGCAGCCACACACACTGCCAAACACATGCCAGTCCACACACACCACCAGGCAAATGGTGGTTCATGCACACCACCAGCCAAGGGGCCATTTCCTCAACATATGTGGTCTTCTGCCCCCTGAGGCAGATTAACCTAAAAAGTTGCAGATCTTCCCCCTGGGGTGGAAAATGGCCAAAGAAGTTGCTAATATTTGGGGAGTGGCCCTTGCCCAAGCATTTATACCCTCAACTTAGTATCGACAAATTGTGTCCAATTATAACTGTTCGAAGGTACATGTCTGCAAAGAAAGAAAATTTGATTCAGCAGTTTCCAAAGTGAAGTTGCCATTTTCCTCCTCTCAGAAATGTTCCCTCATTTCACCTTATGATTGAGGTTGCTCCACCAAGCCCAAGAAATAATTTTTCCTGGAGGTAGCCACATCGATCTTAGAAGTCTGTGGATCCTACATGTCTGGAAGAGAATAACATTTCAGATGCTTACAGACAATCCCAATCAGATATTACAATTGTACAGTCGTGAATATTTTCGAACTTAGGTGATCTGTCATTCTTCTCAGTATATATATATATTGACCAATGCATTCAAAATGTGTAAGGTTTGACCAAAATGTTATAGACCAAGGGCCTGATTACGATCTTGGCAAACAGGATTACTTTGGCACAGATGTGACGGATATCCCATTCCCTGTATTACAATTCCATTATATCCGAAAGAGGTCATAATACGGCGCATGAAATATCTGTCATGTTTGTGACGGAGTATTCCATCCACCAAGATCGTGATCAGGCCTTAGAGGCTTAGCAGCTTAGGCTGAACAAGGAAACATGCAAAGCTTCTACTATACCACTTATATCATATAGCACTATATCATAAGAAACACAATACTCAGAGTTAATAAAAATAAAGGTACTTTATTTTAGTGACAATATGCCTAAAAGTATCTCAGAGGATATACTCCCATAGGAGGTAAATAGAATACAAAAATAAACACACAAACCAAAATCAGGTAAGTAAAACACTTAGAAAAGTAGTGCAAACACTGTAGGACACAATAGAATGCAATAGGAGAAAATAGGCCTGGGGCAACACAAACCATATACTCGAAAAGTGGAATGCAAACGACGAATGGACCCCAGACCTAGTGTAGTGTGTAGAGGGTCGCTGGGAGTGTAAGAAAACACTAAGGGTTTCAAAGATACCCCACCCCAAGACCCTGAAAAGTAGGAGTAAAGACCTGAGGACCTGCAAAGGCAGTCCAAGAGTCACGCAAGTGTCCGGCGGGGCAGGAACCCACTAAACCCCAGATGAAGGTGTAAAAGGGCGGTCTCCGGGTGGAAGAAGACAAAGATTCTGCAACAACGGAAGGTGCCAGGAACTTCTCCTTTGGTCGGAAGATGTCCCATGTCATGCTGGAGGATGCAGAGTTGTTTCCATCCAGAAAGACCGCAAACAAGCCTTGCTACCTGCAAGAGTCGCGGTTAAGGATTTTGGACGATGCCAGGGCCCAAGAAGGACCAGGAGGTCACCTTTGGAGGAGGAGACAGAGGGGTACTCAGCAACACAGAAAGCCCACGGAGAAGCAGGCAGCACCCGCAGAAGCACCTGAACAGGTATTCAGAAGATGTGAGCACAGCGGTCGTATCAACACAACAAAAGAGGGTCCCATGAAGTCGGAGTCCAACTAAGCGAGCTGGGCAATGCAGGATGGAGAGCTGGGGAACTGGGCTGTGCTGTGCATGAAGGAAGTCTTGCAAAAGTGCACAGAAGCCCCAGCAGTTGCAGTTCACACAGTACACAGGATTACTTTCTGGCGTGGGGAGGCACGGACTTACCTCTACCAAATTTGGACAGAAGAGCCACTGGACTGTCGAGGACACTTGGACCCAGCTCCTGTGTTCCAGGGACCATGCTCGTCAGGATGAGAGGGGACCTAGAGGACCGGTGATGCAGAGGTTTGGTGCCTGTGTTGGCAGGGGGAAGATTCCTTCGAACCAGGGGAGATTTCTTCTTGGCTTCCAGTGCAGGGTGAAGGCAGACAGCCCTCAGAGCATGCACCACCAGGAAACAGCCGAGAAAGCCGGCAGGATGAGGTGCTACAGTGTTCCTGGTAAACTTCTTGCTACTTTGTTGCAGTTTTTCAGGCGTCCTGGAGCAGTCAGCGGTCGATCCTTGGCATGAGTCGAAGAGGGAAGTGCAGAGGAACTCTGGTGAGCTCTTGCATTCGTTACCTGGTGAGATACCCACAGGAGAGACCCTAAATAGCCCTCAGAGGAGGATTGGCTACAGAGAAAGGTAAGCACCTATCAGGAGGGATCTCTGACATCACCTGCTGGCACTGGCCACTCAGAGATCTCCATTGTGTCCTCAAACCTCTGCATTCAAGATGTCAGAGGTCTGGGACACCCTGGAGGAGCTCTGGGAACCACCCCTTAGGAGGTGCTAGTCAGGGGAGTGGTCACTCCCCTTTCCTTTGTCCAGTTTTTGATCCAGTGCAGGGCTGGGGGAATCCCTGAACCGGTGTAGACCGGCTTATGCAAGGAGGGCACCATTTGTGCCCTTCAAAGCATTTCCAGAGGCCAGGAGAGGCGACTCCTCTCAGGCCCTTAACACCTATTTCCAAAGGGAAAGGGTGTAACACCCTCTCTCAGAGGAAATCCTTTGTTCTGCCTTCCTGGGAATTGGCTGCCCAGGCCCCAGTGGGTTAGCTTGGCAGTACCCGGGCTCTATGCTGGAGCCCCGGGGATGCATGGAATTGTCCCTCCAATACCAGAATGTTATTGGGGTGACAATTCCATGATCCTAGACATGTTACATGGCCATGTTCGGAGTTACCATTGTGACGCTACATTTAGGTATTGACCTATATGTAGTGCACACTTGTAATGGTGTCCCCGCGCCCCAAAAGTCTGGGGAATTTGCCCTGAACAATGTGGGGGCACCCTCACACTTAGTAACTTTGCACCTAACCATCACTAAGTGAGGGTTAGACATATAGGTGACTTATAAGTTATTTAAGTGAAGTGAAAAATGGCTGTGAAATAACGTGGACGTTACTTTACTCAGGCTGCAGTGGCAGTCCTGTGTAAGAATTGTCTGAGCTCCCTATGCGTGGTAAAAGAAATGCCGCAGCCCATAGGGATCTCCTGGAACCCCAATACCCTGGGTACCTAGGTACCATATACTAGGGAATCATCAGGGTGTTCCAGTGTGCCACTAAGAATTGTTAAAATGAGTCACTAGCTTACAGTGACAATTTTAAAAGCAGAGAGAGCATAAACACTGAGGTTCTGGTTAGCAGAGCCTCAGTGATACAGTTAAGCACCACACAGGGAACACATATAGGCCACAAACATATGAGCACTGGGGTCCTGGCTAGTAGGATCCCAGTGACACATATCAAACACACTGATAACATAGGGTTTCTACTATGAGCACTGGGGCCCTGGCTAGCAGTATCCCAGTGAGACAGTAAAAATACCCTGACATATACTCACAAACAGGCCAAAAGTGGGGGTAATAAGGCTAGAAAGAGTCTACCTTCCTACACTCATCCTTAGGGGCAAACCCACACCCATATACCTACATTAACTGGGTGGGGACCATGGGCTCACCTATTAGCCACACCCGGTGCCTCTGGAGTTGAGACATCACATATGGAATGCTGCTATTCCTCAAGATAAAGGCATCATGCACAGAGCCAGGATACTTGGCATTGACATGGGATATATACTGGTTCACCAAACACACCATATATACATTCAGAAAGCTTTTTCTATTCCTAAACACTTGTTCATTTCTCCGGGGGGGGAACAAATGCAATATATGTACCATCAATGGCACCAATGATGTTGTGGATATGTCTCAGGGCATAAAATTCAGCCTTCACTGTGGCCAAATCCTCCACCAAGATGTAGCTGCACATGTGTTTCAACAGGGCAGACAACTCTCTGGTCAGCACGTTTGAGAACATTGGCTGAGACATCCCTGATGCCATGGCCACTGTCGCTTGGAAAGAACCATTTGCCAGGGAATGGAGCACTGACCGGACCTGCACTAGAGGGGGGATACCTGTGGGGTGGCGGATAGCTGAAATCAGGTCTGGCTCCAATTGGGCACACAGCTCTTGGATTGTGGCCCTATTAAGTCTGTAGGTCAGGATAATGAGCCTGTCCTCCATTGTCACCAGGTCCACCAGGGGTCTGTACATGGGGGATGTCTCCATCTCCTATTCATCCTCAGTGGTTGAACTCTAGGGTGAAAAACGGTGAGCAGAGGGTCATATTCACACGTATGTTAAAAAAAATATGCATTTTGTCCTTTATAGAAACAGTATTTGAACTCGAGAGTCAGTTGATGTGCCAATGTCTGCTGTGACGCAGTTAGGTGCCATGGCCTGTGTCCCCCTGAAATAGCAACTGCCTGACCTGTGAGGAGAGACAATTGGAAATGAGGTAATTCCATTGGCGTTGTGCGCAACATCGCATTGGTTATCATTGGGCCCTCTTGGTTCCAGAAGCCAATGGCGATGTACGCTGGTGGTGACGGTATGCACCGCCGTGGACGTGACCGCCATTTTCTATCTGTTCCCTCACTTGCTATTTGACCTTCAACAGGAGAGGACCTACACTGCAAGTGCTGCTGTGACCTGTGTCTGGAAGCGACAATGGCTCGAGTGCCTGGGGAAAGGGCCCCCACCTTCACTTCTGAGGAGCTGGAGAGACTGGTGGATGGGGTCCTATCCCAGTACACTTTACTCTATGGTCCTCCAGACAAACAGGTGAGTACACTGTGAGCATGAAGCGTGGGCCATGAATGTATGGATTGCTGTGTGTGTAAGCCTCGTGTGGGGTGGGGTCTGAGGGGTCCTGGGCAGAGTGCTGCACGTCTGGTGGTCAATGTCTGTGCGTAAGGGGATGGGAGGTATATGGTGGGCCATGAGTATAACAGGCTGGACGGTATGACTCATTCTTTTTTCTATGCATATTTTTCTGCAGGTCAGCGCCCGTAAGAAAAAGGGTATTTGGGGTGCCATTGCCAAGGAGGTGCGGGCTCTGGGGGTCTTTGACAGGCGGAACACGCACTGCCGCACACGATGGGAGGACCTGCGCCGCTGGGCAAGGAAGACAGCGGAGGCTCTGCTGGGGCTGGCCTCCCAATGAGGAACGGGAGCCCATCGTACCCTGACCCCCCTAATGTTCCGCATCCTGGCGGTGGCCTATCCAGATTTGGATGGGCGCTTGAAGGCATCACAGCAGCCACAAGGGTTTGAGTACAGATTCAGAATCATGACTTTGCGCGCGTTAAGGTTTTACCTGGGTGGGGGATGTGGGCTGTGGGTGCCCCTAGGCCAGGGTGAACATGGCAGGGTAGGTCCCATGTTGGGCAGGCTCTGATGCACTCCAACCCCAATAGTGTTAGTGGCATCTACTAATGTGCAGGGTCCTGTGGGTTTCAGGTGTGCAGCTAATGGCGATACCATTGTATCCCATGGGCTGGTGACTAGCATTGTAACTGGTAGAGCATGGCCTAGTGCATAGGGCTGTTCCCTGTGTGTTGTGTACGGCGACTGTAGTGTTGTTGCTGGCATTGACCTAGTGTATCCTCTGTCTGTCCCCCATTTTTGTTTTGTCACCTGGTTCTTGTGTGCATTAGCATCATCTGGTGGAGGAGCAGAGGCACCGGCGACGAAGGGAGCTGCATCCCACATGGGCCTGGAGGCCGAATCCACCGATGATGAGGGCACCAGTGGGACGGAGGGCGAGGGGAGCACCACGACGGAGACAGGAGGGGACACAACCGACAGCGACTCCTCCTCCGATGGAAGCTCCCTGGTGGTGGCAGACACCTCTGTGCCCACCACAACAACAGGTACAGCCGCCACCAACCTGTACCAGCACTGTCCTCCCAGCAGCCCCTCAGCGTGTTTCCCGTGCCCTTTCACCCAGGAGGGTGGGCATCTCCTTCGCCCCAGGCACCTCAGGCCCTGCCTCAGTCAGCCGTGCTGCCCTCAGTGAGGAGGCTATTGACCTCCTGAGATCCCTCTCTGTTGGGCAGTCAACCATACTGAATGCCATCCAGGGTATAGCAGGGCAATTGCAACAAACAAATGCATACCTGGAGGGCCTTCACTCTGGCATGGCAGCACAACAGAGAGCATTCCAGGCTCTGGCCTCCACACTGATGCAAGCCATTGTCCCTGTCTCCAGCATCCCCCTCCAACTTCCTCTACCCAGTCCCAATCCCCTCAACCCCAGCCTATCCCAAGCACACCTTCAGACCAGCAATCACCCAAATCAACACATAGAAGTGGTTCAGGCAAACACAAGTACCACACTTCATCTCACAGGCACTCACACAAGCATCATCCCCAGCAAGACACACCAACTTCCATTGCCTCCACTGTGTCCCCCTCCTCCTCGTCATCCACCTCTCTCCCAGTAGCGTCCCCACTCACACCTGCATGCACTACATCCTCATCCAATACCTCCATCATCAGTACGCCTACCGCTACATGCCCTTCACTGGCAGTCACCACCCCCACATCCATGTACACGTCCCCTGTGTCCTCTCTCACTGTCTGTGACCTCTCCTCCCAAAGTACACAAACGCAAGCACACACACACCCAACAGCCATCCACCTCACAACAGCATCCACCCCATGCACCTTCAACCAAACACAGCAGACTGACACCTCCTACAACCACTGCCTCTTCCTCCACTGCCAAACCTTCACTCTTCCTGCCCCAGTGTCCCTAAGAAGCTTTTCCTCGCCAACATTGACCTATTCTCTATCCCTCCCTCCATCCTTCACATCGGGCCACGGTGGCCAGGTCCCAGCCCAGCACCTCAGACACCCAGTCCACGACCACTGTGGTTTCTGCAGCTGTGAGAGGCTCCAAGGAGGCACCCGCCAGCCCAGCCAGTGTGCCAGCAACACCTGCCAAGAAGGGTCACCCACCTGGCAAGGGCAAGAAGGGGACAGCAGCCAGCAAGGGGAAGGAGACAGAACCAGCCAGCAAGGGCAAGTCAAAGACTCTAGCTGGCAGAAGCAAGGAGGCACCACCATCTGCCAAGGACAGAAAGGGGCAAAGAACACCAGCCAGGGCACTTCAGCTGTCCGAGGCTGCAGATGAAGGCCTGGAGGCTACCACCACCACTGCCAGCACCGCCACCTGCACCACCGCCAGCACCCCAACCTGCACCGCTGCCAGCACCGCCACCTGCCCTGCCACCACCAGCACCACTGGCAGCAGCTCCAGTGGGCAGCCGTCTGAGGCTGCAGGTTAAGGCCTGGAG
This sequence comes from Pleurodeles waltl, assembly GCF_031143425.1. Lineage (NCBI taxonomy): Eukaryota > Metazoa > Chordata > Amphibia > Caudata > Salamandridae > Pleurodeles > Pleurodeles waltl. Next base: position 1,531,494,027 of record NC_090444.1, read on the forward strand.
GCTACCACCACCGCCGGCGAGCAATGTGTAGTGATGACTACAATGGCTGCAGTGCGTCCTGGTCTCTGCAACATCTATCGGTGTGACACCCAGGTGGGAGCTTGTGACTTTGCCCCATCCAGGATGAAGCACACTGGGAACAAAGCCCCCTCCAGAACCACTGGAAGAAGGCATTCACTCAGCCCCTCCTTGGCAGGATGAAGCACACTGGGCACAAAGTCCCCTCCAGAACCATTGGAAGAAGGCATCCACTCAGCCCCTCCTTGGCAGGATGAAGCACACTGGGCACAAAGTCCCCTTCTTAACCACTGGAAGAAGGCATCCACTCAGCCCCTCCTTGGCAGGATGAAGCACACTGGGCACAAGGCCCCCTCCAGAACCAGTGGTAGAAAACATCCACTTGAGAGACTGTGGCTTTGCACGCCCCAGGTCCAAGCAGTGTCCAAATCACCGACTTGAGAGACTGTGGCCTTGCACTCCCCAGGACCAAGCAGTGGGCAAACCACTCAATTTAGAGACTGTGGCCTTGCACTCCCCAGAATCAAGCAGTGGGCAAACCACCTACTAGAGAGACTGTGGCCTTGCACTTCTCAGGATCAAGCAGTGGGCAAACCACCCACTTGAGAGACTATGGCCTTGCACTCCCCAGGAACAAGCAGTGGGCAAACCATCCACTTGAGAGACTGTGGCTTTGCACTCCCCAGGACCAAGCAGTGGGCATGGAGCCCCCTCCAGGCCAGTGGTGTTATACCATCTTCCGGCTGAGGTGCCCCCCCATTCCCCATCCCCCTGAGGTGCTGGTGTATTTTTGACCTGATGCCCCTGCAGTGTTCTCTTCGTATTGAGGCAGGAGTCAAGTGTGGCCTTGGCCTAAGTGTTATGGCTCCGTGGGCCACGGGCATTTGGAGGTTTGCATTGTCCCTACCTTTGTATATATTGTATATATTGTACATACTGCTTGTTTCTTTCTGGACGTATTTCTAATAATTACTTATATTACACTCACTTTAATCCATTCCTTTTGTCCTTGTGTTATTCCTGACGGTTAAGGGGTGTATATGTAATGTTGTTGCATGTGTTTGTGTGTATAGTGTTGGGCGTGAGGGTGGGGGTGTTGCGTGTTGCGTGTGTGTTTCACTCTCTTTTTCCTCCCCCCTCCCCTGTGCGCTAGGTGCAGTACTCACTGTGGTCGTCTTTTCCGGCGTACATGTTCCTGGTGTATGAGAACCAGCATGATGAAGATCTGCAGTTCAGGCTCCGTGGCGTCGGGGTTCTTCCTTAAGTGTCGAGAGGTGAGTCATTTCCCTTCAGTGTTCTGTTTCCACTGTGCTTTTGATGGCGTTGGTACCACCCCAGAGAAGCTGGCGGATTGGCCTCTAATAATAGAGTGGGGGATACCTTGTCTCCCGCCTGGCTGTTGGTGGTTACCACTGCAGTGCTTTTTGCTACCGCCATGGCGGTTGGAGTGTTAAAGTGGCTGTCTGTGATGGCGGTGTCTGCCGTGGTCAAAATTTCATTGTTTTTACCGCTGGCCTCTTGGCAGTATTACCGCCGCTTTATCACCGACCACCAGGGTTGTAATGAGGGCCTTAATTCCAGTGTTGGAGACACAGCAGTTGTGGTGCTGACACACTGAGGCTAGGAATGTTAATTAATTTAGTGGCTACAATGTACTTTTTACACACGTTGTATTATAGTGGCTACCATGATGCTATTGTAACATAATTTACACTCCTTCTATCTCCATGTTGCATATGTGATGCACGCAGACAGTACTGTATGCGTAATGGTAAGTATCTGTATGAATTATGGTATGGATTCAATATATTCAACACATATGGAGAGGTAGAAAATTGTATTTGTCTGTGCTGCCACTCAAGTGCAGTGTACTTCTAAGTCTGTCATACATATACCATGGTTCAAGTGTACCTGTATAACCACCTACATTGTCTTTGCTCAGAAAGTGACTCCTTCATGCACCCAACTAAACAATAGAAAGTAGTTTTGTTGTGTTTGTGTAATGCTGAAAGTATCACACATAATAATAAAGTCTAATGTCAACATATTATTATATGTAACCATCTTGTGGATACTTCCAGGTAGTATCATAGATAACTGGCAAGGAGTGAATGGCACTGTTTGAGATGTAAATGGTGAACTAACACATACTGTATGTAATTTCCTGTATGTCATTTCCTGTCTATTTTCATTGGTTTCTAGCTTAATCGCAGATTCTCCGCCTCGTGCATGGAGATTCTGCTCCACACTTGGGGGGATGTCCCACACAGAGAGTGGAGACTCTGCCATCGGCCTGGAAACCAATGAAAAGGCAAGAAGTGACATAAAGGAGGTTACATACTGGAAATTGAAAGCAGTCATTTTGTGTTCATTTGGTGCCATTGATAACCTCCGAGCAACATCCACCACCATCCTACTGCTCTACACCTCCTATCCTGCACCCATCATGGTTGAGAGACTCCTCTTCAGTCAGTCAGCATTGAATGTAGTTACTGAGGGGATGGTTGATAAGTACCCTCAGCTTTATGGGGGCTCTGATGGTCAGTTGAAGAATGTAGTGCATACACAAATCTGTTGTTATATAACTCCATGCTGCAGTGCAGTGGCTTTGTACCAAGCAGCAGAGCAAGATGTGTCACACGCAATTGGAGGACCTGCAATGCTGGGCCCTCATTAAGCTCTAGGACATCATGGACATGTCCTCCCAGCCTCATTCACAATGCCCCCAGATGATGAGCCCACTGCACAGTAGGGTCCGGTAAACAGCCTGGCCAACATGACATGCTCAGGACTTGAGGACTTTAAGCAGAAGATAGCTGGTAAGCACATGAACTGCATTATGTGTCTCAAAGTAAGATGTGAATGGTGAGAGAGATGTACCATCATGTTTTGTTTGTCACCTTCCACTTGAGTAATGGCCGCAATAATGTGTATTAGTGGAACTACTGAAATTGTGTTTTTGGAGGGAATATTGGGACTTTTTTTGAGAAACAAATGCACTTGCATAATCATAAATAGTGATCTAAGAGCCTTATAACTGTTATGCTATGGTGAGTGAGTGGCCTGGACAGTGTCTATTGTTGGTATGTGAGGATTTGTGTGTTGTATCATGCATGCTTTTTGTCTGTGTTGTTTGTCATGACAACTGATATTAGTTGTAAAATGAAGTAAAGACTGGCATTGGGTCACTTGTCTCATTCAACATGATACATGCGTATCCAAAGTGTACTAAATACACACATATTCTCTACAGTGGCAGATGTGTAATTTCCAATTTATATGTAGCTGTACTGAGTGAGCACATATGATTTCCAGTGTTCAACACAAACAAAGCAGTCTTGTCATGCACAATGTGGCTCTTGCCATACAGAGCGTCTGATGTTGCCAAGGAATATACAAAAAATTGGACTCACATGGATGGAAAACTTTATCAAAGGCCTTCTTTGAATAGGTTCAATAAATTTAGTATGTATGGTGTGTTTTGCTGTGCTACACAACAGATGGCAGTTGCTAGTAAGTGTAAGACTGTTGAAACTGCACAATTGAGCACATAAAAGGATAAATCTAGATCCACTTCTAGGAGTGGAGATATCTATCCAGACTAAGTCCTATCACTATTTGTAAAATTAAATTGGAAGACAACTATAATTTAATGTCAGGAACCTCACATTGCACTAATGCTGAAAGGAAGGTTGGTAAATATCAAAGAATATACTGATCTAAAGTGAGAAATGCTATTGTTTAATTAACGTCTTGATATTACAGGGACAGTCCACCTACTTTTGCTTTCACTTGCTCTATATCGTTTCTACCTTTATTATGAATTGCACACCAACTAGACTGTGGCATATCAGGACATACTCGGCTCACCATTGGGTCCATCCTCTGGATGCCACCAGTGAGGAGAAGGAGGAGGGAGACCAAGCAACAGGCAGAGGTAGTGAGCCTATCTGGACAGAGACATTGCCATCAACATCAACATCAATGCCCTGGGTGGAGGCTGAGGAGACTGAAGGGGTTGCATTGAGAGGGATACTACCAGCCAGGAGGATGATGAATGTGGGCCTCCTGTTAGTTCCCAAGAAGTAGAAATGGAGATTGTAGGGGGCTGGCCAGGTTTGTAAAGGGGACCTAAGGTACTTACACCTTATACCATGTGGAGGTAGATGGAGGTTGAACAGCCAAGGATGAACGTGGAGGGATGCAAAGCTCTTGCAATACCACTGCAGTCACACAGTACAGTGCTCATGAAAGACATTACTCAGTGTTACCAAAAATAAAGATACTTTATTTTAGTGACACAATGCCAAATATATCTTAGAGGCTATAATCCCTTAGAAGGTAAGTATTATACACATAATATACACTGGTACCCAAAATCAGGTAAGTAAACAGTCATAAAATAGTGCAAATAGTGAAAATCACCACAGGTTATAATGGGCCTAAGGGGAACACAAACCATATACTACAATAGTGGAATGCAAATGTTGGTTTCCCACCTAGGCAACAGTAGTGTTTAGAGGGGCAATGGGAGTGAAAGAAAACACCAATTGTAAGTAAAGTACCCCATCCCAGAGCCCAGGAAAACAGGAGTAAAGTACAGCAAGTTTCCTCAGAATACGCTAGAAGTTGTGATAAAGAATAATGCAAAAACCAAGCAAGACTGCAAGACACCAATGATGGATTCCTGAACCTGAAGACCTGAGGAGAGAGGAGACCAAGTCCAAGAACAGCTGAAGAGTCCAGGAAGAACAGGAGCCCCAGCTAACCCGGATGAAGGTGCAAAAGTGAAACCTCTGGTTGGAAGAAAAAGTTAGAGATGCACCAAAGAAGACAACTGCAGGTTCCTGCTTGGTACAAGAGATGTCCAATGTCGAATAGATAAATGCAGGCTTGTTTTCATTGTTAAATTCCACTAACAAGCCTTGGATCATGCAAGAGACACGTTTGACAGGAAAAGGTGCTCCCCGGGCCCAGGAGGGACCTGGGGGTCTCAACTCAAACTGAGGAGACAGAGGGGGCTCTCAGCACTTCAGAAAGCCCTCAGAAGACCAGGCAGCACCCACAGGAATCCCAGGACACGGGGAAAAGGAGTTTCAAATCATTGTAATTGCAGCACTACACAAAGCGATCCCACGCCGCCGGAGAACAACTCAGGGATCTGAGCATCACAGGATAGAGTGCTGTGCATGAAGGATTCCTTAGAGAAGTGCACAGAAGCCCTATGAGCTGAAAAACACATGATGCACAGAGGTGCTGTCTGACACAGGGAGGCAAACTCTTACCTCCACTAAACTTGGACAGTTGGTCCTTTGAACAGTCAGGGTCGCTTTGATCCACCACCTGTGTTCCAGGATCCACTCGTCATCAGGAGAGGGGACTCAGAGTACTAGTCGTTGCTGAAGTGAGGTGCTTGCTGAAGCAGTGAAGTGACTTTGTCACTCCACTGGAGATTCTTGTGGTTCTTCTGGTGCAGGATGAAGACAGGCAGTCCTCAGAGCATGCACGACCTGGAAGCTGCTGCAGTTGCTGGCAAAAGCTGGAGTTACAGAGTTGCAGTAGCCATCTTGGATACTTTGTTGCAAGTTGTAGAGTTCCTGAAGCAGTTCTATGGTTAATCTGACGGTAAAAGGTGAAGCAAAGGATGTAGAGAAGTCCTGCTGGAGTCTTTCAATCCATATCTGAGGAAACGCCCAGAGGAGAGACCCTAAATAGCCCTGAGAGGGGGATTGGTCACCTAACCAGGTAAGCACCTATCAGGAGAGGTCGCTGACATCACTTTCTGGCACTGGCCACTCAGATGCTCCCAGACTACCCTGACCTCCCTGAAAACAAGATGGCAGAACCCAGGGACACTCTGGAGGAGCTCTGGGCACCACTCCTGGGGTGGTGAGGGACAAGGGAGTGGTCACTTACCTTTCCATTGTCCAGTTTCACACCAGAGCAGGGACTGGGGGGTCCCTGAACTGGTGTAGACTGCATTATGCAAGGAGGGCATCATCTGTGCCCTTCAAAGCATTTCCAGAGGCTCTTGGAGGATACTCCTCCCATGCCTGTAACACCTATTTCCAAAGGGAGAGTGTGCAACACCCCTCTCCTAAAGCAAATGCTTTGTTCTGCCTTCCTGGGATTGAGCTTCTCAACCCCCAGGAGGTCCGAAGCCTGTCTCTTAGGTGACAGCAGCTGGGGCTGCCATGGAACCCTCAGAAGGCTGGTATGTTATCACTGGGGGGCCATCGTGGAGCCCACAGAGTGCATGGGATTGTGCAACCAATACTGGAATCAGTATTGGGGTACAATTTCCAGTTGTTAGACACCTCAAATGGCCATTTTCGGGGTTACCATTGTGAAGTTACATATAAGTATTGACCTATATATAGTGCACACCTATAATGGCATGCCCGCACTCAGGAAGTCCGGGAAAATGGGCCTGGAACCTCTGCTAGTGAAGGGGTGCCCTCACACACAGGTACTATCATCATATAACTTTATTTCGGCATCCAATGCCATAAAAGTCACATAGCACCACAATAAATAATAAACTAAAGTTCATCAAATAAATTTAGCTAAAATAAATTAAAAAAATAGCAATCCACAAAATGCAGTTAAATAAAAGAGGAATACGGCAAACCATAGTTCCGAGGTACAGTACTGGGGCAGAAATATACACGTAATACTGGAGGAACATAGAGCCAGGCAGTCTTAGTCAATTTCCTTCTAATGCACCACATTCCTCCAAGAAATTTGGCAACTGCAATGGCAATGAGCAGACTGGAGTGTGATTTTAAAATTCTCATGGCTACAGAGTGATCGCGGGTCCCTAGCCATTTGCAGGTTGGCATGAGCCATTTCCTTCGTAGGGGAGCATAGGATGGACATGCAAAGAGGACATGGGCAGTGGACTCCTTGTGCAGGTTGCAGCAGGGGCATAACTTGTTGTTAGGGGCCTTAATCTGCCATCTGCTGGTAAATGTTTTGAGAGGGAGGGAACCAAATCTGAATTGCATCTAGAGCTTCCTATCGGTCGGGTCTAGAATGCTGTCCAGGTAAGGTTCTAGCAACCAGGTTGACTTGTTGTCCAGAAACTCACTAGTTAGTCGCTCTAATGAGAGCGAATGAAATATAGACTGGGTTACCCACTCCCAGTAGCAGGACTTCACACTTTCTTTGGTAGGTAGTGGCCCTGTGTGTGAAGAGTTCCATGAGTCTCCCATCCCAATGGCAATCAATGCTGACTTAACTGAATGGATATACTGGATCTTATTGGAGGTGTCCAAAGAACAAACTTCCCTAAATGCGGTGGCATAAGAGGAAAGTTTGGGAATTGCCATGATTCTCCTCCAAGACAACAGTGGTCTGAGACCGACTATGGCAGCTAGTGGTTTACGGGCCAGATCCAACTGCAGAGGAAGAAGCGGGGTACTCGGGAGCACGGAGGTCAACATGTTGTCAATACGGTGAGCCCCTCTACATCCTCAAAACCCCAGAGATCGGCCCGTAAAGTGCTGCGCTAACAGACTTCATGTTATAAATCTGGAGAGCAGAAGCAAATGGTCATGTAGTTGATGCATGGTGCTCCCTTAGAAGGACGCCCACTAGCTGGCTAAATTCTAATGATGTGGAGTTGATATGGGCTTTCCAGGACATTGAGTCTAATAGTTTGATCCCCAGGTATTTGAAGGTGTTAACTAGTTCTAATTTACACCCACCAAGGGAAAGGTTCCCCCTATATAACCTGTGAGGGTTAATGACCATGAACTTGGTTTTAGAGGTGTTTATTTCTAAGCCTCTCTTGGAGCAGATTCAGCGGGGATCGGAGACCCATCATGGTTTTGGATACTATCAGGGTGTGATCTACGAACAAAAGTGTCACGATCTTTTTGTTGCCTAAGGCTGGTGCGTCAGAGGGCTGAGAGATGAGGTGTTGGATGGCCAGATTCAAATAAAGGGAGAAGAGATTTGGAGCTAGTACACAGCCCTGCTGAACACTCCTGACTACTTTGATCGGATCAGTGAGATCGCCCTGGTTCCCCCAGAGTATTTTTGCATAGTCGGCCTTGTGTAGTTGAATTGTTGTGGTCAGGAGCCCAGGGGACAAACTCATCTCATTGAGGACCTCCCAGAGTTTACCTCCAGGGGCCAGATCAAATGCAGATTTAAGGTCTATGAAGGCTATGTAGGGATTCCCCTTCCCTATCACTACAACCTTCAAATACAAAAGGAGAAACCAGAACACCTGATCTTTGGTGCTTGTTTTGGACCTGAAGAAAGCCTGGAATGGTGATAGGATATCATTCTCAGAAACCCAATTTTTGATTTTTGATAATAGGATACAACAGAATACCTTTTTCAGTATATCGATAAGGCCTATGGGCCTATAGTTGGCAGGTAGGGACCTATCACCTTTCTTGTAAATGGGTATTACCTCAGCACCCCTCCAGAACTCAGGAATGGGGACTCCCCTAACAATAGCATTGGATAAGAGAAGGATGTACTCAACCCATTTGATGGTGTTATGAAGAAAAATGTCACCAGAAATGCAATTGGGGCCAGCGGCTTTCAGTCGAACAATGTTGTTTATTGCATCTCAGATATTTCCCAAGATGAACAAACCATCCCCGTGGGTGGTGTTCAGCTGGGGTGGAAGTAAAGGGACAGAGATGGTTGCAAATTGGCTTTCAACATTATATAGAGAGTTGAAGTGTTGGAACCAATCTAAGGGCAGGATATTGTTGCCAATTGCAGGGACTCCCTCTTGGTTTCTTTTGCTAACCATAAGCCAAAAGGATCTGGAATCCCTATGTTCACATGCAACCTTCAAGAGTCTCCATCTTTTCTCCTCCCAGTCCTTCCTGGCCTTGTTATGCATCTGCTTGTACAGGTTCTGCAGAGTCCTAACTAGAGTGACATCCTTTTGTTTGATTGCACTGAGTAGGTTTGTTCGCACCATCCGGCAGTCTCAATTGTACTAGTTATCTCCCTCACGGGGAGGAGCACTACCAGTGTTGTGGGCAGCTGTCAAAGATAATAGCTGTTCCAATCTTTTGAAAAACTTGATGTGCAAATTGATTAGAGAGGAACTGTTTCCCACATCTTCTCCCATCGTGGATATCAAAGCTATGCAATGTGTCAGGTCTAAATCGATAGCAGAGAAAATGTTGTCTTGCAGGATCAAGTTGCTCTATATAAGTTGCCGTCTGCTGTTGTCAGCCTGGGCCACCTTGGCTACTTTGGCAGTGGTTGTTGGAGTAAGTGCCCTACCCCACTTGGGGGCTCTAAACTAAGATAAAGTGGATTGTGGTCACTGTCCATTTGAGTCCGGATACATCTACCAAGTGCCAGTATCTGCAGTCCATCAATATATAGTCAATGCAGCTCTTCCCCTGTGTGCCAGTGAACGAGTGGGTGGCATGCTTGTCAGATATGGTTCTTCCTTTTACAGCCCTCAGGTCAAAGCATTTAGGGGCATATTTATACTCCGTTTGCGCCGAATTAGCGTCGTTTTTTTCGACGCAAATTCGGCGCAAAACTAATGCCATATTTATACTTTGGCTTTTGACGCATCTAGCGCCAAAGTAGGAGTAAAGAGCGTCATTTTTTTGCGTGAACGCCTTCCTTGCGTTAATGAGATGCAAGGTAGGCGTTCCCGTCCCAAAAAATGTCTGCGACGCAAATGCATCGTATTTATACTCCCGGGCAAAAATCACGCCCGGGAGTGGTCGGGTCAAAAAACCCCGCATTTGCGCCTCTTTTTAACGCCTGGGTCAGGGCAGGCGTTAAGGGACCTGTGGGCTCAAAATGAGCCCACAGCTGCCCTCCCATGCCCCCAGGGACCCCCCCTGCCACCCTTGCCCACCCCAGGAGGACACCCAAGGATGGAGGGACCCACCCCAGGGACATTCAGGTAAGTTCAGGTAAGTATAAAAAAAAAAGAAAATTATCATTTTTTTTTGGCATAGGGGGGCCTGATTTGTGCCCCCCTACATGCCACAATGCCCAATGACCATGCCCAGGGGACATAAGTCCCCTGGGCATGGCCATTGGGCAAGGGGGCATGACTCCTGTCTTTACTAAGACAGGAGTCATGTAAATGGCGTCTGGGCGTCGTTAAAAATGGCGCAAATCGGGTGGAGGCGATTTTTTGCATCAACCTGACTTGCACCATTTTTAAGACCCCCTAGCGCCACTTTTCCCAACGCCGGCGCTGCCTGGTGTATGTGGTTTTTTTCCACGCACACCAGGCAGCGCCGGTCTGCTTGCGCCGGCTAACGCCATTCAATAAATACGGCGCCCGCATGGCGCTTCAGAATGACGTTAGCCGGCGCAAAAATGTTTGACGCTAAACTGCGTTAGCGCAGTTTAGCGTCAAAAAGTATAAATACGGGCCTTAGTTGCAGGGCAGCAGAGTGCCACGTCTTGATTGGGGGGAGCTCCAGCCTAGGTGTGTACCATATGTCATCTTCTTCCCTGAAATCACCCATGTGATCCAGGCGGAGGGGTTCAAAGGTGGTATTGAAGTCCCCCGCTACAATGAGGGCATGTTTGGAGGGTTTTTCACCCAATTGGGTCTTTAGAGACTGTAAGGTGACGGAGTGGTTGCGCCCCCTTATCCCCCTGGCATAGGTGTCTGGGCAGCCCAGTCCCAGGAAGGCAGAACAAAGAATTTCCACTGAGAGAGGGTTTACACCCTCTCCCTTTGGAAATAGGTGTTAAGGGCTGGGGAAGAGTAGCCTCCCCCAACCTCTGGAAATGCTTTGAAGGGCACAGATGGTGCCCTCCTTGCATAAGCCAGTCTACACCAGTTAAGTGAACCCCCAGTCTGTAGGAGGCTGTCTTGGCTTATAGTGGGTACCTTGTGGTACTTACACCCTGTGCCAGGTCCAGTTATCCCTTATTAGTAGAATAGAGGTTTTTCTAGCAGCTTAGGCTGATAGAAGGTAGCTATGGCAAAGCAGCTTAGGCTGAACTAGGAGACATGCAAAGCTCCTACTATACCACTTATATCATATAGCACAATATCATAAGAAAACACAATACTCAGAGTTACTAAAAATAAAGGTACTTTATTTTAGTGACAATATGCCAAAAGTATCTCAGAGAATACCCTCACTTAGGAGGTACGTAATATACACAAGTTATATGTACACAAACCCAAAACAGATAAGTAACAGTAAGAAAAGTAGTGCAAACAATGTAGAATCACAATAGGATGCAATAGGTAGACATAGGTCTAGGGGCAACACAAACCATTTACTCCAAAAGTGAAATGTGAATCACGAATGGACCCCAGACCTACGGGAGGCTGTAGATGGTCACTGGGACTGTGAGAAAACAGTAAGCGTGTCCAAAAGACCCCACCCCAAGACCCTGGAAAGTAGGAGTAAAGTTACCCTACTACCCCAGAAAAACACAATAGTCGTGAAAGGGCATTCTGCAAGAACCACAAGCACCAGCAAAACATTGAAGATGGATTCCTGGACCTGAGGACCTGTAAAGCAAGGGGGCCAAGTCCAAGAGTCACGATAGTGTCCAGGGGGGCAGGAGCCCAGAAAACCCTGGATGAAGGTGCAAAAGGGCTGCCTCCGGGTGGAAGAAGCTGAAGATTCTGCGACAACGAAAATGGCTAGGAACTTCTCCTTTGGATGGAAGATGTCCCATGGCGTGCTGGATGTTGCAGAAGTATTTCCAGGCAGAAATACCACAAACAAGCCTTGCTAGCTGCAAGAGTCATGGTTGACGAATTTGGGTGCTGCTGGGGACCAGGAAAGACCAGGATGTTGCCCCTTGGAGGAGGAGACAGAGGGGGTGCTCAGCAACTCAGAGAACCCCCACAGAAGCAGGCAGCACCCGCAGAAGTACCGGAGCAGGCACTTAGAAGATCTGTGAACTCAGAGTCAGAAAAGGAGGGTTCCACGACATCGGAGTCCAACTCAGAGGGTTGAGCACTGCAGGACGGAGTGCTGGGGACCCAGGCTAGGCTGTACACTAAGGAATCCTTTGAGAAGTGCACAGAAGCCGGAGCAGCTGCAAATCATGCAGTACACAGGTTTGTTGTCTGGTGTGGGGAGGCAAGGACTTACCTCCACCAAATTTGGACAGAAGGGCCACTGGACTGTGGGTGGCACTTGGGGAGGCACTTGGACCCAGCTCCTGTGTTCCAGGGACCACACTCGTGAGGATGAGAGGGGACCCGGAGGACCGGTGATGCAGTTTGGTGCCTGCATTAGCAGGGGGAAGATTCCGTCGACCCACAGGAGATTTCTTCTTGGCTTCCAGTGCAGGGGCAAGGCAGACAGCCCACAGAGCATGCACCACCAGGAAACAGTTGAGAAAGCCGGCAGGATGAGACGCTACAATGTTGCTGATATTCGTCTTGCTACTTTGTTGCGATTTTGCAGGCGCCCTGCAGCAGTCAGCGGTCGATCCTTGGCGGAAGTCAAAGAGGGAAGTGCAGAGGAACTCTGGTGAGCTCTTGCATTTGTTATCGGAGGAATAGCCCAGGGGAGAGAACCTAAATAGCCAGAAAAGGAAGTTTGATTACCAAGAAAGGAGGTTTGGCTACCAAGAGAGGTAAACCCCTATCAGGAGGGGTCTCTGACGTCACCTGCTGGCACTGGCCACTCAGAGCAGTCCATTGTGCCCCAACACCTCTGAGTTCAAGATGGCAGAGGTCTGGGACACACTGGATGAGCTCTGGGCACCTCCCCTGGGAGGTGCAGGTCAGGGGAGTGGTCACTCCCCTTTCCTTTGTCCAGTTTTGCACCAGAGCAGGGCTGGGGGATCCCTGAACCGGTGTAGACTGGCTTATGCAGAGATGGGCACCATCTGTGCCTATCAAAGCATTTCCGGAGGCTGGGGGAGGCTACTCCTCTCAGGCCCTTAACACCTATTTCCAAAGGGAGAGGGTGTAACACCCTCTCTCAGAGGAAATCCTTTGTTCTGCCTTCCTGGGACTGGGCTGCCCAGACCCCAGGAGGGCAGAATCCTGTCTGAAGGGGTTGGCAGCAGGAGCAGCTGCAGTAGAAACCCCAGAAAGGCAGTTTGGCAGTACCCGGGTTCTGTGCTAGAGACCCGGGGGATCATGGTATTGTCCCCCCAATACCAGAAGGGTATTGGGGTCACAACTCCATGATCTTAGACATGTTACATGGCCATGTTCGACGTTACCATTGTGACGCTACACATACGTAGTGACCTATGTGTAGTGAACGTGTGTAATGGTGTCCCCGCACTCACAAAGTTCGGGGAATTTGCTCTGAACAATGTGGGGGCCCTTTGGCTAGCGCCAGGGTGCCCACACACTAAGTAACTTGGCACCTAACCTATACCAAGTGAGGGTTAGACATATAGGTGACTTATAAGTTACTTATGTGAAGTGAAAAATGGCTGTGAAATAACGTAGACGTTATTTCACTCAGGCTGCAGTGGCAGTCCTGTGTCACAATTGTCTGAGCTCCCAATGGGTGGCAAAAGAAATGCTGCAGCCCATAGGGATCTCCTGGAACCCCAATACCCTGGGTACCTTGGGACCATATTCAAGGGAATTATAAGGGTGTTCCAGTGTGCCAATGGGAATTGGTAAAATTAGTCACTAGCCTCCAGGGACAATTTTAGAAAGCAGAGAGAGCAGAAACACTGAGGTTCTGGTTAGCAGAGCCTCAGTGATACAGTTAGGCACCACACAGGGAACACATACAGGCCACAAACTTATGAGCACTGGGGTCCTGGATAGCAGGATCCCAGTGACACATATCAAACACACTGGCAACATAGGGTTTTCACTATGAGCACTGGGCCCTGGCTAGCAGGATCCCAGTGAGACAGTAAAAACACCCTGACATATACTCACAAACAGGCCAAAAGTGGGGCTAACAAGGCTAGAAAGAGGCTACCTTCCTACACACTCCCTGCTCTGGTGTGAAACTGGACAAAGGAAAGGGGAGTGACCACTCCCCTGTCCATCACCACCCCAGAGGTGGTGCCCAGAGCTCCTCCAGTGTGTCCCAGACATCTGCCATCTTGAATCCTGAGGTGTGAGGGCACAATGGAGGCCTCTGAGTGGCCAGGGCCAGCAGGTGACGTCAGAGACCCCTCCTGAAAGGTGCTTATCTGACTAGATGGCCAATCCTCGTCTGAGGGCTATTTAGGGTTTCACCTGTGGGCTTTTCCTCAGATAACAATTTGCAAGAATTCACCAGAGTTCCTCTGCATCTCCCTCTTTGACTTCTGCATTAGGATCAACCACAGACTGCTCCAGGATGTCTGCAAAACTGCAACAAAGTAGCAAGAAGACTACCAGTGACATTGAAGCACCTAATCCTGCCGGCTTTCTCAACTGTTTCCTAGTGGTGCATGCTCTGGAAACTATCTGCCTTCACTCTGAACTGGATGCCACAAAGAAATCTCCCGTGGGTCGACGGAATCTTCGCCCTGCTCCAGCAGGCACCAAACTTCAGCATCACTGGTACCCTGCGACCCCCCTCATCCTGACAAACGTGGCCCCTAGAACACAGGTGGTGGACCCAAGTGACTTAGACTGTCCAGTGGTCCAACTGTCCGAATTTGGAGGAGGTAAGTCCTTGCGTTCCCTCTCCAGACAGTAATCCTGTGTACTACATGAACTGCAGCTGCTAGTGTTTTTGTACACTTTTGCAAGAAATCCTTCATGCACAGCCTAGCCCAGGTCCCCAGCAGTCCGTCCTGCATTGCTCAACTCACTGAGTTGACCACCGGCTTCGTGGGATTCTCTTTTGTAGTGTTGAGATGACCGCCATGCTCAGTTTTCTTGAACCTGTGTTCAAGTACTTCTGCGGGTGTTGCCTTCTTGTGCATGGGCTCTCTGTGTGGCTGAGGGCCCCCTCTGTCTCCTCTTTAAAGTGGCGACCTCCTGGTTCTTCCTGGGCCCGGGCATCACCCTTTGTCTTCAACCGTGACCTTTGCAGCTAGCAAGGCTTGTTTGCAGTCTCCCTCCAAAGAAACAATGCTGCTTCCTCCAGCACTCCGTGGAACATCTTCTGCACAAAGGAGAAATTCCTGGCACTTTTTATTGTTATAGAATCTTCAGCTTCTTCCATCCGGAGGCAGCCATTTTGCACTTTCTTCCGGGGTTTATTAGGCTCCTGCCCCCCCCGGACACTTTTGTGACTCTTGGACTTGGTCCCCTTCCTTTGCAGGTCCTCAGGTCCAGGAATCTGTCTTCAGTGCTTTGCAGTCTGTTGTGGTCTTTGCAGAATCTCCTATCACAACTTCAGTGTGTTTCTGGGGAAGTAGGATCACTTTGCTTCTACTTTTCAGGGTCTTTGGGTGGGGTATCTTGGACACCCTTAGTGTTTTCTTACACTCCCAGCGACCCTCTATACACTACACTAGCTTAGGGGTCCCTTCGTAGTTCGCATTCCACTTTCAGAGTATATGGTTTGTGTTGCCCGTAGGCCTATTGCATCCTATTGTGATTCTACAGTGTTTGCACTACTTTACTAACTGTTTACTTACCTGATTTTGGTTTGTGTGTATATTTTGTGTATTTTACTTACCTCCTAATGGTGTATATCCTCTGAGATATTTTTGGCACATTGTCACTAAAATAAAGTGCCTTTATTTTTAGTAACTCTGAGTATTGTGATTCCTATGATATAGCACCTATATGATATAAGTGGTAGAGTAGGAGCTTTAAATGTCTCCTAGTTCAGCCTAAGCTGCTCTTCTATAGCTACCTCTATCAGCCTAAGCTGCTAGAACACTACTAATCTACTAATAAGGGATAACTGGACCTGCCGCAAGGTGTAAGTACCATCAGGTACGCACTATAAGCCAGGCCAGCCTCTTACATTGGTGGTGCAGCGGTGGGACAAATACTTGTAACTGCTTTACCACTTTGTCATTGGTGCTTTTCATAAGAAAAAGATATTCCAAGAACTTAAAAATATACACAGTTAACCTAAACAGTTTAATCCTCTTTCTGAAAACTTTCTAAAAAGTTTCCAAAGGTTTTTAAAAGTTTGAAAACGTTTTTCTCTTTTCTTTAAAGAGTTTCTAAATGTTTTTCTCTCTTTCATAAACTCTTTCTTGCAACTATGTCAGTAGTAGAGGCCACTCCCAAAGTTGTCCAGGCAACCTATGATAGTTTAAACTTTAAAAGTGTGAGGGTTCTCTGCATAGAAAGAAGTTTAAGCATTGGTAAGAACCCTACCAAAGATCTTCTCCTTAGCCTCCTTCTAGAAAGTGACCAGAACCAGTCTGGTCCATACCAGGAACAGGAGGTAGAGGAGGAGGGTACCAAGGAAGAATCTGGGGAGGGCCCGGAGGACTCTGGGGAGGGTTCCTCCAAAGACCTGTCACCTGACAAACCACCTAGTGAAACTGGTAGAGGGAGGGGGGAACACACTAATAGGGCACCTTTCACTCTAAAAGGCCAGGTAACTAGGCTTCCGCCAGTTGGAGACAGGTCCACT
Organism: Pleurodeles waltl; assembly: GCF_031143425.1. NCBI lineage: Eukaryota > Metazoa > Chordata > Amphibia > Caudata > Salamandridae > Pleurodeles > Pleurodeles waltl. The sequence continues at coordinate 1,531,510,496 of NC_090444.1, forward strand.
TCTGCCAATTCCCACATCACCTCTGTGTCCAGAATTCCCAAGCCTCCCACCCTGAGGATAACACCCTAGACAGGGAACTCAGAAAGCTGAGGTCGTAAGAGGCCAGACTGAAGCTGAGACAGCAGCAGTTGCTCTTAGACAGGAAACCTCTAAATGTAGAGAGGGAAAGACAGAAGTTGGGGTTAGTTCCCCATGGTCGCAGCAGCAGTGTTCTTGATAGTAACCATGTAAGAGAACAAGATTCAAGAAACCTGCACAAGATTGTCCCCCCTTACAAGGGGGGGGAGATGACATCAACAAGGGGTTTGCTGCAATTGAGAGGGCATGTAAGGTACAGTTGGTCCCTCAAAGGCAATGGGCTGCTATCTTGTGGCTATCTTGCACTGGTAAGGGTAGGGATAGGCTCCTTACTGTCAGAGAAAGTGATGCCAACAACTGCAAAGTTTTGAAAGATGCATTCTTAGATGGATTTGGATTGACCACTGAACAATACAGGATAAAGTTCAGAGATACCAGAAAAGAGTCCTCTCAAGACTGGACAGACTTTGTAGACTGTTCAGTGAAGGCCTTGGAGGGATGGTTTCATGGCAGTAAGGTGACTGACTATGAAAGCCTATATAATCTTATTTTAAGAGAGCATATTTTGAATAATTGTGTGTCTGACTTGTTGCATCAGTACTTGGTAGACTAAAATCTGACCTCTCCCCAAGAATTGGGAAAGAAGGCAGACAAATGGGTCAGAACAAGAGTGAACAGAAATGTTCATACAGGTGGTGACAAGGATGGCAAGAGGAAGGATGGTAAGTCTTCTGACAAGGGTGGGGACAAAGATAAAAAACATTCTGAGTCTTCATCGGGCCCACAAAAATCCTCTGGGGGTGGTGGGTCCAAATCCTCTTCTAACAATCAAAAGAAGCCATGGTGGTTATTTATGTAAGAGTAAAGGCCATTAGCAAAGTGATTCCACTTGTCCAAAGAAAGACACGAAGGCTCCCACTACCATAACCCCAACTGCGACCTCTAGTGCCCCTAGTAATAGCAGTGGTGTTGGGAAGTCTACTACAAATAGCCAATCAAAGTGGGTTGCTGGGCTCACTATTGGTAATGTAGTTGAGGTTGTTCTTGTTAGGGAAACCACAGAGGCTGTTTTATTCTCTGATGGTGGTATTGACTTTGCCACCTTGGTTGCTTGTCCCCTTAATATGGGTAAGTACAAGCAACTTCCCCTAATAAATGGTGTTGATGTTGAGGCCTACAGGGATACAGGAGCCAGTGTCACTATGGTGATTGAGAAACTGGTTCACCCTGATCAGCACGTACTTGGTCAGCAGTACCAAGTGACTGATGCTCATAACAACACTCGGCTGTTGTGAATCTCTAGACTGCTTACTAGGCAATGATTTGGAGACATCAGCTTGGGCGGAAGTGGAGTTGGAGGCTCATGCAGCAATGCTGGGCATTCCAGGGAATATCTTTGCTCTCACAAGGGCTCAGGCCCACAAGCAAAGAGGACAGGGAAGATTGGATGCTGAAACAATGGACCAAGTGCTCCCAAAAGCTAGGGGTAGGAAGGGTAAATCCTTGCCCACTATCCCTCCCTCTCCAGAAGATTCCCCTTTTGAGGAAGAAGAATTCTCTCCCTGTGCAGAACCTACACCAGATGAGCTGGCAGCAGACACTGCTGAGCTTTTGGGTGCATGGGGGCCTGCTAGGGAAGAGCTGAGTGTGGCACAGCAGACCTCTCCCATACTAGAGGGTTTAAGACAGCAAGCTGTCAAACAGCAGAATGGGGATATCACTGATAGCCATAAGGTCTATTGGGAAGATAACCTCCTCTACACTGAGTCAAGAGACCCCAAACCTGGAGCTGCTAGGAGATTGGTCATCCCTTTGCAGTATAGGGAGTTTCTTCGGACCTTGGCACATGATAATCCTTTGGCTGGGCATTTGGGCGAGAGTAAAACTTGGGACATACTTGTTCCATTGTTTCACTGACCTCACATGTCAGAGAACACTAAGGAGTTTTGTCGCTCCTATGTCACCTGCCAAGCCAGTGGCAAAACTGGTGGCACACCAAAGGCCCCCTTAATTCTACAACCTGTGGTTGGGGTGCCCTCTGAGAGGGTAGAGGTTGACATTGTTGGCCACCTTGACTCTCCAACAGCTTCAGGCAATAGGTTTATTGTTGTGGTAGTGGACCATGCCAGTAGGTATCCTGTAGCTATTCCCTTAAGGACCACTGCAGCTCCTGCAGTGGCAAAAGCCCTTCTGGAAATCTTTTCCAGAGTGGGTTTCCCTAAGGAAGTGGTGTCAGACAGAGGTAGTAACTTCATGTCTGCATACCTCAAAGCTATGTGGAAGGAGTGTGGTGTAACTTACAAGTTCTCTGCTCCTTATCATCCACAAGCAAATGGTCTTGTTGAGAGGTTTAATAAAACTCTCAAAGGTATGATCATGGGACTCCCTTAAAAACTCAGAATGAGATGGGATGTCCTGTTACCATGCCTCCTTTTTGCTTATAGAGAGGTACCCCAAACAGGAGTGGGTGTGTAGCCCTTTGAACTCCTCTTTGGGAACCCCATAAGAGGTCCCCTTGCTCTTGTGAAGGAGGGCTGGGAACAACAGTTTAAAAACTCCTAAGCAAGACATTGTAGACTATGTACTTGGCCTAAGCTCCAGAATGGCTGAGTATGTGAAGAAGGCCAGTAAAAACCTTCAGGCCAGCCAAGAGCTCCGAAAGCAATGGCATGACCAAAAGGCTGTCTTGACCCAGTACCACCCAGGACAGAAGGTGTGGGTATTGGAGCCTGTGGCCCCAAGAGTCCCAAGAGCACTCCAGGACAAATGGAGTGGACCCCATCTAATAGTAGAAAAGAAAGGTGAGGTCACCTATTTGGTAGACCTGGGAACCGCCAGGAGTCCCCTTAGGGTGCTCCATGTCAATCGCCTGAAACCTTACTATGACAGGGCTGACTTAACCCGGCTCATAGCAACTGATGAGGGGCAGGAGTAAGAGAGTGACCCTCTCCCTGACCTCTTCTCCACCACTGAAGCTGATGGCTTAGTGGAGGGAGTGGTGCTTGTAGATTGCCTTACTGCGGAACAGAAGGACAACTGAATAAATCTCCTAGGCCAATTTTCTGACCTCTTCTCACTGATTCCAGGTACAACTACCTGGTGTGAGCACACAATCAACACTGGAGACAGTTTACCTGTCAAAAATAAGATTTATAGGCAGCCTGACCATGTCAGAGATTGCATAAAACAAGAGGTACAGAAAATGTTAGATATGGGAGTGATTGAGCCTTCTGAAAGCCTGTGGGTTAGCCCAGTGGTGCTTGTCCCAAAACCTCATAGGAAAGATGGTAAAAAGGAAATGAGGTTTTGTGTTGACTATGGGGGTCTCAATTAAGTAACCAAGGCTAATGCTCGCCCTATACCCAGAGCAGATGAGATAATAGATACACTGGACAATCTACTGCCAACTATCTAAGCACTTTTGACTTAACTGCAGGGTATTGGCAGATTAAGTTGTCAGAAGATGGTTGCACTCCACCCTGTGATGCACAACTCGCTGAGTTTTTCTCCGGTGGCGTGGGACCTTCTTTTGTTGTGAGGCATCAACTGCATTTTGCACCTCCTTTGAACCCAGATCCTGTAGCTTCTGGGAGTGCTGTCTGGCATCCTGAGGGCTCTTTAAAGTGCTGAGAGACCCCTCTTCCTCCTCACACAGAGTTGAAGCCCCAGGCTCCCCCGGGTCCATCAAGTGCCATTTTGATGAAAAATGCACTTTTGCCATAGCCAAGGCTTGTTGGCACCTTCCAACATTAAATCTTGTCTGCAACAATCATCACACCATGTGAAATGTTTTGCATCATGCAGTAACCCATCTTCCTAGGGTGCATTTCTGTAGGAGTATTGTCTCTAAGATATGTTAGGTACAGTGTCACCCAAATAAATACCTTTATTTTTGGTAACACTGAGTATTGTCTTTACTTGTGTATAAGTACTGTGTAACTATAAGTGGTATTGCATGAGGTTTGAATGCTTCCTAGTTCAGCCTAAGCTGCTCTGCTATAGCTACCTCTGTCAGCGTAAGCTGCTAGAACAGTACTACATTTACTAACAATGGATAACTGGACCTGGTGTAAGGTGTAAGTACCCAAGGTACCCACTACAAACCAGGCCACACTCCTACACTAATGCCCTCTTCGTAAACCTCCCTTCCCAGCTACTACACAAGTGCAACACCATCCATAAGAAGCTGTGCATGACTGACACTGAGGCTACCTTATCCCACAAACATCACCCAACTCTTCATGAAATACAATGGCTCTCTATTCACACCCACCAGCAGTTCACTGTGCTCAGTTACAACTGCATGGCACCACACTACAGGGGACAGATCAAACTCTTACACAATCTATGCTTCGAACAAACACTCATGGACCTCTGGTGTGCAGCGCTTGCATTCTCCCACATCTTCTTCATTTGTACAAGACCGAAGGTAGTGTTGTCTCTAACATGGCATAAAACACCTTTGAGATCTGAACAAGCACATCAGGACAGCTGTGTTCATTGTGGTTTAATGCTAATCACTGTACACAAAGCCCTTCACATAAACCTACTGTGAGATACTACACATACTGACACCCTTGATCTTCTCGAAGGTGAAATGTATATCCTCTGGCAACACCTTTCAATTCAATTCTTTCATACTCTACTTTTGGCTGGGTAGCACCAAGACACACACATTTGCCTCATGGTACAAGGTGATTGGTATTGTCACAGTAAGGTTGGACAGGTTTGTATTGTACATGCAGGATGTGCTGCTGTATTCCGGATTTTATTCTGTATTGTGGTACTTGTAGTCCTGGTCAATCATGTTAAACATTAGAATGTAAACTGCAGTGTTCAAAGGACAACCTGGACTGTGGACACACATCACACATGCACAGGAGAAACCTGCAGAACTGCACTGGACAAATTTTCACTTGGCAAAAACAACTGACATTTATATGATGTATGGGTTGACTTGTTAGATATTCCTCCCCTTTCCCTTGCACACAGCGCAGTTCAGTGCAGCAAAATGTATCACTTCACTGCAGAACATGACAGGCCATATTTATGGCCTGGGTGTGTCACTCTTGCATCACGCAACCTGGTGCAAGAGCGGCGCAAACCTTAAGTGAGAAATATAAGGCCACACAATTGGCTCTTTCATGACCCTGCGTGGCTTCAGAAGTCTTGAGTAATGTTACACAGTGTAAATCGCTGCGTTACATTACTCTGCACCAGGTAGGCTTTTCCATGGGTGTTGCATGGGCATTCCTACACAACATCCATGTGTTTCTATGCATCCCTAGATTTGCAAGAAATTGTACACCTGGGAATGCACAAAAAAGATGTGCATTTCTGTAGGAAGGTAGCCTCTTTCTAGCCTTGTTACCCCCACTTTTGGCCTGTTTGTGAGTATATGTCAGGACGATTTTACTGTCTCACTGGGATCCTGCTAGCCAGGACCCCAGTGCCCGTAGTGGAAACCCTATTTGTCAGTATGGTTGATATGTGTCACTGGGATCCTGCTAGCCAGGAGCCCAGTGCTCATACGTTTGTGGTTGTGGCCTATATGTGTTCCCTCTGTGGAGTCTAACTGTATCACTGAGGCTCTGCTAACCAGAACCTCAGTGTTTATGCTTTCTCTGCTTTTAAAATTGTCACTGCAGGCTAGTGACTCATTTTACCAATTCTGATTGGCACACTGGAACACCCTTATAATTCCCTAGTATATGGTACCTAGGTACCCAGGATATCGGGGTTCCAGGAGATCCCTATGGGCTGCAGTATTTCATTTGCCTCCTATAGGGAGCTCAGACAATTGTTACACAGGACTGCCACTGCAGCCTGAGTGAAATAACCTCCACATTATTTCACAGCCATTTTACACTGCAGTTAAATAACTTAGAAGTCACCTATATGTCTAACCCTCACTTGGTGAAGGTTAGGTGCAAATTTACTAAGTGTGAGGGCACCCTGGCACTAGGCAAGGTGCCCCCACTTTTTTCATGGCAAATTCCCCGGACGCTGTGAGTACGAGGACACCATTATACGCGTGAACTACATATAGGTCAATACCTATGTGTAGCTTCACAATGGTAACTCCGAACATGGCCATGTAACATGTCTAGGATCATGGAATTGTCACCCCAATACCATTCTGGTATTGGGGGGACAATTCCATGCATCCCCAGGGCTCCAGCATGGACCCCAGGTACTGCCAAACTAGCTCTCTGGGGATTTCTCTGTAGCTACCGCTGCTGCCAACCCTCAGACAGGTTTCTGCCCTTCTGGTGTCTGGGCAGCCCAGTCCCAGGAAGGCAGAACAAAGGATTTCCTCTGAGAGAGGGTGTTACAACCTCTCCCTTTGGAAATAGGTGTTAAAGGCTGGGGTGGAGTAGCCAACCCCTGCCTCTGGAAATGCATTGAAAGGCACAGTCACCACTCTCCTGTCCATCACCACCCCAGGGGTGGTGTCCAGAGCACCTCCAGTGTGTCCCAGACCTCTTCCATCTTGAATGCAGAGGTGTGAGGGCACAATAGAGACATCTGAGTGGCCAGTGCCAGAAGGTGATATCAGAGACCCCTCCTGATAGGCTCTTACCTGGTTAGGTAGCCAATCCTCCTCTGAGGGCTATTTAGGGTATCTCCTGTGGGTTTCTCGTCAGATAACGAATGCAAGAGCTCACCAGAGTTCCTCTGCACTTCCTTCTTTGACTTCTGCCAAGGATCGACCGATGACTGCTCCAGGATGCCTGCAAAACCGCAACAAAGTAGCAAGATGACTACCAGCAACATTGTAGCGCCTCATCCTGCCGGCTTTCTCGACTGTTTCCTGGTGGTGCATGCTCTGAGGGCTGTCTGCCTTCACCCTGCACTGGAAGCCAAGAAGAAATCTCCTGTGGGTCGATGGAATCTTCCTCCTGCTAACGCAGGCACCAAACTTCTGCATCACCAGTCCTCTGGGTCCCCTCTCTTCTTGACGAGCGTGGTCCCTGGAACACAGGAGCTGGATCCAAGTGTCCACGACAGTCCAGTGGCCCTTCTGTCCAAATTTGGTGAAGGTAAGTCCTTGCCTCCCCACGCCAGACAGTAATCTTGTGTACTGCGTGAACTGAAGCTGCTAGGGCTTCTGTGCACTTTTGCAAGACTTCCTTTGTGCACAGCCTAGCCCAGGTCCATGGCACTTCGTTGTGCATTGCCCAACTATTTTGCTGTGCTGAGATGACCATCATGCTCAGATCTTCTGAACGTCTGTTCAGGTGCTTCAGTGGGTGCTGCCTGCTTCTACGTGGGCTCTCTGTGTTGCTGAGCACCCCCTCTGTCTCCTCCTCAAAGGGGCGACCTCCTGGTCTTTCCTGGGCCCTGGCAGCACCCAAAACCTTTAACTGTGACTCTTGCAGCTAGCAAGGCTTCTTTGCAGTCTTTCTGCATGTAAATAACTCTGCGTCCTCCAACACAGTGGGACATCTTCTGACCAAAGGAGAAGTTCCCGGCAACTTCTGTTGTTACAGAATCTTTGGCTTCTTCCTCCCGGAGGCAGCCCTTTTGCACCTTCATCCGGGGTTTAGTGGGCTCCTTCCCCCCCTGGACACTTGCGTGACTCTTGGACTTGGTCCTCTTCCTTTGCAGGTCCTCAGGTCCAGGAATCCGTCAGTGCTTTCCAGTCAGTTGTTGTCCTTGCAGAATACCCTATCTCGACTTTTCTGTCTTTCTGGGGAAGTAGGGTAAATTTACTCCTACTTTTCAGGGTCTTAGGGTGGAGTATCTTAGACACCCTTAGTGTTTTCTTACACTCCCAGCGACCCTCTACACACTACACTAGGCCTGGGGTCCATTCGTGGTTCGCATTCCACTTTTGGAGTATATGGTTTGTGTTGCCCCCTAGGCCTAATGTCTATTATTGCATTCTATTGTGTTCTAAAATGTTTGAACTACTTTTCTAACTGTTTACTTACCTGATTTTGGTTTGTGTGTATATTTTGTGTATATTATTACCTCCTAAGGGAGTATATCCTCTGAGATACTGTTGACATATTGGTGGTCAGTACAACCCTGGCGGTCGGTGTTGAAGCGGCAGTAAGACCGCCAACAGGCCGGCGGTAAAAAATTTGCAATTACGACCGTGGCGGAAACCGCCAACAAATACAGCCACTTTAACACTCCGACCACCACGGCGGTACAAACAAACAGTGCGGCGGTCACCGCCAACAGACAGGCAAGAGACAATGTACCGCCCACACTATTATGACAGGCCAATCCCCCACCTTTTCCGGGGCGGATTCACTGCGGCTAAAAACACGGCGGAAACAGGAATCCCGAAGGAAAAACGCTCACCTCTACACATCCCACGAGGAATGAGGACGCCATGGATCCGGAACTCCAAATTCTCCCTGCAATAGTCTTCCTGCTCCTCTACCAGGAGCACGAACGCCGGTAGCGAAGACCACGGTGAGTACTGCACCTACGACACAGGGGAGGGAGGGAGGGAAAAAACAGGGACACACACGCAACACCCCCACCCCACCCTCACCCATTACAACACACACACTCTAATGCATATCAATACATCAGAGTTACACCCTCCAAACTCCCCAGAAGAATGCAAAGACAATAGAAAATTAGTGTAACCATTGATATATATTAAAACCAAGTAGGTAGAAACATATATATACACCATGTACATAATATATACCAAGCATAGTAGTCCAGGTACTGCTCTAAGAAAGTCAGCGAAACACTGGGACCACACTGAATGGGCGAGGCTCACACAAGATCCCCAACCATGACGGAGAGAACACTGCAGGGGCATCAGAGAGCAACTAAACAGGCACCTCAGTGGGAGGGAAAGGGGGGGCACCTCAGCCGCTTGAGTGCACAATGCCAAATCCATGAGGGGGCCACATGCCCACTGTTACATCCTGGGGAGTGCAAAGCCACAGTCTCTCAAGTCTCTCCAGTGGGTGGTTTGGCCACTGTTCAATCCTGGGGAGTGCAAAGCCGCAGTCTCTCAAGTCACTACAGTGGGTGGGTTGCCCACTGTTCAATCCTGGGGAGTGCAAAGCCACAGTCTCACAAGTGGATGACAGTCTCCACTAGGTCTGCAGGGGGCATGGTGACCAGAGTGCTTCATCGTACCAAGGATTGGTGTAGTGGATGCTTTACTCCACTGGTTCTGGAGGGGGCTTGGTGCCCAGAGTGTTTCATCCTGCCAAGGATTGGTGTAGTAGATGCTTTTCTCCACTGGTTCTGGAGGGGGCTTGGTGCCCAGAGTGCTTCATCCTGCTAAGGATTGGTGTAGTGGATGCTTTGCTCCACTGGTTCTGGAGGGGGCTTGGTGCCCAGAGTGCTTCATCCTGCCAAGGATTGGTGTAGTGGATGCTTTACTCCACTGGTTCTGGAGGGGGCTTGGTGCCCAGAGTGCTTCATCCTGCCAAGGACTGGGGTAGTGGATGCTTCTCTCCACTGGTTCTGGAGGGGGCTTGGTGCCCAGAGTGCATCATTCACCCCGTGACGGACTCAGTTGCGTCAGTGCCCTTGCCGCTCATGGGCCAGCGGTGCTTGATTTGGCGGTGCCCTGTTCAGCGGTGCTTGATTTGGCAGTGCCCTGAGCAGCGGTGCTTGAGACGGCGGTGCCCTGTTCAGCGGTGCCCGGTTCAGCGGTGCTTGAGACGGCGGTGCCCTGTGCAGCGGTGCTTGAGACGGCGGTGCCCTGTGCAGCAGTGCTTGAGACGGCGGTGCCCTGTTCAGTGGTGCTTGAGACGGCGGTGCCCTGTGCAGCGGTGCTTGAGGCAGCGGTGCCCTGTGCAGCGCTGCTTGAGACGGCGGTGCCCTGTGCAGCGGTGCTTGAGGCGGCGGTGCCCTGTTCAGCGGTGCTTGAGACGGCGGTGCCCTGTGCAGCGGTGCTTGAGGCGGCGGTGCCCTCAGCAGTGCTTGAGATGGCGGTCTCAATTCCAGGGTCTCAGCTGCTGGCATTTCTTAATGGCCCAGCGGGGCTTTTGCTGGCGGTCCTTCATGGCTCAGCTGGGCTTTTGATGGCGGTCCTTCATGGCCCAGCGGGGCTAGTGCTGGCGGTGGCCTCCTGGGCAGCTGGGCTGGTGCTGGCAGTGGCCTCCTGGGCAGCTGGGCTGGTGCTGGCGGTGGCCTCCTGGGCAGCTGTGCTGATGCTGGCGGTGGCCTCCTGGGCAGGTGGGCTGGTGCTGGCGGTGGCCTCCTCAGCAGCTGGGCTTGTGCTGGCAGTGGCTGTGGGCTCCTGGGCAGCTGAGCTAGTGCTGGCAGTCCTGTCCTGGGCAGCTGGGCTTGTGCTGGAGGTGGGCTCCTGGGCATCGGGGATGATGGCGGTGTTCTCCGCTGTGCTGCTTTTCCCAGACTTGCCGGGTTTCTTGTGGCCCTTCCCCACCTTCGAAGGTGTCACAGCTGACTACACACTCCCACCGAGACCCCTGGGAGCGGTTTTGGTGGCTGGAGTCTTCCCCCTCTCCCACCGGGCACTGGCCAACTTCTGATGCTTCACAGGTGGGGTCTGTCTGTGCTTTGGCTCCGTGCCACACTGGCTGCCCAGATTCCGGTGACTACAGGCACCACTGGTCCTGGAGATGTTGTGGCTGAGGTGCTAGTTTGGGACCTATGAGATGGACGGGTGGGGTAGGTGTGGGAAAGAGGTCAAGGTTGGACAGGAAAAGTTTTTGGGACACACAGGGACGGGTAGCTGGAGGGGGTTTGGGAGTGGAGGAAGAGGTGGTAGCTGTAGGACGTGTACGTTTGGTGACTTTGGGTGAAGGTGCATGTGCTGGAGGCCTTCGTGAGGTGGATGGCTGTTGGGTGGGTGTGTGCCAACGTTTGTGTATCTTGGGAGGGGGCGTCACAGACACACTGGGAGAGGACACAGGGGACGTGTGAATGGTGGTGGGGGTGGTGACTGCACGTGAGCGGGGTGTGGTGGTGGGTGTTCTGGAGAGGGACGTAGTGGCTGTAGAGGTAGTGCATGCAGGTGTGAGTGTAGACGAGACTGGGAGGGAGGAGGGAGACGAGGAGGAGGGGGGCACAGTGGAGGCAGTGGATGTTGGTGTGTCTGCATGTGTGTGATGCTTGCATGAGTGCCTGTGGGATGTGTGGTGCTTATGTTTGCCTGAGCTTCCCTTGTGTGTTGACGTGTGTGCATGTTGGTCTGTAGGTGTGCTTGGGATAGGCTGAGGTACAGGGAATTGGGTCGGGGTGGAGGAAGTTGGAGGGGGGAGGCTAGACACAGGGACAATGGCTGCCATCAGTGCTGAGGCCAGATTCTGAAAAGCTCGCTGAAGGGCCGCCTGACCAGAATGAATGCCCTCCAGGAATGCATTGGTTTGTTGCAACTGCCTCTCTACACCCTGGATGGCATTCAAAATGGTAGATTCCCAACAGTGAGGGACCTGAGGAGGTGAATGGCCTCCTCACTGAGGGCAGCAGGGGTGACTGGGGCAGGGCCTGAGGTGCCTGGGGCGAAGGTGATGCCCACCCTCCTGGGTGAGTGGGCACAGGGCAAAGGCTGAGGGGCTGCGGGTAGGGTGGTGCTGGTAGGGGGTTGGCGGCTGTACCTGTAGATGTGGGGGGCACAGATGTTGCCGCCACCACAAGGGAGCTCCCATCAGAGGACGAGTCTGTGTCGCTGGTGTCAGCTCCTGTGCCCGCCGTGGAGCTCCCCTCACCCTCCGTCCCACTGCTGAACTCTGAGTCCGTAGTCTCGCCCTCCATGGCCATGTGGGATGCAGCTCCCTCGTGCTCTGGTGCCATTGTTCCTCCGCCTGATGATGCTAATGCACACAAGAACAGGGAGACCACAAAAAGGGGGGAAGACAGAAGAAAGACATGTTGAGTGCATGCATTACCGCTACCGTTGGCGGACACGACAGACACAGAAGCCCCCTGCACTATGCCGCGCTCTTGGGGTCCACTGTTCAATTCCTGGGAAATGGCCTACAAAGCTATGGACGACATCTGCACACACATAGATAACACAGGGGCATGACTAGGTGTACCTGGCACTCTACAGAGGTGGGGTGGGGTGCCACATGGCCTGCCTTACGGAGGGGCCCTGCCTAAGGAACTCACCCTGGCCTAGGGAAACCCACAGCCCACCTCCCGCACCCAGATCCCTCCACTGCACGCAAAGTCACCAGAATGAGAGTATACTCACCCCCTTGTGGCTGCTGTGATGCCCTCAAGCACCCATCCAACTCCGGGTAGGCCACCGCCAGGACCCTGAACATCAGGGGGGTCATGGTGCGACGGGCACTCCTCCCACATTTGGAGGCCATCCCCAGCTGAGCCTCCGCCGTCTTCTTGCTCCAGCGGCGAATGTCCTCCCATCTTTTCTGGCAGTGGGTGCTCCGTCTGCGGTAGACCCCCAGGGACCGGATGTCCTTGTCGATGGCAAGCCAAATATCTTTTTTCTGGTGGACGCTGACCTACATGAAATGTACAGGGGAAAAAGAGAAGTTATTACCAGCTGCACCGTCAAAGTGATTGGCCCCCATCCCTACCCTTGCCATGTGGCACATGAATTCACCGTCTTTCATGCACGCATCACACTCCCCCCTTCCTTCTTACATCCAGCCCTCTCCACACAGGCATAGCCCATACAACACGCTCCCTGTGTACTTATCTGTTTGTCTGGAGGACCGTAGAGCAGCGTGTACTGGGGGAGGACCCCATCCACGAGCTTCTCCAACTCTTCCTAAGTAAAGGCAGGGGCCCTTTCCCCAGACAATTCCCACTGCTCTAAACTTAAACATACCAATAGGAACTCTGAGAATATAACTTCACATTGTTGGCTGGCTAAAACACTTCAAACAGGATGGTTCACATCCCCACAGGGAAGTAACCATATAGTGGATGATAAAGGGAGTAACCAATCTACTGCAGAGCTACTCTCCACTTATCACCACTTAGACAATAAAGACTCAACCAGCCATGGTTAGCCTTATTGTCCTTCGTTTGGGGGGTTGTGTAGGAAGTTAGCCTCTTTCTATCCTTGTTACCCCCACTTTTGGCCTGTTTGTGAGCATATGTCAGGGTGTTTTTACTGTCTCACTGGGAGCCTGCTAGCCAGGACCCCAGTCCTCATAGTGGAAACTCTATTTGTCAGTATGGTTGATATGTGTCACTGGGATCCTGCTAGCCAGGACCCCAGGCCTCATAGGTTTGTGGCCTATATGTGTTCCCTGTGTGGTGCCTAACTGTATCACTGAGGCTCTGCTAACCAGAACCTCAGTGTTTATGCCCTCTCTGCTTTTAAAATTGTCATTGCAGGCTAGTGACTAATTTTACCAATTCTGATTGGCACACTGGAACACCCTTGTAATTCCATAGTATATGGTACCTAGGTACCCAGGGTATCGGGGTTCCAGGAGATCCCTATGGGCTGCAGCATTTCTCTTGCCTCCCACAGGGAGCTCAGACAATTCTTACACAGGACTGCCACTGCAGCCTGAGTGAAATAATGTCCACGTTATTCCACAGCCATTTTGCACTGCACTTAAATAACTTAGAAGTCACCTACATGTCTAAGCCTCACTTAGTGAAGGTTAGGTGCAAAGTTACTAAGTGTGAGGGCACCCTGACACTAGCCAAGGTGCCCCCACATTTTTCAGGGCAAATTCCCCAGACTTTGTGAGTGCGAGGACACCATTACACGCGTGAACTACATACAGGTCAATACCTATGTGTAGCTTCACAATGGTAACTCCGAACATGGCCATGTAACATGTCTAGGATCATGGAATTTTCACCCCAATACCATTCTGGTATTGCGGGGACAATTCCATGCATCCCCGGGGCTCCAGCGTGGACCCTGGGTACTGCCAAACTAACTCTCTGGGGTTTTCTCTGCAGCTACCACTGCTGCCAACCCTCAGACAAGTTTCTGCCCCCCTGGGTCTGGGCAGCCCAGTCCCAGGAAGGCAGAACAAAGGATTTCCTCTGAGAGAGGGTGTCACACCCTCTCCATTTGGAAATAGGTGTTAAGGACTGGGGAGGAGTAGCCTCCCGCAGCCTCTGGAAATGCTTTGAAGGGCACAGATGGTGCCCTCCTTGCATAAGCCAGTCTACACCGGTTCAGGGCGCCCCCAGCCCCTCCTCTGGCGCGAAACTGGACAAAGGAAAGGGGAGTGACCACTCCCCTGTCCATCACCACCCTAGGGGTGGTGCCCAGAGCTCCTCCAGTGTCCCAGACCTCTTCCATCTTGAATGCAGAGGTGTGAGGGCACAATGGATACCTCTGAGTGGCCATTGCCAGAAGGTGAAGTCAGAGACCCCTCCTGATAGACTCTTACCTGGTTAGGTAGCCAATCCTCCTCTGAGGGCTATTTAGGGTCTCTCCTGTGGGTTTCTCGTCAGATAACGAATGCAAGAGCTCACCAGAGTTCCTCTGCACTTCCCTCTTTGACTTCTGCCAAGGATCGACCTCTGACTGCTCCAGGATGCCTGAAAAACCGCAACAAAATAGCAAGATGACTACCAGCAACATTGTAGCGCCTCATCCTGCCGGCTTTCTTGACTGTTTCTTGGTGGTGCATGCTCTGAGGGCTGTCTGCCTTCACCCTGCACTGGAAGCCAAGACGAAATCTCCTGTGGGTCGACGGAATCTTCCCCTTGCCCACGCAGGCACCAAACTTCTGAATCACTGGTCCTCTGGGTCACCTCTCATCTTGACGAGCGTGGTCCCTGGATCCAAGTGTCCCTGACAGTCTAGTGGATTTTCTGTCCAAATTTGGTGGAGGTAAGTCCTTCCCTCCCCACGCTAGACAGTAGTCCTGTGTACTGTGTGAACTGCAGCTGCCAGGGCTTCTGTGCACTTTTGCAAGAATTCCTTTGTTCACAGCCTAGCCCAGGTCCCCAGCACTCCGTCCTACATTGCCCAGCTCGCTGAGTTGGACTCTGACTTTGTGGGACCCTCTTTTGTTGTGCTGAGATGACCATTTTGCTCAGATCTTCTTAATGCCTTTTCAGGTGCTTCTGCGGGTGCTGCCTGCTTCTGCATGGGCTCTATTGCTGAGTGCCCCCTCTGTCTCCTCCTCCAAGGGGCAACATCCTGGTCCTTCCTGTACCCTGGCAGCACCCAAAACCTTCAACCGTGACTCTTGCAGCTAGCAAGACGTGTTTACAGTCTTTCTGCGTGGAAACAACTCTGCATCCTCAAGCATGCTGTGGGACACATTCTGACAATAGGAAATGTTCCTGGCACCTTCCGTTGTTGCAGAATCTTTGGCTTTTTCCACCTGGAGGCAGCCCTATTGCGCCTTCATCTGGGTTTTAGTGGGCTCCTGCCCACACTGGACACTTGTGTGACTCTTGGACCTGGTCCCCTTCCTTTGCAGGTCCTCAGGTCCAGGAATCCATCTTCAGTGCTTTGCAGTCAGTTGTTGTCTTTGCAGAATCCCCTATCTTGACTTTACTGTCTTTCTGGGGTAGAAGGGTAACTTTACTCCTACTTTTCAGGGTCTTCGGGTGGGGTATCATAGACACCCTTAGTATTTTCATACACGCCCAGCAACCCTCTACACACTACACTAGGCCTGGGGTCCATTTGTGGTTTGCATTCCACTTTTGGAGTATATGGTTTGTGTTGCCCCTAGGCCTATTGTCTCCTATTGCAATATATTGTGTTCTACAGTGTTTGCACTACTTTTCTAACTGTTTACTTACCTGATTTTGGTTTGTGTGTATATTTTGTGTATTTTACTTACCTCCTAAGGGAGTATATCCTCTGAGATACTTTTGGCATATTGTCACTAAAATAAAGTACCTTTATTTTTAGTAACTCTCAGTATTGTGTTTCTTATGATATAGTGCTAAGTAATATAATTGGTATAGTAGGAGCTTTGCATGTCTCCTAGTTCAGCCTAAGCTGCTCTGCTATAGCTACCCCAATCAGCCTAAGCTGTTAGAACACTACTAATCTACTATGAAGGGATAGCCGGACCTGGCACAAGGTGTAAGTACCACAAGGTACCCACTATAAGCCAGGCCAGCCTCCTACACTTTCCAGGAGAGGCATAACAAGAAGAAATATGTTTATTTCTCCTCATTTTGTCATCATCTTTCCATGTATGCTGCGTTCTGCAGCACACATAGAAAGAAGAAAAAGCATCTCAGGGTTGTTTTTGTGCAGGAATGCCCTTTATTGGAAAAATATGGTGCATTCCTGCCCTTTCTCTGTGATGCCGGCTAATGCTTGACGGTGACTTGCTGTCCTGGCCTTTGCCACAGAGCCCATAAATGTGGGCCAACATCTTTAACTTTCTAGTTTATTGATGACACTTACCCTGTAGATCACCATGGCCCTCAACTGTAGCACTGTTCTGCCCGGCAACTCCTGCCGCTGACTGTTGAGAAGAGTGATGCCACCTGATCCTCCAATGATTCCACCTCCTTCAGGTCCTCTAGTCCTCCTCGGGTCTGCATGTCTGCCCCCAGATTCTTAGCCAATTCCTCCTTGGTTCTACATTCATAATCATACCATCTTTCTTTCAGCTCAGACACAGTCCTTTTTGCTTGGCTAACACTGTTGATCTTATGCACTCCGGGTTGCCAAATGGCTTCCTTCTTCCCGAGTGGCAAATTGGAGTTGACAAAGAGAAGGTGTTCACTTTTTGTTACCTCTTCTAATATCTGATTCTGCTCCTCACTAAAATTGCTCTTCCACTGGACTTCAGTCTGGACATCTTGGCCGGTGTTGGGGATGTTGCCCTCACGTCATTTGTTTGCTGCTCCCTCCATTTCTTGCTTTTGGTTTGTGCAGTTTTTTATTTTCTGAAAGTCGTCATTATTTGAGGCTGTTCTCACACACTCCAAAGTAACACAAATCTAATTTGTGGCACATAAAAACAGCTTTATGTGCCGCAAATGAGCTTTGCATCACATTTGGAGCAGATGTGTTACAACACTGTGCAGCATCCTTCCAACAGATACATCAAAATATTTGATGCACCCTGGGACTTTATGACATGGTGTGCCATGCCATAAAGATGGCACATCCATGTTACTTCAAAGTGTTACATTGCAGCACATGTTTTTCTGACACATCACATTTTTGCATATATCTGAAGTTCCTTATTTGATCTTGTTTGTATAAATCTACATATGACCACTCACACTGTAGCACTGAGGTGTTCAATGAAGATGTGCAATGCCACCAACTCACCAACTCCAGTCTAGGGAAAAGGTGTGGCACTGAGATTTCCAGTAATGTCAGCTACTGAACATGGTTGATTGCATGGCAGAAGACATGATCCTTGATCCAGCAGCTTCAGAAGGAAATTACACCATAAGTAATGTTTAGCATGAAGCATGCCAGAACAAGCAAAAGAAACACAGATATCACTGATTATTTTGTGAACATATCACACACCAACATTAGTTGCTTAGAAAAAGTGATTATATCTGCTAATTTATTTTCCAATAAACTGGTTATTGCAAGCTTTATTGAAAATAATAGTTTACAGTACTCAATAGCACACTTTCCTGATGGACCAATGCTAGTGGGTCTGACTGCTGCAGCCAGGTCTTCCAACTCCCTGGATCAGGTCCTTTTGATGGCTGAGTTACTCCTGACAGCAGGTGTAATGAAGCAAACATATCCATATTTCAATACATAGGAAAATGTGTATTATTCTACATGTATGCATCATTAAAATACATTTTCAACATAGTGCTGCACCTCTTTAGATGAGACAATATAAGCAATATGGTACACAGTTTATAATTTTAATTTGTAGGTAGAGTCATACTTTCATGTTATCAAGTGGTATACTATTATGGAATATATCTGATCATGTGAGATGGGTGATGTTAGAAATGGGTTCTTTGGTTGACAGTCAGGTTACCCCCTGTTCAAGCAAGGACCCTCACTCTATCCAGGGTAAAAGAGACTCACCATTAGCCAACCCTTGCTTACCCCCTTGATAGCTTGGCAGAACAGTAGGCTTAACTGTAGACTGCTAGGTGTAAAGTATTTGTACCAACACACATAGTAACTTAATGAAAACACTACAAAATGACACAACACAGGATTAGAAAAACAGGAAATATTTATCTAAACAAAAGAAGACCAAAACGACAAAAATCCACAATACAAAAGTGAAGTTAACAATTAAACAGCAAAAAGAGTCTTTATATAGTTTTAAAAACACACTAACACTGTTAGCGTGAAAATGTACCTTGGGTGTGTCAAAAATAACCCCGCACGGGCGAGTGTGCGTCAAAAAGGGCTTGTGATGCGTCGATTTCACTCACTCACGAGACCTTGCGTCATTTCTCCTTTCGTCAGGTCGGGCACGTTGTTTCTTCTCTCTGCAGGAGAAAGATGAGTCGATCCGGTCAGCACTCTCGGGTCCGGGCAGGCCATATGTTGATTTTACATGCCCAGTGGTGCTTGCATCAGAAATCCAGCCGCACAATGATCTGAA
Source organism: Pleurodeles waltl (assembly GCF_031143425.1). Classification (NCBI taxonomy): domain Eukaryota; kingdom Metazoa; phylum Chordata; class Amphibia; order Caudata; family Salamandridae; genus Pleurodeles; species Pleurodeles waltl. The sequence continues at coordinate 1,531,528,996 of NC_090444.1, forward strand.
AACCATACAGTGCGGGTTGCGATTTCCCAGCCTCCGTCAGTGATGCTGCACCTCTTTTCTCCAACTCCGTGCGTTGATTCTTCGCTCGCGTTTCCAGCGAGCATCGATTTTCAGCCGCGGAGCATGCAGCGCGTCATTTCTTCAGCTGCAGATCAGAGTTGCGTCGATCTTTTCCACACACGGCACTCTGTGCCTGGATTTCCTCCTCTTAGGCTGCCAACTTCTCCTTTCAGGGTCCCAGGAACTGGATGGGCACCACAGGGCAGAGTAGGAGTCTCTCCAGAGACTCCAGGTGCTGGCAGAGAGAAGTCCTTGCTGTCCCTAGGATTCAAACAACAGGAGGCAAGCTCTAAATCAAGCCCTTGGAGAGTTCTTCACAAGATGGAAGGCACACAAAGTCCAGTCTTTGCCCTCTTACTTTGGCAGAAGCAGCAACTGCAGGATAGCTCCACAAAGCACAGTCATAGGCAGGGCAGCTCTTCTTCCTCAGCTCTTCTCCAGGCAGAGGTTCCTCTTGTTTCCAGAAGTTTTCTAAAGTCTGTGGTTTTGGGTGCTCTTCTTATACCCAATTTCTCCTTTGAAGTAAGCATACTTCAAAGCAAAGTCTCTCTTGAATGTGAAATCCTGCCTTGCCCAGGCCAGGCCCCAGACACTCACCAGGAGGTTGGAGACTGCATTGTGTGAGGGCAGGCACAGCCCTTTCAGGTGTGAGTGACCTCTGCTCCCCTCCCTTCTAGCACAGATGGCTCATCAGGAAATACACACTTCATCCCAGCTCCCATTGTGTCACTGTCTAGTGAGAGGTACAACCAGCCCAACTGTCAAACTGACCCAGATAGGGAATCCACAAACAGGCAGAGTCACAGAGATGGTATAGGCAAAAAAATGCTTTCTTTCTAAAAGTGGCATTTTCAAACTCACAATCTTAAAATCAACTTTACTAAAAGATGTATTTTTAAATTGTGAGCTCAGAGACACCAAACTCCAGATGTCTATCTGCTCCCAAAGGGAATTTACACTTTAATCAGATTTAAAGGTAGCCCCTATGTTAATCTGGGGGAGGGACAGGCCTTGCAACAGTGAAAAACGAATTTAGCAATATTTCACTGTCAGGTAATGTAAAACACATTACTATATGTCCTACCTTAACCATACACTGCACCCTGCCCTTGGGGCTACCTAGGGCCTACCTTAGGGATGTCTGATATGTAAGAAAAGAGAAGGTTTAGGCCTGGCAAGTGGGTACACTTGCCAAGTCAAATTTACAGTTAAAACTGCACACCCAGACACTGAAATGACAGGTCTGAGACATGATTACAGAGCTACTTATGTGGGTGGCACAACCAGTGCTGCAGGCCCACTAGTAGCATTTTATTTACAGGCCCTGGGCCCCTCTAGTGCACTGTACGAGGGACTTACTAATAAAGCAAATATGCCAATCATGGATAAGCAATTACATAATATTTTTGTAAAGCAGCACTTGCACTTTAGCACTGGTTAGCAGCAGTAAAGTGCCCTGAGTAACAAAAACAGCAATATCAGAGTCCAGCACACATCCACAACCTGGGGAAAAGAGGCAAAAAGTTAAGGGAGACCACGCCAAGGATGTAAAGTGTAACACGTGTCCCCCCAGCTGAAAGTGGGGAGCAACTACCCAACCTCATGGGAATTCTCATCTCTAAGGCGGAAGTTTCTGGACAGACCATCAGCATTAGCGTGTTCTGTACCAGGACGGTGTTCCACCATAAAGTCCATCCCCTGTAGTGAAACTGACCACCTCAACAGTTTTGGATTCTCACCCCTCATCTGCATTAAACATCTGAGGGGCCTGTGGTCGGTCTGAGCTTGGAAGTGAGGCCCAAACAAGTATGGTCTTAGCTTCTTCAGTGCCCAGACCACAGCAAACGCTTTACATTCTATGGCACTCCACCTACGTTCCCTGGGTAGTAACCTTCTGCTAATTAAGGCTAGGGGTTGATCTAGGACCTCTTCATTAAGCTGTGAGAGTACTGCTCCAATACCATGCTCTGATGCATCTGGTTGGAGTAGTCAGGTGCCTTCAGCACAGGTGCTGTGCACATGGCAGCCTTCAGGGCATCAAAAGTGTTCTAGCAAGCCTCTGTCCAGATCACTTTCCTGGGTTGCTTCTTAGAAGTCAACTCAGTTAAGGGGGTAACAATGGTACCATATCCCTTAAGAAAAATCCTGTAGTATCCTGAAGGCTCTCACTTCAGTCTGGGTCTTGGGAGGATCCCCAAGCCAGAATTGTATACATTTTTGGCTGCAGGGGTGCCACCTGGCCACTTCCCTCCTGGTGTCCTAAGTACACCACAGAACCCTGCCCTATTTGGCACTTACTCACATTATTAGTGAGGCCTTCCTTCTGCAGGTCCTCTAACACTCTCCAGAGGTGTTGCAGGTGTTCCTCCCATGTGGAACTAAACACAGCAATGTCATTCAGGTAGGCGGCACTGAATTCATACAGCCCAGCCAACACCTGGTTGACCAACCTTTCAAAGGTGTCAAGGGCATTCTTCATCCCTAATGGCATCACTTTAAACTGAAAGTATCCATCTGGGGTAGAGAATGCTGACCTCTCCTTGGCCCCCTCAGTTAAGGCAATCTGCCAGTACCCAGATGTTAAATCAAACGTACTGAGGTACTTGGCGGCTCCCAACAGGTCAATGAGCTCATCAGTTTGGGGGATGGAGGGTGCATCAGTCTTGCTGACCGCATTGAGTGACTGTACTCCACACAGAACCTGAGTTCTGGAGTGGCACCAGGTGCAGCTGCCTTTGGGACCAATACCACTGGGCTGGCTCAAGGACTGCTGGAGTGCTCAATAACCCCTAGTGCAAGCATTTTGGATACCACATCCTTACTGCATGCCCTGACCCTGTCAGTCACCCTGTAAACCTTCTGTTTAATAGGTGTACTGTCCCCAGTGTCCACATCATGTGTGCAGAAGTGTGTGACTCCTGAGATCAGGGAAAACAGTGAGGAAAACTGTCCCAACACATGACGACAGTCACCTTGCTGCTCCTCAGTCAGGGAGGGGGAGAGGATCACTCCCTCCACTGACCCATCTTTTTCTCCTGCAGACAGGAGATCAGGAAGAGGCTCACTTTCGTCCTCTACCCCATCATCTGTCGCAAGGAGCATGGACAGTTCAGTCCGCTCAAAGTGAGGTTTGAGGCGGTTGACATGCAGGACCCTTAAAGCGTTCCTTGGAGACCGCAAGTCCACAAGGTAGGTGACTTCACTCTTGTGCTCCACCACCTCAAATGACCCAGTCCACTTATCCTGGAGCACCCTAGGCTCCACTGGTGCCATCACCCACACTTTTTTCCAGGTTGAAACTCGACCAGAGTGGCATTCTGGTCATACCAGCGTTGCATGTCCTTCTGGCTTGCTTACAGGCACTCCTGAGCGAGACTCCTGAAGCAGGCAGTCTGGTTTCTCAAGGCCAGCATGTAACTGAATACATCCTGGGGAGGTTTACTAGGAGCTTTCTCCAAAGCTTCCGTAACCAGACTCAAAGGTCCGCTCACAGGGTGGCCATAAATCAACTCAAAGGGACTAAACCCAAGTCCTTTTTGGGGCACCTCCCTGTAGGCGAACAAAAAGCTTGGCAAGAGGGCATCCCACTTCCACCTCAAGGGATCTGAAGCCCATGATCATGCCTTTTAAGGTGTGGTTGAATCTCTCAACCAGACCATTACTTTAGGGGTGGTAAGGGGTGGTGAACATGTAGGTTACCCCACATTCCTTTCACAGAGACTTCATATACGTGGATAAGAAGTTGATACCCCTACCAGATATCACTTCCCTGGGGAACCCCATGCAGGTAAAAACACCCATCAAAGCACAACTCACAACATGGAAAGTGATTGATCTCAATGGCTTCTGGGTACTGGGTGGCATGGTCCACCAAGACCAGGATAAACCTGTTGCAAAAGGCTCTCTTGGGATCCAGAGGCCCCACAATGTCAATGCCTAAACTCTCAAAGGGAATACTGACAACAGGCAAAGGTTAGAGGGGAGCCTTACTTATCCCCCTACTCTTGCCACTTCCCTGGCAAGTCTGACAAGTGCCTGTGCATTAGGGGACAGTAAAAGTGGGTGACAAGCCTCTCAAAGGTATTGTCCTGCCCCAAATGTCCAGCTAAAGGCACATCATGAGCCAACCCCAGTAGGAAGGCCCTGGAGCACTGGGGTACCAACAGCACACGGGCTGACCCAGGCTCAGGAACCTTAGACTCACTATACAGGAGCTCATCCTCCCAATAAATCAGGTGTGATCCTGGCTCCTTGCAAGCCGCCTGGTCTGCAGCCTGCTGCCGCAAACCCTCAAAAGTAGGGCATGTCTTCTGTGCTGCACAGAATGCTTTCATGGTGGGCCCCACTTCCTGCTGCCACTGCGACAGCTCAGGGACCTCCCCCAGTTCAGCCACCTGTTCCCCTGTAGGCTCCGGGGCATCACCCTCAGGGTCCACCTCCTCCCGGACCGTGGGAACTAATGGGCCGGTTTCCCGACACCCTGCCCTTCCTCTTCTTGGCGGTCCCTTTGGCCACTGTTTCAGGCTCCAGGGGCTCTTGATTACCCTGACGGGATGCCATTGACCGGGTGGAAACACATACCCACCCAGGCAGACCCAACATCTCCAAGTGAGACCTATGTTCCACCTCCTTCCAAGGGGAATCCTCCAGGTCATTGTCTAGCAAACAATCAACAGGCATGGTTGGACTCACAGCTACCTTCAAGGAACCTGAGACCCCCCCATATAAAGGGAACTTGTGCCACTCTCCACAGGTGCTCTGAGTTGTTCACTGCAACTACTTGGTGAAGTACCCGGGGATCAATCTGCTCTTTAGACAAAAGCTGACTCCTCACTGTAGTCACACTGGCTCCTGTGTCTCTCAGAACCTCCACCCTCTGTCCATTGATGGTCACCCACTGCCTGTACTTTTTAGTGTTCTCAGGCAGTAGGGTTCTCTGGACCATCTCACTATCCCCTAGTGAGATAAGGGCCATCTCAGCTGGATCCCACCCACCTGAAACCAACTGCTACCCAAGCGCTACCCTGGCCAAACCCTGGGATGGTGCACCAGTGGGTGCTGGGGTACTTTTGGGGCATTTGGGGTCCCCCCTCACATGACCCACCTGGTCACATGCATAGCACTTACGTGAGGGACCACCCGCACTGACTTCCATTTGGAGAACCATGGCTTCTTCTCACTGGGGGGTTGGGAATCCTTACCCTGGGAATCAGTTTGGGGCACTTTAGAGAACTCCCCCTGATTACCTTTACCCCCCTTTTTCTGAAGGGGACGCTGCCCACCCTTGGCGTGGTCTCCCCATACCTCTTTTGGAACTTGGTCGTCTCCCAGCTATCCGCTTCCTGTGCAAGCTTCCTGGGGTCAGTCAGCTTGCTGTCAATTAGGAAAACATAAACAGTACAAGTGCTCCCAAGCAATCAGATTGTAAAGCCACTCATACCTTACTGCCCTTCACTCAACCTTGCAGTGACCTGCAATAAGAATCAACACATTCCAACCATGTTTGGGATTCCTTCTTGTAGTATCTAAACCTATCCTTGTACTACTCAGGGGTAAGACCATACCTTGTAAGCAAGGCATCCTTCATGCTAAAGTAGGTGAGATTCTGAGAATCCCCTAAGGCTGCCAGTGTATCTCTCCCCTCTACCTCAAAGTGTTTCCACAGACCCACCCCCCAATGAACTTCAGGGACCAGATTCATGTGGAGAGCAGACCCATACCCCTTGAACCACAAATATATGTCATCCTCCGGCTTGTAATCCTTCACAAGATCTTTAGGAATGTGCACTCTCCTTTCAGTCTGCACTGTGATGTGGCTGCCACCATGCGTACTAGACTGTCTCCTCTGATCCAGCTCTCTCAAGCTACACTAGTGAGCCAACAAAATCTTTTTCTCTCTAGGGCCACCCTTATTTTTTCCAACTCCCTCTGGTGCTCCCTCTCTGCCTGTCTGTCCAGCAATTCTTCAGGGGTCAGACCCTTAGATGAGACATTGCTACCTGCCCTGGAGACCCTCTCCCTTGACATAACAGGCCCACCCACAATACCATTGTCTAGGGACTGCCCTTCCTCCTCCTCATCCTCAGTGTGCCCTTCAGTGGTCTTGGCTGTCACCCAGGCCCTCAGCGCCTTTTGCAGCTCCTCCTTCTGGGATGAGCTCTTAATGGGACAGTCAAAACTTTTACAGAACTGCTTTAGCTGAGCCTTGGTAAAGCTATCCAATTTCTCCAGGTCAGAAGCAGCTCCAATTGATGCTTCTCCAGATTGGGACATGATGAAAAGTCAACAAAAGTGCAAAGTTCAAAAAGCAGAAAAGTTCCCAAATGAAGTCCAGAAGTCAATCAAAGATTACCACAAAAATGGATGGTGGGAAAAATCCAAGCAAAAGAGAAAATCAAAGATCACCAAACAAGTAGTATGTGGCCACGTAGTGGTCTGCCCTCAAAAGAGTAGTGTACACTAAATCACTGTATATCAAGTGCAAATCCCACCCGTTGATCACCAATGTTAGAAATGGGGTCTTTGGTTGACAGTCAGGTTACCCCCTTTTCAAGCAAGGACCCTCACTCTAGTCAATGTAAAAGAGAATCAGCCTCAGCTAACCCCTGCTTACCCACTTGTTAGCTTGGCAGAGCAGTAGGCTTAACTTCAGAGTGCTAGGTGTAAAGTATTACTAAGGCCACAAACCAAATATAGGTTCAGTACAGGTCCCAGTAAATTAGCTCCTTGCTCAACCCTTGGTAGCTATAACCGAGCAGGCAGGCCCAACATGGGAGACAAGACTGTAAAGCATTCAAAAACACCAATACAGTAAATAAGTGAGAAACAAAACACAATAAAAATCCCACACCAATTTATAAAAATAGGTTATATTTTGATGAGTAAATAGACACCAAAACTACAAAAATCCAATGTAGGGAACCAGAGATATGAATTTAAAAAGAATAAACACTTTCTAGTGCTTAGAAACACAAAGCTCCAATTTCACCAAAATTCTCCAAACTTCTCCAATCTTCAGGAGGCATTTCCTGAAGTCCTCCTTGCAGGCACAGAGGGTCCGAAACACAAATCCATGCGTCCGGAATCTCCTGGATGGTCCTTACAAAGTCGGACCACAATTCCCACAATGCACCTGGCCAAATCCTTGATATTCCACTGGATGCACTCCAGGATGGGGACTTTTTCCAGGGATGATGCAGGTGAAGCTCTGTTAACCTGTAGCTGCAGGGAGTCCACTCCTGAGTCCTTCTTGAAGCAAGGCACCGTCCCCAGGACTGTAGTACCAGTTCACTTAGAAGTGCAGGCCAAGGGTGCAGATCCAGATTCCAGCAGGGCAGTCATTCTTTTTCTTATAGTTTCAGGCAGCAGATCTGAGAGGCTATGCACCTCTCACATATTTATTCCCAGCTCCTGGGCATCAGGAAGGGGGGCACCCAACCAATAAAATGCAGAGTTTCGCCCAGATGCATGACCACTTCCTGCAAAGTGTGGCATATTCCTGCCCCAGAAAGCACCATTTTTCCAAAATCCATGATGTCTGAACCTAAGAGCTGACTAAACCATCCTCCAGTGTGGCTCATTTCCATAGCTCTCCTCCTTCTAACATCTGCAAATTCCTTCCTTGAGCCTAGTATCTGGCTGAGGGGTCCAGAAGGTGGGGGTGAGGTGATCTGGCATTCTCTCCTGTCTTGCTCTCCTTTGAGGCTGTATGTTTTATTACCCCTCCCCCTGCTCATGCATTCCTGTGTAGCCCCCGAGCAGCCCTTCACCAGATTTGCTCTACCCTGGACAGCCACTTCTCACTTAATCAAGCAGCTCTGCTAATCCTGTTAGCACTGACCAATCAGAAGGGACAGTCAGAAGGCTGGATTTTGGCTTACAAAAAGAAAAGCCTTATAACTTATTTTCTGTACAAGTTGTGATAAATTCACCAATGTCAAATTGCTGGATTTATCAAAACAAATCTTTTAAGTCCTTGAATTACTTTTCTGCGCTTTTCCTTACTATTACTACCATGAAAATACAGTATAGCAATGATAGCCTATGAAGGCCAGTATCTATAGTGGGGGGAATAAAATTATCAGTTTTTCTGTTACCCAGGTTTATAAAACATCTTTTATAAGACCCCTGCTTATGGTTACATGACCCCCCGCTCCTGGGATACCTAGGGGAGATCCTGGGGGTACCTAATATGTGAAAATAAGGTAGATCATCACATTTAAAGTGCCTACAGCACCAAAGTCAAATTGGGACACCATTTCCGTGTAAAGGCAGTCTGCAGAGTCAGGCTGCATTTTAAAATGACAGAAAACCTCCAGCAGTGCCCACATGCAAAGGGCAGCAATTCTGCTGGGTCTCTACTTCCATGCCCTATTATGTATGAGGGTCTTATAGGTAGTTGGCACTCCCTTGCCACATTGTTTACTAGGGACCTACAGGGGCTGTCATGCACATGGTAGGAATGTCACTTTTAAAGACAGGCTGCAAGGCAGGTCTGCATTTAAAAGGACAGGAAGCACATAGCAGTGCACACATGCAAGTGCAGAAATTCTGCTAGGCCTCTAATCTCCATGCCCTATTATATATGGGCTTATAGGCAGATTGTACACCCTTGCCCCATTATATACTAGGTACTCACAGGGTCTGTTCGGACAATCGAAAGGGTACCCTAATACCTAGTGTATTCTACTACAAGTGTGTGTTTTAACATAGCACTGGCCTGGGTCTGGCCAACAGAGTCCAGGGCACAGTCAGAGTCAGTTATAATCAGCACCAGTCAGCAACAAAAAAAAATGGAGATGAACAGGTCAAAAAGATGGCTTTGCAACATCTTTTTTACCCAATTTCTCCTTTGAAATAGGCCTACTTCAAAGCAAAGTCTCTCTTGAATGTGAAATCCTGCCTTGCCCAGGCCAGGTCCCAGACACTCACCAGGGGGTTGGAGACTGCATTGTGTGAGGGCAGGAACAGCCCTTTCAGGTGTGAATGAAAACTCCTCCTCTCCCTCCTAGCACAGATGGCTCATCAGGAAATGCAGACTACACCCCAGCTCCCTTTGTGTCACTGTCTAGTGAGAGGTGAAACCAACCCAACTGTCAAACTGACCCGGACAGGGAATCCACAAACAGGCAGAGTCACAGAAATGGTATAGGCAAGAAAATGCTCACTTTCTAAAAGTGGCATTTTCAAACACACAATCTTAAAATCAACTTTACTAAAATATGTATTTTTAGATTGTGAGCTCAGAGACTCCAAACTCCACATGTCTATCCGCTCCCAGAGGGAATCTACACTTTAACCCCATCGCTGCCAGGCCTTTACCCCCTCAGGCGCAAAGCCTTTTTTGGCTATTTGGGGCAGTTTGCGCTTAGGCCCTCATAACTTTTTGTCCACATAAGCTACCCACGTCAAATTTGTGTCCTTTTTTTCCAACATCATAGGGATTCTAGAGGTACCCAGACTTTGTGGGTTCCCCTGAAGGAGACCAAGAAATTAGTCAAAATACAGTAAAAAAAAAAAAAAATTAAAAAAATGGGAAAAAAGGACTGCAGAAGAAGGCTTGTGGTTTTCCCCCTGAAAATGGTATTAACAAAGGGTTTGCAGAGTCAAAATCACAATCCTCCCAGCTTTCAGGAACAGGCAGACTTGAATCAGAAAACCCAATTTTCAACACAATTTTGGCATTTTCCTGGGACATACCCCATTTTTACTATTTTTTGCGCTTTTAGCCTCCTTCCAGTTATTGACAGAAATGGTTGTGAAACCAATGCTGGATCCCAGAGAGCTAAACATTTCTGAAAAGTAGACAAAATTCTAAGTTCAGCAAGGGGTCATTTGTGCAGATCCTACAAGGGTTTCCTACAGAAAACAACAGCTGAAATGAAAAAAAATTGAAATTGAGGTAAAAAAACAGCCATTTTTCTCCACGTTTTACTCTGTAACTTTTTCCTGTGATGTCAGATTTTTGAAAGCAATATACCATTACGTCAGCAGGACTCTTCTGGTTGTGGGGACATATAGTGCTTGTAGGTTCATCAAGAACCCTAGGTACCCAGAGCCAATAAATGAGCTGCACCTTGCAATGGGTTTTCATTCTATACCGGGTATATAGCAATTAATTTGCTGAAATATAAAAAGTGAAAAATAGGTATCAAGAAAACCTTCATATTTCCAAAAAGGACACAAGATAAGGTGTTGAGAAGCAGTGGTTATTTGCACATCTCTGAATTCTGGGGTCCCCATACTAACATGTGAATTACAGGGCATTTCTCAAATAGACGTCTTTTTTATACACTGTCTTACATTTGGAAGGAAAAAATTTAGAGAAAGACAAGGGACAATAACACTTGTTTTGCTATTCTGTGTTCCCCCAAGTCTCCTGATAAAAATGGTACCTCACTTGCGTGGGTAGGCCTAGCGCCTGCGACAGGATATGCCCCAAAACACAATGTGGACACACCACATTTTCAGAAAGAAAACAGAGCTGTTTTTTACAAAGTGCCTAGCTGTGGATTTTGGCCTCTAGCTCAGCCGGCACCTGAGAAAACCTAGCAACCCTGCGCATTTTTGAAAACTAGACACCTAGGGGAATCCAAGATGGTGTGACTTGTGGGGCTCGGACCAGGTTCTGTTACCCAAAATCCTTTGCAAACCTCAAAATTTAGCCAAAAAAACACTTTTTCCTGTCATTTCGGTGACAGAAAGTTCTGGAATCTGAGAGGAGCCACAAATGTCCTTCCACCCAGCGTTCCCCCAAGTCTCCCGATAAAAATGGTACCTAACCTGTGTGGGTAGGCCTAGCGCCCACGACAGGATATGCCCTAACACTCGATGTGGACACATCACATTTCCAGAAAGAAAACAGAGCTGTTTTTTTACAAAGTGCCTAGCTGTGGATTTTGGCCTCTAGCTCAGCCGGCACCTGGGGAAACCAAGCTAACCTGTGCATTTTTGAAAACTAGACACCACCTAGGGGAATCCAAGATGGGGTGACTTGTGGGGCTCTGACTAGGTTCTGTTACCCAGAATCCTTTGCAAACCTCAAAATTTGGCCAAAATAACACTTTTTCCTGTCATTTCGGTGACAGAAAGTTCTGGAATCTGAGAGGAGCCACAAATTTCCTTCCACCCAGTGTTCCCCCAAGTCTCCTGATAAAAACGGTACCTCACTTGTGTGAGTAGGCCTAGCGCCCGCGACAGGATATGCCCCAAAACACGACGTGGACACATCACATTTTCAGAAAGAAAACAGAGCTGTTTTTTACAAAGTGCCTAGCTGTGGATTTTGGCCTCTAGCTCAGCCGGCACCTGAGGAAACCTAGCAAACCTGCGCATTTTTAAAAACTAGACAGCTAGGGGAATCCAAGATGGGGTAACTTGTGGGGCTCGGACCAATTTCTGTTACCCAGAATCCTTTGCAAACCTCAAAATTTAGCCAAAAAAACACTTTTTACTGTCATTTCGGTGACAGAAAGTTCTGGAATCTGAGAGGAGCCACAAGTGTCCTTCGACCCAACGTTCCCCCAAGTCTCCCGATAAGAATGGTACCTCACTTGTGTAGGTAGGCCTAGCGTCTGTGACAGGATATGCCCCAAAACACAACGTGGACACATCACATTTTCAGAAAGAAAACAGAGCTGTTGTTTTACAAAGTGACAAGCTGTGGATTTTGCCCTCTAGCTCAGCCTGCACCTAGGGAAACCTACCAAACCTGTGCATTAATGGAAACTAGAGACCTAGGGGAATCCAAGATGGGGTGACTTGTGGGGCTCTGACCAGGTTCTGTTAACCAGAATCCTTTGCAAACCTCAAAATGTGGCTAAAAAAACACATTTTCCTCACATTATGGTGACAGAAAGTTCTGGAATCTGAGAGGAGCCACAAATGTCCTTCCAGCCAGTGTTCCCCCAAGTCTCCCAATAAAAACGGTACCTCACTTGTGTGGGTAGGCCTAGCGCCCGCGACAGGATATGCCCCAAAACACGACGTGGACACATCACATTTTCAGAAAGAAAACAGAGCTGTTTTTTACAAAGTGCCTAGCTGTGGATTTTGGCCTCTAGCTCAGCTGGCACCTGAGGAAACCTAGCAAACCTGCGCATTTTTGAAAACTAGACAGCTAGGGGAATCCAAGATGGGGTAACTTGTGGGGCTCGGACCAGGTTCTGTTACCCAGAATCCTTTGCAAACCTCAAAATGTAGCCAAAAAAACACTTTTTACTGTCATTTCGGTGACAGAAAGTTCTGGAATCTGAGAGGAGCCACAAGTTTCCTTCGTTCCAACGTTCCCCCAAGTCTCCCGATAAGAATGGTACCTCACTTGTGTAGGTAGGCCTAGCGTCTGCGACAGGATATGCCCCAAAACACGACGTGGACACATCACATTTTCAGAAAGAAAACAGAGCTGTTTTTTACAAAGTGACTAGCTGTGGATTTTGGCCCTCTAGCTCAGCCTGCACCTAGGGAAACCTACCAAACCTGCACATTTTTGAAAACTAGAGACCTAGGGGAATCCAAGATGGGGTGACTTGTGGGGCTCTGACCAGGTTCTGTTACCCAGAATCCTTTGCAAACCTCAAAATGTGGCTAAAAAAAAAGAATTCCTCATATTATGGTGACAGAAAGTTCTGGAAACTGAGAGTAGCCACAAATTTCCTTCCACCCAACGTTCCCCCACGTCTCCCAATAAAAATGATACCTCACTTGTGTGGGTGGGCCAGGTGCCTGCAACAGGAAAAAGGCCAAAAACTTGTAGAGATTGAGGGGATAGCACAGCGAGTTGATAAGCACATATTCTTCTTTTATACATCTTTAGGCAGACTCTACTTTGGGGACCCACACAAGGGAGGTGTCATTTTACTTGGGAGACTGAGGGGAATCAAATCAAATCAAATCGTTAACATTTATAAAGCGCGCTACTCACCCGTGCGGGTCTCAAGGCGCTAGGGGAAAGAGGGGGTTACTACTGCTCGAAAAGCCAGGTCTTTAGGAGTCTCCGGAAAGCGGAGTGGTCCTGGGTGGTCCTGAGGCTGGTGGGGAGGGAGTTCCAGGTCCTGGCCGCCAGGAAGGAGAAAGATCTCCCACCCGCCGTGGAGCGGCAGATGCGAGGGACGGAAGCGAGTGCGAGGCCAGAGGAACGGAGGAGGCGGGTGGGGACGTAGAAGCTGAGGCGTCGGTTGAGGTATTCCGGTCCCTTGTCGTGGAGGGCTTTGCGTGTGTGGGTGAGAAGTCGAAAGGTGATCCTTTTGCTGACTGGGAGCCAATGCAGGTGTCTCAGGTGTGCGGAGTTGTGGCTGTTGCGGGGTACGTCGAGGATGAGGCGGGCCGAGGCGTTTTGAATGCGTTGTAGGCGATTTTGGAGTTTGGCTGTGGTCCCAGCGTAGAGGGTGTTGCGGTAGTCCAGGTGGCTCGTGACGAGGGCGTGGGTCACGGTTTTTCTAGTGTTGGCGGGGATCCAGCGGAAGATCTTGCGGAGCATGCGGAGGGTGAGGAAGCAGGCGGAGGACACGGCGTTGACTTGCTTGGTCATGGTGAGGAGAGTGTCCAAGATGAAGCTGAGGTTGCGGGCGTGGTCTGCGGGGGCCGGTGCGGTGCCGAGGGCCGTGGGCCACCAGGAGTCGTCCCAGGCGGACGGGGTGTTGCCGAGGATGAGGACTTCCGTTTTTTCAGAGTTCAGCTTTAGGCGGCTGAGCCTCATCCAATCTGCGATGTCCTTCATACCCTCTTGTAGGTTGGTCTTGGCGCTGGCGGGGTCCTTGGTGAGGGAGAGTATAAGTTGGGTGTCGTCGGCGTAGGAGGTGATGATGATGTCGTGCTTGCGTACGATGTTGGCTAGGGGGCTCATGTAGACATTGAAGAGTGTCGGGCTGAGTGATGAGCCTTGAGGTACGCCGCAGATGATCTCGGTGGGTACTGAGCGAAACGGAGGGAGGTAAACTCTTTGGGAACGGTTTGAGAGGAAGGAGGCGATCCAGCCCAGGGCCTGGCCTTGGATCCCAGTGGAGCGGAGACGGGTGATTAGGGTGCGGTGACATACGGTGTCGAAGGCAGCCGAAAGGTCGAGGAGAATGAGGGCGACTGTTTCACCGTTGTCCATCAGGGTTCTGATGTCGTCTGTGACTGAGATGAGGGCGGTTTCCGTGCTGTGGTTGGTTCGGAATCCGGTTTGTGAAGGGTCGAGTAGGTTGTTGATTTCCAGGAAGGTGGTCAGCTGTTTGTTGACGGTCTTCTCAATTACCTTGGCTGGGAAAGGCAGGAGAGAGATGGGGCGGAAGTTTTTCGGGTCAGCCGTAGGTTTCTTTAATAGGGCGTTGACTTCGGCGTGTTTCCAGCATTCGGGGAAGGTAGCAGAAGAAAAAGAAGAGTTGATGACGGCCTGGAGGTGTGGGGCGATGATGTCGTCGGCTTTGTTAAAGATGAAGTGAGGGCAGGGGTCCGAAGGGGCGCCGGAGTGGATAGAGTTCATGGTGGATTTGGTTTCTTCAGTGTTGATGTGGGTCCAGTTGTTGAGGGTGATGGTCGGGGGTGCAGGTTCGGTGGTGTTTGGTTGGGTCTGGTGTCCGAAGCTGTCGTGGAGGTCGCTGATCATGCGGTGGAAGAAGGTGGCGAGGGATTCGCACAAATCCTGTGAGGGCGTGACGGCGTTGGCGTTGGCGTTGGAGTTGGAGAACTCCTTGACGGTGCTGAAGAGTTCTCTGCTGTTGTGGCTGTTTTTGTCCAGTCTGTCGGTGAAAAAGTTCCTTTTAGCAGCGCGGATCAGGTGGTGGTGTTCGCGGGTAGCGTTCTTGATGGCGGTAATGTTGTCAGCGGTGTGGTCCTTGCGCCAGGCCTTCTCGAGAGCGCAACAAGTTTTCTTTGATTCTTTGAGGGTGTCAGAGAACCAGAGAGGTTTTTTGGTGTTGGTCTGTCGATGCGAGCGTTTGAGGGGAGCAAGGTTGTCTGCGCAGTTGGAGATCCAGTTTGTGAGGCTGAGTGCTGCGTCGTTGGGGTCGGTGGTGAGGGTGGGTTGGTTGTCGGCGAGTGCGGAGAAGAGTTGCTCTTCGGGGATCTTGTTCCACTGTCGACGAGGGATGGGTTGAGTGCGGAGGTGGCGGGTCTCGCGTCGGAATGTGAAGTGGACACAGCTGTGGTCGGTCCAGTGTAGAGCGGAGGTGTGGCTGAAGAAGATGTGTTTGCTGGGGGAGAAGATAGGGTCGAGCGTGTGTCCGGTGATGTGGGTGGCGGTGTTCACCAGTTGTTTGAGGCCGAGGTTGGCGAGGTTGTCGAGCAGGGTGGTGGTGTTGGGGTCGTTGTTTTGTTCCAGATGAAAGTTGAGGTCGCCTAGGAGGATGTAGTCAGGTGAGGCGAGGGCGTGCGGGGAGATGAAGTCGGCGATGGCGTCGCTGAATGGGGTGCGCGGTCCGGGAGGACGATAGATGAGGGATCCTCTGAGGGTGGTCCTCGGGTCGGTGCGAATCTGAAAATGCAGGTGTTCAGCGGCGAGAGGGGTGTCTTCGGTGGAGGTGGTGACGCTGATGGAGTCTTTGAAGACGATGGCGTTACCTCCTCCTACTTGGTTGGTGCGGGCTTTTCTGGAGATCTTGTAGCCTTCGGGGATGGCGGTGGCGATGTCTGGAGCAGAGGAGGCGTTCATCCAGGTCTCCGTGATGAAGGCGACGTCCGGGGCTGTGGAGTCCAGGAGGTCCCAGAGTTCAACGGCGTGCTTGTGGACGTAACGAGCGTTGACCAGGATGCACTTGAGGTGGGTGATGGCGCGTGGGCTTGTGGTCGTGGTAGTTGCGTGGTGGAAAATGCGTTTGCAGGAGTTGCAGGCGAATGGTCCATGGGTGCGTTTGGGGTGAGCTTGGAAGCAGGTGTTGGAGCATCCTGGGTTGATGGCGTGGAGGGTGGTGGGGTCGTAGCGGATCAGCGGGGCTTGGGAGAGCTGGGGACCGGGGTCGTGGCGCTGTGCGCGGGCCAGGCGCGGACGGGCACAGACGGGCTTGCCTCTGGCGCGCCTCCAGCGCGCCAGCGCGCAGTTGCCCAGCGGCCTCCATATGAGGTAGGGGGGAGGGGTCAGCTGGGGGCGAATGGGAGCTGGGGGGCGGGGGCATGCAGGAGGTCTCGGCGGGAAAGCGTGAGGGAGGGGGGGACAGGTAGAGTGAGAAGAGCTGGGGGAGGGGGGTTTAAGGGTGGAGGGGGGTGAGTGTTAGGAGGTTTAGGAGATTAGGGAGAAAGATAGGAGTAGGGTTGTGAAGATAGGGGAGGGGGGGTTGTAGAGGTGGGTGAGGGTGAGAGGTAGAGTGAGAGGATAGGAAGATAGGTGATAGAGGGGGTGGCGGGAAGGGGGGGAGAGATAGAGAAATAGATAGAGAAAAAAGATAGATAGAGAAATCGATAGATAGAGAGATAGGTAGATAGGAGGGGGTGGAGAGTGAGGGAGTTAGATAGTGGGATAGAGAGATAGAGAGATAGGTAGATAGGAGGAGTGAGAGAGGTAGATAGCGAACAGGTTAGATAGGGGTGATAGAGAGGGGGGGAGGCGATTGAGGGAGGGGGATGAGGCAGGAGCAGGAGGGCAGGCGCGGGGAGAAGAAGACGGAGGAGGCAGAAGAGCCGAAGGCAGAAGATAGAAGATAGAAGACAGAAGACCAGAAGAACAGAAGACCGGAAGAACAGAAGACCGGAAGAACAGAAGAACAGAAGAACAGAAGAGCACAGAAGAACAGAAGAGCACAGAAGAACACAGGAGAACACAGGAGAACACAGGAGAACACAGAAGAAGATATAGAAAATGAAGAACAGAAGGCAGAAGACCACAGAAGAAGATGAGGAAGAAGAGAAGAAGAGAGAGGACGGGGAAAAGAAGAGTACAGAAGAGGATTACAGGCGAGGAGGAGCGAGGAGGAAGAACAGAGAAGAGGAAAAGAAGAAAAGAAGCAGGAGAGAGGGTGAGTAGCGCGGGGCAGAGCGAGGGGCTGGGAGGTGGGGGGTACTTACTGTGAGGTGGGTCTCAGGAACTCAGGGACCTGGAGGAGCTGGAGGAGCTGCAGCGGTAGGGGGAGCGACCTACCCTTGGGTCAATGCTGGGGAGTAGGAATTTTGTGCTGGAGCGGTGATCGTACAAAGAAAAGTCAGTCAAATATGATCTTTTAAGCATATTTTGATGTTTGCAGAGGAGTCTGGGTAAGAAATGTTGGGAGATCCATACAAGCCACACCTCCCTGGACTCCTTGGGGTGTCTAGTTTAAAAAAATGTCTGGGTTTGGTAGGTTTCCCTAGATGAAGGCCGCACCCTGGACCAAAAACATAGGTGCACCCTCCCCCCAAACACAGGTAGTTTTGTAATATATCATTTTGATGTGTACACATAAGTCTGTGATGTGCCAAACACTAAAATTGTGAAAAGAAACACACTTAGGTTATGTGAAAAAGACCCCTCACCCACCAATCAAGTTGGTGGCATGCTTCATCATCAGGGTCCCACCTGAGACACCTAGCGTGTCACAAGTGTGCTGCGACGCCTGATTACAGCGGAGCAGGTTTTGTCATTTTCAACCACACATACTGGTTGGATTTGGCACGAGGGTGAGTGATGGTTCAGCAGATCAAATTTTATTAACAAGAGATTTCACAAAAGTGAAATGCACTGTTAATAACTGAAAGGCCAAAAAACTGAACCAATGACTCCCAGCTCGTGAGCTGTAAAGCCACGGCAAGGCACCAACCGCTTTACAGTCCATTCACACACCTTTCATACATGACATGCACAAGACCATTCACGCCGCCAGCCTTGGGCCCAGCACATTACAACACTTGCATCGACAGATAGCACCACTCAAGGGCCCATCACTTTCACATGTCCACATGCCTGATACAGTAATTACACCAACTGATGTGTGAGGACTGGCGTTTGGCTGACACCGCCAGCCAAGCGCCACCCCACGCACACCACCAGCCACGCGCCACCCCACACACACCGCCAGCCAAGCGCCACCCCACATATACCGCCAGCCAAGCGCCACCCCACGCACACCGCCAGCCAAGCGCCACCCCACACACACCGCCAACCAAGCGCCACCCCACACACAGTGCCAGCCAAGTGCCACCCCACGCACACCGCCAGCCAAGCGCCACCCCACAAATACCATCCCTTTTTTTTTGTTTTTAAACAACAAAGAAACCACTAATCATAAATAAGTACAAAACTACAAACACAAAAGCTCTAACTGAATACATGACTAATGCCAACCGTGAAACTGAACATATAAAAATATAAAACAGCAGTTTACGCTCACAGAATTTCCCAATAATTCTTCTGTGTGTTGTAGCTCCTGAAACAGCCACCCACATACAGCCCAGGCTTTGAAGGACAATCAGGGCAGTACATCCTAGTCTCCTTCCTGATAACTCTTCGAGCACAGACACTACATCTCTTAGCAGGAAAGTTTTTTTGGGCCGTGGGAGGAATGTGCTCAGCAAAGTGACGATCTTTCAATTTAGCCACATCCTCCACTACTGCTTCTCTAGGAACTCTTGCCTGTTCCAGCACAACAAGGCTAGCTATGATAGACTCCTGAAATTTCACAAATGTCATCCTTGACTCTGGAGAACTATCCTTGAACACAACAAAAGCATTAAAAGTTGCCAAGTGGAACAAGTGAACCGCTAATTTTTTATACCAAACATAAGACTTACGAGCAGCAGTGTACGGTTCCAATATCCGCTCTACTCTATCAACACCACCCATGTGCTTTTATTGTAGTCTAAGATGCACACAGGTTTGCGCACTTCGGCAACCTGACCCAAAACAGCCACAGGTGAAGTACTCTCATCATGGATGGTACTTAGCATGTATACATCCCTCTTGTCTACAAATTTCAGAGCTAGCAGCTCATCATTCCACAAGGCACTGGACTGTCCCTTCTCAAGTTTTTTACAGACAAGCTCTCTTGGATAGCCTTTCCGATTAGAGCGGATTGTGCCACAAGCAACAGTATCCACTCTGAACAACTCCTTGAACAACTGAACTCCAGTGTAGAAGTTATCTACATATAAATGGTGACCTTTGTTAAACAGTCGTCTACCAAGTTCCCACACAATTTTCTCACTAACTCCAAAAGTGGGTGGAAAACCAGGGTGTCAATATTGGAATCCCTACCAGTGTATACCCGGAAATTATAAATATATCCTGTACTAATTTCAGACAGCGTATACAATTTAATTCCATACTGTGCCCTCTTGCTAGGAATGTACTGCCTAAAAACCAAACGACCCTTGAACAGGACCAAAGACTCATCTACAGACACTTTGCCTGGAACATAGATCTCTGAAAACCGATCTACCAAATGATCAAGGACAGGTCTAATCTTAAAAAGACGGTCAGAATCAGGGTGATCTTGTGGCAAGGCTAAAGCGTTATCTACAAAATGCAACATCCGAAGAAGAAGCTCATACCAGTTACAACTCATGATGGCAGGAAATATAGCAGTTGCCATCAAGGGACTAGTAGACCAATATGAAGACAGCTATGGCTTCCTTATCAACCCCATCAAAAAAGTTAAACCCAAGAACTTTTTCAACTCTTCCAGATTTGTGGAAATCCACTGGCTAGCTCTAGAGTGTGGCCTAAGTCTGGCAGCGTTGTCCCTCAAAAACTGATCTGCATACAAATTCGTCTGCTCAACAATCTCTTCCAAAAATATATTGTCCATAAACAACTCAAAAAAGTTGACGGACAAAAAGTTTTCCGTATTAACTTGACACCCTGGAAAACCAGTAAACTCAGGCAATTGTGGCAGCTCCATGTTTGGTGCAACCCACGTGTCAGGTCTTCCAATTGAAAGCCTTTCAGCCACTGGCTCCTGCACCATCGGCACATCAGTGTCCTCCTCTAAAACAAGCCCTTCATCAGCACTGAGAGTGGCTTCATCATCAGATGATTCGTCTGACAGAAAATTCACTTCCAGAATCTTGCTCTTCCTCCTCTGCCTCAGATGCAGAGTCAGTCTCATAATCATGGTCAGAAGATGACTCAAAAAGCACACTAACAACCTGCTGAGCGGTCATCCTACGGCTAGCCATGATCCTTCCTACAAAAAATAACTGGACAAATATACCACCAACAACCAGCACTGTGTAAGATAAGTAACAAAGTGTAGCTTTATCACTAAGAGTTAAAAACTCAAAAACTATACTGCTCACTTGCCTGAAAAAGCTTGACTCACCAGCAACTACTCTGCACAGCCACAGCAATCACCAATGATATCCCACTAAAAAGAGAAAAAAAACAGCAAATTAGACATAAGACAACACAATAATCATTGTGCATAAATCTAAGGACAATTTCACACATAATCCTGCATTCAGTACACCACCTACAAACATGTCATTCATGCATGGCAACAATACTCACTTGGAGTAAATTTATTTACTTACCTAAAACATGCAACTACGCAAACCGCAGGACAACTACTGCCAAAACTGCAACAAGCCACAGCAAAGTCAGCAAAAGCTTTGAACTAAAACAAAAAGGAGAAAAACTGTTATTATCATAAAAACAAATACTTCGCCAGTTGACAAACACCCCATCACCAACCATTTTAAAATGTTCCCTCGTGTCTAGTGTTCTCTGCTTGGGGGAAGATGGGCCTAAAAAAAATAGGTCAATCTGCCCCCAAGGGGGGGGGGCAGAAATGCCATAGAATATATTGCTCCTTTTGGGGGCGACCCCCCCACAGAAAGCACACACATGATCCCTGGTGCAAAGTGGATTCTGCCCCCCTTGGGGGCAGATGGGCCTAAGAAAAAAATGAAAATAGGCCCATCTGCCCGCAAGGGGGGGGGGGGGGGAACTGCCCAATAGTGCTTTTTGGCCCTTGGGGGCGACCCGTGCCCAAGGGGGCACCCCCCCCAACACAAAAAAAAAAAAAAAAAAGAAAAAAAAAATCCCTGGCATCTTCATGGTTTCTGCCTCCTCCCCCCCCCCCGGGGGACAGAAGGGCCTACAAAACATAGGCCAATCTGCCCCCAAGGGGGGGCAGAAATCACCCAGATTACATTGCCCCCTTTGGGGCGCGACCCTTGCCCAAGGGGCCACCCCCCACACAAAGCACACACATACATTATCCCTGGTGCTTTGGGGATTCTGCCCCCCCTTTGGGGGCAGAAAGGCCTAAAACAATTGGCCTATCTGCCCCCAAGGGTTGCAGAACTGCCCAATAATGCATTTGTACCCATGGGGGCGACCCTTGCCCAAGGGGCCGTCCCCCAACACAAACAAAAGAAAAAGCAACAATAAAATCCCTGGTGTCTAGTGGCTTTCTGCCCCCCTTGGGGGCAGACCGGCCTAAAAATAAGGCCAATCTGCCCCCAAGGGGGGCAGACATGGCGATAAATACATTGGCCCCCCAGGGGGAGCGACCCTTGCCCAAGGGGCCACACCCCCACACAAAGCACACACACATGTAGTATCCCTGGTGCTATGGGGATTCTGCCCCCCTTGGAGGCAGAAAGGCCTACAAAAATAGGCCTATCTGCCCCTAAGGAGGGCAGAACTGCCCAATAATACATATGGGCCCCTGGGGGCGACCCTTGCCCAAGGGGCTGCCCCAACACAAAAAAAAAACCAATAAAATCCATGGTGTCTAGTGGCTTTCTGCCCCCTTTGGGGGCAGATCGGCCTAAAAATAAGGCCAATCTGCCCCCAAGGGAGGCAGAAACGGCGATAAATACATTGGCCCCCCAAGGGGAGCGACCATTGCCCAAGGGACCACCACCCCACACAAAGCACACATACAGTATCCCTTGCACTATTGGGATTCTGCCCCCCTTGGGGGCAGAAAGGCCTAAAAAACAAATATGCCTATCTGCCCCCAAGGGGAACATAACTGCCCAATAATACATATGGGCCCCTGGGGGCGACCCTTGCCCAAGGGGCCGCCCCCAACACAAAAAAAAACAACAATAAAATCCCTGGTGTCTAGTGGCTTTCTGCCCCCCTTCGGCCTAAAAATAAGGCCAATCTGCCCCCAAGGGGGGCAGAAACGACAAAAAATGCATTGGCCCCCTAAGGGGAGCGACCCTTGCCCAAGGGGTCGCTCCCCCACACTAAAAACAAACACACACATACACAAATCCCTGGTGTCTAGTGGGCATTCCTGCTGCCCGATCGCATTGCGATAGGTCAGCAGGAATGCTCAAAGAGGCATCCCCCCCCCCCCCGCCCGGACGTGAAAACTCACCTTCTTCTTAGACGCGCTGGAAGCAAATGGCTTCCAGCGCGTCTTTCACCCTTTCATGATGTCAGCGCGTCATGGGGGGCTGGGGGTGGAAGGGGAAGGGATTCCCCTTTCTGCCCTGGCCTGGAGGTGTAGCGCTTCCCCCGAGGGCCGGTCCCAGGACGTAATGGTTACGTCCATGGCGCCACACGGGCGCAGCCATGCACGTAACCATTACGTCCATGGCGTCGAACCGGTTAATCAGATTTAAAGGTAGCTCCCATGTTAATCTCTGAGAGAGACAGACCGCGCCACAGTGAAAAACGAATTTAGCAATATTTCACTGTCAAGACATATAAAACACATTACTCTATGTCCTACCTATAACCATACACTGCACCCTGTCCTTGGGGCTACCTAGGGCCTACCTTAGGGGTGTCTGATATGTAAAGAAAAGGGACAGTTTAGACCTGGCAAGTGGGTACACTTGGCAAGTCGAATTCACAATTAAAACTGCACACCCAGACACCTCAATGGCAGGTCTGAGGCATGATTACAGAACTACTTATGTGGGTGGCACAACCAGTGCTGCAGACCCACTTGTAGCATTTGATTTACAGGCCCTGGGAACCTCTATTGCACTGTACCAGGGACTTAATAATAAATCTACTATGCCAATCATGGATAAGCCAATTACATACACATTTTGTAAAGGAGAACTTGCACTTTAGCACTGGTTAGCAGTGGTAAAGTGCCCAGAGTAACAAAAACAGCAACATCAGAGTCCAGAACACATGAACAACCTAGGGAACAGAGGCAAAAAGTTAAGGGAGACCACGCCACGGATGAAAAGTCTACCAGGTGACTTCAAGGATATTTTATGCAGACCACAAACTGCTAACATGTTATCCAATATAATAGACTATGAGCTTTCAATAAAGTTACTCATCAGTGACCTTATCAGAGTCTACCATCCGCCCAGTGTGTGGTGCCTGACTGTATGTCACACCTTTGGGTGTAGCAGAGGTCACAGTAGTATGTGTTATCCTCTACACCGTCACAGGACCTGGACAGATATGAGTACAATTTATTTTTCATTCTAGTTGACAAATGCCAAATCTAATATATAACAGTTAATATCATATGTGTGAGACTAATGGTGGAGTTTATGGAAAGTAGCTATAGGTTGTTTGATAATAATGTGGTAATTGGGACCCACTCCTGGACATATATATGTACCAGTTCGTGCCGGTGGTAGTGGTTGATCTGTCCTATGACGTTGCTTTCCTGAAATTTCAGGAACATCTGCTCTGGTTGGTGGATCCACCACGGCTGTATGTGGAAAGGTAATGAAGTCAACAGACAAATACAACAGAAGATAATAATGTACAACGTTTTACATAGTTACTTAATTGTGTTTACAATACAACAGTGATGTCTACTAATTCATGCACAATTTCATGTGCCAGTGATATAACTACATTGAAATCACCAGTAGAGGTGATCCAGAGTTTATGAAGAAAAAAAGTGGAGGTTAACTTTTTTCAGTATTTAAGATTCTGGGCCTTTTAGTGTGATAGACAAAATGAAACACATGAGAGTCTAATTCACCATGGATATTTACTCAAGCTTGAAGTGATTTCCATAGTCACATTTGCAGTTAATTTTAAAACATTTTTCTAATAAAGTCATTGTTTAACAATCACATATTACTTGACACCAAAATACAATTGTCATTCACAGGCAGCTCTGCTGCAGGTGGTGGTGCATGGTGGAGAGGACATCCTTCTCAAGTGAAGTGAGATGAAGATAGGTTCTCGTTTGCAACACCAGAAAGAGCTCACTCCAACTATATCCTTATGAAAAACTGCTTTACCTGTTTCCTTTCATCCTACCACTTCGTTTTGAGGTTGGTGAGGGTCTGGGCATCCTCTCCAAATCATTCCCTGCATTAGCCAACTGCTGCCATAGGGCTGCCTTCTGTGTTGCACTGTTGAAGTATAGAGGAAGACCATGTCATTTTCTTGTAGTTCTCCACTGTAAATGTGACTATCATCTAGGTCTCCTACTATATAAAGTTTTAATCCTCCTGATATTTCACATGGTGGCACTTGGCAGATGGCAAGGCTCAGAGCAGCCAAGTGAACTATGTGCCTGTGAAAACTGAACTTCAAAATCTTACAGGGAGTGGAGATGAAAATTAAGGGCAGGGGCTCGTCCTCCTACAGAACAGTTCATGTAAAACATAACAGAAACCCTGCCCTAACCTACAAGGTTAACCCTCCAAAAGGACCTCTAAACTGTTTAGTTTTCTATGAAAACCCTCACTCACTAGGGTTTACCTCTTGGTGACATGCTTCATAATCAGGTCCACCCCGTTCTGCTGCGGAACGAGGCGTGCTAAGACCAATGGACAATCTCAAGTCACGGATAACAAAGATTGGGATGAGCTCAGCACGCTTAAAAATCACAAATTAACACCAGGATTCATGAGATTATGATGATAGAATATTTGAGGGCAAATGCAACACCGGAGGATCTCCTAATATGAAATTAACTATTCATTTCTCAGCATGACAAGACATTAAAAAAAGACAGGTCACTAATCTCTTGGCTCTGCCCAAGGGACTGATTAATCCTAAGCATTAAAACTGCAGCTAGGCTATCAGAGGAACTTAAAACTGAGATACACACTATTGAAGTCCGTTTGAAAACATACCAGTAGACAGGAGTTCCCAAGAAAAGACTGGAAGAGCTCTATCAGACCAGGAATGAGTTTGAAATTTATCTAAAACAAACTGAATTTCAAAAACTGAAAAAAGACATGAGTAGATTTACACATCAGTGGGTGTACTCTTATATCAGGGATGACTATGTGGTCTCTGGAAGAATTCGGGTCACAATACAGACTCAGATTTATCAGACACAGGCTCCAGTGGCTCTGATTCAAGCATGTACATGAGAGAGATTTCTGAGGGAAGATGGAGTAATTGGAGAAACAGGAGAATAGGATATAGACAAGCAAGAGGGTGGGACCCCTTCACCAGACCACTCATGTACCCCAGCACTTTTCCATACGGTGTACCACCAAGTTCCCTACCACCACCCCGCCCCAGATGTAAACTCCTCACTTTGACCATTGCAAGTCTCCAAGTGCCCCTTTTCCACTGTTCTAATACAACCAACCTCACCCTTTTATAAGGGTAGGCCAGGGCCGCACAAAGGGTAGAACAAAACAGCATCCCCAAGCCCAGTGGGCCCCTGTTCAGGAACAAGCAGGGATGACGACACAGAGCATGATGAAAGAGAGTACACCCAGTCCGAGCAACCAAGCAGTCCTACGCAGCCAACCAGCTTAGTGGTAAATCTCTCTGACCAAAGACTTACACCAATTCAAATGCAGGTATTAGAGAAAGGCTTGGGCTGAGTACCCACAGCCCTTTTGGACAAGTTTAATTTGTCAGAAAGATTAAACTCTAGGCCTTGTTTGACGGGAAACCTCTGGACAGGGATACACAGGGGAACACAGGCTTGAGAAACAAGTCCATTTTTACACCATCCAATATATCTATCCCAGGGGAGGTACTTGCTTTTGAGAATGCATTTTTGAAAGAGGTAGGGGAGATTGACCCAGGTACCCTGAAGGTTCTACACAAAACTACCAGAGAGGAGAAAGCAGCTATCAAGGAAGTATCAAGTAACTAGGGCATAGTATTTAAATCTGTGGACAAGGGAGGAGCCATAGTTATTCAATCCACAACAACATACCATAATGAATGCCTTAGACTTCTAGAAGACCACGCATTTCTGAGAAACTTACAGATGACCCTACTGTTTTTTTGAGGGGGAAAATTAGCAGCGTGATGGAGCAGGACTTAGCTCATGATTGGTTAAGAAGGAGATTTCCTCATTAATAAAAACCCCAGACACCCTTATTTTAAAACTATTCCCAAAGTCCACAAACATTTGGCGATTCTACCTGGATGACCTATTTTGTCAGGTATAGGGTCCATTCTAGAACCCCTATCTCGGTTTGCGGATGCCTTTTTAAGATTGATTGTTAAGAATACTGATACATGTTTAAAGGACAAAAAAGATGTACTACGCTTCACCAAAGACCTTACTTTTGCCCCTGACACTCACCTTCTGATAGGACTGGACATAGAAAGCCTCTATACCAGCCTTCCCCATGCTGAAACCTTGAGCATAATTGAGGATGTCCTGTTTGAGGTGGAGTGGGGACATCGAACACCACTGAACGTGGTTATAGAGTGCTATAACTGGCCTCTTACAAAAAATGTTTGGGAATTTGAAGGCACCTTGTACCTCAAGAAATACGGGACCAGCATGGGTAGTACCTTTGTGCCAAGTATAGCTGGCGGTTGTATGTCGGAACAACGAGTGCTTCAACCACCCATGCCTGAGCAACGAGGTCGGAACAACAACTTAGTAGTAACCTCTAATGCCTTTACCACAAATACCTTAACAACAATTTTTCATGTAAAGGCATACCTGGTAGTGGCATTAGTGAACGGCATGCATGGTTCCAGCATGTGCCCCCCCCAACCCTAAAAATTACCACAGCCCCCCCACCTCCACAACCACCCCTACCCTCACCCCCAAAATTACCACAACCCCAACCCCCTAAAACCTAAAACCCCCCAACCCCGACCCCACCCCTAAAACCTAAACCCTGACCCCCCTTCCCGCACCTAAAACTTAATCACCCGAGCCTCCCACCCCACCCCCAAAAAATAAAAATACCCTGACTCCCCACCCTGCCCCTAAAACCTAAAGCACCCCAATCCCCCACCTGACCCCTAAAACCTAAACCCTGACCCCGCCACTAAACCTTACTCACCCTAAGCCCCCCAAAAAAAGCCCCAGTCCCAGCCCAACTTACCTCCTCCTTGATCACGCTGACTCCCTTCTTCTGTGCCTTAACCATGCATGTACGTAGTTCACACATGCATGGTTAAGGCACTGAACAAGGAAGTCGTGGAAAATGAAAGCATTGTTTTGCTTTCGTTTTCCACAACTTCGTTGTTCAGGACTCGTTGTTCGGGATGCTTTCCATAGCTGGCCTATATGTTCATCATTTGGAAGTCCATAAGATCTTAGCCCTCATCAATCCCTACAGACAACACATCAAACTGTGAAAGAGATATATACATGATGTCCTAGTCATTTGGGAGGGTAGTGATGCCGAAACAACAGTTTTTTTTAGATGGCTTAACAGACAAGATGAGTTCCTCAAATTCACCCACATGATAAGTAACAAGGAGCTGTTTTTCCTGGATCTAAACATCATAGCGGATCAGGGGATCATACACACCACAACCCTGAATAATCTACAGCAAAAAATTGCCTGCTACTCTGGAACAGCTTCCACCCACACCACCTTAAGGAGAACCTCCTCTTTGGCCAGTTCCACAGACTAAGGAGGAACTCTTCTGAGGTCAGAAACTACAGGTAAAAGGCAGGTAGCTTACCAGCTAAGTTGGAAGCAAGGAAATACATACTGAAAATTATCTCACAGGCTATGACACAGGCATGAAATAACAATAAGGACGCCCTACTAGAAATCTCTGCTCCCAAGGAAAGGGATGATAGACTGATATGTGTCACAACATTTAACTTTTGCTCAAACTAAGTGAGCAAAATAATTAGCAAACACTGGCACATCCTCAACAGTGGGTCACTGAATATTACCAAATCTTTGTTCTCCCACAGATTGAGACACAGCCTAAGGGACATGTTAATACACACATGACCATGAAGGCAGACAACAGATAAGACAGATGGACCACACACTCTACCACAAGTGGTGGGTCACGATCCTTGCAAAGGTTGCAGTGCATGCCACCTTACCAAGGTTACAACAACCGTGACCTTCAACAACAACGTCACATGGGACCTGAGGGATTTCGCTAACTGTAATACACAACAGGTGATATATTTGATAACATACCAGTGCAACCTACACTACATAGCTATGACCACCGCAATATAAAGGCAAGAATAGGTGAACATTGCAGTAACCTCAGATGCAGACGAGCCACTATGAATTTTGTCAGCCCATTTTTAGAGAAGGGGAACACAGTACAATTATACTGGTGGATCATTCTGGAACATCTGAGAGAAGATTCTAACAGTGAATCAAGATTTTTCAACAACAAACAATGTTGAGTTTACAAATTGAAAACAAGTGTTAAAGGGCTGAATGATGACATTGCTTGGGGACAAATAAATCCCTAAGGGAGAATACAGCCCTCATGTATCTCCAGATATACAACCCTGTTAATCTCTACACATAGGGATCTCTGTGTTTCCATTACTCATTATGAGGGCTTAATTATACACTGGTCTCAAAAACCCTGTCCCCAGCATGCCCTATGCACTAATATGACACCCTGTTGATCTTCACACAGAGGGATCTCTGTGTTTACATTACTCATTATGTGGGCTTGCATACTCATCTGTCTCCATGAACTTTATACACTAATTTGGCATCTGACAGGGCATTCTATTAATCTTTACACAGAGGGACCTCTGTGCTCGCACTGCTCACTAAGAGGCCTACCTGAGTACAATTGTCACCATGAATCCTGTTTACAACACACTTATTATATTAATTGGGCAATTTTAACTTTTAATGTCATTATTTGCAAACATCACCAGTTTTTCAACAGACGATGTAACAGTGACCTAGTTTAGTAGGAGTCCTTCAGCACAGACACCCTGTTTTCCAATAGATGCCATCTTTTTGGGGACTCAGTCTAGTTCCCATGCAGCCCTCTCCCCAAAAAATGTAAAATAATTAGGCTGGGCCCTGGGGATGGGGTCCCCTGGCCCAATATTGACCTGGGGAGGAGGGCCACACAGCCCTGCTCTCCCCCAAAATAAATTGTAAATAGGGTGGGATTGGGGATTGGTGTCGGGGAGGGGGGCTGTTCAGGTAACATTTGTGACAGTATTGCCTGATTTTATGTGCACTTTAAAAGTTTTTCCTATTGATTCCTATGGTGCATAACTATGCATAAAAACAGAACATTTTCTAAACTTTGTAAAATCATAGGAAAATAAGTATTTACTGTATATTGTTGACCTTGGTCCTAAAAATGTTATACAAATCTGAAGTATTTTTATAAATTGGTCTCAAAAACAGAGCACTAGGTAGTCTGCTTTTTCCTTCTGGATATCAAAGTGGGTTTGCTTGGAATCTCTGCACAGTACACATAATTTTTATACACTTTAGAGTGCCAGCGTCTTACATTTGGTAGTTAAGTGGTGGATCTAAGACTTTGAATTTGCTGATACCACTTTGTCACTAAGCGATCACACAAATAACTCTAAGAACTGTCTTTAGCCTAACTGTATTTTTTAATTGGACTACTTTGCAAAATTTCAAAAATGTATTGCTAGGGCCCTGGTAAGGTCCCTAAAATAGTGACTCAAATTTAAAAGTCTTGACTAGAATTAGGCCTTTGAAAAGGTTTTGAAAATTATTCCAAAGTTTCCAAAAGTTTTTGAAAAGTTAAAAAGGTCCCAGCTTAACTGAGAAAAAGAAAGTCTGATGCAAAGAACCAGGCTCAGGAGCTTGACCTGACCCCTTGGATGGAAATGAAGTTCACCTAGATAAGAGCTCTCAGCAAATGTCAATAATTCACACTGGTGTTCATGCTACCACACAACGCTTGTGACAGAATATGAGACTGACTACTCAGTGGGTGAGGGTGAAACCTAAGAAAAAGAAAATCAAGACAACTCCAATGAAGCTCAGTAATAGGAGGTAGGATCAGAAGTTGGCTTTATAAGCTAATCCTTTGGAAATAGTGATGAAAAGAAGAGCAGCATACAAGTAACTGGGGAGAAAGAGAAGTCTTTTAACCTAGAACTCTCCAAAGGAGTTGTCCCCCCTTACAAGAAAGTGATGATATCATCAAATGGTTTCCTGCCTAGGTGAGAGCCTACAAAGCCAGGGAAGTGAATAGGCTCATTGGGGCTCTTTATTGTGGGCACTGTACTCAGGTAAATGCTGGGACAGATTCCTGACATTGAATGAGGCAAATGCTAAATCCTATGACCTCATGAAGGCTACCCTGATCAAGGGATTTGGACGTACCACTGAAGAATACAGAATACAATTCTCAGATAGTAAAAAAAAAAACAGAGTCAGTCCTGGGAAAAATTGGAGGATTTTCCAGTAAAAATGCTGGGTGGCTGGTTAGAAGATAACAATATACAAGATTATTATGGGCTTTACCATTTGATTGTGAAAGAGTATCTTTTGAGTTATTGTTACAATGAGAAACTATATCAGTTCCTAGTAGACCCAGGCCCAGGTTCTTCTCTAGAGTTAGGGAAGACCACTGGGTCAAAACTACCACTAGAGGGGGACACCAAAAGAAATAAGCCAAAAAGCACCCCCAAGGGAAAGATGGGAACCAAAAAACAAAACAAAAAGTGCACCGTGTCCCCCAAATACCTGCTCAGGAGGGTGGACCTGAGGCTCCTCACAGTCTCAGAGTGGGTACAAAGGAAAACACCTCAATCCCAAAAAGGCTTGGTGGAGTGACTGCAAAAACAAAGGGCACCAAACTGGAGACCCTATCTGTAAAAAGAAAAAGAATGCCTCTAGTACTTGCATATCTCCAGATGGGATCACAGTTGTGGCCTGATTATGTCAGTGAACCCAGAGAGGCAACATTAGTCACAGAAGGAGGGGTAGACTTATCCTGTGCTGTAGTGTGGTTGGTTTTATGTATCCTTTGCGCGTTAGCTTCAGGCTTTAGGCCTTTGTGCACTTTGCCCTGGATGTATTTTATTCATTTGCTGGCAGCATAGAGCCTCTGTGCACTTTGCTCTAAATGCTTTTTATTAGGCTTCGTACTGTTGTTTTTCAAATAGCCAGTTCTACGGTTTTGTTTTTTATTCATATCACACTGTTTTGCCTACTTCAGCACTGGAGTTCTCCATAACACATTCACTCTGTGCTTCAGTCAAGGATACAGGGGGTCATTCTGACCCCGGCGGTCAGAGACCGCCGGGGCCAGGGTTGGCGGGAGCACCGCCGACAGGCCGGCGGTGCCCCGCAGGGCATTCTGACCGCGGCGGTTCGGCCGCGGTCAGATGCGGAAAACCAACGGTCTCCCGCCGGTTTTCCGCTGCCCTTGTGAATCCCCCATGGCGGCGGAGCGCGCTCCGCCGCCATGGGGATTCTGACACCCCCTACCGCCATCCTGTTCCTGGCGGGTCTCCCGCCAGGAACAGGATGGCGGTAGGGGGTGCCACGGGGCCCCTGGGGGCCCCTGCAGTGCCCATGCCAATGGCATGGGCACTGCAGGGGCCCCCGTAAGAGGGCCCCACTTTGTATTTCAGTGTCTGCTTTGCAGACACTGAAATACGCGACGGGTGCCACTGCACCCGTCGCACCTTCCCACTCCGCCGGCTCAATTCTGAGCTGGCGTCCTCGTGGGAAGGTTGATTTGCCCTGGGCTGGCGGGCGGCCTTTTGGCGGTCGCCCGCCAGCTCATGGCAAATCCCAAAATACCCTCAGCGGTCTTTCGACCGCAGAGCGGTATTTTGGTGGGGGAAGTCTGGCGGGCGGCCTCCGCCGCCCGCCAGACTTAGAATGACCCCCACAGTCTGGTACATTGCCGATAGACGTGGTAGGAGTTTAGACTTGGCATTCCTGCGTAGGGACATTTTGTGATCACGCTGACATGTTAGTTATAAAATCACTTCCTTGTCCCAATACACGTAAGAGGGAGATTCCGACCAGGGAACCACAACTAGACGCTGACTGCCTCGTTGCAGATGCTGAACCAGATCACAGGCCTTTGCTCAGGTATGAGGGCTGATGTCTCCCCAGTGATTCGGAAAGGCAAGCTAGAAGCTTAACATGCTGTGCTCTAAATAGGACAAGCAGAGGGAGAGTAGAAACTGTAAGGCACTATGATAGCTTTGTTCTTATGTTTTACTCTCCTGGTGACTATTTCAATCCTACTGTGTTGTATTGTTCTGGTTATTGCGGCTCACGCCTTATTATCTAAAATACAGTCGTTTTATTAAAACATTATATAAAACTTATACTGTCTTTGTCATTTGTATATGAGATCATATTGTAAATGAGAGAGTTGGTTTGGATCTGAGTGACCACGACTTCCCTGAGAAGTTCCAAAGATATCATGCGCTCGTCTGCCCAATCATTTCTTCCCCGTGGGAGAAATGAGGCACTGCTAGTTAGCCGGAGCAAAAACCGGATTTAGGGTGACAGAGTTCCTTACACGTGGGTCAGACTCAATCTACAGACCCCCTGGACCTCGACCTCAGTTCAGTGACTCCATCGCTGAAGTCATCAGCACTCAGGCCCTTGCATCTACAGACTACTTCCTCCTCGGGACCTGAATTTCCACCTCGAAAAGACCGATGACAGCAACTCAATCGCCCTGCTCACCAACCTCGCCAACCTCGGACTCAATCAACTCGTCACATCTCCCACCCACTCCGCCGGACACACGCTCGACCCCATCTTCTCTTCCAGCAGACACATCGCCTTCAGCCACACCACCGAACTTCACTGGACCGACCACCACTGCGTCCACTTCACCTTCAATAAACCCACCACCCACTACCACCCACAACCAATCCCCCGCCGCAGCTGGAACAAGATCACTAACAACCGGCTGATATCCGTCCTCATCGGAACCCCAAAAGCTGACTTCAACAATGCCGACATAGCCGCCTGCAACCTCAGTCAATTGATCGATGACTGCACCAACACTCTAACCCCGATCAAGAAACCCTCTCGCAACTACACCATCAGAAAGGCCACCTGGTTCACCACCGACCTCCGGACCTCCAAACAAGCCTGCCGCAAACTCGAGAGGAAGTGGCGCCAGGAACAGACGCCAGCCACCCACACGGCCCTCAAGAATGCCATCCGCAAGCACCACCAGCTCCTCCGGGCCACCAAGAGATCCTCCTTCAAGGAACGTATCGACAACAACGTGCACAACAGCACAACAGCAAAGAGCTCTTCAACATCGTGAAGGAACTCTCCAACCCCAGCTCCAGCACCAATGACATCCCACCTTCACAAGACCTCTGCAACTCCCTCGCCACCTTCTTTCACCGCAAGATCACAGACATCCACGATAGCTTCAACAACAAGACCCCACCAGCAGCCACCAATACCTCCGACTCATCGCCCCCAACCACACCAACCTCCTGCTCTCCTGGACACAGGTCAACGACGCTGATACCATCAAAGTAATGAACACCATTCATTCCGGTTCTACATTTGACCCCTGCCCGCACTACATCTACAACAGAGCAAGCTCCATCATCGCCCCCCAACTCCATTGGATCCTCAACAGCTCCTTCTAGACCGCCACCTTCCCGGAAAGATGGAAGCACACCAAGATCAACGCCTTTCTCAAGAAACCTCAGGCGGACCCTAAAGACCTCAAAAACTACCGGCCCAACTCCCTGCTTGCGTTCCCTGCAAAGGTTCTCGAGAAGATCATCAACAGGCAAATGTCCCACCACCTGGAGGAAAACAACACTCTGGACCCATCCCAATCCAGCTTTCACAGCAATCACAGCACCGAGACTGTCCTAATCGCTGCCACCGACAACATCCGGACCCTCCTGGGCAAAGGTGAAACAGCAGCCCTCATCCCCCTGGACCTCTCGGCCGCCTTTGACACCGTCTGCCACCACACCGTGAGCATAAGCCTCCATGACGCAGGGATCCGCAACAAGGCCCTGGACTGGATCACCTCCTTCCTCTCCGACAGAACACAGAGTGTCCGCCTCCCTCATTCCTATCTGAAGCCAGCAAGACCATCTGCGAGGTACCACAGGGATCCTCCCGCAGCCCTCTTCAACGTTTACATGGCGCCGCTCACCAAAATCGTCCGATCTCACAACCTCAACATCATCTCTTATGCCGACAACACCCAGCTGATCCTCTTCCTCATCAAGGACCCCGCCACAGCCAACACCAAACTCCACGAGGGTATGAAGGCTGTCGCCAAATGGATGAAGAACAGTCGACTAAAACTAAACTCAGATCAGACAGAGGTCCTCATCCTCGGCCCCACCCCCTCCGCTTGGGACACCTTCTGGTGGCCACCCTCACTGGGAGCCGCACCAATGCCCACCAACCACGTCCACAACCAGGGTTCATCCTTGACTCATCGCTCTCCATGATGCAACAAGTCAACGTCATCTCATCTGCCTTCTTCAACACCATCTGCATGCTCCGCAAAATCTACAGATGGATCCCTCCCAAAAACATAAGGATGGTTACCCAGGCCCTTGTCAGCAGCAGACTGGACTACGGCAATGCTCTCTACGCAGGAACCCTGGCAGCTCTCCAGAAAAGACTGCAACGGATACAGAATCGCTCCGCACGCCTCATCCTCAACATCCCCTGCTGCAGCCACATCACAACCCACCTGAAAGACTTACACTGGCTTCCCATCAACAAAAGGATCACATTCAAACTCCTAACCCACACCCACAAAGCACTCCACAATGCCGGACCACCATACCTCAATGGCCCGAACCGTCAGCTATGCTCCACCGACCTCGCCCTCGCCACCAACCCACACATCCACAGGACAACAACTGTTGGCAGATCTTTCTCCTACCTTGTGGCCAAGACCTGGAACACCCTCCACATCCAACTACGGCAGACCAAGGACCTACTGACCTTCAGGAGACTCCTCAAGACCTGGTTGTTCGAGCAGTAGCAGCTTCCCCCATCCTCAAGCGCCTTGAGACCCTCACGGGTGAGTAGCGTGCTCTACAAATCCATTGATTGATTGATTGATTGAAGGTCCCCTTAATCTAAGTACTCGTGGTTGCCCTTCAAAAGGCTATGGGTTGATATTGCTGGCCCCCTTGACCCTCAAATAACCTCAGGAAATAGATATATCCAAATGGTAGCAGATCATGCCACTAGATATCCTGCAGCTATTTCTCTTAGGACCATCACTGCCCCTGCAGTGGTCAAGGCCCTCCTGAGTATTTTTGCTAAGGTTGGCTTTCTAAAAGTGGTAGCATCAGACAGGCGATCAAACTTCATGGCTGCATACTTAAAACACATGTGGCTATTATATGGTGTGACTTATAAGTTCACTACCCCATGCCATCCATAGACCAATGGATTGGTTGAAAGATTTAACCAAACATTGAAAAGTATGATTGGATGACTCCCTTAAAAACTCAGGAGGAGATGGGATGTCTTACTTCCATGTCTGCTTTTTGCCTACAGGGAAGTGCCACAAAAGGGATTAGGGATTTTCTCATTTAAACTTTTGTTTGGGCATCCTGTAAGAGGTCCATTGTGTCTTTTGACGGAAGGCTGGGAGAGGCCTCTCAAAGAGATCAAACACGGACATTGTGGATTATGTCCTTGGCCTTCGTTCCAGGGTGGCTAAGCATATGAAAAAAGCAAGCAAAACCCTCAGACCAGCCAGGATACCCAGAAACACTGGTATGACCTAAAAGCTGCTATGGAGGAAGTCCAAACAGGTTATCGTCTCCCAGGGCTTTTCAAGATAAGTGGTCTGGAACCTACCCCATAAAAGGGAAGTTTGCCTACTTAGTTATCCTTGGTAGTTGAAAGAATCCCAAAAGTGTAATACATGTCAACCACCTGAATCCTTCTTTTAACAGAGCTGATGTGACCATGGTCATGGTTACAGATGAGGGACAGGAAGAAGAGAGTGAACCTCTCCCTGATCTCCTCTCCAGTAATCCCAAAAATGGGTCTGTGGATGGAGTGGTCTTGTCAGACACCTTCACAGACCAACAGCATGCTGATTGCAGGCAAATCTTCAACCACTATGCTGACGTATTCTCTCTGATCCCTGGTAGGACTAACTGGTGTACCCATGATGTGTACATTGAAGACAGCATGCCTATCTAAAACTATCTTGCCTGCACTCTTGAAGTAGGATCTTGGTGATTTTCAGAAGGCTGGAGTTCCTCTGGGGTTTCTTAGAGTCTATTCAATGTCCAGTTGACCCCTCAGTGGTGATTGCTGAGTCCTGGGTGCAGCAGGTAGGGTTTAATGCCTTTTTCTGCTTGCAGGAGGGCTTCAGTTCTCAAGCCTTGGTTCTTCTTTGTTCCTGGTCTTCTTGTGTCCATCAAATCTGATCCGCAGGTTCATGGATGCCCACTAAATAGTGCATTTAGTGGTTATTAGGAGGAGTACCTGGTAGTGGCCAATGGGCCACCTAGCATAGGGTGGCTACCCCCACTTTGTGACCACTTCCTGTGGGAGGATGTCACATTCCTAACCCTGATTTGCTATATTTCTGCCATCCAAGATGGAGGAAAATGAAATGGAGTGGTCACCTTGGCTGCCACAAAAGGGGGGGTGGGTACAGGCTGAGGGGGTGTGCTCCTCCTACTCTGCCAAACATTTTTTTTCCACAAAGTGGGGGAAGAACCATTAGGCAGACATCTACTGGTAGCAACAGAGTCAAAAGTCAGATTTTAAAGACAGTAAAGCCTTTGAAACTGGGCCTGGGTGCCAGCCTGGGGGAGGAGGTGTAACACCTCCATCCAGGAAAGGTGTTGTGTTCTTTGCCTGGAAATCATTGTTGTTTCAAACTGTAAGCACCCTAGGTCCCTAATAAACAGGTTCCCAGGGCCAGATCTCTTTCCCCAAAATTGTACTATGTTTGGCATTTCAGCCACCTTTCTAACTCCCTAGTAAATTATACCCTTGGTACTTAGGGCATGGGAAATGAAGAGGGCCCCCCATAGCTGCAGCACCAATTGTGTCACTCTGAGAGATCCCACACCAGCCTCATGCAAAATACCATTGCAGGTGCATGGCAAGGTGTTCCCCAGCTACATGATGGCCTCTCTGAATACTGGTTTGTTTGTTATCAAACAACTCAGAGTAATAAACCCACACTGATGCCAGTGTTTGATTTATTATAAAATGTACCCAGATGGCAACTTAGAGGTACCACTTGCAAAATCCCACCAGCCAGGGCATGGTTGATGACTGGTCCTACCCATCCTGCCACCACCAGACATGTTTCTGGACTCCTGAGTTAAGAGCTTGTGCTCTCGGGAACTAGAACACAAAGGCTTTCCTAGGCAGAGGTGTCAGACCTCTTACCCCAGGCAGATACTCTGCACCAGCGGTCAGCTTCAAAGGCTTTGCAACCTTTGAAATTTGACGTCCACCTCTGCTGCTACCTTTAGATGGCTGCCCAATGGTTTTATTCCACTTCAGCTGGGAACACCGGTGGGAAGCCTAGCAAGGATAGGAAGAGTGGCCATCCCCAGCCTGCACCATCCCTCAGGTGTGGCAGGTGAGGTGACCACTCCATTTTATTTCGATCTTAGATGGTAGAAAAATAGGCAATCAGGGTTAGGTATTTGACCCCTTCCCACAGGAAGTTGTCACTTAGTGGGTGTAGCCACCCTAAGGCAGGTGGAAAGAAAAAGTCACCAAACCCTGCCTGCTTTTCCAAGGACTTGGCAATCACAGCTGAGGTGTCACCTGGAAACCTGAAGGACTATGCAACACCCCAGAGCACCTTCAGCACTCTAAAAAAACACCAAGACCTCCTTTTGTATTGAAGGTATCACTCCCTGTACCCAGCAGGCGAGGAACATGCAAATTCTGGTGAAGTGACCAGCTGCTGAACAGTTACACAGCAGCCTAGCCCAATTCTGTACAACAGCCCTTGAGGAAATGACATTCCACAATGCCAAGTTTGGTTGCCCTGCGACTCTCCAGGGATGTGGCGTACCACTACCTAGGTTACCACGCCCCCAACTTCAGACACAGAGAAACAAGGTTGACTCCAGATTCACAAAAGTTCAGAACCAAGCACTAGTTGAGGGACTTCAGGACACCCAAGACCACCCCCCCAAAGTGGCTCTGCTTACCTGCAATCCACCCTACAAATGACCTGCTCCTGACTCCAAGGACTCGAAGACGCACAACTCTTGGCTGACTTATCTGCACTGCACCTAGCCTCCCTCGTCCCTGAATCAACAAACCAGCTGTGCTCTAGGGGCCACTAACCCCTTGCGACCTCCATCCTCCAAGGGGACACTGTAAACCTACCTTTAAGTCCAACTCTGCAGTGTGTTTCTAAGTTGTCCTCTTCTCCTTTGGGCACCAAATCCAAGACCTTCAGCCGCTGCTCCCTCTTGAATTGGGAACCACCCAAACTTCTCCAGCTGGCCCATTGGACATTCCAACGACCTCAACTTAAAAATAGAAGGTGAAATTTATGAGAGCACCCCCTCACAGACCCAGTCAGACTCTCAATCATCTTCTTACAGACCCACTCAGACTGTCACTGTAGGAGGATGGCTTTCTGTATAGTATACGAAAAAGATGTGCACTGTGCAGAGAGTCAGAGCAACCCCACTTTGGTAGCCATAGGTAAAAAGCCAACTAACTAATGTTCTGTGTTTATGGTAGTGTTGGTGAGCAGTAATGATTATCTTGGACATGAGCTAAGCATTTGTTGAACTCACAGTACCTATAATTGTGGACAGAATAACTTGAGACCAATTTACAAAAATAATTCAGATTTAAAAAGATAATAATACCAAGATAATCAATGTACACTAAGTGCTAGGATTTTTTTAAGTTAATCAAAAATAGTCTTTTTGTGCAAAATTAAGCACCATAGGAATGAATAGAAAAACTTTAAAAATGCAATTTACAAAAATACTTCTGATTTGTATGAAACATTTAAAACTAAAATCATCAAAACCAGGTAAGTACTTTTTAAGTTAGATTTTTCAAAGTTTGGCAAGAATGTTCTTTTTGTGTGTAATTATGCACTACAGTAATCATTTGGAGAAATCTTAAAAAAATGCATATAAAATCAGGCAATGCTCTCGCAAGTGTCACCTTCTGTTTTTATGTCGAGGCAGTCGAGATGTCCTGTGGACCAGCCGGGGCAGTTCAGGCCATTCCCGGTTCAAGTGGGAGCAGCGGCTGAAAGTCTTATAGCTGGTGCACAGCGGAAAAGGGAACCACTTGGAAGCTCACTGCACAGGTGGTATGAAAGGTATGCCCGTTGGGACCCCTTTTAATGTAGAGGTTGCCAGGGGTTAGGGATCCCCAGAGTAGGGCTGGTTTGTCATTGCAGGTGCGAGGGGGCATTGGGAGGAGTACCTGGTAGTAGCCAATGAGCAACCTTCTTTAGGGTGGCTTTACCCACTAAGTCCCCTGCATGACTCCAGAAATATGTGCAATGACATTGCAACTCCCTAAAAACTAGTAAAACAACAATTACAATATGTGTCCTCCATTGCTCTATTACTTATTTACAATATAACTAAACCTCTTACCTTAAACTTAATATTTATAATTTATGTACATGTTTTCTACAAATACCAAAACAACACAGAGGTTGCATACCCTTTGCAGAGGTTTGCATCTGGTGCACAACTCTTAAATGTGTTTCACACAAAAGTAAAATTAAACAACCACATTACTATGTATACCTGCCAACCATCTGTATTTTGCCAAGATGGTGTCCTAAATACCAGAAATACCACAGTGCTTATCTTGCAAAATGTGTTGCTTTGCTCTACATGATGAGGAACATTTCCCCAACTCCCCCAAATAAACTAGTAGTTACTTTAAATATTTAAAATGATACAATATTGTGTGCTGCATATGTGCATGTTTTTGTTCTTCTCATGTTTATTAAAAGAACAGCGATGTTATAACTATTTTCTGCTTAAAGATGGACAACAACTAATTATAAGGGGTAAATACCAAGCACATACCTTCGTTAGTCTTACAGCCTCCACATTAATATAATATGTGATAAGGAGTTCCGTAGAGGCTGTTTAAGTCAGGTGTAGAGCTAACAGTCATATTTCACCAGAAAGTTTTAGAAATATACACAACGAAAAATGCATTCAGTCTCTCTTTCACAATTGTAAAGTCCTTGAAAAAATGGATAACTTTAGAAAATGTTGTGATTTCTCTCTCTGCACTCCTAACAATTGCTATTCCTCTTGCTATCCATTTTCCCTGAGGCACATCTCATACAACCACTCACAGAGCTAGTTAGACACTCACATATTCATTGACATACCCACTCAGAAGCTCATGCACCCACTCACAGACCTATCAGTCACTCATGCACCAACTCACAGGCTCACTCAAAGAGTCATGCACCAACTCACAGATTCAGTCAGGTACTCACCCACCCACTGACAGGACCACTCAAACCATCATGAGCCCACTGAGAGTTTTACTAGCACACTCATGCGCCCACTCACAAACCAAATTAGAAACTTTCTCACCCACTCTAAGACCCACTGAAAACTTCATGCATCCATTTTTATACATATTCAGAAACTCATACACCCACTCACATACTAACTGAGGCACTATCCACCCACTCACAGAACCAATCAGACTCTCTCACACCCTCTCAGAGACCCATTCAGACATTTATATTTCCACTCACACGGACACTGTCAGAGTCATACAGCCACTTACACACCCACTCCCACACTCATATTCTCACTGTCAGACTACCTCAAACACTCATTTAGGCACTTTCAAACCCACCGGACACTGTAACAGCCACTCAACAATCCACTCAGAGAATTCATTAACGAAAAACAAATGTTGCAAGGGTGTTATAGCTAGGAAATATCAATTAAAAACATTGACTTCAGTGAAAAAAACAAAGGTTACAAGGATGTTATAGCTAGGAAATGGAATTAAAAAACCTTAGAAATTCAGTGGAAAAAACAAAGGCTACAGGAATGCTATAGTTAGGCTCAATTTTCAGTCATACAAAACCATAGAAATTCAACTGTTAGAGTTACCTGAGCTAACTATAACCTCCGCCCAAAATGCACTTCTTGTGACTTAACATATCACTCATGACATTGCCAGTGACATCACTGATGACATCAATGATGACATCTCAAATGGCATCATTGAGACATCATCCACAGATACCCTCACACACCCATAAAACCTCTCACACATGTAATGACAAAACATCTCATAGATCTATTCACATACCCAAAGAAGTACTCATATTACCAGACACTCATCCATGGAGCTACTCACACATGCACA
This sequence comes from Pleurodeles waltl, assembly GCF_031143425.1. NCBI lineage: Eukaryota > Metazoa > Chordata > Amphibia > Caudata > Salamandridae > Pleurodeles > Pleurodeles waltl. Next base: position 1,531,570,372 of record NC_090444.1, read on the forward strand.
AACTCACTCATACACTTACTCATGCACTAATGCATCCATACATACACTCATGCACACAATCACTCACCCATACAACCACTCATGTACCCTCTCACCCATACATACACCCACTCACTCACACATACATTAATTTATGCACCCTCTCACTTACCTATACTGAACCTCATGCACCCACTCACTCACCCATACATCCACTCATGCAGCCACTCACTCTCCCGTAGACCCATTCATACACACACTCATGCAGCCATGCGGCCACTCATATACCCAGTGACTCACTCATACAACCACTCATGCACCCTTTCACTCATCATTACAATCACTCAGGTACCCTTTCACTCACCATTACAGTCACTCAGACACCCACTCATTAACCTACACAGCCTCTCATGCAGTACCTTACCCATACATCAACTAATGCACACACTCACTAATCCATACAGTCATGACATTGTCAGTGACATCACCAATGACATCATCTAGAGAATGCAAGTATTTTTAAAGACTACATAACTCTTACTAAATATATATACACTGTGGCTCCAAAGTTAAATATAGTATACTTGGTGTACTAATAATTAGTCCTACTACTTCTAACATTCATAATGTATGTAGGTGTGTGAATGTGTGTATATTTGTATGTACGTATGGATGAGTGAGTGTGTGCATCAGTGGGTGTATGGTGAATGGGTGCTGGAGTGGCTGTAAGGGTGAGTCAATGGGTGTATGGGTGAGACATGGGTTGTGTGAGTAGTTGTATAGGCGAGTGATTGGATGATTAAGTAAATGTATGGGTGAGTGAGTAGGTGAATAAATGGCTATATGGGTGACTGTATGGGTGTACGAGTAACTGTAAGGGTGAGTGAGTAGGTGGGTGAGAGTCTGCATGCATGAATGGGAGAGTATATCAGTGGTTGTATGGGTCAGTGTGTGTGTGTGTGTGTAGGATGTTGGCTCTCTATGTAGTGTACAAAAAAGACGTGCACTATGCGGTGAATCCAAGCAACCCCAGTTTAGTATCCAGAGCTAAAAAGCAGACCACCTAATCCTCTGTTTTCGTGGTAGTGGTGGCGAGCAGTTAGGCTTATTTTGGAGACGTGCTAAGCATTTGTTGTACTCACAGTATCAATAAATGTGGACAAACACTCAAAAGAATAACTCAACACCAATTTACAAAAATACTTCTGATTTTTATGAAACCTTTAGGACAAAACTCATCAAAATCAGGTTAAGTACTTTTTAGGTTTGATTTTTCAAAGTTTAGCAATAATATTCTTTTTGTGTGTAATTATGCACTACAGGAATCATTTTGAGAAATCTTAAAAAATGCATAAAAAATGGGGCAATGCTCTCAGAAGTGTCACCTTCTGTTTTTAGGTTGTGGGCATCGAGATGTCCTGTGGGCCAGCCAGAGAAGTTCAGGTGGTTCCTGGTTCAAGTGGGAGCAGCGGCTGAAAATCTTGGAGATAGTGTACAACAGAGAAGGCGACCAAATGGAAACACACTGAACAGGTGGACTTAAAGGTAAGCCCTGTGGGTTCCTTGGAGGAAAGAGGTTGCAAGTGGTTAGGTACCCCTAGAGCCCAACTGGTTTGTTGTTGCAGGGGCCATGGAGGATAGGTGCTGTACAGATAGTTGAGACAGGAGTCATGCGTCAGTGAGTGCTTGGAGCCTGGTGTAGGTCAATTGGTAGGTAAATTGCAGGTCAGCAGGTCCACTTCTGGGGGGGTTGGTTCTTGAGTATCCGAAAGTCCCTCTGTGAGAAAGTAGCCTCTTTCTAGCCTTGTTACCCCAATTTTGGCCTGTTTGTGAGTGTATGTCAGGGTGTTTTCACTGTATCACTGGGATCCTGCTAGCCAGGGCCCAGTGCTCATAGTGAGGACCCTATGTTGTCAGTATGTTTGTTATGTGCCACTGGGACCCTGCTAGCCAGGACCCCAGTGCTCATACGTTTGTGGCCTATATGTGTTCCCTGTGTGATGCCTAACTGTCTTACTGAGGCTCTGCTAACCAGAACCTCAGTGGTTATGCTCTCTCTTTTCTTTAAAATTAGTCACTAACAGGCTAGTGACTAAATTTACCAATTCACATTGGCATACTGGTACACCCATATAATTCCCTAGTATATGGTACTGAGGTACCCAGGGTATTGGGGTTCCTGGAGATCCCTATGGGCTGCAGCATTTCTTTTGCCACCCATAGGGAGCTCTGACAATTCTTACACAGGCCTGCCAGTGCAGCCTGCATGAAATAACGTCCACGTTATTTCACAGCCATTTACCACTGCACTTAAGTAACTTATAAGTCACCTATATGTCTAACCTTCACCTGGTGAAGGTTGGGTGCAAAGTTACTTAGTGTGTGGGCACCCTGGCACTAGCCAAGGTGCCCCCACATCGTTCAGGGCAAATTCCCCGGTCTTTGTGAGTGTGGGGACACCATGACACGCGTGCACTATACAGAGGTCACTATCTCTGTATAGCGTCACAATGGTAACCCTGAACATGGCCATGTAACATGTCTAAGATCATGAAATTGTCACCCCAATGCCATTCTGGTATTGGGGAGACAATTCCATGATCCCCGGGGTCTCTAGCACAGTACCGGGTATTGCCAAACTGCCTTTCCGGGGTCTCCACTGCAGCTGCTGCCAACCCCTCAGACAGGTCACACCCTCTCCCTTTGGAAATAGGTGTGAGGGCTGGGGAGGAGTAGCCTCCCCCAGCTTCTGGAAATGCTTTGAAGGGCACAGATGGTGCCCATCTCTGCATAAGCTAGTCTACACTGGTTCAGGGATCCCCCAGGCCTGCTCTGGCACGAAACTGGGCAAAGGAAAGGGGAGTGACCACTCCCCTGACCTGCCCTCCCAGGGGAGGTGCCCAGAGGTCCTCCAGTGTGTCCAAGACCTCTGCCATATTGGAAACAAAGGTGTTGGGGGCACACTGGACTGCTCTAAGTGGCCAGTGCCAGCAGGTCTCTTCTTTCTTGCAGAACTCCAAGCTTCTTCCATCTGGTGGCAGCTTCCTTGCACCCTCATTTGGCATTTCCCGGGATCCTGCCCACTCTCGACACTGTCACAACTATTGGACTTGGTCCCCTTGTCTTACAGGTACTCATGTCCAGAAATCCACTGTTGTTGCGTTGCTGGTGTTTGTTCTTCCTGCAGAATCTTCCTATCACGACTACCGTGCCCTCTGGGGGTAGTATGTGCACTTTACACCTACTTTTCAGGGTCTTGGGTTGGGCTATTTTAATAACCCTCACTGTTTTCTTACAGTCCCAGCGACCCTCTACAAGCTCACATAGGTTTGGGGTCCATTCGTGGTTCGCATTCCACTTTTGGAGTATATGGTTTGTGTTGCCCCTATACCTATTTGCTCCTATTGCAATCTACTGTAATTCTACACTGCTTGCATTACTTTTCTTGCTATTACTTACCTAAGTTTTGTTTGTGTACATATATCTTGTGTATATAACTTATCATCATACTGAGGGTACTCAGTGACATACTTTTGGCATATTGTCATAAAAATAAAGTACCTTTATTTTTAGTAACTCTGTGTATTGTGTTTTCTTATGATATTGTGCATATGACACCAGTGGTATAGTAGGAGCTTTACATGTCTCCTAATTCAGCCTAAGCTGCTTTGCCATAGCTACCTTCTATCAGCCTAAGCTGCTAGAAACACCTCTTCTACACTAATAAGGGATAACTGGACCTGGTACAGAGTGTAAGTACCCCTTGGTACCCACTACAAGCCAGGCCAGCCTCCTACACCATGGCACTGGGCACAGAGTCTAGACAGAACAAAAAACGGCGGCCATATTGTGGGGGAAAAACCTAAGAGCCAAGACAAAGAAACTCGACGGGCTAAATATGTACGTCGTGGAAAGATAAACAAGAGACACCATGTACATAGTTAAGAGGCAGAGAGAAAGAGGGATAAATTGAAGAAAACATAAAGAGATGACCCTCAAAATTAGATTGGGGCATTGGAAGTTTTTAGAACACAGAAAAGACAGTGTTCAGTAGGGCACAAAATTTACAGACATATTACACGTCAATAGACAACTATACATATGTAATGCTTATAGATAAAAGGCAACAGTGTAAACAACTAGTGGTATTAATAGATTACCGGACAAACTGAGGAACATATCAGCAAATATGGTTATGACATGGAACACATATAACCTCAAAAATACAGAGTATAGGGCTCCAAATAAGCACACATCTGTGGCCAGTGGCCCATGGAAATAACACCCACCAAAGTATACACAGGGCAGGCACAGAGCAAAACAGCATGTGTCATTTAAGCAACTGAAATGATACAACACGAAGCCAAATTACAGACAACATCAGACGTTCAGTAGGTGTAAACCAGAACAGTACTTTCGGTACTACAGTAATGCAGAAGACATCATAGCACTGATGTTAATCATTAAGATAATCAACAACAAACTCCATACCAACGAGATAGACATTAGGTGAGAAATACATGCAGTTCCCTGTCAGTATTCAAACCCTTCTCTACAGCCCGTAGTTTCAGTATCCACTTTGCCTCACACTTACGTAGATCCTTAGTTCTATCCCCCAATCTGGGTGAGGTGGATACATGGGTAATGCCAAGAAATCTGATGTTAAGATTGTCCTTCTCTCCATGCGGTGAGTTGAAATGTTTTGCAAGAGGGTATGTAGCAATGTGATTCCTAACCTCTCTAACATGTTCTTATATACCTGGTAGTGTTAGTGAGCCATCTACCTTAGTATGGCTCCACCCACAATATGACTACTTCTTGTGGGAAGGGGTCACATCCCTAACCATGATTGGCTATTTTCCATCCATCCAAGATGGAGGAAAATTAAATGTAGTGGTCACGACACATGCTACATGTGAGGGGTGGTGCAGGATAAGGGAAGACACTTCTCCTACACTGGCTTAGTTTTCCTGTTCAAAGTAGGGGAAAACATTGGGCAGACATCTGTTGCTAGCAGCAGAAGAATGGGTCAAATATCAAAGATAGCAAGGCCTTTGAAGCTGACAGCTGATGCAGGATGCCTGCCTTGGGGAGGAGATGTAACACCTCCACCGAGGAAAGGCTTTGTGTTCTGGCTTCTGACAGCAGAGGCTCTCACCCCAGAAATACAGACTTCAGGCAGGCTAAGACCAGTAAGCAACCATGCCAAGGCTGTTAGGTTTTGCAGGGTCACCTCTAAGGTGCCCTCTGGGTACATTGTATAACAAATACAACACTGGCATTAGAGTGTGTGAGAAAGTTCTGCTGATTGCAGAAGCCTCCTAACTTTTAGAACCAATTTTTTTTTACTTTTTGCTGGTGTTTTCCTGATTCTAATGGTGCCCTGAGTACTGCTAACCAGTCCCAGGGCCTGTGATCTGCGTAAAATGACTATGAAAATTAGGCTAATTATAATTGACAGTATCTACCTACCTAAAAGTCCCTAGTATATGGTAGGGTATGTAGTTCTAGGGACCCCAATATAGGTAGTGCCGCCATAGGTGGACTGTTGAGGTGCCCAGGGTCATTTTAAAGGCAGGCCTACCTTGCTGGATGCTGGATTAAAGTTGCATGCAAATTTGACTTTGGAATTAAAGTACTTCCAAAGTCATACATGTTCTCTTTTTTACATATAAGTCACCCCTAAGGTGGGCCCTAGGTGCTCCTACAGTTGGGTGCAGTGTAACTATAAGCAAGGACCTTATAAAATATATTTTATAAACCCTGGTGAGGAAAAATAGCCAGATTTGTTTTTCCCTCATTGTAGTGAATAGGCTCCTTAGGCTAAAATGGGGAGACTTTATTTTAATCAATGAAGGCCCTCATTACAATCCTGGCAGCCGGTGATAAAGCAGCGGTAATACCGCCAACAGGCCGGCAGTAACAAATATTGAATTATGACCAGGGCGGAAACCGCTCAGACAGACAGCCACATTAACACACTGAATGCCACGGCGGAATCAACAAGCACCACGACTGTAACCGCCAACAGCCAGGCGGAAGAAAATGTGACGCCCACTCTATTATGACCAGCCTATCTGCCACCTTTTCCAGGGCAGTAACAACGACATTAAAACCCTGGCGGAAACACTGCACAGAAGTCAAAGGAAAAAAATTGTGGAGACTCAGGCAACAGCCACAACACCATGGAGCCTGAGCTGCAATTGTTTCCCATGCTTGTCTACCTTCTGCTGCATTATGAACACCAACGCTGGCAAAGAGGACCACAGTGAGTACTTCCGCCTAGCACATAAGGGAGGGGGAGGAAGAAGAGAGTGACATACACTCAAAACATACCTCCCCAACCCCAACACCATACACCCAACCAGATGCAGTAACATTACATACTCACCCTGTACCCCTCAGGAATAATGCAAGGACAAAATGATTTGAAGAAAGTTAGTTTATTACGACAAAATACTATGAATAAGTGCATCAAAATTCAAACGTATATACATATTTACAACTCTAGGGACAATGCCCAGTCCTCAATGTCCGTGGGCCACAGGGCCACAACACATAGGCCAAAGCCCCACATCACTCCTGCAACAACAGGGAGAGAACAGTGCAGGGGAATCAGGTTGAAAATAGACAGGCCCCTCAGGGGGATGGGGGATGGGGAGGGACCTCAACCGGAAGATGGTACAACACCACTGGTACTGGAGGGGGCAACATGCCCTGTGTGCTGTCCTGGGGAGTGCAAGGCCACAGTCTCTCAAGTGGGTGGTTTGCACACTGCTTGGTCCTGGGAAGTGAAAGGCCACAGTCTTTCTGGTGGGTGGTTTGCCCACTGCTTGGTCCTGGGGAGTGCAAGGCCACTGTCTTTCTAGTGTATGGCTTCTTCCACTGGTTCTGGAGGGGGCATAGTGCCCAGTGTGCTTCATCCTGGTAAGGATGGGGTAAGTGGATGGATTCTATACTGATTCTGGAGGGGGCATTGTGCCCAGTGAGCTTCATCCTGAGAAGGATGGGGTGTGTGGATGGCTTCTTCCACTGGTTCTGGAGGGGGCATTGTGCCCTGTGATGCAGATCTTGGGGAGTGCTTACAGGATTTGCAGGGGTCTGGTCGCACAACAGCCCATGGATGCAGGACTATACACTGCCCGCCGGCAGTGACGGCTGCTCAGTGGTGGCAGTGGTGGTGCTGGTGGCGGTGCTGGCAGTAGTGGGGGGAGGCTCCAGCCCATCCCCTGCAGCCTTGGACGGCTGCCCACTGGGGCTGCTGCTGCTGGCAGTGGTGTTGGTGGCGGTGCTGGCAGTGGTGGGAGGAGGCTCCAGTCCATCCCCTGCAGCCTCGGACGGCTGCCCACTGGGGCTGCTGCTGCTGGCAGTGGTGCTGGGGGTGGTGCTGGTGGCAGTGCTGGCAGTGGTGGGGGGAGGCTCCAGCCCATCCCCTGCAGCCTAGGGCGGCTGTACCCCCATGGTAGGTGGTGGGGGCTCCGAATGAGTCCCAACACCAGGCCTCCTGTCCTTCCTGCCTGCTGGTGCAGGTCTCTTGCCCTTCCAGTCAGCAGCCGGGGATTGCTCTTTGCCCTTCACTTAGAAGCTGGGGGTGCCTCCTTGCCCTTCCTTGAAACAGCTGGCGGTGCCTCATTCCCCTTCCTTGATGCAGCTGGTGGTGCCTCATTGCCCCACCTTGACACAGCTGGTGGTTTTTCCTTGGCTTTCCTTGCAGCACCTGGTGCAGGAACCCTTTCAGTGTGGCTGCCTGGTGCCTGGGATCCTCTCCCACCTGGAGTAGCTGTCAACACTACTTTGGCTGCGGACTGGGTGACTGAGGTAATCCCCTACGTTCTGACCACTCTGGACCAACGTAAAGGACGGGGGGATAGTGGTAGGGAAGAGGTCAATGGAGGAGAGGAAAAGCTTCTTAGGGACATTGGGGTGGGAAGAGGGTGAAGGTTTGGGAGTGGAGGAAGAGGAAGTGGTTGTAGGAGGTTCCGTCTGCTGATTTTGGGTGCAGGTGCATGGGCTGGATGCTGTTGTGAGGTGGATGGCTGTTGGGTGTCTGAGAGCTTGCATTTGTGTAGTTTGGGAGGAGGGGGCACAGACACAGTGGGAGAGGTCACAGGGGACATGTGCATGGATGTGGGGGTGGTGTCTGCCAGTGAGGGGCGTGTAACGATAGGTGTGAGGGTGATGGTGGTAGTGGATGAGGATGTAGTGAATGCAGGTATGAGTGTAGATGCTACTGGGAGGGAGGTGGATGACGAGGAGGAGGGGGACACAGTGGAGGCAGTGGCTGTTGGTATGTCTGCATCTAGTGTTTGTGTGAGTGCCTGTGGTATGATATGTGGTGCTTCTGTTTGCATGAACCACTCCTGTGTGTTATCTTGTATGCATGCTGGTCTGCCTGTGTGCTTGGGATAAGTTGGGGTTGAAGGGAATGGGATGGGTAGAAGAAGTTGGAGGAGGGAGGCTAGAAACAGGGACAATGGCTGTAATTAGCGAGGAGACCAGAGCCTGGATTGATCTCTGTTTGGCCGCCATGCCAGAGTGAATGCCCTCCTTGAATGCATTTGTCTGTTGTAACTGGGCTGCAGCCCCTGGATGGCATTCATAATGGTTGACTGCCCAACAGAGATGGATCGCAGGAGGTCAATAGCCTCCTCACTCAGGCCAGCAGGGCTGCCTGGGGCAGGGTCTGAGGTGCCTGGGGCGAAGGAGATGCCCATCCCCCTAGGTGAGCAGGCATGGGAAACACGATGAGGGGCTGCTGGGTGGGTGGTGCTGGCATGGGGGTGGCGGCTGTACGTGTAGTTGGGGTGGGCACAGAGGTCTCCACCACCACCAGGGTGCTTCCATCGGAGGAGGTATCACTGTCCGAACTGTCCCCTCCAGTCTCCGGCGTGGTGCTCCCCTCACCCTCCGTTTCACTGGTGCCCTCACTGTCAGTGGATTCGGCCTCCTGGGCCTTGTGGGATGCAGCTCTCTCCTTCACCGGTGCCTCTGCTCCTCCAGCAGATGATGCTAATGCACATAAGGACAGGGTGACAAAACAGAAAGGGGGGGAGAGACAAAGGATACACTTGGTCAATGGCGGCAACAATACCACCATTGGCGTACATGACACACACACACAGGGAACAGCCCTACGCACTAGGCAATACACTGACAGTCACAATGCTAGTCACCAGGACAGGACACCTAACACCAATTACAGCATACCTGATACCCACAGACCCCTGCCAGTAGTGGATGCCTACCAGCTTGGTTGGAGGAAGTTTACATCAGACCCTGCGCAACATGGTACCTACCCTGCAATGTCCAGCCTCGCCTAGGGGCACCTACAGGCCAACAACCCCCACCCGGATGCCAACCCACCACGCGCAAGAAGTATATTGGGGCACTGTACTCACCCGCTTGTGACTGCTGTGATGCCCCCAAGCGCCCATCCAGCTCCGGATAGGCCACCGCCAGTATGCGGGCCATAAGGGGGGTCAGGGTTCAACGGGCACCCTTCCTCATTGGGAGGATATCTCCAGCTGGGCCTCCACAGTCTTCAATGCTCAGCGTCTCAGGTCCTCCCACCGTTTCCGACAGTGTGTGCTCTGCCTGCCGTACACCCCCAGGGTCCACACGTCCTTGGCGATGGCACGCCATATACCCTTTTTCTGATGGGCGCTGACCTGCAGAGAATTACACATGGGAAAAGGTATCAGTCAGACCATCCTGCCTGTTAAAATCATGGCCCACCATAGCCCTTCACAATCCCTTATGCACAGACATGGCCCATCGTACATGCAGCACGCTGCCCAGGGCCCTTCCACCAACCCCCCCACACAAGGCCTTCACACACACCACTCCATGCATTCATGCCCCGTGCATAGTGCATACAGTGTACAGGGTCAGGCCATGGCACCTAACTGCATCACAGTACAGACAAGTACCATTTGGACCTATCCAACAATATACTGTTACAATCACAACATGCAATGAAGTGAAGTGTTTGGCAATATGGGATACTGACCAGCTGCTCACTGTTTTGCCCCATAGATTGCATCAGCTGTGGATGAATAGGAGATGGAGACACCCCCCGTGTACAGGCCCCTGGTGGACTTGGAAACAATGGAGGACAGGCACATTATCCTCACCTATAGACTGGACAGTGCCACAATCACAGAGCTGTGTGCCCGATTGGAGCCTGACCTGATATCTGCTATCCATCACCCCACCGGTTTCCCCCCTCTTGTGCAAGTCCTATCTGTGCCCCATTTCCTGGTAACTGGCTCCTTCCAAGTGACAGTGGGCTTGGCAGCAGGAATGTCACAGCCAATGTTCTCAATAGTGCTGACCAGAGTGTTGGCTGCCCTGATTAAACACATGCACAGCTACATCGTTTTCCCCTAGGCGGAGCATTTGGTCACAGTGAAAGCTGATTTCTATGCAATGGGACATATCCCAAACATTATTTGGGCTACTGACGGTATACATATTGCTATTTCCCCCCCCCCGGAAAAATGAACAGGTGTTCAGAAATCGAAAGAGCTTTCACTCAATGAATGTGCAGATAGTGTGCCTGGCGGACCAGTACATCTCCCATGTCAATGCCAAGTATCTTGGCTCTGTGCATGATGCCTTTACCCTGAGGAATAGCAGCATCCCATATGCGATGGTTCAACTCCAGAGGCACAGGGTGTGGATAATAGGTAAGCCCAGGTTCCCACCCAGTGGATGTTGGTGTATGGGTATGGTGTGGGCCCTAAGGGTTAGTGTGTGCCTAACAGGTGTCTCTCGATATTTTCAGGTGACTCTGGTTACCCCAACCTCTCATGGCTACTGACCCCTGTGAGGGATGCCAGGACAAGGGCAGAGGAACGTTACAATGAGGCACATGGGCGAACACAAAGAATTATAGAGAGGACATTTGTGTTTCTGAAGGCTAGGTTTTGTTGCATTCATCTAACTGGTGGATCCCTGTGCTACTCACCCAAGAAGGTCTGCTAGATCATTGTGGTATGCTATATGTTGCACAACCTTGCCTTACGTCGCCAGGTGCCTTTTCTGCAGGAAGATGAGGCTGGAGATGGGCGTGTGGCAGCAGTGGACCCTGTGGACAGTGAAGATGAGGAGGCAGAGGATGGGGATGAGGACAACAAAAGTGCAATAATTCATCAATACTTCCAATGACACACAGGTAAGACAGTGTAACTTCACTTTTCTTTTCTTTCTTAAATTTACTTTATTCGGTGCAAAAAGACCATAAAAGACATAAAATAAATAAATAACATACAGAATTTCACAGTCATAGAATTTCTAAAAACATTGTTAATACATTTTCCGAACACCAAAAGCAGCATGTATAAAATTTAGCACAGCCAGAATTATGTCCATATTTCCCAGATCATGTAAGTGGGAGTAAGCAAGTCGGCTAGTTCTGATGCTGTTAGACTGGAATAGCGGACGTAAAAACCTTTTTCTTGGGACGGCATATAAGGTGCAGAAAAGCATAAAATGTAATGTACTTTGAGATGTCCTTCCATCGCAGCAACAAGGAGGGAGGAAATTAAACCAGGTTCCAGCAACTGGGAATGCTACCAGATAATGTAAGGTGTTTAGACGTAGTCTTGTGAGTAAAAACCTTTGTCGCTCATGATTAATGATGGTCAAGTACCGATTTGTTTGAGGTTGTTGTGTCTCATAGCTTGTCCATTGACTCATTAAACTAGAGGCTGGGTCCATATCCTGATTTTTCTGCCAGAATATGTCTTTAACCTTCTTAATGTCCTGTCTTGTTAAAGTATCTGGTTTAAGAAAAAAATCTCCTAGTTCTAATGATAGGAGAGAAAGATAAACATATCTAAGCCAGGGTATATCTAGAAATCGTGACAGAAGGAGACAGTCCTGTATCACCTTTCTACATAAAAGCGTTTCAGGCTTAGTCCAGATTTTTATCCACAGTATAAGAGGTTGAAGTTTTATATAGCTAGATATGTATCTTAAACTTACTTCTTTGTGACAGAACTTTATTGGTGTAGATTGGGGGACTGATAGTAGCCGTCTTAGAAATTTATTTTCTATAATCTGGAGCCCTGCACATTCTGCAAGCCCCCAGACCCCAGCTCCAAATGTCGCGACAGAAAGGCATTTAGAAGTGAAGACAGTCATCATTTCCTTAACAGGCTTATGTCGAAGTCTTCTTGCAAACCTAAAAACAGCTTCAATGGTTTTTTGGAATTGTATAACTTCACTTTTAGTTGACAGTTTTGTGTTTGACATTGTCACTGGCAGGTGGATTTTCCCGCTTCCATGGCCACTCACTGTACCCTTTGGCATCTCTATTTGCAGATATTTGTGTCCCACTATCGTTCCTCTGGTGTGTTGACTTCATTCATATGTATACATTACTGTACAGTTCTATTGCAGTGTTTAAAGCTTGTTAAACAAATACATAGTTCAATAATTTGACAGACTCCATATTTGTATTTTTTCAAATGGTGTTTATTTAAGTGCTAATAAGTAGAGGGGAATGTGCAATGGGCTGGGGTGATGGTGGAGGAAAGTCCAGGATAAAGTCCAGTCTATGTGGATCACAAGTGCATTGTCCAAGGGGGCATAGGAAGGGAAGCAATGCCAGTTCAAAGTGGAAAGGGTGACAGGGTGGGATACAAGGGTGACAATCAGGAGTGTCTTATTTCCTGGCCGGTCTCGGCAATAGTCTCTGGCTTCTGCCTCGATCACAGGGAACGTTTGCAGGGTGGTTCTCCTTCTGCAGGGGGAGAGGTGCTGGTGGCCTGTTGGTCCTGTGGTGGGGCCTCCTGCCCACTAGCTGCAGCGGAGGTGGAGGGCTATTTATCGGTTTGGCTAGTGCCAGGGGCCCGTTGGGGTGCCACTGTGTCCCACCTGATGTTGAGAAGGTCTGCCAGCACCCCTGCAATGGTGACCAGGGTGGTGTTGATGTCCTTCAAGTCCTCCTTGATCCCTAGGTAGTGTCCCTCCTGCAGCCGCTGGTTATCCTGCATCTTGTCCAGTATTTGGCCCATCATCTCCTGGGAATGGTAGTATGCTCTCAGGATCCTGGTGAGTGCCTTGTGGAGAGTTGGTTCCCTGGGTCTGTCCTCCTCCTGTCACACAGCACTCCTCCCAGCTTCCCTGTTGTCCGGTGCCTCTGTCCCCTGAACCGTGTGCCCACTGCCACTGATCCCAGGTCTCTGATCGTCCTGTGTTTGTGGGGTGGCCTGGGGTCCCTGTAGTGGTGGACCCACTGCTGATTGACATGTCCTGGGGACAGAGGTATGGGTCCGCTGGGCGGGTACTGTTCTGGTGTTTCCTGAGGGGGAGAATCTGTAGTGGTATGGGACTGTGCCTGGGTAACCGACTGTCCGGAGATCCCCGATGGGCCAGGTTGGTCATCCAGAGCCAGGCGTCCAGTGCTGCTGTCATCACTGTGGGCCTCTTCTAGGGGGGACTGGATGTTGCTGGCACCTCCTCTCCGGTGACGTTGGCTGGGGAACCTGTGGGGATGTAAATGCAGTGTTATTGTTTCTGCATGTGACATCTTGTGCATGGGTGTGTAGCCCTCTCTGGTTGTTATTGCCCTGGTAGCTTTGTCTTGTGTGAGTAGTTATTTGGTGGGCTGGCTGTTTCCCTCTAGTGTGCATGCTTTAGTGAAAGGTGTCCATGCAGGTCTTTGATGGGGTCCACGCATTGGTGGTGCATGCAGGGCCTCATATTGGGAGGGGTGCGTTGTGATGGTGGGGAGTGTGGGAGGTAGTGGTGTGATGGGAGTGACGGTAAGGGTGGGGTTATGTGATGGCATGCAGGTAGGGGGGTGAAAGTAGTAAAGAGTTGACTTACCAGAGTCCAGTCCTCCTCTTACTCCTGCCAGGCCCTCAGGATGCATGACTGCCAAGACTTGCTCTTCCCATGTTGTTAGATGTGGGGGAGGAGGTGAGGGTCCACCACCAGTCCTCTGTACAGCTATTTGGTGTCTTGCTGCCATGGAACACACCTTCCCCTGTAGGTCATTTCACCTCTTCCTGTTGTCATCGCTTGTTCTTGGGTGCTGTGCCACGGCATTGACCCTGTCCACGATGCTCCACCAAAGCTCCATCTTCCTAGCAATGGATGTCTGCTGCACCTGTGATCCGAATAGCTGTGCCTCTATCCCGATGATTTCCTCTACCATGACCCTTGGCTCCTCCTCAGAGAACCTGGGGTGTCGTTGTGGTACCATGGGCGTAGTGTGAGTGGTGTGGGAGAGGGTGTATAAGGGGATGTGTTGGGGTGTGTGATGTAAGGTGCGTGGATGGTGTAGAGGTGATGGTGGTGTATGGCTGTGGTCTTGTCTGTGGTCTTGTTATCTCTCTTGCGACACTTGTTTGTAGTCGTAAAGGGTTGTGGGAAATGTGGGTGTGTGTTTTATAGTGCTGTGGGTGTGTGAGTGTGGTGTGTGAATGTGTGTCAAGTGTGTGTTATTTGAATTGTCCAATGTAGTGTTGTTTTGTATGTGGTGTGTAGTGCCAATAGTTTACCACCATTGAATGGCTGCAGTGGTGATTCGTGGATCATAATGTTGTGGGCATAGTTCTGTTGGCGTAACGGTGTGAGTTTGGATACCGCCAGTTTATCACTGACCTCTCGGCTGGCGGACTTGTGTGTGTGGCTATATAGTGACGGATTGCTATGTGTGTGTCATAATATGGGTAGCAGTAATCCGCTGCGGCAGCGGTATGTTGGAGGCAGTCAGCATGGCGGTAAGCGGTATTTACCGCCAATATTATAATGAGGGCCAAAGTCTCTAATGGAGCTAGACATGTCAGGCTTGGTATCATACTTAGGGGGTCATTGCGACCCTGGCGGACGGCAGTAATTTGGGGAAAGGTACTGCTAACAGGCGGGTGGTACCTTTCCCCAAATTGTGACATTGAGGTATGGCTTGAGCCAAACCACCAATGTGACACTTCGTCCGCCAGGGTGGTAACAGCCGCCAGGCTGGAAACTTCGGTCTCCAGCCAGGCAGCCGTCACAATCCCACCTGGGATTATGACCCCACCTACCACCATGGTTTTTGTGGCAATCTAACCGCCACAAAAGCCATGGCAGTAGGCATTATCAGTGCCAGGCAATTCCTCCCCTGGCACTGATAGGAGTCTCCTTCCACCCCCTCCCCCTCCCAGAGTCCTCCGCCACCCTCCCCTGCCCCTCCCGACCCCCCAACATCAACAAACCTACACACACACATACACACTCAGACACACACGCATACCCACATCCACTCATGCATGCACACGTACATACCCACACACCGCAACACACACTAACATACATTGTCACACACAAGCATTCACAACACACAACATACCCGTACACTCACATTCTGTCATTCACGCACACATTCCACGTGACTCACACCTGCATGCATGCATACAAAAACAGACACCCCCCACATACACACAACACCCCCCCACACACAGACAACACCCCATTCCCCCTCTGCTGTCAGAGAACACGGCTTACCTGCTTGCAGGGTGTCCTCCAGCAGGAGACGGGATGCGGCCCTGCAGCCAGCAGCAGTGTCCGCCAGCAAAACACCGCCAGGCCATATCATAGAACATGATACAGTAGGCGGGGTCTTGCTGGCATGGCGCTGCTGCTGGCAGCAGCGCCACCTTACCGCTGTCCACTGCCAGGACCATCTACGGAATTCCACCTTCCTTTTGGCAGAGTTCACCCTGCGGACATAATGCGGTTGGAGGCTGGTAGCCATAGGAACGGTATGTTGGCGGCCGTCGCTGCCAATGTCATAATGAGGCCTTTAATGTTATAAGAAATAAAACAAATTGCCACTGTTGAATTTATTGTAACGTTCACATAGAAAGAGTTTTAGAACGCTTCCTAAAAGTGACCTGTTTCAGCTCTGTAGTGCCCTTCTCTGATTGGTCCCACCTGGCCGGGCTGCCTTGATGAGCTGTGGAGAGGCCTGGACTGAACACAATGGAAGTGCCTGGGGAGGAGTTCTGCCTCAGCAGATGATGAAACAGGAAGGAGGAGAGCAGCCAGACTGTTCTTCAAAGGAGGGAAGGGTATTTGGAGCACCTCAGGACTGCCTTCATCTCCTGCAAACCCAGACAACCAGGTGCCCTCTTGATTATATTATGAGAGGGTAGGACAGTAGTGTGTTAAGGATTTTTAGCCACATCAGTGGGTGGGCTCAGCCAGACCTAACCTCCAAAATTCATATTCTGCCATTTTAGATTTTTAAGGAATGTTGCTCCCTGGGATTGATTTTTGTCACACTTCTGAGGAAGTGGTCATCCAAGAGGGTAGTGGCCTGCCTGTGATTAGACAGTTGCCCCCCCTGCTTTTCACTACAGGAACAAGAATAGATTTGGCAGAGCTGCACCTCCACATTAGGGGCCACATGTACAAAGATCTGGTATTGTGACTCACAAACTGCAAGTCTTAGCACAAACACACTCGCAATTTGCGACTCACAAAACCGGATGCACAAGAGTGTACTTTACACTGTTTGTGAATCCCAATGGGGTCGCAAATGACCTACCTCATGAATAGGTCATGAATATTTCTGGAGACAGCAGACCACCATGTCTGTGACTGCTTTTAAATAAAGCAGTTTTTTTTTTTTTTTTAAATGCACCCCATTTTCCTTGAAGGAAAACGAGATGCATTTCAAAATCAAAAATGAAAAGTATTATGGGACCACTGCCTGTTTTGAAAAAATATTTTCGCTGCCATTCACAAAGGGAAGGGGTCTCATGGGGACCCCTTCCTGTTTGGGAATGGGTTAGCACCAGTTTGGAACTGGTGCTAACTGAGATTGTTTTGTGAACGCATTCATGGCCACAAAACAATCCTACATCACACTGCAACTCGCAATTAGGAAGGGAACACCCCTTCTTAATTATGACTCGCAAACCTATTTTGCGATTTGGTAAATAGATGACCGAATCGCAAAATAGGCTCTGTACATGCCAAAATGTTTTTTCCTGTCACAAACGGTCCGATTCTGCAAATGGGGAAAAATGGTACGTACATGTGCCCCTAGATCCCTACAAGGAGCAATGACAGAAGAAGTACTGCCCTGCTGGATTCCTTACCTGTACTTGTACTCTAAAGGACTGCACCCGCTGCACACTTGGGCTTCACCACTAAAAGTACTTTGCCTGTCTTCATCTAGTTCAAGAAGGGACTTCCTGCTTGCTACAGGTGAAAAATAGCTAATTAGAGTCCCCTGCACCAAAACCAGTGGCTATCTGTCATTTTTGGATTTGAACCAGGTGCGTTTTGGTAGTTGGAGTCGCAACCCTCAAGGAGCATCTCAGAGCTTCTAGAACCTGGAGGTGAGTTGTGGATTCCTAAAGGACCTCCTCATACCTTCTGGAAGAAGACCCAGAAGTTGGGAGAAGTTTGGAGAAATTTGGGAGAAAAGCTCCATAAAGGGACCGACCCGTGATGGTGAGTCAAGCTGGCTTACCTCAACCGTGACCCGTCCTGACTTGCAGGTTTGTGACCCTAAAAAGCTCTGGGTCTCAGACTTCCAGGGTTTCACTAGGGGCTCCTGGAAAGGTGACCCGATGACCTTGTGTTGAAATCGGCTTGCTGTGGGGGGTCAACCTCGGTCAGAAGGAAAAAGCTCCAAAAGAGTGACAAAGTCAGAACGTAAAAAGTTGACTGGGACTTCCAGTGCAGCGTATCTGAGGAGGTCTCCAGGAACGCCAGATCAAGATTTAGCTTTGGCCTGGATGAAGATTTCCTTACTGAAAAATCATCTAAGAACAAAGGTAGAATTCTTCACCGATGTCTCCTGCGATGCATATTCGAAGAGCGCTCCAGGGAGGTCAGATTGGCTTGGTGACTTTGTCCCATTGAAGAAAATCTTCAATAAAAAGACTGAGGGGCAAATGTAAGAGCCCCTTGTGCCAGCAGAGCATCACTTTTAGGGAGGCTCCTGTGGCGCTAGGGCCTGTGCTGTATTTACAAGATAGGGTTAAGCCACTTTTTAAATACAGCCCCTTCACATGCAGCCCTTTGCATGGAAGAGGCATGCAATGGGTGTTCCTGTGGATGTGCCACAGCAACCCCCATTGTATTTTGACGCTGCATCAGATTTACGAGACTTCGTAAACCTGAGGCAGCTCCAAAATCTAACGCCACCCCAGGGGTGGTGCAAGCAAGGCACAACGAGGAGGAATACTTTAATTCCTCCTCATTTTTTGCTTTTCTATGTGTGCTGCAAAATGCCAGACATAATTGTTTATGTGCTGGAAGGTGTCCCTTCCTGCACATAAACAATCATTTCAAATATACGCTTTGCCACTTCTGTGTGTGCTACAAGTCACCATTAGTGATTGTTTATGTGCAGGAAGGGAAACTTTCCCACACTTGAACAATCAAACCCCTCCACGCAGACATCCTTGCACCATTGGCCTAAGTCTGAAGGTAAACGTTTGACCGACGCCTCCCGCTTGCAGTAGCTGAGCAGGGCTCCATCGCGGTCAACCTCAAACTTTGGTTTTGCCCTGGTCTAGTGTGACCAGATGACCAGATTTGCGCTTTTAGTTTCTATGTGCTAGAAAACACTAAGGCCCTCATTATGAACACGTGTTCATGCTGGCGGTCAAAACACTGACCGCCAGAGTCCCCGGATCTCCGCCGGCAGCATAAAGAACATTCCTGTGAGGCGGTGGCCGGAAACATTGTTTCCGCCCGCCGGCCCACAGGAAGGCCTGGCCTGGACATTGACGGTGACTCCACATGGAGCCACCACCAATGCCTCAGTGCGGTGGGTGCAGCTGCACCCGTCGCGCACATCACTTCCCGAAAATGGGGCCGTGACCTGCGCGATAGGACACTGCACTGAGGCCCAAGCACTGCCCATGCCAAGTGCATGGGCAGTGCAGGGGCCCACAGGGGTACTCCGGTGCACCCCTTCAGCCAGCCTTTCCCTGGCGGGGAAACCCACCAGGTAAAGGCTTGTGGCTGAGGAAACATTATCCGAGGTGCAGCACCGCTGCCCTGTCGGATAATGTTTCCGACCGCCGCCAGGCTGCCTGATGGAGGCAGCATGGCGGTGAGTGCAGCCCTCATGGGGTACATTATGTGGCGGTGTGGCCCGCCATGTTCATAATGACCGCCTAATTCTTTAAAAAATCATATCTCCAGTTCCCTATATCCAATTTTAATAATTTTGGTGTCATTTTCAATATGAATCTATAATCTATTTTTATAAATTGGTATTGATTTTTATTGTGTTTTGTGTTTTACTTATTTACTGTTTTATAATTTTTAAATGCTTTACAACTGGTCTCCTAAGTTTAGCCTTGATGCTCGTTGCCAAGCTACCAAGGGTTGAGGTGCGTTTTATTGAGACCTAACTGGATCTAAGTGGGGGTTAGTGGCCTATTGCTAGGTGTTGGCACTTACCTTCCCTTACCAATAATCCACTTTCCAACAGTGTGAGTTTAATATTCTGAGTTGTTTGACAGCAAACAACCAAGTATTCAGAGAGGCCATCGTGTTGCTGGGGAACTTATAATGACCAGTGTCCAGAACAAATATTTGCTATGGCTTCCCTGTGCACTTACTATGTCTTAAGGTTCTGTAAAGATACAGTAGGGGCATATTTGCTCATGCACACATATGCTCTCAAATGCATTGTAATGCACCCTGCGTTAGGGCTGTGAGGCCTGCCAGAGGGGTGACTTCCATAAAGAGCATGCAATGTCAGTGGACATGGCACTCTTGGTGAGTGCCAAGTCAACTTTGTAACTTTTAAATATATCTTGTCATGCACTTGCAATGGCAGTCTGCATGAGGCTGGTGTGGGGCCTCTCTGAGTGGCACAATTAGTGCTGCAGCTCTGGGGGGCCCTCTTCAGTACCAATGCCCTAGGATGTGAAGTGAGAAATTAAAGGTACCATTCTGAACCAAAGCAGTTAGCTGTCCTTTTGTGATATTCGAAATAGCCTTTCAACAGTGAAATTTTTCTGGTATGGGGATAGTGGGCACATTCAGTTCTTTCATTTTTGCTAACTCAAAACATGTTGTCTGCTGAACCGTGTCATTTAAAAATATAATTTTGTGAAGGATTAAGACATGCTCTAAACAAAGCCTACCTTCCCTGCATCTGCCAATATTTTGTTCCCCATACACTTTTCAAATCAACAGTATTGTCATGGTCTACTGTGCAGAAACAGCCACATGGTACAATTTGACACTGGTAATTTAAACAAATCTATTTCTCTAGAACCAGGCAGCAGCGGTAGAATGACAGCTCTGGTACCATGAAATCCCAGGGCTGGAACCGGTGCTCTGTAAGATAGATCAAACTCCTTTTTCACAGCAATCTTTTCTGAACTAGATCCCCAAATTTAGGAATCCAGCCTGTTGATGTTGTTGCCAAATCCCTCATTCCTAAGGTGGAGACATAGGCGGATGAAATGTCAACATGAAAATTGATGTAGCTCCTGTAATATAGCAACACATTCATTTATATCAAACGGTATGTCTGCTGCCACCACACCAGGCCCATCAAGATCTGGGACATATATGGGTATCCCAAATAGCACCTCATATGGGATGTGTTCTCCCAAAAACTTTCTGGTGTATTATTTAGGCCCTCATTACAACATTGGCGGTAAAAGCCGCTTACCGCCGCGCAGAAGACCGCCAACACACCGCCGCGACCGCAGAATTCCGCCACAGTTATTATGACCCACAGTTCGGAATCAGCCAAAATTCAGACACCCACACAAGTCCGCCACACCAAAGGTCAGTGATAAACTGGCGATAACAAAACCTCCACCGTCACGCCAACAGAAATACGCCCACACTATCACGACACACGAATCCACGCAGTGGTCTTTCAACTGCGGTATTCCATTGGCGGTACACACCGCTGCGCTCAAAATAGACACACATTTACAAAATACAGCCACATTGGACAATTCCAAATACACACACCTGATACACATACACACACCACTCCCACACATCCAATACAATATAAAACACCCACCCACATCACCCACAAACCCCTACTACCAAAAATTCCAAAACAAGGCCAGAGAGAGACAGCACCAGCAAGAACAACAGCATCCACAGGCACACAACACCATCACCCACAGAACTTCCATGCACATCACACAACACACCACTACATATCAGCACACTTATCACCACACACTCTACCCCACACATCACCTACACCACCCCATGGCATGGCAAAGACACCCCAGGTTCTCAGAGGAGGAGCTCAGGGTCATGGTGGAGGAAATCATCCGGGTAGAGCCACAGCTATTCTGATCACAGGTGCAGCACACCTCCATTGCAAGGAAGATGGAGCTATGGCGAAGAATCGTCGACAGGGTAAACGCAGTGGGACAGCACCCAAGAAATCGGGAGGACATCAGGAAGAGGTGGAACGACCTACGGGGGAAGGTGCGTTCCGTGGTCTCAAGATACCACCTGGCGGTTCAGCGGACTGGCAGCGGACCCCCACCTCCTCCCCACAACTAACAACATGGGAGGAGCAGGTCTTGGCGATTCTGCATCCTGAGGGCCTCGCAGGAGTAGGTGGAGGAATGGACTCTGGTATGTCAAATCTTAACTATTACATTCCCCACCCTACCTGCATGCCAGCAAATACCCCCACACTCACCCTCACCCCATCACTCTAACTCACAAATGTCCCTACATCACAAACCACACATCCCAACACCAAGCCCTGCATGCAACAACAAAGCATGGACACCAATCACCAAAGCATGCCCACTGCACATACCCATACCCATACAACCCCCTAAACCATCATCACACAAGGTCCCACACAGGAATGCAAGCACTGGGGTACACGGTCACCCACCCATTGCACACCATGACACACACAGATGTAATAACCATCCTTTTATACCCCTGCATGACCCCTACCCAACGTCACCGGACAGGAGGGTCCACACATGTCCACACCACCAACAGAAGAGGCCCACAGTGATGACACCACCTCTGTCCAACTGGATCTAGATGACCAGCCCGGACCATGGGGGACCTCTGGACATTCGGTTCCTCTGACACAGTCACAGGCCACTACAGACCTTCCCCCTCTGAAAACACCAGCACAGCACCCACCCAGCGGGCCCATACCTCCGTCCCCAGGACACGTCAATCAGCAGTGTGTCCACCACTACAGGGAACCCAGGCTAACCCACCACCCCAACAACAACAGGGACCTGGGGGCAGTGGCAGTGGGCACACGGTCCAGGGGACGGAGGCCCAGGAACACAGGGGAACTGGGATGGTTGCTGTGCGACAGGGGGCGGACAAGCCAAGGGAACCCACTCTCCATGAGGCCCTCTCCTCCATCATGGGAGCCCACCATCACTCCCAGGAGACAATGGCAACGGTACTGGCCAAGTTTCAGGAGACCCAGCGCCTGCAGGAGGAACAGTATATGGGCTTCAGGGAGGAACTCAGAACCATCAGCTCCACCCTGGGCACCATCGTAGGGGTGCTGAAGGAACTCGTGAACACCAGGAGGGACACTGTGGCACTACAAGGGGCCCCTGACACTAGCATGGACGATGAACTGCCCACCACCTCCGCCGGCGCTAGTGGACAGGACGCCCCGCCACAGGACCACCACACCAGCACCCCACCCCCTGCAGAGGGAGAACCACCCCGCAAGCGGTCCCTGAGATCCAGGACAAAGACAGAGCACGATGCCAAAAACCCCGCCAAGATATGAGACCACCCTGATTGTCATCCTACCGTCCCACTTTGTCATCCTGTCTATACTTAAACTGCCCCAGCTCCACTTCCTATGCCCATATGGGCAATGCAACTGTGAGACTAATAGACTGGACTCTGCCATGGACATTCCTCCGCCATCACCCGTCACCATTTTACTACCCCCTCCAACATTGAGCACTTCAATAAACACACTTAAAGCACAAAACAATCTGGAGTCTGTCTGTGAGTTCAAAATAGTGTATTAGCAATTACAGTGACAAAATGCTCTTACAATTGTAATGTCAACATACCTATGTCACACAGCTCTGGTCCATGAGGAATCTAAGCAGATGTCACACAGTGGGACCCACATCTGTGAAATCGTAAGGGAAAGTGACAACTCAGTGCCAACACACTGGGTGAAAAGGACAGACAGTAGAGAGGTAGTAGTGTTAAAGTACATGTAGTAGGCAGGTCTGTACTCTTACCTGTGTCTCACTGGAAATATTGCTGGATCACCGAATCCCTGTTGTTCATGTCTTCTTCCTTTGCTTCCTCGTCTTCACTGTCCACAGGCTCCACAGCTGCCACAACACCGCTATCTGGGCCATCGCCCTTCAGAAAAGGCACCTGTCGTCGCAAAGCCCAGTTATGAAGCATACAGCAGGCCATGATGATCTGGCACACCTTCTTTGGTGAGTAGAATAGGGATTCACCTGTCATATGGAGGCACCGGAACCTGGCCTTCAGGAGGCCGAAGGTCCGCTCGATCACCCTCCTAGTTCGCCCATGGGCCTCATTGTAGCGTTCCTCTGCCCTTGTCCTGGGATTCCTCACTGGAGTCAGTCGCCATGACAGGTTGGGGTAACCAGAGTCCCCTGCAAATGGCGAGGGACAACTGTTAGACACGCACTAACCTGTAGGGATATCCCCAGACCCAGACAACCATTCCCACTGTCTTGCTCCCAGGTGCTCACCTAATAGCCACACACGGTGCCTCTGGAGTTGCCCCATCACATAAGGGATGCTGCTTTTCCGCACCTGTCGTCGCAAAGCCCAGTTATGAAGCATACAGCAGGCCATGATGATCTGGCACACCTTCTTTGGTGAGTAGAATAGCGATTCACCTGTCATATGGAGGCACCGGAACCTGGCCTTCAGGAGGCCGAAGGTCCGCTCGAACACCCTCCTAGTTCGCCCATGGGCCTCATTGTAGCGTTCCTCTGCCCTTGTCCTGGGATTCCTCACTGGAGTCAGTCGCCATGACAGGTTGGGGTAACCAGAGTCCCCTGCAAATGGCGAGGGACAACTGTTAGACACGCACTAACCTGTAGGGATATCCCCAGACCCAGACAACCATTCCCACTGTCTTGCTCCCAGGTGCTCACCTAATAGCCACACACGGTGCCTCTGGAGTTGCCCCATCACATAAGGGATGCTGCTTTTCCGCACCTGTCGTCGCAAAGCCCAGTTATGAAGCATACAGCAGGCCATGATGATCTGGCACACCTTCTTTGGTGAGTAGAATAGGGATTCACCTGTCATATGGAGGCACCGGAACCTGGCCTTCAGGAGGCCGAAGGTCTGCTCGATCACCCTCCTAGTTCACCCATGGGCCTCATTGTAGCGTTCCTCTGCCCTTGTCCTGGGATTCCTCACTGGAGTCAGTCGCCATGACAGGTTGGGGTAACCAGAGTCCCCTGCAAATGGCGAGGGACAACTGTTAGACACGCACTAACCTGTAGGGATATCCCCAGACCCAGACAACCATTCCCACTGTCTTGCTCCCAGGTGCTCACCTAATAGCCACACACGGTGCCTCTGGAGTTGCCCCATCACATAAGGGATGCTGCTTTTCCACAGGATGTAGGCGTCATGCACTGAGCCAGGTAACGTGGCATTCACATGGGAGATGTACAGGTCGGCCAAACATACCATCTGTACATTCATTAAATAATAACTCTTCCTGTTTCTGTACACCTGTTCATTCCTGTGGGGGGGGGGAACCACATGTGTCCCATCAATGGCACCTATGATGTTGGGGACATGTCCCAGGGCATAGAAATTACCTTTCACTGTAGGCAAATCCTCCACCTGAGGGAAAACGATGTAGCTCCGCATGTGTTTCAGAAGGGCAGACAACACTCTGGACAACGCGTTGGAAAACATAGGCTGGGACATCCCTGATGCTACGCCACTTTTGTTTGAAATGACCCACTTGCAAGGAAATGGAGCACTGACAGCACCTGCACTTGAGGGGGAATTCCTGTGGGATGGCGGATTGCTGACATCAGGTCTGGCACCAACTGGGTACACAGTTCCTGGATTGTGGCACGGTCAAGCCTGTATGTGATAATCACATGTCGCTCCTCCATTGTCGACAGGTCCACCAACCATCGGTACACCGGAGGATGCCGCCATCTCCTCACATGTTCCAGCAGACGGTGCCTATGAAGGACAACAGCGAGCAAAGAGTCAAACAACTCAGAGGTACGTACCCACAGTTTACACAGAACACCATTCATACACAAAAGGTGGCCTGTATGTGTGTTGAGTCTAGGCCTAGGTATGTGTGACGCACTTGAAAATTAATCCATGTGGGCCCCTGAAATGACAGCTGCCTGACCTCTAAAGTGGGACAATGGGATGTGAGGTAACTGCGCTGGCGTTGTACACTGTCGCGGTAGGCGGTCGAAGACCGCGGCGCAATGCTGCATTGGTTAGCATTGGACCCTATGGGACCCAGGAGACAATGATGATGTACGTCCGCAGTGACGGTACTCACCGACGTGGACGTGACCGCCATTTTCTATCTGTTCAATCACTCGATACCTGATCTTCGACAGGAGAGGACCTACACTGCAAGTGCTGCTGTGACCTCGGTCTGGAAGAGACAATGGCTCGAGTGTCTGGGGAAAGGGCCCCTGCCTTCACATCAGAGGAGTTGGAGAAACTTGTGGATGGGGTCCTCCCCTAGTACACGCTACTCCACGGTCCTCCAGACAAACAGGAAAGTACACTGGGAGCATGCTGTGTGGGCTATTCCTGTGTGGAGAGGGCTGGATGTAAGAAGGAAGGGGGGAGAGTGCGGCGTGCATGAAACAACGGTGAATGCATGTGCCACATGGCAAGGGTAGGGATGGGGGGCAATCACTTTGACCATGCAGTTGGTTATAACTTACTCTTCCCCCTGTACATTTCATGTAGGTCAGCGCCCACCAGAAAAAACTTATTTGGCGTGCCATCGCCAAGTACGTCTGGACCCTGGGGGTCTACCACAGACGGATCACCCACTGCAGGAAAAGATGGGAGGACATTCACCGCTGGAGCAAGAAGACGGGGGAGGCTCAGCTGGGGATGGCCTCCCAACATGGGAGGGGTGCCCGTCGCTCCATGACCCCCCTGATGTTCAGGATCCTGGCGGTGGCCTACCCGGAGTTGGATGGGCGCTTGAGGGCATCACAGCAGACACAAGGGGGTGAGTACACTCTCATTCTGCTGACTTTGCGCGCAGTGGAGGGGTCTGGGTGGGGGAGGTGGGCTGTGGGTTTCCCTAGGCCAGGGTGAGTTCCGTAGGCAAGGTCCCTCCGTAAGGCAGGCCATGTGGCACCCCACCCCACCTCTGTAGAATTCCAAGTACACATAGTCATGTCCCTGTGTCATCTATGTGTGCAGATGTCGTCCATAGCCTTGTAGGGCATTTCCCAGGAATTGAACAGTAGAGCCCAAGAGTGCGGCGTAGTGCAGGGGGCTTCTGTGCCTGTCGTGTCCGCCAACGGTAGCGGTAACGCATGCACTCAACATGTCTTTCTTCTGCCGTCCCCCCCTTTTTGTGGTCCCCCTGTTCTTGTGTGCATTAGCATCATCAGCCGGAGGAGCAGTGGCACCGGAGCACCAGGGGGCTGCATCCCACATGGCCATGGAGGGCCACACTACGGATTCGGACTTCACCAGTGGGACGGAGGGAGAGGGGAGCTCCATGGCGGGGACCGGAGCTGAGACAGGTGACACAAACTCATCCTCTGATGGGAGCTCCCTTGTGGTGGTGGCAACATCTGTGCCCCCCCCATCTACAGGTATAGCCGCCATCCCCCCTTCCAGCACCGCCCTCCCAGCAGCCCCTCAGCCTTCGCCCGTGCCCGCTCACCCGGAAGTTTGGGCATCACCTTCGCCCCAGGCACCTCGGGCCCTGCCCCAGTCACCCCTGCTGCCCTCAGTGAGTAGGCCATTGACCTACTCAGGTCCCTCACTGTTGGGCAGTCTACCATTTTGAATGCCATCCAGAGTGTAGAAAGGCAGTTGCAACAAACAGATGCATTCCTGGTGGGCATTCATTCTGGTCAGGTGGCCCTTCAGCGAGCTTTTCAGACTCTGGCCTCAGCACTGATGGCAACCATTGTCCCTGTGTCTAGCCTCCCCCCTCCAACTTCCTCCACCCCGACCCAATCCCCTGTACCTCAGCCTATCCCAAGCACACCTACAGGCCAGCATGCACACACCTCAACACACAAGGAAAGCCCAGGCAAACATAAGCACCACACATCCCGCAGGCACTCACGCAAGCATCACACACATGCAGACACACCAACATCCACTGCCTCCACTGTGTCTCCCTCCTCCTCGTCTCCCTCCTCCCTCCCAGTCTCCTCTACACTCACACCTGCATGCACTACCTCTACAGCCACTACGTCCTTCTCCAGCACACCCACCAACACACCCCGCTCACGTGCAGTCACCACCCCCACTGCCATTCACACGTCCCCTGTGTCCTATCCCAGTGTGTCTGTGATGCCCCCTCCCAAGATACACAAATGCAGGCACACACCCACCCAACAGCCATCCACCTCATGACAGCCTCCAGCGCATGCACCTTCACCCAAAGTCAGCAAACGAACACCTCCTACAACCACCACCTCTTCCTCCACTCCCAAACCCCCTCCAGCTACCCATCCCAGTGTGTCAAAAAAACGATTCCTGTCCAACCTTGACTTCTTTCCCACACCTCCCCCACCCCGTCCGTCTCCTTGGTCCCGAACTAGCACCTCAGCCACAACATCTCCGTCACCAGAATCTGGAGTGCACCGGCCACCAGGGCAGCCAGTGTGGCACGGAGCAACAGCACAGACAGTCCCCCACCTGTGAAGCATCAGAAGGTGGCCAGTGCCCGGCGGGAGAGGTGGAAGACTCCAGTCACCTAAGCTGCTCCCAGGGGTCCCGGTGGGAGGGTGGACACAGCTGTGACACCCTCCAAGGTGGGGAAGGGCCACAAGAAACCGGGAAAGTCTAGGAAGAGCAGCATGGCAGAGAAGACCGCTATCATCCCCGCTGCCCATGAGGCCACCTCCAGCACCAGCCCAGCTGCCCAGGACAGGACCACCAGCACATGCCCACTTGCCCAGGACAGGACCGCCAGCACAAGCCCAGCTGCCCAGGACAGGACCGCCAGCACAAGCCCAGCTGCCCAAGTCAGGACCACCAGCACAAGCCCAGCTGCCCAGGACAGGCCCACCAGCACAAGCCCACCTGCCCAGGATAGGTCCACCAGCACAATCCCACCTGCCCAGGAGGCCACCGCCAGCAAAAGCCCCGCTGGGCCATGAAGGACCGCCAGCAGCTGAGTCCTTGCAATGGAGACCGCCGCCTCAAGCACCGCTGAACAGGTCACCGCCATCTCAAGCACCGCTGAACAGGGCACCGCCGTCTCAAGCACCGCTGAACAGGGCACCGCCGTCTCAAGCACCGCTGCACAGGGCACAAAACTGAGTCCGTCACAGGGTGAATGATGCACTCTGGGCACCATGCCCCCTCCAGAACCAGTGGAGACTGTCATCCGCTACCTCTGTCCTTAGCAGGATGAAGCACTCTGGGCACAAAGCCCCCTCCAGAACCAGTGGAGACTGTCATCCACTACCTCTGTCCTTAGCAGGATGAAGCACTCTGGGCACAAAGCCCCCTCCAGAACCAGTGGAGTATCACATCCACTACCTCTGTCCTTGGCAGGGTGAAGCACTCTGGGCACAAAGCCCCCTCCAGAACCAGTGGAGTATCACATCCACTACCTATGTCCTTAGCAGGATGAAGCACTCTGGGCACAAAACCCCCTCCAGAACCAGTGGAGACTGTCATCCACTACCTCTGTCCTTAGCAGGATGAAGCACTCTGGGCACAAAGCCCCCTCCAGAACCAGAGGAGTATCACATCCACTACCTCTGTCCTTAGCAGGATGAAGCACTCTGGGCACAAAGCCCCCTCCAGAACCAGTGGAGTATCACATCCACTACCTCTGTCCTTGGCAGGATGAAGCACTCTGGGCACAAGGCCCCCTCCAGAACCAGTGGAGACTGTCATCCACTTGAGAGACTGTGGCTTTGCACTCCCCAGGATTGAACAGTGGGAAAACCACCCACTGTAGAGACTTGTGAGACTGTGGCTTTGCACTCCCCAGGATTGAACAGTGGGCAACACACCCACTGTAGAGACTTGTGAGACTGTGGCCTTGCACTCCCCAGGATTGAACAGTGGGCAAACCACCCACTGAAGAGACTTGTGAGCCTGGGTTTTGCACTCTCCAGAATTGAACAGTGGGCAACCCACCCACTGTAGAGACTTGAGGAACTGTGGCTTTGCACTCTCCAGAATTGAACAGTGGGCAACCCACCCACTGTAGAGACTTGAGGAACTGTGGCTTTGCACTCCCCAGGATTGAACAGTGGGCAACCCACCCACTGTAGAGACTTGTGAGACTGTGGCTTTGCACTCCCCAGTATTGAACAGTGGGCAAACCACCCACTGGAGAGACTTGTGAGACTGTGGCTTTGCGCTCCCCAGGATTGAACAGTGGGCAACCCACCCACTGTAGAGACTTGAGAGACTGAGGCTTTGCACTCCCCAGGATTGAACAGTGGGCATGTGGCCCCCTCGTGGATTTGGCGTCATGCACTCAAGTGGCTGAGGTGCCCCACCTCTCCCTCCCCCTGAGGTGCTTGCTTAGTTGCTCTCTGATGCCCCTGCAGTGTTCTCTCCCTCATAGTCAGGGATCTTGTGTGGACCTTGCCCATACCGTGTGTCCCAGTGTTCCACGGACTTTATTAGAGCACTACCTGGACTACTATGCTTGGTATATATTTTGTACATGGTGTATATATATGTTTCTGCCTACTTGCTTTTAATGTATTACAATGGTTACACTCATTTTCTATTGTCTTTGCATTCTTCCGGGGGGCTTGGGGGTGTAACTGTGATGTATTGATATGCATTAGTGTGTGTGTTGTGGTGGGTGGGGGTGGGGGTGTTGCGTGTTGTGTGTCCCTGTTTTTTCCCTCCCCTGTTTCGTAGGTGCAGTACTCACCGTGGTCTTCTCCGCCGTCATTCGTGCTCCTGGTAGAGGAGCAGGAAGACTATTGCAGGTAGAATTTGGAGTTCTGGATCCATGCCGCCCTCGTTCCTCGTGGGGTGTGTAGAGGTGAGCAGTTTTCCTTCGGGATTCCTGTTTCTGCCGTGTTTTTATCCACGGTAAATCCGCCCCGGAAAAGGTGGTGGATTTTCCTGTCATAATAGTGTGGGCGGTACATTGTCTCCCGCCTGTCTGTTGACGGTGACCGCCACGCTGTTTGTTTGTACCGCCGTGGCAGTCGGAGTGTTAAAGTGGCTGTCTTTGTTGGCGGTATCCGCCACGGTCGTAATTGCAAATTGTTTACCACCGGCCTGTTGGCGGTCTTACCGCCGCTTTAACACAAACCGCCAGGGTTGTAATGACCACCATAATCAACATCTGTGGCAGTCAAGGAGGTTGCCTGTTGAATCCATCATGGATGTAATGCTTTAGCATTTTGAACACTGGCTTTGGCAGCCGCCTCATGGGCTGGTACCGGGGTAATGACAATAAAGCATTTCCCTTGGGCAAGTAGTCTCTCCTTGATGACAGCCATCTGTACAGCAGTTAAAATTTCTCTGTAGATGCAAAACATTGTTCTGCATTAGAATACAAGTGAGATTCGTATGCTATAGGTACTGGGTCACCCTCATTAAATGTGACATAGGTGAACCCAGTGACACCAGCGATTATTCTGATGACCAAGAATTTGTTGTTGGTTTGTGAGTGTTAATGTCTTTCTTCTAACATGTCCTGTTGTGAATCTCTAAGAATGCATGTGTGTTCTTCTATCCAGTGTTCACTTGCAAAGTATGGATGTATTAGATCATAAAGAGGATTTATGCATTTTGCATAATAAGGTATGTATGTTCTGCTAAAGTTACAGAAAAACCCAGCAATTACTGCAGTTTCTTAATGGTGTTTGGAGTTTGTAATTGAGCACATTTCTCAAGAACTCATATCCCAAAAATAGGAGACTGAGAAAAGCAATTTTTGTTTCCTTGAAATTTAATTTATAGCCCTGGGCATGATCTGATCCACCTTAGCTAAATGTATATTGAGGTGGTCATCTGTGAGATAGTTGTCATCCACATAGGTCAATGCCTAAGGGTTAATATCATGCAATATTGATGTTATTCAGGCTGAAAACAGCTCTGGGTTGTTCTTATAAACCCGAGGCAAATGACAAAAGTACCACTGATAGCCAAGGCACTAAGGGCCAGATTTATACCTTTTGAGGCAAAACTGCGCTAACGCTTTCAAATAGAGATGTATATTTTTGTTAAAATACAGCCTTTTTCATCAGGGGTAAATAGGAAGCATTTAAAAAAACAATATTATGACTCTACTAATATTTTTTAAGCAGTCAGTGGTCTGTGGGACAATTTCCTGCTCAGAAACAATTTTTGGCCATGCATTCACAAAGGGGAAGCGATCACCTGGGAACCCCTCCCGTTGTGCAAATGGGTTTCACCAACTTGAAAGGGCTGATAACTGCAATTATTTAGTGCCAGCATTTGCGGTCACCAAACAATCAATCAGTGGACTGTGACTCGCTAATAGGAAGGAAACGCCCATTCCTAAATGCCACTAGCAAACCCTGTTTTGTGTTTGGGCAATGTGATAGCAGAATGGCAAAATTGGAGGTATGCATTGGAATAAACAGTTTTTCCTGACGTAAACACACAAAATCTGAAAACTAGGCCACTTGTGACCATTGAAAATAGCTTGGTACATGCGGCTCTAAGTAATAGTCGGACATGACTCAACAAAGCTCAGGACTGCATTGTTAACCTGTATAGACATGTGGAATACATTTCAGTACTGGGACACTAACAGTTTGTTCTATTTGCATTAAAAATGGCCACAAACATTGCATGCAGCACGTCAAGACATCTGCTCCCGTCACTCAGGAGCATTCTACTGTACATATTTGTCAATGTGATACTCACCAACAGGGCCAACGATCAACACACCCAGGTGGTCCAGTAGGTCCTGTTCTCTGGCCATCAAGTCAGCCCAGCAATGCTTCAGCTGGTGCTCATTCCCTGTTGTGTTGAATACACGTTTGAGGTGATAGAGCACCTTGCTCCACTGCATCCAATGCCTCTGTGTGATACCCCTGTATCACACGCCCACCCATCTCTAGCATCAAAGGCAGAAAGTGGCACACCAGCCACACAAATCCCCAAAACTCCTCCCCCCATGCGGGTCAGCCTCACCCTTCCCGACATGTCCTTGCACAACATTGTAAAACAGAAAAAGTCAAAAAAGAAGGAAAATAAATGTGAAAAAAGGAAACTTATAGCCCAAACTACGAAGACCAACTAACCCAACTAATGTTACCCCCAAACAGACACCCAACAGTACAAGTACAATCTAAAAAACACTGAACTACACAAAAGCACTTAAACAGGTACAATATACAAATAGAATACACAAAAGACACAAGAGAGACACCACAAGAACCAAGAATCGCCATCCAGACACGAGCAACACCAAAACACAGCCACACAGTCAAAAAAAAGCACAGACTGTGAAGTGAAAGAACACCCACAGTACCATGTCTGTAAACAGGTTTTCCTATTACAACACTTCCAGTTTCATTGGCGGCCCGTTTTCCTTCTTGCGTGTATTTTTTTACGCATACAATGTTTGCGTGAATATTTTTTACGCATAACCTACATGTGCAGCAAAATACCACGCATTATAAAAACTTCTGTTTTAATGGATATCCACATGTGTGTGGTGCACTGGTGGAATTATCACTAACTGCCCATGTATGTTTAGTTAGCGTTTGTGTTGTTTTTCAATACATTTGCATCCAAATGTTTGACTTAAACTATGTTTGCATGATTTTCAATTATTCAACTTGCATTCACCCTGTATCAAGTTGGAGATAGGATGGTATGGCCTGCAGTGTGTGGTATAGTGGTTGGCCACATGTGGTAGAGCATGCAACTGTGGCCCAGATTTATACTTTCTTTGCGCCACATTAACCTTCATTTTCTGACGCAAAAGCGGTGCAAACTTACAAAATACAATTGTATTTTGTAAGTTTGTGCCGCTTTTGTTTCAATAAATGATGGCAATGAGGCACAACAAAAGTATGAATCATGCCTGTGTGTTTTGTGTGTGAATGATCGGTAACAACATGTGTGCTTCTGAAGGAACCGCATGCAACACATTTGACGTAATGCTCATGTATGAATGTGGTACAAATGGGTATCTACATCAGATGGCAATCAGTGATGTACAACAGTCATGATATATGTTTGTAATATGTGTTGACTCATTTGATGTGTGTAGTTGTTTGACTTTGGGGACATTACAGTTTACATAACAAACAAAAGTCAGGGATGATTGAGGATGGCTGATGAGTGCTAGGTTGGATATGTTACCCCTCATATGTCATTAATTGTTGGCTACGACTTCATGGTGACTTGTGTGTGAACTACCCATATGTCGGCCATGTGTACATGTTTGGTACGTACAGTGTCTGAGACACTGTGTCCTAATTCCACCCATAAAAATGTTATGTACATGTCACTTTGACTCATGAAAATTACCTATGTTACTGATGTTGCTGTTGTGGACCTGCTGCACTGGCTGCATGTGCTCATAAATTTTCAGATGTGAATTCTACAGAAGTGTCCAGTTCAAGTGTGTGGGCATGTGTACCCTGTGTCAGGATTGGGCTCCATGGTGTTACAGTTTTGTGCGGGTCTAGTCAGGAGTCTGTTAGGGGCAACCATTGAGTTCACAGAGTATCTTGCAAGAAAGAGGTGTACCAAAGCAGAAGAGCAGCAAAAGGCATACAAGGGGATAGGGCAGCTATGGTAAGGTAGAAAAAACAGAAAGGTGAATACAGAGCAACCTTAGTGTGGACAAATATGGATCAGGTCAGTAATGGAAAAACAGGCAGGGCTTATCACTTACATTGCACACAGGGTAGGGCTCAGAACTTCCCACAGCAGCATGGAACATCAGTGCCTCTTTGCAGTTTAATCTTACAGCTAGTCACCACGCAAGCCCCATAGAAAGGTGGCAGCAGAAGTGAATCTGTGTCTGGACCCTTAGGGCACAAACAAGGATTATACTTACATATACAAGACTAGCTCTTGTTGGTCCAGCTGGAGACACAGTAACAATTCCTGGAGTACAGCCATAGCACACTGTCACTGTTAGGAACTAATGACTACATGCCACACTGGACGAAGGATGGGGGCTTGATTTGCCTCTGGGAAACCAGGTGCCAGACCGAATACAAAGTAAAACACTTCTAAACAGGTGAGGACTGATGGGACACTTACCAGACACGATAACCCAATAAGAAACAGAAAGCAAGGGACCCAACCAGGAGGCAAAGCCAGGCACAGGGAACAGGCTCAGGTTCATGCAAAGGCTAGAACAGGTCTGGGTAACAGAAAGCAGGCTCTGGTAGAAACAAACATGAACAAGGCTGAGAAACAGGGAGCAGACTCTGACTGGAACAAGCAGGAACAGGACTGGGTAAACAGAGAGCAGGTTCAGGCATAATCAGGACTGTAACACAATCCAACAAGGGGTGTGAATTACAAATGATTCGTACTCCAGTGCATATCGAGGAGCTTCAGGGAATGGCAGCTTCTAAGCATTTCCAGGCAGCAGCAAGGCCAGGGCAGAGTCACATGGCTGGGCTGCACAAGAGAGGTCCCAGGTGTGTGCAGCTTCAGTCTCTCACAAGTCCTGGAGGAGAGAATCCAGTACAAAGGAACAACCAGACTTTTCCCATGGGAAGCAATGGACAGAAGATTACAGGTCTTACCGACCACCAGGCAGTGCATTATGGGACCTGAAGTCCATGCAGGCTAATGCAGTTCTTCTATAGCATGCCATATGGAAAAGGGAAGCAAACAGGAGTCAGAAATGGACTCTGGGTGAGTGTTAATGATCATTCCCAGGGTACAGATAGTCCATTTACAACACCCCCCCAGAGATGGGTGAGCAGAGACCTAACACATGGCAGTGGCATGACTGACTTATTTCCATGGATGGACTGCGCAGGGCATGTGTTGTGAACATTGCTTGCATACCTGGGACACTCTTGCTATCCATTTTCAGAAATGATGTCCCTTTTGTCACACAAGCTCCTTGCAGAGATTGTAAATGTCACACTTATTAATGTCAGGGGTCTCTTCATACATTCCTGTTTCCACTGATATTTCACATTCACTGCCTCATGTACGGTGCGCTTATTGACCTTATGATTGGAGATGTCATAGTTATGTGACATGAGCTACAGTAGACCATGTTGGCAACATGGATGTGTGCCATATGCTCTGGCCCATTGATTTTGTCCTTCATATCTGAAATTCAAAAGATGAGTATTTTTTATATGTGTGCAATGTTTGCTGTACAATCATACACATCACATGTCATGTTGCATCAGAATTAGTCAGTACTGTCTTTGTAACATGCTCCCTGAGGTAATACTCACATTCCTAATGAACTTGTGATGGAGAAAGAAGAAGCCAGAGCAGGATTGTGTGATCAAGTAAGGTATTTGATTACATACCCTAACAAGGTGTGTAGAGTGACCATTGATTAAAAAACGTTTGAACAATCTGCTGTCCGCGGTGCATTCCTGCAGCTGTGTTTTGATGTCCCCCCTCATTTTCCATGGTACCATCCTCCTCCTCCTCAGGCAGTTCTTGCTCGGGCTCATATAGTGGGATGTTCCTACTCACACAAATGTTGTGCAGGATAGCACATGTAAGTATGATTTGGCAAACAATGTGTTGGGCATGTAGGAGGCTGCCTCCTGTGATGTCCAGGCACCTGAATCTGGACATCAGGATGCCAAAATGTCCTTTCTACAATGATCTGTGTCCTCTGATGTGTGTATAGGCACACTCTGCTGCTGTGCTTGGGGAATGGGGTCATGATCCATGGCTGGATCCTGTAACCCTGATCAGCTGAAAAAGAAAATAGGAGTGAGTATTTTGCTAGTGTTTGCAACAGGAATGTCATGTAGCATGGCAGTTGATATCTTGTGTTGCCTGTGACTCATATGTGTTTGTGGTATTGTGTGAGATCCTGGGCTTCTGTGAGGTTTTTTCTGCAGTGGGTTGTTTGACTTGACAACTTGTGTTTGGCTCATTGATCTGGGCTCTATGATTTTGTTTCCGAACTGCTGGTCAGTATGTATGTACCATACGTTGTGTAGTGAGCAACATGTTATAGTGTGTTTTCACTCTGGGGGACATGATTCTTCCACACTCACAATAGTCTCCGATGTGGTGGTAACATGGTTGCACTACATGGCCTGGACAACCCATCCAATTAGACATATGTCATTGCACATGAAATGGAACAGTGAGGCCCTTTGATTAGGCTTGGTGACAATGCACAACACATCTCTATAAGTTGGCAGCACAGAGGTGTTCTGTATTGACAGTGTACAATTGTTCCATGTGTGACTTGGTTCCAGGCAAAACTTTGTAGTTCCCTCTGCCAGTGGCTCATGTGCAACCGTGCACTTACACTACCAGATTTGATCCAGGTAACCTGGCTAACTGCCTTGTGAAGGTGGATGTATCTGTGCAGGAAGGGCCATCTCCCTGTACATATGTTATTTTGATGGACAATTGGCTCTTTCAGTGTGTGCAGTAGTGTGCAGTTTGCATTAGTGGCACATCAATATGTGTTCATAGAACAGTCCACTTCCATATTGCTACCTGGCAACAGCACCCCAAGAGTGATGTATGATGTTCGGACTGCCTCAGTATTTCCGTGTCACCTACATGTGAGTCTGCATCATCATGCTATGTGTCTCATGGTGTTCAACCTGCAGCAACAGACCCATGCTACATATTTCTTGGGAGGGTGTTGGATTGACTATGTGGCCTAATGTAATAGTAAATGGTTCATCTTCCAAGTTGTACTTCCAATGCAGGCCATGTCATTGTCACTGTGTGTTTTGACATTGGTCCCTCGTAGCACTAGAGTGGCAGCTAATGTTTGTGGCAGCCGTCATTTGTCCATAGGTGTGTATCCCATTGTGTCAGGTTGTACAACATAACTACTTGTGTCACACCACAGTGTCTTCCTTTTCACGTGTCAATGAAGCGGTGTATATATTGTGTGTCCTAATGGGTTGCTGTGCCGTGTGTGTATATTGCTAGGTTTATGGACTTACCGACAAGAAGGCAATTGCCACATTGTCCGTCCTGGAAGTCCTGGAAGTGCTGATTGATTGGCTTAATTTTGTTTGACCACTGACTTTGTGTTTCACCACTGCGCATATTAGTTGCTCAATGTTCACCAGTAGCACATTGTCGGCCGCCGCCCGCCAAGCGGGAACCGCCAGAAGACCGTCCCGCGGTCAAAAGACCGCGGCGGTCATTCTGGGTTTCCCACTGGGCTGGCGGGCTACCGCCAAAAGTCCGCCCGCCAGCCCAGTGGGAAACACCCTTCCCACGAGGAAGCCAGCTCCGAATGTAGCCGGCGGAGTGGGAAGGTGCGACGGGTGCAGTTGCACCCGTCGCGAATTTCAGTGTCTGCAAAGCAGACACTGAAATTCTTTGTGGGGCCCTCTTACGGGGGCCCCTGCAGTGCCCATGCCATTGGCATGGGCACTGCAGGGGCCCCCAGGGGCCCCACGACACCCCATACCGCCATCCTGTTCCTGGCGGGCGACCAGCCAGGAACAGGATGGCGGTATGGGGTGTCAGAATCCCCATGGCGGCGCAGCAAGCTGCGCCGCCATGGCGGATTCCCATGGGCAGCGGAAAGTCGGCGGTACACCGCCGGCTTTCCGCTTCTGGCCGCGGCTGTACCGCCGCGGTCAGAATGCCCGGCGGAGCACCGCCAGCCTGTTGGCGGTGCTACCGCCAACCCCCGCCCTGGCGGTATTTACCGCCAGGGTCAGAATGACCCCCTGTATGTTTTGTTTAGTTGAGCCGCCTATTGGCTTTGACATGATATTATACATTGCATTTTATATTCAGCTCAGCTGCCTATTGGCTTTGACATGATATTATACATTGCATTTTATATTCAGCTCAGCTGCCTATTGGCTTTGACATGATATTATACATCGCATTTTGTATTCAGCTCAGCTGCCTAT
Organism: Pleurodeles waltl; assembly: GCF_031143425.1. Classification (NCBI taxonomy): domain Eukaryota; kingdom Metazoa; phylum Chordata; class Amphibia; order Caudata; family Salamandridae; genus Pleurodeles; species Pleurodeles waltl. The sequence continues at coordinate 1,531,608,561 of NC_090444.1, forward strand.
TGGCTTTGATATGACATTAGACATTGCATTTGATATTTAGGTTAGCTGCCTATTGCCTCTAACGTGAAGTTAGACATTGCAGTTTAGAATCCAAGCTGTATTTTTCCAAGCTGTGTTTTTGCACAAGATGAACCAAGATGTTTTTCTCACAGTAGACTAGACCTGATAAGAGAGGGTACATTGGTTGTTTTTCTCCGCTTGAGCCTGGGAAGAGGAGTAGTCTCGGAGACCTGGCCAGTCTCCAAAGGCTGGCTCAGTTTTCCCAGGTCTGAGAGGAGGGGGCACACCTTTGTAACGAATGTCACAGGCTGCAGAGATTCAGATTCGGATCTGCCTGACTTCGTGCTGGAACTAGGCGCCAGTTGCCAGCATCCCGTGTGGGTAGATGAATCTCTTTCTCGCAGCTGACAGGGAGTCATCAGCTTGCAGACCCTAGAAAGATGAAGCTGTAAATAGTTTCCCACACGGTGAAGTATTTGTTTTGCTTTGCATTCAATATCTTATAAATATAACCTGCTGTGTATATTGCAAACTGATATATTTTGTTTGATTAACGTGTGCTTGAAAGCTAATAATTTGTCATTCATAAATATTGTGGTTGGGGAAGAATTAACAACAATAAAAGTCTTCTTTGAACTCAGAAGTGCATTTCTGGTATGTTATGTAAGTGCTAAGAACTAGATAAAAGCAAAAGCACTACATTTGGTACCAAAAGTGGGGTATTGACGAATTAGTAGATTTCTACGTGCACACTTTAAAAGTGTAATTGTTTTTGTTGTTTGGAGAATTACAGAAATTGTTTTCTGTTTGGAGAATCACAGAAGCACGGCAGACCATGTTTGAAAATGCATGTGTTGTTAAACTGCCCGATGGTGCTATGAAAAACTGTGAATTGTTTTTTGTTTGGAGAATTACAGAAGCACGGCAGACCATGTTTGAAGATGCATGTGTAGCTAAACTGCCTGATAGTGCTTTGAGAAATAATTTCTGTTGTGCATATTTAGAAAATGTGTCTTTTGGAAGTAATGATGACAGAAAGGTCTGGATACCTTTATCTGCTTACAGAGAAATGCAGGAGAAATGTAGGTAGTTGGAACATGAAAATAGGAATTTACGTGATAAAAATGCTGTTTTAGAAGAATCTTTCTTTTCCCATTCCAGTAATGAGGGGGTTAAGACAGCTCCGAGCTGCTCTGATCCTTTGTGTGAGACAGGGTTTTTGGCAGCCAAAATGCATTCCTTAACTGATAATACGGACGAGAGAGCTCAGAATGTGATTTACGAGTTACCGTTGCAAAATGCACAAGTAAAACGAAAGTTTTTAGAGCAAGAGACACCGAGTTTCATTAGCTTGTTTGATTTTTGGAAACTGAATAGCCCTCATTTGAGTGAAATCCTAACACTTTGGTATATGGTCACTGTGAAAAATAATATGCAGCTGCACGCTTGTGATTTGGCAAATGAAATAATGCAGACTTTAGGTTTTTGCGCAGTGCAAGAGGTAAAAACTGATGTACATGTAACTCAAGAACAAGGAAAGAAAATAGTGCCCCTAGCTAGAATCATACACTGGATCTGGTACTTGCAAGACAGGGCTAGAGTACCACAGGTAAAAGAGTCACTAGTGAAATTGTGTGCACCATTTGAATTCGTGTCCACTGAAGATAAAAAGCATGTTTGTTTTACTAATGATTCATTGATTGAAATGTTGTTTTATGGCACAGGAGAAGGAACAGTGTTGTACAATGTGTGCCAGATTTTAAAGCAAGAGCTACGTGAGATGTGTCATTTTTATGCTGATTCTTGGTTCATTGCTAATGTTTTAGCTGTTTGTTTTTCCACATGGCTTGCACCTAACTGGTTCAATTACCTTGCAGATGTTAATGAGAAAAATTCAGAGAGAGAAGTGTACACCCAGAATTCTGCCTTAGTGGGGATGGCTAAGTGGGTGCCCCAGAAATGTGAACAGCTGAGAGAAAAGGCCACTTACAGGTGGGCAGAGATGAGAGAGAAGCACATTCCCCTAGATTTGATAAAAACTGTGCAGCACGCACAAAAGCAATCTGTCATGCAAGCAGTCACAGAGCAGTTGGGGAGAGAAAAGTTACCAGGACAGAAATGGCAAATTGATCAGGTTTTAGGGAGAGTGATTGCTGCAAATTACCAAGGAAAATCGAAATTATTCTGATAACTAGAAAAGAATCTGATTAATTCATACAAATTGGAGACAGAATGGCCCAAATTGGCAAAAATGCAGTGAATGGAGGTTTGGTAAAGAATGAGTCTGCCCCAGCCCTTCTGACAGTGCAAGAAAAGGGAAGCTGTGGTGCAGCAGATAAAAACCTCAGTGCTGATGTGTGGGCTGAAGCCCCAAGTGACCCTCCAGAACCTGCAGAAATTCTAACAAAGGGCCCCAAAAACGTCCTGCTGATTATAAAACAGGGAAAGAAAGAGGAAGGGTGCAGTTTAAATGACAAATGTTATTTGCAAGAAAAGTCATACTTGTTTCTTTTGCAGATCCTACCACGTTACGCCACTGTCCCTGAGTGTGCTGTGTGGTCCCCCTTCCGATGTGTGCGTGTGGGGTCGGGGAAGGGACTGAACCCCCAACCTGAACCTGGCTGAGTAAAGTGCCAGCACCATGGATCCATTTTGCGCAAACTGCGCCTTCAGTTCAAGTTCAACTTGTTTGATTGCATTCTTCCACTGGAATTAAGCTGTGTTTTTTTTTTTTTTTTTTTTCTTCCTTCTCGTATGGAACTCTGACTTTTGCTTACCTTCCAGCAAACCTTTCAGATGGACCGTGCACCTTTACATGAGTAGAACGCATGCCACATCAAATTGCTAACACTGTTGCAGTCTTTTCTGTGTAGATGTATCTGATGTGAAAGGTTATGAAATCAATGTGTTAATTCACTTCTATTGCTTTACAGGTATTGCTTTGATCATTCAAATGTGACTTGCTGATAATGTTTTTTTGTGCTGATGTTTTTTGTTTTTATTTGAAACAAGAGATATGTGAAACAAAAATTCATTGGTCAAAGGGCGGAATGTCCTGCCTATTGGCTTAATTTTGTTTGACCAATGACTTTGTGTTTCACCACTGCGCATATTAGTTGCTCAATGTTCACCAGTAGCACATTGTATGTTTTGTTTAGTTGAGCCGCCTATTGGCTTTGACATGATATTATACATTGCATTTTATATTCAGCTCAGCTGCCTATTGGCTTTGACATGATATTATACATTGCATTTTATATTCAGCTCAGCTGCCTATTGGCTTTGACATGATATTATACATCACATTTTGTATTCAGCTCAGCTGCCTATTGGCTTTGATATGACATTAGACATTGCATTTGATATTTAGGTTAGCTGCCTATTGCCTTTAACGTGAAGTTAGACATTGCAGTTGAGAATCCAAGCTGTATTTTTCCAAGCTGTGTTTTTGCACAAGATGAACCAAGATGTTTTTCTCACAGTAGACTAGACCTGATAAGAGAGGGTACATTGGTTGTTTTTCTCCGCTTGAGCCTGGGAAGAGGAGTAGTCTCGGAGACCTGGCCAGTCTCCAAAGGATGGCTCAGTTTTCCCAGGTCTGAGAGGAGGGGGCACACCTTTGTAACGAATGTCACAGGCTGCAGAGATTCAGATTCGGATCTGCCTGACTTCGTGCTGGAACTAGGCGCCAGTTGCCAGCATCCCGTGTGGGTAGATGAATCTCTTTCTCGCAGCTGACAGGGAGTCATCAGCTTGCAGACCCTAGAAAGATGAAGCTGTAAATAGTTTCCCACACGGTGAAGTATTTGTTTTGCTTTGCATTCAATATCTTATAAATATAACCTGCTGTGTATATTGCAAACTGATATATTTTGTTTGATTAACGTGTGCTTGAAAGCTAATAATTCGGCATTCATAAATATTGTGGTTGGGGAAGAATTAACAACAATAAAAGTCTTCTTTGAACTCAGAAGTGCATTTCTGGTATGTTATGTAAGTGCTAATAACTAGATAAAAGCAAAAGCACTACAGGCAGAAGATGAAGAAATCATGTACACTCCCAGAATACTTGTCCAAGATGTTGGTGAACAATCCTGAATGGTCAACTATGGCCTGCACATTTATGGAGTGGGTGTGCTTTCTGTTCCGGAATAGATGCTTTGTTGCTGCAGGTGGTACGATCCGGACATAGGTGTAGTCAATTGCACCAAGCACATGTGGGAAGCCATGTATTTTATAAAACCCCTGTTTGATCTACAGCTGCTTCTGCTGGGTTTTGGGGAAGCTGATGTGGCGGGTGTGAGGGAAATGATGGCATCTAGGACCTTGGGAAGGAAGGCGGAGAATGAGGGCTACGATACCCCAACGACCAGGGCACCCGTTGTTTGGAAGGAGCCACTTGCCAACATATGTAGGACAGCTAGCAGCTTGGTCACCAGTGGTATATTGTGTGGTGTCTTTAGGCTGGCTGTTATATGTGGCTCAATTTGGCGCAGCAGCTGGTGGATGGCTTGCCAGTTGAGTCTACACCTCCATGTGATGTCCTGTTCCTTGAGGCCCTGGAGGGTTGTCTTGGTCCTGAAGACCCTCTCCTGCCTTCTGCGTTGCCTATGGGGGCCACGTTGGGGTGGTGGTGGCTGCTGCTGTTGGTCCTGTGCTTTGCATCATGTGGCATGCTGTATCAGTAGCACTTCCATGTTGTCCTGTTGAGCTATGATGTTGCTTGTGTGTGTTTTCCTTAAGTAGTGGCGTGTTTGCCTCATTTTAATGCCTGCCCTTCCCGGGCATTAAAGTTTGATGCAACTCAGGCTTAGCATCATTTTTCAGGTCCCCTTTCCACCCGTGCGTCATTTTTGCCCTGTTGGATAAATATGGCGCTAAGGTTTTTGAGTAATTTTTTAGACGGGAACGCCTATCTTGCATCTCTTTGACACATGCATCCTTAAAATGAAGCAAACTCCATATTTTTGATGCTAGATGGGTCTAGCGTCAAAATGTAAACATGGAGTTAAGTTTGCACTGGATTTGCGTCAAAATAATTTACGCAATTCAGGCACAAACAGAGTATAAATATGGGCCTAAGTCCCTGACTTTCAGGCACTAGATTTTGGAAGAAAAATCCATTGGATATGCCCACGGTTATTTTGTAACTTTTCTGCACTATATTGTTTATTAGTGCTATTCTGTGGGCCTTTTTATATTGCATATGTGTGTGTATGACTGTTCAAATATTTGTAATTTAAGACTATTCTGTATGAATGGTCTGGTTTAGCAACATGGAATAACAGGTGATTCAGTGCAGAAACACAGGATTCTATTCCCCCATGGTACTGAAGTTGTGTGAGAATTTCTCTCACTCAGGCTTTCGCTTCATGTTCATAGGTATATTGAGATTGAGGTTGAGGTGTAGAACTTATAGGTATTACATGGTAAGGGGATTCTTTATCCCACCCTATGTGGTTATTGTACAGTACAGTGGCGTGCACCAAAGCCAAATCAGCAGCATTGGCTTCCTTTAAAAAGTCTTGAACTAGGACTGAGAAAGAGGGCATAATGACACCAGGCCCTACTGGGTTTTTGCTGACAAATTGAGGCAGTCAGTCCTTTTCAGCCAAAAATATATCATAAGTTAATGTAACTTTTCACCAAAAAATAACTTTAATGATGTGTCTCCCTCAATCTGGCCCATATTAATAATTTTTAAGCACCGTAAGCACCGTATTTGCGCTGTGTTTTGACGCAAAAACGGCGCAAACTTACAAAATACAATTATATTTTGAAAATTTGCTCTGCTTTTGCGTAAACAAATGATGCAAATTCGGCGCTAAAAAAGTATAAATATGGGCCTTAGTTTGTAAACCCTATTGGGTGGGAAGACATGACTGTCTGCTGTCTCAACCTCAAGTAAGGTTTTAGTTGCTGTCACAACCAGAAGGTCTTTAAGATTCTGGCAACATATTGTGACCTCTGTCATGTTGTCTAGCAGAGTCACTGCCCATGCCCTGCCCTTCAACAACCATCTCAATTTTAGTGGCATCTTGGACTGAGATTGCAGCCACCTGTTTCTTTTTAAATTGGGGCTTTTCTTGAGGAGCCTTGTCCTCCTTTGTCATGAGGGTACCTTAGTAGTTTTATGGGCACATTATTTTAGCCATAGGCCTGCAGCCTGTGTCCTTTAGCCTAGTTGCAATAGATTTTATTCATTTTTATTTATGAGCAGAAGCTCCCTTCTCTAGTGGTTTCTTTTCCTTTATCTTGTATGCTCTTAGCACAGAAACTGTTTTCATTCCTTGTATTCTGACATTCTCATTCTGTGCTCTGCTCAAGGCTGTCTCTGAAATAGTGGCAGCACAAAGTTGAATGCCGCAATCTCTGCCACTTCACAGAAACATTTGTGTTTTACGTTAGGGAGGTTTTTCTAGAACATTAGGGCCCATATTTATACTTTTTGACGCAAAACTGCGCCAACGCAGTTTTGCGTCAAAAAAATTAGCGCCGGCTAACTCCATTCTGAAGCGCCATGCGGGCGCCGTATTTATTGAATGACGTTAGCCGGCGTTAGCCGCCGGCGCTGTCTGGTGTGCGTTAAAAAAAAACACGTACACCAGGCAGCGCCGGCGTAGGGGGAAAATGGCGTATGGGCGTCCACAAAAGGTGCAAGTCAGGCTGAGGCAAAAAAATCGCCTCAACCCGATTTGCGCCATTTTTTTTTCACTCCCAACCCCCATTGAAATGACTCCTGTCTTAGCAAAGACAGGAGTCATGCCCCCTTGCCCAATGGCCATGCCCAGGGGACTTCTGTCCCCTGGGCATGGTCATTGGGCATAGTGGCATGTAGGGGGGCACAAATCAGGCCCCCCTATGCCACAAAAAAAATTAAAAAAAATACTTACCTGAACTTACCTTAATGTCCCTGGAATGGGTCCCTCCTGCCTTGGGTGTCCTCCTGGGGTGGGCATGGGTGACAGGGGGTGTCCCTGGGGGCATGGGGGGGCACCTCTGGGCTCATTCTGAGCCCACAGGTCCCTTAACGCCTGCCCTGACCCAGGCGTTAAAATCCAGCGCTAATGTGGGTTTTTTAGACCCGCCCACTCCCGGGCGTGATTTTTGCCCGGGAGTATAAATCCCACGCATATGCATCGGAGTCATTTTTTAAGACGGGAACGCCTACCTTGCATATCATTAACGCAAGGAAGGTGTTCACGCCAAGAAATGACGCTAACTCCATGAACTTTGGCGCTAGACGCGTCTAACGCCAAAGTATAAATATGGAGTTAGTTTTGCGTCGAAAAAACGACGCAAATTCGGCGCAAACGGAGCATAAATATGCCCCCAGCTGTTTTATTATAAAACATCTCTTTGCCCCCTATATGTTAGAGAGAGAGGCCCCGTTAGAGGTGCTAGGTTGCACGTGTGGTCGTTGGGGGCGGGGGCAATTCCCAGAGCAGCAGGCCACCAGGAGTCATTCCAGGCCGAATGTGTGGAGCCAATTATAAGAATCTCTGTCTTGTCCGAGTTCAGCTCCAGGCAGCTGGCCTCCATCCAGGCAGCAACTGCTCTCATCCCGTTGTGGAAATATCTCTTGGCTTGAGCAGAGTGCTCAGACAGGGAGAGGATCAGTTGGATGTCATCGGTGTGGGAGACCCTGTTTAGTCCGTGTTGCTTGGTGATCTTGGCAGGTGGGCCATGCAGATGTTGAAAAGCAGCGGACTAAGTGAATATCTTTGTGGCACTGCACAGCAAGTGTCTTTGGATTCTGACGTGAACTGCAGTAGTCTGACACTCTGTGTTCGTTGTGTAGTCTATCGCAGAGGGTGGAGTGGGAGATTGTGTCAAATGCAGCGGAAAGGTCGAGGTAAATGAGTGCAGCTGCACATCAGCAGTCCAGTATGGTGCCTATGTCATCAGTAGCTAAGTGTGTGGTTTCAGTGCTGTGGTTGCTTCTGAATCCAGATTGTTATGTCTCTAGGATGCGGTGTGTCTCAAGGAATTCAGTGAGTTGTTAGTTGACGGCCTTCTCCATTACCTTGGCTGGAAAAGGGAGCAGAGAGATGGCTCTGTAGTTCTTCAGCTCCCTAGGGTTGGCAGTAGGTTTCTTGAGGAGCGAGTTGATTTTGGCGTGCTTCCAGTCTGAGGGCAAAATGCAGTCTCGAAGGATGAGTTATGGTTCGGCAGAGTTCCGGTGCTATGGTGGCTCTGGCCAGCTTGAGGATATGATGAGGGCATGGATCTGAGGGAGCTCCCAAGTGGATGGAGTTCATTCATCTAACGGTGTCTTCTTTGGTGATGGGGTCCAGGAGTTCAGTATCTGGTAGCTAGTAGCTAGGTCTGTGGTGGTGAGCTGTGCTGGCAGGTTTTGGTTCCTGAAACCTTCATAGATGTCCTGGGTTTTACAGCGAAAATAGGTGGCAAGTTGTCACAAAGGTCTTGGGAAGGAGGGATGGATGAGGTGTCTGTCCCAGAGTTCGAGAACTCTTTGACGATGATGAAGAGCTCTTTGCTGTTGTGAGAGCTGCTGTTGAGGTATAGTTGAAAGGTGGTTTTTTCGGTGGCTCTGATGTTCTGGTGGTGGGTGGTGACTGCATTTTTTTAGACTGTGCGGTCTTCTGTTGATTTTGCTGAGCCTCCATTTCTGTTCCAGTCGTCTGCAGGAGCTCTTAGATTCATGTTGATCTGCCGTAAACCATTTAGGTGTTTTTTTTTGTTGACTTTATCTTGTTTTCCTCAAGGAGGCTACGCTGTTGGTGCAGTTCAATAGCCAGTGGTGTAGGTTGTGTGCAACTTCATTTGCATCCATTGTGTCCAGTGGGAGGGAATGATTGAGAGCATTGGTTAGTTTTGCTTCTGTGACTTTGCCCTGGTGTCTGTCTGGGGGCAAGGGTTGAAGTGGCATGCAGTGTTCTTTGTGTAGGCTAAAGTGGATGCACTTGTAGTAGGTCCAGTGGTGTTCGGAGGTGTGGGAGATGGTGATGTTGTCCCTTGCTGAGAAAACAGGATCTAGAAAATGTGTCCGGCTCTGTGGGTGAGGACGTTGACCAGTTGTCTGAGGATGAGAATTGTGAGGTTGTCCAGGAGGTTTATGGTGTTGGGGTCATCGTGGTTATCAAGTTGAGGTCACAAACAAGGATGTAGTTGGAGGACCTGAGTGTTTGGGGGAACGACAAGATGTTTGCAGAACTGGGGTCGGGGTCCGGGTGGCCAGTAGATGATGGTGAAATGGAGGGAGGTGTTTGGGTTGGTCTGGATCTGGAAATGGAGGTGCTCATGAGTTGAATGAGACCCGTTGATGGTTGTCAGGCGGAGGATCTTCCCAGGTTGAGGGTGCTTAGAATGATAGTGTTGGACAGGCAATTGATGCGAGGGCCAGGGTGTGTGGCGCTGGGCACTGTCCAGGTACAGGTGGGCACAGACGCGCTTGCCTTTGGCATGCCTTCCCATGGGGAACAGGGTCAAGACTGATTTGCATATGGCTGGGTTCAAACTGGGGTGACATGGCGAGCAAAATAACGATGGATTAAACCCAGATCTTTGACTGGGGGTGAGTGTTTGAAAAGTTTCAACACTCTGTCCATCATTTCATTTTGTTTTGTGATGTTGCTTAGTGCGCCCTAAGTGGCAGGGGTGTGCCCAGACGTGGGTCCCTTGCTCGCTGTGCCACTGGATTCAAGCTAGCCTAGCTGATGAAGGGTGATACCCTGAAACTGGTCCCAGGATGCTTGTTTCCTGTCCAGGGAGGACGTGACCTAGCAGTTCTGGCTGGACTGTTCCCATGGGGAACAGGGTCAAGACTGATTTGCATATGGCTGGGTCCAAACTGGGGTGACGTGGCAAGCAAAATAACGATGGATTAAACCCAGATCTGTGACTGGGGGTGAGTGTTTGAAAAGTTTCAACACTCCGTCCATCATTTTATTTTGTTTTGTGATGTTGCTCGATTCAACATCAGCACACACCTGGCGCATAGCTGCACTGTGGCTGCCATTAAGAAGGGGAGGGAGGGAGGGAGAGGGGGTCCAGTCAGCTGGGAGGCGGGAGGGTGAGAAAAGCACTTTTTCGGGGGAGAGGGTAGGGCTGCTGGGGCAGCAGCGGCATGGGGAAAACAAAACAGAATAAAGAAGGAAAACAGATAAACAGGGTGAAAGAAGGAAAATAAAGCAGAAACAAAGCAGTAATAAAGGCAGGAGTAAAGAGAGACAGAGGTACTTACATGCAGATGGGCACTAGGCTACCATGGATGAGGCGCAGATGGGAGTTTGCGGGTTTAGGCGGAACTCAAACTTATAAGTCCCTTGTATGTGGTATCTAGGTACCCAGGGCAGTGGAGTTCCAGGGGATCCCTATGAGCTGCAGCATATATTATGCCACCCATAAGGAGCCCATGCAAAGGCTTCTCCTGGACTTCCACTGCAGCCTGCATAAAAAGGTGCAAGCACCCTTTCACTGCCATTTTCACTGCACTAGGTCACTTATAAGTCACCCCTATAGCAGGCCCTCCAGCCCTGAGGGCAGGGTGCAAAGAACCAGTGTGTAAGGGCACCCCTGCACTAGCGGAGGTACCCCCACAAGCTCCAGGCCCATTTTTCCAGACTTCGCGAGTGCAGGACACCATTTTACATGTGTACTGGACATAGGTCACTACCTATTCCCAGCTACATAATGGTAACTCCGAACATAGGTATGTTTCATATCAAACATGTTGGAATCATACGCGAAGGCTTTTGCAAGCATTGGTTGTATGAGTCCATGCACTCTGGGGGCTCCTTAGAGGAACCCCAGTAGTGCCATTTCAGCCTTCTGAGGTTTTCCAGGCAGCCACAGCTGCTGCCACCTCACAGAAGGGTTTCTGCCCTTCTGTTGCTTGAAAAGCTCATACCCATGAAGGCAGAACAAATTATTTCCTTAGAGAGAGGGGTGTTACACCCTCTCCTTTTGGAAATATGTGTTACAGTCTGGGGAGGGGTAGCCTCCCCAAGCCACTGGAAATGCTTTGAAGGGTACATTTGGTGCTCTCCTTGCATAAACCAGTCTACACCACTTTGGGGACTCCCCGTCCCTGCTCTGGTGCGAAACTGGACAAAGGAAAGGGGAGTGACCACTCCCCCGTCCATCACCAGTGGTGCTCAGAGCTCCTCCAGAGGGTCCCTGGGTTTTGCCATCTTGGATTTGAGGTTGGGAGGGAACTCTATGAGCGTCTGAGTGGCCATTGCCAGCAGGTCACATCAGAGCCCTCACCTGGTAGGTGTTTATCTGGTTAGGTGACCAATCCCCCTTTCAGGGCTATTTAGGGTCTCTCCTTTGGGTGGTTCCTCAGATTTAGATAGTAGGACTCCAGCAGGAATCATCTGCTTCATCCACTTTGATTTCTCACTGAAGAAACTGCAACTGGACCCTCCAGGAACCTACAAGCTGCAACAAAGAAGCAAGATGCCTCCTGCAACATCTCTGGCTCCTGCCAGCAACTGCAACAGTTTCCTGGTTGTGCATCCTCTGAGGACAGCCCGTCTCCAGCATGCATCAGAAGGAAGAAGGAATCTCCCTTCGGGAGAATGAGTCACTCCCCTGCTTCTGCAGGCACCAACTGGGAAAGTTGTGGGAAAGTTACTGTGATTTACTCCTGCTTTCCTGGTCACTGGGGTGGGTTGTGGTACTTATCTTTGGGCTTTTCTAGTACTCCCAGCTCACCGGTGGGGACTGACTTTCACATTCCACGTTCTTAGTATATGGTTTGTTCTCCCCCTAGGCCCAATTCTAACTATTGTGATTTTCACTAATTGCACTATTTTCTAACTGTTTTTATGCCTTTTTCTGCATACTAGTGTATATGATTTGTGTATTACTTACCTCCTAAGGGAGTATAGTCTCTATGGCAACTAGTATTGTTCACATGTTCTCAGGCATTTCTGGTGATCCTTGTCAACAAGAGAAAATCAAACAATCATCAGTCCAAGGCACAATTTGAGCCCTGTCATGGGTCCAGGATAGGGTTTTCTAAAAACAGCCTCAGCAACATGCTCGATTCTGCACCAGAGGGAGGAGACCAACATGGTGAGACTCAATCGTTACTTTGAGAGGTGCTGAGAGTTTACTGTCAATGGACAATAAAATAGCTAGTCTCACAGCCCGTATTGACTCCATTTCTCATAAGCTAGATGAACGTAATAGCAGAATTATAGAAGCAGAGCAATGGATATCATCAGCACAAGATAGCCTAATCAGAAAAGGAGAAACACCACTCATCACGGAAAAGGTATTAAATGGTATTCTGGTCAGAACACAAAACTTGTAGGCTAGATCTTGACATAACAATATCCAGATTGTCTGCATTCCCAAACCTGCTAATACTAGCAACCTGGAAGACCTCATGGAACTCTTCCTTTTAACTGTCTTTGCACGGAGGCATTTTCAAGGCTATTGGTGGTGGAGACAATGCACAGGTCTCTCTTGACGGGGCTGCCCCTTGGGCCCCTGCTTGACTCATAATTGTGTGACTAATGAAAATCTATTAACAAGATACTAGCCTGAACCTTGCCCAGGAGTTGTTTGCAACCAACACTTTCCAGACTTTATGGTGGTTGTGTAGGAGGCTAGAAGAAAGTTTGCCACAGTCAAAAAGCAGCTACTTAAGGGAAACATGCACTACATAATGTTGAACCCACCAGGTTAAAGATTACCAGTGTGGGGAAACAACATATCTTTCACACACCACTACAGGCCTCCAAATTCCTGAAGAGACTGTGACAGAAGTTCGGCAGAGTTGAGCTTGTGCAGACCAAGATGACTCATCATCTCACCAAGTTGACTCAGATTGATGAATTGAAGTCACCACATCTGTCCTAAATATTTGAGTATCATAATTGCCCCATTTATTATGTGCTATTACTGTCTCGTGCTGTGTTGACAGGATACATATTTTAACATTATCGTGCAGAATACGGGCCTGTACACATCTTAATGGGTTTAGGCCCGAGTACGGAGATTCTGCCCAATGTGCGTAGATTCCACTCCTAGTGCGGACCTAAAGATATCATCCATAACTTACATTTGGTCTAAATTTACTTTTGTGAATCAGGCCCCTAGCTTTTCAGCACATGAAGGTAGGAACACCCTAGCTATCAAAAAGTATACACTTTCCTTATGCCTTATTGAGGAGTACAAAGAAAGGTGTTGTGTACGATTTGGAATATTAAGACATTGGTCAAGCAGCCAAAATAAATGTCAGTATTAGCAGCTTTCGATAGGACTCAGGTACAAATGCCATATCTACGGAGTGTAACTTTGTCAATCGATGGGCTTCTCATTGAATCGCCTCATCCTACTACTGGAGTTGTTATATTAGCTGAAAATGGCACATCTCTGCAAGTGAGAGGCACTTTTCCAAATGGTCAGGGACGATATTTAATATTTTGAGGCAAATTGGGTTTAACCCGTATCACCATAGTGAACTGTTAGGGCTCTAACATGGATGACACTGGATTCCAGGATGGTTTTTGGAATAGATGTGTCTAAAAATACACACTGCATGCTCTAATGTGGGGACATTAATTATACTCGACAGGGTCATATGGACAGGTCATTAGTAGTCATTAAGGGAAATAGTGCAATGGCTTGCCATATTCGAGCCATAAAGCATAAACATTAGCTGCTGGATATCCAGCGATTCCAAGACCCCTTATCTCCGAAGGGCATCTTTTATTCTGCAGACCACAATGCATGGACTAGATTGCATTTCTGGCTGGTTACACCGGACGTGACCCATTTAGCTCGCACACTTCCCGATCATGCACAAGCGCTGCTAAGTTTGGAAATCCCCAGGATGGTGAGATCTTGCATTATCCGAAGCCTAAGAACTGACACACCAATTTGGATATACGTTTCATCAAGAAATATAGGCAGTAATTAAAGTGTACTTTCAGATAAATTTAAAATCTACGAGCAGTATGAAACAGTCTGTGAAACCTTTAAGATGACTGCGAGGGGCTGGCTTATTGTTAAACATGTCAGAGTGTTTAGGGCTCTTTAGGAACACCTATCCCAATTTGAGCAAGCGCTCAGGGCATAAGAAGCATTTTTGAAGTATAGTAGTGACCCTCATATAAAAATCAAATTATGTATATGCTTTTCGAATTTATGGAGGTAGTCGATTCAGCGTGTAAATACAGAGAAAATATGCCCCTCCTCGTGCCTATGGTGAAGGAGAATGCCCTTGCGAATTATTAGCAGCGACGAATAGACGCCCTTGGACCTCAAACGAAATAACACAAATACCTGAAGCCTTCTTCAGGACCCTGCCTGCAGGATACACACCAGATTTTACTGGCGTTCAAGTTATACTTCACTAACCTATTTACCTCAACTGGCTCACACCCACACCTACATATTTGGAGGGCATAGCCCTCGCATCTGGGATGGATCAGCGAAACACGTTGCCTCTTTCTACGCCAACCTTTTACTTTATATCAAATTAAAGAGGTGAACAGCGCACTCCGTATATTTAAGGCTCGGGTTCAGATGGAAGCATCTCATATGCAGATGCATTGGCTCCCCCACTCGGTAGTGTTATATGAAGAAGTGCTTGAAATAGGTAACCTTTCCCCATCTTTCTGCGAAGCGGTGATTATAACCCTTTTAAAACCAGGAAAACTAGTGGAGAGCTGTGTTGTGTATCGCCCATTACGATTGACATACTGTGATTTAAAAATATAAAAAATAAACAAAGGGGCTAATTTGGAACTATGTTAGATGCTGCAATTGATCCGAGGAGCTTCAGAGATAGAGTTCCAGAGGCCTGGGGGTGAACAAACTCATGACCCTGCCTGTGAGGCCCAAGTGTATTTCGCAGTCTTTTAAGAGCCTCTTATGAACGTTTGTATTTAAGACATCAGAAAGGGCCTACCGGAATGGCAGTTATGGAAACATTGGACTAGAATGGTTAGCAAACATTTATAGTTTACAGTTGCTAACTCACAACAATGATAATATCCTAAAAGGAAATGTTGCCATGCTTCTACAAAAACTAAGCTACTTTGTACTAGCTACACAAAACACTTACTGGGTGGAAATGCTAAAACAAGTTGAAATAGATCAGAGGGGCAGGATGTCAGAATCGCAATTTTGTTATTACAGCAGGGAAGTTAATCCGATCACCTGGTTTATGTTTAGGTGAGGTAAGTCGTTTATATGAATGGCAATATAAGACCTTGGTGCCCTAAAGTATCTAGGTCTGTGGCTTTTCAGTCAAGAAGGAATAGCCTTGGAAGCGAACAGGCCAGACTGCAGTCTGAAGCACAGAAATGTCTGCAAGCCAACAGTCACAAGAGGCTAGCACTACATCACTTGGATTGCTTGCAAACCAGCTGGGTACCGGATAACTACCAAAGCAGCAGGGTTGTGCAGGAAGGGAGTATGGTTGGCAGGCATAGTCACTACTCAGTTCATCAGCACTTGTTGACATCAGGACATATTTAAGAGCCCCTAGCGTCAACGGAGCATCACTTTTAATGCCGCTCCAGTACCGCTATGTCCAGTGCCGTATTTACAAGGTGGCTATTAGTGGCTTAACGCCACCTTGTACATACAGCCCCTTCACACGCAGCATTTTGCGTGGAAGGGGGCATGCAATGGGTGTTGTTGTGGGTAAACCAGTCAACCTGGTGCCATAACAAAGGGCTGATTTGTCTGAGGAGCACAGAATTTGCGGTTTGAGGGGTGCCTATGGATTAGCTTTCCTACAAACAACAGCAAAAAGAAGCAAAATGATAAAATGGGAGGAATGGTACATATGATCGAATGTTTTTTTCCCTACAATGACATTCATTGCTGCTTGCTGAAATATGTACAATAACAAAAGAAAAAGAAAACTACCTTGTCTGTTTTCAGTGCCAGGAATATACACTACTTGACGCCCATCAGTTCACAGGATAACGGGGACCTTCTCTTTAACATAGAAACAAGCCAATATTCTGACACTTAAATACCAGGTATAATTTGTGATTAATTCTACCTGAAGTAGGAGAGTGAATCATGGACTTGTATATGTTTGAGTTTATGATTTTCTTTTCTGTAAGTAGGACTTTGATGTGAAATATGTTTTTTTTTAAATGTCCTTGCAAGCTCTTCGGCATCCATTCAGCTTAACATATTGCTCATCTATTAAACTGATTTCTTGAAAAAGTATATTTTGGCGGTTGAGAATTTTCCTTTCTTTAATCAGGTTGTTAATCTCCTTGACAACCATGAGGGCTTTTTCCATTTTGTCATGTTTCCTCTTCTATTAATCATTAGTACCTTTCTAGCACAACCATAAGCCATAGTTTTATAATGGAACCCTGCTGAAGTATGGGCCAACAAATTGGCATTTGGAAGGAAAGGAACAGAGTAATAGTAGCTAGAAAAAAAAAGATGTATTAGACATGCTTTCAGATCCAGTGTAACATTTTGATCATTGCCATGGTAACTGCAGTTTAAATAGGAAATATCACTCTTATGTAATGCATACACTGCACATCCTCACAAGAAAAGGTTGAAATCGAATGATCGAAGCGGGGAAACAGAAATAAAATCAGTAAATGCAGGGCATATAAAAAACAGCTGGCGAGTTGTGGCCAGAACTCATGAAACGGATTAGAGGTAGACTGATTAAAATTAGAGGCGGGCTATTCTCTTGTTTGTGTGCCGAAATGGTGAAGCAATCCTATTGCTCGCTCACAGCAAGCTGTGACCTCGTTAACCTTGATTTGAATAACTTTCAGGAGGTTTTTAGCACAATCTTAAACATTTCCCAATCCTGCTGTTTTGTGGACCAATACGAATATGCATAACATGGGGTTTTCAGATGGAACAGATTCTAACAACGAATCGGATGCAAATATCCCAGCGGTGAAATTTCATTCTGCTAAAACATGATAATATATGATGCTGCACTGTGTGTCATAAAAAAGCGAGGTTTGCGTTGGATGACTTTTGTACAGTGTATGAGAAAGCTGGACTTGTAACATTCTGGCACTGCTGTACCGTTTGCCATCAGAGCTCAGACTTGTGTTATGTCTAGTGTTCTCTAATGCATGTCACCACGTTAAACCTGTTCTCATTTGCTATGAACGAAAATGGGGAATTGTGAGGAGCAAAAAAGACCCCTACACCCCCTAGAATCAAGCTTCAAGTTAATTGACAGGTTTACTGTGCTATAAGACAGTGTGAGGGGTGCCTCCAGTCAATTCAATAGGACACAGTTTAAAGGAGTTGAGCTACCGTGGGACGGCAGGGTGGTGCATCTTATTAAAGAAAAAAAGGACCTAGACAGGCATATGGATGATTGGCCTGTGAGTACAAATGGCAGAGATAGAACAAGGAACACGTGATTAAGCTGAACTGGACATAGACAGGTGAGCGCGACTAGGGACTTATTAACGTTCTGAACAGGACACAGATGTATCGGTATAGGTAGGGTATATGTGAGTGCCTAACCAACCAGGTTGGAGGGGCTAATGGGAGTGGTTCAGAACATGGGACAAAGCTCCTGCCAGTTGGGAGTGGACTTTGTGTTTGCTCCTGCTTGGTGGGAGCTTTGAAAATGCCCTCTCCAAGTGAGACCAAACACACGTTGACTCCCTAGGACATAGCATCCAAGCCGGCCCCAGGGAATGGGGTCCCCAGGGATATTAATGGCCCAGGGAGAGGGGCCATGCAGCCCCCCTCCCTTAAAGGTTTTAGCCCAGGGGATGGGCTCCCTAGGGTCTTTGGAGGCTTAGGGAGTGGGGTCACAAAGCCCCCTTCCAATTTTGAACAATTTCAGCCCTGGGGGTGGGCTCCCCAGGGACTTTCATGGCTAGCGGAGGAGGACTGCATGCCCCCTGCCCTTATTTATTAAAGTTTGCTCCAGAGGTGGGCTCCCCTAGGCCTCTAATGGGTCAGGAAAGGGGACAGTGCATATGTCCTTCTCATATGTTGCTGGGGTTGTGCTTTCTAGGGCTTCTGATGGCTCTTGGAGGGGGCTGCACATCTCCCCTCCCCATGTGGCCTCTGATGTGGGCTCAATGTGGCCTCTGATTTCTCAAAGAAGGGGACCACACACCCGCCTCCTGATTAACAATTTTGTTGGTACCTGAGGTGGGCTCCCTGGGCATCTGAAGGCTTGAGGAGGGGGCCACAAAACCCTATCCCCTTTATGAATACAGCCTCTAGGGTGGACTTGCAGGGGTGTATAGCTAATATATGTGGTCGGTGGCCATTTTTTCCAATCTTGTGGGAGGCCTACTGAATTGTGCCATTTTTTGCCTATTTTTTTTTCTTTTTGGCCCCCTGGGGGGTCCCCCTGACTACTATCCCCTCATAGGCCTTGGTGGTCAGGGTATCATTACCATGCCCTTCTATATATTTTTTTCTTATAAGGGCAGGGGGCAAGTCCCCGAGTTCTGTAATGGCTGCCAGTAAAAATGTTCTCATGTTGCTGGCAGCCAAGTAGAGTGCTCACTCTCATGGGAGTCTGACTTCTGCAGAAGCAAGTTGGGCAAAGATGACAAAAGCTCCCTGGGCCAATCAGAATGCTCTATTTTTGAATTGCAGCTATCACAAGAGTCTACAGAGACTCTAGTGGATCCAACCGTCCATCTATATAATTATTTTTCAACCTTAGTTTCTCAAAAAATGACTGAACAGATTTTCACCAAATCACAAACAGCACAATCTGTGAAACGGTATCTAACTTCATGCTGAATTTGGTGCAACTTCTTTCAGCAGTTTTTGCTATAGACCATCCTAAACAAATTTATGGAAAGTGCATGGGAATTTAGCATTTTTGGGGCCCCCCTTTTTTCTTGTCCCTTGCTTGAAAGAAATCCCAAAACCTTCCAGGAAGGAGCTGAGGTGGATGAACATTTTTTTGGGGGGGTTTTGTGAAGATTCATCAAACGGGGCCAAAGTTATTATGGAAAAGCAGACCCAATCTTTTTAGAAGTTGGTCCCATTTTAACCTTGCAACTGTTTGACAAATGTGCATGAAACTTTGCAGACCTGCTAAGTTGATTCATTTTTCGGAGTATCAAACGTTTGGTGGCATTTGCTTAAGGGGTTGCAAAGAAAAAAGAGAGGGGGGATCCCAAAACTGGCTTCAAATCCAATGCATTTCTCATATACTATTGCTTTTCGCATTGTGCAAAAACTGTCAGGTGGATTTTTATGAACATTTGGTGGTGTTCCATATTAGGTGGGGTAGATGATTCTTTTGGGTACTTCAGGCAAATTAAACAAGTACATGTTAAGTTACAAGGTATTTATTTAGCTACATTTATGGCTGTGGTAGTACCATGGTACAGCCTTGTTACATAGAAATGCATTTGTGATATGTACTGTTGTCGCGTGGGCTCTCATTATCCTAAATGAGATTACTGGATTTCTAGGCAGCAGGATCGTTTACGGTGTGGGGGACTAATTCTGACCCACTTGGAAGGACCTCTTTCACCCCAAACCCGGTTGTGCTCCTGCTAACTAGCAGTGCCTCATTTCTCCCAGGGGGAAGAGATGATTGGGCAGCCGAGCGCATGACATCTTTGGAACTTCTCAGGGAAGTCGTGGTCACTCAGATCCAAACCAGCTCTCTCATTTACAGTATGATCTCATATACAAATGACAAAGGCAGTTTAAAGTTTTATATAATGTTTTAATAAAACAACTGCAGTTTAGATATTAAGGCGTGAGCCGCAATAACCAGAACCATACAACACAGTAGGATTGAAATAGTCACGAGGAGAGTGAAACATAAGAATAACGCTATCATGGTGTGAACAATTTCTACTCTCTCTCAGCTTGTTCTATTTCGAGCACAGCATGTTAAGCTTCTAACTTGCATTTCAGATTCCCTGGGAAGACATCAACCCCCATACCTGAGCAAAGGCCTGTTATCTGGTTCAGCATCTGCAACGAGGCAGTCAGCGTCTAGTTGTGGTTCCCTGGTCAGAATCTCCCTCTTGCGTGTATTAGGACAAGGAAGTGTTTTTATAACTAACATGTCAGTGTGATCACAAAATGTCCCTACGCAAGAATCCCAAAGACTAAACTCCTACCACGTCTATCGGCAATGTACCAGACTGTATCCTTGACTTAAGCACAGAGTGAACAAGAATGTGTTATTGGAAGCTTCAGTGCTGAAGTGGGCTAAACAGTGTGATATAAAAAATAAAACAAGACCGTAGAACTGGCTATTTGAAAAATAACAGTACGAAGCAGAATAACAAGCATGTAGAGCAAAGTGCACAGAGGCTCTATGCTGCGAGCAAAGGAATAAAAGACATCCAGGGCAAAAGTGCACAAAGGCCTAACGCCTGAAGCTAACGCGGAAAGGATACCTAAAACTGACCACACTACACTGTTAAACGTTTGGAGCTGTATGAATGTGTTTTTTTTAATTTATTGCGTACTGCAGTACTTTTGTATAGAACTCTACAGCGTGTGCAGTACCGCAAATGAGTATTAAAAAGAAATTGATTTTTAAATTTAGTTATCTTCCTTGTAGGTTAGCTCTTAAAAGAGCCTTTGATTAAAAGAGTGGACTTGCATTTTAGATTTGCCTCAGCAGGAATTTCTGGATGTTATTAATGAAGACATTATTGCCATTAGAGGTCAAATGTACACCGTCAGCACAAGATACATTAATTTTTTTAAAGAGAATATTTAGGTATATTTCAAAGACATTGTGTGATCTCTGTGATCTCTTAGGAAGACAGGTACTGTTTTGTTTGTAAGTCTATGAGTTTTCTTATTATTTCCAGAATTTTCTAAAGAGTACTTCCTTTTTAATCTTTGACCAGTGTTTGAATACACAAAATGGGTGTGAGGAAATAGATTAATTAAAGATGTAAATATCTCTTTCATCTTTATTTCAAATCAAACACCAGTGAGGTGACAGATATAATTGACTCCACAGTGAATAATTATCAAACGGAGATGCAACAGCCACTAAAGGAGGAAATGAGAGGTAGGATTTTATTCCACCTCATCTTTTTTCAGCCACGAATGCAAATTCAACATTTCCTAAACCTCAATTGTGCTTATTTTTCATGGTTTGTGGCACACCCTTAAGCCTAATAGATATAACTGTGCCCAGTGATCCACACACAAACCGTATTTTCAGAAAAATACCACCAACCTTCAAGAAACTCTGACTGATTGTACTAAAGCCAAACTTGGTTGCAACGGCCCACAATACTGTCCAATGAGATGCTATTTAAGATATTACATGTATAAAAGATACTGAGTGATTGGTTAGACGTAAGTTTGAGCTACTAGCATGGCCCAAACAGTAGTAACGAAGCACGTTCTACAAGAAATAGTCTAGACTGTACAGTTAAACAACTTTATACTCTGCCTGCAAGTGTTTGACCGCTATTTAATGTGATATGAAGATGTAAAGCAAAACAGGAAAAGGGAAATCCACCATTTACAAGTTAACTACTGGGTGCTTTATTAAAACCAGATGTAAAACAGAGAAGAAATTCAATTATATCATAATATTAACTAAATGTATGCTACCTACAAAGGCATAATTGATGTGTAATTGCTATTGGATTTTTTTTTATTAGACTATAAACATTGACCAATACTACTGCAATTATGCAAATACTATTTAATCAGCACATTATTTGTGTGCACATGGCTCAGTGATAAATAGCAAGCAGGGTGAGAGCTGATTTGCATATGAGTGTGTCCAAAATGAGGTGACACACAGAGGAAAATAATGAGGGGTTGTAGTACCTCCCCAAGCTATTGGCAATGATTTCACTTGCTGTAAGCAGGCTACCATCAGCTTCTGTGTGTTTTATTTACCACCTAACCAGGACACTTATGGCCAGACTTGGCACTCATGCTCACTGTGTTACTTGAAACAAACTGGACCCGGCCCATTACCTTATAATTATGATGAAAATGGTCATGGGCTGCCTGAGTTCAGATTCAGGGTTGTCTTGGCTTGGCTGTTGAGGCTGGCCTGTTTGTATAAGGCGCACAGTTAAAACAGGTTTGCCTATGGCTGGGTACAAAATATTGTTTTTGTGGAGAGTTAAACAACGTTTTGGACTGCTACTGTGAGCTATTGCCAGTAGTCAAACATATTGTTATCAGCCTTTCATCACCTTTTGTGTGTTTTATATACCTGTGCTGAGCGTCTTACCGTAAATACGCTGTACCCAGCTGACAAGCTCAAAACTAGGATAAAACCACTGCTGTGATGCTTATATTGTGGGCCAGTTAGGCCCTGGCTTAGCAGTACCAGCAGCACTGATCCCATTAGAAGCAGGGTGAAGATTATTTTGCGTGGAGCTGGGTCTCAACTGAGGTGGCATGCTGAGCATTAGGACGATGGCTTGAAGTGCTCCTCAACCAAATGCATCTAGCCTATTAGACGCTTTCTTGGAATCATGAGGTACTGCAGCACCTCAAACCTAGTATAAAGGTTCCGGCAAACATTAAAAAATATATATTATGGACATTCACACTGGACACATCCCCTTGTAAATACAAGTTTTTTAATCTAACTAACATGAGTATTAAAGAGTGTTTAGCAAAAAACATATAGGCCCAGATGTACAAAATCCTAAATTTGCGAATAGGGACTCAATAGAAATCACTATTTGTGAGTTGCAAATTTAAATGTATGAAGCTTGCGATTTCCTAATAGTGATTTCTACAGAGTAGAAATCACAATTAGGATATCGGTATTTAAGAAATCGCAAAATTTTAATTTCCTAATAAGAAATCGCAATTTTAGAAATTAAACCCAATATGCACCTGAAAGCTTTTTGATGAAGTCACAACTCAAGTTGAAGTGAATTACAGGGTGCAGTCACCACCCAGAAGCCTGACACACCTACTAGAAGCAGGAAGAGGCCCAGATACACTGCAGCAGGTACAAGGAACCCAAAACACACCACACCATTGATGTAGAGTAGAACAGAGAAGCTGGAGGCAGCAGGAAAAGAAAACAAAAGATTTCAGAGACACAGCTCAAGGTCCTCACTGAGGAATGCATGGCAAATATGGACAAGCTGTTTGGCATGGCCTCTTTTTCTGTTCCTGAGGCCCAGAAACATCAAAAATTAAAGATACAGGAGAAGGTAAAGTTAAGCTGGCCAGCAGGATGGCTGAGGGGCATGGGTCAGGAGGAGGACCATCTTCCCAATCCCCCCTGACTAAAATGGAGCACCTGAATGAGGACACCGTTGAACCAATAAGTGTCAGTGGTGTTGGAGGCATTGGCACCTCATTACCTGTAGAAACCAGCCATGTTATGTCATATAACTTCATGTTACATCCATGTCATGCTGTTAGGCAAACCACATCACATACATCACAGTGTGAAATACCCAATTGAGGTGTTTGGCCCACCCAGCCAATGCATTTTGTGACCTTTAGTGCACTCCATCAGCATGCAGTACTGAGTGCTGATAGTTATTGGAGACACATCTTGAATAACACATACACACATGTAGCAATGTCACAACATTGTAGTGCCTAAAGCAATTACATGTATTTGCAAGCTATTTTGACATATATGTCTTATAGATCACAGCCCAGGTGTCTCTGCGCTTGCTATTGTGAGTGATGTGCATCTGGGGCAACCAACAACACCATCACCTCCACCATGCTTATTCACCCCAACAGGCAGGAGAATCAGGACCTCACTGTAGGAGGCTGGTCTGGCTTATAGTAGGTACCCGACAGTTCTTACACCTTGTGCCAGGTCCAGTTATCCCTTATTAGTAGATTAGAAGGGTTCTAGCAGCTTAGGCTGATAGAGGTAGCTACAGCAGAGCAGTATAGGCTGAACTAGGAAACATGCAAAACTCCTACTATGCCACTTATATCATATAGGTACTATATCAGAAAAAAAAACAATACTCAAAGTTACTAAAAATAAAGGCACTTTATTTTAGTGACAATAATTCAGTCAACCCACAGGAGATTTCTTATTGGCTTCCAGTGCAGGGTGAAGGCAGCTGGACCTGGCACATGGTGTAAGTACCACAAGGTGCCCACTATAAGCCAGGCCAGCCTCCTACATTGGTGGTGCAGCGGTGGGATAAGTACTTGTAACTGCTTCACCACTTTGTCATGTGGTGCTTGTCATAAGAAAATCTTATCCCAAATAGTTCAGTATATGTACATTTAACCAAAACAGTTTACTTTTCTATTCTAAAACTTTCTATTAAGTTTCTGAAAAGTTCTGAAAACTTTTAAAAGTTTTCCAAAAGTTTGAAAAAGTTTTTTCTCTGTACTTTCAAAAGTTCAAAGACTTTATCTCTCTCTCTGTCTTAAACCTTTTTCTATCATGTCTTCAGTAGAGGATACTTCCAAAGTTGTTCAGGCAACTTATGAAAGTTTAAACTACAAGAGTTTGAGGGGTGTCTGCCAGGATAGAGGTTTAAGCATAGGTGAGAATCCAACATAAGAGTTTCTCTTTAACCTGCTCTTACAGGATGACCAGAATCCGTCTGGCCCATCACAGGAGAGGGTAGAAAAAGGGGAGGCTTCCCAGTCAGACTCAGAGGAGTTCCCTGAAGATGCTGGGGAGGGTTCTTACAAAGTCCTGCCCCCTATCAGGCCACCTAGTGACACTGGTAGTGTTAGAGGGTCACACATTAGTAGGGCATCTTTCACTCCTAAAGGCCAGGTTACTAGGATCCAGTCAGTTAGGGACAGGTCTCTCTCTGCCAATTCCCAAATCTCCTCTGTGTCCAAACATTCCCAAGTCTCCCACCCTGAGGATGACTTAATGGAAAGGGAACTCAGAAAGCTGTTGGTAGAAGAGACCAGACTGAAGCTGAAACAGCAGCAGCTGGCCTTAGACAGGGAATCCCTAGACATAGAGAGGGAAAGACAGATATTGGGGTTAGTTCCCCATGGTGGCAGCAGCAGTATTTCTGATAGCAATCCTGTTAGAGAGCAAGCTTCCAGGAATCTGCATAAGATAGTCCCCCCTTACAAGCAGGGGGATGACATTAACAAGTGGTTTGCTACACTTGAGAGGGCGTGTATGGTACAGTTGGTCCCTCAAAGGCAGTGGGCTGCTATCTTGTGGCTATCTTTCACTGGAAAGGGTAGGGATAGGCTCCTTACTGTCAGAGAAAGTGATGCCAATAATTACAGAGTTTTGAAAGATGCACTCTTGGATGGATTTGGCTTAACCACTGAACAAGACAGGATTAAGTTCAGAGACACCAGAAAAGAGACCTCTCAAGACCGTAAAGATTTTGTGGACTGTTCAGTGAAGGCCTTGGAAGGTTGGTTACATGGCAGTAAAGTTTCTGACTATGAAAGCCTGTATAATCTTATTCTCAGAGAGCATATTCTTAATAATTGTGTGTCTGATTTGTTGCACCAGTACTTGGTAGACTCAGATCTGACCTCTCCCCAAGAATTGGGAAAGAAGGCAGACAAATTGGTCAGAACAAGAGTGAACAGAAAAGTTCATACAGGAGGTGACAAGGATGGCAAGAAGAAAGATGGTGAGAAATCTCAGGATAAGCATGGGGATAAAGGTAAAACTAAGGATCCTTCTTCAAATCCTAAGCACTCTTCAGGGGTGGGGATAAATCATCTTCTTTCTCTTCTTCACAACCCACACACATTAAAAAGCCTTGGTGCTATGTGTATAAAAATAAAGGCCATAGGCCAGGGGACACGTCCTGCCCAGGTAAACCCCCTGAGCCTACCACCACTAATACATCAAACTCTAGTGTCTCTAGCAGTACTGGTAATAGTGGTGGGACTGCTGGCAATAGTCAAAATAAGGGTGTAGTAGGGTTCACTTATGGGTCCATCATAGAAACTGGGGTAGTCAGTCCCAAGACAGTTTCTGTCACACCTGGTGGTCTGAGGTAGAGTTTAATACCCATGCAGCCATGCTGGGTATTCCTGAGGAATTGCTACCTCTCATTTCAGCTGAAATGAAAAAGCAAAGGAGAGAAAGAGGCATGAAAACTCAGGATCCTTCTCCAACAACAGGTAAAAAAGGCATTAAAGTATCCCCTACCCACCCTTCCATTCAGGATACCATTCCTGTGGTGGGAGAAACCTCTCCTGGGGTGGCACCTGTACCAAGAGAATCATCAGCTTGCACAGCTGTTCTCCCTGAGGTGGAAGTACCTATGTGTGGGATAACCAATATTGATGAGAAAAAGTGCACTATTTTAGTTAACATGGAGCATCCCTCCAACCCTCCCAGAGAAACTTTAGTGCAGCCACCCTGCACTGTCTCACAACACTTAGGACAGCAGCCCTGCCCTAGTGTGGAGCTTATAGGACAGCATCCCTGCCTGCTCCAACTCAAGAGAAACAGCAACCCTGTTCTCTCTTACAGCCATATGGACAAAGTGTTTGTCCAGCTATGGCTTTATTGAGACAGCATCCCTGTCTGGCATTCTCATCACTTGATATAGGTCCAGTGGACAATTCCCACTGCTCTAAACTTAAACATACTAATAGAAACACTGAGAATATGACTTCACATTGTTGGCTAGCTAAAAAACTTCAAACAGGGTGGTTTACATCCCCACAGGGAAGTAACCATATAGTGCATGATAAAGAGAGTAACCAGTCTATTGGAGAGATACTCTCCACTTGTCACCGCTTAGACAATAAAGACTCAACTGGCCAAGGTTAGCCTTATTGTCCTTTGTTGGGGGGGTGGGGGGTTTGCATAGGAAGGTACCCTCTTTCTAGCCTTGTTACCCCTACATTTGGCCTGTTTGTGAGTATATGTCAGGGTGTTTTACTGTCTCACTGGGATCTTGCTAGCCAGGGCCCAGTGCTCATAGTGAAAACCCTATGTTGTCAGTGTGTTTGATATGTGTCACTGGGATCCTTCTAGCCAGGACCCCCAGTGCTCATAAGTTTGTGGCCTATATGTGTTCCCTATGTGGTGCCTAACTGTATCACTGATGCTTTTCTAACCAATGTTTATGCTCTTCTGCTTTCTAAAATTGTCACTGCAGGATAATGACTAATTTTACCAATTCTCATTGGCACACTGGTACACCCATATAATTCCCTTGTATATGGTACTTAGGTACCCAGGATATTGGGGTTCCAGGAGATCCCTATGGGCTGCAGCATTTCTTTTGCCATCCATAGGGAGCTCAGAAAATTCGTACAAAGGACTGCCACTGCAGCCTGAGTGAAATAACGTTCACGTTATTTCACAGCCATTTTTCACTGCACATAAGTAACTTATAACTCAGCTATATGTCTAACCCTCACTTGGTGAAGGTTAGGTGCCAAGTTACTTAGTGTGTGGGCACCCTGGCACTAGCCAAGATGCCCCCACATAGTTTAGGGCAAATTCCCCGGACTTTGTGAGTGTGGGGACACCATTACACGCGTGCACTACACATAGGTCACTACCTATGTGTAGCGTCACAATGGTAACTCCGAACATGGCCATGTAACCTGTCTAAGATCATGGAATTGTCACCCCAATACCATTCTGGTATTGGGGGGTCAATTCCATGATCCCCTGGGTCTCTAGCACAGAACCCGGGTACTGCCAAACTGCCTTTCTGGGGTTTCCACTGCAGCTGCTGCTGCCAACCCCTCAGACAGGATTCTGCCCTCCTGTGGTCTGGGCAGCCCAGTCCCAGGAAGGCAGAACAAAGGATTTCCTCTGAGAGAGGGTGTTACACCCTCTCCCTTTGGAAATAGGTGTGAAGGGCTGGGGAGGAGTAGCCTCCCACAGCCTCTGGAAATGCTTTGATGGTCACAGATGGTGCCCATCTCTGCACAAACCAGTCTACACCAGTTCAGGGATCCCCCAGCCCTGCTCTGGCGTGAAACTGAACAAAGGAAAGGGGAGTAACCACTCCCCTGACCAGTACCTCCTAGGGGAGGTGCCCAGAGTTCCTCTAGTGTGTCCCAAACCTCAGCCATCTTGGAATCAGAGGTGTTGGGGGCACACTGGACTGCTCCGAGTGGCCAGTGCCAGCAGGTGACGTCAGAGACCCCTCCTGATAGGTTCTTACCTCTCTTAGTAGCCAAACCTCCTTTCTTGGTAGCCAAGCCTCCTTTTCTGGCTATTTAGGCTCTCTCCTCTGGGCTTCTCCTCAGATAATGAATGCAAGAGCTCACCAGAGTTCCTCTGCACTTCCCTCTTCGACTTCTGCCAAGGATCGACTGCTGACTGCTCCAGGATGCCTGCAAAACCGCAACAAAGTAGCAAGACGACGACCAGCAACATTGTAGCGCCTCATCCTGCTGGCTTTCTCGACTGTTTCCTGGTGGTGCATGCTCTGAGGGCTGTCTGCCTTCACCCTGCACTGGAAGCTAAGAAGAAATCTCTTGTGGGTCGACGGAATCTTCCCCCTGCTAACGCAGGCACCAAAAGACTGCATCGCCTATCCTCTGGGTCCCCTCTCATTCTGACGAGTGTGGTCCCTGGAACACAGGAGATGGGTCCAAGTGTCTCCCACACTCCAGTGGCCCTTCTGTCCAAATTTGGTGGAGGTAAGTCCTTGCCTCCCCACGCCAGACAGCAAACCTATGTATTGCGTGATTTGCAGCTGCTCCGGCTTCTGTGCACTTCTCCAAGGATTCCTTCGTGCACAGCCTAGCCTGGGTCCCCTGCACTCCTTCCTGCAGTGCTCAACCCGCTGAGTTGTGACTATGAGTTCACAGAACTTCCAAGTGCCTGCTCTGGTACTTCTGCAGGTGCTGCCTGCTTCTGCACATTTAGTTTTAGTAACCCTGAGTATTGTGTTTCTAGTCATATAGTACCTATATGATATAAGAGGTATAGTCGGAGCTTTGCATGTCTCCTAGTTCAGCCTAAGCTGCTCTGCTGGAGCTACCTCTATCAGTCTAAGCTGCTAGAACACTACTAATCTACTAATAAGGGATAACTGGACCTGTCACAAGGTGTAAGTACCACCAGGTACCCTCTATAAGCCAGGCCAGCCTCTTACATTGGTGGTGCAGCGGTGGGATAGGTACTTGTAACTGCTTTACCACTTTGTCATTGGTGCTTTCCATAAGAAAACCATATTCCAAATACTTAATAATATACACAGTTATCCTAAACAGTCTAAGTCTCTTTCTAAAAACTTTCTACAAAGTTTCTAAAAGGTTTTAAAAAGTTTGGAAAAGTGTTTCTCTTTTCTTTAAAAGTTTCTAAACTTGTTTCTCTCTATCTTAAACTCTTTCTTGCAACTATGTCTGTAGTAGAGGCCACTCCCACATTATCCAGACACTTATGTCAATTTAAACTTTAAAAGTTTGAGGGGTCTCTGCATAGAAAGATGTTTAAGTATTGG
Source organism: Pleurodeles waltl (assembly GCF_031143425.1). NCBI lineage: Eukaryota > Metazoa > Chordata > Amphibia > Caudata > Salamandridae > Pleurodeles > Pleurodeles waltl. The sequence continues at coordinate 1,531,637,852 of NC_090444.1, forward strand.
TAAGAACCCTACCAAAGATCTTCTCCTTAGCCTTCTCCTAGAAAGTAACCAGAACCAGTCCGTCCCATCCCAGGGTCAGGAGGTAGAGGAAGAGGGTACCCAGGTAGAATCAGGGGAGAACCCTGAGGACTCTAGGGACGGTTCCTCCAAAGACCTGTCATCCAACAGGCCATCCAGTGAAACTGGTAGTGGGGGGAGGTCACACACCAGTAGGGCACCATTCACTCCAAAGGGCCAAGTAACTAGAGTTCAGGCAGTTAGAGACAGGTCCACTTCTGTCAATTCCCACATCACCTTTGTGTCAGAGAATTCCCAAGCCTCCCACCCTGAGGATACCACCCAAGGCAGGGAACTCAGAAAGCTGAGTTGGAAGAGGCCAGACTGAAGATGAGACAGCAGCAGTTGGCCTTAGACAGGGAGCCTCTGGATGTAGAGAGGGAGAGACAGAAGTTGGAGTTAGTTCCCCATGGTGGCAGCACCAGTATTCCTGATAGTCATCCTTTAAGAGAAACACCCAATATTGTCCCCCCTTACAAGGAGGGGGATGACATAAACAAGTGGTTTGCTGCACCTGAGAGGGCCTGTATGGTACAATTGGTCCCGAAAAGGCAGTGGACTGCTATCTTGTGGCTATCTTTCACTGGCAAGGGTAGGGCTAGGCCCCTTACTGTCAGAGAGAGTGATGCCAACAACTACAAAGTTTTGAAAGATGCACTCTTAGATGGATTTGGCTTAACCACTGAACAATACAGGATAAATTTCAGAGATAACGGAAAAGAGTCCTCTCAAGACCAGACAGACTTTGTAGACTGTTCAGTGAAGGCCTTGGAGGGATGGTTACATGGCAGTAAGGTGACTGACTATGAAAGCCTATATAATCTTATTTTGAGAGAGCATATTTTGAATAATTGTGTGTCTGACTTGTTGCATCAGTACTTGGTAGACTCAGATCTGACCTCTCCCCAAGAACTGGGAAAGAAGGCAGACAAATGGGTCAGAACAAGAGTGAGAAGAAAAGCTCATACAAGTGATGACAAGGATGGCAAGAAGAAGGATGGTAAGTCTTCTGACAAGGCTGGGGACAAATATAAAAAGCATTCTGAATCTTCATCAGGCCCACAAAAATCCTCTGCGGGAGTTGGGTCTAAATCCTCTCCTAACAATTAAAAGAAGCCATGGTGTTATTTATGTGAAAGTAAAGGCCATTGGGCAAGTAATTCCACTTGTCGAAAGAAAAACACCAAGGCTCCCACCACCACAACCCCAACTGCGACCTCTAGTGCGCCTAGTAATAGCAGTGGTGGTGGGAAGAATACCACAAAAAGCCAAGCAAAGGGTGTAGCTGGGCTCAATATTGGTAATGTAGGTGGAGTTTGTCTTGTTAGGGAGTCCACAGAGGCTGTTTTAGTGTCTGATGGTGGAATTGACTTTGCCACCTTGGTTGCTTGTCCTTAATATGGGTAAGTGTAGGAAAGAACCATCTTGCCTGGCATGTTACCCCATTTTTACTTGTGTGTCAGTTTGCTTTTGCCTGTGTCAATGGGACCCTGCTAGTCAGGACCCCAGTGCTCTTAGTTTGTGGCCTATATGTGTTCCCTGTGTTGTGCCTAACTGTATCACTGAGGCTCTGCTAACCAGAACCTCAGTGTTAATGCTCTCTCTGCTTTTAAAATTGTCACTGCAGGCTAGTGACCATTTTTACCAATTCTGATTGGCACACTGGAACACCCTTATAACTCCCTAGTATATGGTACCTAGGTACCCATGGTATTGGGGTTCCAGGAGATCGCTATGGGCTGCAGCATTTCTTTTGCCACCCATAGGGAGCTCAGACAATTCTTACACAGGACTGCCACTGCAACCTGAGTGAAATAATGTCCACGTTATTTCACAGCCATTTTACACTACACTTAAGTAACTTATAAGTCACTTATATGTCTAACCCTCACTTAGTGAAGGGTAGGTGCAAAGGTACTAAGTGTGAGGGCACCCTGGCACGAGCCAAGGTGCCCTCACATTGCTCAGGGCAATTTCCCGAGACCTTGTGAGTGCGGGACACCATTACAAGCGTGCACTATATAGGTCAATACCAATATGTAGCTTCACAATAATAACTCCGAAAATGACCATGTAACATGTCTAAGATCATGGAATTGTCCCCCCATGCCAAATCTAGTATTGGGGTGCCAATCCCATGCATCCCCGGGGCTCCAGCATGGACCCCAGGTACTGCCAAACTAGCTCTCTGGGGTTTTCACTGCAGCTACCGCTGCTGCCAACCCACAGACAGGCTTCTGCCCTCCTGGGGTCTGGGCAGCCCAGTCCCAGGAAGGCGGAACAAAGGATTTCCTCTGAGAGAGGGTGTTACACCCTCTCCCTTTGAAAATAGGTGTTAAGAGCCTGAGAGGAGTAGCCTCTCCTGGCCTCTAGGAATGCTTTGAAGGGCACAGATGGTGCCCTCCTGCATAAACCAGTCTACAACGGTTCGGGGACCCCAAACCCCTGCTCTGGTGTGAAATTGGACAAAGGAAAGGGGAGTGACCACTGCCCTGTCCACCACCACACCAGGGGTAGTGCCCAGAGCTCCTCCAGTGTGTCCAGAACTCCGCCATCTTGAATGCAGAGGTGTGAGGGCACAAGGGAGGCATCTGAGTTGCCAGTGCCAGCAGGTGACATTAGAGACCCCTCCTGATAGGTGCTTACCTGGTTAGGTGGCCAATCTTTCTCTGAGTTCTATTTAGGGTCTCTCCTGTGGGATTCTCTTCAGATAATGAATGCAAGACCTCACCAGAGTTTCTCTGCATCTCCCTGTAGGAAAGTACCATCTTGCCTGGCATGTAACCCTGATTTTACTGTATGTATGTTTGTTTTTGCCTGTGTCACTGGTATCCTGATAGCCAGGAACCCAGTGCTCATAAAGTGTGCCCTGTATGTTTTCCCTGTGTGGTGCCTCACTGTATCACTGAGGCTCTTCTAACCAGAACCTCAGTGTTTATGCTCTCTCTGCTTTTAAAATTGTAACTTCAGGCTAGTGACTCATTTTACCAATTCTGATTGACACACTGGAATACCCTTATAATTCCCTAGTATATGGTATCTATGTACCCTGGGTATTGGGGTTCCAGGAGATCCCTATGGGCTGCAGCATTTCTTTCGCCACCCATAGGGAGCTCAAACAATTCTTACACAGGACTGCCACTGCAGCCTGAGTGAAATAACGTCCACATTATTTCACAGCCATTTTACACTGCACATAAGTAACTTATAAGTCACCTACATGTCTAACCCTCACCTAGTGAAGGTTAGGTGCAAAGTTACTTAGTGTGAGGGTACCCTGGCACTAGCCAAGGTGCCCCCACATTGTTCAGGGCAATTTCCCCAGACTTTGTGAGTGCGGGGACACCATTACACTTGTGCACTACATATAGGTGAATACCTATATGTAGAGTCACAACGGTAACTCTGAACATGGCCATATAACATGTCTAGGATCATGGAATTGTCCCCCAATACCATTTTGGTATTTGGGGGACAATTCCATACATCCCCGTGGCTCCAGCATAGAGCCCGGGTACTGCCAAACTTGCTTTCCGGGGTCTCCACTGCAGCTGCTGCTGCTGTCAACCCCCCAGACAGGTTTCTGCACCCCTGGGGCCTGGGCAGCCTGGTCCCAGGAAGGCAGAACAAAGAATTTCCTCTGAGAGAGGGTGTTACACTCTCTCCCTTTGAAAATAGGTGTGAAGGGCTGGGGAGAAGTAGCCTCCCCCAGCCTCTGGAAATGCTTTGATGGGCACAGATGATGCCCTCTCTGCATAAGCCAGTCTACACCAGTTCAGGGATCCCCCAGCCCTGATCTGGCGTGAAACTGGACAAAGGAAAGGTGAGTGACCACTCCCCTGACCCGCACCTCCCAGGGGAGGTGCCCAGAGCTCCTCCAGTGTGTCCCAGACCTCTGCCATCTTGGATACAGAGGTGTTGGGGGACAATGGACAACTCTGAGTGGCCAGTGCCAGCAGGTGACGTCAGAGACCCCTCCTGGTAGGTGCTTACCTTTCTCAGTAGCCAATCCTGCTGACTGCTCCAGGATGCCTGCAAAACCGCAACAAAGTAGCAAGACGACTACCATCAACATTGTAGCGCCTCATCCTGCTGGCTTTCTCGACTGTTTCCTGGTGGTGCATGCTCTGAGTGCTTTCCGCCTTCATCCTGCACTGGAAGCCAAGAAGAAATCTCCTGTGGGTCGACGGAATCTTCCCCCTGCTAACGCAAGCACCAAACTTCTGCATCACCGGTCCTTTGGGTCCCCTCTCATCCCGACGAGCGTGGTCCCTGGGACACAGGAGCTGGTTATAAGTGTCTCTCACTGTCCAGTGGCCCTTCTGTCCAAATTTGGTGGAGGTAAGTCCTTGCCGCCCCACGCCAGGCAGTAATCCTGTGTACTGCGTGGTCTGCAGCTGCTCAGGCTTCTGTGCACTTTTCCAAGACTTCCTTTGTGCACAGCCTAGCCTGGTTCCCCAGCACTCCGTCCTGCATTGCCCAACTCGCTGAGTTGGACTCCGATGTCGTGGGACCCTCCTTTGTGACTCTGAGTCGACTGTTGTCCTCAGACATTCTAAGTGCCTGTTCCGGTACTTCTGCGGGTGCTGCCTGCTTCTGCGGGGGCTCTCTCTATTGCAGAGCACCCCCTCTGTCTCTACCTCCAAGGGGCGATATCCTGGTCCCTCCTGGGACCCAGCAGCATCAAAAATCCTTAACTGCGACTCTTACAGCTAGCAAGGCTTGTTTGCAGTATTTCTGCGTGGAAACACTCCTGCATCCTCCAGCATGCCGTGGGACATTTTTTGACCAAAGGAGAAGTTCCTGGCACCTTCCATTGTTGCAGAATCTTTGGCTTCTTCCACCCGGAGACAGCCCTTTTGCACCTTCATCCCTTCCTTTGCAGGTCCTCAGGTCCAGGAATCTGTCTTCAGTGTTTTGCTGGCAGTTGTGGTTCTTGCAGAATCCACTACATTACTCCTACTTTTCCGGGTCTTGGGGTGGGGTATCTTGGGCACCCTTACTGTTTTCTTACACTCCCAGTGACCCTCTACAAACTACACTAGGCCTGGGGTTCATTTGTGGTTCGCATTCCACTTTTGGAGTATATGGTTTGTGCTGCCCCTAGGCCTATTGCATTCTATTGTATTCTACAGTGTTTACACTACTTTTCTAACTGTTTACTTACCTGATTTTGGTTTGTGTGTATATTTTGTGTATTTTACTTACCTCCTAAGGGAGTATATCCTCTGAGATATTTTTGGCAGATTGACACTAAAATAAAGTACCTTTATTTTTAGTAACTCCGAGTATTGTGTTTCTTATGATATAGTGCTATATGATATAAGTGGTATAGTAGGAGCTTTGCATGTCTCCTAGTTCAGCCTAAGCGGCTCTGCTATACCTACCTATTTCAGCCTAAGCTGCTAGAACACTACTAATCTACTAATAAGGGATAACTGGACCTGGCACAAGGTGTAAGTTCCATCAGGTACCCACTATAAGCCAGGCCAGCCTCCTACACATGCTGTGCTCTAATATAGCCTAGGTAGAAATTATAGTAGTGACTCTAGTGCCAATATGGTAGCATTATTTTTATGATTCGCTCTCCTTGTCACAATTTTAATCTTGTTATGCTTCATCGTCCCGGTTATTGCAGTACATGCTTTATTATAGAAGATGCAGTTACTTCATTAATATTTTATTGAAACCTATACTGCCTCTGAATGCCCTTCTATATGTGAGACTAATGTAACTGAGAGAAACGGATGCGATCTGAGTGACCACGATTTCCCTGAGGAGTCAATTGTGTCATGCGCTCAGCTGTCCAACCATCCCTACTCTAGGGTATAGATGAGGCACTTCTAGTTAGCCGGAGCAAAACCCAGACTTGGCTAACAGGTGTCACCTGTAGTGGTTTAGACTCAGTCCTCCACACCGCATATGAGTCTGCCGCTCAAGTCCAGTAGTCTCATTAGAATAAAGAGAGCCTATGTGACATGGTGACTCCAACGTTTGGTCAGGCTCTAATTTTTCGGGTCCTCCTGAGTGTCTCACTACATACAAAGACACCTCGGTACTATATACGGAGACGTCCGCGGTATTGAGGATTTTCCTCCTCAGCTAAGTAGGGAGTGCCTAACAAACGCTGTAGGTTGTTCAAGCTTGAACTCTAAAAGAATAATCCTCATTTGTGCGTTTATCTCTGAACAGAGATTACCATTTGTTATGTCGAATCCACAACAGGTAGCAATTGCAGTCAATATGCGACCACTCCTTACTACACATTTACTGGCACATGGCCTAACTGCCCAGGGGATCCAGTCACATTTGTTGTTGAAGCTCACCCAGCCTACAGAACAGAATGTTTTTATTCTTTGGTCATATTTCCTGCAGCTGATTGGAACACAAATACATTTCATCACTATACACCTGTAAACACACCTGCACAATACAGAGCATAGGCATATCTAGAAATACCTCTATATTATCAAGAACAAAATAATTGGCTTGATGGCGCATTACCCCACACTATTTTACACGTTATGTTAGGTCCTCTAAATAATGATGGTCCTACCTGGCCTTTATTGCCCACCTATACACCTCATTCTGCTGCGGCAAACTTAACTGCAGCTGAAGACTGCCACTTATATGCTGACCTGACAGCAATATATAGACGATTAGTACAGTTTGTAATGCAAACATTAAACACTAACCCAGCACGTGCTGCTCCAGCGCAACCACATGCAGTAACACCAGGTATTAATCCTGCAACTGTACATTCGATCATGGGTAAAGTACCCGCCAAATGAGAAGAAATTCTGATTTGGTTAGCTCAAAAAATACATGCACTGGAAGCAGTATTTTCCCATAGGGGACCTCAGGATAAACACAGAATATTAACTATGTGCTTGCCATTTGGGATGGTCCCCACAATAGATAGCTGTAATACTTGGGGCACGGTATTTGTCACGCTCTATACTACCGCACACGGTGCACCAACACTTGCCAATTTACCAGAAGTGTTGAAACAAATTCAAGATGAATACGGGGCTGCCCCGGCCCTGGATTTGGGGATGCAACTGATGGGCAATTTTGCCACAGTATCCTCAATTATATTAAGTAACCTTAAAGGGGAAGCGGTCGCATGCAGCTCTGGGACGTTCTTCCACAGGATCAAGAACGTGAGCTGCCAAAGATTATCGCAGAGACCTACTTTAGCATTGGTCAAGGTAGTCTGGGGGCCAGACCCACAAAACCACAGTTACAGGGTAAATCTAGTAAATGTTCTACCAAGCAAGCTCCTGAGGGTACTAAGAAACCCTGAGACAAAAAACAACAAACATCTAAAGAAGAAAGGGGAGAATCTCCACATACAGAGACCCCACAAAATAGATATAATCTCAGAAATAGATATAATGTAAAAATGCCTGACAGATATCAATATACTGATACACGCCAATCTCATTCCTTTCAGGACTCAATGGAAAAACGCAGTGAGAGAGGTGGGCGGTCAGAGCGAACAACTGAGTATGTGAAACTGAGAAAGGAATCACAACGCTCAACAGAAGTTTCTGTTAAAAAAAAAAGAGAAATTTCCCCAACAAAAACCCTAATTCAAAAGGAAAAAACTGGCAGCAGTTGCAGTTCGACATGCCACTCAAGAAGAGGGCTCTATTGAAGAACAAGAAGTGGGCATTAGCGTTATTAGACAGCACGGCAGAGGTCACAAAAGTTCACAGGAATCTTCTAGAGCATCTGGAGGTGAAAGCAATCAATGACTTCCTACAAGTAGAAACTCTTGACATGCGTGTCTCCACACCTGATAGGGTGTACAAAGTAACATTACAGCTAGAAGGAGACATTGAAGGCACAATCAATGCAATCTTTTGGTACTGCGTCATAAACATATATGATATTCTACTGGCTGAAACTAATTGCCACCTGAATTTGTCTGTACTTGCTCATATGGGGAAGATGTTATCAAACCTTCTTTCTCACCCCTTGTTCCCAAGGAGCTAACAGACCATCGATTGGGCATTGGCGCTGGCACCCGCGTTATATCGCAACCACTAAGGATGGGATAAAGGTTTCCCCTATTATGTAACCCCTATTAAAAATCAACCTCGAACACAACCCCAGTATCCAATACAACACAATGCTAAAGCAGCTGTGAGGGAAATCCTCACACAACTGGAGTACTAGGGCTTAATCGAACCCTGTGTCTCACCAATGAATAATCCCTTATTCCCAGTAGCTAAACCGGACCATTCGTACAGAATAGTCTTAGACTACAGACATTTAAACAGTCAAACACACACACACGTAAAATATAAAACTGACATAGCAGAACACTCATGAACAACATAGTGCGTAAAAAATACAAAACCACACTGGAAAGTTCCAGTGGTTTCTTCTGCCAAAATATAGCACCTGAGAGTAGAGACTTAACAAATTTCAGCTCACTAGGCTCCCAGAAAGTTTTTTGTTGTTTACCTCAGGGGTACTAGAACAGTCCAGGACTGTTTGCAGCTCGTATGACTTCAATATTGCACAACATTGGCCTGGAAGCATTGTCCTATGTAGATGATATCTACCTCACGGATAATGAATTACTGCAACATTTAACATTTAAGATGGGTAGCCTGCATTGTAGTGGGAGTTGCAGAGTTCCGCTACAAATTCAATAAAAAAAAACAAAAATAGCCTTCCTCAGAGTCCTGTTTCTGGGATATGTGCTATCAAGTGAAGGAAAGACCCTAGCTCCACAAGTCTTGGAAAAATGCACACAGTTACAACCTCCATATAGAATTTTAAAAGTCCAGTCCCTATTGGGTTTTCTAAATTTTGGCAGAACCTATATTCCAGAATATGCATTGTGCATAAAACCTTATATGACCTAATACATCCTGACTTTTCAAGTACATTTTGGATAGTCGAACACACACACATTCTCAGAGCTTTACAAGCAGACATGCTTGCAGCACAATACCTACACACAAGGGACTATAAAAAACATCTGGTCATCAAAGTAATTGCTAGTGCCAATGGTTTCACCTACGTAACTTTCACTGAGGGTGAGACAGTCCTGATTGCATACAGATCACATTTGTATTCAGCAGCAGAACAACGCTTTGCTCCCACTCACAACTGTTCAGATGGCCGTCATTAAGGAAAGACCACTAGCGCAAGGCAAATACATTACTATTGTCTCTCCAATCCCAGCCCTTGAGGCTGTTACCAAAGTCAGTGTTCCTAAAGCTAAAGCATTACATCCGCAGTGGAGTCAGTGGGCAACGTCTTTGACAGCCACTGGTGTAGACTACATTTTTGACCCAAAATTACAAACTCAAACATTTTTGCAATATGAACTAGAATACCCACTTCCAGCAAATTCATTGCCTATTGATCAATATCAAAGAGTCATGTGTACCGATGGCTCAGCACAAACTGCAATTGGCACAAAACATCAATACTCCGCTGCTTGCGCTGTCGTCAGTAGCTATTTGGAGGGTAATAAATTTTGTCCCCAGCATACATACACGCAAACCCTAGGGGATTGCACAGCACAACTAGCAGAGCTAAATGCTCTGGTGATGGCACTGGAACACACGGATCCTGCACAGCTAACACTGATCGTCTGTGATTCATATTACTGTGTCTAGTCCTTCAATGAATACATTACTGCTGCCAGAATGGGTTCAGTGATTCCAAAGGCAACACCATTAAACACAGACTTCTGTGGGGGAAAAGTAGCAGATCTAAAGGAAATGCTACCAAATGTCCATGTTGTACATGTACTTGGACACCAGCATGTTCGAATACATGTTGCTGGAAATACACTGGCTGATGAAGACGCCAAATCAGCTGTAGCTATGGCTGCTGTTGCTGCAGTAACCCGTTCTGGAACAAAACCAGACAATGAGATATGGGCTGCTGTGAAAGCCACGGCTGAAGGCATGCCCTATCCAAAATCATTTCCTGCTAAATATTCCTACCGGATGGGAGGCTGCCTTGACAGCAAAGTAAAAATACCAGGCATGGGGGTTCAAGTAGTTGCCAACAAAGACATAAGCTCAGAGTTGATTAAAGCAGCACATGAGGGGGTAGCATCTGCCCATGATGGTGTGGTGGCGGCAATATCATTATTGTAAGCACGTTATTGGTGGCCTGGTCTATACAAACAGGCCAAACAGTATGTCCTTTGTTGTGACATCTGCCAACAAATCAAGGGTTCCACCGTCAAATGCCCATGCAGACTCCCCTCTTAATTTAAACAAATCATTACAATGTGTGTACTTGGACCATTGTGGTCCTCTAACACCAGACAGTGCATACAAATACGTCTTAGTCACTGTTGACACTTGCTCCTGAGTTCTATGGGTGTGGCCACAATGCTCGGCTGGTGCTCAAACTGTAATTAAAGATTTGCGAGTCTTTATCTGTACATTTGCAGTTGCGGCTTTCCACTTGGAAGAGGGCCCTGCTTTTGCCTCAAGGGCATTTAGGGACACCATGGCTTCATTTGGAGTCCAACTGCATTACTTGTCTTCATTTCATCCTGAGGGAAATTGTGTCGTGGAGCGACAAAACAGTGATTTAAAGCAGTCCTTAACAGCCAGAGTCTTAGGAACAGATCGTAGTTGGCTTAATCACCTGTATGGAGTCAAGAGAGCATTTAACAATCTGCCTAGAAGGTCCCTGGGGAGTCATACTTCATACGAGTGTCTGTTCGGAACTCCAATGTATGTTTCAGATCTTGATGGTCCTGGCGTGGAGGTGGAAGAAACATCTTTTAACATAAATGAACATGTCACTGTCTTGCAGGAATTACAACAGTTCCATGAAAACAACGCTTCTGCCAGTGCTGTCTCCACAGGAATTAAGGATGTACAGAGAACACCTACCGGCTAGATTCCTAAAGTTGGGGATCTAGTATGTGAAAATGTTGCTGTGGAAAAGAGGCTTGGACCTTCTTATTGTGCACCGGTCCTAGTCTTGGGAATACACGGTACCAGAACTGTCATTCTACCACCGTTGGCTGGTGCTAAAGTAAATCGCTTTGTATCTGTCGACAATGTCAAGTCACACCATGTGGCCGATCCTGCACAGCAGACCAAGAAGAGCAGCCAGTAGTTCCTGAATCCCTCTCACTACTGGTCAAGAAGTTCCTCTACAAGTTCTGAGCAGCAATGTTGACACCTCTCCGAGCTTGGGGAGGGTGGAAAATGATCTTGCATTAGTTCTACTAACATCTGTTACAATAAACAATACTGAAAGTACTGATCAATTCGATACAACTTCAAAACAGACTGATGGCCTCATTTATATGAACCACCACCGGAGACACATACCAGTTCTCCTCCTACAAATACAGCTCCAGCTTTTGCACAAACTGCTTCTGGATACTTTGCCGACGCCAACTACACTTTCTCTGACTCATTTGCCTCTTCTACATCTGAACAGCCAAAAACATGTAAGCTGATAAACTAGCTTAAAACAAATTACTTTATTTTCACATGGAACTATCTGTGGGTTTCTTTGACTATACTAGCTTTCCTCCTATGGTTTGGCTTTGTTATAACGTTCTTTTTATTGATACATGGTCATTTTCTTCCTGAAAGATCAACAGTTGAACTGGTGGATGAGGTCCCAAAACCCAATTTTTCTTCTCACAAGGTCTGCAGAGACTTGTCTTTTGTTAACATTTCCGCTATAGCAATTCCTGATGGAATTGTTTGGGATAAGGTCACATTTGATATATACAGCCATACGGAGGTCATTCAAATACCATATGTGTTTAAAACTGTTGATTCCATGATGACTGAATTGCAGTATTTTACTGCATTTGAAAGTGAATGTGTTTATCAATCTAAAGAGAATTATGGTGATATGTTTTGCTATAATTATTATGGACACCATTTCATTCACGGAGGAAGTATCCCAAAGACTATTTTTAATTAGACACAATGGGAACATTGACAAACTCCACCACAAGGGAGTTCTAAAACATATTCTGAAAAGTTTGGATATTTTTCTGGGAACAATGTTAAAAATGCTGAGTCATATTATTTCAAATTGTCATCAATGGTAAATGTACACATATTATTAAAAGATACAAAATCCATTTATTTGTATTCCTTTGTTTACCGGTTGACTATAGTAGGCTATGAATATTGGCTGAAGTCGATTGACTTAAAAAGTGTGTGGGGAACTAGAAATTGGCAAAAAAGGGGGAATGAAGCTTTGTTTAGAGCATTCCTGATACCTATTCAAATTATATTTTAAATGAAACTGTACAACAAACAAGTTTCTTAGGCTTAGCAAAAATTAAGGATTTGACTGTGCCCAGTATTCCTGCCCCTGCAAAATTTTACAAATGGCAAAAATATATTTAAATGCAACTGAAGATCAGCTCGATGAATGGGTCATGAATGGCAGTTTAATGCTCATTGTCACATCCTGGCTGGTGGTTATTGTGGTCAATAGATACCAATGGGTGTCATAAACATTTTATATAAACTCCACGGGAGGTTTTAGAATTGGTATGCCGAACCCTCGCTATGCGTCATCTGAACATGCGAGTATAGTAACAACATACAGTGTAGGGAAATTATGCCAGCAGTGGTTGATGAGTTCCTCACTAGATCCTGTTAGAGAACACCTCAGTCTCCTGTCTAATAACACTGACTTACAGGACTTCCTGTTAGGCCCCAGAAAACAATGCAGAAAGTGCTTCTTATACGCAGTATATAATGAAATTTGGAAGCTTTCCCAACAAAAAGCTGCGGCCCAGTTAAGGCAACTAGACCACGAGAACATACATAAAGGCATTAGCTGTTGTAGATAATGGGATTAATACTCTGTCTTGCTTCTTCTGCAATAGACATAACACAAAGTGATATGTCTTCCTTACACCACAGACAGAGTCAACTAAGGTCCATTATGTAGTTGGGTTGGACGCTTCAAACATTGAAAGCCCGTTGTGTTCCATGGCAACAGGTTAGCACAAGGGATATATTTTCTACATTTAATTTAATGTGACAACAACAACTAATGGCTAAGAAAGAAGCGACTTATGTCATGTTAAAGTTGCCTTTTACTGTAACTGAAATACCATCTGCTGAGTGGTAAATACACGGGGTCATTAATCTGCCTATTTCAACACTCCAATTCACGTCCTGTTTAAAAAACATTCCAGTAGGCAGATATGAAAGGCTGGGAGATAGTTACATTCATGAGGTGTGGGAGCTGCCCTTCCCATACAAATGTCTCATTGGCATGAAAGAGGTCTTTCTTAGCGGCAGTGAATGCAAGACTTCTGTCAGCCATTCGATGGTTTGTAAACAGCTGTCCTTGCATGGGGCGTGTAACGCTTCAGCAGCGAACTTGGCTTGTTATCTGAAGGGAGTTCAAGTCCCCTTGATTAGACCTGTATTCCAGGTGCTTTCAATTGGCAGCCCCATATTGCTACTTCTAATGTGAATTTGACAAGTTAAGCAGACTCACAGCTTTATTGTTCCAAAAACATGTGGTGCCCACATCTGCACGCGAGACCTACGCACTTCAGGTGGCTTGGTCATCGGCAGAGATACAGTCCTTTTTAAGTACTAACTTTCTGAGAAACTTTGATGAGCTTGTGGGACAAATATTTAATGCATTTAGTACTTCTGGAATCACACATTTCTTTAAGGATGTTGGTTCTGGTTTCACTCATACCATCTCCTATATACTCGCTTTAATACCATCAGCCATCTACTCAATATTCTCCAGTATTTTCAGGGGATTTCAAATAACTTTGGCTATAATAAGTGGCATTTTGCTTTTGCTACTTTTTCTGTGCAATGGCTGTCCCGCCGCAACAAGGAGGAATGAAAGCACTCCCACCAGCGCAGCTGTGTCATGAATGCATGAATGAGTACTTCGGAGCAACACTCCTGGAGCAATTGGAGTGTGACTGGTCTCTTTCATTCAGATTGATTTTGCATTGTGTGCAGCCCATGTTTCGGTGCCTCTGGTGCTCTTTCAAACATGGATTGAAAGTTTGTCTTTCTATGTAGCGCTTGCTTTCATTGGACGCTGATCTGTTGATGTTCTTGCTGAGGGTACATTACCAGACATGCGTGTTGAGGGTGCGTTTGCTGCGGGAAGCTGCTTATGAGTCACCCTTCATGGGTGATGCAGCTCTGTACTCATTATTGGGCACACCACGGAATGCTACTGACTTGGCTAACGGTCAGGGTTTGGAACATGAATGCACCTTGGTCCTTCTTGGCAATGAGTTTCTTACTTTATGACCTGCCGAAGTAGATTTCCGGTCTTCAATTATCCCGGATTCAATTGGCAACTTCCCAAATGACTCTGACTTTTGAAATTCAGCCTTTTTACGCCACAAGTTAACATTTTTAAATTGTTCTTTTATATATCACCAAGTGTCTTTTAACTTGTCATTATTGACATTTTTACATATCTGAGGTTGAATTTTTGTAGCTTTTATATATAAATAGGCTTTGAACTTCCTTTGAACCGGCAAGGGGAGGGTGTTGTGTAGCCATTTTAGTTATAGCTCCATGCACATTATTTTAGCACACTAGGCCTGCCGATGTGCACTTTAATCTAGATATATTTTATTCAGCTTTGTTTATTATTTTAACAATAGCCACATTTGCGGTCTTGTTTTATTGCTCCCTATCACGCTGATCTTTGCCTAGGTCAGCACTGCATTCTTAAACAAGACATTTCTTTCACTTTGTGCTTTTCTCAAGGCTGCAGTAAGATAAGTTGCAGGTAAACGTGGTAACGCTTTGTCTCTGGTATTCATGAAAACATACACATCCTTACATAGGGACATTTTCTCAGAACATCATCTATTTTATTATGACAACACTTCTCAACCCCATACACGTTAGAGGGAGATTACAGCCAGATGACCACGACTGTATGCTGACTGGTAAACGCTTCGCTACAGCTGCTTATGCAGACTTCAATCCTCTTGTTCAGGTATGAGGGATGATGTCTTCCAAGGGGAACCTGAAGGGCAGAAATAGAGCTTAACATACTGTGCTCTAATATAGTCTAGGTAGGAATTATAGTAGTAACTCTAGTGACAATATGGCAGCATTATTTTTATGCATCACTATCCTTGTCACAATTTTAATCCTGTCATGCTTCATCATCCTGGTTATTGCAGTACATGCTTTATCTAAGATGCAGTTGCTTTCATTAAAACCTTATTGAAACCTATAGCGCCTCTGACTGTCCTTGTATATGTGAGACTAATGTAACTGAGAGAAACGGATGCGATCTGAGTGACCACAATCGCCCTGAGGAGTCAATTGTGTCATGCGCTCAGCTGCCCAACCATCCCTACTCTAGGGTAGAGATGAGGTACTGTTAATTAGCCAGAGCAAAACCTGGATTAGGCCAACAGGTGTCACCTGTAGTGGGTTAGACTCAGTCCCCCACAACACAGGCGATCCTGCTGCTCAAATCCAATAGTCTCATTAGAATAATGAGAGCCTACGTGACAGAGTGATGGGAGTGAAGGTGGGGGTGTGAGATGGCATACAGGTATGGGGGGTGATAAGTAGTAAGTATTGACTTACCAGTGTCCAGTCCTCCTGCAACTCCAATGAGTCCATCAGGATGCAGGATTGCCAAGACTTGCTCCTCCCATGCTGTGAGCTGTGGGGCAGGAGGTGGGATTCCACCACCAGTCATCTGGATGGCGAGCTGATGCCTTGCTGCTATGGAATGTACCTTCCTCCGTAGGTCTCTCCACCTCTTCCTGATATCGTCCCTTGCTAGTGGATGCTGTCCCACAGTGTTCACCCTGTCCACGATTCTCCACCATAGCTCCATCTTCCTGGCAATGGATGTTTGTTGTATGTGTGCTCCAAACAGCTGTGGTTCTACCCTGACAATTTCCTCCACCATGACCCTTAACTCCTCATCAGTGAAACAGGGATGCCTTAGTGGGGACATGGGTGTTGCGTGGTGTGTGTTGGTGTGAGGGTATTGAGTAATTTGGTGGGGTGTGTGATGTTGGATGCGTGAAGGATGCATGGGTGTATGTGGCATGTGTGTTTAGTTGGCTCAGTGGTCTTGGTGTCCGTCTGGTGGCAATTGTTTTGATCCGTTAGGGGTTGTGGGTAATGTAGGAGTGTGTTTTATAGTGCTGTGGGTGGGTTTGGTGTGTTTATCAGTGTAAGGTGTGTGTTTTTGGTATTGGGCAATGTTGTGTAGTTTAGTATTTGGGTGTCCATTCTGAGCACACCGGCATGTACCGCCAATGGTTTAGCGCCACTGAATGTCTGCTGTGTGATTCGTGGGTCATGATGTAGTGGGTGTTGTTTTGTTGGTAGAACAGTATAGCTGTTGGTACTGACAGTTTAACACTGATCTTTGGGCTGGCAGATTTGTGTATGCGGCAGTATTCTGTTGGATTGGTGTGTGTGTGTCATAATATGTGGAATGGATATTCACCACTGCAACGGTATGTTGGCGGCCGTCACCATGGCGGTAAGTGGGATTTACCGCCAATGTCATGATGAGGGCCTGAGTATTTTCTTTCATGTGCATGAGTACTATGTAATACAGTGGTATTGCATGAGCCTTGCATGTCTCCTAGATAAACCTTGGCTGCTCATCTACAGCTACCTCTAGAGAGCCTGGCTTCTAGATACTGCCTACACTACACTAATAAGGGATAACTGCACCTGGTATAATGGTGTATGTACCATAGGTACCCACTACACACGAGGCCAGCCTCCTGCAACCCTCTTTTTCCAGACCCGAGGGACCACTCCAGAACTGACAGCCATGCATCCTCTAGGATCCGTAGAAGAGCTGCAAGACAGGAGGGAAGAAAGGAAGTTAAAGTTAGAGCTTGGCAGGCCTGCCAAGGAGCAGGCCTAGCCCTTGCCAAATTTGAAAAAGAGCAAGTCCTCGCCAGTTTGGACAACAAGCAAGCTCTGACTGAGAAGAGAATAGCTATGGAAGAGAAAAAGATTTCCCTTGAGCTTAGTCTCAGAGAATTGGACATGAGAGCCCCCCACAAATGGGGTCCAACGACAGTAATGATGGCAGTGCCCCTGCAGAGCCTTCCATTGAGAGTAGAGGTCAAATTCCCAAGGATTCCCAGGTGGGGGGTGACACTGACAAATGGTTGGCAGCCTATGAGGTGGCTTTGAAGGTACACTGTGTCCCCAAAGAGAGCTTGGGAGGTAGTTTATGGTGGTACACGCTCAACTTTTGGGAGGGACACCTCCTTTACACTGGATGTGGAGGATCAGATTAACTACCCTGCCATGAAGACCTTGTTGGTCAAGAGGTTTGGACTGACCCTGGAAAAATACCACTGGAGGATTAGGGCCTGCCGCAAACTAGCCTCACAAAAATGGTAGAATTCTTAGACTTAGCGGGTAAGGCCCTGAAGGGTTGTGTGTAGTATGGTCAAAGAATATAAGGGATTGTACAACTTGCTCTTGAGCAAACAGCTCCTCAAGACCTGTGTTATCGACCTGCCCCAACACTTGGTAGTTAGCAGTTGGTGGATTGCTAGAAATTTGCTGAGGAAGTGGATCTCTGATTTAGTACCTTAGTGTCCAAAAAGACCACTGGCAGGGACTCCTAAAAGGGGGCCAGGGTCACCACCAAAAGAAATAGGGAGTGACAACAAGAAGGAGACTTCTATCAGTCCCCAAAGATATTCCCCAGGGAAAGGGTCTGGCCCGAATCCCCACTTCCCTAGACAAGAGCCCACACAGAAGACCCCTACGTGCTACAAGTATCACAGATATGGACACTAAAAGGAAGATCCTAAGTGTCCAAAGAGAGGGCCCCCACCCACTTGAGGAAAGGCTCAGGGATGACAAGCATAGTAAAAGGGGATGAAGGAGTACAATAATACAGAAAGTATAGGAAGAGATTCACCATCAATGAGCAGGGATGGAGGTTCTGAGGGATACAGGGACCAGCATGAGTCTGGTAAGGAATCAGCTAGTCTCCTAAGAGCAGGTAATTCCCCAAGCCACTAACGAGGTAGTGGTGGCTGCCAACCGATAGGGTTGTTTTCCAGTGGCCTAGGTGCCATTTGAATGGGGGGAGTCTCAGGCCTGTTAAAGTTTGCTGTGAGCCCTGCCTTGCCAGTGGCTTGTCTGTTGGGTAATGACCTGAGGCACACTATCTGGAAAGAAGTGCTCCAGCTCATGCAAAGCTGTTGGGGCTACCTAAATAAATCTGTGCTGCCACAAGGTCCATGGCTATACAAGAAGGTAGCCAGAAAGGGCTGGAGTGTGGAACAATGGCCCAGCCCCTTGCTAAGCGGGAGAGAGGATGAGGATGGTAGAAATCTGTTTTTGGAATGTACCTCCGGTGAGATGGATGGGGACCTGGCCAAGGCTGCCCCAGCATCCACTGAAGAGGACATTTCTCCTCCTGGTGCCCTGCCCATGCATTCAGAGTGGCAAGGAAAAGGTGGCCTCCACCAGGGAGGAGTTCTGTAGGGCACAAGAGGAGTGCCCCCACCCTAGAGGACCTGAGGCAGCAAGCTGAAGCCCTAACAGCTGGGACTCATCAACATTCCTGGGAGGATGATCTTCTGTACAGTGATCCTAAGGCTCCTGGCCAGGGGGCCCACTGGGCCCTAATGGTTGTCCAGTGTTATTGGGCCTTTCTACTGGAATTGGCCAATGACATTTCCCTGGCAGAACATTTAGGTTGGAACAAGACCTTTGCATGGCTTGCTCCTCACTTTCATTGGCCCAGACTCAAGGTCTCCTCAGATGCATTCTGCAGGACCTTTATGACCTGCCAGGCCAATGACAAGGTGGGGCAGAAACTTAAAGCTCCCCTTAACCCCTTGCCTGTTGTTGACATTCCCTTTGAGACGGTGGATATTGACATTGTAGAGCCTAAAGACCCCAGGCGTCCACAGGGCACAGGTTTATCCTGATGCTGGTGGATCATGCTACTCAGTAACCAGAGGCAATCCCTTTGAGGACCACGACTGTACAGACGGTGTTGAAGGCCATGATGGGGATCTTTACCCAAGTTGGCTTCCCCAAGGACATGGTGTCTGACAGGGGCACGAACTTCATGTCGGCTTAAATGCAGGCCATGTGGAAGGAACATAGACTGACATATGATTTCTCAACCCCATACCACTCCCAAACTAATGGTCTTGTTGAAAGATTCAATAAGACCCTGAAAGGCATGATCAGAAGCCTGATGGAGGCCCTGAGGAAAAAGTGGGATGTCCTCTTACCATGCCTTTTGTTTCACTACCAGGAGGTCCCTTAGAAAGGAGTGGGGTTTTACCCCTCTGAACTTCTATCTGGGAACCCAGTCCGGGGACCTCTAAACTTGGTCAAGGAGGGCTGGGAGCAGTCTCCCAAAAGAGCTCCTGCAGATGCAGTAGGCTACATGCTGGTCTTCCAGGGACAAATGGGCAAGTTGTGGAAGCAAGCCTCTCTCAACTTCAAAGCCAGTTAGGATGTTATGAAGAAGTGGTATGACAGCAAAGCCAATCCTGTGGAGTTTACACCTGGGCAGAAAGTGTGGGTGATGTAGACTGTACAATCGTGGGCCCTCCAGGACTGATGGACTTGGCCATATCAGATGATTGAGAGGAAAGGGAGACCACCTACCTTGTGGATCTCAAGACCCTGATGCAGCCCCTAGGGGTACTAGAGATCAATTGCCTCAACTTTGAACTTTGCCTCCCTTTGAACCGGCAAGGGGAGGGTGTTGTGTAGCCATTTTAGTTATAGCTCCATGCACATTATTTTAGCACACTAGGCCTGCCGATGTGCACTTTAATCTAGATATATTTTATTCAGCTTTGTTTATTATTTTAACAATAGCCACATTTGCGGTCTTGTTTTATTGCTCCCTATCACGCTGAACATTGCCTAGGTCAGCACTGCATTCTTAAACAAGACATTTCTTTCACTTTGTGCTTTTCTCAAGGCTGCAGTAAGATAAGTTGCAGGCAAACGTGGTAACGCTTTGTCTCTGGTATTCATGAAAACATACACATCCTTACATAGGGACATTTTCTCAGAACATCATCTGTTTTATTATAACAACACTTCTCAACCCCATACACGTTAGAGGGAGATTACAGCCAGATGACCACGACTGTATGCTGACTGGTAAACGCTTCGCTACAGCTGCTTATGCAGACTTCAATCCTCTTGTTCAGGTATGAGGGATGATGTCTTCCAAGGGGAACCTGAAGGGCAGAAATCGAGCTTAACATACTGTGCTCTAATATAGTCTAGGTAGGAATTATAGTAGTAACTCTAGTGACAATATGGCAGCATTATTTTTATGCATCACTATCCTTGTCACAATTTTAATCCTGTCATGCTTCATCATCCTGGTTATTGCAGTACATGCTTTATCTAAGATGCAGTTGCTTTCATTAAAACCTTATTGAAACTTATAGCGCCTCTGACTGTCCTTGTATATGTGAGACTAATGTAACTGAGAGAAACGGATGCGATCTGAGTGACCACAATCGCCCTGAGGAGTCAATTGTGTCATGCGCTCAGCTGCCCAACCATCCCTACTCTAGGGTAGAGATGAGGTACTGTTAATTAGCCAGAGCAAAACCTGGATTAGGCCAACAGGTGTCACCTGTAGTGGGTTAGACTCAGTCCCCCACAACACAGGCGATCCTGCTGCTCAAATCCAATAGTCTCATTAGAATAATGAGAGCCTACGTGACAGAGTGATGGGAGTGAAGGTGGGGGTGTGAGATGGCATACAGGTATGGGGGGTGATAAGTAGTAAGTATTGACTTACCAGTGTCCAGTCCTCCTGCAACTCCAATGAGTCCATCAGGATGCAGGATTGCCAAGACTTGCTCCTCCCATGCTGTGAGCTGTGGGGGAGGAGGTGGGGTTCCACCACCAGTCATCTGGATGGCGAGCTGATGCCTTGCTGCTATGGAATGTACCTTCCTCCGTAGGTCTCTCCACCTCTTCCTGATATCGTCCCTTGCTATTGGATGCTGTCCCACAGTGTTCACCCTGTCCACGATTCTCCACCATAGCTCCATCTTCCTGGCAATGGATGTTTGTTGTACATGTGCTCCAAACAGCTGTGGTTCTACCCTGACAATTTCCTCCACCATGACCCTTAACTCCTCATCAGTGAAACAGGGATGCCTTAGTGGGGACATGGGTGTTGCGTGGTGTGTGTTGGTGTGAGGGTATTGAGTAATTTGGTGGGGTGTGTGATGTTGGATGCGTGAAGGATGCATGGGTGTATGTGGCATGTGTGTTTAGTTGGCTCAGTGGTCTTGGTGTCCGTCTGGTGGCAATTGTTTTGATCCGTTAGGGGTTGTGGGTAATGTAGGAGTATGTTTTATAGTGCTGTGGGTGGGTGTGGTGTGTTTATCAGTGTCAGGTGTGTGTTTTTGGTATTGGGCAATGTTGTGTAGTTTAGTATTTGGGTGTCCATTCTGAGCACACCGGCATGTACCGCCAATGGTTTAGCGCCACTGAATGTCCGCTGTGTGATTCGTGGGTCATGATGTAGTGGGTGTTGTTTTATTGGTAGAACAGTATAGCTGTTGGTACTGACAGTTTAACACTGATCTTTGGGCTGGCAGATTTGTGTATGTGGCAGTATTCTGTTGGATAGGTGTGTGTGTGTGTCATAATATGTGGAATGGATATTCACCACTGCAACGGTATGTTGGCGGCCGTCACCATGGCGGTAAGTGGGATTTACCGCCAATGTCATGATGAGGGCCTGAGTATTTTCTTTCATGTGCATGAGTACTATGTAATACAGTGGTATTGCATGAGCCTTGCATGTCTCCTAGATAAACCTTGGCTGCTCATCTACAGCTACCTCTAGAGAGCCTGGCTTCTAGATACTGCCTACACTACACTAATAAGGGATAACTGCACCTGGTATAATGGTGTAAGTACCATAGGTACCCACTACACACCAGGCCAGCCTCCTGCAACCCTCTTTTTCCAGACCCGAGGGACCACTCCAGAACTGACAGCCATGCATCCTCTAGGATCCGTAGAAGAGCTGCAAGACAGGAGGGAAGAAAGGAAGTTAAAGTTAGAGCTTGGCAGGCCTGCCAAGGAGCAGGCCTAGCCCTTGCCAAATTTGAAAAAGAGCAAGTCCTCGCCAGTTTGGACAACAAGCAAGCTCTGACTGAGAAGAGAATAGCTATGGAAGAGAAAAAGATTTCCCTTGAGCTTAGTCTCAGAGAATTGGACATGAGAGCCCCCCACAAATGGGGTCCAACGACAGTAATGATGGCAGTGCCTCTGCAGAGCCTTCCATTGAGAGTAGAGGTCAAATTCCCAAGGATTCCCAGGTGGGGGGTGACACTGACAAATGGTTGGCAGCCTATGAGGTGGCTTTGAAGGTACACTGTGTCCCCAAAGAGAGCTTGGGAGATAGTTTATGGTGGTACACGCTCACCTTTTGGGAGGGACACCTCCTTTACACTGGATGTGGAGGATCAGATTAACTACCCTGCCATGAAGACCTTGTTGGTCAAGAGGTTTGGACTGATCCTGGAAAAATACCACTGGAGGATTAGGGCCTGCCGCAAACTAGCCTCACAAAAATGGTAGAATTCTTACACTTAGCGGGTAAGGCCCTGAACGGTTGTGTGTAGTATGGTCAAAGAATATAAGGGATTGTACAACTTGCTCTTGAGCAAACAGCTCCTCAAGACCTGTGTTATCGACCTGCCCCAACACTTGGTAGATAGCAGTTGGTGGATTGCTAGAAATTTGCTGAGGAAGTGGATCTCTGATTTAGTACCTTAGTGTCCAAAAAGACCACTGGCAGGGACTCCTAAAAGGGGGCCAGGGTCACCACCAAAAGAAATAGGGGGTGACAACAAGAAGGAGACTTCTATCAGTCCCCAAAGATATTCCCCAGGGAAAGGGTCTGGCCCTAATCCCCACTTCCCTAGACAAGAGCCCACACAGAAGACCCCTAGGTGCTACAAGTATCACAGATATGAACACTAAAAGGAAGATCCTAAGTGTCCAAAGAGAGGGCCCCCACCCACTTGAGGAAAGGCTCAGGGATGACAAGCATAGTAAAAGGGGATGAAGGAGTACAATAATACAGAAAGTATAGGAAGAGATTCACCATCAATGAGCAGGGATGGAGGTTCTGAGGGATACAGGGACCAGCATGAGTATGGTAAGGAATCAGCTAGTCTCCTAAGAGCAGGTAATTCCCCAAGCCACTAACGAGGTAGTGGTGGCTGCCAACCAATAGGGTTGTTTTCCAGTGGCCTAGGTGCCATTTGAATGGGGGGAGTCTCAGGCCTGTTAAAGTTTGCTGTGAGCCCTGCCTTGCCAGTGGCTTGTCTGTTGGGTAATGACCTGAGGCACACTATCTGGAAAGAAGTGCTCCAGCTCATGCAAAGCTGTTGGGGCTACCTACATAAATCTGTGCTGCCACAAGGTCCATGGCTATACAAGAAGGTAGCCAGAAAGGGCTGGAGTGTGGAACAATGGCCCAGCCCCTTGCTAAGCGGGAGAGAGGATGAGGATGGTAGAAATCTGTTTTTGGAATGTACCTCCGGTGAGATGGATGGGGACCTGGCCAAGGCTGCCCAAGCATCCACTGAAGAGGACATTTCTCCTCCTGGTGCCCTGCCCGTGCATCCAGAGTGGTAAGGGAAAGGTGGCGTCCACCAGGGAGGAGTTCTGTAGGGCACAAGAGGAGTGCCCCCACCCTAGAGGACCTGAGGCAGCAAGCTGAAGCCCTAACAGCTGGGACTCATCAACATTCCTGGGAGGATGATCTTCTGTACAGTGATCCTAAGGCTCCTGGCCAGGGGGCCCACTGGGCCCTAATGGTTGTCCAGTGTTATTGGGCCTTTCTACTGGAATTGGCCAATGACATTTCCCTGGCAGAACATTTAGGTTGGAACAAGACCTTTGCATGGCTTGCTCCTCACTTTCATTGGCCCAGACTCAAGGTCTCCTCAGATGCATTCTGCAGGACCTTTATGACCTGCCAGGCCAATGACAAGGTGGGGCAGAAACTTAAAGCTCCCCTTAACCCCTTGCCTGTTGTTGACATTCCCTTTGAGACGGTGGATATTGACATATTGACATTGTAGAGCCTAAAGACCCCAGGCGTCCACAGGGCACAGGTTTATCCTGATGCTGGTGGATCATGCTACTCAGTAACCAGAGGCACTCCCTTTGAGGACCACGACTGTACAGACGGTGTTGAAGGCCATGATGGGGATCTTTACCCAAGTTGGCTTCCCCAAGGACATGGTGTCTGACAGGGGCACAAACTTCATGTCGGCTTAAATGCAGGCCATGTGGAAGGAACATAGACTGACATATGATTTCTCAACCCCATACCACTCCCAAACTAATGGTCTTGTTGAAAGATTCAATAAGACCCTGAAAGGTATGATTAGAAGCCTGATGGAGGCCCTGAGGAAAAAGTGGGATGTCCTCTTACCATGCCTTTTGTTTCCCTACCAGGAGGTCCCTTAGAAAGGAGTGGGGTTTAGCCCCTCTGAACTTCTATCTGGGAACCCAGTCCGGGGACCTCTAAACTTGGTCAAGGAGGGCTGGGAGCAGTCTACCAAAAGAGCTCCTGCAGATGCAGTAGGCTACATGCTGGTCTTCCAGGGACAAATGGGCAAGTTGTGGAAGCAAGCCTCTCTCAACTTCAAAGCCAGTTAGGATGTTATGAAGAAGTGGTATGACAGCAAAGCCAATCCTGTGGAGTTTACACCTGGGCAGAAAGTGTGGGTGATGGAGACTGTGCAATCGTGGGCCCTCCAGGACTGATGGACTTGGCCATATCAGATGATTGAGAGGAAAGGGAGACCACCTACCTTGTGGATCTCAAGACCCTGATGCAGCCCCTAGGGGTACTAGAGATCAATTGCCTCAACTCACACTTCAAGAGGTCTAAGGTCACCATGCTAATTGTGAACGATGGAGAGGAGAAGAGTGAACCACTCCCTGACCTCCTGACGTCTAAGGAGAACGATGAGTTGGTGGAAGGAGTAATACTATCCCCTTCCTAACTCCAGACTAGCAGAAAGACTGTCACCAAGTGTTGGGGCAGTTCCCCTTGCTTCTCTCCGTTATCCCAGGGACTACCCATCTGTGTACCCATGAAGTGTGCACAGCCGACATTCTCCCTGCTAAGAGCAAATCTTATAGGTTGTTTGATAAGATGAGTGTAGAAAATGGCCCTCTCTATAGGGTCACCCACAAAGTTTTTGCCTTCCTCCCACTACTTTTTGCTGGATTTGCTTGGTGGCCTTAGTACTCTGTGCACTGTACCACTGCTAACCAATGCTAAAGAGCATGTGCTCACTCCCCTAAACATGGTTTGATTGGCATATACCTGATTGGCATATTTAAGTTAAATGTAAGTTCCTTGGTGAATAATATACCATATACCTAGGGCCTGTAAATTAAATGCTGCCAGTGGGCCTGTAGCACTTATTGTGCCACCCACTTAAGTAGCACCTTAAAACTTGTCCCAGGTCTGCCATTGCTGCCTGAAGGCAGTGTCTCACTGCCATATTGACTTGGTATTTAAAACCCCTTGCAAAGTCTGAAAATCTCCTTTTTAAGATATGTTACCCCTAAAGAAGGCCCTAGGTATCCCATAGAGCAGGATGATGTGTAATTAAAAGGTAGGACATACATGTTTTAGTTTTACATGTCCTAGTACATTTGTTTTCTCAGTACTGAGTCCTACCCCTGCCATAGGGTAACATTGATTGGGGAATCCTTATTAAAATTAATGAGATGTAATTCCTAAACCAGAAGCAGTAGATATCTCATGTTCCGTATTTATGAACTTTTAGAAAGTTGGCATTTTCCTGCCCTTAGCCCTCTGTGCCTGTAACCTGCCTTAGGTCACTTGAGTGGGTGTAACTGACAACTGGGACTTTGTGACTTAAACCCCAAAAAGGCACACAATAGGGAATTATCAGAGCCTCAATGGGCCATTAACTGACTTGGTGGGGGGCCAGAGCTAACCACAGCCCCACTTATAACAGAATAGGCTTGACTCTGCCACCACACAATAGGCTTAATGACCCTGTATTGTCAGTGCAGCCAGGTAGTAGCCAGGGCAGGGGAGGCAGGGAATTCCTGGAACTTCAAAGATCCTTTCTGGAAAATTAACCCAACTTCTAGGAGCAGGGCACCAGGGTATACAAATGAGGCTCTCATTCCTGCTCCATAATTCACTACTGGACTTCTGGAGTACGGAAGGACTCTCAGAGAACTTCCTGCTGCTGTGACCTGCTGTGCACTATGTCAGACTGCTTTATCTGGAAGGACTGCTTTTCCTGCCTAGAGCCTGCTTTGAAATTTCAGAGGCCAGCACTGCTGTAGAGCCCTTTGTCATTACTTGTACCCAACACTTCAGAAGTGACTCCAAGGGCTAGTTTAACTGGCCTCCTGTTCTGAGCCACAAGGACTTAACAGGTTCCCACTATCTAGCTCTGCATATGGAAATGGCCTGAGTGAGTCTCAAACCCCCAAGAGGTTTCCATTCATTCTTGGACACTTAGTTGTGGTGCTAAAAGTATCCAAGCAGCCATTTTCCAAAACTGAGGACTTGGTATTTTGACCTCTAAACTTTAAAAAGTTATAAATCTGGTTCTATTAATTGGATTTTGAAGGCTTTGGTGTGTTAGAAAAAGGCCCTCCTTGAAGGATCACCCCAAACATTTTTGCCTTTCTCCTCCACTTTTATTGGCCTTGATTTTGTTGGCTTTAGGACTCTGGGCACTTTACCACTTATAATCATTGTTAAAGTGTATATGCACTTTCGCTAAAACATGGTAACATTGACTCATACCCAATTGGCATATTTAGTTAACCTATAAGTCTCCAGTAATGTGTGCTAGAAGTGCCCAGGGCCTGTAAAATTAATGCTATTTGTAGGTCGGTAGCACTGATTGTGCCAACCACAAATGTAGCCGCTTAACAATGTCTCAGCTCTACCATTGCCAGTTCTGTGTGTGCAGTTTTACTGCCACTTCAACTTCATATTTAAAACTATTTGTCAAGCCATAAATTCCCCTTTTATTACATATGTTACATCTAAGGTAGGCCCTAGGTAACCCCTAGGGCAGGTGCTATGTAAATGAAAGGCAGGACATGTACTTAAAAGTTTTACATGTCCTGAAAGTGAAAAATGTTCACAACTGTGAAGCCTGCCCCTCTCATAGGCCAGCATTAGAAATTCCCTGATATGTTTTTAAGTGGTAATTTCTGATCTGAGAGGAATAGATTTGTCATATTTGGTATGGTTGGAATGATAGTGGGAAATCTTATTTACTGGTGGAGTTGGATTCTACATTACTATATCAAAGATGCCACTTTTAGAAAGTAAGCATTTCTCAGGGGGAATGAGTTATCCCTGGTGGCAGGAGAACTGGGAGAGGTGGCCCTAAGGGAACTCTGGCAGTTCAGTTGTCTGGACGTAGTCTGGAGAGACCACTCCCCAGAAGAGGGTATGGGATCCCAGTTTTAGGGGAAAGGTGAGGGAGGACTCAACCTTGTACCCTGTTCAGCCTCAGGGTACAGACCCTGGGTTGATTGACAAGTGTCAAGAAAGCACCCATGAACTGGAAGGATGTAGAGTGGAAGTAGGGTGCAAAGCCCCTGGTACTACTGTCCCCCAGTCTGAGATGCCTTAGAGTTTAGGAAAATCTCAGGAGCCCATAGGGGACCCCTACCAGCCCCAAGGCTAGAGGATAAGCTCACCCTACGGCCTCACTTAGGCCCTCCACTTAGCAGTGGATAGCCTAGGGCCAGGCTCATGACATTAACAGTTGTCAGTGGCCTCTGTTGGCTGTTGTCTTTATGGACAGAGTTTTCCCTCGGTTGGGGAGAGAACTCAGATCCAAAAAGTGGAATGGGCCACATCTCTTTGTTGGCCATGGTGGTACTGTCTCTGGAAAGCATCTATGAGCAAAATAAGGTTAGGAGTTTCACAGATGGGGTCCAGAGATAAGGAGAAGGGTTCTCCATGGGCCAGTTCAGCGGCCCCTGGGAGTATAGACAGAGGTATCCAACTGAGTTCAGAAAGGCATAGAAATGGCAAGTGCACCTGTGCTACTGGGCCGTTATTCACATTCTATCACCCTAAGCAGGAAAGTCCATCAAGGTATTCATCAGTCTAACCTGGTTTTAGGCTGGAATGTGGTTGTGCTGGAAAATGGCCGAAGGTTCACCTCAAACTTTTTTTCATTCCTCCTCCTCATTTCTGACCTTGTATTTGATGGCTTTAGGACTCTGGGCACTTTTCAGTGCTAAAGTGCATGTGGTCTCTCCCTAAATATGGTAACATTGACTTATGTCCAATTAGCATATTTAGTTTACATATCGGTCCCTAGTAAAGTGCACTAGAATTACCCAGGGCCTCTAAATTAAATGCTACTTGTGGGCCCAGCAGCACTGATTGTGCCACCCACATAAGCAGCCCCTTAACCATGCTTCAGGTCTGCCATTTCAGGGCCTATGTCTGCATTTCAACTGCCATTCCAACTTCACATTTAAAACTACTTGCCAACCTTAAATTCCCCTTTTATTACATAGATGTCACCCCTAAAGTAGGCCCTTGGTTACCCATAGGGCAAGGTACTATATAAGTAAAAGGCAGGACGTATACTTATACATTTTACATGTCCTGTTAGTGAAAAACTCCAAATAATTTGTCCCTTCTGTGAAGCCTGCTCCCCTCATAGGCCAGCATTAGAGATTCCCTTATATGCCTTTAAGTGGTAATTTCTAATCTAAGAGGACTAGATTTGTCATATTTGGTATGGTTAGAATTGTAATGGTGAAGTTGGATTCTACATTACTATTTTAGAAATGACACTTTTAGAAAGTATGCATTTCTCAGTACTTACTGCCATCTGTATCTTCCAGCCTGCTTCCTATCCATGTCTGGTCTGCGCTGGTTGACAGCTCACCTTGTGCATTCCACCCAGACAGCCATAAACACAGGACACTCAGCTGCATCTGCATTCATCTCCATATAGATGGGTTTCCGTGGACAGGAAGGGTGGAGGGGTCTCACTTACACTTCAAAGGTCAGTGGCTTGCTCTCAAAGGACTGAAAACCCCTGCAGGGCTCCTGGCAGACAGGGCTGGGTTGAAAGGGGAACCTGTAAACTTCAAAAACACTCATTGAAGTTTCCTCCACTTCAAAGGCACTTTTGGGTGTATACATACTGGGTCTGTGACCCCCCCAAATCAGACACTTTAAGATCTACAGCTGGATTCTATCAGAGGGACTGCTCGGCTGTTCAAAGGGTTCATCTGGACTGCTTTTCTGGAATGCCTGCTGGCCTACTTATTGCCCTGCTGACCTCTGACTCTGGAAAGCATCCTCAAGTGCCCTCCAAGAGCTTTGATTAAGCTTGCCTCCTGTTCTAAGGTCTCAGGGTTATGAAAGACTTCACCAAAGAAGAGAAAATCCGGTGTATTAAAAAATTGACACAACACCTGCAAAATTTGACACAATGTCTGCTAGATCGATGGAGCACCTGCCTTGTTGCTGAAAAATAACTTCACCACCTGCAGGATCAAAGCAGCAGCTGTTGGCTCTGCTCAACATGTTCTAATTTTTCATCCATCGTTCATGAGCCTCAAAATATCCCTGCATCATAGTAAGGAACCAAGGCTGCCCTCCTGGAAACCGACATTATCACCTTGCAAATTGAAATGAAAGAGCACATCGCCTTGCAGCGTGGAAAGAAGAAATGCATCGCCTTTGACATGCTGGAAAAATCAACGTATGGCTTGACTTTTTGATGCATCTCCTCCTCTGCGTCATTATTTTTGAGGCATCCCAGGTACTCTGTGTTAAAAGGATACAACCATTGATTCTAAAGGTTTGAGACTCATTAAAAAATGATATCTTGACTTGTGCATATTGATATTTTATTATTCTGGTCTTACTTTATTCAGACAAATATCTATTTTCCTAAACTGTTGTGGCGTACTTTTTGTGGTGTTTTTACAGTGTTGCTGTATGAGGTATTGCAGAAATACTTTGCTCATTACCTTCTAGGATAAGCCTGCCTGCTCTGTGTCAAGCTACCGGAGGGTGAGCACACAATTTAGGATATGCTGTGACTTACTTTGACTAGGATTGTGTTCCCTACTTAAACAGGGTGCATACCTCTGCCAACTAGAGGCCCAATTTCATACATGGTGTCAAATAATTGATAAAAAATTCTTTATATTTTCTAAATTGGTTTGGTATTTTTATTGTACTGTGTTTTCACTGTGATGCTGTTTGTGCAGTACATCAACATTTAACACATTGCCTCTAAATTTAGCCTGATTGCTCTTTGTGCCAAGCTATCCAGGTTTAAGCGCAGGTTAAATTAGTGACTTTGTGTTCACCTTGTAAGGGATTGGGGCTGTTGCTTGACTAGGACTCACACCCCAATCAACCAACAATCCAATTTTCTCACAGTAAGGTCTAGCATTAAGGTGGAAGTGTCTAAGATGCTAGAGCTGAGGGTCATAGAACCTTCTAGTAGCCCCTTCTCCAATCCTATGGTTCTAATATCAAAAGGTGCCCTGGTGGGCACCACACCTGAACTAAGGTTTGTGTGACTATAGATGTCTGAACTCGGTGACCTGGATGGATGCCCATCCAATTCCATGGGCAGATGAGTTAATTGGCAGTTTGTGTGCAGCCCAGTATTAATGTACCTTCAACTTCCACTCCAGGTACTGGCAAATCACCCTCCCTGTGGGAGCCAAGGAGAAAACTGCTTTCTACACTCCAGAAAGGAATTAACAATTCAGGCATTTGCCCTTCAGGTCCAAGTATGCCCCGGACACTTTCTAGAGGCTAGTGAATCAGGTCCTTGCCAGTGTGGAGGCCTTATCAGCTGCTTATTTGGATAACATAACCATATTCAGTAACAGTTGGGAGGATCATCTCTTTACCCTCCAGGAAGTACTTCAGGCCGTGCAGCAAGCAGGCCTCACTATCAAGGCCAGCAAATGCCAGATAGGGCAAGGATCAGTGGCATACTTGGGACACTAGGTGGGCTGGGCTAAGGTGCAAACCCCTCAAGGCTAAGGTTTGGGCCATCCTGGCCTGGGAACCCCCCCAGACCCAAACGGATGTCAGAGCCTTTCTGGGCCTCACTGGGTACTACCAGAGGTTCGTCATAGGATATTAAACTATTGTGACCCTCTAGACGGAGCTGACTTTAAAGAAGCAACCCCAAAATGCAATATGGACAGAGGCCTGCAAAACTGAATTTGACTTCCTCAAGCAGGCCATGTGCAACGCTCCTATGATCTGGGCCCCTGACTATTCACAGGAATTAATTATTCAGATGGATGCCTGAGAAAACGGTATCGAGGTGTTAATATCTCAGCTGAACTGAGAGGGCCTAGAGCAGCCTGTGGCCTTTGTAGGAAAGTACCATCTTGCCTGGCATGTTACCTCCATATTTCACTGTATATATGTTGTTTTAGTGTATGTGTCACTGGGACCCTGCCAGCCAGGGCCCCAGTGCTCATAAGTGTGCCCTGTATGTGTTCCCTGTGTGATGACTAACTGTCTTACTGAGGCTCTGCTAACCAGAACCTCAGTGGTTATGCTCTCTCTGCTTTCTAAATTGTCACTAACAGGCTAGTGACCAATTTCACCAATTCACATTGGCATACTAGAACACCCTTATAATTCCCAAGTATATGGTACTGAGGTACCAAGGGTATTGGGGTTCCAAGAGCTCCCTATGGGCTGCAGCATTTCTTCTGCCACCCATGGGGAGCTCTGACAATTCTTACACAGGCCTGCCACTGCAGCCTGAGTGAAATAACGTCCACGTTATTTCACAGCCATTTACCACTGCTCTTAAGTAACTTATAAGTCACCTATATGTCTAACCTTCACCTGGTGAAGGTTGGGTGCTAAGTTACTTAGTGTGTGGGCACCCTGGCACTAGCCAAGGTGCCCCCACATTGTTCAGGGCAAATTCCCCGGACTTTGTGAGTGCGGGACACCATTACACGCGTGCACTATACATAGGTCACTACCTATGTATAGCGTCACAATGGTAACTCCGAACATGGCCATGTAACATGTCTAAGATCATGGAATTGTCACCCCAATGCCATTCTGGCATTGGGGAGCCGATTCCATGATCCCCCGAGTCTCTAGCACGGACCCGGGTACTGCCAAACTACCTTTCCCGGGGTTTCACTGCAGCTGCTGCTGCTGCCAACCCCTCAGACAAGTTTCTGCCCTCCTGGGGTCCAGCCAGGCTTGGCCCAGGAAGGCAGAACAAATAACTTCCTCAGAGAGAGGGTGTTACACCCTCTCCCTTTGGAAAAAGGTGTCAGGGCTGGGGAGGAGTAGCCTCCCCCAGCCCCTGGAAATGCTTTGATGGGCACAGATGATGCCCATCTCTGCATAAGCCAGTCTACACCGGTTCAGGGATCCCCCAGCCCTGCTCTGGCGCGAAACTGGACAAAGGAAAGGGGAGTGACCACTCCCCTGACCTGCACCTCCCAGGGGAGGTGCCCAGAGCTCCTCCAGTGTGCTCCAGACCTCTGCCATCTTGGAAACAGAGGTGTTGCTGGCACACTGGACTGCTCTGAGTGGCCAGTGCCAGCAGGTGACATCAGAAACTCCTTCTGATAGGCTCTTACCTGTGTTACTATCCTATCCTCCTTCTAAGTAGCCAAACCTCCCTCCTTTTCTGGCTATTTAGGGTACTGCTTTGGGGAATTCTTCAGATACCGAATGCAAGAGCTCACCAGAGTTCCTCTGCATCTCTCTCTTCAACTTCTGCCAAAGGATCGACCGCTGACTGCTCAGGACGCCTGCAAAACCGCAACAAAGTAGCAAAGACGACTACTGCAACCTTGTATCGCTGATCCTGCCGCTTTCTCGCATGTTTCCTGGTGGTGCATGCTCTGGGGGTAGCCTGCCTCCTTTCTGCACCAGGAGCTCTGAAGAAATCTCCCGTGGGACGATGGAATCTTCCCCCTGCAACAGCAGGCAACAAAAGACTGCATCACCGGTCTTCTGGGTCCCCTCTCAGCACGACGAGCGTGGTCCAAGTGACTCCCACAGTCCAGTGACCCTTCAGTCCAAGTTTGGTGGAGGTAAGTCCTTGCCTCCCCACGTTAGACTGCATTTCTGGGTACCGCGTGATTTGCAGTTGCTCCGGCTCCTGTGCACTCTTCCAGGATTTCCTTCGTGCACAGCCAAGCCTGGGTCCCCGACACTCTAACCTGCAGTGCACAACCTTCTGAGTTGTCCTCCGGCGTCATGGGACTCCCTTTTGTGACTTCGCATGGACTCCGGTTCACTCCTCTTCTAAGTGCCTGTTCCGGTACTTCTGCAGGTGCTGCCTGCTTCTGTGAGGGCTCCCTGACCTGCTGGGCACCCCTCTGTCTCCTCATCCAAGTGGCGACATCCTGGTCCCTCCTGGGCCACAGCAGCATCCAAAAACCCTAACCGCGACCCTTGCAACTAGCAAGGCTTGTTTGCAGTGTTTCTGCGTGGGAACACCTCTGCAAGCTTCTTCACGACGTGGGACATCCATCCTCCAAAGGGGAAGTTTCTAGCCCTCCTCGTTCTTACAGAATCCACAGCTTCTACCATCCAGTGGCCGCTTCTTTGCACCCTCAGCTGGCATTTCCTGGGCATCTGCCCACATTCGACATTGTCGCGACTCTTGGACTTGGTCCCCGTGTTTCAAAGGTACTCAGGTCCGGAAATCCACTTTGGTTGCATTGCTGGTGTTGGTCTTCCTTGCAGAAACCCCCTATCATGACTTCTGTGCTCTCTGGGGGTTATAGGTGCACTTTACACTTACTTTTCAGGGTCTTGGGGTGGGCTACTTTTCTAACCCTCACTGTTTTCTTACAGTCCTAGCGACCCTCTACAAGCTCACATAGGTTTGGGGTCCATTCGTGGTTCGCATTCCACTTTTGGAGTATATGGTTTGTGTTGCCCCTATACCTATGTGCTCCTATTGCAATCTACTGTAACTTTACATTGCTTGCATTACTTCCTTTTGCTATTACTGCATATTTTTGGTATTGTGTACATATATCTTGTGTATATTTGGCATCCTCATACTGAGGGTACTCACTGAGATACTTTTGGCATATTGTCATAAAAATAAAGTACCTTTATTTTTAGTATATCTGTGTATTGTGTTTTCTTATGATATTGTGCATATGACACCAGTGGTATAGTAGGAGCTTTGCATGTCTCCTAGTTCAGCCTAAGCTGCTCTGCTATAGCTACCTTCTATCAGCCTAAGCTGCTAGAAACATCTCTTCTACACTAATAAGGGATAACTGGACCTGGTACAGAGTATAAGTACCCCTTGGTACCCACTACAAGTCAGGCCAGCCTCCTACAGCCTTAATCTCCTGGAGATTACTCCCCAGGGAACAGAGGTAGAGCGCTGTAAAAAGAGAAGCTTTCACGGTGGTCTGAGCCCTGAAGAAATTGAGGCCATATTTGTTTGCCACTCACTTCTTGGTCCAAATGAACCACAGACTCCTCAGGTGGCTGATGCAGATGAGGGGCAAATATCCGAATCTGTTGAGGTGGTCATTTCCTTACAGAGGATGGACTTTAGGGGGGAGCTCTGACCAGAGGTCAACAACTTCAACACGAGTGTCTATATAGGTTTTTCAGCCTCAGTGAGGACTACCTAGAACTTGGGTAGAACCGACCCCCATCCACTTTCGGATTGGGAGACATGTGTTAGACCTGGCATGCCGAGGTACTCCTTCCTCAAACGTATTTGCTTTTCCTGTGGGTTTTGCTGATTCTCTTTTAGTGGACTTAAAGCCCTTGGCATTTTCCCACAGTAAGTATAATGTGAAAGTGCATGTGTCCTTCTTGCATATGTTAGTAAGTGGCACTAACCTGGTTTGCTGAGCCTGCCATTGCGGGCCAGTGTGTGAATGCTTGCACAATGGTGTTTTAACTTGTGTGCAGCCTGTCATTGGAGGCCCGTGTATGTCCTCTTGCACAATGGTGTTTTAACATGTGTCAAGCCTGCCATTGCAGCTCCATCTGAGCCTGTTTGCACAATTGTGTTATAACATATGTCCAGTCTGCCATT
Source organism: Pleurodeles waltl (assembly GCF_031143425.1). Classification (NCBI taxonomy): domain Eukaryota; kingdom Metazoa; phylum Chordata; class Amphibia; order Caudata; family Salamandridae; genus Pleurodeles; species Pleurodeles waltl. Next base: position 1,531,673,028 of record NC_090444.1, read on the forward strand.
GGAGGCCCATATGCGTGTTTGCACAATGGTGTTTAAACATATGTGCAGCCTGGTTTGTAGTGGGTACCAATGGTACTTACACCTTATACAAGGTCCAGTTATCCCTTATTACTGAAATGCAGTCAGGGACTAGAAGCCAGGCTTTCTAGGGGTAGCTGTAGCTGAGCAGCCAAGGCTTATCTAGGAGACATGCAAAGCTTGTGCAATATCACTGTAGTCACACAGTTCTTGCACACATGAAAGTACATATTGAGTGTTACAAAAATAAAGGTACTTTATTTTGGTATCACAAATGCCAAAAATACCTTAGAGACTATACTCTTAGGAGGTAAGAAATATACACAGTATATACACTAGAATGCAGTAATAGCTGTAAAAACAGTTTGAAAACAGTGCAAATAGTGAAAATGACAATAGGTAGAAATGGGCCTCAGGAACACAAACCACATACAAAAATAGTGGAATGCGAAAGTTGATTTCCCACCTAGGCAAGTGTAGTGTGTAGAGGGGAGCTGGGAGTGTAAGAAAACACCAAAGGTAAGTAATAGAACCCACCCCAGAGCCAAGGAAAGCAGGAGTAAATTACAATAACTTTCCTAGAACACACAAGAACACGAGAAAGAAGATTATGCAAGAACCAGAAGAGACTGCAAGACACCAACAATGGATTCCTGGTCCTTAAGACCTGTGAAAGAAGGGGACCAAGTTCAAGAAGCACTGAAGAGTCCAGGGAGAACAGGAGCCCCTGCTAACCCGGATCAAGGTGCAAAAGAAGACCCACGGTGGAGAACTGCACCCATGAAGATGGATGCGAGTTCCTGGTTGGTGCTAATGATGTCTGACGCTGGATGGATGATTGCAGTCTGGGTTGCTTTGATGGATTCCACCAACAAGCCTTGGCACATGCAAAGCACGTGGTTAGCAGAAAATGGCACTGTCCGGGACCAGGAAGGACCTGGTGGCATCTACCCAGGAGGGGGAGACAGAAGGGGTTCTCAACAACTTAGGGAGCCCTCAGAAGACCAGGCAGCGTGCACAGGAGTCCCAAAGCATTGGGACAAAGAAGGTGCAAATGGAGGTCTACGCAGCACTACACAAAGCGATCCTACACCACCGGAGAACCACTCAGGAAGCTGTGCATTGCAGAAAGGAGTGCTGGGGGCTGGAGCTGTGCTGTGTAAGAAGAACTTTGTGGAAGGTCACACACAAGCCTTGGCAACCGCAATGCATGGGGTACTGTCTTGCATGGGGAAGTAAGCTCTTACCTCCACCAAAGTCCAACAGCTGGACCTTAGGACCGTAGCGACCACTTCAGTCTACCACCTGTGTTGCTGGATCCGGGGCACTTCTTCAGGAGAGGGGACCCACGCCACCAGTCATAGATGAAGAGGGGTACCTGCTGAAGAAGGGAAGTGATTTCTTCACTTCAAGGGATTTCTTCATTCTTCTGGTGCAGGCTGAAGACATGTAGTCCTTGGAGGATGCGCGACCTGTAAACAGTTGCAGTTGCTGGCAGGAGATGAAGACACAATGTTGCAGAAGTCATCTTTGCTTTTTTGTTGCAGTTTGTAGAGTTCCTGGAGGGTCCAGATGTAATTTCTTCAGTAGAAAGTGAAGTAAAGGATGCAGAGGATTCCTGCTGGAGTCTTGCAATCTGAATCTGATGAAACACCCAGAGGAAAGACCCTTAATAGCCCTGAAAGGGAGATTGGTCAGCTACACAGGTAAGCACCTATCAGGGGAGGGCTCTGATGTCACCTGCTGCCACTGGCCACTCAGATGCTCCCAGAGTGCCCCACCATCTAGGAATCCAAGATGGCAAAAGCCAAGGACACTCTGAGGTGCTCTGTGCATCACCCCTGGGATGGTGATGGTCAGGGGAGTGGTTATTCCCCTTTCCTTTGTCCAGTTTTGCACCAGAGCAGGGACTGGGAGTCCCTGGACCGGTGTAGACTGGCTTATGCAAGGAGGGCACCATCAGTGCCCTTCAAAGTATTTCCAGAGGCCCTGGGAGGCTATCCCTCCTATGCCTGTAACACCTATTTCCAAAGGGAGAGGGTGTAGCACCCCTCTCACAAAGGAAATTCTTTGTTCTGCCTTCCTGGGCTCAAGCTGCTTCAGCAACAGGAGGGCTGAAACCTGTTTGTGAGGTGGCAGCAGCTGGGGCTGCCTGGAAAACCTCAGAAGGCTGGCATGGCAGTACCCCAGTCCACTGTGGAGCCCCCCAGAGTGCATAGAACTATACAACCAATACTAGAATCAGTATTTGGACATAATTTGCAGATGTTACACAGGTTACATGGCCATATTCGGAGTTACCATTCTGAACCTGGACATAGGTATTGACCTATGTCCAGTGCAGATGTAAAATGGCGTCCCCGCACTCACTAAGTCTGGGAAGATGGTCCTGGTTGATGTGGGGGCACCTTTGCTAGTGCAGGGGTGCCCTCACACACAGGCACTTTACACCTAGCTTTCAGGGTTGGAAGGCCTGACATATAGGTGACTTATAAGTGACCTGGTACAGTGTAAATGGCAGGGAAAGGGTGCATGCACCATTTTCACACAGGTTGCAATGGCAGTCCTGTAAAAGCCTTTGCATGGGCTCCCTATGGGTGGTAAAAGTAATGCTGCAGCTCATAGGTATCCCCTGGCTCCCCAATGCCCTGGGTACCTAGGTACCATATAATAGTGACATATAAGGGGTGACCAGTATGCCAATTTAGGATGAAATACTGGGTCACCAGTATGCAGTGACAAAAGTGAGAGGAGAGACAGCGTAAGCACTGGGGTTCTGGTTAGCAGGATCCCAGTGACAAAGTCAAACACACTGACAAGCCAAAAAGAGGGTACTTTCCCACAATGAGTGTGGGGTAGTTGGGGTGAGACTGAGGGTGAAGGAGCATTTGGGCCATGGGGTCTGGAGTGTGCTACCAAATTACCTTGGGGATATCAGTTGTACGACATTATGGTGCTGCATGATTGTGTGGGCTCCATACAGACCTGGCTGTTATCCATACCACAACGTAGCGCTGCTGAGTGAATGTTTGCATGTGGGAGTGCCTGCATAAAGACTGCCTGCTAGTGATTACACTGACCAGCTGTGCTGCTTTACACATCGATTTCTTGCCAACTAGATACTGTGTTTGACATTAGTTCTACCTGTGTGACCTTGGCCCACCGTGCTGCTAAAAGTGTTGTCATTCTCTGTGTATATATCTTCTTGATATCGTTGTGATCTGAGGTGCACCCTATTACTGTGTGTGGTATTGCATTATATTAAATGTCAGGGTTGGCCTAGCTCTGACAACATATTGTATTGCATAAGTGTGCTGGGGGTAACCTAGAATTTCTCCCAGGTGTACATGCTACTGATGTCATTTTAACGTGGTTGGGCCTAGTACTGCTAGTAATATTACCAAGTGTGAATTATACCCAGAGGTTCATGATTTTTATCTGTGTTAATTAATGTGTATACAAACTGTGTTTACCTACCTAATACACTGCAGATTATCTTTTGTGATGCTCAGTGTATTTGTTGCATGAGAGTTCTATACCAATGCTTTACACATTGCATCTGTGATAGATCTGACTGCTCAGTGGCAAGCTACCCAAGGGTGAGAGCAGTATTTACAGTGAGTGTAATCACCCACCCCTAATGGGAGTGGTAGGTTCTGCCTGGCTGGGGCGCCACTACGGTTAACCAGAAAAGGCCACTTCCTACAGCACTTTGCGCTTCTATGAGTATTCTTACCTAAATCTTTAAAACTGCATATGTCAGAATCTACTGATTGGATTTTTGTTGTTTTGGTTGGTGAGGGATAGGTTTTGTATGGTGTTTTACTTTTTTACTGTTCGATATGTCGTACAAATACTTTACACATTGCCTCGAAGTTAAGCCTGACTGATCTGTGCCAAGCTACCAGGGGATAAGCACACGTTAAGTTAGGGATTGCTAGCACCTTACCCTGTTTAGGATTGTGGTTGCTGCTTGACTGAGCTCACATTCCAGTCAACCATTAGCTCAAGTTCTAACATTGGTGATCAATAGAGGGAGTAGGACTTGTGTTCATGCAGTGCCCTACAGTGATTTAGTGTATACTGCCATCGCATATCTAAGACCAATGAAAATGTTAAATTCTCTCAAATTGGCCTTTTTGCTTTTTTCATTCTTCCTGTACCTGACTGTTTGTGCCTTTGACCTTACCTGCAAAGCTTGAAATTGATCTTGCCAACTTGGAAAGCAAGAATATATCTCAGCTCAAGGAGTTTTGCCAGGAGAAGGGGCTGCCAGACAAAAGAACTACCAAAAGGGTGAAGCTCCAAAGAGCCCTGACAGCATGAGTAGAGGCCCATCTACTGCCAGTCACAACAGATGACCCGGAGGATATGAAGGGAGAGGAAGGATCAGAGGAGCACTAACAGAAGGGTCCTGGACTGCAACCTGTTGAGGAAGGGGGGTAACATGCTCTCAGGATTGGAGATACCTTCACGTGCAGGGAGCAGTGTGCCCTCCCGCAACCTGTTGTCAGAGGCGCTGGTAGAGAGGAAGGTAGAGCGGGAATACAGGCTGGAGATAGCTAGGCTCAAATTGGAGGTGAGAAGGTTGGCCATGGAGGCAAAAGAGGGAAAGGCTGAGAGAGCCTTGGAGGAAAGGAAGTTGGCCATAGAGGAGAAAAAATTGATGCTGACTCACAAACCAAGTTTAAAGTAGCTGGATTTCAAGGCCAGGCAGGAAGAGAAGAGATCATCAGTGATGGTGGCAGTATTTCATCAGTTCCATCTCAAGACAAGAGGGTCCATATCCCTAAAGGTCTGGTGCCTGACTTTGTTGTGGGGGATAATATTGACAAGTGGATTGTGGCCTATGAGATCACCTTACAGATTCAAAAGATCCCTGAAGGGGTTGGGGGCTAGTCTGCAAAATGCATATCCTTATTGAGAGGGAGGACAACCTACTGGCCCTGGAGAAGGGGGACAGAATGTGGTATCTCCCTCATGAAGGAAGACCTTGTCAGGAAGTATGGCCTGACCCCAGAAAAGTACAGACAAAAATTTTGGGACAATGAGGCTGGTCTAAAAGACCCAGGTGGATTGTGTGGATTCCTTTTGAAAGGTACTGGATGGTTGGGTGAATGGCAGTATAGTGAAATATTATTAGGGGGTGTGCAACTTGATTGTAAAGGAACACATCTTTAGTCTTTATTTTGCAGATATGTGCCAACACTTGATTAACAGTAAGCTCTCTGAACCCAGGGAGCTTGCTAAGTTGTCAGACTGCTGGGTCAGCATTAGAATCCATAAGATGGCATTTGGAGGGGGGATTACCACAAGACTGGACGATATTCCAATCAGAAGAAGGAGTTGAGAGACAAACATAAAAACAAGGAGTTCTTTAAAGGGTACTAAACTAGTTACTCGGGTCAGGACTCCAATCCTCCAACTGAGAAAAAGACACTAAGGGCCTCATTTTGATTTTGATTTCGATGCACGGGTTACTCTGTCACAGTTGTTACGAATAGGCCGTTCACAGAAATTTAAAACCCACATGAATAATGGGATTTAGATTTGGGGCTATCTGTCACTGTTGTGATGGAGTAACCCATCTGTGGAAGTCTAAATCAGGCCCTAAGTTTTTAGGGTAGGGATCCTGAAGTGTTTTGACTGTCAACAGGAAGGGGATTTCAAGAGGAATGCCAAGTGTACCAAGGGGGCACAACCCCCCATTGGTCAGTAATCACTGAGGTTTGTTAGTGTTGGAGTTGGGGTTGGGGATGAGATTGACCCAGAAAGTGCAGGGGACAAAAAAGAGGTTACCCTAGGGTCCATGGGTGATACAGAGGTGATGCAGAGAACTCACATGTTAGTAATATGAGAAAACATGGGCAGTGGGTCACCATCAATAGGCAGAGAGTGGAGGCTCTGAGAGCCAGTAGAGCCAGTATGACAACTGTCAGATGTCTTTAAGTGACCTCAGAGCAGGTGGTCCCTAATGTATTCCAACAGGTTATTCCAGCTGAGAGTCACTATCAAGTGGAGCTGGTTCCCTTTGAGTAGAGGGGGCCTCAGCTTCTGGATAGTTTGCTTGGCAATGACCTAAAGCACATCATCTGGATGGAGGTAGAGCTCAGGCCCCACTTGGAGATGTAAGGGTTTACTTAGGGGGTGTGCCTAACCACACAGTCCACGGCAGCCCGAGTGGATAGTCAGGAGGACCCGGAGCCTGGCAGAAAGGTCCAGGTACCTGCCAAGAAGAGGAAAGGAAAGGGTTGCGGGAAGTTCACTCCGGAAACTCCCACAGTCTGGGAGGAGGCTGACCCGGAGAGCCTACACCGAAAGATGCTGCAGACCTCGCTAACCTACCTGAACTGACTAACTGACAGAAGGAATGGGGTCATGCCAGGGAGGAGTTCTGCAAGGCAGAAAGGGAATGCCCTGCTCTTTTGGGCCCATGGCAGCAGGCTGAGGCCAAGGCAGTTGGTGACTCCTCTGGTGATCACGCAATTTACTAGAACACCTGATTTAATAGGTCTCCTGTATAGTGAGCCTAAACTTCTTGAGCCATGTGCAACCCATGTGTTAGTGGTTCCCCAGTGACACAGGGCTTCCATACTCCAGATGGCTCATGATGTACCTAAGGCAGGTTATTTGGGCAGAACAAGACCTGTGATAGGCTTGTTACCCACTTTCACTGGCCTCAAATGAGGAAAGCCCCACATTTGTTCTGGAGGTCCTCTCCTGCCTCCCATGACAGTGGCACGTCAAGAGAAAAGCGCATGGCTCACCTGCAACCTTTTCCTGTCACTGGCACTTCCTTTGAAAGGATGGGCATCAGCATCATTGAGCCTCTGGACCTCAAGACAACCATGGGCAACAGGTTCATCCTGGTCTTGGTGGACCATGCCACATGGTACCCGGAGGCTATCAAAGGACAGTGACTGAACCCACAGTGGCCAGATCACTAATAAGTATATTTACCCATGTGAGGTTTCCCAAGGAGGTGGCATCAGACTTCATGTCAGAGGACAAGGAGGCCATGTGTAAGGAGTGTGGGGTGACTTACAAGTTCTTCACTTCTTATCACACTCAAAGTAATAGGCTTGTGGAAATGTTTAAATGGATCCCTTAAGACTTAATAATATGACTGTCAGCTCCCATGAGGCAGAATTGGGACATCTTGCTGCCATGCCTTTTTTTTTGTCTACAGGGAGGTACCACAGAAAGGGTTTGGCTTCAGCCTCTCTGAGCTTCTGTATGGGCACCCTGTGAGAGTAACTCTCAGTATGGAGAAGAAGGGCTTGGTAAAAGCTCCCCCGAAGACCCCCCAGGATGTGGTCAGCTACATGGTGGATGCTGGCACTCTGTAGCCAGCATCCAGAAGTTAGCGCATGAAAATCAGGGAGCCAGCCAGGAGAACCTGAAATAAAGGTATGACCAAAATGCCACTCTGGCCATATTTCAGCCTGATCAAAAAGCATGGTTTGCTTAGCCTGTGGAGTACATGGCCCTACAAGGCCACTAGTCCGGGCCTTATGATGTGAAGGAGTGCAAATGTGATGTGACCTACCTGGTGGATCTCAAGTATTCCAGGAACTCTTTTAGGGTCTTACATGTCAATTGCCTTAGGGCCCACAGTTAGAAGTCCGAGTTAATAATGCTCTTAGTCGCAGATGATAGGGTGGAAGAGAAAAGTTAACCTCTTCCTGACCTCTCCTTCAAGGAGCAGGATAGGTCAGTTGGGGTTGTCAGCCTCATCATTGTATTGGCCCTATAACAACAGAGAGACTGCTGCCAATTGTTGGAACAGTTTTCCTCTTTATTCTCCCTTCTCCAGGGCTCTTTACATTGTGTACCCATGAAACTGATATGGGGGACAGCATGCCTCTGAAGAGTAGAATCAACAGGTTGTCTGACAAGGTGAGAGCCAGCATAAAGATGGAGGTCTCCAAGATGCTGGAGGTAGTTGTTATTGACCTATCAAATAGCCCTTGGTCCAGCCCAGAGGGGTGGGTCCCCAAGGCTGCCCCCCAGGTGTCACTTATGTATGGACTATCATGGTCTCAATGCAGTCACCAAGACTAACACACACCCCATCCCTCAAGCTGATGAACTCATTGATCACTTTGGAGCTGCCAAGTTCCTCGGTATGTTTGATTTAACGTCTGGGTGTGGGCAGATTCCCTTGACTGAAGGGCTAAAGAGATGTCTGTGTTCTTTACCCCAAAAGAGCATATCTAATTCAGAGGCATGCCCTTTGGATTGAATAACGCCCCTGCCATCTTCCAGAAGTTGGTCAACCAGGTCCTTGTCTAAGTTGGAGAAATTCAGTGCTCCATATCTCAATGATATTGTGGTCTTCAGTTCTAGCTGGGATAAACACCTGTGCCACCTCAGAGAAGTGCTTCAGGTTCTGCAAAGGGCAGGCTTGACTATCAAGGCCAGAAGGCCAGAAGATGCCAGATAGAGCGCTGTTCAATGTTCATCAAGTGGAAGGAGGTAAGGTACAGCTCCTCTGGGCCTCAATTGAAACTGTTCTGGCTTGGCACCCCCCCCCCCCCTTATTCCTCAGATAGAGGTGAGACCCTTCTTAGACCTCACCAGCTACTAAAGAAAATGTGTCAAGGGGTACGGAACCATTGCTGCACTCTTTACAGAGCTGACTTCTAAGAAGCAGCCATATCAGGAAATCTGGACATAAGCATACCAAGCTTTTGATTCCCTGAAAGAGACTATGGCCCTCATTACAACATTGGCGGTAAATGCCGCTTACCGCTGTGCTGACGGCCGGCAACATACCATGACCGCAGCGGTTTACCGTTACGGGTATTATGACACACACAGAGAAATCCGCCACTATACAGACACCCACACAAGTCAGCTAGACCAAAGGTCAGTGTTAAACTGGCGGAACCAAAACCCACACCATTACGCCAGCAGAAATACACCCACAGTATCAGGACCCACAAATCACTGCAGCGGTCTCTCAACTGTGATAAACCGTTGGCGGTACACACCGCCGCGCTCAAAATAACACACATTAACTAAACTACACCACTTTGGACAATTCAAACTACACACACCTGACACACATACACACACCACACCCACACACTATAAAACACACACCCACATTACCCACAACCCTTTAAAAAAAAAAAAAAAAGATTGCTAACTGAGAGAGAGAGACAAGCCAGGAGCACCCACTCAATCTGAGCCCCAGAACACCATCACCCATACACCATCCACGCACCCCACAGCACACACCCCAACATATCACCCCACACACCCTCACACACACCAGGCACACCACATCCATGGCACCCCAAAGATAACTCAGGTTTTCAGAGAAGGAGCTAAGGGTCATGGTGGAGGAAATCATCCGGGTAGAGCCACAGCTATTCGTATCACAGGTGCAGCAGACATCCATTGCTAGGAAGATGAAGCTATGGCGGAGAGTCGTTGACAGGGTCAACGCCGTGGGACAGCATCCCAGAACAAGGGATGACATCAGGAAGAGGTGGAACGACCTATGGGAGAAGGTACGTTCCGTGGTTGCAAGACACCAGGTAGCCGTACAGAGGACTGGCGGTGGACTCCCACCTCCTCCCCCACAACTAACAACATGGGAGGAGCAAGTCTTGGCAATAATGCATCCTGAAGGCCTCACAGGAGTAGTTTACTATTATATTCCCCCACCCTACCTGCATGCCATCACAAACTCCTACCCCTATCCTCACCCCATCACCTTACATATACCCCACTATCACAACCCACCCATCCCAAAACCAAGCCCTGCATGCCACTCCAATGCATGGACCCCCATCACAGACCTGCATGGACACCCATCACTAAAGCATTCACATTAGAGAGAATCACCTAGTCCACAAAATCACCACTCACACAAGGATAAGCTGACAGGACAATCACAGCCATACAGAGAAACACACCTATGCACAAGATGGCACACGCAGATACAATAACATTCCATTTACATCCCCACAGGACCCCACTTAACGTCACTGGAGAGGAGGTGCTACCAACATCCAGTCCCCCCACAGAAGAGGCCCACAGTGATGACAGCACCTCTGCATGCCTGGATCAGGATGACCAATCTGGCCCATCAGGGACCTCTGGGCAGTTGGTTACCCTGCCACAGTCCCATATCACCACATAGCGCCCCTCAGCAAACACCAGCACAGCACACACCCAGCAGCCCATACCACTTCTCCCAGGACACGTCAATCAGCAGTGTGTCCACCACTACAGGGACCCCAGGCAACCCCACAAACACAGGACGATCAGGGACCTGGGATCAGTGGCAGTGGGCACACGGTGCAGGGGACAGAGGCACATTGCCAAGAACCCTGCCGGGAAATAAGACTCTCCTGAATGTCACCCTTGTGTCCCACTATGTCACCCTGTCCATCTTGAACTGCCATTGCTCCCCTTCCTATGCCCCCTTGGACATTGCACCTGTGATATGGAGAGACTGGAATCTATCTGGACATTCCTCCACCATCACCCCAGCCCATTGCACATCCCCCTCCACCTCTTAGAACTTTAATAAACACCCTTGGAACAAATACAAGTATGGAGTCTGTCAATTAATTGAAATATGTATTAGTTTAACAAGCTGTGAACATTTCAATTCATATGTACAGTTTTATATACATTGGTATGACCTGTAGTGGGCAGCAGTAAACACACCAGGAGCCAGAGTGGGCCCCAGAGATCTGAAAATAGAGATGCCAAAGGGTACAGTAAGTGGACATAGACATAGGGAAATCAGGCTGCCATGTCCAAGGTCTAACACAAAACTGCAATGTAAGGTGAAGTTACAGTGTCTTACCTGTGTGTCACTGGAAGTACTGTTGAATGAGAGAACTTCTGTTGTCCACATCTTCATTGTCTGCCTCCTCTTTGTCACTGTCCACAGGCTCCACCGCTGCCACAAGACCATCTCCAGGCTCATCCTCCTGCAGAAAAGGCACCTGCCGTCTCAAGGCCAGGTTGTGCAACATGCAATATGCAACGATGATCTGGCACACCTTCTTGGATGAGTAGTACAGGGATCCACCTGTCAGATGGAGGCACCCAAACTTGGCCTTCTGGAGGCCAAAGGTTCTTTCAATTATCCTCCTTGTTCGACCATGTGCCTCATTGTAATGTTCCTCTGCCCTTGTCCTGGAACTTCTCACTGGGGTCAGTAGCCATGAGAGGTTGGAGTAACCAGAGTTACCTGCAAATATCGAGGGATACCTGTTAGCCACACACTAAACCCTTAGGCACAACCCCATATCCTTACACCAACATATACTGGGTGGGGACCTTGGGCTCACCTACTAGCCACACCCGGTGCCTCTGGAGTTGAGCCATCACATATGGGATGCTGCTATTCCTCAAGATAAAGGCATCATGCACAGAGCCAGGATACTTGGCATTCACATGGGAGATGTACTGGTCCGCTAAACACACCATCTGCACATTCAGAGAGTGAAAGCTTTTTCTATTCATGAACACTTGTTCATTTCTCTGGGGGGGGCGGGCAAATGCTACATGTGTACCCTCAATGGCACCAATGATGTTGGGGATATGTCCCAGAGCATGAAAGTCAGCCTTCACTGTGGCCAAATCCTCAACCTGGGGGAACACGATGTAGCTGCGCATGTGTTTCAGCAGGGCACACAACACTCTGGTCAGCACGTTGGAGGACATTGGCTGAGACATCCCTGAAGCCATGGCCACTGTTCTTTGGAAGGAACCACTTGCCGGGAAACGGAGCACTGACAGGACCTGCACTACAGGGGGGATACCTATGGGCTAGCAGATAGCTGAAATCAGGTCTGGCTCCAATTGGGCTCACAGTTCTTGGATTGAGGCCCGATCAGGTCTGTAGGTAAGGATAATATGCCTGCCATCCATAATCGCCAGGTCTACAGGAGTCTGTACATTGGGGGATGTCTCCATCTCCTATTCATTATCAGCGGTTGAACCCTAGGGTGGAGAATGGGGAGCAGAGGGTCATATTCACACATATGTGAAAATACAAATGCATTTCTTCCTTCACAGAAACAGTATGTGAATTCAAAAGTCAGTTGATGTGCCAATGTCTGCTGTGACTCAGTTAGGTGCCATGGCCTGTGCCCCCCTGAAATGGTGGCTGCCTAACCTGTGAGGAGAGACAAGTGGAAATGAGGTAATTCTGTTGGCGTTGTATGCTGTTGCGGTCGGCGGTCGATGACCGCCGTTCAATTTTGCATTGGTATTCATTGGGCCCTATGGGTTCCAGGAGCCAATGGCGATGTTCGCCGGCAGTGATGGTACGCACCGCAGTGGATGTGACCGCCATTTTCTATCTGTTCAATCACTTGCTACCTGACCTTCAACAGGAGAGGACCTATACTGCAAGTGCTGCTGTGACCTGTGTCTGGAAGCAACAATGGATTGAGTGTCTGGGGAAAGGGCCCCACCTTCACTTCGGAGGAGTTGGACAGACTGGTGGATGGGGTCCTACCCCAGTATACTTTACTCTATGGTCCTCCAGAAAAACAGGTGAGTACACTGTGTGCATGATGCATGGGCCATGAATGCATGGAGTGCTGTGTGTGAAGGCCTGGTGTAAGAGGGAAGTGTGTAGCCATTTTAAGTATAGCGCTATGCACGTTAGTTTAATACACTAGGCTGCTGTGCGCCTTGACCTAGATATATTTTATTCAGCTTTGCACTGTTATTTTTACAATAACCAGTTTTACGGTCTTGTTTTAATTTCTTCTATCAAACTGTTTTGCTTAGTTCAGCACTGTGTTCTCAAACAATGCATTCTTGATCACCCTGTGCTTCAGTCAAGGCTACAATCTGGTACATTGCCGGTAAACGTGGTAGAAGTTTAGTCTCCAACATTCATAGAAAATACACACCCTTTTGTAGGGACATTTTCTTAGAACATCTGCTATGTTAGTTATAAAAACACTTTATAGTCCTAGTACACGTCAAGAGGGAGATTCCAGCCAGGGAACCACAACTGTATGCTGAATGCTCCGCTGCAGATGCTGACGCAGATCACAGGCCTTTGCTCAGGTATGAGGGTTGATGTCCTCCCAGGGGAACCTGAAAGGCAGGATTAGAGCTTAACATGCTGTGCTCGAAATATGATTTAGATAGGGAATAGTCCATTGATTCTAGTGGCACTATGATAGCATTATTCTTATGCTTCACTCTCATCGTCACTATTTTAATATTATTGTGTTGTGTAGTTCTGGTTATTGCAGCTCACGCTTTGCTATCCAAAATGCAGTTGTTTTACTAAACCAATCCTTAAAACTTATACTGCCTTTATTGTCATTTATATATGAGACTGCACTGTGTATGAGAGAACCAGTTGTGACTTGAGTGACCACGACTTCCCTCAAAAGTACCAATATGTCATGCGCTCGGCTGACCAATCGTCTCTGCCTCTTGGGAGAGATGAGGCACTGCTAATTAGTCGGAACAAAGCCTGGATTTAGAGCGACAAGTGTCATCCACCGTGGGTCAGACTCAGTCCCCCACACTGTGGACGATCTTGCTGCTCAAAATCCAGTAGTCTCATTAGAATAATGAGAGCCTACGCGACAGGGGGAGTGGTTGAGGGGTCCTGAGCAGAGTGCTGAATGTATGGTGGTCAGTGTATGTGCGTAAGGGGATGGAAGAGATATTGTGGGACATGAGTGAAACAGTCCGGACGATATGACTAATCCCTTTTTTCTATGCATATTTTCCTACAGGTCAGCGCCCATCAGAAAAGGCGTATTTGGCGTGTCATCGCCAAGGAGGTGCAGACCCTGGGGGTCTTTGACAGGTGGAGCACCCACTGCTGCAAACAGTGGGAAAACCTGCACCACTGGGCAAGGAAGATGGCGGCGATCCATCTGGGGCTGGCCTCCCAACAAGGAAGGGGTGCCCGTCGTACCCTGACCCCACTGATGTTCCGCATCCTGGCGGTGGCCTATCCAAAGTTGAATGGGAACTTGAAGGCATCAAGCAGCCACAAGGGGGTGAGTACAGATTCAGATTCATTACTTTGCACGCGTTAAGGTTGTACATAGGTAGGGGATGTGAGCTGTGGGTGCCCCCAGGCCAGGGCAAACTGGCAGGGTTAGGTCCCATGTTGGTCAGGCTCTGAAGCACTCCAACCCCAATAGTGTTAGTGGGCATCTACTACTGGGCAGGGTCCTGTTGGTTTCAGGTGTGCAGCCAATGGCGTTGGGCAATGTACCCCACTGGCTGGTGACTAGTATTGTAACTGGTAGTGCATGGCCTAGTGCATAGGGCTGATCCCTGTTTGTTGTGTATGCCAACAGTAGTGTTGTCGCTGGCAATGACCAAGTGTATCCTCTGTCTCTCCCCCACTTTTTGTTTTGTCACCCTGTCCTTGTGTGCATTAGCATCATCTGGCAGAGGAGCAGAGGCACCAGCGACGGAGGGAGCTGCATCCCACATGGGCCTGGAGGCCGAACCCACCAATACTAAGGGCACCAGTGGGATGGAGGGCGAGGGGAGCACCATGACAGAGACAGGAGGGGACACTACAGACAGCAAGTCCTCCTCCGATGGAAGTTCCCTGGTGGTGGCAGACATCTCTGTGCCCACCCCAACAACAGGTACAGCCACCACCCCCCTAATAGCACTGCCCTCCCAGCAGCCCCTCAGCGTGTTTCCCGTGCCCGCTCACCCAGGAGGGTGGGCATCTCCTTCACCCCAGGCACCTCAGGCCTTGCCCCAGTCAGCCCTGCTGCTCTACTGCCCTGAGTGAGGAGGCTATTGACCTTCTGAGATCCCTCACTGTTGGGCAGTCAACCATACTGAATGCCATCTGGGGTGTCGAGAAGCATTTGCAACAAACAAATGCATACCTGTAGGGCATTCACTCTGGCGTGGCAGCCCAACAGAGAGCATTTCAGGCTCTGGCCTCTGCACTGATGGCAGCCATTGTCCCTGTCTCCAGCCTCCCTCCTCCAACTTACTCTACCCAGTCCTAATCCCCTCAACCCCAACCTATCCCAAGCAGACCTTCAGACCAGCATTCACCCAAATCAACACACAGAAGTAGCTCAGGCAAACACAAGCACCACACATCATCCCACAGGCACTCACACAAACACCATCCAGAAGCAGACACACCAACATTCACTGCCTCTACTGTGTCCCCCTCCTCCTCCTCATCCACCTCCCTCCCAGCAGCGTCCCCACTCACACCTGCATGCTCCACATCCTCATCCACTACCTCCATCACCAGCACGCCTATCACTACACACTGGCAGTCACTACCCCCATATCCATGCACACATCCCCTGTGTCCTCTAACACTGTGTCTGTGACCCCTCCTCCCATAGTACACAAACACAAGCAAACACCCACCCAACAGCCATCCACCTCACAACAGCATCCAATTCATGCACCTGCACCCAAATACAGCAGACTGACCCCTCCTACAACCACTCACGCTTTCTCTACTCCCAAACCTTCACCCTCTTCCCGCCCCAGTGTCCCCAAGAAGCTTTTCCTCGGCACCCTTGACCTCTTCCCTACCCCTCTCCCCCATCCTTCACCTGGGGCTAGGGTGGTCAGAACCCAGCCCAGCACCTCAGCCACCAAGTCCACGTCCGCTGTGGTTTCTGCATCTCTGAGAGGCTCTATGGAGGCACCTGTCTGCCCAGCTAGTGTGTCACCAACACCTGCCAAGGCTAAGAAGGTTCTGCCACCAGGAAAGGGCAAAAAGGGGAGAGCATCCAGCAAGGAAAATGAGGCACAACCAGCCAGCAAGGCCAAGGCAAAGACTCCAGCTGGCAGAAGCAAGGAGGCACCACCATCTGCCAAGGGCAGGTAGGGGCACAGAACACCAGCCAGGGCACTTCAGCCGTCTGAGGGTTCAGGGGAAGGGCTGGAGCCTCCCTCTCCACAGGCAGCACCACCACCTGCACCGCGGCCAGCACCACCACCTGCACCGCGGCCAGCAGAGCCGCAAGCACTGCCGCAAGCAGCACCGCCACCAGCAGCAGCAGCCCCAGTGGGCAGCCGTCCGAGACTGCAGAGGAAGGGCTGGAGCTTCCCCTCCACACGCAGCAGCAACACCACCTGCACCGCGGTCAGCACTGCCACCTGCACCGCGGGCAGCAGATGCAAGCACCGCCACAAGCAGCACCACCACCAGCAGCAGCAGCCCCAGAGGGGGGCCATCCGAGCCTGCAGTGGAAGGGCTGGAGCATCCCCCCTCCACTGGCAGCACCTCCACCTGCACCACGGCCAGCAGCACCTCAAGCACCACCACAAGCAGCACCACCACAAGCAGCACTGCCACCAGCAGCAGCAGCCCCAGTGGGCAGCCGTCTGAGGCTGTAGGGGAAGGGCTGGAGCCTCACCCCTCCACTGGTAGCACCGACACCTGCACTGCAACCACTGTACAGCCCCCCCACCGGCGGATGGACTGTAGTGCTGCATCCATGGTGTGTCATGCATCCTGCCCACAGAAAATCATGTGGATCTGGCACCCAGGTGAGTGACTGTGACCTTACACAACCCATGCCCTGCATTACTGGACATGAGGCCCCCTCCAGAACCAGTGGAAGAAGGCATCCACTCAGCCCCTCTTTGGCAAGATGAAGCACACTGGGCACAAAGCCCCCTCCAGAGAAAGTGGAAGAAGGCATCCACTCAACCTATCAATGGCAGGATGAAGCATACTGGGCACACAGCCCCCTCCAGAACCAGTGGAAGAAGGCATCCACTCAGCCCCTCCTTGGCAGGATGAAGCAACTAGGCACAAAGCCCCCTCCAGAACCAGTGGAAGAAGGCATCCACTTGACAGACTATGTCTTTGCACTCCCCAGGGCCAAGCAGTGGGCAAACCACCCACTTGAGAGACTGTGGCTTTGCACTCCCCAGGACCAAGCAGTGGGCATGGAGCTCCCTCCAGGAGTGGTGGCGTTGTACCATCTTCCGGCTGAGGTGCACCCCCTTCCCCATCCCCCTGAGGTGCCTGTCTGTTTTTGACCTGATGCCCCTGCAGTGTTTTCTCCGTATTGAGGCAGGAGTCAAGTGTGGGATTGGCCTCTGTGTTTTGGCACAGTGGGCCACGGTCATTTTGAGTGGACATTGTCCTGCCTTTTGAAAATATTGAATATTTTGTAAATGCTGTTTTTGAATAATAAATGTATGTAGGAGGCAGGCCTGGCTTATAGCGGGTACCTGATGGTACTTACACCTTTTACCAGGTCCAGTTATCCCTTATTAGTAGATTATTAGTGTTCTAGCAGCTTAGGCTGATAGAGGTAGCTATAGCAGAGCAGCTTAGACTGAACTAGGAGAAATGAAAAACTCCTACTATACCACTTATATCATATAGCACTATATCAGAAGAATCACAATACTCAGAGTTACTAAAAATAAAGGTACTTTATTTTAGTGACATGTGCCAAAACTATCTCAGAGGATATACTCCCTTAGGAAGTAAGCAAAATACACAAAATATACACACAAAACAAAATCAGGTAAGTAAACAGCTAGAAAAGTAGTGCAAACACTGTAGAATAAAATAGGATGCAATAGGCCTAGGGGCAACACAAACCATATACTAAGAACGTGGAATGCGAACCACTTAGGGACCCCAGGTCTAGTATAGTGTGTAGAGGGTCACTGGGAATGTAAGAAAACACTAAGGGTGTCCAAGATACTCCACCACAAGACCCTGAAAGTGACTCTACTTCCACAGAAACTCACTAAAGTTGTGATATGAGATTCTGCAAAGACCACAACTGACTGCAAAGCACTGAAGATGGATTCCTGGACCTGAGGACATGTAAAGGAAGGGGACTAAGTCCAAGAGACACAAAAGTGTCCGGGGGCAGGAGCCCACTAAACCCCAGACGAAAGTGCAAAATGGCTGGCTCCGGGGGAAGAAGCGAAAGATTCTGCAACAACAGAAGATGCCAGGGACTTCTCCTTTGCACAGAAGATGTCCCACAGAATGCTGGAGGAGGCAGAGTTGTTTCTATGCAGAAAGACTGCAAACAAGCCTTCCTAGCTGCAAGGATTGCGGCTGAAGAAAAAGGGTGCTGCCTGGGCCCAGGAAGGACCAGGAGGTCACTACTTGGAAGAGGAGACAGAGGGGGCCCTCAGCAACACAGAGAGCCCATGCAGAAGCAGGCAGCACCTGTAGAAGTACTTGAACACAGGTTCAAGAAAACTGAGCATGATGGTTGTCTCAACACTACAAAGGAGGGTCCCATGAAACCCGTGGTCAACTCAGCGAGTTGAGCAATGTAGGACGGAGTGCTGGGGACCTGGGCTGTGCTGTGGATGAAGTATTCCTTGCAAAAGTGCACAGAAGCCCTAGGAGCTGCAGTTCATGCAGTGCACAGGATTACTGTCTGGCGTGGGGAGGCAAGGACTTACCTCTACCAAATTTGGACAGATGGACCACTGGACTGTCAGGGTCATTTGGGTCCAGTTCCTGTGTTCCAGGGATCACACTCGTCACGATGAGAGGGGACCCAGAGGACAGGTGAAGCAGAAGTTTGGTGCCTGCGTTAGCAGGGGGAAGATTCAGTCGAACCACTGGAGATTTCTTCTTGGATTCCAGTGCAGGGTGAAGGCAGAGAGCCCCCAGAGCATACAGCACCAGGAAACAGTTGAGAAAGCCGGCAGGATTAGGTGCTACAATGCTGCTGGTAGTCTTCTTGCTACTCTGTTGCAGTTTTGCAGGGGTCCTGGAGCAGTAAGTGGTCGATCCTTGGCAGAAGTCAAAGAGGGAGATGCAGAGGAGCTCTGGTGAATTCTTGCATGTCCTTATCTGAGGAAATGCCCACAGGAAAGACCCTAAATAGCCCTTAGAGGGGGATTGGCCACCTACTCAGGTAAGCACCTATCAGGAGGGGTCTCTGATGTCACCTGCTTTCACTGGCCACTCAGAGACCTCCATTGTGCCCTCAAACCTCTGGATTCAAGATGGCAGAGGTCTGTGACACACTGGGGGAGCTCTGGGCACCACCCCTGGGGTGGTGATGGACATGGGATTGGTCACTCCCCTTTCCTTTTTCCAGTTTCACACCAGAGCAGGGGCTCGGGGATCCCTGAACTGGTGTAGATTAGCTTATGCAAGGAGGGCACCATCTGTGCCCTTCAAAGCATTTCCAGAGCTTGGGGGAGGCTACTCTTCCCCAGTCCTTAACACCTATTTCCAAAGAGAGAGGGTGTAACACGCTCTCTTAGAGGAAATTCTTTGTTCTGCCTTCCTGGGACTGGGCTGCCCAGTTGTCTTTGGGTTGGCAGCAGCGGTAGCTAAAGTGAAAACACCAGAGAGCTGGTTTGGCAGTACCCGGGGTTCATGCTGGAGCCCCGGGGATGCATGGGATTGGCACCCCAACACCAGATTTGGCATGGGGGACAATTCCATGATCTTAGACATGTTACATGGCCATAATTGGAGTTACCATTGTGAAGCTTCATATAGGCATTGACCTGTATGTAGTACATGCATGTAATGGTGTCCCCGCAGTCACAAAGTCTGGAGAAATTGCAATGAACTATGTAGGGGCTGATTGGCTAGTGCCAGGGTGCCCTCCCACTTAGTAACTTTGCACCTAACCTTCACAAAGTGAGGGTTGGACATATAGGTGACTTATAAGTTACTTAGGTGCAATGTAAAATGGCTGTGAAATAACGTGGACGTTATTTCACTCAGGCTGCAGTGGCAGTCCTGTGTAGGATTTGTCTGAGCTCCTTATGGGTGGCAAAAGAAATGCTTCAGCCCATAGGGATCTCCTGGAACCCCAATACCCTGGGTACCTAGGTACCATATACTAGGGAATTATAAGGGTGTTCCAGTGTGCCAATTAGAATTGGTTAAAATGGTCAACTGCCTATAGTGACAATATTAAAGGCAGAGAGAGCATAAGCACTGAGGTTCTGATTACAGAGCCTCAGTGACACAGTTAGTCACTACACAGGGACTCACATTCAGGCAACAAACTATGAGCACTGGGGTCCTGGCTAGCAGGATCCCAGTGAGACAGGCAAAAACAAACTGCCACGCAAGGAAGTGGGATGCTATTTTGTGGCTATCTTTCACTGGAAAGGGTAGGGATTGGCTCCTTACTGTCAGAGAAAGTGATGCTACTAATTAGAAAGTTTTTAAGGATGCACTCTTAGATGGATCTGGCTTAACCACTGAACAATACAGGATAAAGTTCAGAGATACCAGAAAAGAAACCCCTCAGGACTGGACAGACTTTGTAGACTGTTCAGTGAAGGCCTTGGAGGGTTGGTTACATGGCAGTAAGGTGACTGACTATGAAAGCCTGTATAATCTAATCCTGAGAGAGCATATTTTGAACAATTGTGTGTATGATTTGTTGCACCAGTACTTGGTAGACTCAGATCTGACCTCTCCCCAAGAATTGGGAAAGAAGGCAGACAAATGGGTCAGAACAAGAGTGAACAGAAAAGTTCACACAGGGGGGTGACATGGATGGCAAGAAGAAGGATGGTAAGTCTTCTGGGAGGGGTGGGGACAAAGATAAAAAACATTCTGAGTCTCCTGAGTCTTCCTCTGGGGGTGGTGTGTCCAAATCCTCTTCTCACAATCAAAATAAGCCATGGTGTTATTTATGTAAGAGTAAAGGCCAATGGACAAGCGATTCCACTTGTCCAAAGAAAAAACACCAAGGTTCCCACTACCACAACCCCAACTGCGTCCTATAGTGCCCCCAGTAAAAGCAGTGGTGGTGCGAAGTCTACAGAAAATAGGCAATCAAAGGGTGTAGCTGGGCTCACCATTGGTAATGTAGTTGGGGTTGGTCTTGTTAGGGAGACCACAGAGCCTACTTTAGTCTCTGATGGTGGTATTGACTTTGCCACCTTGGTTGCTTGTCCCCTTAACATGGGTAACTACAAGCAACTTCCCCTAATAAATTGTGTTGAGGTTGAGCCCTACAGGGATACAGGAGCCAGTGTCACTATGGAGATTGAGAAACTGGTTCACCCTGATCAACACCTACTTGGTCAGCAGTACCATGTGACTGATGCTCATAACAACACTCTTAGCCTCCCCAAGGCTGTTGTGAATCTCACCTGGGGGGGTTACTGGTCCAAAGAAAGTTGTGGTAGCCACTGATTTACCTGTAGATTGCTTACTAGGCAATGATTTGGAGACATCAGCTTGGGCTGAAGTGGAGTTGGAGGCTCATGCAGCAATGCTCAGCAGCACTCCTGGGCATATCTTTGCTTTGACAAGGGCTCAGGCCAAGAAGCAAAGAGGACAGGGAAACTTGGATCCTAGAACAATGGACCAAGTGCTCCCAAAAGGTAGGGGTAGAAAGGGTAAATCCTTGCCTACTATCCCTCCCTCTCCAGAAGATTTCCCTTTTGAGGAAGAGGAATCCTCTCTCTGTGCAGAACCTATACCAGATTAGCTGGCAGCAGACACTGCTGTCCTCTTGGGTGCAGGGGAGCTGCTAGGGAAGAGCTGAGTGTGGCACAGCAAACCTGTCCCACACTAGACGGTTTAAGACAGCAATCTGTCAAACAGCAGATTGGGGATGTCACTGATAGCCATAATGTGTATTAGGAAGACAGCCTCCTTTATACTGAGTCAAGGGAACGTAAACCTGGAGCCGCCAGGTTATTGGTTATCCCCTTGCAGTATAGGGAGTTTCTTCTAACCTTGGCACATGACATTCCTTTGGCTGGGCATTTGGGCCAGAGTAAAACTTGGGACAGACTTGTTCCATTGTTTCACTGGCCTCATATTTCAGAGGACACTAAAGAGGTTTGTCACTCTTGTGTGACCTGCCAAGCCAGTGGCAAGACTGGTGGCACACCTAGGCCCCCTTAATTCCACTCTCAGTGGTCGGTGTGCCCTTTGAAATGGTAGGGGTTGACATAGTTGCCCCCCTTGACCCTCCAATAGCTTCAGACAATAGATTCATCCTTGTGGTAGTGGGCCATGCCACTATGTATCCTGAAGCAATTCCCTTAAGGACCACTACAGCTCCTGCAGTGGCAAAGGACCTCCTGGGAATCTTTCCAGAGTAGGCTTCCCTAAGGAAGTGGTGCCAGACAGAGGTAGTAACTTCATGTCTGCATACCTCAAAGCTATGTGGAAGGAGTGTGGTGTAACTTATAAGTTCACTACTCCTTATCATCCACAGACAAATGGTCTGGTTGAGAGGTTTAACAAAAAGTATGATTATGGGACTCCCTGAAAAACTCAGAAGGAGATGGGATGTCCTGTTGCCATGCCTCTTTTTTGCTTACAGGCACTGCTTAATTTGTAAATAAAAATGTGCCGGTGCCCAAAGCTCTCCTCTGAAACACGCGGCTGCTGCAATTAAATGTGCGAGCACTGAATACTGAGGCAGAGTAATCCTGAAACCATCTCCGGCCTCTTCAATCCATATAAAGCCACAGGCTGTCCCTTCAGCTCCCTCTCGCAGCTTTCTGCTTTCTCCCTTTGTGACGCTTTTTCGTTTTTCCCTTCTTCTGTCTTTCCCATGTGTGTCTTTTTCTCGCAGCAAATACTTTAGGTAGAAGAATAAGCCCCGGCCCTCAAAATTAAGTGCAGGTGCTCAGCACCGGAAACAACAAGCACAAATTAAGCACTGCTTACAGGGAGGTACCCCAAAAAGGAGTGGGCTCCAAAAAGGAGTGGGCTTCAGCCCCTTTGAACTCCTTTTTGGGCACCCTGTAAGAGGTCCCCTTGCACTTGTGAAGGAAGATTGGGAACAATCTTTAAAAGCTACAAAGCAATACATTGTGGACTATGTACTTGGCCTAAGATCCAGAATGGCTGAGTACATAAAAAAGGCCAGTAAAAGCCTTTTGTCCAGCCAAGAGCTCCAAAAGCAATGGCATGACCAGAAG
This sequence comes from Pleurodeles waltl, assembly GCF_031143425.1. Taxonomy (NCBI): domain Eukaryota; kingdom Metazoa; phylum Chordata; class Amphibia; order Caudata; family Salamandridae; genus Pleurodeles; species Pleurodeles waltl. Next base: position 1,531,695,924 of record NC_090444.1, read on the forward strand.
GCTGTCCTGACCCAGTACCACTCACGACAGAAGGTGTGGGTATTGGAGCCTGTGGCCCCAAGAGCACTCCAGGACAAATGGAGTGGACCCCATCTCATTGTTGATAAGAAGGGTGAGGTTACCTACTTGGTAGACCTGGGCACTGCCAGGAGTCCCCTTTGAGTGCTCCATGTCAATCGCCTAAAACCCTACTGTAAGAGGGTTGACTTAACCCTGCTCATGGCAACTGATAAGGGACAGGAAGAAGAGAGTGACCCTCTCCCTGATCTCTTCTCCACCACTGAAGCTGATAGCTTAGTGAAGGGAGTGGTACTTGCAGATTGCCTTACTGCTGAGCAGAAGGACAACTATATAAATCTCCTAGACCACTTTTCTGACCTCTTCTCACTGATACCAGGTACCACTACCTGGTGTGAGCACACAATCAATACTGGAGACAGTTTACCTGTCAAAAGTAAGATTTATAGGCAGCCTGACCATGTCAGGGATTGCATAAAACAGGAGGTACAGAAAATGCTGGATTTAGGAGTGATTGAGCCTTCAGAAAGCCCATGAGACAGCCCAGTGGTGCTTGTCCCAAAACCTCACAGTAAGGATGGTAAAAGAGAAATTAGGTTTTGTGTTGACTACAGAGGTCTCAATCAAGTAACAAAAACTGATGCTCACCTTATACACAGGGCAGATAAGCTAATAGATACACTGGCTTCTGTCAAGTATCTAAGCACTTTTGATTTAATCTGTGGCATGATTTCCCTTTAACTTTTTGCCTTTTGACCTGTTCTTTTTGCTTTGTTTTTTGCTTCTGTACACTTTACCACTGCTGACCATTGCTAAGGTGGTTGTGTTTTTTTCCACAAACATTGTAACACTGGCATATACTGAATTGGCATATTTAATTTACTTATAAATCCCTAGTAAAGTGTGCCCAAGGCCTGTAACTTAAATGCTGCCAGTCGGCAGTCAGCACTGATTGTGCCATCCACTCAAGTATCTTTCTAAACATGTCTCAGATACGTCTGTGCCATCTTAAGCTGCCATTTCGACTTGGTAAACTAAACCTTTTGCCAACCTCAAACCTTTGTTTTCAATACATATAAGACATCCTGAGGGTAGGCCCTGTACATCCCAGGGGGCAAGATGTAATGTATTTCAAAAGGTATGACTTGTACTTTTAGATTTTACATGTCCTGGTAGTGAAAATCTCTTACATTTGTTTCTCACTACTGCAAGGCCTATCTCTCCCATGAAATAAGATAACATTGGAGTTGCATTATCACATTTTATAAGTGTAACTTACAAATGAGGAGACATAAACCCTTCAAGTTTGGTGTCTTTGAAATCCATCCTAATGTAAAATCTTAACTCATTGAGAAGTCATATTTTAAGTTATAACTCTGCCACTTTTCGAAAACTGGTGTTTTTATACTTTAGCCTTTTGGTGCCTGTAGCTTCTGGTCATATGAGTAGGTGGTGTTGGCAGCTTCCTCTAGCAGCCACACAGAATGGGACCTTAGATGTGACACAATAGGCTACCCAAGGCAGGGTGGGAGGGTGGAGCTGGACACAGTCGCAATTACACCGGAAAAGGCTGCATTATCCATACACAAAGAGGTTAACAACACTGTATTGTCACTCCAACGAGTCAAGACCTAGAGCAGAGGAGGCAGAGATTCATTGCATTTCAAAGCCACTGTCTAGAAGTTTCTCCTACATTCCAGAACCAGAGCACCAAAGGTATAAATACTGGACCTCAGACACAACCACTTCAGTGGACCTGTTGATACTCTGCCAGGAAGAAAAATTGCCACTCTGCTGGACTCCTGTTTTGCTGTGCTGACCTACAGGATGCTGCCCTCTTGCCTGGGTGAGAAGGACTGAACCTGCATCTCTTGAGCTCAGAACCCAGAGTGATTGCAATGGGTAGTTGGCTGTGCTCCTGAGCTGAAGTCTCAGGCACAATACAGACGTCTAACCACCCTGCTTCTGCACCTGGACTCTGCCATCTGTGAGTCTACTCTTCCAAGTGGTGTCATCCCAGTCCTGTTCCCTTGGAAGTGGGCATGAAGGCGTTCTGTCAAACCTTGCAGTGGTGCTCCTCTGGAATTGACATGAAGCAACGCAAAGCAATGTGAGGCCTTGCAGCACCGCTGCCAGGCTCGCCAGAATTGAAGCAGGCTGTTGCAAAGCCCCATGAAGCCTCACTGCGCAGCTGCCAATTCATCAGAACAGTGATGCCAAACCCTGAAAACCATCACCTCACAGCCTCCAGGACCGATGCAAAGCTAAGCCATGCAAAGTCTCACTCCACAGCTCCCCAGGACCGTGCATAGTACTGGGGAGCTGTGCAGTGATACCAAGCCCCATATTCCTCACTGATTCCTTGGAATTGACGCAGGAAGACTTGAAGCCTCACAAAGTAATGCCACACAGACCATGCACCAGGATTTAAGGTCTGTGTTCCCTTAAACTCTGTAAGGGCTTTCCTGTAGCTGGCCTGTGCTGTTGGCCTGAAATTGTGGCTTTGTCCCAGTCTGGCGCAACCAGATACCTGCAGTTGGCGCTTTGTGCGTCTATGTAGGAATTTCACATAATTATTTAAAACTGCCTACCTCAGGATCTACTGATTGGATTTGTGTTTTGTCTTGTTTTATTTATTAAAGGACATTCTATTCTTCTACCTTGGTGTAGGGTACATTTTGTGTGGTGTTTTCACTCTTTTACTCTATGATGCGCACAAATAATGAACAATTTGCCTCCACGGTGAGCTCTGTGCAAAGCTAACCAGGGGGAGCACAGGTTAATTTGGGGATTGCTGGTGCCTTACAATTGTACTTGCTGCTTGACGAGGTCTCTCACTCCAGTCAACCAGGAACCCAATTTCCAGCATATATAAATATGTAAAATTTGATGGGTAACTGTGTCATATAGGTTGCATACCTAAGTGTGAGGAGATGTTCACCATGATGGAGTCCACACAGAAAGGTAGGCAGAGTAGGAGATGCCTGTTTGTCTGTTTGTGAATAGCAATTTTTGGCACATAAGCAGTACTACTATAGTACTACTGTCATACTACAAAATGCAGTTTATGAAAATGCCCCTAGTTGTATTTACACTCTTCTAATGTTTTCATAGAATTTAATTATACAACCATATAAGAAGTCGATTTGTTGACACACGTCAAATCATCATAAGGCCACCAAAACTTTACACCTCAGATTTAACTTTGCAAAAACAAAATTTATACAAGGATAGTTATCATCTTCTCAAATAAAGGGCTGGTAATATACAACGAATCTTTCAAAACTGAATACATAACTCTATTTGTATTGAATATTGCTTATACAGCAGCAAGGTTAATTAATGTTCTGTCATTGTGTATTTCTGTGGGTCTGCTGTTTGAGTCATTTGCTACCATTCATTGGCATTAGCCTAGAAGGTTTAATGTAATTTATTGCTGAATATTTCACAGAAGAACGTTTCTTAAGGCCTAACATCTTGCTGGATTTATATGTGAAGATTTTTAATTAAATGTTACCATTGCCTTTAGCTATAGAAAGACGAAATACTACGCATTTAACTGAAGTGACCAACAGCGTTATCTTTTCATGTCTTTGCAGCATAAAATATAGCCATTTTCAAAATGGCATCCAACAGTACTGTATAAGATGTGAATGGTGCAAATTATCGTGATAGAAGTTTATGTTAGTAGAGAGCTTGACCACTTTTTTGTTTTAATAAAACAGGCTTTATTTAAAAAAATAGTGCTTATTTGTACTGGATTGCTATGATGAGTTGAGGAAGTATTCCTTAATATTGCATCCCTCCCTTTCAAATATAATTGAAAAAACAGCTGCTTGTTCCACTAACGTTTGTAGCTACGCTGTATTATTCATGCGCATTTAATGTTATTTCAAACTTTACGAATAAAACATAAAGAAAGGAAAAAGGTAAACATTGGAGTGTCGTATGGGGCTGCTATCGCTGCGGAAATGTTTAAAAACCTTCTTAAGATAATGTTACAGAACTCCATCTGGTAAAAAAAAAAAAATAGCTGGATTAGTCTAAATGTTAAAAGGGATAATTACTAATATTTTGGAAGAAACAGAGAAATGTATTAAAACCACGTTGGGCAACCCATATGCCATCTCAATAATGGCGACTCAAAAGACTGAGCAAGATGATTTAGAATTACAAAGAAACTCAAACCTCAAGGAGTCTATTTATCAAAGCATTTTGAGTATGGAAACTTGTTCTCATCTAGTAGTAATTCTGTTGTACTCAGATCAGAGCCTTGAGTGTGAAGATTTTCACAGAGTTATATAGTTTGTAGCTAATGTGAGAGTGACATGGGGAAGTGGCAGTAAAATGAGAAGGCCTACTACTAAATGGGTGGAAGTTTAAGAGGGGTTTAGGAAGGCATGTGCAACTACTAGAATACACTAGAATACACCGACAAAAGAGTAAGGCACTTACTATTTAGAACAGTTACAGTAACATCTACTAATACTACTGACAAAATAGGCTCAAATCGATGCCAGTCAAGACTTTGTTCAAATAAATTTACTGGTAGTGCATTGCACTCTCACTGAAATCAGTAGAGGAAAGTAATCCCACTAACAACACATAGGGAAAAATAGGAAAATAAATGGAAACTATTTTCAGAAGTCTAAAAATCAAAAACATCATCCACTTTAGCAACAATCAATTCATGACACAGTACAACAAGGCTGCAATCACATGCAACACACCTGCCTCAACAAAGGAGTGGAAATGAACTGTCAAGATCATTCATGTCACACTCCTTAACAAGTGAAACTCACTACAGCAACCAATCATAAAATCTGTGCACATACAAAAGCGAGACATGTTAATAAGCATTTGTTTCACCATGTCAGTGAATATCTTTTTGCATTGCCCCTCATTTCAGGAACATTATTTGAGGAGGAGAGAAAGGCAGAGGATGAGTATTTTGGAATATCGAGAGGAGCAGTTGCTGCTAAATATTGCTTCTTACCTGATGACATCCTTGACATGACAGCAGACTTCAAGCAATGGCTCAACGTACCTTCAGTCATATCCCTGACTAAAGCTGTACATAACAAAATACTGGCTGCACTCTATTTCCTTGCCGCTGGGCCTTTCTAGAGAACAGTTTCATGTTCTTTCAAAACTCTTAATACATTTTAGCTATGCAAAATTGCATCTGATTATAGTATTATGCTTGTTTTTGCAGATATGTATTTTCCTCTACATTTCGTTTTTTTTTTAATACTGTGTTTCATTTGCATAACAATTTTTTCCACCTGCAGTCCACCAGTTGTTCTGAGGAAGATCTATATATCATTTCAAAAGGATCACCTGAATGAGGTCCATACAGATAGCTAGGCAATGCAGCACAGAGCTAAATCTAGAAAGAGATACAGTGCAGTGGATGTACATACATGGAAGGCCAGAAAATGACACAAACGCTGGGAGGAACTCCAGAGCTGGACCTGTTGTAAGTTGCAGGAACTTTTTGGGGTATTCCTCCAAGGGAGAGTCCTTCATTCTTCTGAGGCAGGTTGAAGACAGGCTGTCCTTTGAGGATGCACGACTGGGAAACAGTTGCAGTTACTGGCCAGAGCTGAAGATACAATGTTGCAAGAGTCACCTTTGCTTCTTTGTTGCAGTTTGTGAGTGTGGGACACCATTTTATGCGTGTACGGGACATAGGTCACCACCTATGTTCTGCTACATAATGGTAACTCCGGACATAGGCATGCTTGGTATCAAACATGTTAGAATCATACCACAATCCTTGTGCAAACATTGGTTGTATGATTCCATGCACTCTGGGGGCTCCTTAGAGGACCCCCAGTATTGCCATTCTAACCTTACAAGGTTTTCCAAGCATCCCCAGCTGCTGCCTCCTCTCAGACAGGTTTCTGCCCTCCTGTTGCTTGAGTAGCTCAGGCTCAGGAAGGCAGAACAAAGGAATTCCTTTGGTAGAAGGGTGTTACACCCTCTCCCTTTGTAAATAGGTGTTACAGGCTTGGGAGGGTTGGCCTTCCCAAGCCACTGGAAATGCTTTGAAGGGCACATTTGGGGCCCTTCACACTTGCATGATCCAATCTACACCAGTTCAAGGACCCCCAATCCCTGTTCTGGCATGAAAGTGGACAGAGGAAAGGGGAGTGAGCACTCACCTGTCCATCACCACCCCAGGGTTGGTGCTCAGAGCTCCTCCAGAGGGTCCCTGGTTTTGCCATCTTGGATTCCAAGTTTGCAGAGAAATCTCGGAGCATCTTAGTGGCCAGTGCAAGCCCCTGATAGGTGATTACCTGTTTAGCTGACGAATCCCCCTTCAGGGCTATTTAGAGTGTCTCTCTTGGTAGGCTCTTCAGATTCGGATTGATAAACTCCAGCAGGAATCCTCTGCATCCTTTGCTTCACCTTCTTACCGGGGAAACTGTATCTGGACTCTCCAGGAACTCTTCAAACTGCAACAAAGAAGCAAATATGACTTCTGCAAAATTGTTTCTTCAACTCCTGCATCAAATGCAAATGTTTCCTGGTCGTGCATTTTCAGAGGACAGCCTGTCTTCAGCCTGAACAAGAGGAAGGAAAGAATCTCCCTTGGAGTGAAGGAGTCACTCCCCTGCTTCAGCAGGCACCTCTCTGCATCGACGACTGGCTGAGTGGGTCCCATCTCCTGACAAGCTAGCTGGATCATGCATCACAGGTGGTGGACTGAAGTGGTCCTGACAGTCCTAACATCCTACTGTCCAACTTTGGTGGAGGTAAGAGCTTGCCTCCCCATGCAAGACAGTACTCCCATGCACTGTGTGTTTTGCAGTTGCCAATGCCTGTTGGCTTTCTTCCACGAAGTTCTTCATGCACTGTTCAGCTTCTACCCCCAGCACTCCTTCCTGCAATGCACAGCTCCCTGCTTGGTTCTCCAGCAGCGTGGGATCCTTTTTATGTAGTGCTTTGTGGGCCTCCTTTTGCACCTTCTATGAACCTGTGCTGTGGGACTCCTGTGCATGTTGCCTGGTCTTTTGAGGGCCTGGTCTTTTGAGAGCCCCCTCTGAATCCTCCTCCTGAGTAGAGCCCACCAGGTCGCTCCTGGTCCAAATCAGCGCCATTTTCTACTAACTGTAAGCTTTGCTTGTACCAAGGCTTGTTGGTGGAATCCAGTGATGCAAGCCAGACTGCAATCATCCATGCAGTGTGGGACATCATCTGCACCAACCAGGAACCCACATCCATCTTCTTGGGTGCAGTACTGACTGTTATCCTTCCCTGGTGGTTCTTTTTTTGTACCTTCATCCGGGTTAGCAGGGGCTCCCTTTCTCCCTGGACTCTTCTGTGCTTTTTGTCCTTAGTCCCCTTCTTCCACAGGTCTTCAAGTCCAGGAATCTACTGTTGGTGTCTTGCAGTCTCTTCTGGTTCTTGTATAGTCTTCTTTTTTGTGTTCTTGTGTTTTAGGAAAGCTACTGTGATTTACTCCTGCTTTCCTGGGCTCTGGGGTGGGTTCTATTACTTACCTTCGGTGTTTTCTAAAACTCCCAGCACCACTTTACACACTACACTTGCCTAAGTGGGAAACCAACATTCGCATTCCACTTTCTTAGTTTATGATTTGTGTTCCCCCCAGGCACATTGTAACCTATTGTGATTTCCACTATTTGTACTGTTTTCGAACTTTTTTTACAGCTCATGTCACATAAGCTTTATTCTGTCAAAAAAGACAACTATCAAAGCATAAAATCACAAAAGTCCAAGATATATAAACATAATAAATAAGAAAATGTAAAAGTTTAAGAACAAGTGTCTCTAGTAAAAAAAAAACATTTTTAAACGAGTACCTATATACCATGCGACCGCAAGGAACTTGCTTACCGCACAAATTAAGACAAGAGAAGTATCATTCCGCAATATCCTCAGGGCAACTTTACATTGTCTTATGGTCATGTTCCTACAAACTGGGCGTATCTATTTTCGCCGAGCAGAGGCATAAGCTGGACAAAAATACATAAAATGTACTACAGATTCAGTTACACAATTACAACTAGGACACAAAGGCCCTCATTCTGACCTTGGCGGGCGGCGGAGGCCGCCCGCCAAAGTCCCGCCGTCAGGTTACCGTTCCGCGGTCGAAAGACCGCGGCGGTAATTCTGACTTTCCCGCTGGGCTGGCGGGCGGTCGCCTTCAGACCGCCAGCCAGCCCAGCGGGAAAGAGGCTTCCACGATGAAGCCGGCTCGGAATCGAGCCGGCGGAGTGGAAGCTGTGCGACGGGTGCAGTTGCACCCGTCGCGTATTTCACTGTCTGCACAGCAGACAGTGAAATACATGTAGGGGCCCTCTTACGGGGGCCCCTGCAATGCCCATGCCAGTGGCATGGGCACTGCAGGGGCCCCCAGGGGCCCCGCGACCCCCCCTACCGCCATCCGGATCTCGGCGGTCCGACCGCCGGGATCTGGATGGCGGTAGGGGGGGTCGGAATCCCCGCGGCGGTGCAGCAAGCTGCGCCGCCGCGGAGGATTCAATGGGGCCGCGGTACACTGGCGGGACCCCGCCAGTGGTGCCGGTCCGACCGCGGCTTTACCGCCGCGGTCGGAATCCCCATTGGAGCACCGCCGGCCTGTCGGCGGTGCTCCCGCGGTCCTCCGCCCTGGCGGTCAAAGACCGCCAGGGTCAGAATGACCACCAATGTTTTAATAATGATCGCCATCTACCAGTGAGGGACTTTAACGGTAGATACCCAAATCTAAAATGAGCATAGAGGCTCTTACTTAATAAGTCAGGAATTAAGTCCAGATAAGATTCAAACTAAGGATGCCATTTAAAAGCAAGAAATTGTGTTGTCAACCGACCATAGGATTAACATAAAAGTAATTATTCCTGACATAAGACCAGTAGACAGATTTCAAAAGTTGTTTCTGGGCCCTCCCCAAATTGTAAGGGTTCTCCCAAAAATTCCCAAGTCTCAAGATGTAAAACCACTTAGAAACATACTTTAGCCAAGGAATAGAGACTGCATTAGGTCTATCTAGAATATCTTGGAGGGAGTCCCTATAAACAGTGAGCTCAGTAGTGGTCCAAATTCGTACCCAGAAGAGGAAAGGTCTTAAGGCTATCAAATCAGAGATGCGATGAAATCCAAGGTAAAAAAATATCGGGATCAGTGGTGTACTATGAGGACATGCAAGAAGAGCTCTTGCAAAATTATTCTCACCCACGGTCAATTTATTGATATTAGAAGGGCCTCACACCTCAGCACTGTAAATCGCTGCACCCTGCGCCTTTGCCAAATACATTTTAATAGCCGGACAAACAGCTTTCACAGTGGTGGTATTATAGAAGTCCAAAATGGCTCCTGACCTATGCTGAAGAACTGAGACACTCTTGCCAATCTGATCCTCCCACTGCAAGTTGTTTGTAATTCTAACTCCCAGGTAATCTATAGAACATACCTTACTTAAGGAAGTCCCATCTAAGGTAATGGTACATCTCCTAGCAGGGCCCATGCTTAATATCATTAATTTGGTTTTGCAAGCATTAAGTTCCAAACCATGGTCGCCACAAAAAGCATTGAACCTATCAACCAAAATCTGCAGACCCATGGGGCTTTTGGAAATCAGGAGAGAGTCATCTGCAAATAATCAAATAGAATTTTTTTGCACATTCAGCGAGGGGGTATCAATTTGGCATGAAGACACAGCATGCATCATCTCATTAATAAACAGGGTAAAGAGGGTTGGTCCAAGGACACAACCCTAGCGAACCCCCGCCGGATGTCTATATGATCAGTTAGCTCTCCCTGGCTACCCCCTCTCACTTGGGCATATGTGTTCTCATGCAGCCTTTGTAATAAGTGTACTATATTGTCAGGAATACCTATTCTATGTCGGACTTCCCATAACTTCTCTCTAGGGACCAAATCAAAAGCAGACCGAAGTTCCACAAAAGCAACATATAGATTTTGCTTTGCCAGGACTACATATTTCCAATGTAGGAGGGTCAGCCTAAAAACTTGATCCACCGTACTAATTTTCGGGCGGAAACCTGCCTGAAGTGGAGACAGTACCTGATGAACATGACCCAGTCCAAAATCCTATCCAAAAGCTGCTTGGCAATTTTTTTTTTAAGATTGTCAATGAGGCTGATTGGTCTGTAATTGACAGGAGAACCCACATCACCCTTTTTATGGATAGGAATTAATTCAGCCTCTTTCCAGGTTTTAGGAATAGGGCCTCTTGCAGCTATAGCATTGGATAACGTATTAATATACCAGGACCAAATAACTGGTTCAGATTTAAAAAGATCCCCCGGTATATTGTCAGGGCCTGGAGGCTTGGCCGATTTTAGGGAGTTCATAGCAACTATGGTTTCCGTTATTGAGAAAACAATACAATCTATGGGACTATCTGTAGACCTTTTTTAATCAACGATCTCAGGATGCAATTCAACCTGCGACGAAGATGAGAAGTCCTGTGTCTTGGGTAGAGCATTAAGCTGGGAGAATTGTTCCACCCATCTTTCAGGTTGAACATGCGTATGGATGATGCTATTACCCCCTCTGTGTCTATTGGGCAATAATTTCCAAAAGGTCCTGTTGTCTCGAAATTTTGTTGCATCCAACAATTTTTGCCAAGTGGTATCTTCCCAACTTCTCTTTGCCAATTGCAAAGTTTTGTTATACATATGTCTAGCAGTTCTAATCGCCCCCTGTGAATGAGTCATAATAGCTGATTTTAAGGCTGATTTAGCATTGGAGCAGTGCTTATTGAACCAATCCCTACCTTTAAAATGATCAGAGGATTGCCTGATAGTAGTCTTCCTATAAAAAATGTCCTGAAAATTCCATACCATTTCTTCGTGAATATTCAAAATCAGAATATTACTGACCTCGTACTCCTCATGACCAGACATCTGAAAAGGATAAATACATTTTCTTAATCAGATAGGGGTTAGACATTACCTTTGGCCAACTAACACGAGTATGCCTATGGTTCAGAAGAGGTCCAGGAACCTCAGAGATCCAGCTATTCTACAGTCTCATAAACACATTACTGTGTAAGGTGAGGAGTAAAGGATTGTGATCACTCTCGTGACAAAGGACTACTTTCATATCTACAGAAAGAGACCAAAGCCTGACGTCCACTAGAAAATAATCGATAACACTGGAAAGCAGCCTTCGCTTGAAAGTGGGTGCAATGTTCAAATCAGAATTAGTTTGTCCATTGCACGCTCTTAGTCCAAATCTAAAACAAAGGGAAGTCAACTGAGAAGCAACATGAGAACTGATGCACTGGACATTTCCCTTAAGTTGAGGGATACCCCAGAGTTCATCCTCCTCAGCCGTCAGATTACTATTAAGGCAATCATATTCAAAAGTACAGTTCATGTCCTCTGCGCCCACTAATTTAGTTACGAATGCAGGGTATCCATATATTCGGATAGCAGAGCAAGTGTCTGGGACTCTGATCCCCGAGGAAAAGACCTGGCATACATGTTGATTATAGTCATTTTAAAATCTGGTTTAGAAGAAAGTTGGACGCCCAATAAATCGGGGGAGTTAATGTGTAAAATTAAATGATCACACTGTAAATTTTTGTGTAGCAAAATCATAAGTCCCCCCTTAGCACAACCAAAGCTCCCCGATGCTGGTTGGGCCACTAAAAAATATGTCACAAACCCATGCATAAATATCGGGTCTACGTCCCAAGTTTCTTGAAATTGACATATATCCTGCTTATTAATAAAATTGATCCACTCAGGATCTCCCATCTTCTTACCTATCCCCGCAAGATTCCAAGATATAATTGAGAGTTCCGAGCGGGATATCTGAGCCCTAGGAGCATCCTCAAAGTTATTGGTCCCCTCTTCCAATCTAGCCCCAGAAACTACAACAGAAGTGATTAATGGGGGACGAATAGGTAGTCATTCCACTTCCAAAAGTGAGTGGGGGGGGGTTAACTAACATGGTCGAAGCACAACTACTGCCAAAATCATGGACCTCATCTGCTGGGTCATCACATGGAATTGGTAAGCTTAATAGACTGCCCGAAGGTGGATGAAGTTGGAGTCTGATACCCACCCCACTAGACCTCCTTAGATGACAAGTGCGTGAATCATAATCAATAAGATTATCCACCAACAGTTTATCTACAAAATGAATAGAAATTAAATCTAATCCTGTTAGGCTATGTCTACCCAACTCAAGAATATCAGCCCAGATGACAGAAAGATAATTCCTCTGCATTTGTAACCAACAGGTGACCTTATTTATAAGAGAAACCTGAGTTTCTCTAGAGCCGGTCGGCAGCTTAACTACCCCAACCATGTAAATATTACCACCTTTACTCCTTGAGCCTCGGCCCCCATTCTTAACAGGACGATTCGCCCCAACTCGATATGAACCCTCATCAAATATCTTGAAAGAACCAGTAGAGGGATTCTGAAGTCCAGCATACACCTGAATACCAGTAGTTCCCAGGATCTCTTAGCATGATGAGGGGATTGAGTTTCGTAGAACACAAATATCCCCATCCTAACAACCTGAAGTATAGTGCTGGTCAGTTTTTGCTGACACGGCCGGACAATTGTCTATACGATTAGCAAACATGCTGTCAGTAGGTACAGAAGAGACCAACACTCGGAGAGACTTATCTTCTTGAACACAAATTTCAGTTACAGGGGGAACAGTGGACGCCCCTCCTGGGGCAGGCATAAACTCACCCCCACTAAACCTCTGACAGTTGCACACCTCCCTCTGTGCCTTTTCTCCCAAAAATTTGTTTAACACTAATAACACCAAACTCTTTAAATCATCCAACTTCTGGGAGATAGAGGCCAAATCAAGTTCCCCACTTGAACGTGCTTGTCCATGCTGAGTCAGAGATAAGTGGGGTATAGTATTTCCTCCTTGGCAAACTTCAGGTAAGGGATTATAGCCTCCATGGTACTTTTGGCATTTGTGTCACTAAAATAAAGTACCCTTATTTCTGTAACACTGAGTAGTTTCTTTCATGTGTGTGAGTACTGTGTTACTACAGTGGTAATGCATGAGCTTTGCATGTCTCCTAGATAAGCCTTGGCTGCTCAGCTACAGCTACCCTGAGAGATCCTGGCTTCTAGACGCTGCCTAACTTTCACTAACAAGGAATTACTGGACCTGGTATAAAGTGTAAGTACCATTAGTACCCACTACCAACCAGGCCAGCTTCCTACACTGAACATATTTAATTAGAGCATATTTTCAAACACTAGCACCATCATAGTTAACTGTGATAATCATACTGTAAAAGGCTATTAAAGCATTTCAATGCGTACCCACTATAGATGTGTGGTAATAATGTGATTTAGAACACAAAGATTTAAAGGAAAATCAAAACTTACATTTTAAAACACAAAAGGAACCTCAAAAACAACAATTTAAAATCTTGTATAGCCACACACTGGCGTGAACATCACCATAACATGAGTCAACTTGAATTTCAAGTCTTAGAAATCGTGGAAAAGTGACCTGAAATTAATAATTGCAAACATCTGCTCTACGAGGATTCATGTGAATTAAAGAATTAAACACTCTGGAACTGAAAGGGATGAATGATAGAAATTATTTGGCTTGTTTTCTGCAATATTTTTGTGGTAATATGTTAATTTGGTTCTTATTTGATATAATGTATTCTGCAAAGTGCCTGTGTTCGCAAACCACATTATTGCTGCACATTGAAATGCTTTGATAATGGTTCACAACGTGATTATCTCAATTTAGTATAATGGAACCAGTGTTTGGAATTATGCTATGATTGTACATTTTCAGCCAGCACACATCAAAACAACCACACAACCATGTTTAGTCACCCCACTTGCACAGCATGCGAACACATTTTTATTGGTGGAAAATTATCACATGGTGTATGCATCATGTTTGGATTTGGTAGAGACTAGTAGCAGGTGATTATGTCAATTCAATTCCATTCAAATCTTTATTCAGCACTATCATCATAGGCCATAAATAAACAGATATACAAAAGATCGTTAAAAAAGGTTAAAAACATAAAAATATTCATTCAGAACTTAACAAATTGGTTACTTACCTTTGTAATGATTTATTGGGTAGAGACATATTTTAGTTGGAGATTCCTTACCTTAGAATATCCCCCGGGCATCAATCTTAATCCAGAGATTTTTCTTTAAGCAGTACGCTTGCGCGTCGTCAGGTAGTGTCGGTCGACTTTGCGGGCATCATTGGCTTCGTGGTCGCTGTGATGACGTCGGGAGTCATATATAGATGCCGCTGTGACGTCAGTTTCTTTTCACGACTTTCAACACCAAAGAGCAGAGCCATGATGAACATTGAAAATAGTGCACCAGAGCTAAGCCCCTGAATGGGGATTCCCTGTCCCTGGAAATCAGTTCGCAAGCATAGAGGATGGGTGGGTCGGTAAGGAGTCTGCGACTAGAATATGTGTCTTCCAGATAAAGGTAAGTAACTTGTTCATCTGATAGAAACTTCTAGTTCCAGATTCCTTACCTTAGAATTGATACTCAAGCAGTGCCATCCTCGGTGGTGGGCTGCGAAACAAGATTATACTAGAAAGTCCTGCAGGACTGAATGACCAACATAGCCATCACTGCGGACCTGACTGGCACACAGCAATGCTTTGTAAACATGTGCAGGGATGCAGGACAGGAACTCTGTGTGATAACGCTGTGGCAGCAGTTGCTCTGATTAAATGAGCACACAAGCCCTCAGGGGGCTGCTTGGTTGCCAAAGCATAGCACATTTTGATGCAAATTGGTTCCCATCGTGAGATGGTAAGCTTTTGCACCGCCTTCTGTTTCTTCACACCCACATATCCAACAAAGAGTTTTTAGATCCAGGCGGTGGAGTCCCTTCTCTTCATGAAAAGGATGTGGAGGTGCGTACAAAGCAGGCAACGTGATGGACTGGCCTACATGAAAAAGCGTAACTACTTTGGGAAGGAAAGAGGCCCTCATGCATAACTCCACTTTGTCAGGGTGCACAGACAAAAATGGGGGCTTTTAAGAAAGAACCTGAAGCTCACTCACTCTGCGAGCAGAAGTGATGGCAGCAAGAAAAACAGTTTTGAAAGTAAGGTGCCATAAGGGACAATTGTATAACGGCTCAAAAACAGCACACATCAAGGAAGTGAGGACAAGATTGAGGTCCCACTGAGGCATGATAAACAGAGTGGGAGGAAACAAATGGGTGAGTCCCCTAAGGAATTTACCAACAATAGGAGACTTAAAAAGGGAAGGTTGATCAGGCAATCTAAGAAAAGCTGAGATAGCCGATAAGTAACCTTTAAGAGTGCCCAAAGCAGAGCCTTCTTGGCTTAAGAAAGGATGAACAAGAGATCCTCAGAGAGAGGAGCAGAGAGATGATCAACAGATTTTTTGGTTCACCATACCACAAATGTATGCCAACTACAGTATGCCATATACCATTTTGGTGGAGGGATGCCTGGCTGCTAAGATAACATCACAGACTTCGGGTGGAAGGTCAAAAGCCGTTAACTGCTGCGACTCAATCTCTGCGCAGGAAGGTCAAGATTGGACAGGTTCAGGTGGAGACCCGACATACTAAATTAAATCCACCTTCAGAAAGATGTTCCTAAGATACAGAATCCCAATAGCAAACAATATGCAAAAAGTAAAATACAGAATGAAAAGAAAGTAGAAGCCAACAGACACAAAACCTACTAACCAGAACAGTGATTATGTAACAACTTTAATATTTATTACATGATGAATGCAAACATGTCATTATTCAATCTACATAGATAATATGAAAATTGTTCTGTATATCCTGGGACACAAAACACTTAAAAAAATATATATTCACACACTATCAATCATACGAATAAAAAGAAACAGACAGACAAACAGTCTAACTCAAGGATAAGGAACCCATACGACGTATCCCCCTTTAAACTAACTTCTCCCAAAAAAACAGACTGCTATAAGGCAAAATTAAGCAAAAAAAAGTCCAGAGAGGCAAAATAATTATATATATATATATTACAGAGTCCTCTATTTTGAAGATAATGTCTATGTAGCAGGAGAGTTTTTTTTATTCGTTGAAAGGATTATTATAGTCTAGTCCTAACTCGCGATGTCCAATGTACCATCTTTGTCCAGACCAGACCAGTGGTATCTTTGTCCAGGTCAGGTGGAGAACCATTCCCTGTTGCTGCAAAGGAACACCTGCCTGAAGGGGCTGTCTGACTGGAGGATCTGTGGCCATGCTCAGTAGCTCTGGATACCAAAGTCTCTGTGCCCAGTCCGAAGCCACCATGATTACTTGGGCTGGGTCGTTCTTGATCTTCTTCAGAACTCTGGACAGAAGTGGTATAGGTGGAAAAGCATAAAGGAGGCAGGAGTTCTACTCGAGAAGAACAGCGTTGCCGAGCAAGTGCCACCTTGGAAACTCCAAAATGCAAAACAGCTGACATTGCGCGTTCTCTATGAAGGCGAACAGATCTAACCAAGTTTATCCCCACTGCTGAAAAAGGCCTTGTGCCACCTCCAGATGGAGATGCCATTCGGGATCGGCTACCCATCAGCTTCTGAGGTTCTTTCCTCTGACTTTCAAAGAGCCCGATGTTGAACCACCAGGGTAATGCCTTAATGTGTCAGCCATGTCCAGTGGTGCAGAGCCTCCTGACAAAGGGTCCAGGACTCTACTCTGCCCTGTTTGTTGCAGTACCACATGACGGTAGTGTTGTCCATGAACACCTGCACTACTTTCCCTTTGAGAGAGGAAAGGAATGCTTTTAATGCAAGCCTGATCACCCAGAGTGCCAAAAGATTGATGTGAAGTCCAGACTACTCCTGAGACAAGAGACCACAGATCTCTGCCTCTCCCATGTGGCCGCCACTTCCCAGGAGTGACCCATCTGTCACTACTGTCAGATCTGGTTGGGTAAGGGAGAGGGATCTGCCGTTGAGCCAATCCTGTTTTGAAAGCCACCAGATCTTTCACAGTCCCCTCCGAGAGCTGGATCATGTCGGAGAGGTTCCCCTGATGATGCACCCACTTGAACTTCAAGTCCCATTGCAGAGCCCACATATTCCATCTAACATACGTCGCTAGCAGGATGCAGGAGGCCATGAGGCCCAGCAGCCTCAGAGTTTTTCTCACTTAAAACCAGGATAGAGGCTGAAATATCAGAATCATAGCCTGAATTTTCCTGGATGCGCTTTTTGGGACGATAGGCCCAAAACTGCACAGTGTCCAGAATAGCTCCAATGAAAGTGAGCATCTGGGAGGGAGTCAGCTATGACTTTGGCATGTTTATAGTGAACCCCTGCATATGCAGGAGGTTTGCTGTAGTCTGAAGGTGGGAGATGGCTTTCTGGTGCATGTCTGCCTTCGACAGCCAGTCGTCATCGAAGTAGGGGAAGATTGAAACCCCCAACCTGTGCAGATGAGCTACAACCACCGCCATCACTTTCGTGATGACCCAAGGGGTGCTGGTAAGACCAAAGGGGAGCACTGTAAATTGAAAGTGCTTGTGACCTACCATGAATCATAGGTAACGTCTGTGGACAGGTGAGACGGGGATATGGAAATAAGCGTCCTGCAAGTCCAATGCTACCACCCAGTCTCCTGGGTCCAAGGCAGACAGGACCTGAGTCAAGGTGAGCATTCTGAACTTCTCCTTTTTCAGGAAGAGATTCGGGGCCCAAAGGTCTAGGATAGAATGTAAGCCTTGTCCTATTTGGGCACCAGAAAGTAGAAGGAATAACAACCACACCATGCTTCTTGTGCAGAGACCCTTTCTATGGCTCTCTTGGCCAAGAGAGCCGCAACTTCCTGGCAGACAAGAGCCAGATGATCATCCGGTAAGTGGCCCTAGGATGAAGGTGCCGCCAGTGGGGCAGTCTCGAAGGGGAGGCAGTATCCCCTTAAACCATCCGGAAAATCCACCTGTCTGTAGTGATGGATTCCCAGTAGGGCAGGTGATGGTGAATCCTGCCGCAAACTGGCCTGAGATAGCGGGACAGACTAGGAAGGCTTGGAGGCTGCAGCAGGGGTAGGGGTGGACTGGGTAGACCTCGGGTTCCCTGCCCCTTGAGCCCATGGAATTCTGCATAACCAGCCACTCAGGGGCTGAGCAGCACCGGTGGCATGGTGGCTGGGAAAGGGATGGAACAGGGAGCCCAGGAGTCCTTGAACCCCTCAAGTACCGAATCCGCCTTGTCTCCAAAGAGACGGGTGTCATCAAAGGGCATGTCCACAAGAGACTGTTGGACATCCTGTGAGAAACCAGATGCCCTCAACCAGGCATGGCGCCTCAAGGCCACCGTCGATACAACCGATTTAACTAGATAGTCAGTTGTGTCCAACCCATCAGCAACTGCTTAGGAGACGATAGTCCAGGCCTTCCCCAGTATCTCCAGCAAGACTTGCGCAACTGTAACCCACAGGGAGTAAGTATAATGGCCCAAAAGGCGTGCAGTGTTCAATGACTGCAACGCAAGAAAGGAGGAAGAAAACATCTTCTTTCGAAGTTGGTCCAGTCTCTGATTCCCTATCCAGAGATGCAGAAGGGAATGCGCCGGATGATGAGAATGCCTGGATAACAAGGCTCTCAGGTGTGGGGTGTTGGGATAGGAATTTAGGGTCGTTCAGGGTGGGACAATGGTGGTGAGTGATCATCCTGTTCACAGGAGCTCCTGTGCTGGGTCTGGATTAAGTACCAGAAGAACATCATTGAGGGCTTCATTGAAGGGAAGGAGAGGCTCAGATGTGGAAGCCTCAGGTTGAAGCACCTCCGTCAGGAGATTAGACCTGAATTCAAGAGTAGGCAGTTTGAGGCCAAGGACCTCCATGGAGTATGTGGCTCCCTCTACCATGGACAGTAGGAGAAGAAAGCATGCCAGCATCTGAAGCAGTATCCAGACCACTGGCCTCACCCAGTTCCTGTACCCAGTTCATGTTAGGGCCATCCTGGTATTCATAATGGTCCAGGAACTCCATCAGTCCTTTCTTGTATTCATACCCATGTCGAAAAGCGTCTGAATCCAACCTCCAGTGAACTGACCCCATCTGTCGACGCTGCTCCGACTCTGAGTCATCGGGGATTCAGATCGGGGCAACGTCGATCGTGGGCACAACCAACATTGGGAGCATCGACAACCGATCCGGTGCTGGGGAAGGTCTTGATGGTACGACCCGTGTCGGTACGGATCCGATAACGGATCTGGAGGTGCTCAGGCGCCTGGGTCAGAGTCACCAGTGCAGAACTCAAAGGGTCCCTAGCCAAATCCCCATGGTGCGAAGGCACCGGAGGGGGGTTAGTCTGCGTAAATATGAGACGCATGGCCTCATAGAATTCTTTTAATTGGGCAGGGGTTGATCCGGCTCCCGGAATGTTGGGGAGGCACAGAGCGGCCCCGGACATTGGCTTCGAAGACAGAGGCCTGGAGCATTGACGCTTCTGCCATGTCGCATCAGTTGAGCGATGGGGTGAAATCAAAAAATGTATAGCCTCCTTCGACTTCTTCTTACCCAAATCAAGGCCGGGCAACCATAAGCTTGAGAGAACGCTCCTTCAAGGCCTTCGGGTGCATGGCCCTGCACTGAGAACATGACTTCAGTCTTGGTCACACTCCAGGCACCACAAACAGACCCGGTATGGATCAGTCACTGACATCATGTGGTGACAGGCCTCCCAAGACTTAAAATCGATCTTTGGGGACATCCTCAACACGCCAAAAAATCACCAAAACTCAACAAAAGTGTCAAAGTCAGTCAAAAACTGACCTGGGGATCTCTTTCTGGATCAGTGTGTGGCGTGGAAAGAAAAGAACTGATGTCACTGAGCAGAAGCGGCGTCTATATACAACTCCTGACGTCATCATGGCGACCACAATGCCAATGATGCCTGCGGAGTCGATTGACACCACCTGACGACGTGCAAGGGTGCTGTTCGAAGAAAAATCTCCAGATCCAGTCAGACACCTGGGGGAAAATGCTCCAGTTGGTAAAGATTGTTTTTACTAGGACGTGCAGTTTTAAAAATTTAAGAACCAGCACTGAAACATATTGCAGTGACCCCCAAATTATGCAAAAAATGCATTGAAGCGTTTCAATCCCTGATACTGTGTGCAATAAAAATTGGTTTCAGAAAATGCTTCTTTAAGTCAAGATGCAATTGTTTGAAAAGCATAGAGTGCTGAGTGCTCTGTTTTGAGGAATTGTTGCAAGGGGACAAGACCATCGCTATATGCCATTGGTTGTTGATAGGAAAAGTGACAACAAGGTGACGTGGTATGCTATACCCAGCCGCAATCTTGTTAAGATTAAACAGTGTTGTGTGTTTGTCACCCAAGACAGATACATTTTGAATCCCTGAGGAAGGGCATAGGAAAATAATCAGCAAAAGGGCTTTAACCTCTGACTTCTGTTGCACAAGGATTCTGAGAGGCTCCTGGAATCCAGGGAACCGAAACACCAGCTTAAGGATGTCATTGATCCATGAAAGCCAAGGAATGTTGAAAGCATAATCTAGCACTAAACAGTCCTGAAAAATTGGCTTCATAAATTCGGTCTTGGGTTTAGCCCATTTTGAACACCACCGTAAGATAGGTTTGAGTGACAACAGATCTTCCAGGTGAATTAACCCCTCTTCCATTTGAACAATAAAGGATGAAAATGAGGCGGGAGTACACAGAAGGTATCTTAAAAAGGTGTTTTTGTTAACCTTTAAAGGGCTACTAGGTGTCTAACTTCAGACATGCCCACCATTCTACATTGCTGGCAGTGATCTTGCTTTTTAAATGGTAACAATTTCCCTAATAGGGCGGCATCAGAGTTTGCTGGAAAACCTGAACACATCCCCACACACTCTTCAATTTGAGCTGTGCATTGTATATATGTTGGGCCCATGAACCATTACTAGAAATAAGAATGCCATTGTATCAAAAAGCCACCCTCCCTCCTGGGGCCCGAGGCAGCTTAGGATGGACGGACTTGTAGGGGTGGCAGTGCAGGACAGAGAGATGGACTTTGATTTGACTATCCTGGGGGCAAGTAGAGGATGATTTACAGTTGTGAGGGGGTGGCACTTGGGGAATTACAGCACGCCTGTATTTGAGTGTGCTTAGTAGATTAATTGGCAAGAGAAATAACACACCTTGCCCTGACACTAGATAAAAGATCTTCAATTACCCCCTGTGGGAAAGTACCATCTTGCCTGGCATGTTACCCCCATTTTTACTTGTCTGTCAGTTTGTTTTTGCCTGTGTCACTGGGATCCTGCTAGCCAGGACCCCAGTGCTCATAGTATGTGGCCTATATGTGTTCCCTGTGTGGTGCCTAGCTGTGTCACTGAGGCTCTGCTAACCAGAAGCTCAGTGCTTTTGTTCTCTCTGCTTTAACAATTGTCACTGCAGGCTAGTGACCATTTTCACCAATTCTGATTGGCACACTGGAACGCCCTTATAATTCCCTAGTATATGAGACCTAGTTACCCAGGGTATTGGGGTTCCAGGAGATCCCTATGGACTGCAACATTTCTTTTGCCACCCATAGGGAGCTCAGACAATTCTTACACAGGACTGCCACTGCAGCCTGAGTGAAATAACGTCCACGTTATTTCACAGCCATTTTACACTGCACTTAAGTAACTTATAAGTCACCTATATGTCCAACCCTCACTTAGTGAAGGTTAGGTGCAAAGTTACTTAGTGTGAGGGCACCCTGGCACTAGCCAAATCTGGTATTGGGGTGCCAATCCCATGCATCCCCGGGGCTCCAGCATGGAATCCAGGTACTGCCAAACTAGCTCTCTGGGGTTTTCACTGCAGCTACCGCTGCTGTCAACCCACAAACAGGCCTCTGCCCTCCTGGGGTCTGGGCAGCCCAGTACCAGGAAGGCAGAACAAACGATTTCCTCTGAGAGAGGGTGTTACACCCTTTCCCTTTGGAAATAGCTGTTAAGGGCCTGAGAGGAGTAGCCTCTCCCGGCCTCTGGGAATGATTTGAAGGGCCCAGATGGTGCCCTCCTTGCATAAACCAGTCTACAGAGGTTCAGGGATCCCCCAGCCCTTCTCTGGAGCGAAATTGGACAAAGGAAACCAGCAACATTGTAGCGCCTCATTCTGCCGGCTTTCTTGACTGTTTCCTGGTGCTGCATGCTCTGAGGGCTGTCTGCCTTCACCCTGCACTGGAAGCCAAGAAGAAATCTCCCGTGGGTCGACGGAATGTTCCCCCTGCCAATGCAGGCACAAAACTTCTGCATCACCAGTCATCTGGGTCCCCTCTCATCTTGACGAGCATGGTCCCTGGAACACAAGAGATGGATCCAAGTGTCCCTGACAGTCCAGTGGCCCTTCTGCCCAAATTTGGTGGAGGTAAGTCCTTGCCTCCCCACTCTAGACAGTAATCCTGTGTACTGCATGAACTGCAGCTGCTAGGCCTTCTGCACACTTTTGCAAGACTTCCTTTTTGCACAGCCTAGCCCACGTCCCCAGCACTCCGTCCTGCATTGCCCAACTTGCTGAGTTGGACTCCGGCTTCATGGGACCCACTTTTGTTGTGCTGAGATGACTGCCATGCTCAGATCTTCTGAACGCCTGTTCAGGTGCTTCTGCTGGTGCTTCCTGCTTTTGCATGGGCTCTCTGTATTGCTGAGCACCCCCTCTGTCTCCTCCTTCAAGGGGTGACCTCCTGGTCCTTCCTGGACCCTGGCAGCACCCAAAACCTTCAACTGTGACTCTTGCAGCTAGCAAGCCTTGTTTGCGGTCTTTCTGCATGGAAACAGCTCTTCATCCTCCAGCACGCAGTGGGACATCTTCTGACCAAAGTAGAAGTTCCTGACACCTTCCATT
This sequence comes from Pleurodeles waltl, assembly GCF_031143425.1. NCBI lineage: Eukaryota > Metazoa > Chordata > Amphibia > Caudata > Salamandridae > Pleurodeles > Pleurodeles waltl. The sequence continues at coordinate 1,531,718,780 of NC_090444.1, forward strand.
GTTGTGGAATCTTTGGCTTCTTCCACCCAGAGGCAGACCTTTTGCACCTTCACCTGGGGTTTAGTGTGTTCCTGCCTCCCCGGACACTTGCGTTACTCTTGGACTTGGTCCCCTTCCTTTACAGGTCCTCAGGTCCGGGAATCCATCTTCAGTGTTTTGCACTCAGTTGTTGTCCTTGCAGAATCCCCTATCTCAACTTTACTGTCTTTCTGGGGTAGTAGGGTAACTTTACTCCTACTTTTCAGGGTCTTGGGGTGGGGTATCTTGGACACTCTTAGTGTTTTCTTACACTCCCAACAACCCTCTACACACTACAATAGGCCTGGGGTCCATTCGTGGTTCGCATTCCACTTTTGGAGTATATGGTTTGTGTTGCCCCTAGGCCTATTTCTCCCTATGGCATTCTATTGTGATTCTACATTGTTTGCACTACTTTTCTAACTGTTACTTACCTGATTTTGGTTTGTGTGCATATATTTTGTGTATATTATTTACCTCCTAAGGGAGTATATCCTCTGAGATACTTTTGGCATGTTGTAACTAAAATAAAGTACCTTTATTTTTTAGTAACTCTGAGTATTGTGTTTTCTTATGATATAGTGCTATATGATACAAGTGTTATAGTAGGAGCTTTGCATGTCTCCTAGTTCAGCCTAAGCTGCTCTTCTATAGCTACCTCTATCAGCCTAAGCTTCTAGAACACTACTAATCTACTAATAAGGGATAACTAGACCTGGCACAAGGTGTAAGTAGGTACCCATTATAAGCCAGGCCAGCATCCTACAGAGGGGAATGTGGCAGTCTTAAAGGATCGGTTGACGGTTCGGCAGAACTCCAGTGTCATGGTGGCACTGGACAGTTTGAGGATGTGATGAGGTCATGGATCCAAGGGTGCTCCTGTTAGTCTTTGGGTATCCTCTATGGTGATAGGGGTCCAGGAGTTCAGTATCTGGTGAGGTGCTAGGTCCATGGTGGAGAGCGGTGCTGGCAGGATCTGGTTCCTGAAGCCTTCGTAGATGTCCTAGATCTTACGGTGAAAGAAGGTGGAGAGGTCGTTGCACAGGTCTTGGGAGAGACGGATGGATGAGGTTTCTGTCCCAGGGTTCGTGGAGTCTTTGATGATGGTGAAGAGCTCTTTGCTGTTATGAGCGGTGGTGTTGAGACTTGCTTGAAAGCTGGATTTTTTGGCATCTCTGATGTTCTGGTGGTGTGTGGTGCCTGCATTTTTGTAGGCTGTGAGGTCTTCTGTTGATATGCTGATCCTCCATTCACGTTGCAGCATCTGCCTAGGGTACGGCGTGTAGTGGTGTGCGGTGTTCTTTGTGTAGGTAAAGTGGATGAACTTGTGGTCAGTCCAATAGTGTTCGGAAGTGTGAAAGATGATGATGTTGTCCCCCACTGAGAAAACAGGGTGTAGAATGTGTCTGGCTCTGTGCATGGGGACATTGACAAGTTGTTTGTGGCTGAGGTTGTCCAGGAGGTTTGAGGTGTTAGGGTCTTCGTGGGTATCAAGGTGAAAGTTGACATCACAGAGTAGGATGTAGTCAGAGGAGGTGAGCACTTGGGAGGCGACAAGGTCAGCGATGTCTTTGCAAAACTGGCTAGGGATCCGGGTGGCTTGTAGATGACGGTGCCATGTAGGGAGCTGTTTGGGTTGGTCTGGATCTGGAAATGTAGGTGCTCCACTTAATGGTGGCAGTCAGGTGGAGGTTGTTCTTGTAGATTATTGCAATGCCTCCTTCGATGCTGGTTTGCTCTGTCCTTATGAATGATTTTGTAGATGTCTGGGATGGCTGTGGAGTTGTCTGGGGCAGCAGTGGTGATGATCCAAGTCTCCGTGAAGAAGGCAACGTCCGGGGCTGTTGAGCCAAGGAGGTCCCTGACTTCTACCACATGCTTGACGAGGGAGCGTGTGTTGAGGATTGTGAACTTGAGGTGGCTGTCAGAGATAGGTGTGGGATCATGGGGTGGTGTTTGGAGGGTGCTGGAGCAGGTACAAAAAGAAAAAGGTCCATAGGTGTTCCTGGGGTTTGCTTGGTAGTAGGCTGATGATCTTCCAGGGTTCAGGGCGTCAAACCGGAAGATGGAGTGAGAGTCTGGGGCTGGTCCAGATGCATATAGGCGCAGACAGGCTTGCATTTGGCGCATCTTTGGCGTGCCAGCAGCGCAGCCACCATTAAGAAGGGGAAGGTGATGGGGGTCCAGTCAGCTGTGAGGTAGGAGGGTAAGAAAAGCACTTCTCTGGACGGGGTCAGGCTGCAGGGGCAGCAGCGGCACGGAAACAAATGCAAAAGGGAAAAAAATTAAAAAGAAACAGAAGTGAAAAATAGAAGTAAAGGAAGAAGTATAAGACAGGATGCTAGACCTAACAGCCTTAGGGTGGTCATCCCCCAACTTTTTTCCTGCCTCCCTTCACTTTTCTGACACTATTTTTGCTGGATTTAAGAATCTGTGCACTATACCACTACTAACCAGTTTTAAAGTGCATATGCTCTCTCTCTTAAACATGGTAGCAGTAATTCATTCCCAAATTGGCATATTTGATATACTTGTAAGTCCCCAATAAAGTGCACTACATGTGCCCAGGCCCTGTAAATTGAATGCTACTAGTGGGCCTGCAGTACTGATTGTGCCACCCACATAAGTAGCCCCTTAACCATGGCTCAGGCCTGTCATTGCAAGGCCTGTGCGTGCAGTTTCACTGCCACCTCGACTTGGTATTTAAAAGTACTTGCCAAGCCTCAAACCCTCCATTTTCTACATATAAGTCACCCCTAAGGTAGGCCTTAGGCAAACAAAAGGGAAGGGTGCTATGTAGGTAAGAGGCAGGACTTATACATGTGTGTTTTATATGTCCTGGTAGTGGAAAACCCCTATATTCCTTTTCCACTACTGTGATGCCTGCTCCTTTCATAGGCTAGCATTAGGACTGCCCTCATATGCTCTTTGAGTGGTAGATTCTGATCTAAAAGGGTAAACAGATCATATTTAATATGGTCAGAATGGTAATAGAAAATCCTGCTTATTGGTGAGGTTTGATTTTCTATTACTATTTTAGAAAGTGAGCATCCATCTGCACTTAAAATCGATCTATGCATTACAGCCTGTTTCAAATTAACGTCTGGGATAGGCTGGTTGACAGCTTCCTTGTGCATTTCACCCAGACAACCACAAACACAGGACACTCAGGCACACCTGCACTCATCTGCATACAGAATGGTTCTTCCTGGGCTGGAAGGGTGGACGGCCGGAAACTTACATTTCAAAGGCTAGTCACCTGTCCTCACACAAGAAACTGCTAAACCCCCTACTGGGACCCTGGCCGACAGACCTGTAATGAAAGGGGAAATTGTGCACTTTAAAACCGCTTTTTGAAGTTTACTTCACTTTAAAAACATTTTTGGATATATAAACTGGGTCTCTGACCCCACCAACTGAGACACTTCAGGACCTGAACCTGCAACCTGTGAAGAGGAACTGCCTGGCTGCCAAATGGACTCATCTGGACTGTTTTGCTGAGAAGGACTGCTGCCTTGCTGTTACCCTGCTACCATGCTGTCCTCTGACTTTGCTGGGAAGTGCTCTCTAAGGGCTTGGACAGTGCTTGTCTCCTGTTTGCTGAAGTTTCAGGGCCAAAAAGACTTTGGGGGTTATTCCAACTTTGGAGGAGTGTTAATCCGTCCCAAAAGTGACGGTAAAGTGACGGATATACCACCAGCCGTATTACGAGTTCCATAGGATATAATGGACTCGTAATACGGCTGGTGGTAAATCCGTCACTTTTCCGTCACTTTTGGGACGGATTAACACCTCCTCCAAAGTTAGAATAACCCCCTTTATCTCTTCAGGAAACTCCTTGTACACTGAAAATCACCACACAGCCTGCCGGAAATGATGCACAGCCTCTATTGCAACCTAGAGATTGGCGCACAGACAAACCAGAATGATGCAGCTCGAACTCCCAAGTGAAGATTCCAGGCAGTGCCTGCCGTGCGACAGAAAATTTGACACACAGCTCTACTGGATCGATGCAGAGCTGAACCGGAACGATGCAGGTGATTCTGGGAGTGGAAAATTGATGCAGTGCCTGCTGTGTAACAGAAAATTCGACACATCGCCCTACCAGATCTACACAACACCTGTGACTTGTTCCAGTGCACCCAGGATTAGCCCACATCATCCTTGGGCTTTAAAATGATCCCCACATCTCAGTGACAAACCAATACTGCGCACTGAAAAACAATGCAAGCCCCTTGCAGCATGGAAAGAAACAATGCATCATCTCTGCCATGTCGGAAAATCCGACGCACACCATATTTTTCCACGCATCTCCTCCTCTGCAGTCTCTGTGCATGCTATTTTTGATGCAAACCAGGTACTTTGTGTAATCAAGAGACAACTGTTGATTTTTAAGATTTAAGACTCTTTTAATGCTTGCAAAAGTGATATTTTAACTTGTGCCTATTGAATCTTTATCGTTTTGACCTTATTTTAACCAGATAAATATCATATATTTTCCTAAACCTGTGTGGTGTATTTTTGTGGTGTTTTCACTGTGTTACTGTATGATTTATTGCACAAATACTTTACACATTGCCTTCTAAGGTAAGCCTGACTGTTCAATTCCAAGCTACCAGAGGGTGGGCACAGGATAATTTGGATTGTGTGTTCCTTACCCTGACTAGGATTGTGGTCTCTACTTGAACAAGGGTGTATACCTCTGCCAACTAGAGACCCCATTTCTAACACAGGAGTAAAGAGAGACATAAGATAATTACTTGCAGATGGCCACTAGGCCACTAGGGATAAAACAGGAAGGAGCCTTTGGGTGGTAGTGGGTCTGGAACTGAGTCAGGCAGGCTCTCAGCTCATCCCAAGCAGAGGCAGCAGCATCAGGTGGAGCTGCACTGGGTAGGGCAACAGACGCTGACCAGGAGGTCAGAGGAGTCACTCTCTCACAGTGCTCCGGCCGCCATTAAGAAGGGGAGGGAGATGGGAGTTCATGTCAGCTGGGAGGGCAGGAAAAATCGCTTTGCAGCAGCAGCCTCAGGGGCAGCAGCGGCATGGAGAAAAATGCAAGAGGGAGAAAAATTAAAAAGAGACAGAAAAAGAAACAGAAGTGAAAAATAGAAGTAAAGGCAAAAGTAAAAGGCAGGAGTAAAGAGAGACAGACCATACTTACTTGCAGATGGCCCCTGGGCCACCATGGATGGGGCGCAGATAGGAGCCTACAGGTGAAGGTGGGCCTCGAACTGAGAGACAGGCAGGCTCTCAGTTAATCCCAGGCAGAGGCAGCAGCAGCAGCACGAGAAGGTGCACTGGGAGTACAACAGACGCTGACCAGGAGATCTCACAAGCCTTTCTGTTTGCAACACTCATAATGTACTTGGCCAAGCCAGGGATATCCATGATGGATCTGACGGGCCTTCATTCATTTCTTCCGACACACACACACATGCTTAACACACCTCCAGATGTCAGTGCGAGGAACTGAGGATGGTAATAAAAGCAAAACTTTACACGGGTGGGCTAGTAAGCCTCTACCCAGATGACACCGATATAAAGAACTGGTTACACTTTTAATTGTCTTAACGACAGTGTGGTGCTACTACCCATCTATGTGCTTCAATCATGACAGGTATTCCACTCTCAGTATTGAGGGAATGCTTGTGATCTCCCTTACAGGTTGCTTTTCCACCGAAGTTGGCCTTAAACAACAGTTTTAATTTAAATATTATAGAATATTTCGAAATAATAGTTAAGAGCCACATTTTTACATGATTGTCCCCATTCATATTATCAATTATTCTAATACTACAGTAATATACACCTGCTCCCCCAATACAACTGTCAAATCATTAAAAAACATTATGTAACACAAACTCTCATTTTCCAACCCTCACATGAAATTGTAACAGGGCTAAATTTGATTTAGTTTGACTGAAATAAAATATTTGATAATGAATAGCTCTCAATGGACTGAAGGAGTTAGTCTCTCTCCATCTTGTGAGGCATCTGTATGGTTATCCAGAAGTGAACTGTTGCTTAATCCATTAGGTCTTCAGACTTAATCTTCCTATCTGGTAACTCGCACCTCCTCCTTTTGCGCTTTAATCAGTGCACCAAGATGTGGATTGCCCACATGTAACAGACAGATGGCAGAGACTGGTGCCTCCTTAGCAGTATCATTTTAATATGTATTATTATGTATTTCTCTCCATAAGCGAATAGAATTTATTTTAATTGTCAAATGCCTGCTACATCTCCGATTTTCCTCAGTTGAAGTTCGGCTTTTTTATAGGCAAACCTCCCTAATACACCTTCTGCCTTATCATCCATCCAAAGCGGTATTCCTTCATATCATTTAAGACCCTTAACCACTGAAACAAAACTCTTTTCTTTGTCACCAGCGTTCTTCTTTTTCTCCGACTGGGAAAAAAAAACATCTGTACATGCTTGTTGTCTCTTACACAATCCTGTGCAAAATGGAGGTGAAACAATCCCTGTTTTATATAATTTCCAACATTGTGAACGAGATTCAAACGTGAATATTTCGCTTTATTGTATTTATTTCTACTGGGGAGAGTCAGCCGTTTTACATCTTAGAGGTTCGGTCACTGAATGGCTGTGTTACCACTGGTGCCACATTGTACGCTAGACCTACTGCGGTATTTGAAACGGAAACAAAAACTTTAAGTTAGAAAGGGAATTAAACAGATACTGTGATATCTACACGTTTGATTTGGGTTGATCCAAGTGAAACTGCACGTAGAAATGAGAGTTCACTTCACACTGCAGTTTTGCAAGTAAATTATGCTCTAGTTTTATAGTTGCCTACCACAGTGCCATTATCTGATGATTACTGCAAAGGCTATCAGCAGACCAGTACCGTTGACAGTCACTGTAAATAGCACAATGCAACCTAATGACTTTTCTGAATCTTGATCTCTGATTTGTGTCAGCTCTTCATGAGAAAACCATTCCAGGCATTGACTTCCTGCCTGGAACATCAGGCTGAAGGAAATTGCAATTACAGTGTGTGAGCTGCCTATAGTGACCTTCGGATTGAACATTTTCCCAGGAGCGACTGGGATGAGGTTGCTAGGCTGTCAAGGCGTGTCCTTTAAATAATGTATTTGTCTCAAACTTTGCCTTTTTTTTAGTTTTCTGTTATCGGCATTGAAGACATTATGATCGCAAGGTTTGGTGCCAGAGAGGTTTCAGCAATTCCTTAGCATGCTCTTGTTTTTGTTGAGTTTTTCCTTTGATTTATGGGGTACAGTTCAGATTAAGCTAAGGGTCAAGCCCCAGAGAAAAGCACGAACTGACAGCATAATCTTACTGAAGGAGACAAACTCACTAATATCAGAAAAAAACACTAGAATTTATTTTATCAGCTTTTATCAGCTTTATGTCTACTCTAACAATTTCCATTCACTTGTTCAACATTTTCTCTGTGGAAAAATGTGAATAGACCCTCCTTATCTTATTTTAATTTAGAAAGGTAAAACATGTCACACTGCACTTAAAATTGGGTTTCTGAAGCCTGAACCCAGACATTTGCAGCAGAATTTACGAAGAATTTCATAATCATTTATACAGAAACATTGTCCTATATGAACACAAACCAGATGCTTTTGTTTTATTGTGCTTATATAATTCCTTTTTAAACAAGCCTGCTTTGTTTATTTGACTTTTTTTAAATTAGCTTTCTTAAAAGTTGTCTAAAATGCAGTAGTGCTACTTAGGGAGTTTCTGTATTTTCTCGTTAAACAGGGAATGCATCCCATGCCAGTCAAAAGAGGAATGATACTTTGCTTAAAATATGTGTATTGCTGCTGTATCACTGCAGACAAGTCTATTCTCTGAAAAAGACAACGGGTAGTGCAGATCTTTACTTATTTCCTGTTCCTTGTGGTTATCCCCATTAAAATCTGGATATCCAGTGTACAATGGCAGTGAGTCAATCAGGCGTCTTTGCAGGCAGGGCATAAAAGAGAATGAGATGTGCATGTAATGAGCATACATGCAGTAGGATAATCCCTAGGATGATATCATGCCAATAGGGAAGATGGTGTAGATCGGAAAACTGGAGGGAGTCCTAGGGAACACCATGGCCCATATTTATACTTTATGACGCACAACTGCGGCAACGCAGTTGTGCGTCAAAAATTTTACCGCCGGCTAACGCCATTCCAAAGCACCATGCTGGCGCCTTATTTATTGAATGAGGTTAGCCGGCGCTGTGGACTGGTGTGCGTAAAAAAAAATGACTCACACCAGGCAGCGCCGGCGTAGGGGAAAATGGAGATTGGGCGTCAAAAAATGGGGCAAGTCAGGTCTGAGGCAAAACTTTGGCCTCAACCCTATTTGCGCCATTTTTTTCGACGACCAACCCCCATTGAAATGACTCCTGTCTTAGCAAAGACAGGAGTCATGCCCCCTTGCCCAATGGCCATGCCCAGGGGACTTATGTCCCCTGGGCATGGTCATTGGGCATAGTGGCATGTAGGGGGGCACAAATCAGGCCCCCCTATGCCACAAAAAAAATACGAAAAAAAATACCTACCTGAACTTACCTTTCTTTCCCTGGGATGGGTCCCTCCATTCTTGGGTGTCCTCCTGGGGTGGGCAAGGGTGGCAGGGGGTGTCCCTGGGGGCATGGGAGGGCACCTCTGGGCTCCTTCTGAGCCCACAGGTCCCTTAACGCCTGCCCTGACCCAGGCGTTGAAAAACGGCGCCCATCAGGCTGGGCGCCGTTTTTTAAGGCCTGCCCCCTCCTGTGCATCAAAATGATGTCACAGTATAAATATGGGGCACAGGCCTTAAAGTCATTTTTTGGAAGGGAACGCCTACCTTGCATATAATTAACGCAAGGCTGGTTCCCCCTTCTAAAAAATGACGCACATGGTGGAACTTTGACGCCCGCAGGGTCGGACGTCAAAGTATAAATATGGGGCAGTGTTTGCGCTGAATGTGCGTCAAAAATTTTGACGCACATTCGGCACAAACAGAGTATAAATATGCCCCCAAATGTTATAGGTGTGTATGTGCAGGCCCGTAGCTAGGGTCTTAAGTGTTGCAGAGCATGAACACAGTATTCACAACGTAAAATGGAGTGTGCAGAATTTGCTGCTGACGTAAAACCAGTCAACTTATTTAAAGTTCTTTACTTTAGGCCTTTGAGACTAGTAGATGACCCATTAGCAGCCAGTTTCGAGCTCAGTGACCCTCTTAGAATAACAGTCAATCATGGAGTGTAATCAAGAAAGAGACAACATCAGGCACTCTATGTATCTGCCAAAGCCTTACAGCCCACCATAGCTGGCTATACTGGCCATTAAAGGCCAGCTCCAGCAGGCTAACAAGGGAGCAGGACTTTCATACTGGTATAGCCCAGCTACAGATGGCTATAAGGCTATTTGAACATTCCGCCACTGGAGGGCAGAATGTTCTAATATATAAAATAAAGGCCTTATGGAATCCACGGGGATTAAAATCCACGCGGGTTCTCTGAGGCTTTTGTTTATAGTAACCACTGTGAATGACAACAATGGAATGTTGGCACACCCGGGCTTGTACCAGCCATTAGAAGCCCGGCGCACTCCATTGTTTGCAATGGCGCTCCCAACATTCCAATGCTCTAATAAGTATTCAATCATCTTTAGTAAGTTCCTTAATGAACGGAAGAAACTTTTAGTTCTTGTGCCTTTAAATTGCTTATACTTTGTTCCCACTTCACTAGAAAATACCATTTCATCCCATATCTTCCATTTGCAATTAGTTAAGTCAATATTATTGTTAAATTCACAATACTGTCTAATATTAAGGCCACGTTCTGGTAACTGACAGATTACAGCTAAGAATGTCATTTAGCCAGTTGGTAACAATGTTTAGTTCGAAGTGTTGGCTACTGTTACACAGATGGAGTTCAACTTTCACAGGATGGCGGTAGTTCTCAACTTGATATAGAGGATAGCGATTTGTAGCTTTCTCAAAAGGGCACAATTTTCTCAGCTCCTAATCATGAATCAACTATCAATATTTAAAACAAAAAATATCAAGTAAATATAGTGGGCATGAACATAAAAAGTAAACTCCAACTCACTTTTTCTACGCTGCTCCGAAGAAGCCCTAGATTACTAATTGGAACTGGACCTTTTTCCTTCAGGGGTTACTCCATCACAACAGTGACGGATATTCCATCCACCGAAATATAAATCCCATTGTATCCTATCTATTGTGATGGAGGTACGCATCTGCTAAACTCTACATCAGGCCTTTAGTCATTTTTTGAATCCCAAAGGACTGAGGCAAGGCACAGATGTTATCCGAGGAAGTATGCCCCCTTTGCAGGCAGGATTTCCAGGTTTGTCCTCCTCAGAGTTTTTTAGTCACAAAGTAAAAGGCTTCAGCAGGAACTTATGGTGAAGGTGTCATTCCTCATGGAACCCTGCCTGGCTACAACATGCAACATTACCTCAAATTGTTAAAGCACAAAATAAAACTTGGGGCCTGATTCACAAACTTCAAATTGTCTGTAAGTTTATGATTATTTGTTTTTCACAAAGGGATTTACAATGACCTTGGTCAGCTTTTGGACTACGCCCCGTGCACCACCACCTGTATGCTGCTGCTGCTCTGCGAGAATGAGCCTGCTTGCCTCCTAATTTGAGGCCCTCCTTCACCCACAGGCACACGCCTGTGCCTCAGTCCCTGGTGCCTTAGTGGTGACCTCTCACTATCTCTGCTGCCTTTCTGACTCTCTCTGCCTTTTTCTGACTTTGTCTGCCTTTTGTTTATTCTTCCCCTCATTTTTGGCTTTTTAATTTTTTTTCTGCTTTTTCATTTTCCCTCACTTGCTCTCTGCCCCTGCTGCCCTTGTGGCCCGCACCTCTCCTTGCAGCAAGCTTTCCTGCCCTATCACAGTCCAGCTGACCAGCCCCTCCCTCCCCTTCTCAACGGCAGCTGCTGTGAGGTGAAGGGGTAAACCTACACTGGCCTTGGTCAATGGTTGTGCCTCCCTCCCAGCTCAACACCACCTGTTTGCTGCTGCTGCCCTGCAAAAGGGAGTCTGCTTGGCTCCTAGTTTGAGGCCCTCCTCCTTCCGCAGGGAACTGCCTGCACCTCTTCCCTGGTGGCCTAGTGGTGGCCTCTGTCTGTCTCCACTGCCTTTCTGCCTCTCTCTGCTATTTTCTAACTTTTTTCTGCCTTTCTTTATTCTTCTCTTTGTATCTTTTTTTCATTTTATTCTACTTGTTTGTTTTCCTTTGCTTGCTCCCCGCTGCTACATCCCCTGCAGCCCTGCCCCCTTCCTTGTGACACACTTTCCTGCTCTCCCCCAGCCAGCTGAACGACCCCTCCCACCTGTGCGGTCAAGAGGCAAACCTACACTGACCTTGGTCCGTATTCGTTTTGCCCCCGTGCAGCAACACCTGTTTCCTGCTGCTGTCCTGCAAGAGCAAGCCTGCTTGGCTCCTCGTTCAAGGCCCTCCTTCGCCCACAGGCACCCACCTGTGCCTCAGCCCTGGTGGCCTCTGCCTGTCTCTGCTGCCTTTCTGCCTCTCTCTGCTTTTTTCTGAATTTTTCTGCCTTTCTTCATTCTTTTTGTTTTTTATGGCTTTCATAGTTTTTCCTGCTTTTTTGCGTTCCTGCACTTGCTCCCCACCGCTGCGGCCTCTGTGGCCATGCCTTGTTTCAAGCGAAGCGCTTTCCATCCTCCTACCGCCAAGCTGACCGACCCCTCCGTCCTCCCTCCCCTTCTTAATGGCAGCTGCTGCAAGGTGAAGGGGTGAACCTACACTGACCTTGGTCAGCATTTGTGCCGCACCCACACAGTACCACCTGTTTACTGCTGCTGCCTTGTGAGAGTGAGCATGCTTGGCTTCTGGTTCAAGGCCCTCCTCCACCCACAGGCACCTGGCTGCCCCTCATCCCTGGTGGAATAGTGGTGGCCTATATCTGTCTCTGTTGCCTTGCTGCCTCCAGGTGTGCTTTTCTATTACTTTTTCTATCTTTCTCTTTTGTTCTCTTTTTTGGCTTTTTTTTTGTTTTTTCCACTTTTTCATTTTCCCACGCTTGCTCCCCACTGCTGCTGCACCTGAGGCCCCGCACCCCTCCTTGCGACACACTTTCCTGCCCTTAAATCACCCAGCTGACCGAACTCTCACACCATCCTCCCCTTCCTCATGGCACCCACTGCACGGTGAAAATGGAAACCCACATTGACCTTGTGTAAGAGGCTGGACTGGCTTGTAGTGAGTACCAAGGGGTACTTGCACCTTGCACCAGGCCCAGTTATCCCTTATTAGTGTATAGGTTGTCTAGCAGCTTAGGCTGATAGATAATGGTAGCTTAGCAGAGCAGCTTAGGCTGAACTAGGAGACGTGTGAAGCTACTACAGTACCACTTAGTGTCATATGCACAATATCATAAGAAAACACAATACACAGTTATACTAAAAATAAAGGTACTTTATTTTTATGACAATATGCCAAAGTATCTTAGAGTGTACCCTCAGTGAGAGGATAGGAAATATACACAAGATATATATACACAATAGCAAAAATATGCAGTATAGTCTTAGAAAACAGTGCAAACAATGTATAGTTACAATAGGATGCAATGGGGAAACATAGGGATAGGGGCAACACAAACCATATACTCCAAAAGTGGAATGCGAACCACGAATGGACCCCAAACGTATGTGACCTTGTAGAGGGTCGCAGGGACTATTAGAAAATAGTGAAAGTTAGAAAAATAACCCTCCCCAAGACCCTGAAAAGTGAGAGCAAAGTGCACTAAAGTTCCCCTAAGGACATGGAAGTTGTGTTAGAGGAATAATGCAGGAAAGACACAAACCAACAATGCAACAATGCTGGATTTACAATCTGGGGTACCTGTGGAATAAGGGGACCAAGTCCAAAAGTCACAAGCAAGTTGGAGATTGGCAGATGCCCAGGAAATGCCAGCTGCGGGTGCAAAGAAGCTTCTACTGGACAGAAGAAGCTGCAGTTTCTGCAGGAATGCAAAGGGCTAGAGACTTCTCCTTTAGAGGACGGATCCCTCTTGCCTTGTAGAGTCGTGCAGAAGTGTTTTCCCACCGAAAGAATGCCAACAAGCCTTGCTAGCTGCAAATCGTGCAGTTAGTGTTTTTGGATGCTGCTGTGGCCCAGGAGGGACCAGGAGGTCGCAAATTGGACCAGAAGGTAGAGGGGACGTCGAGCAAGACAAGGAGCTCTCTTAGCAGCAGGTAGCACCCGGAGAAGTGCCAGAAACAGGCACTACGAGGATGTGTGAAACAGTGCTCACCCGAAGTCGCACAAAGAAGTCCCACGTCGCCGGAGAACAACTTAGGAGGTTGTGCAATGCAGGTTAGAGTGCTGTGGACCCAGGCTGGACTGTGCACAAAGGATTTCCGCCGGAAGTGCACGGAGGCCGGAGTAGCTGCAAAAGTCGCGGTTCCCAGCAATGCAGTCTAGCGAGGTGAGGCAAGGACTTACCTCCACCAAACTTGGACTGAAGAGTCACTGGACTGTGGGAGTCACTTGGACAGAGTTGCTGGATTCGAGGGACCTCGCTCGTTGTGCTGAGAGGAGACCCAAGGGACCAGTAATGCAGCTTTTTTTGGTGCCTGCGGTTGCAGGGGGAAGATTCCGTCGACCCACAGGAGATTTCTTCTGAGCTTCTAGTGCAGAGAGGAGGCAGACTACCCCCACAGCATGCACCACCAGGAAAACAGTCGAGAAGGCGGCAGGATCAGCGTTACAGAGTTGCAGTAGTCGTCTTTGCTATTATGTTGCAGGTTTGCAGGCTTCCAGCGCGGTCAGCACTCGATTCCTTGGCAGAAGGTGAAGAGAGAGATGCAGAGGAACTCGGATGAGCTCTTGCATTCGTTATCTAAAGTTTCCCCAGAGACAGAGACCCTAAAAAGCCAGAAAAGAGGGTTTGGCTACTTAGGAGAGAGGATAGGCTAGCAACACCTGAAGGAGCCTATCACAAGGAGTCTCTGACGTCACCTGGTGGCACTGGCCACTCAGAGCAGTCAAGTGTGCCAGCAGCACCTCTGTTTCCAAGATGGCAGAGGTCTGGAGCACACTGGAGGAGCTCTAGACACCCCCCAGGGGAGGTGCAGGTCAGGGGAGTGGTCACTCCCCTTTCCTTTGTCCAGTTTCACGCCAGAGCAGGGCTAAGGGGTCCCCTGAACCGGTGTAGACTGGCTTATGCAGAATTGGGCACATCTGTGCCCAAGAAAGCATTTCCAGAGGCTGGGGGAGGCTACTCCTCCCCTGCCTTCACACCATTTTCCAAAGGGAGAGGGTGTAACACCCTCTCTCAGAGGAAGTTCTTTGTTCTGCCATCCTGGGCCAGGCCTGGCTGGACCCCAGGAGGGCAGATGCCTGTCTGAGGGGTTGGCAGCAGCAGCAGCTGCAGTGAAACCCCAGGAAGGGCAGTTTGGCAGTACCAGGGTTTGTGCTACAGACCACTGGGATCATGGGATTGTGCCAACTATGCCAGGATGGCATAGAGGGGGCAATTCCATGATCATAGACATGTTACATGGCCATATTCGGAGTTACCATTGTGAAGCTACATATAGGTAGTGACCTATATGTAGTGCACGCGTGTAATGGTGTCCCCGCACTCACAAAGTCCGGGGAATTGGCCCTGAACAATGTGGGGGCAACTTGGCTAGTGCCAGGGTGCCCTCACACTAAGTAACTTTGCACCTAACCTTTACCAGGTAAAGGTTAGACATATAGGTGTCTTATAAGTTACTTAAGTGCAGTGTAAAATGGCTGTGAAATAACGTGGACGTTATTTCACTCAGGCTGCAGTGGCAGGCCTGTGTAAGAATTGTCAGAGCTCCCTATGGGTGGCAAAAGAAATGCTGCAGCCCATAGGGATCTCCTGGAACCCCAATACCCTGGGTACCTCAGTACCATATACTAGGGAATTATAAGGGTGTTCCAGTAAGCCAATGTAAATTGGTAAAATTGGTCACTAGCCTGTTAGTGACAATTTGGAAAGAAATGAGAGAGCATAACCACTGAGGTTCTGATTAGCAGAGCCTCAGTGAGACAGTTAGTCACTACACAGGTAACACATTCAGGCACACTTATGAGCACTGGGGCCCTGGGTTACCAGGGTCCCAGTGACACATACAACTAAAACAACATATATACAGTGAAAAATGGGGGTAACATGCCAGGCAAGATGGTACTTTCCTACACAACCCCCCCCAAACAAAGGACAATAAGACTAGCCATGACCTGATGAGTCTTCATTGTCTAAGTGGAAATATCTGGAGAGTCCATCTGCATTGGAGTGGCTACTCCCAGGTCTATGTTCCACTGTATAGTCCATTCCCTGTAGGGATATGGACCACCTCAACAATTTAGGATTTTCACCTTTCATTTGTTTTAGCCAAAGTAGAGGTTTGTGGTCTGTCTGAACAATGAAGTGAGTGCCAAACAGGTATGGCCTCAACTTCTTCAGAGCCCAGACCACAGCAAAGGCCTCCCTCTCTATGGCAGACCAACGCTTTTCTCTAGGGGTCAACCTCCTACTAATAAAAGCAACAGGTTGATCCTGGCCCTCAGAATTAAGTTGTGATAGGACTGCCCCTACTCCTAATTCAGATGCATCAGTTTGGACATAGAATTTTTTAGAGTAACAAGGGCTTTTCAGGACAGGTGCAGAGCACATGGCCTGCTTCAGCTCCTCAAAAGCTTTCTGACAGTTTGCTGTCCATAATACCTTTTTAGGCATTTTCTTGGATGTGAGGTCATTAAGAGGGGCTGCAATGGAGCCATAGTTCTTAATGAACCTCCTGTAATACCCAGTGAGGCCTAGGAAGGCTCTCACCTGAGTCTGAGTGGTAGGGGGAACCCAATCAATAATTGTTTGGATTTTCCCCTGAAGTGGTGCAATCTGTTCCCCACCAACAAGGTGTCCCAGATAAACCACCTTCCCCTGCCCTATCTGGCACTTTGAAGCCTTGATAGTGAGGCCTGCCTTCTGCAGGGCCTCCAAAACTTTCCATAGGTGGACCAGGTGATCATCCCAGCTGGAGCTAAAGACAGCTATATCGTCCAAATATGCTGCACTGAAAGCTTCCAGCCCTTGCAGGACTGTGTTCACCAACCTTTGAAAAGTGGCAGGTGCATTTTTCAAACCAAAAGGCATTACAGTAAACTGGTAATGTCCTCCAATGGTTGAAAATGCAGTTTTAGGTTTAGCATCTTCTGACAATTTGATCTGCCAATACCCTGCAGTCAAATCAAAAGTGCTTAGATACTTGGCAGATGCCAGTGTATCTATGAGCTCATCTGCCCTGGGTATAGGGTTAGCATCAGTTTTGGTTACCAAGTTGAGACCTCTATAGTCTACACAAAACCGCATTTCCTTCTTTCCATCTTTGGAATGGGGTTTTGGTACAAGTACCACAGGAGAAGCCCATGGACTTTCAGAGTGCTCAACCACTCCTAGTTCTAACATTTTCTGCACCTCTTGCTTTATGCAGTCCCTGACATGGTCAGGCAGCCTATAGATCTTACTTTTGACAGGTAAACTGTCTCCAGTATCTATAGTGTGCTCACACCAAGAAGTGGTACCTGGCACAGTAGAGAAGAGTTCAGAGAATTGATCTAGGAGATTTATGCAATGGTCTTTCTGCTCAGCAGTAAGACAATCAGCCAAAACTACACCTTCCACAAGAGCATCTTGTTCTGTGGAAGAGAAGAGATCAGGTAGAGCATCACTGTCTTCTTCCTGTCCCTCATCAGTTGCCATGAGCAGGGTGAGATCAGCCCTGTCATAGTAGGGTTTCCGGCGGTTGACAAGGAGCACCCTAAGGGGACTCCTGGCCATGCCTAAGTCAACTAAATAGGTGACTTCTCCCTTCTTTTCAACAATTGTGTGGGGTCCACTCCATTTATCTTGGAGTGCTCTTGGGGCCACAGGCTCCAAGACCCACACTTTCTGCCCTGGTTGGTACTGAACCAAAACAGCCTTCTGATCATGCCATTGCTTCTGGAGCTCTTGGCTGGCCTGAAGGTTTTTGCTGGCCTTTTTCATGTACTCAGCCATCCTTGATCTGAGGCCAAGTACATAATCCACAATATCCTGCTTAGGAGCTTTTAAAGGTTGTTCCCAACCCTCCTTTACAAGTGTGAGTGGACCCCTAACAGGGTGTCCAAAAAGAAGTTCAAAGGGGCTGAAGCCCACTCCTTTCTGGGGTACCTCCCTGTAGGCAAAAAGGAGACATGGTAACAGGATATCCCATCTCCTGCGGAGTTTTTCAGGGAGACCCATAATCATGCCTTTGAGAGTTTTATTAAATCTCTCCACCAGTCCATTTGTTTGTGGATGATAGGGTGTTGTGAACTTGTAAGTTACACCACACTCCTTCCACATGGCCTTTAAGTATGCAGACATGAAATTGCTTCCCCTGTCTGATACTACTTCCTTTGGGAAGCCCACCCTGGAAAAGATTCCCAGGAGGGCCTTTGCCACTGCAGGAGCTGTAGTGGTCCTTAAAGGAATAGCTTCAGGATATCTTGTGGCATGGTCCACTACCACCAAGATAAATCTATTGCCTGAAGCAGTAGGAGGGTCAAGGGGGCCAACTATGTCAACCCCTACCCTTTCAAAGGGAACCCCAACCACAGGCAGTGGAATAAGGGTGCCTTTGGAGTGCCACCTGTCTTGCCACTGGCTTGACAGGTTTCACAGGACTTACAAAAATCTTCTGTGTCCTCCTCAGACATTCTAGGCCAATGAAACAAGGGAACAAGCCTGTCCCAAGTTTTCATTTGTCCCAGATGCCCAGCTAGGGGAATGTCGTGGGCAAGAGTTAGGAGGAACTTTCTGTACTCCTGAGGAATCACTAATCTCCTGGCAGCTCCAGGTTTAGGATCCCTATGCTCAGTGTACAAGAGGTTGTCCTCCCAGTAAACTCTGTGAGAGTCACTGACATCCCCATTAGCCTGTTTGACAGCTTGCTGTCTTAGACCCTCTAATGTGGGACAGGTTTTCTATGCCACACTCAGCTCCTCCCTGGCAGGCCCCCCTTCACCCAAAAGCTCAGCAGTGTCTGCTTCCAGCTCCTCTGGTGTAGGTTCTGCACAGGGAGGGAATTCTTCTTCCTCAGAAGTTGAATCCACTGTAGAGGGAGGGATAGTAGGAAGTGGTTTGCTTCTACTAGCCCTAGCTTTAGGGAGCACTAGGTCCATTGTTCCAGGATCCAAGCTTCCCTGTCCTTTTTGCTTTTTGGCCTGAGCCCTTGTCAAAGCAAAAATATGCCCTGGGATGCCCAGCATTGCTGCATGGGCCTCCAACTCCACATCTGACCAAGCTGATGTCTCCAAATCATTTCCTAGTAGACAGTCTACAGGTAAATCTGTGGCTACCACAACTTTCTTTGGACCAGTAACCCCCCCCCCCCAGTTGAGATTAACAACAGCCATGGGGTGGCTAAGTGTGTTGTTGTGAGCATCGGTTACTTGGTACTGGTGACCAAGTAGGTGTTGTTCAAGGTGGAACAGTTTCTCTATGACCATAGTCACACTGGCTCCAGTGTCCCTGTAGGCCTGAACCTCAACACCATTTATTAGGGGTAGCTGGTTGTACTTATCCATATTAAGGGGACAAGCAACTAAGGTGGCTAAATCAATAGCCCCCTCAGAGACTAACACAGCCTCTGTGGCCTCCCTAACAAGGCCAACCCAACTAAGTTACCAATAGTGAGCCCAGCTACTCCCTTGGATTGGCTATTAGTAGGTTTGCTCCCACCACCACTGCTATTAGTAGGGACACTAGGGGTAGCAGTAGGGGTTGTAGTGGTAGGAGGCTTGGTGCTTTTCTTTGGACAACTGGGATCTGTTGTCCAATGGCCTTTTACTTTACATAAATAGCACCATGGTTTCTTTTATTTGTTTTGATTAAAGGAGGATTTGGGCCCACCACCCCCACCAGAGTGTTTTTGTGGGCCTGATGAAGACTCATTTTTAGATTTGTCCCCACCCTTGTCAGAAGACTTACCATCCTTCTTTTTGTTGCCATCTTTGTCACCCCCTGTATGAACTTTTCTGTTCACCCTTGTTCTGACCCATTTGTCTGCCTTCTTTCCCAATTCTTGGGGAGAGGTCAGATCACAGTCCACCAAGTACTGGTGCAACAAATCAGACACACAATTATTAAGAATATGCTCTCTCAGGATAAAGTTATACAGGCTGTCATAATCAGTAACTTTACTGCCATGTAACCACCCCTCCAAGGCCTTCACTGAATGGTCAATGAAATCAACCCAGTCTTGTGAAGACTCCTTTTTGGTCTCTCTGAACTTTATCCTGTATTGTTCAGTGGTTAAGCCATAACCATCCAGGAGTGCATTCTTAAGAACTGTAAAATTATTGGCATCACTTTCTTTCACAGTAAGGAGCCTATCCCTACCTTTTCCACTAAATGATAGCCATAGGATAGCAGCCCACTGCCTTTGAGGGACATCCTGTACAACACAGGCCCTCTCAAGTGCAGCAAACCACTTGTTAATGTCATCCCCCTCCTTATAAGGGGGAACTATCTTGTGCAGATTCCTGGAATCATGCTCTTTTGCAGGATGACTATGGGGAATACTGCTGCTGCCACCATGGGTTTCTAAACCCAGTTTCTGTCTCTCCTTCTCTACTTCTAAAGTCTGTCTATCCAAATCCAGCTGTTGCTTCTTGAGCTTCAGTCTGGTTTGTTCCACTCTCAATCTATTGAGCTCCCTTTCTAACAATATGTCATCAGGGTGGGTGGGAGGGACATGCCTTGAAACAGAAGTATGGTGAGAATGGACAGAAGGAGACCTGTCCCTTACAGAGGGCACCCTAACAGCTTGGCTAACAGAAACATCAGTTCCACTGTGGTGTGAATAAATGCTTTTGCTATGATGTGAGACAACACTATTTGTATGGTGTGGCTCTTCATCATTACCAACTATGCTAGACTGTCTAGTAATGGGCAGACTAGGAAGTTTCTTTCCTGAATCTTTTCCTGGGGGAGTCCCTGGATCAGATTGGGAACCATTAGCTACTTTTTCAACAGATGGGGCACTTCTAGCCTTATCCTGTTCTCTAAGCATGTTAAGTAACAATTCCAAGGAAGGATTCTTCCCTCCACTCAAACCTCTCTCTATGCAGAGACTCCTTGCTCCTTTCCAGCTAAGGTGATCATATGCAAGTTTGGACAGATCAACATTTTGGCCTGTGCCAGACATTTTTAGAGAGTGTTAAAGTGATAGAAAAAGAGAAAAAAGTTTGTCAGAGCTTTTAGAAAGACAGAGAAAAAAAACTTTTTAAACTTTTTAGAACTTTTTAGAAAGTTAGAAGTACTTTTCAGCACTTAAAAAAGAGTGAAAAGAGGAAATGCAAAACTTTTTGGCTTTGTGTATATACACTGAACTTGTTTTGTATATTTTTCTCTTATGAAAAGTACAATGACAAGAGTGGTAAGTAGTCTCAAAGCACTTATCCCACCGCTGCACAACCAATGTAAGAGGCTGGACTGGCTTGTAGTGAGTACCAAGGGGTACTTGCACCTTGCACCAGGCCCAGTTATCCCTTATTAGTGTATAGGGTGTCTAGCAGCTTAGGCTGATAGATAATGGTAGCTTAGCAGAGCAGCTTAGGCTGAACTAGGAGACGTGTGAAGTTACTACAGTACCACTTAGTGTCATATGCACAATATCATAAGAAAACACAATACACAGTTATACTAAAAATAAAGGTACTTTATTTTTATGACAATATGCCAAAGTATCTTAGAGTGTACCCTCAGTGAGAGGATAGGAAATATACACAAGATATATATACACAATAGCAAAAATATGCAGTATAGTCTTAGAAAACAGTGCAAACAATGTATAGTTACAATAGGATGCAATGGGGAAACATAGGGATAGGGGCAACACAAACCATATACTCCAAAAGTGGAATGCGAACCACGAATGGACCCCAAACCTATGTGACCTTGTAGAGGGTCGCTGGGACTATTAGAAAATAGTGAGAGTTAGAAAAATAACCCTCCCCAAGACCCTGAAAAGTGAGTGCAAAGTGCACTAAAGTTCCCCTAAGGACAAAGAAGTCGTGTTAGAGGAATAATGCAGGAAAGACACAAACCAACAATGCAACAACACTGGATTTCCAATCTGGGGTACCTGTGGAACAAGGGGAACAAGTCCAAAAGTCACAAGCAAGTCGGAGATGGGCAGATGCCCAGGAAATGCCAGCTGCGGGTGCAAAGAAGCTTCTACTGGACAGAAGAAGCTGCGGTTTCTGCAGGAACGCAAAGGGCTAGAGACTTCCCCTTTGGAGGACGGATCCCTCTTGCCTAGTAGAGTCGTGCAGAAGTATTTTCCCGCCGAAAGAGCGCCAACAAGCCTTGCTAGCTGCAAATCGTGCAGTTAGTGTTTTTGGATGCTGCTGTGGCCCAGGAGGGACCAGGAGGTCGCAAATTGGACCAGGAGGTAGAGGGGACGTCGAGCAAGACAAAGAGCCCTCTTAGCAGCAGGTAGCACCCGGAGAAGTGCCAGAAACAGGCACTACGAGGATGCGCGAAACGGTGCTCACCCGAAGTCGCACAAAGAAGTCCCACATCACCAGAGAACAACTTAGGAGGTCGTGCAATGCAGGTTAGAGTGCCGTGGACCCAGGCTGGACTGTGCACAAAGGATTTCCGCCGGAAGTGTACGGAGGCCGGAGTAGCTGCAAAAATCGCGGTTCCCAGCAATGCAGTCTAGCGAGGTGAGGCAAGGACTTACCTCCACCAAACTTGGATTGAAGAGTCACTGGACTGTGAGAGTCACTTGGACAGAGTTGCTGGATTCGAGGGACCTCGCTCGTCGTGCTGAGAGGAGACCCAAGGGACCGGTAATGCAGCTTTTTTGGTGCCTGCGGTTGCAGGGGGAAGATTCCGTCGACCCACGGGAGATTTCTTCGGAGCTTCTAGTGCAGAGAGGAGGCAGACTACCCCCACAGCATGCACCACCAGGAAAACAGTCGAGAAGGCGGCAGGATCAGCGTTACAGAGTTGCAGTAGTCGTCTTTGCTACTATATTGCAGGTTTGCAGGCTTCCAGCGCGGTCAGCAGTCGATTCCTTGGCAGAAGGTGAAGAGAGAGATGCAGAGGAACTCAGATGAGCTCTTGCATTCGTTATCTAAAGTTTTCCCAGAGACAGAGACCCTAAATAGCCAGAAAAGAGGGTTTGGCTACTTAGGAGAGAGGATAGGCTAGCAACACCTAAAGGAGCCTATCACAAGGAGTATCTGACGTCACCTGGTGGCACTGGCCACTCAGAGCAGTCAAGTGTGCCAGCAGCACCTCTGTTTCCAAGATGGCAGAGGTCTGGAGCACACTGGAGGAGCTCTGTCCAGTTTCGCGCCAGAGCAGGGCTAAGGGGTCCCCTGAACCGGTGTAGACTGGCTTATGCAGAATTGGGCACATCTGTGCCCAAGAAAGCATTTCCAGAGGCTGGGGGAGGCTACTCCTCCCCTGCCTTCACACCATTTTCCAAAGGGAGAGGGTGTAACACCCTCTCTCAGAGGAAGTTCTTTGTTCTGCCATCCTGGGCCAGGCCTGGCTGGACCCCAGGAGGGCAGATGCCTGTCTGAGGGGTTGGCAGCAGCAGCAGCTGCAGTGAAACCCCAGGAAGGGCAGTTTGGCAGTACCAGGGTGTGTGCTACAGACCACTGGGATCATGGGATTGTGCCAACTATGCCAGGATGGCATAGAGGGGGCAATTCCATGATCATAGACATGTTACATGGCCATATTCGGAGTTACCATTGTGAAGCTACATATAGGTAGTGACCTATATGTAGTGCACACGTGTAATGGTGTCCCCGCACTCACAAAGTCCGGGGAATTGGCCCTAAACAATGTGGGGTCACCTTGGCTAGTGCCAGGGTGCCCTCACACTAAGTAACTTTGCACCTAACCTTTACCAGGTAAAGGTTAGACATATAGGTTACTTAAGTGCAGTGTAAAATGGCTGTGAAATAACGTGGATGTTATTTCACTCAGGCTGCAGTGGCAGGCCTGTGTAAGAATTGTCAGAGCTCCCTATGGGTGGCAAAAGAAATGCTGCAGCCCATAGGGATCTCCTGGAACCCCAATACCCTGGGTACCTCAGTACCATATACCAGGGCATTATAAGGGTGTTCCAGTAAGCCAATGTAAATTGGTAAAATTGGTCACTAGCCTGTTAGTGACAATTTGGAAAGAAATGAGAGAGCATAACCACTGAGGTTCTGATTAGCAGAGCCTCAGTGAGACAGTTAGTCACTACACAGGTAACACATTCAGGCACACTTATGAGCACTGGGGCCCTGGGTTACCAGGGTCCCAGTGACACATACAACTAAAACAACATATATACAGTGAAAAATGGGGGTAACATGCCAGGCAAGATGGTACTTTCCTACACCTTGGTCAGCGTTTGTGCCGTGCCCCCCCTTCACAGCACCACCTGTTTGCTGCTGCTGCCCTGCGAGAGTGACTCGGCTTGGCTCCTAGTTTTAGGCCCTCATTCACCTGCAGGCACCCAACGGCACCTCTTCCCTGGTGGCCTGGTGGTTACCTCCATCTGTCTCTGCTGTCTTTCTGCCTCTCTTTGCTTTTCTCTGACTTTTTCTCCCTTTCTTTATTCTTCTCCTCTTTTTTTACTTTTTTGCTTTTTCTGCTTTTTCATTTTCCCGCACTTGCTCCTTACGACTGCTGCCCCATGACCTGCCCCCCTTCTTGCGACATGCGTGTGGCTGCGCAAAGCAGGTGTGACGCTTGCATGCCAGAGGCACACCAAAGGCAACCCCATCTGTGTCTGGACCACACCCAGTGCCACAGACCCTGGTACCCGCATCATTCATAGATACATTACCTGAGCCCTATGTGCCCTCAGCATCGGAGGTTCTGCCGCATGCCACCACTCCTCTCTGAAGGACACACTAGGCCATTTCTCCTGCCGCAACTGTGCCTTCACCTGCCCTAGTAGGCCACAGTGACCCACCCCAACTGCAGCCAGACACCTCAGATGCATACTTCTCAACACCTCGTCCCTCGTCAAGCGCTCAGCAGAAGTGTGGGACCTCCTTGACTCAATCACCCCTGATGTTGCCTACCTCACAGTGACCTGGACAACCCCCACCTCAGCCCCGGAAATCACCACTACCATCCCAGACAGCTAGAAAATCATCCAAAAAGACCACGTCAACTAACCAGGAGGAGTCATCACCATAATTTCCCCAAGGTCTTAAGGATTTTCAAGATCTACATCTCGGAGCATTGCAGAGTCGGGCTGTTCCACGCTGTGAGTCTGAGCCAGCTCGCACCTCTCACCAAGCACTCAGACGGCTCGCAGTCATCGCTTCTGCAATGTGATTTCACTCATGGTGAGCCCTGTCCTTTCCTGAGACATGAGTAAACCTGTACTTTGAAATCATCAACACCAGCATGGGCGCCCCAGCCCCTCGAGTCTGCCTGTGGCATTTGCAGACTCTCCTACCAACTGACAAGGCATCTTCCTAAGCCTGAAGTACCCTGAGGACCGTGCTGCTCTCCCGGCAGTAGCTTGTGAGTATAGTTGTGGGGATTCGACTTGAGCGGTCAGACGGGACTGTGCTGCATTTCTTCCAGCCGAGTGCAAGTACTCTGCTTTCTAGGAAAGTACCATCTTCCTTGGCATGGTACCCCCGATTTTTACCTGTATGTCAGTATGTTTTTTCCTGTCTCAATGGGATCCTGCTGGTCAGCACCCTAGTGCTCATAATTTCTGGGCTAATGTGTATGCCTGTGTAGTGCCTAACTGTGTCACTGAGGCGCTGGTAATCAGAACCTCAGTGCTTATGCTCTCTCTGCTTTTAAATTTGTCACTGTAGGCCAGTGACTTCATTTACCAATTTCAATTGGCACACTGGACCCCACTTATAAATCCCTAGTATATGGTACCTAGGTACCCCGGGCATTGGCGGTTCCAGGAGATCCATATGGGCTGCAGCATTTCTTTTGCCACCCATAGGGGGCTCAGACAAACCCTTACACAGGACTGCCATTGCAACCTGCGTGAAATAATGCACACATTATTTCAATACCTATATGTAACTTCACAATAGTAACTCCGAATATGGCCATGTAACATGTCTAAGATCATGGAATTGTCCCCCCATTCCAAATGTGGTATTGGGGAGCCAATTCCATGCATCCTGGGGGCTCCACCATGGACCCCCAAGACTGCCAAACCAGCTCTATGAGGCTTGCACTGCAGCTACAGATGCTGCCACCTCACAGACAGGGTTCTGCCCTCCAGGGGTCTGGGCAGCCCAAAGCATTTCCTCTGAGAGCAGGGTATTACACCCTCTCCCTTTGGAAATAGGTGTTACAGGCTGGGGAGGGATGGCCTCCGCCAAGCTCTGGAAATGCTTTGAAGGGCACAGATGGTGCCCTCCTTGCATAAACCAGTCTACACCGGTTCAAGGACCCCTTGTCCCCGGCTCTGGCGGGAAACTGGACAAAGGAAATGGGAGTGACCAATCCCCTGTCCATCACCACCCCAGGGGTGATGCCCAGAACTCCTCCAGTGTGCCCCAGACTTCAGCCATCATGCTTGGCAAGGTGTGAGGGCACTCTGGAGGACTCTGAGGGGCCAGTGCCAGCAGGTGGCATCAGAAACCCCTCCTGATAGGTCCATAACTGATAAGGTAGACAATCCCCCTCTCAGGGCTATTTAGGGTCTAGACTGTGGGTACTCTTCAGATTATTTTTGCAAGTTTCCTTCAGGAATCCTCTGCAACAACTTTAGACTCCTCTGACCTCGGATCAACAGCAGCCTGCTCCATGAAACACTGTAACTGTAACAAAGTGTCTACAAGAGCCACTTTTCTTCAGCAACCTCAGCTCCAACTCAGCAACTGCAACAGTTTCCACGTGTGCATGCTCTGGGGACTCCCTGTCTTCATCCTGCACAAGAAGGGCCGACGAAATCTCCTGTGGAGTGATGGAGTCACTCCCCTGCTCCAAGCAAGCACCTTCCAAGACGACAACTGCTACCCTTGGACTCCTCTCACAGTGACGAGTGTCCTCCTAAGGACACAGAGGGTGGACATCATCGACATAGACTGTCCTGAGATCCTGCTGATGCAATTTGGAGCAGGTAAGACCTTGCCTTCCCCGAGAGCAACGGAACCCCTGTGTACTGCATCTTCTTCACCTCCTGAGGTCTCTGTGCACTCTTTGCAAAATTCGTTCATGCACAGCCTGGCCCAGGTCCCCAGCACTTTATCCTGTGATGCTCAACTCGCTGAGTTGTTCTCCTGCGGCGTGGGACCTTCTTTTGTTGTGCTGCATCAACCGCGTTTTGCACCTCCTTTGAACCCAGAACCTGCGGCTCCTGGGGTGCTGGCTGGCATCCTGAGTGCTGAGAGCTCCTCCTCACACAGAGTTGAGGCCCCCAGGTCCCTCCTGGGTCCATCCAGTGCCATTTGGATGAAAAATGCACTTTTGTCGCAGCCAAGGCTTGTTGGAGCCTTCCAGCATGAAATCTCATCTGCAACAATCTTCACACCATAGGAAATCTTAGGCATCATGCAGGAAACCCGCTGGCATCTTCCTAGGGTACATTCCTGCAGTCTTCGACTAATCGGGGACTCTTCTTTTGCACCCTCTTCTGTGTTGGCAGGGGACTCCTGTCCTTCCTGGAACTTCTTTCGAATTCTGGTCTTGGTCCCCTTCCTTTGCAGGTCTTCAGGTCCAATATTCCAGCAGGTGTTCTTTTCAGACTTGGTTGGCTGCTGCAAAATCCCAAAAACAAAGTGTAGTGTGTCCTAAGGAAACTTGCAATACTTTTCTCCTGATTTTCTGGGCTCTGGGGTGGGGTAATTTACTTACCTTTACTGTATTCTTACTCTCCCAGCGATTCTGCACACACTACACTTGTCTAGGGGGGAATTTGTGATTCGCATTCCACTTTCTTAGTATATGGTTTGTGTTGCCCCTAGACCTATTTATTCCCATTGCATTCTATAGGATTTCCTACTGTTTGCATTGTTCTATGATATTTACTTGTCTAATTTTAAAGTCTACTGTATATATTGTGTATAATACTTACCTCCAGAAGGAGTATCTAAGATATTTGGTACTGTGTCACCCAAATAAATACCTTTATTTTTGGTAACACTGAGTATTGTCTTTACTTGTGTATAAGCACTGTGTAACTATAAGTGGTACTGCATGAGCTTTGCATGTCTCCTAGTTCAGCCTGAGCTGCTCTGCTATAGCTACCTCTATCAGCTAAGCTGCTAGAACACTACTACATTTCACTAATAAGTGATAGCTGGACCTGGTATAAGGTGTAAGTACCCAAGGTACCCACTACAAACCAAGCCAGCCTCCTACATTGTTGGTGTGGCTGTGGGATAAGTACTTGAAATTGCTTTACCACTTTGTTACCTGTGCTTTTCACAAGAAAAGCTTGCTCCACTACTTAGAGCATATATAATATATACCTAGAAACAATTTTCTAACTTTCTGAAAGGTCTGTTTAACTTTGCAAAAGTTTTTCAAAGTTCTGAAAAGTTTTCTTACTTTTCTTTAAAAAGTTAGCTCTGTTATTCTACTAACTTTTTACCCACTTTCCCAAACTTTTTTATTTCAATATGTCTTCTGTAGAACTAACCCAAGAGTTGGGAAAACATCAAATGGGAATCTGAACTTTAAATGATAGAGGGGTTTCTGTATTGAAATAAGTTTAGGGATTGGCAAGAACCCCAATAAGGATTTCCTCTTAAATCTTCTCCTCCAAGATGACCAGGGAATTAGCACTGGTCCAGATTAGACAGGGGAAGAGGTAGAGGATGACTCCAACCAGGAAGGCTCAGAGGAGCAAGATGACAATCCTGGGGAGGGTCCTTCCACAGACCTATCTGTCAATAAGCTCCCTAGTATAACTGGTAGTGGGAAGGGTTCACAAGCAAGTAGGGCTCCCTTCACCCCTAGAAGCCAGGTGTAGGAGGTTGGCCTGGCTTATAGTGGGTACCTGAGGGTGCTTACACCTTGTGCCAGGTCCAGTTATCTCTTATGGGTAGATTAGTAGTCTTCTAGCAGCTTAGGCTGATAGGGTTAGCTATAGCAGAGCAGGTTAGGCTGAACTAGGAGACATGCAAAGCTCCTACCATAGCACTTATATCATATAGGTACTATATCCTAAGAAACACAATACTCAGAGTTACTAAAAATAAGGTACTTTATTTTAGTGACAATGTGCCAAAAATGTCACAGAGGATATAGGAAAATACACAAAATATACACAACTAACCAAAATCAGGTAAGTAAAACAGTCAGAAAGTAGTGCAAACACTGTAGAACACAATAGGATGCAGTAGGCCTAGGGGCAACACAAACCATATACTAAGAAAGTGGAATGCGAACCACAAATGGACCCCTAGGCTAAAGTAGTGTGTAGAGGGTCACTGGGAGTGTCAGAAAACACTAAGGGCCTAATTCTGAGTCTGACGGGCGGCGGAGGCCGCCCGCCAGACTTCCCCCCTCCGAAATACCGCTCCGCGGTCGAAAGACCGCGGAGGGTATTCCGAGTTTTCCCCTGGGCTGGCGGGCGGTCTTCGCAAGACCGCCCGCCAGCCCAGGGGAAAACTCCCTTCCCACGATGACGCCGGCTCGTAATAGAGCCGGCGGAGTGGGAAGGTGCGACGGGTGCAGTTGCACCCGTCGCGTATTTCAGTGTCTGCTTTGCAGACACTGAAATACTTTTAGGGGCCCTCTTACGGGGGCCCCTGCCGTGCCCATGCCATAGGCATGGGCACGGCAGGGGCCCCCAGGGGCCCCGTGACTCCCCCTCCCGCCATCCGGTTCCCGGCGGGAGAACCGCCAGGAACTGGATGGCGGGAGGGGGAGTCGGAATCCTCCATGGCTGCGGAGCGCGCTCCGCAGCCATGGAGGATTCCTACGAGCGGCGGAAAGTCAGCGGGAGACCGCTGGCTTTCCGCGTCTGAATGCGGTCAGAATGCTCGTTGGCGGTCGGAATGACCCGCTAAGTGTGTCCAAGATACCCCACCCAAGACCCGGAAAAGTAGGAGTAAAGTGCTTCTCCTTCCCCAGAAACACACTAAACACGTGATAGAGGATTCTGCAAAGACCACAAAAGACTGCAAAGCACTGAAAACTGATTCCTGTTCCTGAGGACCTGTAAAGGAAGGGGAGCAAGTTTAAGAGTCACAAAAGTGTCCAGGGGGGGTAGAAGCCCACTAAACCCCGGATGAAGTTGCAAAATGGCTGCCTCCTGATGGAAGAAGCTGAAGATCCTGCAACAAAGAAAGGTCCTAGGAACTTCTACTTCTTGCAGAAGATGTCCCACTGAGGACTGGAGGGTGCAGCATTGTTTCCTTGGAGAAAGACTGCAAACAAGCCTTGCTAGGTGCAAAGGTCACGATTGAAGAAAAAGGGTGCTGCCCGGGTCCAGGAAGGACCAGGATGTCGCCACTTGGAAGAGGAGACAGAGGGGGCCCTCAGCAATACAGGGAGGCCATGCATAAGAAGGCAGCACCGCAGACGTCCTTGAACACTGGTTCAAGAATAATGAGCACGGCGGTCATCTCAACACTACAAAAGAGGGTCCCATGAAGCCGAAGGTCAATTCATCAAGTTGAGCAATGCAGGACAGAGTGCTGGTGACATGGGCTAGGCTGTGCATGAAGGATTCCTTCCAAAAGTGCACAGAAGCCTTAGCAGTGGCAGCTCACGCGGTGCATTGGTTTACTGTCTGGAGAGGGGAAGCAAGGACTTACCTCCTCCAAACTTGGACAGTTGGACCACTGGACAGTCTGGGTCACTTGGGTCCACCAACTGTGTTCCAGGGGCCATGCTCGTCAGGATGAGAGGGGTCCCAGTGTACCGGTGACGCTGGAGTTTGGTGCCTGCTGGAGCAGGGGGAAGATTCCCACAACTGACGGGAGATTTGTTCATGGCTTCCAGTGCAGGCTGAAGGCAGACAGCCCTCAGAGCATGCACCACCAGGAAACAGTTGAGAAAGCCAGAGGGTTAGGCGCTACAATGTCGATGATAGTCTTCTTCCTACTTTGTCACAGTTTGTTAGGCATCCTGGAGCAGTCAGCAAACATTCCTTGGCAGAAGTTGAAGAGAGAGGTGCAGAGGAACTCTGGTGAATTCTTGCAAGTTGTTATCTGAGGAAAAGCCCACAGGAGAGACCCTAAATAGCCCTCAGAGGAGGATTGGCCACCTAGTCAGGTAAGCACCTATCAGGAGGGGTCTCTGATGTCACCTGCTGGCACTGCCCACTCAGAGTCCTCCATTGTGCCCTCACACCTCTGGATTCAAGATGGTAGAGGTCTGAGACACACTGGAGGAGCTCTGGGCACCACCCTGGGGTGTTGATGAACAGGGAGTGGTCACTCCCCTTTCCTTTGTCCAGTTTCATGCCAGAGCAGGGACTGGGGGTTCCCTGAACTGGTGTAGACTGGCTTATGCAAGGAGGGCACCATCTGTGCCCTTCAAAGCATTTCCAGAGGCTGGGGGAGGCTACTCCTCCCCAGCCCTTAACACCTATTTCCAAAGGGAGAGGGTGTAACACCCTCTCTCAGAGGAAATTCTTTTTTCTGCCTTCCTGGGACTGGGCTGCCCAGATCCCAGGGGGGCAAAAACTTGTCTGTGGGCTGGCAGCAGCGATAGCTGCAGAGAAAACACCAGAGAGCTGGTTTGGCAGTACCTGGTGTCCATGCTGGAGCCCCGGGGATGCATGGGATTGGCACCCCAATACCAGATTTGGCATGGGGGGACTATTCCATGATCTTAGACATGTTACATGGCCACATTCGGAGTTACCATTGTGAAGCTACATATAGGTATTGACCTATATGTAGTTCACACGTGTAATGGTGTCCCTGCACTCAAAAAGTCCAGGGAAATTGTCCTGAACTATGTGGGGTACCTTGGCTAGAGCCAGGGTTCCCTCACACTTAGTAACTTTGCACCTAACCTTCACTAATTGAAGGTTAGACATATAGGTGACTTATAAGTTACTTAAGTGCAGTGTAAAATGGTTGTGAAAAAACATGTGCGTTATTTCCCTCAGGCTGCAGTGGCAGTCCTGTGTAAGTTTTGTCAGAGCTCCCTGTGGGTGGCAAAAGAAATCCTGCAGCCCATAGGGATCTCCTGGAACCCCAATAACCTGGGTACGTAGGAACCGTATACTAGGGATTTATAAGGGTGTTCCAGTGTGCCAATTAGAATTGGCGAAAATGGCCACTATCTTATAGTGACAATTTTAAAGGCAGAGAGCATAAGCACTGAAGTTCTGATTAGCAGAGCCTCATTGACACAGTTAGTCACTACACAGGTACACATATTCAGGCCACAAACTATGAGCACTGGGTTCCTCGCTAGCAGGATCCAAGTGAGACAGGCAAAAACAAACTGACATACATGTAAAAATGGGGGGTAACATGCCAGGCAAGATGGTACCTTCCTACACCATGTCACTAGAGTGGCCCCTGTTAGAGATAGTTCTGCCTCTGCACACTCTCATGGTACCTCTATTTCAGAGGTTTCTTATAATTCTAACCCTGAGGACCAGTCCCTAGATAGAGAACTCAGAAAGCTGAGGTTAGAGGAGGCCAGACTAAAGCTAATTCAGCAGCAGTTGGCCTTAGACAGGGAATCCCTGGCTGTAGAGAAAGAGAGGCAGGGTTTGAGGTTAGTTCCCCATGGTGGCAGCAGCGGTTGTAGGAATACAAATGTTAGGGAACCTTCATTTGATTCTAGAAATCTGCACAAGGCTGTCCTTCCTTACAAAGATGGTGATGACATCAACAAGTGGTTTGCTGCACTAGAGAGGGCCTGTAAAGTTCAGAGGGTCCCTCATGTACAGCGGGCTGCTATCCTTTGGTTATCCTTCTCTGGCAAGGGGAGAGACAGACTTCTTATTGTCAGAGAGGATGATGCAGATAACTACCAGGTTCTCAAAAATGCATTTTTGGATGGTCTGGGCTTAAGCACTGAACAGTACAGACTTAAGTTCAGAGAGACCAGAAAGGAGTCATCACATGACTGGACAGACTTTGTAGACTGTTCTGTAAAGACCCTAGAAGGATGGTTACATGGCAGTAAGGTGACTGATTATGAAAGCCCATATAACTTGATTCTGAGAGAGCATATTTTGAATAATTTTATGTCAGACTTGTTCCATCAGTATCTTGTGGACTCAGATCTGACTTCTCCCCAAGAATTGGGAAAGAAGGCTGACAAATGGGTCAGGACAAGGGTGAGCAGAAAAGCTCATACAAGGGTTGACAAGAATGGCAAGAAGAAGGATGATAAGTCACATGACAAGGGTGGGGCCAAAGACACAAAATCATCAGAGTCTTCATCAGGCCCACAAAAATCCTCTGAGGGTGGTGTATCCAAATGCTCTTCCCACAAAGATAAGAAACCTTGGTGTTATATGTGTAAAGCCAACGGCCATTGGGCAACTGATCCTCATTGTCCAAAAAGATACACCAAGCCTCCCACCACCACAACCCCAACTGTAACCACTAGTGCCTCTAGTTATAGCAGTGGTGGTGGTAAAAACACTACTAAAAGCCAGTCTAAGAGTGTAGTTGGGCTCACCATTGGTAATGTAGTTGGGGCTGGTCTATTTTGGGAGATCACTGAGGCTGTTTTATTCTCTAATAGTGGCATTGACCTAGCCATTTTTGTTGCTTGCCCCCTTAACATGGATAAGTACAAGCAGCTACCCCTGATTAATGATGTTCAGGTTGAGGTCTAAAGGGACCCAGGTGCCAGTGTTACCATGGTGATGGACAAACTGGTTGCCCCTGAGCAACACCTACTTGGTCACCAGTACCAAATGACAGACCCCCATCACAACACTGTAAGCCACCCCATGGCTGTTGTTAATCTCAACTGGGGGGGTTACAGTTGCAAAGAAAGTTGTGGTAGACACTGATTTAGCTGTAGAATGTCTGCTAGACAATGATTTGGAGACTTCAGCCTGGGCTGAAGTAGAGTTGGAGGCACATGTAGCAATGCTGGGCATTCCAGGGGACATATTTGCTCTTACTAGGGCTCAGGCCAAGAAGCAAAGAGGACAGGGAGCCATGGATCCTGGAACAATGAAACAAGTGCTCCCAAAAACCAGGGATAGGAAGGGCAAAACCTTGTCCACTATCCCTTCCTTCACAGATGATTCCCCTTTTGAGGAAGAGGAATTCTCTCCCTGTGCAGAATCTACACCAGAGGAGCTGGAAGCTGATACAGCTGAGCTTTTGGGTGCAGGGGGGCCTGCCAGGGAAGAGCTGAGTGTGGCACAGCAAACCTGTCCCACATTGGAGGGCCTCAGACAGCGAGCTGTCAAACAGCAAAATGGTGATGTCACTGACACACACAGAGTTTACTGGGATAATATTCTACTTTATACAGAATCAAGGGACCCTAAACCTGGTGCCACCAGAGACTGGTCATCCCCCTTCAATTCAGGGAATTCCTCTTAACTCTGGCTCATGACATCCCTTTAGCTGGGCATTTAAGCCAGAGTAAAACATGGGACAGACTTTGTTCCACATTTTCATTAGCCCCGTATGTCAGAAGACACAAAGGAGTTTTGTCATTCCTGTGTCACCTACCAAGCCAGTGGAAATACTGGTGGCACCCGAAAAGCCCCCTTAATGCCACTACCAGTGGTTGGGGTGCCCTTTAATAGGGTAGGGGTTGATCGTGTTGGCCCCCTTGACCCCCCCAACAGTTTCTTGCAATAGATGTATCCTTGTTGTGGTGGACCATGCCACAGGGTATCCAGAAGCTATCCCCTTAAGGACCACTACAGCTCCTGCAGTGGCAAAAGCCCTCCTAGGAATCTTTTCCAGGGAGGGCTTGCCTAAGGAAGTGGTGTCAGACAGAGGTAGTAACTTCAGGTCTGCATACCTAAAAGCAATGTGGAAGGAGTGTGGTGTTACCTACAAGTCCACCACCCCTTATCATCCACAAATGAATGTACTGGTTGAGAGGTTTAATAAAACTTTCAAAGGTATCATTATGGGGCTCTCTGAAAAACTCAGAAGGAGATTTGATGTCCTATTACCATCCTCCTTTTCACCTACAGGGATGTACCCCAAAAAGGAGTGGGCTACAGCCCCCTTGAACTCCTATTTTGTCACCCTGTTAGGGGTCCACCTGCTCTTGTTAAGGAGTGTTGGGGACAACCATTAAAAGCTCCAAAACAAGACATTGTAGACTATGTACTTGGCCTAAGATCCAGAATGGCTGAGTACATGCAAAAAGGCCAGCAAAAACCTTCAGGCCAGCCAAGAGCTCCGAAAGCAATGGTTTGACCAGAAGGCTGTCTTGACAGATTACTATCCAGGACAGAAGGTGTTGGTATTGGAGCCTGTGGCCCCAAGAGCACTCCACGACAAATGGAGGGGACCCCATCTAATTATAGAGAAGAAAGGTGAGGTCACCTACTTGGTAGACCTGGGCACTGCCAGAAGCCCCCTTTGGTGTTCCATGTCAACCGCCTAAAACCTTACTATGACAGGGCTGACTTAACCCTGCTTATGGCTACAGATGAGGGACAGGAAGAAGAGAGTGACCATCTCCCTGATCTCTTCTCCACCTCTGAAACTGATGGTTTAGTGGAGGGAGTGGTTCTGGAAGAATGCCTTACTGCTGAGCAGAAGGAAGACTGTAAAAAATCTCCTTGATCAGTTTTTTAACTCTCCTCACTCACACCTGGTACAACTACTTCGTATGAACATACAATTGACATTTGAGACAGTTTACCTGTCAAAAGTAAAATTTACAGGCAACCTGACCATGTCAGAGATTGCAAAAAAGCTGAAGTTCAGAAAATGTGAGACCTTGGAGTTATCGAGCCTTCTGATAGCTTCTGGGCTAGCCCAGTGGTGCTTGTCCCCAAAATGCATAGCAAAGAAGGAAAGAGAGAAATGTGGTTTTGTGTGGACTATAGGGGTCTCAATACAGTAACCAAAACAGATGCCCACCCTATACCCAGGGCAGGTGAGCTAATAGATACACTCAGAGTATCAGAGTTGAGTGTTTGCACATTGCATCAACCCGAATGTGGAGGACTTTCTCAAAAAAGAAAATATAGGCCCTCATTATGACATTGGCGGTAAATCTCACTTACCACCAAGCTGTCTGCCACCAACATACCACCGCCGCGGCGGATATCCGTTCACCATGTTATGACACACACACACCAATCCGTCGCTATTCAGCCACATACACAATTCCACCACACCAAAGGTCAATGATAAACTGGTGGTATCAAAACCCACACCGTTACAACAACAGAACAACGTCCACCACATTATGACCAACAAATCACGACAGCAGACATTCAATGGTGGTAAACCATTGGCGGTGCATACCGCTGCACTTAAAATACACACACACGAACAAAACAACATCACATTGGACAATTCAAACAACACACACCTGACACCCATACACATACCACACCCACCCAATCGCACCACTATAAAACACACACCCACATTACCCACAACCCTTTACTATTACAAACAATTGCCACCAGAGAGAGACAGCAAGACCACAGACACAACCAGAGCCACACACTACTCACACCTATACACCACTCACGTACCCCACATCACACACCGCAATACATTACCCAACACACCCTCACCTACACACCTCACACAACACCCATGGCACCACAAAGACAGCCCCTAGTCACAGAGGAGCTAAGGGTCATGGTGGAGGAAATCATCAGGGTAGAGCTTCAGCAATTTGGAGCACTGGTGCAGCAGATATCGATAGCTAGGAAGATGGAGCTATGGTGGAGAATCATGGACAGGGTCAACACCATGGGACAGCACCCAAGAACTAGGGATGACATTAGGAAGTGGTGGAGTGACCTACGGGGGAAGGTACGTTCCATTGCAGCAAGACACCAGCTCACTGTACAGAGGACTGGACGTGGACCTCCACCTCCTCCCCCACAACTAACAGCAAGGGATGAGCAAGTCTTGGCAATTGTGCATCCTGAGGGCCTGGCTGGAGTAGGAGGAGGACTGATCTCTGGTAAGTCAACTCATTACTACTACTACCCCCCTACCTGCATGCCATCATATACCTCTCACTCCCATCACTCCACCACATCCCACACACCCCACCATCACATTCCACTCATCCCAATGCCAAGCCCTGCATGCCATCCCAATGCATAGACACCACTCATACCCCGGCATGGACACCTATCACTAAAGCATGCACGCTAGAGAAAATCAACTAACCCACCACATACCACCTTACACAACTGAAAGCTGCCAGGGCAAGGTGCCCCAGCCAATGTCACCGGAGAGGAGTTGCCAGCATTATCCACTCCCCCAACTGAAGAGGCCCCCAGTGATGGCAGCAACTCTCCTGGATCTGGATGACCAACCTGTCCCATCAGGAACCTCTGGACAGGCAGTTATCCAGGCGCAGTTACACACCACCTCAGAGCGTCCCCCATCTGGAAACACTATCACAGCACCCACCCAGCGTACCCACACCTCTGTCCCCAGGACACGTCAATCAGCAGTGTGTCCACCTCTACAGGGATCCCAGTCCACACCTCATACCCAAGACAATCTGGGACCTGGGGTCAGTGGCAGTGGGCATACGGTTCAGGGGACCGAGGCACAGGACAAGAGGGAAATTGAGAGGACTGCTGTGCGCCAGGGGGAGGACAGGCTGAGGGAACCGACTCTCCAGGAGGCACTTGCAGAGATCCTGGGAGAATATCAACATTCCCAGTACACGATGGGCCAGATCCTGGACAATGTGCAGGAGAACAGGCGGCTGCAGGAGGGACAGTACCAGGGGATCAGGGAGGACTTGCAGGCCATCAACACCACCCTGGTCTCCATAGCAGGGGTGCTGGAAGACATGGCCAATATTATTAGGGAGGCAGTCACACAACAGCGGGGCCCTGCCACTAGCCAGACATCTGAACTTCCTTCCACCTCCGCTGCCGCTAGTGAACAGGAGGCCCGGCCACAGGACCAACAGGCCACCAGCTCCCCTCCCACTGCAGAAGGAGAACCACCCCACAAATGTTCCCTATGATCCAGACAGAAGCCAGAGACTATTGCCAAGACCCCCACCAGGAAATGAGACTCTCCTGATTTTCACCCTTGTGTCCCACTCTGTCACCCTGTCCACCTTGAACTGCCATTGCTCCCCTTCCTATGTACCCTTGGAAAATTGACCGGTGCTACAGACTGGAACAATACCCTGGAATTTCCTCCATTATCACCCCATCCCATTGCTCTTGCCCCTCAATATCTTAGCCCTTCAATAAACACCCTTGGAAAAAATAGAAGTATGGAGAATGTCAAATTTGTTAAGTATGTATTCGTTCAACCAGGTTCAAACATTGAAATTCAGCTGTACGGTAAATTAGCATATGTTAATGACCTTTAGCTGGCTGCAGTGATTACACCAGGAGTTATTGTGAGGCACCAGCATCTGTACAATTAATTGCCAAAAGGTACAGTAAGTGGGCATAGAAGTGGGAAATAACAGCATGCCAGTGCAACAGAAATTCAAAATAATTACAATGAAATGTGAAGTAACACTGTCTTACCTGTGTGTCATTGGAAGTACTGTCTGATGATTGATGTTCTGTTGCCCTAATCCTCATCCTCTGCCTCGTCATCCTCACAGTTCACAGAGTCAACTGCTGCCACATGGGCATCTCCAGCCTCCTCCTCCTGCAGAAAAGGCACATGGCGTCTCGGTGCAAGGTTGTGCAACATGCAGCATGCCACTATTATCTGGCAGACCTTCTTTGGTAAGTAGCACTGGGACCCACCTGTTAGATGGAGGTGTAGGAAGGTAGCCTCTTTCTAGCCTAGTTACCCCCACTTTTGGCCTGTTTGTGAGTATATGTAAGGGTGTTTTTTACTGTCTCAAAAGCATCCTGCTAGCCAGGGCCCAGTGCTCATAGTGAAAAACCAAGGTTGTCACTGTGTTTGATATTTGTCACTGGGATCCTGCTAGCCAGGACCCCAGTGCTCATAAGTTTGTGGCCTATATGTGTTCCCTGTGTGGTGCTTAACTGTATCACAGAGACTCTGCTAACCAGAACCTCAGTGTTTATGCTCTCTCGGCTTTTAAAAGTTGTCACTGCAGGCTAGGGACTAAGTTTACCAATTCGGACTGGCACACTGGAACACCCTTATAATTCCCTAGTATATGGTACCTAGGTACCCAGGGTATTGGGGTTCCAGGAGATCCCTATGGGCTGCAGCATTTCTTTTGCCACCCATAGGGAGCTCAGACAATTTTTACACAGGACTGCCACTGCAGCCGAAGTGAAATAACGTCCACATTATTTCACAGCCATTTTACACTGCACTTAAGTAACTTATAAGTCACCTATATGTCTAACCCTCACTTAGTGAAGGTGAGGTGCAAAGTTACTTAGTGTGGGGGCACCCTGGCACTAGCCAAGGTGCCCCCACATTGTTCAGGGCAAATTCCCCGAACTTTGTTTGTTTGAGTGCGGGGACACCATTACACGCGTGTACTACATATAGGTCAATATGTGGCATCACAATGGTAACTCCGAACATGGCCATGTAACATGTCTAGGATCATGGAATTGACCCTCCAATACCATTCTGGTATTGGTGGGACAATTCCATGCATCCCTGGGTCTCCAGCATAGAGCCCGGGTACTGCCAAACTAACTTTCCGGGGCTTTCTTTGCAGCTACCGCTGCTGCCAACCCTCATACAGGCTTCTGCCCCACTGAGACCTGGGCAGCCTGGTCCCAGGAAGGCAGAACAAAGGATTTCATCTGAGAGAGGGTGTTACACTCTCTCCCTTTGGAAAAAGGTGTGAAGGGCCTGGAAGGAGTAGCCTCTCCTGGCCTCTGGAAATGCTTTGAAGGGCACAGATGGTGCCCTCATTGCATAAGCCAGTCTACACCGGTTCAGGGATCCCCCCAGCCCTGCTCTGGTGCGAAACTGGACAAAGGAAAGGGGAGTGGCCACTCCCCTGACCAGCACCTGCCAGGGGAGGTGCCCAGAGCTCCTCCAGTGTGTCCCAGACCTCTGTCATCTTGGATGCAGACGTGTGAGGGCACAATGGACAGCTCTGAGTGGCCAGAGCCAGCAGGTGACGTCAGAGACCCCTCCTGATAGGTGCTTACCTTTCTCTGTAGCCAATCCTCCTCTGTGGGCTATTTAGGGTCTTTCCTGTGGGTATCTCACCAGATAACGAATGCAGGAGCTCACCAGAGTTCCTCTGCACTTCCCTCTTCGACTTCTGCCAAGGATCGACCACAGACTGCTCCAGGACACCTGCAAAACCGCAACAAAGTAGCAAGAAGACTACCAGCAACATTGTAGCACCTCATCCTGCCGGCTTTCTCAACTGTTTCCTGGTGGTGCATGCTCTGAGGGCTGTCTGCCTTCACCCTGAACTGGAAGCCAAGAAGAAATCTCCTGTGGGTCGACGGAATCTTGCCCCTTCAAACGCAGGCACCAAACTTCTGCATCACCGGTCCTCTGGTTCCCCTCTCATCCTGACGAGCATAGTCCCTGGAACACAGGAGCTGGGTCCAAGTGTCTCCAACAGTCCAGTGGCCCTTCTGTCCAAATTTGGTGGAGGTAAGTCATTTGCTCCCCACGTCAGACAGTGATCCTGTGTACTGGGTGAACTGCCGCTGCTCTGGCTTCTGTGCACTTTTGCAAGACTTCCTTTTTGCACAATCTAGCCCAGGTCCCCAGCACTCTGTCCTGCATTGCCCAACTCGCTGAGTTGGACTCCAACGTCATGGGACCCTCTTTTGTTATTCTGAGTCGACCGTCATCCTCAGATCATCAAAGTGCCTGTTCAGGTGCTTCTGCGCATGCTGCCTGCTTCTGCGTGGGCTCTCTCTGTTGCTGAGCATCCACTCTGTCTTTAACTCCAAGGGGCGACCTCCTGGTCCTTCCTGAGCGCTGGAAGCTTCCAAAATCCTCAACCGCAACTCTTGTAGCTAGCAAGGCTTGTTTGCGGTCTTTCTGCGTGAAAATAACTCTGCATCCTCCAGAACGCAGTGGGACATCTTCTGACCAAAGGAGAAGTTCCTGGCACCTTCCATTGTTGCAGTTGCTTTCGCTTCTTCCACCTGTAGGCAGCTCTTTTGCACCTTCATCTGGGTTTTAGTGGGCTCCTGCCGCCCCTGGACACTTGCGTGACACTTGGACTGGATCCCCTTCCTTTACAGGTCTTCAGGTCCAGGAATCCATCTTCAGTGCTTTGCAGTCAGTTGTTGTCCTTGCAGAATCCCCTATCTCAACTTTACTGTCTTTCTGGGGTAGTAGGGTAACTTTACTCCTACTTTTCAGGGTTTTGGGGTGGGGTATCTCGGACACCCTTACTGTTTTATTACACTCCCAGTGGCCCTCTACACACTACACTAGGCCTGGGGTCCATTCGTGGTTCGCATTCCACTTTTGGAGTATATGGTTTGTGTTGCCCCTAGGCCTATTTCTCCCTATTGCATTCTATTGTGTTCTACAGTGTTTGCACTACTTTTCTAGCTGTTACTTACCTGATTTTGGTTTGTGTGTGTATATTTTGTGCATATTACAGATGCAATAGACTAATGCATTCCAGAGAGCATTCACACTGCCTTTGCAGCCCAACAGAGATCGATCCAGGCTCTGGCCTCTGCTCCGATGGCAGCCATTGTCCCTGTTTCCACCCAGCCCCTCCAATTTCCTCTTCCCAATCCCATTCCCCTCAACCCCAACCTATCCCAAGCACACAAGCAGACGAGCATGCACACAAGACAACACACAAGAGTGGCACAAGCAAACACAAGCACCACACTTCATCTCACAGACACTCACACAAACACCATCCAGATGCAGACATACAAACATCCACAACTTCCACTGTCTCCCCCTCCTCCTCCTCCACCTCCCTCCCAGTTCCGTCTTCACTCACACCTGCATGCACTACACCATCATCCACTCCCAGCATCACCACCACACCTAGTAGATCACACACCTCATTGGCAGACACATCCACAACAGCCATGCACACGTCCCCTGTGTCCTCTCCCACTATGTCTGTCCCCCCTTCCCAAGGTACACAAACGCAAGCACTCAGACACCCAACTGCAATCCACCTCGCAACAGCATCCAGCCCATGCACCAGCACCCAAACACAGCAGAAACCTCCCACAACCACTCCCTCTCCCTCCACTCCCAAACCTTCTCCCTCTCCCCGCCCCAGCGTCCCTAAGAAGCTTTTCCTCTTCATCATCGACCTCTTCCCTACCCGACCCCCCCTGTCCTTCACATCTGGTCAGGGTGGCAAAAATCCAGGTAAGCACCTCAGCCACACAGTCCAAGGGCCCAGTAGTCTGCACACCCACTTGTGGTGGGAAAGGATCAAGGGCACCAGGCAGCCTCAAGGAAAGGGTGCCTGCTCCAAGTGCTGCCCAGAAGGGCAAGGAGCCATCCCCAGCTGCTGCCAGGAAGGGCAAGGAGCCTGCCCGAGTGCGGCCCTGAAGGGCAAGGAGCCATCCCCAGCTGCTGCCAATAAGAGCAAGGAGCCATCCCCAGCTGCTGCCAATAAGAGCAAGGAGCCATCCCCAGCTGCTGCCAAGAAGAGCAAGGAGCCATCCCCAGCTGCTGCCAAGAAGAACACAGAGCCATCCCCAGCTGCTGCTAGGAAGGGCAAGGGGCCTGCACCAGCAGGCCGGAAGGACAAGGGGCCTGGTGCAGGGACTCAGTTGGAGCACTGTAGGAGGCTGGCCTGGCTTGTAGTGGGTACCAAGGGGTACTTACACTCTGTACCAGGTCCAGTTATCCCTTATTAGTGTAGAAGAGGTGTTTCTAGCAGCTTAGGCTGATAAAAGGTAGCTATAGCAGAGCAGCTTAGGCTGAACTAGGAGACATGCAAAGCTCCTACTATACCACTGGTGTCATATGCACAATATCATAAGAAAACACAATACACAGATATACTAAAAATAAAGGTACTTTATTTTTATGACAATATGCCAAAAGTATC
Source organism: Pleurodeles waltl (assembly GCF_031143425.1). Classification (NCBI taxonomy): domain Eukaryota; kingdom Metazoa; phylum Chordata; class Amphibia; order Caudata; family Salamandridae; genus Pleurodeles; species Pleurodeles waltl. The sequence goes on from NC_090444.1 coordinate 1,531,760,894, forward strand.
TCACTGAGTACCCCAGTATGAGGATGCCAAATATACACAAGATATATGTACACAATGCCAAAAATATGCAGTAATAGCAAAAGGAAGTAGTGCAAGCAGTGTAAAGTTACAGTAGATTGCAATAGGAGCACATAGGTATAGGGGCAACACAAACCATATACTCCAAAAGTGGAATGCGAACCACAAATGGACCCCAAACCTATGTGAGCTTGTAGAGGGTCGCTGGGACTGTAAGAAAACAGTGAGGGTTAGAAAAATAGCCCACCCCAAGACCCTGTATTGTAGGTGTAAAGTGCACCTACAACCCCCAGAGAGCACAGAAGTCGTGATAGGGGGATTCTGCAAGGAAGACCAACACCAGCAAAGCAACAACAGTGGATTTCCGGACCTAAGTACCTGTGAAACAAGGGGACCAAGTCCAAGAGTCGCGACAGTGTCGAGAGTGGGCAGATGCCCAGGAAATGCCAGCTGAGGGTGCAAAGGAGCTGCCACCGGATGGAAGAAGCTTGGTGTTTCGCAAGAATGAAGAGGACTAGGAACTTCCCCCAGGCTTGACTGTGCACAAAGGAAATCCTGGAAGAGTGCACAGGAGCCGGAGCAGCTGCAAATCACGCCGTACCCAGCAATGCAGTCTAGCGTGGGGAGGCAAGGACTTACCTCCACCAAACTTGGACTGAAGAGTCACTGGACTGTGGGAGTCACTTGGACAGAGTTGCTGAGTTCCAGGGACCACGCTCGTCGTGCTGAGAGGGGACTCACAGGACCGGTGATGCAGTCTTTTGTTGTCTGCGGTTGCAGGGGGAAGATTCCGTCGACCCACAGGAGATTTCTTCAGAGCTCCTGGTGCAAGAAGGAGGCAGGCTACCCCCAGAGCATGCACCACCAGGAAACAGGCGAGAAAGCCAGCAGGATGAAGCGATACAAGGTTGCAGTAGTCGTCTTTGCTACTTTGTTGCGGTTTTGCAGGTGTCCTGAGCAGTCAGCGGTCGATCCTTTGGCAGAAGGTGAAGAGGGAGATGCAGAGGAACTCTGGTGAGCTCTTGCATTCGGTATCTGAAGAATTCCCCAAAGCAGAGACCCTAAATAGCCAGAAAAGGAGGTTTGGTTACCTAGGAAGGAGGATAGGCTAGTAAGAAAGGTAAGAGCCTATCAGAAGGAGTCTCTGACGTCACCTGCTGGCCCTGGCCACTCAGAGCAGTCCAGTGTGCCAGCACACCTCTGAATCCAAGATGGCAGAGGTCTGGGGCACGCTGGAGGAGCTCTGGGCACCTCCCCTGGGAGGTGCAGGTCAGGGGAGTGGTCACTCCCCTTTCCTTTGTCCAGTTTCGTGCCAGAGCAGGGCTGGGGGATCCCTGAACAGGGGTAGACTGGCTTATGCAGAGATGCGCACCATCTGTGCCCATCAAAGCATTTCCAGAGGCTGGGGGAAGCTACTCCTCCCCAGCCCTGACACCTTTTTCCAAAGGGAGAGGGTGTAACACCCTCTCTCTGAGGAAGTCCTCTGTTCTGCCTTCCTGGGCCAGGACTGGCTGGACCCCAGGAGGGCAGAAACCTGTCTGAGGGGTTGGCAGCAGCAGCAGCTGCAGTGAAACCCCGGGAAAGGCAGTTTGGCAGTACCCGCGTCCTGTGCTAGAGACCCGGGGGATCATGGAATTGTCTCCCAAATGCCAGTATGGCATTGGGGTGACAATTCCATGATCTTAGATATGTTACATGGCCATGTTCGGAGTTACCATTGTGACGCTATACATAGGTAGTGACCTATGTATAGTGCGTGCGTGAAATGGTGTCCCCGCACTCACAAAGTCCGGGGAATTTGCCCTGAACAATGTGGGGGCACCTTGGCTAGTGCCAGGGTGTCCACACACTAAGTAACTTTGCACCCAACCTTCACCAGGTGAAGGTTAGACATATAGGTGACTTATAAGTTACTTAAGTGCAGTGGTAAATGGCTGTGAAATAACGTGGACGTTATTTCACTCAGGCTGCACTGGCAGGCCTGTGTAAGAATTGTCAGATCTCCCTATGGGTGGCAAAAGAAATGCTGCAGCCCATAGGGATCTCCTGAAACCCTAATACCCTGGGTACCTCAGTACCATATACTAGGGAATTACATGGGTGTACCAGTATGCCAATGTGAATTGGTGAAATTGGTCACTAGCCTGTTAGTGACAATTTGGAAAGCAGAGAGAGCATCACCACAGAGGTTCTGGTTAGCAGAGCCTCTGTGAGACAGTTAGGCATCAAACAGGGAACACATACATATAGACCACAAACTAATGAGCACTGGGGTCCTTGCTAGCAGGATCCCAGTGACACATAACAACCACACTTACAACATAGGGTTTTCACTATGAGTACTGGGCCCTGGCTAGCAGGATCCCAGTGAGACAGTGAAAACACCCTGACATATACTCACAAACAGGCCAAAAGTGGGGGTAAAAAGGCTGGAAAGAGGCTACTTTCTCACAAGCCCCCACCACCAGCCATGGTTGTGCAGCTGTCCAAGGCTCCAGGGGATGGACTGGAGCCTCCCACCACAAGCATCAGCAGCACCGCCATCAGTGACCAGCCATCCGATGCTGCCGGGGATGGGCTGGTGCCTCCCCCCACCAGCAGAAACAGCAGCACCAGCACCAGCAACACCACCACCAGTGGGCAGCCGTATGAGGCTGCAGGGGATGGGCTGGAGCGTCCCCCCCACCAGCAACAGCAGCAGCACCACTACCACCAGTGGGCAGCCATCCGAGGCTGCCAGGGATGGGCTGGAGCTTCCCCCACCACAACCTGCAGCAGCAGCACCACCACCAGCAGTGGGCAGCAGTCCGAGGTTGCAGGAGATGGGCTGGAGCTTCCCCCCACCACCACAGGCAGCATCAGCAGCGCCACCACTGAGCAGCCGTTACAACCGGCGGATGGTCTATAGTCCTGCCTCCATGGGCTGTTGTGCGGCCTGCCCCCTGCAAATCATGTGGAAATGAGAACCAGCTGAGAGACTGTGACCTTGCACTTCCCAGGATCTGAATCACAGGGCACGATGCCCCCTCCAGAACCAGTGAGTATGGCACCCACTCACCCCATCCTCCCCAGGAACTTGAGCACAGGGCACGATGCCCCCTCCAGAACCAGTGGGTCTGACACCCACTCACCCCATCCTCCCAGGACAGAGCAATGGGCATGTTGCCCCCTCCAAAGGCAGTGGGGAAGTCACCCACTTGAGAGAATTTGGCCTTGCACTCCCCAGGACAGTGCAATGGGCATGTTGCCCCCTCCAGGACCAGTGGTGTTGCTCCATCTGCCGGCTGAGGTGCCCCCCGTTCCCCATCCCCCTGAGGTGCCTGCCTATTTTACAACTGATGCCCCTGCAGTGTTCTCCGTGTTGCTGCAGGAGACAAGTGGGGCCTTGGACTTTGTCATGTGACCTTGTGGCCCACGCACATTGAGGACTGGGCAGTGTCCCTTGAACTGTACATATGTATATACCATTAAATTGAATTTTCGAATTTCTACTGTATTTATATTATTACACTCACTTTTATCTATTCCTGTAGTCCCTGTATTATTCCTGAAGGGTACAGGGTAAAGATGTTTCCTTACTGCATCTGATTTTGTGTATCGTGTTGGGGGGGTGTTGCGTGTGTGTGTCACTCTCTTTTTCCTCCCCCTCTGCTCTGTGCTAGGTGGCTGCACTCACCGTGGTCGTCATCGCCATCGTTGGTGTTCATGGTGCCGCAGGACCTAGAATATCATTGGGAAGAACTGCAGGTCAGGCTCCATGGCGGCGGGGTTCTTCCCTGTGTCTCCAAAGATGCGTCCTTTCCCTTCTCTGCAGTACTTCCGCCAGGCTTTTGATGTCATTGGTACCGCCCCGGAAAAGGTGGTGGTTTCCTGTCTCATAATATAGTGGGCGGAACAATGACTTCCGCCTGGCTGTAGGCGGCTACCGCCGTGGTGGCGGTCAGTGTGGTAAAGTGGCTGTCTATGGGAGTTCTCACCACCATGGTCATAATTTGGCGCTGATTACAGCCAATTTATCCCCGACCACCAGGGTTGTAATGAGGGACATTATGTCCTCCAAAAAGTACATCTGTGCCACAATACTTGATCCACCGCAAAAAAAATACTAGCAACTTTCATTCCTTTCTTTGAAATGGGATATTTCACTGTATAAGACATGAATTGTTGAACGAGCAAGCGACCTGGAAGAGGAATTGCTGAAAGTTAGAGGCCATTGTAAAGTTCTGGCATGCAGCTGTCAATCTCCAGAAAGGGCAGTGCTGTTTTCTCACAGCACTCAACACCAGCAACAAGAACACTGACAACAACAGCAACAGAAGAATCAGACCCAACCTCTGTAATAGCCTGGTTTCAGGTGGCAGGGCTTAAATCAAGTGCAGAGGTGAAGGTAAAAGCGGGTGAACAAGTGGCAGTAACAATGGCCATTCGGAGGATGTTTTCAAAACTATCTAGCTGACCCAAAAGAGGTGTATTTAGAACAAAACCTATTGATCTATCCTCATGGGAAGATGCACAAATGGCCAAATCGCAGCAGGATGGTAAAAATTATCTGGCTGGTCTGATAGCTGCAATGTCTGCTGAGCGTGTTTTCAGTGCATCTGGGGTAATTGTCACTGTCAAAAAGACCAGTCTCTTGCCTCAAAGTGTAGAGATATTGACAAGATTAAAATTAGCCAACACTTTATACAACACAATTATACTGTTTCTGAAACACCACAGGAGGAGGAGGAAGATGAGATCGACTGGTTAAACTCAAGTATGTTACCTGACCAAATTGTGGTCCAACCCCTTGAGTTTAAGGACTAACTCTTCTTTGCTGACTAAGTAGACCACCTTAGAACTTTCAGATTACCTTCAAACTGATTTGCCCAAAAAAAGGAAATAGCTAGAGGAACATTATTTATTTTCTTTGTGTCCAACTTAAGCAATCCCACCACTTTTGGTCATGTATGGCTGGATTGGAGATGGACTAGTGTGCAGTAAAGAAGACTCCCCATCCCTTCAAGGACATTGGAGACAATGCCTAAATGTCTGCCTCCATCCCATGCCTAACATTTCTTTGATTATGTTAAATTGCAGAGCTACCCAGTAAAGATCATTTCATTTACATGACTGCCAAACTGACAATGTGTTGCTTCCATCAAAGGAGGAGATGTAATTATATACCAAAATTCTTGGGTTGGAACATCTAACTATTGCACCAATAAGTGATTGTGAGGGATGATTGATGATTCATGTGGTCACAGACAGTGAGGAAGGGAGTTCAACTAGTAATTTGTAAACTTGATTACAATGATTTGCAATGTTTGTGGGCTGATGGGTGATTTTGCCTGAAAGTGATTGGCCCTTTCCCACTTAGCTAGATTGCATGGTCCACTTCTTGCTGTACTTCTTTTCTGGTTCTTCAGAGACCAGACCAGTCAGTTTAGTCAACTAACACAAATCTGCACAAAATGCTCACATTTGTTTTCTCTTCTTGTTTATCGACAGCAGTGCACTACAGGTGTACCCCTCTCGTTCTCATTTGGGTCAAGAGTTGGACTGTTTCATTACTCAGAGTGCAGACTTAGGGTGGGGCTACATCAACCACCAGAAGGTAGTTAACTACTTAAGGGAAACCTAACCAACTTGATGATGACTCTAGGAGGCCTACTCAGCTCTGTGGACTGAAGAGAGGTGCATTGATTTGTGAAATGCTAGGTAGAGTGCTGGCTCAAATGAATGTCAGACTCCTCTATTATGTGGTTGCAGTTGGGGGGCTGTAACTGGAGACACACTGATGATGATGATGATGATGATGTGAAATTGATCAGCCGGGTACATTCAGCTAATTGACTGGGATTGATTGTAGAATTGCTCTCACTTCTCACTCTTAATCATGATGACTCATGTGATTCATTGCAGCAGTCTATGTCCTTGCTCTGCCTCTTGGTCCACTCCCTGTGAAGCAAACCATTTGTACTTCTTCTTGACTCTACAATATAATTGCTGTATTACAGTGCACAGGCCTTCTCATCGCCTGCATGAAAGGCAAAAACTCCAGAACACTTCTGCTTACTTTAACGGACTGGTTTGGCCAGGCACCCCAGATGGACATTCCTAGAAAAATGTAGATGCACTGCCCAATTTGGCGTTTATATAATATTATTTTACTTTTAACAGTCATAATTGTTTGACCTGATTGGTTCAATCACTCCTCCATAATTTGTATTTTTTAAACTTAGATGGGGCTGAAGGACTGTTTGCAATGTATTTAATAAAACTGTCATTACTTCATTTCCTTTCAAAACAGATTTCATGATGATGATATGCTCCAAATAAATACTGTTTTGTTTATGTTAGTCCCATCTTTCCCAAAGTCCACTTTCCCATCCTTCTATCTAACCTCAAACCCTTTTTCCTCAGCCTATGTTGTTTATTGATGTGAGCCTCAATTGACACCATAAATAGATTTACACACTTGGTGGGGTGGATGTGGTGAAAGCGATACCAACTCACTGCGGGGTCTTCTAGTGCCTGAGCAATTATCCACACTAGCCCCAGTCACCCACCCGTGCATAAAAGGGATCCATAATTTAGATTTATATCACATCATTCCTCCACATCATGATTCCGGCCTTGTATTGCATAACTGATTAACCTTGTTCACTAGTCCTGAATAGAGGTGGCTGGAATTGTGCAAAGTGAAACAAAAAACTCTGCAAACTCCAGGTGAGCAGGCAGAGTTGTGCTTGGTTGCCTATTTCAGCTGATTGCAGCGTGAAAGTGAACGGCACCACACAGTCACCGCACTTGTGGCGATTTTGTTTTTCTTATTCTTTGCATGGTGCTGAGCCTACTTTCCAATTCCTACTATAGCTTGGCCAACCTTACTTTATCCAACTGATCCTCCCCTGTTTTGAATTTATTTTCTCAGTGTGTGCATTTTTGTTGGTGTACTTTATGTTCTTGCCTCTTTTGTTATTTTCCGGGACTTTTTTGTTCCTTTATTAGTTTTCTCCTAACTTCCCCTAACTTCCTAATTTCTCCTTCTCTATACCTTCTCTTTTTCCTGTCTTTTTTTATGTTCCTCACAGCTCAATAGCAGAGCGCAGGAGATGAGGCAGCACCACTGCAGGGTGTGCAGTGAACCACACACGCTGTGTGCATTGACTTCACCAGAGGGTGCCGCCTCATGCCATTTTTAGTGCAAAGGATATGGCCACACCTGTTTTTTTTGTGCAGCGCTACCTCCCTTCCATCCTGGCAGCAGACAACACCCCCAAAGAGAAGGTATGGCCTGCAGGAGCGTCAGCTGCTGTGGGGGAGTGTGTCCCATTGCCTATGCCAACGTACTGGGGTTCAGCTCACCCACCAGCAGCTTATGCACCAGTAGGCCTAAATCCTGGACTGGGAGAGGGACCTTCTTGACCTGCTGGGTGTCCATGTTGCAGGGCTTGGTGAGCACTACTGATTAATTATTACTAATTTTGTTGTGTCCTATCCTATAATGCTAATATTTTGCAAATAACATGCTGCTCACACTCATAACTCAGTTAAGTTCACGTAACAGAACAATACAATTATTATGTGACCCAATTTAATTGAGCCAGGTGCTCTGTTCTACCTAGTTCTTGTTGCTGTAGGAGCTTGCGTGGGTTGATTATTTAAGAAGTTATGAAGACTCCTCTGTCCTCCTGTCACTAAGATAGTGGTACTTTGGTAGTAGTAGTAATATAATATCAGTGAGTTAGGTTTCTTTGTATCTTTCTTTTTATGTATCTTGTACATTGCCAAGCAATCTCCCAGTGATGTAGTATGCAATATGCATCTATAAACTGAAATGGGAAACTGACTGAGTTGGTCCATAGGAGAGGGTGCGATTTGCAAAGCAAAGATCATTCGCTGTAATGCATAAGTATTTCCAAATGTAGTTTAGGAAATTCGGAAAAGGGCATAGGTAAGGTTTCAAAATTAGGAATAGATTAACTTGATAATATAGGCAATCTGATTTAGAAAAGTCCAATGTCAATATGTTACTGGATTGCCTTTGTTTGTCAAAATATTGTCGAGGGGATTAACTGTATCACCAGTCTATTTTTGTTATCTTCTTTATTTCTTACATCAGCATCCAAAGCCAAGAAAAGGACATCAGAGGGTTGGGCTGAGGGGTGCCACCTGTGCTGCGGCAGGCAGAAGTTCCACTGCCACCACCAGAACCATGGCAAATGGCTCTTCTAGCCCCTGTAAGCTCTTGATAATATTATTATTTCTCTAACTTTTACTTCTTCCCACTAGATTATTTTTGCTACATTTCTCTGTCACTTTTTTCAAAGCTCTTCATTCTATTTAATGTTTATTCTTGTTATCCCTCCCCGCATTATCCTTATTTCTATATTTCGTCTGTCTATAGATAACTTTCTCTTGTGTCTGTATTAACCCGTAGCTTATGCTTTCTTTTGCTTGGTTGTATAACTTTATACCTTGTGGACTAGTACTGTGAGACTAAGACACTAGACTAGGTAGTCAACTGTGAAGATTGCAGACTTTGTAGAACCAAGCAAGCACTTCTATGCTTGTTTGTAGAGAAGGGTTTCTATTTCTTGCTCATGCTCAACTGATGAGAGTGTAACCCCAATGCAGTGTTGTAAGTATTACTATTCTGTATCCCAGCTGTTTCGATGACCAAAACCATATGTCCTTCATTGACCAATTTATTCTCCCTCGTTATTGTGCTGCTAATGACTCGCAGACATCATCTTATCTATGTCCCTCCATTACACTTGTCTAGACTACTGGCTTTTCTTACATTATCAACTGGCAACGTGCCCAAAGTGAAATTTTAAATGGGAGAAGAGATATTGTAGACTGAATTGTAGTCATTTGTTGAGATTGAATTTTGTAAAAAAATAAATAAAAAGGAGGTGTATCTGACATCTTAAATGCGTAATGTTTTTTCTAACCTCACAGACCACCAGTGTTGGGACCAGCACTAGTGCACCAGATAATGCAGCACCTGTAGGGGGAGTCTCTGTGGTGGCAGGGATGGGCGATTGTTAGCCACATTGCTTGGGTATTGACAATTACTAGAATAGCCACTGTATTTGTGAAGTGAGGCAGACCCCATCCATCATCATCCATGACCTCTCTGACCATAGAACTTTTGTGAGTCATGACCCATGGGCCATAGCCCCACCCAACTACAGCATAGTTCAATCCGGCACTGCAGTTTTGGCTGTGCAATGTATGTCTGCTTCTGTTAATGTAGCATTTGCAAAGTTTTCAATGGATTGCAAACAGAAACAAAAACAAGGTGCCTTTCTCTTTCCTCCCTGAGCCCAATCAGTCACCTCTTAGTACTGCACTTCTTTATTCATTCCCAAGTTCTGCCACATGCTGCGAGCCAAGTGGTTTCTATGGCTTTCATAATGGATTTACGCCTATTCAAATATGACGCTCATCAACTTTCAGCTTCAACTATAGTGACTGACTAATCCTAAGCTGTAACATCAGTGAACCACCGCCTATAATATTCTATAGTAAAACCTCTACCATACCTACCTGGCCTTTTTCCTGTACCTTACCTTTCTGCAGCAGGCTAACGGCCTCATTTAGAGTTTGGTGGGCAGGGTTAATCTGTCACATACATTATGGATATCCACCATATTGTGAATTGTAATACCACAAACAGGATATCTGTCATGTTTGTGACGGAGTAAATCCTTTGCCAAATTCTAGTCTAAATCAAGTTTCCTTGCCTTAATGATAAGCAAATGTGAGGCAAATAAGTAGAGTGGGATTAAGGGGGTCATTATGAACATGGCGGTAAATACTGTCGGTCACTGTGGCTACGGTGAACAGAAGACCGCCATTGGCGGTGAACAGAAACCCGCCATATAAAGATGCCAAAAACAGAATCTGCCAAAATTTAGGCTACCACCAGCCACTGCCAGGGCATTTTCGGCGGAAAGGCTGCACATCCCACCCTGCCACCGCCAAGCACACAAATCCCCCGCCCTCCAAATATTGATGCACAAATCATTGCGGCGGTTAGTGGATGCCAAATGACCGTTGACGGTACAGACCGCCACGGCCAGCAATGGTACTCAACAGAAAGAAAAGCACACATTGGCAAGTTTGAAACCCACACACCTGACACACATCAACAACACTATAAAACACACACAGACACACCCCACAATCCTTTGCATTACCAAAAGGAGAAGCCAGACTGACAACACTACACGCAGACACTGAATGTAACATCACACAACAGCACCTTCACCAACATCCACACAACACAGCATCCACAACACACAACATGGCACCCCCTAAGCACCCATGCTTTACAGAAAGGGAGCTAAGAACAGTGGTGGATGAGATACTCAAGGTCGTGCCACAAATCTTATGGTCACAGGTCCAGCACACACCCATCACCAGGAAAATGGAGTTATGGCAGACAATAGTGAACAAGGTCAACGCAGTGGGAAACCATCCACGCAGGAGGGATGACATATGCAAGAGATGATTTGATCTGTGCGAGAAGGTGAGTTCCATGGCATCCAGGCACCACATTGCGGTACAGAAGACTGGGGAAGGACCCCCACCTGCACCCCCTGAATATACTGACTGGGAGGAAAAGGTACTGGCCATCCTGCACCATGAGGGCATTAATGGACTCACTGGAGTAATGGACTTGGGTAAGTCATCTACATAACCCCATATCTACCACACCTGTAATGCATGCACCAGCTCACCCTTCCAACTACCACCAGGAATTCACCCCACCCTGGCCTCAATCACCACATCCAGGCATGTTGCACGCCCACAAACCAACAAACAGCCCTACATCCTTCCCCCTGTGCACAGTCACCCACCCCTGCAAGGTATCACAATGGCACCACACCACCCACAATGCACCACCACATCCCATACAAAATGCAATGGTAACCCCACAAAAGGTCCCTGCATGGCCCAACAGGGGGAAAACTGCTCAAAATAGGCCAGAGCTGTGCACCCTCATCAGAATTAGTAAATGTAACATACATGTCTATTCCCCCCAACAGACACCACTACCCAGGACAAGGAGTGCCAGTGTCCCACATGGAGACAGAGGAACCACTCAGGACACTGGAGAAGGAACTCTGGACACTGAGGAATACCCTGGTCTGTCACACAGACCTGGCTTGTCACCCTCCAGCAGCCCCACTGAGGACACCACTGATACCCCTACTACCCAGCCACCAACATCTGCGCATGCCAAATTATCCCACACCAGTGTATCCAGGCCACAGACTGGTGGAACACAAGTACAGAGGCCACAGTCTTCACCTACCAACAGGCAGGATGACGATGGCCCCAGTACAAGTAGTACTGCCAGACCTGTGCAGGCGACACAGGCACAGGGGGCTTCGCCCAGTGGGAGGTTATCATTGGCCCAGGGAGGGAGGCCAAAGGATGGATGCTGCAGCCCAGGAGGTGATCTCTTAGGTCATGGGAGCATACCACCATACCCAAGACAGGATAGGCCAGATCATGGCCACCCTGGAGCAGAGTCAAAGGCTGCAGATAGCCCAACATCAAGAGACCATGGAGCAGTGGAAACAACTGAATGTCACCATGTCCAGTACTGCAGGGGTGCTGCAGCACCACAACCCTACCCGCCCAGAGACCCACACAAACCAGGAAGCCTCTACCACTGACCACGACCCAGATCAGCCATCAACATCAGCAGCAGCAGCAACTGGACTTGTGTCACTGTCTAAGGACACACAGGAGACCAGCACCCCTACCCGTTCAGCCGAGCACCAAGCACTCAAACGGTCCCTCAGACCCAGGTAAGGCACTTGAACACCTGCCAACACCAAGGCACCCTCAAAGAAGTGACTTTGACACAAACTGTCTTCCAAGTGTGCCACTGTGCTACCATCCTCACCGGCCAATAGCAACTCACCAACTTGCAAGGAACAGATGGACCTATACAGACTGCCACCAATCGCTGAGACCATGTGGCCAGTATGGACATCCACCATCAGCTAGGATAGGGAGTAGTATCCCTGTAAAGAGCACCAATGCATCCCTGACAAAAATTAAAACACATGTACACCCATTTCTATGTCCACTGTCATTATGTTGAATCAATTGTAAGTGTGAATGCATTTGCCAGTTAAATTAAAAAACAGACCTTTATTGCAGGAATGGCACCTCACGCACAACATTGTGTGGAATAAACAGAAAAGTATACCATGTTGGTTATCATGTCACATGGCACCTGAAATTCATGTAACAATGTCAATGACTACAGACCCCACATCCCCATCGTGAATAAGTCAGACTGACATTATGCAGTGCAGACAACATCATCAGTGAACAGTACCTCATAGGAAGTATAGTTGGATCAGTTGGTTCCTGGAGTGAACATCTTCCCACTCTTCATCCTCACCATCACTCTCATCCCCTCTCTGAGGAAGCAGGTCTGGATATACAGCACCCTCCTCCTCCAAGAGGGGGATAGATTTCCTCACAGACACGTTGTGCAGCATGCAGCAGGGCACCACTATTCTATGCACCTTCTCAGGGCCATAGGACAGGAATCCCCCAGAGAGATGGAGGCAACGGAATCTAGCCTTAAGGAGATCTACAGTGCACTCTATCACCCTCCTAGTACGTCCATGAGCCTCATTGTAATTCCCCTCTGCATCTGTCCTAGGATTCCTCACTGGTGTCAGGAGCCAATGCATGTTGAGGTAGCCAGAATCACCTGCAAAAGTGGGTGAAACAGGACTGTAACAAACTACCATCAGTTACAGACAGCATGGCTGTCAGCTATGTACAGAAAAAGTGTTAAACACACTCCCCTATGATCCATCCTCTGTCCCCTTGTAGTTGTTCCATCATGTATGGCACACTGCTGTTCCTCAGGACAAATTAATCATGGACTGATCCAGGGAACATGGCATTTATATGTGAAATGTACTGGTCTGCAGAATACACCAATTGTGTGTTCATTGAGTGGAAGTTCTTCCTGTTTCTGTACACCTGTTCACTTACTCTCGGGGAGATGAGAGCTATGTGGGTGCAATCGATGGCACCTATCACATGGGAAATGTTGGCAAAGGCATAAAAGTCTGACTTGATGGCAGGGAGTTCAGCACTTTGGGCAAACTTCACATATATCTGCAGGTGTTGTACAAATGCATCCAAGAATTTGGACAGGAGAAGGCACAACATTGGCTGTGAGAGCCCTGCATCCATGCCCACTGTCACCTGAAATGAGCACCTGGCCAGGAAATGGAGTACAGAGAGCACTTCCACTTCAGTAGGCATGGCATGCTGATTCTGATTTGCCGGATCCAGTAATGCACAAAGTTCATGGATAGTAGCACGAGTGAGACTGTAATTGATAATGATGTGATGTTCCACCATGGTCTCCAAATCAACAAGAGGTCTGTACACAGATGGGGCCCTCCCTCGCCACATGGGTCTGTACCTAGGTGGAGTGGAGAACACGTGAGGGACACATATTCATTTGCACAACCTGTCCAACATGTAGGTTACACATAAGCATTGTAGGATGTACAACTGGAGTGACATGTTCTAACTGATATGTCTGGACTGTTGTGGTCAGTAAATAGTGATTTGGGCATGCGAATGAGGGCTGGGGTTCATAGGGCCTGCATGGGGTCCATGACCAGGAAATATCTGCATATTACTTGTAAAATGGCTGCCCCCCTGCCATCCAGATATGTAGCAGTGGAAATGATCAGGCAGCTGGGACGCGGACCACATATGTGTAGCATCGAGATGGCGCATTTGGAGTAAGTGGGACTACAAGGGGCAACTCCCCTCCGCTTGTCCCCAGACCAGAGGCTACCCGGCTTGTTTATTTAGGGCCATACCGCTCGAGCATACCCAGGTAGGCCCCTCATACTTTTGAATATCTATCTTTTCATTGCTAGCATATCAATCTAGCCCTACACGTGTTAGGGATCCTTGACCCTGAAGAATGCCCCAGACCGATTAGGCGCGGGCAGAAACATGTTTGTAAATCATCTTTTTAGACACTTTGAGTCATTAAACTCAACGGTGTCCCCACATTTCTTATAGCCTTACCTACAAACACCTATATTAAATTCTTAGATTGAACAGGTGATTTGTAAGGTATTTTTATTATCTATCACTGCTTTCAACTAGATCCCTTGAATTATCCAGCAAGATAAGATCTCAGCACTCCCTCTGAGATCCTTTAACAATGAGGTTGAGTCCGCCCAGATAATATCATCTTACCTGGGTGGGGGTAGGTGGTCATATGATGAAGCATGACACTATAATGTGTGTGCGACCACCTAGTCCGTAAAGGGAACTCCCTCATACACCCAATTGCCACTCCTGTCTCTCTATGTCCATGAAGGCAATCGCCCAGCTGGCGAACACTGAGCAGGCTATAAGAGACCTATTCCCTATAATCCCCACACACTTTTTGTGTCTGCAGTGGAAGGGACTTCATACTGCTAGCAGTCGTTGTAATGGCGTAAGGCGGTCTTCACCACCATGCACCCATTCATTAGTTAACATGGTTGTCAATGGGAAATATGGGCCTCTCATGATCGCCGCTGGCGGTGACGGTGTACACCACTGCGGAGCATACCCCATTTCATCACCCCATGATCTCTTGACACTTCCGTGCATGCAATTACTCCACTGAGTGTGCTGCTGTGTCCTGACTCTGGTTACTCAAATGGCATGAGTCACAGGGGAAAGAGCCCTGGCCTTCACCATGGAGGAGCTGAAGAAGCTGGTGGGCGGGGTCCAACCCCTGTATGCCAAGTTATATGGGCGACCAGAGGTGCAGGTGAGTAGGCGGATGGGGTGCATGGATGTGTGTGGTGGTGTTGGATGCCTGTATGCATGTGTGCACGATTTGCAACTGCACAGGCGTTGAATGTTTGACAATCATCATGTTGGTGTATTAGCTGGGTGGGAGTATGAGTGAACCAGATTTGTACATCCATTCAGGTGTTAACATATTTATCTCCTGTTTTGTCTCCCAACCCCTGTACTCTTCTGTTGTCTGTGTATATCAGCATCATCTGGCGAGGGAGCAGTGGTACCGGAGAGTGGGGATGCAGCGGCCCACGGTTCCAAGGAGGCAGAGTCTACCAACGCCAAGGGGACTAGTGGGTTGGAGGGCGAGGGGGGGGAGGCTACTACCACTGGAGGTAGTGACTCTGATACCTCCTCCGATGAAAGCTCCCTGGTGGTGGTGGACCCTAGTGGGATTACCCAATCTTTAACATCTTCTGCCACCCCTCACACCATCACCGCCTTCCCAGTTGCTCCCCACGCAGTTGCATGTGCCCACTCACCCAGAAGGGTGGGCATCTCCTTCACCCCAGGCACCTCATCCCCGGCCCCAGTCAGCTCTGCTGCTCTCACTGAGGAGGCTTTTGACCTCCAGAGAACCATCTCTGTAGGGCAGACAGCCATCGTGAATGCCATCCTGGGGCTAGCATCCCAGATGCAGCAGTGCAATGCATACCTGGAAGGCATTCACAGTGCCATGTCGGACCTACAGAGATCTTTTCAGGGTCTGGCCTCCTCTTTGACGGTAGCCAGTGTCCCTGGTCTTTCAGACCACCCTCCAACCACCTCAACCCCTTCCAGCACCCCACCCCCTTCACCCATCCCAAGCACACATTCAGACAACCATGCACACAGCTCAACACACAAAAAACATGCAGAGAAACACAAGTACTACACTTCCCACCACAGGCATACACACAGCCAACATACAAAGACCCAGACACCCACCCAACACACATCCACCACACCTCAGCATACTGTACAGGCACATGCAACCACGTCACACACACACCTACACCTGTTACAAGCACTCCCTCTACCTCCACCTCCACTCCCACACCATCCTCCTTGTCCTCCGACTGCCCCTAAAAAACGTTTCCTGTCCCATGTTGACTTTTTCAAACTCACTGGCCCACCCCGTCTCGTCCCTAAACATGTCCACCTCCTTGTCCTATCCTCTCCTTCCACGTCCAAGTCCGCCCCTGTCTGCCCTTGCCGTTCCTGTGTCCCTTCCCCAGTGAGCAAGAAGCCCCGTGCTAGCCCTGGTCCAACTGCCACCCCCAGTCCAAGCCCGCTCTCTCACCTTCCAAGGCTAAACCCAAACCCCCTCCACCTCCCAAATGTAAGCCCAAGCCCCACCCAGATTTAAGTCCTCTCCCCCGCCACCCCCTTCCCCTGTTCCCTGAGGTGCCTGGCTGCCCCATTGATGTCCCTTTATGGTGGAGTGCCATGTGCACATGTGGGAGTAAAGTTCGGGCCATTTGGGCCCATCAACCTTTTTGTGTAAGACTGGCCAATGGCCTCATTTGGACAATCTGCTATAATACATCTGTAATAATGTTTGTGTGCCCAGTGTTGGTGTTGGCACACTCGGGATACGTGGTTCATCATTTCATTGAGGGGGGTGTTGTGCATATGTGTGTACTTGGGCAGGCTGTCTTGACCTTGTGTCAGGTAAGTACCTCTTGCTCAGGTGTGTATGGCCAGTGATGTTGTGAGCGGTTGTGGGTGCGTTGCGGGGTGGGTGGAGTGGGTGGGTATGTAACTGTGCCCTTTCTTCCCATGTTTGGTAGGTTGCAGTACTTACAGTCATCGTCTTCATCGGCGGTCACGGTCGCTGAAGCATATGGCAAGGAGCAGCACTGGCATGATTTCCAATTCTCTCTCCATGTCTGCTTCGGCGTGTTGTGTGTGCCTCCGGTGAGGGTTTCCTTTTATTCGGTTTGTTTCCACCAGGCTTTGAGTGGCGGTTGTTCCCTCCCCGGAACTGACGGCGGTCTTGTGCTTCATTATTTGTTGGGCCGGCAGGGCCTTTCCGTCGGCCTGTGGGCGGCCTCTTCCGTCGTTGTCGGCACTCCTCTGCTGACGGTGAGTGGTTTTCAGGCTGCATGTTTTTCATGTGCTTCATTATTTGGCAGTCTAGACCACCAACCTGTTGGCTGTGGTTACTGACACTGCCTGTGGTGCGGTCTTTCCCGCTGTGTTCATAATGAGGGCCTAAGTGTCTGTGATTTTGTGTTTTGTGGATGTGATACTCTGTGACAAATGTGCCCAATAAAATCTATATATCTCGTTCTTTTCCCTGCACAACAGTGCACCATTTTTCCCACCATCTACTTACAGCAGACAGGATATCTATTATCCGGATCTTATACATGATGTGTGTGACATATTAATCATATGCCTCTTTAGAATCAGGGTAGAATTTAAAGGAATTTGGAGGAGAGCAAGGTCATTGGAAGCAAATATAATTTTTGTCCGTTGTAGCTGTGCCAGCTCCAGACGGCAGTGAGTACCAAATTTGTACCTGATCCTCTAACTAGCACGCTTCCAGTCATTTAGCAGAAGAATTGAACACTTTTACTCCATAATGAATGACACCTTACTCATTAAACAGTTTTTTTCTTTTTCCCACACAAAGACCTCAGTACGAGTTTGGCTGGCAGAAAAGGCTGCCAGCCAAACTCCTGCAGTCAGATCACTGCCAGTGAGGTGACCTTCCCGCAGCTCCTATTACGAGTTTACTGTTGGGTCAGTGGGCAAAAACAGAATTTCCACATGCCGGTCCAGCAGGAAACAGCTCACAACATTGATGCCTGCTTGTAAACGTGCCGGCAGCAACATTGTGGTGCAAAGGGTGCAACAGCACCCATTGCCCTTTTCACTGTCAGACAGTTAGAAGAGTGACAAAGGCTGTCTTTGGGGGAGCCGTACTCTCCATGTCAAGTGCATGGGCAATGCAGGGGCCCCCTGCACCCCGTCTCTGCCAGATTTTACAATCACCATGTAAAATCTGGCAGAGATGGGAGTCGTAACCCCCAAGATGGCATTTCATGCAGTGCTGCCCTGGTGGATCAGGACCGCCGGCACTGCCAGTCCCTACAGTGGAGGATAACTGGCAGTGCTGGAGGTCCAACCGTGGCCGGACCACCACAGTCAGGACCGCCAGACTCATAATGATGGCCGAAGTATCTGTGTGGTTTAATATTTTTAGGAAATTCTTTACAAGAAAATAAATAGCTCTGTTTTTTTATTTGTATGCTGCCTCCTTTCAGCTAGTCAATGTTTTTTATGTGAGGCATTTGTTTTATTAAAATCATGACCCTGCCTGCGACTGACTTTTCTAATCACATCAAAAATTCCAGTGGCCCTAGGGGACCAGCAATACATGACCAGCGAGGGCGAGGAGGGGCCAGCACATGCCCCTGCTCCTGGGCCTAGTGTCACCAACCAACCACCTGTGCTTTCAGCCTCCAGGACAAACCAGTGTCGCTGGAAGCTTTGAGCTGTCCTCCTTTTAAACCGGCTCTACCATCAACGTGTTCTGCGTGAACTAGCACACATTGTCCATAGGATGGCACATCCTGAGGTTCGATTCAACATCTGGAGACCCTCATAGAGAATGCCCTTTTTTTTACATTTTTTGTTTTGGTGGGAGGGAGCGATTGTGGGTAGAGAGGGTGAAAATTTGGGCAAGGCATTTTTTTCTTCCTTTTAGACAATTTGGACATGGACATTTATATTTATTTTGGACTTTGGTTGGGGATGGGGAAAGATATGGGAGGAAGGTGGGCCACTTGTGAGTGCAGAGGGGAGGTTTTATATTGTATTCTTTATGTGTTAGTAAAGGGGAAATCCTTATAATCCACTTTATGTCTGAAGTTTTATTTGTGTTTTACTCTAACTTTGCACTGATGACTTTTTGCACAGCCTGTCTTTTTAATCTATTTCTCAAAGTGTATAGTCATTAAGAAGGTATGTTTCCATTCCCTATATTGCCTAATGAAACATCATCATCAATCTGTTGTGGAAGAAAACGAAGGAATGAGTGTGACAAAGTTCAGTTAAATGTATTTTGAACAGTCCTTCTACCTCGGAGACCCACGTTTTCAGATATCTAAATGTTCCGTCCCAAGGTTTGAAAAAATCTAATTATGGAGGAGTGAACCCACCCAGTTCTAAAAATATGACTGTTAAAAGAAAACAGATACTGTATTGCTAAATTGGGAGATGCACCTGCATTCTCCTCAAGAATGTCTGTCACTCTTGGGTGCCTGTCTGTACTGGTCTGAAATGTAAGCAGTAGGGTTAAGCTCTGCTTTCACCTTTCATTTATGCAGAAGAGGAGAAGGCCTGAGGATTATAAAATGGAAACTATATTTAGGAGACATGAAGAAGGACGGTAAGCTTCATGAGGAGTGTACCAAGAAGACTCAGAGGCAGAGCAAATACAAAAGGACTCAAAGTTTCACTTTTGCTACCAGTGCAGCACACACACCCATCAGCATTTTTCAAATCACCACACCTCTCTTCATTCCACAAAGGGGAGTGCTAGGCCCCAGTGTCATAGTTTCCCTTTGAAGCTGATACCTTCTTTCTTTTAGCTTTTGATGAGATAGTCCCGGCCTGAGACATACCATCCTCCTCCTCACTCTGAGTAACTCCATCCTAGTCCCAACCCGAGCAAGAAAGATGTGTAGTGCACTGCTGTCAAAGAACATGTAGAGAAACAGAATTGCAGTATTTATATAGATTTGTGTTTATTAACTAAAGTGACTGTCTGGTCTCTGAAGAACTTGAAAAAAGGAGTGCACTGTACAAGTACATTCTCACTAAGTACGTTTGTAAAGGTCAATCACCTTCAGGAAAAATGACCACCCGTTAGGCACCAAACATTACAATTAATCAAAATCAAGCTTACTGTTAATTGAACACCTTCCCTTATGGTCTGCCACCACATAAAACATCAACCATCAATCACAATCACTCATAATGTTGTAATAGGTGTACTTAGTTGTCTCTTCCAATCAAAATACTGGTAGATTAGGTGCACAATTACATCTTTAACACAGGCAACGCATTGGAATTTGGTATTAGCACTCTTGTAAATCAATTATTTTCTGGGACAACCTTGCTAAGTGATGCAAAAAAAGGATAGGCATTTGAGGGAGGAAGGCATTGTCTCCAATATAATGAAGTAATTGTAGAGGCTTTTTACTGCACACTGGTTTAACTCCAATCTGGCTATATATATGACTAAAACATCGCTGGACAGCATAAATCTGACACACACACATAATGTTCCACTGGTTGCATGATGGAACCATGCATTCCAGAACCTTATGCGTAACTTAACAACATGGTTGGAACCACAAAGTGTCATCTTCATGCATGCCTTTACCACACATGCCTTTACAACAAATTTTGTTGCATTTGTTGCAAAAGCATGCCTAGTAAAGGCATGTGTAGAAACGCATGCAAAACAGTATGCCTGGTTCTGTCATGAAACTCAACTGCCCTGAGGTCTAAAACTACCCCCACCCAACTACTTATACTACCCCGACCCCCATCCACCTTGAGCCATAAAAAACTTATTACAACCTCCCACCCCACCCCTATAAACCAATGTACCCACCCATCCTGAACCCTAAAAATTTTTACCCAGATTCCTCCACCCCTGTCCCACAAAACTAAACTAACCTGACACCTCCACCCACCCAGAGCCCTAAAAAAAACCTATGAGCCCCTCCCCACCCCTAAAAAGTAAACTACCCCAACTCCACACACACCCTGAGCACTAAAAACAAAACTACCCCAATACCCCACCTGTCCTGAGCCCTAAAACCTCCCCCTAATAAGTAAACAATCACAACACCCACCCACCCTAAGCCCTAACAAAAACAATCCTTACTTCTCCACCCCTGCCACTAGAAACAAAATTACCCCAATACCCCCACCTACCCTAAGCCCTAAATCTACCCCACTGCTAAATACTACCCACCAACCCTGCCCGAACCCCATTTACCTCACCACGTACTCTCTCAGTCCTTCCTCCTCTTCTCTCCTCCCTCCTCCGGCCCATCCTTAGGCCTTCCCCCACTACTTTAAAATAAACTACCCCACCCTAAGCCCTAAATAAAAAAGCTACCCAAAGCCCCCTACTCCTGCCCCTAAAAAAAGAAAGTTGCCGGACCCCCATGCTAAGCCCTTAAATAATTACCCAAACCCCCACCACCACCCCATAAAAAATAGAAAATAGCCTGCCCCAACTTTCCACCCACCCCAACCTTTTAATCCACCCCCACCCCTGACCCAGCCCTACCTACCTCACTGCATCCACCACGTCCTCCTGAACAACGCATGGCTTTTTCTGTTCCTTATCCACGCATAGCTGTAGTTCAGCACATATGTGGTTAAGGCACAGAAAAAGCCATAAGTTGTTCTGGCAAGCGTGGTCGAGTTTGCGTAAGAAACATTTGTATCCTTAATGACACATTCTTAAGGAAGTTTCCTGTTCCACTAGCTACTTTTTTTCCAAAGAAAGAAGTTTATTAGGAAATAATTAAAAAGTTCTGTGGTGGCACTGTCCTACTCAGTCCGAAAGTTGAGTTCATCCTCAAACTCAAGTGGTTCACCCAGAAGTTGGCCTGCTAACAGACTTAATTCTAACCAATCCTCCTCCTCCTCCTGGGCTGTTTCCTGAACAGTGTAATCATGTGGTATGAAATGTTGTTTCATTTGAATTATGGTCAATGTCTCCACATTTTGAGGCAAGGGACTGGTTCTTCACACCGTATTAACTGCGCAAGCTGCACTAAACAAATGCTCAGCAGACACATTTGCCACAGGACAAGTCAGATACTTTAAAGCAAGCATGCTGATCTCTGGCCATTGGCAAATCTTCCCACACTAATACATCAATGGATTTTGATTCACATAGACATGCAGTTACTTCTGGAGCATCCTCTGAATGGTCATTGGTGCTGCCATTTGTTCGACTTCTTTTGCTTTCACCTCTGCACTGAACTTAAGACCTGCTACTTGAAACCAAACAAATGCAGAGGTTGAGTCTGATTCTTCTGTTGCTGTTGTTGCCGGTGTTCTTGTTGCTCGTGTTGGCTGCTATGTGACAAGACTGTCCTCTATGGAAGTTGATTGCAGCAACCTAGAACTGAAAATTAGGATTCCAGCCGTCCTTCCTCCAGGTCTCCGGTTTGCTCAATATCCACCTCTTGTATTTTGAAACCTCCCCTTTAGAAAAATAAAATTAAAGCAGGCAGAATTTTTTTGTACAGCGGATCAAGTAATGTGGCACAGAAGTACTCTTTGGATGAGATGATGTAATGTTGCACCCTTGCATTACAAGCCAAGTGAAGGATTAAGCTTTCAACTAAGGCATGCACTGGCAAGCACAGGCAATTTGGCTAGGGCACATGTGTCTGCATTCATGGCCATAGATTTCCCAATTGCATCCCCTCCTCTTTCAATGACATAGTCATTGATCTGCCTGTACTGCTCAAAAAAGATGTTGTAAAATGTTAATCGGTCATGTTTCAACATGTTGGCACCTCCTGCACCAAGGCTTGACCTGGTACTCTATTAGCATGTTGAATAATCAGCAATTTCCAGGCTTTAAAAGAGTGGTTGAAATGAGTGCAGATTCAGCTGCAAGTAGTCAGCATGTTGCTAACTATGTCTTCTTTTTTTAGAATGTATGGCATAACTAGGTTGATGTAATGGGCCAAACACAGGACCCTGAAATAGTCACCGTCTTCCACGGCCTTGACTATGTTACTGCCATTGTCTGTGGCAACAAATCCAATTCTGACACCTGTAGATAGGTTTTGCTTTACCCCCACAAAAGAGATCTAGGGGCACATGTACATACCATTTTTCCTGTCGCAAACAGCCGGATTTGCAGAATCGGACTGTTTGCGACAGGAAAAAAACATTTTTTTATGTACAGACCCAATTTTACGATTCAGTAATATATTTACTGAATCTCGAAATAGGTTTGCGAGTCGCAATTAGGAAGGGGCATTCACTTCCCAATTGTGAGTCGCAGCGCGATGTAGCATTGTTTTGTGACCGTGAATGCGGTCACAAAACAATCGCAGTTATCATTTTTAAACTGGCGCTAACCCATTCGCAAAAAGGAAGGGGTCCGCATAGGGCCCCTTCCTTATTGTGAATGGCAGCAAAAATATTTTTGCAGGGCCCAGGGACCGCTGCCTGCTCTGGAAAAATGAAAAGAAAACTTTTCATTTTTATTTTTAAATGCATCTCGTTTTCCTTTAAGGAAAACGGGCTGCATTAAAAAAAAATGGTTTTATGTCAAAGCAATCACAGCTATGGTGGTCTGCTGTCTCCAGCAGGCCACCATCCCTGGGAGGGTGGCCATTCCCAATGGGGTCGCAAGTTGCGACCTACCTCATGCATATTCCTGAGGTATGTCATTTGCGATCCCATTGCAAATCGCAAACAGTGTAAAGTATATAAGGTTTTGCGGCTCGCAATTTGCGACTCGAAAAAGAGTTGCAAATTGTGAGTCGCAAAACTCAGGGTCGTACATTTGTCCCCAAGTGTGCAGTGTTGGACATGTAATCAATCACCTGAAAATTGGTCCACATGTCCGTTGTCAAGTGGATAGTGTGAACACCACTTTGCTGCAAAGTGTGTCCAAGCAATTGCAGCACATTGTGTTGCAGCGCTGGAACAGCAACTTTAGCAACATAGGTCCAACTTGGAACCTTCCATTTTGGGCAGATGACTGCCAAAATTTCTAAGAATCCCACTCCTTCCACCAAAGAAAAAGGGACGTTCAGCACTAACATTTTTGCCAGCTTCTCATGCTACAAACATGCTGTTGGGTGATTGCATTCGTAGGGCTCTTCCTGCCTAAACATGCTCAAAATAGTAGTCTGGGTTTTTTGGGGACACTGACGCAGGTGACTTTTGAGAAGTAGGTGGTGGTACACTCAATGTGCACTGTGGGGCAGTCACTGTATGCTGTGATGTCTCCATCTGACTCTGAATCTTCTTGCGCCATTGTTCATTGAGGCGGGTGATTCTGGTGCACTCCTCAGGAGAGGGCTGCATTGCATGAGGATGCCTTCATCATCATCCTCCCACCATGTTGGGACTTGTAGCTGATGTTTCCAGACTCTCATCACCTTCACAATGAGCACATTCATTGTTTTTTAAGGTGCATTTGGAGTTGTAACACCAGTGAGTCATCTCCCACTCTGAATGTTCAGGTAATAGGGGGTAAGTTGTATCCGGAAGATATATTTATATTTTTGTGAGATTTTATTTTGCCTGCAGATTGAACAATCCTAATGGAATATATGTTTTTATTTGATAGAGGCTGCATATTGCTTTCCCTTGTGAGTACAATCTCACTACTGCTTTGGTTTTTGCACTTGGTGAATCTCAGTTCAAAGGTGTCCCTTCACTTGTTACTTCATCCTTGATGAGACCCCATATTACATGGAGTGTCGAAACATCATTGACTGAGCTATAACAAACTTTAATTGACCTGTGTTTTAGAACTGAAATGAACATTGCCTATTGTTTTTTGAAGAGTTGTTTATGGCTGTTGGTTTATGGATGTCACTATATGTCACAGTTTCAATTAGTGGGACCCCTTTCTATTGGGCACAGAATTGGGTTTGGATATGTATCGGATTAAATTATTTTGTGCAACTCAATGAGAGAGAAGCCCTTTTTCTGTACATTCTGGTGTATATTTATTTATGCCATTGTGCGTTGTTTATTTAGAATAATTAAGTACTAAGGAGAAATACCGTTGTGCGTGATGTACTCCATCCATTGATGCCACGCCGGGCTGCTTTCTTCTGCCAAAAAACGGGTGGTGGTGGAGCACCAGGAGTAGCTATATCAAGAAAAAAAAAGATTGCAAATAATGCTTAGTGCAAACACTTGTTTATATAGTGTACAGTAGCAGTACATTGTTGTGAATAAGTATCCTCTTTCTAGCATGGTTACCCCCACTTTGGCCTGTTTGTGAGTGTGTGTCAGTGTGTTTTTACTGTGTCACTGGAGTCCTGACAGCAAGAACCCCAGTGCTCATAGTGGAAACCCTATATGTCAGTTTGTTTTGCCTGTCTCACTTGGATCCTGCTGTTCAGGACCCCAATGTTCATAGTTTGTGGCCTAATGTGTGTGTTGTCAGTAGTGCTTGACTGTGTCCTTAGACTCTGCTAACCAGAACCTTAGTGCTTATGCTCTCTCTGCTTTTAAATTTGTCACTATAGGATAGTGACCTCATTTATGAATTTCAATTGGCACACTGGATCCCCTTATAAGTCCCTAGTATATGGTACCTAGGTAACCAGGCCATTGGGGATCCAGGTGATTCATATGGGCTGCAGCATTTCTTTTGCCACCTATAAGGGGATCAGACAAACCCTTCCACAGGCCTGTCATTGCAGCCTGCGTGAAATAGTGCACACACTATTTCACAGCCATTTTCACTGCACTTAAGTAATTTAAAAGTCACCTTTATGTCTAACTTTCACTTGCTGAAGGTTAGGTGCAAAGTTACTAAGTGTGAGGGCACCTTGCACTAGCAAAGGTGCTCCCACATAGTTCAGGGACAATTCCTGGGACTTTGTGAGAGCGGGACACCATTAAACGTGTGCACTACATATAGGTCAATACCTATATGTAGCTTCACAATGGTAACTCTGAATATGGCCATATAACATGTCTAAGATCAGGGAATTGTCCCCCCATTCCAAATCTGGTATTGGGGAGCCAATTCCATGCATCCTGGGGGTTCCACCATGGACCCCCACTACTGCCAAACCAACTCTCTGAGGCTTGCACTGCAGCTACAGCTGCTGCCACCTCACATACAGGGTTCTGCCCTCCTGGGTTCTGAGCAGCTGGGTCCCAGGAAGGCAGAACAAAGCAATTCCTTTGGGAGCAGGGTGTTACACCCTCTCCCTTTGGAAATAGGTGTTACAGGCTGGGGATGGGTAGCCTCCCACAGCCTCTGGAAATGCTTTGAAGGGCACAGATGGTGCCCTCCTTAGATAAGCCAGTCTACACCAGTTCATTGGTTAACATGGTTGTCATGGTTGTCAATGGGGAACATGGGCCTCTCAAGATCGCCGCTGGCGGTGACGGTGTACACCACTGCCTAGCATACCCCATTTCATCACCCCATGTTCTCTAGACTTCCCGATTCCATGCATGCAATTACTCCACTGAGTGTGCTGCTGTGTCCTGACTCTGGTTACTCAAATGGCATGAGTCACAGGGGAAAGAGCCCCGGCCTTCACCATGGAGGAGCTGGAGAAGCTAGTGGGCGGGGTCCTACCCCTGTATGCCAAGTTATATGGGCGACCAGAGGTGCAGGTGAGTAGGCAGATGGGGTGCATTGATGTGTGTGGTGGTGTTGGATGCATGTATGCATGTGTACACGATTTGTAACTGCACAGGCGTTGAATGTTTGACAATCAGCATGTTGGTGTGTTAGCTGGGCGGGAGTATGAGTGAACCAGATTCGTACACTCATTCAGGTGTTAACATATTTCTCTCCTGTTTTGTCTCCCAATCCCTGTACTCTTGTGTTGTCTGTGTATATCAGCATCATCTGGCGAGGGAGCACTGGTACCGGAGAGTGGGGATGCAGCAGCCCACGGTTCCAAGGAGGCAGAGTCTACCAACACCAAGGGGACTAGTAGGTTGGAAGGTGAGGGGAGTGTCACGGAGGAGGCTACTACCACTGGAGGTAGTGACTCTGATACCTCCTCCGATGGAAGCTCTCTTGTGGTGGCGGACCCTAGTGGGCTTACCCAATCATTAACATCTTCTGCCACCCCTCACACCATCACCGCCCTCCAAGTTGCTCCCCACCCAGGTGCATGTGCTCGCTCACCCAGAAGGGTGGGCATCTCCTTCACCCCAGGCACCTCATCCCCGGCCCCAGTCAGCTCTGCTGCTCTCACTGAGGAGGCTATTGATCTCCCGAGGACCATCTCTGTAGGGCAGACAACCATCGTGAATGCCATCCTGGGGCTAGCATCCCAGATGCAACAGTGCAATGCATACCTGGAAGGCATTCACAGTGCCATGTCGGACCTACAGAGATCTTTTCAGGGTCTGGCCTCCTCTTTGATGGTAGTCAGTGTCCCGGGTCTCTCAGTCCACCCTCCAACCACCTCTACCCCTTCCAGCACCCCACCCCCTTCACCCATCCCAAGCACACGTTCAGACAGCCATGCACACAGCTCAACACACAAAAAACATACAGAGAAACACAAGCACTACACTTCCCACCACAGGCATACACACTGCCAACATACAAAGGCACACACAACAACATCCACTAACCCCATTGTGTGCACCTTTCCTGAATCCCTGTCTGGCACCTTTACATGCACACTCACAAGCACAGCACCCTCATTCACTGTTGCTGGCCCCATTCTTGCAGTCACCACAATATCAGACATCCTGTCATGCACTCCTGGCACCACACCTGCACTCACCACAGCGACTTTGAGTGACACTTGCAGCACACTCACCAAACTTGCAGACACCCAGACAACATCCATTTATACTGGCAGCCTGTCTTGTCCCAGTGTGGCCACCCACCTCCTCCCAAGACACTCAAACATACCCAGACACCCACCCAACACCCAACACACATCCACTACACCTCAGCATACTGTACAGGCACCTGCAACCACGTCACACACACCTACACCTGTTACAACACTCCCTCTACCTCCACTCCCACACCATCCTCCTTGTCCTCCGACTGCCCCTAAAAAACTTTTCCTGTCCCATGTTGACCTTTTCGAACCCACTGGCCCACCCCGTCTCGTCCCTAAACATGCCCACCTCCTTGTCCTGTCTACTCCTTCCACATCCAAGTCCGCCCCTGTCTGCCCTTGCCATTCCTGTGTCCCTTCCCCAGTGAGCAAGAAGCCCCGTGCTAGCCCTGGTCCAACTGCCACCCCCAGTCCAAGACCGCTCTCTCACCTTCCAAGGCTAAACCCAAACCCCCTCCACCTCCCAAATGTAAGCCCAAGCCCCACCCAGACGTAAGTCCTCTCCCCCGCTGCTCCCTGCCCCAGTTCCCTGAGGTGCCTGGCTGCCCCATTGATGTCCCTTTATGGTGGAGTGCCATGTGCACATGTGGGAGTAAAGTTCGGGCCATTTGGGCCCATCAGCCTTTTTGTGTAAGACTGGCCAATGGCCTAATTTGGACAATCTGCTATAATACATCTGTAATAATGTTTGTGTGTCCAGTGTTGGTGTTGGCACACTCGGGATACGTGGTTCATCATTTCATTGAGGGGGGTGTTGTGCACATGTGTGTACTTTGGGAACGTTGTCTTGACCTTGTGTCAGGTAAGTACCTCTTGCTCAGGTGTGTATGGCCAGTGATGTTGTGAGCGGTTGTGGGTGCGTTGCGGGGTGGGTGGAGTGGGTGGGTATGTAACTGTGCCCTTTCTTCCCATGTTTGGTAGGTTGCAGTACTTAAAGTCATCGTCTTCATCGGCGGTCACGGTCGCGGAAGCAAATAGCAAGGAGAAGCACTGGTATGATTTCCAATTCTCTCACCATGTCTGCTTCGACGTGTTGTGTGTGCCTCCGGTGAGTGTTTCCTTTTGTTTGGGTTTTTTCCACCAGGCTTTGAGTGGCGGTTGTTGCTTCCCCGGAACTGACGGCGGTCTTGTGCTTCATTATTTGTTGGGCGGGCAGGGCCTTTCCGTCGGCCTGTGGGCGGTCTCTTCCGTCGTTGTCGTCACTCCTCTGCTGGCAGTGAGTGGTTTTCAGGCTGCCTGTTTTTCATGTGCTTCATTATTTGGCAGTCCAGACCACCAACCTGTGGCTTTCCCGCTATGTTCATAATGAGGGCCTAAGTGTCTGTGATTTTGTGTTTTGTGGATAGGATACTCTGACAAATGTGCCCAATAAAATATATATATATCATTCTTTTCCCTGCACAACAGTGCACCATTTTTCCCACCATCTACTTACAGCAGACAGTATATCTATTATCCGCATCTTATACATGATGTGTGTGACATATTAATCATCTGCCTCTTTAGAATCAGGGTAGAATTTAAAGGAATTTGGAGGACAGCAAGGTCATTAGAAGCAAATATAATTTTTGTCCATTGTAGCTGTCCCAGCTCCAGACTGCAGAGAGTATCAAATTTGTACCTGACCCTCTAACTAGCACGCTTCCAGTCATTTAGCACAAGAATTGAACACTTTCACTCCACAATGAATGATACCTTACTCATTAAACAGTTTTTTTCTTTTTTCCACACAAAGCCCTCATTACGAGTTTGGCGGGCAGAAAAGGCTGCCAGCCAAACTCCTGCAGTCATATCACTGCCAGTGAGGTGACCTTCTCGCAGCTCCTATTATGAGTTTACTGTTGGGTCAGTGGGTAAAAACATAATTTCCACATGCTGGTCCAGCAAGAAACAGCCCACAACATTGATGCTGGCTTGTAATCGAGCCGGCAGCAGCATTGTGGTGCATAGGGTGCAACAGCACCCATTGCCCTTTTCACTGTCAGACTGTGAAAAGAGTGACAAGGCTGTCTATGGGGGAGCTGCACTCTCCATGTCAAGTGCATGGGCAGTGCAGAGGCTCCCATGGGGCCCCCTGCATCCCGTCTCTTCCAGATTTTACAATCACCATGTAAAATCTGGCAGAGATGGGAGTCGTAACCCCCAAGACGGCACTTCATGCAATGCTGCCCTGGTGGATCAGGACCGCCGGCACTGCCAGTCCCTACAGTAGAGGATAACTGGCAGTGCTGGAGGTCCAACCGTGGCCAGACCACCACAGTCAGGACCGCCAGACTCGTAATGATGGCCGAAGTATCTATGTGGTTTAATTTTTTTAGGAAATTCTTTACAAGAAAATAAATAGCTCTGTGTTTTGATTTGTATGCTGCCTCCTTTCAGCCAGTCGGTGTTTTTTATGACAGCCATTTGTTTTATTAAAATCATGTCCCTGCCTGTGACTGACTTTTCTTATCAGATCAAAAATTCCAGTGGCCCTAGGGGACCAGCAATACATGATCAGCGAGGGCGAGGAGGGGCCAGCACATGCCCCTGCTCCTGGGCCTAGTTTCACCAACCAACCACCTGTGCTTTCAGCCTCCTGGACACACCAGTGTCGCTGGAAGCTTTGAGCTGTCCCCCTTTTAAACCGGCTCTACCATCAACGTGTGCTGCATGAGCTAGCACACAATGTCCATAGGATGCCACATCCTGAGGTTCGGATTCAACATCTGGAGACCCTCATAGAGAATGCCCTTTTTTAAATTTTTTGTTTTGGTGGGAGGGAGCGGTTGTGGGTAGAGAGGGTGAGAATTTGGGCAGGGCATTTTTTTTTTCCTTTTAGACAATTTGGACACGGACATTTATATTTATTTTGGACTTTGGTTGGGGATGGGGAAAGATGTCGGAGGAAGGTGGGCCAGTTGTTAGTGCAGAGGGGAGGTTTTATATTGTATTCTTTATGTGTTAGTAAAGGGGAAATCTTTATAATCCACTTTATGTCTGAAGTTTTATTTGTGTTTTACTTTAACTTTGCACTGATGCCTTTTAGCACAGCCTGTCTTTTTAATCTATTTCTCAAAGTGTATAGTGATTAAGAAGGCATGCTGCCATTCCCTATATTGCCTAATGAAACATCATCATCCATCTGTTGTGGAAGAAAACAAAGGAATGAGTGTGACACAGTTCAGTTAAATGTATTTTGAACAGTCCTTCTACCCCAGAGACCCACGTTTTCAGATATCTAAATGTTCTGTCCCAAGGTTTGAAAAAATCAAATTATGGAGGAGTGAACCCACCCAGTTCTAAAAATATGACTGTTAAAAGAAAACTGATACTGTATTGCTAAATTGGGAGGTGCACCTGCATTCTCCTCAAGAATGTCTGTCACTTTTGGGTGCCTGTCTGTACTGGTCTGAAATGTAAGCAGTAGGGTTAAGCTCTGCTTTCACATTTCATTTATGCAGAAGAGGAGAAGGCCTGAGGATTATAAAATGGAAACTATATTTAGGAGACATGAAGAAGGACGGTAAGCTTCATGAGGAGTGTACCAAGAAGACTCAGAGGCAGCGCAAATACAAGAGGACTCAAAGTTTCACTTTTGCTACCAGTGCAGCACACACACCAATCAGCATTTTTCAAATCACCACACCTCTCTCCATTCCACAAAGAGGAGTGCTAGGCCTCAGTGTCATAGTTTCCCCCTTAAAGCTGATACCTTCTTTCTTTTAGCTTTTGATGAGATAGTCCCAGCCTGAGACATACCATCCTCCTCCTCACTCTGAGTAACTCCATCCTAGTCCCAACCCGAGCAAGAAAGATGTGTAGTGCACTGCTGTCAAAGAACATGTAGAGAAACAGAATTGCAGTATTTTATATAGATTTGTGTTTATTAACTAAAGTGACTGTCTGGTCTCTGAAGAACTTGAAAAAAGGAGTGGACCGTACAAGTACATTTTCACTAAGTACGTTTGTAAAGGTCAATCACCTTTAGGAAAAATGACCACCCGTTAGGCACCAAACATCACAATTAATCAAAATCAAGCTTACTGTTAATTGAACACCTTCCCTTATGGTCTGCCACCACATAAAACATCAACCATCAATCACAATCACTCATAATGTTGTAATAGGTGTACTTAGTTGCCTCTTCCAATCAAAATACTGGTAGGTTAGGTGCACAATTACATCTTTAACACAGGCAACGCATTGGAATTTGGTATTAGTACTCTTGTAAATCAATTATTTTCTGGGACAACCTTGCTAAGCGATGCAAAAAAAGGATAGACATTTGAGGGAGGAAGGCATTGTCTCCAATGTAATGAAGTAATTGTAGAGGCTTTTCACTGCACACTGGTTTAGCTCCAATCTGGCAATATATATGACTAAAACATGGCTGGACAGCATAAATTTGACAAACACACATAGGGCCTGATTCTATCTTTGGAGGACGGTGTTAGACCGTCCCAAAAGTGGCGGATATACCACCTACCGTATTACGAGTTCCATAGGATATAATGGACTCGTAATACGGTAGGTGGTATATCCGCCACTTTTGGGACGGTTTAACACCGTCCTCCAAAGTTAGAATCAGGCCCATAATGTCCCACTGGTTGTATGATGGAACCATGCATGCCAGAACCTTATGCGAACCACAACGTGTCATCTTCATGCATGCCTTTACCACACATGCCTTTACAACAAATTTTGGTGCAAAAGCATGCCTAGTAAAGGCATGTGTATAAACGCATGCGGAACAGTATGCATGGTTCTGTCATGCAACCCACCTGCCCTGAGGTCTAAAACTACCCCCACCCAGCTACTTATTCTACCCCGACCCCATCCACCTTGAGCCCTAAAAAAACCTATTACAACCTCCCACCCCTATAAACTAATTTACCCACCAGTCCTGAACCCTAAAAATATTTACCCAGATTCCCCCACCCCTGTTCCACAATACTAAACTAACCTGACACCTCCACCCACCCAGAGCCCTGAAAAAGAGCTATGAGCCCCTCCTCACCCCTAAAAAGTCAACTACCCCAACCCCACACACACCCTGAGCACTAAAAACGAAACTACCCCAATACCCCACCTGCCCTGAGCCCTAAAACCTCCCCCTAATAAGTAAACTATCACAACACCCGCCCACCCTAAGCCCTAAAAAAAAGATCCTTAACCCTCCACCCCTGCCACTAGAAACAAAAGTACCCCAACACCCCTACCCACCCTAAGCCCTAAATCCACCCCACCGCTAAATACTACCCACTAACCCTGCCCGAACCCCATTTACCTCACTATGTACTCTCTCAATCCTTCCTCCTCTTCTCTCCTCCCTCCTCCCGCCCTTCCTTAGGCCTTCCCCCACTACCTTAAAATAAACTACTCCACCCTTAGCCCTAAATAAAAAAGCTACCCAAAGCCCCCTACTCCTGCCCAATGAGCACATTCATCATTTTTTTAAAGTGCATTTGGAGTTGTAACACCAGTAAGTCATCTCCCACTCTGAATGTTCAAGTAATAGGGGGTAAGTTGTATCCGGAAGATGTATTTATATTTTTGTGAGATTTTTTTTTGCCTGGAGATTGAACAATCCTAATGGAATATGTGTTTTTATTTGATTGAGGCTGCATTTTACTTTTCCTTGTGAGTACAATCTCACTACTGCTTTGGCATTTGCACTTGGTGAATTTCGGTTCAAAGGTGTCCCTTCACTTGTTACTTCCTCCTTGATGAGACCCCATATTACATGGAGTGTCGAAACATTACTGACTGAGCTATAACAAACTTTAATTGACCTGTGTTTTAGAGCTGAAATGAACATTGCCTATTGTTGTTTGAAGAGTTGTTTATGGCTGTTTGAAACCTGTTTTGTTTTGTGTTATATGTTGGTTTTTGGATGTCACTATATGTCACAGTTTCAATTTGTGGGACCCCTTTCTATGGGACACAGAATTGGGTTTGGATATGTATTGGATTACATTATTTTGTGCAGCTCGTTGAGAGAGAAGCCCTTTTTCTGTACATTCTGGTGTATATTTATTTATGCCATTGTGCATTGTTTATTTAGAATAAAATTAAGTACTAAGTAGAAGTACTGTTGTGCTTGATGTACTCCATCCATTGATGCCACGCCGGGCTGCTTTCTACTGCCAAAAAACGTGGTGGTGGTGGAGCACCAGGAGTAGCTATATCAAGAAAAAAAAAGATTGCAAATAATGCTTAGTGTAAACACTTCTTTATATAGTGTACAGTAGCAGTACTTTGTTGTGAATAAGTAGCCTCTTTCTAGCATGGTTACCCCCACTTTGGCCTGTTTGTGAGTGTGTGTCAGTGTAATTTTACTGTGTCACTGGAGTCCTGACAGCAAGAACCCCAGTTCTCATAGTGGAAACCCTATATGTCAGTGTGTTTTGCCTGTCTCACTCGGATCCTGCTGTTCAGGACCCCAATGTTCATAGTTTGTGGCCTAATGTGTGTGTATGTATAGTGCTTGACTGTGTCCTTAGGCTCTGCTAACCAGAACCTCAGTGCTTATGCTCTCTCTGCTTTTAAATTTGTCACTATAGGCTACTGACCTCATTTATGAATTTCAATTGGCACACTGGATCCCCCTTATAAGTCCCTAGTATATGGTACCTAGGTAACCAGACCATTGGGGATCCAGGTGATCCATTTGGGCTGCAGCATTTCTTTTGCCACCTATAAGGAGATCAGACAAACCCTTCCACAGGCATGCCATTGCAGCCTGCGTGAAATAGTGCACACACTATTTCACAGCCATTTTCACTGCACTTAAGTAATTTATAAGTCACCTATATGTCTAACCTTCACTTGCTGAAGGTTAGGTGCAAAGTTACTAAGTGTGAGGGCACCTTGCACTAGCAAAAGTGCTCCCACATAGTTCAGGGCCATTTCCCGGGACTTTGTGAGAGCAGGACACCATTACACATGTGCACTACATATAGGTCAATACCTATATGTAGCTTCACAATGGTAACTCTGAATATGGCCATGTAACATGTCTAAGATCAGGGAATTGTCCCCCCATTCCAAATCTGGTATTGGGGAGCCAATTCCATGCATCCTGGGGGTTCCACCATGGACCCCCACTACTGCCAAACCAACTCTCTGAGGCTTGCACTGCAGCTACAGCTGCTGCCACCTCACAGACAGGGTTCTACCCTCCTGGGTTCTAAGCAGCTGAGTCCCAGGAAGGTAGAACAAAGCAATTCCCTTGGGAGCATGGTGTTACACCCTCTCCTTTTGGAAATAGGTGTTACAGGCTGGCGAGCGGTAGCCTCCTCCACCCTCTGGAAATGCTTTGAAGGGCAATGATGGTGCCCTTCTTGTATAAGCCAGTCTACACCAGTTCAAGGACTCCTTATCCCCTGCTATGACACGAAACTGGACAAAGCAAAGGGGAGTGACTACTCCCCTGTCTATCACCACCCTAGGGGTGGTGCCCAGAGCACCTCCAGTGTGTCCTAAACTTCAGCCATCTTGCTTTGCAAGGTGTGGGGGCACTCTGGAGGTCTCTGAGTGGCCAGTGCCAGCAGGTGACATCAGAGACCCCTCCTGATAGGTCCTTACCTGATAAGGTAGCAAACCCCCCTCTCAGGGCTATTTAGGGTCTCTCCTGTGGGTTCTCTTCAGATTCTACTTGCAAGTTTCCAGCAGGAATCCTCTGCAACTACTACTTCTTCCTCTGACCTCGGATCAACCGCATTCTGCTCCAGAAACCGCTGTAACAACAACAAAGTATCCACAAGGGATACTTTTCTTCTGCAACTTCAGCTCCACTCAGCAACTGCAACAGTTTCCATGGTGTGCACGCTCTGAGGACTCCCTGTCTTCACCCTGCACCAGAAGAACCGAAGAAATCCCCAGTGGGGTGACAGAGTCATGCAGGCACCTTCTAAGTCAACAACAGGTTCTCTTGGACTCCTCTCCTGGTGACGAGCATGCTCCTTGGAACACAGAGCATGGACCCCATCATCACAGACTGTCCTGAGGTCCTGCTGACGCAATTTGGAGGAGGTAAGACCTTGCCTTCCCCCAGCACGACAATACCCCTGTGCAGCACGTCTTCTTCGCCTCCTGATGCCTCTGTGCACTATTTGCAAAATTCCTTTGTGCACAGCCTGGCCCAGCTCCCCAGCACTCTACCCTGCGACGCTCAACTCGTTGAGTTGTTCTCCGGCGGCATGGGACCTTCCTTTGTAGTGCTGCACTAACCGCATTTTGCACCTCCTCAGTCCCCCTGTTCTGGGACTCCCATGGGTGCTATCTGGTTCTCTGAGAGCTCTCTGAAATTTTGACAGCCCCTGCTTCCTACTCACACAGCGTTGAGGCCTCCAGGTCCCTCCTGGGTCCAGATGGCACCTAGTTGATGCAAAACGCAACTTTTCCAGAACCAAGGCTTGTTGGAGGAATCCAGTGCCAAAACATGCCTGTGTCCAATGTCACGACGTGGGAAGTCCTTTGCATCATGCAGGAACCAGCTGGCATCTTCCTAGGTTACATTTCTGCAGTCTTCATCCAACCAGGGACCCTTCTTTTGTACCCTCTTCTGGGTCGGCAGGGGCTCCTGTCCTTCCTGGAACTTCTTTCGACTTCTGGACTTGGTCTCCTTCTTTTGCAGGTCTTCAGGTCCAGGAAGCCACTGTTTGTTGTTTGCAGACTTGGTTGGTTCTTACAATAATCCCAATCACGAGGTGTAGTGTGTCCTAAGGAAACTTGCAGTACTTTACTCCTGCTTTTCTGGTCTCTGGGGTGGGGTAATTTACTTACCTTTACTGTATTTTTACTCTCCCAGCGATTCTGCACACACTAGACTTGTCTAGGGGGTAATTTCTGATTCACATTCCACTTTCTTAGTATGTGGTTTGTGTTGCCCCTAGACCTATTTTCTCCTATTGCATTCCAATGCATTTCCTATTGTTTGCACTATGCTATGTCTAATTACTTATCTTATTTTAGTGTTTAGTGTATATATTGTGTATAATACTTACCTCCAAAAGGAGTATTGCCTCTAAGATATTTTTGGTACTGTGTCACTGTAGGAGGCTGGACTGGCTTGTAGTGAGTACCAAGGGGTACTTGTACCTTGCACCAGGCCCAGTTATCCCTTATTAGTGTATAGGGTGTCTAGCAGCTTAGGCTGATAGATAATGGTAGCTTAGCAGAGCAGTTTAGGCTGAACTAGGAGACGTGTGAAGCTACTACAGTACCACTTAGTGTCATATGCACAATATCATAAGAAAACACAATACACAGTTATACTAAAAATAAAGGTACTTTATTTTTATGACAATATGCCAAAGTATCTTAGAGTGTACCCTCAGTGAGAGGATAGGAAATATACACAAGATATGTATACACACTAGCAAAAATATGCAGTATAGTCTTAGAAAACAGTGCAAACAATGTATAGTTACAATAGGATGCAATGGGGAAACATAGGGATAGGGGCAACACAAACCATATACTCCAAAAGTGGAATGCGAACCAAGAATGGACCACAAACCTATGTGACCTTGTAGAGGGTCACTGGGACTATTAGAAAATAGTGAGAGTTAGAAAAATAACCCTCCCCAAGACCCTGAAAAGTGAGTGCAAAGTGCACTAAAGTTCCCCTAAGGACAAAGAAGTCCTGTTAGAGGAATAATGCAGGAAAGACACAAACCAGCAATGCAACAACTGTGGATTTCCAATCTAGGGTACCTGTGGAACAAGGGGACCAAGTCCAAAAGTCACAAGCAAGTCGGAGATGGGCAGATGCCCAGGAAATGCCAGCTGCGGGTGCAAAGAAGCTTCTACTGGACAGAAGAAGCTGAGGTTTCTGCAGGAACGAAAAGGGCTAGAGACTTCCCCTTTGGTGGACGGATCCCACTCGCCTTGGAGAGTCGTGCAGAAGTGTTTTCCCGCCGAAAGAACGCCAACAAGCCTTGCTAGTCGCAAATCGTGCGTTTGGCGTTTTTGGACGCTGCTGGGGCCCAGGAGGGACCAGAAGATTGCAAATTGGACCTGAAGAGAGAGGGGACGTCGAGCAAGACAAAGAGCCCTCACTAAAGCAGGTAGCACCTGGAGAACTGCCAGAAGCAGGCACTACGTGAAATGGTGCTCGCCGAAGTTGCACAAAGGAGTCCCACGTCGCCGGAGACCAACTTAGAAAGTCGTGCAATGCAGGTTAGAGTGCCGTGGACCCAGGCTTGGCTGTGCACAAAGGATTTCCGCCGGAAGTGCACAGGGGCCGGAGTAGCTGCAAAGTCGCGGTTCCCAGCAATGCAGCCCAGCGAGGTGAGGCAAGGACTTACCTCCACCAAACTTGGACTGAAGAGTCACTGGACTGTGGGGGTCACTTGGACAGAGTCGCTGGATTCGAGGGACCTCGCTCGTCGTGCTGAGAGGAGACCCAAGGGACCGGTAATGCAGCTTTGTGGTGCCTGCGGTTGCAGGGGGAAGATCAGGCACTCTCCCTTTACTCTGTGGCTTCACCACAAATTATTTTTTATTTGCTTGACAGTATGGAAATGTACTCTACTGCACATTAGTTAGAGAGATTAGGATAAACACAGGTTTTGCTATAGGATAATGCTGGGCTGTCATTGATCATCATGTGCTAAGCTTTGACTTAGTCAGTCGTTGTAGTTGACAAATGGGATTTCAATACTTTTGGTAGGCTAGGAAAGGGCTTAAGAAAGAATAAATGAGTGAGGGACTAGAAGGTGAGTGAGGGCCTCATTTGCAAGACCTGTGGTGCAGAGTGGCGCAGCAAGTACCCTGCTGTGCCGTCCTGTGACCCTGGGAAAGGGCAGAAACGCACAGTACCTACAAGACACGGTGCATTTCTGTCCTGTCCATCTGCACTGGCACAAAAATTGCTGCCAATACTCCAAAGCAGGCACCCTTGTACCATGGTGGACGGATCCCTGTGTTGTGGGGATGATTGTTTTTTTTTTACTTTCTATGTGTGCTGCAGAATGTAGCACATGTAGAAAGGGGTAAAAACGGGGAGAAATAAAGATACTTCTCCTCATTGTGTCACTCCTTCTCCACCCTAGGGGTGAGCATTGGAGTCGGACACATTCACAGCCTAATAAATCTGGAAATGCATCAGTTTCCTTTGGGCTCCATGGGTGTTGAGTGGGAACACTCCAAGCAACATAAATGGAACACCCATTTTATGCAGGAATATGCTTGAAAGGTGCCCATATTCACAAGGCCGTGAAAGGCCATGCAAGGTGGCTTTGCGTGGCCTTCAAAATGTGGGCTGGCACACTGTGCCACCAGAGCATCTGAAAAAATGATGTGCAGCTATGGCCTCCTAAATGGCACTGGGAAACACACCTTGTTTTAAGTTTGCAATGCATTGAAAAACTTTGTAAGTGCCACATTAACTGAAACAGACGCACATTGTACAGCAAACACTGCTGTTCCAAATTGAACCATTCTGCAGTTAGATCACAGGTGGTGACATGCCATGGGTAGGGAGGTGATGAATCATGGTGGGTGGGATATCTACTGAGCTTAACAAATACAGTGAGTATACTTAATTTGTCAATAAGCAAGCAATATGACTTACTATCAACTGTCCCTGTGACTGCTGGAACTCCCCCTCCAACTGGCCCCTCTGCCACATCTTGGGCACTGTTTGTGCTGCTGGCCCCGGAACTGGTGGTCTGTGCAACTGGAAAAGGCATTTGATTTTAGATGCCATTTGGTTCCTTTTATTATTTTCTTTAACAAAATACAACCGCTATACCTTGCTACAATTCCATTTAATAAAACTCTCAAAGGCATGATCATGGGACTGCCTGAAAACTCAGGAGGAGATGGGATATCTTGTTGTCATGCCTGCTTTTTGCTTATAGGGAGGTACCCCAAAAAGGAGTGGGCTTTAGCTCCTTTGAACTTCTCTTTGGGCACCCTGTAAGAGGTCCCCTTGCTCTTGTGAAGGAGGGTTGGAAACAACCTTTAAAAGCTCCCAAGCAGGACATTGTGGACTATGTACTTGGCCTAAGATCCAGAAAGGCTAAGTACATGAAAAAGATCAGTAAAAACCTTCAGGCCAGCCAAGAGCTGCAAAAGCAATGGCATGACCAGAAGGCTGTCCTGACCCAGTATCACCCAGGACAGAAGGTGTGGGTATTGGAGCCTGTGGCCCCAAGAGCACTCCAGGACAAATGGAGTGGACCCAATCTCATTATTGAAAAGAAATTTGAGGTCACCTATCTGGTAGACCTGGGCACTTCCAGGATTCCCCTTAGGGTGTTCCATGTCAATCGTCTGAAAACGTACTATGACAGGGCTGACATAACTGATGAGGGGCAGGAAGAAGAGAGTGACCCTCTCCCTGACCTCTTCTCCACCACTGAAGCTGATAGCTTATTGGAGGGGGTTGTGCTAGCAGATTGCCTTACTGCAGAGCAGAAAGACAACTGAATAAATCTCTTAGATCAGTTTTTCTGACCTCTTCTCACAGATCCAAGGTACAGCTACCTAGTGTGAGCACACAATCGACAGTGGAGACAGCCTGCCTGCCAAAAGTAAGATTTATAGGCAGCCTGACCATGTCAGAGATTGCATAAAACAAGAGGTACAAAAAATGTAAGATCTGGGAGTGATTGAGCCTTCTGAAAGCCCATGGGCTAGCCCAGTGGTGCTTGTCCCCAAAGCTCATAGTAAAGATGGTAAAAAGGAAATGAGGTTTTGTGTTGACTATAGAGGTCTCAATCAAGTAATCAACACTGATGCTCACCAAATACCCAGGGCAGATGAACTAATAGATACACTGGCTTCAGCCAAGTATCTAAGCACTTTTGATTTAACTGCAGGGTATTGGCAGATTATATTGTCAGAAGATGCTAAACCCAAAACTGCATTTTCATCCATTAGAGGGCACTATCAGTTCACTGTTATGCCCTTTGGTCTGACAAATGCACCTGCCATTTTCAGAGGTTGATGAATAGTCATGCAAGGACTGGAGGCTTTTAGTGCAGCATAACTAGATGATGTAGCTGTGTTTAGCTCCACATGGGATGATCACCTGGTCCACCTATGGAAAGTTTTGAAGGCCCTGCAAAAGACAGGCTTCATTATCAAGGCTTCAAAGTGCCAGATAGGGCAGGACAAGTGGTTTATCTGGGCCACTTGGTAGGTGGGAAACAGATTGCACCACTGCCGGGGAAGATCCAGACCATTATGGAATGGGCTCCCCCTTCAACTCAAACCCAGGTGATAGCCTTCCTAGGCCTCACAGGGTACTATAGGAGGTTCATTAAGAATTATGGCTCCATTGCAGCCCCTCTTAATGACCTTACCAGTAAAAAGATGGCTAAAAAGGTATTGTGGACAGCTAGCTGTCAAAAGGCTTTTGATGAGCTAAAACAGACCATGTGCTCTGCACCTGTCCTAAAAAGCCCTTGTTACTCCAAGAAATTCATAGTCCAGACTGATGCTTCTGAATTAGGGGTAGGGGCAGTTCTATCACAGCTTAAAAATGACGGCCAGGATCAACCTGTTGTTTTTATCAGCAGGAGGTTGACCCCTAGAGAAAAGCGTTGGTCTGCCATAGAGAGGGAGGACTTTACTGTGGTCTGGGCACTGAAAAAGTTGAGGCCATACCTGTTTGGCACTCACTTAATTGTTCAGACAGACCACAAACCTCTATTATGGCTTAAACAAATGAAAGGTGAAAACCATAAAATGTTGAGGTGGTCCATCTCCATACAGGGAATGGACTATACATTGGAACATAGACCTGGGAGAACCCACTCCAATGCAGATGGACTCTCCAGATAGTTCCACTTAGACAATGAAGACTCATCTGGGCAAGGTTAGCCTTATTGTCCCTCATTTGGGGGGGTTGTGTAGGAAAGTACCATCTTGTCTGGCATGTTACCCCCATTTTTACTTTTATGTCAGTTTGTTTTTGCCTGTCTCACTGGGATCCTGCTAGCCAGGACCCCAGTGCTCATAGTTTGTGGCCTGAATATATGTAACTGTGTAGTGACTAACTGTGTCATTGAGGCTCTGCTAACCAGAACCTCAGTGCTCATGCTCTCTCTGCCTTTAAAATTGTCACTATAGACTAGTGACCATTTTCACCAATTCTAAGTGGCACACTGGAACACCCTTATAATTCCCTAGTTTATGGTACCTAGGTACCCAGGGTATTGGGGTTCCAGGAGATCCCTGGGGCTGCCGCATTTCTTTTGCCACCCATAGGGAGCTCAGACAATTCTTACACAGGATTGCCACTGCAGCCTGAGTGAAATAACGCGCACGTTATTTCACAGCCATTTTACACTACTCTTAAGTAACTTATAAGTCACCTATATGTCTAACCTTTACTTAGTAAAGGTTGGGTGCAAAGTTACTAAGTGCGAGGGTACCCTGGCACTAGCCAAGGTGCGCCCACATAGTTCAGGGCAATTTCCCCAGAATTGTGAGTGCGGGGACACCAATACACGCAGGCACTCCACATAGGTCAATACCTATATGTAGCTTCACAATGGTAACTCCGAATATGGCCATGTAACATGTCTAAGATCATGGAATTGTTCCCCAATGCTAAATCTGGTATTGAAGTGACAATCCCATGCATCCCCGGGGCTCCACCATTGACCCCGGGTACTGCCAAACCAGCTCTCTGGGGTTTTCACTGCAGCTACCACCGCTGCCACCCCACAGACAGGGTTCTGCCCTCCTGGGGGCTGGGCACCCAGTCCCAGGAAGGCAGAACAAAGGATTTTCTCTGAGAGAGGGTGTTACAACCTCTCCCTTTGGAAATAGGTGTTAAGAGCTGGGGAGGAGTAGCCTCTCCCAGCCTCTGGAAATGCTTTGAAAGGCACAGACGGTGCTCTCTTTGCATAAGCCAGTCTACACCGGTTCAGGGAACCCCCAGCCCTGCTCTGGCATGAACTGGACAAAGGAAAGAGCAGTGACCACCCCCGTCCATCACCAACCCAGGGGTTGTACCCAGAGCTCCTCTAGTGTGTCCCAGACCTCTGCCATCTTGAATACAGAGGTGTGAGGGCACAATGGAGGCCTCTGAGTGGCCAGTGCCAGAAAGTGATGTTAGAGACCCCTCCTGATAGGTGCTTACCTCACTAGGTGTCCAATGCTCCTCCGAGGGCTATTTAAGGTCTCTCCTGTGGGCTTTTCCTCAGATAACGACTTGCAAGAATTCACCAGAGTTCCTATGCATCTCCTTCTTTGACTTCTGCCACTGACTGTTCCAGGACACCTGCAAAACCGTAACAAAGTAGCAAGAAGACTACCAGTGACATTGTAGCGCCTAATCCTGCCTGCTTTCTCAACTGTTTCCTGGTGGTGCCTGCTCTGGGGGCTGTCTGCCTTCACCCTGCACTGGAAGCCACGAAGAAATCTCCTGTGGGTTGACAGAGCCTTCCCCCTGCTCCAGCAGGCACCAAACTTCAGCATCACCGGAACTCTGGGACCCCTCTCATCCTGACGAGCGTGGCCTCTGGAACACAGATAGTGGACCCATGTGACTCGGACTGGCCAGTGGTCCAACTGTCCAAATTTGAAGGAGGTAAGTCCTTGCCTCCTCTCTCCAGACAGTAATCCTGTGTACTGCATGAACTGCAGCTGCTAGGGCGTCTGTGCACTTTGGGTAGGAATCCTTCATGTACAGCCTAGCCCAGGTCCCCAGCACTCCGTCCTGCATTGCTCTCCTCGCTGAGTTGACCACCAGCTTTGTGGGACCCTCTTTTGTAGGGTTAAGATGACCACTGTGCTCAGTCTTCAATGTTCAAGTTCTTCTGCGGGTGCTGCCTTCTTGTGCGTGGGCTCTCTGTGTTGCT
Source organism: Pleurodeles waltl (assembly GCF_031143425.1). Lineage (NCBI taxonomy): Eukaryota > Metazoa > Chordata > Amphibia > Caudata > Salamandridae > Pleurodeles > Pleurodeles waltl. The sequence continues at coordinate 1,531,804,146 of NC_090444.1, forward strand.
GGGAGCCCCCTCTGACTCCTCTTCCAAGTGGTGACCTCCTGGTCTTTCCTGGGCTGGGGCAGGACTCTTTTTCTTTGGCTGTGACCATTGCAGCTAGCAAGGCTTGTTTGCAGTCTTTCTCCAAAGAAACACTGCTGCGTCCTCCAGCATTCCTTGGGACATCTTCTGCACAAAGGAGAAGTTCTTAGCACCTTTTGTTGTTACAGAATCTTGTGCTTCTTACATCCGGAGGCAGCCATTTTGCACCTTCATCCGGGGTTTAGTGGGCTCCTGGCCCCCGGACACTTTTGTGACTCTTGGACTTGTTCCTCTTCCTTTACAGGTCCTCAGGTCCAGGATTCCATCTTCAGTGCTTTGCAGTCTGTTGTGGTCTTTGCAGAATCTCCTATCACAAGTTTAGTGCGTTTCTGGGGAAGTAGTGTCACTTTACTCCTACTTTTCAGGGTCTTGGGGTTGGGTATCTTGGACACCCTTAGTGTTGTCTTACACTCCCAGAGACCCTCTACACACTACACTAGGCCTGGGGTCCCCAAGTGGTTCGCATTCCACTGTCTTAGTCTATGGTTTGTGTTGTCCCTAGGCCTATTGCATCCTATTGTGTTGTATTTTACAGTGTTTGCACTACTTTTCTAACTGTTTACTTACCTGATTTTGGTTTGTGTTTATATTTTGTGTATTTTACTTACCTCCTAAGGGAATATATCCTCTGAGATATTTTTGGCACATTGTCACTAAAATAAAGTACCTTTATTTTTAGTAACTCTGAGTATTGTGATTCTTATGATATAGTGCTATATCATACAAGTGGTATAGTAGGAGCTTTGCATGCCTCCTAGTTCAGCCTAATCTGCTCTGCTATAGCTACCGCTATCATCCTTAGCTGCTAGAACACTACTAATCTACTAATAAGGGATAACTGGACCTGGCGCAAGGTGTAAGTACCATCAGGTACCCACTATAAGCCAGGCCAGCCTCCTACAATACCTTTTACACATTCAAGGGTAACACTATTCCTTTATATTGTATACTACTTGTGGTCCATTCAAATCTCAACACTCTGATTGCCTGCTCATGTTCTTCAATTTATTATTCCACACTTATTTTCATGGATTTACAATGGTTGACCTTAAATGTAATGCTGTTTGAAATTCCTCTAATAATTTGGCAAAGAAGCCTGAGGAGTCAGGTAGCCCAGCACATTGTCAGCAAACAAACTGACAATAATCTGCTTCTCTGCAACAGACATTCCTGTGATGTCTGCAGTGGAAAATAGATTGCACCAGCAGACAACCTGTCTTGAGTCTCTAGTTAATGTTGTAGGATCTGAATCTTGGGATCTTGCAGACACTTTGGATTTGGAAACAATGTTTTTTTAAAGTGTGTTTTGTTAACTTTCGGTCAGAGTTTGACAATGTTCATCATGAACACTTATCAGTAAATGTGGCCAAACTTGGTATAAATAAATACATTTTCCCTTGATTAAACTATTCCTCAATGATGGTCCAATTGAATAACGATGACAACTTGTTGGAAATTGGGTTATTGGCAGTGGTAACTATGAACCTACCACTGGCACTAAGGCCACTAAATATAGGTTCAGTACAGGTCCCAGTAAATTAGCCCCTTGCTCAACCCTTGGTAGCTATAACCAAGCAGCAGGCCTAACTTAGGAGACAAGAGTGTAAAGCATTCAAAAACACCAATACAATAAATAAGTGATACACAACACACAATAAAAATCCCACACCAATTTATGAAAATAGGTTATATTTTAATGAATAAATAGACACCAAAACAACAAAAATCCAATGCAGGGAACCAGAGATATGAATTTTAAAAGAATAAACACTTTCTAGCGCTTGGAAACACAAAGTGCCAACTTTACCAAAATTCTCCAAACTTCAGGAGCTGTTTCCTGAAGTCCTCCTTGCAGGTACATAAGGTCCAAAACACAAGTCCAAGGGTCTGGAATCCCCAGGTGGGTCCTTGGAACCGGAGATATGAATTGTTTTAAAGAATAAAAACTTCCTAGTGCTGAGAAACACAAAGCACCAATTTTACCAAAATTCTCCAAACTTCTCTAATCTTCAGGAGTTGTTTCCTGAAGTCCTCCTTGAAGGTACAGAGGGTCCAAAACACAAATCCAAGGGTCCAGAATCTCCCAGATGGTCCTTGCAAAGTGGGACCACAATTCCCACAATGCACCTGACCAAATTCTTAAAAGTCCACTGGATGCACTCTAGGCTGGGGACTTTTGCTGGGGATGATGCAAGTGAAGCTCTGTTAACCTGTAGGTGCAGAGAGCCCACTCCTGAGTCCTTCTTGAAGCAAGGCACCGTCCCCAGGGCTGTAGTACCAGATTGTGCAGCAGGCACAGTTCACCCAGAAGTGTAGGCCAAGGGTACAGATCTAGATTCCAGCAGGGCAGTCTTTCTTTCTCTTGTAGTTTCAGGCAGCAAATCTGAGAGGCTATGCACCTCTCACATATGTATTCCCAGCTCCTGGGCATCAGGAAGGAGGGCGCCCAACCAATAGAATGCAGAGTGACCCCCAGATGCATGACCACTTCCTACAATCCTGCAAAGTGTGGCATATTCCTGCCACAGAAAGCACCATTTTCCAAAATCCATAATCTCTGAAACTAAGAGCTGACTAAACCATCCTCCTGTGTGGCTCATTTCCATAGCTCTCCTCCTTCTAACATCTGTAAATTCCTTCCTTAAGCCTGGTATCTGGCTGAGGGGTCCAGAAGGTGGGGGTTAGGTGATCTGGCATTCTCTCCTGTCTTGCTCTTCTTTGAGGCTGTATGTTTTATTATCCCTCCCCCTGCTCATGCATCCCGGTGTAGCCCCCGAGCTGCCTTTCACTGGATATGCTCTCCCCTGGACAGCCACTTATCACTTAATCAAGCAGCTCTGCTAATCCTATTAGCATTGACCAATCAGAGAGGACAGTCAGAAGGCTGGATTTTGGGTTACAGAAATAAAAGCCTTATAACTTATTTTCTGTACAAGTTGTGATACATTCACCAATGTCAAATTGCTGGATTTATCAAAACAAATCTTTTAAGCCCTTGAATTACTTTTCTGCACTTTTCCGTACTATTATTACCATGAAATACAATATAGCATTGATAGTATATGAAGACCAGTATCTATAGTAGTGGGAAATGAAATGATCAGTTTTTCCCTTACCCAGGTTTATAAAACATCTTTTATAAGAACCCTGCTTATGGTTACATGACCCCCACCCCTAGGATACCTAGGAGAGATCCTGGGGTTACCTAATATGTGCAAATAAGGTAGGTAATCAGATTTAAAGTGCCTACAGCACCAAAGTGGAATTGGGACACAATCTGCATGTAAATGCAGTCTGCTGCATTTTAAAATGACAGGAAACCTCCAGCAGTGCCTGCAAGCAAAGGGCAGCAATTCTGCTGGGTCTCTACTTCCATGCCCTATTATGTATGAAGGTCTTATTGGTAGTTGGCACCCCCTTGCCACATTGTTTACTAGGGACCTACAGGGGCTGTCATGCAAATGGTAGGAATGTAACTTTTAAAGACAGGCTGCAAGGCAGGTCTGCATTTAAAAGGACAGGAAGCACACAGCAGTGCACACATGCAAGTGCTGAAATTCTGCTGGGCCTCTAATCTCCTTGCACTATTATATAGGGGCTTATAGGGAGATTGTACACCCTTGCCCCATTATATACTAGGGACTTACAGGGTCTGTCAGGACAATCGAAAGGGTACCGTAATACCTAGTGTACTCTACTACAAGTGTGTGTTTAAACATAGCACTGGCCTGGTTCTGGCTAACAGAGTCCAGGGCACAGTCAGAGTCAGTTATCATCAGCACCAGTCAGCAACAAAAAAAGGGGATGAACAGGTCAAAAAGATGACTTTGCAACACAAATATATAGGTCAGATCCTGCTACACAATGGTCTAAAGCATCTGTGTTTTTGCCCTATTTCTTAAGCCGCTGTTATGCAGACCTTCCACTGACCCTTTTAAAGTGTGTACTCCCACCCCCAGAAACTCTGAATAAGCATTTGAATATACCACTTTTTAAGGCAGCTTTTGCACTATCAATTGGATCACTTCTGACTATTGCAAAATATAATGAGATCATGATTAATGACAATGAGTCTTAAATATTGACTTTTTGGAGGAAAAAGTCCATCTATAGTTGGTACTAAAGGGATATAAATAAGTACACTTTGGCCCTTATTCAAAGATATGTGAATTGATAACCCCAACATTGAAATGGTAATGAATAATGGATTTACTTCTTTTAAGAAATTGTGATGGTGGTCTGTCAGCTGTATCTCAAATAAAGGTATGTAACCAAAATATACTAACTGAATCACTTAATGGATGTCCATCTTTTGTACTGAATTTTGATTCTAGTTTTAAAACTTTTGAAGAGAAGTAGCAAAAGAAAGCTGATGAACGTGTGTGTGGTATTACAATGCATGTTTATAATTACTATAGTGACTTTTAGTACAAAACCTTGGTTAATTTATTAGAATGTAAAGATGAGTTGGGTATGTCTACTTTTCTTGTGTTTGTTATAAATCCATTATTAGGTTGCATGTTATCTGTGATGCGAATGGGTCTGCTTTAGCATTGTATCATCAACCTAATATGAAGATTTGTACCGAGGATTCAAATAAAAACCTGGGATAATCAGCATACACATTAACAGTGGTTCCTGAACTAAATCAAGAATAACTCTCCACTTCCTTCTCCCTTTTAAACCTATGCACAAAGGAGAAAATCTGAGAAGAGAAAGAAGAATAATGCCCTTTTTGGATGAATTTCTTCATGGAGAGGACTACAGGAATGTACATCTTTGGGCACTGTTGGAGCCAGTTTCACCTGCCTTCTCACTCCATCTGGGGAACAGTCAAGAGGGGATTGTTGCTAACCCTGGAGGAGTGGGTTCCTGTAGATGCTTATAGGCCAGTTACACCTCGAACTACCATTACAAGGGGCACGCCAGACTTCTGCAAGACATACTGGTGCTATACAAGTGCCCCAGATGCCGTTGGATTCGGGAGTGCAGACATGAAGTATGATCTGCCTTGAAAGCTAGAGGGTATTGCTAGTTGAAGATCTTGTATCAAAGAGACCACAATGAATTTAAGAGGCAGGAGAGCGGATCTCTTAACAAAAACTCCTAGAGAGTGCCGCACCTTGGTTACCCAAGGACGCTGAAATGATGAAAGCTTTATAGCTTTCCATGGTTCAGAATACATTCCATAGGAAACAACAAGAGCGATAGAGGACTATTAAGTTTTAGAGCATACTGTGATCAAGAAAATCTTCATGCTCACAAGTGGGGCCGGAGAGCTACATCCTACCAGTGCAAGCCAAAGAGATTCTAATCTCCTGTGCAAAAAGAGAGGGAGAAGCAAAAGAGAGAACTATAGTTTAAGCCTATATTGGCACCCACAGACAGTGTGCCACCCGAGCAGAAAGCCTGCCTAATCATGCTGGATTGGGCTCTCGTGTGGCGCTTTTGATAACAGACTAAGGGGGTTATTACAACTTTGGAGGAGGTGTTAATCCGTCCCAAAAGTGACGGTAAAGTGACGGATATACCACCAGCCGTATTACGAGTTCCATAGGATATAATGGACTCGTAATAAGGCTGGTGGTGTATCCGTCACTTTACCGTCACTTTTGGGACGGATTAACACCTCCTCCAAAGTTGTAATAAGCCCCTAAGTGCCCCTCAGAGTAGAAGGGGCCGACGCAGGTGAGGATGCAAACCATTAAAGTGAAAACAGAACTCCAATACTGGAGAGGGTCCAAAGTCACTATTCTCCTGTATTAAATGCCTTATTCATGAGATGGGGGACTTGACCAGAGGACAGGGACCCACGTCCTCTAGAAAGAGTATACAGTACAAGCAGAAGGTAAAGTCCAACTCAAGAGGTTCTTGAAGTTGTCAAGTTAAAAAATGATTTCATTGTTGGACAGGAGTTATAATTCCAAATACTCAAAGAGTCAATTATTTACGAAACAAAAGGCAAAATCCAAAATCCAAAATGATGACAAGAGAAGGGAGGATCAGCCAACACGTGTTTCGCCCCCTCTGGCTATATATAAGCCGGGGCTTTCTCAAGGCTGAAAAAGAAGAGAAAAATCTAATTCTCTGGTAGAGTTGATCATGTAAGAAGGAAAAGATAAGATACCATCAAAAGCACCACCAAATGGTGAGCAAAAAAGAATCCTGTGCGAAGTAGTTTCTGATGTGATATTCCAGAATGGGAAGATTCTTGAACCCATGCATGATAGGAATTAGTAGGTGATTAGGGTGGGATTCAAGGCTTAGAAGTCCATAGGAATCAGGAAAAAGAAACAATGGAAGGTCAAAGGTGCTACAAAGTCTGTGATGTTAAAAAATCTGTGATATTGAAAAGGAGAAAATCTGTAATTGCAGCGCGGATAAATTTAAATCCAGGCGGAAACCAGAAGATCACTCAACTAATATTATAATCACTCAGGTTTTTGAAGAGATTAAAGTGAAGAAAAGGTTTAAGGTAATTTAGCGTATAGTACCCAAGTCCGGAGAGATCGGAAAATGCCCCAAAATAAACCAATGCTTGAAAGTGAGAAATGGTGATAAAAGAGTACTGAGATATTAACAAACATACCATGAAAAGTAAGGCAAACATTTATAATTTGGATACTGAGTTAGTCATATTCTGTCAAAAAACAATAGTCAATTGTGGAGACATACTAAGCTTTGAAAGAGAATGTTAGAAAGCTGGTAACGATAATATCAACTGTGGTACAAATGATTGACTAGTTAAAGAAATACATGCAAGTTACATTTAGCCGTTTTAACAAAACAGTTAATATTCACGAAGTTAATAAATCAGAGAAACCACCTTTTGAAAGTAAACTGTGTTGAGAGATTAAAAGAGAACCAATCTCAGAGAGACAGCCTAAGATTAAGCTTGGCAAATGTCAACATGTTCACTTTACAGTTCCTGGAAAACGAAAAGAGAAAAGAACAGAAAGCCTTATGTTATTTACATTAGCCAAAAGTGCCATTCATGATCTTTGTTGAGACCATTATTAACTGTATCATATTTAATTATTAGACGGCTCTCTTCTTGGCGTAATCGCAGTGATGTGTTGCCATCTCTCTGAGATGTATATGCTAGAGTTATTGTTTTGTTTTGTTGTACTTTTGATGTTTGCCATATTGCTGTTCTCAATTGCTTCATTCCTGTTTTCATTAGCTAGTTGCCCTCTTATTTGCCAGCAGTCTCTTATAGGTTTCTTCTATCTTTATTCAATATAACTTTTTGGCCCTTTCCCCTCTTTTCTTGTTCCTTGTTTTTGTTTCTCTTTCCACGCATTTCACCATCTTTTTGATAAATTTACCTCGCCTTTAATAATGTTCTATTAACTTTCACTTATGACTTTCACCGAGCATTAGACCATTATAAAACATGGCAGTACTTGGTTCCCAAAAGACGGTGTTATCCGTCTTGATGATTTATTCAGCCACTCCAAGATGGCAGCTGTTTTCCTTTCTGTTCACAATGATGGCGCACCCCGCCCTGAAGACCGCCAGTCCGTCTTTTATCTTTATTTCAAACATTCAGCCACAGGTACTTTAACTCGACCTTGACGCTTACGCGTCCGTCCCGTTTTCTCAGATTTTTGCCACTTGCCTGCGGCGTTCCGGTTTCGTGTACCCCAAAGGTAAGGATGGGAGTACTGCTGCTACATGTATTATGACTTATCAACATGCGGAGCCTTCGCTTACTTTATTTAGCTTCCAATATTGGTTCTCTTTTAATCTCTCAACACAGTTTACTTTCAAAAGGTGGTCTCTCTGATTTATTAACTTCGTGAATATTAAAAGCTTAGTATGTCTCAACAATTGACTATTGTTTTTTTACAGAATATGACTAACTCAGTATCCAAATTATAAATGTTTGCCTTACTTTTCATGGTATGTTTGTTAATATCTCAGTACTCTTTTATCACCATTTCTCACTTTCAAGCATTGGTTTATTTTGGGGCATTTTCCGATCTCTCCGGACTTGGGTACTATACGCTAAATTACCTTAAACCTTTTTTTCCCTTTAATCTCTTCTAAAACCTGAGTGATTATAATATTAGTTGAGTGATCTTCTGGTTTCCGCCTGGATTTAAATTTATCTGCGCTGCAATTACAGATTTTCTCCTTTTCAATATCACAGATTTTTTAACATCACAGACTTTGTAGCACGATTGACCTTCCATTGTTTCTTTTTCCTGATTCCTATGGACTTCTAAGCCTTGAATCCCACCCTAATCACCTACTAACACCTATCATGCATGGGTTCAAGAATCTTCCCATTCTGGAATATCACATCAGAAACTACTTCGCACGGGATTCTTTTTTGCTCACCATTTGGTGGTGCTTTTGATGGTATCTTATCTTTTCCTTCTTACATGATCAACTCTACCAGAGAATTTGATTTTTCTCTTTTTTTTCAGCCTTGAGAAAGCCCCAGCTTATATATAGCCAGAGGGGGCGAAACACGTGTTGGCTGATCCTCCCTTCTCTTGTCATCATTTTGGATTTTGGATTTTGCCTTTTGTTTCGTAAATAAGTGACTCTTTGAGTATTTGGAATTATAACGCCTGTACAACAATGAAGTACATTTTTAACTTGACAACTTCAAGAACCTCTTGAGTGGGACTTTACCTTCTGCTTGTACGAGGATGCAAACCAACATGAAAAAATAAAAATGTTACTTACAGCCCACTTCTAGGAGACATAAGAAAACTGCCTGTGGGTAAAGGAGCCCCCAACAGCCCTCGGAACACTAGATAGATTTGCATATATGCTTCTGAAAGTTTACCCCAGTGGGGTCATAGTGCAACCAACAAACTGAAGTAGCTCTGGGAGATGAAGAGAGAACAACAGGCACACACAGAAGCCCGGCTTTGCCTTTGGTGACTGCACACCACATCAACAAGAATGCAGAAAGAGTGATCCGGGGAAAGTTTATACTGATTTGGATTCATTCATGAACCCTGGCCATTTGTGTAGAGGCTCCAGGTTGTATGCAGCTGTCTTGATTGGTTCTGTGTTTTTTTTTTCAGCAATCTTGGTTAAATGTACACAAAAGACTCCTATTACTTAAATGGTCAATGTTCTTTAACTTTTTTAACATGCAGGTTTGTCAAACAGTGCAAAGCTGTTAAAGAAACAAAAATACCTTTCCTTTGGAAAGTATGGTGTAACTGTAAGTACACTACCAGTGGCATATTTACATTCTGGATAGTTATGGTTCAGCTACATTTTAAAATAAATGAGAATGCACTCTTTTTGCTTTCACTTTTGGCCCCCAACAATGGCTCTGCATCACATTTGGCAATCATTTATTGTTGTCAACTAAGGTCTGGCCTGGCACATTTTGTGCAGTTCTTTGCTGGGGAAAAATAGTTAAGAGGAAGGTAAAAACAATGTGTGTTTTCATTTCAGCTGCTGTTAGACCCGGCATCCTTGATGTGGTATGTCAACAAATGTTTGCCCTCACCCCTCCGGTTTGCTGATTCTTTTGCCTTTTTACTTATTTGTGAACCCTAAGGTAGGGCAGAAGGCTCATAAGGCAAGGTGTATTGCATTTAAAAGGTAGGACATTCTTCCTTAAGTTTTACATGTCATAGCTGTGAAAAACTCCTAAATCAGTTTTGACTGTTGTAAGGCCTATCCCCACCCATTGACTTACATGGGGTTACCTATTTGCATTTAATACATGCTAACATCAGAAGGGGAGCCGGTAGAGAGATGCTGTGTACACTTCAATTGGTTGTAATTTTAAATCATCTCTAAATGTAAAGTACAATTTAAGTCACAATTCTGAAAATAAAGATTTTAGAACATTGGCATTTTCTTGTCCCAACCTACTGTGTCTTTCTATCAGTGTCCTGGGTTAGATGACTGTAAATGGCTCTGCTGTTGGAGTTTGTGTATTGCTCCTGACAGTGAGCTAAAGGTTTCTAGGGTATGGGCAGGATGGTCCTTCCTGACAGGGAGTCTGGGAAGAGGCTATACCCAGCCCTGGTTACACTTTGAAGGCCTTTGTATATAGCACACACAAAGGAACCTGTTTGGAGACTCAATCAGTGGAACTTTCCAGAAACAACAACATGTTTGGAGTCCTCACACACAAAGACTGACACTAAAATTGGACCTGCAGAGCCACTCATCAGAACACTCCTGGACCTGTGGAAGATTCAGAAGGACTGCCTTGCACCAAAAGAAAAGGACAGCCTTGCTGCTTGAGGCGCTGCCTTTCTGTACAATGAAGGAAGTCTGGACCTGCTTGCCTCAATTCCAGGCCACCCAGAGTGACTCCAAGGGTAAGTTGGTCGACCTCCTTTGTGAGCTAAAGGAACAAAAGCGTCAGAGGCCTCCCATTAACTGCCCCATTGACCAGCTGCACCTGGACTTTTCTGGACCTGCCTGAGGTGCTTAACAGGTTCTGACCATTTGGCTTGCATCAGTGGAAGCTCCTCCAAGAACAAAAGAGGAAAGATTCTGAGATTGGCCTCCTCACAAGTGCAAATCGGCCAGTTTGCACCGAAACTCTGCTGTCAGTGATGACTGCCAACATGACATTTTAGCAACAACACTTAACTTGCTCTTCATGCTGAAAGCTTCCTCATCATGGTCTCCTCCATCGAAAATGGAATTTTTAGCTCTCGACTTAAGAAAGGCAGCATTTCAATGGGACCCACTTGGTCCCTGTATCTGGTCTCCACTCCATCTTGGTCAGCCTGCATTTTGAGACTATCCCCCGATCTGTCATGACCAGATGACCATGAGCAGGGCTTTTGGGCTTTTAAGTGCTATTTCACTGACTTCAACATGTAATATCTCCAGTGCTCCTGATTGGATTTTTGTTGTTCTTGTATCAGTTTATTTATTAAATGTACTCTCTTTTTCTACATTGCTTAGAGCTTTTACTTTTGTGTATTTTCACTTCATTACTATTTGTGTGCCACATAGATACTTTACATGTTACTTCTAAGTTAATTTGACTGCTTTTTGACAAAGTACCATAGGCCTCAGCACAGGATAATTTAGTTACTTTTTGTGATTCACCCTGAGAAGTTTTCTTATTAATAATTATGTCAAAGAAGATGTCATGAGTGATGTAAAATATGGGGTAATTAGCAGTGCATAGCGAGAGGGCTAGTTATAGTTAACTTAGAGCACAAGTTATAATTACTCAAGATAACTGTGAATATTGTGCTTTAAAGATTAAAATGTTGCATTGTTAAAGAACATTTCACTATAACATTACTGAGATGTTTATTCCCAGTGAATTTCTAGGTTTTTCATAACATTAAATAATGTTCTATTACTATATGTAAAGCCAGCCCCTAGCTATGCACTGCCTGTGCCCAGACCCTGTGGCCAACCTACCTCACGCACCCAATCCTGAACTGTGCCTTGAGTCCCAAGAGGTTCGCCTGTTGAAAGGCCCTGTGGCCAACCCTTCTGCAGATAGCCAGGACCAAGGGCCTCATTACGAGGCTGGTGGTCCAACGGCTGCCAGCCTCACAGTGACAGTCGGACTGCCGCAGCTGTGGTGGTCTAACTGCCACATTACAGCTCTGGTGGTCAGAATACCAGGGTACCGCCGTCCCCTTCTGAAACATGGTTCCTGATGGTCTGACGGCGGTCTGAGTTGTACTCAGCCAGGGTGGTGCTGAGTTCAGTGCCATCTGGCTGAATACAAATCTACTTACTGTTTGCCTTTCCATGGCAGTCTGACCACTGTGGAAAGGTTGACTGTAAGCCAATGCTGCCCTCCCCCCTGCCGAGGACCATTGGAATGCACACTGCCTGCTTTGCACTCCCCCTTCTGATGATGCTGGGGGGTGCCCTGTATGATGTCTTTGACCTCGGCTCCATATGGAGCCAAGGCTAATGCCGCCACCCAGTTTCCACTGGACTGACCAGTGGAAACCTTCTCCTTTCTAATACATTTTGGTACCAATAGATGGGATGCCTGAATCCTTTTTTTAGACTCCAGAAGGGGGTCCACATGTCCACTCAATACAAGTTATAGTTACCTTAGGGCACTAGTTGTAGTGAATAGAGATATCTATCTAAGGGTAGGGGTATATGCGGTCCACCTCCCTTAGGCAATAATTGCCCTGGGGACCCTATCCACTGAGGCTTTCTTTAAAAAAAAATGGCCTTGTTCCCATGTTTCAAAAAGGGGAAGGAGCATATGGTCTCCTTCCACGAGACACAATGAGACCCTAGGGACATATATCCCAGGATCAATATGTTAAAAAAGGGGAGAAGGGCCATGCATCCTACCTCCCTGAGCCCCTTAAGGCCTAAGGGATCCATCCCCCACTGCCAATGTTTTAAAAAAGCATAGGGTCTGTGTGTTTGTCCCTCCCCGAGCCTCAATAAGGCTCTGAGGAATACATCCCCTGGGGCCAATATTTGGAATAAGGGGAGTAAGGCCACACAGCCATACTCCCTGATCATCTTAAGGCCCAGGGGACCCTTTCTGTGGGGAGCCAATGTTTTAAAAAGGGGAGGGGCATGCAGCCCCAATGCCTCATTGGGGTCTCGGGGACCCCATCCCCTGGGTCCAGAGGTGGATGCCCCGCTGTCCACCCAGTCACCCACTGCAAACTATGTTGGGGCTCTAGGGAGAGCCCAAAGGCCCCCAAGGCCCTGCTGGTCTCCCACATGCAACCGTTCTGGGTGCAGTGGGAGCTGGCATTGCTCCAGGCAGGTGTAATCTATGTTTTTAAGCATTTATGCCATTGAAACAAATGCCCACTCCCATCCAATAGGGGCATTTTTGCAGCTCCCATTGGGTGGGAGCAGGCAAGTCTCTGCCCATGCTCCTGTGGGTATTGCAACTGTGTCTCTGGACAGGAATCTTGGGACACAGTTAGTGGAGCTGGGCCCTGAGGGATGGGGTCAGTGGAATGGTGCACAGTGGAATGGTGTACAATGGTGTAGCATAGAGTGGAGTGTTGTACAGAGGAGTGGGATATAGTCGAGTGGAGTAGAATGGAGTGGTGTAGAGTGGAGTGGAGTATCATAAAGTAGAGTAGAGTAGAGTAGAATGGAGTGGCATTACATACAGTAAACTGTTATATGGTGTAGTGGACAATTGTATAGTACAGTGGCATGAAGTGTACTAGAGTGGAAAGTTGTAGTGTGGAGTTTACTAAATTGTTATAAACTAGAGTGGCATCCTGTACAGCACAGTGATGTGGTGTGCTGAAGAGTGTTGGAAAGCATTGTAGAGTGGTGTAGAGTGGTGTACACTGAGGTGAAGGGGCATACAGTAGAGTAGAGGGCTATACAGTGTAGCGTAAGGGGCATAGAGTGGAGTACAGTGTTGTATAGTGTCACAGAGGGTAGTAGAGGTTTGTGGAATGGAGTTGCATAGAGTGGAGAAGAGTGTGGTCCAGTGGGGCGGTTTACAGTGGCGTGTTGTACAGTGCCATAGAATGGGGTAAAGTCTTTTGCAGTGGAGTAGAGGGTAGTGGAGTCCAGTGGAGCAGCATAGCATAGAGAGGACTAGCATGTTCTAGAATACAGTGGCATGGAGTTGAATAGACTGGAGTGGCTTAGTAAACAGTGGAGTAAAGTGTTGTGCAGTGGAGTAGTGTGTGGTACAGTGGAGAACACGGATGTGTTGTAGAGTGATGGAAAGTGTTGCAGAGTGGAGTTTCACAGTATGGATGAAAGTGCTGCTCAGCACCGTGGCCTAGAGTACAGAAGAGTGTGGAACAATATGGTAGAGTTGAGTGCGATAGACTGTTGTACAGTTGAGTGTCATAGACTGCAGTAGTGGAGTACAGTGGAGTACCGCAGAATACGTTAGTTAGGGTGGAGCGGCATAAAATGAGTTTTGTAGATTGCCATAGAGTGGAGTGGAGTGTTTTAAAGTGATGTAGAATAAAGTAGAGTGTTGCACAATGTCATTGAGAGGAGTGCATTTTTATGAAGTGTAGTGCTATAAAGTGGAGTATAGTCTGGTACAGTGGAGGAACATATTACCTGATTTAGATCATGGCGGTCGCAATGCCAAGCCTCGCCAGAAGCAGACCCAAGAAGACGGCCAAGTCAAATGTTTTCTGCACGCCATATTTAAATGTATTACGGCTCCGCCAAAGACCCCACCAAGAGAGTGCTCTTTCTATCTGTCAGGCAGGTGGGTTCCCACTAGCCATATTTACATGTTAAAGGGGGTGTACTGGCTGTGGTTAGCTGATGAAGGGAGGACATCGCTGGACCCAATGGACATCGAACAACGCCATTGGCCATAGAATAGAGGTAAGTCACGCAGATACGAACTCTACCCTTCACATATACATCCCCCTGCATCACAAACGACACAACATAAACAGCATTATTCATTGCCATTATACCACAACACCTGCATGCCACAAATACACATACACGTACATCTATCACACAGCATATACACTAGTGACACTGCACCCACTCAAGACACAATCACAGCAAACAACACACTCATCTACAAAAACACACACACATAATCACAACTACACACATCACAACAGTGGCTGTCACGAAACAACATGCACCTGAGTTTTCAACACAGCAATGCAACACACAGCACAGCAAACACAACAACATCCATCCCATATGCAAGTGGCACATATTCCGGCACAAACACATCACCCACTACACCTCCCTCCACCTCACCCAGCCAATCACATCTCATTCACATATACACATACTGTCTGGTACACACAACTCAAGCACAACATGACAGGTACAGGTCCCCTTGCAATGCGCACGCATTGGCACAATTGACAAGTGTGAATGTACCGTCACTGTGGTGCCAGCATTCACTTCGCAATGAATACTGACACCATAAGGACAGCTGTGTATGTTTTTGACATGTGTTGTGTAGCAGTGTGTCTTCGCCAGTGTCTGACCCACCTGTGTCTCCGACATATGCATGTCAAAGTAAATTAAAAAATTAGGGTAACATGTATATGTCTGCTGTGGTCCCATACACATGTGCAGTGACCTCCCCAGTGTACACAGCCAATGAGGATTTCTGACCTTTGTGCCCAGTGAAGGATGTGATGTTTTCTCTGGGGGTCCTGTGACAGCAGCTATGGACAGTCCTGTCCAGTTCTGTCCAGCCAGAAACAGAAGCGGAATTAGGAGAAAAGGTGACTTTTCACCCCCTTTTTCCCAGAATCTGCCAAGTGAAAAGTGAAGGTCGGGCCTTCACTTTTTGCTTGGGGGTATGGCACATCCAAATCTGCTTGGTGGTAAGTGTGACTGGAGAACCACTGTCAGCCACACTTTCCTTTGGAGCTATGGATAAAGATGGGAATGCTTTGTGGAGTCGACTGGACTCTGGTGAGTTAAAGTCTATGGAACCTTCAACATCTAAATACAGCCCTTAGACTGTTGTTGAGCGAAGTATAATGTTTTTGCACGAGGGGAGTTGAGTTTGCTAGAGTGGAGTGCCATAGAATGAAGTAGTGTACATTGGAGTGGTGTACAATGGAGACACGTACAGTGCAAAAGCGTACAGTAGAGTGGCATCGAGTGGATTGGCATAGAGTGGATACCATAGAGTGGAGTTGCATACAGTGGAATAGCATAGAGTACAGTGTTGTAGAGGTGTAGTGGCATACAGTGGAGGGGCATTAACTGCAGTGGCATAGAATGGAATGGAGTATAGAGGGATGGCATATAGTGAAGTGTTACATATTAGAGTGGTGTAGAGTGTAGTGACGTGCAGTGAAATACCATAAATTGGAGTGGTACGCAGGGGAATGGCACGCAGTGGAAAACTGTACAGTTACATGACAGAGTGAAGCGGCATACAGTCGAATAGCATACATTATAATGGTATACAATGAAATCTTGAACACTGAAGTAATGTAAAGTGGACTGGTGCAGATTGGAATAACGTATAGTGGAGTGGCCTAGAGTTTTGTGGTGTACAGTGGGTTGGGGCAGAGTAGAATGGGGTATAATACAGTAGTATAAAGTAGAATAGCCTACAGTGGATTGGCGTACGGTAGAGTGGGGTAGAGTGGAGTGGCATAGAGTTGAATAGCATAGAGTTGTGTGGCATAGAGTGTACTTTTGTACAGTGAAATAGTGTATAGTGGAATGGCATAGAGTGGAGTGACATTAAGAGAAGTGGCATAGAGTTGAATGGTGTACAGTGGAGTGGTGTAGAGTGGACTAGCATGCAGTAAAAGTGTACAGTGGAGTGACAAAGAGTGACGTGGCATAGAGTGTGGCGTTGTAGAGTGCAATATCATACAGTCAAGTATTGTACAGTGCAGTGGTGTAGAGTAGAACGGCACATAGTGGAGTGAGGTACAGTGTAGTGGCATAAGGTACAGTAGCATAGAGTGGAGTAGCATAAAGAGGACCAGCATACAGTAGAGTGGTGAAGAGTGAAGTAGTATTGAGTGTACTGTGGCATATTTTAATAGTGTATGGTCAAGTAGTGTAGAGTGCAGTGGTGTAGAGTGTAACAGTGTACAGTGTAGGGCAGTAGAGTGCTGTGGCAAAAAGTATAATAGCGTAGAGAGGAGTACATAAATCGGAGTGTGTAAAGTGGAGTGGCATAGAGTGGAATAGCATAGAAGGCAGAGACATAGACTGGAGTGACATAGAGTTGAGAGGCATAGAGTGGATTGGCATAAGCATAGAATAGTGTAGAGTGTAGTGGCATAGAGTAAAGTGTTATAGAGTCAAATACCATAGAGTGGGGCATTGTAAAGTGTAGAGGGTAGAGTGTGGAGGGATAGAGTGTAGAGGTGTACAGTGTAAGAGTTCACCGTGGAGAAGCATAGAGTGGATTGCTAAGAGTGGAGTGGCACACAGTGGAATTGAGTAGATTGTGGTGGTATAGAGTGTAGTAGCATATAGTGGCATGACAAACAGTGGACTAGTACACAGTAGAGTGGTGTAAAGTGTAATAAATGGTGTACAGTGAAGTGTCGTGGAGCAGAGTGGCATATAGTGGAGTGGTATACAGTAGAATAGCGTACAGTGTAGTGGTGTACACTGAAGTTGCATACAGTGGAGTGGCATAGAGTAGAATAGCGTACAGTGGAGTAGCCTAGAGTGAAGGGAAATACAATGGAGTGGCATACACTGGAGTGTCATAAAATTAAGTGGAAGAGAGTGTGATAACGTACAGTGTAGTGGTATAGAGTGGGGTGGTTCAGAGTGGAATGTCTTGAAGTGGATTAGCATAGAGTGGACTGTGGTAGAGTGGAATGGCATAAAGTGGATTCAAGTAGAATGTAGTGTGGTGGAATGACATAGGGGGGACTGTCATAGAGTGTAATAATGTAGAGAAGAGTGAGGTGTCATAAAGTTGAGTGGCATAAAGCAGAGTGTGGTAATTGAAACAGCTGTGGCATAAAAGTGTTTGAACAGATGTAGATTTATTGTGCCAAAAACAAATTTTGAATTTTGGTGGTATGAGTGACTAGTATAAAGTTATGTGTTTTAAAATACTTAGTTATATATTGTCTTGCGGTATGCCACGATTAATTTGCAGTATATTATGTACCTGCATATGACAAGGCAATATGTGATTGACTAGTAGCTATGATTATTGAAATTAAGAGCAGCCATGCTGTTTTCAGCACAGTTTGGCTGCGTTCTGCATTTCACTGCATTCTGGGTTAGGCTCTTAGATATAGGTAAGTGTTATGTTTTGTTGTTGCCTACTATTGGCACTTTATGAAAGTGTTATTAGGTAGAAAAAATGTATTTATAATTTTCAATACATCTTTACAGTAGTTTATGGAGCATAAGTTGTGCTGTAATTTCCTAAAAATAGAAAGTACTATAATACACTACGGCCCTCATTACGACCCTGGCAGTCGGTGATAAAGTGGCGTTAATACAGCCAACAGGCCAGCGGTAATACATGCGGGATTATGACCAAGGCAGAAACAGCTCAAACAGACATGCAGTTTAACACATCGACCGCCAGGGCGGAATCAACAAACACCACGGCGGTAACCGCCAACAGCCAGGCCGAAGACAATGTTTCACCCACAGGAATATGACACACCTATCCACCACCTTTTCCGGGGCAGTACCAACGACATCAAAAGCCTGGTTTAAACATTGCACAGAAGGGAAACGACTCACCTGTGGAGACTCAGGAAACAACCATGCCACCATTGAGCCCGAGTTGCAAGTCTTTCCGATGTTGTTTTACGTCCTGCTCCACTACGAACACCAAAGACGGCGAAGACGACCGCAGTGAGTACAGCCTCCTAGCACACAGGGGAAAGGGGAGAGGAAAAAGAGAGTGACACACACATGCAACATGCAATACCCCCAACATACACACAAGGAGATGCAGTTACAAAACATTTTCACCCCATACCCCTCAGGAATAATGAAAGGACAACTAATATAGAGCAACAATAATGTATTAAGATAAATATAGTTGAAATACATGCATAAAAAATAAAAAATCATATACTTATTTACAATGCGAGGGACACTGACCAGTCTTCAATGTCCGTGGGCCACAGGGCCACATCACAAAGTCCAAGGCCCCACCTCACTCCTGCAATAAAACGGAGAGAACACTGCAGGGGCATCAGGTTGAAAATAGCCAGGCACCTCAGGGGGACAGTGAACGGGGGGCACCTCAGCCGGAAGATGGTACAATGCCACTGGTCCTGGAGGGGGCAACATGCCCATTACTCTGACCTGGAGAGTGCACGGCCACAGTCTCGCAAGTGGGTGACTTGCCCATTGGCTCTGGAGGGGGCAACATGCCCTGTGCTTGGTCCTGGGGAGTACAAGGCCACAGTCTCTCAAGTGGGTGACTTGCCCACTGGCTATGTAGGGGCCAACATGCTCATGACTCTGTCCTGGGGAATGCAAGGCCACAGTCTCTCAAATGAGTGACTTGCCCACTGGCTCTAGAGGGGGCAACATTGCCTATTGCTCTGTCCTGGAGACTGCAAGGCCACAGTCTCTCAAGTGGGTGACTTGCCCACTGGCTCTGGAGGGGGCAACATGCTCTGTGGTTGGTCCTGGGGAGTGCAAGGCCACAGTCTCTGGAGTGGGTGACATGCCCACATGCGCTGGAGGGGGCAAAATGCCCTATGCACTGTCCTGGGGGGTGCAAGGCCACAATCTCTCAAGTGGATGGCTTCTCCACTGGTTCTGGAGTGGGCATTGTGCCCAGTGAGCTTCATCCTTAGGAAGGCTGGGGTGAGTGGAAGGCTTCTCCACTGGTTCTGGAGGAGGCATTGTGTCCAGTGAGCTTCATCCTGGGGAGGATGGGGTGAATGGATGACTTCTCCACTGGTTCTGGAGGGGGCCTTTTGCCCAGTGAGCTTCATCCTGGGGAGGACAGGGTGAGTGGATGTCTTCTCCACTGGTTCTGGAGGGGGCATTGTGCCCAGTGAGCTTCATCCTGGGCAGGATGGGGTGAGTGGATGGCTTCTCCACTGGTTCTGGAGGGGGCATCGTACCCAGTGATGCAGAACTTGGGTAGTGCAAGGTCACAGTCTCTCACACCCACATGATTTGCAGGGGCCAGGCCACACAACAGCCCGAGGACTTAGGACTAAACCCTGTCCACCAGCGGTGATGGCTGTTCAGTGGTGGCAGTGGTGGTGCTGCTGCTGGAGCTGGTAGTTGTGGGGGGTGGCTCCAGCCCATCCCCTGCAGCCTTGGACTGCTGCCCACTGGGGATGCTGCTGATGGTAGCGGTGCTGGCAGTGGCGGGGGGAGGCTCCAGCCCATCCCCTGCAGCCTCAGACAGCTGCATCACCATGGTTGGTGGTGTGGGCTCTGACTGAGTCCCAGCACCAGGCCCATTGCCCTTCCTGCCAGCAGCTGAGGATGGAGCCTTGCTCCTTTTGGCAGCAGCTGGGGATGTCTCCTTGGGCTTCCTTGCAGCAGCTGGGGATGCCTCCTTGCCCTTTCTTGCAGCAGCTGGGGATGGCTCCTCTCCCCTCCTTGCAGCAGCTGGGGGTAGGTCCTTGACCTTCCTTGCCTCACTTGGTGCAGGCACCCTTTCTGTATGACTGCTTGGTGCCCAGGATCCTCTCCCACCTGGAGTAGCTGTGGACACTACTGTGCCCGTGGACTGGGTGGCTGAGGTGCTTGGCTGGGTTTTCGTCAACCTGGCCTGACGTGAGGGACAGGGGGGGCTAGGGGAGAGGTCAATGGTGGAGCAGAAAAGCTTCTTAGGAACATTAGGCTGGGAAGAGGGAGAAGCTTTGGGAGTGGAGGAAGAGGAAGTGGTTGTAGGAGGTGTCTTTCTGCTGTGTTTGGGTGCAGGTGCATGGGCTGGATGCTATTGTGAGGTGGATGGCTGTTGGGTGTCTGAGTGCTTGCGTCTGTGTAATTTGGGTGGAGGGGGGCACAGACACAGTGGGTGAGGACACAGAGGATGTGTGCATGGATGTGGGGGTGGTGACTGCCAGTGAGGTGTGTGCTCTGACAAGTGTGCTGGTGATGATGGTAGTGGTAGTGCATGCATGTGTGAGTGGAGACACTACACAAATCCGCCAGACCAAAGGTCAGTGATAAAGTGGCGGTCTCAAAACCCACACCGTTATGCCAACAGAACAACACCCATCACATTATGACCCACGAATCACCACGGCGGACATTCAACAGCAGTAAACCATTGGTGGTACATACCTCCGCCCTCACAATGGACACTCACAGACAAAACAACACCACATTGGCCAATTCAAACAACACACACCTGACACCCATACACACACCACACCCACACACTCACACACCCACACCACTATAAAACACACACACACACACATTACCCACAACCCTTTACCAATAACTATTGCCGCCAGGAGACTGAGAAGAAGAGCACAGAGACAACTAGGCACACACACCACTCACACCCATACACCCCTCATGCACTCCACATCACACACCCCACCACATTACCCAACACACCCGCACCAACACACATCACACAACACCCATGGCACCACAAAGGCACCACGGTTTCACTGAGGAGGAGTTAAGGGTCATGGTGGAGGAAAACGTCAGGATAGAGCCACAGCTCTTTAGAGCACAGGTGCAGCAGATATCAATAGCAAGGAAGATGGAACTATTTCGGAGAATCGTGGACAGGGTCAACGTCGTGGGACAGCACCCAAGAAAAAGGGATGACATCAAGAAGAGGTGGAACGGCCTACAGGGGAAGGTACTTTCCATTGCAGCAAGACACCAGCTCGCTATACAGAGGACTGTCGGTTGACCTTTACCTCCTCCCCCACAACTCACAGCATGGGAGGAGCAAGTCTTGGCATTACTGCAGCCTGAGGGACCCCATACCTGCATGCCTTCACATCCCCTCACCCTCACTCCCATCACTCTACTCCATCCCACACACTCCAGCATCACATCACACTAATCCCAATGCCAAGCCCTGCATGCAGTACCAATGCATGGACACCCCTCCCAGCCCTGCGTGGACACTCATCACTAAAGCATGCATAGCATAGGTAAACTATCATAACCACTATACACCAACATACACAAGCAAAAGCTGGCAAGAGAACAACAACCATAGAGGGGAAGCTACAGAAGTGCAAATGTCAGACACCTGAAGCATAATACATCATTTACATCCCCACAGGTACCCCAGCCAATGTCACTGGAGAGGAGGTGCCACCACTATCCAGTCCCCCAAAAGAAGAGGCCCACAGTGATGAGAGTAACTCTGGACTTCAGGATCTGGACGATCGACCTGGCCCATCAGGGACCACAGGACAGTCGGTCACCCAGGCCCAGTCACAGACCACCACAAAGCCTCCCCCATCAGGATCCAACACCACAGCACCCACCCAGTGTACCCACTTCTCTGTCCTCAGGACATGTCAATCAACAGTGTGCCCATCTGTACAGGGACCCCAGGCCACACCTCATACCAAAGACAATCAGGGACCTGGGGTCAGTGGCAGTGGGCAGATCGTTCAGGGGAACAGAGGCATAGGCCAACAGGGACACTGGGAGTACTGCTGTGCGCCAGGGGAGGACAGGACCAGTGAACCGACTCTCCAGGAGGCACTTTGAGATTCTGGGAGCCCACCAACACGATGGGCCAGATCCTAGACAATGTGCAGGAGAACAGGAGGCTGCAGAAGGGACAGTATCATGGGATCAGGGAAGACTTACAGGCCATTAACAACACCCTGATCTCCATAGCAGGGGTGCTAGCAGACATGGCCAACATCATGAGGGAGGCAACAGCACACCAGGGGGCTCCAGCCACTAGCCAGTCATCTGAACAGCCCTCCACTTCTGCTGCCAGTAGTGGCCAGGAGGCCCTGCTACAGGACCAACAGGCAACCAGCACCCCTCCCCCTGCAGAAGTTGGACCACCCCACAAACGTTCCCTGCGAACCAGACAGAAGCCAGCGACACTTGCCAAGACCACTGCCAGGAAATGAGACTCTCCTGATTGTCCCCCTTGTGTCCCACTGAGTCACCTTGTCCACCTTGAACTGCCATTGCTCCCCTCCCTATGCCCCCATGGACAATGCAACTGTGGTACAAACAGACTGGAACAATACCCTGGACTTTCCTCGATCATTACCCCATTCCATTGCACTTTCCCATCTATATTTTAGCACTACAACAAACCTTCTTGGAAAAAACTTGACTACTGTTTTTCAAATTTGTATTGATTGAAACAGCTAAGACCATTGCAAATAAATACTACATAGAATGAGCATCAAATAATTGACCTGTAGCTGTCTGTTGTGATCACATCAGGAGAATGTTGGATGCAAATCTTCAAATCTGCAAAATTAATATCCATAGGTAACAGTAAGTAGGGGAAAGAATTGGGTAATGCCAGCATGCCAATGCCACACAGAATACACCAATACTCATAGAAATGTGAATTTGTACTGTCTCACCTGTGTGTCATTGGAATTACTGATGCATCACTGATGTTCTGTTGTCCACATCCTCATCCTCTGCCTCCTCATCCTCACTGTCCTCAGGGTCCACTGCTGCCACAGGGGCATCTCCAGTCTCCTCCTCCTGCAGAAAAGGTATATGGTATCTGTTGGCCAGGTTGTGCCACATACAGCTGCCACTACTATCTGACAGACCTTCTCGGGTATGTAGAACAGGGATCCACCTGTCAGACGGAGGCACCTGAACCTGGCCTTCAGGAGCCAAAGGTCCTTTCAATGATCCTTCTGGTTCACCCATGTGCCTCATTATAAAAAATTTCGGCCCTTGTCCTGGCATTCCTCACGGGGGTCAGCAGCCATGATAGGTATGGGTAACCAGAGTCACCTGCAAATATTGAGGGACAACATTTAGCCACACACTATCCTATATGGCCAACACCATAGGCATACACCAACATATACTGGGTGGGAACCAGGGCTCATCTATTAGCCGCACCCTGTGCCTCTGTAGTTGGGCCATCACGTTTGGGACGCTGCTATTCCTCAGGACAAAGGCATCATGCACCAACCCAGGATACTTAGCATTGACGTGGGAGATGTACTGGTCTGCCAAGCACACCATCTGCACATTCATGGAATGGAAACTCTTACGATTCCCGAACACCTGTTCATTCTGGTGGGGGGGTACAAATGCAATATGTGTTCTCTAAATTTTGAGGATATGTCCCATTGCAGAAGAACCGGCCTTCACAGTGGCCAAACCCTCCACCTGGGGGAAGGCAATGTAGCTGCACATGTGTTTTATCAGGGCAAACAACACTCTTGTTAGCACAATTGAGAACATTGGCTGTGACATTCCTGCTGCCAAGCTCACTGTCACTTGGAAACTTGGAAAGAACCAGTTGCCAGGAAATGGAGCACTGACAGGACTTGCAGAAGAGGAGGGATAACAGTGGGATGACGGAGAGCTGATGTCAGGTCAGGTTCCAATTGGGCACACAGCTCTGTGATTGTGGCCCTGTCCAGTCTACAGGTGAGTATTATGTGCCTGTACTCCAGTGTAGCCAAGTTCACCAGGGGTCTGTATACGGGGGTATATCTCCATCTCCTATTCATCCGCAGCGGTAGGTATCAAAGGGACACAAGAGTGAGTAGGCTGTCACAAACTGAACAATGGAGCCAAAACAGCGCTCCAGAATGTGCTAACATGTTATGGGACAGTTTAATTATTGAGATATGTGCCTAATTATCCTGTGACACAGCAATTATTGATAGGCCTGTTCAGCCCCACTGGACTGGCGACTGCCTGTCCTGTGTATAGGGCCGGGGGAAGTGAGGTAATGCTACTGACGTTGGGTGCCGTGGCAATAGGCGGTCATGAACCGCTGTGCAATTCCTTATTGTTTAAGAGTGGGCCCTATGGGGTACAGTGGCCAATGGTGATCTACGCTGGTGGTGCCGGTATGCACCCCCGTGGACGTGACCACCATTTTCTATCTGATTCCTCACTTGTTTCCTGACCTTCAATAGGAGAGGACCTACACAGCATGTGCTGCTGTGACCTGTGTCTGGAACCTACCATGGCCCGTGTGACCAGGGAAAGGGCCCCAGCCTTCACTTCTGAGGAGTTGGAGCGACTGGTGAATGAGGTCCTACTCCAGTACTGACTGCTGTTTGGGCCTCCGGACCAACAGGTGAGTACACTGTGAGCACGATGCATGTGGCATGAATACATGGAGTTGCATGTGAAGGGCTTGTGTAAGGGGGTGGGTGGATGCCCTCTTGGCGGGGTACATGTTGTGGGCTGGGCTATGTATGTGCCAATGGTGATGCAAACCGGTATGGTGGGCCATTTGTGTGATAAGCACACAGACAGATTAGCATGCACACAAGACAACACCCAAGAGTGGCACAGGCAAACACATGCACCACACTTCATCCTGCGGGCACTCACACAAACACCATTCAGTTGCAGAAACAACAACATCCACTGTTTCCACTGTTTCCCCCTCCTCCTCCTCCTCCACCTCCCACCGTTACATCTACACTCACACCTGCATGCACTGCATCAATATCCACTACCAGCATCATCACCACACCAAGCAGAACACACACCTCACTGGCAGACACCTCCAAAACATCCATGCATGCATCCCCTGTGTCCTCTCCCACCATGTCTGTCCCCCGTTCCTGGAGGACACAAACGCAAGCGCTCATACATCCAACAGCCATCCACCTCACAACAGCATACAGCCCATGCACCTGTACCTACACCCAAATCCAGCAGACATACACCTCCAACAACCACTCCCTCATCCTCCACACCATTTAATCCTCCCTCTTCCTGCCCCAAAGTACCTAAAAAGCTTTTCCTTTCCACGATTGACCTCTTCCCTACCCCTTACCCTGTCCGGCACACATGGGCAGGGTAGCAAGGACCCAGCCCAGCACCTCTGCCAAAAAGTCCATGGGCCCAGTGGTAGCGCCACCTACTCTTGTTGGTAGGGATCCCAGACCAACACTACTGAAGGGGAAGATGCCATCACCAGCTGCAAAGAAGGAGAAGGAGCCTGCACCAGCTGGAAAGAAAGGGAAGAAGCCTGCAACAGCTGAAAAGAAGGGGAAGGAGCCTGCACCAGCTGGAAAGAAAGTAAAGGAGACTGCAACAGTTTGAAAATAGGGGAAGGAGCCTGCACCAACTGGAAAGAAGGGGAATGAGCCAGCACCAGCAAACAGAGGAGGAAAGAGCCAATCCACCCCTGCCAGGAAGGGTAAGAGATCCTCAACCCATGATCAGGAGGAGAGGAGACAATCTATGCCAGCGGAAGCTGTCAGCCAAACTCCACCACCACCACCAGCTGTCAGAGGGCCCCCACTGCCAGCTGTGGTTGTGCATCCATCAGCGAGTGCAGGGGCTGAGCAGGAGCCTCCCCCAACCACACCACAGTGCAGCCATCAGAGTGTGCAGGGGCGGAGTGGGAGCCTCCCACAACCACCACCACAGTGCAGCCATCAGACAGTGCAGGGGCTGAGCAGGCGCCTCCCCCAACCACTACCACAGTGCAGCCATTAGAGAGTTCAGGGGCTGAACAGGAGCCTACCCCAAACAACACCTGCATGCAGCCATCACCGCTGTTGGACACAATGTAGTCCAGCCTCCCGGGGCTACTGTGCTGTCTGCTCCCTCCAGAACCAATGGGGAAGACACCCACTTGAAAGACTGTGGCCTTGCAGTCCCTAGGACAAAGAGCACAGTGCATGTTGCCCCTCCAGACCCAGTGAGCTTGTTCCCGCATCCGGCTGAGGTGGCCCCCCTACCCCTGAGGTGCCTGCCTATTTGACAACTGATGCCCCTCTAGTGGTCTATCTAGATTGGTGCAGGATTTGAGTGGGGCCTTGGACTGTGATCTGTGGCCATGTGGGCCCTTGCAACTATAGACTAGGCAGTGTCCCTTTTTTATGCAAGTGTACATATCTGTTCCTTGGCCAAATCGGAGTGTTGATTTTATTGTTGAGCTGATTAGTAACTTTTGTCAATTCCTTTTGTCCTTGCATTAGTCTGCAGCTTTTCGAGGTCAAATTGTTTTTGTAATGCATCTGGTTGTGGCATGTGTATGTCGGGTATGTGTGGTGCTTGTGTGTGTCACTCTCGTTTTCCTCCCTCCCTCCCTTGTGTGCTAGGTGGCTGTACTCACTGTAGTCATCTACGCTGGCGTTGGTGTTCCAGGCGGAGCATAACATAGAAGATCATCAGGTATACTTGCAGTTCGGGCTCCATGGCAGCATGGTTCTTCCCTGTGTCTCCAATGGTGAGTCCTTTGACGTTTGAGCTCTGTTTCTGCCAGGCTTTTGATGGCGTTGGTACCACCCCGGAAAAGGTGGCAGTTTGCAGGGTCTTAATGTGGTGGGTGGAACTTCGTCTTCCGCCTGGTTGTAGACGGCTACCGTCGTGGTGACAGTTGTTTCTGCCCTGGCAGTCAGTGTGTTACATTGGCTATTTATCGGAGATATCACTGCCATGGTCATAATTTGGCTGTAATTACGTCCAGCCTGTTGGCAGTATTACCGCCACTTTATCACCCACCGCCAGGGTCGTAATGAGGGCCCATATTTATTTATTTTATAACATATTAAGCTTTTTTAATTTATTTTTGGTACTACAGTACTCTTGAGGCAGTACTGTAGTACTCCATACATTTTTCAAAAATATACAAAAATTATAAATATTTCCACTACCTATTAAAACTGGCTGTAGGACCTGGTGCTCATAGATAACTATGTAATGATACAATATGAATTGTCATTTTAGGTAAGGCAGACCTACTCACCCTGTCAAAGGATCAGAACACTAAAATATAAAAAGTGAGCCTATTTATGAAGAGATCAACATATACAAAGCGTGCCTATTTTCATTGTCAAAAAATCACCAATATTTAAAATCAAATGTACAGTTCATTAATTCACACAATGTAATGTATTGTTTAATAAAAGTGATTGACATCAAATGATTTGATAAAGTCTTACTTAAAAGAGAATCAACATGCCTTTGAGTCGTTCTTATAACATTTTTTAGGCCACAAAGTGCTGCCAAAGAATTAACCATTAGGGGGCTCTGCACCTCAGCTAACGAGTGTACAGCTCCAGCTCCAGCTTGGAGTGTTTTAAAAGCATATAGTAAGCTCTTCTGGTTTCATGGATTTAATGACCCACGAGGCTTACTGTGCTCTTATTTGTTGTTGGGTGCTGCTGCACTCCCAACATGCTCCCACAACATATAAAAAAATGCTTGGTGGTACTCCTGCCCCTTCTAGGAGCACCATTGAGCTCATAAAAGCATTGAACTACCTTGCCAGTCATTATGTGTGCTCTTTGCCTAGAGCAGTGATTAGGAAATTAGCAGCTCCTGATTTCCATTTATTATTCAATAATTATTTTTTATGATTCATTTTTGCGTGCCTTGGAGTACACCAAGTTCATGTATATCTTTCATTTTTGTTGGTGGTCACAGGGTGAGTTCCAGGCACCGGTGGTCTTGCCAGTTCACTGCAATGTGGCCCGATGGGCCACCAAGGGCCGCCAAACTTCTTACAAATTGTATTTCCTTTTTTTATTTTAACTGGGGTACCCGGTTCCCACCCTGGACAACCCACAGCATTTTCTACATTCAGAGTGATGGCAGAAGGCCAATGGCCCACACTGACCAGTGGGCAACCCTGACACACTTGTTGCCATAGAATAGCTTGGAGAGGGAGGACTCATGCCTCCCTTCTCCGAATATGTTTACAGTTGTGGGGAATGGGGTTTCTGGGTCCTCGTAAAGGCTCAGGAGGCAGTTATTTACTGATGTTGCTGGTGTTTGATTTAGTTTAAAATGTTTTATATTGTCCAGTTTGTTACTTTCTGTTTAAACAGATGAATGATATTACAGGGCTATATACTCACAATGAGAGGTAAGGTTATCTTACTATGACAGAGGTGTGAAACAAAGATAAGGTAGTACCTTAACTTATAAATTTCATGATTTTTTAAATGTTTGTCGTCAAGTCACTACTTGTATAGAAGTCCACTATAAATGCCTTTAGGTTTTATATCTTTTAGGGGATAATGATGATTTTGTTGACATGATTGTGGATGGGGTAGTGCATGTTTGGAGTTGTGATGTTGTTAATGTTGACAAATGATAGTTGGTATGCTAGCATATGATGCTAAGTGCTTTACTTGTGATGTTGGCTATGCACACGCATGGTGTGTATTTGTGAATGTATAGTGGTGGGTGTGTGGACTTTCGACTGTGCTTGTATCAGCAGTAGCACTAGTGTCTCCAATTCTACCCCTCTTGTTTTTGCTCTTGGATACTCGACGTCTGACTCCCTGACCTACTGTTCTAGGGAGTGTTGTTCGTCCACTTAGTGTAGCCCAGGATCCACAGGAGTAGACTGCTTTCTCTCCTTTTCCCCTACCTAACCACCCTTACGTTCTCCGCACCAGTTCTGGAATACTCAAGACAGAAAAAGCCAGCTACCTATTCCATTTGTCTTGTTACCTTGGCTTGCGGGACTTCAGAAAGGTCTTCTTATCTCATTACTAGGCCAGCTTGAGTGGAATTGCATTTAAACTGCACACAGAATGTGGGTAGGCCCTATGCTTTCTTCCCGTTTAATTAGGGACAGCCTACACCCCAGTTGCTCACGTTGACCAAATTATAATGTTGCTTTCCAGCTCCAGTTAATGGTGAATAATCTTCTACTCTACTTGGCCTCACTTCTGGATCCACAACCATCTCCTTTGGATCATCATTGGTACTCCCACCAGCTCCTAGACATGTCTTGCTTGATGAACAGAAAAAACATACCTTATACTACAGGTTAATGTCAAGTCACATGCGCTTGATGGAATTTTGCTAAAGGAACAATAGTACATATGTGAAAAATACCTGAGAATATATAGTAAATATTTGATTACATCCTTTTTTGTGAGGCAACAGAATATCTGCAACTCAAGGACATGGAACAGTGAATGAAATAGTTCTATGGTATATACCACCAATCATCCTCAAACATTCTCCAATTTTTCCAAAAACAGTGTCAGGTCTCAGCATATTTTTCAATATCTAGTAGACTTATGTGTTTCACTATCTTACATGAACAAATCTTTCTATGTAAGATGCTCCAATATTTCTCAAGTGGGTGAGGCAGTGGGACTATCATTAAAAGAGCATGTGTAAAATGCACACATACATGAAGTTACCCTGCGGGAAGCTGCTCACAGTGATTCTCTTCTTTATCCCCAAACACACTTCCCCTTCCTTGCCAGGTTTTGTTGACAAGGTATGGGACAGAATTGATCCCTCTGACTCTGTGGCATCCAGTTAAAAAAAACAGTTAGGGCCCTGACAGGATATTGGGTATGTGAATGTATGATGGTGTGTTTCTTGATGTTATATGTTGATTGCATTGACATATCATATGGAAGTCTTGGTAGATGACGGTTGACTGAATTTATGATAATTGTGTTTTTGACATTTGATGTTAGCTGCATGGGTGTAGGCTTACTCATGTTTTGGCTTATGATATGGGTGTACTTATATGATGAGTTATGCGGACATATGATGTTATGTTGCAATACAGAGGCGTGTGTTGGTATGTTGTTTCTGTGTACTATGAAGATGGGTCCTCTGGCATATGATGATTGTTTTATAGAGCATGTGGGTCAATATACTGACATACGATGTTGTTTGTGCATTCCTATGATGATATTTGGGTTGGAGCATGATATCGTCTGTGTGGACGTATAGAGTGCATACAGGTGTGCTGGTTAATGTGTTGGTGTATGATGGAGTAGATGTACTGGTATATTACGGTTGTTGTTTGGATATAAGGACCCTCATTCTGAACATGGCGGTACGTACCGCGCCAATGGCGGTGGCAGTAAAAACCCCCAACAAAGGAGCGGTCCGGACCACCAAATAATGAACCAATCGAAACACGGGCATTCCAGAAAACCACCCACTGCCAGTAGAGGAGTGCCGACGACCACGGCAGAGTCCGCCCACGGGCCGATGGAAAGGCCCAATCTGCCCATCAAATTATGAACCACTAGTCCGCTGCCAGTTCCGGGGCGGGAAACACCGCCACACAAAGCCAGGCGGAAATTAACCAAATCCAATGAAACATTCACTAGAGGCCCACACAACGCGCCAAAGCAGACATGGATAGAGAGCTGTAGATCATGCCAGCTCTGCTCCTTGCCATATACCTCCACGACCAAGACCGCTGACAAGATAAGTCTATGAAACAAGGGAGAAAAGGGCACAGTTACATACCCACCCACTACACCCACCCTGCAACGCCCCCCCAACCCTTCCCAGCAGCACAAGTCATATACCCCACAAACAGAGGTACTTACCCGACACAAGGCAAATCCAACTTGACCATAGTCCACACAAATGCCCCACACCCACAAACAATGAAACGATAGACCAGAGTGCAACAGTTGCCGCCAAAACACAGGCCACACAGAAATATTTATTAAAGCTCACAGAGCCAACTACTTCAAACAAGGCCAAAGGCCAATCCGTAGCGCTACAAGTGCCATGGGCCACAACGGACCCAACCTGACTCCCAAAAGTGCTCGGTACTCCACCTAATGGGGCAACAAAGGGGCATCCAGGCACCTCACGGAACGGGGGCAGGGGGTGGTGGGGACTTGCGACAGATGTGGGGTTTGGGCTTGCGTTTGGAAGGTGGAGGGGGTGTGGGTTTGTATTTGGAAGGATGGAGGGGTTGTTTGGAGCAGGTGGAGCCAGATGGACTTGGCTCTGCACAGGGCTTCTTCTTCTCTGGGGAAGGGGCACGGGAATGTGAGGGGCAGACAGGGGTGGGCTGTGAAGTGGAAGGAGTGGAAAGGGTAAGGAGGTGTGCACGCTTAGGGACAAGACAGGGTGGGCCAGTGGGTTGGAAGAGGTCAGCACGGGAGGGACAAAGTTTCTTCAGAGCAATTGGGGTGGTCCTGGATGAGGGTGTGGGAGTGGAGGCAGAGGGTGTGGATGTATGTGGTGTAGGGGTGCGGGTAGTGGGTGCAGGTGATTGGACAGTATGCTGTGGTGTGGTGGATGTGTGATGGGTGGGTGTCTAGGTGTGTTTGTGTGTTTTTGGAGGGGAGTGGACACAGTGGGAGAAGACAGGCTGCCAATGTGGATGAATGTTGTGTGGGTGTCTGCAAGTCTGGTGAGTGCGCTGCATGTGTCAACTACAGCAGTTGTGGTGAGTGCAGGTGTGGTGTCTGGGGTACATGTATGGATGTCTGCTATTGTGGTGACTGCAGTAAGAGGAGCAGCAACAGTGACTGAAGGTGCAGTGCATGAGGGTGTGGATGTAGAGGGGACAGACAGGGATGCGGAAGAGGTGGGCACACTGGGGGAAGTGCATGTTGTTGTGTGTGCATGTGGATGTTGGTTGTGTCAATGCTTGTGGTGGGAGGTGTGGCGCTTGTGTTTTGAAGTGTGCTTTTTGTGTGTTGATGTGCTTGACTGCGTGTCAAATTGTGTGCTTTGGACAGTGAAGGGAGTGGGGTGCTGGAAGGGGTAGAGGAGGTTGGAGGGGGAAGGAATGGCCAGGGAAACTGGCTGCCATCCAAGAGGAGACCAGAGCCTGAAAAGATCTCTGTAGGGCAGATACGGCACCGTGAATGCCATCCAGATAGACATTTGTTTGCTGCACCTCTGATGCTAGCCCCTGGATGGCATTGACAGTGGTTGTCAGCCCTACAGAGATGGTTCTCATGAGGTCAATAGCCTCCTCTGTGAGGGCAGCAGGGCTGACTGGGGCAGGGGAGGAGGTGCCTGGGACGAAAGATACGCCCACCTTTCTGACTGAGTGGGCATGGGCAACTCGGTGGGGAGCAGAAGGGAGGGTTGTGATGGAATGGGAAGATGTCACTGTATTGCTGTGGCCACTAGGGTCCGCCACCGCCGGAGAGCCCCGATCGGAGGAGGTATCAGAGTCACTACTTCCAGTGGTAGTTGCCTCACCCTTGGTACTCCCCTCGTCCTCCCACCCACTGGTCCCCTTAACATCAGATGTCTCTGCCTCCGAGGATCCGTGAGCCGCTGCTTCCCCACTTGCCGGTGCCTCAGCTCCCTTGCCAGATGTTGCTGCTGTACAAAACCAACACAAGAGAACAGGGATGGAGAGACACTTGTAAATAGCTGAATGGAAGTACATAGTGGCCAGAAATACACCCACCCAGAAGACACCCCCAACAGGCAGCACCGTTCACTATGCCCATGGCCATGTCCCTGACTACTGACCAGAACCCTGCTCTACACCCATCCCCTGAACTACCTAAGGAGCCAACGTGTGGGAGACCTCACAAAGACAGCCCTACACCCTTTGTGGACCATCATGTAACTGGACACTAGTCAGAGTCCTTGCCTCTAAGCAGCAAGAACCCTAATGCACACACAGACATCCTTCCAGACTTAAGTTCGTGACATGAGGACTCACCCCCTTGTGACTGCTGTGCAGCCTTCAAGCGCCCATCCAGGTCTGGGTACGCCACCGCCAGGATACATTGCATGAGGGGGGTCAGTGCCCGACGGGCACCCCTTCCATGTTGGGAGGACTTCCCCAGCTGGGCCTCACAGATTTTACATGCCCAGCGCCGCAGGTCCTCCCACCTCTTCCTTCGGTAGGTGCCCCGCCGGTTGTATGTGATGGCATGCCAAAGTGCCCTCTTCTGGTGGGCGCCAACCTAAAAGGGTGACACAGATATGGAACACAGAGGTCAGGAACTTGCAAGATAGGTACAGCTGGCTATTCGTCCACTATGGGACGGACAGTACTGTCAGACTTACACGACATACGCACGCAGCATGCCCTGCACCATGGCCCATGCAGGCTCAGAGGTGCACATATATGTCCTTACAACACCATCCATTACACCCAAACAGTGCACCCCAAACCCAGACTCACCTATACCTCTGGCCCTCCATAGAGTTTTGCGTACAGGGGCAGGACCCCGTCCACTAGCCTCTCCAATTGCTCCTGGGTGAAGGCCGGGGCCCTTTCCCCTGCAACAGGAGCCACATCCATGACCAGAGGCAGGACACAGCAGTACATACAGTGGAGTACCTGTCCACACGAGATCAGGGAGTCAAGTGAAGTATAGATGACGAATTTGCGTACGTACCGTGGCGGTGTGCACCGTCACCGCCGGCGGTGCTCATTATATGCCAGGATTCCCCATTGGCATCCATGTTAACCAATGACGGTGCGAACGGCAGTAAACACCGCCTTACGCTGTTACGTTAGCGGTATGAGGTCTCTTCCACAACGACAGGCCTGGATTACAGTGGGCAGACATTTTGTCAGTAACTACGCACGTATAAATAAAATTGTGCACAATGCAGGCCCGACTTGCCACATGAAGCACCTATGCATGTGACCATTTCATAATATAACGCACATGAAAAACACTGTTCCCTCATTGAGGTGTAGATGTAGATCTGTCAAGAACTTGTTACTACAATGAAGTATGCAGTGCACAATTGATGACAATGTGTGCCTATGTATTTGTGTTCATCACACCTTTTTGATATCCCTCGTAGGTACCGACCCTTGTGGCGAAGAAGGGCACCATTGGTGTACAGAC
Source organism: Pleurodeles waltl (assembly GCF_031143425.1). Classification (NCBI taxonomy): domain Eukaryota; kingdom Metazoa; phylum Chordata; class Amphibia; order Caudata; family Salamandridae; genus Pleurodeles; species Pleurodeles waltl. The sequence continues at coordinate 1,531,838,279 of NC_090444.1, forward strand.
CACTTGTGGATATGAGGACCATGGTGGAGCGTCAGATCATAATCAATTGCAAACTCACCCATGCAACAATTGAGGAACTTTGTGCTTTACTGGATCCTGCACTAACTCTGGGAAATAGTAATCAGCATGCCATCCCTACTGAAGTGCAGGTGCTCTCTGCACTCCATTTCCTGGCCACGGGATCATTTCAAGCGACAGTGGGCATTGGTGCTGGATTTTCACAGCCAATGTTCAGCATGGTACTGACAAGATTTCTAAATGCATTTGTACTACACCTGCAGTCCTATGTGAGATTTCTCCCAAAAACTGACCTCCCTGCCATCAAGTCTCTCAAGTTTCTATGCCTTTGCCAACATACCCCATGTTATAGGTGCCATCTATGGCACCCACATACCGATCAGACCCCCAAGAGTCAGTGAACAGGTGTACAGAAACAGAAAGAACTTTAATTCCATGAACATCCAATTGGTATGTACTGCAGACCAGTACATCGCACATGTGAATGCCATGTTCCCAGGTTCAGCCCATGATTCCTTTGTGCTGAGGAACAGTAGTGTGCCACAGAAGATTCCACAACTCCAAGAGGACAGAGGGTGGATCATAGGTGAGTGTTTATGTCACTAACTGACACATAGCAGATAGCCAGGTTGTCTGACTAAGGGGCTTAACAATGACCACTCTGTATTGCACCTTTTTCTAGTTGATTCTGGCTATCCCAACTTGTGTTGGCTCCTGACACCAGTGAGGAATCCTAGGACAGAGGCAGAGAGGAATTTACAATGAGACCCATGGACGTACTAGGAGGGTGATAGAGCACACAATAGATCCCCTGAAGGCTAGATTTTGTTGTTTACATATCTCTGGGGGTTCCCTGGCCTATGGGCCTCAAAAGGTGTGTAGAATAGTGGTGGCCTGCTGCATGCTGCACAACGTGACAGTGAGACATTATCTCCCACTCTTGGAGGTGAAGGGTGCTGTATGTCCTGACCAGCTACCTCAGAGAGGGGAGGAGAGTGATGGTGATGATGAGGAAGGGGAAGATGTCAATTCCAGGACCCAACTGATACAACTCTACTTCCAGGAACTGTGTGGGACTTAGGGCTGACATTGGGGTTTGTGATACATACTGTCATTGTGCTTAGTCATATTGGGGGTTTGAATCTGATCTGTGAAACAGGGTCCAATTCTGCATGGTACAGAGTTAAATTTAGTGCATTTACTTTGGGCCCACATTTAGGCACACAGGAGTCCTTCCATGCAACGATTTGACAATAAAGTGGTTATCAGCCAGTTACATCCATACTTCACTTTGTTCACATTTTAACACAGGGGACAGTTTTACAGGTGTGATATGTGTTTTATTGGTGACAGGGAGTGAAGAGTGCTATTTACAGTGATGGCAAGTCATCATGGGTGGGTGTCCTCAATGCCAACATGGTGGAAGCCTTGTTGGTAGTATTGATGGGTCCATCATTTCTTACATTAGTTCATATTGACTCTTAGCAGTGTGTGGTGGTTGATTGAGTGGGTTGGTTGCTGTGCAGATTGTTGCTGAGTTACTTCTTGAAGGGGGCCTTACGCTTTGCTGGGGTTCCAGTGCCATATCTTGGCTTGAGGGTCCATTTGAGTGCCTGATGTTGAGGTTGAGGGGATGACATGGTTGGCTTTGGCGTTTCCTGTGAGGGAAATTCCTGGGATGTTTCTGATGATGGTCTAATTACAAGGTCGGTATCTGGTGCTGTAGTGGGGCCTCCTGTCCTGTGTGGGTGTCAGACTGGGTTTGTACCAGCTGCAGCAGTGCTCCTGCTATGCTGGCCATTGTGGCGTTGTGCTGTTTCCACGGCTCCATGGCCTGTTGGTGGGGTGCCTGCTGCATCCTCTGACTGTGCTCCAGGGTGTATACTATCTGTGCCAACCTGTCATGGGTATGCTGGTAGGCCCCCAATACCTCAGATATCATGGGCTGCTGCATCCATCCTGTGGCCTCCCTCCGGCCCACTTAGGCCCTAGCACTTGCCTTAGCCCTAGCCCCCGTGTCTGTGTCCCCTGCACAGGTCTGGCAGTTCAACTTGTACTGGGGCCCTCGCCTTCTTGCATGTTGGGAGTGGGAGACTGTGACCTCTATACCTGTGTTCCACCGGTTTGTGACCTGGATACACTGGTGTGGGGACGCTTGCCCTGGGCTGCTGTTCTTGACTGGGTGGTAGGGGTGTCAGTGGTATCCTGGGTGGGGCTGCTGCATGGTGACAGTCCAGGACTGTGTGAGGGGCCTGCCTGCTCATCAGTGTCCAGGGATCCTTCACCACTGTGAGGTGCCTCTGTCTCCATGGGGAGCACTGGCTCTCCTTGTCCCGTCCAGGAGGGTGGCATGGGTGGTGATGCATGTTGGGGGACATAGGGGGTCATTCCTACCCTGGCGGTCCGAGACAGGGTAGGGGACCGCGGGAGCACCGCCAACAGGCTGGCGGTGCTCCTAAGGGCATTCTGACCGCGGCGGTATGGCCGCGGTCAGAAAGGGAAAACCGGCGGTGTCCCGCCGGTTTTCCGCTGCCCTGAGGAATCCCCCATGGCGGCGCAGCAAGCTGCGCCGCCATGGGGGATTCCTACCCCCTCACCGCCATCCTGTTCCTGGCGGTTTCGACCGCCAGGAACAGGATGGCGGTGAGGGGTGTTGTGGGGCCCCTGGGGGCCCCTGCAGTGCCCATGCCAATGGCATGGGCACTGCAGGGGCCCCCATAAGAGGGCCCCACTTTGAATTTCAGTGTCTGCATAGCAGACACTGAAATTCGCGACGGGTGCAACTGCACCCGTCGCACCCCTTCCACTCCGCCAGCTCCATTCGGAGCCGGCTTCCTCGTGGAAGGGTGTTTCCCACTGGGCTGGCGGGCGGCCTTTTGGCGGTCGCCCGCCAGCCCAGTGGGAAACCCAGAATGACCGCCGCGGTCTTTTGACCGCGGTACGGTCTTCTGGCGGTTCCCGCTTGGCGGACGGCTCTCGCCGCCCGCCAAGCTTAGAATCAGGGCCATAGACATGTCTGTTACAAATGCATGAACGTTTGGGGTGCACAGGACTGGCTTATTTTGTGCTGGTGTTACCTTCAGTGGCCATCCAGGGTACCTTTGTGAGGTTTACACTGCATTTTGCTTCAGGTGTGGGGTTGCATGGGGGGGAGTTCCATTGTGGATCCTTGCAGGGGTAGGTGGCTGTGCACAGGGGGAGGGATGTGGGCCTGCTAGTGGGTTTGTGGTCATGCAGGGAGGGTGGAGTCAGTGGGTGTTGTCTGGCTGGGTGGGGTATTGGTCCTGGTGGGTGTGGGTGGGGTGGGGTGGTGCATGCATTACAGGTATGGTGTATATGGAGTAAATATGGATGACTTACCTGAGTCCATTCCTCCAGTGAGTCTGGTGAGTCCCTCAGGGTGCAGGATGGCCAGTACCTTTTCCTCCCAGTCTGTGTATTCGGGTGGTGTTGGTGGCGGTCCTCCCCCATTCTTCTGGACTGCAATGTGGTGCCTTGATGCCATGCCCCTGACCTTCCCCCGCAGGTCGTTCCATCTCTTCCGGATGTTGTCCCTGATGCGTGGATGGTGTCCCACTGCTTTGACCTTGTTAACAAGTCTGCCATAGCTCCAGCTTCCTTGCGATGGGTGTGTGCTGCACCTCGGCCCCAAATATTTGTGGCTCCACCTTCAGAATCTCGTCCACCATGGTCCTTAACTCCCTTTCTGTGAAGCGTTGATGTTTTGGGGGGGACATGGTGAGTGTGGTGAATGGTGCGGGGCTGGAAATGCGGTGAGGGTGCTCTTCTGTGGGTCGGTGTGCGTCTCATGTATGGTGGCTTTCAGTGTTTGCTTCTGGTGCTCTCTGTCTTCTTTGGCCTGGTTTTGTTGCAAAGAATTGTGGGGCGTGTTTAGGAGTGTTTTATGAGGTTATGACTGTGTGTCCGGTGTGTGGGTTTCACGCTTATCCTAAGTGTGCACTTCTTGCTGTTAAGTCCACTTGCCACCCGTGGTGGTCAGCACCGCAAATGGTCGTCCGGCCTCCACTGTCCGCCAAGGTGATTTGTGTATCATTATTTGGAGGGCAGGATGTGGGTGTGCTCGGCGGTGGCGGGGTTGGGAGGTCCAGCATTCCCACCGACAAGGTCATGGCGGGGACTGGTGGTCTGGTGAATTTTGGCGGGGTGGGAATTTTCCTTCTTTATATGGCGGGTTTCCACACACCGCCAAGGGCGGCCTTCTGTTCACCATCACCACGGTGGTCGTGGGGTTTACCGCAGTGTTCATAATGACCGCCAAGGTAGTAGGTGTGTTGGTAAATGTTGGTGGCTGTGTTGACATATGTTGGTGCATTTGTGGACCTACCATATTGCTTGTGATGATGGTAAATGTATGTTTATGTATGACTGGCATGGTAGAGTATGACAGTGATGCAGTGGAGTATGACAATGACATTTTTGGCATATGATCTGGGTTGTGTGGACATATATCAGTTGCTGTGTTGGCGTCTGATTTTGATCAAGGTGAGGTATTATTTTGAGTTTATATGCTTAGGATGGTAAAGACGGTCTTGCTCTGCCTGCTCCGTAAACTACCGCACAAAGGAGTTTATCAGAGGGATTAAGTGTACTCTAAAATGATTCGATTTTAAAACTGTAATTCTGATAATGGCATTTAGGGCCTAATTACAACTTTGGAGGAGGTGTTAATCCGTATCAAATGTGACGGATATACCACCAGCCTTATTACGAGTTCCATAGCATATAATGGATACGGCTGGTGGTATATCCGTCACTTTACTGTCACTTTTGGGACGGATTAACACCTCCTCCAAAGTTGTAATCAGGCCCTTAATCTGTCTGAGGCTGTATTACATAAAGTGCTCCATGGGTGCAACATGTGTGTTTTTCTGCTTTCTGCACCTCCAGGGCATTTTAATGCTACAGAAGAGAGCGTAAATGTTTATGTGAGTGCTTCTGTAATACAGAACACCCTGGCTCATAAATAGCGCCAAGGAGCTCCTAATAAGGCATTTACTATGGAAGTAGGTGCAGAGGCAAAGAGGCTATCTGGAGGCACTGATCCCCCCATATTAAAAAGAGGTCCCAAGGACCCTCAGACATCCCCCTGCAACAGATGCTGCTTCCATCGAAATGAGAATTATTGTCCCCAGTTGTCATGCGAGCCGGTTGTCATCTGCACTGTGAACGACAGGGTTACTGCTTTAAAGAACTGCTCCGTATTTCTATGATTTTTTGCCCCTAGAATACCCTGAGTTTGTGGCCACGAAGGGGACAGCACGACGATTGTGGAGATGTGTTTTTGTGCACTCTCTCAAGGATGTATCATCTGATGCCATTGTCACCCTATTAACATTGATCAAACCTCACAAAATGTAAATACATCAATCATTCAGCATATAATTAGGATTGAACGCTGGATCATCAAAGCACCACACTTTCTGAATGCTAACCAGAATGAAGACAGAGGATGATGGCAGATCGTTTAGTTGGTTCACAAGTTCTATAATAGTGGCGGTGTAACTACAATTTTGAACAAATATAAATGCATTTGGATGATTCAGTGTGGCTCCAATATAGAACAGCATAATCACCATCTGACATCTGTGGTATTTTTCCTATAGAATACATGCCTATACATTATTAGGGGTCATGTACTTATATTTTAAAATATCTGCAATGTATATTTGATATACTATTTATATGAAGAAAGACAAATCAGGAAACTTTACATGTGCTGTTTGTTGATTTTTTCAACCACTTTTTTTATATATCGACTGGCCTAATTAAAGGCGCAGCTCACATGGTTATATGCAGACCAGGTTGCCTTTCGTGCAAAAATTCAGTCTTTCTTCTCTGTCAATATTGTTTGTTTCATGCAATTTAAATATTAATTAACTTGAGAGCGCCTCGAAGGAATCCACAGCTATTTTTATATGGTTCTGTGAATGTATTTCCTTTGTTTTTTAATGAGGAGCTTAATGAGAACATATTGCCCTCCCGATTGTTATCTGTCTTAGAACAATAGGTAAGCTGTAGTGCATGATATTTCCTCGTTACTGCCTAATGCAGATACAAATAATTGACGCAAAGGTTGGCTGTGCCTCTTAAATGCCCTCACAATTCGTTTGTAAATAAAAATATGGTGCCCATGTGCCTTATAGATGCTTAATTATTTACGGTAAATTCTTCAACAATTTCTAAATAATACCTTTAATCGAGCCATCACATTAAGTGAGCAACATTTGTCAGTTATACATGCAACAACTAATAAATGGATTGCTTTCAAGCTCATTTTTTAAGTATCATCTATTGTGTTCTGCGTCCCCTTCTGCTCCGCGCCGCACCCCGTAATTAATTACTCGGACACGGCCTGTGCTCACACTGGAGCCGTGGGTAAAACTAAAAACTCCCGCGCTCTGCTTTATTTAAATACCCTCTCCCATACATCTGGGTTACTGTTCTGTGATCGGTCGTCCAACAACTAAACCGTCACAGAATACTACATCCCTCCCAAAGTGGTTCAATGAGTTATCATGCACACAAAGGTGGTCATTACAACCCTGGCGGTCGGTGTTAAAGCGGCGGTAAGACCGCCACAGGCCGGCGGAAAAAAATTGAATCACGACCGTGGCGGAAACTGCCAACAAAGACAGCCACTTTAATACTCTGACCCCCACGGCGGTACAAACAAACAGCGTAGCGGTCACCGCCAACAGACAGGCGGGAGACAATGTACTGCCCACAGTATCACAACCTACCAATCCACCACCTTTTCCAGGGCGGATACACTGCGAACAAAAATACGGCGGAAACAGGACTTCGAAGGGAAAACGCTTACCTCTACACACCCCACGAGGAACCAGGACGCCATGGAACCAGAGCTTCACATTTTCCCGGCCCTTATCTTCTTGCTCCTCTACCAGGAGCACTAACGCCGGCGGCGAAGACCACGGTGAGTACTGTACCTACGACACAGGGGAGGAGGAAGGGAAAAAACAGTGACACACACACGCAACACGCAACACCGCCACCCCCACCCTCACCCACGACAACTTACACACTAATACAGCATGATACATTACAGTTACACCCCCCAAACTCCCTGTAAGAATGCAAAGACAAAAGCAAATGAGTGTAACCATTGTAATCTATTAAAATCCAGTACACAAAAATATATATATATATATATATACACTATAAACAAATATATATACACCAAGAATAGTAGTCCAGGTATTGCTCCATTTAAGTTCGTGGAACACTGGGCCCACACTGCATGGGCGAGGCCCACACTCAATACCCGAACATGACGGAGAGAACACTGCAGGGGCATCAGATAAAAATAAAACAGGCACCTCAGGGGGAAGGGAAAGGGGGGGCACCTCAGCCGGTTGATTGCACGACGCCAAACCCACGAGGGGGCCCCATGCCCACTGTGCAATCCTGGGGAGTGCAAAGGCACAGTCTCTCAAGTCTCTACAGTGGGTGGGTTGCCCACTGTTCAATCCTGGGGAGTGCAAAGCCACAGTCTCTCAAGTCTCTACAGTGGGTGGGTTGCCACTGTTCAATCCTGGGGAGTGCAAAGCCACAGTCTCTCAAGTTTCTACAGTGGGTGGTTTGCCCACTGTTCAATCCTGGGGAGTGCAAAGCCACAGTTTCTCAAGTCTCTACAGTGGGTGGGTTGCCCAAATGGATAACAGTCTCCACTGGTTCTGGAGGGGGCTTTGTGCCAAGAGTGCTTCATCCTGCCAAGGACTGAGGCAGTGGATGTAAATCTCCACTGGTTCTGGAGGGGGCTTTGTGCCAAGGATAGAGGTAGTGGATGTAAATCTCCACTGGTTCTGGAGGGAGCTTTGTGCCCAGAGTGCTTCATCCTGCCAAGGACTGAGGTAGTGGATGTAAATCTCCACTGGTTCTGGAGGGGGCTTTGTGCCCAGAGTGCTTCATCCTACCAAGGACTGAAGTAGTGGATGTAAATCTCCACTGGTTCTGGAGGGGGCTTTGTGCCCAGAGTGCTTCATCCTGCCAAGGACAAAGGTAGTGGATGTAAATCTCCACTGGTTCTGGAGGGGGCTTTGTGCCCAGAGTGCTTCATCCTGCTCGTGGCGGACTCAGTAGCGTCAGTGCCCTTGGCGCTCATGGGCCAGCGGTGCTTGTGGCGGCGGTGTCTTGTTCAGCGGTGCTTGTGGAGGCGGTGTCCTGTTCATCTGTGCTTGTGGCGGCGGTGTCCTGTTCAGCGGTGCTTGTGGCGGCGGTGTCGTGTTCAGCGGTGCTTGTTGCGGCGGGGTCCTTGGCAGTGACTCAGCTGCTGATGGTCCTTTCTGGCCCAGCGGGGCTGGTGCTGGCGCTCCTGTCTGGCCCAGCGGGGCTGGTGCTGGCGGTCCTTTCTGGCCCAGCGGGGATGGTGCTGGCGGTCCTTTCTGGCCCAGCGGGGCTGGCGCTGGTGGTCCTGTCTTGCCCAGCGGGGCTGGTGCTGGCGGTCCGGCTGGTTCTGGTGGTCCTGTCTGGCCCAGCGGGGCTGGTGCTGGCGGTCCTTTCTGGCCCAGCGGGGCTGGTGCTGGCGGTCCTTTCTGGTCCAGCGGGGCTGGTGCTGGCGGTCCTGTCTGGCCCAGCGGGGCTGAGGCTGGTGCTGGCGGTCCTTTCTGGCCCAGCGGGGCTGGTGCTGGTGGTCCTGTCTGGCCCAGCGGGGCCGGTGCTGTCAGTCCGGCTGGTGCTGGCGGTCCTGTCTGGCCCAGCGGGGCTGGTGCTGGCGGTCCTTTCTGGCCCAGCGTGGCTGGTGCTGGTGGTCCTTTCTAGCCCAGCGGGGCTGGTGCTGGTGGTCCTGTCTGGCCCAGCGGGGCTGGTGCTGGCGGTCCTGTCTGGGCCAGCGGGGCTGGTGCTGGCGGTCCGGCTGGTGCTGGCAGTCCTGTCTGGCCCAGCGGGGCTGGTGCTGGTGGTCCATTCTGGCCCAGCGGGGCTGGTGCTGGCGGTCCTTTCTGGCCCAGCGGGGCTGGTGCTGGTGGTCCTGTCTGGCCCAGCGGGGCTGGTGCTGGCGGTCCTTTTTGGCCCTGCGGGGCTGGTGCTGGCGGTCCTGTTTGGCCCAGCGGGGCTGATGGCGGTGGCCCCCTGGGCAGCGGGGATGATTGCAGTGGCCTCCTGGGCAGTGGGGCTGATGGTGGTGGCCTCCTGGGCAGCGGGGATGATGGTGGTTGCCTCCTGGGCAGCGGGGCTGATGGCGGTCTTCTCCGCCGTGCTGCTCTTCCCAGACTTGCTGAGTTTCTTGTGCCCCTTCCCCACCTTGGAAGGTGTCGCAGCTGACTCCACACTCCCACCTGTACCCCTGTGAGCGGCTTTGGTGGCTGGAGTCTTCCCCCTCTCCCGCCGGGCACTGGCCAACTTTTGATGCTTGACAGGTGGGGGACTGTCCGTGCTGTGGCTCTTTGCCACACTGGTTGCCCCGCTGCCTGGTGCACTCCAGAATCCGGTGACTACTGGCACCATTGGTCCCGGAGATGTTGTGGCTGAGGTGCTAGGTGTGGACCTGGAGAGTTGGGCACTAGGAGACTGACGGGGTGGGGGAGGTGAGGGAAAGAGGTCAAGGTTGGCCAGGAAAAGTTTCTTGGGAACACTGGGACGGATAGCTGGAGGGGGTTTGGGAGTGGAGGTAGAGGTTGTTGTTGTAGGAGGTGTACGTTTGGTGACTTTGGGTGAAGGTGCATGTGCTGGAGGCTGTCGTGAGGTGGATGGCTGTTGGGTGGGTGTGTGCCTGCGTTTGTGTATCTTGGGAGGTGGTGTCACAGACACACTGGGAGAGGACACAGGGGACGTGTAAATGGTAGTGGGGGTGGTGACTGCACATGAGCGGGGTGTGGTGGTGTGTGTGCTGGTGATGGAAGTAGTAGCTGTAGATGTAGTGCATGCAGGTGTGAGTGGAGACGGGACTGGGAGGGAGAAGGGAGACGAGGAGGAGGGAGACACAGTGGAGGCAGTGGATGTTGGTGTGTCTGCATGTGTGTGATGCTTGCGTGAGTGCCTGTGGGATGTGTGGTGCTTATGTTTGCCAGAGCTTCCCTTGTGTGTTGATGTGTGTGCATGCTGGTCTGATGGTGTGCTTGGGGTAGGCTGAGGTACAGAGGTGTGGGTCTGGGTGGAGGAAGTTGGAGGGGGGAGGCTACAGACAGGGATAATAGCTGCCATCACTGCTGAGGCCAGAGTCTGAAAAGCTCGCTGAAGGGCTGCCTGACCAGAATGAATGCCCTCCAGGAATGCATTTATTTGTTGCAACTGCCTCTCTACACCCTGGAAGGCATTCAACATGGTAGACTGCCCAATAGTGAGGGACCTGAGGAGGTTAATGGCCTCCTCACTGAGGGAAGCAGGGGTGACTGGGGCAGGGCCTGAGGTGCCTGGGGCGAAGGTGATGCCCACCCTCCTGGGTGAGCGGGCACGGGGCAAAGGCTGAGGGGCTGCTGGGAGGGCGGTGCTGGTAGGGGGGTGGTGGCTGTACCTGTAGATGCGGGGGACACAGATGTGGCCGTCACCACAAGGGAGCTCCCATCAGAGGACGAGTCCGTATCACTGGTGTGAGCTCCTGTCCCCGCCATGGAGCTCCCCTCACCCTCTGTCTCACTGGTGAATTCCGAGTCCGTAGTCTCACCCTTCAGGGCCATGTGGGATGCAGCTCCCTCCTGCTCCGGTGCCACTGCTCCTCCACCTGATGATGCTAATGCACACAAGAACAGGGAGACCACAAAAAGGGGGGGTACAACAGAAGAGCGAAATGTTGAGTGCATGTATTACCGCTACTGTTGGCGGACACAACAGACACAGAATCCCCCTGCACTACGCCGCGCACTTGGGGTCCACTGTTCAATCCCTGGGACATGGCCTACAAGGCTATGGCTGACACCTGCACATATGGATGTCACAGGAGCCCGACTACGTGTATTTGGCACTGAACACAGGTGGGGTGGGGTGCCACAGGGTCTGCCAGAAGAAGGGTACCTAACTAGCACACTCACCCTGGCCAAGGGAAACCCACAACCCACCTCCCCCACCCAGACACCTCCACGCCATGCTGAATCAGCAGAATGAGAGTGTACTCACCCCCTTGTTACTGCTGTGATGCCCTCAAGCGCCCATCCAACTCCAGGTACCCCACCGCCAGGATCCTGAACATCAGGAGGGTCATGGTGCGACGGGCACCCCTCCCACGCTGGGAGGCCATCCCCAGCTGGGCCTCCGCAGTCTTCTTCCTTCAGCGGCGAATGTCCTCCCATCTCTTACGGCAGTGGGTGCTCCGTCTGTGATAGACCCCCAGGATCCGGATGTCCTTGGCGATGGCAAGCCAGATGTCCTTCTTCTGGTGGGTGCTGACCTACATGAATTGTACAGGGGAAAAAGAAAAGTTATTACCAACTGCACCGTCACAGTCATTGGCCCCCATTCCTAACCTTGCCATGTGGCACATGCACTCACCTTCGTTTCATGCACGCCTCAATCTTTCCCCCCCATCTTTCATCCACCCCACTCCACACAGGCATAGCCCATACAGCATGCTCCCATGCTCCCAGTGTACTTACCCGTTTGTCTGGAGGACCGTAGAGTAGCGTGTATTGGGGGAGGACCCCTTCCACGAGTTTCTCCAACACCTCCGTGGTGAAGGCAGGGGCCCTTTCCCCAGACGCACGAGCCATTGTCTCTTCCAGACTGAGGTCACAGCAGCACTTGCAGTGTAGGTCCTCTCCTGCCAAAGATCAGGTATTGAGTGATTGAACAGATAGAAAATGGCGGTCACGTCCGTGGCGGTGCGTACCGTCACCACCGGCGTACATCGTCATTGGCTCCTGGGACCCATAGGGTCCAATGTTAACCAATGCAGAATTGCGCGGCGGTCTCCGACTGCCTACCGCGACTGTGTACAATGCCAGCGCAGTTACCTCCCCTCCCATTGTCCCACTTTACAGGTCAGGCAGCCGCCATTTCAGGGGCCCACATGGCTTAATTTTTATTTTTTATTTTTTTATTTTTTTATTTATTTATTTTATTCAATTTTAAAAACACAAAACATAAACATACATTAATGCAAACATGTCCCTTGACGAGGAAAATCAGAGAAAGATGAGGAACATTACAAACCATACAGCTTCAACGGGATCCCATGTCACAAGAGCTCTCTGCTAAAGTCTCTCCCTATATACTCAATATCGAGGGATCTATTCTCAAAAATCCTCCCCACCAGCGGAGACAAGAAGTCCACAGCCCCGGTGCAGGAGAAAAACGTACACGCCAGTGGTCATAACCTAGCATCGTCGAACAGGAAAAACTACAGGAAAAATAAATTGCTAAAACCACTAAAAAAGGCAGGTGGAGCACGCAGTCACATCACGCAGGTTTATCTTACAACATGGTAACACACATGATCCGAAGGGGGATGAACTTCACGGATGGGAGCCATCAATCACGCAGCACACTCCGTCCGGGCTGCCAAGTATTCATTCAGGGGGGCCCAAATATCCTTGGGACGGGACCCCTCTGGCATTAGTCCCCAAAATACCGACAGCTGATCATGGCAGAAAGCCACATCTCGCAGCCATTCAGACCTACGAGGAGCTCTCCCCGACCCCAACACATAGCAACCCTGCGCTTAGCCAGCAACATGAGGAGGCCTACTAAACGTCTATGCGGGCCCTGAATCTCATCCATACATCCCAACAGCGCAATCTTAGGGGAGAGAGGCAGCTCCAGCTCTATCATTTCAGCAATCGACCGCCATACCTCCACCCAAAAATTATACACCTCCGCACACTCCCACGCCAGATGTAAAAAGCCCGCATCCTGAGTCCCACCGTGAGCGCAGCATACATCCGCCAGCAATCCCATGGAATGTAGTCTCTTGGGCGTGTAATATAGTCGGTGCAAAAACTTAAAGTGCAGCAGACGCAGCCTATAATTTGGGGACAATGCTTTCATGTGCGCGCAACAGCCGCGCCACATTACCTCCGGGATAGGCTCTCCCACATCCCTCTCCCATGCAGTCCTAGAGGACTCCCCAAGGCCACCTCTTTGCTCCTGCAAAGAATTGTACAGCTTTGTTATCAGCTTAGAAGGGGAACCCGCGCCACAAAGTACCTCCAGGGCACGAAACTCCAAGGGAGCACCAGACGCACCAAAGAGTCGACTCCGCAGCATAGCACGGACCCGGAGAGCATAAAATCGCTGCAACGCAGTATCATCACAGCCCGAAAGTGCCTCGGAAATGTCCAACAGACGGCGGTCCACTACCCAGTCTCCCAGCACCATCAGGCCAGCGTCTCGAAGAAACCCACGCACCCCACCATCCCGGAACATCTGAGCATCAGCAATTGCCATAACAGGCAGCGAAGGGGCGAATGGTACAGAGACCCCGGAACGTTTCATCAGCGCCTTCCACGCTCTCGCCGAGCAAGCCACCGTATCGATTCCCCTAGAACGGGCTGGCACCAGACTTCCGAGTACACGCACCAAGCCGTCCGGCCACACAGAGTCACTCTCAGGCACCAGATGTGGCATGTAGCGGGTCGGATTCAGCCAATAGTATGCAAAATGCGCCTGAGCACAGTGATAATATAACTCCAGGTCTGGGGCCGCCAGCCCGCCCTGTTCAAATGGCAGCGTCATTTTCTCCCAGGCAATACGCGGCTGTCGCCCCGCCCACGGCAATCGAATGAGCGCAGATCTGAGGCGTCGGAAATAGCCCCAGCAAGCGGAAGGGGAAGATTCACAAACAAATACAGAAATTTAGGGAGTACCACCATCTTAGCAATGGCAATGCGTCCGATCAACGAAAGTGGCAAAGTGCTCCAGACCTCCACCTTTACCTCCAGCCACGTCAGCGCTGCCCCATAGTTAGCAAGACGTAACGCATCCTCGTCACAACACAGGTGTATACCCAAATAACGCACCGGGCCCTCTGCCCAAACCAAAGGGTACCGAGAATCAAATCTCTTCACGCTAGAAGTCAGAGGCAGGATCATCAACTTCGACCAGTTAATAGTGACACCCGAAAAATTCCCGAAGCGCACAATTTAATCTAATAAAATATCTAAATTCTGCCCTGGGTTTCGCACGTATAACGCAATATCATCTGCATATAAAGATATCAAGACTGGGCGTTGCCAAAACTGTAAGCCACTGCTGCTGTATTTCTGTCGCAATCCCGCCGCCAACGGCTCCATTGCGGCCGCAAAAAGAAGCGGAGACAGCGGGCACCCCTGGCGCGTACCCCGAGAAACCGGGAATGGAGCTGATACACTTCCATTAAGACTCAACCTGGCAGTGGGCAAAGTGTACAGCAGCCTAATCCAGTTCACAAAGCACGCGCTGAGTCCCACTCGGCCCAAAATCGCAAACATATACTCCCAGGCCAGGGAATCAAAGGCTTTGGCTGCATCAAGAAACACTGCAGCTACATCATCGCTCGCCTCCAATGAGCCCGCCACCGCGAAGAAGGTGCGCAGATTATGGCACGTGGACCTCCCAGGAACAAAACCTGATTGATCCGGAAGCACCAATCTGGAAAGAAGTGGCTGCAAGCGCGCCGCTATCATCTTTGCAAGAATTTTGTTATCAATGTTTATCATGGAGAGTGGGCGATACGAATCACATTGTGTCGGGTCCTTCCCGGGCTTCAGAACTGTTATTATTAAAGCCTCCCAGAGGGAGGCTGGGAGTGACCCAGTCGCCAGAGATTCCACATACACCTCCAGCAGACACTGAGCAAGGAGATCCACGTATTCTTTATAAAACGCAGGAGTCAGCCCATCGACTCCTGGAGACTTATCCCCGGGTAAACTTAGAATCGCCGCTGCCACCTCCTCTACTGTAAACGGCATATCCATATACGCCCTGTGTGCCTCCTCAAACCACACCAGCGCAATGTTTTCAAAATACTCCTTCATATCTGCCTCCCTCAGATCTACCGGGGGAGCATATAGCCGCGTGAAATATTCTATAAATACTTGCATCACGCCACTCGATCCGGTCACCCTGCCACCCTCAGCGTCAATTGCCTCAGTGACATAATTACTGGCCCAGGGTCTACGCAATAATCCCGCTAGCGTCCTCCCGGCTCTCTCGCCCTCCCCGTACCTACGAGCCTGTGCGGGTCTCCCAAGGAAACAAACTTCTCTTAGAGAGGCCTCCTCATACAAGGACACCTCACGCCTGATTTCCGCAAGGACCTCACTTGACCATGTCGCCTCCAAGCGTCGTTCCAGCTCACCAAGCCTCCTTTCAATATCGGCCATCTCCCGCCTTAAGGCTTTCACAATCCCATGCTGCTTCGCGAGACACACCCCACGGATAACCACTTTGAATGTCTCCCAAACAGTGCCGGGAGATCCCACCGATCCTCAACAAAAAATAGCCGAATCGCCTCTCGTACCTCCTCCCGAAAGATCTCGTCTTGGAGCGCTCCACTGGGCAATCGCCACGTAACCATTGGTTGCAGCTCACTAGGTATCGCCAATTCTAATAACACCGGCGAATGGTCCGATAACGTACGGGGGAGATGATCTACCGCTCTAGTCCAAGCCTCCACATCTCTAGTGCCCAGCCATCGGTCAATACGAGACCAACTACTATGGAAGTAGTTCAAGCAGGTGCCCTCTCGCACGCCTACATGCCTCTGCCTCCACAAATCTACCAGAGCTCCGCTATTCATCACTGCCGCTAGAGATCTCGCCGATGAAACATGCTGCACCCTAGCTGCGCTCTCGCGGTCCAACTTAGCATCTAGGACTACATTAAAATCACCGCCCCAGATCACAGCTCCAGCACCCAACGACTCCACAAGGCGCCACACCTCCAGGAAAAACTCTGGGTCATCAACATTCGGCCCATACACAGCCACAAGTCGGCAAGCCCTGTCCAGCAACATTCCACTCAGTATCACATACCTGCCGTTGGGATCAATAATAATTTTGCACGTACGCCACTGCAATCCTTTGCGGATAATAATTGCAACCCCGCGCGCGTAGCTAGAATACGTAGAGCAATGAGCCTCCCCAACCCAACCAGCTTTCAGTCTGCCCACCGCAGACGCCATCAGATGCGTCTCTTGTATCATACAGATGTCAATACCATGTCGCTTAACATAAGCAGTCACCAGCCGGGCTTTCCGGTTATCGTTGAGCCCCCGCACATTCCATGTCAAGCATCTAACAGCAGAAGCAGCATCACCCGTCGTCCAGAATTACAGCCATACAACACTGCGCGTAAACACATCTCTCCACCCGTCAAGAACTTAACGAAAAGGTAACCTGAAACAGTCCCAAGTTGACCCAAACCCCCCACTACCCACACAGGCCCCCCAATCGGACCCTCACAGTGACCCTCCCATCCAGCCCCAAAACCCACCCGGTAAACGTAAAGCAAGCAATAACCGGACTCATCCAAGGGGGCAGAAGCCTGCCTGACAGCTCTCCACCCAGAATGTTCTAGGTGAGAGGGGCCATTGGGCCAAGCAGTAGCTACACATCAGGGGCCCGATCACAGAGCAGACCCGCGCGCACCCACAGCCCCAGACATAGCAGTATCCTATGCAAGCCGGCTAGTCATTGTCGATAAGAGCAGCGTCCTCTGCACCCGCCCCTCCAGATCCCGCCGACCCCGGCTGTCTTGGTAATCGTCTAGCAAACTTAGGCCCTCATTCTGACCCTGGCGGTCTTTGACCGCCAGGGCGGAGGACCGCGGGAGCACCGCCGACAAGCCGGCGGTGCTCCAATGGGGATTCCGACCGCGGCGGTAAAGCCGCGGTCGGACCGGCACCACTGGCGGGGTCCCGCCAGTGTACCGCGGCCCCATTGAATCCTCCGCGGCGGCGCAGCTTGCTGCACCGCCGCGGGGATTCCGACCCCCCCTACCGCCATCCAGATCCCGGCGGTCGGACCGCCGAGATCCGGATGGCGGTAGGGGGGGTCGCGGGGCCCCTGGGGGCCCCTGCAGTGCCCATGCCACTGGCATGGGCATTGCAGGGGCCCCCGTAAGAGGGCCCCTACATGTATTTCACTGTCTGCTGCGCAGACAGTGAAATACGCGACGGGTGCAACTGCACCCGTCGCACAGCTTCCACTCCGCCGGCTCGATTCCGAGCCGGCTTCATCGTGGAAGCCTCTTTCCCGCTGGGCTGGCTGGCGGTCTGAAGGAGACCGCCCGCCAGCCCAGCGGGAAAGTCAGAATTACCGCCGCGGTCTTTCGACCGCGGAACGGTAACCTGACGGCGGGACTTTGGCGGGCGGCCTCCGCCGCCCGCCAAGGTCAGAATGAGGGCCTTAGTCGCCTGATTTGGATCCGAGAAATATAGCACCTTGCCCTTGTGCCGCACCCTCAGCTTAGCCGGGTATAACAGGGCAAACCCAACTCCAGCCTGGCCCAGTAGACGCTTCGACGGCAGAAAGGCCCGCCTCTGGGCCTGTACACCTGGGGTGTAATCAGGGAAGAAGTTGATTTCGGAATTCCTATATACTAGAGGTCTTCTCTCCCTGGCCAGTCGGAGGACAACGTCCCGGTCCCTGTAATTCAATAGACGTGCAATAATTGGGCGTGGAGGTGTACCAGGCGGAGGCCGGGGCCCCAAGGATCGATGTGCCCTATCAATCACCAACAGCTGTGAGAGCTCGCCAGCAAACAGCTCCTGCAACATATTCTCCACGAAGTCTTCCATACGACCCATATCAGTTGCCTCCGGCAGCCCCACAATGCGTATGTTATTATGCAGGGATCGTGCCTCCAAGTCCTCATTTTTATTCCGTAACACCTCTAGGAGACGCTCCATTTGCGCTTTCTGTTCTCTGTCACCACTGCGCGCATCCTCCATTTCAGACGTACGTGACTCCAGAACCTCAAACCTGGCATCATGGTCATCGACCCGGGCTCTGATGCGATCCAGCCGTTCCGACACATGGTCCAGCTTAGCATTAATGCCTGCCAAGCTGGTCTTAAGTTCCAAGAACATGGACCGCACAGACATCTCTGGAGACTCTTCTTCAGTCCCGGCGTCCCCAGGCTGGGAGGCGGAGGGGGCACCACGTTTTTCTCCACCCGAAAAGGTGAGTTTAGCTTGTCGCTTATCTGCCTTGCCCATCATTCAATACAACACGGGTAATCACAGCATGCACCAGCTCAGGGAAAAGAGACGAAGACTGCAGGGAACCCCTCCAACAATCACCAAACTGGCAGCACAGTTCTCCTCACTGGGCCACCAGACAGCTTTCAGGCGCACTGGCCCGCCGCCCAGCCCATCCAGGCCAAACCAGCCTCCTTTACAGGAACTCCGCCAACTCTGCCAACAGCAAAGTAATCCACGCAGCAAAAGAGGGGCGAGGAGAGGGCATCAGGCAGGCTCCAGATTCCAGAGTCAGGGTGTTCCACAGCCCCAAGCCACCAGGAGACCTCTCAAAAGCACTCTGCTGCACCAGCCCGGGCCCCCGCACTCCACCTCACCGCCTGCACCAGTGTCCACTCAATCCTCTCTGCCCGGGGAAGTTCAGGGCCTGCAGTGAGATATGCCGGCCTCCTCCAACAGGGATCCGCAGGTAAGCATCTCAGGGCCAAGTCGCCGCTCTGTCCGGCAGTCCCCCACCAGGGCCTAAAGTTCTAGGCCCTCGCCCCCTCCGGCAGTCTCACCGTCCAGGGGCCGGGCAACTGTTCACTTCTGCGCGCTCTCCGCACGTCTCGGCCGTCTAGGCCCAGCATACACCAGCCGGGAGCCCAAGGATCAGCAGGCCCAGGAAAGTCCTCCGGCCGGAGGGCTATAAGGACCCAGGGGGCTAGCACCAACAGCCACGGTGCACACCAGGGAGGGGGGAGGCCGCGGCTCGATGCAGCTGCCGAACAGGCCCCCCGGAGCTCCTCCACACTCCCAGCCCCTCTCCTAGGCCAGGAGCAGCCTCAGCGCCTCCCCTCCTCCGAGCGCGCAATCAGAGTCAGCACGCGTGGGAGACCGCCGGCGCCAGGTCCGATCCCACGGATCCAGTCCCCCGGCGTCCGTCTCAGCCGATCCCGGCTCACCAAAAAGTCGCTGGGGCCTCCGGGTAACGCCCGGGGGGCTCCGCTCCTGCCGTAGCCACCTGCAGGATAAATGAAATAAAATAAATTGCCCGGGCCCGGCAGAGCCTCACGCTGTGTTGGCCATCTTGCCCGGCGGCCAGGCCACGCCTCCCACATGGCTTAATTTTTAAGTGCGTCACACATACCTAGGCCTTTCCTCAACACTCATACATGCAAATTTCGGATTATGAATCGTGTTCTGTGTAAGCTGTGGGTACGTACCTCTGAGTTGGTTGACTCTGTGCTCGCTGTTGTCCTTTATAGGCACCGTACACTGGGACATGTGAGGAGATGGCAGCATCCTCCGGTGTACAGACCGCTGGTGGACCTGTCGACATTGGAGGAAAGACATGTGATCATCACCTACAGGCATGATCGTGCCACAATCCTGGAACTGTGTGCCCAGTTGGAGCCAGACCTGATGTCAGCTATCCGCCGTCCCACAGAAATCCCCCCTCAAGTGCAGGTGCTGTCAGTACTCCATTTCCTAGCAAGTGGGTAATTTCAAACAACAGTGGCCATAGCATCAGGGATGTCCCAGCCTATGTTTTCCAACGTGTTGTCCAGAGTGTTGTCTGCCCTGCTGAAACACATGCGGAGCTACATCGTTTTCCCTCACGTGGAGGATTTGCCTACAGTGAAAGGTGATTTCTATGCCCTGGGACATATCCCCAACATCATATGTGCCATTGATGGGACACATGTGGCTTTGGTACCCCCCGCAGGAGTGAAAAGGTGTACAGAAACTGGAAGAGTTATCCCTATTCTACTCACCAAAGAAGGTGTGCCAGATCATCGTGGCCTGCTGTATGCTTCACAACTTAGCTTTGCGACGACAGGTGCCTTCTCTGCAGGAGGATGGTCCAGATGGTCCAGATGGAGGAGTTGTGGCAGCTGTGGAGCCTGTTGACATTGAAGACGAGGAAGCAGAAGAAGAGGACATCGACAACAGGAACTCGGTGATCCATCAATACTTCCAGTGAGACACAGGTAAGAATACAAACCTGCCTACTACATGTACTTTAACACTACTACCTCTCTACTGTCTGTCGTTTTCACCCAGTGTATGGTTACTGAGTTGTCACTTTACCTTACGATTTCACAGATGTGGATCCCACTGTGTGACATCTGCTTTGTTTCCTCATGGACTAGAGCTGTGTGACATAGGTATGTTGACATTACAACTGAAAGAGCATTTTGACACTGTAATTGCTAATACACTATTTCAAAATCACAGGCAGACTCCAGATTGTTTTGTGCTTTAAGGGTGTTTATTTAAGTGCTCAATATTGGAGGGTGCTGTAAAATGGTGAGGGGTGATGGTGGAGGAATGTCCATGGCAGAGTCCAGTCTATTAGTCTCACAGGTGCATTGCCCAAATGGGCATAGGAAGTGGAGCTGGGGCAGTTTGAGGATGGACAGGATGACAAGGTGGGACAGAAGGATGACAATCAGGGTGGTCTCATTTCTCGGCGGGGGTCTTGGCATCGTTCTCTGTCTTTGTCCTGGATCTCAGGGACCATTTGCAGGGTGGTTCTCCCTTTGCAGGGGATGGGGTGCTGGTGTGGTGGTCCTGTGGCGGTGCCTCCTGTCCACTAGCGCCAGTGGAGGTGGTGGGCAGTACATTGTCCAGGCTAGTGTCAGGGGCCCCTTGTTGTGCCACAGTGTCCCTCCTGGTGTTGAGGACTTCCTTCAGCACCCCTACGATGGTGCCCAGGGTGGAATTGATGGATCTGAGTTCCTCCCTGAAGCCCAAATACTGTTCCTCCTGCAGCCGCTGGGTCTCCTGAAACTTGGCCAGTACCCTTGCCATTGTCTCCTGGGAATGGTGGTAGGCTCCCATGATGTTGGAGAGGGCCTCGTGGGGATTGGGTTCCCTGGGCCTGTCCTCCCCCTGTTGCACAGCAGCCCTCCCAGTTCCCCTGTGTTCCTGGGCCTCCGTCCCCTGGACCGTGTGCCCACTGCCACTGCCCCAGGTCCCTGTTGTTGTTGGGGTGGTGGGTTAGCCTGGGTTCCCTGTAGTGGTGGACACACTGCTGCTTGATGTGGCCTGGGGACAGAGGTATGGGCCCGCTGGGTGGGTGCTGTGCTGGTGTTTCCAGAGGGGGGAAGCTCTGTGGTGGCCTGTGACTGTGTCAGGGGAACCGACTGTCCTGAGGTCCCAGATGGGCTGGGCTGGTCATCCAGATCCAGTTGGACAGAGCTGCTGTCATCACAGTGGGCCTCTTCTGTTGGTGGTGTGGACATGTGTGGACCCTCCTGTCCGGTGACGTTGGGTAGGGGTCCTGCAGGGGTATAAAAGGATGGTTATTGCATCTGTGTGTGTCATGGTGTGCAATGGGTGGGTGACTGTGTACCCCAGTGCTTGCATTGTGGGACCTTGTTTAGGGGGGTGTATGGGTATGTGCAGTGGCCATGCTTTGGTGATGGGTGTCCATGCTTTGTTTTTGCATGCAGGGCTTGGTGTTGGGATGTGTGGTTTGTGATATTGGGACATTTGTGAGGAGCTGGAGTGATGGGGGTGAGGGCGAGGGTGGGGGTATGTGATAGCATGCAAGTAGGGTGGGGGATGTAATAGTTAAAAGTTGACTTACCAGAGTCCATTCCTCCATCTACTCCTGCGAGGCCCTCAAGATGCAGAATCGCCAAGACTTGCTCCTCCCATGTTGTTAGTTGTGGGGGAGGAGGTGGGGGTCTGCCGCCAGTCCGTTGAACCGCAAGGTGGTTTCTTCAGACCATGGAAAGCACCTTCCTCTGTAGGTCGTTCCACCTCTTCCTGATGTCATCCCTATTTCTTGGGTGCTGTCCCACTGCGTTAACCCTGCCCACTATTCTTCGCCATAGCTCCATCTTCCTAGCTATGGAGGTGCACTGCACCTGTGATCCGAATAGCTGTGGCTCTACCCGGACGATTTCCTCCATCATGACCCTGAGCTCCTCCTCGGAGAACCTGGGGTGTCTTTGCCGTACCATGGGGTGGTGTGGGTGATGTGTGGGGTGGTGTGTGTAGTGATAAGTGGGGTGAGATTTAGTGGTGTGTTGTGTGAGGTGCGTGGAAGTTATGTGAGTGATGGTATTGTGTGCCTGTGGATGATTGGTAGTAGTTTGCAGTGTCTCTCTCTGGTCTTCTTTTGGTATTTTGGTCGTAGGGGTTTGTGGGTAATGTGGGTGTGTGTTTTATATTGTAATGGGTGTGTGGGAGTGGTGTGTGTATGTTTATCAGGTGTGTGTATTTTGATTTGTCCAATGTGGCTGTGTTTTGTAAGAGTGTGTGTATTTTGAGCACGGCGGTGTGTACCGCCAATGGAATACCACGGTTGAAAGACCGCTACGTGGATTTGTGGGTCATGATAGTGTGGGTGTATTTCTGTTAGGGTGACGGTGGAGGTTTTGTTTTCGCCAGTTTATCACTGACCTTTGGTGTGGCGGACTTGTGTGGGTGTCTCCATTTTGGCAGATTCCGAGCAGTGGGTCATAATGATCGTGGCGGAATTCCACTACTGCGGCGGTGTGTTGGTGGTCTTCTGCACGGCAGTAAGCGGCTTTTGCCGCCAATGTTGTAATGAGGGCCAAAGTCTTTTAGTTTTTGGCTTGGTGGCAGATTGGGTCTCAGATTGTATCTCCCCATCTGAGTCCTGGACTCCCTGCACTGAGTCGCTGGGGTGGTACTCGCCATTTGTCTCAAACAGCCTGGTCCATCCACCAATGGTGGTTCACCCTCATGCTCTTGTTCAGGGTCTTCTGTGGTCAGCCAATCAAAGAATTGATCCTCTGCTTCCTGATTTCCTGAATGCTCCGCAAACGTTGCTTTTTTAAACCATGAAACATTTCGTGTCACCCGCTTACTCCCTTTCTCGGCGGTCACCATGATCCCGGATACCCCAGTCACTGTCCACACTCCGGGTTCATAGGGTGTTCGGAATGTCCATCCGGGTTTCCGATCCTTGACAATCACCTGGTTACTGATGCGAATGTCTCTTATCTTGGCCCACCTCATCCTGCTCACCTCATCGTTGAATTCTCTTCTTTTATTTTGTGTCTGTTTCGGGCGATAGGGGGTGGATTCCCACCCGGGGGCAGTGGGGATGGTGTCTTGTCTCGTTCCAGCAAGCGTTAGCGACCACGGAGTCTGGCCAGTTGTGCAATGTGGGGTTCCTCGGTATTCTCGTAAGAACCGGTGAAGGCTGAGTTCTGGATCTGTGGTTTCTAATACAGGAATTCTAAGAGTCTTGTTAAGCGTGCGCATAAAATGCTCCACCTCTTCGTTGGCTTGGGGCCACAGCGGCGTGATACTCCTATGTCTGATGCCCAAACGCCCCATCATGTCCTGAAACTCATTGCCGTGGAAAGGCGGTCCATTTTCTGTTTTGATTTCCTCCTGGAGAAATTGCAAAGATCCTTTCCAGAGCTGGACCCACCTGCGTGAAAGCAGTGGACGCGATGACCTCGACGGGTATTTGGAGTATCCATCAATGAGCGCCAGGGTGGTCCGGCCGTCCGGAAAACTCCCAAAATCCAGGCTGACTTGCGCCCAGGGCTTTGTGCTTGCTTCATCTGTCAGGATCGGAGCTGGCGCTTCTGGGCTAGTTGTTAACTGACACGATGGGCATTGCTGCACGCACTGGTCCACTCCCTCTTCAAGTCCAGGGAACCACACCTTTGCTCTCATGCGTGCTTTCATTTTCGTCACTCCTTGATGTCCTCCGTGTGCCAGCAGGATCACACGATCTTGTAGCTGCCATGGTATTATTAGCCTCTGTCCTCGGAGAAGAAGATCATCTGCCATAGAGCTTAGCTCATTCCCGACTCTCCATAGTTTCTTCAAACGCTCCCGTTCCTCTGTGGTCCAGTTGCTCGTATTCCACAGGAAATGGTGCCATGACCCACCTTCCAGCACTGACTTCACCCGCAGCAGCACCACGTCTTCAAGGATCGCTTCAGAGATCTCTTTTGTGTCGATTGTTTTGCGACCGCTCCCTTGGGCAAGCGCGCGCATGTGCTCCTCAGTGTCGGCCTCATCTTGACTGGGAACTTGTGTCTGGTCGTGAGGGTGTTGAGATAGGAAGTCTGCTGGGTTCTTGGCCCCTGGTTGGTACACTACCTCCAGGCTATAGTATTGCAGCTAAATTGCCCATCTTTCAATCCGGGAAGGCAGATGTGGTGCGCTCCCCTTGAACAAGGGAACAAGTGGTTGATGGTCCGTGACCACCCTGAAGGGTCTCCCTTGGAGATAGAGGTGGAAATGCCCGCACGCCCACTTGATCGCCAGGGCCTCCCTCTCGGTCTGGGAGCAGCGTTGCTCGGTTGGTGTTTAGGCCTTACTAGCATATGCTAACGGAGCCCATCGACCTAGCTCACTTTCTTGCGCCAGCAGTGCGCTGAGGCCTACCGGGCTTGCGTCAACGGTCAGTTCAGTCTTTCTCATCGGGTCGAAGTATGCCATCGTAGTGTCACACAGGAGAGCTTTCTTGAGTTCTTGGAATGCTTCTTCTTCTCGGCTCCCCCCTTCCCATGGGGCATCCGCTTTCGTGAGGGCTCGGAGCGGCTCGGACAGAGTGGCTAGTCTTGGGATGAATCTGCCACAATCGGTTGTCATCCCCAAGAAACTCCTCACTTAAGTCACCGTTTTCAGAGCAGGGGCTTTTCTGATGGCACTCGACTTTCGGGGATCTACTTGGATGCCGTCCTGATTGAAAACATATCCGCAGAATTTGATTGCTGTCTGAAAGAAGACACACTTGTTTCTGTGGAGGGTGAGGCCATGTTCCGACAACCTTTTGAGGGTGTCTCTCACTTGCCTATGGTGATCTTCGCCCATCGCAGAGTAGATTAATATGTCATCACTGACATTCATCACGCCTTGTAGGCCTGACAGTTTCTGTCGAATGGCGTCCTGGAATACCTCTGCTGCTGATGATACGCCGAAACTCAGGTGCTTGTATCTTCTTAGGCCAAGATGTGTCAAGAAGTTGGTGATATACCTACTTTCCTCCGCTAGTGTAAGTTGGTGATACCCCGCGTTTAAGTCTGTTTTGGAAAACCACTTGGATCCATTTAGGTCGGCTATGATGTTGTCTATGGTTGGTGTGATGTGCCTTTCTTGCTTTATGGCCTGGTTGGGCAACTTAATGCCAATGCAGTGTCAAATTTTTCCTGG
Source organism: Pleurodeles waltl (assembly GCF_031143425.1). NCBI lineage: Eukaryota > Metazoa > Chordata > Amphibia > Caudata > Salamandridae > Pleurodeles > Pleurodeles waltl. The sequence goes on from NC_090444.1 coordinate 1,531,863,525, forward strand.
TTGCTTCGGCTTCTTCACGATGACGATGGGCGATACCAAGGGAGTGGGGCTAGATACTCTCTCAATGACTCCCTGCTCTTCAAGGCTGGCTAGTTCCCGCTCTACTAGCGGCCTTAGGTGAAACATTATTCGGCGGTGTCGTAAGGCGACCGGCTTCACAGCCTTGTCGATGTGTAGCTTGATAAGGGGGGGTTTTAGGCAGCCAAGGCCTGTGAACAGTTACGGGAATTCTCCTAGCAGTTCATCGATTTGGCAATTTCTTACACTTCTTGCAAACATCACCAGCCCTAGCTCCTCAGCCGCTTGACTACCAAGTAGCGTGTCTGCCTCCCTGTCGACCACATGGATTGTGGTGTTTATCGTTTTCCCCTCCGCCTGCACCGTCACTGCCATGCGTCCCTTTAGCGGTAAGGGCGTGTGACTTCCGTGGGTGAATATTTTGGTGTTTAAGGGGGTCAACGTTGGGCGAGGCTGGAGGCGGTGATATTGTTGTACTCCCATCACATTTACTGAGGCTCCAGTGTCTATGAGGGCCTTGACAGGTGACCCTGCTATTTCAAGCATGCAGGTGGGCTGAGGCCGCTGGTGTTTCTTTAGGTCATTGGTGAACGATATTAAGACCACTTCTTCCTCTTCGTCTTCTCCTGGGGAAGAGTCGTCTATGGTGTGAGGCAATGATGCGTCGATTGCCCCCGTGTCACATGGTCATCTAGGGATAGTTGCTTTACTGCTCTGGTGGGTGCTCCCTCCTGCTCCTCTTCTTCTCACTCCTCCTTTACATACGGCTGCAAAGTGGTTCAGTTTTCCGCAGTTCGAACATGTCCTCCCTTGTGCCGGACAGTCTCTTGGGCTGTGTTCGTCTCTCCCACAGTATTCACACCTCCCCCCTGGCTTGGCGTGGGCATACGATCTAGGTTTCCTCCTCGTTTGTGTCAATTGGATTGCATCGGCACATTCTGCTTTGACCACTGGGGTCTTCTCTGGGGTGTGAGACATCGCCATGTCCATTTCAGCTGCCCTAGCCACCGATAGATCATGGGATCGCGCCATGATTAATATTTCGTCGAGAGTGATGTTTGCTTGTCTCAATATTAGTCCTCTTGGTTTCTTATTTCTGCATCCCTGTATGATTTGTGCTAGTACCTCTTTCTGTTGGTCATTGTCGGTGCACGTACTTGCCAGTTCCCGGAGACAGGCATAGAATTGATCAATGGACTCTCCTTCTCTCTGTCTTGCCTGTCGTAGTTTGAACCTTTCAAAATCCAGGTAGGTTGCAGATCAAAGTGTGCATTCAAAGCTCTCACCGCCGCGTCGTAGTAATCATGGGCACCTGTGTTTGGTAGGTGTCTGAACAGTTTGTATATTTCATCACCCACAAAATGGAGGAGCAATGACCTCTTGACTTCACCATCCTTTTCGTGGGTGGCCACAAAGTAGTTCTCCAGGCTCCCTACCCATATTTTCCATCTCAGTGATGCTGTGGCGGGATCTGCAAGCTCACTGAACACTGGTAGCGCACCTGTCATGGTGAGCTGTGGTAGTTGATGGATGGCTGGCACCAGTTCATCTGCCATACTGATAGTATTGTTCATGCCTGTTGGCTCTGGCTCACCTCTCCCAGTCTGTTGTGTCACGGTGCACCCTTTTGCGCTCACTTTGTGGTCCGTCACAACCAATTTGCGTGTCCTGCTGTTGCAATGTGACTTCCAGGCATGCAGGAGTCCGAATGTGTGCTTTATCTCACCCTTCTATGTGTGGTGTTGTGGCGTCACGCTGTGGTGGAGCTCACCATGCTGTCTGCGTCTTCCTGGCCCTTCTGCTGGCTCACGGTCACACCCTGGGGGTCCTAAACACCGGCGCTGTTATTGGCATGTGGTAGACACCATCCTCGTCGCCAGTGTTGTGTTCTGCGTCCCCTTCTGCTCCGCGCCGCGTGCCGTAATTAATTACTCGGACACGGCGTGTGCTCACACTGGAGCTGTGGGTAAAACTAAAAACTCCAGCGCTCCGCTTTATTTAAATAACCTTGCGCTTCCCCCGGAACCTCTCCCGTACATCCGGGTTAGTGTTCCGTGATCGGTCTTCCAACAACTAGACCATCACAGAACACTACATCATCATCATTATCTTCATTTGGTAAATAAATATATTCACCGTATTAACAAGATAAAATACATTGTGATAGGTAAAATCCAGTTAATCTTTCCGTAAGCTCCTATTGTACATAATGGCTTTTAAAAAACTTGCCACATTAAAAATTATAAATTCATCAGACATCATCTGTAAAAGTATGAGTGTAGGTCGTACTTGAGAGAATCCCTTGTTCTTCAATAGCGGAATGACACAAGCTCTTCTAGGATCAGTAAAAAATATACAATACACCACAAAATGTAGCACATCGTCATGAGCCACATTGTCACAGCAGCATGGACCCTAAGCCCCAAAGTCATAACATCCACTTGGGAGGGTTAACTATAAGTGCAAAAGATTGAGGGCCTGATTTAGAGTTTGGTGGATGAGGTTCATCTGTCACAAACTATTCCTTCTGCAGCATAATAATTTCATTATATCCTGTGTAAATCATAGTACAGCTGAGGAGATATCCCTCACCCTTGTGACAGAATCATCCTACCTGCCAAATTATAAATGAGGCCCTCAATGTAAACCTGGTGAGTAAAAAATGATCCCTATTATTTTTAACAAGGGCGAGGTAATACTCCATCATCCCAGTCATAGTCAACATCACATACCTCTGGACCTTAGGTTTAGCCAAGTCAGTCTCCTCTGTAGACATATATTTCTTTACTAATAAATTGTCCTTCACCCACTTTTCATTGGAATTGCATTTGCTGTCAGGGTTATTGAAACCCCCCGGTCCTTCCCAGATAGTGGAAAGAATCCTTAATATATTTAATCCAGGGGATTTTAAGAGCACGATCAAGCACAAGGCATTCTTCAAGATCAATCTATTCAGAATGAGTTCCTCCTTGGCCCACAATCTAATCCATCCCAGCAAAGAACAGAGAGCAAATAAGTCACTAGGATAACCAACTCTTCATATCCACACAAGGACGGAGTACTTTGAAGAATGCACAATAATCGTTGCAGAAATTTATTTTCAGTAATCTGAATACAGCTAACTGCCACATAGCCCCAAATGTCACTTCCATAATAAACCTTGGAGATACTCTTGGCTTTGTAAATTTTCATGAAGGCCTTAAGGAGACCCAATCTAATTTGCTTTTTAATCAAACTTAGATTCACCACCCTCACAAAGGACTTAGAACAATTTACTGCCAAATTAAGCTTATCCATGAAGGCTGCAAAGGTATTCAAGAGATTTTGCAGCCCCCTAGCACTCTTAGCCATCAAGACCGTGACATCTACGTAAAGCAATTCAGGGGGCACACAGGAACTTAAATATGAGAAATCAACCTTAACCACCAGCAAAGCCTGTTCAAGGCCATTAATATTAACGGTAAACAAAAAAGGGGCCAGTATGCACCCTTGAAAGACCCATCTTCTGACTTAAAAGTTATGAGTGATTACAGACTGACTTGATGACTGACTAGATGCATGACTGATGCTGAAGTGTGAGCGTGGAGGCTCGACAGAACGTAAACAATATTTGGGTCCACGCCATCCCAAGGATGTCCCATTATCTAGCCCGGTTTACCCTATCAAAAGTCAATGTAAGGTCCATTAAGGCCAGGTGAATAGACTGGGGCAAGCAACCATATAGTTGTTGACAAGCAGGTAGAGGTTCAGGCACTGGTCATGATAGACTTATCTTGTCTGAAACCATATTGCAGGTCTAAAATGATGTTATTCTACTCTGCCCAGCTGGGTAGTATTGCCAACAATACTTGTCGGAAAACCTTTAGGACTGAATCAATTAGGCATATAGGTCTATAACATTGAGGGTTGTCCTTATCACCCTTTTTGAAGACAGGAACTATAACTGAAGTGGACCAAGAAAGAGGGGGACCCTCCCTGACCACCACGGTTAGGACCTGGGTTAATACTGGGCCCCAAACTACAATATCACTAAGATACAAATCTGGGGGAGTTCCATCCAGACCCGGGGCCTTGTTACTTGTGATACCTAGAATTTCCTGGGTGACTTTCTCTAGGATAAATTCCAGACTAGATCTCCCTGACATGGGCATTTCTAGCTCAACTGCCTCCATTCGGGGCAAATGTTGATATATACCTTCAAAGTGAGAGACCCGTTGCTTAGCAGCAGTATGATGCCATAAGGCAACATTGTTAGCCTGCGCAATACATGGTTGGTAAACAATGCATCAAAAGGTCGAGCTACTCTTCCACATGCTTGCTTGCACTAAGCCCTCCCAAGCATGTTCCCTCTCAGTATCTTAGTGCCTCTTTAGCTCAGATTCATAATATAAACAATAGGTTGCAACACGTTTTCTAGCTCTGGGGCTAGCTTTTAATGCACTATTTAGGGTCCCTTAGGCCTTTGAACATCTAAGGTCAAACCATCTGGAAGCAGGGATAGTTAAGTTAGTTACTGGAAGGTGTAAGAGTGCTGCTAATTTATTGGAAATGTTCCCAACTGCCAGTGGGATCGCCTTATCATTAGCAGACAGTTCTAAACAGTTAGTAAAATCCTGCTCATAGCTACGAAACAAAGTTTATTGAAAGTGTTCAAGCTCCACCATTGCCCACCTAATAAGCCTTCCTGAATATTTGGGGAATAGGCTCAAAGTGGCCCCTGGGTTCGACTTAAAATGGGCTACCACCAACTCAGGGTGAGGGAAACAGAACTGTAATCACTAGAAGCACTATGTGATATGTTGAACCTAGGTATCAGTTAAAGAATGGGCGGAAACAAAAATAAATTCTATAGTGGTGGAAAAGACCCTGCCATTAAAAGTAGGGAGAATTTGTGATGCTGGAGATTTAGCGAACCTCTCCAGAGAGAAAACTAAGGGCCTGAGTTGGATCTTAGCGGATCTGGTCCCACTGTAATTTTTCCGTTGGATAATCCACTCTTCAACTAGGCTGTCCGCCCACTTCATTTAGATGTTGACAAGCCCATAGACAAATGTCCATCACCAACTACTGTTACTGCCTGAATTTTACACCTGCCTCGACAGTACAATAGGCAAAAGCAGCTTGCGCCGGGGCCACAGTCATTTTTACCACCGGGGCCATCAAGATATGCCTTCCCGCCAACTTCACTGTGGCGGCTAAACCTCCACACTTGATTTGGCAGAATGGAAAGAATATAAGGTTGAAACTTACCTTTTTTCTACTTTTACTTCCCTTGCCGCCATGAAACCAATCATACAAGTCCTTTCTTTGCTGCTGCTACTGGACCATGACGAAAATCAACCCTGTTGATGTCAGAACTGATGGTAAGTGACTGTTGTACCTGTTATCATCAGAATTGTCTGTGTACATTAGCTCTCTACTCATGAACATTTATAAATACTTGGAAGCAATTGTACAACAATGTCCAATGCGTATGTGTGCAATGTGGTAGTGTTCAAAATTTAAAGAAAGACACCTGTATATTTTATTTGCATTTGTCAATTAGGTCCAAGCTGCCTTCATGCTAATGGACACCTATACAAATGTCACATTAATCCCAAATTCAAAGTGTGTCCATACAGATGTGACTATCCATTTACACTAAACTATTAAATCAGATACATATGCATTACACATTATTTGAATAACATAAATCTAATAAAATGTAGTAATTGCACTACACAATGTAATCGGTAGGTTAAAAAGTAAAAGGAAAATACATTTAATGTTGCCTCTAAACTTAAAACATTTCATATATGTGTTAATGTCATACTTCCCCTTGCCTAGTGCATTTTCTGGTAATCATTGAATGACTTTTAACTCTAAAGTGTTGTATGTGTAATACAAATGTGTTTATAATTAATACTTATCATTTTTTAATAAATAGACCTATATTTCCAAGTTACAAAAATATAAACATGTTTAATGTTGGTGTATGTGTCCATTATCATAATGAATGCTTGCACCACGTTTACCATGTCCATTACAAATGTTCATCACTAATGTATACACTATACAATTATGTCAAAAATAAAACCTGTCTTCTTCACTGTCATAAATGAAATTAAGGTCATGTTACTCACGTTTTCATAAATAACATTGTGACCAATTAATTACTTTTAATTAAAAAATAATTTCAGGTCAACTTTGTGAAAATAAATGTTTTAATTATTAAATGTGATACATCTTTCCAAAAATTAATATTCTTGAAAACGATATTTCTTACCCCAAAAATCGATATTTTTGTCAATGATTTCCATGACTTGATATTAAAAACTCAATATTAGTGTCACTCAATATTTTGTCCAAATACCTAGCTTGCTCTAACCACATGTGTAAGTCCACCCATAACCATAGCATACTCACCTCTCTCCACATTTGCAAAATCCTCATTTTGTGTTAAGTGTTTGAAACATTTCATGCATCTCATCATTGTAGAAAGAACTTTTTGTAGCACAACACTTAGAGTTGGCTATGTTATTCCACCAGTTACTACCACAGTGTATTGGAATGATCCTGTGGCTATGATTTTGACTATTGGTGTTATCGACGTGGAATTCCTCTTGTGAGGCAGGACATCTGGCTCCAGCTGATAATATGAGTCAATAATAGTTTGCCTATTAAATCTGTTTTTATGGTTATATCCCATTCTTCACTGGTGTCAAGGTCTGGAACTGTTAAAATACAAATTGGCACAGACAACTTGGGTTAAGCATGGGTTGTACATTGTTTTGGGAATTTGACAAACACTTCTTTCTTAGAAATGTAGGAAATTAATGCATTAAGATTTGTGGTGTTTTTCATATTTAGACTTTTTTGGAAATGTAGGAAACATTGCCTAATTGTAACATTTTGTTTGAGACAAATTATTGTTGATTATTTACATTTTCAAAATAATGATGGAAGGAAGTAATAAAAAGTAAATACCATAAGAAATACACCACCAGTCTTTGACTTTGTGGTTTTAGAATTTATTTTACAAACACAATTAAACTGAAATAGTATGAAAACCAAAAACAAAGGAAAAAAACTTAAATACTTTGGATTACGGTAAAGTAAACTCTCATTGTAGAGGCACAAATGTTTGAAGTCCAATGTACAAAATACAACTGGCATTAAAAAGACAAATGATTTGGCAGAATGGAAAGAATATAAGGTTGAAACTTACCTTTTTTCTACTTTTACTTCCATTGCCGCTATGAAACCAATCATACAAGTCCTTTCTTTGCTGCTGCTACTGGACCATGACGAAAATCAACCCTGTTGATGTCAGAACTGATGGTAAGTGACTGTTGTACCTGTTACCATCAGAATTATCTGTGTACATTAGCTCTCTACTCATGAACATTTATAAATACTTGGAAGCAATTGTACAACAATGTCCAATGCGTATGTGTGCAATGTGGTAGTGTTCAAAATTTAAAGAAAGACACCTGTATATTTTATTTGCATTTGTCAATTAGGTCCAAGCTGCCTTCATGCTAATGGATACCTATACAAATGTCACATTAATCCCAAATTCAAAGTGTGTCCATACAGATGTGACTATCCATTTACACTAAACTATTAAATCAGATACATATGCATTACACATTATTTGAATAACATAAATCTAATAAAATGTAGTAATTGCACTACACAATGTAATCGGTAGGTTTAAAATTAAAAGGAAAATACATTTAATGTTGCCTCTAAACTTAAAACATTTCATATATGTGTTAATGTCATACTTCCCCTTGCCTAGTGCATTTTCTGGTAATCATTGAATGACTTTTAACTCTAAAGTGTTGTATGTGTAATACAAATGTGTTTATTATTAACACTTATCATTTTTTAATAATTAGACCTATATTTCCAAGTTACAAAAATATAAACATGTTTAATGTTGGTGTATGTGTCCATTATCATAATCAATGCTTGCACCACGTTTACCATGTCCATTACAAATGTTCATCACTAATGTATACACTATACAATTATGTCAAAAATAAAACCTGTCTTCTTCACTGTCATAAATGAAATTAAGTTCATGTTACTCACATTTTCATAAATAACATTGTGACCAATTAACTACTTTTAAATTAAAAAATAATTTCAGGTCAACTTTGTGAAAATAAATGTTTTAATTATTAAATGTGATACATCTCTCCAAAAATTAATATTCTTGAAAACGATATTTCTTACCCCAAAAATCGATATTTTTGTCAATGATTTCCATGACTTGATATTAAAAACTCAATATTAATGTCACTCAATATTTTGTCCAAATACCTAGCTTGCTCTAACCACATGTGTAAGTCCACCCATACCCATAGCATACTCACCTCTCTCCACATTTGCAAAATCCTAATTTTGTGTTAAGTGTTTGAAACATTTGATGCATCTCATCATTGTAGAAAGAACTTTTTGTAGCACAACACTTAGAGTTGGCTATGTTATTCCACCAGTTACTACCACAGTGTATTGGAATGATCCTGTGGCCATGATTTTGACTATTGGTGTTATCGACGTGGAATTCCTCTTGTGAGGCAGGACATCTGGCTCCAGCTGATAATATGAGTCAATAATAGTTTGCCTATCAAATCAGTTTTTATGGTTATATCCCATTCTTCGCTGGTGTCAAGGTCTGGAACTGTTAAAATACAAATTGGCACAGACAACTTGGGTTAAGCATGGGTTGTACATTGTTTTGGGAATTTGACAAACACTTCTTTCTTAGAAATGTAGGAAATTAATGCATTAAGATTTGTGGTGTTTTTTATATTTTGACTTTTTTGAAAATGTAGGAAACATTGCCTAATTGTAACATTTTATTTGAGACAAATTATTGTTGATTATTTACATTTTTAAAATAATGATGGAAGGAAGTAATAAAAAGTAAATACCATAAGAAATACACCACCAGTCTTTGACTTTGTGGTTTTAGAATTTATTTTACAAACACAATTAAACTGAAATAGTATGAAAACCAAAAACAAAGGCAAAAAAACTGAAATACTTTGGATTACGGTAAAGTAAACTCTCATTGTAGAGGCACAAATGTTTGAAGTCCAATGTACAAAATACAACTGGCATCAAAAAGACAAATGTGTCCAGAAAATAGTCTGCAGAGTGAATGCTAGTTACACACAAGAGAAAATTAGGTTCTGCTTCTGTTGCGGGTGGTAGTGGAGGTCTTGCCATCCTCTCCTGGTGGTCTGGATGAATGTCTCCTCCTGAGAGGGGGATCCACAGTTTCAGGGACTGAGGTGGTTGAAAGAGTTTCTGCTTGTGGGAGGGCCTCTGTTTCTGTGTTTGCGCAGGTGGGACTAGATGCTGTATGGCCACATAAAGGGTTAGTTGTTGCAGGTAAAGCTTGGCACACATGGTGGTAAATGTCAAACAGCACCCTACTCAGAGAGCTCAAATTAGAGTTCAGATTTTGCTTTTCTATATAGTGCTCTATCTGGAACTGCTTAATATCCCAGAGCTCTGTAAGAACCAGGGCCATCATGTCTTGGGAACTATGTAGGGATTCCATGTAGGGATTCCAAGACTTGGTCAATGGTTGCCTGGGTGACAATGAACCCACTGGCTTCACTTTGCTGGCCCACAGATTCCCTCCCATTAATCCTACCTCTACTACCCTGTATCCTTGAGCCAGGGAGCTCCATCCCACTGGGTCCTGGCTGAACTGGAAGTAGTGGTGTTGGTGTGGTGTTAGCTCACCACCAAGACTGAAGGGACAGTAGACGGGGTGAGGTTTCTATTGGACAAAGGAAGTGGAGCTATCCAGTGGCTGAGATGTTGTAGCAGCTGGGGTGGGAGGTTTAGGTTTGGGCTGAGTGAGACTCACTGGAGCTGTCTGCACAGACAGACCAGCTAGTCCAGGCTTTTCCTCATCATCTGGACTTGCAGGAGTGGAATCCTCACTGAAGGAATCTTTCTGATCTGGAGTGGAGGTATCCTCAATTGCAGATGGCTGACCATGTACCCTGGTTGTAGGACCTAATAAGAATGACAAGAAAACAAACTGTGGACGTCTGGATTATGCAACAACTGTGAGCTACACACGAACCAACCTAAATGAGAAAAATAGGATTAATGGCATGATTGGACCTTTCAGCAGTCTGGGGTAATTGCCCAAACATTATAAATTACACAGATGCAAACTTCAAAAAAGGCATGTGAAGAGCTGCACCAAAAAGTAAAAGATTACAAAATATACCACACATTCAACCCAACTCAGTAGAGAGGAGACATGAGAAGTAAGCCTTTCCAAGGCCTCACAGGCTAAAATTCACACTATTATTCAACTTAGTAGGTTTAATGGCATTGGTATTTTTTATGATCTTTGCTAACTAACTTTATTATCATTACAACTTATATTCTGCATGCAACATTACATGAAATAAATTATTTCAGTCAACAAAATTTGATTCATGAAACCAATGACATTACTTCCATGAAATGACAATAAAGTAACAGCATACTAAATTTAATAAAATAATCCCATTTTTGTTCATTACATAAAATGTTCCTTGAGAGATGCCTGACATTTTGACATGTGTACATACATGGAAGAAAAGAGAGAACAACCAACATCATGTTGCAACCATATTTCCCTGATACAAAAACAAGGCATCATGGTAGACGAAGTCCTTTCAATTTGATATTACCAACACTTGCATCAATTAAAGATTCCTAGTAAAATATATGCAGTGAAGATGCACACATATGTACTAAAAAAAGGACTTACAAGCACCATACCTTTGTGGTATAATAGATGGGTTTTAAACCTGTTAACTACAACAAAATACATTACAACAAAGAACAGATTCCATAAATGCTCAATGAAGAACAACACACATATTGACCACACTTAACATTAAAATGAGTGATGTCACTATAATGCTACTGTTTGGTGATAATAATTTGATTTGTGGTTTTTAAAATTGGGTTCATCTGTTTTATAAAGGTGGAAAACACATTATCAACAGCTAACAGAAGAGCAAATACTACATTTATGTTTTGAGAGACATTCATAAGTCTAACTTACCAGTTTCCACTCCATCAGGGATTCCTGTCAAGCCTTCAAGATGTAGGATCTGCAAGACCTTCTCCTCGTAGGGAAATAGTTGTAATGAGGGTATGGGAGAAATACCACCAGTCCTCTGGGCCTCCTGGTGATGCTTGGAGGCCAGGGAACAGACCCTTCTTGGCAGGTCATTCCTCCCCTTCCTAATTTCCTCTGGTGTGCGCAGGTTGTTGGCTACAACATTCAGCTATTCTGTACCACATTTGTCTTTTCTGAGATACAGTGGTATTTTGTAATGAGCTCCAGACAATGATTTAATTCACTGTTACAGACAATTCTTCCTCTGTAAAATGGGGATTTTTCCTCCCTGCCATTATGAGTAAAAGAAATTGAATATAATATAGGACCCATCAGTTAAGGAAAAAAAACAAGCAACTGAAAAATTAACAAAGAGTGTAAAAAAGAAAATAACCTGCCTTCTGTGTTGTAATTTCAGCAGCAAAATGGTGTTGTGCAGTGGAATGGCAAAGGATCATGGTCTGAAATGGAATGTGTTTTCTAGTGTGAGATAAAGAAGATGATTTTAGAGAGAGGACTGGGTCAGATCTAGACTGGGCGCAGATGGGTGCAGTCGTGCCGGCCCTTGGCCCTGTCTTTGCCTGGGCTTTTCCTGGGCACTTCTCACACTGTGGAAAGATGAAATGCTTTAAATAGCACTGACCCCTCCTGCTCCTGGCCTCTCCTCACAACAGCTTGGTTTCTGGAACTCGAAGCCACTGTGCAGAAGGCTAGACATGGTGTCCCAAGCTGCAGGAAGATGAAGCACTTTAAGTAGCGCTGGGTCCTCCTGCTCCTGGTCCCTCCTCACAATAGCTGGGCTTCTGGGACACTAAGGGGGTCATTCTGACCTCAGCGGTAAAAGGCGCTTACCGCCGGTCAGAAGACCGCCATAACACCGCCGCGGCCGCGGTAAACCGCCACGGTCATTCTGGCCCGCAACTGCCAAACCGCCGAAAACCCGACATCCTCAATAATCAGCCACACCAAAGGTCAGTGAAAAAATGGCACTGACCAAACCTCCACCGTAACGCCAACAGAAATACGTCCATACCATTCCGACCCACAAATCCACGCAGCGGTCTTTCAAACGCGGTATTCCATTGGCGGTACACACCGCCGCGGTCAAAATACACACACCCATAGAAAACTCAGCCACATTGGTCACTTCGAAATACACACACCTGATACACATACTAACACCACTCCCACACACCCAACACAATATAAAACACACACCCACATCACCCACAAGCCCCTACCACCCGAAATCATTGACGAAGGCTAGAGACAGAGCACAGAATAGAGAATCCCACAACACAGAGGCACACAACACCATCACCCACACAGAATCCACGCACCAAACACCACACACCACCACACGCACCACACTCATCACCACAAACGCCACCCCACACCTCAACCACACCACCCCATGGCACCCCAAAGACACCCCAGGTTCAGTGACGCCGAACTCAGGGTCATGGTGGAGGAAATAGTCCGTGTAGAGCCCCAGCTCTTCGGGGCACAGGTGCAGCACACCACAATTGCCAGGAAGATGGAGCTATGGCAAAGGATAGTGGACAGGGTCAACGCGGTGGGACAGCATCCACGCAAGCGGGAGGACATCAGGAAGCGATGGAACGACCTACGGGGGAAGGTGCGTTCCATGGTATCAAGGCACAACATAGCGGTGCAGAAGACTGGCGGCGGACCTCCACCTACTCCCCCAGAATTTTCCGCGTGGGAGGAGGAAGTCTTGCACATCCTGCATCCTGAGGGCCTCGCTGGAGTAGGCGGAGGAATGGACTCTAGTAAGGCAAATCTTCACTACTGCTTCCCACCCCCACCCCACCTGAATGCCAAATCATACCCCCACCCTCACCCCCTCCCCCATCACACCAACCCCTAGCAAAAGCCTCACCATCACAACCCACCCATCCCAACACCAAGCCCTGCATGCGACCCCAAAGCATGGACACCCATCACCAAAGCATGCCCACTGCACACACACATCACCCCCACAAGCCACCCTCACAAAAGCCCCCACAAGGAAATGCCTGAACATGGGTACACGGACACCCACCCATCACACGAAATCCTACACACAGAAGCAATAACCATACCTTTATACCCCTGCAGGACCCAAACGCCACCACACCGCCACGGAGGGTCCAGAGATGTCCATCCCACCCCCAGAAGAGGCCCCCAGCGATGACAGCAGCTCTGTCTCCCTGGAGCCAGACGACCAGCCCGGCCCATCGGGGACCTCTGGACAGTCGGTTCCCCACAGACAGCCACAGGCTACACCAGACCCAACCCCCTCTGGGAACACCAGCACAGCTCCCACCCAGCGGGCCCATGCCTCTGTCTCCAGGGCACGTCAATTAGCGGTGTGTCCACCGCTACAGGGCACCCAGGTTGACCCACCACCCCAACAACAACAGAGACCTGGGGGCAGTGGTAGTGGTCACACCGGCCAGGGGACAGAGGCCCAGGGACACAGGGGAACTGGGAGGGCTGCTGTGCGACAGGGGGGGGACAGGCCCGGGGAACCGACTCTCCAAGAGGCCCTCTCCACCATCATGGGAGCATACCACCGCTCCCAGGAGACGATGGCGACGGTACTGGCCCGGTTCCAGGAGATCCAGGAACTGCAGGAGGAACGGTACATGGGGTTCAGGGAGGAACTGAGGACCATCGGTCCCGCAATGGGGACCATCGTCCTGGCCCTTACCCAGATCGTCACCACATTGCGGGACCATGTGGCACCCCAAAGGGCCCCTGTCACTAGCCCAGGCCAGGAACAGCCTACCACCTCCGCCGGCGCCAGTGTACAGGAGGCCCCCACACAACGACAGGCCACCAGAACCCCACCTCCTGCAGAAGAAGAACCACCCCGCAAGCGGAACCTGAGATCTCACAAGAAGACAGAGTAGGATTGCAAGACCCCCGCCAGCGTAAGATACCCCCGATGTCATCCCACTATCCCACAATGTCACCCTGTCCAACCTTGAACTGCCCCTGCTCCATCCTTCCACAGGCATATGGACAATGCACCTGTGCGACTGAGAACTGGACTCTGCCATGGACATTACTCCACCCCCACCCATCCCCGCTTCCCAATCATTTACCTATATCTAGCACTTTAAATAAATCACTTATTCCACTTAAATAAACAGGAGTCTCCTTGTATTCTTAACAAATGTATTACACATAACGGTTCAATAATGTCCAGTTACTTTGTGATGACAACATACCAATTTCAATAAGCTTTAGTCCATGGGCAAACAAAGCTGAAGTCAGGCAGTGGGTCATACAGCTCTGAAAAGGGAAGGGAAAGTCACAAATCAGTTAACAGGAACTGGGGGAAACACAGACAGTGGAGACGCATGAGGCCTCAAGTAAATGTAAATTGGGGTGGCTGTTTCTTACCTGTGTGCTACTGAAAGTATTGTTGTATGACTGTATCCCTGTTGTCCGTGTCGTCCCCGTCGTCTTCCTCTTCTTCACTCTCCACAGGCTCCACAGCTGCAACAACACCACCATCTGGACCATCCTCCTGCAGAAAAGGCACCTGGCGTCGCAATGCAAGATTGTGAAACATACAGCAGGCCACGATGATCTGGCACACCTTCTTTGGTGAGTACATGAGGGATCCCCCTGTCATATGCAGGCACCTAAACCTGGCCTTCATGACCCCGAAGGTCCTTTCTATGATCCTCCGAGTTCGCCCATGGGCCTCATTGTAGCGTTCCTCTGCCCTTGTCCTGGGATTCCTCACTGGGGTCAGTAGCCACGACAGGTTGGGGTAACCAGAGTCACCAATTAGCCACACACGGTGTCTCTGTAGCTGTTCCATCACATAAGGGATGCTGCTATTTCACATGACATACGCATCATGCACTGACCCAGGGAACTTGGCATTTACATGGGAGATGTACTGGTCAGCCAAACAGACCACCTGGACATTCATTGAATGATAACTTTTTTTGTTTCGGTACACCTGCTCACTGTCTTTGGGGGGAACCAAAGCCACATGGGTCCCATCAATGGCCCCAATGATGTTGGGGATATGTCCAAGGGCATAGAAATCACCCTTCACTGTAGCCAATTCGCCCACCTCAAGGAAAATAATGTATCTCCGCATGTATTTCATCAGGGCAGACAACACTCTGGACAAAACCTTTGAAAACATAGGCTGAGACATCCCAGATGATATGGCCACTGTTGTCTGAAACGACCCACTTGCCAAAAAATGGAGTACTGACAGAACCTGCACCAGAGGGGGAATCCCTGTGGGTTGGCGGATGGGGGACATCAGGTCTGGCTCCAGCTGGGCACACAGTTCATGTATAGTTGCTCTGTCAAGCCGGTATGTAAGTATGATATGTCGTTCTTCCATTGTCGACAGGTCCACCAGCGGTCGGTACACGGGAGGATTCATCCTTCTCCTCGCAAGTCCCAGCGGACGGTGCCTAGGAAGGACAACATGGAGCACAGAGTCAAGCAACCCACAGGTTCGTTCACACAGCTTGCACAGTACACGAATCGCTATGCATGGAACGGCTTGTATGAGTGGCAATGCAAGGCCTAGGCCTGTGTGACACAGTAGAAATCATGCCATGTGGGCCCTTGAAATGGCGGCTGCCTGACCTGTGAAGTGTGACAGTGGGATGTGAGGTCACTGCGCTGGTGTGGCACACCGTGGCGGTAGGCGGTCGAAGACCGCGGCGCAAAGCAGCATTGGTTAACATTGAACCCTATGGGTCTCAGGAGCCAATGACGATGTGCGCCGGCGGTCGCGGTACGCACCGCCGCGGTACGCACCGCCGCGGGCGTGACCGCCATTTTCTATCTGATTAATCACTCGAGACCTGATCATCCACAGGAGAGGACCTATACTGCAAGTGCTGCTGTGACCTCGGTCTGGGAGATACAATGGCTGCTGCGACTGGGGAAAGGGCCCCTGCCTTCACTTCCGAAGAATTGGAGAAACTTGTTGATGGGGTCCTCCCCCAGTATGCGCTACTCTACGGTCCTCCAGACCAACAGGTTAGTACACAGGGTGCACGCTGAATGGGCTATGCCTGTGTTGAGTGGGGTGTATATAAGATGGTGGGGAGGGGAGCGAATGAGGAGTGCAACGCACGACAGATGGGAACATGTGCCACATGGCAAGGTTGGGGAGGGGGGGCCACTCCCATCTACCATGCTGAAAAGTGATGATATTTCCTTTCCCACCCTGTACATGTCAAATAGGTCAGCGCCCATCAGAAAGTCGACATTTGGCGTGCCATCGCCAAGGACGTCCGGGCCCTGGGGGTCCACAACAGACGGGGCACCCACTGCCGAAAGAGGTGGGAGGACATCCGCCGCGGGACCAGAAAGACCGCTGAGTCTCTGCTGGGGATGGCCTCCCAACGTAGGAGGGGTGCCAGCCGCCAATTGACCCCCCTGATGTCCCGGATCCTGGCGGTGGCCTACCCCGATTTGGATGGGCACGTGAGGACATCACAGCAGACACAAGGGGGTGAGTATCAGCACATTCTGCTATCTTTGCGCGCAGTGGAGGTGTCTGGGTGGGGGAGGAGGGCTGTGGGTAACTCAAGGCCAGGGCGCTTTCTGTAGGCTAGTCCCCTCCGTTAGCCATGGCCCTGTGCCCCCGCCCCCCACCTCTGTAGGGTGCCAAGTACAGCTATCCATGGTCCTGCATCACCCATGTGTGCATTTGTCGTCCATAGACTTGTAGGCCTAGTCACAAGAACTGAGTAGTGTACCCCGATTGCGCAGCGTAGTTCAGGGGGCTTCTGTGTCTGTCCTCTCCGCCAACGGTGTTGCCAATGCATGCACTCAACCTGTCTTCATTTTTCCCCCCCCACCCATTTTCTTTTTCTTCCTGTGCATGTGTGCATTAGCATCATCAGGCGGAGGAGAAGTGGCATCGGCGCACGAGGGAGCTGCATCTCACATGGCCCCGGAGGGCCATGCAACGGACTCCGAGTTCAGCAGTGAGACGGAGGGCGAGGGGAGCTCCACAACGGGGACCCGTGGAGACGTCAGCGACACCGACACGTCCTCGGAAGGGAGCTCCCTTGTGGTGGCGGCAACATCCGTGCCCACCGCAACTACAGGTACAGCCGCCACCCAGTGCACCAGCTCCGCCCTCCAAGCAGCCCCTCAGCGTTCGCCCCGTGCCCGCTCGCACACCAAGGCGGGCATCTCCTTCGCCCCAGGCACCTCAGGCCCTGCCCCAGTTACCCCTGCTGCCCTCAGTGAGGAGGTCATTGACCTCCTCCGGACGCTCATTGTTGGGCAGTCTACCCTTTTGAATGCCATCCAGGGGGTGGAAAGGGAGGTGCATCTGAGCAATGCATACCTGGAGGGCATTCATTCGGGTCAGGCTGCCCATCAGCGATCGTTCAACGCTCTGGCCTCAGCACTGACGGCAGCCATTGTCCCTGTCTCCAGCCTCCCTCTTCTAACTCCCTCCACCCAGTCCCAGTCTCCTGTTCCTCAGCCTATCCCATCCACACCATCAGACCAGCCTGCACACACCTCAACACCTAAGGGCAGCTCATCCAGACATAAGCACCACAGATCCCAAAAGCATTCACACAAACAACATCCAGATGCAGACATGCCAACAGTCACTACCACCTCTGTGTCTCCCTCCTCCTCGTCTCCCTCCTCCCTCCCTGTGACGTCTCCACTCACACCTGCATGCACACCACCATCAGCCAGTACTTCCATTACCAGCACACCCTCCATTACAGTCAGCACACGTGCAGTCACCACCCCCACTGCCATTTACACGTCCCCTGTGTCCTCTCCCACTGTGTCTGTCACCCCCTCTTCCAAACCACACAAACGCAGGCAGCCACCCACCCAACAGCCATCCACCTCACGACAGCCTCCAGCCAAAGCACCTGTACCCAAAGACAGCACACTTGACTCTCCTACAACCACATCCTCTTCCTCCACTCCCATACCCACTGCACCTACCATTCCCATTGCTCCTAAAAAACTTTTCCTCTCCAAAATTAACCTCTTTGCATCACCTGACCCACCCCCTGCATGGCTACTGGAGTCCACCAGCTCCTAGGGAAGGAAAATCGGCCAGCAGCAAGGGGACAGCCAGCCCACCCCCTGGGAAGAGGACAAGAAAACTTAAGGGCCGGCGCGAAAAGCCTGAGACGGCTGCCACCACAGAGAGTGGCCTTGCCACGTCACCTGCCACATCATCTAAGGGAGGCAAGGGCCCGAGAGCTGCAGCGAAGGAGGGCAAGGGCAGCAGGGCGGAGAAGACATGCAGCAGCCGAGCGCACCAGGAGGGCCCCACCAGCCCCATACCGGGTGTGACGGACGACACCCACAGGCACAAGACTCCATCACAGGAGGGCCCCGCTACCGCAAGGTCGGAGGGCGACTAAGCGGGGAGTCTTGGCCAGGTCTGGCTCCCTTGAAAGACAGGACAAGCAGCGCTGAAGAGGGCCCCGCCAAGACAGGCACCGCTGAAGAGGGCCCCGCCAAGACAGGCACCGCTGAACAGGGCCCCGCCGTGAAGAGCACCGCTGAACAGGGCCCCGCCGTGAAGAGCACCGGTGAACAGGGCCCCACCGTGAGGAGCACCGCTGAACAGGGCCCCGCCGTGAGGAGCACCGCTGAAGAGGGCCCCGCCAAGACAGGCACCGCTGAACAGGGCCCCGCCGTGAGGAGCACCGCTGAAGAGGGCCCCGCCAAGACAGGCACCGCTGAAGAGGGCCCCGCCAAGACAGGCACCGCTGAACAGGGCCCCGCCGTGAAGAGCACCGCTGAACAGGGCCCGCCGTCTCAAGCACCGCTCCGCTGGGCCCTTCCTGTCAAGCACCGCTCCGCTGGGGCCTTCCTGTCAAGCACCGCTCCGCTGGGCCCTTCCTGTCAAGCACCGCTCCGCTGGGCCCTTCATCTCAAGCACCGCTCCGCTGGGCCCTTCCTGTCAAGCACCGCTCCGCTGGGCCCTTCATCTCAAGCACCGCTCCGCTGGGCCCTTCATCTCAAGCACCGCTCCGCTGGGCCCTTCCTGTCAAGCACCGCTCCGCTGGGCCCTTCCTGTCAAGCACCGCTCCGCTGGGTCCTTCATCTCAAGCACCGCTCCGCTGGGCCCTTCCTCTCAAGCACCGCTCCGCTGAGCCCTTCCTGTCAAGCACCGCTCCGCTGGGTCCTTCCCCTCAAGCACTGCTCCGCTGGGCCCTTCATCTCAAGCACCGCTCTGCTGGGCCCTTCCTGTCAAGCACCGCTCCGCTGGGCCCTTCATCTCAAGCACCGCTCCGCTGGGCCCTTCATCTCAAGCACCGCTCCGCTGGGCCCTTCCTGTCAAGCACCGCTCCGCTGGGCACCGCCGTCTCAAGCACTGCTGGTCCATTGACAGTGCCGGTTCTGTGTCGAGCAGGTGTTCACGAAGCACTCTGGGCACCATGCCTCCTCCAATACCAGTGGAGTCGGTTATCCATCTGATGGACTGTGGCTTTGCACTCCCCAGGATGGTACAGTGGGCATGGAGGCCCCTCGTGGATCTGGCGTCGTGGACTCATGTGGCTGAGGTGCCCCCCTTTCCCTTCCCCCTGAGGTGCCTGTTGTTTTCTCATCTGATGCCCCAGCAGTGTTCTCTCCAATGGTTTCCGGTCTCCTGTCTGGGCTTTGCCCATGTGTTTGTACACATTGGCCCACGGACTATGGATATTGAACGGACTGTGCAGGACTTATTGACTATGTTTATACTTTGCACTATGTTCATTATTTCTTTTTTATATTTCATATGGCATATTTACCATGACTTAAATGAACCTATTTTATACATAAATTTTAAACTTCATTTGAATTATGTCTTTGCATTCTTCCAGGGGGTTTGGGGGGTGTCACTCTGACTTGTTGCTCTGCATTGGTGTGTAGGTATTGAGGGGGGGGTTGGGGGGGTCGGTGTATCGCGTATGTGTGTGCCCGTAAACTTTCCTCCTCCCCCCTCCCCTGTGTCGTAGGTGCAGTACTCACCGTTGTCGTCTGCGCTGGCGTTCGTACTCCTGGTAGATGAGCAGGTAGACAATAGCCGGTAGGATGTGTAATTCGGGCTCCATGCTGTCCTCCTTCCTCGTGGAGTGTGTATAGGTGAGCGTTTTCCCATTCGTAGTCTGTTTCCGCCGTGTTTTTATCGGCGGGGCTCCTGCCCCGGAAAAGGTGGCGGATTGGTGAGTTGTGATAGGGTGGGCGGTACATTGTCTGCCGCCTGCCTGTTGGCGGTGACCGCCGCGCTGTTTGTCAGTCCCGCCATGGCGGTCGGAGTGTTAATGTGGTGGGCTGTGTTGGCGGTTTCCGCCAGGGTCAGAATTCCATTTTTTGGACCTCCTGCCTGTTGGTGGGTTGGCCGCCGCTTTATCACCGACCGCCAGGGTTAGAATGACCCCCGAAGTCCCTGTGCAGAAGGATAGCATGAGGGGGGCAGTCAGTTCAAGCACACGCGGTGGCCAGTGGCTGTTTTGGACTAATTTGTTAGTGCCTTCATGTGATTTTCTTTATAACTATTGTCTTAATTAGGTTATTCACCTTGTCTCTTGGTAGATGTCCTTACACTACGTGTTTGCCTCTAGTATGTATAAGCCCAAGTATGGCTTCATAGGTTTCATACCACCCTCACCTTGAAATTGATTTGAATTTATTTCTAGAACATTTGGTATCAACTGTAAATTGACCTTACTATGAACCTTTTAGCCATCCACGTTGTAACTCTCATTAATAAGCCTTATGTTAAAGCTGAGATTATATATTGTAAACATTTCTGACATTTAGGGAAGAATTCCTATTGACTAGATTGAGAGCACCAATTGTAACAATCCAGTTTTCAGCAACTGTACAGTAAGGTCTTATGGCATTTTACTATACATACTTCCTCATTCATTGTTTGCTTCACTATTCTAAACTGTTTGCTCATTGTATTTAAAGTGTGTCCTTATTTTTGTCAAAGAAAAATGTACAAAATATCTTCTATGACAGTATAATTGTAGACAAAATATTGCATTAAATGCTAGTAGATCAACAATGTTTCCCTTGAGTTACTTTTGAATAGCTCAATATATGGTTTTGAATAGATTACTGCACTGAATAATCGTTGCTGTGAGAACAAATAGAAAGAGGTATACTTCAAAGATGCATTTATATAAAAAATAC
Organism: Pleurodeles waltl; assembly: GCF_031143425.1. NCBI lineage: Eukaryota > Metazoa > Chordata > Amphibia > Caudata > Salamandridae > Pleurodeles > Pleurodeles waltl. The sequence continues at coordinate 1,531,884,856 of NC_090444.1, forward strand.
ACTGTCATGTCTACAAAAAAAATGATGTTGCTTCTGCATTTTGTTCCAGGATCCCTGGGAAACTGCTACAGTGCAATATAAATTGATGATCTGATGAAGCAGGGAAAGTGTCATAATGGTGTCTAATCAACATATTATCTTCACTGACCATCTGTGTTTTCAGTAAATCTGTTGTCTGTCTGCTGCAGAAAATATGTTCACCTGCATGTGCTGGAATCAATTACACATGAGCACAATCCAAGACACCCAAAGCAGATCATAACTAGGTTGGCATATGGAAGGACTCAGTGCCACAAAATGCCAGTGAAACCAGCTCGAACCCATATGGAGGCAGAGTGATGACGTCACAGACAAGAGAACATACAGGACTGCCATAAAACAATAAACAAATAATCATCAAACAAATAATCAGAGCCACTAAAATTGCGGTTCTCACTGACCATTTAGAAAACAGCACTTTTGGTTCTGGCCCCTTTTGCAGGGTCACTCCCAACCTTTTACCTCCTGTTGCTGAACCTGGTTTTATTGGTATTAGGACTGGTAACCATAGGTAAAGAGTTTGTGGTCTCTTGTTAGAAATTGGGTCTCTAGTTGGCACAAGTATGCACAATGTCCAAGTAGGGCCCACAGTCCTAGTCAGGGTAGGTCAGTTACACACCATAAATTAACCTGTGCTCAACATCTGGTAGCTTGGCACAGAGCAGTCAGACTTAACTGAGGAGGCAATATGTAAAGTATTTGTGCAGTACTTGAGGCTGTAACACAGTGAAAACACTACAAGACTCCACACCATGTTATGTGTCTGCACTGGGAAGTTGTCATGACAGTGATGCGTGGTCTTTTGTAGAAACAGCTAAAGAACTCATTTTCAAGGGCCCAGTGCAAGATTGTCATCATTTGGCAGGACACAACTTACAGTTGGCAGAGTCCAGAAACTGTAACAGACTTCAATGAAGTCTTTGATGTCCCTGAGACTTCAGAACAGAAGACAAGTCAGGAAATCATTGGAGTAACTTTGGTTCTGGAGATGTAGAGATGCAGGTCTATTCCTTCTTACTCCCAGGCAAAGATGGCTGCAGGGGGCAGGGAAGACACAGCAGCACAGGAGTCCAGCAAAGTCCAGCAGAGTTCAGCAGAGTTACAGTCCCTTCAGCAGCACAGTAGTACTTCTTCCTGGCAGAATGTCCTCAGGTCCAGAAGTGTACTGGCTTGGTAGGGTCAGAAGTCCAGTTCTTATACCCAGTGGTGTCTTTGAAGTGCAGAAGACTTCAAAACGAAGGCATTGAAGTGTGCAATTTCCCCACCCTTCCTACCCTCGCTCCAGACACACTACAGGGGCTAATGCAGCCCTTTAAGAGGACACAGTCCATTCAGGTGTGTCAGTGCCTCCCTCCCATCCTGCCAAGGATGGGCCATGAACATGCAGATGCCCACTCAGTCATATCTTAGCTTCCTTTGTGTGTGGTTGTCTGGAGGGAATGCACAACAGCCCACCTGTCACCCACCCAGACATGTATTCAGATACAGGCAGAAGGCACTAGATGATTTAAGGTAAGAAAATCCCAACTTTCTAAAAGTGGCATTTTCAGAATTACAATTTAAAATCCAACTTCACCATCAATTGGGATCTTAAATTGTGGCTCCAGAGACACCAAACACGGGGGTTCCTTTTCTTTGACATTGTAAACCATACTAATAAAAGGTAACCAGGTAATTCCAATGTAAACCTATGGATGAGGTAAGCATGGCAGTAATGAATTTAAGTGTTTTCCACTACCTGGACATGTAAATTTTAAAAGTGCATGTCCAATTTTTTAAATACACTTTACCATGCCCTTGGGCTGTCAAGGACCTACATTAGGTTTGACATATATAATAAAATGGAATGTTTGGGCGAAGAGGGTTAACTTGCCAGTTCAACCTGGCAATATCAAATAGCACACCCAGGCTCTGCAATGGTAGGCCTGAGCCATGTTTAAGAGGTTACTGAAGTGGGTGGCACAATCAGTGCTGCAGACCCACAAGTAGCATTTAATTTACTGGCCCTGGGCACATACAGTGCATTTTACTTAGGACGTATAAGTCAATTAAATATGCCAATCATGGATATGCCAATGGTATCATGTTTTGTGAAAATAGTAAATACACTGTAGCACTGGTCAGCAGTGGTAAAGTATCTAGAGTCCTAAAGCCAGCAAAAACGAAGTCAGCAGAACAGGAGGTCAGAGGGCAAAATGTTAGGGAAAGCCACGCCAAGGATGCCAGGTCTAACATCTCTCCTTCAAACATGATCAAATTTTCCTACTCAATGATGATTTACTTTTAAGTCTCTCATATGTGGGTCTACTGTTGCCCAGGGCCTGTCACTAAATTCCACTAGTAGGCATCATCACTCACTGTGCATCCTCTAAAGTAACCTTTTGAAACGTTTCTCAGGCCTGCCACTGGAGCCTCTAGTGTAGGTTGAAACTGTAATTTCGACCTGACAAAATAAACCTTTTGCCAGGCTTAAACCTTCTTTTTTAGAAATTATGTGTCACCACTAAGCTAGGCTCTAAATGCTCATATGGCAGGGTGCATTGTTTCAAAAAGTACAACATGTGTCCCTAACTTTTACATATCCCAATAGTGAGAAACTCATAAAGTTGTTTTTTACTGTGCAAGAGCTATCTCTCCCATTGATTAACACCTTATTACATTTATTAAGTGCTAACTTTAGATTGGGAGCAAGTAAAGATATGCTGTTTACACTAAAATTAATTGTTATTTAAAATCCTCTTTAGTGGCAAAGTCCGATTTTTAGACTAATATTTTGAAAAGGTCACTTTTAGAAAGTTAGGCCCTCATTACAACCTCAGTGGTCTTTTGAAAAGACTGTTGAGGCTGCTGGCAGTATTTCTGGCTCCCTATTACGACTTTTCTGCAGGGCCAGTGGAAGGTAACAGTGTTACCGTCTGCTGGCCCAGCGGAAAAGTCACATCAACATTGCTGCCAGCTCGTAATAGAGCCGGGGGCAATGGTGATGTGCAGCGGGTGCAGTGGCACCCGTCGTGCAGATTACTGCCCAAAATGTGGGCAGTGAAATGCGTGACAGGGCTATGCCTGGGGGCCCCTGCACTGCCCATGCCAAGTGCATGGGCAGTGCAGGGGCCCCCAGGAGCACCCCAAGGCCCCCTTACTACCAGCCTTGCCATGGCGGTGTTTACCACCGTGGCCAGGCTGGCAGTCGGGGACTCATAATCCCCAGGTCAGTGGTGCTTGCACAGCTGCCCTGGAGTTTATGACTGCCAGTCAGAAGACTGGCGGTATAGTGGAGGGGCCGGCGGTATGGCCGTGGCCATTGCACCACGGTCATAATAGCTGGTGGAACACCGCCAGCCTTTTGGCAGTGTTACCGCCAGCTTACCGCCGGCCGCCAGGGTCATAATGGGGCCCTAAGTATTTTCTTGTCATAACCAACTGTGTCTTCTACCTGTGTCCTGGGTCACATAAATGTGGATAGCTCTGCTCTTGTGGTCTATGTATTACTTCCTGACATTGAAGCAAAGGAAGCTTAGGTGTAGATAGGAGTGGCCGTCCTGAGAGGATGACTGGGAAGAAGCTGTGCCCAGCCTCACTTATACTTCAAAGGTCTTTCCCTACGTGCACACAAAGGAACCTCACACCAGGTGTTCCCTGCCTTGTATCACCCAATACAGGTTGGAGTCTTGACCAGGGAAGAGGAAGAACCTCTCAGAATAGTTATTGGGGGTATGAGAGGTAGTCCACTGACACAAAGGCTGTCATCATGCATAAATACTCGAGGTCCAGAGATACTTACCAAAATGCTCCTGTACCTATGAAAAGTACAGAAGAAGAACTTCTGTGCTGCCGGACCACTGTCCCTCTGTTTGAAAGATTGCCTTGTTGTCTTAGAAGGGAAATTAAACCTGTTTGCCTTCATCCCTGGCTACCAATGGCGAATCCTCAGGTCACTTGGCTGACTTCTTGTGTGAGCTACAGGGACACAAGCTTCAAAGGCCTTGCTGCAACAGCGCAGCTGATTAGCTGCAAGTGGACTTGCCTAGACCTGCCTGAGCCTTGCTGTGGGCATCTGCTGCAATGAGTTCTGATCCCTAAGAGGTGGCCCCTGGCTCTTGGCAGGCTTCATAGAGTACTCCTTCTTGCTTAACTGAAGGGTCCATCAAATCTGGAGCACAGCAATGCAATTACACGCACAGACTCCGCACACAGCTGACAGATTAATCAGAAACAGTTAAGCAAAGCAAAGTCCTGCAAAGCCTCATTGCAAAGACAAAAGCTTAATCAGAACCATTGCCGAATGTTGCTAAGCCCCACAAAGCCTCGCTGCCCACCTAAAAGCGTTATCAGTACTGGCACAGGGTGATGCAAAGCATTACAAAGCACTTATGCAAAGACCTCTCATGAAGGACAAAAGGTACAGCTCCCAGTAAACTGAACGTAGTCCTTTGCCAGGCCTGTGCTCTATCTTGGTCAGCCTGAACTTATGAGTTTGTCCTGGTCCAGTGCTGACAGATCACCACAGTTGGTGCTTTGCACCTTTTAGCACATTTTTATCTAAAATTCATAAATGAATATCTCAGGTTCTACTGACTGGGTCTTTGTTGTTCTGGTCTCATGTTATTGACTCAAATGTACTCTATTTTTCTAAATTTGTTTGGGATTTTTTTTCATGGTGTGTTTACACTTTATTACTGATTTTGTGCTGCATACGTATTTTACACATTGCCTCCAAGTTAAGTCTGGCTGATTTCTGCCAAGCTACTACAAGATTAAGCACAGGTTAATTGTGTGACTTTTGTGGTTCACCATAATAAGGATTGTAGTTGTTGACTGAGTGAGGCTTCTACCCCTCAAGTAATAGACCAATTTCTTCTTTGCACCAATGGCACCAAGGAATTTTTTGCCATCATGAAGGGCTTCTCCTCTCCTGCAGGCAGAACTGCGTACCACCGCAAAAGATTGTGGTACCCTGATTTCCATCTTCTTCAGCAGAAAGATCAGAAACAGCTATAATAAACTCAAACTTCAGCCAGATCCTAACTTACTCGCAGGTGTCGCAGGTCTCATGTCTATAAAGATCACCTCACAGGAAACCATCTTGACTACCTTCTGAACCCCATTAGTGCAGCCCTAACCCCAAAACTACGTGACTGATTCAACACAGCCACCTTACTGGTCTCTTGGAACAACAACACTATGGCTCTCATTATGACATTGGCAGTAATTCCTGCTTACCGCCATGGTGATGGCCGCCAACATACCGCTGCGGTGGAGAATATCCGTTTGCCATATTATAACACACACACACACCAGTCCGACAGAATACCCAAAAGGGGTCTGGACACAGGGTATGTCTCCTCCTCCTATTTGTCCACAGCGGTAGGTATCTAAGGGACACAAGAGTAAATAGGCTGGCAAAATTTGAACAATGGGACCACAACCTCAGTGTACGTAGTGCATTTATGTGATAGGCAGTGGAAATGGCAAGGTATGTGCTAATCTAGGCTGTGATACAGTTAAGGTTGATGTGATAATTGTTCTCCACCATAAAATGGCGACTGCCTGTCCTGTATGTAGGGACAGGTGGAAGTGAGTTAACTCTGCTGACGTTGGGTGTCATGGCTGAAGGCGGTCTTGCTCCGCCGTGCAATTTCTCATTGGATAAAATGGGGCTGTATGGAGAACAGTGTCCCCGGACGTGACTGCCATTTTGTATCTGATTCCTCACTTGTTTCCTAACCTTCAACAGGAGAACACCTACACTTCTTGTTCTGCTGTGATCTGTGTCTGGAACCTACCATGGCCAGTGTGACCGGGGAAATGGCCCCTGCCTTCACTTCGGAGGAGTTGGAGTGATTGGTGGATGGGGTCCTACCCCAGTACCGACTGCTGTGTGGGCCTCGAGTCCAACAGGTGAGTACACCTTGGGCACGATGCATGTGGGAAGGATGCATGGAGATGTGTGTGCAAACATCTTGTCATTGGGGGGGAATGTCTTGTGGTGTGTACATGGTGTGCACAGGCCGATAGGTGTGCCAATGGTGACGGAAACAGGATTGGTGGGCCATATGTGTGACATGCTGGATTGTATGTGTAATGGTGTCCTCCTGTCTGTATCACCTCTGCAGGTCAGCGCCCATCAAAAGAAGGGATTATGGCGTGACATCGCCAAGTACGTGCGGACCCTAGCGGTCTATAGCAGGGAGAGCACCAACTGTCAAAAACGGTGGGAGGACCTGAGACACGGGGCACAGAAGACTGTGGAGGCCCAGCTGGGGATGGCCTCTCAATGAGGAAGGGATGCCTGTCGGAACCTGAACCCCCTAATGGCCCGCATACTGGCTGTGGCCTACCCAGAGCTGGATGGGCGATTGAGGGCATCATAGCAGCCACAAGGGGGTGAGTACAGTGGGGATTATTATAATAATTGGCAGGTGGCAGGGGATCTGGGTAGTGGATGTGAGTTAGTGGGTGCCCCTGAGGCCAGGCCAGACATTGTAGCGTGATTCAGCTCAAGGGAAATATGTGTATGGCAAATACAGGTAACCTAGCTTGTGAGCATTCCATGTCAGTCAGGGCTATCTGGGTACCAGGAGGGGTGCAGTTGGCGGTGTGTGGCCCTCATCTTGCCGTGGCATAGTGTTCAAGCCTGATCCCTGTGTGTGTGACAGTGCTGTGTATGCTAACTGTGGTGTTGGTGCAGTAATTGACCCAGTGTTTCCATTCTCTCTCTCCCCCCTTTTTATTCTGTCATCCTGTCCATGTGTGCATGCAGCATCTAGCGGATTTAGGGGCACTGGTGACAGAGGGAGCTTCATCCCACTGGACCCAGGAGGCAGAGTCTACCGAGGCCGAGGGAACCAGTGGGACGGAGGGCGAGGGGAGCACCACAGCAGAGACTGGAGGTGACAACAGATACCTCCTCCGATGGAAGCTCTCTGATGGTGGCGGACACCTCTGTGACCACCCCAGCTGCAGGTACAGCCACCACCCCCGTATCAGCACCGCCTTCCATGTAGCCCCTCAGTGAGTTGCCCGTGCCTGCTCATCCAGGAGGGTGGGCATCTCCTTCGCCCCAGGTACCTCAGACCCAGCCCCAGTGAGCCATGCTGCCCTGAGTGAGGAGACGTTATAACACGGAGTTGGTCAAAAAGCTGGGATTAATTATGATATTTTCTACAAAGAGAGGTGATAAAGACTCTCTTCGGAAAGTGATTTCTTTGCAAAATGTATTCACACATAATCAAGCCGGATGAAGAAAGAAAACACTCAAAATGATTAAATGTCCCAATTATACCAGCCTCTCTGTCCCTAAGAAGCTTTTCCTTGCCCAACTTGACCTCTTCCCTCTCCCTCCCCGTCCTGCCTGTAAAAGCAGGGTCCCAATGACCCAGCCCAGCACCTCAGTCATACAGTCCACGCAGACAGTCGTGGCACCACCTGGTCATGGTGGCAAGTCAGTGAAGGATCGCACTTCACCAGCCAGGAAGGTTAAGGATCCCACACCTACTGCCATGAAGGGGAAGGAACCTGCACCTCCTGCCATGAAGGGGAAGAAGCCCTTCACTCCTGCCCGGAAGGCTAGGGGACACGCACAACCTACCATGAAGGGGAAGAAGCCCTCAACCCCTGCCAGGAACGGTAAGGACCCCATGTGTCCTGCCATGAAGGGGAAAATACCTCCACTCTAGCACATGCTGTCAGGGTGACACCACCACCAGTGGTCACAGGCCCCCGCCGATAGCTGAGGAAGTGCATCCCTCACCTCCAGGAGAGGCTACCCAAGAGGCACCTCCACCTGCCACCACAGTTCATCCCTCACCACCAGCAGAGGCTGCCCCACCGGCCCCCGCCGATAGCTGAGGAACCACCTGGTCATGGTGGCAAGTCAGTGAAGGATCGCACTTCACCAGCCAGGAAGGTTAAGGATCCCACACCTACTGCCATGAAGGGGAAGGAACCTGCACCTCCTGCCATGAAGGGGAAGAAGCCCTTCACTCCTGCCCGGAAGGCTAGGGGACACGCACAACCTACCATGAAGGGGAAGAAGCCCTCAACCCCTGCCAGGAACGGTAAGGACCCCATGTGTCCTGCCATGAAGGGGAAAATACCTCCACTCTAGCACATGCTGTCAGGGTGACACCACCACCAGTGGTCACAGGCCCCCGCCGATAGCTGAGGAAGTGCATCCCTCACCTCCAGGAGAGGCTACCCAAGAGGCACCTCCACCTGCCACCACAGTTCATCCCTCACCACCAGCAGAGGCACCTCCACCTGGCACCACAGTTCAGCCCTCACCACCAGCAAAGGCTGCCCAGGAGGTACCTCCACCTGCTGACACTATGCAGCCCTCACCTCCAGCTGACACAGTGCAGCCATCGCTACCAGCAGAAGCCATGTAGGCCACCCTCCAGGGACTGCTGTACAAGGGGCCCCCTCCAGGAACAGTTGGCATGTTCCCCACCTGAGAGATTGTGACCTTGCACTCCCCAGCACAGAGTAATGGACATGGATCCCCCTCCAGAACCAGTGAGAAAGTCACCCACTCCAGAGACTGTGGCCTTGCAGTCCCCAGCACAGAGCAATGGGAATGGAGCCCCCTCCAGAACCAGTGGGAAAGTCACCCACTCCGGAGACAGTGGCTTTGCACTCCCCAGCACAGAGTGATGGGCATGGAGCCCCCTCCAGAACCAGTGGGAAAGTCACCCACTCCGGAGACTGTGGCTTTGCACTCCCCACAGAGTAATGGGCATGGAGCCCCCTCAGAACCCGTGGGCTTGTTCCCGACTTTGGCTGAGGTGCCCCCCCATCCCCCTGAGTTACCTGCCCACTTGCAAACTGATGCCCCTGCAGAGTTCTATCTGGATTAAGTCAGGATTCGAGTTGGGCCTTGGACTGTGCCCTGTGACAATGTGGCACCTTAGTAGATTGGACTGGATGTTGGCCCTTTGTGTACATTTGTACATATCTGTTTCTCATACAATTGCTTTATTTGGTAGCTGTTTATATCAATACATTCCCATTACTGCATTCTTTTGTCCTTGCATTATTCTGCTGTGAGTCGTGTGCCATTGTTTTTCTCCTGCAGCTGGTTGTGTGTGTGGATGGTGTGTGTCGTGCATGTGTGCATGTGTGTGTCACTCCCTCCCTTGTGTGCTAGGCAGCTGTACTCAACGTCTTTGTCTGCGTTGGTGTTCCAGGTGGAGCATGACGTAGATGAGCATTGGGAAGACTTGTATTCCCGGTTCCATGGCGGTGTTGTTCTTCCCTGTGTCTCCCAAGGTGAGTCTTTGCTCTTCTGTGCAGTGTTTCTGCCAGGCTTTTGATGGCGTTGGTACCGCCCCGGAAATCGTGGCAGATTCAAGGGTCAAAATATGGTGGGCGGTACTTTGTTTTCCACCTGGCTGTTGACGGCTACCGCTGTGGTGAGTGTTTTTTACGCCCTGGCTGTTGGTGTGGTACATTGGCTGTCTATGGGAGTTTTTTCCGCCATGGTCATACTTTGATGGTAATTACCGCCAGCCTGTTGGCTGTATTACCGCCACTTTATCACTCACTGCCAGGGTCATAATAAGGGCCTATATTTCCCCAATGAACGAAAACCTTCAGCAGACCGGCAGATACCATTTAATTATCAACCAACAGCTAAGTGGCAACCTCATCGACAACCACCTGCTCAAACCCACCTAATCCCCCAAACATAAAACAGAGAACACCCTTGTGGCTGTCTTTGAAGACACCCGGCTAATCATGGACATAGGAGACAATGCTGTCCTCATCCTCCTGTGCCTGTCTGCCACCTTCAACCCCATCTCCTACCCATTTCCATTCAGTGTCTCTATGAAGATGTTATCAAGGTTATGCATTCCACTGAATCCACTCCATCTTAACAAATCGCACCAAGTAAGCCAGCCTGAGTCGGTTCACTTCGACTGCCACCAGAGGCATCTATGGATTTCCCTAAGGATCATCAATCAGTACCCACACTTTTCAATGCCTTCATGACCCCCACGCCAACATCATTCAGAGCCATGGAATCAATATCATCTTATATGGAGACGACACCCAGCTCATTCCCTCCCTCTCTGACAAAACACCTAGCACCCAGACCAGCTTCTTCTCCTGCATGCCGAAAGTCACCAGATAGATGAAAAAGAACTACTTCAAACTCAACACAGACAATACTGAAGTTGTACTCTTCATTACAGACATGCCACTATGGACTCCACCTGGTGACTGGAAAACGTTGAACTCATCCCCTAACCAGCAACCTAGGCAAGGAACCTTAGCACAATGATCAATGACCAGCTCGCAAGACCAGCCAAGTAAACTCAGTCACTTGCTCCTGTTTCTACTCGCTCAAACTGCTCAAGAAAATCTTCTAATGGCTTCAAATCAATGCACGCTGGACTGCCGAGCAGGAGTTTGTTATTATTAAGCTGAGCCACGGCAATATGCTCTATGTTGAAATCAATACCTCCCTAACCAGAAGACTCCAGACCATTGAAAACATAGCAGGGAGACTCACATTCATTTTTCCTCTCCACTACTACCCCACACCTCAAAGGGTTCCACTGGGATTGTGTCCATGAACACACAATCTTCAAACTGCTCACACACTATTACACAGCTCTACACAATCTTGGGTTTGCATATCTCAACAGCAACATCAACTTCCACACACCCACTAAATACCTCTGCTTAGGTGGAATCCTACTTGCACACATCTTCTTCATAATCAGAACCAGAGCCTGTGTTGAGCCTTCTCCTACATAGATCCTAAACTCTACCCCTTGATATCAGAGTTACCTCTTTAGTTATTGAGTTACAAAAAGATTGAAGCCCCAGCTCTTCACCTAGTCATGGCATAGACAGTCTAGACAGGGCCTGATTATCAGCTCCAGGATACCCTCCTGGGTGAAATGAGTACTCTACAGATATATGTAACACAACAGAACACAAAACACATAACTTTTAGGAAATTGCTAATAAAAAGATAATCAATAACTCCCTTCCTCCCATGGTCTTTTTTAGTGGTAACAATGATTAGTTTCTTCAAATGCATGGCTTACATATGGCATGGAAAGATAGATGAGATATCTTTGTATGAAAGTTCAAAGACACTGAAGTAACCATGTGAAGTATACCTAAGAAGGTTTGCCAGAATGCTACGGTAGTGTGTACATTTCTGGAAGGTTCCAGGTACATCTTAATTATATCTAGCACTTAAACAATCGATCTTACAAATGCTGGGTTCTGCAACATTTTTCTACCTCATGCAGAATGCTGCTAAATAAATCAGTGCTTCAGCCTAAATCTGAAATGGAGAAAACACATCAAACACATGATCTTAAAGGGAGGACTTGTCTTCAATGGAATCTTATGCTTTGGAAGGACAAATTGTCCAATTGGAGGAGAACAGAGAAGAATAATGTGAGGCCTGCTAGGCCCTGTTTCATGAGGGTGTGGAAAAATGTTTAGTCACTCTTGCTAAATTGTCATTCTTTCAGGTTTTGTTCCCCTGAAACGCTGGATTAGAAACAGATGCCCTATTTTTTTGCACTTAGTGGGCCTGAGAAAATAATCTTGAACCCAGCACATTGAGGAAGTGTGGAAATGGACTATATACAATTGTTTCAAATAGTACAGATGAGCTAAGATGGATGCCTTTCTCAAGTTGGACTTGGGAATATGTCCCTATGTTGCAGTTTCATGTCATGCGATGAACTTTGATTGGACAGTGAAGTATTTTGATTGATTTTATGCAGCTGATGGATGAATCATCAATCACTTTAGACTTTAAGTCCTTAGCTGCTGAGTCTTTCCCCACCCCCAGGGCTGAGCCCTTTGTTGGCTACTTGGGGAAGTTTCCGCATAAGGTATCCACACCAAATGTTGCATCTTTTTTTCCAACATCCTGGAGATTCTAAAGGTACAAGGGGACTGGACAAATAGGCTAAATATAGCAAAATTATGTGGTTCTTTAAAAAAAATAGGGACAGGGTGCTACAGATAAAAGTGTTTGTTTTTTCCCTAAAAATGGCACCCATAAATGGTTTGTTGTACGGGAATCACCATCTCCCAAGCTTTCAGGAACATGTAGAGCTGAATCACAAAACCTAATTTTGTTCCACAGTTTTGTCATTTTTCTAAGAGGTAGTCTGTTTTCTCTATTTTTTGTGCTATCAACCTATTTCTAATTTGTGGTAGAAACCAGTGTGAAACCTCCAAGGTTTCCTGGGGAAAATAACAGTTGAAATAAAGAAATATTGAATATTAGTAGAAAAAAATGGGAATTTGTGACAACATTTTCATCTGTAACTTTTTGTCACGACGGCCGATTGAAGAAAAGCAATATACCATTAAGTACACTAGACCTTCTTGTTGTGGGCATACATAAGGTATGCAGGTTTTTCAAGAAATCAAGGTACCCAAAGCCAACATGCTGCATCATGCAATGTTTTTTCATTGAGTCGTGAGTATCGACCAATTGTTACAGCGAAATAGGTAGAGCAAAAATTGGGTATCAAGGAAACATGTATTTCTAAAATGGGTAAAAGATGTGCAGTTCAGGAGCATTGGTTCTTTCGACATCTCTGAAGTTGTGGATAACTGTACTAGCGTATGATTTAAAGGGTAGTTTTCAAAATATATTCTTTCTTGTACACTGGCTGACATTTGAAAGGCACAAATGCAGTGACATCCAATAGGTAACAATAAATGTTCTACTATTCTATTTTCACAGAAGTCTCCCAATAAAAATGATACCTCACTTGTGTGGGTAATCCTAGTGCCCTTGAAAGGAAATGCCCAAAAGTCAACATGGACAGAGCACATTTTTCCACCTAAAAATGGCCCTTTTTTCCAATGTGGGTAGCTTGGGATGTCGGACCCTAGCTCTGCTGGTACCTAGGGAAACCTAGCCAACCTGTACAATTTTGAAAACTAGACACCTAGGTTTATCCAGGGTGGGTTGAGTTACGTGGCTCTCACCTTGTTGTTTTACTCAGAATCTCTTGCAAACTTCAAACATTTACTAAAAAAACATTTTCCTCACATTTCTGTGATGGAAAGTTGTGGTATTTGCGGGCAGTCACAAATGTCCTACCACCTAGCATTTCCCCAAGTCTCCTGAGGAAAATGGTGCCTCACTTGTGTGGGTGGGCCAAGCTCCCGCAACAGGGAAGGGCCCAAAATTAATTGTGCGATAATGGTAACTATGGTGGGTGTACTAATTAGTCCTGGGATTGGCACATATGTTGGGAAACCTATCAAACCCAGGCATTTATGAACAAATTAGATACCAGGGTGAGTCTAGGGAGGTGTGGCTTGTGTGGATTCTCTAAAGGTTTTTTACAGCTGCCAAGCCTGGAACCAAACATGCAGGTGCCTCCCTTACAAAACCAGGTGGTTTTGATCATTTTCATGTTTCCACAATATGTTTTGGGCTCTTCCCTGTGGCAGACAAGTGGCCCACCTACACAAGTAAGCCACTGTTACAGTATGGAGACTTGGGGAATGCTGGGTGGTAGGAAATTTGTGGCTACCTGCAGATTCCAGGACTTTTCATGATGCAAATCAAGGAAAATGTGTTTTTAGGCAACTTTCGAGCATTGAAGGGGATTCTGCATAGAAACAACTGGTGATAGCCATGCAAGTCATGCCTCCCTGGACTCCCCGGGTTGTCGGTTAAAAAATTTGCAGGTTTGCCTATGTGCTGGCTGAGCTACGGCCCAAAATCCACAGCTATCCTAGTGACAAAAAGAAGAAAACAAGGAGTTCTTAGTAAGGGCCATCTTACTGCCACAGATATGAATCTGGTACTAATTAGTTAAAGTTAATCCACCACTTCCACTGGTTGTTTTTAGCAGAACCAGAAATTCTAGGTTCAAAGCATAAATACTTATCAAAGTATGTGAATGCTGAAACCACGCCTTCTGAAAGCGACCCTTGACCCAAGGGTAGGTCGCTCCCCCTGCCGCTGCAGCTCCTCCAAGTTCCCGAGTTCCTGTGTTCCTGAGACCCACCTAACTGTAAGTACCCCCCTCCTCCCAGCCCCTCGCCCTGCCCCGCGCCACTCACCTTCTCTCCTGCTCCTGCTTCTTTTCCTCCTCTCTGTCTCTTCCTCCTCGCTCCCCCTCTGCAATCTTCTTCTGTGTTCTTCTGTTCTTCCCTTCTGTTCTTCTGTTCTTCCCTTCTGTTCTTCTGTGTTCTTCCGGTCTTCTGTGTTCTTCTTCTCTGTTCTTCTCTGTGCTTCTGTGTTCTTCTTCTCGGTTCTTCTGTGTTCTTCTGTGTTCTTCTGTGTTCTTCTCTGTTCTTCTCTGTTCTTCTCTGTTCTTCTGCTCTTCCGATCTTCTGTGCTTCTGTCTTCTGTTCTTCTGTTCTTCTGTCTTCTGCTCTTCCGGTCTTCTGTTCTTCTGTCTTCTGTTCTTCTGTCTTCTGTTCTCCTGTCTTCGGCTCTTCTACCTCCTCCGTCTTCTTCCCCCGAGCCTGCCCTCCTGCTCCTTCCTCATCCCCCTCCCTCACTCGCCTCCCCCTCTCTCACCCCTAGCTAACCCGTTCGCTATCTACCTCCCTCACTCCTCCTATCTTCCTATCTCTCTAGCTCCCTATCTCACTATCTAACTCCCCCACTCTCCACCTCCTCCTACCTACCTATCTGTCTATCTATCTATTTCCCTATCTATCGACTTCTCTATCTATTTTCTCTATCTATTTCTCTATCTCTCCCCCCCTCCCGCCACCCCCTCTACTACCTATCTCCCTATCCTCTCACTCTACCTCTCTCCCTCACCCACCTCTACAACCCCCCCTCCCCTATCTTCACAACCCTACTCCTATCTCTCTCCCTAATCTCCAAACCTCCTAACACTCACCCTCCTCCACCCTAAACCCCCTCCCCCAGCTCCTCTCACTCTACCTGTCCCCCCCCTCCCTCGCGCTTTCCCGCCGCGACCTCCTGCACGCCCCCGCCCCCCAGCTCCCATTCGCCCCCAGCTGACCCCTCCCCCCCCCTCCTACCTCTTATGGCGGCCGCTGCGCGACTGCGCAGCGGGCGCGCGCAGCGGGCACGCCGCTGGCGCGCCGGAGGCGCGCCAGAGGCAAGCCCGTCTGCGCCCGTCCGCGCCTGGCCCGCGCCCAGCGCCACGACCCCTGGTCCCCAGCTCCCCCAAGCCCCGCTGATCCGCTACGACCCCACCACCCTCCACGCCCTCAACCCAGGGCGCTCCAAAACCTGCTTCCTAGCTCACCCCAAACGCACCCATGGACCCTTCGCCTGCAACTCCTGCAAACGCATCTTCCACCACGCAACTACCACGACCACAAGCCCACGCGCCATCAACCACCTCAAGTGCATCCTGATCAACGCTCGTTCCGTCCACAAGCACGCCGTTGAACTTTGGGACCTCCTGGACTCCACAGCCCCGAACGTCGCCTTCATCACGGAGACATGGATGAACGCCTCCTCTGCTCCAGACATCGCTACCCGCCATCCCCGAAGGCTACAAGATCTCCAGAAAAGACCGCACCAACCAAGTAGGAGGAGGTGTCGCCATCATCTTCAAAGACTCCATCAGTGTCACCACCTCCACCGAAGACCCCCCCCTCGCCGCTGAACACCTGCATTTTCAGATTCGCACCGACCCAAGGACCACCCTCAGAGGATCCCTCGTCTACCGTCCTCCCGGACCTCGCGCCTCTTTCAGCGACGCCATCGCCGACTTCATCTCCCCGCACGCCCTCGCCTCACCGGACTACATCCTCCTAGGCGACCTCAACTTCCATCTGGAACAAAACAACGACCCCAACACCACCACCCTGCTCGACAACCTCGCCAACCTCGGCCTCAAACAACTGGTGAACACCGCCACCCACATCGCCGGACACACGCTCAACCCTATCTTCTCCGCCAGCAAACACGTCTTCTTCAGCCACACCTCTGCCCTACACTGGACCGACCACAGCTGCGTCCACTTCACATTCCGACGCGAGACCTCCCACCTCCGCACTCAACCCATCCCTCGTCGACAGTGGAACAAGATCCCTGAAGAGCAACTCTTCTCCGCTCTCGCCGCCAACCAACCCACCCTCACCACCGACCCCAACGACGCAGCTCTCAACCTCACAAACTGGATCTCCAACTGCGCTGACAACCTTGCTCCCCTCAAACGCACGCATCGACAGACCAACACCAAAAAACCTCTCTGGTTCTCTGACACCCTCAAAGAATCAAAGAAAACTTGTCGTGCCCTTGAGAAGGCCTGGCGCAAGGACCACACCGCTGACAACATGACCGCCCTCAAGAACGCTACACGCGAACACCACCACCTGATCCGCACTGCCAAAAGGAACTTTTTCACCGACAGACTAGACAAAAACAGCCACAACAGCAGAGAACTCTTCAGCATCGTCAAAGAGTTCTCCAACCCCAGCGCCAGCGCCAACGCCGTCACGCCCTCACAGGATTTGTGCGAATCCCTCGCCACTTTCTTCCATCGCAAGATCAGCGACCTCCACGACAGCTTCGGACACCAGACCCAACCATACACCACTGAACCCGCTTCCCCGGACATCACCCTCAACAACTGGACCCACATCAACACGGAAGAAACCAAATCCATCATGAACTCTATCCACTCCGGCGCCCCTTCGGACCCCTGCCCGCACTTCATCTTTAACAAAGCCGACGACATCATCGCCCCGCACCTCCAGACCGTCATCAACTCTTCTTTTTCTTCTGCTACCTTCCCCGAATGCTGGAAGCACGCTGAAGTCAACGCCCTACTAAAGAAACCTACGGCTGACCCAAGCGACCTGAAAAACTTCCGCCCCATCTCTCTTCTACCTTTCCCAGCCAAGGTAATAGAAAAGACCGTCAACAAACAGCTGACCACCTTCCTGGAAGACAACAACCTGCTCGACCCTTCACAAACCGGATTCCGAACCAACCACAGCACGGAAACCGCCCTCATCTCAGTCACAGACGACATCAGAACCCTGATGGACAACGGTGAAACAGTCGCCCTCATTCTCCTCGACCTCTCGGCTGCCTTTGACACCGTCTGTCACCGCACCCTAATCACCCGCCTACGCTCCACCGGGATCCAAGGCCAGGCCCTGGACTGGATCGCCTCCTTCCTCGCTAACCGCTCCCAAAGAGTTTACCTCCCTCCGTTTCGCTCAGAACCCACCAAGATCATCTGCGGCGTACCTCAAGGCTCATCGCTCAGCCCGACACTCTTCAATGTCTACATGAGCCCCCTCGCCGACATCGTACGCAAGCACGACATCATCATCACCTCCTACGCCGACGACACCCAACTTGTACTCTCCCTCACCAAGGACCCCGCCAGCGCCAAGACCAACCTACAAGAGGGTATGAAGGACGTCGCAGATTGGATGAGGCTCAGCCGCCTAAAGCTGAACTCTGAAAAAACGGAAGTCCTCATCCTCGGCAACACCCCGTCCGCCTGGGACGACTCCTGGTGGCCCACGGCCCTCGGCACCGCACCGACCCCCGCAGACCACGCCCGCAACCTCGGCTTCATCTTGGACCCTCTTCTCACCATGACCAAGCAAGTCAACGCCGTGTCCTCCGCCTGCTTCCTCACTCTCCGCATGCTCCGCAAGATCTTCCGCTGGATCCCCGCCGACACCAGAAAAACCGTGACCCACGCCCTTGTCACGAGTCGCCTGGACTACGGCAACACCCTCTACGCCGGGACCACCGCCAAACTCCAAAACCGCCTGCAACGCATCCAAAACGCCTCGGCCCGCCTCATCCTCGACGTACCCCGCAACAGCCACATCTCCGCACACCTGAGACACCTGCATTGGCTCCCAGTCAGCAAAAGGATCACCTTCCGTCTTCTCACCCACGCACACAAAGCCCTCCACAACAAGGGACCGGAATACCTCAACAGACGCCTCAGCTTCTACGTCCCCACCCGCCCCCTCCGCTCCGCTGGCCTCGCACTTGCTGCCGTCCCTCGCACCCGCCGCTCCACGGCGGGTGGGAGATCTTTCTCCTTCCTGGCGGCCAAGACCTGGAACTCCCTCCCCACCAGCCTCAGGACCACCCAGGACCACTCCGCTTTCCGGAGACTCCTAAAGACTTGGCTGTTCGAGCAGCGATAACCCCCCCTTTCCCCCCTAGCGCCTTGAGACCCGCACGGGTGAGTAGCGCGCTTTATAAATGTTAATGATTTGATTTGATTTGATTTGAAGCTGAGGCATAAAGCCTCTCCACAGCACCATCCGTGTTGTGGTCCATTCACACACCATTCACACACCACCCAAGGCTTTCATACTACCGCCCCAATCCAACTGATCAGTGCATTCACATCAACTTACCGCCATCAGACAAGGGCCCATCACATTCATACGCCTTAGGGCAAAATAAGTTTGACTACATTTTACCACCTGTCAAGTAACCACCTCCTTCTTCCTGAGCGTTACAGAATGTATGCGTTTTGAACCTTTTCTAAAGGATCCCATGACAGTCACATGAGGCTCAGGAATACACGTCTTTCCAGTTTGTGGATGCTAGTTGGGGGTGTCCAAGGATACCTTCCGAGACCTATTACTTGAACTGAGCAAGCATATCTACTATTTGAACTAAGGCAGACATGGTGGGGAATGTTCATGAAGTTCCCTGAAGAGAACATAATAAACTATAAAGAGTGGTAGTTTTTAAAACACAGGGTAGTCCGTGAGAAATAGCATGTGTCCCATCTACCGTTATGTGCAGTGCTGTGACTGTAATGCACTTATCATACAGCAAACTGAATATCTACTAAGTTCTAATGAAGGATGGACAAGGCAAGTAGGTCAAGCTTTGACCCATACAACTCAAAATAATTCAGCACAAGTGCGGCACCAATGGGTTTAAATTCACAGGTGAAGATGATGTCATGGCATGTGTATCTGTACTACCTTTTCTATCTGCCTTCTACCAATACAATATCCCTGGGAAAGCACACCTACCGTAAGCTTTGATTAACCGTTCATGTCTCAGTCCTCTTCAGAGTCCTTACTAATCCTGTAAAATTGCCAAATGAACCTATTCTAATTCCTTCCATCCCTAGCTACTTAGGCACTCAAGAAAACATGTCTTTCATACACCATCAGTGCACTTACTATGGTAAATCCAACTCCTTCCAGTTTGTGGATGCAAGTTGTAGGTGTCCAAGTATGCCTTCCGAGGCCTATTCTTTGAAATGAGAGAGCATGTCTACTATGAAAACTAAAACAGACATGCTGGGGAATACTGCCTAAGTTCTCTAAAGTAATAAGCCAAACACATATCTGGTGTGCTCATTCAACAACACTTCTACTTTTCCTTTAAAAGTGTGAAAACTCAATTGCTATCTTGTATCATACACAATGTTATTGAAAAAGGGTACATGACACAATATGTTGTATGATGTTTTTTTCACATCTTATACTAAAGATGAGAAAACAATCTTCATATAAGATATTGTGTACTGTACCCCCTTTCAATACCATTTGTTATGATACATGTCACTGATTGAGTATGCACATTTTTAAAGCAAGTATAAATGTTGGTGAATACGATCCATAGGGCATTTGTTTGACTTATTACACTTACTCTGGTTCTCGTGGGCAATCACGGTGGTCCTTGTGTAGCATAAAGTGGTTCTCTAACAAGAACTTCAAATCCAATTCATGCCTTTATCATTTTGCCACAAATGATACTCTATGATAATGTAACATATGTGCGGTGTGGGGCCTATAATGCACTTGTCAAGCCATGAACAGAACACCAAGCACGTTTA
Source organism: Pleurodeles waltl (assembly GCF_031143425.1). NCBI lineage: Eukaryota > Metazoa > Chordata > Amphibia > Caudata > Salamandridae > Pleurodeles > Pleurodeles waltl. The sequence continues at coordinate 1,531,904,679 of NC_090444.1, forward strand.
TACAACAAATAAAGGTGTTGAGCAAGCCAGAAGGAAGTCCATGATTTCCTGAAGTAATGGAACAAAAATTCTGTGGCTGCTTACCTAGCAAATTACTGGCCCCTGGAAAGCAGATAACCATGCACAGCCATTGAAAGGTTTACTTAACGGCAGGTCCACCTCAGTCTATTTCCCAGAAGTTTACTTTAGTATGAAAGGCAGGCCCGTCCTGCACCCATCAGTGCCAGTAAAAGCCAGGGTAGGGCAACCCCCCTTGGTTGGTTGGTCCCCCATGAGGCCCTACCTGAGGTTTGGGGCTGCACGATCCCAGGCACCTATTTTCACACTAGCCAATCTCTCTGTCCTTATCACACTAGAATTACATGCCCAGCTCAACATATAATTTAAAGTTCTTACCACTGGTCTGGAATGTCCAGTGCAATTGAAAGAAGGTAATGCATTAGCTTGGCGTGCTGTTTAAATCTTGTACCGGTACCTAGAACTCTATCGCACAAATTCATATATTCAAATCAAGATTTTATCAGTATTCAATTTCGTATGCCATACCTATAACTAGAGTGCAGGGGCAAAAGAGAAAGGTATTACAATGGTAAAACAGAAAGTGATGGATGGACCCTCGGAGCAAGGGATTATGAAGAAAATCCCTAGACACGTGGCAGAGAATTGTACTTTGGCAGAGATTGATGAGTTAATTTTGAAGGTGTAGGGGTTACTGGTTCATAAAGACAAACTCAATAATAAGTTAGGTAATGTATCTGCTCCTAAGGTTACATTCAAAGGGTTACTCTACAAGGGAATTAGGCCCTTTCTCCAAGAAACTAAAAAGGTGAAGTCTCCCAGCCCTAACAGTAAGGATACATCAAGTAGGAATATCTCCCCCCTCTGCCCAACTCGACATTCCCTGAAATGATAGACTCAGACTGCATGTCTGAGCAAATCCCAACTTTATCATTTAAAATTAACACAGTGGAATGCTCCAATAGATGCACAGTATTGAATACTGCGGAGCCTATTGAGGTAGAAACTACGGCGTTTAGGCATCCCCCCATTAGAGACAGTATCCCTCTCATCGATCTGTTGCAATCCACAAAGAACGAAATTACACAGTTACTGGATTGCATAAATTGATTGGCTCACAATTTAAATAGTAAATTGAATAAATTAATAAAACTGGTCGGGAAACGAATACGCCAACTGAAGATCTGTGGGATGGGATGCAACCAATATTTGTAAAACAACCCCCACACACTAGATCCTACCAACATGAGAACTTGGCTCCTCATGTTGACCACAGTAGCACAGTCAAAGAAGATTTGATTGAAACTAGGAATATAAGGGGCGATATATCCGTGGGTCAAGTCAATTCACATATGGAATTGACAAAAAGCAACCCAAAGCATGACCAGAGGAAAACTTACTAGTGAAATATCCACATAGCCAACAGAGGATTAGGGAAAAATAATGGACTTAATGATCAACATGATACATGATATTCATCTGATTAATGTTGCAAAATTGCCATCGGAAGGGAGGGAATCACAAGAATCGCTTACGAACAAAGTGATCCACTGGATAAGGCATTCTAGAGGCTTCAGGTCTGCTATCAGGGAAGTCATTTTGTGTGCAAGGCACCTTAACAATGCAAATAGTTCCCATGACACAATAGAGATAAAACAAAAAAATCCTAGTATTTGGTGGAGGGACTAATAGCGATCAAACTGAGATTCCGACCACCAAAAATGCCACAAATGAGACTCAAACTTAGTGACTCAAATAAAATTAGGTTCCTACATGGCACCAATCTTGCACAAGGCTGGATTGATGGACAACAGGAAGTTGATTGACAAGAGGTAATTAAAAGTAATGTAGGGCCTGCACACAGGGAAACCTTGGGAAGAGAGCGGAGAAGTATGGTAAGCTTGAAGACCATAAGCCAGGGCGAAATTCACCCAGAGGTTATTCAAAATCTTCAAACAGATTGGCTTAGTAGATTTTACTTGGAGAATCAGATCAAAAATAAAGCTGCTGACAATAAGGGAACGCACATGGTAGAAGCCAATTGCATAAGACTACTGTCCTGGAATGTTGCTGGGATAAAGGCTAAGCTTGCAGATCCTGAATGGAGAAACTTTATAGATTCACATCATATAATACTCCTATAGGAGACATGGGCTACCAATCAAGTCAATAGGCCTGGCTTTATGACCTTTACCAAAAATGCCATCCCCTCGTCTGCAGGAAGGGCCTCAGAGGGCCTCTTGATCTGGTTACAGCTGGGCCTTTTCCCCTTAGTAAAGGTTGTTCGCTAAGAGAGTAGTGATCTCTTTGACATAGAAATATGTATATGCACCAAGCAAGGCTTTGGGTATGTGGGCATATGAACATATATGTAAGATCTGTTTCATCAAGCTGCTTTTCTACCACGGTTGACCAACTTTCTGACATGCTTGATAAACTACACAAGGGAGCGGTAAAAATTATAGCAGGGGATTGTGATAAACAGATAGCCCCAAAGATGGGCTAGACTGTGGGGGTCATTCTGACCCTGGCGGTCATGGACCGCCAGGGCCAACGACCGCGGGAGCACCGCCAACAGGCTGGCGGTGCTCCCATGGGCATTCTGAACGCGGCGGTACAGCCGCGGTCAGATACGGGAAACCGGCGGTGTCCCGCTGGTTTCCCGCTGCCCAAGGGAATCCTCCATGGCGGCGCTGCAAGCAGCGCCGCCATGGGGTTTCCGACCCCCTTACCCCCAGCCTGGCTCTGGCGGTTTCGACCGCCAGAACCTGGCTGGCAGTAATGGGTGTCGCGGGGCCCCTGGGGGCCCCTGCAGTGCCCATGCCACTGGCATGGGCACTGCAGAGGCCCCCTAACAGGGCCCCACCAAGATTTTCAGTGTCTGCCAAGCAGACACTGAAAATCGCGACAGGTGCAACTGCACCCGTCGCACCCCTTCCACTCGGCCGGCTCCATTCGGAGCCGGCATCCTCATGGAAGGGGGTTTCCCGCTGGGCTGGCGGGCGGCCTTCTGGCGGTCGCCCGCCAGCCCAGCGGGAAACTCAGAATAACTGCGGCGGTCTTTTGACCACGCAGCGGTATTCTGGCGGTTCCCGCTTGGCGGGCGGCTCCTGCCGCCCGCCAAGCTCAGAATGACCCCCTGTGTCTTCTGAGTCATTTTCTAGACTGGAACTCTTAGATGTTACTGGGAAAAAGTCATCCAATGGTGCTATACAATTAATGGACCTATGTATGGCACATGATATGAAAATAGTAAAAGGAAATACAAGATCTCACTGCCCCCACACCCAACCTTTAAAACAGGAGCAATAACAACTCATATAGATTATATCTTCTAGGGTAATAACTTATTACCCTTTTAAAGTATTAGCTATTTAACTATTTAACACAAACTATTAGCCTGGGGTCCTGGCTAGCAGGGTCCCAGTGACACATTTCAAACACACTGACAAATAGGGTTTCAACTATGAGCACCGGGACCCTGCCTAGAAGGACCCCAGTGAGACAGTAAAAACACCCTGACATATACTCACAGACAGGCCAAAGGTGGGGGTAACAAGGCTAGAAAGAGGTTATCTTCCTACACAATCCCACACAAACGAAGGACAATAAGGCTAATCTTGGCCAGTTGAGTCTTTATTGTCTAAGTGGTGATAAGTGGAGAGTAGCTCTGCAATAGATTGGATACTCCCTTTATCGTCCACTGTATGGTGACTTCCCTGTGGGGATGTAAACCACCCTGTTTGAAGTTTTTTAGCTAGCCAACATTGTGAAGTTATATTCTCAGAGTTCCTATTAGTATGTTTAAGTTTAGAGCAGTGGGAATTGTCCACTGGACCTATATCAAGTGGTGAGAATGCCAAACAGAGATGCTGTCTCAATAAAGCCATAGCTGGACAAACACTTTGTCTATATGGCTGTAAGAGAGAACAGGATTGCTGTTTCTCTTGAGTTGGATCAGGGCAGGGATGCTGTCCTGTCAGCTCCACACTATGGCAGTGCAGGGTTGCTGCACTAATGTTTCTCTGGGTGGGTTGGAGGGATGCTCCATGTTAACTAAAGTGGTTCAGTTTTTCTCACAAATATTAGTTATCCCACAGAGAGGTGCTTCTACCTCAGAGAGTACAGCTGTGCTAGCTGATGCTTCTCTTGGTACAGTTGTCACCCCAGGAGAGGTTTCTCTCACCACAGGCATGGTATTGTTAATGGCAGGGTGGGTAGTGGATACTTTGATGCCCTCTTTACCTGTTGTTGGAGAAGGAACCTCGGTTTTCAGGCCTTCCTCTCTCCTTTGCTTTTTCATTTCAGCTGAAATGAGAGGAAGCAATTCCTTAGGGACACCCAGCATGGATGCATGGGTATTAAACTCTACCTCAGCCCAACCACACCTTTACCTTAGAGACAGTCTAAAGGTAAGCTAGGTGATACTACCACCTGCTTAGGGCCAGTAACTCCACTCCAACTAAACTGAATTATAGCTAAGGGAAGGAACTTAGTAGAGTTATGGACATCAATAATCTTGTAATGTTGTCCAATGATCTGTTGCACAGGAGACACTAGGGGGGTCATTCTGACCCTGGCAGCCGGTGACCGCCAGGGTCACCGACCACGGGAGCACCGCCAACAGGCTGGCGGTGCTCCCGAGGGCATTCTGACCGCGGCGGTTCAGCCGCGGTCAGAAAGGGTAAACCGGTGGTCTCCCGCCGGTTTACCACTGCCCTACAGAATCCTCCATGGCTGCGGAGCGCGCTCCGCAGCCATGGGGATTCTGACACCCCCTACCGCCATCCTGTTCCTGGCGGGTCTCCCGCCAAGAACAGGATGGTGGTAGGGGGTGCCGCGGGGCCCCTGGGGGCCCCTTCAGTGCCCATGCCCAGGGCATGGGCACTGCAGGGGCCCCCGTAAGAGGGCCCCGCAAAGTATTTCAGTGTCTGCAAAGCAGACACTGAAATACACGACGGGTGCAACTGCACCCGTCGCACCCCTGCAACTACACCGGCTCAATTCTGAGCCGGCGTCCTCGTTGCAGGGGCATTTCCTCTGGGCCGGCGGGCGCTCTTTTGGAGAGCGCCCGCCGGCCCAGAGGAAATGTCTGAATGGCCGCCGCGGTCTTCTGACCGCGGTGCGGTCATTTTGCGGCGGTACCTTGGCGGACGGCCTCCGCCGTCCGCCAGGGTCATAATCAGGGCGTAGGTTTCCAGTCACCAAAGTGATACTGGCACCTGTGTCCCTGTAGGTCTGAGCCTCAACACCATTTATTGAAACTGCCTGCCTGAACTTAGCCATTGTAAGGGGACAAGCAGCCAGTGTGGCAAGGCCAATGCCACCAAGTTTGACAGAAACTGTCTTGGGACTGACTATCCCAGTTTATATGATGGACTCAAAAGTGAACCCAACTACACCCTTAATTTGACTGTTGCCCGCAGTCCCACCACTATTCCACTACTGCTAGGGGCACTAGAAATTGATATATTAGTGATGGTAGGCTCAGGGGGTTTACCTTGGCAGGACTTATTTCCCGGCCTATGGCCTTTATTTTTACACACATAGCAAAAGGCTTTTTAATGTGTGTGGGTTGTGAAGAAGAGGAAGAAGATGATTTATCCCCATCCCCTGAAGAGTGTTTAGGACTTGAAGAAAGATCTTTAGTTTTACCTTTATCCCCATGCTTATCCTGAGATTTCTCACCATCTTTCTTCTTGCCATCCTTGTCATCCCCTGTATGAACTTTTCTGTTCACTCTTGTTCTGACCCATTTGTCTGCCTTCTTTCCCAATTCTTGGGGAGAGGTCAGATCTGAGTCTACCAAGTACTGGTGCAACAAATCAAACACACAATTGTTCAAAGTATGCTCTCTCAGGATTAGATTATACAGGCTTTCAAAATCAGTCATCTTACTGCCATGTAACAAACCCTCCAAGGCCTTCACTGAACAGTCTACAAAGTCTGTCCAGTCTTGAGCGGACTCTTTTCTGGTGTCTCTGAACTTAATCCTGTATTGTATCCTGTATTGTTCAGTGGTTAAGCCAAATCCATCCAAGAGTGCATCCTTCAAAACTTTGTAGTTGTTAGCATCACTTTCTCTGACAGTAAGGAGCCTATTTCTGCCCTTAACAGTGAAAGATAGTCACAAGATAGCAGCCCACTGCCTTTGATGGACCAACTGTACCTAACAGGCCCTCTCAAGTGCAGCAAGTCTCTTGTTAATGTCATCCCCCTCCTTGTAAGGGGGGGTACTATCTTAAGCAGGTTTCTGGAATCTTGCTCTCTAACAGGATTGCTATCAAAAACACTGCTGCTGCCACCGTGAGGAACTAACCCCAACCTCTGCCTTTCCCTTTCCACATCCAGAGATTCCCTGTTAGAGAGCAAGATTCCAGAAACCTGCATTAGATAGTCCCCCCTTACAAGGAGGGGAATGACATTAACAAGTGGTTTGCTACACTTGAGAGGGCCTGTTTGGTACAGTTGGTCCCTCAAAGGCAGTGGGCTGGTATCTTGTGCCTATCTTTCACTGGTAAGGTAGGGATAAGCTCCTTACTGTCAGAGAAAGTGATGCTAATACCTACAACATTTTGAAAGATGCACTCTTGGATGGATTTGGCTTAACCACTGAACAATACAGGATTAAGTTCAGAGACACCAGAAGAAAGTATTCACAAGATTGGATAGACATTGTGGACTGTTCAGTAATGGCTTTAGAAGGTTGGTTACATGGCAGCAAAGAGTCTGACTATGAGGTTCTATAAAATCTAAATTTGAGCATATTCATAACAGTTCTGTTTCTGACGTGTTGCAGCAGCACTTGGTAGACTCAGATCTGACCTCTCCCCAAGAATTAGAAAAGAAGGGAGACAAATGGGTCAGAACAAGAGTGAGCAGAAAAGTTCATACAGGTGGTGATAAGGATGGCAAGAAGACGGATGGTAAGTCTTCTGACAAGGGTGGGGTCAAAGATAAAAACATTCTGAGTCTTCATCAGGCCCATAAAAATCCTCTGGGGGGGGGTCCAAATCCTCTTCTCACAATCAGAAAAGACCATGGTGTTGCTCATGTAAAGTAAAAGGCCACTGGGCAAGTGATGCCACTTGTCCAAAGAAAAACACCAATGCTCCCACCAGCACAACCCCAACTGCAACCTCTAGTGCACCTAGTAATAGCAGTGGTGGTGGGAAATCTACTACAAATAGCCAATCCAAGGGTGTAGCTGGGCTCACCGTTGGCAGTGTAGTTGGGGTTGGTCTTGTTAGGGAGACCACAGAGGCTGTTTTAGTCTCTGATGGTGGCATTGACTTTGCCACCTTGGTTGCTTGTCCCCTTAATATGGGTAAGTACAAACAACTACCCCTAATTAATGGTGTTGAGGATGAGGCCTACTGGGACACAGGAGCCAGTGTAACTATGAGTATAGAGAAATTGGTTCACCGTGATCAACACCTGCTTGGTCAGCAGTCCCAAGTGGCTAATGCTCACAATAACACACTTAGCCACCCCATGGCTGTTGTGAATCTCAACTGGGGGGGGTGTTACTGGTTCAAAGAAAGTTGTGGTAACCATTGAATTACCTGTAGATTGCTTACTAGGCAATGATTTGGAGACATCAGCTTGGGCTGAAGTGGAGTTGGAGGCTCATGCAGCAATGCTGGGCATTCCTGGCCATATTTTTGCTTTAACAAGGGCTCAGGCCAAAAAGCAAAACAGACAGGGAAACTTGGATCCTGGAACAATGGATAAAGTGCTCTCAAAAGCTAGGGGTAGTAAGGGTAAATTATTGCCCGCTATCTCTCCCTCTCTAGAAGATTCCCCTTTTGATCACGAGGAATCCTCTCCCTGTGCAGAACCTACACCAGAGGAGCTGGCAGCAGACACTGCTGAACTTTTCGGTGCAGGGGGGCCTGCTAGGGAAGAGCTGAGTGTGCCACAGCAGACCTGTCCCACACTAGAGGTTCTGAGACAGCAAGCTGTCAAACAGCAGAATGGGGATGTCAGTGATAGCCATAAGGTGTACTGGGAAGACAACCTCCTGTATACTGAGTCAAGGGACCCTAAAGCTAGAGCTGCCAGGAGATTGGTCATCCCTTTGCAATATAAGGAGTTTCTTCTTACCTTGGCACATGACATTCCTTTGGCTTGGCATTTGGGCCAGAGTAAAACTTTGGATAGACTTGTTCCATTGTTTCACTGGCCTCATATGTCAGAGGACACCAAAGAGTTGTGTCGCTCTTGTGTGACCTGCCAAGCCAGTGGCAAAACTGGTGGCACACCAAAGGCCCCCTTACTTTCACTTCATGTGGTTGGAGTGCCCTCTGAAAGGGTAGGGGTTGACACAGTTGGCCCCCTTGACCCTCCAACAGCTTCAGGCAATAGGTTTATCCTTGTGTTAGTGGACCATGCCACTAGGTATCCTGAAGCAATTCCCTTAAGGACCACTACAGCTCCTGCAGTGTCAAAGTCTCTCCTGGGAATTTTCTCCAGAGTGGGCTTAACTAAGGAAGTGGTGTCAGACAGAGGTAGTAACTTCATGTCTGCATACCTCAAAGTAATGTGGAAGGAGTGTGGTGTAACTTACAAGTTCACTACTCCTTATCATCCACAAACAAATGGTCTGGTTGAGAGGTTTAATAAAACTCTCAAAGGTATGATTATGGGACTCCCTGAAAAACTCAGAAGGAGATGGGATGTCCTGTTGCCATGCCTCCTTTTTGCTTACAAGGAGGTAGCCCAAAAAGGAGTGGGCTTTAGCCCCTTTGAACTCCTCTTTGGGAACCCTGTGAGAGGTCCCCTTGCACTTGTGAAGGAGGGTTGGGAAGAACCTTTAAAAACTCCAAAGTAAGACATTGTGGACTTTGTACTTGGCCTAAGATCCAGAAGGGCTGAGTACACGAAAAAGGCCAGTAAAAACCTTCAGGTAAGCCAGGAGCTGCAAAAGCATTGGCATGACCAGAAGGCTGACCCAGTACCACCCAGGACAGAAGGTGTGGGTGTTGGAGCCTGTGGCCCCAAGAGCACTCCATGACAAATGGATTGGACCCCATCTAATTGTTGAGAAAAAGTGTGAGGTTAGCTACTTGGTAGACCTGGGCACTGCCAGGAGTCCCCTTAGAGTGTTCCATGTCAATTGCCTAAAACCATACTATGACAGGGCTGATCTCACCCTGCTCATGGCAACTGATAAGGGACAGGAAGAAGAGAGTGACCCTCTCCCTGATCTCTTCTTCACCACTGAAGCTGATGGCTTAGTGGAGGGAGTAGTACTTGCTGATTGTCCTACTGCTGAGCAGAAGGATAAATGTGTAAATCTCTTAAGTCAGTTTTCTGAATTCGTCTCACTGATACCAGGTACCACTACTGGGTGTGAGCACACAATCAATACTAGAGACAGTTTACCTGTCAACAGTAAGATTTATAGGCAGCCTGACAATGTCAGGGACTGCATAAAGCAAGAGGTACAGAATTTTTTTAGATTTAGGATTGATCGAGTCTTCAGAAAGCCCATGGGCTATCCCAGTGGTACTTGTCCCAAAACCTCACAGAAAGGATGGTAAAAGAGAGATGAGGTTTTGTATTGACTATAGAGGGCTCAACCAAGTAACCAAAACAGATGCTCACCCTATAACCAGGGCAGATGAGCTGATAGATACACTGGCTTCTGCCAAGTATCTAAGCACTTTTGATTTAACTGCAGGGTATTGGCAGATTAACTTATCAAAAGATGCAAAACCTAAAACTGCATTTTCAACCATTGGAGGGCACTATCAGTTCACTGTGATGCCCTTTGGTCTGAAAAATGCACCTGCCACTTTTCAAAGGTTGGTGAACACAGTCCTGCAAGGGTTGGAAGCTTTTAGTGCAGTATATCTGGATGATATAGCTGTCTTTAGCTCCACCTGGGATGTTCACCTGGTCTACCTGTGGAAAGTTTTAGAGGCCCTGCAAAAGTCAGGCCTTACTATCAAGGCTTCAAAGTGCCAGATAGGGTGGGGAAAGTGGTTTATCTGGGCCACCTGGTAGGCGGGGAACAGATTGCACCACTGCAGGGGAAGATCCAGACCATTATGGAAGGACTCTCCCTACAACTCAAACCCAGGTGAGAGCCTTTCCAGGCCTCACAGGGTACTATTGGAGGTTAATTAAGAATTATGGCTCCATTGCAGCTCCTCTTAATGACCTCACTAGTAAGAAGATGCCTAAAAAGGTATTGTGGACAGCTAGCTGTCAAAAAGCTTTTGATGAGCTCAAACAGGTCATGTGCTCTGCACCTGTCCTAAAAAGCCCTTGCTACTCCAAAAAGTTCATAGTCCATACTGATGCTTCTGAATTGGGGGTTGGGGCAGTGCTATCATTGCTTAATACTGAGGGCCAGGATCAACCTGTTGCTTTCATCAGCAGGAGGTTGATCCCTAGAGAAAACCGTTGGTCTGCTATAGAGAGGGAGGCCTTTGCTGTGGTCTGGGCACTGAAAAAGTTGAGACCATACCAGTTTGGTACTCACTTTATTATTCAAACAGACCACAAACCTCTACTTTGGCTAAAACAAATAAAAGGTGAAAACCCTAAATTGTTGAGGTGGTCCATCTCCCTACAGGGAATGGACTATACAGTGGAACATAGACCTGGGAGTACCCACTCCAACGTAGATGGACTCTCCATATATTTTCACTTAGACAATGAAGACTCATCTGGGTAAGGTTAGCCTTACTGTACCTTGTTTTGGGGAGGGGGGGTTGTGTAGGAAAGTACCATCTTGCCTGGCATGTTACCCACATTTTTACTTGTGTGTCAGTTTGTTTTTGCCTATGTCCCTGGGATCCTTCTAGCCAGGATCCCAGTGCTCATAGGTTGTGGCCTATATGTGTTCCCTGTGTGGTGCCTAACTGTATCACTGAGGCTCTGCTAACCAGAACCTCAGTGTTTATGCTCTCTCTGCCTTTAAAATTGTCACTGCAAGCTAGTGGCGATTTTCACCAATTCTGATTGGCACAATGGAACAACCTTATAATTCCCTAGTATATGGTACCTACGTACCCAGGGTATTGGGGTTCCAGGAGATCCCTATGGGCTGCAGCATTTCTTTTGCCACCCATATGGAGCTCAGACAGTTCTTACACAGGACTGCCATTGCATCCTGAGTGAAATAACGTCCACGTTATTTCACAGCAATTTTACACTGCACTTAAGTAACTTATAAGTCACCTATAAGTCTAACCCTCACTTAGTGAAGGTTAGGTGCAAAGTTACTAAGCGTGAGGGCACCCTGTACTAGCCAAGGTGACCCCACATCGTTCAGGGCACCTAGGTACCATATACTAGGGAATTATAAGGGAGTTTTCAGTGTGCCAATTTAAATTGTTAAAAGTGGTCACTAGCCTATAGCGACAAATTTAAAGGGAGAGAGAGCATAAGCACTGAGGTTCTGGTTAGCAGAGCCTCAGTGACACAGTTAGTCACTACACAGGTATACACATTCAGGCCACAAACTATGAGCACTGGAGTCCTGGCTAGCAGGATCCCAGTGAGACAGGCAAAAACAAACTTACATACATGTAAAAATGGGGGTAACATGCTAGGCAAGATGGTACTTTCCTACAGGACATCCTTCTGGTCATGCCATTTTTCTGTAACTCTTTATTTCACTCCAAATTGGCATACTGGTTACCCCTTATAAGTCCCTAGTATGTGGTCCCTAGGTACCCATGGCATTGTGGTTCCAGGGGATCCCTATGTGCTGCAGCATTTCCTTTGCCACCCATAGGGAGCCCATGCAAAGGCTATAACAGGACTGCCATTGCAGCCTGTGTGAAATAGTGTATGCACCAATTCACAGCCATTTACACAGCACCAAGGGCCAGATGTTCAAATCTTTTTGCAAGTCGAAAACAGCGAATTTTGCTGTTTGCGATGTGCAAAAAGCATATTGCGATGCCTAATCCCCATTTTGCGAGTCGGTAACCTGGTTACCGATTTTCAAAACGGGACTGCGAGTCGCAATTAGGAAGGGATGTTCCCCTTCCTAATTATGAGTCGCAGCGCGCTGCTGTATTGTTTTGTGACCGCGAACAATCTCAGTTAGCACCCATTTCATATGGGCGCCAGCCATTCGCAAAAGGGAAGGGGTCCCCTTTGTGAATTGCATTGAAAACATGGAAAATATGGACCACTGCCTGCTCTGAAAAAATGAAACTAATTTTTTTCCTTTTTTAGTTTTGCAATGCATCTCGTTTCCTTTAAGGAAAACAGGCTGCATTACAAAAAAAAAAAAAATAATAATAATAAACTGTTTTATTTAAAAGCAGTCACAGACTTGGTGGTCTGCTGTCTCCAGCAGGCCACCATCCCTGTGAGACCTGTGAGTCTCAAGGGGGTCACAAATTGCGACCCACCTTATTAATATTAATGAGGTGGGCCTTTGCGACACCCTTGTGAATCAGGGACACCATCCTACATTCTGAATTGCGACTCGCAAAATGCGAGTCTCTCTGACTCGCAATTTGCGAGTCGCAATTCAGAAACTACTTACATCTGGCCCTAAGTCACTTATAATTCACCTATATGTCAGGCCTTCCAAACCTGAAAGCTGGGTCCAAAGTACCTGAATGTGGGGGGACCCCTGCACTAGCAGAAGTTCCCCACATTGTCCAGGACCATTTTCCCAGAATTCGCGAGTGCAGTGACCTATGTCCAGCTTCACAATGGTAACCATAAATATAGCCATGTAAGGTGTTTAACAATTGGGAATTGTACCCCAATACTGATTCCAGTTTAGTTGCACAATCCCATGCACTCTGGGGGCTCCACAGTAGACCCCCAGTACTGCCATACCAGCCTTCTGAGGTTTCCCAGGCAGCCTCAGCTGCTGCGACCTCACATACAGGTTTCTGTCCTCCTGTTGCTTGAGCAGCTCGCATAGAATGACGGAGTCACTTCCCTGCTTCAGAAGGCAGCTCTCTTCAGTGACGACCAGTGGTGTGGGTCCCCTCTCCATGGGACAAGCATCGATCCAGCAACATGGGTGGTGGACTAAAGTGACCCCGATAATCTCAACGTCCCGCTGTCTAACTTTGGTGGAGGTATGAGTTTGCCTCCCCACGCAAGATATTACCCCGTGCACTGCATGACTTGCAGTTGCCAAGGCTTGTGTGCAACCTTCCAAAAAGTTCTTCATGCACAGCACAGCTTAGACCCCCAGCACTCCGTCCTGTGATGCACAGCTTCCTGAGTGGTTCCCTTTGTGTCACACTGCATAGGCCTCTATTTGCACCATCTTTGTCCTGGTGCTGTGGGACTGTTGTGCGTGCTGTCTGGTCTTCTGAGGGCTCTCTGAGTTGCTGAGAGACCCTTTTGTCTGTCCCTCATGGGTAGAGGCCACAAGGTCCCTCCTTGTCCCAGGCAGCACCATTTTCCACTAACTGCAAGCTTTGCATGTGTCAAGGCTTTTTGATGGATTCCAGCAACGCAAACCAGACTGCAATCATCAATCAGGCATGGGACATCTTCTGCACCAACCAGGAACCCACATCTGTCTTCTTGGGTGCATTACTGACTTTGGCCCTCATTATGACATTGACAGTAAGTGCCGCTTACCGCCATGCTGACTGCTGCCAACATACTGCGACCGCGGCGGTATACCGCTACACGTATTATGACACACACATAGAAATCTGCCGCTATACACACACACACAAGTCCGCCACACCGAAGGTCAATGATAAATTGGCAGGACCAAAACCCACACAGTTACACCAACAGAAATACACCAAAAGCATTATGACCCATGAATCACCACAGCGGACATTCAACTGCAGTAAACCATTGGCGGTACATAATGCTGCGCTCCTAATACACACACACATACAAAACACAACTACATTGGTCAATTTAAATAACACACACCTGACACCCATACACACACCAAACCCACACACCCACACCACTATAAAACACACACCCACATTACCCACAACCCATTACCACTACAAACAATTTACAACAGAGAGAGAGAGAGAGACACTAGAAGCACCCACTGAATCAGAGCCGCAAAACACCATCACCCATACACCATCCATGCACCTCACAGCACACACCCCAACACATCACCCCACACACCCTCACACACACCACACACACTACACCCATTGCACCACAAAGACACCCCAGATTTTCAGCAGAGGAGCTAAGAGTCATGGTGGAGGAAATGATCCGGGTAGAGCCACAGCTATTCGGATCACAGGGGCAGCAGATATCCATTGCAAGGAAGATGGAGCTATGGCAGAGAGTTATGGACAGGGTCAACGCTGTGAGACAGCACCCCAGAACAAGGGATGACATCAGGAAGAGGTGGAACGACCCACGGGGGAAGGTGCGTTCTGTTATTGCAAGACACCAGATAGCTGTACAGAGGACTGGCGGTGGACCCCCACCTCCTCCTCCACAACTAACAACATGGGAGGAGCAAGTCTTGGTGATCATGCATTCTGAGGGCCTGGCAGGAGTAGCAGGATGACTGGATTCTGGTAAGTCAAATCTTAACTACTTTCACCCCCCCACCTACATGCCATCATATACCCCCACCCCCATCACCCCACCCCCTCACATACACCCCACCATCACAACCCACCACTCCCAGTACCCAGCACTGCATTCAACACCAATGCATGGACACCACTATCAGCCCTGCATGGACACCCATCACCACAGCATGCACAGTAGTGACAATTGCTTAGCCAACCAAATTACAACTCACACAAGGCAAAGCTGCCTTGGTAATAACAAACATAGAGGGAAACATACCCGTGCACAATATGTCACATGCAGTAACACTAACACTGCATTTACATCCCCACAGGACCCCACACAACATCACCGGAGAGGATGTGCCAGCAACATCAAGTCCCTCCCCAGAAGAGGCCCACTGTGGTGACAGCACCTCTGCACGCCTGGATCAGGATGACCAATCTGGCCTATCAGGGACATCTGGATAGTCGGTTACCCAGGCACAGTCCCATAACACCACAGAGCCTCCTCACTCAGGAAACACCAGCACAGCACCCACTGAGCGGGCACATACCACTGTCCCCAGGACACGTCAATCAGCAGGCAACCCCACAAACACAGGATTATCAGGGGGCAGTGGCAGTGGGCACATGGTTCAAGGGACAGAGGCACAGGACAACAGGGAAGATGGGAGGACTGCTGCGGGACAGGGGGAGGACAGACCCAGGGAACCAACTCTACACAAGGCACTCACCAACATCCTGGGAGCATACTACCATTCCCAGGAGACCATGGGTCAGATACTGGCCAAGTTGCAGGAGACCCAGCGGCTGCAAGAGGGACAGTACCTGGGGATCATGGAGGAACTGAAGGACATCCACACCACCCTGGTCACCATTGCAGGGGTGCTGGTAGACATGGCCAATACCATGAGGGAGGCAGTGGCATACCAACGGGCCCCTGACACTGGCCACACCGATAAACAGCCATCCACCTCTGCTGACGTTAATAGACAGGAGGACCGCCACAGGAACAACAGATCACCAGCACCCCACCCCCTGCAGAAGGAGAACCACCCGGCAAACGATCCCTGTGATCCAGGCAGAACCCAGAAAACATTGCCAAGACCCCCACCAGGAAATAAGGCTCGCCTGATTGTCACCCTTGTGTCCCACTCTGTCACCCTGTCCACCTTGAACTGCCATTGCTCCACTTCCTATCCCCCTTGGACAATGCACTGTGAATCAAATAGACTGGACCCTATCCTGGACTTCCCTCCACCATCACCCAAGCCCATTACACATCCCCATTTACTTCTTAGCACTGAAGTAAACATCCTTGGAAAATACAAGTATGGAGTATGTCAAAGGAATTATGGTTGTAGTTGTAGTAACAATCAGTAGACATTGCAAATAGACTGTACAGTGATGTATACATAGTTATGACCTGTAATGTGCTGCAGTCAATACACCAGGAGACACAGGAGGGCACAAATATCTGCAAATAGACTTGTTAAAGGGTACAATAAGTGGCCTTTGTAGTGTGAACAGCAGCCAGCCAGAGAAAATTCACTTCACAAAACAGCAATGGAAGGTGAGGTTACTGTGTCTTACCTGTGTGTCACTGGAAGCATTGTTGTATTATAGTTGTTCTGTTGTCCACATCCTCTTCCTCTTCCTCCTCTTCATCACTGTCCACAGGCTCCACCACTGCCACACAACCATATCCAGCCTCATCCTCCTGCAGAAAAGGCACCTGGTGTCTCAAGGCCAGGTTGTGCAACATGCAACATGCCTTCTTGGGTGAGTAGCACAGGGATCCACCTGTCAGATGGAGGCACCTGATCCTGGCCTTCAGGAGGCCAAAGGTGTGCTCAATGATCCTCCCTTTTCGCCCATGTGCCTCATTGTAACGTTCCCCTGCCCTTGTCCTGGGATTCCTCACTGGGGTCAGTAACCATGAGAGGTTGGGGTAACCAGAGTCACCTGTAAATATCGAGGGATACCTGTTAGCCAGACAATCACCCTTAGGGCCAACCCCACAACCATATACCAACATACACTGGGTGGGGACCATGGGCTCACATATTAGCCACACCCTGTGTCTCTGGAGTTGAGCCATTACATATGGGATGCTGCCATTTATCAGGATAAAGGCATCATGCACAGACCCAGGATACTTTGCATTCACATGGGAGATGTACTGGTCCGCCAGGCACACTATCTGCACATTCATAGAGTGCAAGCTCTTTCGATTTCTGTACAGCTGTTCATTTCTCGGGGGAGGGGGCAAAGGCAATATATGCACCTTAAATAGCACCAATGATTTTGGGGATATGTCCCAGTGCATAGAAGTCAGCCTTCACTGTGGCCAAATCTTCCACCTGGTGGGAAACTATGTAGCTGCACATGTGTTTAATCAGAGAAGACAACACTCTGGTCAGCATGTTTGAGAACATAGGCTGTGGCATCCCTGCTGCCATGGCCACTATCGCTTGGATAGGACTTACACAAGAGGGGGGATCCCAGTGGGGCGACGGATAGCTGAGATCAGGTCTTGGCTCCAATTGGGCACACAGCTCTTGGATTGTGGCCCTATCAAGTCTGTAGGTGAGGATAATATGCCTGTCCTCCATTGTTGGCAGGTCCACCAGGGGGGTGTACACGGGGGATGTCTCCAACTCCTATTTATCCGCAGCAGTTGAACTCTAGGGTGAAAAACGACGAGCAGATGGTCATATTCAAACATGTCCTCAGAGTCAAATGACTTGCATGTTGTGACAGAAACAGTATGTGAATGTGTAGTTCCGTAAATGTGCTGTGACACAGTTAGGTGCCATGGCCTACCCTCCCCGAAATGGCAGGCACCTGACCTGTGTGAAGGGACAAGTGGAAATGAGGTAATTCCGCTGACGTTGTGCGTCGTTGCGGGAGGCGGTCAATGACCGCCGTGCAACACCTCATTGGTTTTCATTGGGCCCTATGGGCTCCAGTAGCCAATGGTGATGTACGCTGACGGTGACGGTACGCACCACCACGGTTGGCCCACCATTTTCTATCTGTTCACTCACTTGCTACTTGACCTTCAACAAGAGAGAACCTACACTGCAAGTGCTGCTGTGACCTGTGTCTGGAAGCTACAATGGCTCGAGTGTTTGGGAAAAGGGCCCCTGCCTTCACTTCAGAGGAGTTAGAGAGACTGGTGGATGGGGTCCTACCCCAGTACCAATTACTTTATGGTCCGCAGACCAACAGGTGAGTACACTGTGAGCATGATGCATAGGGCATGAATGCATGGAGTGCTGTGTGTGTAAGTCTCATGTAAGGGGGGGTGGCTGAGGAGTCCTGGGCAGAGTGCTGCATGTATTGTGGTCAATGTATGTGCATAAAGGGATGGGAGGGATATGGTGGGCCATGAGTGTAACAGTCCGGACGGTGTGACTAATACCTTTTTTATGTATCGTTTTCTGCAGGTCAGTGCCCATCAGAAAAAGGGTATTTGGCGTGTCATTGCCAAGGAGGTGCTGACCCTTGGGGGTCTTTGACAGGCGGAGCACCCACGGTCACAAGTGGTGAGAGGACCTGCGCAGCTGGGAAAGGAAGAAGGCGGAGGCCCAGCTGGGGACACCTCCTCCGATGAAAACTCCCTGGTGGTGGTGGACACCTTTGTGCTCACCCCAACTACAGGTAGAGCTGCCACCCCGTACCACACTGCCCTCCCAGCAGCCCCTCAGCATGTTTCCCATGCCCGCTCACCCAGGAGGCTGGGCATCTCCTTAGCTCAAGGCACCTCAGGCCCTGCCCCAGTCAGCCCTGCTGCCCTCAGTGAGGAGTCTATTGAGCTCCTGCTATCTATCTCTGTTGGGCAGTCAACCATAGTGAATGCCATCCAGGGTCTGGCAGGGCATTGCAACAAACAAAAACATTCCTGGAGGGCATTCACTCTGGCACGGTGGCTCAACAGAGATCATTCCAGGCTCTGGCCAACTCACTGATGGCAGCCATTGTTCCTGTCTCTAGCCCCCCCCTCCAAATTCCTCTACCCAGTCCCATTCCCCTCAACCCCATCCTATCCCAAGCACACCTTCAGACCAGCATGCACCCAAATCAACACACAGAAGTGGCTCAGGCAAATATAAGCACCACACTTCATCCCACAGGTACTCACCAAGCACTATACAGTGCCACCACTGTGTCCCCCTCTTCCTCCTCGTCCACCTCACTCCCAGTAGTGTCTCCGCTCACACCTGCATGCACTACATCCTCCTTCACTACCTCCATCACCATCACGCCTATCACTACACGCCCCTCACCGGCAGTTACCACCCCCACATCCATGCACATGTCCCCTGTGTCCTTTCCCACTGTGTCTGTGCCCCCTCCTCCCAAAGAACACAAACGCAAGCACTCAGACACCCAACAGCCATCCACCTCACAACAGCATCCAGCCCATGCACCTGCACCCAAACACAGCAGACAGACACCTCCTACAACCACTCCCTCTTCCTCCACTCCAAAACATTCACCCTCTTCCAACCACAGTGTCCCTAAAAAGCTTCTCCTCTCCACCCTTGACCTATTCCGTGCCCCTCCCCCATCCTTCACTTAGGGCAAGGTTGGACAGGACCCAGGCTGGCACCTCAGCCAACCAGTTCAAGGCGTCTGTCGTTTCTGCAGCCACTGCAGTTGTGAGAGGCTCCGTGAAGACACCCGTCCACACAGCCAGTGTGCCTACACCATCTGCCAAGGGCAAAAAGGGAGCACCAGCTGGCAAATCCAAAAAGGGAGCACCAGCTGGCAGAAGCGAGGAGATACCACCAGCTGGCAGAAGCAAGGAGGCACCACCAGCTATCAGAAGCAAGGAGGCACCACCAGGTGCCAGGGGCAGGAAGGGAACACCAGCTGCCAAGGGCATTGACTAAAGCACAGACGCCGCTGGCAGAATGGATATGGAGCATGGTGGTAGAGCAGCATCTGAGCAAGCAACACCAGCCATGGTACTTCAGCTGTTGGAGGCTGCAGGGGAAGGGCTGGAGCCTCCCCCCACCACAGGCAGCACTGCCACCAGCACCACCACCTGCACCACCACCAGCACCACTGCTAGCAGCAGCAGCCCCAGTGGGCAGCCGTCTGAGGCTGCAGGGGAAGGGCTGGAGCCTCCCCCAACCACAGACAGCACCGCTGCCAGCACCACCACCTGCCCTGCCACCAGCACCACTGCCAGCACCAGTGGGCATCCGTCTGAGGCTGCGGGGGAAAGGCTGGAGCCTCCCCCCACCACAGACAGCACCGCCAACAGCACCGCCACCTGCACCGCCACCTACACCACCACCAGCACCATTGCTGACACCACAGCCAGCAGCAGCAGCCCCAGTAGGCAGCCATCCAAGGCTGCGGCGGAAGGGCTGGTGCCTCCCCACACCACTGGCAGCACCACCGCCAGCTCGGCCACTGCCACCACTGAGCAGCAGTCACCGCCGGCAGGTAGTGTGTAGTCGTGCCTCCATGGGCTGTAGTGCGTCCTGGCCCCTGCAAAAACTGTAGGTATGACACCCAAGTGAGAGACTGTGACCTTGCACCCTCTAAGACCTGTATCACAGGGCACAAGGCCCCCTCCAGAACCAATGGAAGAAGGCATACACACACCCCCTCCTTGCCAGGATGAAGCACACTGGGCACAAGGCCCCTTCAGAACCAGTGGAAGAAGGCATCCACTCAGCCCCTCCTTGCCAGGATGAGGCACACTGGGCACAAGGCCCCCTCCGGAACCAGTGAAAGAAGGCATCCACTCAACCCCTCCTTACCAGGATGAAGCACACTGGGCAAACAGCCCCCTCCAGGACCAGTGGAGAAGCCATCCACTTGAAAGACTGTAGCTTTGCACTTCCCAGGACCAAGCAGTGGGCAAACCACCCACTTGAGAGACTGTGGCTTTGCACTCCCCAGGACCAAGCAGTGGGAAAACCACCCACTTGAAAGACTGTGGCCTTGCACTCCCCGGGACATCACAGAGGGCATGAGTCCCCCTCCAGGAGCAGTGGCATTGTACCATCTTCCGGGTGAGGTGCCCCCTTCCCCCTGAGGTACCTGTGTATTTTCAACCTGATGCCCCAGGAGTGTTCTCTCCGTATTGAGGCAGGAGTCAAGTGGGGCCTTAGCCTATTTGATATGGCCCTGTGGGCCACGGATATTTTGGACTGTATCCCTCCATTTGTATATATTGTAGACACTGTTTTGTGATTTGAGGATGTATTTATAGAAATGTATATTCTTACACTGACTTTACTCACTTCCTTTTGTCCTTGCGATATTCCTGAGGGGTTAGGGGTGTTTTTCAATGTTGTTGCATCTGTTTGTGTGTATGGTTTTGTGGGTGAGGGTGGGGGTGGGGGTGTTGCGTATTGCATGTGTGTGTCACTCTCTTTTTCCTCCCCTTGTGTGCTAGGTGCAGTACTCACGTGGTCGTCTTCACCCCTGTTCGTGTTCCTGGTGTCGGAGGAGGCGAACTAGCATGGGTAACACCTGTAGTTCGGGCCCCATGACATTGTGGTTCTTCCTTGAGTATCCAGAGGGGAGTCATTTCCCTTTTCTGTACTGTTTCTGTCGTGCTTTTGATGACGTTAGTACCGCCCCAGAAAAGTTGGCGGATTGGTTTGTTGTAATAGGGTGGGCAGTAAATTGTCTTCCGCCTGGCTGTTGGCAGTTACCACTGTGGTGCTTGTTGCTACCACCATGGCGGTCGGTGTGTTAAAGTGGCTGTCTGTGTGAGCGGTTTCCGGCGTGGTCATAATTAAAAAAAAATTTACTGCCGGCCTGTTGGCGGTATTACTGCCGCTTTATCAATGACCGCCAGGGTTGTAATGAGGGCCTTTGTCTTCTTGCCGGTGGTTCTTCTTTTGAACCTTCATCCGGGTTAGCAGGGGCTCTTCTTCTCCCTGGACTCTTCAGTGCTTCTTGGACTTCACCCCTTCTTCCACAAGTCTTCAGGTCCAGGAATCCATCATTGGTATCTTGCAGTCTCTTCTGGTTCTTGCATACTCTTCTATCACAACTTCTTGTGTGTTTCAGGAAACTTACCATGATTTACTCCTGTTTTTGTGGGCCCTGGGGTGGAGTCTATTACTTACCTTTGGTGTTTTCTTACATTTCCAGAACCCTTCTACACACTGCACTTGCCAGGTGGGAAACCGACTTTTGCATTGCACTATTTTAGTATATGGTTTGTGTTCCCCAAGGCCCATTGGAACCTATTGTGAGTTTCACTTTTTGCACTGTTTTCTGACTGTGTTTCTACCTGTTTTTGGATACTAGTGCATATATTGTGTATATTCCTTACCTCCTAAGGGAGTATAGTCTCTAAGGGATTTTTGGCATTTGGGTCACCAAAATAAAGTACCTTTATTTTTGTAACACTGAGTATTTTCTTTCATGTGTGTGAGTACTGTGTTACTACAGTGGTATTGCAAGGGCTTTGCATGTCTCCTAGTTCAGCCTTGGCTGCTCAGCTACAGTTACGTCTAGACAGCCTCGCTGCTAGACACTGACTACATTTCACTAATAAGGGATAACTGGACCTGTTATAAGGTGTAAGTACCTTTGGTACCCACTACAAACCAGGCCAGCCTCCTACAGTGGTGGTGCAGCAGGGGGATAAGTACTTGCAATTGCCTTATCACACTGTCACCAGTGCTTTCCACACAAAAGTATACTATACACCTAGAGCTATACAAAGTACACTTAGGCCCTCATTATGACATTGGCGGTAAATCCTGCTTACCGCTGCAGTGACAGCCACCAACATACCACTGCTGTAGCAAATTTCCATCGCCATACTATAACACACACACACCAAACTGACAGAATACTGCTACAAACACAAATTAGCCAGCTCAAAGGTCAGTGATAAAGTATCAGTACGAGCACCCATACCATTACTCCTACAAAACAACACCCACCACATTATGGCCCACGAATCACCACGTCGGACATTCAATGGCAGTAAACCATTGGTGGTACACACCGGCGCGCTCAGAATGGCCACCCTAAAACAAAACAACATTGAACAAAACTAAACACACACCTGACACTCATACAGACACCACACCCATAGCACTATAAAACACACACACACATCACACACCACCCTTTATGAATACCAATAAGCGCCACAAGATTAACACAAAGACCTCTGAGACAACTACACACACCACAAACACCCATACATCCATCATGCACCCCACATCCCACATCCCACACCACATCACTGAAACACCCTCTGTAGAACACACACCACTCAACACCCATGTCCCCACAAAGGCACCCCCTTTTCACAGATGAGGAATTGCGGGTCATAGTCGAGGAAATAGTCAGGGTAGAGCCACAGCTGTTTGGAGCACAGGTACAGCAAATATCCATTGCCAGGAAGATGGAGCTACGGCAGAGAATCATGGACAGGGTGAACGCCATGGGACAGCATCCAAGAACAAGGGACGACATCAGGAAGAGGTAGAATTACCCACGGGAGAAGGTACGTTCCATGGTAGCAAGGCACCAGCTCACCATCCAGAGGACTGGTGGTGGACCTGCCACCTCCTCAGCCACAGCTCAAGGCATAGGAAGAACAATTCTTGGCAATACTGCATCCTAAGGGTTTACTGTTGTTGCCAAAGGACTGGACACTGGCGAGTCAATATCTACTACTTATTACCCTCATACCTGCATGCCATCTCACCCCCTCACCCTCACTCACATCACTCCACTCCATCCCAAACACTGCACCAACACATATGACTAACTCCAATGCCAAGCCCTGCATGCCATACCAATGCATGGACAGCCCTCCCAGCCCTGCATGGACACCCATCACCAAAGAATGCACAGTTTGGAGAACTAACAAGCACACAATCCATCACCATACACAAACAGAGGTGGTAGGGTAACAGCAACAATAGAGGGGAAGCAAGGGTTGTACAATATGTCACAGATATGAAGTATAATACATCACTTACATCCCCACAGGTGCACCAGCCAATCTCAGCGGCGATGAGGTGCCTTGACTAACCAGTTCCCCAACAGAAGATGCCCCCAGTGATGACATTAACTCTGGACTTCTGGATCTGGGTGAACTACTTGACCCATCGGGACCACTGGTCAGTTGGCCACCCCAGCCCACTCACAGTCCACCACAGAGCCTCCCCCATCAGTATCCAACACCACAGCACCAAATGTCTCCACACCTCTGTTCCCAGGACACGTCAATCAGCAGTGTGCCCACCTGTGCAGGGACTCCAGTCCACACCTCACACCCAAGACAATCACGGAGCTGAGATCAGTGGCAGTGGGCACACCATTCAGAGTAAAGAGGCACAGGGGAATAGGGACACTGGAGGACTTTTGTGCGCCAGGGAGGACAGGCCCAGGTAACCGACTCTCCAGGAGGCACTCACCAATGTCAGGGGGCTTACCAACAATCCCAGGACAAATGGGCCAGATCCATACAACATGCAGGAGAACAAGCGGCTGCAGGAGGTACACCATCAGGAAATCAGGGAGTATTTCCAGGCCCTCAACACCACCATGGTCTCCATAGCAGAGGTGCTGGCAGATATGGCCAACATCATGAGGGAATGGACAGCTCACCATTGGGCCCATACCACTAGGCAGTCTACTGACCAGCCCACCACTTTTGCTGCAGCTATTGGGCAGGAGGCCCTGCCACAGGACCCGCAGGCCACCAGCACCCCTCCCTCTGCAGAAGGTGAACCACCCACAAACGTTCCCTGCAACCCAGACAGAAGCCAGAGACACTTGCAGATATCAAGACCACCGCCAGGAAATGAGACCCTCCTGAATATCCCCTTTGTGTCCCACCTTGTCACCTTGTCCACTTTGAATTGCCTTTGCTCCCCTTCCCATGGCCCCTTGGACACTGGACCTGTGCTACAAACAGACTGGAGCAATACCCTAGACTAACCTCTACCATCATCCCGTCAATTATTTGCACTACAATAAGCGCCCTTGAATATAACCTAAGTGAAAGTGTTTTATGTGATGAAATTGTGCATACATGGAAACAGTTACATCTTGTGCAAGTGATCTGGACACTGTAATAGCATACATTTTAAGACCTGTATCTGTCTGTAGACATTACATCAGTACACTGTTGTCATATCACCGACATCTGCAAAATGAGAAGCCATAAAAGGAAGTGAATGCCATCCTGCTACAGCCCCACAGAACATATCAATAATCAGAGGAATGGTCAGTTCCACTATCTCACCTGTGTGTCATTGGAAGTACTGAAGTATAACTGATGTTCTGTTGTCCACATCCACCTCCTCTGCCTCCTCATCCTCACTGTCCTCAGGGTCCACTGCTGCCACATGGGAATTTCCAGTATCCTCCTCCTGCAGATAAGGCACATATCTTCTGAGGACCAGGTTGTGCAACATGCAGCATGCACTACTATCTAGCAGACCTACTCGGTGAGTAGCACTGCGATCCACCGGTGGGATGGAGGCATCTGAACCTGCCCTTCAGGAGGCTGAAGGTCCTCTCAATAGTACTCCTGGTTCACCCATGTGCATCATTATAACATTTCTCATCCCCTGTCCGGGCTTTCCTCACAGGGGTCAGGAGCCACAATAGGATTGGGTAGCCAGAGTCACCTGCAAGTATTGAGGGACAAACAGTAGCCTTACGCAATGGTGTGGACTCAACACCAGAAGGCATACACTGACATACATTGGGTGGGGACTCAGCCTCACCAATTTGCAACACCCTGTGCCTCTGTAGTTGTGTCATCTCATGTAGAATGCTGCTATTCCTCAGGACGAAGACGTCATGCACCGACCCAGGATACTTGGCAGCAATGTGAGGGGATGTACTGGTCAGCCAGGCACACCATTTGCACATTGAGTGAGTGGAAACTCTTCTGATTCCTGAACACCTATTCATTCTGGTGAGGGGGACAAACGTAACATGTTTACTGTCAATCACCCCAATAATGTTGGGTATATGTCCCAATATATAGAATCCTACCTTCACAGTGGCCAAATCTTCCACCTGTGGAAAAGCAGTGTAGCTGCACATGTGTTTCACTAGGGCAGACAAACCCCTTTCCAGCACTATTGAGAACATTGGCTGTGACATTCCTGCTGTCAAGCACACTGTCACTTGGAATGAACCAGTTGCCAGGAAATGGAGCACTGATAGAACCTGCACTAGAGGGGGGATCCCAGCGGGATGACAGATAGCTGATATCAGATCAGGCTATAATTGAGCACATAGCTCTGTGATTGTGGCCCTGTCCAGTATGTAGGTGAGTATTATATGCCTCTCCTCCACTGTAGTGAAGTCCACAAGAGGTCTCTATATGGAGCTTGTCTCATCCTCCAATTCCTCCGCAGTGGTAGGTATCTAAGGGACACAAGAGTGAGTAGGCTGTCACAATTTAAACAATGGATCCACCACCTTAATGTACATAGAACAGGAACATGATGGGACATTGGGAAGGGCAATGTATGTGCAAAAATGGAAATTACACAGTTCTCGATTATCTGAATATTGTCCACCATCATAAAAAGTCGACCGCCTGTCCTGTATCTAGGGACAGGTGGAAGTGAGGTAACTCCCCCAGCATTGTGTTTCATGGCAGAAGGAGTTCTTGCACCGCTGTGCTATTCCTCATTGGATAATATGGGGCTCTATGGAGTACAGTGGCCAATGGGGATCACTGGTAACAGTGACGGTGTACACCGTTGTGGACGTGACTGCCAATTTCTGTCCACAACCTCACTTGATTCCTGACTCTCCACAGGACAACACCTACACTGTGTGTGCTGCTCTGACCTGTGTCTGGATCTTGCCATGGCCCATGTGACTGGGCGAAGGCTTATACCTTCACTTTGGAGGAGTTGGAGCATTTGGTGGATGGGATCCTACCACAGTATGGGCACCTGTATGGGCCTCCAGACCAACAGGTGAGTACACCTTGGGCACAAGGCATGTTACAGGGTTGCATGGAGATGTGTTTCCAAGCATCATGTCATTTGGGGCGGTTGTATGTCTGGTGGTAGTGTACATGGTGGGCACTGAGTAATGTGTGCGCCAATTTGGATGGAAGGGGATTTGTGGGCCATATGTGTGACAGTCTGAATTGTATGTGTAATAGTGTTCTTGTGTCTGTGTTTCCTCTACAGGTCAGTGCCAATGAGAAGACGGGATTGTGGTGTGCCTTCGCCAAGGACATGTGGACCCTGGAGGTCTACAGCAGGTGGAGCACCCACTGTAGGAAAAGATGGTAGGACCTGAGACGCTGGGCACAGAGACCACAGAGGCCCAGCTGAGGATGACCTCCCAACGAGGGCGGGGTGCCCATCAGAACCTGACCGCCTGAGCTGGATCGGCTCTTGAGGGCATCACAGCAGCCATAAGGGGTGAGTACAGTCAGCGTTACTAACAATAATTTGTAGGTTGCTTGGGATCCGGGTGGTGGGTGTGAGTTAGTGGGTGCCCCTTAATGCCAGGACAGACATTGCAGCATGATCCACCTCAAAGGTAATGGGTGTATAGCAAAAGCAGTTAACCTAGCTTGGTTGCATTCTATGTCAGTCAGGGCTTTATTTCCCAGAACTGGTGCAGTTGGGGGTGGTAGGCCCTCATCTTTCTGTGGCATATAGCAAATTGAATGCCAGTGCAATGCATAGTGCTCAATGATGATCCCTGTGTGTGACGGTACTGTGTATGCCAACTGTGGTCTTAGTGCTGTAATTGACCCAGTGCTCCCTAACTCTCCCTCCCCCCCTTCTCCTTCTGTCATCCTGTTCATGTGTGCATTAGCATAATTTGGTGGAAGAGCAGGGGCATCGGCATCAGAGGGAGCTGCATCCCACAGGACCCAGGAGGCAGAGTCCACTGACGCTGAGGGAACCTGTGGGACGGAGGACGATGGGTGCACCACGACAGACACAGGAGGTGACAACACAGACTCAGATTCCTCCTCCGATGGAAGCTCCATGGTGGTGGCAGACACCTCTGTGACCACCCCAGCTGTAGCTAAAGCCACCCTCCCAGCAGCCCCTCAACGAGTTTCCCGTGCCTGCTCACCCAGGAGGGTGGGCATCTTATTTGCCCCAGGCACCTCAGGCCCTGCCCCAGTTAGCCCTGCTGCCCTGAGTGAGGAGGCTATTGACCTCTTGTGATCCATCTCTGTTGGGCAGTCAACCATTGTGAATACCTTCCAGGGGCTGGCATCCCAAATGCAACAGACCAATGCATTCCTGGAGGGCATTCACACTGGCTTGGCGGCCCAACAGAGATCCATTCAGGCTGTGGCCTCTTCTCTGATGGCAGCCATTGTACCTGTTTCCCCCCTCTCCCCTCTAACTTCGTCTTCCCAATCCCATTCTCCTCAACCCCAACCTATCCCAAGCACACAGGCAGACAAGATTGCACCCAGGACAACACACAAGAGTGGACATGGCAAACACAAGCATCACACTTCATCCCACAGGCACTCACACAAACACCATTCAGAATCAGACATACAAACATCCACTGCCTCCATTGTGTCTCCCTCCTCCTCCTCCACCACAGTCACACCTGCATGCACTACATCCTCATACACTACCTCCATCACCAGCACACATATCAGTACAC
The DNA here is from genome assembly GCF_031143425.1 of Pleurodeles waltl. NCBI lineage: Eukaryota > Metazoa > Chordata > Amphibia > Caudata > Salamandridae > Pleurodeles > Pleurodeles waltl. Next base: position 1,531,932,845 of record NC_090444.1, read on the forward strand.
ACCCCTCACTAGCAGTCACCACCCTCACATCCATGCACACATCCCTTCTGTGCTCCCCCACTGTGTCTGTGCCCCCTCCTCCCAAAGTACACAAACGGAAGCACTCAGTCACCCAACAGCCATCCACCTCACAACAGCATCCAGCCCATGCACCTTCACCCAAACATAGCAGACGCCTCCTACCACCACTCCCTCTTCCCCTCTCCCAAACAATCTCCCTCATCCCAACCCAATGAACCTAAGAAGCTTTTCCTCGCCAACATTGACCTCTTTCCTACCCCTGTCTCTCACGTCAGGCCAGGCCGGTCAAAACCCAGGCAAGCACCTCAGCCACCCAGTCCACGTGCACAGTAGTGTCCCCAACTACTCCAGGTGTGAAAGGATCCCGGGCACCAGCCAGCCAGACAGACATGGTGCCAGCCCCTATTGCATCAAGGAAGAGCAAGGAGTCAGCGCCAGGTGCATCAAGGAAGGGCAAGGAGTCAGCCCCAAGTGTACCATGGAAGGGCAAGGACCCCAGCTGCAGGAAGGAAGGGTAAGGAGGCAGCCCCAACTGTAGGACAGAAGGGCAAGGAGGCAGCCCCAGCTGCAGGAAGGAAGGGCAAGGAAGCAGCCACAGCTGCAGGAGGGAGGGGCAAGGGGCCTGCAATAGCAGGCAGTAGAGACAAGGGCCCTGGTGCAGGGTCTTAGTCGGCGACCCCACCACCAACCACCAACTGTAGCCTCCCACCACCACTGCCAGCACCGCCACTAGCAGCAGCAGCCCCAGTAGGCAGCCATCTGAGGCTGCAGGGGAAGGGCTGGAGCCTCTCCCCGCCACTGCCAGCACTGCCACCAGCAGCAGCAGCCCCAGTGGGCAGACATCCGAGGCTAGAGGTGAGCCTCGCCCCACCACTGCCAAATCCACCATTAGCAGCACCACTGCCATCACTGAGCAGCAGTCAACGCCGGAGGACAGTGTGTAGTCCTGTGTCCATGGGCTGTTGTGCGGCCTGGCCCCTGCAAATCCTGTGGGTCTGACTCCCAGGTGAGAGACTGTGACCTTGCACTCCCCAAGATCAGCATCACTGGGCACAATGCCCCCTCCAGAACCAGTGGAGAAGCCATCCACTTAAGAGACTGTGGCCTTGCACTCCCCAGGTCAGAGCACAGGGCTTGTTGCCCCCTCCAGAGCATGTGAGCAGGTCACCCACTTGAGAGACTGTGGCCTTGCACTCCCCAGGACAGAGCAATGGACATGTTGCCCCCTCCAGAGCATGTGGGCAAGTCACCCACTTGAGTGACTGTGGCCTTGCACTCCCCAGGACAGAGCTATGGGCATGCCGCCTCCTCCAGAGCATGTGGGCAAGTCACCCACTTGAGAGACTGTGGCCTTGCACTCCCCTGGACAGAGCTATGGGCATGCCGCCCCCTCCAGAGCATGTGGGCAAGTCACCTACTTGAGAGACTGTGGCCTTGCACTCCCCAGGACAAGTCAGTGGGCAAGTCATCCACTTGAGAGACTGTGGCCTTGCACTCCCCAGGACCAAGCACAGGGCATGTTACCCCCTCCAGAACCAGTGGCATTGTACCATCTTCCAGCTGAGGTGCCCCTCCGTTCCCCACCCCTGAGGTGCCTGGCTATTTTCGACCTGATGCCCCTGCAGTGTTCTCTCCGTGTTGTTGCAGGAGTGAGGTGGCGCCTTGGACTATGTGACCCACTGACATTGAGGACTTGGCAGTGTCCCTACATTTGTTTAAATGTATTTACTTGTTGTTGTGGATGCACATATTTATGCTATTTTATCTTATTACAATCACTTTATTCAATTCATTTTGTCCTTGTATTATTCCTGAGGGGCACGGGGTGAATATGTAATGTAATGTTACTGCATCTGCTTTGTGTGTATGGTGTTGGCGGTGGGGGTGTTGCATGTGTGTATCACTGTCTTTTTCCTACCCCCTCCCCTGTGTGCTAGGCGGCAGTACTCACCGTGGTTGTCTTATTAAGCATTGGTGTTCGTAGTGGAGCAGTACATAGAAGACCATGGGGAACACATGCAACTCGGGCTCCATGGAGGCGTGGTTCTTCCTTGAGTCTCCAGAGGTGAGTCGTTTCCCTTCTGTGAATTGTTTCTGCCAGTCTTTTGATGTCATTGGTACCGCCCGTGAAAAGGTGGCGGATTGGCCTCTCATAATACAGTGGGCAGAACATTGTCTTCCGCCTGGCTGTCGGCGGTTACTGCCATGGTGCTTGTTGATTCTACCCTGGCGGTCAGTGTGTTAAAGTGGCTGTCTGTCTGAGCAGTTTCCCCTGTGGTCATAATTTCATATTTATTACCGCCACTATATCACAGACCACCAGGGTTGTAATGAGGGCCATAGTCTCCAAGGTATTTTTAGCATTTGGGTCACCAAAATAAAGTACTTTTATTTTTGTAACACTGAGTATTTTCTTTTATATGTGTGAGTACTGTGTGACTACAGTGGTACTGCAAGAGCTTTGAATGTCTCCTAGTTCAGCCTTGGCTGCTCAGCTACAGCTACCTCTAGACAGCCTAGCTGCTAGACACTGACTATATTTCACTAGTAAGGGATAACTGGACCTGGTATAAGGTGTAAGTACCTTTGGTACCCACTACAAACCAGGCCAGATTCCTACAGAGAGATACAGTTCCCAATGTTGAATCACTTAGGTGAGAATGAACATAAAGTTTCCCCAACTAAATTGCAGTACTGTAAGAAAGAAGTCTTGTACTTAGGTCACCACATCGAGAAAGGTGCAAGGAATGTGTTGCAAAAAAGTATCTCAGCAATTCTGAAAATTAATCTCCCAAACACGCAGATGGAAGTCAGGATGTTTTTTGGGAATGGTTGGCTACTGTCACCAGTGGATTCCAAACTTCCCCTTTTGTCAAAGCCTTTACAGAGGCTGACATACAAGGATGAGTCCGATCTGGTACTATTGGATGACAACTGCAAATGTGCCTTCACAGAACTGAGAGAAAATTTCTGTTGTGCCCCTGCTCTGGGAATGCCTATTTACAATCCATGTTATGCTTTGTACTACTATGCGAGGGAGGGATGTGCTCTCACAGATTTGTCTAAATTTCATGGAAATGCCAACAGCCCTGTGCCATAATTTTCTGCCACTCTTGATCCTGTTGCTTCGGCTTTGCCTGTCTGCCTTAAAACTGTTGCTAGAGTCAGCATTGAACAATGCAAATGCATTGCTGTGGGTCATCCTTTGAATGTTTTTGCCCCCATTCACTGGAAAATTTAACAGGCACCAAAAAGCAGCATTTAACTAGTGCACATCTTAAATGCTATGAGCAGAAAATACTGGCTGCACAGAACATTTCTCTTAACTGCTGTAATACTTTCAATCCAGCCAATCTACTGCTGTTACCTGTGAATAATAAAGATGTAATTGATTGTACTGATGAAATTAAGCACAACTCTCTAGATGACACTAAACTATGCACCCAGCCAAGACCTGATATTCAAGATATTCCACATCTCGAATCTGATTATATGATGTTTGTTGATGGCTCTTGTTTAAGAGACAATGATGGTACCCTGGGAGCTGGTTCTGCAGTATTTACAGTCTCAGGTATAGTTGAAGCCTCCTGGCTTCATGTAGTCTTTTCTGCCCAAGTTGCTGATTTAGTTGCTCTTACGACATGCTGTGTTTCAGAACAGCTGACTGTTTTCACCGATAGTCAATATGGCTTTAATGTTGCTCAGGACCTTGGCCACTTGTGGTCCCAGAGACGTTCTATGACTTCTTCTGGATCGCCTATCCAAAACGGAGACAAAGTGTATAATCTTTTGAATGCATCACAGTTGCCTATCCAAATTGCAGTTGTGAAATGCTCTGGAAAACGCAAAGGTACTGGTTATGTTACTCTCTGCAACAACTATGCCGATGAATTGACAAGATACTGTGCTTTGAATTGTACTGCCTCTAACAGTGAGTACTTAAATTAGTCAAATGATGAGACAAGTCACAAACTTCAGTTGGCTGCACAGTTAGCTGGAAGGAAGTTAAGATATTGCAGGCAAAGGTATCAGAGGACGAAGAGCAAGGTTGGGTTAGAGCAGGTTGTGTCAAAAGAGATGAAGATGATGTTTGAGTTTCAAATTATGGAAGAGCTGTGATGCCTAATAATTTAATATCACCCATGGCTGGCTAATGTTGGCTGTGATGATATCATTAGGACATTCAAAAAAAGTTGGTATGACCCCAGATTCAGAATGATGGCAGAGGCCCTTTGTCATAGATCTTTCACATATCAGGAGATGAATGTAGACAAACATACAGCAGCAACACTGAGTCACATAGGATGATCAGCAGGAACTTTCAACAGGATGCAGCTCGATTTTATTGAGCCACCTGTGTGCAATGGACTGAGAAACATCTTTGTAATTGTATGAATTTTCCTTCATTGGGTTGACCAGGGGAAATTATAGTCTTACACTTGCCAATGTGTTACTTAGGGAGTTGATTCTGAGGTTTAGATTCCCGACTTCTCTTGAGTAAGATCAAGGGACACACTACAATAGTGAAGTCCCGAAATTATGTGCAGCTCTACAAGCAAAGACTACATTGTAGTGACAGACCTGAGGTTTCCTGAATGGTGGAACAAGTTAATGGAACTTATCAAGTCCAGATTGGCGAACATGTTTGCTTCCACCTCTCTGAAATGGCCTGTTGCATTGACTCTTGTTTTGATGAGTTTGTATAGTACTCCAGACAGAAAAACTGGCCTGGCTCCACATGAACTTGTAATGAGGCATGTTATAAGATTGCCAGCTGTACCTGCAAATGTGCTTGTGAACATCGCAGGTGACTTGGATTACTGTAAAGGACTAGCTGACGTTGTTCATTCTGTGTCTCATCAAATTGGAGCACCTGCCCTTCAGCCACAGCAGGAGCTCTGCTATGAATTGTGTCCAGGTGAAATGTCATGTTGAAAAAGCATGTACAGAAGTCCTGCTTAGAACAGCGGTGGAAGAGGCCACTTCAGATTGTGTTGTTGACATCGACAGCTGTGGAGTGTGCTGGTCTCTGCAATTGGGTACACGCGGCTAATAATCACAAGGATTCAGGTCCCCTTGATGATATAGTACATGTCAACAAAAGGGATGGTTACAGTGAGATGAAGGGAAAAGGTTAGTCACGCTGTTGGGGATGAACAAATAACCAATTTCCATAATTGCTTTCTGAGGGGGTTCTGAGTAATTCAACAGCAGTGGTTGGTACAGAAGGGTCGAGATGGAAACTGTTAGCTCCAATGCTGACAAAGAACCTAGTGCTGTAACAAAAAAAGTTGTACCCAGAGACAATTGGCCAAATTAACAAACTGTGCAATTAGTGCAAGTTCCCCATCGATTCCAGAAGAAGCTGAAGAATCTAGTCAGAGCAACAGTGAGACAGGTAGAACAGTAGCTTAGAGATGAAAGCAAAAGAGGGTTCCTTGTCAAAAGTACACAACACCTGAATGGGCTTATTTTACAACAAATGACTAGGAGAAGACATTTTCAACCTTTTATTTAACAATATGTATCCAGTTGAACATTTTTGAACCAGTTCTTGTGGGAGATCTGAAACTTGAAATTTCTTTGCCACTTGCTGAACTGAGACATTATATCCTGGATGTGTTTATTGATAATATGTGATTTGTACATTATTAGAGGCTTTATGAACATTTGGTAGAAAAAAGTGATGAACGTTTGAGAAGATCAAGAAAATGTTTTCAACTGATATTGAATTTTGCTGGATAGACAATTTTGCTTTTCCCTTTGCTCACAAAATAAAAAAGGACTGGAAGATACAGTTGATATTTTTGCTGCTGTTATTTGCATTTTTACATTTATGTATATTTGTTTTTTGATTTTGGTCTAAAGTTAGAGAACTCATGGAGTCAAACAGAAACAAGAGTAGTGAGCTTATGTACTTATGTGTAGGAGTGTTAGTTATGGCAGTTATGATGATTATTTTGTTGCATATTGGATTGAGTTTGCCGAGGACCTATTAAATCAGAGAAGGTTAAATGCACAAGTGCCCCAAATTCTACAAGCCCAATAGCAAATAAAAGCTCCTTGTTTAAGAAACAGTATTTACATGCAGATGGTTCCAGAGGTAACCTGTCTACAAATGTATTATAAGCTATTGTATACATATGTTAATACCATGCAAGTTAAAAATTGCTATGTCTGCACCTAAAAGCCTTCATCAGTTAGTGAGAGACTCACTTATCATACTATCCTCCTTGGCTTATGGAATTTCCAGTAGCTTGTGGCTGTGTGTTTTGTATCAGCAACAGTATTTTTAATAATATTACTCTAATTATGACTTTGTTTTCTCGATTGTCCATATCATGAAACAGCTGAGCAGTATTACCAAAGCTAAAAACATTGATACAGTGGGAGGTTTCTTTGAAACTATTATGACATTTGGTACAGTCTATGCCCAACAACCTGACCTATATTCTCACTGAAGTAGAAAAATAGTTTATAGGACAAGTTGAAGACAGAAGAAGAGCAATGAAAGCTAAGTTGAGAAGGGAGTAGGACTACATAGTTGGGATAGATAAGAAGCTAAATTATTTGCAGGGAATCAAGTATCCCTTGCCCTAGATTGGTAACATGTAGGTCAGCTGTGTTTATTTAGAACTAAATCAAAACTGACACAAGGTATGTAGGGACTAGTGAATGTAGAGATGTGTTTTTGTTTAGGAGTGTTTGTACATTTATGTTAGCTGGATATGACCCAGCCATACCTGTCGCGCCACGGTGGACCGAGTGGAGACAATTCCTCATGGGTTCTAAAGAACCATTTGAAGTAAGAACAAACCATTGAAATTTACAATGGCAACAAAACTCTCAGTGCCGGAACACTTGTCAAGCCTGTTAGGCCTTTTTCTTCACCCAATTCGTTTTTTATATTACCTATATTCAAGGTTCTCAAAATATCTTGGCAGATGCTCTTTCTCAATGCTACCCTGAAAGTACTAACACTCTTTCACAGCATCTAATTGAACCAGACAAAATTATCGGTTTAGTCCAGACTTTCCTCGATGAAGTACAGTCTGAGTATTCAACCCTCTCAGAACAAGAGATGAATTTCACAAGTGTAAATGGTAATACTATCTTAAAGACACGTTAGCCCATATTTATACTTTTTTAGCGCTGCATTTGCGTCTTTTTCTGAAGCAAAAGCGGCGCAAACTTACAAAATACAATTGTATTTTGTAAGTTTGCGCCACTTTTGCGTCAAAAAGTGACGCAAAAGCAGCGCAAAGAAAGTATAAATATGGGCCGTTATTCCTCCCTTCTAAGAAGGTGCAAAGAAAGGCACTACAAATGTGTCATGATTCCCCTGTGGCCGGTCAGCGCGGTATCAAAACCACGCAGGAATTGTTCCTTTACTCTTTTTGGTGGCCTACACTGAAGCAAGATGCTGAAAGTTATGTGATATCTTGTCCCATCTGCACCCAAGCAAAAATACCCCATAAGAGGCCTGCAGGACTACTTCAATCTTTACTGGTTCCACCAGCCCCCTGGCATACATTATCAACTGATTTAATGTGTTCATTACCTCCCTCAGCAGGAAACCGAGTTATAATGGTGACTGTAGATTTGTGTACAAAAATGGCTCATTTTACTGCCTTGAAGAAGATACCCACATCTAAAGAATTAAGCCAGATCTTCATCCAAGAAATATTTCGTTTCCACGGCCTTCCTCAAGTTATTGTGTCAGATCGGGGCACTCAAAACATTTCACAGTTTTGGAAGTACTTCTGTAAAACCCTAAATATCGATGTAGCCTTATCTTCTGGATTTCATCCTCAAACAAATGGGCAGATGGAAAATCTGAATCAAGTACTCAAGCAATATCTCTGCTGTTATTGTAATTCCACTCACAGTAACTGGACCACATCCTTACCCATTGCTGAATTTTCTTACAACAATACCGTACATAGTGCCTCAAAAGCCACTCCTTTTTTTCTGCTCCTATGGATTTCATCCCACATCTTTTTCTGCCACTCTTAAGTCCTTTTCTACACTTCCTGCAATCACCTCTTTTTCCTGAAAATTACAAAGAATTCAACGTCTTATACGGTCTAAACTTTTGTAAAAGGCACATGAAAAGAACGCCAGATAAGAAACGATGTGAGGCTCCATCTTATCAAGTCCAAGATAACGTTTTTCTTTCTTCCAGATTTTTGCCCCTACGTCTATCACAAAATAAGTTTAAATCCTGTTATTATGGACCCTTTTGTATTCTTCAGCAGATTAATCCAGTATCCTTCCACCTCTGTTTACTCATGGAAAATCCATCCCGTTTTTCACGTCTCTCAACCAATGTTCCTTCTAATTTTTTTCCACTGTGTACGGCAGCGTAAGGTCTCTGTACGCTGCAGCCCAGGATACGTGCGCTGCAGTGCAAGCTTCCCTCATACACAGCGCAGATACAGCACAGCAGTAGTGCATGAAGCACTGGCATTGCCTTTAGGTCTTGGCTTTGGGACCTTAAAAGTGTTTAGCCAGAGCTATTGGCTTTGCCAATGTCATGAATCTATATTGTAGAGCACTGTGTCTGTTGTTAAAACACCACAAAATGTACAAAGGCAGATTTAGTTGGTTTCCTTCCTTTGTTTTATGATGCATCATACAAGTGAGCAGGCAGACAAATCACTGCACTTTCCCAAAGTGCTAAGAAGACTAATGTCAGTCCCACTGAGCACTAGTCTGTGCCCAAGGGTTTGGCTCTGTCACCTGCAGGTTTGAACAAGACTGGGAAATGGGATTGAAGTTTTGGCATGCTCTTCCTGCAATAACAAAAAAAACTAGGAACACATTTAAATACTCACGCCTTTGCTGGCGGCACTGCCTATGGGTGAGCTATTGGCTTTGGCAATCGGGTGAGGGCAGTGAACAGGAAGTCGGGTGGGGCAATGAATGGGAGGGTGAGTGGGGCGGTGAATGGGAGGGCGGGTTGGGTGTTTAATTGGAGGGTGGGTGGGCGTGATGAACAGGAGGTCAGATGCGGTGGGGAATGATGAGTAAAAGGACTGGCGAAAAAGTGTTCACCCAAAAAAGGGGCAATTACTTCAAAAAGAACAGATTCTGAGCGGATAGCTGGTGTAGATCAAATCAGATAATGAGAAAAAAACTTTTAATTAATAGTCAGCCTGGGTTCACAAAAAGCCAATTTTGAAATGGCAAAGAATAGTGACTGATCTTCCGGACTGGAACTAGTTTTCCAATGATGGGGAGGTACTTTTATCTACCTTATTTATATAAAAAAAAAGATTTACTGATGGATTATTATAAGACCAAGCAATGGAAATGCCAGGTACAAATAAACTTGTTAAATATAAGTCAAATGGTTCAGATGAACATTAAAAGAACCACATTTGAAATACGATGGTAAGGTTTGCTTTCTTTACATGTAAAACTATATATAAAGCTTCTCTGGCACACTGAAACAGCTTGTTCTTCACAAGGAAGATCTGGGGTCCAGGGTGCATGAAAAACACAACATGCATTGTGAATGGCTTCTTTGGAGTACTCACCCATAAAATGTGGACTTTAATGTGCCCCATCAAGAAAAGGAAAGCGTATTTCATAGTGTAGAGGTCAAAGCCTGCCCCTTGAATTAATGAAAAGAATATACGTCCTTAATGGAACATCGCAGAAACAATCTATTTGCATTACAGATATGAACCCAAGAGAGTGTGGCGTAATGGCTAGAACTGCTGACTTTGGAGCCGAGGAAGCCAGTTCAATCTCAGCATCATCTGAATATCCTGTGATTCTGGGCAGATCACTTCATCTCCCTGTACTTGCCCATAAATTAATGTGTCCTTATGTAAGGTAACTGGTGCTCATGTTAATCACTCCATGAGTGCAACGAGGATGCTGGTAAACAAGAACTGCCAAGCTTGTTTTTGTAAGTAAACACAGACTGCCCTTCCGAGGCCTGCTCTGCATTCCAGGTATTCCTCTGGGAGCTGGTGAGGGGCTGCAAAGAAACAAGCAATTCTCCACAGAAACTGCAAAAAGAAATATGTGAATTGCTTTACCTAAAGAAAGACCTTTTGAGTGTTCAGCTTTTAGTATTTTCCTCACTGTTAATAATTCTTTTTTCTCTCCCAGGGTGTGATTAAAAGTGTTTTTTACCCTTATAGTGTGATATTGGAAACACTGGTACAGTTTGTCAAAGGATGCTCGTGCACATTCGAATTTGTAACTGCATAAAGTTAAAGTGGTTTACATGAGCACCAGTAGCTTTATAGACAGAGACATTTATTTTTAGTCATGGAGAAACTAAGCAACTTTCCCAAAATCACAGGATGTTGAGCCTCGTCGAGACTTAAACACTGTCCCAGCCTCAAAGTTAAAAGTTGAAACAGCACATCCTCTTGCCTTTGCATAAAACTTTTAAAATGTGACGGAAGAACGAAATTCCAGTTATAAAGCCTGTGAAATGTAATTTGAAATGTACCTAAGATAAACATTTTTATTTGTTGTTTCCTATTTTTGAGGGTCGATGCTTATTTTTCTTACTCAAGCATTTACGGCGAGTTAAAGACACATATGGGAAAGACGGTGAAAAAGAAGAACAAAAAAGAGTCACAATGTGAGCTGAAGGGCCAGGGACTGGCTTTAAATGGATTGAAGAGGCCCGAGATGGCTTCAGTATTATGCTGCCTTAGTGTTCTGTGTTTGCACTTTTAATTGAAGCAGCCGCATGTTTAAGAAGAGGGCTTTAGGCACTGGCAAGTTTTTTTATTTACAAATTACGCACTGGAGTGAACACAATGCCCTCAGTGACAAAATAAACATTTTATCTAGCAAGCGATCACCTCAGCCAGCCAGCCTGCTGATAAGCATGATTTATTGCCCTGAATGCAGCCTGGTGACCTCCAGCCACACAAAGCTAATAAAACTCCGTGACCTGCGCGCTTTGTAAACGTGTGTGTGCGGTGGGAAAAGACATTGTGCGCGCGCGCACACGGGCACACGCGCACACCTTAAAGGGAACATTGCTCTCAACTGAAACCCTATAAACCTGACCCTTTTCATAGACAATTCATTTGTCCTCTCCCTTTGTTGGTGAATGATGAAACCGAATATGAAGTTCAACAAATATGTGACTCTTGTATATTCCAAAACCATCTCATCCTTTGGAAAGGTTATCCTCTTAGTGAATGTTCTTGGAAAGATGCTTCTTCTGTTCACACCCCACTTTAGATCCGTTGTTTTTTTCGTCTATATCCTCACAAACCTGGGTTTCCAGGGGGACCTACTGTCAGGCCGCAGCGGACCGTGGTACGAGCCAAGCATTTGGCCGTGGTTCCTGGTGGCCGGGTGTGTTGCGCCCCTTCTGTTCTTTACTTTCTTGCACGCCCACAATATTAACTGTGGGCACTTTCCCCCTTACCTCTCACTTACCTGGGGAGCCTTTCCTTTTCTTCTTTTTCCTCTTTTCTCTCTTTTTTTCTTTTCCTCTTGTTTTTATGTTCACATTTAGCAGCCATGTTCTTTCTTTCTCCCAGCATGCCTTTCTTTTTCCACGCATGCCTTAGGACCATTTTTCAAAATGGCGTCTTTTCTCTATATGTTCCTATGATTCTTTCCCAATCCAATATGGTTACTTTCTGCTTCCTGTTGGTCATTTCCTGTTCTAGGGTGTATATAAGGTGAGTGATTCTTGTTCTCCTTGTGCTGCAACACTTCCTTTGGTGGTGATCTTCGCTCCTGCTCACTTGTTCCAGCTTCTTCCAGTATTGTTTTTTCCTGTTTGGAAGACTCACCTTCTTGCTTCTTTTTGTTCCAGGGAGATCCTGCTTTAGAGGTTTTTTTCTTTGGGTTTGTTCCTCTGGGACTCCTGGAGGGCACGGACTGCTTTTTGGCGTTCCTTCATCGGCAGCACCATGGCTACCAAAAAGGGTCACCCTTACCTTGGTCAAGGCAGAACCTACAAGAATCAAAACCCTTCTGCAGTTCCAGTAGGCCAAAGACATAAACAACGGGTAGTCCGTGACATTGAACAGTTAGAGGAGTCCAGAAGATCTTTCCTGGATCAACGTCAAAGATTTTGATATGTCTCATTGACTTGAGAGATTGTAATCTGATGTGAAGGCTTGATTTGCCATCAGAGGGGCAATTGGTGTAACAGAAATGTTGTTGCTACTTTGACGTCACAGTAATCATTCATACGTTACAACCTTTGCATTTTGTTATTTGATGTCCTAACATATTAACTGTGAAGTGATGCACTGAAAGCCTATGTTAATATGCATTCAGTGCACAGTAATGGTTGTAAGCAACTTGGTATATGTTAGAAATGGGGTCTTTGATTGGCAGTCAGGTTACCCCCGTCCATGCAAGGACCCTCTCTCTAGTCAGGGTAAGTCACACACAATCCAGATTATCCTGTGCCCACCCTCTGGTAGCTTGGTAAGCAGTCAGGCTTACCTTAGAAGGCAATGTGTAAAGTATTTGTGCAATAAATCATGCAATAACACAGTATATCACCACAAAAATGCATCACACAGTGTTTAGAAAAATATATAATATTTATCTGGTTAAATGCAGGTCAAAATTTGATAAGTATAAGTTACAATATCACTTCAGAGAATGATAAAAAGAGTCTTTAAAAAGCAACAAGTGTCTCTTGTAAGCACAAAGTACCTGGCTTGTGTTAAAATTCTCTGCAAGGGACCGCCGAGGAGGAGATGTGTGGAAAACGGGGAGATATGCGTTGATTTCTCCGGTGCACACAGACGATGCATCGATAATTTTCCATGCAGGGAAGGCTTTGTGTCAATTTCCGGCACGCGGACTTGGATCCTCTTCGGTTTTCGGAAGCTCTGGAGATGATGCAGAGAAATCCTGGGCGTGCAGGACGAAGTCACAGGAGCTGCGTTGATCTAGTGGGCGTTAGAAGGAAATTTCTGTCTCAAGGAATGCGCTGCGTCGATTCTTCTTGCAGGAAGTCGGGCTGCGTCGATCCGGTTCGGCTTTGCGTCAATCCAGTGGGCTGTGCATTGAAGTTCTGGTCGCAACGCTGGTGCTGCGTCGATCTCCTCTCTGGGAGCCGGGCTGCGTCGTTCCGGTTTGGTGTGTGGTGATTTTCTCACAGCAAGGTAGGCTGTGCATTGTTTCTGGAAGGCTGCATTCCGAATTTTCACCGCACAAGGAGTTCTTTGCAGGAGAAAGTCTTTTTGGTCCTGAGACTTCAAGGAACAGGAGGAAAGCTCTATTCAAGCCCTTGGAGAGCACTTCTCAGCTGAGCCAGAAGGCAGCCAGGCAGCAGGGCAACAGCAGGGCAGCAGTCCTTTGCAGAAAAGCAGTCAGGTGAGTCCTTTGATTAGCCAGGCAGTTCCTTTTGGCAGGTTCTGGTTCAGAGTTTCTTCACCAGTGGTATCTTTTCCAGAAGTGTCTGAGTTGGTAGAGTCAGAGGCCCTGTTTAAATACCCAAATGTGCCTTTGAAGTGGCTTAGAAGTACACAAGGTCCCCTTTCAGTTCCATCCTGTCTGCCAGGGTCCCAGTAGGGGGTGTGACAGTCCTTAGTGTGAGGGAAGGCAACTGTCCTTTGACATGTAAGTATCAGGCCCTCCACCCTCCCAGCCCAGGAAGACCCATTCAGTATGCAGATGTGTGAAGGTGTAACTGACAATGCTGTGTTTGAGGTTGTCTGAGTGAAATGCACAAGGGAGCTGACAACGAACCTAGCCAGACATGGATTGGAATGCACAGAAGGATTTAAGTGTAGAGAAATATTCACTTTCTAAAAGTGGCATTTCTAGATTGGCAATATTAAATCCAACTTCACCAATAAGCAGGATTTTCTATTACCATTCTTACCATACTAAATGTGACCTGGCTACTCCATTCGGATCAGAATCTACAACTCAAGCAGTGTATGAGGGTCACCCTAATGCTATCCTACGAAAGGAGCAGGCCTCACAGCAGTGTAAAATGAATTTAGGAGTTTTACACTACAAGGACATATAGAACACACATGCTGATGTCCTGCCTTTTACCTACATAGCACCCTGCCCCATGGATGGGCTACCTTAAGGGTGACATATATAGAAAAAGGGGAGTTTAAGGCTTGGCAACTACTTTTAAATACCAAGTAGAGGTGGCAGTGAAACTGCGCGCCCAGGCCCTGCCATGGCAGTTCGAAGACATGGTTAGGGGGCTACTTATGTGGGTGGCACAACCAGTGCTGTAGCCCACTAGTAGCATTTAATTTACATGCCCTGGGCACATGTAGTGCACTTGAATAGGGGCTTACAAGTAAATTAAATAAGACAATTGGGTACGAGCCAATGTCACCATGTTTTAGGGAGAAAGCATATGCACTTTAACACTGACTAGCAGTGATGAAGTGTGCAGAGTCCTAAAGCCAGCAAAAATGAGGTCAGAAAGTTTGGGGGTGACCCTACAGAAAGGCCATTTCCAACACTATAGCCCTAAAACTTTAAGTTTAATCCTTTGTTTTGAATTCATGTGTTTCTTTATCTTGTTAATTATTCATTTGCACTAATGAATTTCTAGGAGGAAAAGTTTTAACTGTTACATGATAATGCTGAAAATGCACTTCTACATTATACATAATGGAATGTATGAACAGAGTTATTTAATTTGAAATGCACTGTAACATGGCCACTGACAGAGCTTATTAATGTTGAATTCATAATTTTACTGTTATATGTGCTTTAGTTGATATAAATGAATGTGCCATTTGAATTCACTTTAGCTAGCCTATGTGAGGCCTGCTAGGCCCTGTTTGTTAAACATGTAGAAAAATGTTCAGTCATTCTTGCTAACGTGTCCTTCTTTCAGGTTTCATTCCCATAAAATGCTGGTTTGAAAATAGATGTCCTATTGATTTACATATAGTGACCTTGAGAAAGAAACATTGAATACAGTACATTGAGGATTTGTGGAAATGGACTATATATACTGTTGAAGCCTCCTTCAAAGCAGGAACAAAACCAGAGACCAGCCAGCCCTTAGAGTATAAAGAAAGACAATTTATTTATGTGCACTGAGACTGATGGCTTGAGAGGCCAAGTCCATCCAGTTTGATTTGCGGAACTCCAAAACAATCTTTTATGCATGAAGATCACAACAATGTGAAAAAATATCAACCATTCAGAACAACAGAGTTGTAATTTCTTCATCAAGCACATGGTGTGATGTTGATCAGGCGACCTGTGGTGTTACACCATCCATCGCCTGATCAATTGTTTCAAATCATACAGATGAGCGAAGATGCATATCTTTGTCATTATGGACTTGGGAATATGTTTCTACTTTGCAGATCCATGTCATGTGATGAACTTTGATTGGACAGTGAAGTTTTCTGATTGATGGCATGCAGCTGATGTATGAATCATCACTCACTTTGGGCTTTAATATATTGCTCCGCTGTTGGATCAGTGGCATCCTTTCCAGATCCCACGTGCGCATTCTGCCTGCCATGCTTGCCCTGGGAATCTCCCCTTAGCTATGCTCGGTCTCTGAGAGCTACCCTTATCCTTCATTACCAATGCTTTGCTGAGACTTACAGTTTGTCTGCTGGCATAAGGAGAAGACTCTTGACTGAGCTTTTGAAATACTGATGCTTTCCCTTATTAACTACTTTTTGCCAACATTGGTTAGTCACATTTTGCCTCAGATGTCCTTTTTCAAAATTCTTTTTAACCTTTATTTCCTTTTATCTTTTTGTCCTTGTGTGTTTTAGTCCAGCAAATGTTAACTTGTGACTTTTAATCTGTAGGGATTTCCTTTACCCTAGTTAGCTAAACTGAGATGGCATTCAAGTTGTCTTCATGATTCCAAAGAACTGAACAGTGCTTGTTTTTTACTCATCGGATCATTCTTTTGATACTTTGTAATGCTTTTGTTGAGTGCTTAGTACTCTTGATGCTAATCTGTTTAAACCTTTTTTCTCACCTTGGTCAACTCATGGTGATTCTGTACCTTTAAAGTCATGCATTAAGAATCATTTCCATAAATTTGAGCCTTAATCTGTAATAAAACCCTTATCTTTAGTTCAGGCTGGAATTTTCCTTGTATGACCAAATGGGTTATACTGAATCGCTGTTTGGGTTTTGATGCCTGATTTTTCCATTCTTTTATGTTGGGTGAAAAGGCCCATTGGCCTAGTTAAAAGCATAATTGAGAAATGCTTTATCGGTTTTCAGCCCTGTTTCTAGGGCAATCTTGAAAGTTGTCTTTTGATAAGTTCCCCTTGGTTTGCAAGCCTACATGGCCTGCTTGGGATAAACTTCAAAACAGATGGTGCTCTATGTAAAAATCTTCTATAAATACCAGCTTGGCAGAATTTATGGATTAGCACGTGAAGGGCATTACTAAAGTGATGATATCTGTCAGTATGAGAGAAGAAATATTTTTCAGCACTGAGATGCCACTGGCCAAAAAACATCTTCATGAACATTGTAAAAAAGAAAGACATGGAGAATAGTTGCATAAATTGTGTAATACCCCTTAAAATAAATTATTTCTTGGCAAAACTACAAATCAGAAAAACTAATCACACATTCTATTGAATGAGGAAAGAATACTTAGTTACAGCCAAAATGAGTGTCTTGAAGGCATATATGGCCATAAACAGGAGATTGTGAACTTGTAGGTAGACCTGTGGAGCAACCAGTACCGTGCCATCATCGTTCATGGTCTGTTTCTACTAGAAGGATCTAAGGAGGTATTCTGTAAAAACAGTATATCTGATTTAAGCACTCCCATTAATGAGGACGGTGCTGGTTGGGCACCTTAAGACCGTCTCTAAAAGTCCAAGCTTGAATAAATAATGCAGTAAAGACAACCACTGAGCAACTGAATCTGAAAAAGTAAGACCAGAGTTAAATGAATATTTGGTCAGCTGAAAACTACTCCCCTTTCTTTCGTCCACTTCTCTAGTTTCTATTGCTTTCCTTCTCTTTCATTTACACCTTACTGGGTAATATGAGAATTTCGGAAAGACCTGTACAGATAAACATTGTGGCACTGGCACTCCTCTCCCTCCTCGTTAACTCACATGTATTGTTTTACTGTTGAAACAGGAACAGTTTTACACTTATAAAATTTTATACACATAAAGTTTTATACATAGAAGGTCTACTGACTGAATGTGATTAAACAGGTCTACTGGCTGAATGTGATAAAACACTCAAATCAAACATGAATAGAAATGTGTACTCCTAGGGGCATATTATGATTGCCCTGTTTTATGTGTGATAATTATTGCACAGGTTAAAAAACGGCACGGAGGTGTACTTAACTTATTTGTGCAGTAATTATTGATTAATATCAGTTTCACGTATTAAAGGGGACATAAAACGCTGATTTTGGTTCTTTTGGTGTGGAACCAGGACTTACTGCACATATCAGAAGCTATCTGATCATTTGCACTGAGGGCCCTAGTCTATCACTGTTCCTTTTCCTGAGATGTTCCATTTGCTATGCCTTTAGTTTTGTATTCAAATGCTCATAACTAGGTTAGGTGACAAGACTCATGTGCATGTTCCCAAAAACTGGTTTATGGAATTACCAGGAATTGTAACTAATTTCTATTAATGTTTTCTAGAATGAGAAATAATATGAATGAAGACATGTTTGTGACTACACCATGCCATAGATATGGGCTTTTTCATCTTAACAGTCCCTCCATGTATATTCCTGTTTCTACCCAAATTGGTATTAATGTTGCAGTATTTCCCTAGGAGTAGACAAGTTTCGTCAGAGAACAGTTATTCTGCTCTGCATACAATTGGAAGTTTTATTTATGCCTTTTCATTTGTATGCTAGCTTCCAGACCTTTGATTTTCAGACACTTCAGTGACCAAGACACCAAAAGAATATTCTCTGAGAAGAGTGGAATTGGTACATTTTTAGTAATGCAGTTTCAAGTGTGTTCTTAATCACAGCTGTGAAGTTTTCAGATTGCTTATGTGTAACATTTCTATGGTTTCAGTGTGCCACATTCTACTGCCAAATGTGTGATCATTCAAGTGGCACTTTCTGACGAGTAAATTAAATCATTACACAGGATCTGGGTAACTCTGTGTGGGTTGCTAAGGTCAGTGGGAGGGGTACTGATCATCAAAGTGTCTTAAACAGTCATGTTCTCCCCTTCACACTGTTTTACTGTGCAGTTTCGCACTGTTTTCTACATATGTCAATTTTGTCCCCACACCACCTCCTTCACTATGTCTTTCTGCATTCATTTTCTTGACCTGTCTTATTTCACTATGCACCCACCCATTCTCTCTATCCTCACTATAAGGAAATGCCTCCTTGGCATGGTTACCCCCTGACTTTTTGCCTTTGCTGATGCCAAGTTATGATTTGAAAGTGTGCTGAGGCCTGCTAACCAGGCCCCAGCACCAGGGTTCTTTCCCTAACCTGTACTTTTGTTTCCACAATGGGCACACCGTGGCATCCAGGTAAGTCCCTTGTAACTGGTACCTCTGGTACCAAGGGTCCTGATGCCAGGGAAGGTCTCTAAGGACTGCAGCATGTCTTATGCCACCCTGCGGACCCCTCACTCAGCACAGACACACTGCTTGCCAGCTTGTGTGTGCTAGTGGGGATAAAATGACTAAGTCGACATGGCACTCCCCTCAGGGTGCCATGCCAACCTCACACTGCCTATAGGTATAGATAAGTCACCCCTCTAGCAGGCCTTACAGCCCTAAGGCAGGGTGCACTATACCATAGGAAAGGGCATAAGTGCATGAGCACTATGCCCCTACAGTGTCTAAGCAAAACCTTAGACATTGTAAGTGCAGAGTAGCCATAAGAGTATATGGTCTGGGAGTCTGTCATGCACAAACTGCACAGCACCATAATGGCTACACTGAAAACTGTGAAGTTTGGTATCAAACTTCTCAGCACAATAAATGCACACTGATGCCAGTGTACATTTTATTGTGAAATACACCCCAGAGGGCATCTTAGAGATGCCCCCTGAAACCTTAACCGACTACCAGTGTAGGCTGACTAGTTTTAGCAGCCTGCCACACACCAGACATGTTGCTGGCCACATGGGGAGAGTGCCTTTGTCACTCTGTGGCTAGTAACAAAGCCTGTACTGGGTGGAGGTGCTTCTCACCTCCCCCTGCAGGAACTGTAACACCTGGCGGTGAGCCTCAAAGGCTCAACCCCTTTGTTACAGCACCCCAGGGCACTCCAGCTAGTGGAGTTGCCTGCCCCCTCCGGCCACGGCCCCACTTTTGGCAGCAAGGCCGGAGGAGATAATGAGAAAAACAAGGAGGAGTCACTGGCCAGTTAGGACAGCCCCTAAGGTACCCTGAGCTGAGGTGACTCTGACTTTTAGAAATCCTCCATCTTGCAGATGGAGGATTGCCCCAATAGAGATAGGGATGTGCCCCCTCCCCTCAGGGAGGAGGCACAAAGAGGGTGTAGCCACCCTCAGGGCTAGTAGCCATTGGCTACTAACCCCCCAGACCTAAACACACCCCTAAATCGAGTATTTAGGGGCTCCCAGAACACAGCAAGATAGATTCCTGCAACCTAAGATGAAGAAGGACTGCTGATCTGAAAACTTGCAGAGAAGACGGAGACAACAACTGCTTTGGCCCCAGCTCTACCAGCCTGTCTCCCCACTTCTAAAGACACTGCTCCAGTGACGCGTTCCATAGGGTCCAGCAACCTCTGAAGCCTCAGAGGACTACCCTGCATCTAGAAGGACCAAGAACTCCCGAGGAGAGCGGCTCTGCTCCACAAAGACTGCAACTTTGCAACAAAGAAGCAACTTTGAAACAACACACGTTTCCCGCCGGAAGCGTGAGACTTTGCACTCTGCACCCGACACCCCCGGCTCGATTCGTGGAGAACAAACACCACAGGGAGGACTTCCCAGCGACTACGAGACCGTGAGTAGCCAGAGTTGACCCCCTGAGCCCCCACAGCGACGCCTGCAGAGGGAATCCCGAGGCTCCCCCTGACAGCGACTGCCTGCTTCAAAGACCCGACGCCTAGTAAAGACACTGCACCTGCAGCCCCCAGGACCTGAAGGATCCGACCTCCAGTGCAAGAGCGACCCCCAGGTGGCCCTCTCCCTTGCCCAGGTGGTGGATACCCCGAGGAGCCCCCCCTTGCCTGCCTGCATCGCTGAAGAGACCCCTTGGTCTTCCATTGAAACCTATTGTGAACCCGACGCCTGTTTGTGCACTGCACCCGGCCGTCCCCGTGCCGCTGAGGGTGTACTTTTTGTTCTGACTTGTGTCCCCCCCCGGTGCCCCGTCAAAACCCCCCTGGTCTGCCCTCCGAAGACTAGGGTACCTACCTGCTGGCAGACTGGAACCGGGGCACCCCTTTCTCCATTGAAGCCTATGCGTTTTGGGCACCACTTTGACCTCTGCACCTGACCGGCCCTGAGCTGCTGGTGTGGTAACTTTGGGGTTGCCCTGAACCCCCAATGGTGGGCTACCTTGGACCCAACTTTGAACCCTGTAGGTGGTTTACTTACCTGCAAATCTAACAAACACTTACCTCCCCCAGGAACTGTTGAAAATTGCACTGTGTCTAGTTTTAAAATAGCTATTTGCCATTTGTGTGAAAACTGTATATGTTATTTTGCTAATTCAAAGTTCCTAAAGTTCCTAAGTGAAATACCTTTCATTTAAAGTATTGTTTGTAAATCTTGAACCTGTGGTTCTTAAAATAAATTAAGAAAATATATTTTTCTATATAAAAACCTATTGGCCTGAAATTGTCTGTGAGTGTGTGTTCCTCATTTATTGCCTGTGTGTGTACAACAAATGCTTAACACTAACCTCTGATAAGCCTACTGCTCGACCACACTACCACAAAATAGAGCATTAGAATTATCTCTTTTTGCCACTATCTTATCTCTAAGGGGAACCCTTAGACTCTGTGCACGCTATTTCTTACTTTGAAATACTACATACAGAGCCAACTTCCTACACTCACCTTAAAACACATCATTTTTTTTCCATTTGATGCTGTCAAAATGTTGATAGGTGTTTACCTCCTTCAGACACTCTCATATAAAATGGGATTACAGCTGGCATATATGTCACCATCGTTCTGCATGCTCTGCAGAGAGGCGAAGGATTGAATGAGCATGTAGTTATGAACATCATTACTAATTCTCCCCTTCTCGACAGGCATCCTCATTACCTGCAACCACAAATCCAGCGCTTTTAATCGTGCTCCATCTTGCACACCCATCCATTACCTAAACTTACTAGCCACCTTGCGGCGACTCGTTCACTGTGTGAAGCATCCAAGTGTCACATGTTGCATAGAAAGAAAATTACAAAAATACAACATCAAAAAGTGAATTGCATGCAGAACTGGTATCGATTATTAGGGTTTAATGCTGGGAATTCATTCTGAGCTGCACTGCCTGAGTCCGTGCAACAATCTGGAAACTCAGCCCGGCTTCAACTTTGTCAGTGCTCTTCTTAGTTGGAGGATTTCACCCGACCTAGAGAGAGGATTGTGCAATGCCCAGAGTTGTTTTTTATGACAAACATAATCACTTATTCTCTTGACCAAACTCACACTGCATACACCACCTAGGGCTTATTAAAATATTAATCAGACAAGTGATGGCTTGCATATTCTGCCTCGAGGTCATATGTTATGTTTATTGTGGGCCAGTCCATGACGCCCACTCATGAGGGAGATGAGTTCAGTCTCCCCGCAGTAATAACAAGCATTTACAATGCAATGGGTCTCGCATTTGCTCACGTTAGAGCTATTAACACTGTAAACTCCTAAGCTGACTTTTCTTGCCACATAAATTGAAAATAAAAAGTAACACAGTTTCACATAAGCGAGACGATTCAAAGCGCCATGGCCGCCATGAGCATGAGCACGAAGGAGAGACACAAAAGGAAAAAGAAGTTTGCTCGCCATCAAAGGTATCAGCAAATGTGCAATTATCTAGGTAACCGGGTCGATGGCCAAGGAAGGTAACAAACCGCCCCAAAGAGGGACAAACGTAAAGCATTTACCAATGATAAAGGATTTTTGAAGGGCAAGCCCATGAACGAGCAATAGTGATGGGTGTGAGGTGGGCCTGATTAACCTGAGAACCTTAATGTACTTAAAAAGAGTTGCCCAGTTTTAAATGTTCTTGTTTGGCTCAATGTAGTGGGTCGGAACCCTTTTGGATCTACTCGGAAGCCACACTTGTTGACCTACAAGCAACAACTTCTGATGCTGGGCTGGGTACTCAGGGATCCTGGTGCACCCACTGGGCCACAGTGTTCTCTTACCTCAGCTCTTCTAGTGGCAGGTACAGTACAGCTCCATTTTTCCCCTGCAAGTAAGCTCTGTTTTCCTTCATGTGCCTCAGCAGGAAAGCTTCACAGAAGAATAAAGATGTGAGTCAAGTCTCAAGGAGGAGCACTATCCACCAAAGGTTGCTTGTTCCTTGGCAAGAGGTTTACTTTGCACTCCCCTAGATGTCCAAACAATGTACTGAGTATTGGCTCAGAGGCGCCAATGTTTATTTTCCTCTGCTAGTCAATGCAGCCTGCCACATCCAATCCGAGGATGTCTGTTTTAAAAAGAAAGCATCTCCTCCAGTCTTGTAGAAGTCCATCTTCCCTTTATGCTAAGTTTTTGCTTGATTCTTGAAATACGAAATAGGGAAAACCATGGCAGATTTTATTTTAGCTGGCCTAGTTTCTTGGATCTTGGAAACCAGACAGAGCTGGTGAAGTTTACAGTTTCTCAGGGACCATACGTCACACAAAATGGGAGAAGGGTGGGTGTCACTCTAGCAAAGGTAACCTAAGAGAAATAAAAAGAAATAGGTTAGAAGCCTTCCCCTGCCAGGTTTAAGAGATGGTAGAAAGGAGTCGCTGAGCAGAGGAGTATGTGCAGGGTTGGTATGTCTATACTAGACAAACAGCCTGACACAAAGATTCACTCAGCACATGTAAAAAAAAACACACATACACCACAATGTCCAAATATGTATTGCACAAGGAACCCTATGGACCTCAGTAATTGGGACTGGAAGAGTAGATTCTGACAAGAGCCAGTAGACATTCTCTTCTCAGTAGAACAGGTAAAAGGTCCTTGTTAGAAATGGGGTTTTTGGTTGGCAGTCAGGTTGCCCTCTGTCCAAGCAAGAACCCTCACTCTAGTCAGGGTAAGTCACACACAATCCAAAATCAGCCTGTGCTCACCCTCCGGTAGCTTGGCACGAGCAGTCAGGCTTAACTTAGAAGGCAATGTGTAAAGCATTTGTGCAATAAATCATACAATACCATAATATAACACCACAAAAATACACGACACAGTGTTTAGAAAAATATATAATATTTATCTGGGTATTTGCAGGTCAAAACGATCAAAGTTGCAATATGGATTTGTAAAGATATCACTGAAAAGTGATATAAAGTGTCTTAAGTCTTTAAAAAGCAAATAAAGTGTCTTTCAAGCACAAAGTACCTGGTTTCTGGTGGGAAATCTCCTCAGAGGGCCACAGGAGAAGAGATACGTGGAAAAATGGTGTGTGCGTAGATTTCTCCCCAGCACACACAGACTTGCGTCGTTATTTTCCACGCAGGGAAGTCGTGCGTCGTTTTCCGGTGCGCGGACAGTCTCTTTCTGTGGATCGCGGGATTACCAGATGGCCCGGGTCTGTGCGTGGATTTTCCTGCTTGCTTTCTGGCTGCGCGTCGTTCTGCGGGGCTGCGTGTCGAAGTTTCGATCTCACGGCAGGCGTTGCGTCGATTTCTCCTTGGAAGTCTGGAGGCGTTGTCCTTGCGAGGCCGTGCGTCGAAGTTTTGGTCTCATGGCAGGCGTCGCGTCGATTTCTCCTTGGAAGTCGTGCGGCGTTGTCCTTGCGAGGCCGTGCGTCAAAGTTTTGAGCTCACGGTAGGCGTCGTGTCGATTTCTTCTTAGAAGTCGGGCAGCATAGTCCTTGCGAGGCCGAGCGTCAAAGTTTCGGTCGCCCCGAAGGCGTCGCGTTGATCAGCGTCGGTGTGCGGCGTTTTTCTTGCCGCGGAGCAAGCTGTGCGTCGAAAATTTCGGCGCACGGAGCGTCCAAGTGAAAGCGAGAAGTCTTTTTGCTCCTGAGACTTCAGGGAACAGGAGGCAAGCTCTATCCAAGCCCTTGGAGAGCACTTTTACAGCCAGACAAGAGTTCAGCAAGGCAGCAGGCCAACAGCAAGGCAGCAGTCCTTTGTAGAAAAGCAGACAGGTGAGTCCTTTGAGCAGCCAGGCAGTTCAGCAAGGCAGCAGGCCAACAGCAAGGCAGCAGTCCTTTGTAGAAAAGCAGACAGGTGAGTCCTTTGAGCAGCCAGGCATTTCTTCTTGGCAGGATGTAGTTTCTGGTTCAGGTTTCTTCTCCAGCAAGTGTCTGATGAGGTAGGGAAGAGGCCCTGTTTTATACTAAGTTGTGCCTTTGAAGTGGGGGTGACTTCAAATATGTGTACAAAAACTCCAAAGTAACATGTACCTTAATAATCTTCCATTACAATACTCTATAGAGGTCTACTGTGGGGAAATTAAAGAGTGTCTCTTTGGAAATGTAACCTCTGCCGCAGAGAGATAAAAGGCTAGCGATGCAGAAAGACGACACGAGCAAAAGAGACAGACAGCAAAGACTCATCACCGTTTTCTACAGTTAATAAACAAATTATATTCTTTTTGGAATGGGTCACAGAAAATTTTGAATTTAATGGCCAGACATATTGATCTCCTGCTCAGTTCTGACATTTCTTAAAAGACGAAAACAGTTGTTTGTACATTCTATGCCAGAAGGAAACAAGTATTGGCAATTTTATGGAATGTCTTGGATTGGAAGAGGATGGTCTTCAGTGCATAATAGGTCACCCATGCCAACGCTATTAACTATCACTTTCTCCAAAGGACGTAAACGGCTTGGCTATGTATTTAAAAACACACGCACAGCCAATCTATAAAGAAAACAGAAAGGAAAACTCGACGATTGCTCCAAGGTCTTTCACAAATTACTCACACAGATGTAAAGCAGCTGCAATGAAGAGAACCAATGTCCTAAAAACAGTACTTTAACATCGCAGAATTTTACTTGTAATCGATGGAGTGCCATTCGCAGAATTGTTGACGATGCTCCCTCATCAGGAGTAGTATTTAAAATAAAACTTTTTTTTTTGCCCAGGAGAAGGTCAGCCGGTGTCCGGAAGCATGTCAATTGAAAGGGGGTTTGAGTAATTAAATGGTTACACTTTCGTTGTTATTTAACACACCTGTTTTAAACTAAATTATGTTTTTGTATGTATATATTTCAAAGTAAACGTATGGACGGAGAACAAACTTTAGATGCAAATCCTGATTTAAGGCTACCTTTTCTAAATCGTGGATTTCTAAGTCGATGTTTTTTCCACCCTCCATTTCTTCTTCAAGAGTTCTCTCGTCGTCATAGTCATGTACCAACATATCTTCAGTAGAGTCAAAATCATGATCCTCAGAGGATAAAGATCCAACTACAAGAAAAAACACCCGCATCACTAAATATCAAATTAAAGTGAGCTGTCCAAATTACATACAGTGCTACCCTGGTTCACAATAATAGACAGTGTTTTATTTCAAATTATAGCTAGTGCATTTAAATAAACAGAAAAAAAACGAAGCAATCGGAATGCCGTTCATCACAAAATATCATTCGGGGCGGAGCAAATGGCTTTCGACCGGACTATGCGGCTACAGGAATCGTGTGTAGGGGATGTGGTTTGGGTGACAGAGCGATTTAAGTAAGCAGTGGAGGGGAGCGGTTAGTATGAGCGGCGGAAAGTATGTTTATAAGCGCAGCAGACGCACAGCACCATTACCTAAGCAGCACGGGGTCTGGTCATTGGTAGCACATCCTCACCGCGCTAAAGTTAAATAAAGACAAACATTTGCAATGCAACGGGTCTCACGTTTGCTCATTTTAGAGCTGATAGCGTTGAAACTCCTAACCCGACTTTTCACCTATCGTGCAAAAGTGCGTTTATATACGTAACCGAAAAAGTGCAATTAACTATGTAAAGAGCTCGACTTCTGCCAAGCAAGATCGCGCTCGTAAATTAGAGAAAAAGTCCACGAGCCCGATGATAAACAGCGAGCCTCGCATGTTTTCTGTACTTGGTCGCTGCGCTCGAGGAGGGCTAGCCACCAGAAAAGGCATGCGGTATGCCTGCCTTCGACTAATGAAAGCAAGCAGATTTTATTAGGCAAGCCCACAAATCAATAAAAAACACTGACGTGATGTTGACAGGGCTCCGAGCCATTTTCTAAACACTAAAGAGTATAGCTGCGATACGCATGCGCGAGCGCATGCAACGCAGGCTCGACCCTAAAAAGGCCAAGGGAGCTTCCCTCGGGGACAGTATTCAGTTCGGAGTGTCAGTCTGATCCGTGTCTGTGTCAGTAAAATAAATTAGGCCCAATTTACTTTAATCGGGAACTTAACAAATTGACGACAAGGGGGTGCCTGTTCCCTCGCACCCTTATCTCATGTCCTGGTCTTCGAAGGAGGCGCTGTGTCTTTGAGGCAGCGGAGCAGGCAGTGATCGCGCTGCCGGTGTTGCGCTGTTTGAGCCACCCGTTGCTGCCTCACTGTGGTGCTGGGGGCGGTCCTTGTCGTGCTCTGCTGCACGTGGGCCTCAAGTTTCCTGGCTGTCCCTGGGGCAACGTGGCAGCAGTCTGTTCACCCAGAGCAATCGGAAGACCCTCTGTATGCAGTGAGAGGCGGGCTGGGAACAGGAAGACTCAAGAGAAGGCAACATCGTGGGTTTTTTCCTTGTTAGTTGAACTAAAAAACAGGAAAACACCTGGACCAGAACTAATGAGTTGGGTAATATTACTGGACACAAGTAGTACTACCGAAAAAGAATTACCTCTTATACATGAGTAAAAAAAACAATAAATAAGAACACCAAATACAGTACAACTGAACCAAAGGAACTGTGATATACAGCCCCTGAAGCATCAACAATGCAGCTCAGGCAAACACATCAGGACACTGTTATTAATATCACCAAATAGCATGTACTGCAAACGTAATGAGGTGGCAGTGAATTTTCCCACTTTTACATAGCCACATGAGGCCACCTGCACGTTAACGTGATTGTGATATAGTAACCTCAGAACAGACGCTATCATCCTCATATTTATGCATCACGCATACCACAGGTGTGAACGATTTTGAAGTCACTGTGTACAGTTTCCCGCCATGGCAGCCATGTCATCAGTTCCTGCATTCAGAACCTTTTCTCGTAGAAGGTCCTCCTTCTGCCCAAGCGGCTCGGTGGAAGAAATGGGTGGATAGGTTGGAAACCTATTTTGCTGCCACAGCATTAGATGATGAGAGACGTTGTCTTATGCTTCTACACTTAGGAGGTACAGCCATTCATAAACTGGGCAGGTCCATGGTTGAAGAGGGCCCGCCTTTCAATTACCAGTTGTTTAAAAGGGCTCTGACCACTCATTTTGAACCTCTAGCGAGTCCGAACTATGAGCGGTTCTTGTTAAGGAAGGCTAGGCAACTCTCAAATGAGTCGGTCGATACATTCTATGCTAGGTTGAAGGAACTAGCACGCACTTGCACATTGTTGGACACTGAAGATGAAATTTGTGCGCAGTTCATACAGGGCTGTGCGTCTGTCAAGTTGCGAGAAAACATACTACAGGTACCTGGTATGTCGATGGTGAATATTCTCACAATGGGCCGGTCCAAAGAACTGTCACAAGTACGGGCAGCCCATATGGAAGCAGCGCTGCAGACTCAGGTTAAGGTTGAACCTGTGAATGCCATCACCACATTGGTCACGGAGAAGAAGAAAAGTCGGCAAAAGGTGACCACGAGCTCACAAGCTTGCTTTTTGTGTGGTGGCTCGTTCACTCATCAAGGTGTATGTCCAGCCCAGTGCAAGAAATGTTCAAGCTGCAGTAAAATGAATCATTTTGCTAAGGTTTGTCAGTCAACTGCATGTGCAAAGTCCCAGAAATCCAAAACTGTCCACCTAGTGAAACCACCTGTAGTCGGTGTTGAAGACGATGATCTGGATGATGATGGAAAGGAAGAAGGAACTGTCCATGTGATTCACGCTCTGCAGCCTGGAGAGCATCCTCGAAGGCGAATTCCACGATGCTCTGTCTCCCTTGCAGGTCATAATATTCATGCAGTCATCGATACTGGTGCCTCCATTAACATACTGGCGCAGTCACTCTTGAAAAAACTTCCCATTCAATCTCAGCTACACCCAACCTCGACTCAAGTATATGCATTAGGGTGATCGCAACCGCTACCATTAGCGGGGGTTTTCACCACCACTTTATCACATGCGGAGAGTTCAGTGCGCACCAGAGTGTTTGTGACGAAGACTGATTGTGACATGTTATTGAGCTGCAGAACGGCTGAGCAACTCAACCTTGTGTCATTTGCTTTCAGTGTGCACCTTGGAACTCTGGAGAGCTTACTAGCTGAATTTGGGCATCTTTTTGAGGGTATTGGTTGCCTGAAAGACCGTGTGATAAAGTTGCATATTGATAAATCAATACTGCCAGTGGCATTGAAACACCACCGGGTGGCATTCCATCGGCGTCCGAAGGTGGAAGAAGAGCTCAGAAAGCTTGAGAAAGACAATATAATTGAGAAGGTGGATGGTCCCACACCCTGGGTGCCACCAATCGTAATTGCACGGAAGCCCCAGCAACCAGGAGAGGTGAGGATCTGTGTTGACAATCGCCTGCCAAATGTCACCATTAAGCAAGAACGTCATTTGACACCTACTGTGGATGACATTGTTGCGGCGGTGGCAGGATCACGATGGTTCTCAAAAATGGATCTGCGCGCTAGATACAATCAGCTCATGCTAGATCTTGACTCTAGAGGCATAACCACTTTCTCTACTCATGTGGGTTTGAGAAGGTACAAGTGTTTGAGTTTTGGGATCTCCAGTGCAGCTGAAGTTTTTCAGGGCACCAGTCATGGGGTGCTTGCTGGTCTACCGTGAGTTTTTAATGTCAGTGATGACATTCTAGTGCATGCCCCCACCATAGAGTTACATCTGCACCGTCTTCGAGCAACATTCCACAGGCTTAAAGAAAATGATCTTATACTTCCCAGAGACAAGTGTGCCTTTTTACAGACGGAAGTGGCGTTCTTTAGTTACTGTTTCTCTGGGGAAGGATCCATGCCTGACCCTGCCAAAGTAAAAGACATTTAATCTGCCGCAGCTCCCACCAACGTATCTGGTGTTCGTAGTTATTTGGGCATGATAAACTATTGCGTGTTTCGGTCAAGATATCGCTCCCCCACGTCCGCAGCACCACCTTGCTGTGTCCGTGTCCCTGACCCCCGCCCACGCTGCTGCTAGCGTGTTCGAGGCCCTCCTTCACCCGCAGGCATCCACCTGTGCCTCACCCCTGGTGTCTACTAGGCTTCTGGTAAGCGTCGCTAGACTCGTGTGCATTGTGCCATTTTCACCGTATTAGTGACTGCATTCTGTGCCTTGCTTTATTGTGCCTTTTGATCCATTTTGCTTCCATTTGTGCTTTTTTGACTTCCATTGTGCTTTATTGACTGTTTTGTGACTCCTTTTTGCCCCTTGTGCGCTCCCCTTAGCAGCGTTTCCCAGCCGCTGCCTCCCTGCGGCCCCGCCCCACTCGCGCCCCCATTTGCCGCTCCCTCCCGCCTCCCAGCTGATCCTCCCTCCCCCCACCCTTCTTAATGGCTGGCGCTGCGCGTCGAGGGTGAGCGACCTCTGACCTGATTTCGGTCAAGAGCTCGCTCCCCCATGTCCGCAGCACCACCTTGCTGTGTCCATGTCCCTGACCCCTGCCCACGCTGCTGCTAGCGTGTTCGAGGCCCTCCTCCACCCGCAGGCATCCACCGGCGCCTCATCCCTGGTGTCTAGTGGGCTTCTGGTAAGCATCGCTAGACTTGTGTGCATTGTGCCGTTTTCACCGTATTTGTGACTGTATTCTGTGCCTTGCTTTATAGTGCCTTTTGATCCATTTTGCTTCCATTTGTGCTTTTTTGACTTCCATTGTGCTTTATTGACTGCTTTGTGACTCCTTTTTGCCCCTTGTGCGCTCCCCTTAGCAGCGTTTCCCAGCCTCTGCCTACCTGCGGCCCGCCCCACTCGCGCCCCCATTTGCCGCTCCCTCCCGCCTCCCAGCTGCTCCTCCCTCCCCCCTCCCTTCTTAATGGCTGGCGCTGCGCGTCGAGAGTGAGCGACCTCTGACCTGATTTCGGTCAAGAGCTCGCTCCCCCACGTCCGCAGCACCACCTTGCTGTGTCCGTGTCCCTGACCCCTGCCCACACTGCTGCTAGCGTGTTCGAGGCCCTCCTCCACCCGCAGGCATCCACCTGCGCCTCATCCCTGGTGTCTAGTGGGCTTCTGGTAAGCGTCGCTAGACTCGTGTGCATTGTGCCGTTTTAACCGTATTTGTGACTGCATTCTGTGCCTTGGTTTATTGTGCCTTTTGATCCATTTTGCTTCCATTTGTGCTTTTTTGACTTCCATTGTGCTTTATTGACTGTTTTGTGACTCCTTTTTGCCCCTTGTGTGCTCCCCTTAGCTGCGTTTCCCAATCGCTGCCTCCCTGCGGCCCCGCCCCACTCGCGCCCCCATTTGCCGCTCCCTCCCGCCTCCCAGCTGCTCCTCCCCCACCCTCCCTACTTAATGGCTGACGCTGCGCGTCGAGGGTGAGCGACCTCTGACCTGATTTCGGTCAAGAGCTCGCTCCCCCATGTCCGCAGCACCACCTTGCTGTGTCCATGTCCCTGACCCCCGCCCACGCTGCTGCTAGCGTGTTCGAGGCCCTCCTCCACCCGCAGGCATCCACCTGCGCCTCATCCCAGGTGTCTAGTGGGCTTCTGGTAAGCGTCGCTAGACTTGTGTGCATTGTGCCGTTTTCACCGTATTTGTGACTGTATTCTGTGCCTTGCTTTATTGTGCCTTTTGATCCATTTTGCTTCCATTTGTGCTTTTTTGACTTCCATTGTGCTTTATTGACTGTTTTGTGACTCCTTATGCACCTTGTGTGCTCCCCTTAGCTGCGTTTCCCAGCCGCTGCCTCCCTGCGGCCCGCCCCCCTACTTGTCGCTCCCTCCCGCCTCCCAGCTGCTCCTCCCTCCCCCCTCCCTTCTTAAAGGCTGGCGCTGCGCGTCGAGGGTGAGCGACCTCTGACCTGATTTCGGTCAAGAGCTCGCTCCCCCACGTCCGCAGCACCACCTTGCTGTGTCCGTGTCCCTGACCCCCGCCCACGCTGCTGCTAGCGTGTTCGAGGCCCTCCTCCACCCGCAGGCATCCACCTGCGCCTCATCCCTGGTGTCTAGTGGACTTCTGGTAAGCGTCGCTAGACTCGTGTGCATTGTGCCGTTTTCACCGTATTTGTGACTGTATTCTGTGCCTTGCTTTATTGTGCCTTTTGATCCACTTTGCTTCCATTTGTGCTTTCTTGACTTCCATTGTGCTTTATTGACTGTTTTGTGACTCCTTTTTGCCCCTTGTGCGCTCCCCTTAGCTGCGTTTCCCAGCTGCTGCCTCCCTGCGGCCCCGGCCCCCTTGCGCCCCCATTTGCCACTCCCTCCCGCCTCCCAGCTGATCCTCCCTCCCCCCTCCCTTCTTAATGGCTGGTGCTGCGCATCCGCGCCGCTGGCGCACCGGAGGCGCGCCAGAGGCAAGCCCGTCTGCGCCCGTCCGCGCCTGGACCACGCCCAGCGCCACCCCTCCTGGTCTGCACGCCCCCGCACCACCAGACGCCACTACTCGGCCAACCAGCTCATCGCCGTCAACCCTGGCTGCTCCACAACATGCTTCCAGGCCTTACCAAAGTACACCAAAGGACCCTTCTCCTGCCGCGCCTGCAACCTCACCTGCAACAGAACAAGGAAACCTGCAACAACCAGCACAAACCACCTCCACTGCATACTCCTCAACACACGCTGCGCACGCAAGCACGCCATCGAGCTCTGGGACCTGCTCGACACCACCGCCCCTGACGTAGCCTTCCTGACCGAAACTTGGTGGAACGACTCCTCAGCACCTGACATCACCATAGCCATAGCCATCCCGGACGGCTACAAGATCACCAGAAGGGATCGCCCCAACGGAATCGGAGGAGGAATAGCCATCGCTCACAAATCCACCCTCAAAATCCTCACCCACACGAACGACACCCTCAAGACCGCCGAACACCTACACTTCCGGATCCACACTGACCCCAACACCACTCTCAGGGGAACGCTCATCTACAGACCCCCAGGACCACGAGCACCCTTCAGCGACTCCATCTCCAACCTCACGAGCACCCACGCGCTCCCTTCTACGGACTACATCCTCCTTGGAGACCTCAATTTCCACTTGGAGAACAAGTGCCAACACCACATCTCTGATTGACAACCTCTCCAACCTCGGCCTCAAACAACTGGTCAACACACCCACCCACCCACATCGCCGGCCACACGCTTGACCCGATCTTCTCCGCAAGCAACCACGTCACCTTTAACCACACCACCGAACTTCACTTGACCGACCACCACTGCATCCACTTCACATTCAAGAAGCACATCGAGCACCACCGCACCCAACAACTACCACACCGCTGCTGGAGCAAAGTCACAGTATACCAGCTGACCAGCACCCTCACCCAGAACCCACCCGCAGACTCCACCGACCCAGACACCGCCGCACTGAACCTACAACGGTGGATCAACGACTGTCCCAACACCCTCGCACCACTCAAGAGGTCCTCAGAAAACCAAGAAAGAAAAAAAGCCACCTGGTTCACTGATGAACTCCTTACCTCCAAACGTGTCTGCCAGAAACTAAAGAAGAAATGGCTCCTCGAACACACACCCGACAGCCTGTCAGCCCACAAAGAGGCCACCCGCAAGCACCACCAGCTAATCAGACTCGCCAAACGAACCTACTTCACAGAACGCCTGAACAACAACGCACACGACAGTAAAGAACTCTTCAGCATCGTGAAAGAGCTCTCCAACCCCAGCACCAACGTCAACAACATCCCACCATCCCAAGAACTCTGCAACGCCTTGCCCACCTTCTTCTATCAAAAGATCGCCGACATCCACGACAGCCTAAACACCACGCCTCCGTCAGACCCCACCCCCGGAAACTCCACCTGCACCAACCGCCTGACCACCTGGTCCTAGGTAGACGACACTGAAACACGCAAAATCATGAAAACCATCCACTCAGGATCCCCTTCTGACCCATGCCCCCACCACGTCTACAACAAAGCTGACTCCACCATCGCCCCCCAACTTCGAAAGGTCATCAACTTATCCTTCGAAACCGCAACTTTCCCGGAAAGCTGGAAGCATGCCGAAATCCACGCCCTCCTTAAGAAGCCCAAGGCAGACCCCAACGCCCTCAAAAACTTCTGACCAATCTCCCTACTCCCTTTCCCGGCAAAGGTCACGAGAAGATCGTCAACGCTCAGCTTACCCACCACCTCGAGGACAACTCCATCCTGGACCCCTCTCAGTCCGGTTTCAGACGCAACCACAGCACCGAGACAGCACTCCTCGCCGCCACAGATGACATCAGACAGCAAATGGACAACGGCGAAACATCAGCCCTCATCCTCCTGGACATCTCTGCAGCCTTCGACACGGTCTGCCATCGCACCCTGCTAACACGCCTCCACGAAGCCGGAATACAAGAAAAAGCCCTCAACTGGATCTCCTCTTTCCTCTCCGGCAGAACCCAGAGAGTCCGCCTCCCACCCTTCCGCTCCGAAGCTACCAACATCATCTGCGGCGTCCCTCAAGGCTCCTCACTGAGCCCGATGCTGTTCAACATCTACATGGCCCCCCTCACACAACTGGCCCGTCAGCACAACCTCAACATTCTCTCTTACGCCGACACCCAGCGCATCCTCTCCCTCACCAAAGACCCACACACCGCCAAAGCCAACCTCCACGAGGGAATGAAGTCCATCGCCGAGTGGATGCGATACAGCTGCCTGCAGCTGACCTCTGACAAGACGGAGGTCCTCTTCCTCGGATGCACCCCCCTCCGCCTGGGACGACTCCTGGTGGCCCACCGCGCTGGAAGCCCCGTCAACGCCAGCCAACCACGCACGCAACGTGGGCTTCGTCCTCAACTCCGCCCTCACCATGTCCAAACAGGTCAACGCAGTCTCCTCCTCCTTCTACAACACCCTCCGTTTGCTCCGTAGAATCTACAAATGGATCCCGGCGGAAACCAGAAGAACGGTGTCTCAGGCCCTCGTCAGCAGCAGACTAGACTACGGCAACGCACTCTACACAGGCATCCCAGCAAAAGACATCCGACGCCTCCAACGCATTCAAAACGCCTCCGCCCGACTGGTCCTCAACGTACCCCGCCACATCTCCCACCACCTGAGAGACCTCCACTGGCTCCCCGTGGACAAGAGGATCACCTTCAAACTCCTCACCCATGCTCACAAAGCACTCCACAACACCGGACCAGCTTACCCAAACAACAGACTCAACTTCTACGCCCCCACCCGCCAACTCTGCTCCGCCAACCTCGCCCTCGCCATCGTTCCCTGCATCCAGCGCAAGACCTCCGGTGGCATATCCTTCTCCTACCTCACCGCCAAGACCTGGAACACCCTCCCGACCCCCCTGCGACAGACCCAGGACCTTCTCACCTTCAGGAGACTTCTTAAGACCTGGCTCTTCGACCAGTAGCAGCACCCCCCCTCAGCGCCTTGAAACCCTAACGGGTACGTAGTGCGCTTTACAAACGCATTGATCGTGTGTTTCACCAAAAATTTAACAGCTCTGACGGCCCTGCTCAGAGACCTCAACAAGGCCAATGCGGTATGGGAGTTGGCACCTGAGCAAGGTGCTTCTTCCAAGCCACCAAATCAGCATTGTCAGAGCACACAACACTAGTGTATTTCGATCCCCACAAAGAGTCAGAGTTATCTGTTGATTCCAGCCCACTGGTTTGGGAGCAGTTTTAGCGCAGAAACAATCAGATGGGGAGTGGGCTCCGGTGGCTTATGCCAGCTGTGCATTGACAGAGACTGAACAGCGATATTCTCAAATTGAGAAGGAGGCCATTGCGGTGCATTGGGGCTGCAGGCATTTTCACCCATACCTATATGGACAGCTGTTCGTAGTGCATACTGATCATAAGCCATTAATACCACTGTTTAATGGATCTTCCTCCAAACTCCACCACAAATAGAAAAGTGGATTCTGCAGTTGCAGGATTATTGTTTTTAAGTAGTGTACAGGCCTGGCTCTCTAAACCTAGCCTATTACCTGTCAAGACATGCCTGACCAGCTACTCCTCGAGAGATTGCTCATGTGAATGAAGTCGAGGAGTATGTAAGGCTGGTGGTAGAAAGATCTCGTCCTTTACCTATTTCCATTGATTAAATCAAAGACGCCACGGATGGTGATGAGTGTCTGCTGTTAGTGCTGTCAGCTGTGGAGTCTGGAAAGTGGCACAGTGTTCTTCAAATTGTGACTCTTAGGACGGCGGAGGCTAGAATGATGTTGTCCTTGTTGCATAAGGTCATAACTGGGCTTGACGATCAAGTGGAACTAGCAGTTCAGCAATGTGTGATGTGTCAAGCTGTTGGTCCAGCTGAGAGTTCTCCTCAGGTCATAAATCCAGTACTGTGGTTTCAGGCCAGCGCTGATTTTGGAAGTTTGCCAGATGCGCAACACATGCTAGTAGTGGTTGACGATTTCTCCAAATACCCTGAAGAGGAAATTGTAGAATCCCTTACTGCTTCTCAGATCATCCCTCGTTTTGAAAAGATTATGGCCACCCATGGATTGATACAGGAACTGCGCACAGACAATGGACTGCCATTTTGTAGTCAAGAGTTTGCTGAGTACCTACAATCTTGAGGAATCATTCACAAAAAAATCACTCCTCGTTGGCCTCAGGCCAATGGAGAAGTGGAACGTTTCATGAGAACTCTCAACAACGTGTTGCGGATCACAGTAGCGGGTGGTCATAATGCTGACTGTGCGAAATATGATTTTCTGCTGGACTATCGTCTCCCTCCTCATGCCACCACGGGAGAGGCACCCAGCTCTTTGTGCATAAATCGACAAGTTCGAGACATTATTCCTCATGTTCATTGTAGGAAATTACCATCTTGCCTGGCATGGTACCCCTATTTTTACTTGTGTGTCAGTTTGTTTTTGCCAGTCTCACTGGGATCCTGCTAGCCAGGACCCCAGTGCTCATAGTTGTGGCCTGAATGTGTGTTCTCTGTGTGGTACCCAACTGTCACTGAGGCTCTGCTAATCAGAACCTCGGTGCTTATGCTCTCTCTGCCTTTAAAATTGTCACTGCAGGCTAGTGACCATTTTTACCAATTCTAATTGGGACACTGGAACACCCTTATAATTCCCTAGTATATGGTACCTAGGTACCCAGGGTATTGGGGTTCCAGGAGATCCCTATGGGCTGCAGCATTTCTTTTGCCACCCATAGGGAGCTCAGACAATTCTTACACAGGGCTGCCACTGCGGCCTGAGTGAAATAACGTCCACGTTATTTCACAGCCATTTTACACTGCATTTAAGTAACTTATAAGTCACCTATATGTCTAACCCTCACTTGGTGAAGGTTAGGTGCAAAGTTACAAAGTGTGAGGGCACCCTGGCATTAGCCAAGGTGCCCCCACATAGTTCAGGTAAATTTCCCTGGACTTTATGAGTGCGGGGACACCAGTACACATGTGCTCTACATAGAGGTCAATACCTATATGTAGCTTCACAATGGTAACTCTGAATATGGCCATGTAACATGTCTAAGACAATGGATTTGTCCCCCCATGCCAAATCTGGTATTGGAGTGCCAATCCCATGCATCCCCGGGCTCCAGCATGGACCCTGGGTACTGCCAAACCAGCTCTCTGGGGTTTTCACTGCAGCAACCGCTACTGCCAACCCACAGACAGACTTTTGCCCTCCTGGGGTCTGGGCAGCCCAGTCACAGGAAGGCAGAACAAAGAATTTCCTCTGAGAGAGGGTGTTACACCCTCTCCCTTTGAAAATAGGTTTGAGGGCTAGGGAGGAGTAACCTCCGCCAGCCTCTGGCAATGCTTTGAAGGGCACAGATGGTGCCCTCCTTGCATAAGCCAGTCTACACCAGTTCAGGGATCTCCCAGCCCCTTCTCTGGTGCAAAACTGGGCAAAGGAAAGGGGAGTGACCACTCCCCTGTCCATCACTATCCCAGGGGTGGTGACCAGAGCTCCTCCAGTGTGTCTCAGACCTCTGCCATCTTGAATCCAGAGGTGTGAGGGCACAATGGAGGCCTCTGAGTGGCCAGTGCCAGCTGGTGATGTCAGAGACCCCACCTGATAAGTCCTTACCTGACTAGGTAGTCAATCCTCCTCTGAGGGCTCTGTAGGGTCTCTCCTGTGGGCTTCTCTTCAGATAACGAATGCAAGAATTCACCATAGTTCCTCTGCATCTCCCTCTTCGACTTCTGCCAAGGATTCACCGCTGACTGATCCAGGATGCCTGCAAAGCTGCAACAAAGTAGTAAGAAGACTACCAGCGACATTGTAGCACCTATTCCTGCCGGCTTTCTCGATTCTTTCTTGGTGGTGCATGCTCTGGGGGCTGTCTGCCTTCACCCTGCACTGGGAGCTAAGAATAAACTCCAGTGGGTCGACTGAATCTTCCCCCGCTAACGCAGGCACCAAACATCTGCTTCACTAGTCCTCTGGGTCCCCTCTCATTGTGACGAGCATGGTCCCTGGAACACAGGAGCTGGATGCAAGTGACCCCGATAGTCCAGTGGTCCATCTGTCCAAATTTGGTGGAGGTAAGTCTTTGCCTCCCCACGCCAGACAGTAATCCTGTATACTGCGTGAACTGCAGGTGCTAGGGCTTCTGTGCACTTTTGCCAGGAATCCTTCATACAATGCACAGCCCAGGTCCCCAGCGTTCCGTCCTGCATTGCTCAACTCACTGAGTTGACCACCGGCTTCGTTGGACCACCTTTTGTAGTGTTGAGATGACCGCCATGCTCAGTTTTCTTGAACCCATGTTCAAGTACTTCTGCAGGTGCTGCCTGCTTCTGCAGGGGCTCTCTGTATTGCGGAGTGCCCCCTCTGTCTCCTTGTCCAATTGGCGACCTCCTGATCCTTTCTGGTTCTGGACAGCACCCTTTTTTTTTATCGCAACCTTTGCAGCTAGCAAGGCTTGTTTGTGGTCTTTCTTCAAGCAAACAACTCTGCATCTTCCAGTACGCTGTGAGACATCTTCTGTGCAAAGGAGAAGTTCCTGCCCTCTTCCATTGTTGCAGAATCTTCAGCTTCTTCCACCTGGAGGCAGCCATTCTGCACCTTCATCTGGGGTTTAGTGGGCTCCTGGCCCCCCAGACACTTTTGTGACTCTTGGACTTGGTCCCCTTCCTTTACAGGTCCTCAGGTCAAGGAATCCGTCTTCAGTGCATTGCAGTCAGTTGTGGTCTTTGCAGAATATCCTATCACGACTTTAGTGTGTTTCTGGGAAAGTAGGGTAACTTTACTCCTACTTTTCAGGGTCTTGAGGTGGGGTATCTTGGACACCCTTAGTGTTTTCTTACACTCCCAGCGAACCTCTACACACTACACTAGGCCTGAGGTCCCTAAGTGGTTCGCATTCCACTTTCTTAGTATATGGTTTGTGTTGCCCTCAGGCCTATTGCATCCTATTGTATTCTACAGTGTTTGCACTACTTTTCTAACTGTTTACTTACCTGATTTTGGTTTGTGTGTATATTTTACTTACCTCCTAAGGGAGTATGGGCCAGATGTATGAAAAAGGCCTTTTGCAAATCGGAAGTAATGATTTTTAAGAAATCGCTATTTCTGATTCGCAAAATGCAATGTATCGTATTTGCGATTCGGTATTAGCGATTTCTTAAAAATCGCAAATGCTATTACCGAATCGCAATTGCGATACAGCCCCCATTCGCATCTATGGGCCTGTCGGCCCATATTTGTGAATATTTTGTATGTACCAAATTGCGAATTCCTAACTGGAATTCCAGGGTGCTGGGGGCCTAAGGCCCCCTCTGCTGCACCCCAAAACATTTTTTAACAACATGTAAGGTGCACACATGCCAAAAGGGCATGAGTACTTTACATGTAAATGTTAAAAATGCATTTTAAATGTATTTTTAAAATCTGCACATGGTTACCACCAAGTTCAACTTGGTGGTAATAGCAATTCCTTAATGCCAAATTCGCATTAAGGAATTGCTTCATACATGTGCTTTATAAATCGCAAATAAGGATTCCTTATTTGCAATTTCCTATTTAGAGAGTCACAATTTGTGACTCTCTAAACAGGGTCGCAATTTTGAGGAATCGCTATTTTTGCGATTCCTTAAAATGGCATTCAAAATGCCTCCGATACATTCTGAAATAGCTTTTTGCATTCGCAAACGGGCATTCGCACCGTTTGCGAATACAAAAAGATTTGATACATCTGGCCCCATATCCTCTGAGATATTTTTGGCACATTGTCACTAAAATAAAGTACCTGTATTTTTAGTAACTCTGAGTATTGTGATTCTTATGATATAGTGCTATATGATATAAGTGGTATATTAGGAGCTTTGCATGTCTCCTAGTCCAGCCTAAGCTGCTCTGCTATAGATACCTCTATCAGCCTAAGCTGCTAGAACACTACTAATCTACTAATACGGGATAACTGGACCTGGCACAAGGTGTAAGTCCCATCAGGTGCCCACTATAAGCCAGGACAGCCCCCTACATTCATGAACCCTCTGAATTTCATGATTGACTAAGAAAAGCCCTTTCCAACAGGGAAAGCAAGAATGACTGGATGTCAAGAAAGCGCAGAGCAAAGAAGAGGGACATCTGTGTGGGTGACTATGTTCTTGTGCTCAATCTAAGAAGTGGAAGCAAGGTTTTGCTGCCTTTTGAAAAAGAACCATGGGTGGTGAGTGCAGTGAAATGCACTATGGTTACTGCAAAAAGAAATCAGGAGGCAATCACAAGAAACATTTCATTTTTCAAGGTATTCCATATGGCTGATAGTGGAATGGAAGTGGAGCCTGGTTTTATTCCAGCCAGTTTGTGTGAAGATGGTGATGGAGAAAGTCAGGTTAGTTGCAGCAGTCGTTCTCTGCTACCGAGCCCTGGGGTGGTGGTTGAAGATCCTCTAGTGGTTGGTCAAGGGGGTGCAGATATGCCGAGCTCGGAAGTTACCCAATGTTCTGATCAGGTTATGCCTGTCTCTTTGCCAGTATGTTCATTACCATCTAGGCAAGGTGTGGAGCATTACAATTTACGTCCTAGACCACCAAGGTCAACCAGATTGCAGGGTTTTGTAGTGGTCTGATCCTATGTGGGGTTTTTTCCTCCATGTGTTACATGGAGTGACACTGTGTTATTGTGATTGTTTTGTTATAATTGTATGTTTTATTTTGGGTAAAGGAGGAATGTTGTGGGTCAGACCATAACGCCTACTCACAAGGAAGATGATTTTAATCTCCCCTCTGTATTTCTAACACATGGTCTGTCCGGTGACGTAAACTGGCAGTAATAAGAAGGCCAAGGGAGCTTCTCACCGGGCCAGCATTCAGTTCGGAGTTTCAGCGTGATCCGTGTCTGTCTCATTAAAATAAGTTAGGCCCGATTTACATTCATCGGGAACTTAATAGTCATGCCACTTGACAGGGCTTCTTCATTCTTGCAGCAGACCCTTTTCAGCCACACACTTTTTAATTGAGACATAAGCATTATTTTGTGAAAACAATGCAACTAATCGAAGATTGGAGAGTGTGAGCATTCAGCTCATTTCTCTCGGAAAATGCATCCAGCCCAATAAGAACAGCCTCTGTAAGAAGTAAAAAGTACACTGCTGAGGCAATTCTTAACAATTATATAAACGTATTAAAGTGAAGATATGGCGTTTTCGATATACTAAACTTTGTTTTGCTACTTTGAACATTTCCACTTGCTTTCTTTTCAATAATTTGCATACTGAATGCACTGCGGCAAGACCAGTCAGCAAATTTATATGCGTACACCACAGTCACTCAAAAGAACAAGAGCTAAGCATTGAAGTACATACTTTGACCTCACGCTATACACAGCAAAAGGCTATTGAAAATCTGTCTCCATATTTTTGTGCGTGGGTTGAAAGTGCCGAAAAGCTGGAGGGCTCAATATGGCAATGCATTTGAAACATTTGTCAAGCGAAATACCTTCGAAGCTATTTACATTTTTATGGTCAAATGACTAATATTAGCAGCATTAAATAATAATACAACGCGCATAAAGAAGTCTGCAGGCGGCAAACAAACACATACTGGCTCCACGAACTAAATCTATACATTTGAAGTATGTGTTCGCATAAATAAAACATATATTTACTATTAAATAGTTCAATTATTTATAGTGGCAGGAAATTTGCATTGCCCTACAGCTTTTTTTATTTAAAGATTGTTCAGTATATACATGTTTTCGCCTCTTCAAGTACAACATGCGATTTATGGTGTGTGCTACAAACACGCTTCAGAATTTCAGTGTGCTATAAGAAATACAATATTCCCTGCAGAAAATGATTTAACATAAAATTCTCAAGAAGCGCTTCAAACGTATTATTAAAAGTATGATTGCTTTTGTACTGCACTTTGGGTGCTGTATTAAAACAAATTATGCACATTAAACAGTGAATACAAAAGCTCACATGATGAATTATTTCAAATCGAACATAAAGAGGCAATATTGGTTTCAGTGTGCATTTAGGAGAAAAAGGTTGAAATTTACAACAGATGTTTGTAATCGTAACTGTGAGAAAGTGGATTATTAGTTGAAGTGGATGGTACTCATCTTCAAGTAATATTGGCACTATTCCTGACTAAGGGCCTGATTTAGAGTTTGGCTGACGGATTATTCCGTCACAAACGTGACAGGTATCCCATACACCTTATTACAATCTCCATATAGGATCATAATACGGCAGACGGGACATCTTTCACTTCATCTCCACCAAACTC
This sequence comes from Pleurodeles waltl, assembly GCF_031143425.1. Taxonomy (NCBI): domain Eukaryota; kingdom Metazoa; phylum Chordata; class Amphibia; order Caudata; family Salamandridae; genus Pleurodeles; species Pleurodeles waltl. Next base: position 1,531,974,882 of record NC_090444.1, read on the forward strand.
TAAATCAGGCCCTTAGTCAAGTTAAATCTAAATAATATAAAACCCGATCTTGACCCTTGGTAGCTGTAGCAGACAGGTTTAACTTAGGAGAAATGTGTAAAGCATTTAACATTATGGAAACATTTAACAGGGAGAAAACACAGCACAATAAAAATACCAATCACAAAAGGAGGGAGCACACTTCCTGGAATAATAGAATACACTGAGCCCAGATGCATTGTGGTAGATGCAGTGCATGATAACACTCACTTCAATTGAAAGTCCATAGTATTCACCATTGTTGGTAAAAATTCCACTTCATTTTATAAAAATAGAGAAAAATGTGATGAGTAAATAGACACCAAACTAACAAAAATCAGATGTGAACACAGATCTGATTTTTCTAAGTTTTTGATGTTTCACAAAGAGCCAACTGCAGCTATCTATTGCACTAGATTGAGTCAAAGGCAAAAGTTAAGGCCATCCACAATGAAGTGCAGTTCACCTACAAAGACCAGGTTTGGTCCTGAGAAAAATGTAACTCTCTGACTTAGAAGCATTTTTGGAAATCGAAGACCCTGAGCGTGGCATGACAGCAGCATGTGGCTAAGATGAGTTAAACAAGCTCCCATCAAAGATGTTGACTTTTAGCAGGAAAGCTCAGAGCTGTAGAAAATCAAACTTTGCACTCAAATAAGGTGCCTCAGAGGCTGGACATTTGCAGCATTTTCTCACATCAAAGTTATTTCAACGGTGCAAGCTAATTAGTTCTATATCTCTAACAATACAAGGTTGGCAAATGCAGCTCACCCATCTGGCAGTAGTCTCTGATTCTTTTGGCAGAACATCCTTGAAAAACGTGATGACCCTCATTACAACCCTGGCGGTCGGTGTTAAAGCGTCAGTAATACCACCAACAGGCCGGCGGTAAAAGAAATGGGATCACGACCACGGCGGAAACCGCCAACACAGACAGCCACTTTAACACTCCGACTGCCATGGTGGTAGAAATCAACACCGTGGCAGTCACTGCCAACAGACAGGTGGAAGACAATGTACCACCCACCCCATTACAAACCGACAATCTGCCAGCTTTTCTGGGGTGGTACCAACGCCATCAAGAGCACGCAGAAACAGTCTTTGGAAGGGAAATCACTCACCCTTCAACACTCAACGAAGGACCAGGTCGCCATGGAGCCCGAGCTGCAGGTCCTGCTGATGCTGATCTACCTCCTCATACACAAAGAATATCAAAGGAAGCGGCGACGCCCACAGTGAGTACTGCACCTAGCACACAGGGGAGGGGGAGGAAAAAGAGAGTGACACACAAACGCAACATGCAACAACCCCACCTTCACCCACAACACCATACACGCAAACACATGCAACAACAGTATATTTACATCCCGTCACCCTCTGGAAGAACGCAAGGACAAAAGGAATTGAGTGAAATAAGTGATTTTTTTAAATATGCAGATATACGTAATGAATAGAAAAACAGTATGTACAAATATTTACAATATGTACAGAAGACCGTACATTGTCCTTTGCAAATGTCCTTGGCCCACTGGACCAAAAATCATTGGCCAAGCCCATACTTGACTCCTGCCTCAATACGGAGAGAACACTGCAGGAGCATCAGGTCAAAAACACACAGGAACCTCAGGGGGACAGAGAAGGGGGGCATCTCAGCAGGAAGATGGAATAATGGAACTGCTCCTCGAGGGGGCTACATGCCCACTGCTAGGTCCTGGGGAGTGCAAAGTCAAAGTCTCTCAAGTCTCTCAAGTGGGTGGGTTGCCCACTGGTTGGTCCTGGGGAGTGCAAGTCCACAGTCTCTCTAGTGGGTGGTTTGCCCACTACTTGGTCCTGGGGAATGCAAGGCCAAAGTCTCTCTAGTGGGTGGTTTGCCCACTACTTGGTCCTGGGGAGTGCAAAGCCACAGTCTCTCAAGACTCTCTAGTGGGTGGTTTGCCCACTGCTTGGCCCTGGGGAGTACAAAGCCACAGTCCCTCAAGTCTCTCAAGTGGATGGCTTCTCCACTGGTTCTGGAGGGGGCTCTGTGCCCAGTGTGTTCATCCTGCCAAGGATAGGGTGAGTGGATGCATGTCTCCACTGGTTCTAGAGGGGGCATTGTGCCCAGTGTGCTTCATCCTGTCAAGGATACGGTGAGTCGATGCATGTCTCCACTGGTGCTGGAGGGGGCTCTGTGCCCAGTGTGCTTCATCCTGCCAAGGATAGGTTGAATGTATGCCTTTCTCCACTGGTTCTGGAGGGGGCCTTGTGACCAGTGATGCAGCACTTGGGGTGTGGCAGTTCACATTCCCTCACCTGGGTGTCTGATGCACGAGATTTACATAGACGAGGTAGCATGATACTCCATGGAGGCAGGGCGACACTCCATCCTGCGGTGACTAAGGCTGCAAACTGGTGGTAGTGCTAGTGCTGGTGAGGGTGCTTCGAGTGGTGATGGGAGGCTCCAGGCCATCTCCTGCAGCCTCATACGGACGCACACTGGGGCTGCTGCTGGTAGTGGTCCTACTGTCAGCTGTGCAGGTGGCGGTGCTTGCGGAGGTGCTTACGGTGGGGATGATGGCGGTGCTGGCCGTGGTGCAAGTGCTGCCAGTGGAGGAGGGAGGCACGAGCCCATCTCCTGCAGCCCCGGACAGCTGCTCACTGGGGATGCTGCTGCTGACAGTAGTGGTGGCAGCGGCAGGACAGGTGGTGGTGCAGGTGGCGGTGCTTGTGGTGGTGCTTGATGCGGTGCTGGCCGCGGTGCAGGTGGCGGGGCTGACGGTTCTGATGGTGGGCACCAGGCCCTCACCTGGAGCCTCGAGGCCTGAAGTGCCTTGCCTTGGCTTTTCTGCCCCTTCCTCACCTTGGCAGATGCTGCTGGGACCTTGGCTCGGGCAGCTGGAGTTTTGGAGGAGGCCTTGCTGCGTGTGTCGGGCTCCTTGGCCCTGCTGCATGCTGGCCCCTTCTTCACCTTGGCAGGTGGCGGAATGGTTTGGGCCTTTGCAGGGGTCAGTGGCACACTGCCTGGCCTGACGTGTGCCCCCTTTGATCCTCTGGGAGTTGCAGGTAACACAGCAGATGCTGACTTGGCAGCCTGGGATCTGGACACCCTGGCTGAAGGGGAAGGACGGGGGAAGAGGTAGGGAACCTGTCAATGTTTGCCAGGAGAAGTTTTTTAGAAACACTGGGATGGGAAGATGGAGAGGGTTTGGGAGTGGAGGAAGAGCGAGTGGTTGTAGGAGGTGTCTGTCTGCTGAGTTTGGGTGAAGGACCATGGGCTGGATGCTGTTGTGAGGTGCATGGATGATGGATGGGTGGGTGCTTGCGTTTGTGTACTTTGGGAGGAGGGGTCACAGACACACTGGGATAGGACACAGGGGACGTGTGCATGGTTGTAGGGGTGGCGACTGCTCGTGATGGGTGTGTTGTGATGGACGTGCTGGTGATGGAGGTAGTGGATGAAGATGTAGTGCATGCATTTGTGAGTGTAGACAGTACTGGGAGGGAGGTGAATGATGAGGAGGAGGGGGAGACAGTGGAGGCAGTGGATGATGATGTGTTTGCATGGGTATGGTGCTTGTGTGAGTGCCTGTGAGATGAAGTGCGGTGCTTATGTTTGCCTGAGCCACTTTTATGTAGATATTTGTGTGAATGCTGGTCTGAAGGTGTGCTTGTGATAGGCCGTGATGTTGAGGGGTTTGGGTCTGGGTAGAGGAGGTTGGAGGGGGGAGGCTAGACACAGGGACGAGAGCTGCCATCGATGCTGAGGGCAGAGCCTGAAATGCTCTTTGTTGGGTTGCCACGCTAGAATGAATGCCCTCCAGGTATGCATTTGTTTGTTGCAAATGCCCTGCTACTCCCTGGATGGCATTCAGTATGGTTGACTGCCCAACAGAGAGGGATCTCAGGAGGTCAATAGCCTCCTCACTGAGTGCAGCAGGTCTGACTGGGGCAGGGCCTGAGGTGCCTGGGGTGAAGGAGATGCCCACCCGCCTGGGTGAGCCGGCACGGAAACACACTGAGGGGCTGCTGGGAGTGTGGTGCTGGTAGGGGGGTTGGCAGCTGCACCTGTTGTTGGGGTGGGCACAGAGGTGTCCGCCACCACCAGGGAGCTTCCATTGGAGGAGGAGTTGCTGTCTGTGGTCTCCCCTCCTGTCCCAGTCATGGTGCTCCCCTCGCCCTCCGTCCCACTGGTGCCCTCACCCTCGGTGCATTCGGCCTCGTGGGCCATGTGGGATGCAGCTCTCTCCGTCGCCAGTGCATCTGCTCCTCTGCCAGATGATGCTAATGCACACAAGGACAGGGTGACAAAACAAAAAGGGGGAAGAGACAGAGGATACACTTGGTCATTGCCAGCAACAACACTACAGGGCGTACACAACACACAGGGAGCAGCCCTATGCACTAGGCCATGCCCAACCATTTACTGGAACAGCCACCAGCCCATGGGGTACAATGCCTATTGCCAGCATCTGTACACCAGAAACCCACAGGACCCTGCCCAGTACCCTGCCACTTACACTATTGGGGTAGAAGGGCTCCAGGGCCTGCCCAACAAGGGACCTACCCTGCCATGATCGCCCTGGCCTAGGGGCACCCACAGCCTACATCCCCCACCCAGGTACCTCCTAACGCGCACAAAGTCCACTTTCAGAATCTGTACTCACCCCCTTGTGGCTGCTGTGATGCCCTCAAGCGCCCATCCAACTCCAGATAGGCCACCGCCTGGATGCGGAACATCAGGGGGGTCATGGTGCGACGGGCACCCCTTCCTCATTGGGAGGCCAGCCCCAGCTGGGCCTCCGCCGTCTTCTTTGACCAGCGGCGCAGGCCTTCCCATCTCTTGCGGCAGCGGATGCTCCTCCTGTGAAAGACCCCCAGGGTCCGCACCTCCTTGGCGATGGCACGCCAAATACAAATATGAAAAGACAGCAGAAAAGGGAATTATTCACCCGTCCGGACCGTCAGACTCATTGTCCACCAATTCCCACTCATCCCCTGATGCACATACACTGACCACCTTACATGCTGCACTCTGATCATGTGGCTTACATCCACAAAACTCCATACATTCATGGCCCACGCATCATGCTCACAGTGTACTAACTTGTTTGTCTGGAGGACCGTAGAGTAATGTGTACTGTTGTAGGACCCCATCCACCAGTGTCTCCAACTCTTCAGCAGTGAAGGCAGGGGCCCTTTCCCCAGACACATGAGCCATTTTCACTTCCAGGCACAGGTCACAGTAGCACTTGCAGTGTAGGTCTTCTCCTGTTGAAGGTCAGGTAGCAAGTGAATGAATAGATAGAAAATGGCGGTCACGTCCGCAGTGGTGCGTACCGTCACCACCGGCGTACATCACCATTGGCCCCTGGGACCCATAGGGCCCAATAATAACCAATGTGAACTTGCGCCGCGGTCATTGACAGCCTACCGCAACGGCGTACAATGCCAGCGCAATTATCTCATTTCCACTTGTCCCTCCTCACAGGTCAGTCAGCTACCATTTCAGGGGGGCACAGGGCATGGCACCTAACTGCGTCACAGCAGACATTGGCACATCAACTAACTCTCGAGGTCACATACTTTTTCTGTAAAGTAAATAAATCAACATTAGTGCAATAGATGTGGGAATATGACCCTCTGCTCACTGATCTCTTCCATAGGCTTCAACAGCTGAGGCAGAATATGAGATGGTGGCATCCTCCGGTGTACAGACCCCTGGTGGACCTTGCGACTATGGAGGACCGCCGCCATTATCCTAACATACATACTTGATCGTGCCACAATCCAAGAATTGTATGCCCAACTCGAGCCAGACCTGATGTCAGCTATCCACCAGCCCACAGAAATCCCCCCTCTAGTGCAGGTCTGTCAGTGCTCCATTTCCTGGCAAGTGGCTCCTTCCAAACATAAGTGGCCATGGCATCAGGGATGTCTCAGCCAATGTTCTTTAACGTGTTGACCAGAGTGTTGTCTGCCCTGCTGAAACACATGCGCAGCTACATCGTGTTCCCCCAGGTGGAGGATTTGGCCACAGTGAAGGCTTACTTTTATGCCCTGGGATATATCCCCAACATCATTGGTGCCAATGATGGGACGCATGTGGCATTTGTTCCCTGCCGCCCCGGAGAAATGAACAGGTTTACAGAAATAGAAAAAGCTATCACTCGATGAATGTGCAGATGGTGTGTTTGGCAGACCAGTACATCTCCCATGTGAATGCCAAATATCCTGGCTCTGTGCATGACGCCTTTATCTTGAGGAATAGCAGCATCCCATATGTGATGGGCCAACTCCAGAGGCCCCGGGTGTGGCTAATAGGTGAGCCAAAGGTCCCCACACAGCATATTTTGGTATCTGGGTATGGAATTGTCCTTAAGTGTTAGTGTGTGTCTAACAGTTGTCTCTCGATATTTGCAGGTGACTCTGGTTACCCCAACCTCTCATGGCTACTAACCCCAGTGAGAAATGCCATTACAAGGACAAGGGCAGAGGAACGTTATAATGAGGCACATGGGCATACAAGGAGGATCATTGAAAGGACCCTCGGCCTCCTGAAGGCCAGGTTCTGGTGCCTCTATCTGACAGGTGGATCCCTGTACTACTCACCCAAGAAGGTGTGCCAGATCATCTTTGCATGTTACATGTTGCACAAACTGGCCTTGAGACACCAGGTGCCTTTTCTGCAGGAGGATGTGCCTGGGAATGGTCTTGTGGCAGCGGTGGAGCCTGTGGACAGTGAGGAAGAGGAGGCAGAGGAAGAAGATGTGGAAAACAGAACAAATATAATACAGCAGTACTTCCAGTGACACACAGGTAAAACACTGTAACTCCACTTTACATTTCAGTTATCTGTTGGACATTGTACAAGGCAGCCTCTTTCCCTATGTCTATGGCCACTGACTGTTCCCTTTGGAATCTCTATTTTCAGATCTCTGTACCCCATTCTGGCTCCTGCTATATGTACTGCTGCCCACCAAAGGTCAACCTGTAGTATATTTCACTGTACAATGCTTTGATAATGTTGTTCTTATACATTTGTGAATCATTAGACTGACACCAGATTGGTATTTGTTTCAAGGGTGTTTATTTAGGTGCTCATACATATAGGGGTATGTGCAAGGGGCTGGGGTGATGGTGGAGGAAAGTCCATGGTAGAGGGCAGTCTCTTGGTATCACAGGCAGGTGCATTGTCCAAGGGGGCATAGGAAGCGGAGCAATGGCAGTTCAAGGTGGACAGGGTAACAGATTGGGACAGAACGGTGACTATCAGGAGAGTCATATTTCCTGGTGGGGGTCTTGGCAATGTTCTCTGGCTTCTGCCTGGATTGCAGGGACCGTTTACTGGGTGGTTCTCCTTCTGCAGCAGGGTGGGGTGCTGGTGGCATGTTGTTCCAGTGGCAGGTACTCCTGTCCACTGGCGCAGGCGGAAGTGGAAGGCTGTTCCTTGGTTTGACTAGTGTCAGGGGCCCGTTGTTGTGCCACTGCCTCCCTCATGGTCTTGCCAAGGTCAGCCAGTACCTACCTCTGCAATGGTGACCAGGATGGTGTATATTTTTGTTGGGTCATCCCTGATCCCCAAGTACTGTCCCTCCACCAGCCACTGGGTCTCCTGCAACTTGGCCATCGTCTCCTGGGAATGGTTGTATGCTCCCAGGATGTTGGAGAGTGCCTCGTGGAGAGTGGGTTCCCTGGGCCTGTCTTCCCCCTGTTGCACAGCAGTCCTACCAGCTTCCCTGTTGTCTTGTGCCTCTGTCCCCTGAACCGTGTGCCCACTGCCACTGACCCCAGGTCCCTGATCGTCCTGGGTTTGTGGGATTGCCTAGAGTCCCTGTAGTGGTGGACACACTGCTGATTGACGTGTCCTGGGGACAGTGACATGGGCCCGCTGGGTGGGTGCTGTGCTGGTGTTTCCTGAGGGGGGAGGCTCTGTGGTGGGTTGGGACTGTGGCTGGGTACCCAACTGTCCAGAGGTCCCTGATGGGCCAGGTTTGTCATTGTGATCCAGGCGTGCAGAGCTGCTGTCATCTCTGTGGGCATTTTCGGGGGGGGGGGGGACTGGATGTAGCTAGCACCTCCTCTCCGGTGACCTTGAGTATGGGTCCTGTTGGGATCCAAATGAATTGTTAATGTATCTGCGTGGGCCATATTGTGCATGGGTGTGTTTCCCTCTATGATTGTGATTTCCCTGTCGGCTTGGCCTTGTGTGAGTGGTAATTTTGTGGGCTGGGTGAGTCTCTCTACTGGACATGCTGGGGTGATGGGTGTCCATGCAGGTCTGTGATGAGTGTCCATGCATTGTTGTTGCATGCAGGGCTTGGTATTGGGATGGGTAGGTTGTGATGGTGGGGTAAATATGAGGTGGTGGAGTGATGGGGGTGAGGGTAGGGATATGAGTTTGTGATGGCATGCAGGTAGGGTGGGGGGATAAGGTAGTTAAGATTTGACTTACCAGAGTCCAGTCCTCCTGCTACTCCTGCGAGGCCCTCAGGATGCATTATCGCCAAGACTTGCTCCTCCCATGTTGTTAGTTGTGGGGGAGGAGGTGGGGGTCCACCGGCAGTTCTCTGTACAGCTATCTGGTGTCTTTCAACCATGGAACACAACTTCCCCCATAGGTCGTTCCACCTCTTCCTGATGTCATCCCTGGTTCTTGGGTGCTGTCCCACAACGTTGACCCTGTCCATGATCCTCTGCCATAGCTCCATCTTCCTTGCAATGGACGTCTGCTGCACCTGTGATCCAAATAGCTGTGGCTCAAACCGAATGATTTCCTCCACAATGACCCTTATCTCCTCCTCGGAAAACCTGGTGTGTCTTTGGGATGCCATGGATGTGGTGAGAGTGATATGTGTGAGGATGTGTGGGGTGATGTGTGGGGTGATGTGTTGTGGTGTATGCTGTGATGTGTGTGAATGGTGTATGGGTGATGGTGTTCTGGGCCTCTGATTGAGTGGGTGCTCCTGGCTTGCTATTTTTCTTTTTCGCTGTAAGGGGTTGTGGGTAATGTGGGTGTGTGTTTTACAGTGGTGTGGATCTGTGTGTGTGGTGTGTGTATGAGTTTTAGGTGTGTGTCATTTGAATTGTCCAATTAGGTGTAGTTTTGTTAGTGTGTGAGTATTTTGAGCTCAGCGGTGTGTACCACCAATGGTTTACTGCGATTGAAAGACTGCCACGGTGATTCATGGGTCGTGATACTGTGGGCGTATTCCTGTTGGCGTACTGGTGCAGGTTTTGCTATCGCCAGTTTATCACTGACCTTTGGGCTGGCGGACTTGTGTGGGTGTCTGTATAGTGGTGGAATTCACAGTTTGGGTCATAATATCTGTGGTGGAATACCGCCGCGGTCACAGTATGTTGGCGGCCGTCAGAACGGCGGTAGGCGGCATTTACCACCAAGGTTGTAATGAGGGTCTATACGTTCCAGCTTTTAGGGTTAGGCAGGAAGTATACACTCTGACACTTATGCAAGTGTTCCAGGGTCTTGGGGACACAACTTGGGGGTCAGAACTCACTCCAGGGGAAGCCATCAGCAGCATCGAGTCCAGTTGGAACTAGTCTGCAGGAGTGTTCAGGAAGATGGCTTCTTGTAGCTTTCTCATGCTACCCTGTGGTTTAATAGAAGGCTAGTCAACTAGCCCTTGGAGTCCACTCTCCTGTTCCTGGGGACACGTGCGACCGGGTCCACAGATTACAATAGGTTCAATTCTTTTTCTGAAGTCTGGGTTTTGCAGATGCAGTCCTTCCTCTGTCTTCCTCAGGTTCATCAGTATTCTACAGATTAAATCCAAGGGTGACGCTTTTACCTCTGGTACTACTTTGTGGGTGGGGGTGATTCCCTAACCAATAGGAAAAAATCGCCCAGGTACAACCCAAACCTGTTTTAGATCATTTCCTGGAGGTTTGGCCCTGAGCAATCCCACAGTGTGTTGTTCTGCCAAAATCCAACAGTGCACAATCTTTCTATTTCTATTCTATATATGGTTTAGTACTCTGCGCACTTTACTACTGCTGACCAGCACTAAAGTGCATGTGCTCTCACTCCTAAACATGGTACCATTGGCTCCTATCCAATTGGCATATTTAATTTATCTGCAAATCTCTGGTAAAGTGCACTAGAGGTTCCCTGAGCCTGTAAATTAAATGCTACCAGTGGGCCTGCAGAACTGATTGTGCCACCCACTTAACTTGCCGCTTAATCCTGTCTCAGGCCTGCCATTGCAAGGCCTGTGTGTGCAGCTTCCCTGCCACTACAATTTGGCATTTAAAACCTATTGCCAAGCCTTAAACTACCCTTTTATTAAATATCAGTCATCCCCACGGAAGCCCATAGGGCAGGGTGCTATGGAAGTAAAAGGCAAGACATGTACATTTAAGTTTTACATGTCCTGGTAGAGAAAAACTCCCAAAGTCTTTTTTCACTACTGTGAGGCCTACTCCTCTCATAGGCCAGCATTGGGAATTTCTTAATATATTTTAAGGTGTAATTCCTGATCAGAAAGGAGTAGGTACATCATGTGAAAGGTAACAGAAAATCCTCTTTACTGGTAAAGTCACATTTAACATTACTATTTTAGAAATGCCTCTTTTAGAAAGTATTTTTGCATATACTAAGGAGTTAGATCTGTTATCTCTGCAAGGTTAAACCACATACAATTGTAATAGCACCATGATACCTTGACTAATAATTACTTAACCAACTCTGTCATATAATTCTGTGCAGGTCAAGAAATGCAATGAACTTGACCCCATCTATCACAAACATAATGACTTTAGACATTTATTTGTGTGGATTCAATTATCATTATTTAATCATAAGCATTGCATAACATAACAAAACCTTGCATGAACTATTTGGCCTACTCTAACCAGATCAAATCAACAAATTACTGCTTTCACACAAAAATATTTACATTGCACATAAAACACATTTATGCCAGCCATTATGTTTATAATAAATGGGGTCAAGTTATTACATTTCCTGACCTGCACAGAATTAAGTGATGGAGTTAGGTAAATAATTATCAGTCAAGGTATCATGGTGTTATTACACTTTTAGAAAGTGGGTATTTCTTTGCTCTTAGTTCTTTCTGTGCCTTGAAGCCTGTAATACAAATCTAGGTGAGAATATACAGTTTGTGCTTTCCCTCTAGACAGCCACAGACACAGGAAGGTTAGGTATGTCTGAGCACTCATTTGCATTCATCTGCATTCTGCTGGGCCTTCCTGGGTAGAATTTGTGGAGGGGAGCTTAATCTTAGACTTGAATCGGGAAATGCTGGTCCCCACACAAAGAGTTGATTACCCCCTACTGGTAGTCTGGAGCTAGGGCTAGGGAGAAAGGTTCTCTGTGCCCTTCAGAGAGCTGCTTTGAAGTCACCCCCTCATCAAAGGCACTACTGGGTATAGGTACTTGGTCTCTGACCCCTAAAAATAAACGCTACTAGACTTAAAACTAAGCTTTGCCAGAAGAATTGCTGTGTTGCCTAAATGACCAATCTGGACTGCTTTTCTGGAAGGGCTGTTTCTCTGCTTGGTGCCCTGCTACCTGCTGATCCCTGACTCTGTTGAAGAAGAGCTGGACTCTGCCTTCTGCCAAGTGATCTCCAATGGATTGTTAGCTTGCTCCGTTCACAAAGTCTCAGTGCCATCAAAGACGTAATCCTTCTGCTATTGCTGTGGGACTCTGCAATCTGTGAGTCCGGCAAGGAGCAGAGCATGCCTGATCACCAGCTTGCTTGCCTACAGATCAAGCACTGTTACTTACTCAGGGTCAGCGTTGCATATTTGGAACTGTGATCAGGAGCGGAGAATGTTAAATCAGCATGTTTTTCTATTGACCACCTAATGCTTTTGTTCCATTTAAGACAAGCACATCATATTCGACCCACATTGCAACCCCCCGAGCCTGTGTGTGCTGATCACTGCCTTCATTTGAAGCCACTGCAGCACCAACCAGCATGGCTCTTCAGTGTCATATTGCCCGGGAGATCAGGGGCATGCCTGATTTATGAGGCTTGTCACTCATCCCGTTCTGGCCACCATGATCAATGTGGTGTGTTCTATACTGGTGATCCCTGGTCTTGGAAGACACACTGATGCGGGAGCCACTTATGAGGCCTGCGGATATATCCACAGCCCGACACCTGCATTGGCACCGTCCCGGATTTGCTGACTTCTGTGATTCTACACTGCAAGGTACTGTGGTCCATAACTCAGACTTGCGAGGTCCTTGGTTTCCCCCTTCATGCTCGCGGACGACTGAGTTTTCCTGCACCACCCTGGTCTGAGGGGACGAGTGCAGAACTTTCATTGAGTGCCTGTTGGCCATGGTTCTATGCAGGAGCTTTTGCTGAAACCTATGTAATGATCCACTGCTTGGATCAGTAATATTTAACCTGCAACATGTGGTTGCACTAGCACTGTGTTTACTGTGATGCCTGCCATATCATTACTTGAACGATTTTTGTTGTTTTGCCTTATTTGGTTTATAATGCATTAACATGTTCTTATTGACATGTGTGAAGTCTTTTTGTGGTGTATTCATTGTGTCACTGTGTGTGTGTTTGTTTTGCACAAATACTTTCCATATTGCCTCATTAGATAGGCCTGACTGTTAAGCTACCGGAGGGTGAGCACAGGTTATCTCTATGAGTGTATCTAGCATACCCTGAACAGAAGTGGTGGTTTCTGATTGTACAGAGTGCATACTCTGACATTCAGAAACCCCAGTTCTAACATTGGTGATCAGCAGTGATGATAGGGCTTGTGTTTATGCAATACCATATGATAACTCAGTGTTCACTACAACTCTACAATAAGACCATTTTGAAGTTTTTTTTTAATTCTCCCTCATTGGATTTTGATTTTTCTGGTAAATTATGTCTCACTCCGAAGAAGCAGCACCCACACAAAGGGCTGATTACCCCCTATTGGTAGTCTGGAGCTAAAGCTAGGAAGAAAGATTATCTGTGCCCTTCAGAGAGCTGCTTTGCAGTCACCCCCACACCACGGGCACTATTGGGTGTAAGTACTGGGTCGCTGTCCCCCTAAAATTAGACACAACTGGACTTGTAACTCAGCTTTGCCAGAAGAATGGCTGTGCTGCTCAAAGGACTCATCTGGACTGCTTTTCTAGCAGGACTTATTTTCTGCTTGGTGCCCTGCTGATCCCTGACTCTGCTGAAGGAGAGCTGAACTCTTCCTTTTGCCAAGTGATCTCCAAGGGCTTGTTGGCTTGCCACATGTTCACAAAGTCTCAGGGTAATCAAAGACTTCATTGTTCTACCATTGCTGTGGGACTCTGCAATTTGTGAGTCTGCCAAGTAGCACAATGTAACTGATCACCAGCTTCCTTGCCTACAGATTGAACTATGGTGCTTACTTAGGATCAGCGCTGCATATATGGAACTGTGACCAGAAGCTGAGAGTGCTGGATCAACAGCTGTTTTAATTTAGACCGACCAAGGCTTTTGCTACGTTCAAAATCAGTGCATCACATTTGACCTACACTGAAAGCCGTCGGGCTCTGTGTGCTAATCATATCTTTGTTTCGGAGCTGCTGTAGAGCTTCCCAGACTGGCTTTTTAGCCTCACTGTGCCCCGAAGACCAAGGGCATGCCTGAGGTACGAAGCATGTCAGGGCTCTTCCGCCCCCAGGATCAATGCAATGTGTTCTACGCTGGTGATCCCCCATCTCGGAAGATACGATTATGCAGGACCTACTTCCAAGGCCAGCTGAGATCTCCTCAGCCCGGCACCTGGAGGTCCTTGGAATCACCCTTCAGGCTTCATGATGACTGAGCTTTCTTGCACACCCGGGTCCAGAGGGACTACTGCACAACTTTCATTGAGTGTCTGTTGGGCACTGTTCTTCACAGGAACTTCTGTGGAAACCTATCTAACCATCCACTGCTTGGATCAATAATATTTAACCTGCAACCTGTGTTTCCTCTAGCACTGTGTTTACTGTGATGTCTTCCATGTAATAACTTGAAAAGTATGCATCGGATTTCTGTTGTTTTTACCTTGTTTGGTTCATAATATCATAAACAATTTTTATAGACCTGTGTGGAGTCTCTTTATAGCATATTCATTGTGTTACTATGTGTGTTGTACAAATACTTTATACATTGTCTCTTTAGATGAGCCTGACTGCTCTTTGCCAAGCTACTAAAGAGTGAGTGCTAGAAGTGGGGTCTTTGGCTGGCAGTCAGGTTACCCCCTGTCCAATCAAGGACCCTCACTCTGGTCAGGGTAAGTCACATACAATCCAAATCATCCCGTGCCCACCCTCTGGTAGCTTGGCACTGAGCACTGAGGCTTCACTTAGAAGGCAATGTGTAAAGTATTTGTGCAATAAATTATGCAATAACACAGTATAAACACCTCATAAATACACAACACAAGCTTAGGAAAATATAGAATAATTATCCAGATAAAACAAGGTCAAAAAGATTTGATAAGTACACATTGAAATATCACTTTAGAGAATGATAAAAAGAGTCTTAAGTTCTTAAAAGCAATAAGTGTCTCTTGCAAGCACAAAGTACCTCGTTTGCATTTAATTTATCCGCAATGGACGGCAGAGGAGGAGATGCGTGGAAAACGGGGAGGTGTGCGTCGGTTCTTCGGGTGCACAGAGATGGTGCACCGATATTTTTCACGCAGTCAGGGCCTTGCTTCAATTTCCGATGCACGAACTTGGATCCTCTTTGGGTTGTGGGGTATTTGGATGCCCCTGAGATGATGTGGAGAAATCCTGGGCTTGCAGGACAAAGTCGCCGGAGCTGCGTCAATTCGGTGGGTGACGTGGGGAAATTTATTTCGCACAGGAGGCGCTGCATTGATTCCTCTGGCAGGAAGTCGGGCTGCGTTGTTCTGGCTCAGCTTTGCGTCGATCCAGTGGGCCGTGCATCAAAGTTCAGGTCGCAACGCTGGTGCGCATCGATCTCCACTCAGTGAGCCAGGCTGCATCATTCCAGTTGGGCGTGCAGTGATTTTCTCACTGCGTTGCAGGCTGTGCATTGTTTCTGGCAGGCTGTGCGTCGAAATTTCACCTCACAGGGCGTTCTTTGCTGAGATGAAGTCTTTTTGGCCCTGGGACTTGAGAAAACAGGGGGCAAGCTCTATCTAGGCCCTTGGAGAGCACTTCTCAGCAGAGCCAGTGTGTAGCAAGGCAGCACGGCAACAGCAGGGCAGCAGTCCTTTGCAGAAAAGCAGTCAGTTGAGTCCTTTGGGCAGCCAGGCAGCTTCTCTTGGCAGATTGCAGTGTCTGGTTCAGAGTTTTTTCACCAGTGGTATCTTGTCCAGTAGTGTCTGAGTTGGGAGGGTCAGAGGCCCTGTTTAAATAACCAAATGTGCCTTTGAAGTGGGAGAGACTTCATAGAGTGGCTTAGAAGTGCGCAAGGTCCCATTTCAGTTCCATCCTGTCTATCAGGGTCCCAGTAGGGAGCTTGGCAGCCCATTGTGTGAGGGCAGGTCCCTGTCCTTTGACATGTAAGTGTCAGCCCCTTCACCCCCCCCAGCACAGGAAGACCCATTCAGAATGCAGATGTATGCAGGTGTGACTGACCATCCTGTGTTTGGGGTTGTCTGAGTGAAATTCACAAGGAGCTGTCAACTAGTCCAGCCAGACGTGGAATGTAAGGCACAGAAGGATTTAAGTGCAGAGAAATGCTCACTTTCTAAAAGTGGCATTTCTAAAATAGTAATATTAAATCCAACTTCACCAGTCACCATGATTTTGTATTACTATTCTGACCATACTAAATATGACCTTGTTACTCCTTTCAGATCAGAATCTACCACACAAACAGTATATGAGGGTAGCCCTAATGTTAGTCTACGAAAGGAGCATGCCTCACAGCAGTGTAAAACTAATTTCGGAGTTCTAAACTACCAGGACATATAAACTACACAAGTAATGTCCCGCCTTTTCCTTACATAGCACCCTGCCCTATGGGCTAGCTATGGCCTACTATAGGGGTGGCTTATATGTAGAAAAAGGGGAGTTTAAGGGTTTGCAAGTTCTTTTAAATACCAATCGAATTGGCAAGGAAACTGCACACACAGGCCTTGCAATGGCAGGTCTGAGGCATGGTTAGGGGCTACCTATGAGGGTGGCACAATCTGTGCTGTTGGCCCACTGGTAGCATTTAATCTACAGGCCCTGGGCACATGTAGTGCACTTTCACTAGGAACTTATAAGTAAATTAAATAAACCAGTTGGGTATCAGCCAATGTCACCATGTTTAAGGGAGAGAGCATATGCACTTTAGTACTGGTTAGCAGTGCTAAAACCAGCAACAACTGTGTCAAAAAGTGAATGGAGGCAAGCAGAAAGTTGTGGGTGACAACCCTAAGGCTGTCAGGTCTAACAGTGAGCACAAGTTACCTTTAAGTGTGTATCTAGCTTACCCTTAATAGAAGTGGCGGTGCATACTCTGACAACCAGATACCTCAGTTCTAACACAAGGGCTGTCGATTTGAAGGTTGCAAATTTGGTGGTAATATCCTCCAGGCCATCCTGACAATGAAGGGCATACCTCCTCCCAGATGAGTCCCTTTTGTTTACCTTCCTGACATCAATTCATACTTCCCAGCAAGCTGCCAGGTGACAGTTGGGGGTTATTTTTGAAAGGGCTACTAAAGGCTTCAAGCAGTAAAATGCCAACTTTCTAAATGGTGACTGAGTTGGCCAGATCAACTGGGCAGGTGCAGGGAGGCCTCTGGAACGTGCTGTATCCCTGCAGCTCAAAACAGGAGGTCAGCCAACTGATCCTTGGAGACACTCTGGCAGTCCTGGGGCTAAGCAGCAAGGCAGGCCTCTGAGAGCAACAGGGCAATCCTCAGATGTACAAAGCAGGCCTCAAGCAACAGGACAGTCCTCTGAAGTACAAAGCAGTCCTTCTAGGGGACATCCGCAGGTCCAGTATTGCACTGAGGAGTGGTTCAGGAAGGCCAATATTTATATTTAATGCCAGCCTTTGTTACTTAAAATGCAACTTTATCATTAATGAGGATTTAAAATGAAATTTGTGTAAGTGTAAACACCATATCTTAGGGTGTTCATGTCTCTACCCCCAATCATGGTTTGGGAGCTCAACAACCTGGAAAGCTATACTGTGGCTAAGCTTAAGGGATTCTACAGGGAGAAAGGGTCCTAGTAACCAAGGGCTCTAAGACACAAATCCAGGCCCTGGGAGGAGGCCCGTCAGTTACAATCTACAACACAGGAGCAGGAGGGTATGGAGGACAGGAAGTAAATGAGAAGAAGAGAGAAACCCTACTGGCCCTGGCCCCAGAGGATAGAAGAGAGACCATAGGAGTGAGGTTCCCTTCCAGATTCTGTGTGTCTCTTCAGTAACCTGTCCTAAGTGGAGCTGAAGGGCAGGAGAGCTGAACAGGAGTTCAGTCTGTAGCAAACCAAGCTAAAAATTCAACCAGTCAGGGAGAAGACTACTGCAAAGAGGGCCACAGAAGAGGTTGCTCTCAGGATGCCTGCAGAAGATGCTGCTGTCAGAGGGCCTTAGAGGAGATAACGGTGACCCTAGAGAAGAGAATGTTGAAACAGGAAAGGCCTTGGCTGTAAAGGAAACTTGTCTTTTCTCATGAAGTGAGTCTTAGAGAGCTGGACATAAAGGTAAAACAAGCCTCAGAGTACAGAAGAAATGATGGCAGTGATACACCAGTGCCCACTGGAGACACAAGGGTCCACATCCCAAAAAGCCTTGGTGCCTAACCTTTAGTTGGGGGATGATATCAACAAGTGGTTTGATGCTTATGGGGCTGACTTGGAGATGCACGTTGTCCTTGAGGAGGATTAGGGACCCACTCTCCGGAGGCACATTTCCAATGGAGGGATGAATGTACTGAGAAGTATAAGCTGAAGTATAAGGCACTGGATAATTGGGTGAAGGGCAGTGATGTTAGTGGTCATGAGGGACTGTACAATGTGATTGGCAGAGAGCAAATTTTCAGCAATTGTTTTACAGATTTGAGCCAACACCTAGTGGATAGTATGCTCACTGATCCCAGGGTGCTTGCTGAGAAGGCAGACCACTAACTCAGCACAGTGTCCACAAGAAAGTACATGGGAGTTACCCCAAAAAGGACTGTTCAACTTCCCCCCAGCAGGTCCCAGAATAAGAATGGGAGGAAAGGGTTCATATGCCCTGTCTGAGAAACAAGGTAGAGATTATGGTTGGCGTTGGCCCAGGGCACCTCGTTTCCAACCCTGGTGCTCTGATTATTCTCAGCTAGGACAGAAGCACCCACTGATAGGAAATCCACAGGGGCGACCAATGCGGCATTAGGGGAAGGTAGTCCCCAAGGGGAGGTGGTAGAGCATATTCTAGTCTTCCTTAGTTAGAGGAGAGACTCAGTGAGGCAGGTTGTGATTCCGGAGTGTGGGAATCATCACTTTCACCAGGTCACAGTGAATTAGATGCATGTCAGTGCTCTGAGGGATACTGGTGCAGGCCAGACTATGGTAGTAGAAAGGCTGGCTTCCCCATCACAGTACACCAGATAGGTGTGCACAGTGAGTCAGGGCTATTGGCAGGACTTCATCCATCCTATGGCTCTGGTGTCTCTGGAATGGGGCAGGGAGGTGACCCAGAGGAGGGTCGTAGTCTTTCTCCACATGCCTGTTAATGGTATTCTTGGAAATGAGTTGTCAACAGGTTGAAAAAACTGGAAGGGGTGGCTGCCCAGAGAACACTGAAGGCTCCGGTTTGTGGGGGTGCCACTCCTAAATTGAGGACCTGGGGCCCAGATAAAGGGAGAGGGGATGGAAAGACTCACCCCTCACCCCTGCTCGGTCTCAGGGTACAAACCCTTGGCTGGAGAACCTGTCTCATGCTACCACTTATGTGCTGGTTGGAGGGAGAGTGAAAGTAGAGAGACACACACCAGCAGTTAGGAAATTCTTTACCAGTCACAAGGTTAGAGGTAAGTCCTACCCCCTAAACCCAAATCATTTATGACTGTGCACTTTAAATATGTGGCACTAATGATGGGCTGCTGAATTAATATTGTTAACATAACTAGGCCATCATTTGAGACTCCACCTGGCAGAGGTTGATCCAGGGCCTGGTGCTTGACACTGACAGCTGTCAGTGCCCCTCTGTTGGTTGCTCTCCTTATGGAGGGAATTTTCCTTGGGTTTGAGACTAAATCTATGGAGTAGATAGGGCCACATCACATAGTTGGCCATGGTGATACTGTCTGCCTACATGGATGCCTCTGTTAAGGTTTGGGGCTTATCAGATGGTGTTCACAAGTTAAGCGAAGGGTGCCCACATGGGTCTGTCCAGTGGCTCAGAAGAGTAATGACAGAGGGATTCAACTAAGTTTAGAGGGGCATAAAAGTGACAAGTGATGCTACTGAATAGGTCCATTGTCCTTGTTCTACCAGAAGCCTCTCAAGGTACCTTTTGGTAGGAGGGGGTGGTGCTGGATTTAGCCCTCTTTGCAGGTCAACCCCAATCTTTTCACCTTTACCCCTCCTGTTTCCTGCATTTGATTTGATGGCATTAAGACTCTGTATCCTTTACCACTACTAACCAGTGCTAAAGAGCTTGTGCTATCTCCTAAAACATGGTAAAAGTGGCCTACACCTGATTAGCACATTTAATTTACTTGTAACACCCTAGCATATCATACTGCATGGAACCAGGATGTGTAAATGTAATGCTGCTAGTAGGCTTGCAACACTCATTGTGCCACCCACTAAAGTAGCACTTTAAACATGACCCAAGCCTGCATTGCAGCCTATAATTTAGTTCTAAACTGGAAATTTGACTTGTCACATAAAATCTTTTGCCAGGCCAAGGCTTCTACATTAATACATATAAGGCACTTCTAAAGTAGGCTCTAAATGCCCATCGGGTGAATGCATTGCCTTTAAAATAGTAGGACATGTGTATTTCCATTTTACATGTCCTGACTATGGAAACGTTTTAAATTCATTTTTCACTACTGTAAGGCCTCTCTATCCCGTTAAATAACATCAGGTCACCTTATCACATTTAATAAATAGAAGTGCTAACCTTCGACTGAACTCAAATTAATTGTAATTTGAAATCCTCTTTATAGCAAAGCTGGATTTAAGATTACAATTTTGAAAACGTCACTTTTACAAAGTTGGCATTTTCCTGCCCAAAAGCTTCTACGGCCTTTTGGGAGTTTCCAGCTCCCTGGGCCTGTTAATGGCTCTCTCATTAAGAATGTATATTGGTCCCAGACAGGTAACAATAAGAGACTAGGGTGAGCATGATGGGCCATCCTGCCAGGATAGTTGGGGGTGGAGATGTTTCCTGCCTCACTTACATTTAAAAGGACTTGTATCCAGCACACACAAAGAAACCTGCTATTAGTATTTTGACACCCAAGACTTCTATTATCATTGACGGGGGAAGGGAAGAACTTTCCAGAATGTGATGTGGAGGTAGTATAGTGAATCTCTCACTTCCAAGGTTGGCACCAGGTATTTAGTACACTCCTAGCCCTGTGGCCATTACAGAAGAAAGACTACCTTGTTCCCCAGAGGACTGACTACTCTGCAGCGTGAGGTCTGCCATGCTTTCTGGGAAGGATGATTAGACCTCCTCCCTTCATACCAGTCTAACCTGAGTGACTTCAAGGGTCAGATGGCTGACCTCATGTTCTGAGCTACAGGAACACAGCAAACACCAAAGAGCTCACTGCAACTACCCAGCTGACCTGCTGCAACTGAACCTGCCTGGACCTGCAACTGGACCTGCCAGAGCCCTGCATACCTCTGCTAGAGTGTGTTCTTGATCCCCAAGAGGTGCTTCTCCAAGTCCTTTACCTTTTAGTGGCATCAGATTGCACTCCTCTTTTAAGAAAGGAGAAATCTTGGGCTCTTCATGACTGCAGACGAGCCCATTTATGCCACAACTCTTCCACCTATGAAGACTAGCAACTTAAAGCTCCAATGAACCTTACTCTTCTAGCTACAGCAACCACCAGCGATGACCAGCAATGCAAGACCTGCAGTTTGCACTACAGAAACAGCCCTCGGTTATTGACTATGCAAAGTCATTGTGAAATCTGGTGTAAACATGAACAACAATTTGCTACTACTCTGCTTATGTTGAGGCAATGTAGATTCATGTAAGAATGCAATATCCCTAAAGCCTACAACCAAGCTTGCTCATTAAAAGATATTGTACAATAGGGCAGGAATTCCTGCAGCTGAATTATTATATAAATCAACGGTTTCTTCGGGACAGTTATAATTCTGTCAAGAATATCATAATTATATATTATGCCACCAGTACTGAAATGCACCAAAGAGATTCTTGGAAAACCTCATGACAAATAAACACAGTTTTTTAATATTCATTGGTGATATATAGGCGGTCATTACAACATTGGCTGTAAAAGCCGCTTACCGCCATGCAGAAGACCGTCAACACACCGCCGCAGCAGCGGAATTCCGCCACAGCTATTATGACCCACAGCACAGAATCCGTCAAAATTCAGACACTCACACAAGTCTGCCACACCAAAGGTCAGTGATAAACTGGCGAAAACAAATCATCCACCGTCACGCCAACAGAAATACGCCCACACTATCACGACCCACGAATCCACGCGGCGGTCTTTCAACCGCGGTGTACCCTTGGCGGTACACACCGCTGCGCTCAAAATACACACACATACACAAAACACTACCACATTGGACAATTCGAAATACACACACCTGATACACATACACACACCACTCCCACACACCCAATACAATATAAAACACACACCCACATCACCCACAAACCCCTACGACAACAATTACTGAGAGACGGCCAGAGAGAGACATCACCATCAACAATACTAGCATCCACAGGCACACAACACCATCACCCACATAACTTCTACGCACCTCACACTACACACCACTACATATCAGCACACTTATCACCCCACACACCACCCCACACATCACCTACACCACCCCATGGCACGACAAAGACACCCCAGGTTCTCGGAGGAGGAGCTCAGGGTCATGGTGCAGGAAATCATCCGGGTAGAGCCACAGCTATTCGGAGCACAGGTGCAGCACACCTCCATAGCTAGGAAGATGGACCTATGGTGAAGAATAGTGGACAGGGTCAACGCAGTGGGACAGCACCCAAGAAATCAGGAGGACATCAGGAAGAGGTGGAACGACCTACGGGGGAAGGTGCGTTCCGTGGTCTCAAGACACCACCTGGTGGTTCAGCGGACTGGCGACGGACCCCCACCTCCTCCCCCACAACTAACAACATGGGAGGAGCAGGTCTTGGCGATTTTGCATCCTGAGGGACTCGCAGGAGTCGGTGGAGGAATGGACTCTGGTAAGTCAAACCTTAACTATTACATCCCCCACCCTACCTGCATGCCAGCACATACCCCTACCCTCACCCCCATCACTCTAACTCCTCACAAATGTCCCAACATCACAAACCACACATCCTAACACCAAGCCCTGCATGCAACAACAAAGCATGGACACCCATCACTAAAGCATGCCCACTGCACATACCCATATACCCCCTAATCCACCATCACACAAGGTCCCACACAGGAATACAAGCACTGGGGTACACGGTCACCCACCCATTGGACACCATGGCACCCACAGATGTAATAAACATCCTTTTATACCCCTGAAGGACCCCTACCCAATGTCACCGGACAGGAGGGTCCACACATGTCCACACCACCAACAGAAGAGTCCCACAGTGATGACAGCACCTCTGTCCAACTGGATCTAGATCACCAGCCCAGCCCATCGGGCACCTCTGGACAGTCGGTTCCCCTCACCGAGTCACAGGCCACCACAGACCTTCCCCCCTCTGGAAACACCAGCACAGCATCCACTCAGCGGGCCCATACCTCCGTCCCCAGGACACATCAATCAGCAGTGTGTCCACCACTACAGGGAACCCAGGATAACCCACCACCTCAACAACAACAGGGACCTGGGGGCAGTGGTAGTGGGGACACGGTCCAGGGGACGGAGGCCCAGGAACACAGAGGAACTGGGAGGGCTGCTGTGCGACAGGGGGCGGACAGGCCCAGGGAACCCACTCTCCACAAGGCCCTCTCCAACATCATGGGAGCCTACCACCACTCCCAGGAGACGATGGCAACGGTACTGGCCAAGTTTCAGGAGACCCAGCGCCTGCAGGAGGAACAATATTCAGGTTGCAGGGAGGAACTCAGAGCCATCATTTCCACCCTGGGCACCATCGTAGGGGTGCTGAAGGAAGTACTCAACACCAGGAGGGACACTGTGGCACTACAAGGGGCCCCTGACACTAGCATGGACGATGAACTGCCCACCACCTCCGCCGGTGCTAGTGGACAGGAGGCACCGCCACAGGACCACCACACCAGCACCCCACCCCCTGCAGAGGGAGAACCACCTCGCAAACGGTCCCTGAGATCCAGGACAAAGACAGGGAATGATGCCAAGACCCCCACCAAGAATGAGACCACCCTGATTTGTCATCCTACTGTCCCACTTTGTCACCCAGTCCATTCTTAAACTGCCCCAGCTCCACTTCCTATGCCCATTAGGGCAAAGCACCTGTGTGACTAATGCCATGGACATTCCTCCACCATCAACCCTCACCATTTTGCTACCCCCTCCAATATTGAGCACTTAAATAAACACCCTTAAAGCGCAAAACAATCTGGAGTCAGTCTGTGATTTCAGAATACTGTATTAGCAGTCACTGTGGCAAAAATCTCTTTAATTTGTAATGTCAACATACCTATGTCACACAGCTCTAGTCCATGAGGAATCAAAGCAGATGTCACACTGTGGGACCCACATCTGTGAAATCGTAAGGGAATGTGACAACTCAGTGACCATACACTGGGTGAAAACGACAGACAGTATTGAGGTAGTAGTGTTTAAGTACATGTAGTAGGCAGGTTTGTATTCTTACCTGTGTTTCACTGGAAATATTGCTGGATCACTGAGTCCCTGTTGCCCATGTCCTCTTCTTCTGCTTCCTCGTCTTCACTGTCCACAGGCTCCACAGCTGCAACAACACCGCCATCTGGACCATCCTCCTGCAGAAAAGGCACCAGTCGTCTCAAAGCCAAGTTGTGAAGCATACAGCAGGCTATGATGATCTGGCACACCTTCTTTGGTGAGTAGAATAGGGATCCACCTGTCATATGGAGGCACCTGAACCTGGCCTTCAGGAGGCCGAAGGTCCGCTTGATCACCCTCCTAGTTCTCCTATGCGCCTCATTGTAGCGTTCCTCTGCCCTTGTCCTGGGATTCCTCAGTGGGGTCAGTAGCCATGACAGGTTGGGGTAACCAGAGTCACCGCAAATGGCGAGGGACAACTGTTAGACACACACTAACCTGTAGGGATATCCCCAGACCCACACAACCATTCCCACTGACTTGCGTTCAGGTGCTCACCTAATAGCCACACACGGTGCCTCTGTAGTTGACCCATCACATAAGGGATGCTGCTATTCCGCAGGATGTAGGCGTCATGCACTGAGCCAGGGAACTTGGCATTCACATGGGAGATGTACTGGTCTGCCAAACATACCATCTGTACATTCATAGAATGATAACTCTTCCGGTTTCTGTACACCTGTTCACTCCTGTGGGGGGGGACCAAAGCCACATGTGTCCCATCAATGGCACCTATGATGTTGGGGATATGTCCCAGGGCATAGAAATCACCTTTCACTGTAGGCAAATCCTCCATCTGAGGGAAAACGATGTAGCTCCGCATGTGTTTCAGCAGGGCAGACAACACTCTGGACAACACGTTGGAAAACATAGGCTGGGACATCCCTGATGCTATGGCCCCTATTGTTTGAAATTACCCACTTGCTAGGAAATGGAGCACTGACAGCACCTACACTTGAGGGGGGATTCCTGTGGGATGGCGGATAGCTGACATCAGGTCTGGCTCCAACTGGGTACACAGTTCCTAGATTGTGGCACGGTGAAGCCTGTATGTGATGATCACATGTCTTTCCTCCATTGTCGACAGGTCCACCAACGGTCGGTACACCGAAGGATGCCGCCATCGCCTCACATGTCCCTGTGGACGGTGCCTATGAAGGACAACAGCGAGCACAGAGTCAAACAACTCAGAGGTACGTACCCACAGTTTACACAGAACACCAATCATAATCTAAAAAGTGGCCTGTATGTGTGTTGAGTCTAGGCCTAGCTATGTGTGACGCAGTTGAAAATGAAGCCATGTGGGCCCCTGAAATGGTGGCTGCCTGACCTCTAAATTGGGACAATGGGATGTGAGGTAACTGTGCAGGCATTGTACACCGTCGCGGTAGGCGGTCGAAGCCCGTGGCGCAATGCTGCATTGGTTAACATTGGACCCTATGGGTCCCAGGAGCCAATGACGATGTACGCCGGCGGTGACGGTACACACCGCCGCGGACATGACCGCCATTTTCTATCTATTCAATCACTCGATACCTGATCTTTGACAGGAGAGGACCTACACTGCAAGTGCTGCTGTGACCTCAGTCTGGAAGCGAGGATGGCTCATGTGTCTGGGGAAAGGGTCCCTGCCTTCACACCGGAGGAGTTGGAGAAACTCGTGGATGGGGTCCTCCCCCCGTACACGCTACTCTACGGCCCTCCAGACAAACAGGTGAGTACACTGTAAGCATGATGTATGGGCAATGCCTTTTTGGAGTGGTGTGGATGGAAGATAAGCGGGGGGGGATGAGGCCTGCATGATCGGACTGTGAGTGTATGTGCGTCAGGGCAAGGGTGGGAACGTGGGACAGCGACTGTGACGTCCGGATGGTTAAAGTTTTTCCTTTTCCCCTGTACTATTCCTGTAGGTCAGCGCCCACCAGAAGAAGGATATTTGGCATGCCATCACCAAGGACATCCAGACCCTGCGGGTCCACCACAGACAGAGCACCCACTGCCATAAAAGATGGGAGGACATTCACTGCTGGAGCAAGAAGATGGCGGAGGCCCAACTGGGGATGGCCTCCCAGTGTGGGAGGGGTGCCCGTTGCACCATGACCCCCCTCCTGTTCCGGATCCTGGCAGTGGCGTACCCGGAGTTGGATGGGCACTTGAGTGCATCACAGCAGCCACAAGGGGGTGAGTACCATCACATCCATCTGACTCTGTGTGCATTGGAGGTGTCTGGGTGGGGGAGGTGGGCAGTGGGTTCCACTAGGCTAGGGCGAGCTTTGTAGGCAAGGACCCTTTGTGAGGCAGGCAAAGTGGCACCCCATCCCCACCAGTGGTAAGAGCCATCTACACCTAGTCAGGCTCCTGTGACTTCCATATGTGCAGCTATCGAGCATAGGCCATGTACCCCATGTCCCTGTGATTAATTAGGGAACTCTAAGTGCATGGCGTAGTGCAGAGGGCTGCTGTGTCTGTAGTGTCCGCCAACGGTAGCGGTATTGCATGCACTGAACATGTCTTTCTTCTTTCTCCCCCCCCACTTTTTGTGGTCTCCCTGTTCTTGTGTACATTAGCATCATCATGCGGAGGAGCTGTGCCACCAGAGCAGGAGGAAGCTGCATCCCACATGGCCCTGGAGGGCGAGACAACGGAGTCTGAATTCACCAGTGGGACGGAGGGTGAGGGGAGCTCCACGGCGGAGACAGGAGCAGGGACCAGTGACACCGACTCCTCCTCTGATGGGAGCTCCCACCCCATCTACAGTTACAGCCACCACCCCCTCTACCAGCACCGTCCTCCCAGCAGCCCCTCAGCGTGTGTCCCGTGGCTGCTCACCCAGGAGGGTGGGCATCTCCTTCACCCCAGGCACCTCAGTCCCTGCCCCAGTCAGCCCTGCTGCCCTCAGTGAGGAGGCCATTGACCTCCTGAGATCCCTCACTGTTGGGCAGTCTACCATTCTGAATGCCATCCAGGGTGTCGAGAGGCAGTTGCAACAGACAAATGCAAACCTGGAGGGCATTCATTCTGGCCAGGCAGCCCAACAGCGAGAGTTTCAGGCTCTGGCTTCTGCCCTGATGGCAGCCATTGTCCTGTGTCCAGCCTCCCTCCTCCAACTTCCCCAACCCAGACCCAATCCCCTGTACCTCAGCTTATCCCAAGCACATCATCAGACCAGCATGCACACACCTCAACACACAAGGGTGGCTCTGGCAAACATAAGCACCACACATCCCACAGGCACTCACACAAGCATCATACCCATGCAGACATACCAACATCCACTGTGTCCCCCTCCTCCACGTCTCCCTCATCCCTCCCTGACATGTCTCCACTCACACCTGCATGCACTACATCTTCAGCCACTACCTCCATCACCACACACCGCTCACGTGCACTCACCACTCCACTACCATTCACACATCCCCTGTATCCTCTCCCAGTGTGTCTGTGAGCCCTCCTCCCAAAGTACACAAACGCAGTCACACACCCACCCAACAGCCATCCACCTCACGACAGCCTCCAGCCATGCACCTTCAACCAAAGTCAGCAAACGAACACCTCCTACAACCACTACCTCTTCGTCCACTCCCAAACCCCCTCCATCTACCCGTCCCAGTGTGTCTAAAAAACTTTCCTTCACCTCGCCCCCCCTGTCCGTCCCCTAGAGCCCCCCTTTCCTGGTCCCAACCCAGCACCTCAGCCATAACATCACCGGGTACAGTGGTGCCAGCAATAACCGGATTTTGGAGTGCACCAAGCAACAGGGCTGCCAGTGTCCCAAGGAGCGAGGTCAAGGACATTCCCACACCTCCAAAACAGAAAATCCCGGAGGAAGAAGGCCAAAACACCTGCCACCAAGGGCTCCGGCAAGACAATTGTTGGAAGTGGCAAGACAGCTGCGCCACCATCCCAGGTGGGGAAGGGCCTGAAAAAGAAAGGCAAGTCAACTTCGCCGCCAACCTGCACGGCGGACAAGACCGCCATCGGCACCGCCACATGCACCGCCACCACGGACACCGCCACCAGCACCACAGATACTGAGTCCTTCACCAGCACCGCAGACACTGTGCCCTTTAGCAGCACCGCAGTCAGTGAGGCCACCAGCAGCTCCGCCGCTATTGACCCCGCTGCCAGCACCGCAGTCAGTGAGCCAACCACCAGCACGGCAGTCAGTGAGCCAGCCACCAGCACGGCAGTCAGTGAGCCCGCCACCAGCACCGCCACTCCTGACACTGCCGCCAGCAGCGCAGTCAGTGAGGCTGCCACCAGCACCGCCGCCACAATGACCGCCGCTAGCATCGCCACTACTGGCACCGCCACCAGCACCACCAGCGGCCCCCCAAAACATCCTGAGCCAGTGGCACCACTGCAGACATGGCTGCCATCCCCAGTGGTCATTCGTACGAGGCTAGTGGTCAGTTCCAGGGGCCTGGGCAGCTTGCATGTTGCACCACTGTCAGTGGAGAGATACATCCACTACCTCAGTCCTTGGCAGGATGAAGCACTCTGGGCACAAAGCCCCCTCCAGAACCAGTGGAGTATGTCATCCACTACCTCAGTCCTTGGCAGGATGAAGCACTCTGGTCACAAATCCTCCCTCCAGAACCAGTGGAGACTGTTATCTACTTGAGAGACTGTGGTTTTGCACTCCCCAGGATAAAGCAGTGGGCAAACCACCCACTGGAGAGACTTGAGAGACTCTGGCTTTGCACTCCCCAGCATAAAGCAGTGGGCAAACCATTCACTGGAGAGACTTGAGAGACAGTGGCTTTGCACTCCCCAGGAATATAGCAATGGGCAAACCACCCACTGGAGAGACTTGAGAGACTCTGGCTTTGCACTCCCCAGGATAAAGCAGTGGGCAAACTACCCACTGGAGAGACTTGAGAGACTGTGGCTTTGCACTCCCCAGAATACATCAATGGGCATGGAGCTCCCTCGTGGAGCTGGCATCGTGCACTCATCCGGCTGAGGTGCCCCCTTCCCTTCCCCCTGAGGTGCCTGTTTTATTTTGATCTGATGTCCCTGCAGTGTTCTCTCCATTTCCATCGGGTATCGAGTGTGGGCCTCGCCCATGCATTTTAGTCGCCGCCATAGTTCGTGCTCCTGGTAGAGGAGAAGGAAGAATATTGCAGGGAGGATTTAGAGTTCAGTCTCCATGGCGTCCTTGTTCTTCGTGGGGTGTGTAGAGGTGAGTGTTTCCCCTTCCAAGTCCTGTTTCCACCGTGTTTTTGTTTGCATTGAATCCGCCCCTGTAAAGGTGGTGGATTGACCTGTCATAATATTGTGGGCGGTACATTGTGTTCCGCCTGTCTGTTGGCGGTGACCGCCATGCTGTTTGTACCGCTGTGGTGGTCGGAGTGTTAAAGTGGCTGTCTATGTTGGCGGTTTCCGCCATGGTCGTGATTCCATTTATTTTAACGCCAGCCTGTTGGTGGTTTCACTGCCGCTGTACCACCGACCGCCAGGGTTGTAATGAGGGCCTAAGTCCCCAGCTTTCAGTAATGACACAGTGGGGGGGTCCCCGGATTCCAATAATGAGTCAGTGGGGGTCCCCGGGTTCCAGTAATGATAAAGTGAGGGTCCACAGAAGTCAAAAGGTTGGGAACCACTAGTATAATGTTTAAAAGTCACCTTTATTAATATGTTTCAAAAATACACCTTCAGAATGAATTGAGGGGCAAATTTATGGATTTGTGGCACAGAGCATTGCAGCAAGTTACCTCACATCACAGGGAAAGGGGAAGAAAGTGCCTTAAAAATAGGATACAGCACATTCCTGTATTTTCCCCAGTGTTGGTGCCACTTCGGCAGCCTAGCGCCAACGCAGGCACCCTTGCATCATGGTGTAAGGGTGCCTGCATTACATGCAGGTTTCTTTTTGTGAAGGAAGTGGCACCTTCCTGCACAAATACCATCCTGGAAGGCTTTTTCCTCTTTGTATGTGTGCTGCAGAGTGCAGCACACATACAAAGAGGAAAAAACGAGGAGAAATAATGATGTTTCTCATCATTGCACCTAGGGAGGCGAAAGGTTTTGGTACATCCCCAGGTTTACATGGTCTTGTAAATTTGGGGATACGTCAAAATCCACAGGTGTTGCTTACCTACCACAATGGCCTAGCGCACAGTAATGCAATACAAAGCAGATGCTAGACCTGTCAGCCTTAGGGTGATCTTGTCCTCAACTATTTGCCTCCTTCTCCATTTACGCTGATCTCATTTTTGCTGGCCTTGAAACTCTGCACACTTTACCACTGCTAACTAGTGCTGAAGTGCTTCTGCTAATAAATCCAAATGGCATATTTTATTTACACATAAGTCCCAAGTAAAGTGGTACTACATGTACCAAAGGGCCTGTAAATTAAGGGCCAGATGTATCAAAGCTTTTTGCATTCACAAACGGTGCGAACAGCCATTTGTGAATGCACAAATGCCTTTCAGTATGTATGAAAGGCATTCGCTATACAATTTTAATGAATTGCTAAAATAGCGATTCCTTAAAATTGCAACCCCATTTAGAGAATCGCAAATTGTGATTCTCTAAATAAGAAATCGCAAATAAGGAATCCTTATTTGCGATTTCTTAAGCACATGTATCAAGCTTTTCCTTAATGCGAATTGGGCATTAAGGAATCACAATTACCACCAAATGCATTTTTAAAATTGACATGTAATGCACACATGCCCCTTTGGCATGTGTGCGCCTTACATGTTCTAAAATAATTTTTGGGGGTGCAGCAGAGGCGACCTTCGGTCCCCAGCACCCAGTTAGGAATTTTTAATTTGGGAAATGCTAAAAATTTGCAAATATGGGCCTACAGGCCCATAGGTGCGAATGGGGTCAGAATCGCTATTTGAGATTTGGTAATAGTATTTGCGATTTTTAACTAAACCCTATTACCGAATTGCAAATATGATACATACCATTTTGCAACTCTGAAATAGCGATTTCCTAAAAATCACTATTTGAGAATCGCAAAATGGATTCTTGATACAACTAGCCCTAAATGCTACTAGTAGACATGCAACACTGATTGCGCCACCAACTTAATTAGCACTTTAAACATGTCTTATGCCTACCATTTCAGCCTCTCTGTGCGGTTTTAAACTGCCATTTCGACCTGAAAAAGTAAACCCTTTTGCCAGGCCCAAGCCTTCCTTTTAAATACGTATAGGTTACCCCTAGAGTACCCCCTAGACTGCCCAGAGGGCAGGGTGCAATCTTTTTTTAAAGTAGAACATGTACTTTTAAGTTTTATATGTCCTCGTAGTGAAAAACTCTTAAATTAATTTCCACCACTGTAAGGCTTACCTCTACTATAGGATGTCCTTCGAGTTACATTAATCACATTTTATGTCTGTAATTTCCAAATAGGAACAGGTAAAGAGTCC
This sequence comes from Pleurodeles waltl, assembly GCF_031143425.1. Classification (NCBI taxonomy): domain Eukaryota; kingdom Metazoa; phylum Chordata; class Amphibia; order Caudata; family Salamandridae; genus Pleurodeles; species Pleurodeles waltl. The sequence goes on from NC_090444.1 coordinate 1,532,006,223, forward strand.
ATATTTGGTGTCTCTGGAATTGGGATTTAAAGTCCTAATTTATGGTGAAATCAGATCTTAAAGTGCAATTTAGAAAATGACATATTTAGAAAGTTGGAAGTTTCTTGCATAGCCTTTTGGTTCCTGCAGCCTGTACCTGGTTCACATGACTGAGTGTAGCTGACAGTTGAACTTTGTGTATTTCTCATAGACAGCCACCCACAATTGGGAGCTTAAGGTGTGCCATCACTGGCAGGATGAGGGGAAGGAGCTGGCCACAGCCCCACTTATTTCTGAATATGCTGTGTCCTCTACACAAAGTGCTGCATACCCCCGTAATTAGTCTGGAGCCAGGAAAGGGAAGGCAGGATTCCTGAGGACTTCAAAAGGGAAACCTCTAGAAGCTTCTCCCCACTTCAAGGGCACAACTGTCGATCTCTGACATCACCACTTCACTGTACTTTTGGACCTGTGGCTATTCTGCCAGGAAAGAGGACTGATGTGCTGCTGAAGGTCTGCCACACTGCTGGACTGCACTCTGTTGGGTTACTTCCTTGCTTTGCTAACCTTCTGCCTGCTCGCTCTTGCCTGGGTGAGAAGGACTGAACCTACATCACTTGAACCCAGAACTCCAGAGTGACTCTATGGGGTAGTTGGCTGGCCTCCTGAATTAAGCCTCAAGGACAGAAGGCTCCAATAACCTTGCACCTGCACTTGGATTCTGCTATCTGTGAGTCTACCCTGTCAAGTTGTGCCACCCCTGTCCTGCACCCTTGGAAGTGGGTCAAAGGTGCTCTGATAGCCTCAGTGAACCCAGAGGAACCAACTCATCTCTTTCTGCATGACACAACCCTATGCAGAACCGAAACATCACAGCTGCTGCCTGGAATCGAACTGCCGCAAAGACCTGCATCTCATCTCAGCCAGTTACTGAGACCGCCACTGCACATAACATCCTTGGTGGAGGCCCTAACATCCCTCATCAGCAGCAGCCTGGATGGTGACACCAGACTGAACATCGTAGCCTCACAGCTCCTAGGGACCGACGCATTGCCCTGATTGCTCCACACATTCTTAAATCCAGACTTTGCATTGCAAGCCTTCGCAGGCATGATCTTCAATGACGATGGAACAGGTCCTCGCACCACAGCCTAACTGTATCTCAGAAATTATGCATTACTTTGGCTACTTGACGCATCTTTAATGCATATCCGTGCAATGCTCCGCAAACCAGGATTGTAGGTTCTTTATTCATTGAGCCTAATTGAGTCCCTGTAGCAGATCTGCACACCATTGCAGTTGGCCTGAACTTGTAACCTTGTCCCAGTCTGGTGCAGCCAATATCCACTTTTGATGCTTCGTGTCTTTTAGTGTTATTTTTACAAAAATCTTTCAAATTGAATGTGTCCCCTTCTACTGATTGGATTCTTGCTGGTTTCGTCCTGTCCTCCTGGGGGTATTTTCACTATGTTAATGTTTGCAGTGTTGCACAAATACTTTGTACATTGCCTCTGAGTTAAGTCTGACTTCTCTGTGCCAAGCTATCCGAGGGATGAGCACAGGTTTGTTTATGGTTTGCTTGTGACTTCACCCTGAGGAAAATTGTGGTTGTTGCCTGAGGAGGGTTTCACTGTCAATGGCCCAATTTCTTACAGCAGAATTTGCTGCCGGTCAGTGTTTCTCATAGGACAGCTACAGCCCTAACAGTGAAAATAGGTTCTGGGGGATGGCCACCATAGGTATAGGCAAAAACAACAAAGTGATGGATGGAATGTTTGAACTAATCCCTGCCACTGGCGATCTCTCAGACCGCTTCGCAGTCCGTCATTTTTTTGCCCACCATGCCAACTCAGTTTGGACCCAGTCATATGCTAATCAGTCGTGACCCTGCTCCCCATGGAAGCAGTCCAGCCCAAACTGCCAGGCTAGGTCCTCCCTAGCCTAGAAACAAGCATGCTGGGACTGGTTTCAGGGTATCACCCTCATCAGCCAGGCTAGCTTGAATCCAGTGGCACAGTGAGCCTTCTTAGGGCAGGAAATGCAAAAACAACAAGGTGATGGATGGAATACTTCAACTAATCTGAGCCACTTGCAATCTCTCAGGGACGCATCACAGTCCCTCACTTTTTTGTCCACTATGGCACCCCTGTTTGCTCCCAGCCATGTGCAAATCAGTCTTGACCCTGCTCCCCAGGGGAGCAGTCCAGCCTGACCTGCCAGGTTAGGCACTCCGTGGACCAGAAACAATCAACCTGGGACCAGTTCTGGAGTACCATACCTCATCAGCCAGACTAGCTTGAATCCAGTGGCACAGTGAGCCTGTGACCCAAGTCTGAGCGTACCTTGAGCACTTTGGTTGACAAATGCAAAAACACCAAAATGATAGATGGAATGCTTAAATTATTCTCAGCCACTGGAAATCGCTCAGGCTGAATCCAAATTAATTTTTGTTTCCTACCGTGCCACCCCAATTTGGTCCCAGCCGTATGAAAATTGGTCTTGACCCTGCTCTTAATGAGAACAGTCCATCCCAAACTACCAGGCTAGGTCCTCCTTGGACTGGAAACAAGCATCCTGGGACTGGTGTTGGGGTATCACCCCTCATCAGCCAGGCTAGCTTGAATCCAGTGCACAGTAAGCCTCGGACCAATGACTGGGTCTAACCAGCACACTTAGGGTGACAAAAACAAAAACAACAAGGTGGTGGATTGAATGCTTGACTTAATCTCAGCCACTGGCAATTGCTTGGGGCAGCATCCCAACCCAATGTATTTTTGCCCACTTTCACCCTAGTTTGTACCAAGGTATATGCTAATCAGTCTTGATCCTGCTCCCATGGGAACAGTCCAGCCCAAACTGCAGTGCTAGGTCTTCCCTGGACCGGAAAATGGCACTGTGGGAACGGTTTTGTGGCACCACCCCTCATCAGCCAGGCTAGCTTCAATTCAGTGACACAGTGAGCCTGCGACCTACTCTGTGCATACCCGGTGCACTTAGGGCAGCAGATGCAAACACAAAAAATGTCAACCCATTGAAAGATGGTTGCTATGCAAATGACTTGATTTGGTGTGAGTGTTATATTTCATTGAGCTTTTGTCACAACTCGGTAGTATAATACGTGTGAGTTGGGAATTATTCAAATTATGCAAGGTGAGCATAATACTTTAGATCAAAATTGTGAATATGGTTGTACGAGACCATGTGGCACTACTGAGATCAAGCTTTCCTTCTTCATTACAAGATGGAGGCCTTGTAACAACCTCTTTTGGCACTTGCACCAATTGTCGGATACTCAAAGGTGTTCTTGATGAGTGCTGTAACATTGTATATAAGAGGGATACTCTTTTGCCTGCACACTTTTTGACTGACTGACATTCGAGGTGCCTGTTACTGACAAAGATTCTGGTAGATACGGTAATGAAATAACTACATTGCTTTTGCGTTCAGCTCTAATAATATTTATAAACACTTTTTTGCAACATGTGTTGGCTTTTCATATAAATGAAATGGATTGGTTGTTTTTGGTGTTTCATACAAGATTGACGTTTGACATTATTTTGCTGTGTAACTATATTTATTTTTTCTTCTTCTTTTTCCTTCAGTCCGATATTAGTGATCAGCAGGACCCCATGTGTATAGGTATATGGATGTTAAGACTATCTAAATGAGAAACCCTTGCGATGTCATAGGTTGTGTAAGTTATTAGTTGTTTGTGGTATTGCTTCTTATACTAGGTGTAAGTGGTCATAATGAAAAATAGAAAGCGGGTATACATGGGTGTTGGTGCTGATGTGCCTTTATAGTTTTTGGTTTGATGCTGGTAACCCTTATAATGCTAACCTTCATCCCCCCGTGCTGAGCCCCTTATTTTTGGTAGCTTGTTCTTAGGCATCCATAACTTTTTGTGCATGTAAGCTATCTATGCCTAATTTGTGTCTTATTTTTTACAAAATCCTGGGTGTTATAAAGGTGCACAGGGTTTGTGAATTTCCCTGGAGGGGACTGAAAAAAATAGGCAAAATTTAGGAACATTTTGAGGTTTTTTAAAAAGAATAGTGAAAAAGTGTTCCAGATAAAAGTGTCTGTTTTTTCCCTGAAAATGTCATCCAGAAACAGTTTGCTGTACTAAAGTCACCATCTTCCTAGCTATCAGGAGCATTTTTTTAAGAGGAAGCTTATTTTCCCTATTTTTTGTGCTCTCGACCTACTTCCAGTTTATGGTGAGAAATGAGGGTGAAACCCATGGGAGAGCCAGAAAAGCTGTAGATTTCAGAAAAGTAAACACATTCCTGAGTTAGCAAGGGGCCATATGTTTAGATCCCTCAAGGTTTTCCCAAGGTAAATAACTGTTGAAAAAAATAAATAATAAAAATGACTAGGAAACAATGGTGATTTGTGACAACATTTTCATCTGTAATCTTTTGCTACAATGGTGATTGACACTCTTTTTCCAATATGTGTAGCTCTAAATTTTGGACCCTAGCTCAGCCAGCACCTAGAGAAACCTAATCAACCTGTACATTTGTAAAATGAGACACCTGGTGGTATCCAGGGTGGGCTGACTTGTGTGGCTCTTGCCACGTGTTTTAGCCAGAATCCCCAGCAAGCCTCAAGCATTGACACTTCTGTGATGGAAAGTTCTGGAATATGTGTGAAGCCACAAAATTCCTTCCAACCAACACTCCCCCAAGTCTCCTGATAAAAATGGTACCTCACTTGTGTGGGTAGGCCTAGTGTCTTCAACAGGAAACATTCCAAATGTAACATGGACGCAGCACATTTTTCCACTGAAAACCGACCCTATTTTTCCAATGGGGGTAGCTCTAGATTTTGGACTCTAGCTCAGCCGGCACCTAGGAAAACCTAACCAACCTGTTATTTTTTTTTAAACGAGAAACCTAGAGTGATCCAGGCTGTTGTGACGTGTGTATCCCATTAGTTTTTTTTTTACCCACAATGCCCTGCAAGTCTGAAATCACACATTGGATTTCTGTGATGGAAACTTCAGGAATCTACAGGAATACACACAATTCCTACCACCCAGCACTGCCTCACCTGTGCTGATAAAACTGCTGCCCCACTTGTGTGGCTGGGCCTAGTGGAGGTTTGCAGGGCATTGTGGGTAAGAATATGAGGTAGGGTGTACGTGAAGCACACCACCCCAGAAGTCTACTTTTCAGAAGAGTCTGGGCCTGCTAGGTTTTTCTAGGTGGCAGCCTACCTAAGCCCAAAAAGTGCTGCTGTTCACAATTGTAAGTCCAACTATATTGGGATTTAGCCAAACTCTACAGCCCATATGTAAAATCAACACCGAAAAGAGTCAAATGTCCTGCCTTTGGAATGAGATGCTTGAGTCCGCAGGAGGAGCAGAAAGACTGTTATCCCCTTCAGTTGGCATATGGGCAAAACAATGTCCATGGAGGTGGGTGCCCACACGTGTCATTTTTTTCAATTCCCTGGTATCTAGTGGGCTGTCTGACACCCCTGAGGTGAATTGAAAGTAATTACACATCTGCCCCCTTGGTAGGCAGAAATACTTTGTCCCAACTTATTTGGGGTTGGACCATGGCCATGCCCCAACCCTCTATTTTAAAAAATATATATATTTTACTGGTGTCTAGAGGGCTTTCTGCTCCCCCCATGGGGCAGAATGGGGGAAATAATCCACATCTGTCCCCCAGGGGGGCAGAAAGACTGTGCCCATTTTTGGGGAGGTACGGGCATTACCATGCCCATACTAGGCAGCCCCACCCCTACACTTATAAAAAAATAGTCCCTGGTGCCTAGTGGACTTTCTGTCCCCCTGGGGGTGGGGCAAATCAGGGGCTATTTCCCACATCTGACCCCCAAGGGGGACATAAACACTGCCCATTTTTTGGAGGGTTGTGGGCATTGCCAAGCCCATACTGGACAGCCCCCACCTTTACACTTATAAAAATATAGTCCCTGGTGCCAAATGGGCTTTCTGAACCCTCATCGGGAGCAGATCAGGGACAATTACCCCATCTGCCCCCAAAGGGGCAGAAAGACCGTGACCTTTTTTGGGGGGGAAGGAAGCATTGACATGCCCATACTGGGCATCCCTCTTCTCTACAGTAAGAAAAAAATAGTTCCTCTTGCCTAGTGGGCTTTCTGCCCTCCAGGGGGCAGAATGGGAGTTATTTCCCCTATTTGCCCCCCATTGGGGGCAGAAAGACTATGCCCATTTTTTGGGGGGGTGGAGACATTGACATGCCCATAGTGGGCAGCTCCAACTCCTATAATTAAAAATATCTATATTCCTTTGTGCCTACTGTGCTTTCTACTGTCCCTAGGGGTCTAATCGGGGGCTACTCCACCATTTGCCCCCCCAGGGAGGCAGAAAGACTGTACCCAATTTTGAGGGGTTGGGGACATTGACATGCCCATAGCAGACAGCCCCTATACCTATTCTAAAAATATATATATACATTCCCTGGTGCCTTGTGCATTTTCTGCCCGGTGGGGAGTAGAAGGATGGTATATAGCCAAAAAAAGGGGGAACAAAAGCCATTGCCCAAGGTGCCACTCCCCCTTCCCAGGTGTTTAGTGGGTGGACCCCTGCTTGGGGATCACCCTCCTGTGGTGATCCGCAAGCAGGGATCCACTAAGGAAGGATCCCACTGGAAAGGGGAAATTCTCCCCTTTCCAATGATACCTCTCTTGTTTGCCTAGGTGCTCAGGGGGGCTGAGATAGTCCCTGAGCACCTAGGCAGTGAAAGTGAAATCAGCAGATCAGCTCATTTCACTTTCGGCGCAGTCCGACACACACAAGTAGTTAGTGAGTGTGGATTATATATTTATTTGTTTTGAACATTTTTTTAGTTTTTCTTGCTACTTATGAGTGTGTGGTATTGCTGGAAATGTATTATTTATGATATAGGGTATATAGATGCCTGCACAAATGCATATGCACATTGTGTTATATTTGATCTATTAGGTGTCGCTCCATGATGCTTAATAAATCTTTGGCACTTGGATAATATGTTATGAAATATGGAATCAGATTCTGAGACGTTATAACCTGAATTCCTGTGATTATGAACTTAGTCCATGCTGGGATGCCTATATCATCTGTTATATTGAATTGTGGACAAGAACACAAAACGGTATGTACGAGTGATTCTAATGAGGTCACCATTCACATCACATGTGGATGATTGGTACAAGTATATATGCGGGTGTTTTTCACCTCTTTCTCTTTTTCGCTAGAGATGTTAAGCAATTTTTAATACAAGTACACTTTGTGACTTTGATAGGATGTCACTGTATGTACAGAGCTGTTTTTATATTGTTTGCATTTGGGTTTGTAGTTGTATAAAACAATTATATGTTTGTATGTATCATATTACATCCCTTAGGAAGTTCGATGTTGGAAATGCATTGGCTGAGGCTGTGATTCTGCTAATCTATGTGTAATCAAGAACTTTTGGAAAAGAAAAAAAAAAGATGATACAAGAAAATATTTGAATCAAATTGTTTTTGGACAAATTAAACTTGGATGCACCTTGATGTTTGAAAACTAATGTACTAGATTGGCTGTGCACAATTCTCACTGTTTGAGAGTGTTTGTTTAGATACTACCGGTAAATCACCATGATTAAGGCCGACATCTGGGCCCGAAATGGAGATCCTCACCTCCTGGTAACCCTGCACCAAATAATAGAATACTAATGATAAGGCCCTTCCTTAGTCTTGATCTCTGCCCAGGTTATTAAGAGGTGTTGTGAGGAAACTTTTTTTGAACAATTACATTGAAAACTCCGCTGAGGCTCAAATAAAAGTCTTTAATTTTTGCCTCATCTTATTGTGCCGCTGGAATTCCTTTACTGAAGTAGTGGAATTGTATTGTTATATTCAAAGTGGTTGACTGTAGCTAATACAAACTTTCATGCTTATTTTATTTCAGTTTTTTAAATACAACTGCTTCACCAAAATATTATGTTACTGTGTTTTGCCTTATTAGGTAAAGCAATTCCTCTTCTCTTTAAAATGCAATAAAGGATATCTTCAATTTAAGCGAAACAATGCAAAAAGAAAGGGTTCCTGAGAGGAATATGAATGGGAAGAGGATTTGGATACTGTGAAGAATTTCCTGTGCATACTCTCCATTTAAGATGACCATTGTCTGGAAGCACATTCCATATATACATTTGCATCATTAGCCACAATTCCAAACTCCAGAAATTTAAAAGCCCTACCAAGATGTAGATGGTCCCATAGGTTTAAAGCTAGTACTACAAACCCTTCTTCACCCACTTAGAACTGAAGGAACCATGTGATTACTCCATATGCCAATAGAAGCGAATACCATCAACTCCCCAGATCTTCATAAACCAGGAAAACAAATTATTTTGTGCAGTGTGTAAATGCCTCCTGATTGTAGGGATATGAGGCACACTGTTCTTTTCTATGAGTAAAAGAATTGTATAACTCAGGCACTCTTTGCGATTTCACCGAAGTTAGTGTTAACTTTTTTGAGGAAAGTAAATTCAGGGGACGGGATGCAGTCTTTATGATGCAGTCTTCAGTACGCATGGTTTTATCACGTAGGAAAGTACCGTATAAGTAAGTACTACACAGGTCCCTTTTTGGTACTTTACCTCATGATACTTTATTGCTCAGGTAAGTATATATTTATATATTCTAATAATAAGGATTAAGGGATCAGTAAGGGTTCAGATTTGAATGGACAAGGGAGAGTATCAGTTTGAGGAGGGAGGTATTTTGCCTTTCTCTCTGGTAAACAGGTATGTTGGTCTTGAGGTGAGACCATTTCAAGGTGGCATACACGTTTTTTCTGACAGGGATGCATGGTGTAATGACAGCGTTTCAGCATTTAGACAGATTTAGACTGATTGGCGGTTGACGTCTGTGTCAAGATGTGACAGAGTTTGCCAATGTGAATTTGTGAAAGAAGTGCCTCGATGCCTTAAGCACATAACGATCCAATATGTGTTTTCTTCACTTTTCAGTTTTCCCATTGCACATAAATTGTGCACACTCAACATTGATACACATGGGACATTGTGTCAGGTATATGTTCAAGGCCACCTTTTGATGAGAGCAGTTTTTAGGGGATATTTGTGTCTTGAATTTCCCTCCACCGGGTTGTAAAGACTATGGTAGTCCTCTTTTGAGCACTTAGTGAACGGCGATCACTTCTAGGCAAGGAGTTTGGCTGGAGCCTCAGATCATTTTGGAAATGTTGACATGGTTTTACGGTTGTTTGAGATAAAGGGCTAAACTATTTAGGGCCTCATTTATGAAAAGTTAGCGTCACTTTTCTGTCATTTTTCGTCGGTTTATAACAGTTGATTAGACCGTCTCACATATCTCAATTTGATTAAGATAACCAAACAAATTAGATCCAAAAGAATAACACATACTATTAATACCAAGACTGATAATAATGGCAAAGTAAACATTAGTTCAGCATTCAAATGACCTCAAGATATGTCATGAGCATTTCAAATTAGTTCCCCACTAACCACAAATTAGTATCAACACTTTGGGCTACATGTTAAAAGAATTTGGTAACACAAATGTAGAAAAACTCTTTTACCTCAGTTAATAATAAAAAAATATTTGTGCTTCTAGGGTAATAAGGCACCTGACCACTTGCACCAGCTTTGATCTTCAATACTTTTGTGGCTCTTACCTACTGTGTATACTCCCTGGAGGTGCGGCATCTGTCACCCTTACTACCCCTTTACTCTTGCCTTAGGCCTGGCTCTGTCCTATTATGGTGAGCTGCACTCTGGGTCACATTACCTTACTAGTACTTGGGTTGGCCTTGTGTTGTCTGTTTGGACATGGCTTTGTTTGATGACAATCGGGACACTTTAACTGCCGAACTATTTGCAAAGAAGCCCACTTCCCTACATACTGTGACTAACTCAACTTCCAAAGAAGGACTCAGACACAAGTTTATTAAACTAGAGAGACTTAAAAAGCAGGAACTGGCGAGATGGTGGGACGTTACCACACTTAAACCTTGCATTTCCTACCTTCCAGCATTCACTTTCTGAAGCATGATGAACCTTAGACACATGCTATTGGTCATTTCACGCTCTACATGTCCACATTCACTATTATCTCGGTTTGGTATCATAAGGTTTGAGTGCATTCCTTATTGATCTTTTTGGTTGCTCTTGCATTATCCTTTTTCACTTAGGTTTTCTCACTTAGGTTTTTCCCACCTGGTGTCCCTATAATATATTTCAATTATCATTGTCTCTTGGTTCTGATCTGCCATGTATACACTACCTTTCCCTCTTTTACTCACTTGGGTTGTACATTTCTGGCTACATAACTTGACTTTGCTTTTATTTTAATCTTGTTAGTTGATATTGCATATACAGTGTTCAGTTATGAACAAAATGATACACGAGCATTTTTATATGTCTGTTTTGCAGCCTTGAAAAAGTCACCTGTGTGCCGAAACACATGTTACTTACACGTTTTTTCTTCAACTATGTCTGCATACCTTAGATACTGATTCATTTATATGATTGTGTTTTACTTCTGTGTGCTGTGGTCCCATATTGCTTATTGTATATTGTGTATTGTCATACACATTTTTGTGCTTCTAGGGTAGTAAGGCATCTGACCACTTGCACCAACTTTGACCTTGAATACTTTTGTGGCTCTTACCTACTTTGTATACTCCCTGGAGGTGCGGCATCCTTCACCCTTACTACCCCTTTAATAAAAAAATATTATTAATATGCAGCAATTAAATCATAAGTTGCAGCTGGTACCTGAAAAGCAAGAAAGACACACATTACATGGACATACTTTACCAATAATAGAAGTAAAAGCAGCAAGCAGTTTCCTTCAGCTAGGGGACACCATCAATTGTGTCATCAGAAGATTTGGGCCTAAAAACAGCTAAACCCACTCAGCCAATGAGACTCGAACCCTCGGGCACCTAACTCTCAAGCCTCTGATATGGAATCCCTGGTCATCTTCCTGCCCCACAAGAATGCTACCCGAGTTGTTATACTAAATCCTAAAAAGCTTATGATTGGTCAATCTATGGGTTGGTTACGTTTCAGCCAACCAACAACTAAATTGACAACCTAAAATACAACAAATCTACACTATCTAGAACATTTTCTTCAATAATAACGTTTCCTCCTCTGTCTCGTCTGTAGCTCCATTGTTTTATCACCTCCCAAAACGCCTCTTCTCAGGAAGAAACATTTACTGTATCCGTATCCGCTTCACTGCCATCCTCGAGGAAAGACCAAGTATTAGTAACATTCTCAAACAATAGGATATGCAACTTATACAATGCTCGGTTAAAACATGACCTTGTAAGACATAATGCAGCAACCCACTAAGGGTAGCTGTGGACACATCTACTAAAATTTTGAAAATACTTTTATGAATGCTTTGAATTATAGAAAATAATCACAACCTTTAGTTCGAGTTTTGCTCAGTTAGGAACATTTCAAAAGTCACCCTTTTACACATTAATTCATTACACATTTTAGTTACACAAAATCATTAAAAATCATATTAGAAAATTCACACTCTCACAATCCCTCCTCTGATGACTATTGTCATCACAATAATCTGTAAAAAATTCATTTATTTTCATCAATTTCAAAATTTTATCTCATTTACCTTTGCATTATTTCTCTTTCTTCTTTTCTTTTTGCATTATTTCTCTTTCTTCTTTTCTTTTCTCTGTAGAATGTATTCATTTGAATCTCAAAATTTCTTCTATTCTTTTCCAATTTCCATCTCTTAAAACATTTTATCATTTTATATTTTCCCCAAATACCAATTAGACAAAATACAATTATTGATACCCATTTTGCTATTGTCCAAATAATATTTCTCTCCATAATGCTAAACCAATTTCCCACAGCTTTAATCCCTTTGCCAGCTTTGTCCCAAACTGTAGTTTCTGTTAGTTCTTTCAAAACTTCACTATCAGCATTGGTTACATTTGTAATCAGCTCTTTAACTTTACCTGAATTATCAGGTATAAAGGAACAACAGTGATTTGAACCAAGTAATATACAAACTCCGCCCTCTTTCGCAAAAAAAAGGATGTCTAACGCAAGGCGGTTCTGAAGTGCAATAGCTCTTGTAGCAGCCAATTCTGTGTATAGAAGAATGATAGCTTCAGAATATCTTGTCAACATGTTATCTACTATTGTGGACAACTTCTGTATTTTGATTGAGGTTAGGACTACTCCCACTGAAGAAATTACAGCCCCAAAAATTTCTCCCACAATGCTAGAAATTGATTGTTTCTTGTGTCTCATTTGAAATTTCATCATTTCAGGAATCTTACTTAAGTCTTCCAACTGATAGATTTTTGGAAATACTATTCCCAAATAACATGTTCCATACCATCCTCTAGGAAGATGATAATATGCATTTCTCCCACAAATATAATAAATCCCAGATACTTGGGGGTCCTGTTCATTCATCATAAAATCCCACTTACTCCTGAACATAAAAACATGTCTACATTTACTCTTTCCAATATATACTCTATCATTCTTACTCCAAGGTCTATATATACAAAGTCTTCCTACATGCTCAGCATCTATCGTTAGTTTTCCTTGTTTAGTAATGTCATTATAAGTCTAATCTATTCCAGTCTTTCTACTTATAATTCCCTTATCTGTCTTTGCCTTTATTTCTCTTCTTCTATGTTCCGTGTTATCTGAGAACTTCTTTTCTACCGGTGTTAGTAAACAGGTCAAGTTATTCCTATGAACAAAAGCTGTGCCAAAAGTTAAAGTAGGCTCAAAGACATCTCTCATAATTACTATGTTTGTTTCTTTGGCTATTTTATTTGAATAACCTATGACAGGTACAAATGCAAATACCATGTCATAGTTTGAAAAAAATACTGAACCTATTCTTGATTATAGAAATGCGTTAGCAAACGACTACAACTTACAGTGTAAGTGACAGGTAGGCTATGATAAGTAGTTCCTTCTTCCACTGAAGTCTGAAGTCGTGTGCATACATAACAATCTTTTGCATCCATCACCTCAACATACTCATGCAATAAGAGATAGAAATCATTAGAAGAAAGCTCTTTCTCTTAGTGTAAGTATTTGACATCTATTATAGATTTATCTTTCCTTAGTGACTTATAAGTCAAATCTAAAGAACTATCAATTTTCGTAGTCTGGTTGGCTTGATCCATCTCTTAACCAGACAATCCTACAAGCAACAATAAAACATACTAACACACTCACTATCGCCAATCCAGTACTAAACACTTTACAACAACTAATCCTACTGTTTTGGTTAAATGAGTTACTCATATTTAAAAAAACAAAAAATTCAAAAAAATAAAAACATTTTTAACAAACACTTTAAAAATCCCTCCTATTCTTTTTTCTTTTCAATAATTTGTTCACTCTTGGACAGTCTCTTTGTCAATTTCAGTATAGCAGCTTGTCTGAACCAGTTATTTATTTGTCTAATCCAGTAAGTATTATTATTTGTCTCTTCAGTATGAACTTTTAAGCTCTACTTTTCATTTTCTTTTCCCAAGTCTCTTTCTTGTATTCTTCACATTCCAAAGCAAAAATTGTCACTTTCTCTGTCCAAACAATAACTCAAAAATTCTTCCTGCCAGTCATTTGTATTTAAATACACCCATTCTGCTTGCAACTCTTTTCCTTTTCGGTCTCCTACCACTTTCACTTTCTTCTCCACTAGTGTGTTCTCCTTCATTCAATTATTTTTCCTCTTGAATCGGTGGAATTACATCAACCCTTCCACTTTTCGAACCTTTCTCTGGCCAATTATCTCCTTTCAATGGCTTTCTCGTCAGCAACCTTCTCAATATTGAGTCTTCACTTGCCTTTGGACCTTTTTCTTCTGACGTTCTTGCAACTGGTTCAGGAAGAGTATAATCCACTTGGGTGGGAATATCATCAATTCATTTCCCAATGGGGTCTGTCCTTTCTTCAGTTTGGTGTGTCAAACCACCTGCTTCTGAGGTCTCCCTCCTCTGAGCAGATCTTTCTTCTGGTGATTCTTGTGTTTCAACCTCATTCGAGGACACCCTCCTCAGATCGAAATCAGTCTTATCTTTTTCTTCTTGAACTGATTCTTCTACTTCTTTTGCAGCTTGCTCAAATTCTTCAGTATCCTTCTCTTTTTTCGTCTATTATAGGAGTAGGCACATCTCTGACATTTTCAACATTTTGCTCACCTTCTTTCTCTTTGTTCCCAATGTTCTCAATTGTTGGTAATCTCAACAGTTCTTCTTCTCTTTCTGTTGGAGCATGCACTTTTCTCGTATGGCTCGCATGCACCCAATTCGGCAAACCAGCACACTTCACAGCTGTCGTCGTAGTGAGCACAATCTGATAAGGTCCCTTCTTCTGTGCTTCCATATAAGCACCCACTCTTCAGCTCTCAAACTGTGACCTTGACCTTGCGTTCGTTGTACTGTTGCAACTTCCACCTAATGAGAGAAAGACCGAACTACATCAACCAGGCTTTTTCAGTTATCTAGCACAATATCATCTGTAATATTCACAAGTGCATTTGCAAGTATTGCTGGCAATCTCATTGCTCTCTCCATCACAATCTCATGTGGAGACAACCCAGTTTTCTTATCAGGAGTGCTTCTCATTGACATTAGTACCAGTGGTAAAGCATCTGGCCATTTTAAATTTGTTGATGCACACACTTTGACCAATCATGATTTTAATGTCCCATTCATTTGCTCTACAAGACCTGAAGCTTCTGGGCGATAACTACAATGTAGTGTCTGCTGAATATTTAATGCAGAAGAAAATAACTTTATCACCTCATTATTGAAGTGTGTTCCCCTGTCAGATTCAATGGAAACTGGAAAACTAAAACTTGGAATTAGTTCTCGCAAAAGCAATTTAGCTACTGTAAGACTATCATTTCGACTTGTTGGGTACGCCTCAATCCAGTGACTGCAAATGCACACAATCACCAACACAGATTTCAAACCAGCACATGCAGGCATTTCAATGAAATCCATTTGCATTTTACTGAATGGACCTACCGCCATACCTATGTGTCCCATGTTGACAATTGTTCCTTTGCCGACATTCATTTGTTGGCAAACTATATACCTATGGCATACCAGCTCCGCCACTTGTCTAAATTTTGGATTGCACCAGACCTGTTTAAAACTCCTGATCATTGCATCTCTTCCTATATGCGTTTGACCATGGTAGTATTTAGTCAAATGTGTCAACAAGCTGTTTGGCAAGACTACTTTTCCCTCTACTATTACCCGAATTTCATCTTCTCTTTTTATGCAACAATGTCTTATCCAATCCCTATGCTCCTCTTCTGGAACATTTTTCTGTATGGTTTTCAGCTCATCTAATGTCTCAACTATTTGCATTGTGAAATTTGCATATAACTCATCATTTTCAGACATCAATTCCCAATTTCCTTTGAATGAAATCCCATTCAGAGCACAAACTTTTGCATCCTGGTCTGCATATGCATTTTCAATGTTACATAATCCTGTCCTCTCTGTTGTGCACTGCATTTCACCACAGCAATTTTCTCAGGCTTCTTTACAGCTTGTAACAAATCATGTATCCTTTCCCCATTTCTCCCAGGTGAACCTGAAGAAGTCAGAAACCCTCTTTGTGACCAGATGTACCCAAAATCGTGTACAATACCAAATCCATATTGACTATCAGTATAGATCGTTACTTTCATCTGGTCCAATCGTAGGCATGCTCTAGTAAGAGCCACCAATTCTGCGACTTGTGCAGAGATTACTCCTTTAAGCCAGGAAGCTTCTAGCATGCCAGTGACTGTACACACTGCATATCCTGCTCTTAAGACACCCCTGTAGTCTCTTAAGCAAGAACCATCGATAAAGAGAATTTGATTGTTGTCTTCCAAACAAGTGTCTTTAATGTCATCTCTTGGTTTGGTGCATAGTTCTGTCACATCCAAACAATCATGTTCAACATCATCTATCCTATTAAGATCTTCCCCTTCATTTGGCAATAGTGTTTCCAGGTTGAGTACTGTTCACCTTTTGATTGTTACATTTGGTGCTCCAAGAATCACTGTCTCATATTGTGTCAATCTTGCATTTGTTAGGTATTTTGTTTTTGAGCTAGTCAATAGAATTTCTATTGAATGAGGTATCATCACTGTCAGAGGATAACCCATCACAATGTTTTCACTTTGAGTTAGACTCTGCTCAACTGCTGGAACCGCTCTTCAGCATCCGGGTAAGGCTACTGCAGCATTATACAAAGTAGCTGAAAAATATGCTACTGGACGATTGACACCACCATGTGTTTGTGTCAAGACAGAAAAAGAACATCCATCTCTCCCATGACAAAACAATAAGAAAGGTTTTGTGTAATCCGGCATACCTAAAGCTGGTGCTTGACACAAACTCTCTCTCAATTCAGAAAATGCTCTAATACATTCCTCATCCATCATTATGGCATCTGAAACATCCTTATGTGTCAGCCTCTGCAGTAGCTTTGAAATGGCTGAAAAATTTGGAATCCACTGTCGACAATATCCTACCATTCCCAAAAACATCCTCAACTCTTTTTGTGAACTTAGTAGTTTCATTTTCATTATTGCCGCTACTCTTTTTCTTGAAATTCTCCTCAACCCTTTCTCAATCAAATGTCCCAAATATTTCACCTCTTGCTGACAGTACTGCAATTTAGCAGGAGATACTTTATGGCCATTGTCTCCCAGAAAATTCAACAATGCAATTGTATCCTCTCTACAACCTTCCTTTGTCTTTGATGCAATCAACAAATCATCAATGTACTGTACTAATGTCAATTGGTAATGCATTACCAATGACTCCAGGTTCTTTTTCAAATTCTGCTTTGAAACCAATGGTGATTCTGAAAGATCTTGAGGAATTTTATACCAACAATAGACTCTGGTCAGAAATTTGAAACAAAAGAGATATCTTCTGTCCTCATGTAGAGGTACTGAAAATAAAGCTTTGCACAAATCAGTGACTGTGAACCATTCTGCATCACATGGAATCTGAAACATTATCACTGTTGGATTTGGCACAACTGGGCAACACTTCACCACAGTGTCATTTATTTTCCTTAAGTCCTGAACAAGACTAATTTTTCCATTCAGCTTTTTCAAACCCATTATTGGTGAATTACATGGACTGCTCATCACTTCTTTCAAAACCCCCTGCTCCAGGAATTGTTCTATCAAAGGTCTTATCCCTTCAATTACCTCATTCGTCATTGGGTATTGTGCAGTCTGTGGAAACATTATATTCTCTTTCACTGCCACTTTGAACCCTTCAACTCCGTTAATCAAACCAATGTCCTTACCATAAAGGTCCCAAACTTTTGATTCAACTCTTTACTGCAAATCAATCGGTATATCTTTCTTTTCAAAGATTGGAAAGAAATTAATTAAGTCTTCCGAATTGTAATATTCATTTGCCTGCTCGTTGTCATCTGCCTGATCATCATCAACATTCAGCAAAGCTAATTCACAAGACATTGTTCTTCTCCCAACATCAACTGACAAGTTTTTCTCTTCATCACTGTTTGTCTCAATTTTAATTCCCTTTCATTGAACACAAAATCAAACAATTTATCTTGCATAGTAAGTATTTTCCCAAATATGATACTGGACTAGAATCGCAAAAACAACAAAGCTATGGTAATAACTAAAATTACCAATTTTCACAAGAACTGCTTCTGTAAGGGTGTTGACCAAATGTTTATTTGCAACTCCTACTATCTGTATTGTCCTTTCTGAAACTGGTATGTCTAGAACTTCTATTGTTCTTACTGTTGAGTGTGTCGATCCTGTGTCAACCAGAAAATTAACCCCATGTACTTCACCATTAACATAGGGACATTTCTGATCCACTTCTAATGATGCGGCCATCATATATTCCTACTCATCTGAACTATCCAATGGCCATTCAGCTTTTATTTCATTCTCACTGTGTAAAGGAAATTGTTCAGCTGTTTTGACACTTTTGTTTTTACTCTGATTTGTGACCACTTGTGAAAGCATTACTTGTTGCTGCTTCATTTGGCTCTGTATAATTTGAACATGTCTCAGCATGTGCATTTGCTGTAGAGGCACCATCTGCACCTGTTACTGCATTTGTTGTATTTGTGGCATTTGTACCTGTTGTACCTGAGGTTGTGCATTCTGCATCTGTTGCATTGGCTGTAAAGGCTGAAAACCTTGCATATTATACACATTGTTCTGGAAATTTTGATTTTGAGCTCCAATTCTAGGTCCTCTCATGCCCTGAAATGAATTGACACCAGTTGTCTGCTGTACTATTCCTCCCTGATTTAGCATTGGGCACTGTCCAATGTCCAATCAATCCACAAATATGACAAGGTAACACCTTTCACCTTTGCTGCTCATTGAGCATCACCACTGAACTCTAATCCACATTTCTATTAACTATCAGAATCATCATTCCACCTCGACCACTGCCTCGCCCTTGACTGGGAAACAAAACATTTCCCTGTGCCAGTTGTTGAAAATTTCCTTGAAATCCTGTCTGTGCAGCCTTAATCTAAATTATTATCACTTTCTCTTTCAGTTTTTTCTGCTTCAACTCAATTTCATCACTACAGTATTTAGCATACTGCAACAATTTATCAATCGGCTTTGCTTGCCAGCAAATTAAATGATTCTTAATCATTTGACTTACTTCTGGTTTCAACCCTTCAACAAATCTGAACACCAAATGATTCATGCTCTCTTTCTGAATTGTATCTCCACCACTGAATTGTTTGAACGCCTTCAGCAATCTTTATAATATGCATGAACTGATTCCTTTCCTTCCTGTGATGTTCTATCCATGCACTGCCGATCAACATTTTTCAGCAAAATTCTTGTTTTCAGAAACTCAATGACTTTATAATAATGTTTCATTAGTTCAGGAGATGGCACAACTGTTTTAAAATCTCTTTGCGGTTCACCTGTCAGTCAATCAACACTCCTCTTGCATTCAATCCACAAATCTGCTGGGACAACAATGTCAAAAAGTGTATTCAAGTCTTCCCATAGACACTTTGAAAGTTTCACAAACTTATCTGGCTGCTGGTACCACTTCATCGGTTTCTTTCTCAGCCTTGGGTGCTCATTTGTGAAACTTATGATATCACTCCTATTCCAAGGTACATGTATAAAATTCCCTCCTGGTGTTTCTCTCATTGGCAGCATTTTCACTGCTTCTCCTGCCTGTGTCACATCATCTTTCTTTGGTCTTTCTCTTTTCTTGTCCCATCTGCTTTCCCATTTGTCTGATACTCTCTAAACCTGTACTTTCTCAAGTAATTCTCTACGATGTGTTCTCATTCCTGCAGATCTTATGTGAATAAAATCTTCTACCTCCAAGTTTAATCTGTAACTTCTTTTCAGAGTCTTCATTTTTAACAGATCTGTGTCATTTTCATCTGCTACTTCTTGTAACTGCTGATATACTCTGTCTGCTCCCTTTATAATTATTTTACATAGATATCTCAGTTGAGCTTCATGTATAGGACTCAAGTCTGTTCACCCCTATTTTTCCTCCTAAGAGTTCACTCCCTTCCATGCTCAGTCTCAATCTGTTTATCATTTCTTCCTCTTTATATTTTCTCTCTTGTGGTTTTGAATTGTTAAAATCTTCCAGCCACTTTGTTATTTCTTGTGCAGACAAACCTTTCAATGAAACCCCGTTAGCTTGGGCATCTGCATCCCGCTATCGTCCTGAAGTCGCACATTTTTGTAGAAACATTGTTCTCTGTCCCTTATTATTACAAAATATCATTCCAGAATTCTCAACAGGTGACAAATCTATTAAAGAATTTGTCTCATTCAAACTTGGTCCTTGTTTATTCTGCACATTTATTAATGAACTCACTCCACTATTATCTAAGCGACCATAAAATGGAGTTGCCGGACCCATTGTAATAGGTTCAGTAATTGCATTTGGATTAACCAAAGATCCAACCCTCTGCATCTATCTGCACTCATGCTCTGCATCTGCGGAATCTGTATTTCAACAGGCTCTCTTAAATTCATCCCTTGCTGACCTTGTGACAACACTAAATTAGTAGTTGTCCTCACAATCTGGAATGTTCATTTTGAACTGTTGTCTGTTACTCAATGAGTCATTAAAACTGCTCTGCATCTGAACCTTCTCATTGTACAGGATACTCTTCGCCAATTCTGAAATCAATGGTGCAGTAGGAATTGAGTTGATCCCATTCGATCAATTATCATTCTGCTGAGTCACATTTGGTGGAGGATAGGTCTCTAAAATCTGAGAAATGATCTTGTCTTCCTTCATTTCATCATCATCATTAAACATGCTGGCGGACAAACCTCTCCTTTGATTGCTGGAGTATACTCATCACCCCTTAGCGTGCTTCTCAAAGCTTTGAAAAACTTAATTTTCGACTGAATTTATTCAAACCTGATGTCCACAACTAAAATTATTAATACACTCATTTAAACTAAGCAAGTACAAACAATAAACAAGAGTAAAGAAAGAACAACCAATCATGAAAAGTGACTACAATCCCACAATTCTCTTCAACCCTCTAACCTTCCAATCGCGTTACTCTATTGTTGGACTGATTGATGAATCTGTGAGTGACTCCTTTCACCAATCAACCAACCTCAGCGCAGCACTAACTACGTCACACTAACACATTCACCCCTCCTCAGCACATTAACTGAGACGCTGACAAAGTCTGTCGTACCAATCTTTCACAACCCACACACAAAATCAACACAATATTAATTCGCGAGCTAACTTAAACCAAAAATAAGAAAACTAATTTGCTTATTTACTACAGGTAGGGTAATACAATCGCTTCAGAATCTTCCAAAGTAACCTTCAGCTTTTGCCTACTCTTTTTCACAGTTCCCTCAATCGTGAGTAAAATTCCACCCGCAAACTTCACTTCTCCACTGTTCCTTGGATTATTGTCTAGTGCACTTAGTACTCAGCAAGTCTTCAGTATGATTTAATTCACACCAGTTTCTCACAAACTTGACTTATCAAATCACAACGGATCGGTCTATTAAATGAACGAATTACAACATATACCAAGTGTCTCTCTACACTTATCAATATACTCCGGAGTCCCAGACCTCTCTCCTTAGGTCTGTCATTAACAACCACGTGTATTATGTTTCCTGTATCAAGCACCACACTCAAATGAAGAACGCCTCTTCCCTACTCTTATGCCTATATAAGTACGCCCACTCCATCTAATTAATTACTTTGAGTATCTCTACTCCTCTAGACTCATATTCACCACAATCATCTGCAAATTAGCTAAAGCTGTGGAAGCGCAAAATTTACTTCACTCAATTCAGCCAAACACCGCTAAGAACATACCCTTGAACCTAGGGGCTCTCCAAGAACCGGAGAAAGTCACTTAAGGCAACTAGTAACTCATCTTGCTAAATCCATATAATATTTTAGAAAAGAAAACTCAACAAACCCAACAATTATATTTTCACCCAAACCTCACAACCTCATTATGACATCATCAAAACAATGACGTAACCGTAATCTGCTACCAAAAACTGCTGCAACCCCACAGAATCCTAGCTATTATTTACACTGAATAGTTGATTCTGTGCTAGAGGACGATGGATCGAAGCGACATAGGTTTGAAGGGATGTCATCAATGAGTAATGTGAGCATCAACAAAAATCAACACAATCCATGATATTAAACCTCACTCAATAACCATACCAGTTTATTAAGAAGAATTATAAAATGCATTTCCCTAAATTAACAATGCTAAGGTCACGAAAATAACTCTCAAACACAAATGGTAAACGTATAGGATCAATAACGGTTGATTAGAACGTCTTATATATCTCAATTTGATTAAGACAACCAAACAAATTATCTCCAAAAGAATCACATTTATTAATTATACCAAAACTGGTAATAATGGCAAAGTATACATTAGTACAGCATTCAAATGATCTTAATATATGTCATGAGCATTTCAAATTAGTTCCCTCACTAACCACAAATTAGCATCAACATATTGGGCTACATGTGAAAAGAATTTAGTAACACAAATTCAGAAAAACACTTTTAACTCTGTTAATAATAAAAAAATATTATTAAAATGCAGCAATTGAAACATGAGTTGCAGATGGTACCTGAAAAGCAAAAGAGCCACGCATTACATTACAAAGTCATACTTTACCAATAATAGAAGTAGAAGCAGCAAGCAGTTTGCTTCAGCTAGGGCAGTGGTTCCCAACCTTTTGATTTCTGTGGACCCCCACTTTAACATTAATGGAACCCAGGGACCCCCACTGAATCATCATTGGAATCCCCCGCCTGAGTCATTGCTGGAAGCGGGGACCTAATTTGTCAATATTTGTTAATATTTTTAAATTTTCTAGGATCTCGCGGACCACCTGAGAAGGCTTCACGGACCTCCAGGGGTCCCCAGACCACAGGTTGGGAACCAGTGAGTTAGGGGACACCATCAATTATGTCATCAGAAGATTTGGGCCTAACAACAGCTAAACCCACTCAGCCAATGAGACTCGAACCCTCAGCATCTAACTCTCAAGTCTCTAATATGGAATCCCTGGTCATCTTCCTGCCCCACAAGAATCCTACCCGAGTTGTTATACTAAATCCTAAAAAGCTTATGATTGGTCAATCTATGGGGTGGTTACGCTTCAGCCAATCAACAACTAAATTGATAACCTAAAATACAATAACTCTACACTAACTAGAACATTTTCTTCAGTAATAACGTTTCCTCTTCTGTCTCGTCTGAAGCTCCATTGTTTTATCGCCTCCCAAAACACCTCTTCTCAGGAAGACACTTTTACTGTATCCACTTCACTTCCATCCTTGAAGAAAGACCAAGTATTAGTAACATTCTCAAACAATAGGACATTCAACTTATACAATGCTCGGTTAAAACATGACCTTGTAAGACATAATGCAGCAACCCACTAGGAGTAGCAGTGGACACATTTACTAAAATGTAAAAAATACTTTTATGAATGCTTTGAATTATAGAAAATAACCACAAGTTTTGCTCAGTTAGGAACAGAAAACGAACTGTGATAACCAATTTTAAAAGTTACCCGTTTTACACATTAATTCATTACACATTTTAGTTACACAAAATCATTAATAAACATATTAGAAAATTCACACTCTCACACCATCAAACTAAATACCGAACAATTCACTATACATCATTATAAAACCAACGTGACCATTAATAACCGTACCAGTTTATTATGAAGTTAAAATATTTATTTCGCCAATATTAACAATGCTAAAGTCACAAATATTTTTCTTGAGTTCAATTGATACATGTAAAGAAACAATAAAGGCTGATTGAATCAACTAATGAAACTAAGCTTAATCAAAGCAGTAAGAATTAATATTTCAGTAGAGACATAGTAATAGAATTTGAACAAGAGAAATTGAATACATTGAATCAATAAACAAAAAGAGTCAATTACCATTCATGAGTAAGAGAGTAACACCTCATTAACCACTAATTAGCATTAACATGTTGGGCTTCATGTAAAAGATCTAGTATCACAAATTTAGAAAACATCTAGCTATTGCGCTATCAAAAATAGGCAGCAGTATTAAACAATAGCAGTTGGTACCTGAAAAGCAAAAGACAAACACATTATACAGATCTATATAATTACCTAGCCTTAAAGTAGTCAGCAATCAGAATATTGCTTCTTCAGGGGGGCAGCAACATCAGCATCAGAGTAGGAACAAGGTAGGGGAGATGGTTTAGAAGCTGGACTATAAGATTACTAAACTATCAGTGCATTAGTCCAGTATTTGAACAGGCATAGTAAACTCTGAAAATAATAAAACACACATGTCAGTAGACTAACTGGCAAAGCATGAAGTGTCAAAGTGACAGATCACACCAAGAGCACGAAGGAAAGTCTCTGGAACCAAGAAAAGTAAGAAGACCGAATTCCCCAAAAGTCTGATTCCCCAACATTAAATTAAACTTGCTAAACTCCTGTGATCGGCTAAAACATAAGGTGAGAAAAATATATCCAACGAGACAGCTATTAGAGATCACAATTATATAAAATGTTAGCTCTGAAATCATCCTTTTGCTGCTGTTCTTCTTTTGTAGTTCAAGTTTATAATAAATGTATCTTGCACACTTCCTTCTCCGGTTGCATCTATGGACCCTTTTGTTTTGGCACCTTCTGAATGCGCTGCTACTGGACAGTAGCTACAAAGATATAAAAACATTTTCCTCCACACCATTTCCTTGAGACAAATACATGAGTTAGAAACATAACTACAAACAAATATGCAAGTTCAATGAATGAAGTCTGTAAGACAATGGACATTAAGTCATACGAGCGGAGTATACTGGAAACATTTAATACCGATAACCTTGCACAGTGACTTTGCTCTGCTTCAAGCCCAGCAGAGGCCAAGAAATATGTGCATTATTTCAGCATTTATTTTAACAGAGAACATGCTCTTAATATTAATACAACATCAGAATACATATGCAGGCTTTTCACTCAATGGCAGCCACTAAGTAGAGCACAATTTTCGTAAACATACATTTCTAATCAAATTATTGCACTATTTAGAACATAAGTTTAATTACATAAAGACAAATACTTACGGCAAAATATCTGCTCTCACACCTACTCTGGGGAAGGCGTAAGGTTTTGGCACTTCCCCAGGTTTACGTGATTAATTAAATCTGTGACAGCATCAAATTCTATGAATGTTGGTGGGAAAATCCACAGCAACGCCAATGGAGCGCCTCCCTGGCCCAGAATAATGCAATACAGTGATTTATGCTACTTTATACTACTCAATATCTATGAGACCATGCAAAGCCACGCAAAGTGGCTTTACATGGATTTATAGATATGGGACCAGATGTATGTGCATTTCATTTTACGAGTTTCTAATTGCGACTTTTTGCGAGTCGCAGTTAGAGACTAGCAAAATGAAATGTACAAATTTGCCTCAGACACATTTAGCGATTCCCAACGGGGTCGCAAGAACTTACCTCATCAATATTCATGAGGTAGGTCACAATTTGGAATCCCATTGGGAATGGCTGCACTCATAGGGATGGTGGCCTGCTGAAGACAGCAGACCACCCAGTCTGTGACTGCTTTTAAATAAAGCAGCTTTTTTAAATGCAGCTCGTTTTCCTTAAAGGAAAGAGGGATGCATTTCAAACAAAAAAATTATACGTTTTCTTTTCATTTTTTCAGAGTAGGCAGCGGTCCATGTGATCACTACCTGCTCTGAAAAAATATTAATGCTTCCAATCACAAAGAGGAAGGGTTCCTTCGGGACTCCTTCCTGTTTGTGAATGGGTTACCACCAACCTGAAGTTGGTGGTGACTGAGAATGTTTTGCACCTGCATTCACAACATTCTTACGTACCAGTGTGATTCGGTATTAGGAAGGAATGTCCTAAATATCCCTTTCCTAATACCCAATCACAAAAGCAAAATGCTTTTTGGCAAATAAGTTACTGAGTCACATTTTGCTTTGATATATCTGGCCCATAGTTGAGAGGCTTGCACCGCTGGAGTGCCAAAAAAAGTGACGCTTCATCAGCGCAAGCCTTTCACAAATAAGCCCCAGAATCTTTTTTTTTCACACGTTCCTTTAATCTTCACAAAAATATCCTTTTTAGACCTCTCATTATATATTCGTTACTGTTGTCTTTTGCAAAAGTACTGATAGGATCTCTTTTTTCTATAATGATTCCTTTCCCAAGCTTTACAAAATAATTTGTGAATTGATCAATTTTACGTTACAGCAGAAACCATTAACACAATAGTACTGTCGCGTTGGCTCTCATTATCCTAAATGAGACTACTGGATTTCTGGGTAGCAGGATCGTTCACGGTGTGGGGGACTGAGTCTGACCCACTTTTAAGGGCCTCTGTCACCCTAAATCCGGTTTTGCTCCGGCTAACTAGCAGTACCTCATCTCTCCCAAGGGGAAGGGATGATTGGGCAGCCGAGCGCATGACATCTTTGGAAGTTCTCAGGGAAGTCGTGGTCACTCAGATCCAAACCAGCTCTCTCATTTACAAATGACAAAGGCAGTTTAAGTTTTATATATTGTTTTAATAAAACAACTGCATTTTAGATATTAAGGCGTGAGCCGCAATAACCAGAACCATACAACCCAGTAGGATTGAAATAGTCACGAGGAGAGTGAAACATAAGAATAACGCTATCATGGTGTTAACAATTTCTACTCTCTCTCAGCTAGTTCTATTTCGAGCACAGCATGTTAAGCTTCTAACTTGCCTTTCAGATTGCCTGGGAAGCCATCAACCCTCATACCTGAGCAAAGGCCTGTGATCTGGTTCAGCATCTGCAACGAGGCAGTCAGCGTCTAGTTGTGGTTCCTTAGTCGGAATCTCCCTCCTCATGTATTAGGACAAGGAAGTGTTTTTATAACTAACATGTCAGTGTGATCACAAAACGTCCCTACGCAAGAATGCCAAAGACTAAACTCCTACCACGTCTATCGTCAATGTACCAGACTGTATCCTTGACTGAAGCACAGAGTGAACAAGAATGTGTTATTGAGAACTACAGTGCTGAAGTAGGCTAAACAGTGTGATATAAAAAATAAAACAAGACCGTAGAACTGGTTATTTGAAAAATAACAGTATGAAGCCGAATAAAAAGCATTTAGAGCAAAGAGCACAAAGGCTCTAAGCTGCGAGCAAAGGAATAAAATACAACCAGGGCAAAGTGCACAAAGGCCTAAAGCCTGAAGCTAACGCGCAAAGGATACATAAAACTCACCACACTACAGTACATTTAATTGACAAGCACAGGACTTCGAAACAAGATTGCATTAGAGAGGCTTTCAGTGTAGAGTGGTTAAGCAAAGCATACACAAGAGCACTTAATAACCCAATTGATTAGTGAGAAACGTCATCCAGTACTAAGATTACTGTTGTCAAAACTTTTGATCCTTTTGCCAATAATGTGAGGAAACGTTAATTAATACTGGACATTTTTACAATGTGGACAAAAAATATTTTTCCTTTTCCACAATTAGCCTTTAAGTATGAAAAACGTTTGAGAAACTCCCAATTTCATAAAAGACACAAAGGAAAAATGGAAAGGTCATGAAGAACTTTGGAAAGCGTTCCTCTGACCGGGCACAATCGTTGTATCCTCTGCAATATGTGTAACTTTATTATTAAATAACTCAGACTTAGATACATTGTGATTTGGACACAAAAATGTCATGCCAACTCCAACCCAATCCAAGTAATGTATTGTATAACATGGCCCTACAATTTTTCTTATTCTTGTATGATGATGCAAAGGTAGAGGCTTTACGAAGTCCTAACTACCCTCAGCAAACAAAAATTCTCCACCAAATTAGTCACATATTACAAAGTCACACTTTTTACGTGGGCCAGTGTAGAACAAGTCAAGGTCACATAGGTTGAATTAAAAGTGCAAAGTTCTAATTATAGCTTTATAACCCAACGCAGCAAGCAATACCGGCAATTAAAGGCCCGATCCAGCATTAAAGGATGAAAGCAAGGGACTTTAACAAGGGAGCAGGCCTTTAATGGCTGGTATAGCCAGGCTGTGATGGGCTATAAAGCTATAAGAACATTCCACCCCTTGAGGGCAGGGTTTTTGTAGTTAGAAAAAGGTGGCTGAAATTCCCCTCTGCTTCAAAGCATTTGTTCACAGCTCTTGCTGTGAGTGTCCTCAAGTTATCAGCCGCGATCAAGGCCATGGCTGTTAGCTGTTGAACGTTCACAGCAAGAGCTATGAAAAGAGCTGAAGTCAGCCCCTGGTTCTCCGTGGCATTGATGTAGTCCAGCCAAGCCAGGGAGACCCAGGAGTTGAGCAGCATTCACCCCTCCCTCCTTCCGAAGCCCTAATGAACCTGAGCTAAGGAGGAGGGAAGAGTGAAGGCTGTCAGTGTTCTCCTGCACCACCTCTGTGTATGAAGACATTGAAATGTTCAGAGCAGAGGGTCTATCCAAGTTCATATAGGCCACTGCTGCTCCATTGTTTTCAAAGGAGCTCTCAAAATTCCAATGTTCTAAATATACATATGCTCTTTATATGACTGTAAATATACCAATTATTTATAGGTGACCTGTGTGATTATGGACCTTCTCCCATTTTCCTTTTGTTGCAAAGAGTTCTTTGTAATTGGATATTATGATTGATTCATCAAATGATACACTTGTGATATAATCAGAAGTGGTTTGTTTTACGGGAGGTATGTTCTTCATCCATTTTACTCCTTTATACCTGTCATAGAGATCATATTGAATGCATAGATTTCTGTTCATATATCATGCCCTGATGAAACTGCATGGAGCAGAGAGATCGACAACTTAATAGCTTCTTCACATTCCAGATCTGCTTCCTCTGCTTTCATTCCACTTTGCCATAGGATCAGGGTGTCACTAGGTTTTTTAGTCTCCTGTGTGGGCTGGCTACTTCTGAACCAAGCTTTAGGAGCTGTTAAGAATGGGCCAACCAATACAAGTGTCTTCGACATGAACTTCAGGCCTTGTCTGCAACCAAGAATCATTGTGATCATTTTCCCATCCAATACAGGTTTATAACAGTGTTGTACTAACAACCTGCACTTAACAACTTTGTCACTGTTAGTGACCAGTGTGGATACCGCAAGAAACATATCTGAATGCTTACCTCACTCCATGTTTTTTTGCCAAATCAAGATACAAAGGCCCTCTTTATGACATTGGCGGTAAGTGCCACTTACCGCCATGCTGACTGCCGCCAACATACCACGACCGCAGTGGTATACCGATATGCGTATTATGACCCACACATAGAAATCCGCCACTATACAGACACACACACAAGTCTGCAAGCCCAAAGGTCAGTGATAAACTGGCGGTACCAAAACCCCACACCGTTACGCCAGCAGAACTACGCACACAGCATTATGACACATGAATCACTGCAGCGGACATTTAACTGTAGTAAACCATTGGTGGTACAACACCACATTGGACAATTCAAACTACACACACCTGACACACATGCACACACCACACCCACACACCACTATAAAACACCCACCCACACTATCCCTTTACGCCTATAAACTATTTACAACTGAGAGAGAGACACGCCAGGAGCACCCACAGAACACCATCACCCATACACCATCCATGTGCCTCACAGCACACAACCCAACACATCACCCCACACACCCTCACACACATCACTCACACTACATGCATAGCACCACAAAGACACCCCAGATTCTATGAGGAGAAGCTAAGGGTCATGGTGGAGGAAATCATCTGGGTAGAGCCACAGCTATTCGGATCACAGGTACAGCAGACGTCCATTGCTAGGAGGATGGAGCTATGGCAGAGAATTGTGGACAGGGTCAACGCTGTGGGACAGCACCCCAGAACAAGGAATTACATCAGGAAGAGGGGAAGGAGCATTCTGTGGTTGCAAGACACCAGATAGCTGTACAGAGGACTGGCAGTGGACCCCCCCTCTCCCCCCCCACAACTAACAACATGGGAGGAGCAAGTCTTGGCAATCATGCATCCTGAGGGCCTGGCAGGAGCAGCAGGAGGACTGGACTCTGGTAAGTCAAATCTTTACTACTTTCACTACCCTACCTACATGCCATCACATACCCCCACCCTCATCCTCACTCCCATCACTCCACCACCGCCCACACATCCCACCATCACCACCCACCCATCCCAGTTCCCAGCGCTGCATACAACAACAATGCATGGACACCACTCACAGCCATGCATGGAGACACATCACCAAAGCATGCACACTAGTGACAATCACTTAGCCAACCAAGTAACAAGTCACACAAGCCAAAGCTGCCTTGGAAATAACAACCATAGGGCGAAACATACCCATGCACAAGATGTCACATGCAGTAACAATAACACTGCTTTTACCTATACACAGGACCACCTCACAACGTCACCGGAGGCGAGGTGACAGCAACATCCAGTCCCCCTTGAAGAGGTCCACAGTGGTGACAGCAGCTCTGTACGCCTGGATCAGGATGACCAACCTGGCCCATCGGGGACCTCCGGACAGTCGGTTACCCAGGCACGTTCCCATACCACCACAGAGCCTCCCCCGCAGGAAACAGCACCCACCCAGCGGGCCCATTCCACTGTCCCCAGGACACGTCAATCAGCAGTTTGTCCACCAGGACAGGGACCCCATACAACCCCACAAACACAGGACAATCAGGGACTTGGGGTCAGTGGCAGTGGGCACACGGTTCAGGGGATAGAGGCATAGGACAACAGGGAAGCTGGGAGGAGTGCTGTGCTACAGAGGGAGGACAGGCCGAGGGAACCGACTCTCCACGAGGCACTCACCAACATCCTGGGAGCATACCACCATTCCCAGGAGACCATGGGCCAGATATTGGCCAAGTTGCAGGAGACCCTGCGGCTGCAGGAGGGACAGTACCTGGGGATTAGGGAGGACCTGAGGGACATCCACACCACCCTGGTCACCATTGCAGGGGTGCTGGCAGACATGGCCAACTCCATGAGGGAGGCAGTGGCACACCAACGGGCCCCTGACACTAGCCACACTGATGACCAGCCTCCCACCTCCGCAAGTGGACAGGAGGCCCTGCCACTGGAACAATAGGCCACCAGCACCCCTCCCCCTGCAGAAGGCGCACCACCACGCAAAAGGTCCCTGTGATCCAGGCAGAAGCCAGAGAAAATTGCCAAGACCACCACCATGGAATAGGACTCTTCTGATTGTCACTCTTGTGTCCCACTCTGTCACCCTGTCCTCCTTGAACTGCCATTGCTCCACTTCCTATGCCCCCTTGGACAATGCACCTGTGATACCAATAGGCTGGACTCTATCCTGGACTTTCCTCCATCAGCAACCCAGCCCATTGCAATACCCCCTCCACTTATTAACACCTAAATAAACACCCTTGGAACAAATACAAGTATGGAGTCTGTCAATTGATTGAAATATATATTTGTTTAACAAGCTGTAAACATTGCAATTCAATTGTAGAGTTATGTATACATAGGTATGACCTGTAGTGGGCAGCAGTAAACACACCAGGAGCCAGAGTGGGGCACAGATATCTGAAAATAGAGATGCCAAAGGGTACACTAAGTGGCCTTAAATTGGGAAAATCTGCCTGCCATGTACAATGTTCAATACAAAATTGCAATGGAAGGTGAAGTTACAGTGTCTTACCTGTGTGTCACTGGAAGTACTGTTGAATTATAGTTGTTCTGTTGTCTACACACTTTTCCTCTGCCGCCTCTTCGTCACTGTCCACAGGCTCCACCGCTGCCACACGACCATCTCCAGTATCATCCTCCTGCAGAAAAGGCACCTGGTGTCTGAAGGCCAGGTTGTGCAACATGCAACAATGATCTGACAGACCTTCTTGGGTGATTAGCACAGGGATCCACCTTTCAGATGGAGGCACCGGAATCTGGCCTTCAGGAGGCCAAATGTGCGCTCAATGATCCTCCTTGTTCACCTCTGTGCCTCATTGTAACGTTCCTCTGCCCTTGTCCTGGCATCCCTCACTGGGGTCAGTAGCCATGAGAGGTTGGGGTAACCAGAGTCACCTGTAACCATTGAGGAATACCTGTTAGCCAGACACTCACCCTTAGGACCAAACCCACACCCATATAACCAACAGACACTAGGTGGGGACCATGGGCTCACCTATTAGCTACACCCTGTGCCTCTTGAGTTGAGCCATCACATATGGAATGCTGCTATTCTTCAAGATAAAGCCATCATGCACATACCCAGGATAATTTGCATTCACATGGGAGAAGTACTGGTCCGCCAGGCACACTATTTGCACATTTAGAGAGTGAAAGCTCTTTCGATTTCAGAACACCTGTTAATTTCGCTGTGGGGGGGGGGACAAAGGCAATATGTGTACCATCAATAGCACCAATGATGTTGGGGATATGTCCTAGTGCATAGAAGTCAGCCTTCACTGTGGCCAAATCCTCCACCTGGGGGAATACAATGTAGCTGTGCATGTGTTTCATCAGGGCTGACAACACTCTGGTCAGCACGTTTGAGAACATAGGGTGACATCCCTGCTGCCATGGCCACTGTCGCTTGGAAGGAGCCACTTGCCAAGAAATAGAGCACTGATAGCACTTGCACAAGAGGGGAATCCCACTGGGGTTATGGATAGCTGCGATCAGGTCTGGCTCCAATTGGGCACACAGTTCTTGGATTGTGGCGCTATCAAGTCTATAGGTGAGGATAATGTTTCAGGTCCACCACGGGTCTGTACACGGGGGTATGTCTCCATCTCCTAATCATCCTCACCGGGTTGAACTCTAGGGTGAAAAGCGGTGAGCAGATGGTCATATTCAAAGATATTCTCAGAGTAAAATGCTTTGCATTTTATGACAGAAGCAGTATGTGAAAGTGTAGGTTCGTTAATGTGCCTATGTCTGCTGTGCAACACCTCATTGGTTATCATTGGAGCCTAAAGGTCCCATGAGCCAATTACGGTACGCACCGCCGTGGACGTGACTGCCAGGACGGACATATTAGGGTAGGTTCCATGATGGGCAGGCTCAGATGCACTTCAAACCCAGGCATGCTACTACTGGGCAGTGTCCTGTGGGTTTCAGGTGTGCTGCTACTGGTGTTAGGCATTGTATCCCATGGCCTGGTGACTAGCATTGTAACTGGTAGTGCATGGCCTAGTGCATAGGGCTGTTCCCTGTGTGTTGTGTACGCCATAGGTGGTGTTGTCTTTGGCATTGACCAAGTGTATCTTCTGTCTCTCCTCCTCCCCTTTTTGTTATGTCACCCTGTCCTTGTGTGCATTAGCATCATCTGGCGAAGGAGCAGAGGCACCGACGACAGAGGGAGCTGCATCCCACATAGCCCATGAGGCCGAATCCACCAACGTTGAGGGCACCAGTGGGACAGAGGGCGAGTGGAGCACCACGGCAGAGACTGGAGGGGACAGTTCGGACAGTGACACCTTTTCCAATGGAAGCTCTCTGGTTGTGGCAGACACCTCAGTGGCCACCCCAACTATAGGTGCAGCTGCCACCCCCATACCAGCACCACCCTCGCAGCAGCCCCTCAGCATGTTTCCCGTGCCTGCTCACCCAGGAGGGTGGACATCTCCTACGCCCCAAGCACCTCAGGCCCTGCCCCAGTCAGCCCTGCCGGTTTATTGACCTCCTGTGATCCATCTCTCTTGGGCAGTCAACCATTGTGAATGCCATCAAGGGTCTGGCAGGGCATATGTAACAAACACATGCATTCCTGGAGGACATTTACTTGGCGGCCCAACAGAAATTGTTCCAGGCCCTGGCCTACTCCCTGACGGCAGCCATTGTCCCTGTCTCTAGCCTACCCCCTCCAACTTCCTCTACCCAGTCCCATTTCCCCCATCCCCAGCGTATCCCAAGCACACCTTCAGACCAGCATGCACCCAAATCAACACACAGAAGTGGCTCAGGCAAATACAAGCACCACACTTCATCCCACAGGTACTCACACAAGCACCATACAGATGCAGACACACCAACATCTACTGCCTCCACTGTGTCCCCCTCTTCCTCCTCATCCACCTCCCTCCCAGTAGCATCTCCACTCACGCCTGCATGCACTATATCCTTATCCACTACCTCCATCACCAACACGCCTATCACTACACGCCCCTCATCCGGCAGTCACCACACCCACATCCATGCACACATCCCCTGTGTCCTCTCCCACTGTGTCTGTGCCCACTCCTCCCAAAGTACACAAATGCAAGCACTCAGCCACCCAACAGCCATCCACCTCATGACAGCATCCAGCCCATGCACCTGCACCCAAACACAGCAGACAGATACCACCTACCACCACTCCCTCTTCCTCCACTCCCAAACCTTCACCCTCTTCCAGCCCCAGTGTCCGTAAAAAGCTTTTCCTCTCCACCCTTGACCTATTCCCTGCCCCTCCCACCGTCCTTCACTTCGGGCCAGGGTGGGTGGAATCCAGGCCAGCACCTCAGCCACCCAGTTCACGGCCACTGTAGTTTCTGCAGCTACTGCAGGTGTGAGGGGCTCCAAGGAGACACCCATCAGCACTTCCAGTGTGCCTGCAACAGCTGGCAAGAAGGGACCACCAGCTACCAAGGGCAAGGAGGCACCACCAGCTGCCAAGGGCAGGAAAGGAACACTAGCTGCCAGAACAAAGGAGGCACCACCAGCTGCCAAGGGCAGGAAAGGAACACCAGCTGCCAGAATCAAGGAGGCACCACCAGCTGCCAGGGGCAGGAAGGGAACACCAGCTGCCAATGACAATGAAAAAGGCACAGATGCCACAGGCAGGATTGATCTGGTGCCTGGTGCTGGAGCAGCATCTGGGCAAACAACACGAGCCATGACACTTCAGCCATCCGAGGCTGCGAGGGAAGGGCTGAAGCCTTCCCCCACCACTGGTAGCACCACCACCAGCACCGCTGACAGCACCGCCACCTGCACCAGCACCTGCACTGCCACCAGCCCCACTGCCACCAGAAGCAGCCCCAGTGGGCATCCGTCCGAGGCTGCTGGGGAAGGGCTGGATCTCCCCACCACTGGCAGCACTGCCGCCAGCACCACCATCTGCACCACCATCTGCACCACCACCAGCACCTCTGCCAGCAGCAGCAGCCCCAGTGGGCAGCCATCCAAGGCTGCAGGGGAAGGGCTGGAGCCTCCCCCACCACTGGCAGCACCACCACCAGCCCTGCCACTGCCACCACTGAGCAGCTGTCACCGCCGGCAGGCAGTGTGTAGTCGTGCCTCCATGGGTTGTAGTGCGTCCTGGCCCCTGCAACAACTGTAGGTGTGACACCCAGGTGAGAGATTGTGACCAGGCACCATCCAAGATCTGCATCACTGCACACAATGCCTCCTCCAGAACCAGTGGAAGAAGGCACCTACCCACCTCCCTCTTGCCAGGTTGAATCACACTGGGCACAAAGCCAGTGGAAGAAGGCATCCACTCACCCCCTCCTTGCCAGGATGAAGCACACTGGGCACAAGGCCCCCTTGAGAACCAGTGGAAAAAGCCATCCACTCACCCCCTCCTTGTCAGGATGAAGCACACTGGGCACAAAGCCCCCTCCAGAACCAGTGGAGAAGCCATCCACTAGAGAGACTGTGGCTTTGCACTCCCCAAGACCAAGCAGTGGGCAAACCACCCACTTGAGAGACTGTGGCTTTGCACTCCCCAGGACCAAACAGTGGGCAAACCACCAACTAGAGAGACTGTGGCCTTGCACTCCCCAGGACCAAGCAGTGGGCAAACCACCCACTTGGGAGACTGTGACTTTGCACTCCCCGGGACCAAACAGTGGGCAAACCACCCACTAGAGAGACTGTGGCCTTGCACTCTCCAGGACCAAGCAGTGGGCAAACCACCAACTTGGGAGACTGTGGCTTTGCACTCCCCTGGACCAAACAGTGGGCAAACCACCAACTAGAGAGACTGTGGACTTGCACTCCCCAGGAACAAGCAGTGGGCAAACCACCCACTTGAGAGACTGTGGCTCTGCACTCCCCAGGACCAAGCAGTGGGCAAACCACCGACTTGAGACACTGTGGCCTTGTACTCCCCAGGACCAAGCAGTGGGCAAACCACCCACTAGAGAGACTGTGGCTTTGCACTCCCCAGGACCAAGCAGTGGGCAAACCACCCACTAGAGAGACTGTGGCCTTGCACTCCCCAGGACCAAGCAGTGGTCAAACCACCCACTTGAGAGACTGTGGTTTTGCACTCCCCAGGACCAAGCAGTGGGCATACAGTGGGCAAACCACCAACTAGATAGACTCTGGCCTTGCAGTCCCCAGGACCAAGCAGTGGGCAAACCACCGACTTGAGACACTGTGGCCTTGCACTCCCCAGGACCAAGCAGTGGTCAAACCACCCACTTGAGAGACTGTGGCTTTGTACTCCCCAGGACCAAGCAGTGGGCAAACCACCCACTTGAGAGACTGTGGCTTTGCACTCCCCAGGACCAAGCAGTGGACAAACCACCCACTTGAAAGACTGTGGCCTTGCACACCCTAGGACATCACAGAGGGCATGTGGCCCCCTCCAGGAGCAGTGGCGTTGTACCATCTTCTGGCTGAGGTGCCCCGCCTTCCCCTAACCCCTGAGGTGCCAGTGTATTTTTGACCTGATGCCCCAGTAGTGTTCTCTCCGTATTGAGGCAGGAGTCAAGTGTGGCCTTTTTCCTATGTGATATGCCCCTGTGGGCCACGGATATTTTGTACTGGGCATTGTCCCTCCATTTGTATATATTGTTGATACTGTTTTGTGCTTTGAGGACTTATTTCTTGAAATTTATATTATTACACTTACTTTACTCACTTCGTTTTGTCCTTGCGATACTGGGTGTATATGTAATGTTGTTGCATCTTTTATGTGTATGTTGTTGGGGGTGGGGGTGGAAGTGGGGGTGTTGCGTGTGTGTGTCACTCTCTTTTTTCTCCCCCCCTCGCTTGTGTGCAAGGTGAGGTACTCACTGTGGTCGTCTTTGCCACCGTTCGTGTTCCCGGTGTAGGAGGAGGTATACCAGCATGGGGAACACCTGCAGTTCAGGCTCCATTGTGTTTTGATTCTTCCTTGAGTGTCGAGAGGTGAGTCGTTTCCCTTCTGTGTTCTATTTCTGTTGTGCTTTTGATGGCATTGATGTCACCCCAGAAAAGCTGGTGGATTGACTTGTTGCAATAGGGTTGGAGGTACATTGTCTTCCGCCTGGCTGTTGTCGGTTACCGCTGCGGTGCTTGTTGCTACCGCCGTGGTGGTCAGTGTGTCAGTGTGTTAAACTGGCTGTCTGTGTTGGCGGTTTCTGCCATAGTCAAAATTCCAGATTTCTACCGCCGGCCTGTTGCTTTATCACCGACCACCAGGGTTGTAATGAGGGCCAAAATATCACTATTAAAATTATAGCAGTCATTGTAAAGTGCTGTAGTGTAGCTCATGGAGGGACAACCTACAGTAAATATCAGCTTATTTATTGCGAAGTTACAAACTGTCACTTTGTTCTAAGCATGTTTCTTGTGAGCATTTTTTCTGTGAAAAACCACAAGCTACATCCTGCCAAGGTTATATGAAAGCAACGTTGGGGATTTCAATCTCTTGGTCTTGAACTTCTTAGTCCTTTGAAGTGTTTGCACAGTTTCGCCAAAAAGTATAAATATGGGCCCAGATGCATTGCGTGGGTACTGAGAATCATAGCACACATCTGATGCAGGGTAACCTTTTAAGTTTGTCTACATGTAAGAAGTTGCACAGGAAAGGTATGCCTAAAGCACAGGTTCTCTGCTAGACATTACCATCTCACTTCTATGGTGCGTGGTTGTGTCGTGCAAGGCAGCATTGTTTGAGAGACAACACAGGGAATGATTTCAGCAACAGACCTTCTTAGTAGATACGGTACTGTTTTATCTTTCCATTTGAGCAATGCAACACAGACAATTTGGAGCCTGTGTTGAGTGGAAAAATAGTGATAGTAAATTTCTAACCCAATGTTGTCTTTTGTGTGCAAGGATTGTAAAGCTGTGAGCATGCATTTTTTCATATGCCTAATTTATGTATTTTTTGTATATTGTTCTAGTCTAAAGGTACAAGAGTTGTTGTTTTGCTTAAAAGCTTACTTTTTGTATTATTATTAAACTAAATTGTTTCACCTCAGTCTATGACACTTGCAGCTCTACAGTATGCTATGAAAATCAAAGGCAATATTCTTTTTATCCAACCCACTAGATGGCCCATAGGAACACATTCCAGAATGAGTACTTTCTCGGTTTGGGCACTTACAATGTGCTCCCTCATGCCTCATTCATGTTGCCTATAAATGTTGCAACGACTATGTGCTTGTAGATCAGCCATACTTTATTACATAATGTAGTGTTCCAGGCAGCACTAGTACTGCAGATTTAGAATTTGCTACTTCTGATTTCCTGGGGTGTATTGATGACAACTGCAAAATCAATTCCTAAAATATTTTCCCTTGAATCTTCCTAAAAAACACTTTTGTGATTGCACTTTTTGGGATTCATAAGCTGGAAAAGTTTGCATTGGAGATCTGTATCATTCCCATATTTAAATACTTAGGACCTGATTTAGGAATTGGCGGACAGGTTACTCTTTCATAATGGTGACAGATATACCGCCAGCCGAAATCTAAATCCCATAATATTCCCGTCCACTAAGTTCTAAATCAGGGCCTTAAACCTACACTAGTTCATTTACTCAAGCAGAGTAAATGTTACAGTTTTGTTCTTCACACCTTTAACATTTCTTGTCTCAACATTTGCAAATGGAGAGAAGTTTTCCTCTACGATACCTGAAAATATAGATGTGTTTGGGCACATTGCAATTCTATTGGCACTCTTCCTCCAAACCTTTATAGCCCTAGCAAGGCATAGGTCTTTCAGAAATGTTATTAGCAATCTTGCTTAATATCTTTAAAGGTATGGCCTTGTAAGCTTTCTCAAAGCTCCCAATTGTCAGTCCTGAAGCAACATGTGTTTCAGTCTCCTGTAACAGACTAACTACTACATGAAGCGTTATGGATGTTTCACACTAGCTAGGATCATTTTTAATCTGTGTTTTATAAAACTCATAATTCTATGAGTAAGACTTTGGAAAAAGAGATTGCAAAATACAGCTTTTGTTGCTGTACACAGCATTTTGAGGGTCATACCCATTGGTTTGAGCCTCTTGTATTTTTCCTCAAAATTAATTGCTGGAGAGGCTTATTCATAGCATATCAGTATTGGAACAGACTATCCATACCTTATGAGGGAGTCATGCTGTCACAGTCATTATGTCCCTCAAGCACCAGCCATAATACTTCCATACTAGTTGGCAGTTGTTTGCACCCTGCCCAAGTAGGGACCCTCACTCTAGTCAGGGAGTCACACAGCTGAGAGAACCCCAGCCCAGTCCCTTGGTAGCTTGGCACGAGTATTCCGGCTTATCTCAGAAGCAATGTATAAATTACTTGTACACACACACAGGCACATACACACAGTAAAAACACTACAACAGGACTCTACACCAGTTTAGACAAATAGCCAATAAGACCAAAACATCACAAATCCAACGTATTCAAGTATAGATATGAATTACCAAAGATTAGATGTAGTATAGGTCTTAGAAACACAATAGCTGCAACGGGGGCTATCAAAACAGCTTGACGAAGTCACTTTTCACAGTCTGATGCCAACTGCAAGGGAGCATGGGCTGGCCAAGGAGTCATTAAGACCACGGTTACAGTACCTTAGAAAACAATGAAGAAACAAAGATGTTGCACGGTGTTGGGGAGGTGAGGCATCGCCAGAGCCAGTGTGGTGTCAGTTCCTTACCGCCACCAGGGAGGTGAAGCAGTGGTTCCTTACTGCTAGGCAGGGGAGGTGAGGCATCAATTCCTTACTGTTGCAGCAGAGGTGATGCAACATTGGCTAGGGGGCATCGGTCCCTTATGACAAGGCAGAGTCAATGAATCCAGCACGTCAAGACATGAGAAGTCGACTTCAAAGTGTCACGATTACACCACAGGCAGCACGTGCTGTGGCAGAGTCGAAGTTGGGTGTCAAGGACGTCGGTGACACAGCACTCTGGACTCATGCTATGGCGGGACTTCAGAGGCATCGGTGTGGCGTCGGGCCTGGATTATAGGTTGCGATCATTGCATTCAGTGGGGACCAAAGCTCCGGTGCAGGCAGCGGTGCTGGGCTGGGGAGCAGCATTGGTTCCGAACACACTCTGGAAGTCAATGTACAAGTTTCTTCCTAGTTACACCAGAACTCACACCCAAGGGCCCAGGAACTGAATTTGGTACCACTTGGCAAGCCAGGACTCTCAGCAGGAGAGCCCAAAAGCTGGCAGATGAAAGCTTTGATGGCCCTGAAGCTTCTTAACATGAGGTAAGCTCAGTTCAATCCTTTGGAGAACCTTGGAAAGCAGGACATAGAAAGCAAAGTCCAGTCCTTTCACTGCCAAGTCAGAAGCAGCAAGTCAGCACAACAAAGCAACAGGCAGAGCGGCAGCCCTTCATACATCATCAAGCTCTTCTTATTGGCAGTAATGACTCAGTCAAAACATTTTCAAACTATGTGGTGTCAAAGGTCCAGTACTTCTACCCATTTCTGTCTTTGAAGTAGGCAAACTTCAAAAAGAGGTCTTTGTAGTGCGCAATACCCTGTCTTTCCCTGCCCTGGCCCCAGACAGACTCCAAGGGGTATGAGACTGCTTTAAGTGGAGACAGGCACAGCCCTATTCAGGTGTAAGTGTAAGCTCCTCCCACCACTCTACCTCAGGAAGACCCATCAGCCTGGTGATGGGCCATCAGGATATACAGGGCACACCTCAGCTCACTTTAAGTGACTGTCTAGAGTGAGTGCACAAACAGCCAACTGTCATCCTGACCTAGACATGTACTCAGCAGACAGGCAGTGGCACAGAATGGTTAAGCAAGAAAATGTCCACTTTCTAAAAGTGGCATTTTTAAACTCACAATTCAAAATACAACTTCACCAAAAGATGTATTTTTAAATTGTGAGTTTAGAGACACCAAACTCCACCTCTCTATCTACTCCCAATGAGAAAATATACTTAACAGATATTTTAAGGCACTTCCCATGTTACCCTATGGGAGAGATATGTCTTGCCATAGTAAAAAAAATAAGTAGGAGTTTTTCACTATCAGGACATGTAAAATACACCAGTTCATGTTCTACCTTTTAAATAAACTGCTCCCTCCCCAGGGGGCTGCCATGGGCCGACCTTAGGTGTGACAGGTAGTAAAAAGGAACATTTGAGCCCGCCAAGTGGGTGTACTTGCCAAGTCTACCTGTCAACTTAAAACTTCACACACAGGTACTGCAGTGGCAGGCCTAAGACATGTTTACACATCTACTCATGAGGGTGGCACAATCAGTGCTTCAGACCCACTAGTAGCGTGTGATTTACAAGCCCTGAGCATACCTGGTACAATATACTGGGGACTTACTAGTAAATAAAAAATGCTGATCATGGAGAAACCAATCACGAATACAGTTTAGACAGGAAACACTTGCACTCTAACACTGGTCATCAATGGTAGAGTGTCCAGAGTCCTAAAATGAGCAAAGACGAAATTCAGCACAAGCTCAAAAACAGGAACTCCAAAGAGAAAAGTAGGGGGAACCAGGTCAGGAGCTGCCAGGTCTAACACATACTAAATTTACTTATAAGTCCCTCGTAAAGTGGCACTACATGTACTTGTAAGTTAAATGCTATGTGTGGACCTGCAGCACTGATTGTGCCACTGATTGTGTCACCCACTTAGGTAGCCCTTTAAAAACATCTCAGGCCTCTAATATAAATAAGTCACCCTTACGGTAGGCCCTGGACAGCTCAGAGGACAGGGTGCTATGTATTTAAAAAGCAGGGCATGTACTTTTAAGTTTTACAAGCCCTGGTAGTGAAAAACTCTTACATTTGTTTTTATCTACAGGAAGGCCAATCTTTCCTGACAGATAACATTGGAGTATCCTTATTACATTTCAGAGGTCTATTTTCTAAATGGGAAGTAATAATCAGTTCATGTTTGGTGTCTTTGGAATCACAATTTAAGATCCTAAATTATGGTGGTCAGCCTTTAAATTTCAATTCTGAATATGCCACATTTAGAAGGTTAGCATTTTCTTGTTGTAGCCGTTTTGTGCCTGTAGTCTGTCTCTGCTCACATGACTGGGTGGAGCTGACAGTTGACCTTTGCATATTCCTTCTAGACAGCCACTCAAAATAGGGAGCTTTTTGTATGCCTGGATGGGGCATCACTGTCAGGATGAGAGGGAGGAGCTGGGCAAAGCCCTACTTACACCTGAATAGGCCGTGTCCTACCTCCACACATAGGGCTGCATAACCCCTGTAGTTAATCAAGAGCCAGGGCAGGGAAAGCAGGATGCCTGGGGACTTCAATGGAAAAGCTCTAGAAGCTTCTCCCCTACTTCAAAGGCACAACTGGATACAAATACTGAACCTCAGACACCAACTCTTCAATACCTGTAGATACTTTGTCAGGAAGAAGGTCTGATGTGCTGCTGAAAGACTCCCACTTTGCTAGACTCCTTATTTGCTGTGCTGACCTGATGTCTGCACAACTTTTGCCTGGGTGAGGAGGACTGGACCTGTATCTCTTGAATGCAGAAATGAGAATTAGTCCAAGGTCTAGTTGACTGGCCTCCTGTTCTGAAGCCTCAGGGACATAACAGGCTTTTAACAGACTTGCATCTGCACCAGGACTCTGCCATCTGTAAATCTGCTCTGCCAAGTGGTGCCAGTCCAATCCTGGACCTTTGGAATTGGGCTTAAGGTGCTTTGCCAGCCTCTGTCCATGAGCACCACTGATGCATCTCCTTTTGCATGGCACAACCCCAAGCTGAACAGGTGCATCTCCGCTGCTGCAGGGATTGGACGCGTCACAAAGACTCTCACGACCACAGCACCTCACATCACCTTTGGAAAAGCCACTGCACAACGCATTGTCAGTGCAGGACCTGGCATCTCCTGTCCATAGCAGCCTCAATGATGACATTGAACTCTGAATGGCAACCTTGCAGGTCCTCCGTACTGGCGCATCTCTCTGACTGCATGATGCATCCCCAACTCCAGACTTCACATTGCGAGCTTCTGTTGGTTGGATCCTCGATGACGATGTAACAGTATCTTGCACCACAGCCTTGCCACAACTTGGAACCGATGCATCTTTTCAGCTGCATAACTCATCTCTGACATAGATCCACTCAATGCTCCATAAACCAGGATTTAGGGCACACTGTTCAGTGGTCAGCCTGAACGTATGACTTTGCCCT
This sequence comes from Pleurodeles waltl, assembly GCF_031143425.1. NCBI lineage: Eukaryota > Metazoa > Chordata > Amphibia > Caudata > Salamandridae > Pleurodeles > Pleurodeles waltl. The sequence goes on from NC_090444.1 coordinate 1,532,049,141, forward strand.
GGTCCAGCAGAGCCAGATATTCACAGGTGGTGCTTTACCCTCTATTTTATTAAATTGGTGTGGGATCATTGTGTGTGGTTTTTCACTGTTTTACTGTTTGACGTGTTGCACAAATATTTTACACATCACCTCTAAGTTAGGCTTGACTGCTCTGTGCCAAATTACCAGGGGGTTGAGCACAGATCGTTTAGGGTATGCATGTGTCTTACCCTAAAATGGATTGTGGTTGCTGCTTGTCCAGGTCTCAAACACCATCAGCTAACAACCCAATTTCTTGCATACTTACTTTCTGACAAGTCAGAGCCTAATCTTTTTTCAGGTGTCAATAACGGACAATGAACTTGTGCTTGGAACAAACCAGGATCAAGTATCTCACACAAAAATGTGTTTTCCAGAGATGAAAGTGAAAAATATGCTACCTTACAGGCAGGATTATTTGCTTGTATTAAATTGTATTCTATATACAACCATCATAAACACTGCCGGACAGATTTGTCAATCTTTCATGTAACGTAATGCAGTAAAAAAACTTGCTGCTCTGAATAAAATAGAGAGCGCAGGAAAACATCATATTTACAAATATACATGGTGTATTCCTGCTCTCTGTCTGTGGTGGGGCACAATCTTCTGCCTAGCACCTATGTAAGAACCCTTGTGACATCACACAAGGGTGCTTGCACTGCTGGCAGAATTGTTTTTGTGCAGGAAGGAACACTTTCCTGCACAAAACAATCCTCTGAGGCTTTTTCCTCTTTCTAAGTGTGATGCCAAATGCAGCACATTTAAAGGCCTCCCTTGGGAAGGTGTAGCATTTTTACACATCCACGTCTTGGTAAATCTGGGAATGTGATAATATCCATAGGTGGATGCATGGGAACACACATGCTCCAACCACTGAATGCCTTCCCGGGCAGATTAATGAAACATGGAGACTTGCGATGACTTGTGTTACTCCTGATTAATCAAATAATGTAAGGTCATGCAAGGTGGTCTTGCATTGCTTGGTGAATCTGACTTTACTGTTGCATTGCCCTTACAACACCATGTGTGATAAATTCATCCTTTGTGCCCTGATCAGTCCCAAACTTTTTGACTGATACTGGTGGTTACTGACTCTGACTGTGCCGTGGGCACTGCTAACCAGTTTCCCAGGGCCAGTGCTCTGTGTAAAACGCTATATGCAAATTAGACCCAATTATAATTGGCTCGGACAACCTACCTATAAGTCCCTAGTACATGGGAGGGCATGTAGGTTTAAGGACCCCAGGGTTGATAGGGCACCCCTTGGGAGCACTGCTGTGGTCCCGGGTGTTATTGTAAAGGAAGAACTGCCTTGTTGGCTTCTTTTAAAAGTTAAAATAAACCCCAAATTCGACTTTGGAATTAGAAATACTTCCAAATTCTCAAACTGCCTTGTCTTTGCATACAAATCCTACCTAAGGTCTGTCCTAGGTGCCTCCAGGGCTGGGTGCAGTGTACATTTAAGGAGGAGCCCTATAAAAGACGCTTTATAGGACCTGTTGAGGGGAAAAACAGCAAAATGTGTTTTCTCCATTGTAGTCAATGGGCTCCATAGGCTAACATTGGGAGAATTGATTTTAAAATAATAAAGTCTTATATCAAATAGAGATGAAACAAATATAGCATGTTTGGTACCAAACTAAGGCCAATATTTATACTTTTTTAGCGGCGCATTTGCGCCGCCTTTTGACACAAAAGCGGCGCAAACTTACAAAATACAATTGTATTTTGTACATTTGCGCCACTTTTGCGTCAAAAAGCGGCGCAAATGCGGAGCTAAAAAAGTATAAATACGGGCCTAAATGTTGTAATGAATCCAACAACTTGCCAATTTTGAACATAATATAACTTGCACGGGGAAAGAGTTGTATGACTCTTTCTGAAAGTTTCCAAATTCAGGACCATAATTCCCATTCCTGATTGGTCAGCCTCTGGCAGCATGAGCCAGGCTACCTTAATGAGGTGTGAAGTGGCTGGGCAGAGACAAAGGAAGCATCTGGTGGGTGGAGAACTTTTGCATCAGATGGCAGAGCAGGATGGGGGAAGAGTAGCCAAACCGGTCTTCAAAGGAGGAAAAGCCATCTGGGACAGAAACTGGACCTTCCCGATTTTCTGCTCCCCAGACAGATGGGAGCCCCACTGATTAGATTAGGAGAGGGGCTGGAAGGGGTGTGTCAAGGGAGACATAGCCACCTCAGTGGGTGGATTCAGTCAGATCTAACCTCCAAGGAAGAATGTTTGCCATCTTAGATTTTTAGACAATGTTGCTTTCTGGGTTTAATTTTTGCCACACGTCACAGGAAGTGGTCACCTCAGAGGGTGGTGACCTGTATCCCATTGGAGAGGAGCACCCCCTGCTGCCCACCCCAAGGATCAAGGATAAATATGTCAGAGCTGCCCCACAATTCAGATACCTACTGGAAGAAGATACTGGAGAAGAAGGACTGCCCTGCTAGACCCCTGGCCTGCACCCGGAGAACTGCACTTACAAGGACTGCACATTTGCACACTTCACCAAGAAAAGGACTTTGCCTTGCTTCTGCAACTCAAGGAGTGGACTCCCTGTAAGCAACAAGTACAGAGGACCTGACCAGAGTCCCCTGCATCAAGTCTTGCAAGAAAAGCCCAGCTGACCAGCGTCCAGTGGCCATTTGAGGATTCTGACCAGGTGCATTCTGGCAACTGTAGTCCCAACTTCCAAGGAGCAACTCAGAGCTTCTGAAACTTTGGATCATGTTTGTGGACACTTCATGGGCCCAAAGAGGACTTCTGGAAGAAGATCCAGAAGTTTGGAGAAGTTTGAAGCAACTTTGAAAAAATGCTCCCTAGGTGGGCCGACCCGACGTTGAGAGTCAAGCTGGCTACCCTCAACTGCGACCCATCCTAAATTTCAGGTTCATTTTGCTGAAAGCTCTGGTGCTCCAGGCTCCCAGGATTAGACCGTGGGCTCGTGGAAAACCAGTCCGATGACATCACATCTAAAACAGCTTGCTGAGGAGGACCACATGACATCGAAAAAGAAATGCTCTAGAAAAATGTGAATGTAAATTTTTGACAGAGGCCTTCCACTCAGTGCATTCAAGCAGGGCTCCATCGCGGTCAGCGGCAACACTTGACTTTGCTCCGGTCGAGTGTGACCAGATGTCCCTGGTTGGCACTCTTGGTTTTTAAGTGCTACAAAGCATTTTTTCATTGAATCTTTAATGATTCATATCTCCGGTTCCCTATATTGAATGTTCGTCGTTTTGGTGTCATTTTAAAGATAAAAATAGGTCCTATTCTATAAATTGGTGTTGAATCTTTTTTGTGTGTTGTGTTTTATTTATTTACTTTTTTGTTGATATTAAATGCTTTACACAACTGTTGCCTAAGTTAAGGCTAACTGCTCGTCGACCAAGCTACCAAGGGTTGAGCGAGGATTAATTTACTGAGACCTTGACTGGACTTAATTGGGGGTTTGTGGCCTATTGTTAAGTGTAGGTATCTGCCTGCCCTTACCAATGATCCACTTTCCAACACCATGGGTGAAACAAGGGTAGCACAATATTATGATATATCTGGCCCTGGATTCTTAATGCCAAAGAAGAGACACATTTCTGAAGGTTATTATGGAGTTTACCTTGTATAAGAGTAAATACTTTGGAGTTCGAAGAAAGTATTTCATAAATGCATTTATAAATATGTGCAATGGAGAGTTTCAAATTGTATTTGTGTAGGTTCCCAAGTTCTGGAAGAATCATACAATCCCATACAGCATGTACTTGAATATAGATTTTCCATACTTGCAAGAGCAATTTAGTACTTACGATAATTATGAAAAATAGGATTCAAATGCCTTTGGGAATATCCAGAAAGCTTCGACCTTGAGTATGTTCATCAAGGGTCACCTCAACCCATTTTCTGGAAAAATCCAGATTTACAGCCCTACATCTATACTTTGGAGAACTTTGAGCTTACAGCTAATATATCTGTTGTTGCACACATTACAATTGCAAATTTTTATTTTGAAGATGCACAGTATACAAATACCAAAACAGAACGAAGGCTGAATAAATACAATGAATACATTAAATAAATACATATCATTACATGAATTCATTTCATCGATCTACAACAGACATCAAGACCACTGAAAAGGGGCATATGAGATAGCCTGTTCACAACCTTAGAATACAATACCTTAGAATACAAATAAAGTGCCAAAATTGAGCGTGGTTAAATAAATAAATAGATCCCCTACGAGCCTGATTCAATTATTGCTTAGCCACTGTGCAAACGGGGCCCAGATAGCTTCACCCATCCGTTTACGCCCGCGGCCTTTACACGCATAAGAACCCATCTCTAAATAAAACAATGAGCACATCCGAGCCAACCAATGGTTGAAAGATGGCGGACTTGCCTCCAACCAATCAGATGCAATGCAGCAGCGGGTCACAGACATAGCTAGAAACAAAAACCTCCGTGAATATTCTGGGTATACCGCTCCATCAGTTCCAAGTAATACTAATTGCGGCGTAATTTCCACCTCCCGATAGTTTAGCCTAGTTAAAAAATTAGCAATATCAGTAAAAAATGTATGTAACCTGCTGCACTTAAAAAACATATGTACTAGGTCGGCTGATACACTTTTGCATCTGGGACACACCACACCCCTTGTGCTGCCCCAGTTAAATAGCTTAGCGGGAGTATAGTATAAATGAAAAATAGTCTTATAATGTTGGGCTTGTGGTCCAGCAGATAGTATAAAACGCTGTGCCATATCTAAAGAGGTACGTACTGATACTTCAGAAGCTCCAATATTCCGAGCCCACCTCTCCGCCTGTTTACTCAAGTCATTTGGCATTAAGTTCAAAAAGAGCGGATAAAGCGAGCAAACCCGCCATCTAGTGGAATTATGAAGAACCTCCATAACTGGGATTCTATCCCCCACCTGGCCAGATGCTGATCTAAAATTTGCCCCCAGAAAATGTCTGATTTGCAAATATTTAAAAAAATCCTTAGTGCTCAATGAGAATTCACATATTAGTTCTTCAAAAGATTTAAGGTGGGTGTTCCCATAAAAATCACCAATACACCGAACACCAAGCTGTGCCCACCTGCCACAGTATTCATCCTTAAAAATATCAGGAAGTACCGACGAATTCAAAATTGGGGTATAAAAGTTAATACGGCCAATTCCAATTTTTTTTTAAACATTGGTCCATACCTTAAATGCAGCCCAGACAGTCTTAAACTTCACTTTTTTAAAATAACTAGGCTCCACTGTTCTCAAGAAAGCTGCATTAGCATGCCTTCCCCAAATCATATTATATATAGTAGGACAAATTTCGCCAGAATCTTGATTATCAACCTGTGGATTTATTAATGGTTGGATATATTGCAATGCAGATGCCCAGTAATAAAATAGAAAATGAGGGGCCGCCCACCCCCCCCTCTCTCTGGGTAGCACTAAATACTTATATGCCCGCCGTACTTTTTTAAAAGACCAAATGAAACTAATCGCTAAGCTCTCCATATGCTTAAACCATTCTTTATTAAATTCCAGTGGAATAGTGCGGAAAAAATATAGGACCCTAGGTAAAAAAATCATTTTAATGAGATTGCATCTGCCCATAATTGTTAAATGCAGATTGTTCATATGATACAACTCTTTCCTAGTTTTAGCTAAGACAGGAGCAAGATTGCTTTCTACTATCAAGTCCAAGTTAGCCGACAATCTGACACCTAGATAGGTCACTTGGTTGGCCCTCCTGCTGTCTTCAATAATGGCCCACTCATTGCCCAATATTTGGCACTTACTCCTATTTAATGCATAGCCTGAAATTTCCCCAAACTCCGCAGCTAATTTCTCTATTTGTTCGATCGCCTTCCCTGGTTCAGGGGTAGTGACGGCTATGTCATCAGCATATGCCAAGATTTTGAACCTGCCCTCCGCCATTACCATAGGCGAGATCAATGTACTTTGCAATAGCTTCTGAATCAAGGGGTCTATATAAAGTGCAAACAATAAAGGGGAACAGGGGCAACCCTGCCTAGTTCCTTTTGTAATGTAGAAGGGTTCTGAAATTGCCCCAGCTAATTGAATTCGAGCAAGGGGCTTCTGATATAAACCTTGTATAGCCTTAATAAAACCAGCCCCTATATTAGCTTTACTGAGCACTGTCCATAAGTATTTTTAATTGACCCGATCAAAAGCCTTTTCGGCATCTAGTAATATTAATGCCATAGGGGCCTCCATAGCCTGAGATGCATCTAACATGGTGATAACCCGCCTAACATGATCAGCGGTCCCCCGCCCGGGGATAAACCCATGTTGCCAAGGGGAAACAAGCCCACCAATAACTCGACTAAGCCTAACCGCAAGGATTTTGGCATACCATTTAGCATCCGCGTTTATCAATGAGATAGGTCGATAGGAGCCTGGCAAAAGTGGGTTCTTCTCTTTTTTTAAAAATATGACAATGTTAGCCTCCAGCCATGAGCCCGGTGCCCGCTCTCCAGCCTGTACTGACGTAAAGAGTGCCATGATATCATCCTTCAATTCCTCAAAAAACGTTTTAAAGAATTCTATTGGGATCATATCAGGGCCAGTAGCTTTCCCTTTAGATATAGCAGTTAGAGCCGAGACAATCTCCTCCAACTCAATAGGGGCAGTCAACTGACAGCCCTCTTCTTGCGGTAGCTTTGGGCTTGACATGTCACTCAGATACTGAGCCATCCTTTCGTCTCTCTCATCCGAGAAGAGGTTTTCCTGCTGGTACAATGCGGAATAATATTCTTTAAACACCTGTAGTACTAACGTATCTCCATACACAATCTGCCCCAGCCTATCTTTAATTGCCAAAATGGCACTCCGAGCCGTCTTTTGTCTAGTCTTATATGCAAGCACCTTGCCCACCCTCTCACTCAACTCATAACATTCCTGCGTACGAATCTGGGCTTTAATGATGTCTTGATCTAAATACAACTGAATGATCTTGGCCTTCACGACTGTAATCTTATCCAAAGTATCTTGTATTAGAGCATTATTCCTAGCAAACCCCACTATCTGACTCTCCAGAGAAGCCAATTCGGTCTGGGCCGCAGATATAACTAGGTGCCGATGTTTCTCCCGCCTAAGGGCATAGCTCAAAGTTTCCCCACGGATAGCAGCCTTTAAAGCATCCCATAACACCTCCGGTGGAACCGTACCCCTGTTAAAGCCCAAAAACTCAGTTAACCATATTTTCATCCGTGACACATAAGCTGAGTCAAGCAGCAAGCCCCGGTCAAAAGACCAGGGTCTCAAATGTCGCTCCTTTCGCAAGTCCGAGAGTTGTACTACCAAGGGATTATGGTCAGATATGACCCTAGGAAATTTTTCCACCAGAATTTCTTCGCATAACGATGGAGACAAAAAAAAATAATCTAACCGGACGGACTTCCGGTGGGGGTATGAAAAGAAGGTGTAACCAGGATCCATAGGCATACAATGCTGCCAAGCATCCACAAGACCATGAGTCTGCACCAACATTTGTAAAGCGCGAAACACCTTCGGCTTTCGTCCAACATATGGACGCTGATTCTGTAAGGGGATATTAGTCTCAATATGTATATTAAAATCCCCACATACAATAAGCGGTAAGGCCCAGAGCGCAAGTTCAGTATTCAACATATTAATACCAGCTGGATCATCAGCATTAGAGCCATAAATAAAACATACAGTAAAATGTGATTGCCCCATAACACACTCTATTATCAGCCATCGGCCCATATTATCCACCTTTTTCTTGACCACCTTAAGAAAAAGATCTCGCCGTGTAAGTACTGCAACCCCTCTAGTATTCGTTTGTTGGGTGGTGTACGCGACTAATTGGAAACCAGGAAAATCTAACAAGTACTTTTTAGCCGGGGTAACATGTGTCTCTTGCAAACAAATTATATCTGCCCTTAATATTCTGAGCTCATGAGTGACAAGACGTCTTTTCTTAGAATCGTTTAGCCCACATATATTTAAGGTAGCTATCCGTAAGATATTATGTTCCCCCATTGAAAACTGTAGCAAATATACCCACACTTACACCTTGTTTCATCATACACCTAATAATCTCCTGTGCCTTCAAATACATATTTCTGTGCATCTCCCGTGCAAAGCCTACCCAACCCCAGCCCACCCCACCAATCACCATCCCACCCACAAAAGAAACCCCTACCTCCCACCCACCCCCCACCCAACCAAATGAGGCTTCCAGACTGTAGTCTGTAAGATGGACTAGCGGCCCTCCCCCCTTGATGGCTCCTGCAGTGACTCCTAAATTAAACAAATTTACTAACCAAAGAAGAAGAGTTGTTTCCCCTGAGAGACTAGGCCCCCACCAACCAACCATTTCGATAAGAGCACCTCTCGTCCTTTTCTACTCACCCCAGGCTACCCGCCTCTCTCACCCACCCCTTTCATTTTTCCTTCTCTTTTCTTTTTTTTTTTTTTTTTCCCTTTCCCCTTTCCTCTTTTTCCCCTTCTCAAAAAAATAAAATAATAATACTTTAAGCCCCTCTCTTTTTTTTTTTTTAGCCATATGTCAATAGTTAAGTCAAAGACTGCAGGTACTCCTTAGCTTTAATCTCGGATGCAAACACTTGTATCATCCCATTATATATAGTTTTAAGTCGAGCCGGGGACAGTAAATAGGCTTCCGCTCCCTTCTCCTGGAAGGGGCTAATCAGTTGTCTCAAACGCCATCGTCTCTCTACCGTAGCATGGCAAAAGTCGGGGCGGGAAAAGAATGTGCAGCCTTCACCGCTGATCCTAGCATCCGGGCGGGCTTTCTCAAAGACTATTTGGCGCAGCAAGTAGTTGCCAAAATAGACTATAAAAGCTCTAGGCTGTTGCTGGGCTGTTCCACTTGCTCCTGTTAATTGTTGACTTCTCAGACGTAGTGGAAACCGATGGGCTCTCTGTATCTCTTTCTCCCAGTACCATCCAGTCTGCTCGGGGAGTGCTGCTTTAAGCAATCTAATTATAAAGGCTCTTGAATCCTGCCCTTCTACGCCTTCTTGTATCCCAATTAAGCGCAAGTTGTTACGACGTTGCCGGTTTTCAAAGTCCTCTACTTTCCACTGAATATCCGAGAGCTGACTCTCAAGCATAGCGGCTTGTTTTGACAGCACCCCGAGATCTGACTCCAGTGCGTCCGCCCGGCATTCAATTGCAGCGATCCTATCCCCAATTTCAGAGCATGTCTTCGCAACCTTACTGACTGCCACTTGTAACTGCTTCGTGGCCACCCTGGCTTTCTTGCTGTCCCTCTGCGTTTGCTTATGCTGTGACGTGATGGTCTGGTAAATAAGGTGCAGAGAAGGGGAAGGAGGCACAGTCTCTACATTCAGAACATTAACCTCTGTCTGAGCTGGAGCCACTGGAAGATCACCCATGCTATGCAGCAGTTGTTGTGTTTCTGTGTAGTCCCAGGACATAGCTCTCGACCTAGACACCTTCTTCTTTTTTTTTTCCCTCTTCTGACTGGACTCACCAGCTTTGTCTCGTCTTAATACCTCGGTCTGTTTTGCTTGGCGTTTGACTACGGTGCCCCTCAATGCAGAAATAGGGGTTAAAGGCGCTGTAGAACTATCGCCAGTCTCTGAGTCTATGGAGGGGCAGGTGCTGTCCTCATCGGAATCTTGAGATTGATCTGACAGGGAAAAAAAGTTCTCTCCAGGTTCCCCCTGAACTAATAAGTCCCCTCTGCCCTGCCGGTGGTCACGAGTCGCCTCTGGAGTACAAGCCGGAGTTGCCAGGTCGGTGCTTGGCAATAAGCATGCTACTGCTGCTGCTTGTTCGCAGTACCCTGCCCCTGTCACCACTTCTTGCGCCAGCCCTACATTGCTTTGAGACCCAGGGGCATATAATGGCCGGTCAATTTGCCCCTCAGATACTGCTGCAAGCGCATTACCCCCCACACAAAAAAACAGAGACCTGTGTGGATCCCCCAGCAATGCAACTTACAGTTTGATGTACATCCAAAGAGCGGCTACCAACGCTGGTTTTCACCTGCGGTGACCCTCCATTATCTGAAGAAGCTAGACATCTTAGACCAATGCTGTCCCATCCCCAGCCGATTCTGTTGCACCAGTATCAGAGTCCCTTACAGTAGTACTGCCCCCCATAGGGGTTGAGTTATGGAGGGCTTTAAACATCCGGGGTATAGTCACCACTTCCTCCTTTTCTCCTATCTGCTTTGCGCCATTCTTTGCCTTGTGCGTCTGCCCCTAAGCCGCAAAGTTCCCAAAAGCTGGCTGCCTGCCCTCAGGCACATTATCACCGCCGCCGGTGTCTCCAAAGCCGCTGTTCTTGGTGATCCCCCCCCGGACGAGGGGCTGGGGATCCAGAGGCCATCGTTCCTGTGGCCCTGGTTTCGACCGGCTACCACGCACAGCTTTCGGGCCCATCCGCCACTGCCTGCCACGAGGGGGTAAAAAAATAGCGTATGTCGAGATGAGGAAGCCACGGCCATTATGGCCGAAATCACCCAGGGAACTCCTAATAAATCTGCCGATTCCGCCGGATTCGCATGTAATGCTGCTTGGCAGGTAACTGCCGCAAATGTAAGCGTCTGGAGCCGCCCGCATAATCCTCCCCGCGGGGGAAACAACAAAAAAACGCCACACAGGAGCCGGGGGGAAGGAGAGCTTACTGGCCGCTAGCTACTCGCGGCCGCCATCTTGCCTCAAGGGAACACCGCAAAATGCCTCACAATTGCAAATTGTTACTGTACAAACTCCTTTCATTTCATTTAGCTCGTCAATACAAAAGGGGTATTGTGTTAGACCTTTATTAAACTTCTTCCTTTTTTTCTGGCGCACTCACCCATAAGAAACTAATGTTTCATTTTGTGAACAAGTTTCTAAGTTTTGTACCTTAACACACAGGGCTTGAATTAAGAAAATAGGCACTGCATCCAATGCAGCCCCACTTTTCCTGCCCCCCTTAGCGCCCCCCTCCAAATGCCACCATGTGTGCACTGTATTTAACATACAGCGCACCCTGGTGGTAGTTTATAAAAGAATACAATCAATCGGTAAGTACATGATATGAGAGATACGAGGATATTTGTTATATTGAACTGCAGGAGATGTAGATATAGGGATCAAAACATATAAATAATGCATTCTTAATACGATTTCACAGGGATTTATGATATACTGCTACAACAATTGGAGTTACATGGGAGGTAGAGTTATACTAGGTGAGTGGAATACACATGTACACTATACTAATGTCTACTACTAAGAGCATTTGTAATACAGATACAGTTACTGAAAAAGTCATGATACTTCACTTTTGTATATGTAGGTAATATGGAATAAATGGAACAGCTATAAAGAATACTGGGGAACGTATATGATAACCTGATACACTTGGAAGGTATGATTAGCTGGAGTCTAATTTGTGATATTTAGATTGGGTTTGGGGAGCATCCTCTATAAAAATACACTACAAAATAGGGTGGTCTGTGCATGAGATGTGTACTTTTCTGATTTGGTATACAGGGGTGTGCATGTATACTATGAGAAATTAATCACTGTTCTTATACATTGTAGTTGGGAATATAAAATGTCGATTGGTAATTTTAAACTTGTCGCAATTAGTAATATGATATATAAATAGATTCCTACTGCTAAGCATGTTACATTATCACAATATAACAAATCAAGAAGTACTTAGAACATATGATATTTTATTACATAACATCATGTACGTAATGTTATTATAGGAAATCCTGAGGAAATCCTGGGGGTACTCCCCGGATGAAACACGTGTTGACAAAGGGACAAAAGAGGACAAAGGGACAAAAGAGGAAGTTGCTGGACTGAACTAATAACCCTGGAACTAAACCACATAAGGATGCAAATTGGTAACTCTGGAAGTAATCACATAAGGATATACGATTTGGACTGATGGACACTATTTTTGGACTGAGAACAGGATAAAAATACATTTTGGTTTGAATTTTGGTATAACCTAGATATTAGCGGTAGAGTTTTGATGGAGGATTGAATTGTATTATTTTGATTTGCTCTTGTATATACTGTGTATATAATAGAATCTGAATACTTTAATGAAACTAGGATTGTCCTTGAGTTATTGTCACGTGTGCAATTGAATTTGTTTCTTATTCAGACAACATACAGTTGTCCTTTCAGGGGATTTAGAGGGTTTGACCCCAGTCATCTGCACCGTGTGATATAGTGGAATATATCAGTACAGAAGTAGAGTAGGAAGCGCCTATCACTCACTATTCACCCTCTCATTTAATGTGTAGTTAAGGAATTAGCATCAACATTTTTTACGCTAATTTGGCTTTTTTTTGTAGGATTATAGTAAATAATGTTGACACTAATCCTGCAAAGCGCATTGAGGCCCTTTATAAATAATGGTGGGCCTCATTTTAACTCCTGCTCCATGCAAGCGTAAAAAATGTCACAAAAAATGTCACAAAGAAATCTTTTAGATTTCTTTATGCCATTTTGGCGGCCCTATTGCTGGGGGAATGCTTCCCTTGCATACATTATAAGGTAGCGCAATGTATGCATTGTGCCACTTTGTAAATCTGCTGTGGTGATTTTAGCCTCGCTGATCCACATTAGCTTAAAAGAAAATGACACTAATGTGTCGCAAGGAGGTGTTAGGCCCTCTTAAATCTGTGCCATAGTTTCTTAACCTCAGCTCTATCTGATTGAGAGCCATATAGAATCTACTCACTATTATCCCATTTTTAATACCATGTGGCCTCCCTTTAACTTCTGCCCCTTGATTCCTTCCATCTGTAATATAGTGCTCAATTCAGGTTGCTTCTATAGGTTAGAAACAGAGAGTAATTTTACTATTATCAACTAAAGCTAAGATCATTTTCCTAAAATATTTGGCCCCTTTGCCATTGCTTGTATAATTTAGAGGAGTCAATTTTACGTTTTGTTCTAATTGCTGAAGAATGTAGCAGTACATTGGTCTTATTAGAACCTGTACTGTTGCATTCAGTGCTTATTTTATTAGCACATATGGGCAGCTTTACTTGACATTATGGGCCATATGTACGAAAGCTTTTTCCCATAGACACAGAATGGGTAAAATCCTTTCGTACATCTGGCCCTATGTTCTCTATTGTACATCTCTCCTCCCAGTGTTATATCCGCCTCTGAGTCTGTCAATGTCCATTGTTACAAAGAGATGACAATATGTTCCCCAGCAATACCAATCTTATCTCACTGTTTTCTTCTAGGTTTCACTAGCTCATATTATATCCTGGTTTAAAATAATCCTAATAGAACAACCTTTGTTTAATCCACCAACATAGATGGGGTATAAGCAAAACTACTTAGGAATCCGAGGAGAAAGTGTGTTTCTAAGTTGCTCTTCAATGTCTTTATTTATTTTTAATACTCCATAAATCTAGAGTGAAAATTACCACGATGAATTTGTTCACTAGTCCTGCCTTTGTGCTTACATATAACTTCAGATCAGTCCCCTTTAGTGGCTTATATACTACAAAGCTTTCGATTGTAGGATCTACCTAAGTAAGTTGGTCGGTTTCCAAGCTTCCTTGAGTAGTACGCTGCCAAGGGTATGCACTCTCAGCTAGCTAAATTGTTTCAGCCTGAACACTTGGATCATTCAACAAGGTGAGCAAGGAGGTTAAAAGCAATACTTACATCATGTGAAACAGTGCCCTATTCCTAGATCTAGTACTCAGGCCCATATTTACACTTCTTTAGTGCCTCATTTGTGTCATATTTTGATGCAAAAGCGGCATAAACTTAAAAAAATACAATTGTATTTTGTAAGTTTATGCCGCTTTTGCATCAAAAAGTGGTGCAAATGTGGCGCTAAAAAAGTATAAACATGGGCCTCAATTTGTTATATTTTGTTGCCCTTGAAATCTTATATTTCTTTTACCAAAGCATCATCACTGGAATCAACAGCAACTGACCATTTGATGGACTATTTTTCTTAAGGGTAAGTCTGGGGAGCCCTCTTGAAGTGTCAAGGTCTCTAAGGGGTGGGGGACCTTCAGAGCACAATTGGTTTTTCGGTGCAGGGCACATGGCAGCCCAGTGCAGAGCAAATCAGTAAGCCAGCAGCTGTGAGCAAAGATGTCCTTCGAAGCAGTAGGTAGGTTGCTTTGAGGGTCGCTTGCGGGTTGGCAGGGGCACTCTGGTAGAAGGTCCTGGTGTTTTCTGAAGTCCCTTGACTGGGGCTTCCTCCTGGTCCTTTAACAGTCTGGAGTGGATTGTCCTTCTTAGGGTCTGACATGTAGTGACCACTACTCAGGGCAATGGTATGGTTCGACTGCTGAAGGGTGAAGTGCCATCAAACTTGGCACACTGGCAGGGATTGTCCTTGCGGTCTGTGTCTGGTTAAACCATCACCAGCTTTTCAGTGAAATGGACCTCACTGGCTTGTTGGTTCCTTGTGGTTGCAGAGTGATGGCTCTTCGGCGATTTTTGAAGAGTGGAGGTTCTCTGGGGGGGTTTCAGAGTCCTTCCAGTGTCTAAGCAACCCTTCAGCGGTGATTGTCGAGTCTTGGGTGCAGCACTCAGGGTTTGGCACCTTTTCTTTGTTCAGCAGGTCTTCAGTTCTCGAGCCTTGGGTCTTCTTTGTTGGTGGTCTTCTTGAATCCTTACAATCTGCTTTCTTGGTCTCGGGATACCCACTAAATACTATAGTTAGTGGGCGTTTTAGGGGGAACCTAGTAGTGGCCAATAGGCCATCTACCTAACGGTGTCTACACCCACTAAATGACCACTTCCTGTGGGTAGAGGTCACTTCCCTACACTAAATTGGCTATTTTCCTTCAATGCAAGATGGAGGAAATGAAATGGAGGGGTCATCTCATATGAAACACCTTAGGGGTGGTGCAAGCCAGGACTGACCACTCCTTTGTGTTGTTTCCCATTGTTGCTCATGCCAAAAGTGGGGGTTTGCAATGGGGTTAGCCATCTGCTGATAGCAGCAGGCCTGGGGGTTGAGTTTCAATGGTGGTAGACCTTTGAAGCTTGCCAGCAGGGCAATGCACATTCATGACAGAGGGGGTGTTAGCACCTCCACCCAGGAAGGGCTTTGTTCTGAATCCAAAAGAGCAAGATCTCTCTCCCCAGGGATTCAGAATCTTGTCCAATACTCATACCAGTTTGGATTTATCATTCTGAGTTGTTATACTAAATAACCCACAGTTCAGGGTAACCATCTTGCAGCTGTGAAACTCATACTGACCAGTGTCCAGAACATGCATTAGAATGGCTGCCCTGTTCACTTACTATCTCCCAGGTTTGTCAAAGACATAGTAGGGGCATATTGATCATGCACTTATGCTCACACATACCAATCTACAAGATTTCACTGCGTCATTCTAAACTGATGCTAGACTCTTTTCAATGGGCTTCTCTAAGCTTTGCTGGACTAGCGTCAAAATATTTTGTGCTAGTCCAGTGAAGCGCCACAACCGCGTCAAAAATGTTGACGCAGTTGTGCTAACGAGCGCCTTGGTGTCCTGTATTATAAATACAGAGCTGCCACGGTGTCGTTAGGGAGCCACAGGGCGATGCAAGGAAACTACTGCATCTGAGCTTCAATGCACTAGTTCCTTGGAAATTAAGCCGTTTTCTTCTATGAGACCCTTAGCTTCTTGTGTTGTGCTCAGAATCATCGCTTCATTCTCTTTGTCCAGGGACAAACAAGATATGTAACAACGATACATTGTACTATTAGTGACCAAGAGGCATATGGAAGAAACTTTGGGGCATATTTACAAGAAAGTGGAGCATCGCACTTTTCTTGCGTCACACCTGCCCCACTTAACAACACCATTGTGGCGCCATATTTACAATACGGGGCGCCATGGCGGCCGTTAGGACAATAGTGTCAAAAACCTTTAGGCTAATGTCGCTCTTTGCTGCACTAGCATAAAAACTTTTGATGCTAGCGCAGTAAAGCACAGGGAGGTCCATTGTGAGTGTGTCATTTTAATACCTGCTCTGTTCCGGTACAAGGTTTATTTAAGCTGTTCATTCTTGATTAACAAGTAAACTCGAGGAACAACCGTACAGTCTTTCTTGTGAAAATCATAAAATATACATGATCGAATGTGCAATATGCATCGTATAAGAAAAACACCAGATTTGCATTTCCAGCTGACGAAGACATTTTCACCACAACATACATGCCTGAATTTACTTTTCGAAAACTATAACCATGGACTTAATTAATAAGCACGCACAATCATCCTTTAAGATACAATATGCAGCTGCCAGCATGACGTGAATCCATAGTCAAAGGCATCACGAACATTGAACAACATTTTCTTTATTGTCACTAAGCATCATCCCTAGGCAGTTTTGTCGTTCGAATGCTACGCACGGATTCGCAATAAAGGGCGATTTTTTTCACTTTTGCAAGACTTTGGACGTATATGCATTTACAATGTTGGAATTTCATCCGCAACCCAGTATCTATAGCCTCTTTTAAAACATACTACGTTAAAAGAAATGGGAGAACGGAAATCCATGGTTCCTTGCTGGAAAAAAAACCTGCTTTTCTTGGAAATGGTGTGGCAGTCAGCTGGATCTGTCCTTGTCGCTGCCATAAGTATAATGATTTTTATAATCGTCCATTCTTGAAGCGATTTTCCTCCTTCTGACAGATTCATTCGACCTGCAGGAGTGTATCAGATGTAACTATTTTTTACAATTATGTTCTTTTTCCGCCATCTAGAGGTCATTTAGAAGTCGATAACAGCAGATTCAAACCTTTTGTTGAACTCCAAATGTGCACCGAAAAAATAAACTAAATTACATTGTTGCTTATTTTCTTCCGCAGTTTTACATGCATGCATTTCTCAATTCCTTCTAGTATCTAAAGTGTTTAGGATGAATGATGTCCAATGGTTTTATGTCAATATAAAAGCATAGCTGCCAAGCTTTCCGCTTGCGTATGTGTGACATTTCCATGGTTTCAGTGTAGTGTAGTCAGGAGTGACATTCTACAGCCAAGTATGTGACATTCCTATCAAAGCTAAAGAGTGAAATAAAGCATCTAGTAACCACAAACAACCAAGCATTATTTAGAGGATGGTCCCTTTAGTCCTGCACAGATGAAAATAGTGCTATGGTGCCATGACAATAGCTTAAAGTGCTGTACAAATACCAATAATATGATGTGATTTCAAACAGTGTGAAACGCAATATTCATAGCTTCCAAGCTTCTCAGTTCCATCAGTGATGTGTTATTCCTGTCCAGACATTTTTCTTTGAATTCTGGGACGTGTTAGAAATTGGGGGGGCTTATTTACAAGCCTCTTGCGCCACCAGCGTGCTATTTATTCCCATATAAAATGTGACGCAACGGTGGTGCAAGGGGCTTGTAAATAAACCCCTGGGTTTCTGGTTGACAGAGGTTTCACCATGATCAAGTGGGAATCCTAGTCAGGGTAAGTCACAAACACATCCTAAATAAATCTGTGCTCACCCTCTTGCAGCTTGGTACAGAGCAGTCAGGCTTAACTTAAGAGGCAGTGCGTAAAGTTTGTGTGCAAACATTCAAATAGTAAAACAGTGAAAAAACCACACCTGGTTATACAAATAGAACATATTTCAATGAAAAAAACAAGACCAAAACAACAAAAATACGATAAGTAGAATTTGAGTTATGAATTTGTAGAGATGAAATTGTGAGGTAGTGCTTAGAAACATTAAGCACCAATTGGTATATATGTGGTCGCACCAGACTGGGACAAAGTCACTTAGTTATAATTCTTTCAGTTTGGGCAAGAATTTACCATAAATAGTTAAATATAAAATAGTTAAATCAACATTAAAACATAGGGCCTGATTTAAGCTATTTTGTAAGCTTGCACCACTTTTGTATCAAAAAATGACATATAGGTGGCACTAACTTTTCATAAATCAGGCTCTTAATGCAATAACCCATAAGTAAAAACTATGAAAAACAGTATTTCAAACAATAACATGACCGATTCAATCCATTCCTTATACATAATAAGTTATTTATCCTTCTCATTTTCAGGAGTATAACCTATATATTCATATCCCTCTTTCACCTTAAATTTAATTTACAAACAGATTAAAAAATACAATAATTTAATGTCTGTGCATATCTAAGGCCCTTCTTCTGAAATTCACAACTCTAAAACATGTGTGCTGAGTCTAACTGTAGCAGAAAAGTTAAAGATCTTCCATGTTGCCTAATATTTGATGCTTTTAAAACCAGTAATAATAATGTCTTCTGTGGATTAGCATATATATATTATATATTGGGGATTTAGAAAAAGAACAAAATATGGTTCCAAGACATTGGTCAGACCCAGGTCTAAATTGGCCTTTACTGTTTAAAAACAAATAGCCTGCAAAAGCCTTAACATTTAAACACTGTCTAAAAAAACAATTTTACCTTTTCTTTAGTGTGAGATGTAACTGTGATAGGGCTACAAACAGGTTTTCCAGACTCAATTTCTCAAAGGAAAGTATTAAATACATCAACCAGGAAATCCTCTATACCCCATCCAATGCTAAGCAATCTATCAGAATCAGTCTTGAGAAGCCTGCTTTTGGTCACAACAAAATCTTGACCCCCATGAGTAATAGGGCAAGATGCACTGCGTCCATAATGTAGCCTAAACCCATTTGCTGGTGACCAATGAATGAGGCTAAAGAAGCTGGAGTTAAAAGATTTCTAAATCTTTTCTCCAGAATCCGGAGTATCAATATTGGATTATCCCTAAACCCCGCACCGTAAAGCCCAATGGGAATCCATTTACTTTTGTTCTGCAGTAATGTCTCTTTTACTAATCTTGCACCCAACTTAGATGAAAATCAGAAAATTGCCTCCACAATACCTTCTACTTATTGAGCTCTAATTTTAAGCAGGTGGGACCAATTCAAAACAGTATCAAAGAGTATACCAAGGTAAATAAAAGTCAAACATCTATGGATGCTGAATCCTTCAACCACAGGTGCCCTAGATTTAGTTCTGCTAGGGGCCACAACCATCATAAAAGACTTTGCATGATCAATCTTTAAGTCCAAGTTACTCATAAAATCAGTGAAAGATTCCAGAAGGCGCTGTAGCCCATTTGCTATTCAAGCTATAAGCACCACTTCATCTGAACCTGACACCCACCCACCATGGTTATGTCTTTCCCATTCTTAATCAGATGTGAATCCAGCCCATTAACATATAACAAGAAAAGAAAAAGAGCCAAAATGCAACAACAACCTTGCCTGGCCACCCTGGCTGATTTAATTGAGTCAGTGCATTCTCTATTCTAATGCTGATGTGTGTGTGCATTCGCTTCAGAAGATCCAATTAAGCTAACTTAACCCCCATGGATTCCATCATGATCCAAAAGTTTGCGCAGTTGACGTTGTCAAAAGTGCAGGAGAGACCCATAAACGCTAAATGTAAGGTCCCTCCCCTGGCACTGACAAGTAGTGTTAAGTTCAAACACTGTTTCGCTCGTCCCATTCCTGGGTGGAAACCAAATTGCTCTGGTGAAAGAATATTATTTGTTTCCGCCATTGTTTCTAATCGTGTGAGAAGGACCCGCCCTAGGATCTTGGAATTGTTATCCAACAGGGAGATCCGTCTGTAACAATCAGGGTCAGCTTCATCGACCTTTTTGTAAATGGGGACAATAACCAATTCCCACCAGGAAGGGGGCAAGTGGCCAATCACCTAGGCACAAAGGACATTTATAACCAGGAGGGCCCATAGATGTGTGTTGGCCTTACAAAAGATCCATGGGTACTCCATCTGGGCCTGGCACTTTATGTGACAGACTTTTCCTGATTGTAGCGGGTACCTCCTTTTGATCAATGGAGCTACTCAGTGCAACCATGAAGCTCTATTCTATAGGTACACCTAAGAGTTCCCCACCACTCCTATCTGAGGAGTTTTAGGGACCAAACAGTTTGCCCTAGTGATCAATCCAGGACTCAGCCGGTATAACACATTCAACATTGACCGATCTCTGATGTGAAAAGAAGGGACGGTTCACTGTTTCCCAAAAATGATGCTGGTCCTTTAGCTTTAATGATAATTCGTCCCAGGCTGATTGCTGTTGGTTAAGTTTTCTGTAATCTAAAGTTCTTTATATAGTTTTCTTGTAAGCTTAACCTGCTCCTTATCCTTTGGGGAAAACATAAGGCTCTTCTCAGGTTGTGATGTGCAGCACTGAATACCTTATCAAACCAGCTACAAACTTGCTTATCAGGCTTGCTCTTTTTGGCAACTAATAACTTAGACACCTTCAAACAAAGTTAAATGAACCCAGTCATAATTACTTCAAGATCAGCACCTAAGGACAGGCGAGTAGAAATTGCCTGCTCCCTCGCCTGTATCAGATAACACAAGAATTGCACACTATTAACTTTCTCCCATTTTATTCTCATGCCAAAGTTGGGTGAAAAAGGCAATTGTCCCTCCGCTCTTCCTTAAGCTTTTTCAAAATACATGTTCAGTGTAATCTAAAGTAAACTATGGTCACTTGCACAGTCGCTCACAATCATGAAATCCCCAAATAAAGGTACTATATGGCTCATAACTACAAAAATATGGTATTTTATGAGGATCTTCTTTAAAAACTCTCCATAAGGGGTATGCATTAAATGTGTAATTAACTATATAATTAAATCTGCATTTGGGGCAGTTACCTACAAACTGGAGTATGAATGAATGTACAAAGCTTTAAGTTAAAATTGTCCACCCATATGACAGATGTTTGGTGATTTGTTGTAAGGGACCTATCTAAATCTTCCCCCACCTCGAGCAGTCCATTATCAAAATTGTTACAATAATAATTTACCAGCCCCAAATTCCTAAACCCCCTAAATGACAGCTGTAGGATCTGAAACTACAACGTGCTATTTATCTCTGTTATAAAAGAGGAAGTTCCAGAATTCCAGGATATGATACTAATGGCACTGCTACATACCTTTTTGTTATCTAAGCCGGCCATAGTGCTGGCACCTAAGGTACGGCATGTCTTCCTTTGACCTTCAAGTGCAAGTCTCACCCTTAAATTGTGCCCATTGCTAATATGTGCCCGAACTAATATGTGCCCGTTGACCATTTTTTAATCTATGCTCTCCAAATCTATGAGGGGAGCAAAATGATTTTGAGTAGGAATACTAATAGCCAGAATGCCCTCCTTCCCTCTCCCAAACTTATATTGGGGGCATCCGAACGGGGTACAATGGTTTATATATTTTAAAAAAAGGTAGGGCCTGAATATCCTTCCTGAGGGTGAGGCGATTTAATAATATCGCCACTAGTCTCAGAACCTTAACATTTACCACTACGCAGTCTGTTTCGGGGCTACTTGGGGCATGCCCAACTTACTTAACTCTTCACAAGAACAATCTTGTCATCTTTCCGCCACTCGAGTTTTTCCTAAGCCAATGAACCAATTTTGATTTCAAATCTCATGCATCTTCAAACCTCCCAGGGGGTAAAGATGGAACATTCTTTAAAATTACTACCTATGGAGTACCAGCTGGGGGCAAATGTAAACGATATTCCAGATTGGCAACAGCTAATGTACTTTCATTATCTACATTAGGTTCCTTGGGACGCTACCTAATCCCATGTAGCTATTTTCCCTCAAGTGGTGGTTCAACTGCCCTGCATTTGCTATTGTCTGGTTAGCTGTAACCTCTACATCAACGGGGCTAAACTTTTCGACGGTATCAATGGTTTTCCTGTCATATTATCAACCTGAGCTATTTGAGGAGAATCCCCTTTGAGAATAAATGTATCTTCAATGGATTTCAACCAACGACATATCTCATCACAAAATGTTTCACATTTCATATCTAAGTTGTTAAAAAAGTCAGTACAAAGTTTTTGAAAATTAGCACTAGACAAATACTCTTCCCGTGGCATCTGTGCTTCTCCCGTTTATATAGCGTAACTCCTCATGGGCCTAATTTGAGATAGGCCACTGTCCCATAGGGGGCCCTCTCCTGTTAACAGGTTGTCTCTCTTGAATCTCATTTGTCTTCCTTTTGGATGGAGGAGAATTAGCTAACCCTACGCCCCGTCAATAACTTCCAACTGAAAATCCGTGATAAGACAAGAGTTTTATGCAATGCAGGCATTGCTAAGTGGCTCCACTGAAACCTTAACTTTGAGGGGAGCTGTCTTCTGTGAAATATATGGCTTCTCTTCATTTGATAGCCATGCTGATGAAAAGACCAATGATTAACGGTGTATGTCATCTATGCGTTCATCTCCCAGACCTAATTCTGTATTAATTGACCCCAGAACAGATGCAAAATATGATCTAATAGACGGTGTTACTTGGGGGGCCTTAGGTGCAGCACTTTTCCCATTACCTGTTTTTTGGTTCCCCAGCCTCAGTTTTTTGGGGAAAATTGGACTCCTTTAAGTGAAGCAAATGCAGGCCCGGGCTAAGAGAGGTGGCCCAGACCAGCCTCCTCCAGACTCTGATGATCGCAGATGGGCACTGCTGACACGTGTCTGGGTGCTGTAGGAGTACTGTGGCAGTTTTGTCCTTATGCCTCCTAGTGCAGTAATGGCAGTGGGTAGGACACCCTAAAAGCAGGCTGGATGCTGTAGTAAGCAATGTTTAGACCCTCCCAGGCTGCAGGAGCGTTGTGGCGATATTGTCCTTACGCCTTCTGGTGTGGTAACAGCAGTGAGCAGGATGGCCCAAAAGCAGTCTGGATGCTGTAGTGAGTAGTGCTTAGACCCTCCTGCGCAGTGGGAGTGCGGTGGTGGTTTTGTCCTTGCGCCTCCTGCTGCAGTAACTGCAATGGGTGAGATGCCACAAAAACAAGCTGGATGCCGTAGTGAGCAGCACTTAGATCCTCCTCCAAAGTCAAAGTTCAGGCCTACAACGATGGAGAGAAGGCTGGATAAAAGGACCCTGTGAGGCCCGCTAAACAAAACAAACTTAATCCTGGTTGCGTAGATGTCAAAGATGCGGTGTGCAGCAGATGCAATATGCCAATGTTGATCCCCGAAGCAGAAGAAATGCTTTGATTTTCCCCATGCAGTAGAGGAGATGCATCAATTTTCTCAATGGAGTGGCAATGTGTCAGTTCTGAGATGCAGCAGCTCTGGATGTGATGCACAGGGCCTGTGCCTGCAACTGTGGTGATACACCCGTTCCAGTACATACAACAGTAGTGATATGCCAGTTCCGATCCCCATAACAGCAGAGATTAACTAGTTCTGAGCCGCATAGCAGAGGTGATGTGTTGGTTTGACAGTGGATGTGTTGGTTCAACTGGAGCAAGCACCTAAGGTCTCACTTCTTAGGGTCTAGGAATGGGGTGGTGCCACTTTGCAGGGCAGAGTCTTGGTGTAGGATTAGGTTGGTTGGATGTCCCTGAGACTTCAGATCAGGAGGCTAGCTGACTAGCCCTTGGATTCACTCTGGGTGGGAAAAGGGCACTCCCAGGCAAGAGGGCAGCAATGCAGGAGTCCAGAAAACAGCCGTCCAGCAGAGTGTCATACCTTCAGCAGCATGGCAGTCCTTCTTTTTGGCAGAGTATCCATAGGTCCAGAAATATACTGAAGTGGTTGGGTCAGAAGTCCAGTACTTCTATCCAGTAGGGCCTTTGAATAGGAAGAGACTTAAAAACATGTATTTTAAGTGCTCAGAGTCCATGCTCTTTCTGTCCTGAATCCAGACTTACTATAGGGGGATATGCAGCCCTGTGGACAGGACTCATCCTAGTCCGGTGTAAGTTAAGCTGTACTTTGCTCCCCCCCATCCTGCCCAGGATGTCCCATCAAGGTCCATCAGGTCACACCTGTTTTGTGTGGCTGTCTAGGGGGGAAATATACAAATCCCAGCTATCACCCCACCCCAGGCATGTAGTCAGAGGCAGACAGCAGGCACCAAATGTCTAAAGCAAGAAAATGCCAACTTTCTAAAAGTGGAATTTCCAGAATTACAATTTAATATAAGTTGCGATTTTAAATTGGGTTTCCAGAGACTCAAAACGCTTACCTCTTTCAGATTGGTAATTACACTAATAAGATGTAATAAGGTAATCTCAATGTTAGTCAGTGAACAGATTCATGGTTTAGAGGTTCTTCCATTTTGATTTAGAGCTTATTCCCAGCAGGTCCTCACACCCTCCGCTATTAACACATGCAAATTGTTTGGCCTGGCAGCCTTAGGGTGGGCTTCCCCCAACATTTTACCTGCCTCACTCCATTTTTCTGATCTTGTTTTTGATGGTTTTAGGACCCTACACAGTTTACTTCTGCTGCCCAGTGCTAAAGGGCTTTGCAGTCTTCCCTAAACTTGGTAACATTGGCTCCTGCCCAATTGGTATATTTAATTTACCTGCAGGTCCCTAATAAAGTACACTATCTGTGCCTAGGGTGTGTAAATTAAATGCTACTAGTGGGTGTGAAGCACCATTTGTGTCACCCACATAAGTAGCCCCTTAACCACATCTCAGGTCTGCTATTGCAAGGCCTGTGTGTGTTGTTTTACTGCCACCTTGAGTTTGGCATTTAAAACCCTTTGCTAAGCCTTAAACATATCTTTTTATTACATATAAGTCACACCTAGGGAAGTCCCTATGTGACCCACAGGGTAGGGTCCAGTATATGTAAAAGGCAGGACATGTACTTTTAAGTTGTACATGTACTGTCAGTGAAATTTTTTTAAATATGTTTTTCACTATTGGGAATTCTATTCCTCTCATGGCCAGCTTTGTGAATTCCTTAATATACTGATCAGAAATGAGTAGCTACATCATGTTTTATATCTTTGATATGGTAATGATAAATCCTCTTTACTGGTAAAGTTGGATTTAACATTACTATTTTAGAAATGCCACTATTAGAAAAATGAGACATTTCTCTGCTCTTACTACTTTGTGTGCCGTATCGCCTGTCTCAAATCTACATATGGTCTGTGCTGGGTGACATTTCCCTTTGTGCATTTCATTCAGACAGCCATAAACACAGGACACCCAACTGCATCTGCATTCATCTGCATACTGACAGGTCTTCCTGGGCAGGAAGGGTGGAGGGGCTCACTCTTACACTCAGGTAGTGACCTGACCTCATACAAAGGACTGATAACCCCACCCACACACACACAGATAGCCTGTCAGACAGACCTGAAAGGGAGCCAGTACACTTCAAAACCACTCTTTGAAGTCTGCCTCACTTCAAAGTCACATTTGGTTATCAGTACTGGGGCTCTGACCCCATCAAATTAGACACTTCTGGACCTGGAACTGAATCTTTGTCAAAAGAGCTGCTGTGCTGCTCAAAGAACTCAACTAGACTTCTTTCCTGGAAGGCCTGCTTTTCTGCTTGTTGCTCTGCTGCCTGTGGCTCACTGACCCTGCTGAAAGGGCTCTCCCTTCCCACTAGAGGGATCTTGAAGGGCTTTCTCCCTGTTATTCTGCAGTCTCAGGTACAGCAAAGACTGCCTAGAACTCTACTAGTGCTGCTGGACTCTGCCTTCTGTGAGTCTCACCCTTGCCTGAGATGCCTTTTTCAAGCTCTTGGCCTCAGAAGTGTATTCTGTAGCTGTGTGACTCACCGACGATGCTCTTGCAGCCCGACGACAATGCATGGCATTTATCTCAATGGAGTCAGCTGACGACACAGTGACATGACTGCAAGGAAGATATTGACGCATCATTCCCTCAGCATCCCCACATTGTTCCATGAAAGGTACTATTTTAGCGGTCCCTGCGTGGGTTCTGTGGCCGGCCTATTAGCCTGACTCCCTCCAATATGGTAGGCTTGGATTTAAGATCTTCACTGGTCCCTTGCGAACCCAAGTAACTTTTTGACCTCTAGTGACTTCTAAGCACTGTTTTCACATTTAGGTCCTGATTACAACTTTGGAGGAGGGTGTTAATCCGTCCCAAATGTGACAGATATCCTGCCCACCGTATTACGAGTTCCATAGGATATAATGGACTCATAATACGGCGGGTGGTATATCCGTCACATTTGGGACGGATTAACACCCTCCTCCAAAGTTGTAATCAGGCCCATTATCTTTAAAAATTGACTTCCACTGGATGGATTTTTGATGTTTTGGACTCGTGTAACTCAGATAACTATCTTCTATTTGTCTAACCTGGTGTGAAGTCATTTTGTGGTGTCTTCCCTGTTTAATGTATGAGCTATTGCACAAATACTTTACACATTACCTTCTAAGTTAGGCTTGCCTGCTCTGTGCCAAGCTACCAGACGGTGAGCACAGGATAATTTAGGTTTTATTGTGACTTACCCTGACTAGGACTGACTAGGACTGTGATCCCTACTTGGACAAGGTGCATACCTCTGCCAACTAGAGACCCAATTTCCAGCATAAAGATAAAAGGCCTTCCCCATTTCACCCTGTAAAGATAAGCTGGCCCCTGAACTGCACCACTTCACACCCTATTTACAGTGTGCAGATATATCCATTCTGGCCCCCTTCAGGTGTTTTGTTCCACCCTTGCTGGGTACGTTAAAATTTAGAAAACCAGAGACGAGAACTAGGGGCACTTTCAGTTAATTTCATAAATAAACTCAATATTATATCAGGTGCACTGCAACTTCATAACAATCACTAATACAATTGATACATTTGGTTAAGTGTGAAAAGGTTTTCTGTCTTGTGTTGAGGATACAAATGCCTCTACATTAGGTGCACTCAAATTTACTTCTCAGAAAAGGTGGTAAACACTTAATAAGATGTATGGTTGATTCCTTGTACATAATGTTGGTGCATTAGTGACACTTATCTCAATTAGCAGTGTTGGCCTAGTCCTTCTAAATAGAAAGTGGTAGACAAGATCACTCAGTGTTGTGGTATGGCATACAAATCGGGCCTAGTATCAAAAAGTGAATAACTAATATGACACAGTGCTTGTCCAACATAGGGCAAAAGAATTTGTTTCCATACTGTCCTGTCAATGCCAAATATATCACAGTGCTGGGATCACATAACACTGGCTTACACTTCTGTCCAGGTCAAATATCACACACAGTGATGGCCAGGGTACACCGTTCAAAATCTGTTAAATTGTTCCAAACACCCTCTGTCATGGTCTGGTGTGGCTAATTCATATGAATGCAATGGACCTTATGAATATGTCCCTTATGTTCAAGAGGAAATGAGAACCACTTGAAAACTGTGGTGATGAAGTTGGGGGGCCCATGACTGCACAGGTATGAATTGGTATTAGCAGAAAAAACAGGAAAGCAGTGATGGGTCACTGTGTATGTGTTGAAACTGCTCTGCATGAGCTGCACCCTCAACATGCTTCTATAGCAGGGAAGATAGGCGAGAGGATCATTACCACTTACATTATAGACCCTACTATGTACATGTCAACATATTGGGAATACTTAATAGTTTTAGAGACATATAGATTGGAAAAACCTTCTTCCTAGCATTCATCAGAATGAAGGAAGCATGTGAAAGTTAAAATATAATTTTAACTTCCCTGTCTCCATCACATGTTTTGCAGGCATGTCATGAAGAACTAAGGGCTACATGTACAAAGCATTTTTATATTTGCATTATGGCTGAAAAAATTTGAGCTGAAAAAAGCAGTCCCAGACATGATGGTCTGCTAACCCCAGCAGGCCATCATCCCTGTGATTGTTGGGATTCCCAGTTGGTAGCAAATTGCGACCTACCTCATTAATACTAATGAGGTAGGTCTATTTGCGACCCACAGAGAATCGCAAAAGAAGCTCAATGGAGTTTCTTACATTTGGAATTGTGATTTCCTAATTGCGATTTGCATGGAATCTCAATTAGGAAATCGCCATGCCAAATGTTCATACATGTGGCCCTAAGAGCCTGATTTAGGTTCTGACAGAGGGAATACTCCATCACAAACGTGACGGGTATCTTGCCTGCCATTTTCTGATTCCCATAGGATATAATGGGATTGTAATACAGGGCGGGAAATCCAGCACATTTGTGATGGAGTAATCCCCTCCGCCAGGATCTAAATCAGATCCTAATTGCTGCTCTTCATGAGTTCACCATGATCTTTTTAATATCAATGGCACAATGTAATATATTAATGGTTAAGTATTAGTACAGGGCTAAATCACAGCAATGGTTCAAGATCAGATAAGGATGGTTTTAAAACAAAGGGCCTGATTTCAGGAAAGTGGTGCTGCACCTAGTGCAGTGCCACTTTCTTTGCGCCCCCTAGCACTCTTCTAACACCACCATGTGCGTGCCAGGGTGGCAGTTAGGGAAAGTAGCCTCAAAAGTTTTTAGGCTAGTTTGGAGCTTTGCAGGACTATTATCAAAAATGTTGACGCTAATCCTGCAAAGCCCATCGAGACCCATTGAAAGCAACATTGTGCCTCCTTTTAACGCCTGCTCTGAGCAGGCATTGAAAGTGCTGAAACAAATTATGCAAAGAAATATCTTAGATTTCTTTGCACCATTATTTCAGACTACTAATGGGGGAGTGCCCCCTTTGCATACATTATACCTGGCTCAGGCATATTGTGCAAAGGATTACAAAGTGGCACAATGCATGCATTGCGCAATTTTATAAATCTTGTGCAGCGATTTTGGCCTTGTTGGGCCACATTACTGAAAACAAAAAAGATGCTAATGTGGTACAAGGAGGCACTAGGGGCTTTTAAGTCAGCCACAACCTAATTTTGAGCCATGTATGTTCACTCGTTACTAGCCTAGCACAACACACAATGGGTCAAGATCACAGAGTGCTGAGCCAATTTCAAACACTGTTGGGACAAACTACTTGCTGGCCCAGATCATGTAATACTGAATCAGCATAACAGAGCTAAGCCAATATCACATACTTGTGATTCAAACTCATCATTAATATCCTGCGGGCCATTATGCACAGTTTTAAATCTGGTATATTGGTACTGAAACTCTTGAGGCATCGAGATGATCATTCAACCTAACCTTTCCCTTTAAATGAAACAGAATGAACACTTACTTCTGAGAGCCATGGCATCATACAAGGTGTTACGAATCATGTGTGCTACATATGGAGAAGGAATTTGTAGTATGGGGAGTTTAAGACTACTATCAAGGGCAATGTAAGGGCAATATGAATTCTCAATAGATGTGCATCACGCATCACCCTGTCTCACACTGAAAAAGTGTTTCAGCTTCACCAAAGGTCTATAATCAGGCTACCATGAAGAACCACAAACTTAGAAGTCCTTTATCATTTTCTTTTTATTTCACAGCCGTGATCTAACATTATAATCGTTCTTCACAACAGCATACCAGATCAGGTTAGTGATGAAAACCATTGGTGACCAGAAAGGTGAAAATGCATCGGCTTGAATGACACGTTATGCGCTAACTAGTGCTAAGTACCTGCAAGCTTTCTACTTCCACTATAGCACTTTCGTGTGCATCACTACACAGAGAACAAACATTTTCAATGCAACGGGACTCGCATTTGCTTGAGTTAGAGCTATTAGGGGTGTAAACTCCTAACTGGACTTTTCTTGCCACAAAAAATAATGCAGCGCGATCGCACTATGTATAATGCAGCGTGATCGTGCTGAAATTGAAAATGGAAAAACCGAGCACGATCGCACTATGTCAACACCAGCACGATCGCGCTGCGTGGAAAATAAGCAGATAAATTAGTCCAAAAACCATGCTGAAAACATCGAGCCTCGTATGTTTTTTAAAAGTTTACCGGTGCTATGTAGGTGGGCTAAACACCGGAAAAGGCATGACGTCTGCATGCCTTCGACTAATGAAAGCAAGCGGATTTTAAAAAACAAGCCCACGAACCAATGAAAGTGACTGACGTGACATGGGCGTGGTTGGAAGCCCAAAGAGAGATCACTACAGGGGACTGAGCGATTTGCCCTGGCCCCTAAAGAGGACAGGCTGAGTTCCAGGGCCTGGTAGCTATTGCAGCCAAATCATGAAGTGATTTTAGCAGCTGCACTTTATCACTGAAAAAATCAGCCCGGTATTCCAGCACACAGCAAAATGAGGTGTGGGAACACCTGGTCAGTCATGAATTCTGCTACCTTCCACTCATAATCATGAGCTTTGATACTCAGTGAAAGGGCTAAGTTCAGTTCAGATATAATTGTTTTGTTTTTAATAACCATTACAAGTAGCATATTTCCGATTAAAATCACATGTTCAGCAAATGGGCAACATTAACTTAAAATAGTTACTAAAAAGCTTGATGTTGACAAAATGTAGTCAATTGCTAGGAACAATCAGAGTACAGGGTGCAGTAGACTAATAGGCTATAAGTAAAAGTTATAAAAGTTTACGATCATTATGAGCAGGCAGGACCATATAAATAAGCAGAAATGCTACCCTACTGTGAAAGAGCCGTGCTATTTACAGTGTATTGTAACACGTTTTATCCATGTCCAACATCTGTCCTCATCCTCATGTTCTGGCGATTCACCTGTACTCATGTGTGAAAAAGTTGTCAAGGGAAAACGTAGCCAGAAATTATAATAAAGAACTATGTATAATGGTGTCTTTAGGTTTCATTTCTGCAGCATAATAACTATGGGCCTGATTTATTACCACCAATCTGCGGTGGCTTGGGACTCGAAAACACCGACAAGTCAATGGTGTTCCGTCTGCTGGATTTAGATGTTACAGTTCTGCAGGTGGTATGCTTGCAGCAGATTGCTGATGGCGGGAGACCATTGTAGGAGCCATTGGGCCTTGTACAATGATAGTGGATACTGCATAGAGGTAAGTGACACACAAATTGTACCTTAGCCATGTGTGTCCACCTGCACAACACACAACATACACACTATTATCCTTTGACATTCCACCACAACATGACATCTGCATGCATAAAACACACATTGTTATACATCCATGACACAACATGCATGCACCATTGATACTACACACACGTACAACACAACCACAACAAACAACACATTGAGACACTAATCTACACAAACACACAAACACAAAAGCACAGTTACACACATCACAACAATGACCACTACACAAGAATACATACCTGAATGTTGCACACAGCAACACAACAATCAACTCAAAACACACAACAGACATCAGATCGACATGCACATGGTACACATACAGACATAACCACAACACCCACTCCAGCTCGCCCCACCTCAACCAGCCAAACCAATCTCACACACACACATACAAGTACTGGCTCACATACACAACTGGATGTACAATATCACAGGTACAGGTTCACTTGCAATGGGCGCACATATACATTGTGGCAAGTGTGATGCCATTGTTAGTGTGATGCCAACATTCGCTTAGCAATGAATACTGACACAACAATAACAATTGTTTATGTATGCAATGTGTGTCTTGTACCAGTGTGTCTCCATCACTCACTAACACAAATGTGTACATAACATATGCATGCCAGAGGTAAATGTTAAAAAATACCTCTGGCATGAATATTTCTGTAGATGTACCAAGTACATGTTCAGTGACCACACAATTTGCACAGTACAAGCATCATCCCTACTTTCGAGTCCGGCAATGGCACAGTTGTGTATCCTCCGTGGTCCAAAAGCAGCAGCAATGGCAGGTGATGTCCAGTCCAAAACTGAAGCTGAAGCGGAAACTTGGAAAAAGATAGGTTTTGTGCCCCTTCTCCCTCTAATGTGCGAACTCAGATGTGGAGGACGGACCACCACAGTTGGCTTGGCTGTACGACACATCCATATCTGCTCGGAGGTAAAGGTGGCTGGCGTCCCACTGTCATACCCTATTCCCAATGCTGCTGTCACAGTGGCTACAAATTTGTGACGGATTCAGTTGGACTCAGGCGGTGTTTCGCATTTGGTCCCGTCAACATCTAAATCGGGCGGGTGTACCACCAAGGCGGCGGGCAGATTTTCCAGAGGAAAACTGGAAGGGGGCTGTTACCACTAAAATCTAAATCAGGGCATGAATATTGCTACATGTATGTCAGCCAGGTAGTGTTCAAAATAGGGTTGTTGGTTGAGTGGGATGAAACACTGCACAAGCAACAATCACAATTCCTGTCAGGATGAATCACTAAAAGTTTTTGAATTAACCTGTGCTTAGCCCTCTGATAGCTTCGCATAAAAGCAGTCAGGTTTAACTTAGAGGTAATATGTTTATGCAGCACTCATACTTTAGTAAACTGAAAGAACAACACAAGAAAAATGCCACTCTAAATTTAAAATTAGAGTGAATTTTAATAAATTATATAAACCCAAAACAACAAAATCCAATCAGTAGAACCAGAGGTATGTACTTTTAAAGTTTAACGCAACAACTAGTACATAAAAGGTCAAAGCACCAACTGTGGATATCGAGTTTTTCAGGACTGGGGCAAAGTTGAAAGTTATGGCCAAACTTGAAGGAGATTGGATCGGGCCCAAGAACTAGATTAGGCCAGAACTCTACTTACCTTTTGATTTAGAAGCAATTTTGCAGGAAAATTTCTGAGAGGGTAAAGTTTAGTGGGATAAGGCAGCTGGCAATGTTTGATGATGAGGTATTGTTATTGAGGAGTCGCTGGACGAAGGAGCAGAATCCTTTGTTCAGACGTAGGCCCTGATTTGAATCTTTGTGGAATCGGTTCTGGCATTGTTTTTCCATTGTATAATCCATCCATCAACTAGACTGTCTAGACTGTCTGTCCGCTTTATTTAGATGCTGGGCCCATGTATGAAATTCCATCGGCAAACTGCCAGCATAGCCAAAATTTTACACTTCTGTCGACTGCACCATAGGCCAAGGTGGCTGGTGGTGGGACCACAGTTAGTTTTACTACTGGGCCATTCAAAATGTGCCTTCCTGTTGATGTAACTGTGGCAGGTAAACCTAAACACCTGAGTTGGTGGAATCGTAGGCATATAAGATTGAAACATCCCTTTTTTCTACCCTAAGTGGCTAAGCTATTCCGAGACGTGGATCCCTTGCTTGCTGCACCACTCGACTGAAGCTAGCCTGGCTGATGAAGGGTGATACTGCGAAAGCGGTCCCAGGATTCTTGAGTCCTGTCCAGGGAGGACCTAGCTTGGCAGTTTGGGCTGGACTGCTCCCACAGGGAGCAGGGTCAAGACTGATTTGCATATAGCTGGGATAGAACTGGGGTGATGTGGAAATCAAAATAACAATGGATTAAACCCAGATCTATGACTGGGGGTGAGTGTTTGTTGGAAAAGGGGTTATTGGTAAAGGCAGGTAGGTACCTACACTTAGCAATAGGCCACTAACCTCCACTTAGGTCCAGTTAGGTTTCAGTAAATTAAACCCAGCTCAACCCTTGGTAGCTTAGCAACGAGCGACAAGGCTTAACTTAGGAGACAGAGTGTAAAGCATTCAAATATCACAAAACAGTAATTAAATAAAACAAAGGAAACAGTTTAAAAATCCAAAACCAATTTATAAAAATAGATTCGATTTTTATCTTTAAAATGACACAAAACGAATAAAATCGGATAAGGGGAACTCGAGATATGAATTTTTAAAGAATTATTGTTTTTTAGCGCCTGGAAACAAAAAGCGCCAATCGGGTCATCTGGTTGCACCTCGACCGGGGCAAAGTCAAAGTTTAAGGCCGACCGCGATGGAGCCCTGCTCGGCTACAGGCCGTGGGAGGCCTCGGTTAAAAGTTTACCTTCACACTTAGTCTATTTTCTGAAGATTGTCTTCAGCGGGACGAACCTGCCAGTCCAATCCGACCTCCTGGAGCCCTTCTCCAGATACGCATCGCGGGAAACCTCGGTGGAGATTTTTACATTCGGACTTAGTCGTTTTTTTTAGGTGAAAATCCTTCGACCGGGGTAAACCTGGATCTTGATCCGACGTCCCTGGAGCCCTCCTCGGATACGCTGGATGGGAGGTCCCGGTCAACTTTTTACCTACGGACTTACTCTCTTTTTCAGAGATTTTCTTTACCGGAACGAACCAGCAAATCAGGCAGGGTTGCGGTTGAGGCAAGCCGGCTAGAGTTGCGGCAGCGGGTTCGTCCCGCTATGGAGCTTTTTAAAAAAAAGTTCTCCAAACTTCTGGGGCTTCTCCCAGATATCCTTTTAAGGTTCTTTTGAGGTCCACAGCTCACCCCAAGGGTCCAGAAGTTCTGAGATGGTCCTTGGGGGTGCAGACTACAACTCCCAGAAGGCACCTGGCGCAAACTCCTTTTTGGCCACTAGGCAGTGGTCAGCTGGTTGATTTCTTCAGGAGTTGGTGCAGGGGACTCTGGTTAGGAATTTTGTACTTGTAGCAAACAGGGAGTCCCTCCTTGAACCAGTTGAAGCCAGGCAAAGTCCTTCTTGTGGTGAAGCAGAAGTGTGCAGCTGGTGCAGTCCTTCTGAGTGCAGGTTCCAGGTGCAGGCCAGGGGTCCAGCGGGGCAGTCCTTCTTCACATTTCTTTTTTCCTTGTTGGAATCTGATGGGGATCTGAGGTGTGGGTGCAGGTCTGCCAGTTTTATCCTTGCTCCTGGGTGAAGAACAGGAGGGTCCTGATTCTCCAATCAGGCGCAGGGTCCTTCCCCCTGTGATGACCGCTTCTTGGGAAGTGTGGCAAAAATCAATCCCAGGAGGCAACATTCTTCAAAAATCCATCATGGCTGAATCTGATTTTTGGAGGTTACATCTGGCTGATCCCACCCATTGGTGTGGCTAAAAATCATAAACACACCCCTCTCCTAATCTAATCAAGGGGGCACCTAATTGTCTGGGGTTGCAGGATGTGGGGGTGTTGCTGGGTTGTTCCAAATGTCCTTCTCTGTCTTTGAAGACCAGTTTGGCAGCCCTCCCCTTCCTGCCTCACCATCTGCTGAGGGGAAATTCCCTCCCACAGGCACATCTCTTTCTGTGAAACCAGGCCACTTCACACCTCATCAAGGCAGCCTGGCCAGGCTGCCAGAGGCTGGCCAATCAGAGCACAGCAGCAAAAACAATGCATGGCTGAAATTGGCAACTTTTCAGGTAAAGTTTAAAACTCTTTACCTGAACAAGTTATATTAAATCCAACAACTGGAGGTTGTGGGATTTATTATAACAATTAATTTGATACCAAACTCTTGGTATCCATCATTTAAGGGGACTTTAAAAATTAAAATAAAGTCTCCCCATTCTAGCCTATGAAGGCCATTTACTACAATGAGGGAAAAACGAATTTGGCAGTTTTTACCTCACCAGGGCTTATAAAACTATTTTTATAAGGTCCCTGCTTATAGTTACATAGCACCCAGCCCTAGGGGGACATAAGGCACCCCTTAGGGGTGACTTATATGTAAAAATAAGGTAGTTTAAGACTTTGGAACTACTTTTAATTCCAAAGTCTAATTTGAATATAACTTTAGTTTAAGAGCAGCCAGCAAGGCAGGCCAGCCTTTAAAGTGACACTGGGCACCTCATCAGTGCATCTATGGGTGCACTACCTATGCTGTGGTCCCTAAACTTACATGCCCTACCATATACTAGGGACTTATAGGTAGGTTAACTTAGCCAATTATAATTAGCCTAATTTGCATATCCACTTTACACAGTGCACTGGCCCTGGGACTGGTAAGCAGTACCCAGGGCACAGCCATGAGTCAGTAACCACCAGTACCTGTCCAAAAAGTGTGCGGGTGACCAGGGCAAAAAGGAGGACTTTCCTACACTGCCCCCCCCCCCCAGATGAAAGGTGATGGGTACTAACCTACACCCTGGTAGTCCTCATCAGCTAACTGGAAAAACCTGGAAAGGCCATCTGCATTGGCATGGGCAGTCCCAGGTCCGTGCTCCACTGTGAAGTCCATCCCCTGTAGAGAAATGGACCACCTTAACAGTTTTGGGTTCTCCCCCCTCATCTGCATCATCCATCTGAGAGGTCTGTGTTCCATTTGTACAACGAAGTGAGTGCCAAACAAGTATGGCCTCAACTTCTTCAGGGACCAGACCAAAGCAAAGGCCTCCCTCTCAATGGCACTCCATCTTTTCTCTCTGGGGAGTAGTCGCCTGTTGATGAAGGCAACTGGTTGATCTTGGCCCTCTTCATTAACTTGTGCTAACACTGCCCCAATCCCTTCATCTGAAGCATCTGTTTGCACTATAGACTCCTTGCTATAGTCAGGGGCCAGTAACACTGGTGCTGAACACATAGCCTGTTTTAGGGTGTCAAAAGCTTTCTGACACTCTGGGGTCCAAATGACCTTCTTGGGTTGTTTCTTGGAGGTAAGCTCAGTCAGAGGGGCCACTATGGTCCCATCATTCTGAACAAACCTCCTGTAGTACCCAGTCAGGCCAAGAAAGGCCCTGACCTGGGTCTGGGTTTTTGAGGCTTCCCAATCCAGGATAGTCTGG
Source organism: Pleurodeles waltl (assembly GCF_031143425.1). Lineage (NCBI taxonomy): Eukaryota > Metazoa > Chordata > Amphibia > Caudata > Salamandridae > Pleurodeles > Pleurodeles waltl. The sequence goes on from NC_090444.1 coordinate 1,532,085,488, forward strand.
ATCTTGGACTGGAAAAGTTGTACATGGCCTCCACCAACAAGGTGGCCCAGGTACACAACTGAGCTTTGCCCTATCTGGCACTTGCTTGCCTTGATAGTCAGGCCTGCTTGAAGCAGGGCCTGAAGCACTTCCTTCAGGTGGACCAGGTGGTCTTCCCAGGTGGAACTAAATACAGCTATATCATCCAGATAAGCTGCACTGAAAGATTCCAACCCAGACAGGACTCTATTCACCAACCTTTGGAAGGTGGCAGGAGCATTTTTCAGGCCAAAGGGCATCACCTGGAACTGAAATTGGCCCTCTGGTGTGGAAAATGCTGACCTCTCCTTAGCTCCTGGACTTAAGGCAACCTGCCAGTATCCTGAGGTCAGATCAAACGTGCTCAGGAATTTGGCAGCCCCCAACCTATCAATGAGCTCATCAGCTCTAGGCATGGGGTGAGCATCAGTCCTAGTGACTGCATTTAGACCTCTGTAGTCCACACAAAATCCCAATTTCTTCTTCCCACCTTGGGGATTAGGTTTGGGCACCAGTACAACTGGACTGGACCAATGACTGTCAGAAGGCTCAATTACCTTTAGCTCCACATCTTAGCCACTTCAGCTTTGATGTTGGCCTTGACCTGGTCAGACAGCCTGTACAGCTTGTTTTTGACAGGCAAGCTGTCACCAGTGTCAAGGTCATGGACACACCAATTGGTGAGTGCAGGGGTCAGGGAGAACAAACTAGCAAACTGCTCCAAAACTTGTCTGCAGTCTTTTTGTTGCTGGTCTGTCAACTTGGGAGAGAGTACCACTCCCTCCACAGACCCATCTAGTGCATTTGAGGACAGGAGGTCTGGCAGAGGTTCACTCTCCTTCTCCTTCCCTTCATCAGTGACCATCAGCATGGTCATGTCTGCCCTGTCCTGGTGGGGTTTCAACCTGTTAACATGCAGGATACTATGATGATTCATGGGGGTGCCAAGGTCCACCAAGTAGGTGACCTCACCCTTTTTCTCCAGAATTGGATAGGGCCCAGTCCATTTGGCCTGAAGTGCCCTAGGAGCCATGGGCTCCAAAACCCACAATAGCTGTCCTGGGTGATACTCAGGCATGGTAGCCTTCTGATCATGCCAGAGCTTCATGAGCTCCTGGCTGGCCTCCAGGTTTCTGCTTGCCTTCCTCATGTACTCAGGCATGCGTGACCGCAGGCCCAGCACATAATCTATCACGTTCTCCTTGGACTCTCTGAGAGGCTTCTTCCAAGACTCTCTCACCAAGCACAATGGGCCTGTTACAGGGTGCCCAAACAGTAACTCAAAAGGGCTGAATCTAACCCCCTTCTCTGGTACCTCTCTGTAGGCAAACAACAGGCATGGGAGGAGAACATCCCAACTCCTCCTGAGTTTGTCAGACAAACCCATGATCATACTCTTCAGGGTCTTATTAAATCTTTCCACCAGACCATTGGTCTGTGGATGATAGGGGTTGGTGAACTTATAAGTAACACCACACTCATCCCACATGGCTTTCAGATAGGCAGACATAACGTTTGTGCCCCTATCTGAGACCACCTCCTTTGGGAATCCTACTCTGGTGAACACACCAAGTAGGGCCCTAGCCACTGTGGGAGCAGTGACTGTCCGGAGGGGTATTGCCTCAGGGTACCTGATGGCATGGTCCGCAACCACCAAAATGTACCTGTTACCTGAGGCAGTTGGTGGGTCTAGGGGACCAACAATGTCAATCCCCACCCTCTCAAAGGGAGTCCCAACCACTGGCAGTAGTATCAAGGGAGCCTTTGGCTTGCCCCCTGCCTTGACATTGGCTTGCCAGGTGACACAGGAGCTGCAAAACTCCTTGACTTTTTCTGACATTTGGGGCCAATAAAAAATGTTTGACCAGCCTGTTCGAGGTCTTGGTCTGTCCCAAATGTCCAGCTAAGGGAATATCATGGCTTAAAGTAAGGAGGAATTCTCTATACTTCTGGGGGACCACTACTCTCCTGTTTGCCCCTGGTTTGGGGTCCCTTGCCTCAGAGTAGAGAACTCCATGCTCCCAGGAAACCTTGTGGGCCCCACTGGTATCCCTTGTTCTTGCCTGGCAGCAGTCTGCCTTAGGCCCTCAAGAATGGGACACTGTCTTTGTCCCTGGCACAACTCTTCTCTGGTGAGCCCACCTGCCCCTTGCAGTTCTGCCAAGTCAGGCAGAGCTTGCAGGGGAAGTGGCCCTCCCTCAGAGGTCAGGTCCTCCCCCTCAGGTTTGAATTCCTCCTGATCCTCTGTACTTTTAGGGGCTGGCAAGCCAGACCGAGTGCCCTTTCTCTTCTTCTTGGAGGCTTGGCCCATTGTTTCAGGGTCCAAGAGTCTAGCACTTCCCTGTTGTGCTGCCTGTGACCTAGTCACAGCACACACCCATTCAGGGAGGTCCAGCATCTGTGCATGGACCCTTCTCTCCACCTCTGACCATTCAGATGCTTCAAGATCATTACCCAGCAGACACTCTACTGGGAGGGCAGGAGCTACAGCTACCCTCTTAGGGCCAGTCACACCTCCCCATTCCAGGCTCACCATGGCCATTGGATGGAGTTGGGTTCTGCTATCTGCATATATTACTTGGTGGAAGACACCAGGTAAGACCTGTTCTAGAGAAACCAGCTTCACTGTGACCATTGTCACACTGGCTCCTGTATCTCTCAGAGCTTCCACCTCAGTCCCATTGACCTTAGGCCTCTGTCTATACCTCTCCATGCCGGGAGGTAAGGCCATAGTTGCAATGTCCACCCCACCCACGGATACTAAGGTGACCTCTGTGTACCCTGATCCCAGCCCTGGGCCAACTTCCACCCCAAACCCTACACTAGCAATCCCCTGGGATTGACCACCAGTGGGAGGCTTCTTGGAGCAGATAGCATCTCCTCTTTTATGTCATGGTTGATGACACTCAAAACACTTGCCAGCCTTAGCAAGCTCCTGAAACTTTCCAGCTTTAGCAGGATCATAATTCTTCCCCTGATACCGTTTCCCCTTAGAAGTGGAATGGCTCCCCCACCCTGAGAAGTTTTTGGGGACTCTTGTGAGGACTCCTTGTGCTTTTTATCATCTTTCCCTTGGTTCTTCCCCTGAGAAGAACCATGTCCTCCCTTTTTCTGATCACCCCCTGGTGGTTTCAGGTTAACCCTAGTTCTTAACCAGTCATCTGCTGCCTCCCCCAGCTCCCTGGGGTTGGTCAACTTAGAGCCAACTAGATACTGGCAGAGCTTCTCTTGGACACAATTGGTTAGAAGGTGCTCCCTCATAATCAAATTGTACAGCCCCTCAAAGGTACTTACCTTGTTGCCCTGTATCCAGCCCTCTAGTGCTTTTACTGAAATGTCCACAAAGTCCACCCAGGACTGGGTGCTTGTCTTTTGGGTGTCCCTAAACTTGAGCCTATAATGCTATGGGGTCAGACCAAATTTTTAGTCAAGCATCTCTTCATACTGGGGTATGAGTCTGCCTCCTCCCCCTCAAGGTTAGGAGCCTATCCCTCCCAGAGTTGGGAACCAACTCCCAAAGAAGTGAACCCCCGTACTGAGGGTTGACTCTCCTCATCTGGAGGGCCCTCTCAAAGGCCCCCAGCCACTTATCTATATCATCCCCCTCTACATAGGCAGGAACCACCCCCTTGGGTATTCTGTGGCAAACCCCCCACCCATGGACACCATAGCTTCTTTGTCGCTGCCACCATCTCTTTTCTCTTCCCTTGCCCACCTTTTCTTTTCTAGGGCCAGCTTCTCTGCCTCCAAAGCTATGAATGCTAGCTGGGCCCCCAGCTCTCTTTCCCCGAGGGACAGGTTCTCTCCTCCTGAAGGGACCCCCTTCCCCCAACTAGCTTTGGGTCTGCCCCTAGTGACTGTATGTAATAAGGATCGATATTCCTCATCCTCACTTAGGCTCAGATGCCCTCCTTCCCCATAGTGGTTAGAGCTGGCATCCTCCCCTACTTCTCCCTCCTCTGGAGCTTCCTCTGGGTCTACCTCTTGGGCCTCAGCCAATGCTGTCAGGAATTTGATCAGGACATGCTTCCTGAGGTCAGTGGTTTCAGGCAACCCTCTTTCAGTACACAATCCCCTAAGCTGGGCTACTGTCAGCGTGGGTAGGCTAGCCAGATCAAGCTCCATGGTTCCCTACTTTTGTGTCAACAAAAACTTTTTGCAAAAATTGGATACAAGAATTTAGAAAAATCTGAAAAATTCAATAATTGAAATTTATCCAAATTAAAAATTAAAAACATTTTTTGTGCTAGGGCAATTTAAAGGATTTTTAATTTGTTTTACTCAAAACTGTAATGTGATACTGAACACAAGTACAGGATCCCACCACTGCGCACCAAAAATGTTGGAAAATGGGTTATTGGTAAGGGCAGGTAGGTACCTTTAGGTCTCAGTAAATTAAACCCAGCTCAACCCTTGGTAGCTTGGCAACGAGCGACAAGGCTTAACTTAGGAGACAGAGTGTAAAGCATTCAAATATCACAAAACAGTAATTAAATAAAACACAGGAAACAGTTTAAAAATCTAAAACCAATTTATAAAAATAAATTACATTTTTATCTTTAAAATGAAGCAAAAACGAATAACATCGGATAAGGGGAACAGGAGATATGAATTTTTCAAGAATTATTGTTTTTTTTAGCACCTAGAAACAAAAAGCTCCAATCGGGTCATCTGGTTGCACCTCGACCGGGGCAAAGTCAAACTTTAAAGATGACCGCGATTGAGCCCTGCTCGGCTACAGGCTGCCGGAGGCCTTGGTTAAAAGTTTACCTTCACACTTAGGCCCTCATTATGACGAAGCCGCCCGCCAAGATCTGACCACCTGGCGGCCGCCAATGCAGCCGCACTACCGCCGCGGTCATTTTGAGATCCCCGCTGGGCTGGTGGGCGGAAACCTGGTTTCCACCCGCCGGCCCAGCGGGGATCTCGGCCGCAACACAGGATCTGGCTCCAAATGGAGCTGGCGGTGTTGCGGCTGTGTGACGGGTGTAGTTGCACCCGTCGCGCATTTCACTGTCTGCTATGCAGACAGTGAAAAGCTGCACGGGGCTCTGTCAGGGAGCCCCGGCACTGCCCATGCCACTGGCATGGGCAGTGCAGGGGCTCCCAGAGGCCCCAAGACTCCCCGTACCGCCAGCCTTTTCCTGGCAGTTCAAACCGCAGGGAAAAGGCTGGCGGTCGGGGACTCGTAATCCCCTGGTGGATTATCCCCCAGCCTGTTGGTGGTGCTTCCGTCTAAACAGCCCTGGCGGTCTTGGACCGCCAGGGTTGTAATGACCGCCCTAGTCTCTTTTCTGAAGATTTTCTTCAGTGGGACGAACCTGCCAGTCCAATCCGACCTCCTGGAGCCCTTCTCCGGATACGCATTGTGGGAATCCTCGGTGGAGATTTTAACCTTCGGACTTAGTCGTTTTGTCGAGGTGAAAATCCTTCGACCGCGGTAAACCTGGATCTTGATCTGACGTCCTCCTCGGATACGCTGGCTGGGAGGTCCCGGTCAACTTTTTACCTTTGGACGTAGTCTCCTTTTTGGAGATTTTCTTTACTGGGACGAACCAGCAAATCAGGCCGGGTAGAGGTTGAGGCAAGCCGGCTAGAGTTGCTGCGCCGGGTCGGTCCCTCTAAGGAGCTTTATTTTCAAAAGTTCTCCAAACTTCTTCAAACTTCTGGGGCTTCTCCCAGATGTCCTTTTAAGGTTCTTTTGAGGTTCCACAGCTCATCCCAAGGGTTCTGAGATGGTCCTTGGAGATGCAGACTACAACTCCCAGAATGCACCTGGCTCAAACTCCATTTTGGCCACTGGGCAGTGGTCAGCTGGTTGATTTCTTCAGGAGTTGGTGCAGGGGACTCTGGTTAGCCATTTTTCACCTGTAGCAAACAGGGAGTCCCTCCTTGAACCAGTTGAAGCCAGGCAAAGTCCTTCTTGTGGTGAAACCCAAGTGTGCAGCTGGTGCAGTCCTTCTGAGTGCTGGTTCCAGGTGCAGGCCAGGGGTCCAGCAGGGCAGTCCTTCTTCTACTTTGGTTCTTCCTTGTTGGAATCTGATGGGGATCTCAGGTGTAGATGCAGGTCTGCCAGTTTTATCCTTGCTCCTGGGTGAAAAACAGGGGGGTCCTGATTCTCCAATCAGGTGCAGTGTCCTTCCCCCTGTGATGACCACTTCCTGGGAAGTGTGGCAAAAATCAATCCAAGGAGGCAACATTCTTAAAAAATCCATCATGGCTGAATCTGATTTTTTGAGGTTACATCTGGCTGATCCCACCCACTGGTGTGGCTAAAAATCATAAACACACCCCTCTCCTGCCCTCTCCTAATCTAATCAAGGGGGCACCTAGTTGTCTGTGGGTTGCAGGATGTGGGGGCGTTGCTGGGTTGTTCCAAATGTTCTTCTCTGCCTTTGAAGACCTGTTTGGCAGCCCTCCCCCTTCCTGCCTCACCATCTGCTGAGGGGAAATTACCACCCACAGGCACATCTCTTTCTGTGAAGCTAGGCCACTTCACACCTCATCATGGCAGCCTGGCCAGGCTGCCAGAGGCTGGCCAATCAGAGCACAGCGGAAAAAACAATGCAGGGCTGAAATTGGCAACTTTTCAGGTAAAGTTTAAAACTCTTTACATGAACAAGTTATATTAAATCCAACAACTTGAAGTTGTGGGTTTTATTATAAAAATTAATTTGATACCAAACTCTTGGTGTCCATCATTTAAGGGGACTTTAAAAATTAAAATAAAGTCTCCCCATTCTAGCTTATGAAGGCCATTTACTACAATGAGGGAAAAACAAATTTGGCTGTTTGTACCTCACCAGGGCTTATAAAACTATTTTCATAAGGTCCCTGCTTATAGTTACATGGCACCCAGCCCTAGGGGCACATAGGGCACACCTTAGGGGTGACTTATATGTAAAAATAAGGTAATTTAAGACTTTGGAACTACTTTTAATTCCAAAGTCGAATTTGAATATAACTTTAGTTTCAAAGAAATCAGCAAGGCAGGCCTGCCTTTAAAATGACACTGGGCACCTCAGCAGTGCACCTATGCACTACCTATGCTGTGGTCCCTAAACCTACATGTCCTACCATATATTAGGGACTTATAGGTAGGTTAACTTAGCCAATTATAATTAGCCTAATTTGCATATCCACTTTACACAGAGCACTGGGACTGGTAAGGAGTACCCAGGGCACAGCCAAGAGTCAGTAACTACCAGTACCTGTCTAAAAAGTGTGGGAGTGACCAGGGCAAAAAGGAGGACTTTCCTACAGTGTTTGAAAAGTTTCAACACTCCGTCCATCATTTTATTTTGTGATATTGCCATCAACATAAAGGTTAACACACAACTAGTGCACAAGAAGAATTCTGGAAGTTGTCAGTTTTGCACAAGATGTATGATGATGTGTTTTGTGTATTGATTTGTGTTAAATGTTGCCACTAGATTCCTTATCACTACCAAATGATGGTTATGAGCAGGAACATGCCTACCTAAGAAAAAAGAGGTTCCTGGATTTTGGCTACATTGTGAGAAACAGTTGTACCAAACACGCCATAATTGATGATTCTGTCAGGTGTGATGCTCCAATTGTGAGGAGGTTATGTTGGCACTATTACAGGTGAAATAGCATACAATACACTTATAATACAGTGGGTGTCTGTGGCTTCACATTGGTGAGATGGTATAATGACTAAACAATACTAAGCATTTGATCGAAAATGACTAGGAACATGAGAATAATGGCAACATCTCTTAGCAAAAATGTTAAAAAAATATGTTTTCACTGCAAAAGTCAAGTCAATTCATGTTAACAGTGGCAGATTGGCATGAAGCCTTACTCCTTCACAAAGGTTAATGTAAGCCAGTCTGTTTCAACAAACATATATTTAGTAGGCAATATTATTAACCCCTTGGATGCGGGCATCGGCCACTGGCCGACGCCCGCACTACCTCCCTGGTGCGGGTCACGACCAGTGGGCGACACCAGGGAAGGGCTTACGCACCCGAGGATTTTTTTTTTGTGTTCCCCGGGAGACACAGAAGTTCTTCCGTATCTCTCCCCGCCCCCCACCTGCCCCTTTGAGACTGACGTCACTTTGTGGATTTCCCCATCGGAGCAGGAAGCGGCCTTGCGGCCTTGCTCCGATGGGCAAAACGGCCACAAACGGCCTTCCCCACGTTCGGGAAGGCCTCATAAGAAAGGGGAGACTCTCCCCTTTCTTACGAGGCCTTCCTGAAAGTGTTTCCTGGCCCCCAATCGCAGCACAGCTGCGATCGGGGGCCAGGAAACACCACTAGACACCAGGGATTTCACTTGGGGGGGTCGGTCCCCTCGGAAAACGGGCCACCCCCCCGGGGGCATATTTTTTTTTTTTTAAAGGTAGGTGCCCCCCAGGGGCTAAATTTAATTAAAAAAAAAAAAAAAAAAAGGACAGGGGGTCGCCCGTGGGCAGGGCGACCCCCTGTGGGGGCAATATTTTTTTTAGTTGTTGTAGGGTTTCCCTGGGGGCCATTTTGGGCCCCAAGGAAACCATACAACAACTAAAAAAATTTATAGATCTATATATCTATATATATATATATATATATATATATATATATATATATATATATATATAGATATATCTATGTAGATATATCTATTTACATGGAAATATCTATAGATAGATCTATAGATATATATAAATATATGTATATATGTATAGATCTATCTATAGATATATCTATGAAGATATATATATATAGAGAGAGATAGATCTCTCTCTCTCTCTCTCTCTCTATATATATATATATATATATATATATATCACTTTTGTCAATACATGTGTGGTTTCCCTGGGGGCTGCGATCGGCCCCCAGGAAACCAGACCCACATATAAAAGTGATGTATATATATATATATATATATATATATAGATTTGCCACCAGTTGTCTTGCAGTTGCAGCTTGCGTCTTCAAAGCAATGCACATACTTCAACTGACGCTTTTCAACTGTAGCTTTTAGGCAGCAATAAAATAGTCAAGTAAGTATTGTGATTATGTTTCTGCTACAAAAGGGTCAGACTTGTCTAGTGGCAGTTTTAGTGCCATAAAGAAGCGCAGAAGGTTTATATATATGCCTACTGCAAAGACCAAATCTGTATTATATGTATATAGCTGAGTACATTAATAAAGTTAGCCATTACCTGCGCTATAATACAAATGAAATGTATGTGCGGGGTGGAGGGCGGCTATGGAGAGATGAACGGCACTTTTGCTGGGTGGTAATGAGGGAATCCGAGGAGGAGGGAGTGGGAGCACCAATAATGATTGTTGGACTGGGCGCAGGAGGTGCTAAAGACTGTGATGAATGGTATGTGACAAGGTGTTTTTTGAGTGTCTTGAAAGAACGTGCTGATTGAGGGAATAAGCGCAGTTAAGGTGGCCTCTACTGTTGCACGTATCTCACACACACCATCGATTTTGTGACTGTCTATGTAGGCTAGTGTTTTAGAGCAACAGCTTAGCCAATAGCAGAGATAGCATCTTGATGGATGACTGCTGCCGTCACTCGGGTTATAGAGGACCGCTCTGACATAGGATCAGAGACTGAGACATCAGATACTGAGACAACATCTGAGGGATAGGACAATGGCGCAGACTCTGGGAGTGATTTTTCAGTCGGAGGAGTCCCATTCAATAACTCCTCTTCCAGTAAATTATGAGGGAGGTGATGAGGACAGTCCTGCTGTCCCTTTGCAAGCAGTCTGTGCAACGGGGTAATGGTGGGTTAGCCCAACCCAGAGAGCAGGTGAATGCGGCGGTAAGCAGAGAGAGAGCATGCTCTCTTGGGAGCTCCCCAATTTAGTTCAGCCCCAAATTCCACCGCCCAAATCGTATTGTGGAGACATAAAAATTATCTATCGCAAAACAAACTGGTTTTGTAAGGCAGGCACCTGTGTTTTTGGTCCTGGGTTCGGCGGCCATATAGAGAAACACACTAAACCCAAACATTTCTGGAAACTAGACATTGAGGGGAGTCCACAGAGGTGTGACTTGTGTGGATTCCCCAAAGTTTTCTTACTCAGAATACCCTGCATTGCTGAAATGTTGAATGAAAACTCTATTTTTCTCCCATTTCTGTCACACAAACTACAGGAATATTCTGGGATCCACAAAATTCCTACCACCCAGTGATTCCGCACCTGTCCTGATAAAAACACTACCCCACTTGAGTGCCTACACCTAGTGCCTGCGTCAGGAATGGATCACCCCATGGTCAACAGCTGCCTCATGTAAGGACCAACATTGACCGTTGTGTGATCTATTCCTGTCGTGGGCACGAGGCCTACCCACGCAAGTGAGGTACCATTTTTATCGGGGACTTGGGGGAACGCTGGGTGGAAGGAAATTTGTGACTCCTGTCAGATTCCAGAACTTTCTGTCGATGAAATGTGAGGAAAAGTGTTTTTTTGGCAAAATTGTGAGGTTTGCAAAGGATTCTGGGTAACAGAACCTGGTCAGAGCTCCACAAGTCACCCCATCTTGGATTCCCCTAGGTCTCTAGTTTTAAAAAATGCACAGGTTTGGTAGGTTTCCCTAGGTGCCGGCTGAGCTAGAGGCCAAAATCTACAGGTAGGCACTCTGCAAAAAACACCTCTGTTTTCTGTCTAAAAAATGGGATGTGTCTAAGTTGTGTTTTGGGGCATTTCCTGTCGCGGGCGCTAGGCCTACCCACACAAGTGAGGTATAAATTTTATCGGGAGACTTGGGGGAAGGCTGGGTGGAAGGAAATTTGTGGCTTCTCTCAGATTCCAGAACTTTCTGTCACCAAAATGTGAGGAAAATGTGTTTTTTTAGCCAAATATTGAGGTTTGCAAAAGATTCTGGGTAACAGAACCTGGTCAGAGCACCACAAGTCACCTCATCTTGGATTACCCTAGGTGTCTAGTTTCAAAAAATGCCAAGGTTTGCTAGGTTTCCCTAGGTGCCGGCTGAGCTAGAAGCCAAAATCTACAGCTAGGCACTTTGCAAAAAACACGTCAGATTTCATCGTAAAAATGTGATGTGTCCATGTTGCATTTCCTGTCGCGAGCCTTAGGCCTACCCATGCAAGTGAGGTACCATTTTTATCGGGAGACACGGGGGAACACAGAATAGCAAAAAAAGTGTTATTGCCCCTTATGTTTCTCTACATTTTTTCCTTCCAAATGTAAGACAGTGTGTATAAAAGACGTCTATTTGAGAAATGGCCTGTAATTCACATGCTAGTATAGGCATCCCGGAATTCAGAGATGTGCAAATAACCACTGCTTCTCAACACCTTATCTTATGCCCATTTTGGAAATACAAAGGTTTGCTTGATACCTATTTTTCACTCTTTATATTTCAGCAAATGAATTGCTGTATACCCGGTATAGAATGAAAACCCATTGCAAGGTGCAGCTCATTTATTGGCTATGGGCACCAAGGAATCTTGATGAACCTACAAGCACTATATATCCTCGCAACCAGAAGAGTCCAGCACACGTAATGGTATATTGCTTTAAAAAATTTGACATTGCAGGAAAAAGTTACAGAGTAAAGCGTGGAGAAAAATTGCTGTTTTTTTCAGCTCACTTTCAATATTTTTTTATTTCAGCTGTTATTTTCTGTAGGAAAACCTTGTAGGATCGACACAAATGACCCCTTGCTGAATTCAGAATTTTGTCTACATTTCAGAAATGTTTAGCTGTCCAGGATCCAGCATTGGTTTCACACCCATTCCTGTCACTAACTGGAAGGAGGCTGAAAGCACCAAAAATAGTAAAAATGGGGTATGTCCCAGTAAAATGCCAAAATTGGGTTGAAAAATGTGGTTTTCTGATTCAAGTCTGCCCGTTCCTAAAAGGTGGGAAGATGGTGATTTTAGCACCAGAAACCCTTTGTTGATGCCATTTTCAGGGAAAAAACCACAAGCCTTCTTCGGCAGCCCTTTTTTCCCATTTAATTTTTTTTAAAATGCAATTTTCACTGTATTTTGGCAAATTTCTTGGTCTCCTTCAGGGGAAACCACAAACTCTGGGTACCATTAGAATCCCTAGGAAGTTGGAAAAAAAGGACACAAATTTGGCGTGGATAGCTTATGTGGACAAAAAGTTATGAAGACCTAAACGCGAACTACCCCAAATAGCCAAAAAAGGACTCAGCACGGGGGGTGCTTGGGGGGCGAGGCCCAGCATCTAAGAGGTTAATTTAAACAGACAGAAATGTGTAAACATTGGTAACAGAATAACACATAACCAAAAGAACATTTTTTTGTCCTTTGTTATGTCCAGATGATAAATCAATGTAGAAGCAAAGGAGTTATTAAAAGGGACTTCTGCAGATATGGTACAAAGGTTTCTTGCTAGATATTTATTTTTGTGACATGAGTTCACCATTCAAAACAACAAATCTGTACCATTCAGAGGTGTTAAAAAATTCCATGAGACACTTGGAGTGTTTAAGAGAAATGATCCAAAATTAAATGGACTAATGATGATACCTTACAAAATTGTGAGTATTTGGGTCCATAATATGTTCCTTACATGCATGGAATAATGGTAAAGTATACCTAAGTTTTATAGTGTTGAAGCCGGTGAAAGTTTGAAATTAGGAAATGTTTTGTTAAACAACTTTGTGATTATTTTGATTTGCACACATAGAATAAAAATGTAGTATATGTCTTTTCAGTATCTTCAGGAGCAGGTAAAGGAGAGATTGGACAGGAAGGTGGGAAGCAGCTGGCCACTGTGGGTCAGGTGGAGAAACAGCTGGCACCGATGGACACAGTAGCAGTGAGGGTGAGTGGACTGGCACCGAGGCCACCAGCTCAACATCTTCTTTGGAGGCCTCCATAAGTGACTAATCCTTAGTGGTACTGGACCCAACACAGCCTTGTCTACCACCTGGATTCTCATCTCCACCCTCCTTCCTGCGCCCCCCACAGTTGGCTAAAACCACCTTCTTAAAAGGGCTAGGTATCCTTTTCCACAGGAACCTTCCTCCTGCCCCTTCTCCCCGGCTGTGCTCAGTGAAGAGGCAATTGACCTCTTGCGCAGCGTCTCGGTAAGCCAAGCATCGTTGATGAATGTCATCTAGGGGCTTAGGGCCAGATGTATCAAACGTTTTAGCATTCGCAAATGATGCGAATCGCAGAAATCGGCCATTTGCGAATGCAAAAACTTGTTTTGTGATGTATTAAAGGCATTCGCAGGCCAAAAACAAGGAATCGCAAAAATTGTGAATTTGAGCGAAGCGACATGGTTTGTGTGTCGCAATTTGCGTATCGCAATTTGCGACATGAAAAACCGAATCGCTATTTGCATATTGCAAATTGCAAGCTCGAATAGCGACTCGCAAATAGAGATTCAGTATTTCTTGTGACAAATTGCGATACGCTGATTGCGACATGCAAAACAATGTCGCTTCGCTAAAATTAAAAATTGTTTTTGGCCTGCGAATGCCTTTAATAAATCGCAAATAGCGAATATTCGCAGAATGGCCTTTTGCACATGCAATTTACCACGGATTGAAACCAGATGATAACCAGGTGCAACCTATATAAAGAGGCCCAGAATGCCTCAGCCTCTTTTCCACAATGGCTGCACTCTACGTCATGATGAGGAGAATGAGGTTCTTGGCAGGTTTGAGGAGAGGGAGGAGAGTACAGGTTGAGCTCAGCCATGATACTTGACCTGATGGCTGAGCTTCAACCCATACTGCAGCGCACAACACACAGGACCAATAGCATACCCACCCATGTGCAGGTATTATGCTCCCTGCACCTACTTGCCTCAGGGAGCTATCAAGGGGTCATAGCAACAGCTGGAGGGGTATCACAGAGTGCCCTCTCTAGATTTTTCAATGCATTTCTAAATGCCATGCTGAGGAGGATACACCAGTACATCAGATTCCCCCACACCCCACAGGAAATACAGCAGACAAAAATCGATTTCTACCAGATAGCACAGTTCCCCCATGTCCTAGGTGCCATAGATGGGACACATGTTGCAATCTGTCCACCATCGACCACAGAGTATGTGTACCGCTACCGTAAAAAACAACATTCAATGAACATACAGGTGATATGCAATGCCTCCTACATCATAACTGATCTCGTGGCCAGGTACCCAGGGAGCACACATGATTCGTACATCTTTCGCCACAGCGGGATTCACACAAGACTGCTAGCTGAGGAATTTGGTGAAGGATATCTACTAGGTAATTTCTAACTTTACAATGTTGCATTGATGGAAGTGTGATGTCAGATGGCACAGCTACTCATTTTAGCCTCTGTTCCTTCCAAGAGACAGTGCCTACGCAGTGCGCACCTACATGATGACGTACTACATAAATCCTGCAACACCAGCAGAGCGGAGATACAATTCAGCACACAGGGCAACCCGCAATGTGGTGGAGCGCACCTTTGGCCTGCTGAAGAGTCGCTTCCGATGCATCCACAAAAGTGGAGGGGCACCACAGTACATCCCTGACACGACCTGTAATATAGTGGCCACATGTGCGATCTTGCACAATATAGCTACCACCAGGGGCATACCTGTGGAAATATCGGAGACAGACTCAGATGAGGATGATGATCCCATACCACCCCTACAGCCAGCAGAGAGGACCAGTGCAGCAGATGGCAGACAAAAGCGTGCTGACATCACACACAACCATTTCAGATGTCAGTAATGACAACACTACCTCACTTACATGTATTCCGGTAGTTAGCACCTTTATTACCTTGACTTCAGGTAACATATGTGTCACTAGGACAAAGCAATGCACAATAGGTAGACATGAGCCATTAACAGTGTCACACTATTATCATCATAGTTTTACTGTATTGCTACATGTGAAGGTAGTTTCCTGTAGCCCTCAATGTCACTTCTTACGACCACGCATTCCACTTGAGTGCTCAGTGGCTTCGCCGGCACCTCTTGTATCAGGCTCACAGGCAGTACTGTGCCTGGCACTGCGACACCTACAATCCATCACGGGTACCGCAAGACTGCTGAGGCTAGATGACTCCTCAGTATCCCCAACACTCAGTTTGCTGGGTGTAGCACTGCGTGCTGTCTGCATAGCATCCAGAACGTTGGTTATTTGCACCAATCACTGAGCAAGGTCTGGACTGCTATGTGCTGCCTCCACCTGGGCAGTTGATATAGTGAGCCGATTTACGGATCTGCAAAAGCCATTGAACATTCCCATGAATTGCCGCTGGCGACTGCGGTGGCTCACACGCTCATGCCTGATCGCAGTACAGAGTTCCTTAATGGCATTTGTCAGTTCCTTCGTGTTATCTGCAGCTGTTTGCTGTCCCTCATGCAGCTTGCAGATGTTTACATTCAGAGACTCCAACTGCTTGTGCAGTCCTCCCATATTGGCATTGTGTGACTGCAACTGCCTGTGCATTGCCCTCATGTTTTTGCATTGCAGGCACTGCACTTTGAGCATGGACGCTTCAAGGCCCCCAAAGATTGATGGGAGCTCGCCTTCATCTGAATGCTGTGTGCCTGCATCGTGAGGCCTCCTGTGGGGAGTTGTGTGACGCTGGGGCAGGGACTGCTGCCTTCCTGTGGATCTAGCTTCTGGGGGTGGTGTGTGGCCTTCATCCGGCATTTCATCTGAGTCCTGGTTCAACTCATGGAAAGGTAACACCCTTGCCTTGCGTCTGATTGGTGCTATACACAATGACTCACTGGTGTTTGAGTCGGGCAGTGGCTGTGTTTCTGCATCCCCCACATTGGCACATTCTGCTGCTGCTGGGCCTGAGCCATCTGAAACGACAATGTGCAGCATGTCATTTATGAATGCATCACCAAGTGTTGCACAATGGTAATAAATGCACACTTATATCGTAGCACTGTGAATTGTGTGTGTTGTTCTTCTGTGTGTCTGTGTACTTAATTGCTATCTATGTGCTATTTTCAGCTCAGGGTTGTGGACTACCACTCCCATAAGGCATTGTTGTGCTGCATGTAAGATGTGGAATGGACTACTTATTACAATGCTTTGCACTAATTGCTATTTCCTAAGGGGCATTTGTACATGCACATGTGGGGATACACATCATTATTGGACTTACCTTTGCTGGTGCTGGGTGTGCCGGAAGTGTCAATGTCAGTGACCCCACTGAAAGCTTCTGGAAGTGTGGACTCCACCAGGTCTTCCATGGGGTTGGAGCGTGTCTGGGTAGATGGTCCGCCTCCTGTGCTCCTTGCCTCCTTTAGCCTGCTGGCCACCCTCTCTTTGGCACGGGAACGCAGGTCGTACCACCACTAGCGAATCTCTTCCACCGAGCGCTCCGCAACCCACACTGCAAGGATTTTGGTCTGGATGTCAGCCCAAAGTTTCCGCTTCTCACTCTCTGGTACCTGGAGTGAGCTCTTCCCAAAGATCTGTTCATGGCTCCTGACCACCTCCTCAGTGAGCACCTCCAATTCTTGCTCATTGAATTTCAGCTTCCTCTCTCCCTTCTCCTTCCCATTGCCAGCATTGGCCAGGTTGGTGTTAGGTACCTGGAAACAGCATGGGCTGACTCACTTCCTGCTTGTGATGTCATCAGGCTGGGCCGGGTAAGCATTTTAGCAATTTGCGATTTTCAAATACTGAATCGCAATTTTGTTTGCGATTCAGTATTTGGACCTCGCAAATTGCATTAGTGATATTTAAGAAATCTCTATTTCTGACTCACAATTTTGATACATCACATTTTGCATGCTGGAAACAGAAATTTCTTAAAATTCACTATTTGAGACTCGCAAAGCAAAATCTTGATACATATGGCCCTTCGTTCCCAAAATCAAAAGAAGGTTGCGTTCCTGGATGTCATTCTTAGTTTAGTGTTTGGCATGCAGAGATTGCTAGACTTACCTCAACGCCACACTCATCCACGCATACACAATCACTCATACACAAAACAGCACGCACCAAACCTACACACTCACAAAACACCTACAAAATCACACTCATCCAAACATAAACCACATACACATACAGACACAAGCACCACTACCACATCAACAATAACAACAGCAGACTCGTCCAAACACACTCACAAATGAGCTCACACACCAAAACCCACCAAACACAAATGCGCACACTCACCCGAACACCACACACCTTCCAGGAAACACCCCCCCAAACATACACCACATACTCCAAACCCACATGCACCTGCAAAAACAAACAGGCAAACACACAACACCTCCTCCAGCACCCTCTACCTTTCAATCCCGTTCCTCATCCATCCCTTCCACCTCTTCTCCTCCACCCGCTTTTACTTCTTACCATTCCCTGACCCCTAAGAAATCAAAACCCATGTCTACCAAGAAGGATCATTGAGGTGCCTGCTCTGTCCACTAAATTACCCTTACTGAGAAGGTTGTTCAGTGGTAGTGTGATTAGGAGGCAAGTTATGCCAGAAACCCAAATTGTGGAAATATATATTTTATGGACAATTATAATTTTTTGACTATATTGATTCTGATAGAAGTATCTCATCTGTTGAATAAAGCATCATTTATGTTCACAAAGTCTGTTGTGACATTATTTTTAATTAATAGTAATTGATTGATTATAAAGTTATTTATGCAAATGTGAGAAACAGGAACTTAACTTCATTTATGAATAAAACATTTTATTTTTAACATATTTATATAATCCATACATTAGTACTGAGCATTTGTGACATATATGTATCTGAACTAGGGTGACTTAGCAAGCAAAATAATGATGGATTAAACCCAGAACTGTGACTGGGGTAAGTGTTTAAAAGGTTTCAACACTCCGTCCATCATTTAATTTTGTGATTTACCACTTATGTTGAGTCCATAAATTATTGATGTAACAGAAATAGTTAACTAACAATAAGAACTCAAGATCTCAAACAACACCTCACCCCCTTGGTGCTGCTATTGGGCTCTTAACTACTGATCAAGGTCCGGATAGGCCACTGCAGGTATATGCCCATTGGGGGGGTCAGGGTGCTGCACACATGCTTCCCACATTGTCCGCATCCCAATTCATCTGGCCATACCCTTCCCACTTAGGGCAACACCGGTCCCAGGATGCTTGTTACTGGTCCAGGGAGGACCCAATTTGGCAGTTTGGACTGGACTGTTCCCATTGCGTGCAGGGTCAAGACTGATTTATACTTGGGTGGGCCCAAACTGGAATGCATTGCAACCAAACAAATGGTTGATTAAACCCAGATTGGAGACTCGGAGTGAAGGTTTCATTTGTTCAGCATTCCTTCCATCATCTGTTCATTTTAAATATGTCAGTGAGAGCACAGTTTTTGGTGATGCATGAACATTTGTATACAGGAATGGGGATATTTGTGTGGGTGACTGAGAGCCTGAGTCATATGTACTTGCAGCACAGGACATTCCTTTCCCAATATGAGGCAAAATTATATGAGTAATACATACAGATTCTTGTCAGGGGAGACAAATGGACAGAGAAAGCCTGATCCACCTACGTAGATACAACA
This sequence comes from Pleurodeles waltl, assembly GCF_031143425.1. NCBI lineage: Eukaryota > Metazoa > Chordata > Amphibia > Caudata > Salamandridae > Pleurodeles > Pleurodeles waltl. Next base: position 1,532,104,001 of record NC_090444.1, read on the forward strand.
ATGCAGCACTGGTGAGGAATCACATTTTCCCGGGATCCATTCTGGACGTGTAAGGCCCTATGATACCCAATGACAACTGGGCCTGTTTCTGTGGAACAACTGATGACCTACATGAACTATGGTTACAGATATAATATTGTTGCTTGGAACGCATTATGTTGCAAGGCTTGCTATTAGAACAGCCACCATGAAAGTTCATTGCATAATAACTGAAGCAATCATTCTTTAGAGATGTACCATCCTGCATATGTGCTGTTCTCGTTTCTGTAGAAAAATGTATCTCGCAATGTTAGACACGTAGGACATATTCTGTAATTTCCTTGTCTATGCTTTAATTTACTATGGGGGTCAATACAACATTGGCGGTAAAAGGCGCTTACCGCCGTGCAGGAGACCGCCAATACACCGCCGCCGCCGCGGCATTCCGCCACAGCTATTATGACACACATCTTGGAATCCTCTGAAATTCAGACACCCACACAAGACCGCCACACCAAAGGTCAGTGATAAACTGGCGGAAACAAATCCTCCACCTCCACGCCAACAGAAACACGCCCATGCTATTATGACCCACGAATCCACGTGGCGGTCTTTCAACCGCAGTATTCCATTGGCGGTACACACCGCCGCACTCAAAATACACACACATCTCCAAAACACCGCCACATTGGACAATTACAAATACACACACCTGAAACACATACAAACACCACTCCCACAAACCCAATACAATATAAAACACACACCCACATCACCCACAAACCCCTACTACCAAAAATTAGAGACGAAGGCGACAGAGAGAGAGCACAGAATAGACAACCCCACTACACAGAGGCACACAACACCATCACCCACACAACATCCACGCAAAAAACACCACACACCACTACACTCACCACAACCATCACCACATACACCACCCCACACATCACCCACACCACCCCATGGCACGCCAACGACACCCCTGCTTCTCCGAGGAGGAGCTCCGGGTCATGGTGGAGGAAATCATCCGGGTAGAGCCACAGCTATTTGACTCAAAGGTACAGCACACATGAATAGCCAGGAAGATGGAGTTATGGCGCAGAATAGTGGACAGGGTCAACGCCGTGGGACAGCACCCAAGAAATAGGGAGGACATCTGGAAGAGGTGGAACAACCTAAGGGGGAAGGTGCGTTCAACGGTCTCCAGACACAACATCGCGGTACAGCGGACTGGCGGCGGACTCCCACCTCCTCCCCCACAACTAACAACATGGGAGGAGCAAGTCTTGACCATCTTGCATCCTGAGGGTCTCGCAGGTGTCGGTGGAGGATGGGACACTGGTAAGTCAAATCTTAACTATCATATCCCCCACCCTACCTGCATGCTATCACACACCCCCTCCCTCACCCCCTCCCCTATCACTACAACTCCTCACTAATGTACCCATGACACCAACCACCCATCCCAACACCATGCCCTGCATGACACAACTAAGCATGGACACCCATCACTAAAGCATGCCCACTGCACATACCCAGTACACCCCCCCAACCATCACCACACAAACCCACACACAGGAATGCTTGCACTGGGGTACACAAACACCCACCCATTGCACACCATTGCACACACACATGCAATAATCTAGCTCTTATGCCCCTGCAGGAACCCGAAGGACCGTCACCACACCAGAGGGTCCAGACAACACCACTCCACCCCCAGAAGAGGCCCACAGTAACGAGAGCAGCTCTGCCCTACTGGATCCTGATCACCAGCCCGGACCATCGTGGGCCTCGGGACAGTCGGTTCCCCTTGCACAGGCACAGCCCAACACCGACCTTCCACCCTCTGGTAACACCAGCACAGCACCCACCCAGCGGGCCTAAATCTTCCCTACCCAGGACAGGTCAATCAGCGGTGTGTCCACCACTACAGGGCACCCAGGCTAACCCACCACCCCAACAACAACAGGGACCTGGGGGCAGTGGTAGTGGGCACACGGTCCAGGGGACGGAGGCACAGGAACACAGGGGAACTGGGAGGACTGCTGTGCGACAGGGGGCGGACAGGCCAAGGGAACCCACTCTCCACGAGGCCCTTTCCTCCATCATGGGAGCATACCACCACTCCCAGGAGACGACGGCCACGGTCCTGGACAAGTTGCAGGAGTCCCTGCGCCTGCAGGACGAACTGTATTTGGGGTTCAGGGAGGAGCTCAGGACCATCAGCTCTGCCCTGGGCACCATCGTAGGGGTGCTGAAGGACATACAGCAGACCTTGAGGGACACCGTGGCACTCCAAGGGGCCCCTGACACTAGCCAGGACGATGAACTGCCCACCACCTCCGCCGGCGCTAGTGGACAGGACGCCCCGCCACAGGACCAACACACCAGCACCCCACCCCCTGCAGACGGACAACCACCACGCAAGCGGTCCCTGAGATCCAGGAACAGGACAGAGCAAGATGGCAAGAACCCCGCCAGGAAATGACACCACCCTGATTGTCACCCCACTGTCCCACTTTGTTACCCTGTCCATACTTAAACTGCCCCAGCTCCACTTCCTATGCCCAGATGGGCAGTGCACCTGTGAGACTAATACACTGGACTCTGCCATGGACATTCCTCCGCCATCACCCATCACCATTTTACAAACCCCCTCCCATTTCTGAGCACTTCAATAAACACCCTTGAAACACAAAACAATCTGGAGTCAGTCTGTGATTTAGTAAAAATGTATTATCAATGACAGTGTCATAATGGGTGTACCATTGTAAAGCTAACATACCTATGTCACACATCACAAGCCCTTGAAGGATGCAAGCAGTTGACACATAGGTAACCACACCTGTGAAACCGTAATGGGAGGGTACAACTCAGTTACCAAATAGTGATTTAAAGCGAAAAACAGGATAGAGGTAGACGTGTGAAAGTTAATGTAATGCTAAAAATGAAAATGTTCTCACCTGTGTCTCACTGGAAATATTGCTGTATGACTGACTCCCTGTTGTCGTTGTCTTCTTCATCAGCTTCATCCTCATCACTGTCCACAGGCTCCACAGGCTCCACAGCTGCTACAACACCGTCATCGGGATCATCCTCTTGCAGAAAAGGCACCTGGTGTTGCAAAGCCAAATTATGGAGCATGGAGCAGGCGATGATGATCTCGCACACCTTCTTCGGTGAGTAGAATAGGGATCCACTTGTTATATGGAGGCACCTGAACCTGGCCTTCAGGAGGCCAAAGGTGCATTCGATCACCCTCCAAGTCCGCCCATGGGACTCATTGTACCGTTCCTCTGCCCTGGTCCTGGGATTCCTCACTGGGGTCAATAGCCAGGACAGGTTGGGATAACCATACACGGTGCATCTGGAGTTGACCCATCATATCAGGGATGCTGCTATTCCGCAGGATGTAGGCGTCATGCACTGAGCCAGGGAACATAGCATTTACCTGTGAGATGTACTGGTCTACCAAACAGACCATCTGGACATTCATCGAATGATAACTCTTCCGGTTCCTGTACACCTGTTCACTCCTGTGGGGGGGACCAGAGCTACATGGGTCCCATCAATAGCACCTATGATGTTGGGGATATGTCCAAGGGCATAGAAGTCACCTTTCACTGTAGGCAAATCCTCCACCTCAGGGAAAATGATGTATCTCCTTACGTGTTTCAGCAGGGCAGACAACACTCTGGACAAGACGTTGGAAAACATAGGCTGGGACATCCCTGATGCCATGGCCACAGTTGTCTAAAAAGACCCACTTGCAAGGAAATGGAGCACTGACAGCACCTGCACATCAGGGGGGATTCCAGTGGGATGGTGGATTGGTGACATCAGGTCTGGCTCCAACTGGGTACATAGTTCCTGGATTGTGGCATGGTCAAACCGGTAGGTTACGATGACATGTCGCTCTTCCATTGTCAACAGGTCCACCAGCGGTCGGTACACCAGAGGATTCCGACATCTTCTCATATGTCCCAGCAGACGGTGCCTACGAAGGACAACAGCGAAGAACCAGTCATTATTCCTCCAGGTATGTACCCACAGTCACACACAAGACTACACCACTCACAAAACCCTTCCTGTATGTGTGTTGAGTGTAGGCCTAGCTATGTGTGACGCAGTAGGAAATGAAGCCATGTGGGCCCCTGAAATGGCGGCTGTCTGACCTCTAAAGTGGGACAATGGGATTGTGGGGTAACTGCGCTGGCGTTGCACACCATCGCGGTAGGCGGTCGTAGACCGCGGCGCAATGCTGCATTGGTTAACATTGGACCCTATGGGTCCCAGGAGACAATAAACAGGTGCGCTGGCGGTGATGATGCGCACCGCAGCGGACGTCACCGCCGCGGACGTCACCGCCATTTTCTATCTCTTCAATCACTAGATACCTGACCTTCGACTGGAGAGGACCTACACTGCAAGTCCTGCTGTGACCTCGGTCTGGAAGCGACGATGGCTGCTGCGTCTGGGGAAAGGGCCCCTGCCTTCACTGCACAGGAGTTGGAGAAACTGGTAGACGGGGTCCTCCCCCAGTACACGCTACTCTACGGTCCTCCAGACCAACAGGTTAGTACACAGGGAGCACGTTGTATAGGCTAGGCCTGGGTGGAGAGGGCTGGTTGGAACAGGGAAGGGGGCAGAGTTCATAGAACATTAATGCATCGGAATGAATGGGCCACATGGCCAGAGTAGGGAGGGGGCCACTCACAACGACGGTGCAGTTGGTAATGACTGTTCCTCTTTCCTTGTGCATGTCATGTAGGTCAGCACCCACCAGAAGAGGGGCATTTGGCGTGCCATCGGCAAGGAGATCCGGACACTGGGTTCCCACCAGAGACGGGGCACCCACTGCCATAAGAGATCGGAGGACATTCGCCGCTGCAGCAAGAAGACGGCAGAGGCTCAGCTGGGGATGGCCTCCCAACGTGGGAGGGGTGCCTGTCGCACCATGACCCCCCTGATGTTCTGGATCCTGGCGGTGGCCTACCCTGAGTTGGATAGGCGCTTGAGGGCATCACAGCAGACACAAGGGGGTGAGTACAACCTCATTCTGCAGACTTTGCGCGCAGTGGCGGTGTCTGGGTGGGGGAGGTGGGCTGTGGGTGTCCCTAGGCCAGGGCGAGTTAGGTAGGCAAGGCCCCTCCGTAATGTAGGCCATGTGGCACTCTACCCCACCTCAGCAGAGTGCCAAGTCAAGGTATAGTTGCCCCTGTGGCATCCATGTGCGCAGATGTCCACCATTGTCATATAGGCCATATCCCAGAAATTGCATGTGCAGAGGGCAGGAGCACGGCGTAATGCAGAGGGCAGCTGCATTTGTCTTGTCCGCCAACGGTAGCGGGATGTCATGCACTAAAACCCTCTTTCGTCTGTCTCCCCCCCTTTTTCTGCTCTCCCTGTCCTTTTGTACATCAGCATCAACAGGCGGAGGTACAGTGGCATCGGAGCACGAGGGAGCTGCATCCCACATAGCCATGGAGGGCCACACCACGGACTCTGAATGCACCAGTGGGATGGAGGGCGAGGGGAGCTTCACGTCGGCCACCGGATCACAAAGCAGTGACACAGACTCGTTCAACGATGTGGGCTCCCTTGTGGTGGCAGCACCATCTGTGCCCCCCACCTCTACAGGTACAGCCGCCACCTCCACTACCAGCACCGCCCTCCCAGTAGCCCCTCAGCGTTCGCCCTGTGCCCGCTCACCCAGGAGGGTGGGCATCACCTTTGCCCCAGGCACCTCAGGCCCTGCCCCAGTCACCCCTGCTGCCCTCAGTGAGGAGGCCATTGACCTCCTCAGGTCACTCACTGTTGGGCAGTCTACCATTGTGAATGCCATCCAGGGTGTAGAACGAGAGTTGCAACACGGTAATGCATTCCTGGAGGGCATTCATTCTGGTCAGGCTGTCCTTCAGCGAACCCTGCAATCTTTGGCCTCAGCACTGATGGCAGCCATTGTCCCTGTGTCTAGCCTCCCCCCTCCAACTTCCTCCACCCAGACCCAATCTCCTCTACCCCAGCCCATCCCAAGCACACCTACAGACCAGCATGCACACAAGTCAACACACCCAAGTAGCTCAAGCAAACATAGGCACCACACACACCACATGCACTCATGCAAGCCTCAGCCACGTACAGACACAACAACATCCACTTCCTCCACTGTGTCCCCCTCCTCCTCTTCTCCCTCCTCCCTCCCAGTCTCGTCTACACACACACCTGCATGCATCACATCTACAGGCACCATGAATCGCACCAGGACACCCAGCACCACAAGCCGCTCACCTGCACTCACCACCTCCACTGCCATTTACACGTCCCCTGTGTCCTCTCCCAGTGTGTCTGTGACGCCCCCTCCCAAAGTACACAAACGCCGGCAATCACTCACCCAACATCCATCCACCTCACGACAGCCTCCAGTACCTGCACCTGCACCCAAAACAGCTAAAGTGACACCTCCGACAACCACCTCCTCTTCCTCCACTCCAAGACCCCCTCCAGCTACCCATCCCAGTGTTCGTCAGAAACTGTCCCTCTGTAAAGTTGACCTTTTTGCCCCCACCCCCAACCCTCCAATTCATCAGTCCCGTCGTAGCGCCTCAGCCAAAAAGCCTCCAATACCAGTGGTGCCTGTTCAAGGTTTTTGGAGTGCACCGGCCACCAGGGCAGGCAGTAGGACCCGGGGCCAAGGCACTGGCAGCCCACCCCCTGTAAAGGATCTAAAATTGGAGAGTGGACGACGGGACCGTGTTAAGACTCCTGCTGGGAAAACAACTGACATGGGTTCCAAGGGGATTGGAGAGTCAGCTGTGACTCCACCAAAGGTGGGGAAGGGCCAGAGGAAGTCTCCCCAGCCTGTTGTGAGTGTCACGGCGGAGAAGTGCGCCATCATTTCTGGCGGTCGAGACACAACCGCCAGCACCGTCGTTAGTGGTCCAGAGACCACCGCCAGAGTCACAGCCCAGGAGGGCCCAAGTATCGTCACTGGTCAGGAGACCACTGCCAGAGTCACAGCCCTGGGGGGCCCAAGTATCGTCACTGGTCCAGAGACCACCGCCGGAGTCATTGCCCAGGAGGGCCCAAGTATCGTCACTGGTTCAGAGACCACCGCCGTAGTCATTACCCAGGAGGGCCCAAGTATCGTCACTGGTCAGGAGACCACCGCCACCGCAGGAGTCTTTGCCCAGGAGGGCCCAAGTATCATCACTGATCAGGAGACCACCGCCAGAGTCACAGCCCAGGAGGGCCCAAGTAGCGTCACTGGTCCAGAGACCACCGCCAGAGTCACAGCCGAGGAGGGCCCAAGTATCGTCACTGGTCAGGAGACCACCGCCAGAGTCACAGCCCAGGAGGGCCCAAGTATCGTCACTGGTCCAGAGACCACCACCAGAGTCACAGCCCTGTAGGGCCCAAGTAGCGTCACTGGTCCAGAGACCACCGCCGGAGTCATTGCCCAGGAGGGCCCAAGTATCGTCACTGGTCAGGAGACCACCGCCAGAGTCACAGCCCAGGAGGGCCCAAGTATCGTCACTGGTCAGGAGACCACCGCCAGAGTCAATGCCCAGGAGGGCCCAATTATCGTCACTGGTCCAGAGACCACCGCCAGAGGTACAACCCAGGAGGGCCCAATTATCGTCACTGGTCAGGAGGCCACCGCCACCGCCTGAGTCAGTGCCCTGGAGGGCCCCGGGTGACACAGCCCCGCTGGGCAATGATGAAACGTCATGCCACACATCAATGTCCAGTGTAGAAGACGTCATGCCACACACCAATGTCCAGTGTAGAGAACGTCATGCCACACACCAATGTCCTTATCAGAACCGCCATGGCAAAGCACTGCTTAACAGGCCTGAACCGCCATGGCAAAGCACCGCTGAACATGGCAAAGACCGCCATGTCAAAGCACTGCTGAACAGGGCAAAGACCGCCATGGCAAAGCACCGTTGAACAGGGCAAAGACCGCCATGGCAAACCACTGCTAAACAGGGCAAAGACCGCCATGGCAAAGCACCGCTGAACAGGGCAAAGACCGCCATGTCAAAGCACCGCTGAACAGGGCAAAGACCTCCATGGCAAAGCACCGCTGAACAGGGCAAAGACCGCCATGGCAAACCACCGCTGAACAGGGCAAAGACCGCCATGGCAAAGCACCGCTGAACAGGGCAAAGACCGCCATGGCAAAGCACCGCTGAACAGGGCAAAGACCGCCATGGCAAACCACCGCTGAACAGGGCAAAGACCGCCATGGCAAAGCACTGCTGAACAAGGCAAAGACCGCCATGGCAAAGCACCACTGAACAGTCCTGAACTGCCATGGCAAAGCACCGCTGAACAGGGCAAAGACCGCCATGTCAAAGCACCGCTGAACAGGACAAAGACTGCCATGTCAAAGCACCGCTGAACAGGGTAAAGACCGCCATGGCAAAGCACAGCTGAACAGGGCAAAGACCGCCATGGCAAGGCACCGCTGAACAGTCCTGAACCGCCATGGCAAAGCACCGCTGAACAGGGCAAAGACCGCCATGTCAAAGCACCGATGAACAGGGCAAAGACCACCATGGCAAAGCACTGCTGAACAGGGCAAAGACCGCCATGGCAAACCACCGCTGAACAGGGCAAAGACCGCCATGGCAAAGCACCACTGAACAGGGCAATGCACCGGGTAGGACTGAAAGGACCGCCACATCAGGCATCCTTATCCCATGTGCAGCTGGGACAGTGACAGGACACGACCTTTAACGGGGAGACTCATCCAGTCTGGGCACCAGTCCCCCCCAGTACCAGTAGAGACCTGCATCAACTTGAGAGACTGTGGCTTTGCACTCCCAAGAATTGAACAGTGGGCAACCCACCCACTGTATAGACTTGAGAGACTGTGGCTTTGCACTCCCCAGGACATGGCAGTGGGCAACCCACCCACTGTATAGACTTGAGAGACTGTGGCTTTGCACTCCCCAGGATTGAACAGTGGGCAACCCACCCACTGTATAGACTTGAGAGACTGTGGCTTTGCACTCCCCAGGATGGCACAGTGGGCAAACCACCCACTGTATAGACTTGAGAGACTGTGGCTTTGCACTTCCCAGGATGGTATAAATGGGCATGGAGCCCCTTCGTGGATCTGGCTTTGAAGTCATCCGGCTGAGGTGCCCCCCCCTTCCCTTCCCCCTGAGGTGCCTGTAGTATTTCTATCTGATGCCCCAGCAGTGTTCTCTCCGATTGTGGTCAGGTATCGTTTGTGGGCCTCGCCCATGCATTTTTGGACTGTTGGTGCACGGACATTGTTATGTACATATCTGCACTACTTCTCATATTGTATATAATTATGACTAATTTTCAAATATATATCTGTATATTTTTGTATGACATGTATATTGGCACATTACATTGTTTGACCGATTTTCGCTTTGTGTATTCATTCTTCCGGGGGGATTGTGGGTTGTTACTGTGATTTTTTGTGAATGCATTGTGTGTATGTTGTAATATGCGAGGGTGGGGGTGTTTGGTGGGTGTCCCCCTAACTTTTGCCTCCCCCATGTCGTAGGTGCAGTGCTCACCGTTGTCTGCGGCGCCTACGTAGCTGTTGGTCATAGAGGAGCAGAAACACGAGGGCAGGAATATTTGGAGTTCCGGCTCCATGTAGTCCTCGTTCCTCGTGGGATATGTTCAGGTGAGCGTTTTCCCATAGCAAAAGCTGTTTCCGCTGTGTTTTTATCCATGGTGAATCTGCCCCGGAAAAGGTGGCGGATTGGCGGGTTGTAATAGTGTGGGCGGTACAGTCACAGCCACAGTCTCTCAAGTCTATACAGTGGGTGGGTTGCCCACTGTTCAACCCTGGGGAGTGCAAAGCCACAGTCTCTCAAGTCTATACAGTGGGTGGGTTGCCCACTGCCATATCCTGGGGAGTGCAAAGCCAAAGTCTCTCAAGTCTATACAGTGGGTGGGTTGCCCACTGTTCAATCCTGGGGAGTGCAAAGCCACAGTCTCTCAAGTATATACAGTGGGTGGGTTGCCCACTGCCATATCCTGGGGAGTGCAAAGCCACAGTCTCTCAAGTCTATACAGTGGGTGGGTTGCCCACTGTTCAATCCTGGGGAGTGCAAAGCCACAGTCTCTCAAGTCTATACAGTGGGTGGGTTGCCCACTGCCATATCCTGGGAAGTGCAAAGCCACAATCTCTCAAGTCTATACAGTGGGTGGGTTGCCCACTGTTCAATCCTGGGGAGTGCAAAGCCACAGTCTCTCAAGTTGATGCAGGTCTCTACTGGTACTGGGGGGGACTGGTGCCCAGACTGGATGAGTCTCCCCGTGAAAGGTCGTGTCCTGTCACTGTCCCAGCTGCACATGGGATAAGGATGCCTGATGTGGTGGTCCTTTCATTCCTACCCGGTGCATTGCCCTGTTCAGCGTGCTTTGCCATGGCGGTCTTTGCCCTGTTCAGCGGTGGTTTGCCATGGCGGTCTTAGCCCTGTTCAGCGGTGCTTTGCCATGGCAGTCTTTGCCCTGTTCAGCGGTGCTTTGACATGGCGGTCTTTGCCCTGTTCAGCGGTGCTTTGCCATGGCAGTTCAGGACTGTTCAGCGGTGCCTTGCCATGGCGGTCTTTGCCCTGTTCAGCAGTGCTTTGCCATGGCGGTCTTTGCCCTGTTCAGCGGTGGTTTGCCATGGCGGTCTTTGCCATGTTCAGTGGTGCTTTGCCATGGCGGTCTTTGCCCTGCTCAGCGGTGCTTTGCCATGGTGGTCTTTGCCCTGTTTAGCGGTGCTTTGACATGGCGGTCTTTGCCCTGTTCAGCGGTGCTTTGCCATGGCAGTTCAGGACTGGTCAGCGGTGCCTTGCCATGGGGGTCTTTGCCCTGTTCAGCGGTGCTTTGCCATGGCGGTCTTTTCACTGTTCAGCGGTGGTTTGCCATGGTGGTCTTTGCCCTGTTCAGCGGTGCTTTGCCATGGCGGTCTTTGCCCTGTTCAGCGGTGCTTTGACATGGTGGTCTTTGCCCTGTTCAGCGGTGCTTTGCCATGGCGGTTCAGGACTGTTAAGCGGTGCTTTGCCATGGCGGTTCTGATAAGGACATTGGTGTGTGGCATGACGTTCTCTACACTGGACATTGGTGTGTGGCATGACGTCTTGTACACTGGACATTGGTGTGTGGCTTGACGTTTCATCATTGCCCAGCGGGACTGTGGCAGCCGGGGCCCTCCAGGGCACTGACTCTGGTGGTGGCGGTGGTCTCCTGACCAGTGACGATACTTGGGCCCTCCTGGGCAATGACTCTGGCGGTGGTCTCTGTACCAGTGACAATACTTTGGCCCTCCTGGGCTGTGACTCTGGCGGTGGTCTCCTGACCAGTGACGATACTTGGGCCCTCCTGGGCAATGACTCCGGTGGTGGCGGTAGTCTCCTGACCAGTGACGATACTTGGGCCGTCCAGGGCTGTGAATCTGGCGGTGGTCTCTGGACCAGTGACGATACTTGGGCCCTCCTGGGCTGTGACTCTGGCGGTGGTCTCCTGACCAGTGACGATACTTGGGCCCTCCTGGGCAATGACTCTGGCGATGGTCTCTGGACCAGTGACGATACTTGGGCCCTCCTGGGCAATGACTCCGGCGATGGTCTCTGGACCAGTGACGATACTTGGGCCCTCCAGGGCTGTGACTCTGGCGGTGGTCTCCTGACCAGTGACGATACTTGGGCCCTCCTGGGCAATGACTCTGGCGGTGGTCTCTGGACCAGTAACGACGGTGCTGGCGGTTGTGTCTCGACCTCCGGAAATGATGGCGCACTTCTCCGCCGTCACACTCACAACAGGCTGGGGAGACTTCCTCTGGCCCTTCCCCACCTTTGGCGGAGTCACAGCTGACTCTCCAATCCCCTTGGAACCCATGTCTGTTGTTTTCCTACCAGGAGTCTTAACATGGTCCCGTCGTCCACTCTCCAATTTTAGAGCCTTTACAGGGGGGGGGTGCCAGTACCTTGGCTCCGGGTCCTACTGCCTGATGAATTGGAGGGGTGGGGTGGGGGCAAAAAGGTCAACTTTACAGAGGGACAGTTTCTGACGAACACTGGGATGGGTAGCTGGAGGGGGTCTGGGAGTGGAGGAAGAGGAGGTGGTTGTCGGAGGTGTCACTTTAGCTGTTTTGGGTGCAGGTACTGGAGGCTGTGGTGAGGTGGATTGATGTTGGGTGAGTGATTGCCGGCGTTTGTGTACTTTGGGAGGGGGCGTCACAGACACACTGGGAGAGGACACAGGGGACGTGTAAATGGCAGTGGAGGTGGTGAGTGCAGGTGAGCGGCTTGTGGTGCTGGGTGTCCTGGTGCGATTCATGGTGCCTGTAGATGTGGTGCATGCAGGTGTGTGTGTAGACGAGACTGGGAGGGAGGAGGGAATAGAGGAGGAGGGGGACACAGTGGAGGCAGTGGATGTTGTTGTGTCTGTATGTGGCTGAAGCTTGCGTGAGTGCCTGTGGTGTGTGTGGTGCCTATGTTTGCTTGAGCTACTTGGGTGTGTTGACTTGTGTGCACGCTGGTCTGTAGGTGTGCTCGGGATGGGCTGGGGTACAGGAGATTGGGTCTGTGTGAAGGAAGTTGGAGGGGGGAGGCTAGAGACAGGGACATTGGCTGCCATCAGTGCTGAGGCCAAAGATTGCAGGGTTCGCTGAAGGACAGCCTAACCAGAATGAATGCCCTCCAGGAATGCAATACCGTGTTGCAACTCTCGTTCTACACCCTGGATGGCATTCACAATGGTAGACTGCCCAACAGTGAGTGACCTGAGGAGGTCAATGGCCTCCTCACTGAGGGCAGCAGGGGTGACTGGGGCAGGGCCTGAGGTGCCTGGGGCGAAGGTGATGCCCACCCTCCTGGGTGAGCGGGCACAGGGCGAATGCTGAGGGGCTGCTGGGAGGGCAGTGCTGGTAGAGGAGGTGGCGGCTGTACCTGTAGAGGTGGGGGGCACAGATGGTGCCGCCACCACAAGGGAGCCCACATCGTCGAACGAGTCCGTGTCGCTGCTTGGTGATCCGGTGGCCGATGTGAAGCTCCCCTCGCCCTCCGTCCCACTGGTGCATTCAGAGTCCGTGGTGTGGCCCTCCATGGCCATGTGGGATGCAGCTCCCTCGTGCTCCGATGCCACTGTACCTCCGCCTGTTGATGCTGATGTACAAAAGGACAGGGAGAGCAGAAAAAGGGGGGAGACAGAAGAAAGAGGGTTTTAGTGCATGGCATACCGCTACCATTGGCAGACAAGACAAACGCAGCTGCCCCCTGCATTACGCCGTGCTCCTGCCCTCTGCAAATGCAATTTCTGGGATATGGCCTATATGGCAATGGTGGACATCTGCGCACATGGATGCCACATGGGCTGGGGTAGAGGAGATTGGGTCTGGGTGGAGGAAGTTGGAGGGGGGAGGCTAGACACAGGGACAATGGCTGCCATCAGTGCTGAGGCCAAAGATTGCAGGGTTCGCTGAAGGACAGCCTGACCAGAATGAATGCCCTCCAGGAATGCATTACCGTGTTGCAACTCTCGTTCTACACCCTGGATGGCATTCACAATGGTAGACTGCCCAACAGTGAGTGACCTGAGGAGGTCAATGGCCTCCTCACTGAGGGCAGCAGGGGTGACTGGGGCAGGGCCTGAGGTGCCTGGGGCAAAGGTGATGCCCACCCTCCTGGGTGAGCGGGCACAGGGCGAACGCTGAGGGGCTACTGGGAGGGCGGTGCTGGTAGTGGAGGTGGCGGCTGTACCTGTAGAGGTGGGGGGCACAGATGGTGCTGCCACCACAAGGGAGCCCACATCGTCGAACGAGTCTGTGTCACTGCTTTGTGATCCGGTGGCCGACGTGAAGCTCCCCTCGCCCTCCATCCCACTGGTGCATTCAGAGTCCGTGGTGTGGCCCTCCATGGCTATGTGGGATGCAGCTCCCTCGTGCTCCGATGCCACTGTACCTCCGCCTGTTGATGCTGATGTACAAAAGGACAGGGAGAGCAGAAAAAGGGGGGGAGACAGACGAAAGAGGGTTTTAGTGCATGACATCCCGCTACCGTTGGCGGACAAGACAAATGCAGCTGCCCTCTGCATTACGCCGTGCTCCTGCCCTCTGCACATGCAATTTCTGGGATATGGCCTATATGACAATGGTGGACATCTGCGCACATGGATGCCACAGGGGCAACTATACCTTGACTTGGCACTCTGCTGAGGTGGGGTAGAGTGCCACATGGCCTACATTACGGAGGGGCCTTGCCTACCTAACTCGCCCTGGCCTAGGGACACCCACAGCCCACCTCCCCCACCCAGACACCGCCACTGCGCGCAAAGTCTGCAGAATGAGGTTCTACTCACCCCCTTGTGTCTGCTGTGATGCCCTCAAGCGCCTATCCAACTCAGGGTAGGCCACCGCCAGGATCCAGAACATCAGGGGGGTCATGGTGCGACAGGCACCCCTCCCACGTTGGGAGGCCATCCCCAGCTGAGCCTCTGCCGTCTTCTTGCTGCAGCGGCGAATGTCCTCCGATCTCTTATGGCAGTGGGTGCCCCGTCTCTGGTGGGAACCCAGTGTCCGGATCTCCTTGCCGATGGCACGCCAAATGCCCCTCTTCTGGTGGGTGCTGACCTACATGACATGCACAAGGAAAGAGGAACAGTCATTACCAACTGCACCGTCGTTGTGAGTGGCCCCCTCCCTACTCTGGCCATGTGGCCCATTCATTCCGATGCATTAATGTTCTATGAACTCTGCCCCCTTCCCTGTTCCAACCAGCCCTCTCCACCCAGGCCTAGCCTATACAACGTGCTCCCTGTGTACTAACCTGTTGGTCTGGAGGACCGTAGAGTAGCGTGTACTGGGGGAGGACCCCGTCTACCAGTTTCTCCAACTCCTGTGCAGTGAAGGCAGGGGCCCTTTCCCCAGACGCAGCAGCCATCGTCGCTTCCAGACCGAGGTCACAGCAGGACTTGCAGTGTAGGTCCTCTCCAGTCGAAGGTCAGGTATCTAGTGATTGAAGAGATAGAAAATGGCGGTGACGTCCGCGGCGGTGACGTCCGCTGCGGTGCGCATCATCACCGCCAGCGCACCTGTTTATTGTCTCCTGGGACCCATAGGGTCCAATGTTAACCAATGCAGCATTGCGCCGCGGTCTACGACCGCCTACCGCGATGGTGTGCAACGCCAGCGCAGTTACCCCACAATCCCATTGTCCCACTTTAGAGGTCAGGCAGCCGCCATTTCAGGGGCCCACATGGCTTCATTTCCTACTGCGTCACACATAGCTAGGCCTACACTCAACACACATACAGGAAGGGTTTTGTGAGTGGTGTAGTCTTGTGTGTGACTGTGGGTACATACCTGGAGGAATAATGACTGGTTCTTCGCTGTTGTCCTTCGTAGGCACCGTCTGCTGGGACATATGAGAAGATGTCGGAATCCTCTGGTGTACCGACCGCTGGTGGACCTGTTGACAATGGAAGAGCGACATGTCATCGTAACCTACCGGTTTGACCGTGCCACAATCCAGGAACTATGTACCCAGTTGGAGCCAGACCTGATGTCACCAATCCGCCATCCCACTGGAATCCCCCCTGACGTGCAGGTGCTGTCAGTGCTCCATTTCCTTGCAAGTGGGTCTTTCCAGACAACTGTGGCCATGGCATCAGGGATGTCCCAGCCTATGTTTTCCAATGTCTTGTCCAGAGTGTTGTCTGCCCTGCTGAAACACGTAAGGAGATACATCCTTTTCCCTAAGGTGGAGGATTTGCCTACAGTGAAAGGTGACTTCTATGCCCTTGGACATATCCCCAACGTCATAGGTGCTATTGATGGGACCCATATAGCTCTGGTCCACCCCACAGGAGTGAACAGGTGTACAGGAACCAGAAGAGTTATCATTTGATGAATGTCCAGATGGTCTGTTTGGCAGACCAGTACATCTCGCAGGTAAATGCTATGTTCCCTGGCTCAGTGCATGACGCCTACATCCTGCGGAATAGCAACATCCCTGATATGATGGGTCAACTCCCGAGGCACCCTTGTATGGCTATTGGGGGACTCTGGTTACCCCAACCTGTCCTGGCTATTGACCCCAGTGAGGAATCCCAGGACCAGGGCAGAGGAATGGTACAATGAGGCCCATGGGCAGACTAGGAGGGTGATCGAACGCACCTTCGGCCTCCTGAAGGCCAGGTTCAGGTGCCTCCATATGACAGGTGGATCCCTATTCTACTCACTGAAGAAGGTGTGCAACATCATCATCGCCTGCTCCATGCTCCATAATTTGCCTTTGCGATGCCAGGTGCCTTTTCTGCAGGAGGATGATCCCGATGGTGGTGTTGTAGCAGCTGTGGAGCTTGTGGAGCCTGTGGACAATGATGAGGATGAAGCTGATGAAGAAGACAACGACAACAGGGAGTCAGTCATACAGCAATATTTCCAGTGAGACACAGGTGAGAACATTTTCATTTTTAGCATTACATTAACTTTCACACGTCTACCTCTATCCTGTTTTTCGCTTTAAATCACTATTTGGTAACTGAGTTGTACCCTCCCATTACAGTTTCACAGGTGTGGTTACCTACGTTTCAACTGCTTGCATCCTTCAAGGGCTTGTGATGTGTGACATAGGTATGTTAGCTTTACAATGGTACACCCATTATGACACTGTCATAGATAATACATTTTTACTAAATCACAGACTGACTCCAGATTGTTTTGTGTTTCAAGGGTGTTTATTGAAGTGCTCAGAAATGGGAGGGGGTTGTAAAATGGTGATGGGTGATGGCGGAGGAATGTCCATTGCAGAGTCCAGCCTATTAGTCTCACAGGTGCACTGCCCATCTGGGCATAGGAAGTGGAGCTGGGGCAGTTTAAGTATGGACAGGGTAACAAAGTGGGACAGTGGGGTGACAATCAGGGTGGTGTCATTTCCTTGCGGGGGTCTTGCCATCTTGATCTGTCCTGTTCCTGGATCTCTGGGACCGCTTGCGTGGTGGTCGTCCGTCTGCAGGGGGTGGGGTGCTGGTGTGTTGGTCCTGTGGCGGGGCGTCCTGTCCACTAGCGCCGGCGGAGGTGGTGGGCAGTTCATCGTCCTGGCTAGTGTCAGGGGCCCCTTGGAGTGCCACGGTGTCCCTCAAGGTCTGCTGAATGTCCTTCGGCACCCCTACGATGGTGCCCAGGGCAGAGCTGATGGTCCTGAGCTCCTCCCTGAACCCCAAATACAGTTCGTCCTGCAGGCGCAGGGTCTCCTGCAACTTGTCCAGGACTTTGGCCATCATCTCCTGGGAGTGGTGGTAGGCTCCCATGATGGAGGAGAGGGCCTCGTGGAGAGTGGGTTCCCTTGGCCTGTCCGCCCCCTGTCGCACAGCAGCCCTCCCAGTTCCCCTGTGTTCCTGTGCCTCCGTCCCCTGGACCGTGTGCCCACTACCACTGCCCCCAGGTCCCTGTTGTTGTTGGGGTGGTGGGTTAGCCTGGGTGCCCTGTAGTGGTGGACACACCACTGATTGACCTGTCCTGGGTAGGGAGGTTTGGGCCCGCTGGGTGGGTGCTGTGCTGGTGTTACCAGAGGGTGGAAGGTCGGTGTTGGGCTGTGCAAGGGGAACCGACTGTCCTGAGGCCCACGATGGTCCGGGCTGGTCATCAGGATCCAGTAGGGCAGAGCTGCTCTCGTCACTGTGGGCCTCTTCTGGGGGTGGAGTGGTGTTGTCTGGACCCTCTGGTGTGGTGACGTTCCTTCGGGTTCCTGCAGGGGCATAAGAGCTAGATAATTGCATGTGTGTGTGTAATGGTGTGCAATGGATGGGTGTTTGTGTACCCCAGTGCAAGCATTCCTGTGTGTGGGTTTGTGTGGTGATGGTTGGGGGGGTGTACTGGGTATGTGCAGTGGGCATGCTTTAGTGATGGGTGTCCATGCTTAGTTGTGTCATTCAGGGCTTGATGTTGGGATGGGTGGTTGGTGTCATGGGTACATTAGTGAAGAGTTGTAGTGATAGGGGAGGGGGTGTGTGATAGCATGCAGGTAGGGTGGGGGATATGATAGTTAAGATTTGACTTACCAGTGTCCCATCCTCCACCGACACCTGCGAGGCCCTCAGGATGCAAGATGGTCAAGACTTGCTCCTCCCATGTTGTTAGTTGTGGGGGAGGGGGTGGGGGTCTGCCGCCAGTCCGCTGTACCGCGATGTTGTGCCTGGAGACCGTTGAACGCACCTTCCCCGTAGGTCGTTCCACCTCTTCCTGATGTCCTCCCTATTTCTTGGGTGGTGTCCCACGGCGTTGACCCTGTCCACTATTCTGCGCCATAACTCCATCTTCCTGGCTATTGATGTGTGCTGTACCTGTGAGCCAAATAGCTGTGGCTCTACCCGGACGATTTCCTCCACCATGACCCTGAGCTCCTCCTCGGAGAAGCAGGGGTGTCTTTGGCGTGCCATGGGGTGGTGTGGGTGATGTGTGGGGTGGTGTATGTGGTGATGGTTGTGGTGAGTGTAGTGGTGTGTGGTGTTTTGTGCGTGGATGTTGTGTGGGTGATGGTGTTGTGTGCCTCTGTATAGTGGGGTTGTCTATTCTGTGCTCTCTCTCTGTCACCTTCGTCTCTAATTTTTGGTAGTAGGGGTTTGTGGGTGATGCGGGTGTGTGTTTTATATTGTATTGGGTGTGTGGGAGTGGTGTTTGTATGTGTTTCAGGTGTGTGTATTTGTAATTGTCCAATGTGGCGGTGTTTTGGAGATGTGTGTGTATTTTGAGCGCGGCGGTGTGTACCGCCAAAGGAATACCGCAGTTGAAAGACTGCCACGTGGATTCGAGGGTCGTAATAGCATGGGCGTGTTTCTGTTGGCGTGGAGGTGGAGGATTTGTTTCTGCCAGTTTATCACTGACCTTTGGTGTGGCGGTCTTGTGTGGGTGTCTGAATTTCGGCGGATTCCAAGATGTGTGTCATAATAGCTGTGGCGGAATGCCGCCGCCTCGGCGGTGTATTGGCGGTCTTCTGCACGGCGGTAAGCGCCTTTTACCGCCAATGTTGTAATGACCCCCTTTGTCTCTAAACTCAAGAGCAGGCTGGTCTTTGGTTTCTGAGCTGACCTCAGCTGATTTGGATTAAAAATCTTGGTGAAGAATACGGTGTTCGGATAGACGATCTCCCAGGGCGGCTTCCGGCTCTGTGTGGGAGGGGACCTGCACCCGTGGCTTTCCCAATGTGCACTGGAGAGGCCCCTCCTGGACAGGGAGCCAGGGCTGTTGTGAGCATCGGTCACTTCTTTGGTCACCTCTCGTTTTGTTTTTCTTGGCACCCATTTTGTGGGTTGTATTTTTTTTTTTTTTAAAGGGACGATAGGGGTGAAGCGAGGTGGAGCACCTTATTAACTTCTTAAATGGAGCTGGGGTTTCTTTTGATATTGACAGTTTCTGTTCCATTAAGCCTTCTTTCTTTTTATGTTTTTCCTTTGCTGTCACTGGCATGCCGGTGGCAATGCTTTTGCTCCCACTCCACTGGTTGCTCTGGATTTTCCATTGGTGGCCATCCTGCCACTCGTTGGATTCTAGGATTCTGTATTAATGGTATTATTTTTTTCTCACTAGAGCATTTCCTCCCCCCTTTCCTTTTCAGTGCTTAGTTGCTTTTTCTTTGTGATTTTGTATTTGGTACAAACGTCCTTTGTGGTTAACACCAGCCAGTGGGATTGCATGTTGTAGACAGCTGGAGCAGCTCTCTAGGGTCACAGTGGGAGGAGCTGTGACACCAGTGCCTCCAACCGGGAGGGTTGGGGTACAAGGCACTGGCATCCCCAGCCAAAGGGGCTGGGAAGGAATACTCTGGCCAGAAGGGGCGGTAGTTTTTCCACCCCAGTATAATGGGCAGGGGATGCCCAGGTGTTGTTGAGTGGTAGTTCTCCACTCCAGGGTAGCAGGCAGGAGGTGCCCGGTTTATTGATGATTTTTGTTTTATCAATTGCATTGAAGTTTTGTGATTATTGTTTGTTTTATACCGATATGTGTTTATTTGCGTGCCACTGGTGGATTGTGCAGTCCTTTGACTAGCGTGTGACTATGGGTGACTCCTGAATGTGTTACATACAGTGTGGTATCCTATATTGTTGACGGTCACCTGCATTTCATGATGTGGATGAGTTGAACATACATGCATGAGGGTGATTGTGAGTGGGTTCCTGGTAGAAGAGGTTGATGAAATAACATTGGGGTATACTGGAACACGGTAGAAACTGACAGACTGAGGGTGCTATTATACCAGGACCAACACATATGTTTAGAATTATCATTATGACCCCCATAGATACCGTAGCATAGAAAATGTAGTAGACATTACACCTTTTGCCATCTTGCAATTGTAATAACGAATTGTGTGATTATTTCCCTCACATTGTGTCTCCTATTTAAGGTACTTCACTTTTAGGAATTCCCAATGCAAAGTGTAGGAGACACTGTCACGGTTCAGGGCCAGGCCCCACTTTTTGTCTTATGTTGGCCTGATTGTAATTGGGTGTAGAGTTCACCGCCTATGCCTTGTCTGTGTGTTACCCCCCATGGATTTGGGCTGGGTTTAAATTCCATAGAGCTGCCCCCTGCTTTAGAGCAGGATCACAGGGTGTGGAATTCTGAACTTCTTTCCTTACCATTCTGTCATCTTTCTCTCTGGTCATACAAGGACACCGGTAAGACAGCACCTCTTTCCAACTTTTGGATGCCTATGCTGAACAAGAATAGAGCGTAGTGTCGTAAAATAGAAATGTACTCTCTGCTTCACTAATAACAAACGCTGCTGACAGATGACTGTCTGATTGCTTGAGATACCCATTGTCTGCTTCCTCATGTTTTATTGGGAATGAGCGGCAAGGACAGCCTGCCAACATCCTTTTGTTTTCCCACATCAATTGCAACTGAATTGTTTGTGTAGAGTCATAAGGGACAGTTGCAGATAAGTCATGGGGAACCCTCTTAGTAAGGAACATTTGGATACCCAAAAGCCGAGCCCCCCTAAAGATTCCCCAACGCATCAAGTTAAACAAGGGTTTCAGACATTACTGTTCCTTGACTAGTGGCATAAGTTGACGGCCAGGAGACTAGATTTGCAGTTTCCTAAGACTGGCACATATGACATGAATTAGTTGTCATATTTGCGACTGATGCCGATTCTCAAAGAGGAAAATAAGAAGTTTAGAATCTGATGCCTTCTGGATGTGGGACGTGGTGTTGCGTGATTTGTGTCCGACTAGGGATGTGAAAAACGTATTTTACTCAGAAAAAAAGGGAAAGAAAAATTGGAGGGATGGAGAGACAAAATGCTTGAGCTAGTGAGGACATTCCCATCTCTTCCTGTGGTGAGTGCACAATCACAGGAACAAAATGCACAGTGGGTGAAAGAGGAGGAGAGAGAGGACCCACTTGTAGAAGACATACTAATGGGGAGGGTAGGGAATAGCAACAAGACAGTTGGTTCTGACAAAAAGGAACTGCTCAAGTGCTCAGTGACAGGGACACAACCTCCCCAGCTGTCTTCAGCTGAGAAGTCGGTAGCCCATGCCTTGGCACAGTCCCTGGTAAAAGAGGAAGCACGAAAGACAGAAATCGAAGCTGTGACAGACCATCTGTCGCTGCAGGAAATAAAAAAGGAAGCAGCCCATGCTGCACGAAAACTGAGAAAGACTAGCGATCAATTAGTAGGATAAAGTGACAGAAAGAGAGGCAAAGAGCCATCCCCGTTAAAAACAAATTGGATGCAGAGGTTTGAGGAAGATACCTCTGGGACTAAGACATGGGAATTGAGGAAATGAAGATGGTCATATGGGACATATGCATCTATGCACACCATACACAACACAACATTGACCTCCTGACAAACTTTTTACAAGTTCCACAAATATATGGGAGCAGGAGCAACAGCATATCAAATAACCAGTCAAAGGGAAATGCATTGTGCAGCTCTCCTGTATTACTGAAGAAAAGGTTTCTCAAATCAGACAGCACAAAATGTCGTGCCATAACAACTGATCTCATTGATAAAAGGATGACAATTGCAGAGATAGAAAGGGATAATATCAGGCTATACAGAGAAGAAAATATGACCTTAGTATGTGCAGAACTAATGGTCCATGCTCTTCAAGTACATCAGATATACACACAACACCAAAAGCACAGGCCCCCTGCCACAGGAGTACAGCTGGGACACCTCCTAGTTAAGCTTCACAGACACAGAGTTGTATTACTGGGACAATAATAAATTGACAGAGAAATTGAGCTATGTAGCACTAAAGTTTCAGAAGTGGAAAGAGTTGATAGAGGGCATCAATACAGCACAGATTATTAAACGTCTAGAAGCAGGAACAGATTCAGAGACAGTAAACGTTCTGTCCCTAAGAGAAGTACCAACATTAGCTACAGGGGAGGATGACCCCACACCGACTTAGGTCCATATACCTTTGACTCAGAGTGACCTATTTTCATTCACCAAGGGCTTTCCCAAATTATGAGAGGAACCCTACAAGTGGTACACAGAATTGAATAGGATATTGGCAATGGGAGGGTTACTTTGAAAAGACCTGGATACATTATTTAACATAATAATACCAAGAGATTTATGGGAGGATTGCAAGAAAGTGGTGGGGTGGCCAACAGAGGAGCCACAGAGGGGAAAAGAGGATGTACCAGGAGAAGAAGTAAAGAAGGCAAGAAAAAATTTACTGGATTACATAAAGTGAAAGATGCCAGAAGAAAAGGTAGATTGGTCAAAAACAATACATACGAAGCAAGAGAAAAATGAGAGTGTAAACTATTACTATGATCGTCTCCTTCAGGTATACCAGCAAAGTAGCAGGATGAAAAATCCACCAAGTAGTAGGATGAAAAATCCACCAGGGGAGGCGATGCCAGCATTTGTCACTACGTTTGTATATGACTTACTACATCCCATTCAGACGCACTTACAAACATCCTTTGTATGCTGGCAACAGGAACCTATAGACAAGGTATTAGCAGCAGCCAGATACTGTACAGACTATCTAACACATCTGCAGAAGGCAGATGAAGAAAAGACAAAAAGAGACAAGATAAAGTTGTTAATGGTGGCACAGGAGCAGTTCTACAGCGGTACCCAGAGCGGGGGAGGAGCAGAGGACAGCGTAGGGGGCAAAATGAGCGAGCATCCTTCCAAATCCCTCCGGGCACCGCATGCTTTCACTGCAACCAGCAGGGACACTGGAAAGCAGATTGCCTCCTTTTAGCCAGGGGACAGAGAGGTGGGAGTCAGCCAAGACAACAACGCTGAACACCACCCCAGCCTTACACTGATAATGTATTCAATGCCCCTGCCAACAGCACACACCAAGACAGGCCACAGACATCTCATCCTAACCGCCACCTTGGACCACTGGTGGACATTGGAACAGGGAGGAGAATGGGTTCTCATATCCGCCTCTTCCAGACACATTCTTCATGGGTCCGGGAATATCAGTGGATCAAGGCGGCCCATATGTAGATGGGAAAGTGTTGAGTAAAACTGTACATTCTTAGTAAACACAGGAGCAATCAGGTCAATACTGAAAACATCCAACATTACAGATGCACCATTATTGGGAACACAAAAAACTGCTGTAGGAATAACAGGACAACCTGTGAATGAATATCTAACACAGCCACTGAAATTTAAAGTAGGCCCTATCCTTGTAAAACATCAATTCATCTTTGGTAGACATTGCCCAGTCAACTTGCTGGGAAGGGACCTCCTATGCAAGTTACAGTGTACTATCAGTTGCTCACCTGAAGGGATATTTCTGGAAAGTAAGAAGAACGGTATAATGTTACAGGCATTTATGAGATGTGATCACCAAGAAAAAGTGCAGGGCCTTCCATAACAATTACAAGACTCAGGGCCTGATTCTAACTTCGGCGGGCGGCGGAGGCCGCCCGACGAAGTTCCCCCACCAAAATACCGCTCCACGGTCTAAAGACCGCTGAGGGTATTTTGGGATTTGCCCTGGGCTGGCGGGCGGCCTCCAAAAGGCCACCCGCCAGCCCAGGGCAAATCAACCTTCCCACGAGGACGCCGGCTCAGAATTGAGCCGGCGTAGTGGGAAGGTGCCACGGGTGCAGTGGCACCCATCGCGTATTTCAGTGTCTGCATAGCAGACACTGAAATACTTTGTGGGGCCCTCTTACGGGGGCCCCTGCAGTGCCCATGCCATGGCGGTAGGGGGTGTCAGAATCCCCATGGCTGCGGAGCGCGCTCCGCAGCCATGGAGGATTCTGTAGGGCAGCGGAAAACCGGCGGGAGACCGCCGGTTTTCCTTGTCTGACCGCGGCCGAACCGCCGCGGTCAGAATGCCCTGCGGGGCACCGCCGGTCTGTCGGCGGTGCTCCCGCCAACCCTGGCCCCGGCAGTCTGAGACCGCCGGGGTCAGAATGACCCCCTCAGTCCCTACCGAGGTCTAGGCACAGGGACCAAATGATATGGTGAAGATATTGGACTGCCCCTCCAGTGCGGGTGACACTGTGCCCCGGAGCATCACTGCCAAAGGTACCTCAATGCAAAATAGCTAAAGAGGGGGAGAAAGGCATAGCCCTGGTCATAGAGGACCTCCTGAAGAAGGGATATTGCGCGAGATACGAAGTAGCCTGTGCAATACTCCGATTCTCCCGGTGAAGAAGGCCCTGGTGTACCGATTTGTTCAAGATCAGCGAGAACTCAATAAGGCAGTTATATCATCATTCCCAGTGGTTCCAAATCCAACCACCATCCTATCCAACATCCCAAGCACAGCCACCCATTTCACTGTTTTAGACCTTAGCAATGCTTTCTTTTCCGTGCCTCTCCATAGTGAATCCTAGTATCTCTTTGCTTTTACTTTTAAAGCAAGAATATTAACATGGGAAAGGATAGCCCAGGGGTTTTGTGAAAGCCCCTCAATATTTTCCAATGTGCTACTAACAGATTGTCCACGTTGGTACGATATATTGATGACTTGTTATTGGTCTAACCTTCACGGACAATGTGTTCAAGATACAGTGGCCCATAAGGTTTCCCCCAAGAAATTACCGTTCTGTAAATCGAAATTGCGATACTTGGGACATGAATTGTCCCAAGAATCAAGGAGATTTCTGCCAGACAGGATAGCGACTATAACACAATACCCTAGGCCACAAACACAGAGGGAAGTGAGGGCCTTTCTTGGGGTAGTAGGCTACTGCAGACATTGGATACCAAATTTCTCCCTGATTGCATGGCCACTCTAGAACCTGACACACAAGGAAATGCCAGACAAGGTACCATGGGCCGTGGATTGTGAGGAGGTTTTCCAAAAGTTGAAGTCGGAACTATGCGCAGCACCGGCAATTGGCCTCCCAGATCACACCAAAGAATTCCACCTATTTTGTCATGAGAAAGGAGGCTGCTCCATGGGAGTTTTAACACAAAAGCACGGCACCTTCTACAGCCCAGTGGCTTATTTCTCTGCCACCTTAGACCCAGTAGAAGCGGGCCTTTCGCCTTGCCTGAGGGTGGTAGCAGCAGCCACTCTAGCAGTAGAACAATCTGAGAATATTGTACTGGCACACACATTCATATTGCATGTCCCACATGCAGCTGACACGTTATTAACTATCACTAAGACTCAACACCTAACAAATGCTTGCCTCTCACGATATGAGCTTACATTGCTAGCACCGCACATAATGATTAGGAGGTGCACCACATTGAATCCCTCCAACCTTCTGCCTACAAGGCTTGACCATGATGATCCCTCCATAGACAACTCCTCCCACAACTGCATTATAGCGGTCGACGAAGGTGAGACCAGACATTAGAGACACCCAGTTCCCAGATGCAGAGGGTGATTTGTTTGTCGATGGGTCATGCATTAGGGACCATACTGGGACGCTGCAGGCTGCTTATGCTGTAGGGATGGCCAAACAATATTGGAGGGAGGCTACCCAAAATAAAAAGTGCTCAGGCAGCGGAATTAGTAGCACTTACAAGAGCATGTAAGCTGGCATAGGGAGGGTCGGCAAACATTTATACAGACAGCCAATATGCTCTCGGGGTTACACACAATTGTGGCCAGTTGTGGGCAATG
Source organism: Pleurodeles waltl (assembly GCF_031143425.1). Lineage (NCBI taxonomy): Eukaryota > Metazoa > Chordata > Amphibia > Caudata > Salamandridae > Pleurodeles > Pleurodeles waltl. The sequence goes on from NC_090444.1 coordinate 1,532,130,059, forward strand.
AAAGGATTCCTCACCTCGGCTGGCCATCACATATAGCATGCATCATTGATTGCAGATTTTTTGCAAGCTATACTTTTTCCAAAAAGAATTGCAATTGTAAAATGTGCAGCTCACACTTCCACTAGGGATTAAATTTCCATGGGAAATGCACTTGTTGACAGGGAAGCAAGGAGGATAGCACTAAGAAGTTGCTACTATGAAATGGTACTGGTCACTCCTGCCCCACTGGCTAAGGAAGAAAGTGCATACTTTGTTCACAAAAGTGTTCAACAGCAGGCTGGGGAGCAAGAATGAGAAGAATGGAGGAGGGGCGGCTGCAGAGAGATTAAAGAGGGAGTTTGGGTAGCCTAAAATGGTAAGATATGTTTGCCATCCATGCTACTCCCCTCCATGGCCTGCCTTTTCCATGGCCCCTCACGTGTGGGACGGGATGGGATGGTCCGTCTGTTTTCCCAGTGTTGGTATAATACCAAGTTCCAGCAATGTGCAGAAGATTTGTGTAAGCAGTGCACTATCTGTGCACAGAACAACACATGCAAGGGCACACCCACTGCTCCAAGCCACTTCCCACCGCCACACGGACCTTTAGAGAGTCTTCAAATGGACTTAATTGAATTCACCCCACACACAAATTTAGATACGTCCTAGTAATAGTTTACATGTTCAGCAACTGGACGGAAGCGTACTCCACAAAGAACTGCGATGCACATGCAGTTGCTAAATGCCTTCTAAAAGGGCTAATACCATGCTTTAGGGTACCGACTCTTTTAAGTTCTGATATTGGACCAGGATTAATTTCACATGTGATTCAGGGCCTTTGTAAAGGGTTAGGAATAATACAAAAGTTGCAATGTGCATACCACCCACCTGCAGCGGGAGCTGTTGAGAGAAAAAATGGGGTACTAAAGAACAAAATAGGGAAAATATGTGCAGTGACTGAACTATCCTTGATTGATGCACCACAGCTGGCGTTGCTTGCTATGAGATGCACCCACGATAGGGTTACAAAATTAAGCCCCCATGAGGTGGTATTCGGGCTCCCCATGTACATACCAGGCCATAAGTCTGTCACTCCACTGGAAGTGACAGATTATTGTTTCAATACTGCAGAAAAATAACAGAGACATTACATTATCTCCACTGCCATTAACTGCAGGCCTTGACAGAAGAAGAAATGCCACCAGATCACAGACAGCAGCTTGGGGATTGGGTTTGGGTCAAGACCCATACCAGGCGCCACTGTCTACAACCAAGGTGGTAGGGACCCTACCAGATCCTACTGACAACAGCTACAGCGGTCAAGTGTGAAGGGCAGTCTTCCTGGACCCACAGCTCACACACCAAGAAGGCTGGGGGACCAACAGACCTCCAACAGTCACCTGTGGTGCCGCTGAAAGGCACTCCACCACCACAGAGGTATAATCTTCGATCTCGACCAGACAGATAAGTCAACACTGACGGGACTGCTCATGCTCCACCTCATACAGGAGCAAGGAGGTGCAAGTGGGTACTGCAGTGGCTCTACATAGGACTGCTCGTGCTGCACACCTCAGAGGACACAGGGTGCAAGTGGGTCCTGATTGCATACATCTACAAAGTACCTTGGTTGGTGTCAAGTGCTAGCTAATCTCTGACGTCACACTGTGAGGTACCACGAGAGGGAATAAGAGGAAAGAATACAGCAGCATAAGGATTGCACTTGAGACACCTGGTAACGACCCGAGAACAGCTACAGCCCGTGATACTGTTTCATCAATAAGAAGGATAATACCTGGAAGAAAGAACGAAGAAAGGAAGTGGCCTACAGTGTTGACTGCCATATGTACCCCAATTCCAGGAATAATATTGACAATAATAATAATAGTATATGCAGATTAAATTTATATACCATTTTAGATGAGGACAATTATATAAATAAAAGTGAACAAGGGCATGCGAATACTGCTGGAAGAGGCGGGGAGCAGGGACAGACATCGTGGGGCGAGGATGATGAAACATATGCTGATAACGCATTTGTACAAATGGTTAGATTGTATAAATAGTTGTGAATGTCTACGATTGCTATATATGCACCCACCTTCCCACTACTGTCCAGGAGACTGCAAATTATGCACACATCCCGCTTAGCCAATGTATTGCATACCATATAATGAACAATATTTTAGAAAAGAAACTCAAGGGAACAATAAAAAGCTGCAACAGTGTACGAAAGGAGGTGGAAAATGGCTTTGATGGCACAACGAGTAAAATGTTTTTTGAGAATTTTAGACCATATGAAGAAAGGAAAAGAGACCGAAAAATACATGGACAGGGAAATTAAACAGTATGTGAGAAATCGGTCCCACGATCAGGAGAGAATGAACTCCAAGCCACATTTAGCGAAGGAAGGGACAAGGGGTATGTAGGAGACGGGACTCCGGAAGAGGTGGACACCCCATTTCTTAGAATAAATGAGAAGTAAAAGGCACCATGGTGTATTCGATACCACACAGGCAGCGCCATTATGAAAAACAAGTTGAAGAGTGAATTACAATTAGCATTTACATACTTACACTTGTTCTTTCCAACATCAGTAACATGTATGAATGCTGGTATATATTACAATATCCACGTAGGTGTGGGCATCAGAGAATGCTACAAATATTCCAATTTAGACAACGTACGGGATGGCCCCAAGGGCTTATCAGTGAGCCTCTCAGTGCCATATAGCATATTTTTTGAGTGTGGAAAGTCTGCATACTTTAAGCAGCCAGCAGGGTGGAGGGGCAGCTGCTACCCGGCATTTGTATTGCCACACATTTCACATGTGACAAGTTTGTCCCAAATAATGGATAAGGCCCCTGGAAAATACGCAGAAGGAGAACACCCTCTTGGGTAGATAAGGCGATAGCTATGTTAGGAGTACTAATGCCACCACTAGGGGTCATGCATTCCGAATATCAAATACACAAATTAGCAGGGTTAGTGGAAACATTGGCGATCTCCACAGCAATAGTCCTGGGGAATATTACTGAGGAACTTAAGGATCTCAGAGCTGTTGTAATTCAAAACAGAATGGCATTGGACATCATTCTAGCAAAAGATGGTGATGTCTATCAGGTGATCCATGAAGAGTGCTGTGTGTATATTCCAGACAACAGCGGTAATATGAGAGGGGCAATAGGAAATATAAGGAAGGTAGAAAAGAGGTGAAGGAAGTGTCAGTTTCAACAGAGGTAGGAGGAATACTGGGGATACTTGGGGACTGGTTCCATGATTGGGGATCATGGCTGATAGACGTGCTGGTGATAGGGATAGTGGCACTCATGGCTGATAGACGTGCTGGTGATAGGGATAGTGGCACTGATAACTCTATGTGTGCTGATAAAAGTTTGTCCCTCTTTCTTGACCATCCTAGTAGAAAATGTCTGCAGAAAAGCTACTGCACATCTCTGTCAACTAGGAAGAGAAGGCAACGCAAGAAGTGGTGACACCACAGAGATGGCACCCCTCCATCACGCAGTTGAAGTTGTCATCGAGTATCAGAGGGCGGAATGTGAAATCGCATTTTCCATGGATCCATTCTGGGCCTGTAGGGCCCTATGATACCCAATGACAACTGGGCCTGTTTCTGTGGAACAACTGAAGACCTACGTGAATTATGGTTACAGATATAATATTGTTGCACAGAACGCATTATGTTACAAGGCCTGCTAGTAGAACAGCCACCATGAAATATCTTTGCATGCTAGCTGAGGCAATCTTTCTTTAGAAATGTACCATCCTGCATATGTGCTGTTCTTGTTTCTGTAGAAAAATATATTTTGCAATATTAGACACGTAGGACATATTCTGTAATTTTCTTGTCTATGCTTTAACTTGCTATATATGATGCATTATGAAGAATCAACTGTAACATCTTTAGCAATGTTGAAGAAATGATCATACATCAATGTCAAGAACCAATGAAATGTATGATCTTCTTTGTGGTTTGATAGCATAAAAGCTCATATATTCTTTCCTTATTTAGACTGTTCGGGCTTGATCTCCCAGGGTGTTCAGTCTCCGAGTGCACGTAATAAATTACTTTATCTCTAAACTCTAGAGATTAGAGCTAACGTTTGGAAAACTCATTCTGGGAGGTCAAACCTTGAAAAGTTTCAACTATGAAAAAAAAAGTTCCAGCTTACTGTGCTAATACATTTTTGATGCCAGGGAAAAGCAGGTGTGCTAGTGGAGCTCACCTTGGCTGTCAGGTTGAAAGATTTCTTTTTGAACAAAACATATTACTCAAGCAGATGGTCTTTCTTCAAATGTAGATATAGGAGAGCTACAGGTTTCACTTTCACTTTTCCTTGGTTCAAAGATCTGAACATTTGCATAAAAGCAGAACTGTACACAGGTGGAGCAGTGGCCTCAACCCTAGTGTCTCTGATGAAAAGTTCTGATCACACTGTTAATTTTCTTACCACTGTTTCATTCCACCAATGCTCTATGTACTATAATCATGACAGGGACAGTATTCCAGTGTGAGTATTGAGGGCATGCAGGGCTAAATTTAGGGCTTCTCGGACCCAGTGCCACAGTCTTTGTTAGCCCCCCCTGACCTCCTTGTCCACGGATTTCATCTCAGCCACCCTCAACAGTGCCCCTCATCTATCCATACCCCCTTTGTCACATATAGTTCAATTGTTTCATAGTGCTGCTTATACCAGGGTAGTGTCAGAGCATCTTGCATACACACACACACACACACACACACACTGAGATAGTGAATCATACTGCTGTAAACCAGTGTATAGAAAATATTACATAAGACAATGGTGACTACAAGATGTGGGAGTCTAATGAAATCCATACTGAATGTAACACAATGAAAAGGAGAAAATCATAGAGCCTCATTTAGAACAAGCTGAGGCATCAATCACAATGCCCCAGTTCACTTGCCCCACCCTGCACCCCCATAACAACAACATGGTAGCTCTGTATTTACAATACAGTGCATCACGGCACTCATTAGCACAGCTGTGTCCGAATTTCGGATGCCGTTGTGACGCTTTGCTGGACTAGCGTCAAAAATGTTGACAATAGTCCAGCAAAGCTCTGGAAGGCCCATTGTAACCTAGCACAGGTATAATTGGTTGCAAGTGTTCACAAACTGGTGTAATTTTACCATTGCACCAGTTTGCAAATATGGCATGGGGTAGGGAACTGCTCTACGCCGTCGTAGCATGACAAAATGACACTTCAGCATTGGAAGAGGCTTATAAATTAACCCCAGAATTTTCAGACCTGTGCCTTGAAGCCTGCATGCAGCCCTTTGATGACAGTTCCTAGCTCACTGTGCTATATTAGGAATGTGACTTATGAACTGCAAGTAACAAAACAATCTCTGTGACAAAAGAAGTAACCCACTGAGCTATCTTCATAAAATGCAATTATGTAAACTGCATGTTACACATTCTTTACAGCAGGCACATTAGTCCTTTGTGTAACTTTATAATGAATCAAAACTGCTACTATATAAAACTCCAATCTCTCTTCAGCAGGTACATTAACCAACAGAGTTATCTTGACATTTTTATTGTTTCCTAAAGATTGCTGAAAAACACACCAAATTCTGTATGAGGTGTTTTTAAACCCATATGATATTACAAAACAAAGTGCCCCTGAGCTTGCCACCTGGAGTTGTGAAACTTGATGCGCTGCCCTATAGCCGGCCCACAGGGCAAACTTAGTGTGCCCCTTCAGATCACAAGACTGATCTCATAGTCAGATTACAGTAATCCCAAGCACAAAAAAAAAAGTCAGGATACTAGGTAGACATGTAATTAGGCACTCAAGGCAGGAGGGTCACACGGGTATACCAGGGAGACAACATTCCCCATTTAAACACAAACTCACAGCTATTGTGGAGTTTCTTGAGGACTGAAGGCTTCTCATAACTACTCCCTCACTTTTTATAGTGAAAGGCTTTCCTTTCTCCATCTCATGTGACATCTAAGCCACAGTGCTTCTACAGTTAAAATCTGTGCAATTGATATTTCACAGAAAACAAGAGAACCCTTGCATTAACTTCCAAGCTAACATTCAAAACAGTTTTTACTCCATAGATGAGGTTGCAGGCATCCAGCTCTAGCTATTGCAGGATAGAGTCACTGCTTGTGCTCTGCCTATCAGGAAGGAGCAAATCCAGAAGAGAGTGGGGCCCTAGATTCTTATCTCTAGTCAATGTCGGATAAGGATAGGGTGGGAAAACATGTTGAATCTTGCACAGAGGTCCAAAACTATGAGAGCCGCTGTCTCTTATGTCTAGTATCACACAGATTCCATCTGTGGTGGTGCGGGATTACTTTATTTTTTACTTAGTCACCCACACCTTCATAAACATAGAAATGGGCATAGTCATACTAGCCACATATAGTGGTTTTAGAGGGGCCACAAATGTGTTCATATTTTGGATCAGCCTGGAGGAAGAATGGAAATTCAACATCTATCACATCTCAACTATCTCCAGTGGTATCCTAGCATCTACGATTCAAAATGTTTGCCACCTGAACAACACATACAGCTCTTTGTAACTGCAGTGATAATTGCAAGACTCAACATCTACTATTAGTGTGAAGACACTGGTAGCTGTTGACTACTAGCACTTCATTGTTAAAATGTTTTTTTTTTCACATGTTGTAAACCGTACTGTCATTATGGTGGGTGTGCTGGAGGTGAAGTGAAGAAGAACATGAACAAACATGTTGCCCTGGAGGCTAGACTGTTAGCCATTGTCAAGGGGGTGTCATTAAAGTAAGCGGTGACTATGAGGTATGCCAAATCTGTGGACTTCCTGGGAAGCCCACAAAAAGTATCTTGGTATATTTTCTGGGAATCCAGATCTATTCCCAAATCTTTCAACATGATTATCACAGGGCCAGGTTGCAGGCATAGGCCCTCATTACAACCCTGGTGGTAAATCCCGCTTTCTGCCATGCTGAATACCGCCAACATACCGATGTATTACGACCCACATCTCAGAATCTGCCACAATAGAGACACCCACACAAGTCCTCCACACCAAAGGTCAGTGATAAACTGGCGATACCAAAACCTCACGGCAACATGAATGCACCCACAGTATCACGACCCACAAATCAACGCGGTGGTCTTTCAACCGCGGTAATCCATTGGCGGTACACACACCGCTGCACTCAAAATACACACATATTTACAAAACACAACCATATTGGACAATTCGAAATACACACACCTGATACACATACACACACCACATCCACACACACACACACCACTATAAAACACACACCCACATTACCCACACACCCTTACAACCTAAAATGTCAAAGAAGACCAGAGAGATAGATTAGCAAACACAACACCAGCATCCACAGACACACAATACCATCACTTATTCAACATCCAAGCACTTCAAGCAACACACACCAACACATCCCCCCACACATCACAACAGACAGCACCTCACACATCACCCACACCACATCATGGCACCTCAAAGACACCCCAGGGTTTCAGAGGAGGAGCTCAGGGTCATGGTGGAGGAAATCATTCAGGTAGAGCCACAGCTATTCGGATCACAGGTGCAGCAGACCTCCATTGCCAGGAAGATGGAGCTATGGGGGAGAATCGTCAACAGGGTCCACGCCGTGGGACAGCATCCAAGAACACGGGATGACATCAGGAAGAGGTGGAACGACCTACGGGGAAGGTGCGTTCTGTGGTATCCAGACACCAGATTGCTGTACAGATGACTGGCGGTGGACCCCCACCTCCTCCCCCACAACTATCAACATGGGAGGAGCAAGTCTTGGCAATCATGCATCTTGAGGGCCTCGCAGGAGTAGCAGGAGGACTGGACTCTGGAAGGTAATATCTTAGCTACTTTATCCCCCTCACCCCACCTGCATGCCATCACATACCCCCACCCTTACCCATCCCATCACACCATCATCTCACATATGTCCCACTATCACAACCCACACGTCTTAATACCAAGGCCCTGCATGCAACACCTATGGACCACCATCACCAAAGCATGTCCAGTACAGATACCCACACAGACCTCAAAACAACTATCACAAAAGGGCAAACACAATTATGCAAGCACAGGAGTAGAGGGTACCTCACCTAATGCACAAGATGGCACATACAGATACTAAAACTATGCATTTACAACCCAACAGGACCCATACCCAACATCACTGGACAGGAGGTGCCAGACATAACCAGTCCCCCCACAGAAGAGGCCCACAGTGATGACAGCAGCTCTGCATGACTGGATCAAGATGTCCAGCCCGGCCCATCAGGGACCTCGGGACAGTCGGTTCCCCTGACACAGTCCCAAACCACCATTGAACCTCCCCTTTAGGAAACACCGCCACAACACCCACCCAGCGGGCCCATCCCTCTGTCCCCAGGACACGTCAATCAGCAGTATGTGCATGGTACTGGCCAAGTTTCAGGAGACCGAGCAGCTGCAGGAGGAACACTACCTGGGGATCAGGGAGGACTTGAAGTCCATTAACACCACCCTGGTCACCATTGCAGGGGTGCTGGCAGACCTTGTCAACACCATGAGAGACACAGTGGCACACCAACGGGCCCCTGACACTAGCCTGGACGATGAACAGCCCTCCACCTCTGCCGGCGCTAGTGGACAGGAGGCACCGCCACAGGACCATAAGGCCACCAGCGCCCCACCCCTTGCAGAAGGAGAACCAGGCCGCAAATGGCCCCTGAGATCCAGGAACAAGACAGAGAACATTGCCAAGACCCCAGCCAGGAAATAAGACCCTCCTGAATGTCACCCTTCTGTCCCACTTTGTCACCCTGTCCACCTTAAACTGCCATAGCTCTACTTTCTATGCCCCATTGGACAAATCACCTGTGAGACCAAGAGACTGGACTCTGCCATGGACATTCCTCCACCATCACCCCAGCCCATTTCACACCCCCTCCACTTATTTGCACAGAAATAAACACCCTTTAATCACAAAAAAACTGGAGTCAGTCTGTGCTTTCACAAATGTGTAATTGCAAAATCTCTGGAATATAGCAATGTCAATGGGGGTCATTACAACATTGGTGGTAAAAGCCGCTTACCTCCGTGCAGAAGACCGCCAGCAAACCGCTGCTCCAGCGGAAATCCACCACAGCTATTATGACCCACATCCCGAAATCCGACAAAATTCAGACACCCACACAAGTCCGCCACATCAAAGGTCACTGATAAACTGGCGAAAAAAAAACCTCCACTGTCACGCCAACAGAAATACGCCCATGCTATCACGACCCACGAATCCACACGGCGGTCTTTCAACCGCGGTGTTCCATTGGCAGTACACACCGCCGGGCTCAAAATACACACAGATCTCCAAAACACCACCACATTGGATAATTCGAAAGACACACACCTGATACACATACACACACCACTCCCACACACACAATACTATATAAAACACACACCCACATCACCCACAAACCCCTACAACCACAATTGCGACAGAAGGCCAGAGAGAGACACTACAATCTACAACCAAGCATCTACAGGCACACAACACCATCACCCACATAACATTCACGCACAACACACCACACACCACTACATATCACCACACTTATCACCACATACACCACCCCACACATCACCTACACCACCCCATGGCACGGCAAAGGCACCCCAGGTTCTCGGAGGAGGAGCTCAGGGTCATGGTGGAGGAAATCGTATGGGTAGAGCCACAGCTATTTGGCTCACAGGTGCATCACACCTCCATTGCTAGGAAGATGGAGCTATGGAGAAGAATAGTCGACAGGGTCAACGCAGTGGGACAGCACCCAAGAAATCGGGACGACATCAGGAAGAGGTGGAACGACCTACGGGGGAAGGTGCTTTCTGTGGTCTCCAGACACAACATCGCGGTACAGCGGACTGTCGGCGGACCCCCACCTCCTCCCCCACAACTAACAACATAGGAAGAGCAGGTCTTGACAATAATGCATCCTGAGAGCCTCGCAGGAGTCGGTGGAGGAATGGACTCTGGTAAGTCAAATCTTAACTATCATATTCCCCACCCTACCTGCATGCTATCACAGACCCCCACCCTTGCCCCCGCCCCTATCACTCCAACTCCTCACAAATGTACCAATATCACAAACCACCCATCCCAACACCAAGCCCTGCATGCAAAAACACAGCGTGGACACCCATCACTAAAGCATGCCCACTGCACATACCCATAACACCCCCCTAAACTATCATCACACAAGACCAAACACAGGAATGCCAGCACTGGGGTACACGGTCACCCACCCCGTGCACACCATGAAACACACAGATGCAATAATCATGCCTTTCCACCCCTGCAGGACCACTACCCAACATCACCAGACAGGAGGGTCCAGACATCTCCACCCCACCCACTGAAGAGGCCCACAGTGATCACAGCAGCTCTGTCCAACTGGACCTAGATGACCAGCCCGGACCATCGTGGGCCTAGGGACAGTCGGTTCCCCTCACACAGGCACAGCCCACCACAGACCTTCTACCCTCTGGTAATACAAGCACAGCACCCACCCAGCGGGCCCATACCTCCGTCCCCAGGACACGTCAATCAGCTGTGTGTCCACCACTACAGGGAACCCAGGATAACCCACCACCCCAACAACAACAGGGACCTGGGGGCAGTGGTAGTGGGCACACGGTCCAGGGGACGGAGGCACAGGAACACAGGGGAACTGGGAGGGCTGCCGTGAGACAGGGGGCGGACAGGCCTAGGGAACCCACTCTCCACGAGGCCCTCTCCTCCATCATGGGAGCATACCACCACTCCCAGGAGACGATGGTGACGGTCCTGGCCAAGTTTCAGGAGACCCAGCGCCTGCAGGAGGAACAATACCTCCATCGGTGCTAGTGGACAGGTGGCACCGCCACAGGACCACCACACCAGCACCCCACCCCCTGCAGACGGAGAACCACCCCGCAAGAGGTCCCTGAGAACTAGGAATAAGACAGAGCACGATGGCAAGACCCCCGCCAAGAAATAATACCACCCTGATTGTCATCCTACTGTCCCACTTTGTAACCCTGTCCATATCGGAACTGCCCCAGCTCCACTTCCTATGCCCATATGGGCAATGCACCTGTGAGACTAATAGACTTGACTCTGCCATGGACATTCCTCCACCATCACCCCTCACCAATTTACAACCCCCCTCCAATATTTAGCACTGCAATAAACACCCTTGAAACACAAAACAACCTGGAGTCAGTCTGTGATTTAGAAAATGTATATTAGCAATGACAGTGACAAAATGCGTTCCCAATTGTAATGTCACCATACCTATGTCACACATGTCAAGTCTATGAGGAATCTAAGCAGATGACACACGTTGGAAACCACACCTGTGAAACCGTAATGGAAATGTACAACTCAGTTACCATATACTGGTTGAAATCGACAGACAGGATAGAGGTAGAAGTGTGAAAGTACTTGTAGTAGGCAGGAATGTTTTCTCACCTGTGTGTCACTGGAAATATTGCTGGATAACTGAGTCCCTGTTGTCAATGTCTTCTTCCTCTGCTTCCTCCTCATCACTATCCACAGGCTCCACAGCTGCCACAACACCGTCATCTGGACCATCCTCCTGCAGAAAAGGCACCTGTCGTCGCAAAGCCAAGTTGTGAAGCATACAGCAGGCCACGATGATCTGGCACACCTTCTTTGGTGAGTAGAATAGGGAACCCCCTGTCATATGGAGGCACCTGAACCTGGCCTTCAGGAGGCCGAAGGTGCGTTCTATTACCCTCCTAGTCCGCCCATGGGCCTCATTGTAGCATTCCTCTGCCCTGGTCCTGGGATTCCTCACTGGGGTCAGTAGCCATGACAGGTTGGGGTAACCAGAGTCCCCTAATAGCCACACCTGGTGCATCTGGAGTTGACCCATCATATAAGGGATGCTGCTATTCCGCAGGATGTAAGCGTCATGCACTGAGCCAGGGAACATAGCATTTACCTGGGAGATGTACTGGTATGCCAAACATACCATCTGTACATTCATGGAATGATAACTCTTCCGGTTCCTGTACACCTGTTCACTCCTGTGGGGGGGGGCAGAGCTACATGGGTCCCATCAATGGCGCCTATGATGTTAGGGATATGTCCAAGGGCATAGAAGTCACCTTTCACTGTAGGCAAATCCTCCACCTGAGGGAAAACGATGTAGCTCTGCATGTGTTTCAGCAGGGCAGACAACACTCTGGACAACACGTTGGAAAACATAGGCTGGGACATCCCTGATGCTATGGCCACTGTTGTTTGAAATGACCCACTTGCAAGGAAATGGAGCACTGATAGCACCTGCACTTGAAGAGGGATTCCTGTGGGATGGCGGATTGCTGACATCAGGTCAGGCTCCAACTGGGTACATAGTTCCTGGATTGTGGCACGGTCAAACCTGTAGGTGATGATTAAATGTCGCTCCTCCATTGTCAACAGGTCCACCAACGGTCGGTACACCGGAGGATTCCGCCATCTCCTCACATGTCCCAGCGGACGGTGCCTAGGAAGGACAACAGCCACCACAGAGTCAAACAACTCAGAGGTATGTACCCACAGTCTACACAGAACACGAAACATAATCCAAAAAGTTACTTGTATGTGTGTTGAGTCTAGGCCTAGGTCTGTGTGACGCAGTTGAAAATTAAGCCAAGTGGGCCCCTGAAATGGAGGCTGCCTGACCTCTAAAGTGGGACAACGGGATGTGAGGTAACTGCGCTGGCGTTGTACATCGTCGCGGTAGGCGGTCGAAGAGCGCGGCGCAATGCTGCATTGGTTAACATTGGACCCTATGGGTCCCAGGAGCCAATGACGAAGTGTGCCGGTGGTGATGGTACGCACCACCGTGTACGTGACCGCCACGGACGTGACCGCCATTTTCTATCTGTTCAATCACTCGATACCTGATCTTTGACAGGAGAGGACCTACACTGCAAGTGCTGCTGTGACCTCGGTCTGGAAGAGACAATGGCTCCTGCGTCTGGGGAAAGGGCCCCTGCCTTCACTGCACAGGAGTTGGAGAAGCTCGTGGACGGGGTCCTCCCCAGTACACGCTACTCTACGGTCCTCCAGACCAACAGGTAAGTACACAGGGAGCACGTTGTATGGCCCATGCCTGAGTTGAGAGGGCTGGCTGTAAGTAGGAAGGGGCCACGGTTCTGCGTGCATGATGGACTGTGAATGCATGTGCCACATGGCAAGGGTAGGGATGGGGGCCACTCACTTCGACGGTGCAGTTGCTAATGACTTCTCTTCTTCCCCTGTACATTTCATTTAGGTCAGTGCCCACCAGAAGAAGGATATTTGGCATGGCATCGCCAAGGACGTCCAGACCCTGGGGGTCCACCACAGATGGAGCACCCACTGCCGTAAAAGATGGGAGGACATTCGCCGCTGGAGCAAGAAGACGGCGGAGGCTCAGCTGGGTATGGCCTCCCAACGTGGGAGGGGTGCCCGTCGCACCATGACCCCCCTGATGTTCCGGATCCTGGCGGTGGCCTACCTGGAGTTGGATGGGTGCTTGAGAGCATCACAGCAGACACAAGGGGGTGAGTACAGCATCATTCTGTGGACTTTGCGCGCAGTGAAGGTGTCTGGGTGGGGGAGGAGGGCTGTGGGTTCCCCTAGGCCAGGGCGAGTTCCGTAGGCTAGGCCCCTCCGTAATGCAGGCCATGTGGCACTCCACCCCACCTCTGTAGAGTGCCAAGTACAGGTATAGATGCCCCTGTGTTATCTATATGTGCAGATGTCAACCATAGCCATGTAGGGCATATCCCAGGAACTTCATCTGTAGAGCCCAACAGCGCGGTGTAGTGCAGGGGGCTGCTGTGTCTGTATTGTCCACCAACGGTAGCGGTAAGCCATGCACTCAACCTGTATTTCTTCTGACGTCGTCCCTCCTTTTTGTGGTCTCCCTGTTCTTGTGTGCATCAGCATCATCAGGCGGAGGTACAGTGGCACCGGAGCACGAGGGAGCTGCATCCCACATGGCCATGGAGGGCCACACCACGGACTGAGAATACACCAGTGGGACGGAGGGCGAGGGGAGCTTCACGGCGGGGACAGGATCAGCAACCAGCGACACGGACTCGTCCTCCGATGGGAGATCCCTTGTGGTGGCGGCAAAATCTGTGCCCCCCTCTTCTACAGGTATAACCACCACCCCCCCTACCAGCACTGCTCTCCCAGCAGCCCCTCAGCCTTCGCTCTGTGCCCGCTCACCCAGGAGGGTGGGCATCACCTTCGCCCCAGGCACCTCAGCCCCTGCCCCTGTCACCTCTGCTGCCCTGAGTGAGGAGGCCATTGACCTCCTCAGGTCACTCACTGTTGGGCAGTCTACCATTTTGAATGCCATCCAGGGTGTAGAAAGGGAATTGCAACACATTAATGCATTCCTGGAGGGCATTCATTCTGGTCAGGCTGCCCTTCATCGAACCCTGCAAACTCTGGCCTCAGCACTGATGGCAGCCATTGTCCCTGTGTCTAGCCTCCCCCCTCCAACTTCCTCCACCCAGACCCAATCCCCTGTACCCTTGCCTATCCCAAGCACACCATCAGACCAGCATGCACACACCTCACCACACAAGGGAAGCTCAAGCAAACATAAACACCACACATCCCACAGGCACTCACGCAAGCATCACACACATGCAGACACACCAACATCCACTGCCTCCACTGTGTCTCCCTCCTCCTCGTCTCCCTTCTCCCTCCCAGTCCCGTCTCCACTCACACCTGCATGCACTACATCTACAGCTACTACTTCCATCACCAGGACACACACCACCACACCCCGCTCATGTGCAGTCACCACCCCCACTACCATTTACACGTCCCCTGTGTCCTCTCCCAGTGTGTCTGTGACGCCCCCTCCAAAAGTACACAAACGCAGACATACATCCACCTCACGACAGCCTCCAGCGCATGCACCTGCACCCAAAGCCACACAAGTTACACCTCCTACAACCACCTCCTCTTCCTCCACTCCCAGACCCCCTCCAGCTACCTCTCCCAGTGTTCCTAAGAAACTTTTCCTGACCAAGCTTGACCTCTTTCTCACCCCCCCTCCAATTCATAGGTCCCGTACTAGCACCTCAGCCAAAAAATCTCCGGGACCAGTGGTGCCTGTTGTTAGAGGTATGTGGAGTGCACCGGGCAGCAGGGCAGCCAGTGTGACACAGAGCCACAGCACAGCCAGTCTCCCCCCTGTGAAGCACCAGAAGTTGGACAGTGCCCGGCGGGAGTGGGAGAAGACTCCAGCCAGCAAAGCCGCTCACAAGGGTCCCGGGGGTGTGTCCACTCAGCTGTGACTCCTCCCAAGGTGGGGAAGGGGCAGAAGAAATTGCCAGAGTCTGGGAGGAGCAGCACGGCGGAGAAGACCACCATCATCCCCGCTGCCCAGGAGGCCACCGCCAGCCCAATCGTCAGTGGCCAGGAGGCCACCGCCAGAGTCAGTGCCCAGGAGGGCAGCCCGATCGTCAGTGGCCAGGAGGCCACCGCGAGCCACAGCCCAGCTGCCCAGGAGGGCCCCAGCAGCCACAGCCCAGCTGCCCAATCAAGGACCGCCAGCCCCAGCCCAGCTGGGCAATGATGGACCGCCATGGCAAGCACCGCTGAACAGGTCAGAAACTTCAAACTCAAGCACCGCTGAACAGGGCAAGCACCGCTGAACAGGGCAGAGACCACCATGGCAAGCACCGCTGAACAGGGCAAGCACCGCTGAACAGGGCAAAGACAGCCATGGCAAGCACCGCTGAACAGGGCAAAGACCGTCAAGTCAAGCACTGCTAGCCCATGAGCGGCAGGGGCAGTGACGCAACTGGGACCGTCACGGGGAGAGTGATGTACTCTGGGCACCAGTCCCCCTCCAGAACCAGTGGAGACATGCATCCACTCAGTCTGTCCTTGGCAGTTGGCAGGATGAAGCACTCTGGGCACCAGTCCCCCTCCAGAACCAGTGGAGAAAGGCATCCACTCAGTCTGTCCTTGGCAGGATGAAGCACTCTGGGCACCAGTCCCCCTCCAGAACCAGTGGAGAAAGGCATCCACTCAGTCTGTCCTGCACAGGATGAAGCACTCTGGGCACCAGTCCCCATCCAGAACCAGTGGAGACTGTTCTCCACTTGAGAGACTGTGGCTTTGCACTCCCCAGGATGTAATAGTGGGCAAACCACCCACTGTAGAGACTTGAGAGACTGTGGCTTTGCACTCCCCAGGATGTAACAGTGGGCAAACCACCCACTGTAGAGACTTGAGAGACTGTGGCTTTGCACTCCCCAGGATGGAACAGTGGGCAAAACACCCACTGTTATCCACTTGAGAGACTGTGGCTTTGCACTCCCCAGGATACATCAATGGGCATGGAGCCCCCTCGTGGATCTGGCGTGGTGCACTCATCCGGCTGAGGTGCCCCCCCTTCCCTTCCCCCTGAGGTGCCTGTTGTATTTCTATCTGATGCCCCAGCAGTGTTCTCTCTGTTTCTGGTCAGGTATCTTGTGTGGGCCTCGCCCATGCATTTTGGGCCCAGTGGTCCACGGACAATGTCTTGTGCATTACCTGCACTACTATTCTTGGTGTATATATTTTTTAATGTGTATATATATATATATATATATATATATATGTATATCTTGGTTACTGTATTTTGATATATTACAATGGTTCCACTCATTTTCTTTGGTCTTTGCATTCTTCCGGAGGGGGTGGGGGGGTTGGGGGTTGTTACTGTAATGTTTGGATATGCATTGGTGTGTGTGTTGTAGTGGGTGAGGGTGGGGGAGTTGCATGTGTGTGTCCCTGTCTTTTGCCTCCCCCTCCCCTATGTCTTCGCCGCCGGCGTTGATGATCGTCGTACAGGAGCAGGAAGACTAGTGCTGGAAGTATTTGGAGTTCCGGCTCCATGGTGTCCTCCTTCCTCGAGGAGTGTGTAGAGGTGAGCGTTTTCCCTTTGGAATGGCTGTTTCTGCCGTGTTTTTATCCGCGGTGAATCCGTCCCGGAAAAGGTGGCAGATTGGTAGGTTTTGATACTGTGGGCGGTACATTGTCTCCGGCCTGTCAGTTGGCGGTGACCGCCGCGCTGTTTGTTTGTACCGCTGTGGCGGTCGGAGTGTTAAAGTGGCTGTCTTTGTTGGCGGTTTCCACCACGGTCATAATTCAATTTTTTTTTTACCGCCGGCCTGTTTGCGGTCTTACCGCCGCTTTAACACCATCCGCCAGGGTTGTAATGACCCCCAATAATGTACTTCTTCACATACCAATGTTACACAGCTGTAGGCCAGGAGTAAACATAGCAGAGGGCACAAATGGGGACCCAGATCTATGAAATTGAAAGCCAAAGTGACAAGTCAGGGTCCATACACAGAGGTAAAAAGGCAGACTTACGCTAGGTCCTACAATAGTATGAGATGTGGGAAGCAGTTCCATCTTCTTACCTGTGTCTCACTGGAAGTATTGCATGATGATGTTGTTTTGGTTGTCTATATCTTCTTCTTCACTGTCCGCAGGCTCCACAGCTGCCACAAGACCAGCATCATGCCCATCCTCCTGCAGAAAAGGCACCTGGCGTCGCAAAGCCAGGTTGTGCAACATACAGCAGGCCACGATGATCTGGTACACTTTCTTCGGTGGGTAGTATAGGGATCCACCTGTCAGATGGAGGCACCGTAATCTGGTCTTCAGGAGGCCGAAGGTGCGCTCGATTATCCTCCTAGTTTGTCCATGTGCCTCATTGTAGCGTTCCTCTGCCCTTGTCCTTGGATTCCTCACTGGGGTCAGTAGCCATGACAGGTTGGGGTAACCAGAGTCACCTGCAAATATCGAGGGACAACTGTTAGACATCCTCCAAACATTAGGGAATCTCTCATACCCAGACAGCAAATACAACTGTGTGGGGACTTTAGGCTCAACTATTAGCCACACCCGGTGCCTCTAGAGTTGCCCCAGCACATAAGGGATGCTGCTATTCCTCAAAATGTAAGCGTCATGCACTGAGCTAGGATACTTGGCATTGAGATGGGAGATGTACTGGTCTGCCAAACACACCATCTGCACATTCATTGAATGGTAGCTTTTCCGGTTTCTGTACACCTGTTCATTTCCGCGGGGGGTGGAATGCCACATATGTACCATCAATGGCACCAATGATGTTGGGGATATGTCCCAGCATATAGAAGTCGCCTTTCACTGTGGGCAAATCCTCTACTTGAGGGAAAACGATATAGCTTCCCATGTGTTCCAGCAGGGCAGACAACACTCTGGACAACACGTTAGAGAACATTGGCTGGGACATCTCTGATGCCATGGCCACTGTTGTTTGAAAAGACCCACTGGCCAGGAAATGGAGTACAGACAGGACCTGCACTAGAGCGGGTATTCCTGTGGGATGGCAGATAGCTGACATCAGGTCTGGCTCCAACTGGGCACACAGTTCCTGGATTGTTGCATGATCAAGTCTGTAAGTGATAATGATGTGTCTGTCTTCCATTGTCGACAGGTCCACCAGGTGTCTGTACATCGGAGGATGCCGCCATCTCATCACCTGCCCCAGTGGACGTGCCCTATGGAGGAGAACAGTGAGCAGAGGGTCATGCAACACTTAGGTATCACAATGCTGTTTTGCAAAAACATTACGGGGGTTATTCTAACTTTGGAGGAGTGTTAATCCGTCCCAAAAGTGACGGTAAAGTGACGGATATACCAATAGCCATATTACGAGTTCCATAGGATATAATGGACTCGTAATACAGCTGGTGGTAAATCCGTCACTTTTCAGTCACTTTTGGGACGGATTAACACCTCCTCCAAAGTTAGAATAACCCCCTACATTTTCTCTATGTGCCTTTGTCTGTCCGTATTCCTGGCCTAAATAGGTGTGATGCAGTTATATGGCCTGCCATGTGGGCCACTGAAAGGGCGGCTGCCTGACCTGTAAGGTGGGACAAGAGGAAATGAGGTAACTGCGCTGGCATTGTACACCGTCGCAGTAGGCGGTCGAAGACCGCGGCGCAATTCAGCATTGGTTATCATTGGGCCCATTGGATTCCAGGAGCCAATGACAATGTATGCCGGCAGTGACGGTACACACCGCCACGGACGTGGCCACCATTTTCTAACTGTTCACTCACTTGATACCTGACCTTCAACAGGAGAAGACCTACACTGCAAGTGCTGCTGTGACCTGTGTCTGGAAGCGACAATGGCTACAGTGTCTGCGGAAAGGGCCCCTGCCTTCACTTCAGAGTAGTTAGAGAAACTAGTGGATGGGGTGCTCCCCCAGTACACGCAACTGTACGGTCCTCCAGACAAACAGGTGAGTATACTGTGAGCATGGTGGATGGCACATGATTGCATGGAGTGTCGTGGATGGAAGAGGGAAGGGGGGACAGGCCAGCATGTGCGGATAGTGTGTGTGTGTATGTCTGGGCCAGGGTGGGACATTTTTAGGCAATGTGTGAGTAGAACTGTACGGGATAGTAACATCCATTATAACTTCACTTTTCCTCTAGGTCAGCACCCACCAGAAGAAGAGTGTTTGGCGTGCCATCGCCAAGGGAGTGCGGACCATGGGGGTCTACCATAGACGCAGCACATACTGCCAAAAAGATGGGAGGACCTGCGCCAGTGGAGCAAGAAGACGGTGGAGGCCCAGCTGGGGATGGCCTCCCAATGTAGAAGGGGTGCCTGTCACACCATGACCCCCCCTGATGTACCGGATCCTGGCGGGGGCATATCCGGAGTTGGATGGGCGCTTGAGGGCATCACAGCAGCCACAAGGGGGTGAATACACTGTTATTCAGCTGACTCTGCACGCTTGACGAGGTGTCTGGGTGGGGGTGGTGGCCTGTGGGTTCCCCTAGGCAAGGGCAGATGCACAAATGTACATCCATTGTTTTGCAGCCTCATTCCCACTCCAACCCCAAAGGGGGTATTTGTCCTCTACACCTTGTCAGGCTCCCATGGGTTCCAGCTGTGCATGAAATGGGTATAGACAGAGTCCACCTTGGGCATGTGCTTTTCCCCTGCACTGTTGGTGCATGGCTTAGTGCATAGGGCTGCTCCCTGTGTGTTGTGTCCACCAACGGTAGTGGTGTTGCATGCACTGACCATTTGTCTCTTCTGTCTTCCCCCTTTTTTGTTTTGTCACCCTGTTCTTGCATGCATTAGCATCATCTGGCGGAAGAGCAGTGGCACTGGAGCAGGAGGGAGCTGCATCCCATATGGCCTTGGAGGGTGAAGTAACGGAGTCTGAAGGCACCAGTGGGACGGAGGGCAAGGGGAGCTCCACGACAGGGACAGGAGCATACACCAGCAACAGCGGCTCCTCCTCTGATGGGAGCTCCCTTGCAGTGGCGGGCACCTCTGGGCCCACCGCATCAACAGGTACAGCCGCCACCACCCCTATCAGCCCCACCCTCCCAGCAGCCCCTCTGCGTGTTTCCCGAGCCCACTCCCCAGGGAGGGTAGGTATCTCCTTCGCCCCAGGCACCTCAGCCCCTTCCCCAGTCAGCCCTGCTGCCCTCAGTGAGGAGGCTATTGACCTCCTGAGATCCCTCACTGTTGGGCAGTCCACCATTTTGAATGCCATGCAGGGTGTTGAGAGGCATTTGCAGCAAACAAATGCATACCTGGAGGGCATTCATTCCGGCCAGGCGGCCCAACAGAGAGCATTTCAGGCTCTGGCCTCAGCACTGATGGAAGCCATTGTACCCGTGTCCAGCCTCCCCCCTCCAACTTCATCCACCCAGACCCAATCCCCTGTACCTTAGCCTATCCCAAGCACACCATCAGACCAGCATGCACACTCATCAACACACTAGTGGACATGGCAAACATAAGCACCACACATCCCACCAGCACTCACACAAGCATCATCCCCATGCAGACAAACCAACATCCAATGCCTCCACTGTGTCCCCCTCCTCCACGTCCTCCTCCTCCTTCCCTGTCTCGTCCCCACTCACACCAGCATGCACTACATCCTCAGCCACTACCTCCATCACCAGCACGCCCATCATCACACACCGCTCACGTGCACTCACCACCCCCACTACCCTTTACACATCCCCTGTGTCCTCTTCCAGTGTGTCTGTGAGCCCTCCTCCCAAACTACACAAACGCAGGCACACAACCACCCAACATCCATCCACCTCACAACAGCCTCCAGCCCATGCACCTTCACCCAAATTCAGCAAACGTACACCTCCTACAACCGCTACCTCTTCCTCCACTCCCAAACCCCCTCCATCTTCCCGTCCCAGTGTGTATGAGAAACTTTTCCTGGCTAACATTGACCTCTTCCCTACACCTCCCCCCGTCCTTTCCCTAGGGCCAGGCCGTCCAGGTCCCAGCCCAGCACCTCAGCCACCAAATCCCCAAGCACAGTGGTCTCAGCAACTCCAGTCTCATCGCGGGCGCCACCCATCAGGGCTGCCAGTGTGTCACCTAGTGAGGCCAAGGAGCAGGCCATTCCGCCACCTGCCAAGGTGAAGAAGGTGCCCACATGCCGGAGGGATTAGCCGCACCTACCAGCAAGCAAGGGCTCCTCCAAACCAAAAGGGGACAGTGGCAAGACACCAGCAGCAGCATCAAAGGTGGGGAAGGGACACAAGCCGAAGAGCAGGTCAGGACAGGGCACGGTGGCTCCGGCTGAGGGACCAGAGTTACCCCTTCTGTCAACCAGAACATCAACCTGTACGGCGGTGGTCACCGCCATCTGCACCACCCCCAGAACCACCACCTGCACCGCCACCAGCACCGCTACCAGCACCGCCACCTGCACGTCTGCTGCCTCAGCAAAGTTCCCCAGCATCATCCCCAGTGGGCAGCCGTCTGAGGCTGCAGGAGATGTCCTGGACCCTGCCCCGCGTCCATGAGGCATGACTCCCAGCACTGTTTGTACCAGCAGGTGGCAGGTGAAGTCGCAGCAGGGTGGAGTGTGTCTCTGCCTCCATAGCGTATCATGCTACCTCTTCCTAGGCAATCTCGTGGCACACACACCCAGGTGAGGGAATGGGACCTGCCACACTGCATGTGAAGCACTCTGGGCACAAAGCCCCCTTCAGAAAAATGTGGAGAGATACATCCACTTCCTCAATCCTTTGCAGGATGAAGCACTCGAAGCACTCTGGGCACAAAGCCCCCTCCAGAACCAGTAGAGAGATACATCCACTTCCTCAGTCCTTGGCAAGATGAATCACTCTGGGCACAAAGCCCCCTCCCGAACCAGTGGAGAAATACATCCACTTCCTCAATCCTTGGCAGGATGAGGCACTCTGGGCACAAAGCCCCCTCCAGAACCAGTGGAGACTGACATCCACTTGAGAGACTGTGGCCTTGCACTCCCCAGAATTGAGCAGTGGGCAAACCACCCACTGGAAAGACTTGAGAGACTGTGGCTTTGCACTCCCCAGGATACAGCAGTGGGCATGGAGCCCCCTCGTGGAGCAGTGGCATCGTCTGTTCATCCTGCTGAGGTGACCCTCCTCCCCTTCCCCCTGAGGTGCCTGTTTCATTTCGATCTGATGCCCCTGCAGTGTTCTCTCCGTTTAGAGTCAGGTATATTGTGTGGGCTTCGCCCATGCATTTTGGGACACTGATCCACGGACAATGATTTGATTAATATCCAGACTTGTGTAGTTGGTGTACATATTTGTATATACTGATTTTTGAAACTGCCCCATCTGATTTTTATTGATTACACTTGTTACAACCATTTTCTTTTGTCATTGCGTTCTTCCAGGGGGTAACAGGGTGTATATGTAATGTTACTGCATGTATTTGTGTGTATGGTGTTGTGGGTGAGGGTGGGGGTAGGGGTGTTGTGTGTTGCATGTGTGTGTCACTCTCTTTTCCCTCCCCCCACCCTGTGTTGTAGATGCAGTACTCACTGTGGTCGTCGACGGCGTCTTTCCTGCACCTGATACAAGAGGAGGAAGACCAGCATGGGCAGGACCTGTAGTTCGGGCTCCATGGCATCCTGGTCCCTTGTTGGGTGTTGAGAGGTTAGTGGTTTCCATTCCAATTCCTGTTTCTGCTGTGCTTTTGATAGTGTTGGTACCTCCTCAGAAAAGGTGGCAGATAGGCCTCTTGTAATAGTGTGGGCGCTACATTGTCTTCCGCCTGTCTGTTGTTGGCGGTTACCACCGCAGTGTTTGTTTCTACCGCCGTGGCAGTCGGAGTGTTAAAGTGGCTGTCTATGTTGGTGTTTTTTTCCGCCAGGCTGTTGGCGGTATTACCGCTGCTTTAACACTGACCGCCAGGGTGGTAATGAGGGCCATAATTTTCAATGCAGATGGACCAGTAAACTTGGCAACATAAACATAGAATTAGCTTACGGACAGTTTGAAGGTTCATTCTTTTCAGTTTTCTTTCTTCCAATGCCCTCACTGAGGTGCTTTCACTGGCAGGAGACTCATAGCACCACTTTGTACAGTTTGTTCAATGCAACCTCACATGGTTAAAAACAATTGCACATATGCAATTCACAAAAACAATTTCACAGTAGAATTTTCTAGACTTCTGGATTTCTTACAGTACATTTACACCCATTACTGTTGTTATAATTGCCTTGGGCAGTTTCATCTCACAGAGCATCACAGACATCTTCTTGAGATAACTCTTCCTACAGTCTCTTCCCCAATGCTGGACTCAGGCACTTCTCCAGAACCCACCTCAATGTAAATATTACCCTCTGAATTAATATCTAGAGGCTGATGTATCTTTCTGGCTGCTAATGGCAGGAGTACACTGACAAAGAAGAAGGACAGGCAAACACAGTACACCTTTCAGTAGAGAGTTCATGAGGTAAATTAGAAAGGCATTGCAGTCATACATGCTTTTAGGTATTTTTCACTTACTGAAAAAGACAGCATAAAACAAATTCCTAATTACCTACATGATTTATTTTTCTTGTGCTAATGTCTCTTTTAGTAAAAGTGGTATTTAGACCATTTACATATATTTTTAATGTTAGTTTTGAATACCCAATAATACCTTTATTAATATGTGGTGACCATTTTCAGAGAAGATGAATGACAAAGCTAAGTTTACGATTTGATACATTAGCTATTTTTTGGCAATGGTTGTTTGCTATTGTAATCTGTGTATGCAATCCCATACACACTGCATATCTTTACAGTTCTTTGCTTGCATACCTTCCATTTTCTCCAGCCTAATCCATTGTGAGAACTGGTGGTGTATGATTGCCAATACTGGTGGCTGAATTTGATAGTAATGTTAACCTCTACTGTAACTCAGATCATGGCCTCATTTCGATTTCCTGACAGTTCATTGGCTGTAGTCTCTCCATTGTATTCAGCTTTCCCTTGCTTACAAGTTGAACATGAGGTTATGAGTACATGTGACACTGCCATTCTCCTGTAGCATACATTATTTCATGCTGTTTTGTTCCTTCCTTCTTTTTTAATTGGCCTTATACTAACCATAGTCTGTGGCTTTACACTTGCATTCAAGCAGTAGAGCCTGATTGAAAAAGATTGTGTCTAAATATAAAGATTGTGTCTAGATATTCAGCAATACCTCAGGCCTTGCTGAATATCTCTTCACTGAAGGGCCACTTTGACAGAACATCCCCTTCCTTAATCTTTACTCTTATTGACAATTTATAGGGCAGAATTTAAAATGGCCTGTATCTGAATTTCAAAGTACAACTCTCCCATATATACATCTAAAAATCACATTCCCTGACATTTCTTTAGACGTAAACACTCAGAAAAGTAGTATTTCATGTCAAAGTTTAGATTGAATCAACCCCTTTAATAATTTGACCAAGTTAATTCAAGAGCACATAGTAATAGAAGAACACATTATGATTGTTCCAATGACACTACACTTTAAAAAACAGGATCAACAGTAACAGAATAAAGTCATTTCAGAACATAAATAATGTGTCTTTAGAGGCCAACGATCAAATGGCATGAGCCCTCTACCAATTTAAGCATGGAAATTTAACACATTTTTATGCTAATACAAATAATGATACACTTGAGAGAAGTGATCCAAGGGAAATTGAATAA
This sequence comes from Pleurodeles waltl, assembly GCF_031143425.1. NCBI lineage: Eukaryota > Metazoa > Chordata > Amphibia > Caudata > Salamandridae > Pleurodeles > Pleurodeles waltl. Next base: position 1,532,155,158 of record NC_090444.1, read on the forward strand.
TGATCTTGAAAGACTTAGAAAATGTGTACTTATAGGTCAAAGGTCAAATAGCATGACCCCTCCAAAAATGTAACTAAGAAGAATATAAGTACTCATCATGACCATTCCAATGATTCTTCAGTTATAACAAATGATCTAACTTTAATGTATTAATGACTATAAAACACTTACAAAAAGTATAAGTAGAAGTCAAATGTCAACGCAAGCATTTAACTTGGTGACTCAAATGATGCAACACTTGTAACAAGTGATCTAAACGTAAAGGAATAATCACCTTGATAATCTTAGAAAAAGTGTAATTAGAGATTAAAAGTCGCCTGTGAATCAATTTGAACTAGGAAAAAAGTAGTTCTCATACCAAGTCCAACAATACTCCACTTGCAGAAATTGATCCAAGGATAACAGAAAAAAACGAAATCACTTATTTAACAAAGTGTATTTAGAGGTCAACGCTCATGTCTTTTGACCTCTTGCTCAATTTGACTAGGCGACTTTCCAATGACACCTCATTTTGCAAACATTTCTTTACTGTTACAAAGAAACATCCTTTGCACATTTTCAGAAGCTACTCTTTAGGATCAAAGGTCAAGAACTGTGTCCTTCAAGAGACTATACTTGTAATCGTACCTCATCTATAAACAAAACATACATCACTACTGTACACAAAGTTAGAAAATACATTTTGAAATTTTGAACATATCTTTGATAACAAGCTTGAGATTAATATATAAACATCATCAACAGTCAAAGTAGCATGTCTGCAATTTTGTAGTACATAAAATGGTGTCAAAAGCAGCAAAAATGTGTATTTTCATAACTTTACTAAATGTACTCTCTGAAACATCCATTTTATACCTGTGAAAAACTGTACTAGACTTATAACGTTTGGGTTCTGTACCAGCATTGACACACATGCAAAAGGTATTTGTCATATATATCATAATATGACAAATAACCATAGAAAACACAAAAATTTACATTTGTCATTTTCACAGCAATCGCTCGGCCATCTTAAACTGTGTCATTTCATGAATTCAGGCTCCTTTATAAATGTATGTTTTATATATAAATAGATACTACAGGAAGTACTGAAAACAAAAATATATAGTTTCCAAATATTATAATCACAATTAGACAAACTATAGCACGTGAAAGCAAAGCACTCCGAAAAGTTATTAAATGGCTTTGCACTGAATGATTTTCAATGGGCAATACTAGGGTTAATAAATTGGTATTAATAGCATGTTTAAACCTTTCAGTTGTTTTCTTGGCAATCACAACCATACAAACTTCAAAATAAAGTTATCTGAACAGATGTTCTGAGAAGAAAAAGATTACTTAGGAAGTGCACATAAATGATACATATTCACCCCAACAAGGATACATAAGAAGTTACCCATTCCAAAGCCTAGCAGGCTAAATTGCAGAAAAATATTAAACCTAGTAATATTAATGGCATTGGTCCTCATATGGGCTTTGCAAAGTACAGTTATTATCACTACGGATTAAATTCTGTATACAACATAACATGATATAAAATCTTTAAGTCAGCATACTTTGAGCTGTGAAACAAATCACATCACTTTAAAGGATTGACAAGAAAGTGACAACATAAAAAATTACATGAAGTGAACCACTTTGTATTCACTGCATAAAATGTGGTTTGAGAATTGCCTGACATTTGGTAATATGTGCATATATGAAAGAAAAAATAAAACAACCAACATCTCATTGCAGACATATTTTCCATATACAAATTCAGTGCATCATGGTAGTGTCAGTCCATTCAATTTGACATTGATAACACTTGGAACATTTTAAGTTGCTCATTCCTAGAAAAATATATGCAGTGAAGATGTACACCCATTTACAAAACTATGACGTGTGAAATTTGTTAAAGGGTAAAAGGGTAAAAAAGACTAACAAGCACAATACCTTCATTGTATAATCAATGAAGTTTTGAATCTGTCATTTTAACTACAACAAAATATATTCCAACAAACAAACAGTCAAATACAATAAATGATCAATGAAGAACAACCCACTTATTTATTATACATAATGCCCAGTAACAAAAGGAGTGATGGCACCATAATGCTAATAATTTGATGATGACAATAGATTTGTGATTTTTAAAATTGTACTTATATGTTTTACAAAGGTGGAAAACACATTGGGGGTCATTCTGACCCTGGCGGCCGGTGGCCGCCGGGGCCACCGACCACGGGAGCACCGCCAACAGGCTGGCGGTGCTCCCACGAGCATTCTGACCGCGGCGGTTCAGCCGCGGTCAGAAGCGGAAAGTCGGCGGTCTCCCGCCGACTTCCCGCTGCTCGGGGGAATCCTCCATGGTAACACCCCCTACCGCCATCCTGTAGCGGTAGGCGGTAGGGGGTGCCGCGGGGCCCCTGGGGGCCCCTGCAGTGCCCATGCCAATGGCATGGGCACTGCAGGGGCCCCCGTAAGAGGGCCCCACTGTGTATTTCAGTGTCTGCAATGCAGACACTGAAATACGCGACGGGTGCAAACTGCACCCGTCGCACCCCTGCAACTACGCCAGCTCAATTCTGAGCCGGCGTCCTCGTTGCAGGGGCATTTCCTCTGGGCCGGCGGGCGCTCTTTTGGAGAGCGCCCGCCGGCCCAGAGGAAATGTCTGAATGGCCGCCGCGGTCTTTTGACCGCGGTGTGGTCATTTGGCGGCGGTACCTTGGCGGACGGCCTCCGCCGTCCGCCAAGGTCATAATCACCCCCATTATGTACAGCTAATTTAACAGCAAAAATAATATTAATGTCTAGTGAGGTATACATAAGTCTAACTCACCAGTCTCAAATCCACCAGGGATTCACGTCAAGCCTTCAGGATGTTGGACCTGCAAGACCTTCTCCTCCCAGGGATACAGTTGCATTGGGTTGCTGGGAGAATTACCACCAGTCCTCTGGGCATCACTTGGAGGCCAGGAAGTGGACTCTCCTCCTCAGATCATTCCATCTCTTCCTCCTTTGTGTACAGGTTGTTTGCTACAGCATTCACTCTCTCAACTATACTGCCCACATTTGCATTTTCTGAGATCTGGTTGTACTTTGTACTTCGGCTCCAGACAAATGTGGCTCTACTGTAATGATTTCATCCACCATGACTGACAATTCTCCCTCTCTAAAAACATGAATTTCTCATCCCTGCCTTAATGAGCAACTGAAGATAAGTGAAAAAGTGGTCCACAAGTTAATAATAATTTTAAAAAATGAAACAAATGAAAATGACCAGAGGGAGTTCTTTAAAAAAAAACTGACTTCTGAGTGGCAAATTTAGCATTACTATTATGTTCTGCAGTGGAATGGCAAAGATTCATTGTCTGTAATGGAGTCTGTTTTGTAGTCTTGTATGCAGGTATTCACAATTGGCCAATTTACATCAGGTGTGTGCTGCTCACATCCATCCAATTGCCACAGTGTTGAGCGGGTCTCGCAACAGACTCCCGCCATAAGGAATCCGCCTCCAGAAAAACGCCAACAAGACTGTGAAATCTAAATATGTTAGGCAAAATCCCACTGCCTTGATGGTGATGGAGTACTGTTAGCCAGCATTGGAGTCTGCCATGTTGGCAGCAATAAACTGCTTACACAGCAGACTCCATTCTGTCAACGTGGATGGAGGTTCAGATGCCGTACATCTAAATACTGTGGTTAGAATTCCATCAGCTTGACAGAGTACTTGGAACTGCTGTTGCGGTCGGATGGCAGAACTCCTGCCAAGATCTAAATGAGGCCCTTAATTTATTTTTAGGAAGTTGAAGCTGCAGTTTGTAGCTGATGTGGGCTTTACAATGCTGGATACCCCTTATTTGAGGAGCTGCTGAAGAGGATATGCTGAGGTGAAGGGGAACAAAGAGGAAGCTACTGTGAAGTAAGGCTGGCCAGTGATTCCCCTTGTATGGATCGATGAGCTAGTTGTTCCTAGTCTTCTTTCGGTTCTTAGAGCACTTTTTGGTCCCAGGTTTTGGACTTTGACTATCTGGGCACTTTTAACACCACTTCCAAAGATCTAGGATAGGAGGGGCACCACTTGGAGGGTTACCACTCACTCAGGCTGGGTCCAGGTACAGGGTAAATATGGTTCAAATCTTTTATGTTCCTGATGCTCTGATCAGGAGGTCCAGCTAAATAGCCTTTGAAACAATATAGCAGTCTTGGGGTCAAAGAGAAGTGCAGGGCATACTTCTGGGCAATAGGGCAGCCTTTGGGCAGCAGAACAATCCTTCTTGGTGTAGAGCAAAGCAGTTTTAAGAAGTACACAGCCGGTGAGAGCTCAAGGCAGTCCTCTAAGCATCCCTCCACAGGTCCAGATAATGAAGTGAAGAATGAGTCTAAGGATCCTTTTTTATACCTGGTGCCTCCTTCGAAGTGGAGGAAGTTTCTAGAGATTGTCCTTTCAAAAGTGATTGGACCTTTCTGCTTCTCGCCCTGGTCCCAGTTTGTCTGCAGGCACAAAAAGCTAGGATGAAGGTATTTGTGTGAAGGAAGGACACACCCTATTGACTTGCAAGTGCGGCTGTGTCCATCTCCACCCCCATCCTACCTGAGATGGCCCATCTAGGCACACCTAATCCCTCTATTGTGTGACTGTGTGGAAGGAATGTATATAAGCTAATTGCAAACTTCACTCAGTTATGTGACCCGGAAACAGGCTGCAATCACCAAATTGTTAGTACAGGAAAATGCCAACTTTCTAAACAGACCATTTCTGAAATTGTGCCTTAAAATCCAACATTACCATTAGAGAGCATTTTAAATTACAATTACTCAATGGCCAACCATGTCTTTCCTACCTGATCTCAATCAAAACTTAGCGCTTACTAAGTGCAGTAAGGTAGCCCAATGTTTTCCTATGGAAGAGGCACGACTCACTGGAATGAAAAAGGAATGTATGAGTTTTTCACTAATATGACATGTAATTTACATGTTCAACATTTAATTATAATGCACCCTGTGGTATGATATGAATAAGGGCTACCTTAGGGGTTTTCTATTTGTAATGAAAATGGATTTTAAAACTTGATAAGGGCTTGATTTTGTGCAATTGAATTGGCAACTTAAAATGGCTAACAGGCTGTAATGGCAGGCCTGGGGCAAGTTTTAAAGGGCTACTTAAGTGGGTGGCACAAAAAAGTGCTGCAGGCCCACTAGTAGCATTTAATTTTCAAGCCCTAGGTATATGGTATACCACTTTACTAGGGACTTATAAATAAATTAAATATACCAATCTGATGTAAGTCAATATTACTATGTGAGCACAAGCATGTTAACACTCGTTAGCAATGGTAGAGTGGATAGACTCCTAAGGCCAACAAAAAAGAGCAATAAAATAGGAAGGGTGAAAGCATTAAACATTGGGGTGATTCTGTAGAGAGGGCCATGTCCAAAAGGTAGCTCAAATCACATAGCTAATGATATGTTACTAAGAAAAATCAATAACAGGTATATTCTCTGTAAATAAGGTTGTGACCTATTGCCTCTAGAGTAAAATCCTGAAGTGGATAAACTCCTAAAGGCAATTTTGTTTACAGAGACAATTACAACGTCAGAAAAATCTGTATTTTCCTGTCAATGAGTATCCACTGTGCTTAATCTAAATGATTTTGTATTATCCTCTCATAACATGGAGTGGTCTGGTAATCCTTAAAACGATTTTGATAGATGTGCTAAATCAGAACTTCAATTTCTGTGTGTTCAGCATACCACTTCAGCTGTCTGACATTTGCCATTTCATCAACCTAAAAAATATACTGAGAGTGGACAATGGGTCAGCCATCTCCAGCCATTGGCTGTGTTTAAACCAGCCTGCTTTGAACATTGCTTGTTGGATTACATTTTGTATTAACCCACAGGAGTATTGTGCAGTTCTACATTTTGCAGTTGTGATTGGAAAATGTTTCTTCCTCCAGCAGTCTTCAACTTCACAGACAGACAAAGGAAAAGACGAATGGTAGTAATGTGCTATGTCCATTTTATGCAGTTTGCATCCTCTTACTTGTTTTCACCAAAACGTGATACCACGCTTCTGCTGACTTTCAATCAATGGCGATTTGAACCCAAATGTGTTTGTGCACTTAAACATGTTTCCACACTCCTGCTAATTGTGAACCAAGCATGATTTTGCACACCTATGATTAGGGCAGAAACATGCTGATGTTGCACCAATAGTAATTTTTGCAATGGAATATAATTTTGCACCTATTTTCTTTTGCTCATATTACTGATGTATGGTCCTAAAATGTTCCTTCCTACTGATCTTGAACCAAGCATGGTTTTACACTTCAATGTGATTTTGCACTTGAATTAGTCTTTATACCAAAATGTTGTTTGTCCTCCTAAATGTGCTTTTCTTACTCTGCTAATATTGCACCAATGGTAATTCTGCACATAAGTGTCACTTTGCTCTTAAACATAATACAAATGTAATTGTGAAACTGAATATTCACTCAGTAACACAGCATACTAATTTCGAGGCCAGAATATCAAGTGACAAAGGGGGTCATGTTGACCTCGGCGGTCTTTATTAAAGACCGCCGTGCGAAGACCGCCAGTGGTGGCGGTTTGCCGCTCAGCCTATTATGACTGTTGGCAGCTCTCCTTCCTTTTACGGATGGAGAGCCGCCAACAGCCATACTGGCGGGAGGCGGGGAAGTGGAGGTTGCTCCACCTCCACCGCCCGCCAACAGAACACCGCCCAGCGAATCACGTCCTGTGATTCGCCGTGGCGGTGTTCTGTTGGCGGTGTGGTGTCGGCGGAGCTGCCCCCATGGCTCCCGTCCCCTCCCGGAGGATCGTCAGAGCAGGTAAGTCGATCGTCTGTGAGGGGAGGGGGGTGTTGTGTGTTGTGTGAGTGCATGGGGGTGTGCGTGTGTGTATGTAGAGGGAGTGTGTGAGTGCGTGTATGCTTGCGGGGGTGTTGTGTGTATGGGAATGAGTGCATGTATGTCTGTGGGTATGTCTGCATGGATGTGTGCGTGTGTGTTTGAATGTGGGTGTGCGTGTCTGACTGTGTGTGTGGATGTAGGCATGTATGTCGGTATGTGTGCATGTAAGTGTGTAGGTCGTGCCTGCGTGCGTGTCGTGTGGGTATGGGTGATGTGATGTTGGGAGTCAGGGTGGGGGAGGGGGACCCTGCCACCTTTGGGGGGTGGCAGGGGTGGTGGGGGGGTAGGGGAGGGAGTCGGTGTGGGGGAGACCCCTATCAGTGCCAGGGAAGGAGTTCCCTGGCACTGATAGTGCTTACCGCCATGGATTTCATGGCGGTTCAAACCGCTGGGAATCCACAGCGGTAAGCCGGGTCAAAATACTGCCGGCGGTCTAGTGGCGGCCGCCGGGCTGGAGACCCAGGTCTCTAGCACAGCGGTCGTCTCCGCCCTGGCGGGCGGAACGGAGAACCGGCGGATGACCATGGCGGTAACCGCCATGGTCATAATTTCACAAAGTAAGACCACCAGCCTGTTGGAGGTCTTACCGCCGGTTCTCCGCCTTCCGCCAGGGTCATAATGACCCCCAAAGTCTTGAAATGTTAGCGCATATAGGAAAGTACAGGTTTACTATTCTTATCTCCACATCTATGTAAATTGTAGATATATGTACAGCATTCTTACACATAGGTGGAGTTAGGTATACAAAATTTAGATTTACTTGCCTGTTGATATTTTACTTTTGTGTTTCTGCCTTTGATATTTTGTTCCTTTGAAATTGATGATTACATATTTAGGGGGCATACCCCTAAATCCACTTTCTTCCTCCAAGGATCTTGGTATACCTAAAAGTGATTTTCCACTAAATGTCTTCATTAGGTTTTTAACATGCATGCTATTTTTGTTCCTTAATGTCCTATACCTCACCTGTGATTTCATACTGATGTGCATATTTTATTCCTAATATGACATCCTACTGATACTGTTTCTCCCAATATGGCTGATATGCCACAATAGCCCAGCTACAGAATTTTCTTCTCAAGATCAAAAGTCTATGGCCCTCATTACAACCCTGGTGGTAAATCCTGCTTACCGCCGTGCAAAAGACCGCCAACATACTGCTGTGGTCGCAGAATTCTGCTACAGGTATTACGACCCTCAACTTAGAATCCACCACAATACAGACACCCACACAAGTGCGCCACACCAAAGGTCAGTGATAAACTGGTGATAACAAAACCGACACCGTCACGCCAACAAGAATACACCCACACTATCACGACTGACGAATCAACGCAGCGGTCTTTCAACCACGGTAAACCATTGGTGGTACACACCGCTGCGCTCAAAATACACACACATTTACAAAACACAACCACATTGGACAATTCAAAATACACACACCTGATACACATACACACACCACACCCATACACTCACACCACTATGAAACACACACCCACATTACCCACAAACCCTTACTACCAGAAATTTGAAAGCAGGCCAGAGAGAGACACTACCAAAAACAACACCAGCATCCACAGACACACAACACCATCACTTACACAACATCCACGCACCTCAAACAACACACATCAACACATCCTCTCACACATCACAACAGACACCACCTCACACATCACCCACACCACATCATGGCACCTCAAAGACACCCCAGGTTCTCTGAGGAGGAGCTTAGGGTCATGGTGGAGGAAATCGTCCAGGTAGAGCCACAGCTATTCGGATCACAGGTGCAGCAGACATCCAATGCATGGAAGATGGATCTATGGCAAAGAATTGTCAACAGGGTAAACGCAGTGGGACAGCATCCAAGAACACGGGATGACATCAGGAAGAGGTGGAACGACCTACAGGGTATCCAGACACCAGATTGCTGTACAGAGGGCTGGCAGTGGACCCCCACCTCCTCCTCCACAACTAACAACATGGGAGGATCAGGTCTTGGCAATACCGCATCCTGAGAGCCTAGCAGGAGTAGGAGGAGGACTGGACTCTGGTAAGGCAAATCTTTACTAACTTATCCCCCCCACCCCACCGGCATACCATCACATTTTCCCACCCTTACCCTCACACCCATAACCCCAACAACCCACAGATACCCCACCAACACAACCCACACATCCCAACACCAAGCCCTGCATGTAATACCAAAGCATGGACACCCATCACCCAAGCATGTCCAGTACAGAGACTCACTCATGCCCCAAAATCACCAATCACACAAGGACCAAGCCAATAATGCAAGCACTGGAGTAGAGGGTCACTCACCCATTGCACACGATGGCACACACAGATACAATAACTATGCATTTACACCCCAACAGGACCCCTACCCAATGTCACCAGACAGGATGTGCCAGACATATCCAGTCGCCCCACAGAAGAGGTCCACAGTGATGACAACAGCTCTGCACACCTGGATCAAGATGACCAGCCCGGCCCATCTGGGACCTCAGGACAGTCAGTTCCCCTGCCACTGTCACAAGCCACCACAGAGCCTCCCCCCTCAGGAAACACCAGCACAGCACCCACCCAGCGGGCCCATCCCTCTGTCCCCAGGACACGTCAATCAGCCGTGTGTCCCCCACTACAGGGAACCCAGGCAAACCCACTATAACAGGATGATCAGGGACCTGGGGGCAGTGGCAGTTGGCACACGGTTCAGGGGACAGAGGCACAGGATAACAGGGAAACTGGGAGGACTGGTGTGCGACTGGGGGACAGGCCCAGGGAACCGACACTCCACGAGGCACTCTCCAACATCCTGGGAGCTTACCATCATTCCCAGGACACCATGGCAATGGTACTGGCCAAGCTTCAGGAGACCCAGCGGCTGCAGGAGGAACACTACCTTGGGATCAGGGAGGACTTGAAGTCTATGAACACCACCCTGGTCACCATAGCAGGGGTGCTGACAGACCTTCTCAACACCAGGAGGGACACAGTGGCACAACAAGGGGCCCCTGACACTAGCATGGACGATGAACAGCCCTCCACCTCCGCCGGCGCTAGTGGACAGGAGGCACGCCCACACAAACAACAGGAACCCAGCACCCCAACCCCTGCAGATGGAGAACCACCCCGCAAACAGTCCCTGAGATCCAGGAACAAGACAAAGAACATTGCCAAGACCCCCACAAGGAAATGAGACCCCTCTGAATGTCACCCTTCTGTCCCACTATGTCACCCTTTCCATCCTTAAACTTCCATTGCTCCACTTCCTATGCCCCTTTGGACAATGCACCTGTGAAACAAATAGACTGGACTCTGCCATGGACATTCCTCCACCATCACCCCAGCCCATTTTACAATCCCCTCCACTTATTTGCACAGGAATAAACACACTTCAATCACAAAACAATCTGAAGTCAGTCTGTGCTTTCACAAATGTATAATTGCAATAACTATGGAATATAGCAATGCCAATTTACTTGTTCACATACCAATGTAACACAGCTGTAGGCCAGGAGCAAACAGAGGGGAGGGCACAAAGTGGGACCCAGATCTGTGAAAAGGAAAGTCAAAGTGACAAGTCAGGGTCCATACACTGAGTGAAAATGACAGACTTATGCTAGCTCAAACAACAGTATGAGATGTGGGAAGCAGTTCCATCTTCTTACCTGTGTCTCACTGGAAGTATTGCATGATGATGTTGTTTCTGTTGTCGATATCCTCTTCTTCTGCCTCCTCTTCTTCACTGTCCACAGGCTCCACAGCTGCCACAAGACCCCCTCCTGCAGACAAGGCAGCTGCCATCGCAAAGCCAGGTTGTGCAGCATACAGCAGGCCATGATTATCTGGCACACCTTCTTCGGTGAATAGTATAGGGAGCCACCTGTCAGATGGAGGCACCGGAATCTGGCCTTCAGAGGCCGAAGGTGCGTTCAATCACCCTCCTAATTCGCCCATGTGCCTCAGTGTAGCGTTCCTCTTCCCTTGTCCTGGGATTCCTCACTGGGGTCAGTAGCAATGACAGGTTGGGGTAACCAGAGTCACCTGCAAATGTTTATGGATATCTGTTAGACACACACTAACCCTCAGGGACAGCCCCATACCCAGACATTTTTGTCAACCTTATTGGGACCTTGCCCTCACCTATTAGCCACACACGGTGCCTCTGGAGTTGCCCCATCTCATAAGGGATGCTGCTGTTTCGCAAAACGTAAGCGTCATGCACAGAGCCAGGATACTTGGCATTGACATGGGAGATGTACTGGTCTGCCAAACACACCATCTGCACATTCATCGAATGGCAGCTCTTCCGGTTTCTATGCACCTGTTCATTCCTGCGGGGGTGTACAAATGCCACATGTGTCCCATCAATGGCAACAATGATGTTTTTTGGGATATGTCCCAGGGCATAGAAGTCACCTGTCAAATCCTCCACCTGAGGGAAAACGATGTAGCTGCGCATGTGTTTCAGCAGGGCAGGCAACACACTGGACAACACTTTAGAGAACATTGGCTGGGACATCCCTGATGCCATGGCCACTGTTGTATGAAAAGACCCACTGGCCAGGAAATGGAGTACAGACAGGACCTGCACTAGATGGGGGATTCCTGTGGGATAGCGGATAGATGAAATCAGGTCTGGCTCCAACTGGGCACACAGTTCATGGATTGTTGCACGATCAAGTCTGTATGTGACTAGGATGTGTCTCTCTTCCATTGTCAACAGGTCCACCAGGGGTCTGTACACCGGAGGATGCTGCCATCTCATCACCTGTCCCAGCAGACGTGCCCTATGGAGGAGAACAGCGAGCAGAGAGTCATCCAACACTGAGGCATCACAATTTGTTATTTGTATAAACGTTATTAATCCGCAATGTGCCGGTATCTGTCTATATTCCCGGCCAAGATAGGTGTGAAGCAGTTAACATTCATACCATGTGGCCTCCTAAAATGGCAGCTGCCTGACCTGTAAGGTGGGACAAGGGGATATGAGGTAACTGCGCTGGCATTGTACACCGTTGCGGTGGGCGGTCGAAGACCGCAGCGCAATTCTGCATTGGTTAACATTGGGCCCTATGGGTCCCTGGAGCCAATGATGATGTACGCTGGTGGTGACTGTACGCACCGCCGCGGACGTAACCACCATTTTCTGTCTGTTCCCTCACTTGATACCTGACCTTCAACAGGAGAGGACCTACACTGCAAGTGCTGCTGTAACCTGTGTCTGGAAGCGACGATGGCTACAGTGTCTGGGGAAAGGGCCCCTGCCTTCACTTCAGAGGAGTTGGAGAAACTAGTGGATGGGGTCCTCCCCCAGAACACGCAACTGTACGGTCCTCCAGACAAACAGATGAGTACACTATTAGCATGCTACATGGGCAATGCCTGTTTTGAGTGGTGTGGATGGAAGTTACATGGGGGTGCTGAGGGCTGCATGTGCAGATGGTGAGTGTATGTGCGTGAGGGCATGGGTGGGAATTGGTGGGCAATGAGTATGACTGTCCGAACGGGTAAGCAATTTCCTTTCCCCCTGTACCATTCCTCTAGGTCAGCGCCCACCAGAAGAAGGCTAGTTGGCGTAACATCGCCAAGGATGTCCGGACCCTGGGGGTCTACCACAGACGGAGTACCCACTGCCGTAAAAGATGGGAGGACCTGTGCCTCTGGAGCAAGAAGATGGCGGAGGCCCAGCTGGGGATGGCCTCCCAACGTGGGAGGGGTGCCTGTCGCACCATAACCCTCTGATGTTCCGGATCCTGGCGGTGGCCTATCCAGAGTTGGATGGGCGCTTTAGGGCATCACAGCAGCCACAAGGGAGTGAGTACACTCTTATTCAGCTGACTCTGCGTGCATTACGAGCTGTCTGGCTGGGGGAGGTGGGCAGTGGGTTCCCCTAGGCCAGGGCGAACTTGGTAGGCAAGGTCCCTTGTGAGGCAGGCTATGTGGCACCCCAACCCCACCAGTGGTAAGAGCCATCTACACCTAGCCAGGCTTCTGTGACTTTCATGTGTGCAGCAATTGGTCTTAGGCCTCATACCCCATGGTCAGCTGAAATTTCTAGGAACTGTCAGTGCATGATGTAGTGCAGAGGGCTGCTCCATGTGTGTTGTGTCTGCCAACGGTAGTGGTGTTGCATGCACTGAACATGTCTTTCTTCTGTCCCTCCCCCCCTTTTTGTGATCTCCCTGTTCTTGTGTGCAATAGCATCATCAGACGGAGGGGCATTTGCACCGGAGCAGGAGGGAGCTGCAACCCACTTGGCCCTGGAGGGTGAAGTAACGGAGTCTGATGCCATCAGTGGGATGGATGGAGGGTGAGGAGAGCTCCACGACGGGGACAGGAGCAGACAGCAGTGACAGCGACTCCTCCTCTGATGGAAGCGCCCTTGCGGTGGCGGGCACCTCTGTGCCCACCTCATCAACAGGTACAGCCGCCACCCCCCTACCAGCACCGCCCTCCCAGCAGCCCCTCAGCGTGTGTCCCATGCCCGCTCACCCAGGAGGGTGGGCATCTCCTTCACCCCAGGCACTTCAGGCTCTGCCCCAGTCAGCCCTGCTGCCCTCAGTGAGGAGGCTATTGACCTCCTGAGATTCCTCACTGTTGGGCAATCTACCATTGTGAATGCCATCCAGGGTGTAGAGAGGCATTTGCAACAAACAAATGCATACCTGGAGGGCATTCATTCTTGGCAGGCAGCCCAACAGAGAGCATTTCAGGCTCTGGCCTCAGCGCTGATGGCAGCCATTGTCCCTGTGTCCAGCCTCCCCCCTCCAACTTCCTCCACCCGGACCCAATTCCCTGTACCTCAGCCTATCCAAAGCACACCATCAGACCAGCATGCACACTCATCAACACACAAGAGTGGACATGGCAAACATAAGCACCACACATCCCACAGGCACTCACACAAGCACCATCCCCATGTAGACACAGCAACATCCACTGCCTCCTCCTCCACATCCTCCTCCTCCCTCCCTGTGTCATCTCCACTCACACCTGCATGCACTACATCTTCAGCCACTACCTCCATCACCAGCACGCCCATCTCCACACACCGCTCACGTGCACTCACCACCCCCAATACCATTCACACATCCCCAATGTCCTCTCCCAGTGTGTCAGTGAGCCCTCCTCCCAAAGTACACAAACGCAGGCACACACCCACCCAACAGCCATCCACCTCCCAACAGCCTCCGGCCCATGCACCTTCACCCAAATTCAGCAGACGTACACCTCCTACAACCACCACCTCTACCTCTACTCCTAAAACCCCCTCCATCTTCCCGTCCCAGTGTATCTAAAAACCTCTTCCTGGCTATCATTGACCTCTTCCCTGCACCGGGCCAGGCTTTCCAGGTCCCAGCCCAGCACCTCATCCACCACATCCCCAGGCACAGTGGTGCCAACAACTGTGGGGTCATCGAGTGCGCCACCCATCAGGGCTGCCAGTGTGCCACGTAGCGAGGGCAAGGACATTCTGCCACCTGCCAAGGTGAAAAAGGTGCCCACATCCCAGAGGGAGAAGCTGAAACTATCAGCCACCAAGGGCTCAGCAAAAACAAAAGGGGATAGTGGCAAGACAATTGTGGCACCATCAAAGGTGGGGAAGGGCCAAAAGCAGAAGAGCAGGTCAGGAGAGGGCATGGTGGCACCGACTGAGGGACTGGTGTCACACCTTCTGTCCACGACCATGCCAACCTGTATGGCGGCAAAAGACGCTAGCTGCCCTGCCACCACAACCGCCACCTGCACCGCCACCTTCACTGCCCCAGCACGTCTACAGCCTCAGCCACAGTCCCCAGCCTCTTCCCCAGTGGGCAGCCGTCCGAGGTTGCAGGAGACGTCCTGCTTTGTCCCTCAGCAGGTGCTGACCCATGCACCGCTGCCAGCACTGCCGCAAACACCGCCACAACAGACACCACCGCAAGCACCGCCACTGGCCCGTGGCGTCCTCGGACACTGGCACCACCGCTGACATGGCTACCATCCCCAGTGGTCAGTCGTCTGAGGCTGGGGGAGAGTTCCTGGACCCTGGGCAACTTCCATGAGGCATGACTTCCATCACTGTTTGCACCTGCAGGTGGAATGCGAAGCCGCCGCAGTGTGGGGTATGTCTCTGCCTACATGGCGTATCATGCTACCTGAACCTCGCCAATCTCGTGGCACGCACACCCAGGTGAGGGAAATGTTCCAGCCACACTGCACATGGAGCACTCTGGGCACCATGCCCCCTCCAGAACCAGTGGAGTATCACATCTACTACCTCAGTCCTTGGAAGGATGAAGCACTCTGGGCACTAGGCCCCCTCCAGTACCAGTGGAGACTGTTATCCACTTGAGAGACTGTGGATTTGCACTCCCCAGGAAAGAGCAGTGGGCAAACCACCCACTGGAGAGACTTGAGAGACTGTGGCTTTGCACTCCCCAGGATAGAGCAGTGGGCAAACCACCCACTGGAGAGACTTGAGAGACTGTTGCTTTGCACTCCCCAGGATACAGCAATGGGCATGGAGCCCCGTCGTGCAGCAGTGGCGTCGTGCATTCATCAGGCTGAGGTGCTCCCCCTCCCCCTGAGGTGCCTGTGTATTTTCAATCTGATGCCCCAGCAGTGTTTTCTCAGTTTTGAGTCAGGTATCATGTGTGGGCTTCGCCCATGCATTTTGGGCCCAGTGGTCCACGGACAATGATTGGTACACTATCCGGACTTGTGTAGTTGGTGTACATATTTATATATACTGAATTTTGACTTTTGATGAATTTATTTTTCATGATTATAATTGTTACAATAATTTCCTTTTGTCCTTGCGTTCTTCCAGGGGGGAGGGTTGTATATGTAATGTTGATGCATGTATCTGTGTGTATTTTGTTGGGTGTGAGGGTGGGGGTGTTGCTTGTTGCATGTGTGTGTCACTCTCTTTCCTCCACCCTCCCCTGTGTTGTAGGTGCAATACTCACCGTAGTCGCCGCCGCCGCCGTTCGTACTCCTGGTAGAAGAGGTCAACCAACATAGGTAACACCTGAAGTTCGGGCTCCATGGCGTCCTGGTTCCTCATTGGGTGTCGAGAGGTGAGTGGTTTCCCTTCTGTGTACTGTTTCCGCCGTGCTTTTGATAGCGTTGGTTCTGCCCCAGAAAAGCTGGTGGATAGGCCTCTTGAAATACGGTGGGCGGTACTTTTTCTTCCGCGTGTCTGTTGGCGGTGACCACCGCGGTGTTTGTTTCTACCGCCGTGGGGGTCGGAGTGTTAAAGTGGCTGTCTATGTTGGCAGTTTCCACCACAGTCGTAATCCCATTTTTTTTCCCCCGGCCTGTTTGCGGTATTACCGCCGCTTTAACACCGACTGCCAGGGTTGTAATGAAGCCCTATATGTTTTTCTTTCAATCTTTGTGTGGCCATAAATCTAAACCAAATACAGTTTAGTTTCACATCAGCCTCTGTGATGTAGATAACCCTTATAAGATAGAGCATTGCTGACCCAAAAATCTTAATCATGACAAATTCCAAATTGTCAAGGGTGGGTTTCATCAGAATAATCACATCCTTTATTATGAAGGGCATATCAGCAGGACCACCATATGTTTTTCAGTCTCTAAAGATAGTCTATCACACCCTGCATGGTAAACAATAATTTAAAATATACTTAGGCTATGTTTGGGCCTGCACCTTGCTCATGATTGGTTGCTTATTTGTCTATTTCAGCTTCTGATTCTTTATTCACTGGTACTCCTCCCTATTTTCAAGTTTGTCCCACCAAGAGGATCGCTTTAGTCTCACTGTTTTGAATGGATGATTTGCATTTTTCCACTGTTGTCAAAGAAAGTGTTTTTCCATTTACATGTTTATGCTAAAGTTAAAATAGGAGTACCTCAGTTGCTTCTTCTCAGTATATCTATTCTTCACCTTTCCTAGGCTGACCCCTTTAATCTCTACTTTCTCTAGAATTTCTAGGGACTACCTCATTCCTCTTGGTGTTCTAGCTCATTGTCTCCCCCATGGGTGTTTCTTACTACACCCTGCTTCACTGCTCCTTCCCCCATTGTGTGTCTCCTCCACAAATCTTTCCTCTGCATTGCTCCACCCACTTTAAGTTGGCTTTGGCTCCAGGTAATCACCATACACTGATCCCCCCTCCTGTCTTCCCTCTCAATGCTCCCATTCACAAATAGAAAATTGTAATACCACCAAGAAAATCCCAAAGTATAAAGGAGTGGTTTTATCCTGTTTCAGATATGGTACAGAATGTAATTGCTGACACTAATCCATTACCTCTAGCCAAGGAATATATACATGTCCTCTGCCTGCTAATGTAATATCATAAACTCTGCCCTTAGCCATGACTGTTATTCAGGGTCTTCCAGAATTCCACACTATGGCCAGAAATGTACTACAATGTTGTCTTCTTCTGGAAAGACAAATGTTTACATATAAGTGTCGCGCAAATAAATACAGTTTAGAGATCTCTCTATTTCCAAGATTATTGAAAGACAATCAATGAGAAATGTAAACTGGTAATAATCATCTCATAGAACCTTCTGTAATGGATTCCACTCTTGGCATCATTTGTAACTGTGAAAGAAGAAACTCCTGCCTGTTGGTCCTCCTTAACATTTGAGTGGTCTTTAGCAGCTTTGATAGTGACATCATTCTAGAAACCCCAAGTGTTATAACATGTATTGAAGGAACTGTGTCACATGGGTTCAGATCCAGACAGATGAGACTACATCAAAAGCAATCATGGTTTCTCCAACCATTTACAATACCACACTGATCACCTCACTACTCCATCCTTGCCCTTTTACTTCTTTACCTTCTTCTGGAACTGATTGGTTAGAGTTTAGCAAAGCAGAGAATGCATGTCCTTTATTCTTTATTTTGCTTACATCTAGCCATATGACAAAACTTAATTCTCAAACAAATTCAGTGCCTTAACATCCTCCCTTAAAGAAATTATAATGTGGATCACAAATATCTCAAATATAAAAGATAAGCTGAATCTACTTTACTGTTCAAAGCTAAAATGAGTCTATATCTCGGCTTGTGTTACTGCAGAGGAGATAAGGTCTTGTGTGCCTACTTTTGTTTTCCAGTAAAGGAACCATGGATAGTTTTAATAATTACTCAAAGCATTTGTGAATCCTACAGCTATATGGAAATCTACGAGTGATGGAAATGGCAATTTTATTGTGGTATTACTCTAGATTTGTGCCTACTTTGCTCAACCTATTATTACTGACCATGCTCTGACCACATTTCTCCTGCTCAACAGTGGTAAGGTGCTTGTCCTCTTGAGGTACTGGCTTTTTCAGAACCGGTACTGATCCGGTAACCCAGCGGTGCCAGGGTACACCCAAAGACCTCGGGTACTTTCCTGATTCAGACTACAGAAACTCAGAGGCCCATATTTATACTTTTTGACGCTAAATTGCGCTAACGCAGTTTAGCGTCAAAAAATTTAGCGCCGTCTAACGCCATTCTGAAGCACCATGCGGGCGCCGTATTTATGGAATGGCGTTAGCCGGCGCAAGCAGACCGGCGCTGCCTGGTGTGCGTGGAAAAAAACCACGTAGACCAGGCAGCGCCGGCGTTGGGAAAAAATGACGTTAGGGCGTCTTAAAATGGGGCAAGTCAGGTTGAGGCAAAAAAATCGCCTCAACCCGATTTGCGCCATTTTTTTACAACGCCCAGACGCCATTTCATGACTCCTGTCTTAGTAAAGACAGGAGTCATGCCCCCTTGCCCAATGGCCATGCCCAGGGGACTTGTGTCCCCTGGGCATGGTCATTGGGCATAGTGGCATGTAGGGGGGCACAAATAAGGCCCCCCTATGCCACCCAAAAAAAATTAAAAAATATAAAAAATTATACTTACCTGAACTTACCTGAATGTCCCTGGGGTGGGTCCCTCCATCCTTGGGTGTCCTCCTGGGGTGGGCAGGGGTGGCAGGGGGGGTCCCTGGGGGCAGGGGAGGGCACCTGTGGGCTCATTTTGAGCCCACAGGCCCCTTAACGCCTACCCTGACCCAGGCGTTAAATAGTGGCGCAAATGCGGGGTTTTTTGACCCGCCAACTCCCGGGCGTGATTTTTGCCCGGGAGTATAAAAACGACGCATTTGCGTCGCCGTCATTTTTTTAGACGGGAACGCCTTCCTTGCATCTCATTAACGCAAGGAAGGCGTTCACGCAAAAAAATGACGCTATTTGCCAATACTTTGGCGCTAGACGCGTCTAACGTCAAAGTATAAATATGGCGTTAGTTTTGCGCCGAATTTGCGTCGAAAAAAACGGCGCTAATTCGGCGCAAACGGAGTATAAATACGGGCCAGAGTCTTCTAGGTGAAGTCAAAGATCGAATTTATTGGCTGCAACCAATTGACAAGTGTCCTAGAAGTACAACAGCACGATTTGTATGTTCTCAGGAGACTGTGTGTCAATGCAAAATCAGGTTTCCTTATATACAGTTTTTTAAGCTTCAGGCAAACATTCTTGACATTTTGGTTGGTCATTCACATATTTTTACTACAAAGGAAAAAACAGTGTCATGATGAAACCTTATATTTCATGTCATCCAACCCATAATAAATTACCCGGCAAGGCCTAGTATTTTACATCAGATAAGTGTGGACCCCCAATAAAAACGGGCACCTCCCCCTCGTAAAGTAAGAAGAAGAAAAGAGCAGGTGCAGGTGTGAGCAAGATTAGGCAGGGTGTGTGAGCGATAATAAGGGTTTTATGGCATGGTGTGCCTTGATGCTATCTGATTCGGCCACTGGGAGAGGGACTGACCAAACAGGTTTGGCCTGAGGCAATGGTTCCAGCTTGCCCAGGTCAGAGAAAAGTCAATCAAGGTGTACGTGTCCTTGGAATCAAATCTGACTGTATTATAAGCCTATGTGAGGGCAACTTTTAAAATGGCTGCTGTGTATAAAATGGGAGCCACGAGTGCAGGACGAAAATGGCGATTTCGAGGTGAAAACGCTGCTGGAATTGAGCGAAAATGCTCATGCTTAGTGTACTAGTCATTATCTGTCTTTTGATACTAAAATCGTACTGCTGTGGCAAAGTAAATTACATGGGTCCAGAATTTTTAGAACCACACTCTCATCTCAAACATGTGAGAATTGGCAGGCCCCTAATTGACAAATTTAATTTGCTTGTAACCCTTATTATATGGCACTGCCTATAACTAGAGCCTATAAATTAAGTGGGCTGTAGCACTCATTGGGCCCCCGCCAATATACTACTGCAAAGCATGTCTATGGGCCTGCAGATTGTGTGCAGTTTTAAAACTCCATTTCAACCTGGCTAAACAAACCTTTTGCCAGACCTAAACCTTTCTTTTTCATACATGTACGTGCTATCTATTTTGATAGTTGTGCTAATGTTAGGTGTATACTGAGAGAGATGTGTATGTGTGCCTATTGTGTCCAAGTAGTATTCGTTTCAGATTTGGCTTTTCAGTGGATGTGAGTGGTGTTCTGTTTGCAAAGGATTGTGGGTTGTGTAAGTGTATGTCATATAGTGCAGTGAGTAGGTGTGTCAGGTGTGTGGATGTGTGTCAGGTGTGGGGTATTCAAACTATCCAATGTGGTGTGGTGTTCTGACAGTAGTGAGTTGGGACCACCATGGTTCGCACTGCCAATGGTTTTCCACCATGGAAGAACAGCTGTGGTTATTTGTGGATTGTAATCTGATGGATATATTTTTGTCTGGCTGGCGGTGCTGTGGTGGGACCGCCTCTTTTCCATCCTCCAGTGTGCTGGCAGCTTCGGAAATTTGGCTGTTTTTTGCCTGTCTTCACAGTGTGAGTCATAATACACAGTCGGATTACCACCAACATGCTGGTGTTTTGGCAGCCGCCACCCTGGTCTTGCCAAAAGACCGCCAAAGTTGTAATGAGGCTCCAAGTGTTAGAGCGATTCTATGGCTGTGTCTGGGAGCAGCTAAATGGTTTTAGTAGCAGCATGGAAGAAACCGACTGCCCCTTCAATGACTCAATGGCACATCAGACTGTGGCAGGAACTAACTATGAAACTCCTTGATGATATCTTTAAAAATAAGGGGTCATTATGAACATGGCGGTAAACCATCTCCTGCCGTGGCGACGGTGAACAGAATCCTGCCATTGGCGGTTTACAGAAACCTGCCATATAAAGATGCAAAAACCAGAATCTGCCCAAAATATTCCTACCACCAGTCACATTCAGGGCCTTGTCGGTGAAAAAGCTGCACATGTCACCTCGCCACCTCTGAGCACACAAATCCCCGCCCTCCAAATAGCACAAATCACTGCAGCGGTCAGTGGATGTCGAACAACCATTGACGGCATAGACCGCCATGGCCAGCAAGTGGTCCCAACGGTAAGAAATGCACACATTGGCAACTTTGAAACCCACACACCTGACACACATCCACAACACAATAAAACACTCACAGACACACCCCACAATCCTTTGCATCACCAATAGGAGGAGCCAGACGGACAACACTACAGGCAGACACTGAATGCCACATCACACAACACACACACCCAACCACACAACAGCACCCTCACCAATATCCACACAACACACCACCCACAATACGCACCATGGAACTCCCAAGCACCCACGCTTCACAGAAAGGGAGCCAAGGACCATGGTGGATGAGATACTCAAGGTTGAGCCACAAATATTCGGGGCACAGATCCTGCACACACCCATCACCAGGAAGATGAAGTGATGGCAGACCATTGTCAACAAGGTCAACGCAGTGGGAAACCATCCACGCATGAGGGAAACATCTGCAAGTGATAGAGCAACCTGCGCGGGAAGGGGAGGTCCATGGCATCTAGGCACAACATTCTGGTACAGAAGACTGGAGGAGGACCTCCACCAACACCCCCGATTACACTGACTGGGAGGAAAAGGTACTGGCCATCCTGCACCCTGAGGGCCTCACTGGCTCACTGGAGGAATGGACTCGGGTAAGTCATCCACAATTACCCCATATCCACCACACCTTGAATGCGTGCACCACCCCACCCCTCCAACTACCACCAGGACCACTACCCCACCCAGGCCACAATAACTAAATCCAATCACCCTGCATGCCCACAAACCCACCAACAGGTCCCCATCCCTCCCCCTGTGCACAGCCACCTACCCCTGGAAGGCATCACAATGGCACTACACCACCCACAATGCACCTCCACATCCCAAGCAAAATGCAATGGAAACCTCACAAAAGCACCCTGCATGGCCCAGCAGTGGAAGCCCTGCACAAAATAGGCCTGCCCTGTACACCCCATTTGATTTTTCAATTGTAACATACATGTCTATTCCCCCCAACAGGCACCACCACCCATGCCACCCTGATGGACGGGGCAAGGAGTGGCAGTGGCCCACATGGAGACAGAGGCACCACTCAGGACACTGGAGAGGGAACTCTGGACAGTGAGGAATAACCTGGCCCTTCACACAGTCCTGGGCTGTCACCATCTAGCAGCCCCACCCAGAACACTACTGACACCCCTACCACCCAGCCACCAACATCAGGTCCGGGCAACCGGCCCCACACCTGTGTATCCAGGCCACAGACTGGTAGAACACAAGGACAGAGGCCACAGTCACCACCTACCAACAGGCAGGAAGACGATGGCCCCAGTACAAGTTGTACCGCCAGACCTGTGCAGGGGAGACAGGCACAGGGGGCTAGGCCCAGTGGGAGGGCAACGGTGGCCCGGGGGGAGGCCAAAGGATGGATGCTGCAGCCCAGGAGGTCATCTTTGAGATCCTGGGAGCATTCCACCATACCCAGGACAGGATGGGCCAGATCATGGCCACTCTGGAGCAGAATCAAAGGATGCAGATAACACACCACGAGGAGGCCATGGAGCAGTGGAAACAGCTCAATGCCACCATGGCCACTATTGCAGGGGTGCTGCTGTACCACTTCCCAACCCAGCCTGAGACTTCCACGGACCAGGAATCCCCTACCACAGACCAAGATACAGACCAGCCATCAACAGCAGCAACTGGACTGGTGCCACAATCTAAGACACATAGGAGACCAGTGCCTCCATCGTACAGGCTAACACCAGGCACCCAAACGGTCCCTCAGTCCCAGATATGGCACAGGAATACCTCCCAAGACCAAGGCACACTCAAAGAAGTGACTGTGACACGAACTGTCCCCCAAGTGTGCCACTCAACCGCCATCCCACCGTGCAATATCAACTTAACAACATGTAAAATACAGATGAACATATTACCACTGCCAACAATCTCTAAGACCATGTAGCCAGTATGGACATCCACCAGCAGCCCACTCCCATCACTGTAAAGAACACCTGGGCATCCCTGACACCTAATAAAACACATGTACACCAATGTCAATGTCCCCTGTCAGTATGTTGAATCAAATCGAACTGTGCGTGCAATTGTCATTGTAATCATATAATCATAGCTTTATTGCAGGAATGGCACCCCATGCACAACATGTGGTGGTGTCAACAGAAATGTCTAACAAGTTGTTCATCATGTCACATGCAAATCTTGTTATAGTGAAAATGTCTATTGACCCAACACCCACATAGGGGATAAGTCAGACAGACAGTATGCATCACAGACAACAACAGCAGCAAATAGTACATCTTAGTCACTGGAAGTATAGTTGGATTAGTTGGTTCCTAGAGTGTACATCTTCCCCCTCTTCATCACTCTCATCCCCTCTTAGAGGAAATTGGTCTGTATACACAGCACCCTCCTCCTCCAAGAGGAGAATAGATTTCCTCACAGCCACGTTGTGCAGCATGCAGCAGGCCACCACCATTCTACAGTCCTTTTCAGGGCCATAGGCAGGGATCCCCCAGAAATATAGACGCAATGGAATCTAGCCTTCAGGAGCCCTATAGTGCACTCTATCACCGTCCTAGTACGTCCATGGGCCTCATTGTAATTCCTTTAAGCATCTGTCCTAGGATTCCTCACTGGTGTCAGGAGCCAATGCATGTAGGGGTAGCCAGAATCACCTGCAAAAAGTGGGCAAAACAGGACTGTGACGAACAGATGCAGCAGACCAATGCCTACCTGGATGGCATTCATAGTGCGTGTCTAACCTGCAGAGATCTTTTCAGGCTCGGGCCTCCTCTTTGATTGCAGCACACATTCTGAAAGCAATGCACACATCTCAACACAAAAGAAGCACACAGAGAAACACAAGCACCACACTTCCCACCACAAGCATACACACAGCCAACATACAAAGGCACACACACCAACATCCACTTCCCCCAGTGGGTCCACCTCTCCCGCCTCCTTGTCTGTCACCTCTACATGCACACTCACAGGCACTGCACCTTCATTCACTGTTTCTTGCCCCATTCTTGCAGTCACCACAACATCAGACATCCAGTCATGCACCCCAGACACCACACCTGCACTCACCACAACAACATTGACTGTCACATGCAGCACACTCACCAGACCTTTAGACACCCAGACAACATCCATTTACACTGGAAGCCTGTCCCATTATGTCCACCCCCTCCCAAGACACTCAATCATTCCTAGACACCCACCCAACACACATCCACCACACCTCAGCATACTGTACAGTCACCAGCATCCATGTCAAGCACACCTACACCTATTAGGACCACTCCCTCTACCTCCACTTCCACACCTTCCTCCGGGTCCACCCTAATTGCCCCTAAGAAACTTTTCCTATTCTGTGTAGACCTTTTTGAACCCACCTGCCCACCCCGTCTCGTCCCTAAATGTGCCCACCTCCTTGCCCTGTCCACTCCTCCCACGTCCAAGTCCGCCCCATCTCTGCCTTTCACATTCCCATGCACCTTCCTCTGTGAGCAAGAGGCCCTGTGCTGGCCCAGGTACATCTGCCGCACCCCAGTCAAAGGCCACCCCCCCACCTTCCAAGACATACACCAAACCCCCTCCATCTCCCAACCTAAACCCATGCCCCCCTCCCAGAACTAAGTCCCCACCCCTGCTACCACCTGCCCATGTTCCCTGAGGAGCCTGGCTGCCCCATTGATGCTCCTTTATGGTGGTACACCATGTGCACATGTGGAAGTCAAGTTGGGGCCATTTGAGTCTATCAGCCTTTTAGCTATGGACTGGCCATTGGCCTAATGTGGATGTTCTGTTGCTCCTGGAGCGTTTATTAAGTTTGTGTGGCCAGTGTTGTTATTGGCACACTCTGGATCCGTGGTTACTCGTTTCATTGTGGGGGGTGTTGTGCACATGTGTGTACTTTGGGCAGGTTTAATTTGACTTGTGTCAGGTAAGTATCTCTGGCTCTGGGGTGTATGGCTTGTATTGTAATAAGGATGTTGTGGGTATGTTGCAGGGTGGGTGGAGTAGGTGGGTATGTAACTGTGCCATTTCTTCCCTTGTTTTGTAGGTTGCAGTACTTAACGTCGTCGTCTTTGTCGGCGGTCTCGGTCGTGGAGGGATATGGCAAGGAGCAGGACTGGCATGATTTGCAACTCTCTCTCCATGTCTGTTGCAGCGTGTTGTGTGAGCTTCCAGTGAGTGTTTCCTTTTATTTGGTTCATTTCCACCTGGCTTTGCGTTGCGGTGGTTCCTGCCCTGGAACTGGCGGCGGTCTAGTGCTTCATTATTTGTTGGGTGAGATGAGCCTTTCCGTCAGGCTGTGGGTGGCCTATTCCGTCGTTGTCGGCACTCCTCTGCTGGCGGTGAGTGTTTTTCAGGCTCTCTGTTTTTCATGTGCTTCATTATTTGGTGGCCCAGACTACATGACTGTTGGCAGTAGTTACCGCCACCGCCGGGGGTGCAGTCTTTCCCGCCGTGTTCATAATGAAGGCCATAGTTTTCAAAACTTTGAGTATAAATGGGGCCCTCTAGTGTCTTTCCTATTTTGGAGACTTCCTCTAACAGCTTGCTCTCCCTGGACATGAGCACTCCACCTTTTTCAGATTTGACTCCTTGCCGATGATGGGACGTTGTACTTCTAGCAAAAAGGGCAATTAACCTAATATGAACTTTTGTGCTGAATTAAGGTCACATAATCACTCATGGTGAAAGTTGTAATTTACTTTCTTTTCTTTCTACTTTCCATTCTTACTACTGTGCATGTATTGTTCACTTGATTGCTGACATAGCTTGTGATTGAAACTGTGAGATCCACTAGATATGAATCATTTTTGCAGATGTCATGTATAGAAAGTATGTTATTTGCTACAGTGATGTTTTGAAATTGCACTAAAGAGATTTTGACTAAATTTACTCTATTGTATTTGTTGTTTATGCAATCATTCAACTCCAAATCTTTCTTTACTCGTTTATTCCTTTCTGAGTTTTTTATCTTCTGTAATATACTTTTGATATCTTTGAATACTCCTCTTGAAGTCAGGGAATGGACAACAATGAGTAATATAGATGTTAATATGGTTTTGAGGATTCCCCCCTGATGTTGCAATCCTATTGCATATTACAGAAACTCCCTTTGTGAGGATTTCTACAATGCTAGTGGTTTCTAATGGTTCCAAATCAAGTTATATGTATGAAATGTTCTTTGCACATTCTGTGATTTTCTTACTCTCATCAGAAATGTATGTGCAACAATGTTCAATTGTCAATAACTTGAAGACACCACCTTTTCTGCAAGTAAAATATCCAATGCATACCTATTTTATAAAGTTATTCATGTAATTGCTACTAATTCTTTGTTAGTAACTAATAAATCTCCAGACGTACTAGTTGCCAGCTTGTTCACTACTGTTGAATATTTTCTAATCTTTTCATTATCTATTATCACTCCTAACGCTTGAATAATTGATCCACATATGTCTCCCACTAATTGTGCTTCTTTGCTAATGCTATGTGTGTGTCTGTGAGCAGGTGTCATTATCAAAGCATCTAAGCTATGTACATGATACATCTTTGGAAATAGAAACCTATGTAATAAATACCCTCCCATACAGCACAGAATTTGAAGTATGCATCCTGTCAACACATAAAGTAAACTCTAGGTATAGTTGCATCACCTCCCTGTAACATTTTACACAAACCTCCTGATACTGCAAATGTGTGCTCACAATTACTATTCTCTACAGGTCTCTTTTTAAGTTGAATTCATCTTCTAATAACACATACTTTTCCTGTATTTCTCCTCTCTAACTTTAATTTTGGATAAAACATTTCTCTTCTGTATTCATCTTCTTCCTTTTTCCAAACATTCTTGAAAAAATATCCATTTTGATTAGTGCTATGAGTAAAGTGTGTTCTCCTTTCCGGTAACTTCATTATAAATGCTTTCTCTAATGGACTCATTAAATATGTTTGATTATTTTTGTATGGCTTAACAGAGTCTTTAGGAAGAACAT
The DNA here is from genome assembly GCF_031143425.1 of Pleurodeles waltl. Classification (NCBI taxonomy): domain Eukaryota; kingdom Metazoa; phylum Chordata; class Amphibia; order Caudata; family Salamandridae; genus Pleurodeles; species Pleurodeles waltl. The sequence continues at coordinate 1,532,182,431 of NC_090444.1, forward strand.
GTCTAAAATAATGCCAAGCAGTCTCTGTTTTTTTGCCTATGGATGTAAGTTCATGTTCTTTAGTAAACATACTTTTTGAAGGAATTGTGTCAAAGTTAGAATAATAATATATAAAACGGTGTTGCCTATAAGCTAACCTTTGTAAAATACTGCATGTAGTAGCGTATGACAGAGGAATATAATAGTATGCCACCTCCTCATCAGCCAACAAAGGTAAGTGCACTCACACAAAAACATAACAATGGTTTGCATTCAAAGCTTGGGTGTACTCTTAAATTAACCTAGAACAAACACATGTTGAATAATCTTCTTTGAAGTAGTGTAGAAATGAAGTGGCAAATTTATGAGCCACTTCCACTGCTGTTGAGAAGCCTTTTGTGATTCAGCATTGTGAGTGTCTCTTCTTGGCCTTCACTTAGGGCCAGATGTAGCAACCCTTTTGCGAGTCGCAAACGGCGAAAATCGCCGTTTGCGACTCGCAAACGTGGGTTTGCAATGCACAAATGCATATTGCGAGTCGTTACCGACTCGCAATATGCATTTGCGACTCGCAAATAGGAAGGGGTGTTCCCTTCCTATTTGCGAGTCGGAGTGGTATGCAACTCCATTTGCGACCGCGTACGTGGTCGCAAATGGAGTCGCAGTTACCATCCACTTGAAGTGGATGGTAACCCACTCGCAAACGGGAAGGGGTCCCCATGGGACCCCTTCCCCTTTGTGAATGGACCCCAAATTATTTTTTCAGGGCAGGGAGTGGTCCAAGGGACCACTCCCTGCCCTGAAAAAACCGAAACAAAAGGTTTCGGATGTTTTTGAAATGCAGCTCGTTTTCCTGTGAAGAAAACAGGCTGCACTTCAAAAAAAAAAAAACCTTTATTTAAAAGGCAGGTCGCTAACATGGAAGCCTGCTGACGTCAGCAGGCCTCCATGTTAGCGAGTGCCTATACTCGCAATGGGGTCGCAAACTGCGACCCACCTCATAAATATTTATGAGGTGGGTCTTTGCGACCCCATTGCGAGTTGCAGAAGGTGTCTGAGACACCTTTCTGCATAGCAAATTGCGACTTGCAATTTGCGAGTCGCACAGACTCGCAAATTACAAGTCGCAATTTGATTTTTTCCTACATCTGGCCCTTAGTACTTATTCTTTCTGCTGCATCTTTTAGTTGTTCTGAAGATGCCTCACCTGTCACATCACTCTGACTTCCTGCTTCTTCATCTATACCAAGAGCAGCAATACCAATATTCTAGATTTTGATTTCTTTACTTATCTGCATTCCTTCATCCCTTTCTTCTTACTGTTGTGCCTCTTGTGCTTTTGCTCCTTGTACTTGTGTGACTTGTACAGTTTGTGGTGGTACAGTTAGCAGTGTTCTGCCTCACAGAACACTATTTCTTCATATGGATCTCTTGTTCTCTGGATGTGGGCACCCAGTTTTAAATTGCCATTTGAAAGCAGTGTTTATGATCAAACTCACGTGGTAGTGGCCTTTCCACCTAGACTCTCAACAGGAGTCTCTTGTGTGCTTCTTTATCAGCACTCAAAGACCGGGGCTGAAGTTGTGGCACTGTTCTTGAAGCAGATTTGCAGTGACAGCTTCAACCTGCAGAAATACAGAACACAGCACAACAGCCAATCCTTTGTAGTAATTGATTGAGACTACCATTCCTCCTTGCTGGGTGGGCTTCCATTCATCTAGAGAAAATGCACACTATAACCAGGGTATATATCAACCCATTATATACAGGCATTTCGATGAAGTCCATCTGCATCCTGTTGAAGGGATCACATGATCTCCATACATACATCAGTTCAACTGGTGTTCATTTCCCTAAAGCTATCTGTTGACATGTTACACAAGGTGACACACATTTTCTACATGCATCCTGAATCTGAGGTTAAACCACTTCTGTCTAAAGGACCTTATCATTGAATCCATCCCTAAGTTGGTGGGGCCATGGTAATGTTGTGTCATGGGCAATAACAAGCTGTCTGGCAACAGTGGTCTCACATCTGCTAAAACCCTAATATCATTTGCATTCTTTCCATATCCTGATCTGATCCAACCCTGCTGTTCTGCTTCTATGGCCTTTTCCTGCAAACTTTTTAGTTGTTCCCATGTATCAGCTACAGACATCAACATTGAAAAGACAGTGTCCTCCTGAGATTCGTCTGTGCATGTTCTGTTCAATGTGCAGGCCCCAACTGCACAATAACACGCAACTTCATCAGTGCATCTATTTCCCACTGTGAGATAGCCTTTGTCACTAGTTTGAGCTTTGTTCTTAACTACAGCAATTGCAGTTGGGGGTTGCAAAGCTTCAAGCAGCTTCTTCACATGTTTTCCTTTCTTATTCAGCAAATCAAATGATCTCATATAAACTTTGTAACCATAACTGCCAAAAGTAATGGACCACACGAAATCTATATTGACTATCTGTAAATATAAGCACTTTCAGTCAGGCTTAAATTGCAAGATCAGGGTAATAAATTGGTGCTGCGGTAATACCTTGAAGCCAAAAGGCTTCCACAATGTCTTTGGTTACGCAGACAGGGTAAGCTGCTCTCAGGGAACCATCATTTGTTCTCAGACATGAGCCATCTACATCATTTTAGATGCTGGGCCTTGGCTTGGTACATAAGTCTGTGACACAAAACAGTCATGTCCAAAATTATCAGATACATCACTTTCAGGTAACGGTAGCAAAGTTCTGGGATTCAAAAACTGATAATGCTTTCACATAATATTTCAGATTTGAGGATTTGCTGCTCATATTTTGTGAGTCAGGAACTTGGCTTGCATTGGGTTTTGGTTCAAGGCATTTTACCTGGAAAGCCTATTATTGGAATGAGTGTTATTTGTTTGAGTAGCCAGAGCAGCGTACATTATTTGAAAAATATTGGTGCTTGACATTTACTTCAGAGATTCCTGACCTTTCCTTCTCACTCCCACAAGAACCGTAAAGCTTTGTGAGATGATGTCTGTAAACGAGACAATGAATAGAAACAACAGTAAAATGTTATTTCTGTCTCTTGTGTAATTAGATATATTATGCTGTAGAAAGATGAGAAAGGAAAAAACCTTTGCTTAAGGTAGAAAGGCATTCAAATAAATTAAGCGCCAAACCTATGCATGATGCTATAGCGACTCTAGCCAAGTATGATTTTTACATGCCGGGTGCAATTAAGGATTTTATTAAAAATATTATCAACCAAAACTTGAATAGTTTTCAGGAAACAACATTATTGAAAAGGATAAGGTTAGTACTGTTCTGTGTGGAGAACACTTGCCATATACTCAATCCTTTGGCAACTCCCTATCAATAAAAAAGGCGTAATTGATTGACTTCTTTAAAGGGGAGCTTTGATTTGTAATCTAGATCTCAAAAAGGTTCTGAAGATAAAGAATTATGTACTCTATCACCGGTTAAACTCAGGATAATCTATATCTAGTATAAACATTCTACATTTTGACAGATGTATTTTAAAAGTAAGCAATATGGGCTATTCTAATTGATAGGCTATATAGCAAAACTGGTTGATGGCCCTACTTTTAAATAACATGTATGATGCTATACTGAATTTCTTTCCTGACACCCCCATAGACTCATGGGCATATTTACAAGCCCCATGTGCTGCCAGTGTACCACTATTTGTGAAGCAACAGCAGAGCATAAAGCAAGCCCATATCTACAAGGCCACACAAAGCCACTTTTCATGGCTTTCCATTGCCTTGTAGATATGATGTAAGGCAATGCAGCACAAGTCACAACATTGCCTTACAATGTGTCTGGGAGGCATACCATGTCACTGCGGTGGATGTTCCCACACAATGCCCAAACGTTTGAAAGCATTTCCAGATCTACAAGAATCTGTAAACATGGAAATATGTCAAAACCTTACGCTGCCCCAGGGCAGGTGAAATGAGGGAAAATATATTTCATTTTCCTCAATGTTTCCTCTTTCTATGTGTGATGACTTCTGCAGCACACATAGAAAGAAGAAAATGCCTCCCAGGATTGTTTTGGTGAAGGAAGGTGTCCCTTCTTAAACAAAAAACAATCCTGCTGACAACACAGACATTCTTGCACCATGGTGCAAGGATGCCTGCATTGGGGCTAAGCAGCAACTTGTGCAACAGCTCAGGGGGAAAGGACAGAAATCCACTATATCTTGTAGATATGGTGCATTTCTGCCCTTTTGATGTGGTGCAGCTCAGCACAGCAAGGTCACTTGCTGCACAACAATGCGCCACGGGCTGCTAAATATTTCCCTAAATATGAACCCTACAAAAGAGCCACAGTATTAGAAAAACATAGGGGCATGTATTTAAATAGGCACATAGAAAGGTTATAGTCAGAATACATTCTTATGTAGAAAACGCCGTCTCCATATACAGTCTTTTGGGAAGTTAGTAGCATTGAACAACTTGTTCATTCTATCACTCATTACATGATAAGTCAGAGTCAGAGACTCAAGGATGATGCACTGAACAATAATCAAGTCTTTCTTTCAACTGTGATAGGAAGGATTATTAAAAGCATGAAAATATTTCTTACACTAAAGTTGTAGGAATGAGGAAAAATACAGAATGTTTTAAAACCAAACACATTCTTCAAATCTAAGATTGCTAATGAATCTACCCACCTTTCATATAATATTGACCCTATTCAATCAGTAGAAATCTTTAGTGGAGAATGGGACCTTCAAATGAATATTCAGTTTACAAATAAAAATCACAGCTGCCACTAATTTCAGACAACCAGACAGCCCTGCAGCTACAGGGTCAAGAGTAATAGAACGATAGGCCACTGGCCTTCTTGCATCACCATGCATATGAGTAAGCACTGAGGGAGCACAGCTCTCCCTCTCACTGAAAAACAAAGTAAAAATCTTATTACAATCTGGCTTTCCTGGTGTCAGGGCACGGCAAAGACTTTCTCTCAGCTCTAGTAAAGCGTTCATGCATTCATTGTATCATGGAAGAAGATCAGGCACATCTTTGTTTGTCAGCCTCAGTAAAGACTTAGGCCCTCATTACGAGTGTGGTGGTCTTAGTCAGACTGCTGCCAAAGTGCTGGTCTGACCTCTACATCACGACCGTGGCAAAAGCGCCAAAGTCAGACCGCCGGTACTGCCACTTTTAGGCCAGCCGATGGCCTGGCTATGATTGCGTTCTTAATCTGCAAGGGCAGCACAGCTAGCAGTGCTGCCCTGGGGATTACGACCTTCGTGTCTGCCAGCTTTCGCATGGGGGTTCCACCACCATGTAAAGGTTGGCAAAGACGAGCAGACGGGGACCCCAGGTGGGCCCCTGCATTGACCATGCATTAGGAATGGGCAGTGCAAGGGCCCCCATGGACAGCCCCATCGTCCTTTTCATTGCCTGTATCACAGGTAGTAAAAAGCACCACAACATTGCCACCGGCTTGCTTATGAGCCAGGGTCAATGTTGTGGTGAGGTTCCCACTGGGCCAGCAGACAGAAATGCTGTTTTTGCCAGCTGGCTCAGCGGGAAACTCCTAATAGGGCCAGCCGGAGGAAAACTGGAGTGGCAGTTTTCCGACCCAAAGAGTGAGGCAGGCGTCCTCCGCTGCCCACTAAACTCACAATAAGGTCCTTAGTCACAAGGAAAAGTTAGGTATCCACTCTCTACAGTAGCCAACCAATCCCAGAAACATTCTGACATTGTTTTTTTGGAGTACCCATACTCCACTTTCTCTTGTGACACTTTTCATATTCCTATTTTCAATTATAAACAGAACGCCAGTGCAGGCGGTTTTCTGCCCAGCATATCATGACTGCTGGCAGCCCTCCGCCCTTTTCCGGACGGAGAGCCGCCAGCAGCCATACTGGCGGCTGACGGTGAAGTGGAGGCTGCTCCACCTCCACTGCCACGTCATCAGAACACCCCCCCACCGAATCACAAACCAGGATTCGGTGTGGCGGTGTTTTGGTGACTGGGAGCTGGCAGCGGAGCAGGCCCCATGGATCCCGTTCCCTCCCGGAGGATCACCAGACCAGGTAAGGTGATCGTCCGTTAGGGGAGGGGGGTGGGGAGGTGTTGTTTGTTGTGTGTGTGCATGAGGGTGTGCGTGTGAGTGTGTAGAGGAGGTGTGTGAGTGCATGTATGCATGCAGGGGGTGTGTTATGTGCATGGGAAATGTGTGCGTGTATGTCTGTGTGCATGTGTGTGTGTATGTCTGCGTGTATGTGTAGTAGTTGTGTGAGTGTGCGTGTAGGGGGTGGGGGTGTGGGGGTCAATGTTTTGTGGGGTGGGGTCCTGCTACCTTTGGGAGGTGGTAGTATAGTTGTGGGTTTGTGGGGAGGACTCTCGGGAGGGGGTGGGAGAGACCCCTGTCAGTACCAGGGAACAAATTCCCTGGCACTGATAGTGCCTACCGCCATGGATTTCGTGGCGGTACAGAACCCCACGAAATCCATGGCGGTATGCGGGGTCGTGATACCACCGGCAGTCTAGTGACGGCAGCCGGGCTGGAGACCGAAGTCTCCAGCCCAGCAGTCGTTACCACCCTGGCGGTCGGAGTGTGGAAGTGGCGGTTTGGCATGGCAGTAACTACCATGCTTGTAATTTCATTTTTTGTTACCGCCGGCCTGTTTGCGGTATTACCGCCACTTCTACACCGACTGCCAGGGTTGTGATGAGGGCCTTTATGTCCTTTATCACATAGGCAATTTAGGAGCTCAATGCTATCCTGTTTACAGGCTTCTCATGTGGTCGATGCCACAAGTAGGTTATCAATAAATCCTAAAAGGACCGAATTGCAAGAGATTTTCAGAGTCTCAAGATTTTTCTACAGAAAATCAGGAAATGTAATGACTTTCTGTATATTCTTGTAGAATTTGCACCATGCCAAAACTCTCTCACTCAAAACACAAATGAGAACAGGAACTGGATTTCTTCTTGCAATGGTATTGAAGAAAAAGCCTGACAAAGATCCCCAACAGCTAACCATTCAGCGTTGCATGGTATCTGATAAAATATGGTCACTAGATTTGGTACTAAGGGACAACATGGGATAACTATATCATTGATCTTTTCCAAATCTTGAACTGTTCTAACCTTCCCATTGGGATTCTGTAAACCCATAATGGATTAGTTGCATGGACTCCTGATTATTTTCCTCAAGGTCCCTTTCTTCAGCATATCCTAAATTATTGGTGTTAATCCTGACTCTATCTCTGGGGTCATGTGATAAGGAAGAACTGTATTTGTCTGCACTGTGATATGGACTAGGTCTACACTTTTGATTAGTCTGGTTTCTTTTCCTGAAAGATCCTATATTTCTGGGTTCACAGTATCTCTCAAATGAGGAGGTAATTCCTCTATTTTTCTCATTACATAAAGACCTACTGCATCTTGTTGAACTAACTTCAATTCCACATCTTCATAGTGAGTTTGAAAATCCAGTTCATCTGGTGTACTACAGATTGGGCAAAATATGTCCTATTGGATTTACAGCACTCAAATAACACACAATAACCGTGTTCTTCTTTTCAAATGAAATCTAATTTTATAGGGGCCTTTTTCTTTTCTGAAAATTGATTGGTAATCTTTTTATTTGTAATGCATACAACTTGGAGCTCCTTTCCTGAGAGGGGTAGGTCTGGAACTTCTGCTCTTCTAACAATAGAACAGGGAGCACCTGTGTCAATAAGGAATGACACTTAGTGGATATTTATCTTACCTCCTACAAATGCTCCAGTCTGGTCTACCGCTAAGACTTTGCCAAGCACACAATCTACTTCCCCCCTCAGGCACCATAATTCTGAACCTTTAGAGCCAAAGCTCTCACTGCCTAGCATGGGGAAACTGCTGAAATGTATTCTGTATCTGTGCCTGAAATGTATTCCTATTTACTTTAGACATCCGATTCATTTTGAGTGCTGACTAATCTCAGGGCTCAATCCATGAATAAACTGTGAAATAATAAGGAATTCCATATCGTTCGGCTCGGATGCATTTGACCAGTATGTTGCTAAAATGCTTTCAACAACTTCTCACAATATTCATGCGCAGACTCCTTCTCTACATTCTGAATCCTGTTGAGCCTCAGAAAATCCAAATCTTTCAGAGGAACTCAGCCTTTCAGAAAAGCAATCACCTCATTGTATTTATCCTTCACAATAGGAGATGGTGTATTAGTGCAAGAATCTCTTGGTGGCCTTGAATGTTTGGTCAATTTACAACAATTTTACATTCAACCCACAAATCATTCAGAACTACAATGTCAAAGAATGTATTCAAATAAGTCCACAACACTTTTGAAATCTTAAAAAACCTTGCAACCTGTGTGTACCACTGAATAGGGTTTTATCTCTGCTTTAGGAAATGTTTCATAAATGCATGAAGTTCTCCCCTACTCAAAGGCACATGAACATACCCTCTAACTGGTATTTCTCTTAATGGATAAGCCAAAGCTTCTCTATCATCTGGGGAAGCTGGAGGTGGAATTCTCCTTAAGTCAGCAGCCTCTACTGGTTTCTTTTTCTTTTCTATTTTCCTTGTCCATTTGCTTTTGAATTTCTCAAACTCATTCCATCTGTAGACTCATTTTACTAAATCTATATTGTGGGATTGCATTCCTGAAGAACGCATCGCCTCAATTGATTCATTATCTAGAAATACCCTGAAACCTTTGTGCAATGGGATGCTTTTTGTGAGATCAACTTCATATTTATTTGCTAATTCAGTCAATTTATCATGTACAGTTGCCCCGTTCCTAGTCATTTCTTTGCACAGATAAATCAGCTATTTTTCTTGGTATTGAGTCACATGTTCTAAATCCAATACTCTCTAATTATTTCTTCCAATTCTATTTGGAATCTTGAGACACTTAGGGGGTCATTCCAACCCTGGCGGTCGGTGTAAAACCTGCGGCTAAACCGCCAACAGGCTGGCGGTAAAAAATATGGAATTCTGACCCTGGCGGAAACTGCTAACAGAGACCGCCACTTCAACACACCGCCCGCCACGGCGGGACAAACAAACAGCGCGGCGGTCACCGCCAACAGACAGGCGAGAGTCAATGTACCGCCCATCCCATCACAACCTACCAATCCGCCACCTTTTCCGGGGCAGTAGCCCCGCCGATAAAAACACGACGGAAACAGCCATTTCAAACGGAAAACGCTCACCTCCATACACCCCACGAGGAATCTGGACAGCATGGAACCCGAACTCCACATCCTCCCAGCGATTGTCTACCTGCTCCTCTACCAGGAGCACGAACGCCGGCGCAGAAGACAACGGTGAGTACTGCACCTACGACACAGGGGAGGGGGAAGGGAAAAAATTACGTGGACACACATACGCGACAAACCCACCCCCACCCTCACCCACTACAACACACACATTGATGCATAGCAACACATCACAGTTACACCCCCAAACCCCCCGGAAGAATGCAAAGACAAAAGGAAATGATTCTAAACATTGGAATATATTGTATCACTGGCTTAAAAATATATCACACATCTAAAACCTTTATATACATAAATTTTAAAGTCCGATCATTTTAGCAGGCATTGTCCGTGGACCACTGGGCCCAAATCACATGGGCAAAGCCCACACAGGATACCTGACTCCAACGGAGAGAACACTGCAGGGGCATCAGGTAGCAAAACTACAGGCACCTCAGGGGGAAGGGAAGGAGGGGCACCTCAGCCAGATGAGTCCACGACGCCAGATCCACGATGGGCCTCCATGGCCACTGTTCCATCCTGGGGAGTGCAAAGCCACAGTCTCTCAAGTCTCTACAGTGGGTGGGTTGCCCACTGTTACATCCTGGGGAGTGCAAAGCCACAGTCTCTCAAGTATCTACAGTGGGTGGCTTGCCCACTGTTCCATCCTGGGGAGTGCAAAGCCACAGTCTCTCAAGTCTCTACAGTGGGTGATTTGCCCACTGTTCGATCCTGGGGAGTGCAAAGCCACAGTCTCACAAGTGGATAACAGTCTCCACTGGTTGTGGAGGGGGACTGGTGCCCAGAGTACTTCGTGCAGCCCTGCCCGACACAGAGGCGGGCCTGCCCCTTCCGCCAATGGGCCAGCGGTGCTTGAGACGGCGGTGCCCTGTTCAGCGGTGCTTGAGACGGCAGTGCCCTGTTCAGCGGTGCTTGAGATGAAGGGCCCTGTTCAGCGGTGCTTGAGATGAAGGGCCCTGTTCAGCGGTGCTTGAGACAGCGGTGCACAGTACAGCAGTGCTTGAGACGGCGATGCACAGTGCAGCGGTGCTTGAGACGGCGGTGCCCAGTTCAGCGGTGCTTGAGACGGCGGTGGCCTGTTCAGCGGTGCTTGAGAAGGCGGTGGCCTGTTCAGCGGTGCTTAAGATGAAGGGCCCTGTTCAGCGGTGCTTGAGATGAAGGGCCCTGTTCAGCGGTGCTTGAGACGGCGGTGCCCAGATCAGCGGTGATTGAGACGGCGGTTCCCTGTTCAGCGGTGCTTGAGATGAAGGGCCCTGTTCAGCGGTGCTTGAGACGGCGGTGCCCTGTTCAGCGGTGCTTGAGACGGCAGTGCCCTGTTCAGCGGTGCTTGAGATGAAGGGCCCTGTTCAGCGGTGCTTGAGATGAAGGGCCCTGTTCAGCGGTGCTTGAGACAGCGGTGCACAGTACAGCAGTGCTTGAGACGGCGATGCACAGTGCAGCGGTGCTTGAGACGGCGGTGCCCAGTTCAGCGGTGCTTGAGACGGCGGTGGCCTGTTCAGCGGTGCTTGAGAAGGCGGTGGCCTGTTCAGCGGTGCTTAAGATGAAGGGCCCTGTTCAGCGGTGCTTGAGATGAAGGGCCCTGTTCAGCGGTGCTTGAGACGGCGGTGCCCAGATCAGCGGTGATTGAGACGGCGGTGCCCTGTTCAGCGGTGCTTGAGATGAAGGGCCCTGTTCAGCGGTGCTTGAGACGGCGGTGCCCTGTTCAGCGGTGCTTGAGACGGCGGTGCCCTGTTCAGCGGTGCATCGGATGAGTGTCCAGCTCAGCAGATCCGGCCATTGCATGGAGGTCATTCGCCACCTGACCTGTGGCTGGCGGTGCCTTCCTGCCCATCTGTCGAGTGGCTGGCGGGGCCCTCCTGGGCTGCAGTACCGGGCCTGTGGGTGTCCTCCTGCCCACCTGGGTTGGGGCAGGCGGGGCCCTCCAGTTCAGCTGGGCTGCTGGCGGACTTGTCGGGCGTGCTGCCCTTCCCGACTTTCCCTGTTCGCCTGTGGCCCTTCCCCACCTTTGGCGGTGTGCCAGGTGGCATCACACTTCCTGCCGGAGCCATGGTCGGGATTTTGGTCCCTGGTGTCTTTGGCATCTCGCGCCGGCCACTGACAATCTTCGGATGTTTTACCGGGGGTGGGCTGGCCGTGCCTTGGCTCCATCCTGAACTGGCTGCCCTTGAGGGTGGGGGACTCCACAGTCCATGGCACACTGTCATTCCAGGTCCCGCTTTTGTGGTGGCTGAGGTGCTGACTGGAGTCCTATGAGATGGACAGGGTGGGGGAGTTGTAGGAAAGAGGTCAAGTTTGGAAAGGAAAACCAATTTAGGAACAGAGGGACGGGTAGGTGTAGTGGGTATGGGAGTGGAGGAAGAGGTTGTGGTTGTAGGAGTCTTCAGTCTGGTGTCTTTGGGTGCAGGTGCTTGGGCTGGAGGCTGTCGTGAGGGGGATGGCTGTTGGGTGGGTGGCTGCCTGCGTTTGTGTACCTTGGAAGAGGGGGTCACAGACACAGTGGGAGAGGACACAGGGGACGTGTAAATGGTCGTGGGGGTGGTGACTGCACGTGTGCGGGGGGTTCTGGTGGGTGTGCTGGTGATGGACGTAGTGGCTGAAGATGTTGTGCATGCAGGTGTGAATGGAGACGTGACAGGGAGGGAGGAGGGAGACGAGGAGGAGGGGGACACAGTGGAGGCAGTGGGTGTTGGTATGTCTGTGTGTGGATGTTGCTTGTGTGAATGCTTGTGTGATGTGTGGTGCTTATGTCTGGATGAGCTTCCCTTGGGTGTTGAGGTGTGTGCAGGCTGGTCTGATGGTGTGTCTGGGATAGGCAGAGGTACAGGTGATATGGTATGGGTGGAGGAAGTTGGAGGGGGGAGGCTAGAGACAGGGACAATTGCTGCCATCAGTGCTGAGGCCAGAGTGTTGAACGATCGCTGATGGGCAGCCTGACCCGAGTGAATGCCCTCCAGGTATGCATTACTCTGGTGCACCTCCCTTTCTACACCCTGGATGGCATTCAAAAGGGTAGACTGCCCAACAATGAGCATCCTCAGGAGGTCAATGAGCTCCTCACTGAGGGCAGCAGGGGTGACAGGGGCAGGGCCTGAGGTGCCTGGGGCGAAGGAGATGCCCACCTTCCTGGGTGAGCGGACACAGGGCAAACGCTGAGGGGCTGCTGGGAGGGCAGTGCTGGTGCGCTGGGTGGCGGCTGTACCTGTTGTTGCGGGGGGCACGGATGTTGCTGCCACCACAAGGGAGCTCCCTTCAGAGGACGAGTCCGTGTCACTAATGTTAGCACGAGTCCCCGCTGTGGAGCTCCCCTCGCCCTCCGTCCCACTGGTGTACTCGGAATCTGTTGCATGGCCCTCCAGGGCCATGTGGGATGCAGCTCCCTCGTGCTCTGATGCCACTTCTCCTCCACCTGATGATGCTAATGCACACATGAACAGGAAGACCACAAAAAGGAGGGGGAATAAAGACATGTTGAGTGCATGCATTGGCGACACAGTTGGCGGAGAGGACAGACACAGAAGCCCCCTGCACTACACCGCGCACTTGGGGTCCACTACTCAATCCGTGTGACATGGCCTACAAGCCTATGGATGACAACTGCACACATAGATGACACTGGGCCATGGATAACCGTACTTGGCACCCTACAGAGGTGGGGGGCGGGGGCACAGGGCCATGCCTTACGGAGGGGCCTAGCCTACAGAAATCGCCCCGGCCTAGGGATACCCACAGCCCTCCTCCCCCACCCAGACACCTCCACTGCACGCATAGTCAGCAGAATGAGGTTGTACTCACCCCCTTGTGTCTGCTGTGATGTCCTCATGCGCCCATCCAAATCGGGGTAGGCCACCGCCAGGATCCGGGACATCAGGGGGGTCAAAGTACGACTGGCACCCCTCCCACGTTGGGAGGCCATCCCCAGCTGAGCCTCCGCCGTCTTCCTGCTCCAGCGTCGGATGTCCTCCCATCTCTTCCGGCAGTGGGTGCCCCGTCTGTGGTGGACCCCCAGGACCCGGACGTCCTTGGCGATGGCACGCCAAATGGCTATCTTCTGGTGGGCGCTGACCTATGTGAAATGTACAGGGGGAGAAAAAGAGTCATCACCTTCTGCACCCTCAATGTGAGTGGCCCCCCATCCCTACCCTTGCCATGTGGCACATCCTGTCATCCGTCGTCTGATGCATGCCTCATTCGCTCCCCTCCCCACCATCTTTCATCCACCCGACTCAACACAGGCATTGCCCACAAAGCATGTTCCCAGTGTACTTACCTGTTGGTCTGGAGGACCGTAGAGTAGTGCATACTGGGGGAGGACCCCATCCACGAGTTTCTCCAATTTCTGAGCAGTGAAGGCAGGGGCCCTTTCCCCAGTCGCATGAGCCATTGTCTCTTCCAGACCGAGGTCACAGCAGCACTTGCAGTGTAGGTCCTCTCCTGTCGAAGATCAGGTATCGAGTGATTAAGCCGATAGAAAAATGGAGGTCACGCCCGCGGCGGTGCGTACCGCGGCGGTGCGTACCGCGACCGCCGGCGCACATCGTCATTGGCTCCTGAGACCCATAGGGTTCAATGTTAACCAATGCTGCTTTACGCCGCGGTCTTCGACCGCCTACCGCCACGGTGTGCCACGCCAGCGCATTGACCTCACATCCCATTGTCACACTTCACAGGTCAGGCAGCCGCCATTTCAAGGGCCCACATGGCTTACTTTTAACTGCGTCACACAAACCTAGGCCTTGCATCAACACTCATACAAACCATTCAATGCATTGGGAATTGTGTTTGGTGCAAACTGTGGTAACGTACCTGTGGGCTGATTGACTCTGTGCTCGCTGTTGTCCTACATAGGCACCGTCCGCTGGGACATGCGAGGAGATGGAGGAATCTTCCCGTGTACAGACCGCTGGTAGACCTGTCGACAATGGAGGAAAGACATGTCATACTGACATACAGGCTTGACCGAGCCACTATTCAGGAACTGTGTGCCCAGCTGGAGCCAGACCTGATGTCACCCATCCGCCAACCCACAGGGATCCCACCTCTAGTGCAGGTGCTGTCAGTACTCCATTTCTTTGAAAGTGGGTCATTTCAAACAACAGTGGCCATATCATCAGGGATGTCCCAGCCTATGTTTTCCAAGGTGTTGTCCAGAGTGTTGTCTGCCCTTCGGAAATACATGCGGAGCTACATTGTTTTCCCTGAGGTGGAGGATTTGCCTACAGTGAAGGGTGATTTCTCTGCCCTTGGACACATTCCCATTATCATAGGTGCCATTGATGGGACCCATGTGGCTGTAGTACCCCCCAGCAGGAGTGAACAAGTGTACAGAAACAGAAAGAGTTATCATTCTATGAATGTACAGATGGTGTGTTTGGCAGACCAGTACATCTCCCATGTTAATGCCAAGTTCCCTGGCTCTGTGCATGACGCATACATCATGCGGAATTACAGCATCCCTTACGTGATGGGTCAACTCCAGAGGCACTGTGTGTGGCTAATAGGTGACTCTGGTTACCCCAACCTGTCCTGGCTACTGACCCCAGTGAGGAATCCCCGGACAAGGGCAGAGGAACGGTACAATGAGGCCCATGGGAGAACTAGGAGGGTGATCGAGCGGACCTTCGGCCTTCTGAAGGCCAGGTTCCGCTGCCTCCATATGACAGGTGGATCCCTATTGTACTCACCAAAGAAGGTGTGCCAGATCATCGTGGCCTGCTGTATGCTTCACAACCTGGCTTTGCGACGCCAGGTGCCTTTTCTGCAGGAGGATGGTCCAGATGGTGGTGTTGTAGCAGCTGTGGAGCCTGTGGAGAGTGAAGAAGAGGAAGCCGAAGAGGACGACATAGACAACAGGAACACAGTAATGCAGCAGTATTTTCAATGACACACAGGTAAAGAGTCCAACCCGTCATATTACATATACTTAACCCCTACTACCTCTCTACTGTCTGACCTTTTCCCCCAGTGTATGGTAACTGAGTTGTGACTTTCCCTTCCAATTTCAGAGATGTGGCCCCCAGTGTGTGACATCTGCTTTGTTTCCCCATGGACTACAGCTGTGTGACAGTGGTATGTTGGGATCACAATGTAAATATGCATTTTGGGACGGTAATGTCTAATACATTAGTACAAAATCACAGCCAGACTCCTGATTGTTTTGTGCAATAACTGTGTTTATTTCAGTGCTCTATATTGGTGGGTGATTGCAAATCGGTGAGGGGTGATGGTGGAGGATTGTCCATGGCAGAGTCCAGACTATTAGTCTCACAGGTGCAATGTCCAAATGCCTGTGGAAAGTGGAGCCTGGGCAGTATAAGAATGGACAGGGTGTCAATGTGGGACAGTGGGATAACAATCAGGGAGGTATCCTTTCCTGGCGGGGGTCTTGGCATCTTACTCTGTCTTCTTCCTGGATCTCAGGGCCCGCTTGCGGGGTGGTTCTCCTTCTACAGGGGGTGGGGTGATGGTGGCCTGTTGGTCCTGTGGCGGGGCCTCTTGTCCACTAGCGCCGGCGGAGGTGGTAGGCAGTTCTTGGTCCATGCTAGTGTCAGGGGCCCTTTGTCCTGCCACAGTGTCCCGCAATATGGTGACTACCTGATTCAGAGCCCCTACAATGGTGGCCAGGGTGGAACTGATGTTTTGTAGTTCCTCCCTGAACCCCAAATACTGTTCCTCCTGCATGCGCTGGGTCTCCTGAAACCTGACCAGGACCGTCACCGTCGTCTCCTGGGAGTGGTGGTAGGCTCCCATGGTGGAGGAGAGGGCCTCGTGGAGAGTTGGTTCCCTGGGCCTGTCCCCCCCTGTCGCACAGCAGCCCTCCCAGTTCCCCTGTTTCCCTGTGCCTCTGTCCCCTGGACCGTGTGCCCACTACCACTGCCCCCAGGTCCCTGTTGTTGTTGGGGTGGTGGGTTAACCTGGGTGCCCTATAGTGGTGGACACACCGCTGATTGACGTGTCCTTGGCACTGAGGTATGGGCCCGCTGGGTGGGTGCTGTGCTGGTGTTCCCAGAGGGGGGAAGGTCTGCTATGGGCTGTGGCTGTCTGAGGGGAACCGACTGTCCTGAGGTCCCCGATGGGCCGGGCTGGTCATCTAGATCCAGGTCGACAGAGGTGCTGTCCTCACTGTGGGCCTCTTCTGGGGGTGGAGTGGACATTTGTGGACCCTCCTGCACGGTGACGTGGCGTTCGGGTCCTGCAGGGGTATAAAAGTATGGTTATTGCATTTGTGTGTGCCATAGCATGTAATGGGTGGGTGCCCTTGTACCCCAGTGCTGGCATTCCCGTGTGGGGGCTTTTGTGACGGTGATTTGGTGGGGGATGGGTATGTGCAGTGGGCATGCTTTGGTAATGGGTGTCCATGCTTTGTGGTCGCATGCAGGGCTTGGTGTTGGGATGGGTGGGCTGTGATGTGGAGACATTTGCAAGGAGCAGGATGTGATGGGGGTGAGGGTGAGGGTGGGGGTATGAGTTGGCATGCTGGTGGGGTGGGGGGGATGAAGTAGTGAAAATGAGACTTACCAGAGTCCATTCCTCCGCCTACTCCTGCGAGGCCCTCAGGATGCAGGATCGCCAAGACTTGCTCCTCCCATGTTGTAAATTCTGGGGGAGGAGGTGGGGGTCCGCCGCCAGTCCGCTGCACCGCGATGTTGTGCCTGGATACCATTGAATGCACCTTCCCCCGTAGGTCGTTCCACCGCTTCCTGATGTCGTCCCGATTTCTTGGGTGCTGTCCCACAGCGTTGACCCTATCGACTATTCTGCTCCATAGCTCCATCTTCCTGGCAATGGTGGTGTGCTGCACCTGTGTCCCGAAGAGCTGTGGCTCTACCCATACAATTTCCTCCACCATGACCCTGAGTTCATCCTCAGAGAACCTGGGGTGTCTTTGCGGTGCCATGGGGTGGTGTGGGTGATGTGTGGGGTGGATTGTGTGGTGATGTGTATTGGTGTGTTGTGTGAAGTGCGTGGAAATATTGCTGGGTGAAAGTTAAATGCACGTCTGGGTGCTCAGTTCTCTTTTTCTCAGTGCGTGGTCCCGATTCTGTAGAAGTGGGTGTTTGTGGGTAATGTGGGTGTGTGTTTTATATTGTGTTGGGTGTGTGGGAGTGGTGTGTGTATGTGTATCAGGTGTGTGTATTTGTAATTGTCCAATGTGGATGTGTTTTGTAAATGTGTGTGTATTTTGAGCGTGGCGGTGTGTACCGCCAATGGAATACCACGGTTGAAAGACCGCCGCGTGGATTCGTGTGTCGTGATAGTGTGGGCGTATTTCTGTTGGCGTGACGGTGGAAGTTTGGTCATCGCCAGTTTCTCGCTGGCCTTTGGTGTGGCGGACTTTTGTGGATGTCTGTATTTTGGCAGTTTGCCTGTTGTGGGTCAGAAGGACCGTGGCGGTTTGCCGCGGCGGTATGTTGGCGGTCTTCTGATAGCGGTAAGCGGCTTTTACCGCCAAGGTTGGAATGACCCCCTTAATATTCTCTTTCTCTCTGCACTCTGAATAGTTCCAGGGCTTTCTCCATTCTCTGTCTTTGACATTTTCTCAGCAATAACCTCAAAAATCCCATCTTCAAGCAAATGTGTTTCATCTTGTATTGTCTGTGTCGTAAAGCAATTTCTCCTTCCTTCCCTTGATTGAGTAGTCTGTGGTGGTGTCCATACAACTATCTTCAATTTCTGTGAAGTCAGAATAAACCCTGTAGTAGGTGCTCCTTCAACAGCTCCTTGAGCTACTGCATTTGCAGTAATATTAGTTGATGCATTTGATGTGCACATCTCTAATGACTGTGCTGTGATAACCCTAGCAAGGGGTGCTGGTACAGTCATAATAGAAGCAGTGACACCTATAGGCATCACTGCCTATATAGTCTCACCTCAGGAGGGGACATTATTGGGTATAGCAGGTTGTGCAACAGGCTGTTTCATACCAAGCTTTGTCAATTATAATGGCCTTTCAGTCTGGAAAGTATTTGGATCAAGAGAGTCTGTAGCCACTGTCACATTATCAGCTGCCACAGCCTCACTACGTGTCACAGGAGCCAGTTAAGGTGGTGGATATGCAGCCAATAATTGCTACAATATCGAATTTGCTGAATCACTATAAGAATTACATTTCTTATCATTATCTTTTTTATTTTTGTCCTTTATTTTTTCTCTTTTTCAGTTGCTCATGTTTCTCAGATTTTCATTAGAAATGACATCATAGAATCTAATTCTCTCCACTATATCATTTCTTCAGCTCTGTTGATGATAATCCCATATTGTGTCTGTGTAATTTGTCATAGCTTTCTTTGTTCATCTTTGGAATTTAGCTCTAACTCTTTTATGAGCCATCTTCTCCCATGTGCTTCAAAATGTTTAGGTTCAGGAGGAGGCTTCATGTCACAAAGTCTTTCTCGTAGTCGGTCTATAACTCTCAAAGTAAATGTGCCCCATTTATGAAAGTTCAATGGACCCTCTTTTTCAATGATCTTGCACCATTGGTTAAGCCATACAAATATTTGTAACCCTTCCTCAGTCATCATATGATAAGCAGGCACATCGTCAAGCGGTATCTCTTTATTCTCTCATAAAGAAATAGTCACATCAACTCTTATTAAACTTCTAGTAGCTTTAAAAAATCATGATTTTGAATTTAAATCAAGAAATGGCAAGCAACTAAATATAAATCTTCAGTGTTTTTATTCTGTTCTGTATACATCAATTTGACAGTAAGCCTGTCTTCCCATCTTAGTGCAACTCTGTATACTAGCCAACTAATCACTGCATGTCTCTCTGCATAGCTCAAACAATCTCAGTGCAGCCTTTCACACCAACCGACCAATACCAGTGCGATTCAATATGATGCAATATGATGCAACAAACATCCTCTTGCATCAGCTCACCCTCCTTTACAATTTCTTTGTATTCACACAAAGCTACAATTCTACTATTCTATGCAACATAAAATAACAGTTTACCCCTTCAACAGAAAACGTAATAAACAATTTAAAAAAACTAGATAATCATTTTTTTACACCCTCTGGCTTTTTCTCATTCACCATTTAAATCTAGACCAACAAGAAATAACCTAATCAATGGAGTGTCACCTTTGTGCAAAATGTTTGACTAACACAGACCAATAATAGTGCAATCACAACAAATTGTTACTGTCACTGTCTCAAAAGTATAGTCAACGAAGCCTCACAACCTGCATCACAAATCATTAGCACACAATGAAAACATTAATTTATCCAGGATATTAAGCCCTCATTACAACCCTGGCGGTAAATGCCGCCGACTGCTGTGCTGGCGGTGGCCAACCTACCGTGACCACGGTGGTATACCGTTACGGGTATTATGACCCACACAGAGAAATCCACCACTATACAGACATCCACACAAGTCCGCCAGACCAAAGGTCTGTGATAAACTGGTGGTACCAAAACCCACACTGCTACGGCAATAGAAATACGCCGACAGCATTATGAACCACGAATCACCGTGGTGGTCATTCAACCGCGGTAAACCATTTGCCGTACAGCCCGCCGCGCTCAAAATACACTAACAAAACTACACCACATTGGACAATTCAAACTACACGCACCTGACACACATACACACACCACACCCACACACCCATTCCAATATAAAACACACACTCACAATACCCACAACCCCTTACAATGAAAAAAAATATCGCCAACTAAGAGAGAGACCAGCCAGGAGCACCCACTAAATCAGAGCCATAGAACACCATCACCCATATACCATCCACGCACCTCACAGCACACACCCCAACACATCACTCCACACACCCTCACACATACCACTCACACTACACCCATGGCATCACAAAGACACCCCAGGGTCTCGGAGGAGGAGCTAAGGGTCATGGTGGAGGAAATCATCCGGGTAGAGCCACAGCTATTTGGATCACAGGTGCAGCAGATGTCCATTGCAAGGAAGATGGCACTATGGCGTAGATTCGTGGACAGGGTCAACGCCGTGGGACAGCACCCAAGAACAAGGGATGACAGCAGGAAGAGGTGGAACGACCTACAGGGAAGGTGCATTCCATGTAAGCAAGACACCAGGTAGCCATACAGAGGACTGGTGGTGGACCCCCACCTCCTCCTCCACAACTAACAACATGGGAGGAGCAAGTCTTGGTGATCATGCATCCTGAGGGCCTCACAGGAGTAGCAGGAGGACTGGACTCTGGTAAGTCAAATCTTTACTACTATATCCCCCATCCTACCTGCATGCCATCACAAACTCCTACCCCTACCCTCACCCCCATCACTCCACCACCTCACATATACCCCACTATCACAACCCACCCATCCCAATACCAAGCCCTGCATGCAACACCAATGCATGGACACTCATCACAGACCTGCATGGACACCCATCACCACAGCATGCCACACTAGTGACAATCACTTAGCCAAACCAATGACATCTCACACGTGCAAACATGCCTTGCTAATAACAACCACAGAGGGAAACATATCCATGCACAAGATTCACACGTAGATGCAATAATACTGCATTAATATCCCCATAGGACCCCCATTCAATGTCACCGGAGAGGAGGTGCCACCAACATCCAGTCCCCCCACATAAGAGGCCCACAGTGATGACAGCAGCTCTGCACACCTGGATCACGATGACCAACCTGGCCCATCAGGGACCTCTGGACAGTTGGTTATCTTGCCACAGTCCCAACCCACCGCAGAGCCTCACCCCTCAGGAAACACAGCACCCACCCAGCGGGCCCACCCCTCTGCCCCCAGGACACACCAATCAGCAGTGTGTTCACCACTACAGGGACCCCAGGCAACCCCACAAACCCAAGACAATCAGAGACCTGGGGTCAGTGGCAGTGGGCACACGGTTCAGGGGACAGAGGCACAGGACAACAGGGAAGCTGAGAGGACTGCTGTGTGACGGGGGAGGAGAGGCCCAGGGAACCCACTCTCCATGAGGCACTTGCAGGGATCCTGTGAGCATACCACCATTCCCAAGAGACCATGGGCCAAATACTGGCCAAGTTGCAGGAGACCCAGCGGCTGCAGGAGGGACAGTACCTGGGGATCAGGGAGGTCCTGACAGACATCCACACCACCCTAGTCACCATTGCAGGGGTGCTGGCAGACATGGCCAACACCATGAGGGAGGCATTGGCACAACAACAGACCCCTACCACACCGAAGAACATCCCTCCACCTCCACCGGTGCTAGAGGACAGGAGGCCCCACCACAGGACCAACAGGCCACCATAACCCTACCCCCTGCAGAAGGAGAACCACCCCCAAATGGTCCCTGCGATCCAGGCAGAAGCAGGAGAACATTGCCAAGACCCCCGCCAGGAAATAAGACTCTCATGAATGTCACCCTTGTGTCCCACTCTGTCACCCTGTCCACCTCATACTGCCATTGCTCCCCTTCCTATGCCCCCTTGGACAATGCACCTGTGATACAAATAGACTGGACTCTACCCTGGACTTTCCTCCATCAGCATCCCAACCCATTGCAATACCCCCTCCACCTATTAGCACATAAATAAACACCCCTGGAACAAATACAAGTATGGAGTCTGTCAAATGATTGAAATATGTATTAGTTTAACAAGCTGTTATCATTGCAATTCAAATGTACGGTTACATATACATAGGTAAGACCTGTAGTGGGCAGCAGTAAACACACCAGGAGCCAGAGTGGGGCACAGAGATCTGAAACTAGAGATGCCAAAGGGTACAGTAAGTGGCCATAGACATAGGGAAAGCAGGCTGCCATGTTCAATGTCTCACACAAAACTGCAATGTAAAGTGAAGAAACAGGGTCTTACCTGTGTGTCACTGGAAGTACTGTTGAACGATTGAACGTCACTGTCCACAGGCTCCACTGCTGCCACAAGACCATCTCCAGGCTCATCCTCCTGCAGAAAAGGCACCTGGTGTCTCAAGGCCAGGTTGTGCAACATACAATGATGTTCTGCCACACCTTCTTGGGTGTGTAGTACAGGGATCCACCCATCAGATGGAGGTACCAGAATCTGCTTTCAGGAGGCCAAAGGTTCTCTCAATTATCCTCCTTGTAACGTTCCTCTGCCCTTGTCCTGGCATTCCTCACTTTGGTCAGTAGTCATGAGAGGTTGGGGTAACCAGAGTCACCTGCAAATATGGAGGGATACCTGTTAGACACACACTCACCCTTGGGGACAACCCCACACCCATGTACCAACAACAATTGGGTGGGGACTATGGGTTAACCTATTAGCCACACCCAGTGCCTCTGGAGTTGTGACATCACATATGGAATGCAGCTATTCCTCAAGATAAAGGCATCATGCACAGAGCCAGGATACTTGGCATTCACATGGGAGATGTACTGGCCAGGAAAACACACCATCTGCACATTCAGAGAGTGATAGCTTTTATTATTCCTGAACACTTGTTCATTCCTCCGGGGGAATGTTGGGGATATGTCCCAGGGCATAAAAGTCAGCCTTTACTGTGGCCAAATCCATGCGCATGTGTTTCAGCAGGGCAGACAACACTCTGGTCAACACGTTGGAGAACATAGGCTGAGACAGCCCTGATGCCATGGCCACTGTTGCTTGGAGGGAACCACTTGCCAGGGAATGGAGCATTGACAGGGCCTGCACTAGAGGGGATACCTGTGGGCTGGTGGATAGCTGAAATCAGGTCTGGCTCCAATTGGACACACAGTTCTTGGATTGTGGCCCTATCAAGTCTGTAGGTAAGGATAATGTGTCTGTCCTCCATTGTCGCCAGGTCCACCAGGGGTCTGTACACGGGGTGATGTCGCCATCTCTTATTTATCCTCAGCGGTTGAACTGTAGGGTGGAAATCGGTGAGCAGAGGGTCATATTCACACATATGTGAAATTAAAAATGCATTTTTTCCTTTACAGAAACAGTATGTGAATATGAAAGTCAGTTGATATGCCAATGTCCACAGTGACGCAGTTAGGTGCCATGTGCTGTGCCCCCCTGAAATGGCGGCTGCCTAACCTGTGAGGAGAGACAAGTGGAAATTAGGTAATTCCGCTTGCTTTCTGCACCGTTACGGTCGGCAGTTGATGACCGCCATGCAACTTCCCATTGGTTATTATTGGGCCCTATGGGTTCCGGGAGCCAACGGCGATGTACGCTGGCGGTGATGGTCCGCACCGCCGCAGACGTGACTGCCATTTTCTATCTGTTCACTCACTTGCTACCTGACCTTCAACACAAGAGGACCTACACTTCAAGTGCTGCTGTGACCTGTGTCTGGAAGCGACAATGGCTCGAGTGTCTGGGGAAAGGGACCCCGCCTTCACCTCAGAGGAGTTGGAGAGACTGGTGGGTGGGGTCCTACCCCAGTGCACTTTACTCTATGGTCCTCTAGACAAACAGGTGAGTACACTGTGAGCATGATGCGTGGGCCATGAATGTTTGGATTGCTGTGTGTGTAAGCCTCATGTACTGGCGGGCTGAGGGATCCTGGACAGAGTGCTGCATGCCTGGTGGTCAATGTCTGTGCATAAGGTGAAGGGAGGGATATTGTTGGCCATGAGTGTAACAGTCCGGACGGTATGACTAATCCCTTTTTTCTATGCATATTTTCCTGCAGGTCAGCAGCCATCAGAAAAAGGGTATTGGGTGTGCCATCACTAAGGAAGTGCGGACCCTGGGGGTCTTTGACAGGAGGAGCACCCACTGCCGCAAATGGAGGGAGGACCTGCGCTGCTGGGCGAGGAAGACTGCGGAGGCCATGCTGGGGATGGCCTCCCAAGGAAGGGGTGCCCGTCGAACCCTGACATCCCTGATGTTCCACATCCTGGTGGTGGCCTATCCGGAGTTGGATGGGTGCTTGAAGTCATCATAGCAGCCACAAGGGGGTGAGTACAGATTCTGAATCATGACTTTGCGTTCGTTAAGGTATTACCTGGGTGGGGGATGTGGGCTGTGGGTGCCCATAGGCCAGGGCGAACTGGCAGGGTAGGTCCCTTGTTGGGCAGGCTCTGAAGCAGTCCAACCCCAATGGTGTTAGTGGGCATCTACTACTGGCAGGGTCCTGTTGGTTTCAGGTGTGCACCTAATGGCGTTGGGCAATGTACCCCATGGGCTGGTGACTAGCTTTGTAACTGGTACTGCATGACCTAATGCATAGGGCTGATCCCTGTGTGTTGTGTACGGCAACGGTAGTGTTGTTGCTAGCATTGACCAAGTGTATCCTCAGTCTCTCCCCTGCCTTCTTGTTTTGTCACCCCGTCCTTGTGTGCATTAGCATCATCTGGCGGAGGTGCAGAGACACCAGTGACGGAGGGAGCTGCATCCCACATGGGCCTGGAGGCCGAATCCACTGACGGTGAGGGCACCAGTTGGACAGAGGGTGGGGGGAGCACCACGATGGAGACAGGTGAGGACACAACAGACAGCGACTCCTCCTCCGATGGAAGCTCCCTGGCGGTGGCAGACACCTCTGTGCCCACCCCAACAACAGGTACAGCCATCATCCCCTGTACCATCACCGCCCTCCCAGCAGCCCCTCAGCATGTTTCCCGTGCCCGCTCACCCAGGAGGGTGGGCATCTCCTTCACACCAGGCACCTTAGGCCTTGCCCCAGTCAGCCCTGCTGCACTCAGTGAGGAGGCTATTGACCTCCTGACATCCCTCACTGCTGGGCAGTCAACCATACTGAATTCCATTCAGGGTGTTGAAAGGCATTTGCAACAAACAAATGCATACCTGGAGGGCATTCACTCTGGCGTGACAGCCCAACAGAGAGCATTTCAGGCTCTGGCCTCCGCACTGATGGCAGCCATTGTCCCTGTCTCCAGCCTCCCCCCTCCAACTTCCTCTACCAAGACCCAGTCCCAATCCCTTCAACCCCAACCTATCCCAAGCACACCTTCAGACCAGCAATCACCCAAAAACAACACACAGAAGTGGCTCAGGCAAACACAAGCACCACACTTCATCTCACAGGCACTCACACAAGCACCTTCCCAATGCAGACACACTAACATCCACTGCCTCCACTGTGTCCCCTCCTCCTCCTCGTCCACCCCCTCCCAGTAGCGTCTCCACTCACAGTTGCATGCACTACATCCTCATCCACTACCTCCATCACCAGCACGCCTATCACTACATGCCCCTCACTGGCAGTCACCACCCCCACATCCATGCACACGTCCCCTGTGTCCTCACCCACTGTGTCTGTGACCCCTCCTCCCAATGTACATAAAGGCAAGCACACACCCACCCAACAGCCATCCACCTCACAACAGCATCCAGCTCATGCACCTGCACCCAAATACAGCAGACTGACACCTCCTACAAGCACTCCCTCTTCCTCCACTCCCAAACCTTCACCCTCTTCCCGCCCCAGTGTCCCTAAGACGCTTTTCCTAGCCAACATTGGCCTCTTCCTGTCTCTTACCCCTCCCCTTCCTGCACCTCAGGCCAGGGTGACCAGAGCCCAGCCCAGCACCTCAGCCACCAAGTCCACGAATGCTGTGGTTTCTGCAGCTGTGAGAGGCTCCAAGGAGGCAACTGTCAGCCCAGCCAGTATGCCACCAACACCTGCCAAGGCCAAGAAGGTTCCGCCCCCTGGCAAGGGCAAGAAGGGTACATCATCCAGCACGGAGAAGGAGGCACAACCAGCCAGCAAGGCCAAGTCACAGACTCCAGCTGCCAGAAGCAAGGAGGCATCACCATCTGCCAAGGGCAGGAAGGGGCACAGAACACCAGCCAGGGCACTTCAGCCGTCTGAGGCTGCAGGTGAAGGCCTGGAGGCTACCACCACAACCGCCAGCACCGCCATTTGCACAGCGTCCAGCACCACCTCCTGCACCGCCACAAGCAGCACCACTGCTAGCCCCAGTGGGCAGCTGTCTGGGGCTGAAGGGGAAGGCCTGGAGGCTACCACCACTGCCAGCACCGCCACCTGCAGCACAACTGCAATTCAATGAGCAGCTGTCACCGCTGGAGAGCAGTGTGTAGTGATGACTACATGGGCTGCAGTGCGTCGTGGCCCCTGCAAAAGCTGTCATTGTGTCCCCCAAGTTAGAGACTGTGACCTTGCACTCCAAAACATCTGCATCACAGGGCATGTTGACCCCTCCAGAACCAGTGGAAGAAGGCATCCACTCACCCCCTCCTTGCCAGGATGAAGCACACTGGGCACAATCCCCCCTCCAGAACCAGTGGAAGAAGGCATACACTTAAGAGACTGTGGCCTTGCACTCCCCAGGACCAAGCAGTGGGCAAACCACCCACTTTAAAGACTATGGCCTTGCACTCCCCAGGACCAAGCAGTGGACATGGAGCCCCCTCCAGGAGCAGTGGCGCTGTACCATCTTCTGGCTGAGGTGCCCCCTCTTCCTGTCTCCCTGAGGTGCCTGTTTGTTTTCGACCTAATGCCCCTGCGGTGTTCTCTCCATATTGAGGCAGGAGTCAAGTGTGGGCATGGGCTATGTGTTTTGGCCCAGTGGGCCACGGACATTTTTGAGTGGGCACTGTCCCGCCTTTTCTATATATTCTATATATTGTATAGATTGTAAATACTGTTTTTGATTTCTGTACGTATTTCTAAGTATTTCTAATATTTCACTCATTTGACTCCATTCCTTTTGTCCTTGCGTTATTCCTGAGGGTTACGGGGTGTATATGTAATGTTAGTGCATGTGTTTGTGTGTATGGTGTTGGGGGTGAGGGTGGGGGTGTTGTGTGTTGTGTGTGTGTGTCACTCTCTTTTTCCTCCCCCTACCCTTGTGTGCTAGGTGCAGTCGCTGTTTTCGTCATCGTCGGCGTTGGTGCTACTGTTGTATGAGCAGATACACCAGCATAGAGAATACCTGCAGCTCGGGCTCCATGGCGTCCTGGTTCTTCCTTGAGTGTTGAGAGGTAAGTCGTTTCCCTTCAGAGCACTGTTTCGGACGTGCTTTTGATGGCGTTGGTACCACCCTGGAAAAAGTGGCGGATAGGCCTCTTGTAATACAGTGGGCGGAACCTTGACTTCCGCGTGGCTGTTGGCGGTTACTGCTGTGGGGTTTGTTTCTACCGCCGTGGCGGTAGGAGTATTAAAGTGGCTGTATGTGTTGGCGGTTTCCACTGTGGTCATGATTCAATTTTTTTACCGCCGGCCTGTTGGTGGTGTTACCGCCGCTTTAACACCGACCGCCAGGGTTGTAATGAGGGCTTTAGACTCCTTCTTAGTCTGAAAAACCTCTTTATCTTCTTCAACAAAAGGGCATAAGTATCAGCAAATCATAGGCTTCAATATTTAATTCAACACTCATACACCAATACTTGAATAAAACCACAATAATCAATAATCAATTTTGATGCATAACCCTAGTGATAGTAACACCTCCAATTCAGCAACCACCTTAGGAACCCGTACTCTGTCAATCTTCAAGCTCAGGCCTTGGCCAATGACACATAGGCCTCTATCTTTCTCAGGGCAATTTTTAAATACAATAGCTCTTCTTTCTCATTATGTAGCTGACAAATTTAGAGGAGTGGGGACCTTTAAATATATACTTGGTTTATGGCTTTATCGTATCAACTCATTGAATCAACAGTCCCCACTGTTACTGGGTTAGGGCAACAAACCTTGAATATAAATGAGAATTAACCAGGAGCTGTAAATCAAATCAACTAGTCATCACAGTTTCAATTTCAATCTTTTGAGAGTCAGTGATGAGAGTCAGAGTGAGTTTTAAAGCTTTATTTGAAGTCTTTTAGTACATAAATCTTTATTGATCAGTGTCAGAAATAATCAGTGGCTAATCAATGTTATCAATTAACATCAGAGCAAATAACTAAAGTTTGTTCCAAAAAAGAAAAATCACTCTTCTAGGCTTAGGGAATAAAAGAAAAGCATCAGTTAGAACCCATAAAGGGCTCTAACTCAAGAGATAAAACCATGAAGCTTTTAGCATTAAATCTCAAATCATAAAGCAGAACTTCTTATAAAAAGAGATTCAAGAAACTCAGTAGAGTCTTAGCGAAGCATAGATTGAGGCAGGGAAAATAAAAGGGGACTATCAGAATGAATCTGAGAAGCAACAGAGAATCTGTAAATGGTCTGCGCACTCATATAAGGTTTCATATGAGACTTTAGAAACAAGTTGTTGCCATCTTCAGTCAGCTAATCCAATCAGCTTACAATATCTCCATGGTCTAAGTGGTCAAAAGACAATAGCTTACAGATATCCACAATCAATTGAGACATTTTGTGAAACATTTTGTAGAAACACAAGAAAGTTGCCACGTCTGCCTACTATAAGAAAAGTACATTTCATGGTTAGGCCTTTACATCACTCTATTAGATCATAGGTTTTTCACCCATTCTGTCCAACTAGCCTATCATTGATGCAGAAACATTCTGAGGTAAATAAACTAAACATTTTAATAAATTATTTTATTCTTTGCAAACAAAGATCAAAATCTGGCATTTTTTGTTAAATCATTCCCTTCTCAGCACATTTGTGCCATTGAAAGTTTAACATTGAGCATTCCTGACCTAGGTTATCATTTATAAAAAAGAAAATGTATTCTGCAGCACGCAAATGTGAAAGCCTAGTGCTCTCACTTGCTTGAAATTTGACTTTTCATCTAAGGCCTACATGTTATTTCTACATGTTTATTGCATTAAGTTTCATTATTTAAAACACATTTGCAACCTCTCCCTTTGATGGCTTCCAAACATCACAAAAATGCATTCACAGATGACTTCAGAGCGCACTGTCTTTTTAAGTTGTCTTTTCTCTTTCTTTTTACACTTTCTCTCTCTTTTAATCTATTCTATTCTTTGGTAATGAGATAATTTAATTCAAAATATTTCTTTATTTGTTTAATTCTTTCTCTGTTCTTTTTATTTTTTTAACATACATTTGATAGTTTTGTATACTCCTAATGAAGTCAGGAAAAAGACAATACTGATTAATCTAGGTACTAATGTGGCTTTGATGATTCCTCCTCCTACTATTGCATTTCAATTGCCTTTTGAAGAAACCCCCTTTGTGAAACTTTGTACAATGTTAGCAGTTTCTAATGGTTCCAAATCAAGTTTTATGTCTGAAATGTTCTTTGCATATTCTGTAATGTTCTTACTCTCATCAGGAATGTATGTGCAACAATGTTCAATTTTCAATATCTTGCAGACCCTCCCTTTTTCTCCTAGTAAAATATTCAAAGCATATCTGTTTTCTAAAAACATTGATTTAATTGCTCCTAACTCTGTGTTAATAATTAATAAAGCTCCAGATGTACTAGTGGTCAACTTGTCCACTACTGTTTAATGTTTTCTAATCCCTTAATCTTCTAATATGACCTCTACTACTAGAATAATGACTCTAAATATATCTCCCAATAATTGTGTTCCTTCACTAATGCTACATGTATGTCTGTGTGCAGGTGTCATTGTCAAAGCATCTCAAATCTGTACATGATACATCTTTCAAAATAGTAAACCTAAATAGCAAAAACCCTCCCAAAGGCAGTTAATTTGAAGTATCCATCCTGTCCACAAATAAAATAAACTCCAGGTATAGTTAAATCATCTCCCTGTAACATTTGCTTGAACCTCCTGATAATTCAAATGTGTACTCACAATTCCTATTTCCTGCAGGTCTCTTTCTAAGTTGACTTCTTCTTCTAAAAACACATACTTTTCCTGTACATCTCCTCTCTAACTTTAATTTTGGGTGACATATTTCTCTTCTGTATTCGTCTTCTTCCTTGTTCAAACATTCTTCCAAACATGTTTAAATTGATTAGTGCTACTTTAAAAGTATGTTCTCCTTTCCTCTAACATTATGATAAATGTTTTCTTTACTGGACTCATTAAGCAATATGCATTATTTTCATATGCCTTTATAGTGCCTATAGGATGAAAAGGTCTACAATAATGCCAAGCAGTCTCCATTTCTTTTGCCTGTGGGTATAAATTCTTGCTCTTTAGTAAAGGGACTTTGGAAAGAATCATGTCAAAATTAGAATATTAATATTCAAAGAGACATTGCCTACAAACTAAACTAAGTAAAATACTGCATGTTGTAGCGTATAGTAGATGAATGTGATAGTATGCCTCCTCCTTGTCATTTAAGTGCTCACGCACATTCACCAAGTGAGGGTTAGACATATAGGTGACTTATAAGTTACTTAGGTGCAGTGTAAAATGGCTGTGAAATAACAGGGACGTTATTTCACTCAGGCTGCAGTGGCAGTCCTGTGTAAGAATTGTCTGAGCTCCCTATGGGTGGCAAAAGAAGTGCTGCAGCGCATAGGGATCTCCTGGAACCCCAATACCCTCGGTACCAAGGGAATTATAAGGGTGTTCCAGTGTGCCAATGAGAATTGGAAAAATTAGTCACTAGTCTGCAGTGACAATTTTAAAAGCAGAGAGAGCATAAACACTGAGGTTCTGGTTAGCAGAGCCTCAGTGATACAGTTAGGCACCACACAGCGAATACATACAGGGCATACTTTATGAGCACTGGGGTCCTGACTAGCAGGATCCCAGTGACACATAGGCACTATGAATTTCTTGGAGAAGCAAGGGCTTTTTAGGACAGGTGAAGAGCACATGGCCTGTTTGAGCTCATCAAAAGCTTTATGGCAGCTAGCTTCCACAATACCTTTTTAGGCATCTTTTTGCTAGTGAGATCATTAAGAGGGGCTGCTATGGAGCCATAATTCTTGATGAATCTCCTATAGTACCCTGTGAGGCCTAAAAAGGCTCTCACCTGGGTTTGAGTTGTAGGGGGAGCCCATTCCATGATGGTCTTGATCTTCCCCTGTAGTGGTGCAATCTGTTCCCCGCCTACTAGGTGGGTCAGATAAACCACTTTCCCCTGCCCTATCTGGCACTTTGAGGCCTTGATAGTGAGTCCTGCCTTTTGCAGGGCCTCCAAAACTTTCCACAGGTGGACCAGGTGATCCTCCCAGGTGGAGCTAAAGACAGGTATATCATCAAGATATGCTGCACTAAAAGCTTCCAACACTTGCAGGTCTGTGTTCACCAACCTTTGAAAAGTGGCCGGTGCATTGTTCAGACCAAAGGGCATTACAGTAAATTGATAGTGCCCTCCAATGGTTGAAAATGCAGTCTTTGGTTTTGCATCTTCTGATAACCTAATCTGCCAATACCCTGCAGTTAGATCAAAAGTGCTTAGATACTTGGCAGTAGCCAGTGTATCTATGAGCTCATCTGCCTTGGGTATAGGGTGAGCATCTGTCTTGGTTACTTGGTTGAGCCCTCTATAGTCAACACAAAACCTCATCTCTCTTTTCCCATCTTTAGTGTGAGGTTTTAGGACAAGCACAACTGGGCTAGCCCAGGGGCTTTCTGAAGGTTCAATCTCTCCTAAGTCTAACATCTTCTGAACCTCTTGTTTAATGCAGTCCCTGACATGGCCAGGCTGCCTATAAAATTTACTTTTTACAGGTGAACTGTCTCCAGTATCAATTGTATGCTCACACCAAGTAGTGGTACCTTGTATCAGTGAGAAGAGTTCAGAAAATTGACTTAAAAGATGTATACAGTTATTTTTCTGTTCTGCACTAAGCCAATCTGTAAGTACTTCACCCTCCACTAAGCCATCAGCTTCAGTGGTGGAGAAGAGATCAGGGAGAGTGTCACTCTCTCCTTCCTGTCCCTCAACAGTTGCCATGAGCAGGGTGAGATCAGCCCTGGCATAGTAGAGTTTCATTCGATTGACATATAGCACCCTAAGGAGACTCCTGGCAGTGCCAAGGTCTACCAAATAGGTAACCTCACCCTTTTTCTCAACAATTAGATGGGGTCCACTCCATTTGTCCTGGAGTGCTCTTGGGCCCACAGGCTACAATACCCACACCTTCTGTCCTGGATGGTACTGAGTCAGGACAGCCTTCTGGTCATGCCATTGCTTTTGCAGCTCCTGGCTGGCCTGAAGGATTTTACTTGCCTTTTTCATATACTCCGCCATTCTTGATCTTAGGCCAAGTACATAGTCCACAATGTCCTGTTTAGGAGCTTTTAAAGGTTGTTCCCAACCCTCCTTAACAAGAGCAAGGGGACCTCTCACAGGGTGCCCAAATAGGAGTTTAAAGGGGCTAAAGCCCACTCCTTTTTGGGGTACCTCCCTGTAAGCAAAAAGGAGGCAAGGTAACAGGACATCCCATCTCCTTTTTAGTTTTTCAGGGAGTCCCATTATCATACCTGTGAGAGTTTTATTAAACCTCTCAACCAGACCATTTGTTTGTGGATGGTACAGAGTAGTAAACTTGTAAGTCACACCACACTCCTTCCTTGAAGTATGCAGACATGAAGTTACTACCTCTGTCTGACACCACTTCCTAAGGAAAACCCACTCTGGAAAAGATTCCCAGGAGAGCCTTTGCCACTGCAGGAGCTGTAGTGGTCCTTAAGGGGATGACGTCAGGGTACCTAGTGGCATGGTCAGTACCACCAGGATAAACCTATTGCCTGAAGCTCTTGGAGGGTCAAGGGGGGCAACTATGTCAACCCCTAACCTTTCAAAGGGCACCACCCTGGAAGGGGAATTAAGGAGGCCTTTGGAGTGCCACCAGTCTACCCACTGGCTTGGCAGGTCACACAAGAGTGACAAAACTCTTTAGTGTCCTCTGACATATGAGGCCAGTGAAACAGGGGAACAAGTCTGTCCCAAGTTTTACTTTGGCCCAAATGCCCAGCCAAAGGAATGTCATGTGCCAAGGTAAGAAGAAACTCTCTGTATTGCAAGGGAATGACCAGTCTCCTGGCAGCTCCTGGTTTAGGGTCCATTGACTCAGTATACAAGAGGTTGTCTTCCCAATACACCTTATGGCTATCACTGACATCCCCATTCTGCTGCTTGACCGCTTGCTGTCTTAAACCCTCTAGTGTGGGACAGGTCTGCTGTGCCACACTCAGCTCTTCCCTAGCAGGCCCCCTGCACCCAAAAGCTCAGCATTGTCTGCTGCCAGCTCCTCTGGTGTAGGTTCTGCACAGGGAGAGGATTCCTCTTCCTCAAAAGGGGAATCTTCTGGAGAGGGAGGGATAGTGGGCAGGGATTTACCCTTTCTACCCCTAGCTTTTGGGAGCACTTGGTCCATTGGCCCAGGATCCAAGTTTCCCTGTCATTTTTGCTTTTTGGCCTGAGTCCTGTTTAAAGCAAAAATATGCCTGGGAATGCCCCAGCATTGCTGCATGAGTCTCCAACTCCACTTCAGCCCAAGCTGATGTCTCCAAATCATTGCCTAGTAAGCAATCTACAGGTAATTCAGTGGCTACCACAACTTTCTTTGGACCAGTAAATTAACCCCCCCAGTTGAGATTCACAACAGCCATGGGGTGGCTAAATGTGTTATTGTGAGCATCAGTCACTTGGTACTGCTGACCAAGTAGGTGTTGATCAGGGAGGACCAGTTTCTCTATAACCATAGTTACACTGGCTCCTGTGTCCCTGTAGGGCTCAACCTCAACACCGTTGATTAGGGGTATTTGCTTGTACTTACCCATATTAAGGCGACAAGCAACCAAGGTGGCGAAGTCAATGCCACCATCAGAGACTAAAACAGCCTTTGTGGTCTCCCTAACACGACCACCCCAACTACACTGCCAGTAGTGAGCCTAGCTACACCCTTGCTTGGATTGGCTATTTGTAGTAGACTTCCCACCACCACTGCTATTACTAGGGGCACTAGAGGTTGCAGTTGGGGTTGTGGTGGTGGGAGGTTTGGTGTTTTTCTTTGGAGAAGATTAATCACTTGCCTAATGGCCTTTTACTTTCCATAAATAACACCAATGCTTTTTCTGATTGTTAGAAGAGGATTTGGACCCACCACCCCCAGAGGATTTTTGTGGGCATGATAAAGACTCAGAATGTTTTTTATCTTTGTCCACACCCTTGTCAGAAGACTTACCATCCTTCTTCTTGCCATCCTTGTCACTCTCTGTATGAACTTTTCTGTTCACTCTTGTTCTGACCCATTTGTCTGCCTTCTTTCCCAATTCTTGGGGAGAGGTCAGATCTCAGTCTACCAAGTACCGGTGCAACAAATCAGACACACAATTTTTAAGAATATGCTCTCAAAGGATCAGATTATACAGGCTTTCATAGCCAGTCATCTTACTGTCATGTAAGGAATCCTCCAAGGCCTTCATTGAACAGTCTACAAAGTCTGTCCAGTCTTGAAAGGACTCTTTTCTGGTGTCTCTGAACTTAATCCTGTATTGTTCAGTGGTTAAGCCAAATCCATCCAAGAGTGCATCCTTCAAAACTTTGTAGTTATTAGCATCACTTTCTCTGACAATAAGGAGCCTATCCCTACCCTTACCAGTGAACGATAGCCACAAGATAGCAGCCCACTGCCTTTGAGGGACTAACTGTACCATACAGGCCCTCTCAAGTGCAGCAAACCACTTTTTAATGTCATTCCCCTCCTTGTAAGGGGGGACTATCTTATGCAGGTTTCTAGAATCTTGCTCTGTAACAGGATTGCTATCAAAAACACTGCTGCTGCCACCATGGGGAACTAACCCAATCTCTGCCTTTCCCTCTCTACATCCAGAGATTCCCTGTCTAATGCCATCTGCTGCTGTTTAAGCTTCAGCCTCTTCTAACCACAACTTTCTGAGTTCCCTTTCCATTAAGTTATCCTCAGGGTGGGAGGCTTGGGAATGGTGAGATACAGAGGAAATATGGGAATTGGCAGAGAGAGACCTGTCTCTTACTGGCTGGACCCTAGTAACCCGGCCTTTAGGAGTGAAAGGTGCCCTACTAATGTGTGACCCCCTCCAACTACCAGTGTCACTAGGTGGCCTGCTAGGTGGCAGGTCTTTGAAAGAACCCTCCCCAATCTTTTCAGGGAACTCCTCTGAATCTGAATGGGTACCCTCCCCTCCTACCTCTTGTTCCTGGGATGGGCCAGACTGGTTCTGGTCATTCTCTAGGAGAAGGTTGAAGAGAAAGTCTTTGTTAGGATTCTTACCAATGCTTAAACCTCTTTCTATGCAGAGACCCCTCAAACTTTTAAAGTTTAAACTCTCATAGGTTGCCTGAACAATTTTGGGAGTGAGCTTTACTGCAGACATGATAGAAAAGGTTTAGGACAGAGAGAGAGAGAAAAAAAGTTTTAGAACTTTTGAAAGTACAGAGAAAAATATTTTTCAAACTTTTTGAAAACTTTTAAAAGTTTTCAGAACTTTTCAGAAACCTTGTAGAAAGTTTTAGAGCAGAACAGTTAAACTGTTTGGTTCAATGTGTATATATTGAAGTATTTGGAATATGTTTTTCTCATAAAAAGCACCAATGGCAAAGTGGTAAAGTAGTTGCAAGTACTTATCCCACCGCTGCCCCACCAATGTAGGAGTCTGGGGTGGCTTATAGTGGGTGCCTTGTGGTAGTTACACCCAGTGCCAGGTCCAGTGATCCCTTATTAGTAGATTAGAGGTGTTCGATCAGCTTAGGCTGATAGAGGTAGCTATAGCAGAGCAGCTTAGGCTGAACTAGGAGACATGCAAAGCTCCTACACAACCAACACAAACCATATACTCCAAAAGTGGAAAACGAACCACGAATAGACCCCAGGCCTAGTGTCAAATCAAAATCAAATCATAAACATTTATAAAGCGCGCTACTCACCCGTGCGGGTCTCAAGGCACTAGAGGGAAGGGGTTACTGATGCTCGAAAAGCCAGGTCTTGAGTAGTCTCCGGAATGCGGAGTGGTCCTGGGTGGTCCTGAGGATGGTGGGGAGGGAGTTCCAAGTCTTGGCCGCCAGGTAGGAGAAGGACCTCCCACCCGCCGTGGAGCAGCGGATGCGAGGGACGGCGGCAAGAGCGAAGCTGGTGGAGCGAAGAAGACGGGTCGGAGTGTAGAAGCTGAGGCGGCGGTTGAGGTATTCGGGTCCCTTGTTGTGGAGGGCTTTGTGTGCGTGGGTGAGGAGTCGGAAGGTGATCCTTTTGCTGACGGGAAGCCAGTGCAGGTGTCTCAAGTGGGCGGAGATGTGGCTGTTGCGGGGTCTGTTGAGGATGAGGCGGGCGGAGACGTTTTGAATTCATTGCAGACGTTTCTGGAGTTTAGCGGTGGTTCCGGCGTATAGGGTGTTGCCGCAGTCCAGGCGGCTCGTGACGAGGGCGTGGGTCACGGTCTTTCTGGTGTCGGCGGGGATCCAACGGAAGATCTTTCAGAGCATGCAGAGGGTGAGGAAGCAGGAGGATGATACAGCGTTGACTTGTTTGGTCATGGTGAGAAGTGGGTCCAGGATGAAACCGAGGTTGCGTGCGTGGTCTGAGGGGGTTGGTGCGGTGCCAAGGGCCGTGGGCCACCAGGAGTCGTCCCAGGCGGTCGGGGTGTTTCTGAGGATGAGGACTTCCGTTTTGTCTGAGTTCAGTTTCAGACGGCTGAGTTTCATCCAGTCTGCGACGTCTTTCATTCCATCTTGCAGGTTGGTCTTGGCGCTGGTGGGGTCCTTGGTGAGGGAAAGTATCAGCTGAGTGTCGTCGGCGTAGGAGGTGAGGATGCTGTGTTTGCCTACGATGTCGGCGAGGGGGCTCATGTAGACATTGAAGGGAGTCGGGCTGAGCGAGGAGCCTTGTGGGACGCTGCAGATGATCTCGGTGGGGTCTGAGCGTAAAGGTGGGAGGTAGACTCTTTGGGAGCGGTTGGAGAGGAAGGAGGTGATCCAGTCTAGGGCCTGTCCTTGGATCCCGGTGGAGCGGAGGTGGGTTATTAGGGTGCGGTGGCAGACGGTATCGAAGGCAGCCGAGAGGTCGAGGAGGATGAGGGCGACTGTTTCTCCGTTGTCCATCAGGGTTCTGATGTCATCTGTGACTGAGATGAGGGCGGTTTCTGTGCTGTGGTTGGCTCGGAATCCGGACTGAGAGGGGTCGAGAAGGTTGTTGTCTTCAAGGAAGTTGGTAAGCTGCTTGTTGACGGTCTTCTCTATGACTTTGGCAGGGAAGGGGAGGAGCGAGATGGGGCGGAAGTTCTTCAGGTCGCTTGGGTCCACCGTAGGTTTCTTCAGTAGGGCGTTGACTTCAGCGTGTTTCCAGCTCTCGGGGAAGGTAGCAGACAAAAAGGAGCTGTTGATGATGGTCTGGAGGTGCGGGGCGATGATGTCGTCGGCTTTGTTGAAGATGAAGTGTGGGCAGGGGTCTGAGGGGGCACCGGAGTGGATGGAGTTCATGGTGGCTTTGGTCTCTTCCGTGTTGATGTGGGTCCAGGCGTTGAGGGTGATGGCTGGGGTTGTGGGTTCTGTGGTGGTCGGGTGGGTCTGGTGTCCGAAGCTGTCGTGTAGGTCGGTGATCTTATGATGGAAGAAGGTGGCGAGGGAGTTGCAAAGGTCTTGTGAGGGCGTGATGGCGTTGGCGTTGGGGTTGGAGAGCTCTTTGACGATGTTGAAGAGTTCTCTGCTGTTGTGGCTGTTTTTGTCCAGTCTGTCTGTGAAGAAATTTCTTTTGGCAGCGTGGATCAGTTGGTGGTGTTCGCGGGTAGCGTTCTTGAGAGCAGACATGTTATCTGCGGTGTGGTCCTTACGCCAGGCTTTCTCGAGAGTGCAGCAGTTTTTTTTTTATTCCTAAAGGGTGTCAGTGAACCAGAGAGGTTTTTTGGTGTTGGTCTGTCTTGGGAGGCGTCTGAGGGGAGCGAGGTTGTCTGCGCAGTTGGTGATCCAATTCGTGAGGCTGAGGGCTGCGTCGTTGGGGTCGGAGGAGAAGGTGGTTTGGTTGTCGATGAGGGTGGAGAAAAGCTGTTCTTCAGGGATTTTGTTCCACTGTTGACGTGGGATGGGTTGTGTGCGGAGGTGGCGAGTCTCGCATCGGAAGGTGAAGTGGACACATCTGAGGTCGGTCCAGTGTAAAGCGGAGGAGTGGCTGAAGGATACGTGGTTGCTGGCGGAGAAGATGGGGTCGAGCGTGTGTCCGGCGATGTGGGTGGGGGTGTTAACCAGTTGCTTGAGACCGAGGTTGGCGAGGTTGTCGAGCAGGGCGGTGGTTTTGGGGTCGTTGTTCTGTTCCAGATGGAAGTTGAGGTCACCGAGGAGGATGTAGTCCGGCGAGGCAAGAGCGTGCGGGGAGATGAAGTTGGTGATAGAGTCTCTGAAGAGGGCGCGCGGTCCAGGGGGTCGGTAGATGAGAGTTCCTCTGAGGGTGGTCCTGGGGTCTGTGTGGATCTGGAAGTGCAGGTGTTCGGCGGCGAGGGGGGTGTCTTCGGTGGAGGTGGTGACGTTGATGGAGTCCTTGAAGACGATGGCGATTCCTCCTCCTACTTGGTTGGTGCGGTCTTTCCTGGAAATCTTGTAGCCTTCGGGGATGGCTATGGCGATGTCGGGGGCCGAGGAGGTGTTCATCCAGGTCTCAGTGATGAAGGCGACGTCTGGTGCGGTGGAGTCCAGGAGGTCCCAAAGTTCAACGGTGTGCTTGTGGACGGAGCGTGCGTTGATCAGGATGCATTTGAGGTGGTTGATGGCGTGTGGGCTGGTGGACGTGGTGTTTTCGTGGTGGAAGGTGAGTTTACAGGTGTGACATACGAAGGGTCCGTGGGTACGTTTCGGGTTGGCTTGGAAGCAGGTGCTGGAGCGCCCCGAGTTGAGGGCATGGAGGGTGATGGGGTCGTAGCGGTGCTGCGGGGTTTTGGAGTGCTGGGGGCCAGGGGTCGTGGCGCTGGGCGCGGTCCAGGCGCGGACGGGCGCAGTTGGGCTTGCCTGTGCCTCACTCGCCACCAACTCTGTAACCCCCCCACCCTATCTTCCTATCTTTCTTCCTAACTCCCCACCACCTTTAACCCCCTCCCCTATCTTTTCTCCCCTCTACCTGACCCCCCCTCCCTCCGCTTTCCCGCCGCCACCTCCTGCTCGCCCAGTGTTGTGTGTAGAGGGTCGCTGGGAGTGTAAGAAAACACTAAGGGTGTCCAAGATACCCCACCCCAAGACCCTGAAAAGTAGGAGTAAAGTTACCCTACTACCCCAGAAAGACAGTAAAGTCGAAATAGGGGATTCTGCAAGGACAACAACTGACTGCAAAACACTGAAGACGGATTCCTGGGCCTGAGGACCTGTAAAGGAAGGGGACCAAGTCCAAGAGTCATGCAAGTGTCCGGGGGGGCAGGAGCCAAGTACTCCCCGGATGAAGGTGCAAAAGGGCTGCCTCTGGGTGGAAGAAGCCAAAGATTCTGCACCAACAGAAGGTGCCAGGAACTTCTCCTTCGGTCAGAAGATGTCCCACAGCGTGCTGGAGGATGCAGAGTCCTTTTCACACAGAAACATCACAAACAGCCTTGTTAACTGCAAGACTCACAGTTGAGGATTTTGGGTGCTGCTAGGGCCCAGGAAGGACCAGGAGGTCGCCCCTTGGAGGAGAAGACAGAGGGGGCACTCAGAAATACAGAGAGCCCTCGCAGAAGCAGACAGCACCTGCAGAAGCACCTGATCAGGCACTTAGAAGATCTGAGGACAACAGTCGACTCAGAGTCACAAAAGAGGATCCCACGACGTCGGAGTCCAACTCAGCAAGTTGGGCATTGCAGGATGGAGTGCTGGGGACCTGGGCTAGGCTGTGCACAACGGAAGTCTTACAAAAGTGCACAGAAGCCCGAGCAGCTGCAGTTCACGCAACACACAGGATTACTGTCTGGCGTGAGGAGGCAAGGACTTACCTCCACCAAATTTGGACAGAAGGGCCACTGGACTGTTGAAGACACTTGGACCCAGCTCCTGTGTTCCAGGGACCATGCTCGTCAGGATGAGAGGGGACCCAGAGGACCAGTGATGCAGAAGTTTGGTGTCTGCGTTAGCAGGGGAAGATTCAGTCGACCCACAGAAGATTTCTTCTTGGCTTCCTGTGCAGAATGAAGGCAGACAGCCCTCAGAGCATGCACCACCAGGAAACAGTCGAGAAAGCCAGCAGGCTGAGGCGCTACAATGTTGTTGGTAGTCTTCTTGCTACTTTGTTGTGGTTATGCAGGCGTCCTGAAGCAGTCAGCGGTCGATCCTTGGCAGAAGTCAAGGAGGGAAGTGCAGAGGAACTCTGATGAGCTCTGGCATTCGTTATCTGGTGAGATGCTCACAGGAGAGACCCTAAATAGCCCACAGAGGAAGATTGGCTACTGAGAAAGGTAAGCACCTATCAGGAGGGGTCTCTGACATCACCTGCTGGCACTGGCCACTCAGAGCTGTCCATTGTGCCCTCACACCTCTGGATCCCAGATGGCAGAGGTCTGGGACACACTGGAGGAGCTCTGGGCACCTCTCCTGGGAGGTGCTGGTCAGGGGAGTGGTCACTCCCCTTTCCTTTGTCCAGATTCGTGCCAGAGCGGGGCTGGGGGATCCCTGAACCGATGTAGACTGGCTCATGCAAGGAGGGCACCATCTGTGCCCTTAAAGCATTTCCAGAGGCCAGGAGACGCTACTCCTCCCAGGCCCTTCACACCTATTTCCAAAGGGAGAGGGTGTAACACCCTCTCTCAGAGGAAATCCTTTGTTCTGCCTTCCTGGGACCAGGCTGCCCAGGCCCCAGGAGTGCAGAAACCTGTCTGAGGGGTTGGAGCAGCGGTAGCTGCAGTGGAGACCCCGGAAAGTTAGTTTGGCAGCACCCGGGCTCTATGCCGGAGACCCGGGGATGCATGGAATTGTCCCCCCAATACCAGAATGGTATTGGGGTGATAATTCCATGATCCTTGACATGTTACATGGCCATGCTCGGAGTTACCATTGTGACGCTACATATAGGTATTGACCTATATGTAGTGCACGCGTGTAATGATGTCCCCGCACTCACAAAGGAGAATTTGCCCTGAACAATGTTGGGGCACCTTGGCTAGTTCCAGGGTGCCCACACACTAAGTAACTATGCACCTCACCTTTACCAAGTGAGGGTTAGACATATAGGTGACTTATAAGTTACTTAAGTGCAGTGTAAAATGGCTGTAAATTTAATGTGGATGTTATTTCACTCAGGCTGCAGTGGCAGTCCTGTGTAAGAATTGTCTGAGCTCCCTATGGGTGGCAAAAGAAATGCTGCAGCCCATAGGAATCTCCTGGAACCCCAATACCCTGGGTACCAAGGCACCATATACAAGGGAATTATAAGGGTGTTCCAGTGTGCCATTGAGAATTGGTAAAATTAGTCACTAGCCTGCAGTGACAATTTTAAAAGCTGAGAGAGTATAAACACTGAGGTTCTGGTTAGCACAGCCTCAGTGATACAGTTAGGCACCACACAGGGAAC
The DNA here is from genome assembly GCF_031143425.1 of Pleurodeles waltl. NCBI lineage: Eukaryota > Metazoa > Chordata > Amphibia > Caudata > Salamandridae > Pleurodeles > Pleurodeles waltl. The sequence goes on from NC_090444.1 coordinate 1,532,223,863, forward strand.
ACATGCAGGGCATACTTTATGAGCTATGGGGTCCTAACTAGCAGGATCCCAGTGACACATAGGCAAAAACAAACATACATACAGTAAAAATGGGGGTAACATGCCAGGCAAGATGGTACTTTCCTACACTCTGCAAAGGTCAACTTTGATTAAAATCACAGATTTTTCTCATATTTCTGTGCAGGAAAGTTCTGGAATCCATAAGCATAGAAATAGGGGCTCATTACAAGTTTGGCGATCTGACAAAATGATTGCCAAACTCTCAAGGATTAGGCAGTCGTCAACCCAGCTGCCTCACCCCCTGCCATATTACAATGTTCCCACCAGGCTGACCAGCGGAAACATCATATTAAGATGTTCCTGCCTGTCAGCCCAACAGGAATAGTGCTATGGTATTGGTCTCAGCTCCCTTAAGGGAGATGAGGACAATACTGTAGCGCACCAGCACACAGACAGTGTGCATTCCAAGGGTGCTGGGCATGGGGGGCCCCTGCACAGCCTTTCTGTCAGCCTTTCCATGGTAGTTGACCACCATGGAAAGGCTGGCAGAAAAGGGACTTGTGCTCAGCATGGCGGTGCTGAACTCAGCACCACCATGGTTGTCTATAAGTCAGACCACCGTCAGACCCTCGGGTACCATGTTCCTGGTGGGGACAGCAGTCTGACTACCAGGGTTGTAATTTGGCGGATAGACTGCCAGGAGTGCAGTGTTCCGACCACCACCACAGGTCTGGTGTTCCTTGGACCGCCAGAATTGTATTGAGGCCCAAAATTCCAAAAACCCACCTTTGCCACATTTCTCTCAATACAAATGGTACCCCCTTATGTGGATTTGCTTGTTCCTCACACAATTAAGACGCCAAAGTACAACAAGGAAACATAAAAATTATGTCTTTCTACAGTAGTTTACCAATTCTGGCGATGTGGGTAGCTGTGATATTTGGACCTAAGATCAGCCAGCAGCCGGGAAAACCTAGCAAACACAAACATTTCAGAAAATGAGACATCCAAGGGGGGAATCCAGGCAGGTGAGACTTGTCCCATTACAGTGCATACTCAAAATTCCCTGCAGGCTCCAAACCTCATGTTTTTTTCTCATATTTCTGTGAGGAAATTTTCAAGAATCTGCAGAAATCCACAAAATTATTACCATCCAGCGTTCCCACACTTCCCCTGATACAAACTGTAACAAACTTGTGCTTCTGGGCCTATTGTCTAGGACGGGGACAATCCAAAATGTGGACTGTGTGAAGTCAATGTGGGGTCAATGACCTATCCACCTGATTTCAATTTAGGTACATTCCTTTGATGTGTTAGTTCTACCCACACCAGAAAGCCAGTATTTCAACTGTGAGAACTGTCAGAACACAGGGTAGTGAGTAGGCCTGGTCAGAATTATTCATTCGGCCTGGCGGACTTGGAGGAATTTGGTAATTCTGTGTAACTCCTGTAACATGGAATTACTTTTAAAATTCCGCCATTCTGCCTATCCCCTGGCAGAATTAAGCTGCAAGAAATTGTTTCTAAAGAAGGCTGGAAAAGGGAGCATTCCCTCTATGTTTTAAAATCCCTGAGGATTAAAGATTAATATGCAGTGCTTTTCAAACATAGAGACATTTCTTCAAGCAAAATGCATCCGAGCATCCATTTTTGGACGCAAGGATGCATTTTGGACTATGAAAATAGCACCAAATGCCCAATCCTCTCTGTTGCAGGGTTCTACAAGATCTCTTCTAATTTTAGTGTAATTCTGGGGTATCAAATTCTGCCAATTCCATTCCTCCCTAGTGATAATACCTTGGTTAGAAGTTCCTAACTTTTCTGTCATATACATATGTAAAAAATAGTCTTTTTTGACCCATACTTTTACGAAACATATTTTCAGTCCTTAGTTCCACTATCCTCATCTTGCACACGGGATAACATTACATGCAATTGGCTAGTAGATGCTGATTTTATCATTTTAATTGGTTGATTTGAAGATGATAGATTACCTACATGCACTTATCCACTGGGCAACAGGATTAACCTAGTGGTTAGCACGTGGTTGATTACAGAGTTTTTGATGGACAAGTACATTTTAAAGCTTTTAATTGTCCTAGAAGTGATCATCTACAAAGTGGTGTTTAAATGAGCAGTAGTTCACATCTTACAAATACTATTTATTTAAGGAAGGCATACATATCTGCTCAAAGAAGAAAGACAACTAAACATTAAGGGCCTGATTTATACTTTTTAGAGCCGCCTTTAAGTCATTTTTTGACGCAAAAGTGGGGCAAACTTACAAAATATGATTGAATTTTGTAAGTTTGGGCTGCTTTCGAGTGGCGCTAAAAAAGTATAAATCAGGCCCCAAGTGAATTAAGTTGCTCTTTGAGTCCAGGTCCTATATAGCTATATAACTCAGATTCAAATAAGCGTGTCTGTTTTTTCTATCACAGTGTTGAACTGCTCTAGTAAATCCATCTATTGTTCAACAAGGAGTGTAAAAAGAGTAATCAAACATTGCGTGGAGGATTACAAGAGTATTTAAAAGGGAGAAAAATAAAATCTGATTGCATAAATAAAGGCAAATGTAATATATGCACAATATTCTTATTGAAAGGAAGAAACTATAGCTGGCTGAAGAAAGGCATGCACACATTGGACAATAGTAGATCTGGAATGTAATTCATTCAAGAAGAGAGCACATTTGAACTTAAGTGAGCACATTTTAATGAATTTACGTTTGGTTTATATTCCTCATCACTGTCATACCAGTATAATTATATTCAGGATTTCAGGAATACAACTGTATTGCAAAAGTCCTGGTAGTAAACCTACTTGCTAAAATGTAATACCTTGAAAAGTAGTCATACCGGGTGGAATACCTAATTCAGTGGTTAACAAAGTCCTGCATTATTGGGCATCTATATATTTAACACTATTTGGTCATGCTGTGACTGTAGGAGCAATATCTCACAATACTGGAATAGTTGATAATAATTTTTTTAAGCAGCTGATATGGAGAGTGCTCAAGCCTGACTCTCAGTCTTTTTAAATGTTTTATTGGTTTGTCTAAAAGGTATCCCTGAACAGTTAAAGTGAATCCCTTTGTCACTGGGTATGTCAAAACTGCCGAAATTTCAAAGGGGCAAAGTAAACAGTATTTACACCAAAATCTGCATGTTATTTCCCACATAAAAGGTGCCATTTATAATGCTTTCGAGCAAGATTTACATTATACATATGGACATTCCAAGAAATTCCAGAAATATTTCTATCAGTTGTTATTATGAATACTTTTCTAAATGAAATGACCAACTTGCTCCGTCTGTGCATTTAGATATCTTCCGATAACTGGACAGAGTATTCCAAAGGATGGTAAGTGTTTTGGAACTGAGATAAATTTAGACAAGTCAATTCAATTCAAGGAACTTTATTGCGGCTACAGGAGCCATAAAAGCGCAAGCAGTAATAAATACAAATAAATACACAAAATGATCATTACAATAATAAATATAATGATGAAAAGAAGTAAAAGATAAGGATAAAAATGGAATAAAGATGCGCTCACACAGAACGATGGGACAGTCTTAGTTGGAGTCTTTATACAGATAAGAATTTCCCTCTAACAAGCCAGCTAGCTCCGAGGAATTTGGCGACGGCGATCACTAGCGTTGGCAGGCGGTTGATTCATTGTGTGACCAGCTGCTGGTGAAAAGTCTTAATGGGAGTGTTCCAATGCGGAGCTGAAAGTAGAGTTTCCTTTCCCTTGGGGCCGTGATTAGGTCCCAAAAAGCTTCATATTTGCATGACTCTTTTAGGTTGGCAAAGTCACAAGATAATGAAGTGTGGAGTGCAGCCCTTGTGTCTTCATAATTTGCCACTTGCCAATATAGTTTCTTTAGTTCGCTTTTTGAGGGCAAGACGGACGTGGTTGGTGAGTTCCAGAGATCATCGAGCCCGAGTGAGTACAGTGAACCCTTGATGTATCGTAGCCAGGGGATTCTGTGAAAATGGTTGGCTTTTAAAATGACCTGTAGAGCTTCAGTGAAGATATCGAGCTCAGGGGTGGTCCAGAGATGCCGCCAGTATAGCAGAGGACGCAGGCGGGCTTTATGTCCAATGCGTTTGATACCGAGATCCTTAAAGAGGGGGAACAGTGGGGTGCTTGGCGGAAGGGACACAAGGTTTCTCATGAAGTTGTTTTCAGCGATAGTTATGTCTTGGATTTTGGTGTAGCCCCATAGTTCAGCCCCGTAAAGCGCTGAGGACACGGCCTGGGCTTCGTATATCTGTATTGCTGGGTGAATTGGTTTTGTGTGTGAGAGGTGAACGTTTTTTAGTAGTGCCCCTGATGTTTGTTTTAGTTTTAGAGCTTGTTTTCTTATGTGTGGTTTCCAAGACATGTTGTCAGTGAATGTTATGCCCAGGTAGCTGAAAATGCCCACCTTCTCAAGTGTGGAGCCCTCTAGAGTAAACTTCCCTTTAAAAGATCTATGGGGATTGAGGGTCATTAGTTTTGTTTTCGAGGCATTGATTTCAAGTCCCTGTGTTGAGCAGAATTTCTCGAAACAAGTAAGGAGTTTCCTTAGACCGCTAGGGGTCCTGGATATCAGAAGAGTGTCATCAGCAAAGAGTAAGACTGGGATTTTTTGTGTGCCAAGTGAAGGTGCGTCAGCCTGCATTCTGAGGAGGGAGGGGACGATTTCATTGATATACAGGGAAAAGAGGGTCGGGGCAAGGACGCACCCTTGCCGCACACCCCTAGAAACATGGATTCTATCAGTTAGTTGCCCCTTGTTGTCCCACCTGACTCGTGCGTAGTTGTCCTCGTGGAGTCGTATCAATATGGCTAGAATATGCTCCGGGATTCCCATCCGAGAGAGAGTGTCCCATTGTTTTTGCGAGGTACTAGGTCAAAAGCATATTTTAGGTCCACAAAAGCTACATAAAGGCTGCCTTTGCCAATGAACACTGTTTTCCAATATCATAATAGGAATCTGAGGGCTTGATCAGTGGTGGATATTTTCTTCCGGAAACCGGCTTGTAGGGGACTAAGAATATCATGTTCAGTCATCCAGTCTTCGATCTTTCCTAGGAGGCAGTGGCAGAAGACTTTTTGCACACAGTCAATTAAGCTAATAGGTCTATAGTTGCAAGGGAGTGATCTGTCGCCCTTTTTAAAGATTGGAATAACAATAGCCGCTTTCCAGGACTCGGGGATTGGCGCCCCAGATGCTATTGCGTTTGCTATAATGGTGAGGTATCTTGACCAGAATGCTAAGTCTGTTGAGAACAGGTCTGCTGGGACACAGTCTGATCCAGGGGCCCTGCCGCGTTTTAAAGTGCTTAGGGAATAGGTTATGTCACTTTGGGAGAACAACAGGGGTGCTGCGGTTGTGGGTGCTAATGAGGGATTTAGGTGGGGGCCCATGTGAACAGGAATGGGGCTATCATGGTCAGGGGAGTACAGGCTGCTAAAGTGAACTACCCAGTCTTTCGGGGCAATATTGGTTATGATGTCCAAACCACTGGTTTCTGGGCCTCGCGCTGCCAGGGACCAGAACAGACTATAGTTCCTCTCGCGCACAGCGTCACTGAGTGCTGTCCACCATTTATTATCTTGGTCACGCTTGGCTTTGCGTATTGCAGATTTGTAGGACTTCCTAGCTACGCAGATGGCGGTGGGGTCCTTGGATTTAATGGCTTGGACTAAGTGCTTGTTTAGGGACCGACACGTTTTATTGAACCAGCGGTGCCTACCTATGAGTCGTTTGCCGTCATGGGCTGGGGGTACTGAGAAGTGGGCTGCGATATCCCTGAAACAGGAGGTGTGGATTAAGCTTATTTCCTGGTAGGGAATTGCGGGACCCGCCTCTAGGACCATTAGTGTGGATTTTAGGGTGTTATTAGCTGCGTTGATGAGTGCGGGCCGAGCCGCGACCTTGTCCCACTTTAAGTGTTGTTTATTGTTAACCAGGCTAATACCCTCTGGTGCTACTGCTGGGGAGTTAAACGTGGGTGGGAGATTACCTAGAGCTAATGCGTGAACAGAAAAAAGGGTTATGATTGCTTTCAGTCCTTTCAACGATCGTCATGTCGATGACTAGGGTCCATAGTCTTATGTCGAATAGACAATAGTCGATTCTGCTGGTGTGATTGGTTTTGTTGAACGTGTGACGGCCATTGGTGTCTGATTTGGTTCTGCCATTTAACGCCCTGAGCCCGAACTCCATGGTCAGTGATTTGACTTGGACAGCAACCTGCGTCCATTTCTTGATGGGTGGGATCGACAGGGTGGGGATAGACCATGCTTGATCTTCCTCGTTTGTGGACCTGAGATCGTCCCAGTCAAGGGGTTCGAATGTGACATGGAAGTCCCCTGCCACAATGGTTTTATGATTGCGGGGATAGTTTTGTAAGAGGGCTGCGAGAGCGCAGAGGGTTTTGGAGACTTGACCCCCCCTGACCCCTCGAGTGTAGATATTAAATATTTAGACAAGTAGTCATCCAAAATAAACTTTAATGTTTAATCAAAGTTTTAGGTTTAAAAAAATATTTATTTACCCTTTGGCAATGTAAGGCAGTTATAATAATGAGCTGCAGAATGACCCAGGATTCTAGCACGTCATGCTGACAAGGCATTTTTCAAAAACTATAAAGATTGCAATGCTCACATTCAAATAACAAAAAAAGCTTATTTAAATGTTATCAATTGTAGAAAAGTTTGTGATTTTGTTGATATCCTTAAGATAATTCTGGTCTCACTGTTAAGGTCTGGGCCTCTACCCCGTTAGCCTCAGGGGTCACATTTCCAACCCTCTGGTGCTAGGACTCCGTTCATTGCCCAAATAAGAATTAGAAATCCAGTTGGACTGTGACCACACACAAACTACTGAGCAGTATTGTGTACGAAGTGTCTCCTGGTCATGAACAATTCTACTAGATGGGTTCATACAGTGGAACTTAAAATAGTGTGACACGCTAAAGCCTATTTCATAAATGAGCAAAAGATTCAAAATAGAAATAAAAAAAACAAGAAATTAACTTTAAAATGTTTTTTCTAAGTCTTAACATGTATAGAATGTTTTTACCACCCAAACAGTACTTGTAAACGCTCCACAAAATTTTAATAGTAGCAGAAAATATTGAGCCTATATATTGAGGGTCATATTTACAAAATAATGACACAGCACGGTGCCACAAGTAATTTTGCAACACCTTAGCTGCACCATTAGGAAGGTGTAGGGATGGGTCATACTTACAGCAATACGACACATCTCTATACTTTCCTCAGCCCTGGGACACAATTGGCAGCCTAGCCTAGCCATGGTGCAAGTGTGCCTTCATTGCAGGGATGATTTTTTATGTGTGGGAAGGGACACCTTACTGCACATAAACAACCCTTCTATGCAGAATGCAACACAGATAGAGCAAAAACGAGGAGAAATAAAGATATTTCTCCTTGTTGCACTGCTTTTACACCACCCCTAGGATGACACAGGAATTTGGTGTATTCCCATCCTCGTAAATCTGGGAATTCATCAGATTCCATGGGTGTTGTTTGGGAACACCCACAGCAACACCCATCAAATGCCCCTTTCACAAAGAGCAATGAGTGAAAGGGGGCCATAGTTACAAGGCTATGAAAAGCCACACATGGTGGCTTTGCGTGGTTTTGTAAACATGGGCCTTTCACACTACGCCACCGGAGTGTAAAAAAAAAGGGATGCCCCGGTGGCATATTTATAAGCTAGGGGCTTGTAAATATGCCACTGAGCTTCATATGATGGATCACACGGCATACCTTCTCCCGGTAGAAAATAGCTATTTAGCTACTCTCTATCACAGACATTGCCTGGGAATGATAAACAGTACAAGGTTGAAGGCTACTACTCTATACCAGTAGTGGAGCAGTCCCCAACTGAGGCTGGTTGTCACTCCAAACAGGTGTGACCCCACCTTAAAAATCGTAATGTGACGCTCCTCTAATTAATGGTCAAATACCAGGGCTTTCATAATATCGTGTTGTTCTTTTTGCATATTGATAAAATAAAACAACACCTGGAGACACTATAGTCTGAAAAAGACAAAAGAAACATGGTGATAAATGTGTCATCTTGATTTACATATAGATAATTTTCCCCTTTATCTAAAACAATAGCAACATGTCAGCTTTCTCTGTAAGTGTCCATAATGTTACGGAAGCTAACATAATAAATATATATATATATATGTCAGCCTAGACAAGAGGCATCACATACCCCACCCTCACACTCACTCCCATCACTCTACCACCTCCCACACACCCTACCATCACAACCCACCCCTCCCACAACCAAGCCCTGCATGCAATACCAATACCATGAAACTAACAATTGTGACCCTGTCACAGTGTTCATGACATTAGTCCTAATTGTATGCTATAGTCCTTATACCTCGTGAAGGAACAATGTTCCTTGAATAATGGATTCAATATTCCATGACTTCTGCCATCTCACTGTTTTTCTCTACATTTATATGTGCAATGGTATACATCTTCATGGGATGGGCCCAGGCACCTGGCACTTTGCCAACAAGAGAATAAATGTATTTTTACTTCCAAACAAATGTTACTATTCAAAGGTAAATTGGGAGGCACACAGAAATAATGGTTCCCTGGTTTTTAAAAGTATAGCTAAAGTCAACATTTCAGTATCTAATAAACAGGGCACTTAGACTCCAACGGCTGGTGACAGAGACATTCTGGAAAGAGATCAAAGAGAGGACCTGTTACTACTCAATCTAATGTCCAGAGCTGGCAGGCCAGTCTCAGGGTTTCACCCATGAGGTGGTAGAAGAGAAAGTATAAGAAGCTCTTCCCAGCATGAGACTGTAGCCCTACACTTTGAAGGCACTTGGAAATATGAAAGCCCTCAGCGTGTTTCGTTAGCCAGTGGGTTGGAAATAGGTTTCTAGAAAGAAGGAGGTTCACATTGGTTCCAAGGTAAAATCCAGCTTTATTTGGTGTAACAGTAAATGGAGCTGTGCTAACCCACAACTTCTCAGGAGCACTGCCTGTCATCAACTGTTGTATCTGGGAATGCCTATATAAAACATTGCACATGTCTACATAAAACATTCTACATTCTATCTCTCTTGATGTCATTAAATACATAGGCATACCACACATTGTCCCCTTTAGAAACAACAAGAAAAATCTGTACACAGAATCAAAAAAATCAATACAGTAGAATTATAGATTTAACTAAGAATACACATGATAATCTTTAGCCTACAATATAACTATTCAAATGTGTTTGAAGTTTTTTTATCAAACACAGTACAAAACAGAGGAATATTTTGTATATGGGAATCATTACTCTTCAGGTCCTTATTGATGCCCTGCAAAGCAGAATGAACCACGAAACACTGTTCAGATTACACAGTACTTCTATCCCCACTCATTCTGTGATATGGCACATAACTGCTCAACCTATCATACACTTCTACATTAGTGTCAGATCCAAATCTGGTATCATGGCTCTAGGCAACACTGCATAAATTCCACAACTTTCTGAATTCCAATTTGACTGCATGCTTTAAAATATTAATAACCTTTTGTGTGTCTGACCAATGAGGCATACCTTTTTCTGCTATGCCTGGCTTCCTGACCCTCATAAATTGTCCTGCCTCCACAATGGGAATGTCTTCGAATTGTGTCTCTCCCTTGCTACTGTCTAATACATGTTCACTTTTGTCCTTCATTTCTACTTTCATTTTGACACCAACATTCTTTTGATTTTTATTCACCAACCACCACAGAACAAACCTAGTTTAGAATCTGCCACCTGAATAATTAAAAAAACATGTTCTCAGTCCCCGAATTGTGTATGTTTCTGTATGGTAGTAACATATCATGTTAAGGTTTACTCCACGATAAGCCTAATGTAAGTGCCAATTGCATGGATTCTTTCACTACCCTGTTGAAACCCTCGCCCTGACCATTTGCCACAGGATGGCATAATGCCACCTTCATGTGTTGAATACCGCAATTTTTCAGAAACATTGGCATTTTATTCAATGCAAGTTACATCCCATTGTTGGAAATCAACACTTCCATAATTCCGTCCCTCCAAAAGACATCTTCCAAAAATTCTATCACATCAGTAGTAATGTTATTAACAGTTAGTACCGCAGGACACTTAGAGTAATAATCTATCAAGACAATGGCAAAGGGTTCTCTGGAAGGTCATTTTGAATGTGGTCCCAGAAGATCGATAGCAGCTGTGTGCCAAGATCTGTGAGGTAATTAATTGACCTCCGATGGGGTTCCACAAGATTTAGATTTTTTATCGCTACAACACATGCACCACCTCCTCACCATCCGATCAATCATACTATCAATGCCTGCCCATCAGAACTTTTCTTGAACCTTCCTTTTTGTACTTGATATACCACCAAGCTCTTCAGTACCCATTCTCACAAAGATATTGTGAACTCCATTAAGAATAACAATTTTGTCCCCTCTTAGAATGATGTCAGTGCCCAAAGATAATTTATCTTTCACCTTCCAACAAAGAGGGAAATTACATTTAATCATTTGTTCACTGGGCCAACTAGTGGTAATATACTCTTTAATAGTCTTTAAATCACTGTCCTTTTCCACCGGTTTCACCAACACTTCCTCAGTTAATGCACTTTTTTTCAACTCGTCCACATGATCACCCATCAGCAACAACATTGATAATTCTTGGAGCATATTCAATTTCATGACAGTATATTTGTAATTTGGAGGCTAATCTTGCTATCCTTGATGGCAAATCCATCTCAACTTTCGGTTTTAACATGTTAACTAATGGCTTATGATCAGTTAGAATTTTGGAACTTCTTACTCCAAAAGTACATCCTGAACAGCTCGGCTGCCAATGAAGCAGTCAATAATTCCTGCTGAATCACCGAGTAATTACTTTCTGCTGGTGTATGCATGTGTGAATCATAAACTAAAACCCATTCATCCTCATACAACCACACAATTTGAATCCATCACAAATGGTTTCAAGCAAGGGCTATGCATTATTTCAATCTTAAGTAAGGCAAAACAAGTAGATTGTTCCTGAGACTAAGAAAACTTTGCATTTTTCTTCATTAATCTTCTAAGGGTTTCACTTTGGTTGCATGAGTCTCTTGAGTAAAACTTTGTCAATCCTAAAAATGACATTATTTATTCCTTACACTTTAGTTCAGGTGCATTCACTATGGCATCAATGTGACCTATTTTTGGCACTTTTATCAATAACTTCCTATTCTTGATTTTCAAATTGACTGCCATGTAGCCTATTGTTGGAATTGCATGTTCAGTGTAACTACCAGAACGTTCATCAGTTCAGTTAGACCACACTTTGTCAAACAATACCGATTAAGGTATGACAAGCACATTAAACTACCATAGAAGTTACATCCATGCCATAAATCAACATTTCACAACATAGTAATCTTGCTTGTGGCTCTTTAAGGTCGCAATCGCCATCGTCCATATTTGAAAAAGAACTTGGATATCAGTAGTATCATATTCATCATACACTGAAATAACGTTACATGTTCTTCCCATATTCTTAGATACTTTACTGAAATGCGCTTTATTACATGCACTGCAAACTTTATCTAGAGCTGGACAGTGTTTGCCATTAGCCAAAAGGTCTTTGGAATAACATCTGTAACAGGTAAGTTCCTTCTTCAAAGCACCACTTTTTTATTTTATTTTTTCAACTTATCCCCTACCTCTTTCATGCTTTTAGACACAGCATTCATAATTTCATAAGATGCACTGTCCCTTTTCATCACTTGCATAGAATTTTCTCATTCTTCCATGCCTCTTGCTGCCTCCAGAGAAGCTTTTAAAGTCATTTACCTCCAGACCATTAATATTTCCTGTATCCTCCTTGATTCAGTTTTCATTAGGATTTGGGGGGTCATTCTGACCCCGGCGGGTGGCGGGCGCTGCCCGCCGGGCGGAAACCACCCAAACACCGCACCGCGGTCAAATGACCGCGGCGGTGATCACAACTTTCCCGCTGGGCCGGCGGGCGATCTCAAGCAGATCGCCCGCCGGCCCAGCGGGAAAGCCCCAGCAAAGATGAAGCCGGCTCCGAATGGAGCCGGCGGATTTGCTGGGGTGCGACAGGTGCAGTGGCACCCGTCGCGATTTTCAGTGTCTGCTTTGCAGACACTGAAAATCTTAATGGGGCCCTGTTAGGGGGCCCCTGCAGTGCCCATGCCAGTGGCATGGGCACTGCAGGGGCCCCCATGGGCCCCATGACACCCGTTCCCTCCAGTCTCTTCCTGGCGGTGTAAACCGCCAGGAACAGGCTGGCGGGAAGGGAGGATTCCCTGGGGCAGGGGAAAACCGGCGGGAAACTGCCGGTTCCCCTTTTCTGACCGGGGCTTTACCGCCGCGGTCAGAATTGCCCCGGAAGCACCGCCAGCCTGTTGGCGGTGCTTCCTCTGCCCTCTGCCCTGGCGGTTACAAACCGCCAGGGTCAGAATGAGGGCCTTGGTCTCTTAACACTTGGTCATCTGCCATGCTTTCATATGTGCATTTGATCCTTAAAGCAGCTCCTGGCTTAGGAAGGGTATTTAGAGTTGGTATGAAATAATGCTTTGCTCACATTGAATGTCAGTGTGAATTTACCTCCAAGTTTGGAAGTCTGTAAGTAGTCTCTCTCTTAAAGACTATAGTTCATCTTCTTCCTGAAATCTAGAACATAATAAAAATCTTTCTAGTAAATTTTTTTATTTTCCTACTGTATCTTTCCTGCTTGCCTACAATCTCGTAAATATCTATATCTCCAGGATTCTTTCATTGTGTGAAATTATTGAATTCTTTCATGCCAGTGGCATCTGTTCTATACTTCAATAATTATGTTTGCCATTGGGGTGTGCACTCACCATCTTTTAATACCTCCACATGAAACAAATCAAGCCATAAAGCGGTGGTGCTTGAAGTATTTGTTGTACTGTATACAGGATTAAGCAAAAAATAAGACAGGTCTTGGTTATAATAAATCCATATAAATTCAATAAGTGTACTCCTTGAATATGATTAATTCAACACTTCAAACAGAAGTATAATAATATAATAATATGTATGTAGTATATATATCAAATACCAATACCAATAAAAAAGTGTTGGTTGAACTATACATTGTACTGTATGCAGGATTAAGCAAAAAATAAGCTAGGTCTTAGGGACAATGAATACATATAAATTCAATATGTGTGCTACTTGAGTATGATTAAATCAACACTGCAAACAGTAGTATAACAATATATGCATGTATTTCAAATACCAATACCTTTCAGTAGTGTATGTCACCTAGATCTCTATGCATGTGTTTATCTAACGTATGGCATTAAAATCATAAAACTAGTCACTGAGTAGCAAACATAGGGGGTTATTACAACTTTGGAGGAGGTGTTAATCCGTCCCAAAAGTGACGGTAAAGTGGCGGATATACCACCAGCCGTATTACGAGTCCATTATATCCTATGGAACTCGTAATATGGCTGGTGGTATATCCGTCACATTTGGGACGGGTTAACACCTCCTCCAAAGTTGTAATAACCCCCATAGACTGTACTTTCAGTTGCTATAAAGGTGTGCATGTCACTATTTTTTATAATATTTGAAGCTTTGTATAACTGTGATGTGCATGTCACCTTTGCTCTGGGCCAACTTCTGTTGCCAGAAAAAAATATTATGGTTATGTATGAATATGGTTATGTATGAATATGGTGTACATGACACCATTTGTCAGTACACTCAATGAGAACAAGTTTTCTCACCTTCAACACTACGGTCTGGAAATTTGCGGTTTGCATACAACATGGGGGGAGGAATACTTGATGCACATGAATAATAATCCCATCTTCTTAGGATCTACTTCAGCAGCTTATAATCATCTAGAGTATGTCACGCCATAATGATTCCCATGAAAGTGTGACAATTGCATTCCATTGATGTAATTATCTGTCACACATGAGTTGCACTGCGATCGGTAAGAAGTGTGTGCAACAAATAAAAATCTATGCATTACGATAATATAGATAACGTCCACTCATGAGTTCCAATGGCTGACTGACTAAACTCAGCTCCTTAACACACCACTGCCACTGATGGAAAACCGGCAACACATCAAGGTGTAAAGTTCCCTGCAAGATTCATCAAAAACACATCAGAAAATAGCAACACAGGAAACATAGAAATACCAGCTGTGCTGCTCCATAAATCAGTTCCCGCTCATCGCCATTGTTAAGAAGGAAGAAGCGCACAAGGGTTCCAAGATGAAATCCAACTTCCTTATTTTGTGTAATGGGTCAGTAAATGGTGCACCCCTAACATTCAACTTCTCAGGAGCACCACCTGTTGTCAACTGCAGTAATTTGGAATGCATAGATAAAGCAGTCTACATTCTAGCTCTCCTGATGACATCCTAAGTACATACCAGCACCACAGGGGAGCATTTGACCAATGGAAGGAATTTCAAGAGATGCCTGAATTACCCTCCTGGAAGCACAGTATGTCGAGTGGTCCTGGTGAGAAGAGAGACTTAGGTACTCTGACCAACTCTGACCTGGAAGGCCTGACTCTCTGACATTTGGTTCTTCTGGAGCTCAGTGTGCTGACATGTTATAGACAGGCCCCTGAATCCCACAGATGACTCCTCCTGATCAGTCCGTTATCCAATTTTATTGCTTTGGTGTATTTTTGCTTATTATATTTTCCATTATTTTCTGAAACTGTTTGGTAGTCTTATGTGGTTTTTTGACATTAAAACTTTGCTGGGACCTCTCTGGGTAGTTGCCCACTATTTGTAGCATACCTACCAGGGTTTGAGTTGAGCTATTCCAAGAACAGGGCCTTTGTTTTTATTAATTTGGTAGGGATGCCCTCCTTCCAAATTCATGACCCAATTTATGACAGCTTCTATGTTGGAATCTCAAGGTTGGGCTATTCAGAAAATGAAGGTTGAGTGTTAGGTCAAATTTCCATCTGAAATAGCCTTAGCAGGGCTGTGTTTTAGACATCTTGTATTTACTACATTTATACCAAATCTACCTGTATCTTTGACCAATGCCCATGCTTTCTCTCCTAAAAATATGTGCAAGCATGGAAATGTACTGCTTTAAACTGGAAATCCTCGGATTGTGGATTGTACTCCTACAGATTTACAAAACAGGTGAATGTTTCATAGCAAAATGCCAAGGGTAACCATTTAACAATACCAAAGTGTTCACAATGTAGACAGGTGCAAAACTGGAGATTAATATCATTATGGGTATATTGGTGTACTATTTAATAATAATCTGGCACAGAGAGACCTTTTAGAATTGGTTTGAACTAATGCTTTGACCACATTGAATGTCATTGCGATTTAAACTCTAAGGCCCTCATTACAACCTTGGCGGTAAATGCCGCCTACTGCCGTGCTGACGGCCACCAACATACCGTGACCACGGCGGTATACCGCTGCGGGTATTATGACCCACAAAGAGAAATCCGCCACTATACAGACACCCACACAAGTCCGCCACACCAAAGGTCAGTGATAAACTGGCGTTAGCAAAACCCACACCGTTAGGCCAACAGGAATACGCCCACAGTATCAGGACCCACGAATCACTGCAGCGGTCTTTCAACCGCAGTAAACCATTGGCAGTACACACCGCAGCACTCAAAATACACACACACTAACAAAACAACACCACATTGGAAAATTCAAACTATACACACCTGAAACACATACACACACCACACCCACACACCTACACCACTATAAAACACACACCTACATTACCCACAATCCTTTCAACAAAAAAAAAGATTGCGAACAGAGAGGGACAAGCCAGGAGCACCCACTCAATCTGAGTCACAGAACACCATCACCCATACACCATTCACGCACCTCACAGCACTCACCCCAACACATCACCCCACACATCACCCCACACATCCTCACACATATCACTCAAACCACATCCATGGCACCCCAAAGACACCCCAGGTTTTCAGAGGAGCTAAGGGTCATGGTGGAGGAAGTCATCCGGGTAGAGCCACAGCTATTCGGATCACAGGTGCAGCATATGTCCATTGCAAGGAAGATGGAGCTATGGCGGAGAGTCGTGGACAGGGTCAACGCTGTGGGACAGCGGATGACATCAGGAAGAGGTGGAACAACCTACGGAGAAAGGTGCGTTCCGTGGTTGCAAGACACCAGGTATCTGTACAGAGGACTGGCTTTGGACCCCCACCTCCTCCCCCACAACTAACAACATGAGAGGAGCAAGTCTTGGGGATCATGCATCCTGAGGGCCTCGCAGGAGTAGCAGGAGGGCTAGACTCTGGTAAGTCAAATCTTTACCACTAAATCCCCCACCCTGCCTGCATGCCATCACAAACTCCTACCCCTACCCTCACCCCCATCACTCCACCACCTCACCTATACCCTACTATCACAACCCACTCATCCCAATACCAAGCCCTGCATGCAACACCAATGCAAGGACACCCATCACAGACCTGCATGGACACCCATCACTAAAGCATGCCCATTAGAGAGAATCACCTAGCCCACAAAATCACCACGCACACAAGCCAAAGCTGACAGGGCCCCCACTCAACGTCACCGGAGAGGAGGTGCCACCAACATCCAGTCTCCCACATAAGAAGCCCACAGTGATGACAGCAGCTCTGCACGCCTGGATCACGATGACCAACCTGGTCCATCAGGGACCTCTGGACAGTCGATTACTCTGCCACAGTCCCATACCACCACAGAGTCTCCACCTCAGGAAACACCAGCACAGAACCCACCCAGCGGGCCCAAACCACTGTCCCCAGGACACGTCAATCAGCAGTGTGTTCACCACTACAGGGACCCCAGGCAACCCCACAAACCAAAGACAATCAGAGACCTGGGGTTAGTGCCAGTGGGCACACGGTTCAGGGGACAGAGGCGAGGGACAACAGGGAAGCTGGGAGGGCTGCTGTGCAACAGGGGGAAGACACGCCCAGGGAACCTACTCTCCACGAGGCAATTGCAGGGATCCTGGAAGCATGCCACCATTCTCAGGAGACCTTGGGCCAGATACTGGCCAAGTTGCAGGAGACATAGCTGCTGCAGGAGGGACAGTACCTGGGGATCAGGGAGGAACTCAAACATATCCACCCCATCCTTGTCACCATTGCAGGGGTGCTGGCTGACATGGGCAACACCATGAGGGAGGCATTGGTACACCAACGGGCCCCTGATACTAGCCACACTGAAGAACAGCCCTCCACCTCTGCCAGCGCTAGTGGACAGGAGGCCCCGGCACTGGACCAAAAGGCCACCAGCACCCCACCCCCGGCAGAAGGAGAACCACCCCGCAAACGGTTCCTGCAATCCAGGCAGAAGCCAGAGAACATTGCCAAGACCCCTGCCAGGAAATAGGACTCTCCTGATTGTCACCCTTCTGTCCCACTCTGTCCCCCTGTCCACCTTGAACTGCCACTGCTCCCCTTCCTATGCCCCATTGGACAATGCACCTGTGATACAAAGAGACTGGACTCTAACTGGACATTCCTCCACCATCACCCCAGCCCATTGCACATCCCCCTCAACCTTTTAGCAATTAAATAAACATCCTTGAAGTCTGGAGTCTTGTCAATTGATTGAAATATGTATTAGTTCAACAATCTGTAAACATTGCAATTCATATGTACAGTTATATATACTTTGGTATGACCTGTAATGGGCAGCTGTAAACACACCAGTAGCAAGAGAGGGGCACAGGGATCTGAAAATAGAGATGCCAAAGGGTACAGTAAGTGGCCATAGACATAGGGAAATCATGCTGCCATGTCCAATGTCCAACAGAAAACTGCAATGTAAAGTGAAGTTACAGTGTCTTACCTGTGTCACTGGAAGTATTGCTGTATGAAAGAACTCCTGCTGTCCACTTCATCCTCTGCCTCCTCTTCCTCACTGCCCACAGGCTCCACTACGGCCACAAGACTATCTCCAGCCTCATCCTCCTGCAGAAAAGGTACCTGGCGCCTCAAGGCCAGGTTGTGCAACATGCAACATGCAACGATGATCTGGCACACCTTCTTTGGTGAGTAGTACAGGGATCCACCAGTCAGGCGGAGGCACCTGAACCTGGCCTTCAATAGGCTGAAGGTTCTCTCAATTATCCTCCTTGTTCGTCCATGTGCCTCATTGTAACATTCCTCTGCCCTTGTCCTGGCATTCCGCACTGGGGTCAGTAGCCATGAGAGGTTGGGGTAACCAGAGTCACCTGCAAATATCGAGGAATACCTGTTAGCCACACACTCACCCTTCGGGACAACCCCATACCCATACACCACCTTATACTGGGTGGGGACCTTAGGTTCACCTACTAGCCACACCCGGTGCCTCTGGAGTTGAGCCATCACATATGGGATGCTGCTGTTCCTCAAGATAAAGGCGTCATGCACAGAGCCAAGATACTTGGCATTCACATGGGAGATGTACTGGTCCGCCAAAAACACCATCTGCACATTCAGAGAGTGATAGCTTTTTCTATTCCTGAACACTTGTTCATTCCTCCGGGGGGGGGGGGGCATGCTACATGTGTACCATCAATGGCACAAATGATGTTGGGGATATGTCCCAGGGCATAAAAGTCAGCTTTCACTGTGGCCAAATCCTTCACCTGGGGGAATACAATGTAGCTGCACATGTGTTTCAGCACGGCAGACAACACCCTGGTCAACACGTTGGAGAACATTGGATGAGACATACCTAATGTCATGGCCACTGTTGTTTGGATGGAACCACTTGCCAGGAAATGGAGCACTGACAGGACCCGCACTAGAGGGGGGATACCTGTGGGCAGGCGGATAGCTGAAATCAGGTCTGGCTCCAATTGGGCACACAGTTCTTGGATTGTGGCCCGATCAAGTCTATAGGTAAGGATAATGTGCCTGTCCTCCATTGTCGACAGGTCTACAAGGGGTCTGTACACTGGGGGATGTCTCTATCTCCTATTTATCCTCAGCGGTTGGACTCTAGGGTGGAAAACGGTGAGCAGAGGGTCATATTCACACATATGTTGCAATAAATATGCATTTCTTCTTTTAAGAAACAGTATGTGAATTTGAAAATCTGTTGATGTGCCAATGTCTGCTGTGATGCAGTTAGGTGCCATGGCCTGTGCCCCCTGAAATGGCAGCTGCCTGACCTCTGAGGAGAGACAAGTGGAGATGAGGTAATTCCACTGGTGTTGTGCGCAGTTGCGGTAGTTATCATTGAGCCCCATGGGTTCCAGGAGCCAATGTCGATGTACACCGGCGGTGACGGTACGCACCATTGCGGACATGGCTGCCATTTCTAACGTTCAATCACTTGCTACCTGACCTTCAACAGGAGAGGACCTATACTGCAAGTGCTGCTGTGACCTGTGTCTGGAAGCGGCAATGGATTGAGTGTCTGGGGAAAGGGCCCCCGCCTTCACTTTGGAGGAGTTGGAGAGACTGGTGGATGGGGTCCTACCCCAGTATACTTCACTCTATGGTCCTCCAGACAAACAGGTGAATACACTGTGAGCATGATGTGTGGTCCATGAATGTATGGAGTGCTGTGTGTGTATGCCTCATGTAGGGGAGGGGCTGAGGGGTCCTGGCTAGAGTGCTGCATGTCTGGTGGTCAATGTCTGGGCATAAGGGGACTGGAGGGATATTGTGGGACTTGAGTGTAACAGTCTGGACAGTATTACTAATCCCTTTTTTCTATGTATCTTTCTCTGCACGTCAGCACCCATCAGAAAAAGGGTATTTGGCGTGCCATTGACAAGGAGGTGAGGACCCTGGGGGTCTTTGACAGGCGGGGCACCCACTGCCTCAATTGGTGGGAGGACCTGCGCCACTGGGCAAGGAAGACGGCGGAGGCCCAACTGGCCTCCCAATGAGGAAGGGGTGCCCGTCTTACCCTGACCCCCCTGATGTTACGCATCCTGGCGGGGGCCTACCTGGAGTTGAATGGGCACTTGAAGGCATCACAGCAGCCACAAGGGGGTGAGTACAGATTCAGATTCATGACTTTGCGTGTATTAAGGTTTTACCTGGGTGGGGGATGTAGGCTGTGGGTGCCCCTAGGCCAGGACGTACATGGCAGGGTAGGTCCCATGTTGGGCAGGCTCTGATACACTCCAACCCCAATAGTGTTAGTGGCCATCTACTACTGGGCAGGGTCCTGAGGGTTTCAGGTGTGCAGCTAATGGCGTTAGGCATTGTACCCCATGGACTGGTGACTAGCATTGCAACTGGTAGTGCATGGCCTACTGCATAGGGCTGTTCCCTGTGTGAGGTGTACGCCAACAATAGTGTTGTTGCTGGCATTGACCAAGTGTATCCTCTGTCCCCCCCCCCTTTTCGTTTTGTCACCCTGCATTAGCACCTTCTGGTGGAGGAACAGAGGCACCGGCGACGGAGGGAGCTGCATCCCACATGGGCCTGGAGGCCTAATCCACCGAGGGTGAGGGCAACAGTGGGATGGAGGGCCAGGGGAGCACCACAACAGAGACAGGAGGGGACACTACAGACAGCAACTCCTCCTTCGATGGAAGCTCCCTGGTGGTGGCGGACACCTCTGTGCCCACCCCAACAACAGGTTTAGCTGCCACCCCGTATCAGCACCGCCCTCCCAGCAGCCCCTCAGCGTGTTTCCCGTGCCCGCTCACCCAGGAGGGTGGGCATCTCCTTCTCCCCAGGCAGTTCAGGCCCTGCCCCAGTCAGCCCTGCTGCCCTCAGTGAGGAGTCTATTGACCTCCTGAGATCCCTCACTGTTGGGCAGTCAACCATTTTGAATGCCATCCAGAGTGTCGAGAGGCATTTGCAACTAACAAATGCCTTCCTAGAGGGCATTCACTCTGGCGTGGCGGCCCAACAGAGAGCATTTCAGGCTCTGGCCTCCACACTGATGGCAGCCATTGTCCCTGTATCCAGCCTCCCCCCTCCAACTTTCTCTACCCAGTCCCAATCCCCTCCACCCCAGCCTATCCCAAGCACACCTTCAGACCAGCATTCACCCAAATCAACACACAGAAGTGGCTCAGGCAAACACAAGCACCATACTTCATCTCACAGGCACTCACACAAGCACCATCCACATGCAGACACACCAACACCCGCTGCCTCCACTGTGTCCCCCTCCTCCTCCTCATCCACCTCCTTCCCAGTGGCATCTCCACTCACACCTGCATGCACTACATCCTCCTCCACTACTTCCATCACCAGCATGCCCATCACTACACACCCCTCACTGGCAGTCACCACCCCCACATCCATGAACACATCCCCTGTGTCCTCTCCCACTGTGTCTGTGACCCCTCCTCCCAAAGTACACAAATGCAATCACACACCCACCCAACAGCCATCCACCTCACAACAGCATCCAGCTCATGCACCTGCACCCAAACACAGCAGACTGACTCCTCCTACAAGCACTCCCTCTTCCTCCACTCCCAAACATTAACCCTCTTCCCGCCCCAATGTCCCTAAGAAGCCTTTCCTAGCAAACATTGACCTCTTCCTTACACCTCCCCCCGTCCTTCACCTCGTACCAGGGTGGCCAAAACTCAGCCCAGCACCTCAGCCACCAAGTCCACGTCCGCTGTGGTGTATGCATCTGTCAGAGGCTCAAAGGGGGCACCCGTCAGCCCAGCCAGTGTGCCACCAACCCCTGCCAAGGCCAAGAACATTCCGCCACCTGGCAAGGTGAAGAAGGGGACAGCATCCAGCAAGGGGAAGGAGCCACAACCACCCAGCAAGGCTACCTCAAAGACTCTAGCTACCAGACCCAAGGTGACACCACCATCTGCCAAGGGCAGGAAAGGGCACAAAACACCAGCCAAGGCACTTCAGCCATCCGAACCTGCAGGTGAAGGCCTGGTGGCTAGCAGCACAACCACCAGCACCAGCACCTGCACCACGGCAGGCACCGCCGCCTGCACCGCCGCAAGCACCGCAGCAAGCACCGCCACCTGCACCACCACCAGCACTGCCGCAAGCACTACTACTGTCACCAGCAGCAGCCCCAGCGGGCAGCTGTCCAAGGCTGCAGGAGAAGGGCTGGTGGCTAGCAGCACTTCTGCCAACACCGGCACCCGCACCGCCACCTGCACCGCCACAAGCACCGCCACCTGCACCGCCACAAGCACCACTACTGTCACCAGCAGCAGCCCCAGTGGGCAGCCGTCCGAGGCTGCAGGAGAAGGGCTGGAGCCTCCGCCCACCACTGGCAGCACCGGTACCTGCACCGCGGGCAGCACTGCCACCTGCACCGCTGCAAGCACCGCCACCTGCACCGATGACAGTAGCACCACTGCCAGCAGCTGTAGCCCCAGTGGGCAGCCGTCCGAGGCTGCAGGAGAAGGTCTGGAGCCTCCTCCCACCACTGGCAGCACCGGCCCTACCACCACTGTGCAGCCATAGCCGCCGGCAGATGGACTGCAGCCCTCCCTCCATGGACTATCATGCATCCTGGTCACTGCAAAGCTCGTGGCTCTGACACCTAGGTGAGGGACTGTGACCTGGCACCCCCCAATTGCCGCATCACTGGGCACAAAGCCCCCTCCAGAACCAGTGGAGAAAGGCATCCACTCACCCTATCCTTGGCAGGATGAAGCACACTGGGCACAAAGCCCCCTCCAGAACCAGTGGAAGATGTAACCCACTTGAGAGACTGTGGCTTTGCACTCCCCAGGACCAAGCAGTGGGCACACCACCCACTTGAGAGACTTGAGAGACTGTGTCTTTGCACTCCCCAGGAGCAAGCAGTGGGCAAAGCACCCACTTGAGAGACTTGAGAGACTGTGGCTTTGCACTCCCCAAGAGCAAGCAGTGGGCAAACCACCCACTTGAGAGACTTGAGAGACTGTGGCTTTGCACTCCCCAGGAGCAAGCAGTGGGCAAGGCACCTATTTGAGAGACTGTGGCTTTGCACTCCCCAGGAGCAAGCAGTGTGCATACCACCCACTTGAGAGACTGTGGCTTTGCACTCCCCAGGACCAAGCAGTGGGCAAACCACCCACTTGAGAGACTTAAGGTACTTTGGCCTTGCACTCCCCAGAGCCAGGCAGTGGGCATGGAGCCCCCTCCAGGAACAGTGGCGTAGTACCATCTTCCAGCTGAGGTGTCCCCCCCATGTCCCCCTGAGGTGCCTGTGTGTTTTTCGACCTGATGCTCCTGCAGTGTTCTCTCTGTTTTGAGGCAGGAGTCAAGTGTGGGCTTGGCCTATGTGTTATAGCCCAGCGGGCCATGGACTATTTTTGTGTTCAGATTGTCCCTCATTTTGTATATATTGTATATATTGTACATACTGTTTATTTATTTATGACCGTATTTCTCTAAATTTCTAATATTACAAAAATTTGCTCCATTCCTTTTTTCCTTGCATTATTCCAGAGGGTTACGGGTGTATATGTAATGTTGTTGCATGTGTTTGTGTGTATGGTGTTGTGGGTGATGGTGGGGGTGGGTGTGTTGCGTGTTGAGTTTGTGTGTCACTCTTTTTTTCCCCCCTCCTCCCCTGTCTACTAGGTGCAGTACTCACCCTGGTCATCGTCACCGGTGTTGGTACTCCTGATATGTGAGAAGATACACCAGCATGGGAAGGATGTGCAGCTCGGGCTCCATGGCGTCCTGGTTCTTCCTTGAGTATCGAGAGATGAGTGGTTTCCCTTCGAAGTACTGTTTCCGCCGTGTTTCTGATGGCGGATGGGCGTGTTGTAATGGGAGGGGCGGTATATTGTCTTCAGCCTGGCAGTGCGTGGTTACTGCTGCAGTGTTTGTATGTGTTGGCGGTTTCTGCCATGGTCATGATTCTATTTTTTTTACCTCCGGCCTGCTGGCGGTATTACCGCTGATTTGACACCGACCGCCAGGGTTGTAATGAGGGCCTAAATTTGGAGGTCATTAAGTAGGCCCTCTCCTAAAGATCTGCAATCAAATATTCATAAGCAATGTTCTTTATGCCTGTCCTACCATGATTGTGGATACTAATGCTACATCTGAAATTTTTAAAACATTTAAAGGAAGGAGTTTAAAAACAGCAAGTGTACCTTCCTAAGTCTACTATTTGAATACATTTATTCAATGTACCATTTGCACACTTGAATATTTGGGGTTACTTGTTTATGGTATTTGATTAATGAAAGCAAGCATTCAATTACAGGCATAGAGTTTTGGGAAAAAACTGATGAGGAAAGGACAGATACCATTGACACTTCAAACAAAAGATGAATTATGTTATTTTATTGAACTGCTGCACTAAATGTGTTTATTAAGGTGGATGGAAAAATGGGTAAAATGGTTTCTGAGGCTAGTTCATATAAGTGCAATGTACATTACATCTCTATAAAACACATGTTTGTAATTTATCTCAACAATATAATGTGAATGTGTCTCTTTATTTATCCTAAAAATACCTGTTAGTGCACCTGGTCCTTAGTAAGTAAACTTACAAGGGGACGCTTATAGGTTGATGAACCTTTTGAATCTCATGGAGTATCCTAGTCATGCAGTGACTACTGAATCAATAGCTAACATCAATAATCAAGAAACATTCTATGGAAAACAGCTTAAAACTATCTACTCATGAATAACCACAACTCAATAATGAGTTAAACAATTGTATTTCCCTATTGATTACAATTCTAAATCATCTGTTAGTTCAATCTTTATTCAATCCACTCAATTTATTAATTCAATAATAGAAAACATAATCACTTGAAGGAAACATATGCGACAATGCAATTCCATAAATTAAGAATACCAGCATTAATAGTGAAGTTCAGCAAATAGGTTCATCAGTCATTTGTCACTGTCAACGTCACCCCTAACAGCCCACCTAACCAAGATTAGCATCAGCATGCGGGTCCTCATGCGAAAAACTTTTGAGAGAAAATATTAATTTGGAAAATCTATCTAAATGAGAATTTCTATAATCAGCGCAGTTGGTAGCTAGAAGAAAAGGCATAAAAATCGTCAGTCACATTTTCATAGCTACCTATCCAGGATGGATCAGAAACAAGTCAGTCTTCCACAATTAGTCAGCCACGGATCAGGCTCACAGATTATGAGCCCAAGGATAGCACCTTGGACAGTGTCTCCTGACGTCACCAATTCTCCACTCACATCTAAGAATTTAGCCCCTTGTAATGACTTTTTATTAGGGTCTCCCAGTTCATCCCCCTAATTTCTAATTGGTCAGTCAGTCTGTAGATATAACTTTAACCTATGGTATTTATTTACTGAATCTACTAATTTCAAAATCAGTTTTTTAACAAGATGCGGATTGGTTCACTTTACGATGTCCTCATCATCCGGCTCTTCAGATATCAAAATTGTTGCGTGTTCCTCTTCAGTCAGTGCCTTCATTGTTCAAGTCCTGGGAAAGTACATTTAGCCTAGTCTACACATAATTGTATCAAATTGTCTTCATCATCTCTGTCCGTCGGTACTTTGCAGAAAATTCTAGCTAAGCAACTTTAACATCGAGCAGGTCAAGGCTAGTTCATAGCAGCTTCTGTGCAAATGCGGTTATTGTTTTCTGCTCTCAGTGCACGAGGCCTAGAGAGATACTAGGCCTTTAGTTCAGCTAACTTAGCACTACAAATTAATGCAAAACATAGGTTACATGTCTCATTATGACATATTATTACATTTTTCTCATATATTTTCATTATTTCTTACAGTTTTAGTTTTATTAGTACACATGGTGATCACACCCCAAGGGCACATTTTCAAACATGCACTTAATTTTTTCAATGATTAATTTATCTACGCATTTCTCATTAGTAAACACATATACATCATTAATAATTCTCTTAACTAGCGTATCTGCTTCAATATACCCAATCCTAAAATGCGTTGTTGCTTACTTATTATGGCGGTCATTATGAACACGGCAGTAAACTGCGCCGACTGCCATGGCCGCCGTTGGCGGTGAATGGAAACCCGCCATATAATGAACAAAAATTCCCACCCCGCCAAAAATCATGACCTTGTCAGTGGAAATGCTGGATCTCCCCCCACCGCCAAGCACACCAACATCCCACCCTCCAAATAATAATGCACAAATCACCTTGGTGGACAATGGAGGCTGGACGACAAGTGGACTTAACAGCAAGAAGTGTACACATCGGATAAGCGTGAAACCCACACACCTGACACACAGTCATAACCCCATAAAATACTTCTAGACACACCCTACAATCTTTTGCAACAAAACCAGGCCAAAGAAGACGGAGAGCACTAGAAGCAGACACCTAAGGCCACCATACACGAAACGCACACCGAACCACAGAAGAGCACCCTCACCGTGTTTCCAGCCCCGACACGATTCACCACACTCACCATGTCATCCCTCAAACATCCACGCTTCACAGAAAGGGAGTTAAGGACCATGGTGGATGAGATCCTGAAGGTGGAGCCACAAATATTCGGGCC
Source organism: Pleurodeles waltl (assembly GCF_031143425.1). Taxonomy (NCBI): domain Eukaryota; kingdom Metazoa; phylum Chordata; class Amphibia; order Caudata; family Salamandridae; genus Pleurodeles; species Pleurodeles waltl. Next base: position 1,532,250,360 of record NC_090444.1, read on the forward strand.
GAGGTGCAGCACACACCCATCACAGGGAAGATAGAGCTATGGCAGACTATTGTGAACAGGGTCAATGCAGTGTGACACCATCCACGCACTAGGGACGACATCCGGAAGAGATGGAACGACCTGCGGGGGAAGGTCAGGGGCATGGCATCAAGGCACCACATTGCAGTCCAGAAGACTGGGGGAGGAGCGCCACCAACACCACCCGAATACACCGACTGGGAGGAAAAGGTACTGGCCATCCTGCACCCTGAGGGACTCACTGGACTCACTGGAGGAATGGCCTAGGGTAAGTCGTCCACATTTACCCCATATACATCATACCTGTAATGCATGTACCACTCCAACCACACCCACCAGGAGCAATACCCCACCCAGGCAACAGCCAATGAATCCACCCCCGCATGACCACAAACGCACTAACAGGCCCACATCCCTCCCCCTGTGCACAGCCACCTACCCCTGCAAGGATCCACAATGGAACTATACCCCCCCAATGCAAGCCCACACCCAAAGCCGAATGCAGTGTAAGCCTGACAAAGGCACCCTGGATGGCCACTGAAAGTAACACCAGCACAAAATAGCCCAGTCCTGTGCACCCCAAACATTCATGCATTTGTAAAAGACATGTCTACGCCCCCCAACAGGCACCACCACCCATGCCACCCTCACAGATGGGACAAGGAGTGCCAGTGCCCCCCATGGAGACAGATGCACCTCACAGGACACTGGTGAAGGATCCCTGGACACTGATGAGAAGGCAGGCCCCTCACACAGTCCTGGACTCTCACCATGCAGCAGCCCCACCCAGGATGTCACTGATAACCCTACCACCCAGTCAAGAACAGCAGCCCAGGGCAAGTGTCCCTACACCAGTGTATCCAGGCCACAGACAGATGGATCACAGGTACAGAGGCCACAGTCTCCCACTCCCAACATGCAAGAAGGCGAGGGCCCCAGTACAAGTGATACTGCCGGACCTGTGCAGGGGACACAGGCACAGGGGGTTAGAGTAAGTGCTAGGGCCTCAGTGGGCCAGAGGGGAAGCCACAGGATGGATGCAGCAGCACAGGACATGATATCTGAGGTATTGGGGGCCTACCAGCATACCCATTACAGCTTGGCACAGGTAGTATACATTCTGAAGCACAGTCAGAGGATGCAGCAGGAACACCACCAACAGGCCATGGAGCAGTGGAAACAGCACCACGCCACAATGGCCAGCATAGCAGGAGCACTGCTGTAGCTGGTACAAACCCAGTCTGAGACCCACACAGGACAGGAGGCCCCCACTACAGCACCGGACATCGACCTGGCAATTATACCATCATCGGAAACATCCCAGGAACTACCCTCACAGGAAACCCAAGGACCAACCATGTCATCCCCTCAAGATCAGGGGCCCCAACGGACCCTCAGGCCAAGATATGGCACTGGAACCCCAGCAAAGAACAAGGCCCCCATCAAGAAGTAACTCAGCAACAATCTGCACAGCAACCATCCCACTCAATCAACCACCACACATTGCTAAGAGGCAAGATGAACTAATGTAAGAAATGATGGACCCATCAATCCTACCAACAAGGTTGCCACTATGTTGGCATTGAGGACATTCACCCATGACGACTTGGCATCACTGTATATAGCACTATTCACTCCCTGCCACCAATAAAATACATATCACACCTATAACACTGTCCCCTGTGTAAAAATGTGAACAAAGTGAAGAATAGATGCAACTGGCTGATAACCACTTTATTGTCAAATCGTTGCATGAAAGGACTCCTGTGTGCCTAAATGTGGGCCCAAAGTAAATGCACTAAATTTAAATCTGTACCATGCAGAACTGGACCCTGTTTCACATATCAGCTTCAAACCCCCCCCATATGACTAAGCACACTGACAGTATGTGTCACAAACCCCAATGTCAGCCCTAAGTCCCACACAGTTACTGGAAGTAGAGTTGTATCAGTTGGTCCTGGAATTGACATCTTCCCCTTTCTCATCATCACCATCACTCTCGTCCCCTCTCTGAAGTAGCTGGTCAGGACATACAGCATCCTCCACCTCCAAGAGAGGGATAGAATGTCTCACAGCCACGTTGTGCAGCATGAAGCAGACCACCACTATTCTACACACCTTTTCATGCCCATAGGCCAGGGAACCTCCAGAGATATGTAGACAATGAAATCTAGCCTTCAGGAGACCTATTGTGCGCTCTATCACCCTCCTAGTACGTCCATGGGCCTCATTGTAATTGCTCTCTGCATCGGTCCTAGGAATCCTCACTGGTGTCAGGAGCCAACGCAACTTTGGATAGCCAGAATCACCTAGAAAAAGGTGCAATACAGAGTAGTCATTGTTAAGCCCCTTAGTCAGACGGCCTGGCTGTCTGCTATGTGTCAGTTAGTGACAGAAACACTTACCTATGATCCGCCCTCTGTCCTCTTGGAGTTGTTCCATCTTCTGTGGCACACTACTGTTCCTCAGCACAAAGGAATCATGGACTGAACCTGGGAACATGGCATTCACATGTGAGATGTACTGGTCTGCAGTATATATCACTTGGATGTTCATGGAATGAAAGTTCTTTCTGTTTTTGTACACCTGTTCACTGACTCTTGGGGGTATGATTGGTATGTGGGTGCCATCGATGGCACCTATCACATGGGGTATGTTGGCAAAGGCATAGAAATCAGACATGATGGCAGGGAGTTCAGTACTTTGGGGAAATCTTACATAGGACTGCAGGTGTGGTACAAATGCATTTAGAAATCTTGTCAGTACCATGCTGAACATTGGCTGTGAAAATTCAGCACCCATGCCCACTATCACTGGAAATTATCCCGTGGCCAGGAAATGGAGTGCAGAGAGCACCTGCACTTCAGTAGGGATGGCATGCTGATTACGATTTCCCAGAGTTAGTGCAGGATTCAATAATGCACAAAGTTCCAGAATTGTTGCACGGTGAGTCTGTAATTGATTATGATCTGACGCTCCACCATGGTCCTCATATCCACAAGTGGTCTGTACACTGATGGTGCCCTTCCTCGCCACAAGGGTCGGTACCTACAAGGGATATCAAAAAGGTGTGATAAACACACATACATAGGCACACATTGTCACCAATTGTGCACTGCATACTTCATTGTAGTGACTCAACAGTAACAAGTACTTGACAGATCTACATCTACACCTCAATGAGGGAACAGTGTTTTTCATGTGTGTTATATTTCGAAATGGTCACATGCATAGGTGCTTCATGTGGCAAGTAGGACCTGCATGGTGCACAATTTTTATTTATAGATGCATAGTTACTGCTAAAATGTCTGCCCACTGTAATCCAGGCCTGTAGTTGTGAAAGTGACCTCATACTGCTAGCGGTTGACGTAACACCATAAGGCGGTGTTTATCGCCGTTCACACCGTCGTTGGTTAACATGGATGCCAATGGGGAATCCTGGCGTATCATGATCGCCGCCGGTGGTGACGGTGCACACCTCCGCAATACGTGCGCGAATTCGTCATCTATAATTCAATTGAATCCCTGATCTTGTGCGAACAGGTGCTCTACTGTGTGTACTTCTGTTTCCTGCCTCTCGTCATGGATGTGGCTCGTGTTGCAGGGGAAGGGGCACCGGCCTTCACCCAGGAGGAACTGGAGAGGCTATTGGTCCTGTACGCAAAACTCTACGGACGGCCGGAGGTACAGGTGATTGGGGTGCACTGTTTGAGTGTAATGGATGGTGTTGTAAGGACATAGATATGCACCTCTGAGCCTGCATGCGCCATGGTGCATGGCATGCTGCGTGCGTATGTCCTGTAAGTCTGACAGTACTGTCCGTCCCACAGTGGACGAATAGCCAGCTGCACCTATCTTGCAAGTGCCTGACCTCTGTGTTCCATTTCTGTGTCACCCTTTTAGGTCAGCGCCCACCAGAAGAGGGCACTTTGGCATGCCATCGCCAAGGAGGTGTGGACCCTGGGGGTATACAACTGGCAGAGCACCCACTGCAGGAAGAGGTGGGAGGACCTGTGGCGCTTGGTGCGTAAAATCTGTGAGGCCCAGCTGGGGAAGTCCTCCCAACTTGGTAGAGGTGCCCATCGGGCACTGACTCCCCTCATGCAACATATCCTGGCGGTGGCGTACCCAGACCTGGATGGGCGCTTGTAGGCTGCACAGCAGTCACAAGGGGGTGAGTACTCATGTCACAAACTTAAGTCTGGAAGGATGTCTTTGTGTGCATTAGGGTTCATGCTGCTGAGAGGCAGGGACTCTGACTGGTGTCCGTCTACATGATGGTCTCCAAAGGGTGTAGGGGTGTCTTTGTAAGGTCTCCCACACGTCGGGTCCGTATGTAGTTCAGGGGATGGGTGTAGAGCAGGGTTCTGGTCAGTAGTCAGGAGCATGGCCATGGGCATAGTGAACGGTGCTGCCTGTTGGGGGTGTCTTCTGGGTGGGTTTATGTCTGGCCACTATGTACCTCCATTCAGCTATTTACAAGTGTCTCTCCTGTTTTGTCTCCCCATCCCTGTTCTCTTGTGTTGGTTTTGTACAGCAGCAACATCTGGCGAGGGAGCTGAGGCACCGGCAAGTGGGAAGCAGCGGCCCACGGATCCTCGGAGGCAGAGACATCCAACGCCAAGGGGACCAGTGGGTGGGAGGACGAGGGGAGTTCCACGGGGGAGGCAACTACCACTGGAGGTAGTGACTCCAATACCTCCTCCGATGGGGGCTGCCCGGCTGTGGTGGGCTCTAGTCGCCACACCACTACAGTGACATCTTCCGCCACCCTCATTCCATCACCGCCCTCCCTTCTGCTCCCCACTGAGTTGCCGTGCCAGCTCACCCAGAAAGGTGGGCGTCTCCTTCGCCCCAGGCACCTCCTCCCCATGGCCCAGTCAGCCCTGCTGCCCTCACAGAGGAGGCCATTGACCTCCTGAGAACCATTTCTGTAGGGCGGACAACCATTGTAAATGCCATCCAGGGGCTAGCATCAGAGGTGCAGCAGACAAATGCCTATCTGGATGGCATTCACGGTGCCGTGTCTGCCCTACAGAGATCTTTTCAGGCTTTGGCCTCCTCTTGGATGGCAGCCAGTTTCCCTGGCCATTCCATCCCCCCTCCAACCTCCTCTACCCCTTCCAACACCCCACTCCCTTCATCTGTCCAAAGCATACAATCTGAACCGTAGTCAAGCACATCAACACACAAGAAGCACACTTCAAAACACAAGCACCACACCTCACACTACAAGCATTCACATAGCCAACATACACATGCACACACAACAACATCCACTTCCCTCACTGTGCCCACCTCTTCCGCCTCCCTGTCTGTCCCCTCTACATCCACACCCTCATGCTCTGCACCTTCACTCACTGTTGCTGCTCCTCTTACTGCAGTCACCACAATAGCAGACATCCATACATGTACCCCAGACACCACACCTGCACTCACCACAACTGCTTTAGTTGACACATGCAGCACACTCACCAGACTTGCAGACACCCACACAACATACATCCACACTGGCAGCCTGTCTTCTCCCACTGTGTCCACCCCCACTCCAAAAACACACAAACGCACCAAGACACCCACCTATCAGACATCTACCACACCTCAGCATACTGTCCAGTCACCTGCACCCACTACACACACCCCTAGACCACATACGTCCACTCCCTCTGCCTTCACTCCCATGCCCTCATCCAGGACCACCCCAATTGCTCCGAAGAAACTTTTCCTCTCCCGTGCTGACCTCTTCCAACCCACTGGCCCACCCCGTCTTGTCCCTAAGCGTGCACACCTCCTTGCCGTTTCCACTCCTTCCACTTCATAGCCCACCCCTGTCCGCCCCTCGCATTCCCATGCCCCTTACCCAGAGAAGAAGAAGCCCCATGCAGAGCCAAATCCATCTGGCTCCATCCGCTCGAAACGACACCCCCAACCTTCAAAGGACAAACCCACACCCCCTCCACCTTCCAAGCGCAAGTCCAAGCCCCACCCCTGTCGCAAGTCCCTACCCCCACTACCCCCTGCCCCTGTTCCGTGAGGTGCCTGGATGCCCCTTTGTTGCCCCATTAGGTGGGAAAAGTGCACTTTTGGGAGTCAGGTTGGGTCCGTTGTGGCCCAGGGCACTCTAGCGCTATGGACTGGCAATTGGCCTAGTTGGAAGTAGTTGGCTCTGTGAGCTTTAACAAATATTTCTGTGTGGCCTGCGTTTTGGCGGCACACTGTTGCACCCCGGTCTTTCATTTCATTGTTTGTGGATGTGGGGCATTTGCATGTACTATGGTCAAGTTGGATTTGCCTTGTGTCGGGTAAGTACCTCTTGCTGTGGGATGTATGGGTTACGCTACTGGGAAGTGTTGGGGGGGTGCAGGGTGGGTGGAGTGGGTGGTTATGTAACTGTACCCTTTCCTCCCTTGTTTCGTAGGTTGCGGTACTTACCGTGGTTGTCTTCGGCGGCGGTCTCAGTCATGGAGGTATATGGCAAGGAGCAGGGCTGGCATGATCTGCAGCTCTCTATCCATGTCTGCTTAGGCGCGTTGTGTGGGCCTCCAGTGAGTGTTTCATTGGATTTGGTTCATTTCCGCCTGGCTTTGCGTGGCGGTGGTTCCCGCCCCGGAACTAGCGGTGAAATAGTGGTTTATAATTTGATGGGTGGGTTGGGCCTTTCCGTCGGCCCTTGGGCGGACTCTGCCGACGTCGTCGGCACTCCTCTACTGGCGATGGGTGGTTTTCTGGATGCCTGTGTTTCGATTGGTTCATTATCTGGCAGTCTGGACCGCTCCTCCGTTGGTGGTTTTTACTGCCAGCGGCGCGGTACGGACTGCCGTGATCATAATGAGGGCCTATGTGACTGGGCTTGTTTGATTTTTGAAACACTCTTTGATAACGAGTCTTTTCTCTAACTACTCTTGATATGTTCTGGAATTAACTTCTATTTTGAATGACCATAACACACTTTATTATTTCAAAGTTTAAGATCTAAGGGTTCAGTCTGGATATTAAAAACGTATTAAGATATGTAACTTTTTTAAGTAATTGATATTGTTTATTAAATAATTGAAACAATGGAACTGTTATATGATGATTTTTTATAATGTGCCTTTTTTCAAGTTGAAATGTTTAAGCTATCTATTAAACTTATTTTTATACATGTTTTGTTGCATAGGTGTGCTCCATGTGGTTCTGGTCTCCTGGACTAAAGAAACCAACTCTGCATCCTCCAGCACGCCGTGGGACATCTTCTGTGCAAAGGAAAAGTTCCTGGCACCTTTCGTTGTTGCAGAATCTTCAGCTTCTTCCACCCATAAAGTACCTTTATTTTTAGTAACACTGAGTATTGTGTTTCTTAAGATATAGTACCTATATGATATAAGTGGTATAGTTGGAGCTTTATATGCCTCCTAGTTCAGCCTAAGCTGCTCTGCTAGAGCTACCTCTATCAGCCTTAGGTGTTTGAACACAACTAATCTACTAATAAGGGATAACTGGACCTGGCACAAGGTGTAAGTATCATCAGGTGCCCACTATAAGCCAGGCCAGCCTCCTACATTGGTGGTGCAGCGGTGGGATAAGTACTTGTAACTGCTTTACCACTTTGTCATTGCTGTTTTTGTAAGAAAAACATATTCCAAGTACTTAAAAATATACACAGTTAACCTCAACAGTTTAACTCTCTTTCTAAAAATGTTCTAAAAAGTTTCTGTAAAGTTTTCAAAAGTTTTGAAAAGTTTGAAAAGTTTTCCTCTTTTCTTTAAAAGATTATTTTTCTCTCTATCTTAAACTATTTCTTACAAGTATGTCTGCTGTAGATCTCACCCCTCCCAGTTGTTCAGGCACCCTATGGTAGTTCAAACTTTAAAAGTTTGAGGGGTGTCTGCATAGAAAGAAGCATAAGCATTGGTAAGAACCCTACCAAAGATCTTCTCCATAGCCTTCTCCTAGAAAGTGGCCAGATCCAGTCTGGCCCATCCCAGGATCAGGGGGTAGAGGAGGAGGGTACCCAGCAAGATTCAGGGGAGGGCCCTGAGGACTCTGGTGAGGGTGCCTCCAAAGACCTGTCACCTAACAGGCCATCTAGTGAAGCTGGTAGTGGGAGAGGGTCACACATCAGTAGGGCACCTTTCACTCCAAAAAGCCAGGTAACTAGAGTCTGCCAGTTAGAGACGTCCAATTCTGCCAATTCCCACATTACCTCTGTGTCTCAGAATTCCCAAGCTTCCCACCCTGAGGATAACACCCTAGACAGGGAACCCAGAAAGCTGAGGTTGGAAGAGGCCAGACTGAAGCTGAAACAGCAGCAGTTGGGCTTAGACAGGGAGTCTCTAGATGTAGAGAGGGAAATACAGAAGTTGGGGTTAGTTGCCCCTGGTGGCAGCAGCAGTGTTCTTGATAGTAATCCTGTAAGAGAACAAGATTCAAGAAACCTGCACAAGATAGTCCCCCCTCACAAGGAGGGGGATGACATCAACAAGTGGTTTGCTGCACTTGAGAGGGCCTGTATGGTACAGTTGGTCCCTCAAAGGCAGTAGGCTGCTATCTTGTGGCTATCTTTCACTGGTAAAGGTAGGGATAGGCTCCTTACTGTCAAAGAAGGTGATGCCAACAACTATAAAGTTTTGAAAGATGCACTCTAACATGGATTTGGCTTAACCACTGAACAATACAGGATACAGTTCAGAGATACCAGAAAAGAGTACTCTCAAGACTGGACAGACTTTGTAGACTGTTCAGTGAATGCCTTGGAGGGATGGTTACATGGCAGTAAGGTGACTGACTATGAAAAGCCTATATAATCTTGTTAGACTCAGATCTGACCTCTCCCCAAGAATTGGAAAAAAAGGCAGACAAAGGGGTCAGAACAAGAGTGAACAGAAATGTTCATGCAGGTGGTGACAAGGATGGCAAGAAGACAGATGGTAAGTCTTCTGATAAGGGTGGGGACAAAGACAAAAAGCATTCTGAAGTGGGTCGAAATCCTCTTCTAACAATCAAAAGAAGCCATGGTGTTATTTATGTAAGAGTAAAGGCCATCAGGCAAGTGCTTCCACCTGCCCAAAGAAAAACACCAAGGCTCCCCCTACCACAACCCCAACTGTGTCCTCTAGTGCCCCTAGTAATAGCAATGGTGGTGGGAAGTCTACTACACATAGCCAATCAAAGGGTGTAGCTGGGCTCACCATTGGCAATGTAGTTGGGGTTGGTCTTGTTAGGGAGACCACAGAGGCTGTTTTAGTCTCTGCTGGTGATATTGACTTTGCCACCTTAGTTGCTTGTCCCCTTAATATGGGTAAGTGCAAGCAGCTTCCCCTAATAAATGGTGTTGAGGTTGAGGCCTACAGGGATACAGGAGCCAGTGTCACTATGGTGATTGAGAAACTGGTTCACCCTGATCAACACCTATTTGATCAGCAATACCAAGGGACTGATGCTCATAACAACACTCTTAGACACCCCATGGCTGTTGTGAATCTCAACTGGGGGGGGGGGTTACTGGTCCAAAGAAAGTTATGTTAGCCACTGATTTACCTGTAGACTGCTCACTAGGCAAAGATTTAGAGACATCAGCTTGGGCTGAAGTGGAGTTGGAGGCTCATGCATCAATGCTGGGCGTTCCATGGCATACCTTTGCTCTCACAAGGGCTCAGGTCCAGAAGCAAAGAGGACAGGGAAGCTTTGATCCTGGAACAATGGACGAAGTGTTCTCAAAAGCTAGGGGTAGAAAGGGTAAATCCCTGCCCACTATCCCTCCCTCTCCAGAAGATTCCCCTTTTGAGGAAGAGGAATCCTCTCCCTGTGCAGAACCTTCACCAGATGAGCTGGCAGCAGACACTGCTGAGCTTTTGGGTGCAGGGGGGCCTGCTAGGGAAGAGCTGAGTGTGGCACAGCAGACCTGTCCCACACAAGAGGGTTTAAGACAACAAGCTGTCAAACAGCAGAATGGGGATATCACTGATAGCCATAAGGTTTATTGGGAAGATAACCTCCTTACACTGAGTCAAGGGACCCTAAACCTGGAGCTGCCAGGAGATTGGTCATCCCTTTGCAGTGACCTTGGTACGTGACATTCCTTTGGCTGGGCATGTGGGCCGGGGTAAAACTTGGGACAAGCTTGTTCCATTGTTTCACTGGCCCTACATGTCAGAGGACACTTAGGAGTTTTGTTGCTCCAGTGTGACCTGCCAAGCCAGTGGCAAGACTTGTGGCACACCTAAGGCCCCCTTCATTCAACTTCCTGTGGTTGGGGTGCCCTTTGAAAGGGTAGGGGTTGACATAGTTGGCCCCCTTGACCCTCTAACAGCTTCAGGCAATAGGGTTATCTTTGTGGTAGTGGACCATGCCACTAGATATCCTGAAGCAATACCCTTAAGGACCACTACAGCACCTGCAGTGGCAAAAACCTCCTGGGAAACTTTTACAGAGTGGGTTTCCCTAAGGAAGTGGTGTCAGACAGAGGTAGTAACTTCATGTCTGCATACGTCAAAGCTATGTGGAAGGAGTGTGGTGTAATTTATAAGTTCACTATTCCTTACCATCCACAGACAAATGGTCTGGTTGAGAGGTTTAATAAAACTCACTCTCAAAGATATGAATATGGGACTCCCTGAAAAACTCAGAAGGAGATGGGATGTCCTGTTGCCATGCCTCCTTTTGCTTATAGGGAGGTACCCCAAAAAGGAGCTGGCTTTAGCCCCTTTGAACTTCTCTTTGGGCACCCTGTAAGAGATCCCCTTGCTCTTGTAGAGGAGGGTTGGGAACAACCTTTAAAAGCTCCAAACCAAGACATTGTGGACTATGTACTTGGCCTAAGATCCAGAATGGCTGAGTACATGAAAAGGGCCAGTAAAAACCTTCAGGCCAGCCAAGAGCTCCAAAAGCAATGGCATGACCAGAAGTCTGTCCTGACCCAGTACCACCCAGGACAGAAGGTGTGGGTATAGGAGCCTGTGGCCCTAAGAGCACTCCGGGACAAATGGAGTGCACCCCAACTCATTATTGAAAAGAGAGGTGAGGTCACCTACTTGTTAGACCTGGGCACTGCCAGGAGTCCTCTTAGGGTGCTCCATGTCAATTGCCTGAAACCTTACTATGACAGGGCTGACTTAACCCTGCTCATGGCAACTGATGAGGGGCAGGAGGAAGGGAGTGACCCTCTCCCTGACCTCTTCTCCACCACTGAAGCTGATGGCTTAGTGGAGGGAGTGGTGCTTGAGATTGCCTTACTGATGAGCAGAAGGACAGCTGTATAAATCTCCTGGGCCAATTCTCTGACCTCTTCTCACTGATCCCAGGTACAACTACCTGGTGTGAGCACAAAATCAACACTGGAGACAGTTTACCTGTTAAAAGTAAGATTTATAGGCACCCTGACCATATCAGAGATTGCATAAAACAAGAGGTACAGAAAATGTTCGATCTAGGAGTGATTGAGCCTTCTGAGAGCCCTTGGGCTAGCTCAGTGGTGCTTGTACCAAAACGTCACACTAAATATGGTAAAAAGGAAAAGAGGTTTTGTGTTGACTATAGGGGTCTCAATCAAGTAACCAAAATTGATGCTCACCCTATACCCAGGGCAGATGAGCTGATAGATGCACTGGCTTCTGCAAAGTATCTAAGCACTTTTGACTTAACTGCAGTGTATTGGCAGATTAAGTTGTCAGAAGATGCTAAACCTAAAACAGCATTTTCCACCATTGGAGGGCACTATCAGTTCACTGTTATGCCCTTTGGTTTGAAAAATGCACCTGTCACTTTTCAGACATTTGTGAACACAGTCCTGCAAGGTTTTAGTGCAGCATATCTAGATGATATAGCTGTGTTTAGCTCCACCTGGGATGAGCACCCGGTCCACCTATGGAAAGTTTTGGAGGCCCTGCAAAAGGCAGGCCACACTATCAAGGCTTCAAAGTGCCAGATAGGGCAGGGAAAAGTGGTTTATCTGGGCCACAGAATTTATTTTGCCACCCATAGGAAGCTCAGACAAATCTTACCTAGGACTGCCACTGCAGCCTGAGTGAAATAACGTCCACGTTATTTCACAGCAATTTTACACTGCACTTGAGTAACTTATAAGTCATCTCTATGTCTAACTCTCACTTAGTGAAGGTTAGGTGCAAAGTTACGAAGTGTGAGGGCACCCTGGTAATAGCCAAGGAGCCCCCACATAGTTCAGGGCAATTTATCCGGACTTTGTGAGTGCGGGGACACCATTACACGCGTGTACTATATGTAGGTCAATACCTATAAGTAGCTTCACAATGGTAACTCTGAATATGGCCATGTAACATGTCCCCCATGCCAAATCTGGTATTGGGGTGCCAATCACATGCATCCCCGGGGCTCCACTATGGACCCTGGGTACTGCCAAGCCAGCTCTCTGGGTTTTTCTCTGCAGCTACCACAGCTGCCAACCCACAGACAGGCTTCTGCCCTCCTGGAGTCTGGGCAGCCCACTCCCAGGAAGGCAGAACAAAGAATTTCCTCTAAGAGAGGGTGTTACACCCTCTCCCTTTGGAAATAGGTGTTAGGGGCTGGGGAGGAGTAGCCTCCCACAGCCTCTGGAAATGCTTTGAAGGGCACAGATGGTGCCCTCCTTGCATAAGCCAGTCTACACTGGTTCAGAGAACCCCCAGTCCCTGCTCTGGCGCGAAACTGGACAAAGGAAAGGGGAGTGACCACTCCCCTGTCCATCACCACCCCAGGGGTGGTGCCCAGAGCTCCTCCACTGTGTCCCAGACCTCTGCCATCTTGAATCCAGAGGTGTGAGGGCACAATGGAGGCCTCTGAGTGGCCGGTACCAGCAGGTGACGTCAGAGACCCTCCTGATAGGTGCTTACCTGACTAGGTGGCCAATCCTCCTCTGAGGTCCCTTTAGGGTCTCTCCTGTGGGCTTTTCCTCACATAAGGACATGCAAGAATTCACCAGAGTTCCTCTGCATCTCCCTCTTCGACTTCTGCCAAGGATCGACCCCTGACTGCTCCAGGACGCCTGCAAAAATGCAACAAAGTAGCAAGAAGACTACCAGCAACATTGTAGCGCCTAATCCTGCCGGCTTTCTCGACTGTTTCCTGGTGGTGAATGCTCTGGGGGCTGTCTGCCTTCACCCTGCACTGGAAGCCAAGAAGAAATCTGCCGTAGGGCGATGGAATCTTCCCCCTGCTCCAGCAGGCACCAAACTTAAGCATCACTGGTACTCTGGGACCCCTCTCATCCTGACGAGCGTGGACCCTGGAACACAGGTGGTGGACCCAAGTGATCCGGACTGTCCAGTGGTCCAACTGTCAAAATTTGGAGGAGGTAAGTTTTTGCCTCCCCTCTCCAGACAGTAATCCTGTGTACTGCATGAACTGCAGCTGCTAGGGCTTCTGTGCACTTTTGCAAGGAGTCATTTGTACACAGCCTAGCCCAGGTCCCCAGCACTCCGTCCTGCACTGCTCAACTCGCTGAGTTGACCACCGGCTTCGTGGGACCCTCCTTTGTAGTGTTGAGACAACCACCATGCTCAGTTTTCTTGTACCTGTGTTGAAGTACTTCTGTGGGTGCTGCCTTCTTGTGCGAGGGCTCTCTGTGTTTCTGAGGGCCCGCTCTGTCATCTTTTCCTAGGGGCAACCTCCTGGTCCTTCCTGGGCCCCGGCAGCACCCTTTTTCTTCAATCCAGACCTTTGCAGCTAGCAAGGCTTGTTTGCGGTCTTTCTCCAAAGAAACAACTCTGAATCCTCCAGCACACCATGGGACTTCTTCTGTGTGAAGGAGAAGTTCCTGGTACCTTCCGTTGTTGCAGAATCTTCAGCTTCTTCCCCCCCAGAGGCAGCCATTTTGCACCTTCATCCGGGGTTTAGTGGGCTCCTGCCTCCCCCGGACACTTTCACGACTCTTGTACTTGGTCCCCTTCCTTTACAGGTCTTCAGGTCCAGGAATCCGTCTTCAGTGCTTTGCAGTCTGTTGTGGTCTTTGCAGAATCTCCTATCACAACTTTTGTGTGTTTCTGGGGAAGTAGGGTCACTTTACTCTTACTTTTCAGGGTCTTGGGTGGGGTATCTTGGACCCCTCTAGTGTTTTCTTACACTCCCAGCGACCCTCTACACACTACATTAGGCCAGGGGTCTCTACGTTGTTCGCATTCCACTTTCTTACTTCATGGTTTGTGTTGCCCCTAGGCCTATTGCATCCTATTGTATTCTACAGTGTTTGCACTACTTTTCTAACTGTTTACTTACCTGATTTTGGTTTGGGTGTATATTTTTTGTATTTTACTTACCTCCTAAGGGAGTATATCCTCTGAGATATTTTTGGCACATTGTCACTAAAATAAAGTACCTTTATTTTTAGTAACTCTGAGTATTGTGAGTCTTATGATATAGTGCTATATGATATAAGTGGTGTAGTAGGAGCTTTGCATGTCTCCTAGTTCAGCCTAAGCTGCTCTGCTTTAGCTACCTCTATCAGCCTAAGCTGCTAGAACACTACTAATCTACTAAGAAGGGATAACTGGACCTGGCACAAGGTGTAAGTACCATCAGGTGCCCACTATAAGCTAGGCTAGCCTCCTACATAGGTGTCATGTTGTGGTAGTGTAACCCATCTGCCAGTTGCTAAATAAATCTACAAGTTGCTCTGTTGAGAGGATAGCTTTCCCTCTCATTTTGATCCAAGTCCTTACCTTCAAACTGTGTCGTTTTTTTGGTTTCTAAATTTCTCTAGCAGTGCAAGGCCGAAAGGGCAGGGCTCTGGGAAAGTGGATAATTTTACTGTAAGGTCCATCAGAACCGCTTTCAGAGAGCATCATATTATTGGGTGCTAGCGGGTGACCTTAAGTACTTTTCTTTCAGCAGTTTTCTTTCTTCAAGTGTGGTCTTGAAAGGTCAAGGGATGTTCTGTGGATGTGGAAGTGAGGCACCAATCTTATACTGTGTGCTAGCCAGTGGCTTGTGAGGATCCTACACCCTATCCTGTCTACCTTCTAACCATATGGCTGTCTCATTTTGCAACACGTTCCTATTAGTGTGTTGTTAATATTTAAGAACCCCAAAGATCCAAAATGACTAATCCCTTCTTCCTTCTAGAGGGGAGCTGGCTCTCCATTAGTGTCTCTTCAGAAGAGGTATCAGAATCAAAGATTAGTTCTTCCTCCTACTGTAATGAGAGCCAGATGGTTTGAGTGGGGTTATGAGAATGAATAGAAACAGGTTCTGACAGTTTCTACATCAAAAGAAGTGTGAAGACTGACCTTGGTTCTACTAACTTTTCCTGTGCCCCCTCCTAGATAGATATTCACTGTTAAGTGGCCAGTAGTTGACAACTCCTCTAGCTTCCAGGACCCAGAGTTCAAGCCATTGTCCTTGGGGTCAATAGCTCTCAGCGAGGAATATATATCAAGCCTTTGGAGTGGGGCTGAGTGATACATTTGTTGTAAACTAACTTTGGCTCAGGGATCACAAAGTTAACCATATAGAATTATAAAATAACTTTAAAACATTTTTGTACTATTTTCCCTGAAAAAGAAATGTGAAATAAAAAACGTATTCACAAATAATCCTCCTTATAATAAGTCTAGTCTAACAAATTCAATGAAAACAGTCTTTGGACAGTGATTCAATGTGAGGGCACAGTAATACCAACATGAGATGTGCCACTTTTAATGTATTAATCACCTAGCCCTGTGGGCTAACAACGCACATTTTAGGGGAGAAGTACCTCAATTATACAAATACATTTTCCTACATTGAAAATTCACGTTTCCTTACTAAGGTTGGTCGTTATGAACATGGCGGTCTGGAACGCCACGTCAGCGGTGGCGGTCATTACTGCCAATGGCATGGCAGTCCAGACCGCCATATTCTAAACACAGTAGTGAACTGGCTGGATTGCTGACGGAGGGAGGTAGTGGCTGACCCCAACGAACACTTACAGTGGCAATGGAATAGTGGTAATTCACCTACACACTGCATCTTGGACATATGTGTCCCCATGCCCAATATACTACACAACACACCACATGCACACTATTATCCATTCCCATTTGACCACAACAGTACATGCTGAAAACACACTTTGCCATACATCCATGACACAACATACACACAATAATGACACTGTTCTCACACACAACACAATCACAATAACCAACACAACTACACACTCATCTACAAAAACACAGATGAATAAGCTCAACTGCCAGCATCACAATGGCCACCACACAACAACACTCACCTAAATGTTAGACACAGGAACACAACACATAACTTCACATACAAAACATCAGAAGCATGTGCAAGTGGCACACATACAGACACAATCACATCACCCACTCAAGCTCCCTTCACCTCAAGCAGCCAAATGCATTGCACACACACATACACATACTGATTCACATACACAACTGAAAGCACAACATCACGGCTAAAGGGCCCCTTGCAATGTGCACACATGGACAAGTGTGAATGCAACATCATTGTGGTGCTAGTATTCATATGGTAATGAATACTGACAACAAAATCACAGTTGTGTATGTGAGCGATCTGTGTAATTTGCCAGTGAATCCCCATCTATGTCCCAAACACTTATATAGCCGTCATATGCACGTCACTGATATTTAAAAAGATTACTGTGACATGTATATGTCTGCAGTGGTCTCGAGCTCATGTGAAGTGACCACACACCATAACTAGACAATGTGGGTCCCCTATCTTCGAGTCCGGTGACTACGGGTCGTGTTTTCTCCATGGTCCAGTGGCAGAAGCAAGGGAAGGTCTTGTCCAGTCATGTCAAGTCGAAAGGGGAAGTGGATTCTTAAGAAAGGGTAAGTTGTTATCTCATTCCCCCCCAACCTGCCAACTCAGATGTGGAGACCAGACCGCCACAGTGGGTCTGGCAGTAAGACACAACAAAATCTGCTCACCAGCAAAGGTGGCTGGAGTCCAGCTGCCAGCCGCTATTACCAAGGTGCGATAGATGCAGATGGGAATCCTTGACAGAGTCACTGGACTTGGGTAGGATTTCGACTCCACCAACATCAAAATTGGGCCGGAGGACCATCAAGACGGCTGATGCGTTTTCAGTCAAAAACATGGCGGTGGACTCGTTACCACCAGGATCTAAATCAGGCCCTTAGGCCCTCATTACAACCCTGGCGGTCGATGATAAAGCAGCGGTAATACTGCCACCAGGCTGGTGGTAAACAAAAAGGAATTATGACCACAGCGGAAACTGCTCAGACAGACAGCCACTTTAATACACCGACTGCCACGGCAGTATCAACAAGCATCACGGTGGTAACCGCCAACAGCCAGGCAGAAGACAATGTGCCGCCCACTGTATTAAGACAGACCTATCCATGACCTTTTCTGGGGCGGTACCACAGAAGTCAAAGGACTCACCTCTGGAGACTCAGGGAACAACCACAACACCATGGAGCCCGAGTTGCACATTTTTCAGATGCTCGTCTAACATTTCCTGCATTATGAACATCAACGCCAGTGAAGACGACCACGGTGATTACTGCCGCCTAGCACACAAGGGAGGGGGGAGGAAAAGGAGAGTGACACACACACGCAACACGCAACACCCCCACCCCAACACCATACACACAACGAGATCCAGTAACATTACACATACATCCTGCCCCCCTCAGGAATAATGCATAAGGACCAAAAGATTGGAAGAAAGTGAGTGTAATACGTTAAAATAACATGAATAAGTGCATCAAAATACAAACTTTTATACATATTTACAAATGAAGGGACACTGCCTAGTGATCAATGTCCATAGGGGGCCACAGGGCCACATCACATAGGGCAAGGCCCCACCTCTCTACTGCAACAACACAGAGAGAACACTGCAGGGGCATCAGGTGGAAAATACACAGGCACCTCAGGGGAACGGGAAATGGGGGGCACCTCAGCTGGAAGATGGTACAGCGCCACTGGTCCTGGAGGGGGCTACATGCCCTGTGCAATGTCCGGGGAGTGCAAGGACATCATCTCTCAAGTGGGTGGTTTGCCTACTGCTTGGTCCTGGTGAGTGCAAAGCCACAGTCTCTCAAGTGGCTGGTTTGCCCACTCTTTGGTCCTAGGGAGTGCAAGGCCAAAGTCTCTCAAGTGGGTGGTTTGCCCACTGCTTGGTCCTGGGGAGTGCAAGACCACAGTCTCTCAAGTGGGTGACTTGCCCACTGCTTGGTCCTGGGGAGTGCAAGGCCACAGTCTCTCAAGTGGGTGGTTTGCCCACTGCTCGGTCCTGGGGAGTGCAAGGCCACAAGGATGGGGTGAGTTGATGGCTTCTTCCACTGGTTCTGGAGGGGGGCTTGTGCCCAGTGTGCTTCATCCTGGGAAGGATGGGATGAGTGGATGGCTTCTTCTACTGGTTCTGGAGGGGGCCTTGAGCCTAGTGTGCTTCATCCTGGGAAGGATGGGGTGAGTGGATGGCTTCTTCCACTGGTTCTGGAGGGGTCTTTGTGCCCAGAGTGCTTCATCTTGGGAAGGATGGGGTGAGTGGATGGCTTCTCCCCTGGTTCTGGAAGGGGCATTGTGCCCTGTGATGTAGATCTTGGGGAGTGCAAGGTCACAGTCTCTCACCTGGGTGTCACACCTACAGGATTTGCAGGGTCCAGGATGCACTACAGCCCACGGAGGCAGGACTACACACTGCCCGCTGGCGGTGACGGCTGCTAGGTGGTGGCAGTGGCAGAGCTGGTTTCGGGGCTGACAGTGGTGGGGGTAGGCTCCAGCCCTTCCCCTGCAGCCTTGGATGGCTGGCCACTGGGGCTGCTGCTGCTGGCAGTGGTGCTGGTGGCGGTGCTGGCAGTGGTGGGGGGAGGCACCAAGCCTTACCCTGCAGCCTCGGATGGATGCCCTCTGGGGCTGCTGCTGCCAGTGGTGCTGGTGGCAGTACTGGTGGCGGTGCTGGCAGTGGTGGGGGGAGGCTCCAGCCCTTCCCCTGCAGTCTCGGACGGCTGAACTGCCATGGTTGGTGTTGGGGGCTCCGAATGAGTCCCAGCACCAGGCCTCCTGTCCTTCCTGCAAGTGCAGGCCCCTTTCCCTTCCCTTTCGCAGCTGGTCGTGCCTCCTTGCCCTTCCCTTTCGCAGCTGGTGGTGCCTCCTTTCCCTTCCCTTTCACAGCTGGTGGTGCCTCTTTGCCCTTCCTTGATGCACCTGGTGCAGACAAACTTTCAGTGCTGCTGGCTGGTTCCTGGGATCCTCTCCTACCTGCAGTAGCTGTCGACACTACTGTGGCCGTGGACTGGGTGGCTGAGGTTCTGACCACCCTGGCCCGACGTGAAGGATGGGGGGAAGGGGTAGGGAAGAGGTCAACAGTGGTGAGGGAAAGCTTCTTAGGGACATTGGGGCAGAAAGAGGGTGAAGCTTTGGGAGTGGAGGAAGAGGAAGTGGTTGTAGGAGGTGTCTGTCTGCTGTGTTTGGGTGCAGGTGCATGGGCTGGATGCTGTTGTGAGGTGGATGGCTTTTGGGTGTCTGAGTGGTTGCATTTGTATACTTTGGGAGGAGGGGACACAGACACAGTTGGAGAGGACACAGGGGACGTGTGCATGGATGTGGGGGTGGTGACTGCCAGTGAGGAGTGTGTAGTGATAGGCATGCTGGTGATCGAGGTAGTGGATGAGGATGTAGTGCATGCAGGTGTGAGTGGAGATGCTACTGGGAGGGAGGTGGATAATGAGGAGAAAGGGGACACAATGGAGGCAGTGGATGTTGGTATGTCTGCATCTGGATGGTGTTTGTGTGAGTGCCTGGGGGATGATGTGTGGTGCTTGTGTTTGCCTAACCAACCCTGTGTATTGTCCTGTGTGCATGCTGGTCTGCCTGTGTGCTTGGGATAGGTTGGGGTTGACGGGAATGGGATTGGGTAGAGAAAGTTGGAGGGGGAAGGATAGAAACAGGGACAATGGCTGCCATCAGAGAGGAGGCCAGAGCTTCGATTGATCTCTGTTGGGCCGCAATGCCAGAGTGAATGCCCTCCAGGAATGCATTTGTTTGTTGCAAATGGGCTGCCAGCCCCTGGATGGCATTCACAATGGTTGACTGCCCAACAGGGATGGATATCAGGAGGTCAATAGCCTCCTCACTCAGGGCAGCAGGGCTAACTGAGGTGCCTGGGGCGAAGGAGATGCCCACCCGCCCGGGTGAGTGGGCTCCGGAAACACAATGAGGGGCTGCTGGGAGGGCGGTGCTGGTACGGGGGTGGCGGCTGTACCTGTAGTTGGGGTGGGCACAGGGGTGTCCACCACCACCAGGGAGCTTCCATCAGAGGAGGTATCACTGTCCGTACTGTCCTCTCCTGTCTGTGCCGTGGTACTCCCCACGCCCTCCGTCCCACTGGTGCCCTCACCGTCGGTGGATTCGGCCTCCTGGGCCATGTGGGATGCAGCTTCCTCCATCGCTGGTGCCTCAGCTCCTCTGCCAGATGATGCTAATGCACAGAAGGACAGGGTGACAAAACAAAAAGGGGGGGGAGAGACAAAGGATACACTTGGTCAATGGCTGCTCCAACACCACTGTTGGTGTACATGACACACACACACAGGGAACAGCCCTACGCATTAGGCAATGCAGTACCAGTCACAATGCTAGTCACCAGGCCATGGACAGTAATACCTAACACCAATAACAGCATACCTGAGACCCACAGACCCCTGTCCAGTTTGGTTGGAAATGGTTCACATCATACCCTGCCCAACATGGGACCTACCCTGCAATGTCCGGCCTGGCCTAGGGGCACCCACAGGCCCACATCCCCCACCTGTAGACCACCCCACCACGTGCAAGTAGTGTACTCACCCCCTTTTGGCTGCTGAGATGCCCTCAAGCGCCCATCTAGCTCCGGATAGGCCACCAACAGTATGCGGGCCAGACGGGAATCCCTTCCTCGTTGGGAGGCCATCCCCAGCTGGGCCTCCGCTATCTTCCTTGCCCAGCGTCTCAGGTCCTCCCACCGTTTGCGACAATGGGTGCCCCGCCTGCCATAGACTCCCAGGGTCCACACGTCCTTGGCGATGGCATGCCATATATCCTTTTTCTGATGGGCGCTGACCCGCAGAAATATATACACGTAGCAAAAGGTATCAGTCGGACCGTCCAGCCTGTTACACTCATGTCCCACCATTGCCCTCCCATCCCCTTATGCACAGACATTGCCCACCATACATGCAGCATGCAGCCCAGGGCCCTTCCACCAACCCCCCACACGAGGACCTCACACATAGCACTTCCTGCATTCATGCCCCATGCATCGTGCTCACAGTGAAATCACCTGTTGGTCTGTAGGTCCATACAGCATTTGGTACTGGGATAGGACCCCATCCACCAGTCTCTCCAACTCTGCAGCGGTGAAGGCAGGGGCCCTTTCCCCAGTGACACGAGCCATGGTCGGTTCCAGGCACAGGTCACAGCAGCACTTGCAGTGTAGGTCCTCTCCTGTTGAAGGTGAGGCAGCAAGTGGGTGAACAGATAAAAAATGGCAGTCAGGTCGGCGGCGGTGCGTACCGTCACCGCTGGCGTAAATCACCATTGGCGACTGTAACCCGTACGGCCCAATGGGATCCAACGAGGAGTTGCCCGGCGGTTTTCGAACACCTCCCGCAACAGCACACATCGTCAACGGAATTACCTCATTTCCACATTTCCATCCATACAGGACAAGCGGATGCCATTTCAGTGGGGGGGGGGGTAGGCCTTGGCACCCAACTGTGTCACAGTACACATAGGCACCATTTGGGCATATACAACAATATTGTGTAACAGTCACAACATACAATGCAGTGTAGTGTTTGTAAATATGGAATACTGACCAGCTACTCACCGTTTGCCCCCTAGATTGCAACCGCAGTGGATGAATAGAAAATGGAGACATCCCCCGTGTAAAGAGCCCTGGTGGACTTTGCAACACTTGAGGTCAGGCACATAATACTCACCTATAGACTTGACAGGGGCACAATCACAGAGCTATGTGCCCAATTGGAGCCTGACCTGATATCTGCTATCCGTCACCCCACTGGGATCCCCCCTCTTGTGCAAGTTCTATCAATGCTCCATTTCCTGGCAACTGGTTCTTTCCAAGTGACCGTGGGCTTGGTAGCAGGAATGTCACAGCCAATGTTTTCAATAGCACTGACAAAAGTGTTGTCTGCGCTGATTAAACACATTTATAGCTACATCGTTTTCCCTCAGGTAGACGATTTGGCCACAGTGAATGCCGAGTTCTATGCAATGGGACATATCCCCAACATAATTGGGGTGATTGATGGAACACATATTGCATTTGTCCCCCCCCCCAACCAGAATGAACACGTGTTCAGAAATCAGAAGAGTTTCCACTCTATGAATTGGTGTGCTTGGCGGACCAGTACATCTCCCACGTCAATGCTAAGTATCCTGGGTCGGAGCATGATGCCTTTGTCCTGGGGAATAGCAGCATCCCAAATGTGATGGGCCAACTACAGAGGCACAGGGTGTGGCTAATAGGTGAGCCCTGGTGCCCACCCAGTATATGTTGGTGTATGGGTATGGTGTGGGCCATATGGGATAGTGTGTGGCTAAATGTTGTCCCTCAATTGCAGGTGACTCTGGTTACCCAAACCTATCATGGTTTTTGACCAGTGTGAAGAATGCCAGGACAAGGGCAGAAGAAAGTTATAACGAGGCACATGGGCGAACCAGAAGGATCAGTGAGAGAACCTTTGGCCTCCTGAAGGCCAGGTTTCAATGCCTCCATCTGACAGGTGGATCCCTGTGCTACTCACTCAAGAAGGTCTGCCAGATAGTGGTGGCATGCTGCATGTTGCATAACCTGGCCCTCAGATGCCATGTCCCATTTGTGCAGGAGGAGGAGGCTGGAGATGCCCGTGTGCCAGCAGTGGACCCTGTTGACAGTGAGGATGAGGAGGCAGAGGATGAGGATGAGGAAAAAAGAACATCAGTGATCATACAATACTTGCAATGTCACACAGGTAGGACAGTGTCACTAACGTGTCAATGACATTTGTTTGCATTTCTGTGGCACTGGCATGCTGATATTTCCTACTTCTATGCCCACTTACTATTCCCTCTGGCAATTCATTTTGCAAATATTGGTGACCTCACATGCACTCCAGCTACAGGTCAATCATCTCTGCTCATTTTCTGTACAGTTGAATTGCAATGTTTGTACCTGTTTCAATGAATACACAATTGAAAAACACGACATACTCCAAACTTCTTTTTTTCCAAAGGGTGTTTTCTGAAGTGCTAAAATATTGAGGGGCAAGTGCAAGGGGATGGGGTGGTGATGGAGGAATGTCTAGGGTATTGTTTCAGTCTGTTTTTAGCACAGGTGCATTGTCCAAGGGGATATATAGCTCTCAGCGAGGAATATATATCAAGCCTTTGGAGTGGGGCTGAGTGATACATTTGTTGTAAACTAACTTTGGCTCAGGGATCACAAAGTTAACCATATAGAATTATAAAATAACTTTAAAACATTTTTGTACTATTTTCCCTGAAAAAGAAATGTGAAATAAAAAACGTATTCACAAATAATCCTCCTTATAATAAGTCTAGTCTAACAAATTCAATGAAAACAGTCTTTGGACAGTGATTCAATGTGAGGGCACAGTAATACCAACATGAGATGTGCCACTTTTAATGTATTAATCACCTAGCCCTGTGGGCTAACAACGCACATTTTAGGGGAGAAGTACCTCAATTATACAAATACATTTTCCTACATTGAAAATTCACGTTTCCTTACTAAGGTTGATCGTTATGAACATGGCGGTCTGGAACGCCACGTCAGCAGTGGCGGTCATTACTGCCAATGGCATGGCAGTCCAGACCGCCATATTCTAAACACAGTAGTGAACTGGCTGGATTGCTGACGGAGGGAGGTAGTGGCTGACCCCAACGAACACTTACAGTGGCAATGGAATAGTGGTAATTCACCTACACACTGCATCTTGGACATATGTGTCCCCATGCCCAATATACTACACAACACACCACATGCACACTATTATCCATTCCCATTTGACCACAACAGTACATGCTGAAAACACACTTTGCCATACATCCATGACACAACATACACACAATAATGACACTGTTCTCACACACAACACAATCACAATAACCAACACAACTACACACTCATCTACAAAAACACAGATGAATAAGCTCAACTGCCAGCATCACAATGGCCACCACACAACAACACTCACCTAAATGTTAGACACAGGAACACAACACATAACTTCACATACAAAACATCAGAAGCATGTGCAAGTGGCACACATACAGACACAATCACATCACCCACTCAAGCTCCCTTCACCTCAAGCAGCCAAATGCATTGCACACACACATACACATACTGATTCACATACACAACTGAAAGCACAACATCACGGCTAAAGGGCCCCTTGCAATGTGCACACATGGACAAGTGTGAATGCAACATCATTGTGGTGCTAGTATTCATATGGTAATGAATACTGACAACAAAATCACAGTTGTGTATGTGAGCGATCTGTGTAATTTGCCAGTGAATCCCCATCTATGTCCCAAACACTTATATAGCCGTCATATGCACGTCACTGATATTTAAAAAGATTACTGTGACATGTATATGTCTGCAGTGGTCTCGAGCTCATGTGAAGTGACCACACACCATAACTAGACAATGTGGGTCCCCTATCTTCGAGTCCGGTGACTACGGGTCGTGTTTTCTCCATGGTCCAGTGGCAGAAGCAAGGGAAGGTCTTGTCCAGTCATGTCAAGTCGAAAGGGGAAGTAGATTCTTAAGAAAGGGTAAGTTGTTACCTCATTCCCCCCCAACCTGCCAACTCAGATGTGGAGACCAGACCGCCACAGTGGGTCTGGCAGTAAGACACAACAAAATCTGCTCACCAGCAAAGGTGGCTGGAGTCCAGCTGCCAGCCGCTATTACCAAGGTGCGATAGATGCAGATGGGAATCCTTGACAGAGTCACTGGACTTGGGTAGGATTTCGACTCCACCAACATCAAAATTGGGCCGGAGGACCATCAAGACGGCTGATGCGTTTTCAGTCAAAAACATGGCGGTGGACTCGTTACCACCAGGATCTAAATCAGGCCCTTAGGCCCTCATTACAACCCTGGCGGTCGATGATAAAGCAGTGGTAATACTGCCACCAGGCTGGTGGTAAACAAAAAGGAATTATGACCACAGCGGAAACTGCTCAGACAGACAGCCACTTTAATACACCGACTGCCACGGCAGTATCAACAAGCATCACGGTGGTAACCGCCAACAGCCAGGCAGAAGACAATGTGCCGCCCACTGTATTAAGACAGACCTATCCATGACCTTTTCTGGGGCGGTACCACAGAAGTCAAAGGACTCACCTCTGGAGACTCAGGGAACAACCACAACACCATGGAGCCCGAGTTGCACATTTTTCAGATGCTCGTCTAACATTTCCTGCATTATGAACATCAACGCCAGTGAAGACGACCACGGTGATTACTGCCGCCTAGCACACAAGGGAGGGGGGAGGAAAAGGAGAGTGACACACACACGCAACACGCAACACCCCCACCCCAACACCATACACACAACGAGATCCAGTAACATTACACATACATCCTGCCCCCCTCAGGAATAATGCATAAGGACCAAAAGATTGGAAGAAAGTGAGTGTAATACGTTAAAATAACATGAATAAGTGCATCAAAATACAAACTTTTATACATATTTACAAATGAAGGGACACTGCCTAGTGATCAATGTCCATAGGGGGCCACAGGGCCACATCACATAGGGCAAGGCCCCACCTCTCTACTGCAACAACACAGAGAGAACACTGCAGGGGCATCAGGTGGAAAATACACAGGCACCTCAGGGGAACGGGAAATGGGGGGCACCTCAGCTGGAAGATGGTACAGCGCCACTGGTCCTGGAGGGGGCTACATGCCCTGTGCAATGTCCGGGGAGTGCAAGGACATAATCTCTCAAGTGGGTGGTTTGCCTACTGCTTGGTCCTGGTGAGTGCAAAGCCACAGTCTCTCAAGTGGCTGGTTTGCCCACTCTTTGGTCCTAGGGAGTGCAAGGCCAAAGTCTCTCAAGTGGGTGGTTTGCCCACTGCTTGGTCCTGGGGAGTGCAAGACCACAGTCTCTCAAGTGGGTGACTTGCCCACTGCTTGGTCCTGGGGAGTGCAAGGCCACAGTCTCTCAAGTGGGTGGTTTGCCCACTGCTCGGTCCTGGGGAGTGCAAGGCCACAAGGATGGGGTGAGTTGATGGCTTCTTCCACTGGTTCTGGAGGGGGGCTTGTGCCCAGTGTGCTTCATCCTGGGAAGGATGGGATGAGTGGATGGCTTCTTCTACTGGTTCTGGAGGGGGCCTTGAGCCTAGTGTGCTTCATCCTGGGAAGGATGGGGTGAGTGGATGGCTTCTTCCACTGGTTCTGGAGGGGGCTTTGTGCCCAGAGTGCTTCATCTTGGGAAGGATGGGGTGAGTGGATGGCTTCTCCCCTGGTTCTGGAAGGGGCATTGTGCCCTGTGATGTAGATCTTGGGGAGTGCAAGGTCACAGTCTCTCACCTGGGTGTCACACCTACAGGATTTGCAGGGTCCAGGATGCACTACAGCCCACGGAGGCAGTACTACACACTGCCCGCTGGCGGTGACGGCTGCTAGGTGGTGGCAGTGGCAGAGCTGGTTTCGGGGCTGACAGTGGTGGGGGTAGGCTCCAGCCCTTCCCCTGCAGCCTTGGATGGCTGGCCACTGGGGCTGCTGCTGCTGGCAGTGGTGCTGGTGGCGGTGCTGGCAGTGGTGGGGGGAGGCACCAAGCCTTACCCTGCAGCCTCGGATGGATGCCCTCTGGGGCTGCTGCTGCCAGTGGTGCTGGTGGCAGTACTGGTGGCGGTGCTGGCAGTGGTGGGGGGAGGCTCCAGCCCTTCCCCTGCAGTCTCGGACGGCTGAACTGCCATGGTTGGTGTTGGGGGCTCCGAATGAGTCCCAGCACCAGGCCTCCTGTCCTTCCTGCAAGTGCAGGCCCCTTTCCCTTCCCTTTCGCAGCTGGTCGTGCCTCCTTGCCCTTCCCTTTCGCAGCTGGTGGTGCCTCCTTTCCCTTCCCTTTCACAGCTGGTGGTGCCTCTTTGCCCTTCCTTGATGCACCTGGTGCAGACAAACTTTCAGTGCTGCTGGCTGGTTCCTGGGATCCTCTCCTACCTGCAGTAGCTGTCGACACTACTGTGGCCGTGGACTGGGTGGCTGAGGTTCTGACCACCCTGGCCCAACGTGAAGGATGGGGGGAAGGGGTAGGGAAGAGGTCAACAGTGGTGAGGGAAAGCTTCTTAGGGACATTGGGGCAGAAAGAGGGTGAAGCTTTGGGAGTGGAGGAAGAGGAAGTGGTTGTAGGAGGTGTCTGTCTGCTGTGTTTGGGTGCAGGTGCATGGGCTGGATGCTGTTGTGAGGTGGATGGCTTTTGGGTGTCTGAGTGGTTGCATTTGTGTACTTTGGGAGGAGGGGACACAGACACAGTTGGAGAGGACACAGGGGACGTGTGCATGGATGTGGGGGTGGTGACTGCCAGTGAGGAGTGTGTAGTGATAGGCATGCTGGTGATCGAGGTAGTGGATGAGGATGTAGTGCATGCAGGTGTGAGTGGAGATGCTACTGGGAGGGAGGTGGATAATGAGGAGAAAGGGGACACAATGGAGGCAGTGGATGTTGGTATGTCTGCATCTGGATGGTGTTTGTGTGAGTGCCTGGGGGATGATGTGTGGTGCTTGTGTTTGCCTAACCAACCCTGTGTATTGTCCTGTGTGCATGCTGGTCTGCCTGTGTGCTTGGGATAGGTTGGGGTTGACGGGAATGGGATTGGGTAGAGAAAGTTGGAGGGGGAAGGATAGAAACAGGGACAATGGCTGCCATCAGAGAGGAGGCCAGAGCTTCGATTGATCTCTGTTGGGCCGCAATGCCAGAGTGAATGCCCTCCAGGAATGCATTTGTTTGTTGCAAATGGGCTGCCAGCCCCTGGATGGCATTCACAATGGTTGACTGCCCAACAGGGATGGATATCAGAAGGTCAATAGCCTCCTCACTCAGGGCCGCAGGGCTAACTGAGGTGCCTGGGGCGAAGGAGATGCCCACCCGCCCGGGTGAGTGGGCTCCGGAAACACAATGAGGGGCTGCTGGGAGGGCGGTGCTGGTACGGGGGTGGCGGCTGTACCTGTAGTTGGGGTGGGCACAGGGGTGTCCACCACCACCAGGGAGCTTCCATCAGAGGAGGTATCACTGTCCGTACTGTCCTCTCCTGTCTGTGCCGTGGTACTCCCCACGCCCTCCGTCCCACTGGTGCCCTCACCGTCGGTGGATTCGGCCTCC
Organism: Pleurodeles waltl; assembly: GCF_031143425.1. Classification (NCBI taxonomy): domain Eukaryota; kingdom Metazoa; phylum Chordata; class Amphibia; order Caudata; family Salamandridae; genus Pleurodeles; species Pleurodeles waltl. The sequence goes on from NC_090444.1 coordinate 1,532,278,717, forward strand.
TGGGCCATGTGGGATGCAGCTTCCTCCATCGCTGGTGCCTCAGCTCCTCTGCCAGATGATGCTAATGCACAGAAGGACAGGGTGACAAAACAAAAAGGGGGGGGAGAGACAAAGGATACACTTGGTCAATGGCTGCTCCAACACCACTGTTGGTGTACATGACACACACACACAGGGAACAGCCCTACGCATTAGGCAATGCAGTACCAGTCACAATGCTAGTCACCAGGCCATGGACAGTAATACCTAACACCAATAACAGCATACCTGAGACCCACAGACCCCTGCCCAGTTTGGTTGGAAATGGTTCACATCATACCCTGCCCAACATGGGACCTACCCTGCAATGTCCGGCCTGGCCTAGGGGCACCCACAGGCCCACATCCCCCACCTGTAGACCACCCCACCACGTGCAAGTAGTGTACTCACTCCCTTTTGGCTGCTGTGATGCCCTCAAGCGCCCATCTAGCTCCGGATAGGCCACCAACAGTATGCGGGCCAGACGGGAATCCCTTCCTCGTTGGGAGGCCATCCCCAGCTGGGCCTCCGCTATCTTCCTTGCCCAGCGTCTCAGGTCCTCCCACCGTTTGCGACAATGGGTGCCCCGCCTGCCATAGACTCCCAGGGTCCACACGTCCTTGGCGATGGCATGCCATATATCCTTTTTCTGATGGGCGCTGACCCGCAGAAATATATACACGTAGCAAAAGGTATCAGTCGGACCGTCCAGCCTGTTACACTCATGTCCCACCATTGCCCTCCCATCCCCTTATGCACAGACATTGCCCACCATACATGCAGCATGCAGCCCAGGGCCCTTCCACCAACCCCCCACACGAGGACCTCACACATAGCACTTCCTGCATTCATGCCCCATGCATCGTGCTCACAGTGAAATCACCTGTTGGTCTGTAGGTCCATACAGCATTTGGTACTGGGATAGGACCCCATCCACCAGTCTCTCCAACTCTGCAGCGGTGAAGGCAGGGGCCCTTTCCCCAGTGACACGAGTCATGGTCGGTTCCAGGCACAGGTCACAGCAGCACTTGCAGTGTAGGTCCTCTCCTGTTGAAGGTGAGGCAGCAAGTGGGTGAACAGATCAAAAATGGCAGTCAGGTCGGCGGCGGTGCGTACCGTCACCGCTGGCGTAAATCACCATTGGCGACTGTAACCCGTACGGCCCAATGGGATCCAACGAGGAGTTGCCCGGCGGTTTTCGAACACCTCCCGCAACAGCACACATCGTCAACGGAATTACCTCATTTCCACATTTCCATCCATACAGGACAAGCGGATGCCATTTCAGTGGGGGGGGGGGTAGGCCTTGGCACCCAACTGTGTCACAGTACACATAGGCACCATTTGGGCATATACAACAATATTGTGTAACAGTCACAACATGCAATGCAGTGTAGTGTTTGTAAATATGGAATACTGACCAGCTACTCACTGTTTGCCCCCTAGATTGCAACCGCTGTGGATGAATAGAAAATGGAGACATCCCCCGTGTAAAGAGCCCTGGTGGACTTTGCAACACTTGAGGTCAGGCACATAATACTCACCTATAGACTTGACAGGGGCACAATCACAGAGCTGTGTGCCCAATTGGAGCCTGACCTGATATCTGCTATCCGTCACCCCACTGGGATCCCCCCTCTTGTGCAAGTTCTATCAATGCTCCATTTCCTGGCAACTGGTTCTTTCCAAGTGACCGTGGGCTTGGTAGCAGGAATGTCACAGCCAATGTTTTCAATAGCACTGACAAAAGTGTTGTCTGCGCTGATTAAACACATTTATAGCTACATCGTTTTCCCTCAGGTAGACGATTTGGCCACAGTGAATGCCGAGTTCTATGCAATGGGACATATCCCCAACATAATTGGGGTGATTGATGGAACACATATTGCATTTGTCCCCCCCCAACCAGAATGAACTCAGAAATCAGAAGAGTTTCCACTCTATGAATTGGTGTGCTTGGCGGACCAGTACATCTCCCACGTCAATGCTAAGTATCCTGGGTCGGAGCATGATGCCTTTGTCCTGGGGAATAGCAGCATCCCAAATGTGATGGGCCAACTACAGAGGCACAGGGTGTGGCTAATAGGTGAGCCCTGGTGCCCACCCAGTATATGTTGGTGTATGGGTATGGTGTGGGCCATATGGGATAGTGTGTGGCTAAATGTTGTCCCTCAATTGCAGGTGACTCTGGTTACCCAAACCTATCATGGTTTTTGACCAGTGTGAAGAATGCCAGGACAAGGGCAGAAGAAAGTTATAACGAGGCACATGGGCGAACCAGAAGGATCAGTGAGAGAACCTTTGGCCTCCTGAAGGCCAGGTTTCAATGCCTCCATCTGACAGGTGGATCCCTGTGCTACTCACTCAAGAAGGTCTGCCAGATAGTGGTGGCATGCTGCATGTTGCATAACCTGGCCCTCAGATGCCATGTCCCATTTGTGCAGGAGGAGGAGGCTGGAGATGCCCGTGTGCCAGCAGTGGACCCTGTTGACAGTGAGGATGAGGAGGCAGAGGATGAGGATGAGGAAAAAAGAACATCAGTGATCATACAATACTTGCAATGTCACACAGGTAGGACAGTGTCACTAACGTGTCAATGACATTTGTTTGCATTTCTGTGGCACTGGCATGCTGATATTTCCTACTTCTATGCCCACTTACTATTCCCTCTGGCAATTCATTTTGCAAATATTGGTGACCTCACATGCACTCCAGCTACAGGTCAATCATCTCTGCTCATTTTCTGTACAGTTGAATTGCAATGTTTGTACCTGTTTCAATGAATACACAATTGAAAAACACGACATACTCCAAACTTCTTTTTTTCCAAAGGGTGTTTACTGAAGTGCTAAAATATTGAGGGGCAAGTGCAAGGGGATGGGGTGGTGATGGAGGAATGTCTAGGGTATTGTTTCAGTCTGTTTTTAGCACAGGTGCATTGTCCAAGGGGATATAGGAAGGTGAGCAATTGCAGTTCAAGGTGGACAGGGTGACTGAGTGAGACACAAGGGTGACAATCAGGAGAGTTTCCTGGAGGGGGTCTTGGCAAGTGTCTCTGGCTTCTGTCTGGATCGCAGAAAACATTTGTGGGGTGGTTCTCCTTCTTCAGAGGGAGGGATGATGGTGGCCTGTGAGTCCTGTGGCGGAGCCTCCTGGCCACTAGCGGCAGCGAAGGTGGAAGGCTGTTCAGATGCCTGACTAGTGGCAGAGGCCCACTGTTGTGTCCCTGCCTCCCTCATAATGTTGCCCATGTCTGCCACCACCCCTGCTATGGAGATCAGGGTGTTGTTGATGGCTTGCAAGTCCCTCCTGATCCCCTGGTATTGTCCCTCCTGCAGCCACCTATTTTCCTGTACATTGTCCAGGATCTGGATCATCGTGTCCTGGGAATGTTGATAGGCTCCCAAGATCTCTGCAAGTGCCTCCTGGAGAGTCGGTTCCCTGGGCCTGTCCTCTCCCTGGCACACATCAGTCCTCCCAGTTTCCTTGTTGTACTGTGCCTCTGTCCCCTAAACTGTGGGCACACTGCCACTGACCCAAGGTCCCTGATTGTCTTGGGTATGAGGTGTAGCCTGGGGTCCCTGTAGAGATGCACACACTTCTGATTGACGTGTCCTGGGGACAGAGGTGTGGGAATGCTGCATGGGTATTGTGGTGGTGTTTCCTGATAGGGGAGGCTCTGCGGTGGTGTGTGACTGGGCCTGGGTAACCAGCTGTCCAGAGGTCCCTGATTGGCTAGGTTGGTCATCCAGATCCTGAAGACCAGAGTTGCTGTCATCACTGTGGGCCTCTCCAGTTGGGGGACTGGATATTGCTGGCACCTCCTCTCCACTGACTTTGGCTGGGATACCTGTGAGGATGTAAATGATGTGTTATGGTTTCTGTTTTTGACATATTGTGCTTCCATGGCTTGCCCTCTTTGGTTGTATTTGCCCTGGCAGATTTCTCTTGTGTGTGTTTGTGTATGGTGGGATTGTTAGTTCTGTATGGCGTGCATGCTTTAGTGATGAGTGTCCATGCAGGGCTGTGAGTGGTATCCTTGCATTGGTAGAGCATGTAGGGCTTGGCACTGGTATAAGTGAGATGTGATGGTGAGGTGTGTGGGAAGTGGTGGAGTGATGGGAGTGAGGGTGAGGGTATGGGTATGTGATAGCATGCAGGTAGGGGGGTGATAAAAGTAGAGAGCTGACTTACGAGTCCAGTCCTCCTCCTACTCCAGCCAGGTCCTCAGGATGCAGGATTGCCAAGACTTATTCCTCCCCTACTGTTAAATGTGGGGGAGGAGGTGGGAAATCCACCGCCAGCCCTCTGTACAGCGAGCTGGTGTCTTGCTGCAATGGAATGTACCTTTTCCCGTAGGTCGTTCCACCTCTTCCTGATGTCATCCCCGGTTCTTGGGTGCTGTCCCACGGCATTGACCCTGTCCACAATTTTCCACTATAGCTCCATCTTCCTAGCTATCGATATCTGCTGCACCTGTGATCCAAATAGCTGTGGCTCTACCCTGATGATTTCCTCCACCATGACCCTTAACTGCTACTGTATGACAGAATACCTCTGTGTTATGACTTGTTATCAATGTAACATCTCAGCTAACACTATCCTCAGCTCTAGAACACCAGTTGCACAATACAGTACAGCTTCCTGGCATCAGTGGTCCCTGCTCCACCCTATAAAGAGGTCTTGACAATGGTCATGTGGGTTTTCTTCCTGTCTCACATCAATGGAGGCAGCACTCTATTATATGGCATGGTAAGGACTAGTCAGATACACCCGAAAAGTCTTCTGCCTATACCAGCATGCCCTATCAGCTCTATATCTGAGAGATGTCCATAAGCTTTCCTTGACTTCTTACATCATAGTCTAAAATTGCTGTGTTATGTAGAAGGCTTTCAGTAAAGGAACTCTGTTATACCTGACATCGAAGAGCCAGGCACCAGATGGTCTACACAAGATATGAAGCAGCAACATCAACAGACAAGAGAGGCCAAGAAGTGGAGAAACAAGAAGGCCACACATTCCTTTGCTATGTTGTAAGGGTGTACAACATCATTACTTTAAATCTGTCATGTAGCGTCTCTTTTGCCTTTCAGCAAAAAGCCTTGTAAGCAACTGTGGTATAGCCACTTGACTGCTGGATTCATTAGATGATTACCTTCCTAAATCTTCCTAAATTATAGAAATATGCCACTACTTCAGTATTGTTCCCTCCATGCTGCAATTTCGCAAGCCCTTCTGCATGCCATGCACCCCAACAACGCTATCACACCAGCACACTAACATTGGTAACCTATCTCTTGTATCTCTTGGCTTTCTATCATTCTCTGTTGTAACTCCTCACCCCTCTCCCACTGCCAGTTGTCACAGAGCCATACAGCCAGTATATATGATGCTACATGACACCGTATCATTGATGCATACCAAGTTTTTGTCCTCAGTAATAGCCTGTGTACAATGAGTACAAGGAGTGACAATGTGAAGTGCATTATCATTCCTTCATACGTTTTCTCACTAGCTGGGGAGATAATTTCAAACACAGCATATACATTTGTTAGATTTGTGAAATATTATCATCCATTGCAAGAGTTTGCAGTTTGTTAATGACAATCCCTACTCTGTTTAGCAGAATGATCCTCCAAATATTTCAGCAATGGAAAATTTACAAGCTCTCTTTTTTGTTTACTTAGTGTCCATGGAAGAAAAGCAGTTAAATTAACAGTATAAGTGAGTTCCTTAATTTGAGAACATGTTATGGATATACCAATACCTTTGATTTATTACTTGGGAAAGACTCAGATCCTCTCCAACTAATACCCAATTTTCTTGCACCAATAGGCTTCAACGTGTTTTGGTACAGCAGAGAAAGCTCCATGCCCCTAGTGTAATTGCTTGGAGGTTATGTAAAAGATCCAAGGACAGGGAATCCCTCTGGTGCTGGCAACATAGGCATTCCATATTTTATTTTTCAGGTCCAGCTGTCAGGGATGAGGTTCTCCAGATGCTGTTTTTTTGTAATGAGGATCAGCATGCATTATGCAAGTGCTGTAAAAGTGAAAGTAAAATGAGCCTATTGGATCGTTTTACTTTCACTTGCATCATTGCTTTGCAGCATTTTTTAAACATTTGAGCAATGAGTTTGATAGGAGCAGTATTGTTGAAGAGGCGAGAATCCCCCTTTCCAAAGATATCTCTCTCTGGTATATCGTTGCCTCAGAGGGTGATCCTTCAGCAGTGATCCACACCACTAGACACTATGAATTACTTTTTGGGAGAGTGCTCCACTCGGCCATAGGCCTTTACTCTCGCCAACGGGCACAATCATTCTGGCCTCCTCCCTGTAGTGAATGGTGGTGTTTGCCCACAGTCTGCCCACCCAGGGGGTGAATGCCATAGCCACCAATGTATTAAACAGAAAAATCAAAAAAGGGTGGGATAGACAACACTGGCATAGGGACCTACCTCACCCTAAAAAAGCACAATAGTGTCTTTCTGTCCCCTATATTGGGGGTTTACTGCAATCTGTTCCTTCCCGGGGCATTAGAAAGCCGACTAGATGCCAAGGATTTTTTTTTCTAAAGCAAAAGCTGTGTGGGAGGCCGAAGGCCATTGTCCAAACCCAATGGTGGATTTGTAGTCTCTCTGTTCCCCTGAGAGACAGATTTGGGGCTTAACGGATATTACTCTCCGGGAGTAGGAGGCCCAATAAATACCCAGAATTTCTTTTATAAAAAATAGAAAGGGGTGGGGTGGCCCACTCTGACACAGGAACATGCTCCCAACCCAGAGGGTTCAATACAACAGTTCTGATCCAAAGGAGACAGAGTAGAGGTATGGTCCCAATCTGCCACCAGGGGATAGAAAAGCCCACTACACATGAGGGATTTCATACTGTCCGAATACTTGGGTGGGGACTGCCATCTGGTATTGGGCCATACCTCACACCCTGAGCGGCCAATGCAGTCTTTCTGCCCGCTCCCCCTCCCCCCCAAGGAGGCACATAAGAATCTTTTCCCAATTGGGAATCTGCCCATATTCTGCCCCAGGAAAGTAGCACCCTAAACATCAGGTATTTATCACTGGCCTAAAAAAGGGTGGGGTGGTCTACCAGCCATCAGTCCATTTCCTCATCCCTTCAGCGATAATACCACCTTTATGCCCCCTAAAGATGCTCATTTGGGATTTGGCCCCAATCTGCCACTCCTCCCTCACCTCCAGGGAGTAGAGAAACCACTAGGCACCAGGGATCTCAAAATGGCAACAAAAATTGAAAAATGCAAAATGAAAAGGAAATGGGTGGCCTGTCCTGGCCTGATGCCGTATCCCCCTTTCAGTAGAGTTTTTCTTGCCACCCAATTAAGTGTTTGACCGTAATCTGCTCATAATCTGCCACCCTGTGGTACCAGGGATTTTACACTGGAGAAAAAAATAGATGCGTTGGCCACTCTGGCATTAGGTTGTACCCCCTCCACAGAATGGATGCAACAGTTGTCATGTCACTCCTTTAGGCAGTTTGGAGATTAAGCTCCAATCTGTACCCAAGGGGTAGAAATGCCACTAAGGACCAGGGTTTTTAAAATTTCACCAAGAAAAAAGGATGGGGTGACATGTTCTGTCATCGGGTCCTACCCCCACCCCAGAGGTGGCATTAGAGTTTTACTGCTGCCCCATGTTGCATTTAGCAGGGATACGACTACTGGAGCAGACATGTGGCCATGCTCCTTCCTCAGAAAAGATGCAAAAGACTTTCTGACTCCCCCATGGGATGTGGTGGTTTGGGGAATATACCTCAAATCTACCCTTGGGGACAGAAAGCCCACAGCACATCAGGGAAAAAATAGACTCAAAAAAAGGCTTGCGGTCTGTCCACGCAAGCACCAGCTCATGCCCCCACCCAAGAAAAGGTACAACAGTCTTTATGTCCCAGCTGGGAGGGCAGATTTTGGGTAATTACAACCAGTCTGCCACCCCCGGGCAGTAAGCTCACTGGACATCTAGACACTAGGATAAAATATTTTAAAAAGAAGGGATTCGCATAGCCCGACCAGGTATGGGGCCCTACTCCCACCACAGAATAGGCACAGCAGACTTTCTGACCCCAATGTGGGGCACATTGGGTGAGTATATCTCCAATTTGCCTCTCCAGGTTGACAGAGTACACATTAGACATTAGTGGATAGTATGGATAACACCAATTTCAGAGGTGTACAAATATCCACTATTCCTAAATGTAATATCTTGTGCACATAGGTTTCCTTGATACCCAATTTTCATTCATTTTATTGTATTATATGAATCGCTGTATGGTCAGTACTAAATGAAAATTCAATATAAGCTGAATCTCAGTTGTTGGCTCTGGGTATCACATTTTTTTAGAGAACCTACAAAACCTATGAATCCCTGCGACCATGGGGGTCGATCAAATCTGATGCTGTATTGCTTTTGTAAATCAGCCATTGTAACTAAAAGTTACAGATGAAAATGTTGTCACCAATGGCTATTATGTCTACTCATTTTCATTATTTTTTTCATTCAAGAATTCGTTTCTTTGGGAAGATCTTGAGGGATCTACACAACTGACCCCTTGTTGACTTTTGAGAAATGTTTAGATTTCTGGGAACAACAATGTTTCTACACTTGTTTCCAACATAAACTACAAGTAGGTTGAAACCACAAAAATTATTAAACAATGGTCTACCTCTTAAATACAAAATCTGTGGTAAAAATTAGTTTTTGGTATAATTGTGCTTCTGCCTGAACGCTGGCAAGATCGTGAACCTAGCACAGGAAACTTTTTTGCTCATGTGATTTTCAGAAAATAAACCAATCTCTTTTTTGCTGATTACATTTTTTCTCATTTTGTCAAAGAAACCACAAATGAGCTATATTTTAGCCATTTGATTACTTAGCTCAAGGGCATTGTACAAACCCTGCGAGGCTTTAGAATCCTTAGGATGATGGGAAAAAAAGACACAAATTTGACCTTGATTCCTTTAATAGAAAAAAAGGTGTGGAAGTTGAAGAGAGACTACCCAAACATCCAAAAAAGGGCTTAGCACTGGGGAAGAGGGCAAAGCCCTAGAAGTCAATTCGGATCATTTTCCTAGTACAAATACCATAGAACGGAAGTAAGACAGATATACAAAAATATAGTACCCAATGTGATGTGGCACATTCTTTTGGAATAAGTGTCATCCTTAGGGGGTGGCAAATGGACCTAATTCCTTGTTTCTCAGAAGGACTAGTGTGTAGTTACACAGCATCTGGTTGGTGTGCTCTACAGACAACTCAGAAAGGATAGCATCTACTTAGGCAGGCATTTATTTCATGAAGGTATTTATAGGTTAAGGATTAATAGCTGTAGTGGAATTTGTGTGACCTGATGGGATATTTGTTCAAATCATCTTGCCCATTTTTAGGATGTGTCTTGTGTGCATTGTCTATAGATAACAACTACATTCTGCTACGTAACACTGATTTGTCCTACATCTTGCTGATCCCAGTTGTAAGTAAAGTGTGTAGGACACCAGGAGTGACCATTCCCGTGGCATTTTTAGACCTATGATAACTGGTACTAAAACTGGCATGGAACCACTGCATGTGACTACAAGTGTACTAGGCTGAGGGATTATTGTAAGTGTTTTTGAAGACCCCTATACTACCATATACTGTATCAAAGATTATCCTTGACTAAATGGTTCTATGAATTTAAGTAATAACAGGAAATGTTAAGCTTCTCAAACTCTTGAAAATTAGGGGTAATTCCTACCCAAAATAGGGAATTTTACAAGCATGTGTCAGTTTGCTTCATTTTCATACAATATCCTCTGATTTAAGACCCCTAGTGATCCTAGACTGGTTCACTGGCTCTATTCTTGGCACTATTGATAGGTCTGAAGGTTTTAGTCTCAACCAGTAGATCACTCCTGGCACCTAAAATCCATGTTAATAGCCAATGGGCCCTGCTTATGAATTTGTCACATTATTCTAGATTTCCTTTGATAGTCTGAACACAGCTTCTCCTAAAACACACATGGGTGCCCACTTCTATCAGACAGAATTTCATTCAAATCAACTCTCTAGGATGAGGATGCAGGTTGTATGAAATAGGGTTAATAGTGGTGAAGGCTCTTAACCCTTCACAAATAATAAGTCTGCAAGCTTCTCTTTAGTGGGAGCCAAGTACCCCATTGTAGCACTTGTCTCTTTCAGGCAGAGAAGCAGAGCAGTTCCAATATTACGCAGGGAAGGTAGTGTGGGCTAGTAGCCTAGTACAAAACACTCGATAAATCACTGTACAGTCAATATTTTTTCTTTAAAAAAACTGTTTTACTAAACACCCTACTAAATACTATGCATTCATTACAGATAGATACAATCAGGTTGATGGCAATATCTTTAGTGACACCATCATGACACATTGCATCCCTAACAGGTCCTGAAGCCTAAATCACAATACCCAACCATCTCTATTTGATGCAATATCACAATATAATGGTGTGCCATGATCAGCAAGAAAGGCCTATTGGCTTTGTTGGGGTGTCACCACATCAGTAAAAGTAGAAACATGTTATAATTCACAATAAAAACACCCTTGAAATGAGTGTGGGCATGTTCAATATTTAATGCATGTAATATCCAACCAGTGAAGTAATTGGGTAGTACTAACATTCAATAATTTTCGTTATATTGCTAAACCTTGCACTGTTAACTGTCAACGTCATCAAGAAAGCATTGATTTGAATAATGTGTCTCAGAGTTTTATTTCTATTTTTGTATGTTAAACATTGCAGCTTTAAAAACCAACATGAGAGGTCCCCAGACTCCTCAGCTTACGGGCAAAAAGATCCAGTTCCTGGAGTTCTTCAATCACTGGAGCTGATCCTGGAGTTAGGGATTCAACCCTATGGGAGATGTTCTTTGGAAAAAAACTTTTTTTTGGGTTCCTATACTCCCTGCAGCAAATGTTTTGTGTGCTGTGAGGGGCTTATGGGTCAATACCCTAGCTTTTGGAGTGCATATTATACTAGAGCAAAACTGCTTGTCTCTGGCTCACATTTAGATGTGCGAGCCAGTTTATCCTCTTCTGCCTGCACTGGTCACAGGTAGGAGGCAGGATGCTGTCATGCCCTGTCCCCATCAGACACAGGCATAGGAGCAGCCACTGCATCTGTTATTTGGTTCCTTGTATCCCGGGGGCTGGGCCCCCCCGGAATATTGCTGATTTGCATTGGGTCTCAGGGGACTGGGCCTCCAGGGTGTAATACTACTCAGGGAGAGAGCCCCACACATGCCCATGAAAATCAAGTGACACAGATTATGGGGCATTGAGGATTGTCAGATTTCTCTGGCTCAGCTCAGCATCTGATAGTAGTGTCCTATCTTTTCATGTGCTGAGACTCTGCACTTATAATGTTACTGCTCATAAATCCCTTTGTGAATAGCAAGCAATTGCAAACTTACACAAAAGAGTAAGTTGACCTTTGTGAATCAGACCCTGAGTATTTAGCAGTTTTGATGCTATTTTCGAAGTTTGTTGAATAGGCCTGGGTGGAGTGCGCAGAGTTCTGCTATGCGGAATGAGTATTTCTGTTGCCAGTATCCTTACCGCCAGGGATTTCATGCGGGGCTGCAGCCACGGAATCCCTGGCGGTAAGGATACTCAAAATACCGTGGGCGGTGTTAGTTATACCACCGGGTCCAAGGTGGTTCTACCCCCCTGGTGGTACAGGTGGTGAACTGGCTGCAATGCAGCCAGTTCACTACCGGTGTCTTAATTTGGCGTCCTGCACTGCCACGCTGTTGGTGGTCTGGCCGCCACCACCAGCGTGGTGGAGCAGGACTGCCAAGGTCATAATGACCCCCTTAGTCGTCTAAACATCAATACTGTTAAACACTCCAAATGAATGACATAGATCAGCAAAACCACAATATGCACATTAATATCAGATTTCAAAGCAGATGATGATGACATCAGTAAATCATCAAATACAGTTTTAACAGTCAATTGCAGAGCTGGGTCATCCTTATGTCTAACACAAATAGACTAATACATGCGGGCAAAAGCAAAAAGAGAAATACAACACTAATTTTAAAAACTCATCCAACTATGGCAGCTCTCTATGAAAATACACTTGTGTAATTATCTAAGCTGAAAAAGAAACAAGAAACCACATTTACATTTACTACTCTTAATGGGACAGCAGACAGGAATACTTCATCAGAAGCGCGTATCGTCAGAGCAACCGGAGGGGCAGGAGCCCAGTGTCCAATTAGAAGGGCAGGAGCCCTTTAAATTTTCCTCGCGCTCCCGCCGTCGCGGGAAGCGCGTATCGTCAGAGCAACCGGAGGGGCAGGAGCCCAGTGTCCAATTAGAAGGGCAGGAGCCCTTTAAATTTTCCTCGTGCTCCCGCCGTCGCGGGACGCGCGCGGGCGGTGCCCGGGCAAAGCCCGGGCCAAGGGCGGGCCCGTCCTTGCCCGTCATTGCCAGGAAGAGCCAGGGCAGGGCCACCCCCCTGACATTTTGTAATAGGTAAAGGCTGCCTGAAGGAAGCACCATATGGTGCTGTGGGTGGAGTGAGGCACCCAGAAAGATCTCCAACAGTTCGGAACTCCAACGCCCTAAACAGGTTCCACAGATGCAGGACTTGGGCAGTGGCTGACAACTATCTACCTACCCGGACACCTTCTCAAACATAGGTGAACAGCCCTTCATGCCTCTTAGGCATCTCAGCACTCCCTAACATAAACCTCAGCAGAGCTAAACAGGGTGAGGAAAAGAGAGGGAGAGTGCTCACAGGAAATAGATTGTTAAACTTTTGCACAGGATCTGAGTGTCCTACCAAAACAAGATGGGTAGACGGAAGGGAGGGATACCTTTGGAAGAAGCAGGCAACAACAAGACCTTAGACGGCTTCCTCCAAAAAGCGGTAGGGGCACTAGAAAAAGAAATTGAACTGGTCGAGCGCCGTCTAACTGCTCCCCCATCTTTCTTTTCACCAGCTTCCCAGTCCCCCTCTGCAGAACCACCAGCACCAACCACCCTCACAATTCAAACACTCAACGCAGAGCCCTTGGACAGAACCATACATTCTTCGGGATCTACCCAGCCTATGCCAAACAGGCCTACACCCTCCCCAAATCATGGCACAAAGGGCAAAAGGAAACGGGGGGAGACGAATCTAAAGAACAAACGGGCCCGTGTCCTGGACCCCTCTGTCCATGCCGTGCCTACCAGATCTAAGGATCATATACCTGCCCAAACTACCAACTATGGCAATCTGGATATTACTTCTATCACAGACCTTATTAAAGATGAGTTTCTAAAACAACTACATCCTATAACAATCCGTCTATCAGCCATCGAGGAGAAACTCGATGCCCTCATTAAACCCAGCCAGCCAATCCCCCCTTCTCCATCGGGTTTGCACTGCTTGCGACAACACCCTATCCTTGGCCCCCCTGTCAATGATGCCAGTAGTCCCCTTCTCCCACCACCTATGGTTCACAAGCCAAAACCACCTTGCTCTGACTCACTACATCAACCAGCGAAGCTCTCTACACCTAGTCTGGCTAATCTCCCTAAAATGTGGTACCCAAAGAGCGATTCCTTTTACCTAAGGCGGACTGGTGAAATTGCCCCTTCCACAAACACGGGCGCCAAACTCCATAGAACCCACCCAAATATCCCAGTAGATCGGATGCGCAGGGACCCAGGAACTAACATGGGAACTTTACATCTACCACCAGAAGCCTGCCCCTACGTGCTTGTTATTACGAATGTCCCTAAGCTCAAGTCCATCATCCCAGAATCATTCACAGAACTGAAAAATAAGGTTATTCATTGGTTGCATAAACATGCTAGATTCGCATTCCATATGATACCCTCAATATTAATGGTGAGGAGGGTGGGTTGGGTGGGTCCACTCAAAAACCCTGGTACTGGGGACTGTATTGTTATTAACTTTAATGCGCCTTCTCTTGTCGAACAGCTTTCCCTAAATGCATGTCATCCCAACCCCCTAGGGGGGGCCACTTCACTTTGCAGGCTTCAGGCCTTTTACCCCCATAAAGCTGCACCAGGCTTCAAGGGGGTGACAATGACATCCAGAGATTTTCCTAGGGCTCAGATGCCAACTGATTTCCAGCCAAGTTGCAATGCTGCCTCGCCCACACTCTCCGAAAACGATTGACTATTACACATGACTTTTCCTAATTCCCGAGGTTCAAGCAACTGGAACAAAAACTATCCTATAGCTGGGAAAAATGAAACCTATAAAACAGGGCAAATCAACTGTGGGGCCGAATATACTCCCATTAGCAACACTAGTGAGTCTACTCTAACTCCCGCTCTCGCCCAGTCAGACTATCTTAAATGTTCTGAAATCCATATCGGGGGAACAGATAAGGAGCGCAGGGTGATTGAGATTAACTTAGCTACAGACCCACTAGATCACAGCAAACCCGCAGACCCACCTCTACTCCAGGTATTTGAATGGCTTAGGCCACCCCCCGACCTAGATGGGGCTGGAAGCACCCTAGACACGACTGAGAAGGGCACAATGCTTCCCCACGGTACCCTAGCCCCAAGAGAGAATCCTGTGGCTGAAGCTCCCCATAACAAACCAGATGGCTTAGATACCATCCTCAGTTGGAACATTGCCGGATTGGAGAGTAAAATGAACAACCCTGAATGGGGAAAATTTATAGACAAACATAAAATATGTCTCTTCCAAGAAACATGGGCGCTGGAGCCTAAATATAGAATCGGTTACAAAAGCTACTGGGTTCCAGCAAATAAGGCGAATTCAGGGAGACCCTCAGGTGGCCTGCTAATATGGCTCAGCTGTTCTCTCAAATGTCAAATTGAACCAATTGACTTGGGCTGCCCTGATCTAATGGGTCTATCAATACCATCCCTTAGAGAGAAACCACTTTTAATAATTAACATCTATAATAGGAGCCTGGGCAATAAATATGAGTCCAACGCACTGACTATTTTAGACAATTTTCTCACCGATAAATCACCCTCTCATTTTATTCTCATTGCCGGAGATTTTAACACCACTTTTGAACCCTACTCGCTGGCCCAGGAACTATATAAAGATGAAGATGCTCACTGGGGCATCCCCCAGCTGGTGTCAAGCAAAAGACCTAAAATCAACAGACTATCATACTAGCTCATGGACATTACATTGGCACATGGCCTCCGGGCTTGCAATGGCCGTTCCCGCTCGGATCTTAACCTTCACCCCACATTTAGGCGTGGGTTGCAGAAGAGCCAGATTGATTACATCTTGCTCGACATCCACCTTTGGGGCCACATGGTCGATATGAACATCACAGAACATGAGGAAAGCGACCATGAACCATTGATTTTATCTCTCAGGAACCTACTACCCCTACTTGAAGCCTCCTGCCCCAAGTCCTATGGACAGCAGCTCGCACTGACCAACAACAGGCGAAATGTTAGATGGAAATCCCTGAACACTGACATAACCACTTTGGCAAAAGTGTACAGGCAGCTGGCGGATCATATGGAATATATACTTCAACCCACGAAAGATAGTGGTGGGCTTATAGCAGCCCACACACTGTTTTTTAACTCTCTAAAAACCCTACTTACTAAAGAGTCGGCAACAGAGCCTAAACAGAACTCTAACGCAAGATGGTTCAACACTGCATGCAGAGAAGCACAGCATAAGTTGCTGAGAGCCCTAAGAGGTGGCCAGATGGATTATATAAGGGAAGCTAGAAAAGACTACAAAAAGGAACAAGGTAGAGCCCGTAGGAAATGGGATGAATCAAGATGGGTCCTCCTCCTGGAATCTGCTAAAACAAACGACACCACGAAATTTTGGAAATTGGTAGCTGATGCCAGCAATGAACCACACCGTTCGCCTGGTGCCTCAATACTCCCTGCAGAATGGTCCGACCATTTTTTCCAATTATACCTGGGGACCACCGATGCTGCTTCCCGGGATCTGATCCATATCATGACCACCGAGACCCCCAAAATTGAATTCACTTTGGCAGATACCAAGGCTGCGATTGCCTCAATGAAATGGGGAAAGGCCCCCGGCCTTGATAAAATACCAGGAGACCTTTACAAGACGAATCCAGATGTATGGGCCCCATACTTAAACCTCATTTCCAATGAGATAGCTGCTGGAGCACCTGTTCCGAGCTCCTGGTTGGGAGCAGAGATAGTCCCCATTTTTAAGAAAGGCGACCCCTCTAACCCTGCCAACTATCGCCCAATCTCCTTACTCGACAACTTCCAAAAAATCTTTGCAAAGCAAATTTTGTCCTGTCTAGAAGACTGGATTTTAGAAACAAATGCCATCTCTGATCTACAAGCAGGGTTCAGACCAGCAGTCAGTACTATAGATCAGGTGCTAAGATTTTTAACAATAAAATGGAAAACTGTAGAAATAGGAAGGGGTAACCTTTACGTAGTTTTTATCGATCTCAGAGCCGCGTTCGACCTGGTCCCCAGAAACCAGTTATGGCTGACGCTAGCCAATATGGGTGTCCCACATGGCCTTCTGAAACTTATTACCCGCCTACATGAAAATACCTATGCCCAAATCAGGAACGGCAAGAAGGGTGATCTCACAGAACCAGTGGCTATTGAGAGGGGAGTTAGACAGGGGTGCGTCCTGGCCCCAACTCTCTTTCTATTATACATAAACAACTGTATCAAGTACTTAGTAAACTGCACAAATGATTCTCCCAAGCAGGCTGGAACCAAAGTCCCCTGCCTACTCTACGCAGATGACACTATTCTTTTGTCTAAATCACCCATGGGAATTCAAAACTTGGTAAACCAGTTTGGTGTATACTGCAGAAACTATGGATTAGACATAAACCATAAGAAAACTAAACTTATGATATACAGCGCCCCGAACAAGAAGCTCAGCGCAAACATAAAGATGGATTTAACTCCCCTGGAGAGAGTAATGGAATATGACTACTTGGGCATTAGACTATCTGACAAGGGCAGCTGGGAGCCAGCCATAAGGAAAGGGGCACTAACAATTAGCCAAAGATGTGGAGTAATAGGACGCAAAGCTAGCACTGCCACAAGCCCCCCTCTGATCCTTATCTCTGAAATATATAAAGCACAAATCCGTGCTGCGGCCCTATATGGAGCAGAACTTTGGGGATTACACAGACAGATGGATACTCTCCAAATCAAAGAAAATAACTTCCTTAGACACATATCTAGACTGGGGAGGGGCACGCCAATGCTCCCCCTCAGACTGGACCTGGGCTTAAATAGTATCAAAGACATAGCATATCTAAGACCACTCCTGTATTGGGTCAGACTATGGAAAACAGATGAACTTGAACCCTACAGGGCAGCAGTCAAAGAACTATTACCACCTCATCACGGATGGGAAAAAGTACGGTGGCTTAGGGAGATGAAAGCGGCATGGGCCAAATTGAGTCTATCCCAGTACTGGGAGAACCCCGAGATGATTCCTGGCAGTGCTAAACGCCTGATCAAAGAACATTATTGGGCAAAAATCAACGAGGAATCTCTCGGTCCAAATGGGTCAGGTCGGCTGACAGCAGAATTCCTGCTGGTCAAACACGTTCCCTTCCCTGAAAGCTCCCTGGATCTACCCATACCAGCCTGTGCTCGCTCTCTATTACTCCAGCTCAGGTACGGGACATTGGCGGTCAATAGCTACACGGCTGGTTGGTCGACTAACAGTTCCCCATCGGACAAATGCATAAATTGTCACTTATGCAAGGAAACTGCTGAACACGTCCTATTTTTTTGCCCTCTGTACAAAGGTCCCCGAGGGAAGTGGATTATTCCCTTGTGCAGAACACTCCAACCACTATCCCGCAACAGTCTATTCAGAATATGTAAATACGACACTTCCATACTGATAATCAGCGCTGTTTCTAAATATCTGGCAGCAGCATGGAAAATTCGTAATAGGACTATTTTAGATTTTAACTCACTGTTTGAAGAGCTGTCTAGAAAATAGTAAATCAGCATCCTGTTATATTAGCCTTGGGCTCTAATTGTAAACCGCGACTTATTGAGCCCAAAAGACCGTATCTCTGAATAAGTGCTACATTGAGTTATTTTAACTAAAGTGTTTTATAAATTTAAAATTATACTTAATTTTATAATTGTCAAGATGCAATTTATTGGATTAATTAACCCAAAAGAACTAATTAACCTAGAGCATCATCTACCACTGTCTGACTTCTTAAATTTTTAATCGGTTTTATTGTCTGGAGTTTCAATGTCTGATTTTATATAGAGATGTGCTACACAACAGTTTTTACGTTATTGTTATTTTACTGTTCAGGGTTATGTACAGGGTAAGATCCAGAGACTATTCCGAGCACCTCCTTCACCCCACCTATTTATGAAATCTTTCTCAGGCAGCTACTGGACCCCTACTTTTTTTACTATTGTTCCTTTTACTGTGTATTGGTTTATGGTTTTTATCTTTCTGTATGTATGTATATATTTTTAAAACCTTTTAAATGGCCCAAATTTGGACCGAATAAACTATTGATTGATACTTCATCAGATAAAAGGTTCACCTTCTCCCTACATCAGTAGACAGCAGCATCAGGACAGTGCAGAACATGGGCTGCTCATAGGACAAGTCAGCAGTTCATAATTAGTTGGGCATATTAGTACTGAACAGCATAAACAAATAGGGCAATTAGGACTAAGAGGAAACCCATCAAAAGACTTGGAGAAGACACGGGTGACAGCAGCTAACTCTCTCAGTGTATTAGATGGACTGACTCAAACTTTCAAAGTCTCCCACTAATTAGAAATATCCATGGGCCTCTTGATTGGTCCTTCAGGTGGGCTCATCTTACGCACAAAATCTGGCATCCAATGTTTGTCGCTGGCACCATCAAGTTTGCAACTATTCTGGATTTTCTCAGAGAAGGCACATTGGCCTTCATTATGACTTTGGCGTACGGAAAAGGCCATCTGCCGAAATTCCGACATGTAGGTTGCCGCCAGTGTGGCAGTCTCCCCGCCAGGGCCATTACGAGTTTCCCGCTGGGGCAGCAGGCGGAAACACAGCCTACAGCATTGTCTCTGGCTAATAATAGAGCCAGCGGCAATGCTGTAGTGTGTAGGGTGCAGCAGCACCCATCACAATGTTCACTGCCTGCAAAGCAGACTGTGATCATTACGACATGGCTGGCCAGGAGGGAGTGCCAAATTTCAAGTGCATGGACAGTGCAGGGGCCCCCCTGGAGCACCCAGCACCCTGTCTCAGCCAGCCTTTTCATGTCAAGGTTACCACCATGAAACCGCTTGCGAAGAAAGGGTTGTAATCCCCAAGGCGGCACTGCTTGCAGGCTGCCCTGGTGGATTGGGACCACCAGCACTGCCAGACCATCATGTAGATGAAAACTGGTGGTGCTGGCAGTCCAACTCTGGCGATACCGCCGCAGTCGTATTGTGGCGGTCCAAGAGCCGCATTGGCAGCAATCTGACCGCCACCACGATCCTGGCAGTCATTAGAACGCAGGGTGGTAATGAAGCCCATGGTCATTTAAATGATTTCATACAGTCCTAAAAAATATTACACTTTTTAGTTATTTGTTACTTCATAATCATTTTTCATGGCACACAAAATAAATTAAGCATTTCTCACATGGGAATTATACATTTCCTTTCTTGTTTGACAGTTAGAACAAATATTGTTACATAATTATCATTGAAACATGTTCCTCAATACAATAGGCCATTGAACATCACGTCAGCAACCTAAGGAAATAATTCAGGTCAAAGGGAACATAATAGGCAAATAATTTTAACCTACTTCTGGAAAAAATGAATCTCTTCGGCCTAGTCAAGATAAGAAAGTCTAAAAGCCTTAATAGACAAAAATCCTATTGCGCACCGTACAATTTAATCACATATGTAAAACAAACATATTTTACTGCAACTATTATTTACAACATTATTAGAACACAATTTAAACTTGCATTTATTTTTCTGCACACATTTAGCTCAGGTTAATAAAATTTATTTAATTCAATTTAAGTAAAATTACTTCATATTCATTTAATACTTCACTCATAATATTAATCTGGTAAAATACTTTTTGCATTATCTCATGTCAGTAATTCACTCAAATTTAAATGCACAAATTCTTCATGTTAAACGTGATGTCAAAATACAAATGGCGGTCATATTGTCCAAGATAATTCAAATGTACACATTTAAATGTCCAAGTAAATTTTTCTGGAATGCTTTTAAATGAAAGTTTGTAAGTCGCCATATGCTAACTTCTATGCCACTAGTGTATAAGTAAAACTTGATCTCTATTGGTCCCTCTTCTGATAGCAATCTATGGCGTCACAAAATAACTTTTCTCATTTAAAATGAAACAAAACAAAATCTTGTAGTTTGATAATGTATAGGTTTAGGTCTGCAACAATTGTGAATTATCTTCATTGTCTGATAATATCTGTTTCTCATATTCTTCATTTCCATTTCTTCTCTCCTATGTTTGTTCTTTACTCTTTGTCTTTTCCAGAAATTGAAATCTTTGTTAAATCAAAGTGCACAAATTATGCACACTGTCACAATCAATAAAGGTTTCGGGATCATTCTCACCTATCAATTTCCCAAGTTTCCCAACCAAAATCCTACCTTAGAGAATCCTTCACCTATTGTCTCCAAGACAATCGTCTGTTCCAGGTCATTCAAATCATAGGTGCAGCAGTGCTGTGATTTTAAAACTCAACAGAGTCTGCCTTCCTTTACTAAAAGGATGTCTAATACAAGGAGGTTCTGCAAAACCATTGATTTACTGCAACCATTTCCATGTCCATTAGGAGCATCGCACCCAAAAAATCAGTTGACATCTTATCTACAATTGTTAATAACTTCCTTATCTTTATGTCATTCAAGATCACACCCACTAATGAAATAAAAGCTCCAAAAATATGTCCAGTAATCGCTGAACTACTTGCTACCCTTTTAAATCTCATTTTAAGTCTCTCAATCCTGGTTGGATTGTCAATGTTGTCTACTTGGTAGATTTTCAGGAAAAACACTCCTAAATAGCATGTTCCATACCAACCTTTTGGTAACTTGTAATAAGTGTTCTTTCCACAGATATAATATACAACAGACACAGCAGGGTGTTGTCCTTTTAGCATCAAATCCCATACATTCTTAAACAAAAACACGCCTACATTCACTAGTTCCTACAAACTTATTGTCAGTTTTTCATTGTGGCCTATATATGAAAAGCTTCCCTGCATGTTGCCAATCTAAAGCAAAGCATTCTTGTGTATCTGGTGTGTTGTGAACTGTTTTCATCTTGGAAAATATACCCTTATCTATCTTGTCTTTCATTGCTTTTTTTTCTGTCATCAATTTGATTAATGAACTCCTTTTCTACTTGTGTGAGAGAACATGTTAAATTATTCCTGTGTGCGTATGCTGTACCAATGGTTTATGTAGGTTCAAAGAACCCACCTACTATATCTATATTCTTAGCTTTTGCAATGCTGCTCAAATACTTATTGGGAATTAAAGAGAAAACTAAATCAAAGTTAGAAAAAAAATACTGAATGTACTCTTGATTATACAAAATTGCTAATAACAAGCTGCACCTAATTCCATAAGAGAGTGGTAAGCTGTGATAAGTGATCCCTTCTTGTAGAGACGAAGGCATTTGTGTACGCAAGTAACAATCATGCACATCTATTGTGTCCACTTACTCATACAGCAAGCTATAATAAACATTGGAAGATAAATCTTGCTTTGCGTCATCTAAGTGAAGTAATCCCTCATCCTTATAAAACGTATCTTGCTTAGATATTGTCATTCTCTGCAATGGAGTTGCTGTGCTTTGCTTCTCTCCTTTCATTGATACACTCATTCCCATAATCAGTAAAACACACATAATCATACACACTATAACTAAACCATTGCACACATATTTACATTTACTGCGTTTACCCTGTCTTGGGTTCATGGCTTCTGTAGAATCAGAGGGGATAAGAAAAAGGAAAAAATTCAAAAGCAAAAAGTGAGCAAAACCAAATCCAAAACGGCTTTTCAAAATTATTTTTGCACTGTTTTAACACTTCTCGATCTTCAAAAAAGTTAATCAATTTCAACTATAAAGGTTCCCGAAAATATTTCAAATGTTTATTTTCAATAAAACACAGTCTGATGATCACTTATGGTCATTTTCAGAGCGTAATATATTTGTTGATACAATGGCAAGGTTATTTCAAAACTCAGTTCAAATGAGATTTCAAGTTCCAGAATGTTTAACTGAATTCTCACAGTCAAAACAAAAGCCCAATACATTTATTCACCCATTCATTTGAGACAAGATAGATCCATTCAGGTGGAGTATATGCAGCTTGGCACTCTTTTCATTTTCATTCCCCCCTACAGCACCATCCTTATTTTCACTCTGATTTGACTTTTCAACTACTTCTGTTGTTGATGGGAGTTTATCAGCAACAAGTTCATGTACAGCCATAGGTCATTTATCTCCTTTCACAGTTCTCTTTTTGGGTGCTACTGTGTTTACAACATTTGCTGTGCTGGCAAAATCAGATGACTTTGACCTCCTGCATTTTTGTCTGCTTTCAGGCTGCTTGCACTTTCATCACTTTGCATGATTTCTGTTTCAGCCAATGGTTCAGTCCTCACTGGTTGAGCTGTACCCCTTCTTCATCAGCATTCGCTCTTGCAGGATCAAACTCTGTGTTTCCGAGAGGATACAGAACTTTGTGTGTGTAGGTTTCATGAATCCAATTCAGAAGGCCAGCGCACTTCACAGCTCTTGTCGTCACCAAGATAACTTGGAACCGTCCTTTCCACATTGGCTCTAAGTAAGTCTTGCTTACCTGTTTCTTCACAAGAATCCAGTCTTCAGCTTTCAAGCTGTGACACTTTTCTTGAGCTGTTTGAACTGTTGCTCCTTCAACCTGAGGAGACAAAGGGCGAACCACATCAGCCAGACCTTTGCCATAATCCAGCACTAAGTAGCTGTAATGTTCACAAGTGCATTTGCAGGAACTGCCGGCAACCTCATTGCACACCCCATAAGAATCTCATGGGAAGGCAGTACTGTCTTCCTGTCATGGGTGCTATCCATGCTCATTAGGACAAGTGGCAATGCATCAGGCCATTACCACGCAGTCGAGGCACAAACCTTTGCCAATCGAGCTTTCAATGTTCCATTCATTTGTTCCACCAATCCAAATGCCTTTGGTCTGTAACTGCAGTGCATTTTTGCTCAGTGTGCTGCATACAACAATTTCATGATCTCATTATTAAAATGAGATCCTCGATCTGATTCCAAAGACATCTGGAGCATAAACCTTGGTTTCAGCTCCAAGAGCAGCAGCTTAACTACAGTCAAACTGTCATTCTTACATGTTTGATAGCCTTCTATCCAATGGGAAAACACACACACAACAACCAATACATACTTCAATCCATTACAAGCAGGCATCTCAATAAAATCAAGCTGCATTCCTCCAGATACGCGTATGTGGCTCAAATTAACTACTGTGCATGTCACTACATTCATTTTTTGACATGTAACACATCTGCGACAGACTGCTTCTGCAATCAATCTAAATCTGGGGTTGTATCATGTCTGTTTGAATGTGTAAATCATTGAATCTCTGCAAAGATGACCCTGACAATATCCTGCCATCCACTTCAGCAAACAATCTGGCAACCCACCTTTCCCTTCATTTGAAATCCAGACATTATATTCCTCCCATTGAACACAACCTGATTTTATCCAAGCTCTGTGTTCTTCCTCTATGGCCTTGTCCTGCTGTCTCCTAATTTCATCTCAGGTGTCAACCACTGACATCAAGAAACTTTGATTTGTCTCACCGGTGTCACTTCTACCACCCCACTCTTCATTGAAGGTATTACAATGGAGTGCACAATATCTGGCAATTTCGTCAGCATAGGCATTACCCAATGATACATAATCATTTGATGTTTGATGGGCTGTGCACTTCACAACCACAATCTTCTCAGGTAATGGCAAAGCATTTAACAAATTATGAATTCTTTCACCATTTTGAATGGGGGATCCTGACAAGGTCATAAAACCTTGCTGGTGCCATAACTGCCAGAAATGAGGTACAGCACCAAATCCTTAATGACTATCTGTAAATATCGTCACTTTGAGCTGCTCAGATACACAGCATGCTCTTGTAAGATTAACCAATTTCGCTACTAGGAACCATGAAGCTTCGGCTACTCCTGTGAGGGTGTAAACTGCATAATCAGGCCTCAGAGTACCTTTGTTGTCTCTTAAATGGAGCCATCATCAAATACAACATAGTCATTCTCCTCTAATGGAGTATTCCGAATATCAGGTCTGGGCTTGGTGCACAGTTCAGTGACATCGAGGCAGCCATGTTCCATTTTATGCTCCATTTCATTAGCATCATTTGAATCATTAACATTCATAGCAATAATGTAGCTGAGCTCAACACAGCACACATCTTGACAACCACATGAGTGGATCCAAGAATCAGGAACTCAGCAGGTAAGACGGGCACTGGTCAAATGTTGGTCCTTATTAAAAGAACTTCAACTGAATGTGGGACATCAATGAAAGAAGGGTGTCCCATCACAATACGGTCACATTGACCTAGGCTTACACCAGCAGCTGCTACTGCCTTTAAACAACCAGGCAAAACAGCAGCGACAGGATCTAATGTGGCAGAAAAATATGCCACAGGTCTGTACATTCCTCCGCGCAACTGTGTCAAAATATAAAGAGTACAACCATCGCGTTCATGCCAAAGAATGAAAAGCTTTTCATGTAATCAGGCATTCCAAAGGCTGGAGGTCTGCACAAACTCTCGCTCAACTCATTGAAAGCTTTTATGCATTCTTCATTGAAGGAGACTGGGTATGTAACTTGTTTATGCATTAACTTCTGCAATGGTTTGAAAATTACCAAAACATTTGGGATGCATTGGCGACAGTAGCTCAACATGCCCAAAAGCATTGTGACATCTCTCAGTGTAACTGGGGGATTAGTTTGCATAATAGCTGCAACTCTCTCTCTGGACACTTTCCCCGCACCTTTCTCAGTTTGGTGATCCACATACTTTACTTTTTTCTGGCAATACTTTAATTTAGTAGGGGTAACCTTATGTCTGTTTTTGCCCAAATGATTCAATAACACTATGGTATCTTGTCTGCAAGCTTCTCACATATTGGATGCAACAATCATGTTATCAATGTACTACACTAAAGCAGACTAAAGCAGTTCTTTTTCAAAATCTGATTGAAAACGGACAGTGATTCTGAAAACCCCTGTGGAGGTTGGCACCACAAATACACACGGTAGCCAAATTTGAATGGGAAGAGGTACTGACTATCCTCGTGTAACAGAGCAGAAAACAAAGCATGTGACGAGTCAATAATAGAAACACATTCTGCTTCACGTGGAATCTGGAATAAAATGACTGCTAGGTTTGGCACTAGGGACAACAGGATACCACAATTGTGCTCACCTTTCTCAAATCCTTGACTATGGCGTATTTCCCACTTGGCTTTCACAGTCCCATAAATGGATAATTACATAGGCTGTCCATCACTTTTTTTAAAATACCTGCTCACCAAGGTATGCAATTATTGGGGTAATTCCTTCAATGACTTCTGGGGTCATGTTATACTGTGGCATTCTCGGGAAAACTGTATTTGGCTTTACAGTCCCTTTAACTGGTTCAACACCTTGAATAAGTCCAATATCTTTCCCAGAAAGATCCCAAACTCTCAACGTTACTGTATCCTGTAATTCATCTGTCAAATCTTTAACTGTCATGGCAGGAAACAATGTAGTAAGTGGACACATCTCATCAGTTTGACTGGAAGTCTCAACATTGCTATTGGTTTGAATTGCTAACCCTTCAAGTTTACAAGTGACAGAACATTTGAATTTTCATAGTAAGTCTCTTCCTAACAGACTCACAGGAATAGAATCACCGACTATGAATTGGTGCAGATCCTCAAATGTTCCTATTTTATCTGGAATGGACTCTGTGATGGGTTTTACCAAATGTTGGTTTGATACACCTCCAACCTGAACTGTCCTTCCTGAAAGGGGCACATTTGTGACTTCTGCAGATCTGACAGTTGCTCCATGACCCATTGCACTGGTATTCACATAAGGACCACACTGATCTACCTCTAGTTAGACAGCCAACACACATTCTTCCTCTTCTGAACTATCACTCATATATTCTTCACTCACTTCATCATCGCTAAAATCAATCAATTGGCATTGTGTGATTAACTAATTTACATTTGCATTTGTTCTTTGGTTCACATTCTGTTGATGAACCATTACCTGTAACTATGTCATCCGAGCTTGTAGAATCTGCATTTGCTGTGGGGCTTGGATTTGCTGTTAGGGAAATTATACTTATTGCTGGGGAACTTGCATTTGAACATATCCAGTAGGTACATTCACAGTTTGATTTTGGGGCCTTTGAACACTTTGATTTTGAAATTGACTGTTGGCAACCATCTGTGCAACACCACCTCCATGCACTACATTATTTACATTACCATAGGGACACTCCAGTTTCCAACGTCTAACATTCCTGCACACATGAGAAGGAAGCATTTTCTTCATGTTTTGAAAATCAGCCACATTAACTTTCGGATCCATTCTAATTCCATGACCTCTACCTCTGAACTGAGACACCAGATCACCCTGCTGTTGTGTTCCCTGCATTCCTCTTGTATTAATCATTTCTTGGAATCACTGCACACCTGCTGTTTGGGCAGACTTCATTTGCATCACCATTGCCTTTACCCTAAGTCTTTTCTGCTTCAACTCAATTTCATCACTACAGTATTTTACGTAATGCAATACTTCATCAATCGGCTTTCCTTGCCAGCTAAGGAAATGATTCAGAATCATGTTGCTAATTTCAGGCTTCAATTCTTGAACAAATCTAAACACAAAATCAATCATGTCTCACTGTTCAATAATCTCTGTGCCCCTCTGTTGCTTGAATACCTGCAATAATCTCTCATAACAAGCATGAACGGATTCTATTGTCTCCTGAGCTGTCCTGTCAAATCTTTGCCAATCCGTATCTTTAGGGGAAACTCTAGTTTTTAAAAAATAAATCATCTTGTAATAGCTTGTCATCACCTCTTCAGATGGCACACCTGTTACTGCATCCCTTGGCTACTCTCATGTTGGCCAATCAACAGTCCGGTTACATTCAACCCACAAATCTGCTGGAACCACAATCTCAAATAAAGTGTTCAGATCTTCCCACAAGCACTTTGCAAGCTTAACAAGCCTCTCTGTTTTCTGGTACCACTTCACTGGTTTCTCCCTCATCTTTGGGTAATCATTTGTAAATGACAGTATGTCATTTCTGCTCCATTGGACATGAACAAAGTTCCCTCCCGGAATCTCTCTTATTAGCATCATTTTTACAGCTCCCTCAGCCTGCTGTATATCATTTGAAGATGCAGTTGATTCTTTCTTCTGGTATCTTTTCTTTGCCCATCTGCCTTCCCATTTATCTAATGATCCCCATGTTTGAATGTTCTAGATTAGTTCTTTAAAAGGAAATTTCATTTCAGGTGATCTCATGTTTGCAATGTTTCTCCAATCGCATGTTAATCTGTAACTCTTCTTTAACTGTTTCTATTTATTTGTCTCGATTTCATACTTTTTGCCAAATTAGTTTTTCTCATAAACCTGTCCTGCTTGAAGAGTAACGTCCTTGCACAGAAAGCGCAATTCATTTTCATTGTAAGAATCTAATCTGTCTAATTCAAAGGTTCCCTCAATCATTTCATTTAATTCCAATTTTAATCTAGCCATGTTCAATGGCCTTTCTCCCTCAGGTGGGTTTCCTGAAACTGATGCTCCGCTTAAATTGTCTAACCATTCAGTCAATTGATGGGCTATCAATCCTTGTAAACTAATATTATTACTATTATCTCGGGACATAAGCTTTGGAATATTGCATTGAGTTCTCTTAGTCTGCTTTTGAGCCATCACATTTGAGCAATGGGGACATCACATCAATCAATGGATCTACTCTATCATGTGTATGGTTCAAACCAAATGAATTCATAGGGATCATGGGTGGCACTGAAGTGCTTGGTCTCTCCATTTCTACATTAGTTCCAAAAGGTGAATTCATTGCTGATACTGAATTTGGGATCGGGGACCACTTTCATTATTACCATAAGCATACAACGGGACTACCGGACCTATTGTTACTGGAACTGTCAATGTATCTGGTCCTGGCAAATTCATTTGACTTGGCAGAAACATTAATATTTTACCTTGACCAGTTAATACTGTCCCAAAAGCCTGATTTGACTGATTCAGTGCAACATTCTGTGGTGTTGTTACTGAGGAATACATAGGCATTGTCTTTTTCTGGTTCACAACTTGTGCAAATGTCTGAACATGAGGTGTATACTCAGTTTCAGTGATTCCTGCTTTCTAAATTGGCTGCGGCATAACTGGAACTGTGACATTCTGAGCTGTATTAACAATTGGAACTGTTGGATAAACCACTGGTACCTATGCAACATTAGCAGTAGGCACATTTGGAGTTAACTGAAACTGGATGGGGAAAATCAGTTCTGCAAGTTCTAAAAATATATCTGTACAGATTATGGGTCATCGAGGATTGTCAGATTTCTCTGGCTCAGCTCAGTGTCAGATAGGAGTGTCCTATCTTTTTACGTGCTGAGATTCTGCACTCATAAAGGTACTACTTATAAATCCCTTTGTGAATAGCATACAATTGCAAACTTACACAAAAGAGCAAGCTTACCTTTGTGAGTCAGACCCTGAGTGCATTGCAGTTTTGATGATGCTATTTTGAAGTCTGTTGGATAGCTCAATTTGCCATACCTGGAAATTGCAATAGCTTACAAATGTACTGTCTTTAATATCACTGATAACCATATGGGTTTCACTTAGTAGATAATAGATGTTTAATGTTGCTAAATGCAATGAGATTTTTTTTATCACATTTGAAAGGATCTAAGGCCAATTTTAAACTATTAACATGGGGTCAAATGTGATCAAACACAGATCCCTGTAGCAAAAACATTAGTAATCTGAACTACCACACCAGTGTGATAATAATGCACAGTGCCAACCCTTTTCACCTGGCCTATTATCCTAGCAATGCATGGCATCCACAGTCTACAGTGCACAGTAATTGTACTTCCCGTAAGCGATTTTACACTAGTAATCAGTTGTCTCAGCATATCCTCACACAAATCTTGTACATTTAACGGAGCAGTGCTCCCACCTTTCACTAGCTCTACCATATGAATCATTGAAAATGGGACTGTATCAGCACTCCCTTCATAATCAGTACTAGCTGAATGCATCTGTCTCAAACAAAAAGTACTTAGATTAGCTAAATATCCACAGATTAAAGTCTGGAAAAAAAGTTGGATTTTGTCTACAGTATCTTTTGTTTAAACACGTTATGTGTTTGTGACTGTTGTGTCTTTCATGAAATAACAACATAAAGAAGCCAAGCCACTGCCTCCTTCCCGCACACATGCCATGTTAACTCAGGAGACCCAAGGCTGCTGCTCAGAAATCCTTAGTTGAACTTCATCTTCATTATGGTACCAACAATACTGTCAAGCCGCAAAACTGCCCAAAGAGAGAAAAGGTGTGTTGTAAAATTAAAGGAATGAACATCCTAAAAAAAACTAAAAACACATTCCCCTCACCTCTCATACCCATTAGGAAACAGAATACAGCTAGACCCTATGTGGTCTGCTGCTGCTTCCCACATCCATAATTAGACTTTGCCCTTGTGATACAAGTCAAGTGTAAGCAATAAAAAGGGGTGTACATTCAGGTTGCAGGGTAGTATTATACCAGCCAGGAGTAGCTTGCGATGTGAACCAGGGGCAGGGAACGCGCAGGGTGACATTTGTTTTTTAAACTTAACTTCATTGTTGCCGCCGTCAGCACCACTGATGTCACAACAGCCCCGCTCCTCTCGTGCAGGCTGCAGACAGAGGCTCCCAGCAAGCCCTGTGGCCTATCTTGGCGCTGCTCAAAGCAGGGTTAGGATTAGCTGGGAGCACCCTGCCAGGGCGTTCCCAGGCAGACTGGGAGCCTGCGCCTGCTCTCTCCAGCCTGGCAACACAGTGCCAGGCTGAAGAGAGCCTACTGCGCATGTATGTTTGGCCGGCCCGAGAAGGCTGGCCAAACATACATGCACAGTGAGGGGGAGTGCTGTGCATTCCACCTCAGTTCTCGTCAAGCCTATGGCCTACCCCTTTTACCAAAAAACGTTTTTTGGTAAAAGGTTTTTCAGCTGCTGTTGTTGGTGGGGGGACAACACTCCTGGTCCCAGCAGACATGACTCGCAGCCAAGCAGCTTTGATTCTGCAGCAGAAGCTGAAATGGGGTAAGACAAGAATGAAGAGAATGCAAAGAGAATGAGAAAAGTAAGGAATAGCTGGAGTGAAAGAGGATAGAACTGAAAGAAAGAGCCAAAGACGGGGAAACAGGAGTCCAAGTGAATCAGAGAGTAGGCAGAAAAGCAGAACATGACAGTATTAGAGCACAGCGCCCAGTGCTTGCCTATGTTGACCGGGAGGGGGAAGGGTCAATGGGCAGTACAACAGCACACAGACACAAAGATAAATATGATACACAATAATCACACAAAACCCGTCAACACAAAGTTTTACAAATAGGTGGCACGTGGTAAATGTCATGTTAGTTTAATTAACTTCTAAAAAGTGCATGAAAAGGAACCTTTTATCGTGAGAAAGGAACACTTCATCTGTCCCTTGGAAAAGAATAAACCAGAAGTATCTGTAAGATGGGGACCACCCCAGTGAGCATAACCAGTTGCAGAGCTCTGCGCAGATAGGCCACTGAAGTGGAGGAACTGGAAACTGTGAGGGAACAGGGCTGATTGCAGAGGCCCCCTAACTTTTTGCATCCCATTTTCCCCTTTTTGCTGGTGTTTTCCTGACTCTGATGGTGCCCTGGGTACTGGTAACCAGTCCCAGGGCCTGTGCTCTCTGTAAACTCAGTAAGCAAATTAGGCTAAATTTAATTGGCTAAGTCAACCTACCTATAAGTCCCTAGTATATGGTAGGGCATGTAGGTTTAGGGACCCCAGCATAGGTAGCGCACCCATAGGTGCACTGCTGAGGTGCCTAGTGTCATTTTAAAGGCATGCCTGCCTTGCTGGCTGCTTTTAAATTCAAGTTACATGCAAATTCGACTTTGGAATGAAAAGTAATTCCAATGTCTTAAACTACCTTATTTTTACATATAAGTCACCCCTAAGGTGTGCCCTATGTGCCCCTAGGGCTGGGTGCCATGTAACTATAAGCAGGGACATCATAAACATAATTTTATAAGCCCTGGTGAGGTAAAACAGCCACATTTGTTTTCCCTCATTGTAGTGAATGGCATCCATAGGCTAGAATGGGGAGACTTTATTTTAATTTTAAAAGTCCCCTTAAGTAACAGAAAACAGAAGTTTGGTATCAAATGAATTGCTATAATAAATCCCACAACTTCCAGTTGTTAGATTTAATATAACTTGTTTAGGTAAAGAGTTTTAAACTTTACCTGAAAAGTTGCCAACTTCAGCCCTGCAGTGTTTGTGCTGCTGTGCTCTGATTGGCCAGCCTCTGGCAGCCTGGCTAAGCTGCTTGATGAGGTGTGAAGTGGCCTGGCTCAACACAAAGAGATGTGCCTGGGGAGGAGATCTCCACTCAGCAGATGGAGAAGCAGGAAGGGGAGGGCTGCCAAACTGCTCTTCAAAGGCAGGGAAGGACATTTGGAGCAACCCAGCAACACCCTCACATCCTGCAAACCCAGACAATTAGGTGCCCCCTTGATTAGATTAGGAGTGGGCAGGAGAGGGGTGTGTTTAGGATATTTAGCCACACCAGTGGGTGGGCTCAGCCAGATGTAACCTCCAAAAAACACTTTCAGCCATGATAGATTTTTGAGGAATGTTGCTTCCTGAGATAGATTTTGGCCACACTTCCCAGGAAGTGGTCATCACAGGGGGAAGGACCCTGCACATGCTTAGAGAACAAGGACCCCTCTGTTTTTCACCCAGGAGCAGGGATAAAACTGGCAGACCTGTATCCACACCTCAGATCCCTATCAGATTCCAACAAGGAAGAACTACAGGAGATGAAGGACTGCCCTGCTGGACCCCTGACCTGCACCTGGACAGTGCACTCTGGAGGACTGCACCAGCTGCACACTTGGGCTTCATCACTAAAAGGACTTTAATGTCTTCTACTGCTTCATAAAGGGACTCCCTGATTGCTACAGGTACCAAGGAGCTCCCCAGAGTCCCCTGCATCACGTCCTGCAAGCAGAGCCCAGTTGACCAGTGTCCAGTGGTCATTTGAGGATTCTGAGCAGGGGTATTCTGGGAATTGTAGTCCCAACTCCCAAGGAGCACCTGAGAGCTTCTGGAACCTTGGACCAAGTTATGGACACTGCAAGGACACAAAAATGACCTCTGGAAGAAGATCCAGAAGTTTGGAGATGTTTGGAGCAACTCCATAAGTTAAAGAGGTGCATTGTGGGAGTTGTAGTCCCAGACCCCAAGAGGCACACCAGAGCCTCTAAACCCTTGGCTGGTGCTGTGGACCACTTTCCTGAAACAAACATTTCTGAAAGTAAGTGTGACAGTGTTACTTCGTGGGTGGCCTGAACTCTGGACTTTGTTCCTTTCCAGTGTGACTTTTTTTTAACCCTTTGGGCGCTAGTTGCTTCTATGCGCTAGAAAGCATTAATTCTTTAAAAATCTATATCTCCGGTTCCCCTTAGCCGATTTTATTCGTTTTGGTGTCATTTTAACCCCTTCGCTGCCAGGCCTTTTCCCCCTCCTGTGCCAGGCCTTTTTTTGCCTATTTGGGGCAGTTCGCGCTTAGGCCCTCATAACTTTTTGTCCACATAAGCTAACCAAGCCAAATTTGTGTCCTTTTTTTCCAACATCCTAGAGATTCTAGAGGTACCCAGACTTTGTGGGTTCCCCTGAAGGAGGCCAAGAAATTGGCCAAAATACAGTGAAAATTTCATTTTTTTCAAACAAATTGGAAAAAGTGGCTGCAGAAGAAGGCTTGTGGTTTTTCCCCTGAAAATGGCATCAACAAAGGGTTTGCGGTGCTAGACTCAGCAGCTTCCCAGCTTTCAGTAACAGGCAGACTTGAATCAGAAAACCCAATTTTTCAATACAATTTTGGCATTTTACTGGGACATACCCCATTTTTGAAATTTTTTGTGCTTTCAGCCTCCTTCCAGTCAGTGACAGAAATGGGCATGAAACCAATGCTGGATCCCAGAAACCTAACCATTTCTGAAAAGTAGACAAAATTCTGAATTCAGCAAGGGGTCATTTGTGTAGATCCTACAAGGGTTTCCTACAGAAAATATCAGCTGAAAAAGAAAAATATTGAAATTGAGGTGAAAAAACCATAAATTTTTCTCTACGTTTTACTCTGTAACTTTTCCCTGCAATGTCAGATTATCGAAAGCAATATACCGTTACGTCTGCTGGACTCCTCTGGTTGCGGGGATATATAGGGCTTGTAGGTTCATCAAGAACCCGAGGAACCCAGAGCCAATAAATGAGCTGCACCCTGCAGTGCGTTTTCATTCTATGCCGGGTATACAGCAATTCATTTGCTGAAATATAAAGGGTAAAAAATTGCTATCAAGAAAATCTTTGTATTTCCAAAAAGGGCACAAGATAAGGTGTTGAGGAGCAGAGGTTATTTGCACATCTCTGAATTCTGGGGTGACCATACTAGCATGTGAATTACAGGGCATTTCTCAAATAGATGTCTTTTTTACACACTCTCCTATATTTGGAAGGAAAAAATGTAGAGAAAGACAAGGGGCAATAGCACTTGTTTTGCTAATCTATGTTCCCCCAAGTCTCTCGATAAAAATGATACCTCACTTGTGTGGGTAGGCCTAGCGTCCGCGACAGGAAACGCCCCAAAACGCAACGTGGACACATCAATTTTTTTTTAAAGAAAACAGAGATGTTTTTTGCAAAGTGCCTACCTGTAGATTTTGGCCTCTAGCTCAGCCGGCACCTAGGGAAACCTACCAAACCTGTGCATTTCTGAAAACTAGAGACCTAGGTGAATCCAAGATGGGGTGACTTGCGGGGCTCGGACCAGGTTCTGTTACCCAGAATCCTGTGCAAACCTCAAAATTTGGCTAAAAAAACACATGTTCCTCACATTTCTGTGGCAGAAAGTTCTGGAATCTGAGAGGAGCCACAAATTTCCTTCCACCCAGCATTCCACCAAGTCTCCCGATAAAAATGATACCTCACTTGTGTGGGTAGGCCTAGCGCCCGCGACAGGAAACGCCCCAAAGCGCAACGTGGACACATCTAAATTTTTGAAAGAAAAAAGAGGTGTTTTTTGCGAAGTGCCTACCTGTAGATTTTGGCCTCTAGCTCAGCCGGCACCTAGGGAAACCTACCTAACCTGTGCATTTCGGAAAACTAGAGACCTAGGGGAAACCAAGATGGGGTGACTTGTGGGGCTCGGACCAGGTTCTGTTACCCAGAATCCTTTGCAAACCTCAAAATTTGGCTAAAAAAAACACATGTTCCTCACATTTCTGTGGCAGAAAGTTCTAGAATCTGAGAGGAGCCACAAATTTCCTTCCACCCAGCGTTCCCCCAAGTCTCCCGATAAAAATGATACCTCACTTGTGTGGGTAGGCCTAGCGCCCGCGACAGGAAACACCCCAAAGCGCAACGTGGACACATCTAAATTTTGAAAGAAAACAGAAGGTGTTTTTTGCGAAGTGCCTACCTGTAGATTTTGGCCTCTAGCTCAGCCGGCACCTAGGGAAACCTACCAAACCTGTGCATTTCTGAAAACTAGAGACCTAGGGGAATCCAAGATGGGGTGACTTGCGGGGCTCGGACCAGGTTCTGTTACCCAGAATCCTTTGCAAACCTCAAAATTTGGCTAAAAAAAACACATGTTCCTCACATTTCTGTGGCAGAAAGTTCTGGAATATGAGAGGAGCCACAAATTTCCTTCCACCCAGCGTTCCCCCAAGTCTCCTGATAAAAATGATACCTCACTTGTGTCGGTAGGCCTAGCGCCCGCGACAGGAAACGCCCCAAAGCGCAACGTGGACACATCCAAATTTTTGAAAGAAAACAGAGGTGTTTTTTGCAAAGTGCCTACCTGTAGATTTTGGCCTCTAGCTCAGCCGGCACCTAGGGAAACCTACCAAACCTGTGCATTTCTGAAAACTAGAGACCTATAGGAATCCAAGATGGGGTGACTTGCGGGGCTCGGACCAGGTTATTTTACCCAGAATCCTTTGCAAACCTCAAAATTTGGCTAAAAAAACACATGTTCCTCACATTTCTGTGGCAGAAAGTTCTGGAATCTGAGAGGAGCCACAAATTTCATTCCACCCAGCGTTCCCCCAAGTCTCCCGATAAAAATGATACCTCACTTGTGTGGGTAGGCCTAGCACCCGCGACAGGAAACGCCCCAAAGCGCAACGTGGACACATCCAAATTTTTGAAAGAAAACAGAGGTGTTTTTTGCGAAGTGCCTACCTGTAGATTTTGGCCTCTATGTCAGCCGGCACCTAGGGAAACCTACCAAACGTGTGCATTTCTGAAAACTAGAGACCTAGGGGAATCCAAGATGGGGTGACTTGCGGGGCTCGGACCAGGTTCTGTTACCCAGAATCCTTTGCAAACCTCACAATTTGGTTAAAAAAGCACATG
Organism: Pleurodeles waltl; assembly: GCF_031143425.1. Lineage (NCBI taxonomy): Eukaryota > Metazoa > Chordata > Amphibia > Caudata > Salamandridae > Pleurodeles > Pleurodeles waltl. Next base: position 1,532,314,549 of record NC_090444.1, read on the forward strand.
TTCCTCACATTTCTGTGGCAGAAAGTTCTGGAATCTGAGAGGAGCCACAAATTTCCTTCCACCCAGCGTTCCCCCAAGTCTCCCGATAAAAATGATACCTCCCTTGTGTGGGTAGGCCTAGCGCCCGCGACAGGAAACGCCCCAAAGCGCAACGTGGACACATCCACATTTTTGAAAGAAAACAGAGGTGTTTTTTGCGAATTGCCTACCTGTAGATTTTGGCCTCTAGCTCAGCCGGCACCTAGGGAAACCTACCTAACCTGTGCATTTCTGAAAACTAGAGACCTAGGGGAATCCAAGATGGGGTGACTTGCGGGGCTCGGACCAGGTTCTGTTACCCAGAATCCTTTGCCACCCCCAAAATTGGCTAAAAAAACACGTGTTCCTCACATTTCTGTGGCAGAAAGTTCTGGAATCTGAGAGGAGCCACAAATTTCCTACCACCCAGCGTTCCCCCAAGTCTCCCGATAAAAATGATACCTCACTTGTGTGGGTAGGCCTAGCGCCCGCGACAGGAAACGCCCCAAAGCGCAATGTGGACACATCCAAATTTTTGAAAGAAAACAGAGGTGTTTTTTGCGAAGTGCCTACCTGTAGATTTTGGCCTCTAGCTCAGCCGGCACCTAGGAAAACCTACCAAACCTGTGCATTTCTGAAAACTAGAGACCTAGGGGAATCCAAGGAGGGTTGACTTGCGGGGCTCGGACCAGGTTCTGCTGCCCAGAATCCTTTGCGAACCTCAAAATATGGCTAAAAAAACACATGTTCCTCACATTTCTGTGGCAGAAAGTTCTGGAATCTGAGAGGAGCCACGAATTTCATTCCACCCAGCGTTCCTCCAAGTCTCCCGATAAAAATGATACCTCACTTGTGTGGGTAGGCCTAGCGCCCGCGACATGAAACGCCCCAAAGCGCAATGTGGACACATCCAAATTTTTGAAAGAAAACAGAGGTGTTTTTTGCGAAGTGCCTACCTGTAGATTTTGGCCTCTAGCTCAGCCGGCACCTAGGGAAACCTACCAAACCTGTGCATTTCTGAAAACTAGAGACCTAGGGGAATCTAAGGAGGGTTGACTTGCAGGGCTCGGACCAGGTTCTGTTACCTAGAATCCTTTGCAAACCTCAAAATTTGGCTAAAAAAACACATGTTCCACACATTTCTGTGGCAGAAAGTTCTGGAATCTGAGAGGAGCCACAAATTTTCTTCTACCCAGCGTTCCCCCAAGTCTCCCGATAAAAATGATACCTCACTTGTGTGGGTAGGCCTAGCGCCCGCGACAGGGAACGCCCCAAAGCGCAACGTGGACACATCTAAATTTTTGAAAGAAAACAGAGGTGTTTTTTGCAAAGTGCCTACCTGTAGGTTTTGGCCTCTAGCTCAGCCGGCACTTAGGGAAACCTACCAAACCTGTGCATTTCTGAAAACTAGAGACCTAGGGGAATCCAAGGAGGGTTGACTTGCGGGGCTCGGACCAGGTTCTGTTACCCAGAATCCTTTGCGAACCTCAAAATTTGGCTAAAAAAACACATGTTCCTCACACTTCTGTGGCAGAAAGTTCTGGAATCTGAGAGGAGCCACAAATTTCCTTCCACCCAGCGTTCCCCCAAGTCTCCCGATAAAAATGATACCTCACTTCTGTGGGTAGGCTTAGCGCCCGCGACAGGAAACGCCCCAAAGCGCAACGTGGACACATCACATTTTTTGAAAGAAAACAGTGCCTACCTGTGGATTTTGGCCTGTAGCTCAGCCGGCACCTAGGGAAACCTACCAACCCTGTGCATTTTTGAAAACTAAAGACCTTGGGGAATCCAAGATGGGGTGACTTGTGGGGCTCGGACCAGGTTCTGTTACCCAGAATCCTTTGCAAACCTCAAAATTTGGGTAAAAAACACCCTTTCCTCTCATTTCGGTGACAGAAAGTTCTGGAATCTGAGAGGAGCTACAAATTTCCTTCCACCCAGCATTCCCCCAAGTCTCCCGATAAAAATGATACCTCACTTGTGTGGGTGGGCCAGGTGCCTGCAACAGAATAAGGTCCAAAACTTGAAGAGATAGAAGGGATAGCACAGCGAGTTTATAAGGGCATATTCTTTTATACATCTTTAGACGGTCTCTGCTTTGGGGACCCACATAAGTGAGGTGTCATTTTACTTGGGAGACTGAGGAGAAAACTGGGGAGTAGGAATTTTGTGCTGGAGTGGTGATCCTACTAAGAAAAGTCAGGAAAATATGCTTTTTTATGCAAATTTTGAGGTTTACAGAGGAGTCTGGGTAAGAAAATGTTGGGGGAGCCACGCAAGCCACACCTCCCTGGACTCCTTGGGGTGTCTAGTTTTAAAAAGTTTCTGGGTTTTGTAGGTTTCCCTAGATGAAGGCCGCACCCAGGACCAAAAACATAGGTGGGCCCTCCCCCCCAAACACAGGTATTTTTGTAATATATCATTTTGATGTGTGCACATACGTCCGTGATGTGCCAAACACTAAAATTGTGAAAAGAAACACACTTAGGTTATGTGAAGAAGACCCCTCACCCACCAACCAAGTTGGTGGCATGCTTCATCATTGGGGTCCCACCCGAGGCACCTAGCGTGTCACAGGTGTGCTGCGATGCCTGATTACAGCGGAGCAGGTTTTGTCATTTTTTAGCACAGATACTGGTTGGATTTGGCACGAGGGTGAGTTATGGTTCAGTGGATCAAATTTTATTAACAAGAGATTTCACAAAAATGAAATGCACTGCTAATAACTGAAAGGCAAAAAAGTGAACCAATGACTCACAGCTCGTGAGCTGTAAAGCCGCGACAAGGCATCAACCGCTTTACAGTCCATTCACACACCTTTCATACATGACACGCACAAGACCATTCACACCTTCAGCCACGGGCCCAGCACATTACAACACTCACATCGACAGACCACGCCACTCAAGGGCCCATCACTTACATACGCCCACATGCCTGATACAAGAATCACACCAGCTGATGGGAGTGTGGACTGCCGTTTGGTTGGCACCGCCAGCCAAGCGCCACCCCACTCACACCGCCAGCCAAGCGCCACCCCACGCACACCGCCAGCCAAGCGCCACCCCAAGCACACCGCCAGCCAAGCGCCACCCCACGCACACCGCCAGCCAAGCGCCACCCCAAGCACACCGCCAGCCAAGTGCCACCCCACGCTCACCGCCAGCCAAGCGCCACCCCAAGCACACAGCCAGCCAAGCGCCACCCCAAACACACCGCCAGCCAAGCGCCACCCCAAGCACACCGCCAGCCAAGCGCCACCCCACGCACACCGCCAGCCAAGCGCCACCCCACGCACACCGCCAGCCAAGCGCCACCCCACGCACACCGCAATCACTTTTTTTATTTATAAACAACAAAGAAACCACTAATTAGAAAATAAGAACAAAACTACAAACACAAAAGCTCTAACTAAATACACGACAGAGATGCCAACCGTGAAACGTATGAAAATATAAAACAGACAGCTTACGCTCACGGTATTTCCCAAAAGTTTTTCCTTGTGTGGTAACTTCTAAAACAGCTGGGCACACACAGCCCAGGCTTTGAAGGGCATTCGGGGCAGTACATTCGGCTCTCCCTCCGGACTGATCTCGGGGCACATACTCTACATTTCTTTGTGGACATGTCTTTTTTGGGAGTGGGAGGAATGTGATCTGGAAAGTGCCGATCTTTCAATCTAGCCACATCCTCCACCACTTCTACTTTAGGAACTCTTGCCGGTTCCACCACAATAAGGCTTTCTATCACCGACTCCTGAAATTTAACAAATGTCATCCTTGACTCAGGTGAACAATCCTTGCATACAATAAAGGCATTAAAAGTTGCCAAATGAAATAAATGTAGGGCCAACTTTTTATACCACACATAAGACTTACGAAGAGCAGTGTAAGGTTCCAACCTCTGATCTACTCTATCAACACCACCCATGTGCCTATTGTAGTCCAAAATGCACGCAGGTTTGCGCACTTCCGCAACCTGACCCCAAACAGCCACAGGGGAAGTACTCTCATCATGGATGGTCGATAGCATGTACACATCCCTCCTGTCTGAAAATTTCAGAGCTAGCAGCTCATTATTCCGCAAGGCACTGCACTGTCCCCTCTCAAGTTTTTTACAGACAAGCTCCCTTGGATAGCCTTTCCGGTTAGAACGGATTGTGCCACAAGCAACAGTGTCCACCCTAAACAACTCCTTAACAACTGCACTCCAGTGTAGAAATTATCTACGTACAAATGGTGACCTTTGTTGAACAGCCGTCTAGCAAGTTCCCACACAATTTTTTCGCTAACTCCAAAAGTGGCTGGACAACCAGGAGGGTCAATACTGGAATCCCTACCAGTGTAGACCCGGAAATTATACACATATCCTGTACTGCTTTCTGACAGCAGATACAATTTAATCCCATACCGTGCCCTCTTACTAGGAATGTACTGCTTAAAAACTAAACACCCCTTGAAAAGGACCAAAGACTCGTCCACACTTATCTCTTTGCCTGGAACATAGACCTCTGAAAACCGATCCACAAAATGATCAAGGACAGGCCTAATCTTAAAAAGGCGGTCACAATCAGGGTGATCTCGTGGCAAGGCTAAAGCATTGTCTACAAAATGCAGCATACGAAGAAGAAGCAAATACCGATTACGTGTCATAGTTGCAGGAAATATAGCAGTTGGCATCAAGGGACTAGTAGACCAATAAGAAGCCAGTGACGGCTTCCTGATCAACCCCATCAAAAAAGACAAACCTAAAAACCTTTTCATCTCTTCCAGATATGTGGGAACCCAATGAGTAGCTCTAGACTGAGGCTTAAGTCTGGAAGCGTTGTCCCGCAAATATTGCTCTGCATACACATTTGTCTGCTCCACAATCTCTTCCAAAAATACATCGTCCATAAACAAGTGAAAGAAATGGACAGGCAAAAAGTTTTCCGTATTAACTCTACACCCTGGGAGACCAGTAAATGAAGGTAACTGTGGCTGCTCCATGTTTGGGGCAATCCAGGTGTCAGGTCTTCTAATGGGAAACCCTTCAGCCCCAGGCTGCTGCACTCTTGGCACATCAATGTCCTCCTCTAACACAGGCCCTTCATCTGCACTGAGAGTAGCTTCCTCATCAGAAGAATACTCTCGGACAGAAAACTCACTTCCAGAATCTCCTGCTTCCTCCTCTGCCTCAGATGCAGAGTCAGTGTCGTAATCATGGTCTGAAGACGACTCAAAGAGCATGCGAACAACCTGCTGAGCGGTCACTTTGCGGCTAGCCATGATCCTAACAACAAATGGATTGCCAACAACAACTAGCACTAAAATAAGTAATAAACAAAGTGTAGCTTTATCACAAAGAGTTATGTACTACAAAAAACTATACCACTCACTTGCCTGAAATAGCTACTCACCAAGCAACTACTCTGCACAGACACAGCAATCACCAATGATATCCCACTAAAAAGAAAAAAGAAAAAAGCAAATTAGACATATGACGACACAAACATCACTGTGCTCTAATCTAAGGACAATGTCAAACACACAATACTGCATTTAGTACACCACCTACAAACATGTCATTCATGCATGTCAACAATACTCATTTGGAGTAAATTGCTTTCACTTACCTAAAACATGCAACTATGCAAACCACAGGACAACTACTGCCAAAACCGCAAAGATCCACAGCAAAGGAAGCAAAAGCGTTGAACTAGAAGAAAAAGAAGAAATAAATTGTTATAATCACAAATACAAATACTTTGCCAGTTGACAAACACCCCACAACCAAGTGGATCCTGCCCCCCTCGGGGGTAGATGGGCGTAAAATAATTGGCCAATCTGCCCCCAAGGGGGGGCAGAAATGGGCAACACCTCTGTGCCCCCTTTAGGGGGCGACCCTTCCCAAAGGGGGCACCCCCAGCACAACACAAAACAAAACAAAAAAATCCCTGCCATATTGGTGGTTTCTGCCCTCCTTGGGGGCAGATGGGCCTACAAAAATAGGGGCAGAGATGGCCAATACGAACTTTCCCCACTTTAGGGGGGCAACCGTTGCCGAAGGGGTGCCCCCAAACACACACCACACACACACACACACCACACAATCCCTGGCGCCTAGTGTGCTTCCACCCCCCCGGGGGCCAGATCGTCCCAAAAAAATGGCTGGTCTGCCATCGGGGGGGGCCAAAACAGAAAAAATAGCTCCCCAGGGGAGCGACCCTTGCC